>NC_091741.1:18734495-21234495 GCF_043380555.1 Nothobranchius furzeri
CCTCTGTCAGACCCAGTGTTGACATGTGTCAAGACGCTCCTCGGGGCGCGTCTTGCTTTGGCCTCTCTCTTGGAGGCGCTCAGTCAGACCGAGTGCTGACATGTGGCAAGAAGCTCCTCGGGGCGCGTCTTGCTTGGGCTTCTCTCCTGGAGGCCCTCTGTCAGACCCAGTGTTGACATGTGTCAAGACGCTCCACTGGGCGCGTCTTGCTTGGGCTTCTCTCCTGGAGGCCCTCAGTCAGACCCATTGTTGACATGTGGCAAGACGCTCCTCGGATGCGTCTTGCTTGGGCCTCTCTCCTGGAGGCGCTCAGTCAGAACCAGAGGTTACATGTGGCAAGACGCTCCTCGGGGCGCGTCTTGCTTGGGCCTCTCTCCTGGAGGCCCTCTGTCAGACCCAGTGTTGACATGTGGCAAGACGCTCCTCCGGGCGCATCTTGCTTGGGCCTCTCTCCTGGAGGCCCTCAGTAAGACCCATTAATGACATGTGGCAAGACGCTTCTCGGGGCGCGTCTTGCTTGGGCCTCTCTCCAGAAGGCCCTCAATCAGACCCAGTTTTGACATGTGGCAAGACGCTCCTCGGGGCGCGTCTTGCTTGGGCCTCTCTCCTGGAGGCGCTCAGTCAGACTGAGTAGTGACATGTGGCCTTACGCTCCTCGGGGCGCGTCTTGCTTGGGCCTCTCTCCTGGAGGCGCTCAGTCAGACCCAGTGTTGACATGTGGCAAGATGCTCCTCGGGGCGCGTCTTGCTTGGGCTTCTCTCCTGGAGGCCCTCAGTCAGACCCATTGTTGACATGTGGCAAGACGCTCCTCGGGGCACGTCTTGCTTGGGCCTCTCTCCTGGAGGCGCTCAGTCAGACCGAGTAGTGACATGTGGCAAGACACTCATCGGGGCACGTCTGGCTATGACTTCTCTCCTGGAGGCGCTCAGTTAGACCGAGTAGTGACATGTCGCAAGACGCTCCTCGGGGTGCGTCTTGCTTGGGCCTCTCTCCTGGAGGCGCTCAGTCAGACCGAGTGCTGACATAAGGCAAGACGCTCCTCGGGGCGCGTCTTGCTGGGGCCTCTCTCCTGGAGGCGCTCAATCAGACCCAGTGGTGACACGTGGCAAGAAGCTCCTATGGGCGCGTCTTGCTTGGGCCTCTCTCCTGGAGGCGCTCAGTCAGACCCAGTGGTGACACGTGGCAAGACGCTCCTCGGGGCGCATCTTGCTTGGGCCTCTCTCCTGGAGGCGCTCAGTCAGACCCAGTGTTGACACGTGGCAAGACGCTCCTCGGGGCGCGTCTTGCTTGGGCCTCTCTCCTGGAGGCGCTCAGTCAGACCCAGTGTTGACATGTGGCAAGACACTCCTCTGGGCGCGTCTTGCTTGGGCCTCTCTCATGGAGGCCCTCTGTCAGACCCAGTGTTGACATGTGTCAAGACGCTCCTCGGGGCGCGTCTTGCTTTGGCCTCTCTCCTGGAGGCGCTCAGTCAGACCGAGTGCTGACATATGGCAAGAAGCTCCTCGGGGCGCGTGTTGCTTGGGCTTCTCTCCTGGAGGCCCTCAGTAAGACCCATTGTTGACATGTGGCAAGACGCTCCGCGGGGCGCGTCTTGCTTGGGCCTCTCTCCAGAAGGCCCTCATTCAGACCCAGTGTTGACACGTGGCAAGACGCTCCTCGGGGCGCGTCTTGCTTGGGCCTCTCTCCTGGAGGCGCTCAGTCAGACTGAGTAGTGACATGTGGCCTGACGCTCCTCGGGGCGCATGTTGCTTGGGCCTCTCTCCTGGAGGCGCTCAGTCAGACCCATTGTTGACATGTTGCAAGACGCTCCTTTGGGCGCGTCTTGCTTGGGCCTCTCTCCTGGAGGCGCTCAGTCAGACCGAGTGCTGACATGTGGAAAGACGCTCCTCGGTGCGCGTCTTGCTTGGGCTTCTTTCCTGGAGGCGCTCAGAAAGACCCAGTGTTTACATGTGACAAGACGCTCCTCGGGGCGTGTCTTGCTTGGGCCTCTCTCCTGGAGGCGCTCAGTCAGACCCAGTGGTGACATGTGGCAAGACACTCCTCGAGCGCGTCTTGCTTGGGCCTCTCTCCTGGAGGCCCTCTGTCAGACCCAGTGTTGGCATGTGGCAAGACGCTCCTCAGGGCGCGTCTTGGTTGGGCCTCTCTCATGGAGGCGCTCAGTCAGACCCAGTGGTGACATGTGGCAAGATGCTCCTCGGGGCGCGTATTGCTTGGGCCTCTCTCCTGGATATCCTCTGTCAGACCGAGTGTTGACATGTGGCAAGACTCTCCTCGGGGCGCGTCTTGCTTGGGCTTCTCTCATGGAGGCCCTCAGTCAGACCCAGTGTTGACATGTGTCAAGACGCTCCTCGGGGCGTGTCTTGCTTGGGCTTCTCTCCTGGAGGCCCTCAATCAGACCCATTGTTGACATGTGGCAAGACGCTCCTCGGGGCACGTCTTGCTTGGGCCTCTCTCCTGGAGGCGCTCAAACAGACCGAGTAGTGACATGTGGCAAGACGCTCCTCGGGGCGCGTCTTGCTGGGGCTTCTCTCATGGAGGCACTCAGTCAGATCCAGTGTTGACATGTGGCAAGATGCTCCTCGGGGCGCATCTTGCTTGGACCTCTCTCCCTGAGGTGCTCAGTCAGACCGAGTAGTGACATGTGGCAAGACGCTCCTCGGGGCGCGTCTTGCTTGGACCTCTCTCCCTGAGGCGCTCAGTCAGACCCAGTGTTGACATTTGGCAAGACACTCCTCGGGGCGCGTCTTGCTTGGGCCTCTCTCATGGAGGCCCTCTGTCAGACCCAGTGTTGACATGTGTCAAGACGCTCCTCGGGGGGCATCTTGCTTTGGCCTCTCTCCTGGAGGCGCTCAGTCAGACCGAGTGGTGACATGTGGCAAGAAGCTCCTCGGGGCGCGTCTTGCTTGGGCTTCTCTCCTGGAGGCCCTCAGTAAGAACCATTGTTGACATGTGGCAAGACGCTCCTCGGGGCGCGTCTTGCTTGGGCCTCCCTCCAGAAGGCCCTCAATCAGACCCAGTGTTGACACATGGCAAGACGCTCCTCGGGGCGCGTCTTGCTTGGGCCTCTCTCCTGGAGGCGCTCAGTCAGACTGAGTAGTGACATGTGGCCTGACGCTCCTCGGGGCGCGTGTTGCTTGGGCCTCTCTCCTGGAGGCGCTCAGTCAGACCAAGTTGTGACATGTGGCAAGACACTCCTCGGGGCGCGTCTTGCTTGGGCCTCTCTTCTGGAGGCCCTCTGTCAGACCCAGTGTTGACATGTGGCAAGACACTCCTCGGGGCGCGTCTTGCTTGGGCCTCTCTCATGGAGGCCCTCTGTCAGACCCAGTGTTGACATGTATCAAGACGCTCCTCGGGGCGCGTCTTGCTTTGGCCTCTCTCCTGGAGGCGCTCAGTCAGACCGAGTGCTGACATGTGGCAAGAAGCTCCTCGGGGCGCGTCTTGCTTGGGCTTCTCTCCTGGAGGCCCTCAGTAAGACCCATTGTTGACATGTGGCAAGACGCTCCTCGGGGGGCGTCTTGCTTGGGCCTCTCTCCTGGAGGCGCTCAGTCAGACTGAGTAGTGACATGTGGCCTGACGCTCCTCGGGGCGCGTGTTGCTTGGGCCTCTCTCCTGGAGGCGCTCAGTCAGACCAAGTGGTGACATGTGGCAAGACACTTCTCGGGGCGCGTCTTGCTTGGGCCTCTCTCCTGGAGGCCCTCTGTCAGACCCAGTGTTGACATGTGGCAAGACACTCCTCGGGGCGCGTCTTGCTTGGGCCTCTCTCATGGAGGCCCTCTGTCAGACCCAGTGTTGACATGTGTCAAGACACTCCTCAGGGCGCGTCTTGCTTTGGCCTCTCTCCTGGAGGCGCTCAGTCAGACCGAGTGCTGACATGTGGCAAGACGCTCCTCGGGCCGCGTGTTGCTTGGGCTTCTCTCCTGGAGGCCCTCAGTCAGACCTATTGTTGACATGTGGCAAGACGCTCCTCTGGGCGCGTCTTGCTTGGGCCTCTCTCCTGGAGGCGCTCAGTCAGACCGAGTGCTGACATGTGGCAAGACGCTCCTCGGGGCGCGTCTTGCTTGGGCTTCTCTCCTGGAGGCGCTCAGAAAGACCCAGTGTTGACATGTGACAAGACGCTCCTCGGGGCACGTCTTGCTTGGGCCTCTCTCCTGGAGGCGCTCAGTCAGAACCAGAGGTGACATGTGGCAAGACGCTCCTCGGGGCGCGTCTTGCTTGGGCCTCTCTCCTGGAGGCCCTCTGTCAGACCCAGTGTTGACATGTGGCAAGACGCTCCTCCGGGCGCATCTTGCTTGGGCCTCTCTCCTGGAGGCCCTCAGTCAGACCCATTGTTGACATGTGGCAAGACGCTCCTCGGGGCGCGCCTTGCTGGGGCCTCTCTTCTGGAGGCGTTCAGTCAGACCCAGTGCTGACATGTGGCAAGACGCTCCTCGGGGCGCGTCTTGCTTGGGCCTCTCTCCTGGAGGCGCTCAGTCAGACTTAGTAGTGACATGTGGCCTGACGCTCCTCGGGGCGCGTCTTGCTTGGGCCTCTCTCCTAGAGGCGCTCAGTCAGACCCAGTGGTGACATGTGGCAAGACACTCCTCGGGGCGCGTCTTGCTTGGGCCTCTCTCCTGGAGGCCTTCTGTCAGACCCAGTGTTGACATGTGTCAAGACGCTCCTCGGGGCGCGTCTTGCTTGGGCTTCTCTCCTGGAGGCCCTCAGTCAGACCCATTGTTGACATGCGGCAAGACACTCCTCGGGGCGCGTCTTGCTTGGGCTTCTCTCCTGGAGGCGCTCAGACAGGCCCAGTGTTGACATGTGACAAGACGCTCCTCGGGGCGCGTCTTGCTTGGGCCTCTCTCCTGGAGGCCCTCTGTCAGACCCAGTGTTGACATGTGGCAAGACGCTCCTCCGGGCGCATCTTGCTTGGGCCTCTCTCCTGGAGGCCCTCAGTCAGACCCATTGTTGACATGTTGCAAGACGCTCCTCGGGGCGCATCTTGCTTGGGCCTCTCTCCTGGTTGCGCTCAGTCAGAATGAGTAGTGACATGTGGCCTGACGCTCCTCGGGGCGCGTGTTGCTTGGGCCTCTCTCCTGGAGGCGCTCAGTCAGACCGAGTGCTGACATGTGGCAAGACGCTCCTCGGGCCGCGTGTTGCTTGGGCTTCTCTCCTGGAGGCGCTCAGTCAGACCGAGTGCTGACAAAAGGCAAGACGCTCCTCGGGGCGCGTCTTGCTGGGGCCTCTCTCCTGGAGGCGTTCAGTCAGACCCAGTGCTGACATGTGGCAAGACGGTCCTCGGGGCGCGTCTTGCTTGGGCCTCTCTCCTGGAGGCGCTCAGTCAGACTGAGTAGTGACATTTGGCCTGACGCTCCTCGGGGCGCGTCTTGCTTCGGCCTCTCTCCTGGAGGCGCTCAGTCAGACCCAGTGGTGACATGTGGCAAGACACTCCTCGGGGCGCGTCTTGCTTGGGCCTCTCTCCTGGAGGCCCTCTGTCAGACCCAGTGTTGACATGTGTCAAGACGCTCCTCGGGGCACGTCTTGCTTGGGCTTCTCTCCTGGAGGCCCTCAGTCAGACCCATTGTTGACATGTGGCAAGACACTCCTCGGGGCGCGTCTTGCTTGGGCTTCTCTCCTGGAGGCGCTCAGACAGATCCAGTGTTGAGATGTGACAAGACGCTCCTCGGGGCGCGTCTTGCTTGGGCCTCTCTCCTGGAGGCGCTCAGTCAGAACCTGAGGTGACATGTGGCAAGACGCTCCTCGGGGCGCGTCTTGCTTGGGCCTCTCTCCTGGAGGCCCTCTGTCAGACCCAGTGTTGACATGTGGCAAAACGCTCCTCCGGGCGCATCTTGCTTGGGCCTCTCTCCTGGAGGCCCTCAGTCAGACCCATTGTTGACATGTGGCAAGACGCTCCTCGGGGCGCGTCTTGCTTGGGCCTCTCTCCTGGAGGCGCTCAGTCAGACCGAGTGCTGACATAAGGCAAGACGCTCCTCGGGGCGCATCTTGCTGGGGTCTCTCTCCTGGAGGCGCTCAGTCAGACCCAGTGCTGACATGTGGCAAGACACTCCTCGGGGCGCGTCTTGCTTGGGCCTCTCTCCTGGAGGCCCTCTGTGAGACCCAGTGTTGACATGTGTCAAGACGCTCCTCGGGGCGCGTCTTGCTTGGGCTTCTCTCCTGGAGGCCCTCAGTCAGACCCATTGTTGACATGTGTCAAGACGCTCCTCGGGGCGCGTCTTGCTTGGGCTTCTCTCCTGGAGGCCCTCAGTCAGACCCATTGTTGACATGTGGCAAGACACTCCTCGGGGCGCGTCTTGCTTGGGCTTCTCTCCTGGAGGCCCTCAGTCAGACCCATTGTTGACATGTGGCAAGACGCTCCTCGGGGCGCGTCTTGCTTGGGCCTCTCTCCTGGAGGCGGTCAGTCAGACTGAGTAGTGACATGTGGCCTGACGCTCCTCGGGGCTCGTCTTGCTTCGGCCTCTCTCCTGGAGGCGCTCAGTCAGACCCAGTGGTGACATGTGGCAAGACGCTCCTCGGGGCGCATCTTGCTTGGGCCTCTCTCCAGAAGGCCCTCAATCAGACCCAGTGTTGACACGTGGCAAGACGCTCCTCGGGGCGCGTCTTGCTTTGGCCTCTCTCCTGGAGGCGCTCAGTCAGAATGAGTAGTGACATGTGGCCTGACGCTCCTCGGGGCGCGTGTTGCTTGGGCCTCTCTCCTGGAGGCGCTCAGTCAGACCAAGTGGTGACATGTGGCAAGACACTTCTCGGGGCGCGTCTTGCTTGGGCCTCTCTCCTGGAGGCCCTCTGTCAGACCCAGTGTTGACATGTGGCAAGACACTCCTCGGGGCACGTCTTGCTTGGGCCTCTCTCATGGAGGCCCTCTGTCAGACCCAGTGTTGACATGTGTCAAGACGCTCCTCAGGGCGCATCTTGCTTTGGCCTCTCTCCTGGAGGCGCTCAGTCAGACCGAGTGCTGACATGTGGCAAGACGCTCCTCGGGCCGCGTGTTGCTTGGGCTTCTCTCCTGGAGGCCCTCAGTCAGACCCATTGTTGACATGTGGCAAGACGCTCCTCGGGGTGCATCTTGCTTGGGCCTCTCTCCTGGAGGCCCTCAATCAGACCCATTGTTGACATGTGGCAAGACGCTCCTCGGGGCGCGTCTTGCTTGGGCCTCTCTCCTGGAGGCGCTCAGTCAGACCGAGTGCTGACAAAAGGCAAGACGCTCCTCGGGGCGCGTCTTGCTGGGGCCTCTCTCCTGGAGGCCCTCTGTCAGACCCAGTGTTGACATGTGGCAAAACGCTCCTCCGGGCGCATCTTGCTTGGGCCTCTCTCCTGGAGGCCCTCAGTCAGACCCATTGTTGACATGTGGCAAGACGCTCCTCGGGGCGCGTCTTGCTTGGGCCTCTCTCCTGGAGGCGCTCAGTCAGACCGAGTGCTGACATAAGGCAAGACGCTCCTCGGGGCGCATCTTGCTGGGGCCTCTCTCCTGGAGGCGCTCAGTCAGACCCAGTGCTGACATGTGGCAAGACACTCCTCGGGGCGCGTCTTGCTTGGGCCTCTCTCCTGGAGGCGCTCAGTCAGACCCAGTGTTGACATGTGGCAAGACGCTCCTCGGGGCGCGTCTTGCTTGGGCCTCTCTCATGGAGGCCCTCTGTCAGACCCAGTGTTGACATGTGTCAAGACGCTCCTCGGGGCGCGTCTTGCTTTGGCCTCTCTCCTGGAGGCGCTCAGTTAGACCGAGTGCTGACATGTGGCAAGAAGCTCCTCGGGGCGCGTCTTGCTAGGGCTTCTCTCCTGGAGGCGCTCAGTAAGACCCATTGTTGACATGTGGCAAGACGCTCCTCGGGGCGCGTCTTGCTTGGGCCTCTCTCCTGGAGGCGCTCAGTCAGACTGAGTAGTGACATGTGGCCTGACGCTCCTCGGGGCGCATGTTGCTTGGGCCTCTCTCCTGGAGGCGCTCAGTCAGACCAAGTGGTGACATGTGGCAAGACGCTCCTCGGGGCGCGTCTTGCTTGGGCCTCTCTCCAGAAGGCCCTCAATCAGACCCAGTGTTGACACGTGGCAAGACGCTCCTCGGGGCGCGTCTTGCTTGGGCCTCTCTCCTGGAGGCGCTCAGTCAGAATGAGTAGTGACATGTGGCCTGACGCTCCTCGGGGCGCGTGTTGCTTGGGCCTCTCTCCTGGAGGCGCTCAGTCAGACCAAGTGGTGACATGTGGCAAGACACTTCTCGGAGCGCGTCTTGCTTGGGCCTCTCTCCTGGAGGCCCTCTGTCAGACCCAGTGTTGACATGTGGCAAGACACTCCTCGGGGCGCGTCTTGCTTGGGCCTCTCTCATGGAGGCCCTCTGTCAGACCCAGTGTTGACATGTGTCAAGACGCTCCTCAGGGCGCGTCTTGCTTTGGCCTCTCTCCTGGAGGCGCTCAGTCAGACCGAGTGCTGACATGTGGCAAGACGCTCCTCGGGCCGCGTGTTGCTTGGGCTTCTCTCCTGGAGGCCCTCAGTCAGACCCATTGTTGACATGTGGCAAGACGCTCCTCGGGGCGCATATTGCTTGGGCCTCTCTCCTGGAGGCGCTCAGTCAGACCGAGTGCTGAAATGTGGCAAGAAGCTCCTTGGGGCGCGTCTTGCTTGGGCTTCTCTCCTGGAGGCGCTCAGTAAGACCCATTGTTGACATGTGGCAAGACGCTCCTCGGGGCGCGTCTTGCTTGGGCCTCTCTCCTGGAGGCGCTCAGTCAGAATGAGTAGTGACATGTGGCCTGACGCTCCTCGGGGCGCATGTTGCTTGGGCCTCTCTCCTGGAGGCGCTCAGTCAGACCAAGTGGTGACATGTGGACAAGACGCTCCTCGGGGCGCGTCTTGCTTGGGCCTCTCTCCAGAAGGCCCTCAATCAGACCCAGTGTTGACACGTGGCAAGACGCTCCTCGGGGCGCGTCTTGCTTGGGCCTCTCTCCTGGAGGCGCTCAGTCAGACCGAGTGCTGACAAAAGGCAAGACGCTCCTCGGGGCGCGTCTTGCTGGGGCCTCTCTCCTGGAGGCGTTCAGTCAGACCCAGTGCTGACATGTGGCAAGACGCTCCTCGGGGCGCGTCTTGCTTGGGCCTCTCTCCTGGAGGCGGTCAGTCAGACTGAGTAGTGACATGTGGCCTGACGCTCCTCGGGGCGCGTCTTGCTTCGGCCTCTCTCCTGGAGGCGCTCAGTCAGACCCAGTGGTGACATGTGGCAAGACACTCCTCGGGGCGCGTCTTGCTTGGGCCTCTTTCCTGGAGGCCCTCTGTCAGACCCAGTGTTGACATGTGTCAAGACGCTCCTCGGGGCGCGTCTTGCTTGGGCTTCTCTCCTGGAGGCCCTCAGTCAGACCCATTGTTGACATGTGGCAAGACACTCCTCGGGGCGCGTCTTGCTTGGGCTTCTCTCCTGGAGGCGCTCAGACAGATCCAGTGTTGACATGTGACAAGACGCTCCTCGGGGCGCGTCTTGCTTGGGCCTCTCTCCTGGAGGCGCTCAGTCAGAACCAGAGGTGACATGTGGCAAGACGCTCCTCGGGGCGCGTCTTGCTTGGGCCTCTCTCCTGGAGGCCCTCTGTCAGACCCAGTGTTGACATGTGGCAAAACGCTCCTCCGGGCGCATCTTGCTTGGGCCTCTCTCCTGGAGGCCCTCAGTCAGACCCATTGTTGACATGTGGCAAGACGCTCCTCGGGGCGCGTCTTGCTTGGGCCTCTCTCCTGGAGGCGCTCAGTCAGACCGAGTGCTGACATAAGGCAAGACGCTCCTCGGGGCGCATCTTGCTGGGGCCTCTCTCCTGGAGGCGCTCAGTCAGACCCAGTGCTGACATGTGGCAAGACCCTCCTCGGGGCGCGTCTTGCTTGGGCCTCTCTCCTGGAGGCGCTCAGTCAGACCCAGTGTTGACATGTGGCAAGACGCTCCTCGGGGCGCGTCTTGCTTGGGCCTCTCTCATGGAGGCCCTCTGTCAGACCCAGTGTTGACATGTGTCAAGACGCTCCTCGGGGCGCGTCTTGCTTTGGCCTCTCTCCTGGAGGCGCTCAGTCAGACCGAGTGCTGACATGTGGCAAGAAGCTCCTCGGGGCGCGTCTTGCTTGGGCTTCTCTCCTGGAGGCGCTCAGTAAGACCCATTGTTGACATGTGGCAAGACGCTCCTCGGGGCGCGTCTTGCTTGGGCCTCTCTCCTGGAGGCGCTCAGTCAGACTGAGTAGTGACATGTGGCCTGACGCTCCTCGGGGCGCGTGTTGCTTGGGCCTCTCTCCTGGAGGCGCTCAGTCAGACCAAGTGGTGACATGTGGCAAGACGCTCCTCGGGGCGCGTCTTGCTTGGGCCTCTCTCCAGAAGGCCCTCAATCAGACCCAGTGTTGACACGTGGCAAGACGCTCCTCGGGGCGCGTCTTGCTTGGGCGTCTCTCCTGGAGGCGCTCAGTCAGAATGAGTAGTGACATGTGGCCTGACGCTCCTCGGGGCGCGTGTTGCTTGGGCCTCTCTCCTGGAGGCGCTCAGTCAGACCAAGTGGTGACATGTGGCAAGACACTTCTCGGAGCGCGTCTTGCTTGGGCCTCTCTCCTGGAGGCCCTCTGTCAGACCCAGTGTTGACATGTGGCAAGACACTCCTCGGGGCGCGTCTTGCTTGGGCCTCTCTCATGGAGGCCCTCTGTCAGACCCAGTGTTGACATGCGTCAAGACGCTCCTCAGGGCGCGTCTTGCTTTGGCCTCTCTCCTGGAGGCGCTCAGTCAGACCGAGTGCTGACATGTGGCAAGACGCTCCTCGGGCCGCGTGTTGCTTGGGCTTCTCTCCTGGAGGCCCTCAGTCAGACCCATTGTTGACATGTGGCAAGACGCTCCTCGGGGCGCATATTGCTTGGGCCTCTCTCCTGGAGGCCCTCAGTCAGACCCATTGTTGACATGTGGCAAGACGCTCCTCGGGGCGCGTCTTGCTTGGGCCTCTCTCCTGGAGGCGCTCAGTCAGACCGAGTGCTGACAAAAGGCAAGACGCTCCTCGGGGCGCGTCCTGCTGGGGCCTCTCTCCTGGAGGCGTTCAGTCAGACCCAGTGCTGACATGTGGCAAGACGCTCCTCGGGGCGCGTCTTGCTTGGGCCTCTCTCCTGGAGGCGGTCAGTCAGACTGAGTAGTGACATGTGGCCTGACGCTCCTCGGGGCGCGTCTTGCTTCGGCCTCTCTCCTGGAGGCGCTCAGTCAGACCCAGTGGTGACATGTGGCAAGAAACTCCTCGGGGCGCGTCTTGCTTGGGCCTCTCTCCTGGAGGCCCTCTGTCAGACCCAGTGTTGACATGTGTCAAGACGCTCCTCGGGGCGCGTCTTGCTTGGGCTTCTCTCCTGGAGGCCCTCAGTCAGACCCATTGTTGACATTTGGCAAGACGCTCCTCGGGGCGCGTCTTGCTTTGGCCTCTCTCCTGGAGGCGCTCAGTCAGACCGAGTGCTGACATGTGGCAAGAAGCTCCTCGGGGCGCGTCTTGCTTGGGCTTCTCTCCTGGAGGCGCTCAGTAAGACCCATTGTTGACATGTGGCAAGACGCTCGTCGGGGCGCGTCTTGCTTGGGCCTCTCTCCTGGAGGCGCTCAGTCAGACTGAGTAGTGACATGTGGCCTGACGCTCCTCGGGGCGCGTGTTGCTTGGGCCTCTCTCCTGGAGGCGCTCAGTCAGACCAAGTGGTGACATGTGGCAAGACGCTCCTCGGGGCGCGTCTTGCTTGGGCCTCTCTCCAGAAGGCCCTCAATCAGACCCAGTGTTGACACGTGGCAAGACGCTCCTCGGGGCGCGTCTTGCTTGGGCCTCTCTCCTGGAGGCGCTCAGTCAGAATGAGTAGTGACATGTGGCCTGACGCTACTCGGGGCGCGTGTTGCTTGGGCCTCTCTCCTGGAGGCGCTCAGTCAGACCAAGTGGTGACATGTGGCAAGACACTTCTCGGAGCGCGTCTTGCTTGGGCCTCTCTCCTGGAGATCCTCTGTCAGACCCAGTGTTGACATGTGGCAAGACACTCCTCGGGGCGCGTCTTGCTTGGGCCTCTCTCATGGAGGCCCTCTGTCAGACCCAGTGTTGACATGTGTCAAGACGCTCCTCAGGGCGCGTCTTGCTTTGGCCTCTCTCCTGGAGGCGCTCAGTCAGACCGAGTGCTGACATGTGGCAAGACGCTCCTCGGGCCGCGTGTTGCTTGGGCTTCTCTCCTGGAGGCCCTCAGTCAGACCCATTGTTGACATGTGGCAAGACGCTCCTCGGGTGCATATTGCTTGGGCCTCTCTCCTGGAGGCCCTCAGTCAGACCCATTGTTGACATGTGGCAAGACGCTCCTCGGGGCGCGTCTTGCTTGGGCCTCTCTCCTGGAGGCGCTCAGTCAGACCGAGTGCTGACAAAAGGCAAGACGCTCCTCGGGGCGCGTCTTGCTGGGGCCTCTCTCCTGGAGGCGTTCAGTCAGACCCAGTGCTGACATGTGGCAAGACGCTCCTCGGGGCGCATCTTGCTTGGGCCTCTCTCCTGGAGGCGCTCAGTCAGACTGAGTAGTGACATGAGGCCTGACGCTCCTCGGGGCGCGTCTTGCTTGGGCCTCTCTCCTGGAGGCGCTCAGTCAGACCCAGTGGTGACATGTGGCAAGACACTCCTCGGGGCGCGTCTTGCTTGGGCCTCTCTCCTGGAGGCCCTCTGTCAGACCCAGTGTTGACATGTGTCAAGACGCTCCTCGGGGCGCGTCTTGCTTGGGCTTCTCTCCTGGAGGCCCTCAGTCAGACCCATTGTTGACATGTGGCAAGACACTCCTCGGGGCGCGTCTTGCTTGGGCCTCTCTCCTGGAGGCCCTCTGTCAGACCCAGTGTTGACATGTGTCAAGACGCTCCTCGGGGCGCGTCTTGCTTGGGCTTCTCTCCTGGAGGCCCTCAGTCAGACCCATTGTTGACATTTGGCAAGACACTCCTCGGGGCGCGTCTTGCTTGGGCTTCTCTCCTGGAGGCGCTCAGACAGATCCAGTGTTGACATGTGACAAGACGCTCCTCGGGGCGCGTCTTGCTTGGGCCTCTCTCCTGGAGGCGCTCAGTCAGAACCAGTGTTGACATGTGACAAGACGCTCCTCGGGGTGCGTCTTGCTTGGGCCTCTCTCCTGGAGGCGCTCAGTCAGAACCAGAGGTGACATGTGGCAAGACGCTCCTCGGGGCGCGTCTTGCTTTGGCCTCTCTCCTGGAGGCGCTCAGTCAGACCGAGTGCTGACATGTGGCAAGAAGCTCCTCGGGGCGCGTCTTGCTTGGGCTTCTCTCCTGGAGGCGCTCAGTAAGACCCAGTGTTGACATGTGTCAAGACGCTCCTCGGGGCGCGTCTTGCTTGGGCTTCTCTCCTGGAGGCCCTCAGTCAGACCCATTGTTGACATTTGGCAAGAAGCTCCTCGGGGCGCGTCTTGCTTTGGCCTCTCTCCTGGAGGCGCTCAGTCAGACCGAGTGCTGACATGTGGCAAGAAGCTCCTCGGGGCGCGTCTTGCTTGGGCTTCTCTCCTGGAGGCGCTCAGTAAGACCCATTGTTGACATGTGGCAAGACGCTCCTCGGGGCGCGTCTTGCTTGGGCCTCTCTCCTGGAGGTGCTCAGTCAGACTGAGTAGTGACATGTGGCCTGACGCTCCTCGGGGCGCGTGTTGCTTGGGCCTCTCTCCTGGAGGCGCTCAGTCAGACCAAGTGGTGACATGTGGCAAGACGCTCCTCGGGGCGCGTCTTGCTTGGGCCTCTCTCCAGAAGGCCCTCAATCAGACCCAGTGTTGACACGTGGCAAGACGCTCCTCGGGGCGCGTCTTGCTTGGGCCTCTCTCCTGGAGGCGCTCAGTCAGAATGAGTAGTGACATGTGGCCTGACGCTCCTCGGGGCGCGTGTTGCTTGGGCCTCTCTCCTGGAGGCGCTCAGTCAGACCAAGTGGTGACATGTGGCAAGACACTTCTCGGAGCGCGTCTTGCTTGGGCCTCTCTCCTGGAGGCCCTCTGTCAGACCCAGTGTTGACATGTGGCAAGACACTCCTCGGGGCGCGTCTTGCTTGGGCCTCTCTCATGGAGGCCCTCTGTCAGACCCAGTGTTGACATGTGTCAAGACGCTCCTCAGGGCGCGTCTTGCTTTGGCCTCTCTCCTGGAGGCGCTCAGTCAGACCGAGTGCTGACATGTGGCAAGACGCTCCTCGGGCCGCGTGTTGCTTGGGCTTCTCTCCTGGAGGCCCTCAGTCAGACCCATTGTTGACATGTGGCAAGACGCTCCTCGGGTGCATATTGCTTGGGCCTCTCTCCTGGAGGCCCTCAGTCAGACCCATTGTTGACATGTGGCAAGACGCTCCTCGGGGCGCGTCTTGCTTGGGCCTCTCTCCTGGAGGCGCTCAGTCAGACCGAGTGCTGACAAAAGGCAAGACGCTCCTCGGGGCGCGTCTTGCTGGGGCCTCTCTCCTGGAGGCGTTCAGTCAGACCCAGTGCTGACATGTGGCAAGACGCTCCTCGGGGCGCGTCTTGCTTGGGCCTCTCTCCTGGAGGCGCTCAGTCAGACTGAGTAGTGACATGAGGCCTGACGCTCCTCGGGGCGCGTCTTGCTTGGGCCTCTCTCCTGGAGGCGCTCAGTCAGACCCAGTGTTGACATGTGGCAAGACACTCCTCGGGGCGCGTCTTGCTTGGGCCTCTCTCCTGGAGGCCCTCTGTCAGACCCAGTGTTGACATGTGTCAAGACGCTCCTCGGGGCGCGTCTTGCTTGGGCTTCTCTCCTGGAGGCCCTCAGTCAGACCCATTGTTGACATGTGGCAAGACACTCCTCGGGGCGCGTCTTGCTTGGGCCTCTCTCCTGGAGGCCCTCTGTCAGACCCAGTGTTGACATGTGTCAAGACGCTCCTCGGGGCGCGTCTTGCTTGGGCTTCTCTCGTCTCTTGACATATGTCAACACTGGGTCTGACAGAGGGCCTCCAGGAGAGAGGCCCAAGCAAGACGCGCCCCGAGGAGTGTCTTGCCACATGTCACCACTGGGTCTGACTGAGCGCCTCCAGGAGAGAGGCCCAAGCAAGACGCGCCCCGAGGAGCGTCAGGCCTCATGTCACTACTCAGTCTGACTGAGCGCCTCCAGGAGAGAGGCCCAAGCAAGACGCGCCCCGAGGAGCGTCTTGCCACATGTCAGCACTGGGTCTGACTGAACGCCTCCAGGAGAGAGGCCCCAGCAAGACGCGCCCCGAGGAGCGTCTTGCCTTTTGTCAGCACTCGGTCTGACTGAGCGCCTCCAGGAGAGAGGCCCAAGCAAGACGCGCCCCGAGGAGCGTCTTGCCACATGTCAACAATGGGTCTGACTGAGGGCCTCCAGGAGAGAGGCCCAAGCAATATGCACCCGAGGAGCGTCTTGCCACATGTCAACAATGGGTCTGACTGAGGGCCTTCAGGAGAGAAGCCCAAGCAACACGCGGCCCGAGGAGCGTCTTGCCACATGTCAGCACTCGGTCTGACTGAGCGCCTCCAAGAGAGAGGCCAAAGCAAGACGCGCCCTGAGGAGCGTCTTGACACATGTCAACACTGGGTCTGACAGAGGGCCTCCATGAGAGAGGCCCAAGCAAGACGCGCCCCGAGGAGTGTCTTGCCACATGTCAACACTGGGTCTGACAGAGGATCTCCAGGAGAGAGGCCCAAGCAAGACGCGCTCCGAGAAGTGTCTTGCCACATGTCACCACTTGGTCTGACTGAGCGCCTCCAGGAGAGAGGCCCAAGCAACACGCGCCCCGAGGAGCGTCAGGCCACATGTCACTACTCATTCTGACTGAGCGCCTCCAGGAGAGAGGCCCAAGCAAGACGCGCCCCGAGGAGCGTCTTGCCACGTGTCAACACTGGGTCTGATTGAGGGCCTTCTGGAGAGAGGCCCAAGCAAGACGCGCCCCGAGGAGCGTCTTGCCACATGTCACCACTTGGTCTGACTGAGCGCCTCCAGGAGAGAGGCCCAAGCAACACGCGCCCCGAGGAGCGTCAGGCCACATGTCACTACTCAGTCTGACTGAGCGCCTCCAGGAGAGAGGCCCAAGCAAGACGCGCCCCGAGGAGCGTCTTGCCACATGTCAACAATGGGTCTTACTGAGCGCCTCCAGGAGAGAAGCCCAAGCAAGACGCGCCCCGAGGAGCTTCTTGCCACATGTCAGCACTCGGTCTGACTGAGCGCCTCCAGGAGAGAGGCCAAAGCAAGACGCGCCCCGAGGAGCGTCTTGCCAAATGTCAACAATGGGTCTGACTGAGGGCCTCCAGGAGAGAAGCCCAAGCAAGACGCGCCCCGAGGAGCGTCTTGACACATGTCAACACTGGGTCTGACAGAGGGCCTCCAGGAGAGAGGCCCAAGCAAGACGCGCCCCGAGGAGTTTCTTGCCACATGTCACCACTGGGTCTGACTGAGCGCCTCCAGGAGAGAGGCCGAAGCAAGACGCGCCCCGAGCAGCGTCAGGCCACATGTCACTACTCAGTCTGACTGACCGCCTCCAGGAGAGAGGCCCAAGCAAGACGCGCCCCGAGGAGCGTCTTGCCACATGTCAGCACTGGGTCTGACTGAACGCCTCCAGGAGAGAGGCCCCAGCAGGACGCGCCCCGAGGAGCGTCTTGCCTTTTGTCAGCACTCGGTCTGACTGAGCGCCTCCAGGAGAGAGGCCCAAGCAAGACGCGCCCCGAGGAGCGTCTTGCCACATGTCAACAATGGGTCTGACTGAGGGCCTCCAGGAGAGAGGCCCAAGCAATATGCGCCCCGAGGAGCGTCTTGCCACATGTCAACAATGGGTCTGACTGAGGGCCTCCAGGAGAGAAGCCCAAGCAACACGCGGCCCGAGGAGCGTCTTGCCACATGTCAGCACTCGGTCTGACTGAGCGCCTCCAGGAGAGAGGCCAAAGCAAGACGCGCCCTGAGGAGCGTCTTGACGCATGTCAACACTGGGTCTGACAGAGGGCCTCCATGAGAGAGGCCCAAGCAAGACGCGCCCCGAGGAGTATCTTGCCACATGTCAACACTGGGTCTGACAGAGGGCCTCCAGGAGAGAGGCCCAAGCAAGACGCGCTCCGAGAAGTGTCTTGCCACATGTCACCACTTGGTCTGACTGAGCGCCTCCAGGAGAGAGGCCCAAGCAACACGCGCCCCGAGGAGCGTCAGGCCACATGTCACTACTCATTCTGACTGAGCGCCTCCAGGAGAGAGGCCCAAGCAAGACGCGCCCCGAGGAGCGTCTTGCCACGTGTCAACACTGGGTCTGATTGAGGGCCTTCTGGAGAGAGGCCCAAGCAAGACGCGCCCCGAGGAGCGTCTTGCCACATGTCACCACTTGGTCTGACTGAGCGCCTCCAGGAGAGAGGCCCAAGCAACACGCGCCCCGAGGAGCGTCAGGCCACATGTCACTACTCAGTCTGACTGAGCGCCTCCAGGAGAGAGGCCCAAGCAAGACGCGCCCCGAGGAGCGTCTTGCCACATGTCAACAATGGGTCTTACTGAGCGCCTCCAGGAGAGAAGCCCAAGCAAGACGCGCCCCGAGGAGCTTCTTGCCACATGTCAGCACTCGGTCTGACTGAGCGCCTCCAGGAGAGAGGCCAAAGCAAGACGCGCCCCGAGGAGCGTCTTGACACATGTCAACACTGGGTCTGACAGAGGGCCTCCATGAGAGAGGCCCAAGCAAGACGCGCCCCGAGGAGCGTCTTGCCACATGTCAACACTGGGTCTGACTGAGCGCCTCCAGGAGAGAGGCCCAAGCAAGACGCGCCCCGAGGAGGGTCTTGCCACATGTCAGCACTGGGTCTGACTGAGCGCCTCCAGGAGAGAGGCCCCAGCAAGATGCGCCCCGAGGAGCGTCTTGCCTTATGTCAGCACTCGGTCTGACTGAGCGCCTCCAGGAGAGAGGCCCAAGCAAGACGCGCCCCGAGGAGCGTCTTGCCACATGTCAACAATGGGTCTGACTGAGGGCCTCCAGGAGAGAGGCCCAAGCAAGATGCGCCCGGAGGAGCGTTTTGCCACATGTCAACACTGGGTCTGACAGAGGGCCTCCAGGAGAGAGGCCCAAGCAAGACGCGCCCCGAGGAGCGTCTTGCCACATGTCACCTCTGGTTCTGACTGAGCGCCTCCAGGAGAGAGGCCCAAGCAAGACGCGCCCCGAGGAGCGTCTTGTCACATGTCAACACTGGATCTGTCTGAGCGCCTCCAGGAGAGAAGCCCAAGCAAGACGCGCCCCGAGGAGTGTCTTGCCACATGTCAACAATGGGTCTGACTGAGGGCCTCCAGGAGAGAAGCCCAAGCAAGACGCGCCCCGAGGAGCGTCTTGACACATGTCAACACTGGGTCTGACAGAGGGCCTCCAGGAAAGAGGCCCAAGCAAGACGCGCCCCGAGGAGTGTCTTGCCACATGTCACCACTGGGTCTGACTGAGCGCCTCCAGGAGAGAGGCCGAAGCAAGACGCGCCCCGAGGAGCGTCAGGCCACATGTCACTACTCAGTCTGACTGACCGCCTCCAGGAGAGAGGCCCAAGCAAGACGCGCCCCGAGGAGCGTCTTGCCACATGTCAGCACTGGGTCTGACTGAACGCCTCCAGGAGAGAGGCCCCAGCAAGACGCGCCCCGAGGAGCGTCTTGCCTTTTGTCAGCACTCGGTCTGACTGAGCGCCTCCAGGAGAGAGGCCCAAGCAAGACGCGCCCCGAGGAGCGTCTTGCCACGTGTCAACACTGGGTCTGATTGAGGGCCTTCTGGAGAGAGGCCCAAGCAAGACGCGCCCCGAGGAGCGTCTTGTCCACATGTCACCACTTGGTCTGACTGAGCGCCTCCAGGAGAGAGGCCCAAGCAACATGCGCCCCGAGGAGCGTCAGGCCACATGTCACTACTCAGTCTGACTGAGCGCCTCCAGGAGAGAGGCCCAAGCAAGACGCGCCCCGAGGAGCGTCTTGCCACATGTCAACAATGGGTCTTACTGAGCGCCTCCAGGAGAGAAGCCCAAGCAAGACGCGCCCCAAGGAGCTTCTTGCCACATTTCAGCACTCGGTCTGACTGAGCGCCTCCAGGAGAGAGGCCCAAGCAATATGCGCCCAGAGGAGCGTCTTGCCACATGTCAACAATGGGTCTGACTGAGGGCCTCCAGGAGAGAAGCCCAAGCAACACGCGGCCCGAGGAGCGTCTTGCCACATGTCAGCACTCGGTCTGACTGAGCGCCTCCAGGAGAGAGGCCAAAGCAAGACGCGCCCTGAGGAGCGTCTTGACACATGTCAACACTGGGTCTGACAGAGGGCCTCCATGAGAGAGGCCCAAGCAAGACGCGCCCCGAGGAGTGTCTTGCCACATGTCAACACTGGGTCTGACAGAGGGCCTCCAGGAGAGAGGCCCAAGCAAGACGCGCTCCGAGAAGTGTCTTGCCACATGTCACCACTTGGTCTGACTGAGCGCCTCCAGGAGAGAGGCCCAAGCAACACGCGCCCCGAGGAGCGTCAGGCCACATGTCACTACTCATTCTGACTGAGCGCCTCCAGGAGAGAGGCCCAAGCAAGACGCGCCCCGAGGAGCGTCTTGCCACGTGTCAACACTGGGTCTGATTGAGGGCCTTCTGGAGAGAGGCCCAAGCAAGACGCGCCCCGAGGAGCGTCTTGCCACATGTCACCACTTGGTCTGACTGAGCGCCTCCAGGAGAGAGGCCCAAGCAACATGCGCCCCGAGGAGCGTCAGGCCACATGTCACTACTCAGTCTGACTGAGCGCCTCCAGGAGAGAGGCCCAAGCAAGACGCGCCCCGAGGAGCGTCTTGCCACATGTCAACAATGGGTCTTACTGAGCGCCTCCAGGAGAGAAGCCCTAGCAAGACGCGCCCCGAGGAGCTTCTTGCCACATGTCAGCACTCGGTCTGACTGAGCGCCTCCAGGAGAGAGGCCAAAGCAAGACGCGCCCCGAGGAGCGTCTTGACACATGTCAACACTGGGTCTGACAGAGGGCCTCCATGAGAGAGGCCCAAGCAAGATGCGCCCCGAGGAGCGTCTTGCCACATGTCAACACTGGGTCTGACTGAGCGCCTCCAGGAGAGAGGCCCAAGCAAGACGCGCCCCGAGGAGTGTCTTGCCACATGTCAGCACTGGGTCTGACTGAGCGCCTCCAGGAGAGAGGCCCCAGCAAGATGCGCCCCGAGGAGCGTCTTGCCTTATGTCAGCACTCGGTCTGACTGAGCGCCTCCAGGAGAGAGGCCCAAGCAAGACGCGCCCCGAGGAGCGTCTTGCCACATGTCAACAATGGGTCTGACTGAGGGCCTCCAGGAGAGAGGCCCAAGCAAGATGCGCCCGGAGGAGCGTTTTGCCACATGTCAACACTGGGTCTGACAGAGGGCCTCCAGGAGAGAGGCCCCAGCAAGACGCGCCCCGAGGAGCGTCTTGCCTTTTGTCAGCACTCGGTCTGACTGAGCGCCTCCAGGAGAGAGGCCCAAGCAAGACGCGCCCCGAGGAGCGTCTTGCCACATGTCAACAATGGGTCTGATTGAGGGCCTCCAGGAGAGAGGCCCAAGCAAGATGCACCCCGAGGAGCGTCTTGCCACATGTCAACAATGGGTCTGACTGAGGGCCTCCAGGAGAGAAGCCCAAGCAACACGCGGCCCGAGGAGCGTCTTGCCACATGTCAGCACTCGGTCTGACTGAGCGCCTCCAGGAGAGAGGCCAAAGCAAGACGCGCCCTGAGGAGCGTCTTGACACATGTCAACACTGGGTCTGACAGAGGGCCTCCATGAGAGAGGCCCAAGCAAGACGCTCCCCGAGGAGTGTCTTGCCACATGTCAACACTGGGTCTGACAGAGGGCCTCCAGGAGAGAGGCCCAAGCAAGACGCGCCCCGAGAAGTGTCTTGCCACATGTCACCACTTGGTCTGACTGAGCGCCTCCAGGAGAGAGGCCCAAGCAACACGCGCCCCGAGGAGCGTCAGGCCACATGTCACTACTCATTCTGACTGAGCGCCTCCAGGAGAGAGGCCAAAGCAAGACGCGCCCCGAGGAGCGTCTTGCCACGTGTCAACACTGGGTCTGATTGAGGGCCTTCTGGAGAGAGGCCCAAGCAAGATGCGCCCCGAGGAGCGTCTTGCCACATGTCACCACTGGGTCTGACTGAGCGCCTCCAGGAGAGAGGCCGAAGCAAGACGAGCCCCGAGGAGCGTCAGGCCACATGTCACTACTCAGTCTGACTGACCGCCTCCAGGAGAGAGGCCCAAGCAAGACGCGCCCCGAGGAGCGTCTTGCCACATGTCAACAATGGGTCTGACTGAGGGCCTCCAGGAGAGAAGCCCAAGCAAGACGCGCCCCGAGGAGTGTCTTGCCACATGTCAACAATGGGTCTGACTGAGGGCCTCCAGGAGAGAAGCCCAAGCAAGACGCGCCCCGAGGAGCGTCTTGACACATGTCAACAATGGGTCTGACTGAGGGCCTCCAGGAGAGAAGCCCAAGCAAGACGCGCCCCGAGGAGCGTCTTGACACATGTCAACACTGGGTCTGACAGAGGGCCTCCAGGAGAGAGGCCCAAGCAAGAAGCGCCCCGAGGAGTGTCTTGCCACATGTCAGCACTGGGTCTGACTGAGCGCCTCCAGGAGAGAGACCCCAGCAAGATGCGCCCCGAGGAGCGTCTTGCCTTATGTCAGCACTCGGTCTGACTGAGCGCCTCCAGGAGAGAGGCCCAAGCAAGACGCGCCCCGAGGAGCGTCTTGCCACATGTCAACAATGGGTCTGACTGAGGGCCTCCAGGAGAGAGGCCCAAGCAAGATGCGCCCGGAGGAGCGTTTTGCCACATGTCAACACTGGGTCTGACAGAGGGCCTCCAGGAGAGAGGCCCAAGCAAGACGCGCCCCGAGGAGCGTCTTGCCACATGTCACCTCAGGTTCTGACTGAGCGCCTCCAGGAGAGAGGCCCAAGCAAGACGCGCCCCGAGGAGCGTCTTGTCACATGTCAACACTGGATCTGTCTGAGCGCCTCCAGGAGAGAAGCCCAAGCAAGACGCGCCCCGAGGAGTGTCTTGCCACATGTCAACAATGGGTCTGACTGAGGGCCTCCAGGAGAGAAGCCCAAGCAAGACGTGCCCCGAGGAGCGTCTTGACACATGTCAACACTGGGTCTGACAGAGGGCCTCCAGGAGAGAGGCCCAAGCAAGACGCGCCCCGAGGAGTGTCTTGCCACATGTCACCACTGGGTCTGACTGAGCGCCTCCAGGAGAGAGGCCGAAGCAAGACGCGCCCCGAGGAGCGTCAGGCCAAATGTCACTACTCAGTCTGACTGAGCGCCTCCAGGAGAGAGGCCCAAGCAAGACGCGCCCCGAGGACCGTCTTGCCACATGTCAGCACTGGGTCTGACTGAACGCCTCCAGGAGAGAGGCCCCAGCAAGACGCGCCCGGAGGAGCGTCTTGCCTTTTGTCAGCACTCGGTCTGACTGAGCGCCTCCAGGAGAGAAGCCCAAGCAACACGCGGCCCGAGGAGCGTCTTGCCACATGTCAGCACTCGGTCTGACTGAGCGCCTCCAGGAGAGAGGCCCAAGCAACACGCGCCCCGAGGAGCGTCAGGCCACATGTCACTACTCATTCTGACTGAGCGCAACCAGGAGAGAGGCCCAAGCAAGACGCGCCCCGAGGAGCGTCTTGCCACGTGTCAACACTGGGTCTGATTGAGGGCCTTCTGGAGAGAGGCCCAAGCAACACGCGCCCCGAGGAGCGTCAGGCCACATGTCACTACTCAGTCTGACTGAGCGCCTCCAGGAGAGAGGCCCAAGCAAGACGCGCCCCGAGGAGCGTCTTGCCACATGTCAACAATGGGTCTTACTGAGGGCCTCCAGGAGAGAAGCCCAAGCAAGACGCGCCCCGAGGAGCTTCTTGCCACATGTCAGCACTCGGTCTGACTGAGCGCCTCCAGGAGAGAGGCCAAAGCAAGACGTGCCCCGAGGAGCGTCTTGACACATGTCAACACTGGGTCTGACAGAGGGACTCCATGAGAGAGGCCAAAGCAAGACGCGCCCCGAGGAGCGTCTTGCCACATGTCAACACTGGGTCTGACTGAGCGCCTCCAGGAGAGAGGCCAAAGCAAGACGTGCCCCGAGGAGCGTCTTGCCACATGTCAGCACTGGGTCTGACTGAGCGCTTCCAGGAGAGAGGCCCCAGCAAGACGCGCCCCGAGGAGTGTCTTGCCTTATGTCACCACTCGGTCTGACTGAGCGCCTCCAGGAGAGAGGCCCAAGCAAGACGCGCCCCGAGGAGCGTCTTGCAACATGTCAACAATGGGTCTGACTGAGGGCCTCCAGGAGAGAGGCCCAAGCAAGATGCGCCCGGAGGAGCGTCTTGCCACATGTCAACACTGGGTCTGACAGAGGGCCTCCAGGAGAGAGGCCCAAGCAAGACGCGCCCCGAGGAGCGTCTTGTCACATGTCAACACTGGGCCTGTCTGAGCGCCTCCAGGAGAGAAGCCCAAGCAAGACGCGCCCCGAGGAGTGTCTTGCCGCATGTCAACAATGGGTCTGACTTAGGGCCTCCAGGAGAGAAGCCCAAGCAAGACGCGCCCCGAGGAGCGTCTTGACACATGTCAACACTGGGTCTGACAGAGGGCCTCCAGGAGAGAGGCCCAAGCAAGACGCGCCCCGAGGAGTGTCTTGCCACATGTCACCACTGGGTCTGACTGAGCGCCTCTAGGAGAGAGGCCCAAGCAAGACGCGCCCCGAGGAGCGTCAGGCCACATGTCACTACTAAGTCTGACTGAGCGCCTCCAGGAGAGAGGCCCAAGCAAGACGCGCCCCGATGAGCGTCTTGCCACATGTCAGCACTGGGTCTGACTGAACGCCTCCAGAAGAGAGGCCCCAGCAAGACGCGCCCCGAGGAGCGTCTTGCCACATGTCAACAATGGGTCTGACTGAGGGCCTCCAGGAGAGAGGCCCAAGCAAGATGCGCCCGGAGGAGCGTCTTGCCACATGTCAACACTGGGTCTGACAGAGGGCCTCCAGGAGAGAGGCCCAAGCAAGACGCGCCCCGAGGAGCGTCTTGCCACATGTCACCTCTGGTTCTGACTGAGCGCCTCCAGGAGAGAGGCCCAAGCAAGACGTGCCCCGAGGAGCGTCTTGTCACATGTCAACACTGGGTCTTTCTGAGCGCCTCCAGGAGAGAAGCCCAAGCAAGACGCGCCCCGAGGAGCGTCTTGCCACATGTCAGCACTCGGTCTGACTGAGCGCCTCCAGGAGAGAGGCCCAAGCAAGACGCGCCCAGAGGAGCGTCTTGCCACATGTCAACAATAGGTCTGACTGAGGGCCTCCAGGAGAGAAGCCCAAGCAACACGCGGCCCGAGGAGCGTCTTGCCACATGTCAGCACTCGGTCTGACTGAGCGCCTCCAGGAGAGAGGCCAAAGCAAGACGCGCCCTGAGGAGTGTCTTGACACATGTCAACACTGGGTCTGACAGAGGGCCTCCATGAGAGAGGCCCAAGCAAGACGCGCCCCGAGGAGTGTCTTGCCACATGTCAACACTGGGTCTGACAGAGGGCCTCCAGGAGAGAGGCCCAAGCAAGACGCGCCCCGAGAAGTGTCTTGCCACATGTCACCACTTGGTCTGACTGAGCGCCTCCAGGAGAGAGGCCCAAGCAACACGCGCCCCGAGGAGCGTCAGGCCACATGTCACTACTCAGTCTGACTGAGCGCCTCCAGGAGAGAGGCCCAAGCAAGACGCCCCCCGAGGAGCGTCTTGCCACATGTCAACAATGGGTCTTACTGAGGGCCTCCAGGAGAGAAGCCCAAGCAAGACGCGCCCCGAGGAGCTTCTTGCCACATGTCAGCACTCGGTCTGACTGAGCGCCTCCAGGAGAGAGGCCAAAGCAAGACGCGCCCCGAGGAGCGTCTTGATACATGTCAACACTGGGTCTGACAGAGGGCCTCCATGAGAGAGGCCCAAGCAAGACGCGCCCCGAGGAGTGTCTTGCCACATGTCAACACTGGGTCTGACAGAGGGCCTCCAGAAGAGAGGCCCAAGCAAGACGCGCCCCGAGGAGTGTCTTGCCACATGTCACAACTTGGTCTGACTGAGCGCCTCCAGGAGAGAGGCCCAAGCAACACGCGCCCCGAGGAGCGTCAGGCCACATGTCACTACTCAGTCTGACTGAGCGCCTCCAGGAGAGAGGCCCAAGCAAGACGCGCCCCGAGGAGCGTCTTGCCATGTGTCAACACTGGGTCTGATTGAGGGCCTTCTGGAGGGAGGCCCAAGCAAGACGCGCCCCGAGGAGCGTCTTGCCACATGTCAACAATGGTTCTTACTGAGGGCCTCCAGGAGAGAAGCCCAAGCAAGACGCGCCCCGAGGAGCTTCTTGCCACATGTCACCACTCGGTCTGACTGAGCGCCTCCAGGAGAGAGGCCAAAGCAAGACGCCCCCCGAGGAGCGTCTTGACACATGTCAACACTGGGTCTGACAGAGGGCCTCCATGAGAGAGGCCCAAGCAAGACGCGCCCCGAGGAGTGTCTTGCCAAATGTCAACACTGGGTCTGACTGAGCGCCTCAGGGAGAGAGGTCCAAGCAAGACGCGCCCCGAGGAGCGTCTTGCCACATGTCACTACTCGGTCTGACTGAGCACCTCAGGGAGAGAGGTCCAAGCAAGATGCGCCCCGAGGAGCATCTTGCCACATGTCAACACTGGATCTGACTGAGTGCCTCAATGAGAGAAGCCCCAGCAAGACGCGCCCCGAGGAGCGTCTTGCCACATGTCACTACTCGGTCTGTTTGAGCGCCTCCAGGAGAGAGGCCCAAGCAAGACGTGCCCCGAGGAGCGTCTTGCCACATGTCAACAATGGGTCTGACTGAGGGCCTCCAGGAGAGAAGCCCAAGCAAGACACGCCCCGAGGAGCGTCTTGACACATGTCAACACTGGGTCTGACTGAGGGCCTCCATGAGAGAAGCCCAAGCAAGACGCGCCCCGAGGAGAGTCTTGCCACATGTCAACACTCGGTCTGACAGAGGGCATCCAGGAGAGAGGCCCAAGCAATACGCGCCCCGAGGAGCATCTTGCCACATGTCACCACTGGGTCTGACTGAGCGCCTCCAGGAGAGAGGCCCAACCAAGACGCGCCCTGAGGAGCGTCTTGCCACATGCCAACACTGGGTCTGACAGAGGGCCTCCAGGAGAGAGGCCCAAGCAAGACGCGCTCGAGGAGTGTCTTGCCACATGTCACCACTGGGTCTGACTGAGCGCCTCCAGGAGAGAGGCCCAAGCAAGACACGCCCCGAGGAGCGTCTTGTCACATGTAAACACTGGGTCTTTCTGAGCGCCTCCAGGAGAGAAGCCCAAGCAAGACGCGCACCGAGGAGCGTCTTTCCACATGTCAGCACTCGGTCTGACTGAGCGCCTCCAGGAGAGAGGCCCAAGTAAGACGCGCCCAAAGGAGCGTCTTGCAACATGTCAACAATGGGTCTGACTGAGCGCCTCCAGGAGAGAGGCCCAAGCAACATGCGCCCCGAGGAGCGTCAGGCCACATGTCACTACTCAGTCTGACTGAGCGCCTCCAGGAGAGAGGCCCAAGCAAGACGCGCCCCGAGGAGCGTCTTGCCACGTGTCAACACTGGGTCTGAATGAGGGCCTTCTGGAGAGAGGCCCAAGCAAGACGCGCCCCGCGGAGCGTCTTGCCACATGTCAACAATGGGTCTTACTGAGGGCCTCCAGGAGAGAAGCCCAAGCAACACGCGCCCCGAGGAGCTTCTTGCCATATGTCAGCACTCGGTCTGACTGAGCGCCTCCAGGAGAGAGGCCAAAGCAAGACGCGCCCCGAGGAGCGTCTTGACACATGTCAACACTGGGTCTGACAGAGGGCCTCCATGAGAGAGGCCCAAGCAAGACGCGCCCCGAGGAGTGTCTTGCCACATGTCAACACTGGGTCTGACTGAGCGCCTCCAGGAGAGAGGCCCAAGCAAGACGCGCCCCGAGGAGCGTCTTGCCACGTGTCAACACTGGGTCTGACTGAGCGCCTCCAGGAGAGAGGCCCAAGCAAGATGCGCCCCGAGGAGCGTCTTGCCACGTGTCACCACTGGGTCTGACTGAGCGCCTCCAGGAGAGAGGCCCAAGCAAGACGCGCCCATAGGAGCTTCTTGCCACGTGTCACCACTGGGTCTGATTGAGCGCCTCCAGGAGAGAGGCCCCAGCAAGACGCGCCCCGAGGAGCGTCTTGCCTTATGTCAGCACTCGGTCTGACTGAGCGCCTCCAGGAGAGAGGCCCAAGCAAGACGCACCCCGAGGAGCGTCTTGCGACATGTCACTACTCGGTCTAACTGAGCGCCTCCAGGAGAGAAGTCATAGCCAGACGTGCCCCGATGAGTGTCTTGCCACATGTCACTACTCGGTCTGACTGAGCGCCTCCAGGAGAGAGGCCCAAGCAAGACGTGCCCCGAGGAGCGTCTTGCCACATGTCAACAATGGGTCTGACTGAGGGCCTCCAGGAGAGAAGCCCAAGCAAGACGCGCCCCGAGGAGCATCTTGCCACATGTCAACACTGGGTCTGACTGAGCGCCTCCAGGAGAGAGGCCCAAGCAAGACGCGCCCCGAGGAGCGTAAGGCCACATGTCACTACTCAGTCTGACTGAGCGCCTCCAGGAGAGAGGCCCAAGCAAGACGCGCCCCGAGGAGCGTCTTGCCACATGTCAACACTGGGTCTGATTGAGGGCCTTCTGGAGAGAGGCCCAAGCAAGACGCGCCCCGAGGAGCGTCTTGCCACATGTCATTAATGGGTCTTACTGAGGGCCTCCAGGAGAGAGGCCCAAGCAAGATGCGCCCGGAGGAGCGTCTTGCCACATGTCAACACTGGGTCTGACAGAGGGCCTCCAGGAGAGAGGCCCAAGCAAGACGCGCCCCGAGGAGCGTCTTGCCACATGTAACCTCTGGTTCTGACTGAGCGCCTCCAGGAGAGAGGCCCAAGCAAGACGCATCCGAGGAGCGTCTTGCCACATGTCAACAATGGGTCTGACTGAGGGCCTCCAGGAGAGAAGCCCAAGCAAGACGCGCCCAGTGGAGCGTCTTGACACATGTCAACACTGGGTCTGACAGAGGGCCTCCAGGAGAGAAGCCCAAGCAAGACGCGCCCCGAGGAGCTTCTTGCCACATGTCAGCACTCGGTCTGACTGAGCGCCTCCAAGAGAGAGGCCAAAGCAAGACGCGCCCCGAGGAGCGTCTTGACACATGTCAACACTGGGTCTGACAGAGGGCCTCCATGAGAGAGGCCCAAGCAAGACGCGCCCCGAGGAGTGTCTTGCCACATGTCAACACTGGGTCTGACTGAGCGCCTCCAGGAGAGAGGCCCAAGCAAGACGCGCCCCGAGGAGCTTCTTGCCACGTGTCACCACTGGGTCTGACTGAGCGCCTCCAGGAGAGAGGCCCAAGCAAGACGCACCCCGAGGAGCGTCTTGCCACGTGTCACCACTGGGTCTGATTGAGCGCCTCCAGGAGAGAGGCCCCAGCAAGACCGGTCAGGCCTGCAGTGTAAACATGTGAGACATGATGTTCTTTCACAGAACTGAGGTTGTTCATTACTAAATGACTTTTACAGGAATATTGTTATTATACTATTCAACAGGTTGATCATAATAATGTGTATTAAACCCACAACCTAGCACTGAGGACAGAGGGACTTTATTTAAATTAGTACTTAATGGAAACGCTACATAATGATACATAAGAGCCATGTCATACATTCAGCCTAGGAATAGTAGCATTGTGCACTATTAAAAATATACACATCAATTGCTCGAATCCCATTGTTGCATAGTAAAACTCTAATAAAACTCTAGTCTGACATCAACAGAGAAGACTTAGTGTATGTACTACAAATACAGCATTAGGATTTCGAGTGGACCGTGCACCTTGTGAACCATCAGAGGCTTATGTCTCTCGTCTCGTCTCGTCTCGTCTTCCTCCGCTTATCCGGGTCCGGGTCGCGGGGGCAGCATCCCAACTAGGGAGCTCCAGGCCGTCCTCTCCCCGGCCTTGTCCACCAGCTCCTCCGGCAGGACCCCAAGGCGTTCCCGGACCAGATTGGAGATGTAACCTCTCCAACGTGTCCTGGGTCGACCCGGGGGCCTTCTGCCGGCAGGACATGCCCGAAACACCTCCCCGGGGAGGCGTCCAGGAGGCATCCTGACCAGATGCCCAAACCACCTCAACTGGCTCCTTTCGATCCAGAGGAGCAGCGGTTCTACTCCGAGTCCCTCCCGAATGTCCGAGCTCCTCACCCTATCTCTAAGGCTGAGCCCGGCCACCCTACGGAGGAAACTCATTTCGGCCGCTTGTATCCGCGATCTCGTTCTTTCGGTTATTACCCAAAGCTCATGACCATAGGTGAGGATTGGGACGTAGATCGACCGGTAAATCGAGAGCCTGGCTTTCTGGCTCAGCTCCCTCTTCCCCACGACAGATCGGCTCAGCGTCCGCATCACTGCGTCCAGGAGGCATCCTGACCAGATGCCCAAACCACCTCAACTGGCTCCTTTCGATCCAGAGGAGCAGCGGTTCTACTCCGAGTCCCTCCCGAATGTCCGAGCTCCTCACCCTATCTCTAAGGCTGAGCCCGGCCACCCTACGGAGGAAACTCATTTCGGCCGCTTGTATCCGCGATCTCGTTCTTTCGGTCATTACCCAAAGCTCATGACCATAGGTGAGGATTGGGACGTAGATCGACCGGTAAATCGAGAGCCTGGCTTTCTGGCTCAGCTCCCTCTTCCCCACGACAGATCGGCTCAGCGTCCGCATCACTGCAGATGCCGAACCAATCCGCCTGTCGATCTCCCGATCCCTCCTACCCTCACTCGTGAACAAGACCCCGAGATACTTAAACTCCTCCACTTGAGGTAGGACCTCTCCCCCGACCCGGAGGTGGCAAGCCACCCTTTTCCGGTCGAGAACCATGGTCTCAGATTTGGAGGTGCTGATCCCCATCCCAGCCGCTTCACATTCGGCCGCGAACCTACCCAGCAAGAGCTGAAGGTCAGAGCTGGATGAAGCTAGGAGGACCACATCATCCGCAAAAAGCAGAGACGAGATTCTCCTGCCACCAAACTCGACACACTCCACACCACGGCTGCGTCTAGAAATTCTGTCCATAAAAGTGATGAACAGAACCGGTGACAAAGGGCAGCCCTGGCGGAGTCCAACCCTCACTGGGAACAGGTCCGACTTACTACCGGCTATGCGGACCAAACTCACGCTCCTCTGGTAAAGGGACTGAATGGCCCTTAACAGAAAGCCACCCACCCCATACTCCTGGAGCGTCCCCCACAGGGTGCCCCTGGGGACACGGTCATAAGCCTTCTCCAAATCCACAAAGCACATGTGGATTGGTTGGGCAAACTCCCATGCCCCCTCCATTACCCTTGCAAGGGTATAGAGCTGGTCCACAGTTCCACGGCCAGGACGAAAACCACATTGCTCCTCCTCTATCTGAGATTCAACTATCGATCGGACCCTCCTCTCCAGTACCTTGGAGTAGACCTTTCCAGGGAGGCTGAGGAGTGTGATCCCCCTATAGTTGGAACACACCCTCAGGTCACCCTTCTTAAAGATGGGGACCACCACCCCGGTCTGCCACTCCCTAGGAACTGCCCCCGATGACCACGCAATGTTGTAGAGACGTGTCAACCATGACAGCCCTACAACATCCATAGCCTTGAGATACCCAGGACGAACCTCATCCGCCCCCGGGGCTCCGCCGCTGTGTAGTTGTTTGACTACCTCAGCAACTTCTGCCCCCGAGATCGGACAGTCCATCCCCAGGCCTCCCAGCTCTGGTTCCTCCTCGGAATGCGCATTGGTGGGATTGAGGAGCTCCTCAAAGTATTCCTTCCACCGTCCGACTATAGCCTCAGTTGACGTCAGCAGCTCCCCATCCCCACTGTAAACAGTGTGAGCGAGTTGCTGCCTTCCTCTCCTGAGGCGCCGGACAGTTTGCCAGAACCTCTTTGGAGCCGATCAATAGTCTTTCTCCATGGCTTCACCAAACTCCTCCCACGCCCGAGATTTTGCCTCGGCAACTGCCACTGCTGCACCCCGCTTGGCTATCCGGTACCTGTCTGCTGCCTCCGGAGACCCACAGACCAGCCACGCCCTGTAGGCCTCCTTCTTCAGCCTGACGGCTCCCCGAACCTCTGGTGTCCACCAGCGGGTACGGGGGTTGCCACCACGACTGGCACCGGCCACCTTACGACCACAGCTAGCAACAGCCGCCTCGACAATCGCAGAGTGGAACAAGGCCCACTCGGACTCAATGTCCCCCACTGCTCTCGGGACGTGGTCAAAGCTCTGCCGGAGGTGGGAGTTGAAGACCGTCTTGACAGGTTCTTCTGCCAGGCGTTCCCAGCAGACCCTCACTATGCGTTTGGGTCTGCCAGGTCTACGCGGCATGTTCCCTTGCCATCTGATCCAACTCACCACCAGGTGGTGATCAGTTGACAGCTCCGCCCCTCTCTTCACTCGGGTGTCCAAAACATACGGCCGCAGGTCAGATGATACGACTACAAAATCTATCATCGACCTGTGACCTAGGCTGCCCTGGTACCAAGTGTACCGGTGGGCATCCTTATGTTCGAACATGGTGTTCGTTATTGCCAAACTGCGGCTTGCACAGAAGTCCAATAACAAAACACCGCTCGAGTTCTGATCAGGTGGGCCGTTCCTCCCAATCACACCCCTCCAGGTCAAGCTGTCATTGCCCACGTGAGCATTGAAGTCCCCCAGCAGGACAATGGAGTCCCCTGATGGAGCACTATCTAGCACTCGTCCCAGGGACTCCAAAAAGGGTGGGTACTCTGAACTGATATTTGGCCCATAAGCACAAACAACAGTCAGGACCCGTTCCCCGACCCGAAGGCGCAAGGAAGCTACCCTCTTGTCCCCCGGGGTAAACCCCAACACACAGGCAGAGAGTCTCGGGGCTAACAAAAAGCCAACCCCAGCCCTCCGCCTCTCACCCGGAGCAACTCCAGCAAAGTAGAGTGTCCAACCCCTCTCCAGGTCTCGGGTTCCAGAGCCAATGCTATGTGTCGAGGTGAGTCCGACTATATCTAGCCGGTACCGCTCAACCTCTGCCTCCTCCTTGAACCGTCACCTTATCGTGGTGGAGGAGTTTGAGTGCCCTAATGATCCTAGGAGCTATGTTGTCTGGGGCACTTAGTGCCCCTGGTAGGGTCTCCCATGACAAATTGGTCTTAGGTGAAGGGTGAGACAAAGAACGGTTCGAAGGATCTTTCATGGCGGTTAAAACGAAGAGTCGGAGTACCCGGCCCGGAGGGTTACCGGGGTCCCACCCTGGAGCCAGGCCTGGGGTTGGGGCCCGTGAGCGAGCGCCTGGTGGCCGGGCTTTCGCCCATGGGGCCCGGCCGGGCCCAGCCCGAACCGGATACATGGGCTCGTCCAACTGTGGACCCACCACCCGCAGGAGGAACATGAAGGGTCCGGTGCAATGTGAATCGGGTGGCAGACCAAATCAGAGGCTTATGATGCAACATATCTTCCAGTTGCTATTAGACAAGTTATAATTCTCGACCATTTTTCGGAACTGGTTTCTTGGGTCCGTGAGTAAATGCCAAATGAGATGATAGTCCTTAAGTAAGTTCCTGGCGATCCCATGTCACGCTCTTGCCCATCAGCCGGTGAACGCTGAGACGGAACTCTATGAGAGCTATGTATTTTTTAAGTGCTCCGAATATACTTCTAACAAGCGTGCGATTCACTTCGTGAGTAAACGGCAGCTGCAGCTGATTCAAACAGTCGAGCCAACTTTCTACATCACAATATGCGTTTTGTAGTTAGTCGAGTTACCTTTTGTGTGGTGCATGCACGGGTCGTTAGCGTCCAGCTCCCAGCTTAGAGAGTCCTGTATTGACACAGACGTCAATACATCTCGATGTCATGCAACACACAAAGTCTGTCGCATACAGGTGGGTTAACACACATGTACGATGTGTGCAATGGCGCGCCCGTTTACAATGGGACACGACGATGATCATTGTTAACCAAACTCTTGTTTCTCACGACAGGTGGTAGCGTTGTCTCCTGCACCTGGTCTTCGTGCACAGAGGGTGTTGTAATGTGCTCGTCATAGTCGCGATCGTTGTCACTCGAATCCGTTGTTCTCACGACAGGTGGTAGCGTTGTCTCCTGCATGTTGTCTTCGCGTGCGGCAAGCGTTGTGCTGTGCTCGTTATAATGGTTGTCTTCGTACAAAGGGGGTGTTGAATGCTCCTTCGCGAGTAGTCTAGGAGGTGGTGTGATGGGACGTATCTCAGAGGCGTTATGTGAGCGTACCATCATGGCCTGAGCAACTGCGACTACTGAGAGTACACCCAGTACAGACAGCGAGATCATTTTTTTTCTTGGGTGTTGTACGTGTGGGTACAGCCGCTTTAATGGCAGTGGGAGCAAGTGGACAAATGTATTTATAGGTCACTAGCAGAAACTAAGGCACGTGGTCAGAGTGTAATCGTAACCACCGTAGCTCTTGTCATAATTTAATATACATAGAAATCAGAAACGGGCATGTCAGGATAGACATCGCGAGTGATAATGCGGCCAGTATCTGTGTGCACTTGAGAGCACCTTGATGTTCTACTGTGGTGCCCACGCCGCCGGGTCTGTAAATGTCATCGACCTTCTTTATATACGCATACGCTAAAGACCGTATATTCTCTATGGATTTGAACACGTCCTTTGTTTCGCGTAACGCTTGAGCTGTCACGAGCGTGATGTTGTGAGTGTACGCCAGTGTTTCGCGTGCACCGAGGTCCGAAAGGGCGTGCGCTACAACTATTAACCTTGGTTTGGGAGTGTGGCGAAACGCTCGCTCCGCTGTAATGGGCAGATGCAATGTTATCACCTGGTACGTTTCGTTAGTCGGGTCGTAAAACACCGGTCCGTGACACGGACCGTCACATTGTATGGGGCACAGTAAGGACAACACGCCGCCGACCGTGACTTCGCACTCGACCGCGGTGGTGTTGTCGATTTGCAAAGGATCACATACGCCTCTCCAGTCGCAATGAGGCACATTGTAGTCGACGCGACCGTCGGTCACCATAGCTTTCGTCAGCCAACACACTCGATTGCCCTTCGAAACATCGGCGATCAACGTGAGCGTAGACGTCGCTTTACTGTACGCCAGGATATCCGTGTGTGAGTGCACGCTCGACGTCGATTGACAACCGGTCATGTCAGACCTGATCAGACCTTCCGAACACATGACCATTAGTTGTTGTGCGGCCGAGAGTATCGCAATCATACCGTTGAGATGTGTAGAAAGCACGTACACGCCAGCCTTCCACGTTTCCAAAGTTTCCAGCAGTCTAGAGGGACTTGTCTTAGCGCGCACGGCTGTGCTGAATTTGCGTTGGGTAGACACAACGGCTTCGACTTCGCTTAGGATCTTGTGGGCTCATGTACTCGTGGTAGGCCAAGACGTGTATAGTCGAGCGTCACACACCAGCTGCTTGCACGTTGGAAATACATTCCGTAGTAACTTCTTACTCCACTCTATGTTGAACTCGTATAGTATGTATATGGGCGGTTGTGGCTGTTTGCGCATTTTCTATCTACCCTCCGCTACTATGACTCTGTGGTCTGTCTCCTGAGATGGTGCGGTTGGAACTTGCGAGAGTGCACTATCGACGGTCGGCGTTTCCATTTCGTCAACTGTGCCATTTTCAGCCGCTGGCAAACGGCCGTCGACGGTCGATGCGAGACACCAACATAACGTTAGACCGCGACCCTCATGCCAGTTTTCTGTAGAACTGGTTTTAGTTTCTGGTGCACACTCGATACGCCATTACGATCACAATTACGTTGATTATTAAATCCAGTGTTGTAGCGACTGCAGCCAGCGCCGTCGCGCAACTCGTGTCGGTGTTATCTCTCGATACTTTCATTCGTATCCAAGCGTATGCAGAATCTACGGATCTGGTGAAGTTGCTTGTCACTAGCTTGCGCACGTTTGATATGGCACTTTGCGCGAGACTCACACAACCTGCAGTGGCGACCGTCGCGTCAGTGCAAAGTTTTTCCGATATATCGCTCGCAACATCGTTTGTCATTTGCTGTACACTGCGCACACTGGCCGCGAGGTCGCGGAGAGGGTCTTCGTTACGAGTTGTGTAATATCCGCTGACTTGCCGATTCAATTCTGGTGGCGCTGACCCAAACGAGAACGCTTTTAAGGCGCATGTCGTGGTAACTCTGGTAGCGCCGTGGTTGACGAGGACGATCATCTTTAGCAATAGTTCATCTCGAAGCACAACGATGGTGAGGGCGACGGGTTGGCCGGTTCCGCCTTCAGGCCACTCGGTTGCCGCTAGATTGCCCAATGCCACACACGCAGACGAACCCTGTACACACTCAATGACCCGTGTGCGATCGTTGATTTCTGCTAGTACGTTTGCTAGTTCTACGTGCTTCCACGGATCGGGCGTGGGCACGCGCTTGTTTTAGAGGCAATTTCGCGCAGCGTCTACCCTGCATGACCGCTCGTGGCCGCACTAGCTATATTTATCTTTATTTGTTTCACACACACACACACACACACACACACACACACACACACACACACACACACACACACACACACACACACGCACGCACGCACGCACGCACACACACACACACACACAGGCCCTTGCGCCCTTACAACACCCAAGAAAAAAAATGATCTCGCTGTCTGTACTGGGTGTACTCTCAGTAGTCGCAGTTGCTCAGGCCATGGTGGTACGCTCACATAACGCCTCTGAGATACGTCCCATCACACCACCTCCTAGACTACTCGCGAAGGAGTATTCAACACCCCCATTGTACGAAGACAACCATTATAACGAGCACAGCACAACGCTTGCCGCACGCGAAGACAACATGCAGGAGACAACGCTACCACCTGTCATGAGAACAACGGATTCGAGTGACAACGATCGCGACTATGACGAGCACATTACAACACCCTCTGTGCACGAAGACCAGGTGCAGGAGACAACGCTACCACCTGTCGTGAGAAACAAGAGTTTGGTTAACAATGATCATCGTCGTGTCCCATTGTAAACGGGCGCGCCATTGCACACATCGTACATGTGTGTTAACCCACCTGTATGCGACAGACTTTGTGTGTTGCATGACATCGAGAAGAATTGACGTCTGTGTCAATACAGGACTCTCTATAAGCCGGGAGCTGGATGCTAACGACCCGTGCATGCGCCACACAAAAGGTATCGTACATGTGTTAACCCACCTGTATGCGACAGACTTTGTGTGTTGCATGACATCGAGATGTATTGACGTCTGTGTCAATACAGGACTCTCTAAGCTGGGAGCTGGACGCTAATGACCCGTGCATGCGCCACACAAAAGGTAACTCGACTAACTACAAAACGAATATTGAGATGTAAAAAGTTGGCTCGACTGTTTGAATCAGCTGCAGCTGCGGTTTACTCACGAAGTGAATCGCACGCTTGTTAGAACTACTTTCGGAGCACTTAAAAAATACATCGCTCTCATCGAGTTCCGTCTCAGCGTTCACCGGCTGATGGGCAAGAGCGTGACATGGGATTGCCAGGAACTTACTTAAGGACTATCATCTCATTTGGCATTTACTCACGGACCCAAGAAACCAGTTCCGAAAAATGGTCGAGAATTATAACTTGTCTAATAGCAACTGGAAGATATGTTGCGTCATAAGCCTCTGATGGTTCACAAGGTGCACGGTCCACTCGAAATCCTAATGCTGTATTTGTAGTACATACACTAAGTCTTCTCTGTTGATGTCAGACTAGAGTTTTATTAGAGTTTTACTTTGCAACAATGGGATTCGAGCAATTGATGTGTATATTTTTAATAGTGCACAATGCTACTATTCCTAGGCTGAATGTGTGACATGGCTCTTATGTATCATTATGTATCGTTTCCATTAAGTACTAATTTAAATAAAGTCCCTCTGTCCTCAGTGCTAGGTTGTGGGTTTAAGTGGCAAGACGCTCCTCGGGGCGCGTATTGCTTGGGCCTCTCTCCTGGATGCCCTCTGTCAGACCGAGTGATGACATGTGGCAAGACTCTCCTCGGGGCGCGTCTTGCTTGGGCTTCTCTCATGGAGGCCCTCAGTCAGACCCAGTGTTGACATGTGTCAAGACGCTCCTCGGGGCATGTCTTGCTTGGGCCTCTCTCCTGGAGGAGCTCAGTCAGACCCAGTGTTGACATGTGGCAAGACGCTCCTCGGGGCGCGTCTTGCTTGGGCTTCTCTCCCGGAGGCCCTCAGTAAGAACCATTGTTGACATGTGGCAAGACGCTCCTCGGGGCGCGTCTTGCTTGCGCCTCTCTCCTGGAGGCGCTCAGTCAGACTGAGTATTGACATGTGGCCTGACGCTCCTCGGGGCGCGTGTTGGTTGGCCCTCTCTCCTGGAGGCACTCAGTCAGACCAAGTGGTGACATGTGGCAAGACAATCCTCGGGGAGCGTCTTGCTTGGGCCTCTCTCCTGGAGGCCCTCTGTCAGACCCAGTGTTGACATGTGGCAAGACACTCCTCGGGGCGCGTCTTGCTTGGGCCTCTCTCATGGAGGCCCTCTGTCAGACCCAGTGTTGACATGTGTCAAGACGCTCCTCGGGGCGCGTCTTGCTTTGACCTCTCTCCTGGAGGCGCTCAGTCAGACCGAGTGCTGACATGTGGCAAGAAGCTCCTCGGGGCGCGTCTTGCTTGGGCTTCTCTCCTGGAGGCCCTCAGTAAGACCCATTGTTGACATGTGGCAAGACGCTCCTCGGGGCGCGTCTTGCTTGGGCCTCTCTCCTGGAGGCGCTCAGTCACACTGAGTAGTGACATGTGGCCTGACGCTCCTCGGGGCGCGTGTTGCATGGGCCTCTCTCCTGGAGGCGCTTAGTCAGACCAAGTGGTGACATGTGGCAAGACACTCCTCGGGGCGCATCTTGCTTGGGCCTCTCTCCTGGAGGCCCTCTGTCAGACCCAGTGTTGACATGTGTCAAGACGCTCCTCGGGGCGCGTCTTGCTTGGGCTTCTCTCCTGGAGGCCCTCAGTCAGACCCATTGTTGGCATGTGGCAAGACGCTCCTCGGGGCGCGTCTTGCTTTGGCCTCTCTCCTGGAGGCGCTCGGTCAGACCGAGTGCTGACATGTGGCAAGAAGCTCCTCGGGGCGCGTCTTGCTTGGGCTTCTCTCCTGGAGGCCCTCAGTAAGACCCATTGTTGACATGTGGCAAGACGCTCCTCGGGGCGCGTCTTTCTTGGGCCTCTCTCCTGGAGGCGCTCAGTCAGACTGAGTAGTGACATGTGGCCTGACGCTCCTCGGGGCGCGTGTTGCTTGGGCCTCTCTCCTGGAGGCGCTCAGTCAGACCAAGTGGTGTCATGTGGCAAGACGCTCCTCGGGGCGCGTCTTGCTTGGGCTTCTCTCCTGGAGGCGCTCAGAAAGACCCAGTGTTGACATGTGACAAGACGCTCCTCGGGGCGCGTCTTGCATGGGCCTCTCTCCTGGAGGCGCTCAGTCAGAACCAGAGGTGACATGTGGCAAGACGCTCCTCGGGGCGCGTCTTGCTTGGGCCTCTCTCCTGGAGGCGCTCAGTCAGACTGAGTAGTGACATGTGGCCTGACGCTCCTCGGGGCGCGTCTTGTTTGGGCCTCTCTCCTGGAGGCGCTCAGTCAGACCCAGTGGTGACATGTGGCAAGACACTCCTCTGGGCGCGTCTTGCTTGGGCCTCTCTCCTGGAGGCCCTCTGTCAGACCCAGTGTTGACATGTGTCAAGACGCTCCTCGGGGCGCGTCTTGCTTGGGCTTCTCTCCTGGAGGCCCTCAGTCAGACCCATTGTTGACATGTGGCAAGACGCTCCTCGGGGCGCGTCTTGCTTGGGCTTCTCTCCTGGAGGCGCTCAGACAGACCCAGTGTTGACATGTGACAAGAGGCTCCTCGGGGCACGTCTTGCTTGGGCCTCTCTCCTGGAGGCGCTCAGTCAGAACCAGAGGTGACATGTGGCAAGACGCTCCTCGGGGCGCGTCTTGCTTGGGCCTCTCTCCTGGAGGCCCTCTGTCAGACCCAGTGTTGACATGTGGCAAGACGCTCCTCGGGGCGCGTATTGCTTCGGCCTCTCTCCTGAATGCCCTCTGTCAGACCGAGTGTTGACATGTGGCAAGACTCTCCTCGGGGCGCGTCTTGCTTGGGCTTCTCTCATGGAGGCCCTCAGTCCGACCCAGTGTTGACATATGTCAAGACGCTCCTCGGGGCTTGTCTTGCTTGGGCCTCTCTACTGGAGGCGCTCAGTCAGACCCAGTGTTGACATGTGGCAAGACGCTCCTCTGGGCGCGTCTTGCTTGGGCTTCTCTCCTGGAGACCCTCAGTCAGACCCATTGTTGACATGTGGCAAGACGCTCCTCGGGGCAAGTCTTGCTTGGGCCTCTCTCCTGGAGGCGCTCAGTCAGAACCAGAGGTGACATGTGGCAAGACGCTCCTCGGGGCGCGTCTTGCTTGGGCCTCTCTCCTGGAGGCCCTCTGTCAGACCCAGTGTTGACATGTGGCAAGACGCTCCTCCGGGCGCATCTTGCTTGGGCCTCTCTCCTGGAGGCCCTCTGTCAGACCCAGTGTTGACATGTGGCAAGACGCTCCTCCGGGCGCATCTTGCTTGGGCCTCTCTCCTGGAGGCCCTCAGTCAGACCCATTGTTGACATGTGGCAAGACGCTCCTCGGGGCGCGTATTGCTTCGGCCTCTCTCCTGAATGCCCTCATTCAGACCCAGTGGTGACATGTGGCAAGACGCTCCTCGGGGCGCGTATTGCTTCGGCCTCTCTCCTGAATGCCCTCTGTCAGACCGAGTGTTGACATGTGGCAAGACTCTCCTCGGGGCGCGTCTTGCTTGGGCTTCTCTCATGGAGGCCCTCAGTCCGACCCAGTGTTGACATATGTCAAGCCGCTCCTCGGGGCTTGTCTTGCTTGGGCCTCTCTACTGGAGGCGCTCAGTCAGACCCAGTGTTGACATGTGGCAAGACGCTCCTCTGGGCGCGTCTTGCTTGGGCTTCTCTCCTGGAGACCCTCAGTCAGACCCATTGTTGACATGTGGCAAGACGCTCCTCGGGGCGCGTCTTGCTTGGGCCTCTCTCCTGGAGGCGCTCAGTCAGACTGAGTAGTGACATGTGGCCTGACGCTCCTCGGGGCGCGTGTTGCTTGGCCCTCTCTCCTGGAGGCACTCAGTCAGACCAAGTGGTGACATGTGGCAAGACAATCCTCGGGGCGCGTCTTGCTTGGGCCTCTCTCCTGGAGGCCCTCTGTCAGACCCAGTGTTGACATGTGGCAAGACACTCCTCGGGGCGCGTCTTGCTTGGGCCTCTCTCATGGAGGCCCTCTGTCAGACCCAGTGTTGACATGTGTCAAGACGCTCCTCGGGGCGCGTCTTGCTTTGACCTCTCTCCTGGAGGCGCTCAGTCAGACCGAGTGCTGACATGTGGCAAGAAGCTCCTCGGGGCGCGTCTTGCTTGGGCTTCTCTCCTGGAGGCCCTCAGTAAGACCCATTGTTGACATGTGGCAAGACGCTCCTCGGGGCGCGTCTTGCTTGGGCCTCTCTCCTGGAGGCGCTCAGTCACACTGAGTAGTGACATGTGGCCTGACGCTCCTCGGGGCGCGTGTTGCATGGGCCTCTCTCCTGGAGGCGCTCAGTCAGACCAAGTGGTGACATGTGGCAAGACACTCCTCGGGGCGCATCTTGCTTGGGCCTCTCTCCTGGAGGCCCTCTGTCAGACCCAGTGTTGACATGTGTCAAGACGCTCCTCGGGGCGCGTCTTGCTTTGGCCTCTCTCCTGGAGGCGCTCGGTCAGACCGAGTGCTGACATGTGGCAAGAAGCTCCTCGGGGCGCGTCTTGCTTGGGCTTCTCTCCTGGAGGCCCTCAGTAAGACCCATTGTTGACATGTGGCAAGACGCTCCTCGGGGCGCGTCTTGCTTGGGCCTCTCTCCTGGAGGCGCTCAGTCAGACTGAGTAGTGACATGTGGCCTGACGCTGCTCGGGGCGCGTGTTGCTTGGGCCTCTCTCCTGGAGGCGCTCAGTCAGACCAAGTGGTGTCATGTGGCAAGACGCTCCTCGGGGCTCGTCTTGCTTGGGCTTCTCTCCTGGAGGCGCTCAGAAAGACCCAGTGTTGACATGTGACAAGACGCTCCTCGGGGCGCGTCTTGCTTGGGCCTCTCTCCTGGAGGCGCTCAGTCAGAACCAGAGGTGACATGTGGCAAGACGCTCCTCGGGGCGCGTCTTGCTTGGGCCTCTCTCCTGGAGGCGCTCAGTCAGACTGAGTAGTGACATGTGGCCTGACGCTCCTCGGGGCGCGTCTTGTTTGGGCCTCTCTCCTGGAGGCGCTCAGTCAGACCCAGTGGTGACATGTGGCAAGACACTCCTCTGGGCGCGTCTTGCTTGGGCCTCTCTCCTGGAGGCCCTCTGTCAGACCCAGTGTTGACATGTGTCAAGACGCTCCTCGGGGCGCGTCTTGCTTGGGCTTCTCTCCTGGAGGCCCTCAGTCAGACCCATTGTTGACATGTGGCAAGACGCTCCTCGGGGCGCGTCTTGCTTGGGCTTCTCTCCTGGAGGCGCTCAGACAGACCCAGTGTTGACATGTGACAAGAGGCTCCTCGGGGCACGTCTTGCTTGGGCCTCTCTCCTGGAGGCGCTCAGTCAGAACCAGAGGTGACATGTGGCAAGACGCTCCTCGGGGCGCGTCTTGCTTGGGCCTCTCTCCTGGAGGCCCTCTGTCAGACCCAGTGTTGACATGTGGCAAGACGCTCCTCGGGGCGCGTATTGCTTCGGCCTCTCTCCTGAATGCCCTCATTCAGACCCAGTGGTGACATGTGGCAAGACGCTCCTCGGGGCGCGTATTGCTTCGGCCTCTCTCCTGAATGCCCTCTGTCAGACCGAGTCTTGACATGTGGCAAGACTCTCCTCGGGGCGCGTCTTGCTTGGGCTTCTCTCATGGAGGCCCTCAGTCCGACCCAGTGTTGACATATGTCAAGACGCTCCTCGGGGCTTGTCTTGCTTGGGCCTCTCTACTGGAGGCGCTCAGTCAGACCCAGTGTTGACATGTGGCAAGACGCTCCTCTGGGCGCGTCTTAGTTGGGCTTCTCTCCTGGAGACCCTCAGTCAGACCCATTGTTTACATGTGGCAAGACGCTCCTCGGGGCAAGTCTTGCTTGGGCCTCTCTCCTGGAGGCGCTCAGTCAGAACCAGAGGTGACATGTGGCAAGACGCTCCTCGGGGCGCGTCTTGCTTGGGCCTCTCTCCTGGAGGCCCTCTGTCAGACCCAGTGTTGACATGTGGCAAGACGCTCCTCTGGGCGCATCTTGCTTGGGCCTCTCTCCTGGAGGCCCTCTGTCAGACCCAGTGTTGACATGTGGCAAGACGCTCCTCCGGGCGCATCTTGCTTGGGCCTCTCTCCTGGAGGCCCTCAGTCAGACCCATTGTTGACATGTGGCAAGACGCTCCTCGGGGCGCGTATTGCTTCGGCCTCTCTCCTGAATGCCCTCATTCAGACCCAGTGGTGACATGTGGCAAGACGCTCCTCGGGGCGCGTATTGCTTCGGCCTCTCTCCTGAATGCCCTCTGTCAGACCGAGTGTTGACATGTGGCAAGACTCTCCTCGGGGCGCGTCTTGCTTGGGCTTCTCTCATGGAGGTCCTCAGTCCGACCCAGTGTTGACATATGTCAAGACGCTCCTCGGGGCTTGTCTTGCTTGGGCCTCTCTACTGGAGGCGCTCAGTCAGACCCAGTGTTGACATGTGGCAAGACGCTCCTCTGGGCGCGTCTTGCTTGGGCTTCTCTCCTGGAGACCCTCAGTCAGACCCATTGTTGACATGTGGCAAGACGCTCCTCGGGGCAAGTCTTGCTTGGGCCTCTCTCCTGGAGGCGCTCAGTCAGAACCAGAGGTGACATGTGGCAAGACGCTCCTCGGGGCGCGTCTTGCTTGGGCCTCTCTCCTGGAGGCCCTCTGTCAGACCCAGTGTTGACATGTGGCAAGACGCTCCTCCGGGCGCATCTTGCTTGGGCCTCTCTCCTGGAGGCCCTCTGTCAGACCCAGTGTTGACATGTGGCAAGACGCTCCTCCGGGCGCATCTTGCTTGGGCCTCTCTCCTGGAGGCCCTCAGTCAGACCCATTGTTGACATGTGGCAAGACGCTCCTCGGGGTGCGTATTGCTTCGGCCTCTCTCCTGAATGCCCTCATTCAGACCCAGTGGTGACATGTGGCAAGACGCTCCTCGGGGCGCGTATTGCTTCGGCCTCTCTCCTGAATGCCCTCTGTCAGACCGAGTGTTGACATGTGGCAAGACTCTCCTCGGGGCGCGTCTTGCTTGGGCTTCTCTCATGGAGGCCCTCAGTCCGACCCAGTGTTGACATATGTCAAGCCGCTCCTCGGGGCTTGTCTTGCTTGGGCCTCTCTACTGGAGGCGCTCAGTCAGACGCAGTGTTGACATGTGGCAAGACGCTCCTCTGGGCGCGTCTTGCTTGGGCTTCTCTCCTGGAGACCCTCAGTCAGACCCATTGTTGACATGTGGCAAGACGCTCCTCGGGGCGCGTCTTGCTTGGGCCTCTCTCCTGGAGGCGCTCAGTCAGACTGAGTAGTGACATGTGGCCTGACGCTCCTCGGGGCGCGTGTTGCTTGGCCCTCTCTCCTGGAGGCACTCAGTCAGACCAAGTGGTGACATGCGGCAAGACAATCCTCGGGGCGCGTCTTGCTTGGGCCTCTCTCCTGGAGGCCCTCTGTCAGACCCAGTGTTGACATGTGGCAAGACACTCCTCGGGGCGCGTCTTGCTTGTGCCTCTCTCATGGAGGCCCTCTGTCAGACCCAGTGTTGACATGTGTCAAGACGCTCCTCGGGGCGCGTCTTGCTTTGACCTCTCTCCTGGAGGCGCTCAGTCAGACCGAGTGCTGACATGTGGCAAGAAGCTCCTCGGGGCGCGTCTTGCTTGGGCTTCTCTCCTGGAGGCCCTCAGTAAGACCCATTGTTGACATGTGGCAAGACGCTCCTCGGGGCGCGTCTTGCTGGGGCCTCTCTCCTGGAGGCGCTCAGTCACACTGAGTAGTGACATGTGGCCTGACGCTCCTCGGGGCGCATGTTGCATGGGCCTCTCTCCTGGAGGCGCTCAGTCAGACCAAGTGGTGACATGTGGCAAGACACTCCTCGGGGCGCATCTTGCTTGGGCCTCTCTCCTGGAGGCCCTCTGTCAGACCCAGTGTTGACATGTGTCAAGACGCTCCTCGGGGCGCGTCTTGCTTGTGCTTCTCTTCTGGAGGCCCTCAGTCAGACCCATTGTTGGCATGTGGCAAGACGCTCCTCGGGGCGCGTCTTGCTTTGGCCTCTCTCCTGGAGGCGCTCGGTCAGACCGAGTGCTGACATGTGGCAAGAAGCTCCTCGGGGCGCGTCTTGCTTGGGCTTCTCTCCTGGAGGCCCTCAGTAAGACCCATTGTTGACATGTGGCAAGACGCTCCTCGGGGCGCGTCTTGCTTGGGCCTCTCTCCTGGAGGCGCTCAGTCAGACTGAGTAGTGACATGTGGCCTGACGCTCCTCGGGGCGCGTGTTGCTTGGGCCTCTCTCCTGGAGGCGCTCAGTCAGACCAAGCGGTGTCATGTGGCAAGACGCTCCTCGGGGCGCGTCTTGCTTGGGCTTCTCTCCTGGAGGCGCTCAGAAAGACCCAGTGTTGACATGTGACAAGACGCTCCTCGGGGCGCGTCTTGCTTGGGCCTCTCTCCTGGAGGCGCTCAGTCAGAACCAGAGGTGACATGTGGCAAGACGCTCCTCGGGGCGCGTCTTGCTTGGGCCTCTCTCCTGGAGGCGCTCAGTCAGACTGAGTAGTGACATGTGGCCTGACGCTCCTCGGGGCGCGTCTTGTTTGGGCCTCTCTCCTGGAGGCGCTCAGTCAGACCCAGTGGTGACATGTGGCAAGACACTCCTCTGGGCGCGTCTTGCTTGGGCCTCTCTCCTGGAGGCCCTCTGTCAGACCCAGTGTTGACATGTGTCAAGACGCTCCTCGGGGCGCGTCTTGCTTGGGCTTCTCTCCTGGAGGCCCTCAGTCAGACCCATTGTTGACATGTGGCAAGACGCTCCTCGGGGCGCGTCTTGCTTGGGCTTCTCTCCTGGAGGCGCTCAGACAGACCCAGTGTTGACATGTGACAAGAGGCTCCTCGGGGCACGTCTTGCTTGGGCCTCTCTCCTGGAGGCGCTCAGTCAGAACCAGAGGTGACATGTGGCAAGACGCTCCTCGGGGCGCGTCTTGCTTGGGCCTCTCTCCTGGAGGCCCTCTGTCAGACCCAGTGTTGACATGTGGCAAGACGCTCCTCGGGGCGCGTATTGCTTCGGCCTCTCTCCTGAATGCCCTCATTCAGACCCAGTGGTGACATGTGGCAAGACGCTCCTCGGGGCGCGTATTGCTTCGGCCTCTCTCCTGAATGCCCTCTGTCAGACCGAGTGTTGACATGTGGCAAGACTCTCCTCGGGGCGCGTCTTGCTTGGGCTTCTCTCATGGAGGCCCTCAGTCCGACCCAGTGTTGACATATGTCAAGACGCTCCTCGGGGCTTGTCTTGCTTGGGCCTCTCTACTGGAGGCGCTCAGTCAGACCCAGTGTTGACATGTGGCAAGACGCTCCTCTGGGCGCGTCTTGCTTGGGCTTCTCTCCTGGAGACCCTCAGTCAGACCCATTGTTGACATGTGGCAAGACGCTCCTCGGGGCAAGTCTTGCTTGGGCCTCTCTCCTGGAGGCGCTCAGTCAGACCGAGTAGTGACATGTGGCCTGACGCTCCTCGGGGCGCGTCTTGCTTGGGCCTCTCTCCTGGAGGCGCTCAGTCAGACCCAGTGGTGACATGTGGCAAGACGATCCTCGGGGCGCGTATTGCTTCGGCCTCTCTCCTGAATGCCCTCTGTCAGACCGAGTGTTGACATGTGGCAAGACTCTCCTCAGAGCGCGTCTTGCTTGGGCTTCTCTCATGGAGGCCCTCAGTCCGACCCAGTGTTGACATATGTCAAGAAGCTTTTTCGGGGCGTGTCTTGCTTGGGCCTCTCTACTGGAGGCGCTCAGTCAGACCCAGTGTTGACATGTGGCAAGACTCTCCTCTGGGCGCGTCTTGCTTGGGCTTCTCTCCTGGAGACCCTCAGTCAGACCCATTGTTGACATGTGGCAAGACGCTCCTCGGGGCAAGTCTTGCTTGGGCCTCTCTCCTGGAGGCGCTCAGTCAGACTGAGAAGTGACATGTGGCCTGACGCTCCTCGGGGCGCGTCTTGCTTGGGCCTCTCTCCTGGAGGCGCTCAGTCAGACCCAGTGGTGACATGTGGCAAGACACTCCTCGGGGCGCGTCTTGCTTGGGCCTCTCTCCTGGAGGCCCTCTGTCAGACCCAGTGTTGACATGTGTCAAGACGCTCCTCGAGGCGCGTCTTGCTTGGGCTTCACTCCTGGAGGCCCTCAGTCAGACTCATTGTTGACATGTGGCAAGACGCTCCTCGGGGCGCGTCTTGCTTGGGCTTCTCTCCTGGAGGCGCTCAGACAGACCCAGTGTTGACATGTGACAAGAGGCTCCTCGGGGCACGTCTTGCTTGGGCCTCTCTCCTGGAGGCCCTCTGTCAGACCCAGTGTTGACATGTGGCAAGACGCTCCTTCGGGCGCATCTTGCTTGGGCCTCTCTCCTGGAGGCCCTCAGTCAGACCCATTGTTGACATGTGGCAAGACGCTCCTCGGGGCGCGTCTTGCTTGGGCCTCTCTCCTGGAGGCGCTCAGTCAGACCCAGTGCTGACATAAGGCAAGACGCTCCTCGGGGCGCGTCTTGCTGGGGCCTCTCTCCTGGAGGCGCTCAGTCAGACCCAGTGCTAACATGTGGCAAGACGCTCCTCGGGGCGCGTCTTGCTTGGGCCTCTCTCCTGGAGGCACTCAGTCAGACCCAGTGTTGACATGTGGCAAGACGCTCCTCGGGGCGCGTCTTGCTTGGGCCTCTCTCCTGGAGGCGCTCAGTCAGACCCAGTGTTGACATGTGGCAAGACGCTCCTCGGGGCGCGTCTTGCTTGGGCCTCTCTCCTGGAGGCGCTCAGTCAGACCCAGTGGTGACACGTGGAAAGACGCTCCTCTGGGCACATCTTGCTTGGGCCTCTCTCCTGGAGGCGCTCATTCAGACCCAGTGGTGACATGTGGCAAGACGCTCCTCGGGGCGCGTATTGCTTCGGCCTCTCTCCTGAATGCCCTCTGTCAGACCGAGTGTTGACATGTGGCAAGACTCTCCTCGGGGCGCGTCTTGCTTGGGCTTCTCTCATGGAGGCCCTCAGTCCGACCCAGTGTTGACATATGTCAAGAAGCTTTTTCGGGGCGTGTCTTGCTTGGGCCTCTCTACTGGAGGCGCTCAGTCAGACCCAGTGTTGACATGTGGCAAGACGCTCCTCTGGGCGCGTCTTGCTTGGGCTTCTCTCCTGGAGACCCTCAGTCAGACCCATTGTTGACATGTGGCAAGACGCTCCTCGGGGCAAGTCTTGCTTGGGCCTCTCTCCTGGAGGCGCTCAGTCAGACTGAGAAGTGACATGTGGCCTGACGCTCCTCGGGGCGCGTCTTGCTTGGGCCTCTCTCCTGGAGGCGCTCAGTCAGACCCAGTGGTGACATGTGGCAAGACACTCCTCTGGGCGCGTCTTGCTTGGGCCTCTCTCCTGGAGGCCCTCTGTCAGACCCAGTGTTGACATGTGTCAAGACGCTCCTCGGGGCGCGTCTTGCTTGGGCTTCTCTCCTGGAGGCCCTCAGTCAGACCCATTGTTGACATGTGGCAAGACGCTCCTCGGGGCGCGTCTTGCTTGGGCTTCTCTCCTGGAGGCGCTCAGACAGACCCAGTGTTGACATGTGACAAGAGGGTCCTCGGGGCACGTCTTGCTTGGGCCTCTCTCCTGGAGGCCCTCTGTCAGACCCAGTGTTGACATGTGGCAAGACGCTCCTTCGGGCGCATCTTGCTTGGGCCTCTCTCCTGGAGGCCCTCAGTCAGACCCATTGTTGACATGTGGCAAGACGCTCCTCGGGGCGCGTCTTGCTTGAGCCTCTCTCCTGGAGGCGCTCAGTCAGACCCAGTGCTGACATAAGGCAAGACGCTCCTCGGGGCGCGTCTTGCTGGGGCCTCTCTCCTGGAGGCGCTCAGTCAGACCCAGTGCTGACATGTGGCAAGACGCTCCTCGGGGCGCGTCTTGCTTGGGCCTCTCTCCTGGAGGCGCTCAGTCAGACCCAGTGTTGACATGTGGCAAGACGCTCCTCGGGGCGCATCTTGCTTGGGCCTCTCTCCTGGAGGCGCTCAGTCAGACCCAGTGTTGACATGTGGCAAGACGCTCCTCGGGGCGCGTCTTGCTTGGGCCTCTCTCCTGGAGGCGCTCAGTCAGACCCAGTGGTGACACGTGGAAAGACGCTCCTCTGGGCACATCTTGCTTGGGCCTCTCTCCTGGATGCCCTCTGTCAGACCCAGTGTTGACATGTGGCAAGACTCTCCTCGGGGCGCGTCTTGCTTGGACCTCTCTCCTGGAGGCGCTCAGTCAGACCGAGTAGTGACATGTGGCAAGACGCTCCTCGGGGCGCGTCTTGCTTGGGCCTCTCTCCTGGAGGCGCTCAATTAGACCCAGTGTTGACATGTGGCAAGACGCTCCTCGGGGCGCGTCTTGCTTGGGCTTCTCTCCTGGAGGCCCTCAGTCAGACCCATTGTTGACATGTGGCAAGACGCTCCTCGGGGCGCGTCTTGCTTGGGCTTCTCTCCTGGAGGCCCTCAGTCAGACCCATTGTTGACATGTGGCAAGACGCTCCTCGGGGCGCTTCTTGCTGGGGCCTCTCTCCTGGAGGCGCTCAGTCAGACCCAGTGTTGACATGTGGCAAGACGTTCCTCTGGGCGTGTCTTGCTTGGGCCTCTCTCCTGGAGGCGCTCAGTCAGACCCAGTGTTGACATGTGGCAAGACGCTCCTCGGGGCGCGTCTTGCTTGGGCCTCTCTCCTGGAGGCGCTCAGTCAGAACCAGAGGTGACATGTGGCAAGACGCTCCTCGGGGCGCGTCTTGCTTGGGCCTCTCTCCTGGAGGCCCTCTGTCAGACCCAGTGTTGACATGTGGCAAGACGCTCCTCCGGGCGCATCTTGCTTGGGCCTCTCTCCTGGAGGCCCTCAGTCAGACCCATTGTTGACATGTGGCAAGACGCTCCTCGGGGCGCGTCTTGCTTGGGCCTCTCTCCTGGAGGCGCTCAGTCAGACCCAGTGCTGACATGTGGCAAGACGCTCCTCGGGGCGCGTCTTGCTTGGGCCTCTCTCCTGGAGGCGCTCAGTCAGACCCAGTGTTGACATGTGGCAAGACGCTCCTCGGGGCGTGTTTTGCTTGGGCCTCTCTCCTGGAGGCGCTCAGTCAGACCCAGTGTTGACATGTGGCAAGACGCTCCTCGGGGCGCGTCTTGCTTTGGCCTCTCTCCTGGAGGCGCTCAGTCAGACCCAGTGGTGACACGTGGAAAGACGCTCCTCGGGGCACATCTTGCTTGGGCCTCTCTCCTGGAGGCGCTCAGTCAGACCCAGTGTTGACACGTGGCAAGACGCTCCTCGTGGTGCGTCGTGCTTGGGCCTCTCTCCTGGAGGCGCTCAGTCAGACCCAGTGTTGGCATGTGGCAAGACACTCCTCGGGGCGCGTCTTGGTTGGGCCTCTCTCCTGGAGGCGCTCATTCAGACCCAGTGGTGACATGTGGCAAGACGCTCCTCGGGCCGCGTATTGCTTCGGCCTCTCTCCTGAATGCCCTCTGTCAGACCGAGTGTTGACATGTGGCAAGACTCTCCTCGGGGCGCGTCTTGCTTGGGCTTCTCTCATGGAGGCCCTCAGTCCGACCCAGTGTTGACATATGTCAAGACGCTCCTCGGGGCTTGTCTTGCTTGGGCCTCTCTACTGGAGGCGCTCAGTCAGACCCAGTGTTGACATGTGGCAAGACGCTCCTCTGGGCGCGTCTTGCTTGGGCTTCTCTCCTGGAGACCCTCAGTCAGACCCATTGTTGACATGTGGCAAGACGCTCCTCGGGGCAAGTCTTGCTTGGGCCTCTCTCCTGGAGGCGCTCAGTCAGACCGAGTAGTGACATGTGGCCTGACGCTCCTCGGGGCGCGTCTTGCTTGGGCCTCTCTCCTGGAGGCGCTCAGTCAGACCCAGTGGTGACATGTGGCAAGACGCTCCTCGGGGCGCGTATTGCTTCGGCCTCTCTCCTGAATGCCCTCTGTCAGACCGAGTGTTGACATGTGGCAAGACTCTCCTCGGGGCGCGTCTTGCTTGGGCTTCTCTCATGGAGGCCCTCAGTCCGACCCAGTGTTGACATATGTCAAGACGCTCCTCGGGGCGTGTCTTGCTTGGGCCTCTCTACTGGAGGCGCTCAGTCAGACCCAGTGTTGACATGTGGCAAGACGCTCCTCTGGGCGCGTCTTGCTTGGGCTTCTCTCCTGGAGACCCTCAGTCAGACCCATTGTTGACATGTGGCAAGACGCTCCTCGGGGCAAGTCTTGCTTGGGCCTCTCTCCTGGAGGCGCTCAGTCAGACTGAGTAGTGACATGTGGCCTGACGCTCCTCGGGGCGCGTCTTGCTTGGGCCTCTCTCCTGGAGGTGCTCAGTCAGACCCAGTAGTGACATGTGGCAAGACACTCCTCTGGGCGCGTCTTGCTTGGGCCTCTCTCCTAGAGGCCCTCTGTCAGACAAAGTGTTGACATGTGGCAAGACTCTCCTCGGGGCGCGTCTTGCTTAGGCTTCTCTCATGGAGGCCCTCAGTCCGACCCAGTGTTGACATATGTCAAGACGCTCCTCGGGGCATGTCTTGCTTGGGCCTCTCTACTGGAGGCGCTCAGTCAGACCCAGTGTTGACATGTGGCAAGACGCTCCTCTGGGCGCGTCTTGCTTGGGCTTCTCTCCTGGAGACCCTCAGTCAGACCCATTGTTGACATGTGGCAATACGCTCCTCGGGGCAAGTCTTGCTTGGGCCTCTCTCCTGGAGGCGCTCAGTCAGACCCAGTGTTGACATGTGGCAAGATGCTCCTCAGGGCGCGTCTTGCTTGGGCCTCTCTCCTGGAGGCGCTCAGTCAGACCCAGTGCTGACATGTGGCAAGACGCTCCTCGGGGCGCGTCTTCCTTGGGCCTCTCTCCTGGAGGCGCTCAGACAGACCCAGTGTTGACATGTGGCAAGACGCTCCTCGGGGCGCGTCTTGCTTGGGCCTCTCTCCTGGAGGCGCTCAGTCAGACCCAGTGTTGACATGTGGCAAGACGCTCCTCGGGGCGCGTCTTGCTTGGGCCTCTCTCCTGGAGGCGCTCAGTCAGACCCAGTGGTGACACGTGGAAAGACGCTCCTCTGGGCACATCTTGCTTGGGCCTCTCTCCTGGAGGCGCTCAGTCAGACCCAGTGTTGACACGTGGCAAGACGCTCCTCGTGGCGCGTCTTGCTTGGGCCTCTCTCCTGGAGGCGCTCAGTCAGACCCAGTGTTGGCATGTGGCAAGACACTCCTCGGGGCGCGTCTTGGTTGGGCCTCTCTCCTGGAGGCGCTCATTCAGACCCAGTGGTGACATGTGGCAAGACGCTCCTCGGGGCGCGTATTGCTTCGGCCTCTCTCCTGAATGCCCTCTGTCAGACCGAGTGTTGACATGTGGCAAGACTCTCCTCGAGGCGCGTCTTGCTTGGGCTTCTCTCATGGAGGCCCTCAGTCCGACCCAGTGTTGACATATGTCAAGACGCTCCTCGGGGCATGTCTTGCTTGGGCCTCTCTACTGGAGGCGCTCAGTCAGACCCAGTGGTGACACGTGGCAAGACGCTCCTCGGGGCGCATCTTGCTTGGGCCTCTCTCCTGGAGGCGCTAAGTCAGACCCAGTGTTGACACGTGGCAAGACGCTCCTCGGGGCGCGTCTTGCTTGGCCCTCTCTCCTGGAGGCGCTCAGTCAGACACAGTGTTGACATGTGGCAAGACACTCCTCGGGGCACGTCTTGCTTGGGCTTCTCTCATGGAGGCCCTCAGTAAGACCCATTGTTGACATGTGGAAAGAAGCTCCTCGGGGCGCGTCTTGCTTTGGCTTCTCTCCTGGAGCCCCTCAGTCAGACCCATTGTTGACATGTGGCAAGACGCTCCTCGGGGCGCGTATTGCTTGGGCCTCTCTCCTGGATGCCCTCTGTCAGACCCAGTGTTGACATGTGGCAAGACTCTCCTCGGGGCGCGTCTTGCTTGGACCTCTCTCCTGGAGGCGCTCAGTCAGACCGAGTAGTGACATGTGGCAAGACGCTCCTCGGGGCGCGTCTTGCTTGGGCCTCTCTCCTGGAGGCGCTCAATTAGACCCAGTGTTGACATGTGGCAAGACGCTCCTCGGGGCGTGTCTTGCTTGGGCTTCTCTCCTGGAGGCCCTCAGTCAGACCCATTGTTGACATGTGGCAAGACGCTCCTCGGGGCGCGTCTTGCTGGGGCCTCTCTCCTGGAGGCGCTCAGTCAGACCCAGTGCTAACATGTGGCAAGACGCTCCTCGGGGCGCGTCTTGCTTGGGCCTCTCTCCTGGAGGCGCTCAGTCAGACCCAGTGTTGACATGTGGCAAGACGCTCCTCGGGGCGCGTCTTGCTTGGGCCTCTCTCCTGGAGGCGCTCAGTCAGACCCAGTGTTGACATGTGGCAAGACGCTCCTCGGGGCCCGTCTTGCTTGGGCCTCTCTCCTGGAGGCGCTCAGTCAGACCCAGTGGTGACACGTGGAAAGACGCTCCTCTGGGCACATCTTGCTTGGGCCTCTCTCCTGGAGGCGCTCATTCAGACCCAGTGGTGACATGTGGCAAGACGCTCCTCGGGGCGCGTATTGCTTCGGCCTCTCTCCTGAATGCCCTCTGTCAGACCGAGTGTTGACATGTGGCAAGACTCTCCTCGGGGCGCGTCTTGCTTGGGCTTCTCTCATGGAGGCCCTCAGTCCGACCCAGTGTTGACATATGTCAAGAAGCTTTTTCGGGGCGTGTCTTGCTTGGGCCTCTCTACTGGAGGCGCTCAGTCAGACCCAGTGTTGACATGTGGCAAGACGCTCCTCTGGGCGCGTCTTGCTTGGGCTTCTCTCCTGGAGACCCTCAGTCAGACCCATTGTTGACATGTGGCAAGACGCTCCTCGGGGCAAGTCTTGCTTGGGCCTCTCTCCTGGAGGCGCTCAGTCAGACTGAGAAGTGACATGTGGCCTGACGCTCCTCGGGGCGCGTCTTGCTTGGGCCTCTCTCCTGGAGGCGCTCAGTCAGACCCAGTGGTGACATGTGGCAAGACACTCCTCTGGGCGCGTCTTGCTTGGGCCTCTCTCCTGGAGGCCCTCTGTCAGACCCAGTGTTGACATGTGTCAAGACGCTCCTCGGGGCGCGTCTTGCTTGGGCTTCTCTCCTGGAGGCCCTCAGTCAGACCCATTGTTGACATGTGGCAAGACGCTCCTCGGGGCGCGTCTTGCTTGGGCTTCTCTCCTGGAGGCGCTCAGACAGACCCAGTGTTGACATGTGACAAGAGGCTCCTCGGGGCACGTCTTGCTTGGGCCTCTCTCCTGGAGGCCCTCTGTCAGACCCAGTGTTGACATGTGGCAAGACGCTCCTTCGGGCGCATCTTGCTTGGGCCTCTCTCCTGGAGGCCCTCAGTCAGACCCATTGTTGACATGTGGCAAGACGCTCCTCGGGGCGCGTCTTGCTTGAGCCTCTCTCCTGGAGGCGCTCAGTCAGACCCAGTGCTGACATAAGGCAAGACGCTCCTCGGGGCGCGTCTTGCTGGGGCCTCTCTCCTGGAGGCGCTCAGTCAGACCCAGTGCTGACATGTGGCAAGACGCTCCTCGGGGCGCGTCTTGCTTGGGCCTCTCTCCTGGAGGCGCTCAGTCAGACCCAGTGTTGACATGTGGCAAGACGCTCCTCGGGGCGCATCTTGCTTGGGCCTCTCTCCTGGAGGCGCTCAGTCAGACCCAGTGTTGACATGTGGCAAGACGCTCCTCGGGGCGCGTCTTGCTTGGGCCTCTCTCCTGGAGGCGCTCAGTCAGACCCAGTGGTGACACGTGGAAAGACGCTCCTCTGGGCACATCTTGCTTGGGCCTCTCTCCTGGATGCCCTCTGTCAGACCCAGTGTTGACATGTGGCAAGACTCTCCTCGGGGCGCGTCTTGCTTGGACCTCTCTCCTGGAGGCGCTCAGTCAGACCGAGTAGTGACATGTGGCAAGACGCTCCTCGGGGCGCGTCTTGCTTGGGCCTCTCTCCTGGAGGCGCTCAATTAGACCCAGTGTTGACATGTGGCAAGACGCTCCTCGGGGCGCGTCTTGCTTGGGCTTCTCTCCTGGAGGCCCTCAGTCAGACCCATTGTTGACATGTGGCAAGACGCTCCTCGGGGCGCGTCTTGCTTGGGCTTCTCTCCTGGAGGCCCTCAGTCAGACCCATTGTTGACATGTGGCAAGACGCTCCTCGGGGCGCTTCTTGCTGGGGCCTCTCTCCTGGAGGCGCTCAGTCAGACCCAGTGTTGACATGTGGCAAGACGTTCCTCTGGGCGTGTCTTGCTTGGGCCTCTCTCCTGGAGGCGCTCAGTCAGACCCAGTGTTGACATGTGGCAAGACGCTCCTCGGGGCGCGTCTTGCTTGGGCCTCTCTCCTGGAGGCGCTCAGTCAGAACCAGAGGTGACATGTGGCAAGACGCTCCTCGGGGCGCGTCTTGCTTGGGCCTCTCTCCTGGAGGCCCTCTGTCAGACCCAGTGTTGACATGTGGCAAGACGCTCCTCCGGGCGCATCTTGCTTGGGCCTCTCTCCTGGAGGCCCTCAGTCAGACCCATTGTTGACATGTGGCAAGACGCTCCTCGGGGCGCGTCTTGCTTGGGCCTCTCTCCTGGAGGCGCTCAGTCAGACCCAGTGCTGACATGTGGCAAGACGCTCCTCGGGGCGCGTCTTGCTTGGGCCTCTCTCCTGGAGGCGCTCAGTCAGACCCAGTGTTGACATGTGGCAAGACGCTCCTCGGGGCGTGTTTTGCTTGGGCCTCTCTCCTGGAGGCGCTCAGTCAGACCCAGTGTTGACATGTGGCAAGACGCTCCTCGGGGCGCGTCTTGCTTTGGCCTCTCTCCTGGAGGCGCTCAGTCAGACCCAGTGGTGACACGTGGAAAGACGCTCCTCGGGGCACATCTTGCTTGGGCCTCTCTCCTGGAGGCGCTCAGTCAGACCCAGTGTTGACACGTGGCAAGACGCTCCTCGTGGTGCGTCGTGCTTGGGCCTCTCTCCTGGAGGCGCTCAGTCAGACCCAGTGTTGGCATGTGGCAAGACACTCCTCGGGGCGCGTCTTGGTTGGGCCTCTCTCCTGGAGGCGCTCATTCAGACCCAGTGGTGACATGTGGCAAGACGCTCCTCGGGCCGCGTATTGCTTCGGCCTCTCTCCTGAATGCCCTCTGTCAGACCGAGTGTTGACATGTGGCAAGACTCTCCTCGGGGCGCGTCTTGCTTGGGCTTCTCTCATGGAGGCCCTCAGTCCGACCCAGTGTTGACATATGTCAAGACGCTCCTCGGGGCTTGTCTTGCTTGGGCCTCTCTACTGGAGGCGCTCAGTCAGACCCAGTGTTGACATGTGGCAAGACGCTCCTCTGGGCGCGTCTTGCTTGGGCTTCTCTCCTGGAGACCCTCAGTCAGACCCATTGTTGACATGTGGCAAGACGCTCCTCGGGGCAAGTCTTGCTTGGGCCTCTCTCCTGGAGGCGCTCAGTCAGACCGAGTAGTGACATGTGGCCTGACGCTCCTCGGGGCGCGTCTTGCTTGGGCCTCTCTCCTGGAGGCGCTCAGTCAGACCCAGTGGTGACATGTGGCAAGACGCTCCTCGGGGCGCGTATTGCTTCGGCCTCTCTCCTGAATGCCCTCTGTCAGACCGAGTGTTGACATGTGGCAAGACTCTCCTCGGGGCGCGTCTTGCTTGGGCTTCTCTCATGGAGGCCCTCAGTCCGACCCAGTGTTGACATATGTCAAGACGCTCCTCGGGGCGTGTCTTGCTTGGGCCTCTCTACTGGAGGCGCTCAGTCAGACCCAGTGTTGACATGTGGCAAGACGCTCCTCTGGGCGCGTCTTGCTTGGGCTTCTCTCCTGGAGACCCTCAGTCAGACCCATTGTTGACATGTGGCAAGACGCTCCTCGGGGCAAGTCTTGCTTGGGCCTCTCTCCTGGAGGCGCTCAGTCAGACTGAGTAGTGACATGTGGCCTGACGCTCCTCGGGGCGCGTCTTGCTTGGGCCTCTCTCCTGGAGGTGCTCAGTCAGACCCAGTAGTGACATGTGGCAAGACACTCCTCTGGGCGCGTCTTGCTTGGGCCTCTCTCCTAGAGGCCCTCTGTCAGACAAAGTGTTGACATGTGGCAAGACTCTCCTCGGGGCGCGTCTTGCTTAGGCTTCTCTCATGGAGGCCCTCAGTCCGACCCAGTGTTGACATATGTCAAGACGCTCCTCGGGGCATGTCTTGCTTGGGCCTCTCTACTGGAGGCGCTCAGTCAGACCCAGTGTTGACATGTGGCAAGACGCTCCTCTGGGCGCGTCTTGCTTGGGCTTCTCTCCTGGAGACCCTCAGTCAGACCCATTGTTGACATGTGGCAAGACGCTCCTCGGGGCAAGTCTTGCTTGGGCCTCTCTCCTGGAGGCGCTCAGTCAGACCCAGTGTTGACATGTGGCAAGATGCTCCTCAGGGCGCGTCTTGCTTGGGCCTCTCTCCTGGAGGCGCTCAGTCAGACCCAGTGCTGACATGTGGCAAGACGCTCCTCGGGGCGCGTCTTCCTTGGGCCTCTCTCCTGGAGGCGCTCAGACAGACCCAGTGTTGACATGTGGCAAGACGCTCCTCGGGGCGCGTCTTGCTTGGGCCTCTCTCCTGGAGGCGCTCAGTCAGACCCAGTGTTGACATGTGGCAAGACGCTCCTCGGGGCGCGTCTTGCTTGGGCCTCTCTCCTGGAGGCGCTCAGTCAGACCCAGTGGTGACACGTGGAAAGACGCTCCTCTGGGCACATCTTGCTTGGGCCTCTCTCCTGGAGGCGCTCAGTCAGACCCAGTGTTGACACGTGGCAAGACGCTCCTCGTGGCGCGTCTTGCTTGGGCCTCTCTCCTGGAGGCGCTCAGTCAGACCCAGTGTTGGCATGTGGCAAGACACTCCTCGGGGCGCGTCTTGGTTGGGCCTCTCTCCTGGAGGCGCTCATTCAGACCCAGTGGTGACATGTGGCAAGACGCTCCTCGGGGCGCGTATTGCTTCGGCCTCTCTCCTGAATGCCCTCTGTCAGACCGAGTGTTGACATGTGGCAAGACTCTCCTCGAGGCGCGTCTTGCTTGGGCTTCTCTCATGGAGGCCCTCAGTCCGACCCAGTGTTGACATATGTCAAGACGCTCCTCGGGGCATGTCTTGCTTGGGCCTCTCTACTGGAGGCGCTCAGTCAGACCCAGTGGTGACACGTGGCAAGACGCTCCTCGGGGCGCATCTTGCTTGGGCCTCTCTCCTGGAGGCGCTAAGTCAGACCCAGTGTTGACACGTGGCAAGACGCTCCTCGGGGCGCGTCTTGCTTGGCCCTCTCTCCTGGAGGCGCTCAGTCAGACACAGTGTTGACATGTGGCAAGACACTCCTCGGGGCACGTCTTGCTTGGGCTTCTCTCATGGAGGCCCTCAGTAAGACCCATTGTTGACATGTGGAAAGAAGCTCCTCGGGGCGCGTCTTGCTTTGGCTTCTCTCCTGGAGCCCCTCAGTCAGACCCATTGTTGACATGTGGCAAGACGCTCCTCGGGGCGCGTATTGCTTGGGCCTCTCTCCTGGATGCCCTCTGTCAGACCCAGTGTTGACATGTGGCAAGACTCTCCTCGGGGCGCGTCTTGCTTGGACCTCTCTCCTGGAGGCGCTCAGTCAGACCGAGTAGTGACATGTGGCAAGACGCTCCTCGGGGCGCGTCTTGCTTGGGCCTCTCTCCTGGAGGCGCTCAATTAGACCCAGTGTTGACATGTGGCAAGACGCTCCTCGGGGCGTGTCTTGCTTGGGCTTCTCTCCTGGAGGCCCTCAGTCAGACCCATTGTTGACATGTGGCAAGACGCTCCTCGGGGCGCGTCTTGCTTGGGCTTCTCTCCCGGAGGCCCTCAGTCAGACCCATTGTTGACATGTGGCAAGACGCTCCTCGGGGCGCTTCTTGCTGGGGCCTCTCTCCTGGAGGCGCTCAGTCAGACCCAGTGTTGACATGTGACATTACGCTCCTCGGGCGTTTCTTGCTTGCGCCTCTCTCCTGGAGGCGCTCAGTCAGACCCAGAGGTGACATGTGGCAAGACGCTCCTCGGGCCTCTCTCCTGGAGGCGCTCGGTCAGACCCAGTGTTGACATGTGGCAAGACTCTCCTCGGGGCGCGTCTTGCTGGGGCCTCTCTCCTGGAGGCGCTCAGTCAGACCCAGTGCTGACATGTGGCAAGACGCTCCTCGGGGCGCGTCTTGCTTGGGCCTCTCTCCTGGAGGCGCTCAGTCAGACTGAGTAGTGACATGTGGCCTGACGCTCCTCGGGGGGCGTCACGCTTGGGCCTCTCTCCTGGAGGCGCTCAGTCAGACCCAGTGTTGACATGTGGCAAGACGCTCCTCCAGGCGCATCTTGCATGGGCCTCTCTCCTGGAGGCCCTCAGTCAGACCCAGTGTTGACATGTGGCAAGACGTTCCTCTGGGCGTGTCTTGCTTGGGCCTCTCTCCTGGAGGCGCTCAGTCAGACCCAGTGTTGACATGTGGCAAGACGCTCCTCGGGGCGCGTCTTGCTGGGGCCTCTCTCCTGGAGGCGCTCAGTAAGACCCAGTGCAAACATGTGGCAAGACGCTCCTCGGGGCGCGTCTTGCTTGGGCCTCTCTCCTGGAGGCGCTCAGTCAGACCCAGTGTTGACATGTGGCAAGACGTTCCTCTGGGCGTGTCTTGCTTGGGCCTCTCTCCTGGAGGCGCTCAGTCAGACCCAGTGTTGACATGTGGCAAGACGCTCCTCGGGGCGCGTCTTGCTTGGGCCTCTCTCCTGGAGGCGCTCAGTCAGAACCAGAGGTGACATGTGGCAAGACGCTCCTCGGGGCGCGTCTTGCTTGGGCCTCTCTCCTGGAGGCCCTCTGTCAGACCCAGTGTTGACATGTGGCAAGACGCTCCTCCGGGCGCATCTTGCTTGGGCCTCTCTCCTGGAGGCCCTCAGTCAGACCCATTGTTGACATGTGGCAAGACGCTCCTCGGGGCGCGTCTTGCTTGGGCCTCTCTCCTGGAGGCGCTCAGTCAGACCGAGTGCTGACATAAGGCAAGACGCTCCTCGGGGCGCGTCTTGCTGGGGCCTCTCTCCTGGAGGCGCTCAGTCAGACCCAGTGCTGACATGTGGCAAGACGCTCCTCGGGGCGCGTCTTGCTTGGGCCTCTCTCCTGGAGGCGCTCAGTCAGACCCAGTGTTGACATGTGGCAAGACGCTCCTCGGGGCGTGTTTTGCTTGGGCCTCTCTCCTGGAGGCGCTCAGTCAGACCCAGTGTTGACATGTGGCAAGACGCTCCTCGGGGCGCGTCTTGCTTTGGCCTCTCTCCTGGAGGCGCTCAGTCAGACCCAGTGGTGACACGTGGAAAGACGCTCCTCGGGGCACATCTTGCTTGGGCCTCTCTCCTGGAGGCGCTCAGTCAGACCCAGTGTTGACACGTGGCAAGACGCTCCTCGTGGTGCGTCTTGCTTGGGCCTCTCTCCTGGAGGCGCTCAGTCAGACCCAGTGTTGGCATGTGGCAAGACACTCCTCGGGGCGCGTCTTGGTTGGGCCTCTCTCCTGGAGGCGCTCATTCAGACCCAGTGGTGACATGTGGCAAGACGCTCCTCGGGGCGCGTATTGCTTCGGCCTCTCTCCTGAATGCCCTCTGTCAGACCGAGTGTTGACATGTGGCAAGACTCTCCTCGGGGCGCGTCTTGCTTGGGCTTCTCTCATGGAGGCCCTCAGTCCGACCCAGTGTTGACATATGTCAAGACGCTCCTCGGGGCTTGTCTTGCTTGGGCCTCTCTACTGGAGGCGCTCAGTCAGACCCAGTGTTGACATGTGGCAAGACGCTCCTCTGGGCGCGTCTTGCTTGGGCTTCTCTCCTGGAGACCCTCAGTCAGACCCATTGTTGACATGTGGCAAGACGCTCCTCGGGGCAAGTCTTGCTTGGGCCTCTCTCCTGGAGGCGCTCAGTCAGACCGAGTAGTGACATGTGGCCTGACGCTCCTCGGGGCGCGTCTTGCTTGGGCCTCTCTCCTGGAGGCGCTCAGTCAGACCCAGTGGTGACATGTGGCAAGACGCTCCTCGGGGCGCGTATTGCTTCGGCCTCTCTCCTGAATGCCCTCTGTCAGACCGAGTGTTGACATGTGGCAAGACTCTCCTCGGGGCGCGTCTTGCTTGGGCTTCTCTCATGGAGGCCCTCAGTCCGACCCAGTGTTGACATATGTCAAGACGCTCCTCGGGGCGTGTCTTGCTTGGGCCTCTCTACTGGAGGCGCTCAGTCAGACCCAGTGTTGACATGTGGCAAGACGCTCCTCTGGGCGCGTCTTGCTTGGGCTTCTCTCCTGGAGACCCTCAGTCAGACCCATTGTTGACATGTGGCAAGACGCTCCTCGGGGCAAGTCTTGCTTGGGCCTCTCTCCTGGAGGCGCTCAGTCAGACTGAGTAGTGACATGTGGCCTGACGCTCCTCGGGGCGCGTCTTGCTTGGGCCTCTCTCCTGGAGGTGCTCAGTCAGACCCAGTAGTGACATGTGGCAAGACACTCCTCTGGGCGCGTCTTGCTTGGGCCTCTCTCCTAGAGGCCCTCTGTCAGACAAAGTGTTGACATGTGGCAAGACTCTCCTCGGGGCGCGTCTTGCTTAGGCTTCTCTCATGGAGGCCCTCAGTCCGACCCAGTGTTGACATATGTCAAGACGCTCCTCGGGGCATGTCTTGCTTGGGCCTCTCTACTGGAGGCGCTCAGTCAGACCCAGTGTTGACATGTGGCAAGACGCTCCTCTGGGCGCGTCTTGCTTGGGCTTCTCTCCTGGAGACCCTCAGTCAGACCCATTGTTGACATGTGGCAAGACGCTCCTCGGGGCAAGTCTTGCTTGGGCCTCTCTCCTGGAGGCGCTCAGTCAGACCCAGTGTTGACATGTGGCAAGATGCTCCTCAGGGCGCGTCTTGCTTGGGCCTCTCTCCTGGAGGCGCTCAGTCAGACCCAGTGCTGACATGTGGCAAGACGCTCCTCGGGGCGCGTCTTCCTTGGGCCTCTCTCCTGGAGGCGCTCAGTCAGACCCAGTGTTGACATGTGGCAAGACGCTCCTCGGGGCGCGTCTTGCTTGGGCCTCTCTCCTGGAGGCGCTCAGTCAGACCCAGTGTTGACATGTGGCAAGACGCTCCTCGGGGCGCGTCTTGCTTGGGCCTCTCTCCTGGAGGCGCTCAGTCAGACCCAGTGGTGACACGTGGAAAGACGCTCCTCTGGGCACATCTTGCTTGGGCCTCTCTCCTGGAGGCGCTCAGTCAGACCCAGTGTTGACACGTGGCAAGACGCTCCTCGTGGCGCGTCTTGCTTGGGCCTCTCTCCTGGAGGCGCTCAGTCAGACCCAGTGTTGGCATGTGGCAAGACACTCCTCGGGGCGCGTCTTGGTTGGGCCTCTCTCCTGGAGGCGCTCATTCAGACCCAGTGGTGACATGTGGCAAGACGCTCCTCGGGGCGCGTATTGCTTCGGCCTCTCTCCTGAATGCCCTCTGTCAGACCGAGTGTTGACATGTGGCAAGACTCTCCTCGAGGCGCGTCTTGCTTGGGCTTCTCTCATGGAGGCCCTCAGTCCGACCCAGTGTTGACATATGTCAAGACGCTCCTCGGGGCATGTCTTGCTTGGGCCTCTCTACTGGAGGCGCTCAGTCAGACCCAGTGGTGACACGTGGCAAGACGCTCCTCGGGGCGCATCTTGCTTTGGCCTCTCTCCTGGAGGCGCTAAGTCAGACCCAGTGTTGACACGTGGCAAGACGCTCCTCGGGGCGCGTCTTGCTTGGCCCTCTCTCCTGGAGGCGCTCAGTCAGACACAGTGTTGACATGTGGCAAGACACTCCTCGGGGCACGTCTTGCTTGGGCTTCTCTCATGGAGGCCCTCAGTAAGACCCATTGTTGACATGTGGAAAGAAGCTCCTCGGGGCGCGTCTTGCTTTGGCTTCTCTCCTGGAGCCCCTCAGTCAGACCCATTGTTGACATGTGGCAAGACGCTCCTCGGGGCGCGTATTGCTTGGGCCTCTCTCCTGGATGCCCTCTGTCAGACCCAGTGTTGACATGTGGCAAGACTCTCCTCGGGGCGCGTCTTGCTTGGACCTCTCTCCTGGAGGCGCTCAGTCAGACCGAGTAGTGACATGTGGCAAGACGCTCCTCGGGGTGCGTCTTGCTTGGGCCTCTCTCCTGGAGGCGCTCAATTAGACCCAGTGTTGACATGTGGCAAGACGCTCCTCGGGGCGCGTCTTGCTTGGGCTTCTCTCCTGGAGGCGCTCAGTCAGACCGAGTAGTGACATGTGGCCTGACGCTCCTCGGGGCGCGTCTTGCTTGGGCCTCTCTCCTGGAGGCGCTCAGTCAGACCCAGTGGTGACATGTGGCAAGACGCTCCTCGGGGCGCGTATTGCTTCGGCCTCTCTCCTGAATGCCCTCTGTCAGACCGAGTGTTGACATGTGGCAAGACTCTCCTCGGGGCGCGTCTTGCTTGGGCTTCTCTCATGGAGGCCCTCAGTCCGACCCAGTGTTGACATATGTCAAGACGCTCCTCGGGGCGTGTCTTGCTTGGGCCTCTCTACTGGAGGCGCTCAGTCAGACCCAGTGTTGACATGTGGCAAGACGCTCCTCTGGGCGCGTCTTGCTTGGGCTTCTCTCCTGGAGACCCTCAGTCAGACCCATTGTTGACATGTGGCAAGACGCTCCTCGGGGCAAGTCTTGCTTGGGCCTTTCTCCTGGAGGCGCTCAGTCAGACTGAGTAGTGACATGTGGCCTGACGCTCCTCGGGGCGCGTCTTGCTTGGGCCTCTCTCCTGGAGGTGCTCAGTCAGACCCAGTAGTGACATGTGGCAAGACACTCCTCTGGGCGCGTCTTGCTTGGGCCTCTCTCCTAGAGGCCCTCTGTCAGACAAAGTGTTGACATGTGGCAAGACTCTCCTCGGGGCGCGTCTTGCTTAGGCTTCTCTCATGGAGGCCCTCAGTCCGACCCAGTGTTGACATATGTCAAGACGCTCCTCGGGGCATGTCTTGCTTGGGCCTCTCTACTGGAGGCGCTCAGTCAGACCCAGTGTTGACATGTGGCAAGACGCTCCTCTGGGCGCGTCTTGCTTGGGCTTCTCTCCTGGAGACCCTCAGTCAGACCCATTGTTGACATGTGGCAAGACGCTCCTCGGGGCAAGTCTTGCTTGGGCCTCTCTCCTGGAGGCGCTCAGTCAGACCCAGTGTTGACATGTGGCAAGATGCTCCTCAGGGCGCGTCTTGCTTGGGCCTCTCTCCTGGAGGCGCTCAGTCAGACCCAGTGCTGACATGTGGCAAGACGCTCCTCGGGGCGCGTCTTCCTTGGGCCTCTCTCCTGGAGGCGCTCAGTCAGACCCAGTGTTGACATGTGGCAAGACGCTCCTCGGGGCGCGTCTTGCTTGGGCCTCTCTCCTGGAGGCGCTCAGTCAGACCCAGTGTTGACATGTGGCAAGACGCTCCTCGGGGCGCGTCTTGCTTGGGCCTCTCTCCTGGAGGCGCTCAGTCAGACCCAGTGGTGACACGTGGAAAGACGCTCCTCTGGGCACATCTTGCTTGGGCCTCTCTCCTGGAGGCGCTCAGTCAGACCCAGTGTTGACACGTGGCAAGACGCTCCTCGTGGCGCGTCTTGCTTGGGCCTCTCTCCTGGAGGCGCTCAGTCAGACCCAGTGTTGGCATGTGGCAAGACACTCCTCGGGGCGCGTCTTGGTTGGGCCTCTCTCCTGGAGGCGCTCATTCAGACCCAGTGGTGACATGTGGCAAGACGCTCCTCGGGGCGCGTATTGCTTCGGCCTCTCTCCTGAATGCCCTCTGTCAGACCGAGTGTTGACATGTGGCAAGACTCTCCTCGAGGCGCGTCTTGCTTGGGCTTCTCTCATGGAGGCCCTCAGTCCGACCCAGTGTTGACATATGTCAAGACGCTCCTCGGGGCATGTCTTGCTTGGGCCTCTCTACTGGAGGCGCTCAGTCAGACCCAGTGGTGACACGTGGCAAGACGCTCCTCGGGGCGCATCTTGCTTGGGCCTCTCTCCTGGAGGCGCTAAGTCAGACCCAGTGTTGACACGTGGCAAGACGCTCCTCGGGGCGCGTCTTGCTTGGCCCTCTCTCCTGGAGGCGCTCAGTCAGACACAGTGTTGACATGTGGCAAGACACTCCTCGGGGCACGTCTTGCTTGGGCTTCTCTCATGGAGGCCCTCAGTAAGACCCATTGTTGACATGTGGAAAGAAGCTCCTCGGGGCGCGTCTTGCTTTGGCTTCTCTCCTGGAGCCCCTCAGTCAGACCCATTGTTGACATGTGGCAAGACGCTCCTCGGGGCGCGTATTGCTTGGGCCTCTCTCCTGGATGCCCTCTGTCAGACCCAGTGTTGACATGTGGCAAGACTCTCCTCGGGGCGCGTCTTGCTTGGACCTCTCTCCTGGAGGCGCTCAGTCAGACCGAGTAGTGACATGTGGCAAGACGCTCCTCGGGGCGCGTCTTGCTTGGGCCTCTCTCCTGGAGGCGCTCAATTAGACCCAGTGTTGACATGTGGCAAGACGCTCCTCGGGGCGCGTCTTGCTTGGGCTTCTCTCCTGGAGGCCCTCAGTCAGACCCATTGTTGACATGTGGCAAGACGCTCCTCGGGGCGCGTCTTGCTTGGGCTTCTCTCCTGGAGGCCCTCAGTCAGACCCATTGTTGACATGTGGCAAGACGCTCCTCGGGGCGCTTCTTGCTGGGGCCTCTCTCCTGGAGGCGCTCAGTCAGACCCAGTGTTGACATGTGACATTACGCTCCTCGGGCGTTTCTTGCTTGCGCCTCTCTCCTGGAGGCGCTCAGTCAGACCCAGAGGTGACATGTGGCAAGACGCTCCTCGGGCCTCTCTCCTGGAGGCGCTCGGTCAGACCCAGTGTTGACATGTGGCAAGACTCTCCTCGGGGCGCGTCTTGCTGGGGCCTCTCTCCTGGAGGCGCTCAGTCAGACCCAGTGCTGACATGTGGCAAGACGCTCCTCGGGGCGCGTCTTGCTTGGGCCTCTCTCCTGGAGGCGCTCAGTCAGACTGAGTAGTGACATGTGGCCTGACGCTCCTCGGGGGGCGTCACGCTTGGGCCTCTCTCCTGGAGGCGCTCAGTCAGACCCAGTGTTGACATGTGGCAAGACGCTCCTCCAGGCGCATCTTGCATGGGCCTCTCTCCTGGAGGCCCTCAGTCAGACCCATTGTTGACATGTGGCAAGACGCTCCTCGGGGCGCGTCTTGCTTGGGCCTCTCTCCTGGAGGCGCTCAGTCAGACCGAGTGCTGACATAAGGCAAGACGCTCCTCGGGGCACGTCTTGCTGGGGCCTCTCTCCTGGAGGCGCTCAGTAAGACCCAGTGCTGACATGTGGCAAGACGCTCCTCGGGGCGCGTCTTGCTTGGGCCTCTCTCCTGGAGGCGCTCAGTCAGACCCAGTGTTGACATGTGGCAAGACGTTCCTCTGGGCGTGTCTTGCTTGGGCCTCTCTCCTGGAGGCGCTCAGTCAGACCCAGTGTTGACATGTGGCAAGACGCTCCTCGGGGCGCGTCTTGCTTGGGCCTCTCTCCTGGAGGCGCTCAGTCAGAACCAGAGGTGACATGTGGCAAGACGCTCCTCGGGGCGCGTCTTGCTTGGGCCTCTCTCCTGGAGGCCCTCTGTCAGACCCAGTGTTGACATGTGGCAAGACGCTCCTCCGGGCGCATCTTGCTTGGGCCTCTCTCCTGGAGGCCCTCAGTCAGACCCATTGTTGACATGTGGCAAGACGCTCCTCGGGGCGCGTCTTGCTTGGGCCTCTCTCCTGGAGGCGCTCAGTCAGACCGAGTGCTGACATAAGGCAAGACGCTCCTCGGGGCGCGTCTTGCTGGGGCCTCTCTCCTGGAGGCGCTCAGTCAGACCCAGTGCTGACATGTGGCAAGACGCTCCTCGGGGCGCGTCTTGCTTGGGCCTCTCTCCTGGAGGCGCTCAGTCAGACCCAGTGTTGACATGTGGCAAGACGCTCCTCGGGGCGTGTTTTGCTTGGGCCTCTCTCCTGGAGGCGCTCAGTCAGACCCAGTGTTGACATGTGGCAAGACGCTCCTCGGGGCGCGTCTTGCTTTGGCCTCTCTCCTGGAGGCGCTCAGTCAGACCCAGTGGTGACACGTGGAAAGACGCTCCTCGGGGCACATCTTGCTTGGGCCTCTCTCCTGGAGGCGCTCAGTCAGACCCAGTGTTGACACGTGGCAAGACGCTCCTCGTGGTGCGTCTTGCTTGGGCCTCTCTCCTGGAGGCGCTCAGTCAGACCCAGTGTTGGCATGTGGCAAGACACTCCTCGGGGCGCGTCTTGGTTGGGCCTCTCTCCTGGAGGCGCTCATTCAGACCCAGTGTTGACATGTGGCAAGACTCTCCTCGGGGCGCGTCTTGCTTGGGCTTCTCTCATGGAGGCCCTCAGTCCGACCCAGTGTTGACATATGTCAAGACGCTCCTCGGGGCTTGTCTTGCTTGGGCCTCTCTACTGGAGGCGCTCAGTCAGACCCAGTGTTGACATGTGGCAAGACGCTCCTCTGGGCGCGTCTTGCTTGGGCTTCTCTCCTGGAGACCCTCAGTCAGACCCATTGTTGACATGTGGCAAGACGCTCCTCGGGGCAAGTCTTGCTTGGGCCTCTCTCCTGGAGGCGCTCAGTCAGACCGAGTAGTGACATGTGGCCTGACGCTCCTCGGGGCGCGTCTTGCTTGGGCCTCTCTCCTGGAGGCGCTCAGTCAGACCCAGTGGTGACATGTGGCAAGACGCTCCTCGGGGCGCGTATTGCTTCGGCCTCTCTCCTGAATGCCCTCTGTCAGACCGAGTGTTGACATGTGGCAAGACTCTCCTCGGGGCGCGTCTTGCTTGGGCTTCTCTCATGGAGGCCCTCAGTCCGACCCAGTGTTGACATATGTCAAGACGCTCCTCGGGGCGTGTCTTGCTTGGGCCTCTCTACTGGAGGCGCTCAGTCAGACCCAGTGTTGACATGTGGCAAGACGCTCCTCTGGGCGCGTCTTGCTTGGGCTTCTCTCCTGGAGACCCTCAGTCAGACCCATTGTTGACATGTGGCAAGACGCTCCTCGGGGCAAGTCTTGCTTGGGCCTCTCTCCTGGAGGCGCTCAGTCAGACTGAGTAGTGACATGTGGCCTGACGCTCCTCGGGGCGCGTCTTGCTTGGGCCTCTCTCCTGGAGGTGCTCAGTCAGACCCAGTAGTGACATGTGGCAAGACACTCCTCTGGGCGCGTCTTGCTTGGGCCTCTCTCCTAGAGGCCCTCTGTCAGACAAAGTGTTGACATGTGGCAAGACTCTCCTCGGGGCGCGTCTTGCTTAGGCTTCTCTCATGGAGGCCCTCAGTCCGACCCAGTGTTGACATATGTCAAGACGCTCCTCGGGGCATGTCTTGCTTGGGCCTCTCTACTGGAGGCGCTCAGTCAGACCCAGTGTTGACATGTGGCAAGACGCTCCTCTGGGCGCGTCTTGCTTGGGCTTCTCTCCTGGAGACCCTCAGTCAGACCCATTGTTGACATGTGGCAAGACGCTCCTCGGGGCAAGTCTTGCTTGGGCCTCTCTCCTGGAGGCGCTCAGTCAGACCCAGTGTTGACATGTGGCAAGATGCTCCTCAGGGCGCGTCTTGCTTGGGCCTCTCTCCTGGAGGCGCTCAGTCAGACCCAGTGCTGACATGTGGCAAGACTCTCCTCGGGGCGCGTCTTCCTTGGGCCTCTCTCCTGGAGGCGCTCAGTCAGACCCAGTGTTGACATGTGGCAAGACGCTCCTCGGGGCGCGTCTTGCTTGGGCCTCTCTCCTGGAGGCGCTCAGTCAGACCCAGTGTTGACATGTGGCAAGACGCTCCTCGGGGCGCGTCTTGCTTGGGCCTCTCTCCTGGAGGCGCTCAGTCAGACCCAGTGGTGACACGTGGAAAGACGCTCCTCTGGGCACATCTTGCTTGGGCCTCTCTCCTGGAGGCGCTCAGTCAGACCCAGTGTTGACACGTGGCAAGACGCTCCTCGTGGCGCGTCTTGCTTGGGCCTCTCTCCTGGAGGCGCTCAGTCAGACCCAGTGTTGGCATGTGGCAAGACACTCCTCGGGGCGCGTCTTGGTTGGGCCTCTCTCCTGGAGGCGCTCATTCAGACCCAGTGGTGACATGTGGCAAGACGCTCCTCGGGGCGCGTATTGCTTCGGCCTCTCTCCTGAATGCCCTCTGTCAGACCGAGTGTTGACATGTGGCAAGACTCTCCTCGAGGCGCGTCTTGCTTGGGCTTCTCTCATGGAGGCCCTCAGTCCGACCCAGTGTTGACATATGTCAAGACGCTCCTCGGGGCATGTCTTGCTTGGGCCTCTCTACTGGAGGCGCTCAGTCAGACCCATTGTTGACATGTGGCAAGACGCTCCTCTGGGCGCGTCTTGCTTGGGCTTCTCTCCTGGAGACCCTCAGTCAGACCCATTGTTGACATGTGGCAAGACGCTCCTCGGGGCAAGTCTTGCTTGGGCCTCTCTCCTGGAGGCGCTCAGTCAGACCGAGTAGTGACATGTGGCAAGACGCTCCTCGGGGCGCGTCTTGCTTGGACCTCCCTCCTGGAGGCGCTCAGTCAGACCGAGTAGTAACATTTTGCAAGACGCTCCTCGGGGCGCATCTTGCTTGGACCTCTCTCCTGGAGGCCCTCAGTTAGACCGAGTAGTGACATGTGGCAAGACGCTCCTCGGGGCACGTCTTGCTTCGGCCTCTCTCCTGGAGGCGCTCAGTCAGACCGAGTGCTGACATAAGACAAGACGCTCCTCGGGGCGCGTCTTGCTGGGGCCTCTCTCCTGGAGGTGCTCAATCAGACCCAGTGGTGACACGTGGCAAGACGCTCCTCTGGGCGCGTCTTGCTTGGGCCTCTCTCCTGGAGGAGCTCAGTCAGACCCAGTGGTGACACGTGGCAAGACGCTCCTCGGGGCGCATCTTGCTTGGGCCTCTCTCCTGGAGGCGCTAAGTCAGACCCAGTGTTGACACGTGGCAAGACGCTCCTCGGGGCGCGTCTTGCTTGGCCCTCTCTCCTGGAGGCGCTCAGTCAGACACAGTGTTGACATGTGGCAAGACACTCCTCGGGGCGCGTCTTGCTTGGGCTTCTCTCATGGAGGCCCTCAGTAAGACCCATTGTTGACATGTGGAAAGAAGCTCCTCGGGGCGCGTCTTGCTTTGGCTTCTCTCCTGGAGCCCCTCAGTCAGACCCATTGTTGACATGTGGCAAGACGCTCCTCGGGGCGCGTATTGCTCGGGCCTCTCTCCTGGATGCCCTCTGTCAGACCCAGTGTTGACATGTGGCAAGACTCTCCTCGGGGCGCGTCTTGCTTGGACCTCTCACCTGGAGGCGCTCAGTCAGACCGAGTAGTGACATGTGGCAAGACGCTCCTCGGGGCGCGTCTTGCTTGGGCCTCTCTCCTGGAGGTGCTCAATTAGACCCAGTGTTGACATGTGGCAAGTCGCTCCTCGGGGCGTGTCTTGCTTGGGCTTCTCTCCTGGAGGCCCTAAGTCAGACCCATTGTTGACATGTGGCAAGACGCTCCTCGGGGCGCTTCTTGCTTGGGCCTCTCTCCTGGAGGCGCTCAGTCAGACCGAGTGCTGACATGTGGCAAGACGCTCCTCGGGGCGCGTCTTGCTGGGGCCTCTCTCCTGGAGGCGTTCAGTCAGACCCAGTGTTGACATGTGTCAAGACGCTCCTCGGGCGTTTCTTGCTTGTGCCTCTCTCCTGGAGGCGCTCAGTCAGACCCAGAGGTGACATGTGGCAAGACGCTCCTCGGGCCTCTCTCCTGGAGGCGCTCGGTCAGACCCAGTGTTGACATGTGGCAAGACGCTCCTCGGGGCACTTCTTGCTTGGGCCTCTCTCCTGGAGGTGCTCAGTCAGACCCAGTGTTGACATGTGGCAAGACGCTCCTCGGGGCGCGTCTTGCTGGGGCTTCTCTCATGGAGGCACTCAGTCAGACCAAGTGTTGACATGTGGCAAGATGCTCGTCGGGGCACGTCTTGCTTGGGCCTCTCTCCTGGAGGCGCTCAGTCAGACCCAGAGGAGACATGTGTCAAGATGCTTCTCGGGGCGCGTCTTGCTTGGGCCTCTCTCCTGGGGGCGCTCAGTCAGACCGAGTGCTGACATGTTGCAAGACGCTCCTCGGGCGCGTCTTGCTTGGGCCTCTCTCCTGGAGACGCTCAGTCAGACCCAGTGTATACATGTGGCAAGACGCTCCTCGGGGCGCGTCTTGCTTGGGCCTCTCTCCTGGAGGCGCTCAGTCAGACCCAGTGTTGACACGTGGCAAGACGCTCCTCGGGGCGCGTCTTGGTTGGGCCTCTCTCCTGGAGGCGCTCATTCAGACCCAGTGGTGACATGTGGCAAGACGCTCCTCGGGGCGCGTATTGCTTGGACCTCTCTCCTGAATGCCCTCTGTCAGACCGAGTGTTGACATGTGGCAAGACTCTCCTCGGGGTGCGTCTTGCTGGGGCCTCTCTCCTGGAGGCGCTCAGTCAGACCCAGTGCTGACATGTGGCAAGACGCTCCTCGGGGCGCGTCTTGCTTGGGCCTCTCTCCTTGAGGCGCTCAGTCAGACTGAGTAGTGACATGTGGCCTGACGCTCCTCGGGGCGCGTCTTGCTTGGGCCTCTCTCCTGGAGGCGCTCAGTCAGACCCAGTGTTGACATGTGGCAAGACGCTCCTCCGGGCGCATCTTGCTTGGGCCTCTCTCCTGGAGGCCCTCAGTCAGACCCATTGTTGACATGTGGCAAGACGCTCCTCGGGGCGCGTTTTGCTTGGGCCTCTCTCCTGGAGGCGCTCAGTCAGACCGAGTGCTGACATAAGGCAAGACGCTCCTCGGGGCGCGTCTTGCTTGGGCCTCTCTCCTGGATGCGCTAAGTCAGACCCAGTGCTGACATGTGGCAAGACGCTCCTCGGGGCGCGTCTTGCTTGGGCCTCTCTCCTGGAGGCGCTCAGTCAGACCCAGTGTTGACATGTGGCAAGACGCTCCTCGGGGCGTGTCTTGCTTGGGCCTCTCTCCTGGAGGCGCTCAGTCAGACCCAGTGTTGACATGTGGCAAGACGCTCCTCGGGGCGCGTCTTGCTTGGGCCTCTCTCCTGGAGGCGCTCGGTCAGAACCAGAGGTGACATGTGACAAGACGCTCCTCGGGGCGCGTCTTGCTTGGGCCTCTCTCCTGGAGGCCCTCTGTCAGAACCAGTGTTGACATGTGGCAAGACGCTCCTCCGGGCGCATCTTGCTTGGGCCTCTCTCCTGGAGGCCCTCAGTCAGACCCATTGTTGACATGTGGCAAGACGCTCCTCGGGGCGCGTCTTGCTTGGGCCTCTCTCCTGGAGGCGCTCAGTCAGACCGAGTGCTGACATAAGGCAAGACGCTCCTCGGGGCGCGTCTTGCTGGGGCCTCTCTCCTGGAGGCGCTCAGTCAGACCCAGTGCTGACATGTGGCAAGACGCTCCTCGGGGCGCGTCTTGCTTGGGCCTCTCTCCTGGAGGCGCTCAGTCAGACCCAGTGTTGACATGTGGCAAGACGCTCCTCGGGGCGTGTCTTGCTTGGGCCTCTCTCCTGGAGGCGCTCAGTCAGACCCAGTGTTGACATGTGGCAAGACGCTCCTCGGGGCGCGTCTTGCTTGGGCCTCTCTCCTGGAGGCGCTCAGTCAGACCCAGTGGTGACACGTGGAAAGACGCTCCTCGGGGCACATCTTGCTTGGGCCTCTCTCCTGGAGGCGCTCAGTCAGACCCAGTGTTGACACGTGGCAAGACGCTCCTCGTGGCGCGTCTTGCTTGGTTCTCTCTCCTGGAGGTGCTCAGTCAGACCCAGTGTTGGCATGTGGCAAGACACTCCTCGGGGCGCGTCTTGGTTGGGCCTCTCTCCTGGAGGCGCTCATTCAGACCCAGTGGTGACATGTGGCAAGACGCTCCTCGGGGCGCGTATTGCTTCGGCCTCTCTTCTGACATGTGGCAAGATGCTCGTCGGGGCACGTCTTGCTTGGGCCTCTCTCCTGGAGGCGCTCAGTCAGACCCAGAGGAGACATGTGTCAAGATGCTCCTCGGGGCGCGTCTTGCTTGGGCCTCTCTCCTGGGGGCGCTCAGTCAGACCGAGTGCTGACATGTTGCAAGACGCTCCTCGGGGCGTGTTTTGCTTGGGCCTCTCTCCTGGAGGCGCTCAGTCAGACCCAGTGTTGACATGTGGCAAGACGCTCCTCGGGGCGCGTCTTGCTTTGGCCTCTCTCCTGGAGGCGCTCAGTCAGACCCAGTGTTGACATGTGGCAAGACGCTCCTCGGGGCGTGTTTTGCTTGGGCCTCTCTCCTGGAGGCGCTCAGTCAGACCCAGTGTTGACATGTGGCAAGACGCTCCTCGGGGCGCGTCTTGCTTTGGCCTCTCTCCTGGAGGCGCTCAGTCAGACCCAGTGGTGACACGTGGAAAGACGCTCCTCGGGGCACATCTTGCTTGGGCCTCTCTCCTGGAGGCGCTCAGTCAGACCCAGTGTTGACACGTGGCAAGACGCTCCTCGTGGTGCGTCTTGCTTGGGCCTCTCTCCTGGAGGCGCTCAGTCAGACCCAGTGTTGGCATGTGGCAAGACACTCCTCGGGGCGCGTCTTGGTTGGGCCTCTCTCCTGGAGGCGCTCATTCAGACCCAGTGGTGACATGTGGCAAGACGCTCCTCGGGGCGCGTATTGCTTCGGCCTCTCTCCTGAATGCCCTCTGTCAGACCGAGTGTTGACATGTGGCAAGACTCTCCTCGGGGCGCGTCTTGCTTGGGCTTCTCTCATGGAGGCCCTCAGTCCGACCCAGTGTTGACATATGTCAAGACGCTCCTCGGGGCTTGTCTTGCTTGGGCCTCTCTACTGGAGGCGCTCAGTCAGACCCAGTGTTGACATGTGGCAAGACGCTCCTCTGGGCGCGTCTTGCTTGGGCTTCTCTCCTGGAGACCCTCAGTCAGACCCATTGTTGACATGTGGCAAGACGCTCCTCGGGGCAAGTCTTGCTTGGGCCTCTCTCCTGGAGGCGCTCAGTCAGACCGAGTAGTGACATGTGGCCTGACGCTCCTCGGGGCGCGTCTTGCTTGGGCCTCTCTCCTGGAGGCGCTCAGTCAGACCCAGTGGTGACATGTGGCAAGACGCTCCTCGGGGCGCGTATTGCTTCGGCCTCTCTCCTGAATGCCCTCTGTCAGACCGAGTGTTGACATGTGGCAAGACTCTCCTCGGGGCGCGTCTTGCTTGGGCTTCTCTCATGGAGGCCCTCAGTCCGACCCAGTGTTGACATATGTCAAGACGCTCCTCGGGGCGTGTCTTGCTTGGGCCTCTCTACTGGAGGCGCTCAGTCAGACCCAGTGTTGACATGTGGCAAGACGCTCCTCTGGGCGCGTCTTGCTTGGGCTTCTCTCCTGGAGACCCTCAGTCAGACCCATTGTTGACATGTGGCAAGACGCTCCTCGGGGCAAGTCTTGCTTGGGCCTCTCTCCTGGAGGCGCTCAGTCAGACTGAGTAGTGACATGTGGCCTGACGCTCCTCGGGGCGCGTCTTGCTTGGGCCTCTCTCCTGGAGGTGCTCAGTCAGACCCAGTAGTGACATGTGGCAAGACACTCCTCTGGGCGCGTCTTGCTTGGGCCTCTCTCCTAGAGGCCCTCTGTCAGACAAAGTGTTGACATGTGGCAAGACTCTCCTCGGGGCGCGTCTTGCTTAGGCTTCTCTCATGGAGGCCCTCAGTCCGACCCAGTGTTGACATATGTCAAGACGCTCCTCGGGGCATGTCTTGCTTGGGCCTCTCTACTGGAGGCGCTCAGTCAGACCCAGTGTTGACATGTGGCAAGACGCTCCTCTGGGCGCGTCTTGCTTGGGCTTCTCTCCTGGAGACCCTCAGTCAGACCCATTGTTGACATGTGGCAAGACGCTCCTCGGGGCAAGTCTTGCTTGGGCCTCTCTCCTGGAGGCGCTCAGTCAGACCCAGTGTTGACATGTGGCAAGATGCTCCTCAGGGCGCGTCTTGCTTGGGCCTCTCTCCTGGAGGCGCTCAGTCAGACCCAGTGCTGACATGTGGCAAGACGCTCCTCGGGGCGCGTCTTCCTTGGGCCTCTCTCCTGGAGGCGCTCAGTCAGACCCAGTGTTGACATGTGGCAAGACGCTCCTCGGGGCGCGTCTTGCTTGGGCCTCTCTCCTGGAGGCGCTCAGTCAGACCCAGTGTTGACATGTGGCAAGACGCTCCTCGGGGCGCGTCTTGCTTGGGCCTCTCTCCTGGAGGCGCTCAGTCAGACCCAGTGGTGACACGTGGAAAGACGCTCCTCTGGGCACATCTTGCTTGGGCCTCTCTCCTGGAGGCGCTCAGTCAGACCCAGTGTTGACACGTGGCAAGACGCTCCTCGTGGCGCGTCTTGCTTGGGCCTCTCTCCTGGAGGCGCTCAGTCAGACCCAGTGTTGGCATGTGGCAAGACACTCCTCGGGGCGCGTCTTGGTTGGGCCTCTCTCCTGGAGGCGCTCATTCAGACCCAGTGGTGACATGTGGCAAGACGCTCCTCGGGGCGCGTATTGCTTCGGCCTCTCTCCTGAATGCCCTCTGTCAGACCGAGTGTTGACATGTGGCAAGACTCTCCTCGAGGCGCGTCTTGCTTGGGCTTCTCTCATGGAGGCCCTCAGTCCGACCCAGCGTGACATATGTCAAGACGCTCCTCGGGGCATGTCTTGCTTGGGCCTCTCTACTGGAGGCGCTCAGTCAGACCCATTGTTGACATGTGGCAAGACGCTCCTCTGGGCGCGTCTTGCTTGGGCTTCTCTCCTGGAGACCCTCAGTCAGACCCATTGTTGACATGTGGCAAGACGCTCCTCGGGGCAAGTCTTGCTTGGGCCTCTCTCCTGGAGGCGCTCAGTCAGACCGAGTAGTGACATGTGGCAAGACGCTCCTCGGGGCGCGTCTTGCTTGGACCTCCCTCCTGGAGGCGCTCAGTCAGACCGAGTAGTAACATTTTGCAAGACGCTCCTCGGGGCGCATCTTGCTTGGACCTCTCTCCTGGAGGCCCTCAGTTAGACCGAGTAGTGACATGTGGCAAGACGCTCCTCGGGGCACGTCTTGCTTCGGCCTCTCTCCTGGAGGCGCTCAGTCAGACCGAGTGCTGACATAAGACAAGACGCTCCTCGGGGCGCGTCTTGCTGGGGCCTCTCTCCTGGAGGTGCTCAATCAGACCCAGTGGTGACACGTGGCAAGACGCTCCTCTGGGCGCGTCTTGCTTGGGCCTCTCTCCTGGAGGAGCTCAGTCAGACCCAGTGGTGACACGTGGCAAGACGCTCCTCGGGGCGCATCTTGCTTGGGCCTCTCTCCTGGAGGCGCTAAGTCAGACCCAGTGTTGACACGTGGCAAGACGCTCCTCGGGGCGCGTCTTGCTTGGCCCTCTCTCCTGGAGGCGCTCAGTCAGACACAGTGTTGACATGTGGCAAGACACTCCTCGGGGCGCGTCTTGCTTGGGCTTCTCTCATGGAGGCCCTCAGTAAGACCCATTGTTGACATGTGGAAAGAAGCTCCTCGGGGCGCGTCTTGCTTTGGCTTCTCTCCTGGAGCCCCTCAGTCAGACCCATTGTTGACATGTGGCAAGACGCTCCTCGGGGCGCGTATTGCTCGGGCCTCTCTCCTGGATGCCCTCTGTCAGACCCAGTGTTGACATGTGGCAAGACTCTCCTCGGGGCGCGTCTTGCTTGGACCTCTCACCTGGAGGCGCTCAGTCAGACCGAGTAGTGACATGTGGCAAGACGCTCCTCGGGGCGCGTCTTGCTTGGGCCTCTCTCCTGGAGGTGCTCAATTAGACCCAGTGTTGACATGTGGCAAGTCGCTCCTCGGGGCGTGTCTTGCTTGGGCTTCTCTCCTGGAGGCCCTAAGTCAGACCCATTGTTGACATGTGGCAAGACGCTCCTCGGGGCGCTTCTTGCTTGGGCCTCTCTCCTGGAGGCGCTCAGTCAGACCGAGTGCTGACATGTGGCAAGACGCTCCTCGGGGCGCGTCTTGCTGGGGCCTCTCTCCTGGAGGCGTTCAGTCAGACCCAGTGTTGACATGTGTCAAGACGCTCCTCGGGCGTTTCTTGCTTGTGCCTCTCTCCTGGAGGCGCTCAGTCAGACCCAGAGGTGACATGTGGCAAGACGCTCCTCGGGCCTCTCTCCTGGAGGCGCTCGGTCAGACCCAGTGTTGACATGTGGCAAGACGCTCCTCGGGGCGCTTCTTGCTTGGGCCTCTCTCCTGGAGGTGCTCAGTCAGACCCAGTGTTGACATGTGGCAAGACGCTCCTCGGGGCGCGTCTTGCTGGGGCTTCTCTCATGGAGGCACTCAGTCAGACCAAGTGTTGACATGTGGCAAGATGCTCGTCGGGGCACGTCTTGCTTGGGCCTCTCTCCTGGAGGCGCTCAGTCAGACCCAGAGGAGACATGTGTCAAGATGCTTCTCGGGGCGCGTCTTGCTTGGGCCTCTCTCCTGGGGGCGCTCAGTCAGACCGAGTGCTGACATGTTGCAAGACGCTCCTCGGGCGCGTCTTGCTTGGGCCTCTCTCCTGGAGACGCTCAGTCAGACCCAGTGTATACATGTGGCAAGACGCTCCTCGGGGCGCGTCTTGCTTGGGCCTCTCTCCTGGAGGCGCTCAGTCAGACCCAGTGTTGACACGTGGCAAGACGCTCCTCGGGGCGCGTCTTGGTTGGGCCTCTCTCCTGGAGGCGCTCATTCAGACCCAGTGGTGACATGTGGCAAGACGCTCCTCGGGGCGCGTATTGCTTGGACCTCTCTCCTGAATGCCCTCTGTCAGACCGAGTGTTGACATGTGGCAAGACTCTCCTCGGGGTGCGTCTTGCTGGGGCCTCTCTCCTGGAGGCGCTCAGTCAGACCCAGTGCTGACATGTGGCAAGACGCTCCTCGGGGCGCGTCTTGCTTGGGCCTCTCTCCTGGAGGCGCTCAGTCAGACTGAGTAGTGACATGTGGCCTGACGCTCCTCGGGGCGCGTCTTGCTTGGGCCTCTCTCCTGGAGGCGCTCAGTCAGACCCAGTGTTGACATGTGGCAAGACGCTCCTCCGGGCGCATCTTGCTTGGGCCTCTCTCCTGGAGGCCCTCAGTCAGACCCATTGTTGACATGTGGCAAGACGCTCCTCGGGGCGCGTTTTGCTTGGGCCTCTCTCCTGGAGGCGCTCAGTCAGACCGAGTGCTGACATAAGGCAAGACGCTCCTCGGGGCGCGTCTTGCTTGGGCCTCTCTCCTGGATGCGCTAAGTCAGACCCAGTGCTGACATGTGGCAAGACGCTCCTCGGGGCGCGTCTTGCTTGGGCCTCTCTCCTGGAGGCGCTCAGTCAGACCCAGTGTTGACATGTGGCAAGACGCTCCTCGGGGCGTGTCTTGCTTGGGCCTCTCTCCTGGAGGCGCTCAGTCAGACCCAGTGTTGACATGTGGCAAGACGCTCCTCGGGGCGCGTCTTGCTTGGGCCTCTCTCCTGGAGGCGCTCGGTCAGAACCAGAGGTGACATGTGACAAGACGCTCCTCGGGGCGCGTCTTGCTTGGGCCTCTCTCCTGGAGGCCCTCTGTCAGACCCAGTGTTGACATGTGGCAAGACGCTCCTCCGGGCGCATCTTGCTTGGGCCTCTCTCCTGGAGGCCCTCAGTCAGACCCATTGTTGACATGTGGCAAGACGCTCCTCGGGGCGCGTCTTGCTTGGGCCTCTCTCCTGGAGGCGCTCAGTCAGACCGAGTGCTGACATAAGGCAAGACGCTCCTCGGGGCGCGTCTTGCTGGGGCCTCTCTCCTGGAGGCGCTCAGTCAGACCCAGTGCTGACATGTGGCAAGACGCTCCTCGGGGCGCGTCTTGCTTGGGCCTCTCTCCTGGAGGCGCTCAGTCAGACCCAGTGTTGACATGTGGCAAGACGCTCCTCGGGGCGTGTCTTGCTTGGGCCTCTCTCCTGGAGGCGCTCAGTCAGACCCAGTGTTGACATGTGGCAAGACGCTCCTCGGGGCGCGTCTTGCTTGGGCCTCTCTCCTGGAGGCGCTCAGTCAGACCCAGTGGTGACACGTGGAAAGACGCTCCTCGGGGCACATCTTGCTTGGGCCTCTCTCCTGGAGGCGCTCAGTCAGACCCAGTGTTGACACGTGGCAAGACGCTCCTCGTGGCGCGTCTTGCTTGGTTCTCTCTCCTGGAGGTGCTCAGTCAGACCCAGTGTTGGCATGTGGCAAGACACTCCTCGGGGCGCGTCTTGGTTGGGCCTCTCTCCTGGAGGCGCTCATTCAGACCCAGTGGTGACATGTGGCAAGACGCTCCTCGGGGTGCGTATTGCTTCGGCCTCTCTTCTGACATGTGGCAAGATGCTCGTCGGGGCACGTCTTGCTTGGGCCTCTCTCCTGGAGGCGCTCAGTCAGACCCAGAGGAGACATGTGTCAAGATGCTCCTCGGGGCGCGTCTTGCTTGGGCCTCTCTCCTGGGGGCGCTCAGTCAGACCGAGTGCTGACATGTTGCAAGACGCTCCTCGGGCGCGTCTTGCTTGGCCCTCTCTCCTGGAGGCGCTCAGTCAGACCCAGTGTTCACATGTGGCGTCTAGCCACATGTCAACAATAGGTCTCTCTCCTGGAGCAAGACGCGCCCCGAGGAGCGGAGTGTGATGAGGAGTGTCTTGCCACATGTCAACACTGGGTCTGACTGAGCGGCTCCAGGAGAGAGGCCCAAGCAAGACGCGCCCCGAGGAGCGTCTTGACACGTGTCAACACTGGGTCTGACTGAGCGCCTCCAGGAGAGAGGCCCAAGCAAGATGCGCCCCGAGGAGCGTCTTGCCACATGTCACCACTGGGTCTGACTGAGCGCCTCCAGGAGAGAGGCCCAAGCAAGACGCGCCCCGAGGAGCGTCTTGCGACATGTCAACAATGGGTCTGACTGAGGGTCTCCAGGAGAGAAGCCCAAGCAAGACGCGCCCCGAGGAGCGTCTTGCCACATGTCACCTCTGGTTCTGACTGAGCGCCTCCAGGAGAGAGGCCCAAGCAAGACGCGCCCCGAGGAGCGTCTTGTCACATGTCAACACTGGGTCTGTCTGAGCGCCTCCAGGAGAGAAGCCCAAGCAAGACGCGCCCCGAGCAGCGTCTTGCCACATGTCAACACTGGGTCTGACTGAGCGCCTCCAGGAGAGAGGCCCAAGCAAGATGCGCACGGAGGAGCGTCTTGCCACATGTCAACAATGGGTCTGACTGAGGGCCTCCAGGAGAGAAGCCCAAGCAACACGCGGCCCGAGGAGCGTCTTGCCACATGTCAGCACTCGGTCTGACTGAGCGCCTCCAGGAGAGAGGCCAAAGCAAGACGCGCCCCGAGGAGCGTCTTGACACATGTCAACACTGGGTCTGACAGAGGGCCTCCATGAGAGAGGCCCAAGCAAGACGCGCCCCGAGGAGTGTCTTGCCACATGTCAACACTGGGTCTCACAGAGGGCCTCCAGGAGAGAGGCCCAAGCAAGACGCGCCCCGAGGAGCGTCTTGCCACATGTCAGCACTGGGTCTGACTGAGCGCCTCCAGGAGAGAGGCCCCAGCAAGACGCGCCCCGAGGAGCGTCTTGCCTTATGTCAGCACTCGGTCTGACTGAGCGCCTCCAGGAGAGAGGCCCATGCAAGACGCGCCCCGAGGAGCTTCTTGCCACATGTCAGCACTCGGTCTGACTGAGCGCCTCCAGGAGAGAGGCCAAAGCAAGACGCGCCCCGAGGAGCGTCTTGCCACATGTCAACACTGGGTCTGACTGAGCGCCTCCAGGAGAGAGGCCCAAGCAAGACACGCCCCGAGGAGTGTCTTGACACATGTCAACACTGGGTCGGACTGAGGGCCTCCATGAGAGAAGCCCAAGCAAGACGCGCCCCAAGGAGAGTCTTGCCACATGTCAACACTCGGTCTGACAGAGGGCATTCTGGAGAGAGGCCCAAGCAAGACGCGCCCCGAGGAGCGTCTTTCCACATGTCAGCACTGGGTCTGACTGAGCGCCTCCACGAGAGAGGCCCCAGCAAGACGCGCCCCGAGGAGCGTCTTGCCTTATGTCAGCACTCTGTCTGACTGAGCGCCTCCAGGAGAGAGGCCCAAGCAAGACGCGCCCCGAGGAGCGTCTTGCCACATGTCAACAATGGGTCTGACTGAGGGCCTCCAGGAGAGAGGCCCAAGCAAGATGCGCCCGGAGGAGCGTCTTGCCACTTGACAACACTGGGTCTGACAGAGGGCCTCCAGGAGAGAGGCCCAAGCAAGACGCGCCCCGAGGAGCGTCTTGCCACATGTCACCTCTGGTTCTGACTGAGCGCCTCCAGGAGAGAGGCCCAAGCAAGACGCGCCCCGAGGAGCGTCTTGTCACATGTCAACACTGGGTCTGTCTGAGCGCCTCCAGGAGAGAAGCCCAAGCAAGACGCGCCCCGAGCAGCGTCTTGCCACATGTCAACACTGGGTCTGACTGAGCGCCTCCAGGAGAGAGGCCCAAGCAAGATGCGCATGGAGGAGCGTCTTGCCACATGTCAACAATGGGTCTGACTGAGGGCCTCCAGGAGAGAAGCCCAAGCAACACGCGGCCCGAGGAGCGTCTTGCCACATGTCAGCACTCGGTCTGACTGAGCGCCTCCAGGAGAGAGGCCAAAGCAAGACGCGCCCCGAGGAGCGTCTTGACACATGTCAACACTGGGTCTGACAGAGGGCCTCCATGAGAGAGGCCCAAGCAAGACGCGCCCCGAGGAGTGTCTTGCCACATGTCAACACTGGGTCTCACAGAGGGCCTCCAGGAGAGAGGCCCAAGCAAGACGCGCCCCGAGGAGCGTCTTGCCACATGTCAGCACTGGGTCTGACTGAGCGCCTCCAGGAGAGAGGCCCATGCAAGATGCGCCCCGAGGAGCTTCTTGCCACATGTCAGCACTCGGTCTGACTGAGCGCCTCCAGGAGAGAGGCCAAAGCAAGACGCGCCCCGAGGAGCGTCTTGACACATGTCAACACTGGGTCTGACAGAGGGCCTCCATGAGAGAGGCCCAAGCAAGACGCGCCCCGAGGAGCGTCTTGCCAAATGTCAACACTGGGTCTGACTGAGCGCCTCAAGGAGAGAGGCCCAAGCAAGACGCGCCCCGAGGAGCGTCTTGCCACATGTCACTACTCGGTCTGACTGAGCGCCTCAGGGAGAGAGGTCCAAGCAAGATGCGCCCCGAGGAGCATCTTGCCACATGTCAACACTGGATCTGACTGAGTGCCTCCAGGAGAGAGGCCCAAGCAAGATGCGCCCGGAGGAGCGTCTTGCCACATGTCAACACTGGGTCTGACAGAGGGCCTCCAGGAGAGAGGCCCAAGCAAGACGCGCCCCGAGGAGCGTCTTGCCACATGTCACCTCTGGTTCTGACTGAGCGCCTCCAGGAGAGAGGCCCAAGCAAGACGTGCCCCGAGGAGCGTCTTGTCACATGTCAACACTGGGTCATTCTGAGCGCCTCCAGGAGAGAAGCCCAAGCAAGACGCGCCCCGAGGAGCGTCTTGCCACATGTCAGCACTCGGTCTGACTGAGCGCCTCCAGGAGAGAGGCCCAAGCAAGACGCGCCCAGAGGAGCGTCTAGCCACATGTCAACAATAGGTCTGACTGAGGGCCTCCAGGAGAGAAGCCCAAGCAACACGCGGCCCGAGGAGCGTCTTGCCACATGTCAGCACTCGGTCTGACTGAGCGCCTCCAGGAGAGAGGCCAAAGCAAGACGCGCCCTGAGGAGTGTCTTGACACATGTCAACACTGGGTCTGACAGAGGGCCTCCATGAGAGAGGCCCAAGCAAGACGCGCCCCGAGGAGTGTCTTGCCACATGTCAACACTGGGTCTGACAGAGGGCCTCCAGGAGAGAGGCCCAAGCAAGACGCGCCCCGAGAAGTGTCTTGCCACATGTCACCACTTGGTCTGACTGAGCGCCTCCAGGAGAGAGGCCCAAGCAACACGCGCCCCGAGGAGCGTCAGGCCACATGTCACTACTCATTCTGACTGAGCGCCTCCAGGAGAGAGGCCCAAGCAAGACGCGCCCCGAGGAGCGTCTTGCCACGTGTCAACACTGGGTCTGATTGAGGGCCTTCTGGAGAGAGGCCCAAGCAAGACGCGCCCCGAGGAGCGTCTTGCCACATGTCACCACTTGGTCTGACTGAGCGCCTCCAGGAGAGAGGCCCAAGCAACACGCGCCCCGAGGAGCGTCAGGCCACATGTCACTACTCAGTCTGACTGAGCGCCTCCAGGAGAGAGGCCCAAGCAAGACGCCCCCCGAGGAGCGTCTTGCCACATGTCAACAATGGGTCTTACTGAGGGCCTCCAGGAGAGAAGCCCAAGCAAGACGCGCCCCGAGGAGCTTCTTGCCACATGTCAGCACTCGGTCTGACTGAGCGCCTCCAGGAGAGAGGCCAAAGCAAGACGCGCCCCGAGGAGCGTCTTGACACATGTCAACAATGGGTCTGACAGAGGGCCTCCATGAGAGAGGCCCAAGCAAGACGCGCCCCGAGGAGTGTCTTGCCACATGTCAACACTGTGTCTGACAGAGGGCCTCCAGAAGAGAGGCCCAAGCAAGACGCGCCCCGAGGAGTGTCTTGCCACATGTCACAACTTGGTCTGACTGAGCGCCTCCAGGAGAGAGGCCCAAGCAACACGCGCCCCGAGGAGCGTCAGGCCACATGACACTACTCAGTCTGACTGAGCGCCTCCAGGAGAGAGGCCCAAGCAAGACGCGCCCCGAGGAGCGTCTTGCCACGTGTCAACACTGGGTCTGATTGAGGGCCTTCTGGAGGGAGGCCCAAGCAAGACGCGCCCCGAGGAGCGTCTTGCCACATGTCAACAATGGTTCTTACTGAGGGCCTCCAGGAGAGAAGCCCAAGCAAGACGCGCCCCGAGGAGCTTCTTGCCACATGTCACCACTCGGTCTGACTGAGCGCCTCCAGGAGAGAGGCCAAAGCAAGACGCCCCCCGAGGAGCGTCTTGACACATGTCAACACTGGGTCTGACAGAGGGCCTCCATGAGAGAGGCCCAAGCAAGACGCGCCCCGAGGAGTGTCTTGCCAAATGTCAACACTAGGTCTGACTGAGCGCCTCAGGGAGAGAGGTCCAAGCAAGACGCGCCCCGAGGAGCGTCTTGCCACATGTCACTACTCGGTCTGACTGAGCGCCTCAGGGAGAGAGGTCCAAGCAAGATGCGCCCCGAGGAGCATCTTGCCACATGTCAACACTGGATCTGACTGAGTGCCTCCATGAGAGAAGCCCCAGCAAGACGCGCCCCGAGGAGCGTCTTGCCACATGTCACTACTCGGTCTGTTTGAGCGCCTCCAGGAGGGAGGCCCAAGCAAGACGTGCCCCGAGGAGCGTCTTGCCACATGTCAACAATGGGTCTGACTGAGGGCCTCCAGGAGAGAAGCCCAAGCAAGACACGCCCCGAGGAGCGTCTTGACACATGTCAACACTGGGTCTGACTGAGGGCCTCCATGAGAGAAGCCCAGGCAAGACGCGCCCCGAGGAGAGTCTTGCCACATGTCAACACTCGGTCTGACAGAGGGCATCCAGGAGAGAGGCCCAAGCAATACGCGCCCCGAGGAGCGTCTTGCCACATGTCACCACTGGGTCTGACTGAGCGCCTCCAGGAGAGAGGCCCAACCAAGACGCGCCCTGAGGAGCGTCTTGCCACATGCCAACACTGGGTCTGACAGAGGGCCTCCAGGAGAGAGGCCCAAGCAAGACACGCCCCGAGGAGCGTCTTGCCACATGTAAACACTGGGTCTTTCTGAGCGCCTCCAGGAGAGAAGCCCAAGCAAGACGCGCACCGAGGAGCGTCTTGACACATGTCAACACTGGGTCTGACAGAGGGCCTCCATGAGAGAGGCCCAAGCAAGACGCGCCCCGAGGAGCGTCTTGCCACATGTCAACACTGGGTCTGACTGAGCGCCTCCAGGAGAGAGGCCCAAGCAAGACGCGCCCCAAGGAGTGTCTTGCCACATGTCAGCACTGGGTCTGACTGAGCGCCTCCAGGAGAGAGGCCCCAGCAAGATGCGCCCCGAGGAGCGTCTTGCCTTATGTCAGCACTCGGTCTGACTGAGCGCCTCCAGGAGAGAGGCCCAAGCAAGACGCGCCCCGAGGAGCGTCTTGCCACATGTCAACAATGGGTCTGACTGAGGGCCTCCAGGAGAGAGGCCCAAGCAAGATGCGCCCGGAGGAGCGTTTTGCCACATGTCAACACTGGGTCTGACAGAGGGCCTCCAGGAGAGAGGCCCAAGCAAGACGCGCCCCGAGGAGCGTCTTGCCACATGTCACCTCTGGTTCTGACTGAGCGCCTCCAGGAGAGAGGCCCAAGCAAGACGCGCCCCGAGGAGCGTCTTGTCACATGTCAACACTGGATCTGTCTGAGCGCCTCCAGGAGAGAAGCCCAAGCAAGACGCGCCCCGAGGAGTGTCTTGCCACATGTCAACAATGGGTCTGACTGAGGGCCTCCAGGAGAGAAGCCCAAGCAAGACGCGCCCCGAGGAGCGTCTTGACACATGTCAACACTGGGTCTGACAGAGGGCCTCCAGGAGAGAGGCCCAAGCAAGACGCGCCCCGAGGAGTGTCTTGCCACATGTCACCACTGGGTCTGACTGAGCGCCTCCAGGAGAGAGGCCGAAGCAAGATGCGCCCCGAGGAGCGTCAGGCCACATGTCACTACTCAGTCTGACTGACCGCCTCCAGGAGAGAGGCCCAAGCAAGACGCGCCCGGAGGAGCGTCTTGCCACATGTCAGCACTGGGTCTGACTGAACGCCTCCAGGAGAGAGGTCCCAGCAAGACGCGCCCTGAGGAGCGTCTTGCCACATGTCAACAATGGGTCTGACTGAGGGCCTCCAGGAGAGAGGCCCAAGCAAGATGCGCCCGGAGGAGCGTCTTGCCACATGTCAACACTGGGTCTGACTGAGCGCCTCCAGGAGAGAGGCCCAAGCAAGACGCGCCCCGAGGAGCGTCAGGCCACATGTCACTACTCAGTCTGACTGAGCGCCTCCAGGAGAGAGGCCCAAGCAAGACGCGCCCCGAGGAGCGTCTTGCCACATGTCAGCACTGGGTCTGACTGAGCGCCTCCAGGAGAGAGGCCCCAGCAAGACGCACCCCGAGGAGAGTCTTGCCACATGTCAACACTCGGTCTGACAGAGGGCATTCAGGAGAGAGGTCCAAGCAATACGCGCCCCGAGGAGCGTCTTGCCACATGTCACCACTGGGTCTGAATGAGCGCCTCCAGGAGAGAGGCCCAACCAAGACGCGCCCCGAGGAGCGTCTTGCCACGTGTCAACACTGGGTCTGACTGAGCGCCTCCAGGAGAGAGGCCCAAGCAAGACGCGCCCCGAGGAGCGTCTTGCCACATGTATACACTGGGTCTGACTGAGCGTCTCCAGGAGAGAGGCCCAAGCAAGACGCGCCCGAGGAGCGTCTTGCAACATGTCAGCACTCGGTCTGACTGAGCGCCCCCAGGAGAGAGGCCCAAGCAAGACGCGCCCCGAGAAGCATCTTGACACATGTCTCCTCTGGGTCTGACTGAGCGCCTCCAGGAGAGAGGCCCAAGCAAGACGTGCCCCGACGAGCATCTTGCCACATGTCAACACTTGGTCTGACTGAGTGCCTCCATGAGAGAAGCCCCAGCAAGACGCGCCCCGAGGAGCGTCTTGCCACATGTCAACACTGGGTCTGACTGAGCACCTCCAGGAGAGAGGCCCAAGCAAGAAGCGCCCCGAGGAGCGTCTTGCCACATGTCAACACTGGGTCTGACCGAGCGCCTCCAGGAGAGAGGCCCGAGGAGCGTCTTGCCACATGTCACCTCTGGGTCTGACTGAGCGCCTCCAGGAGAGAGGCACAAGCAAGAAACGCCCGAGGAGCGTCTTGACACATGTCAACACTGGGTCTGACTGAACGCCTCCAGGAGAGAGGCCCCAGCAAGACGCGCCCCGAGGAGCGTCTTGCCACATGTCAGCACTCGGTCTGACTGAGCGCCTCCAGGAGAGAGGCCCAAGCAAGAAGCGCCCCGAGGAGCGTCTTGCCACATGTCAACAATGGGTCTGACTTAGGGCCTCCAGGAGAGAAGCCCAAGCAAGACACGCCCCGAGGAGCGACTTGCCACATGTCAACACTGGGTCTAATTGAGCACCTCCAGGAGAGAGGCCCAAGCAAGACGCGCCCCGAGGAGCGTCTTGCCACATGTCACTACTCGGTCTGACTGAGCGCCTCCAGGTGAGAGGTCCAAGCAAGACGCGCCCCGAGGAGAGTCTTGCCACATGTCAACACTGGGTCTGACAGAGGGCATCCAGGAGAGAGGCCCGAGCAATACGCGCCCCGAGGAGCGTCTTGCCACATGTCAACAATGGGTCTGACTGAGGGGCTCCAGGAGAGAAGCCAAAGCAAGACGCGCCCCGAGGAGCTTCTTTCCACATGTCAACAATGGGTCTTACTGAGGGCCTCCATGAGAGAAGCCCAAGCAAGACGCGCCCCGAGGAGTGTCTTGCCACATGTCAACACTGTGTCTGACTGAGCGCCTCCAGGAGAGAGGGCCAAGCAAGACGCGCCCCGAGGAGCGTCTTGCCACGTGTCAACACTGGGTCTGACTTAGCGCCTCCAGGAGAGAGGCCCAAGCAAGATGCGCCCCGAGGAGCGTCTTGCCACGTGTCACCACTGGGTCTGACTGAGCTCCTCCAGGAGAGAGGCCCAAGCAAGACGCGCCCAGAGGAGCGTCTTGCCACGTGTCACCACTGGGTCTGATTGAGCACCTCCAGGAGAGAGGCCCCAGCAAGACGCGCCCCGAGGAGCGTCTTGTCTTATGTCAGCACTCGGTCTGACTGAGCGCCTCCAGGAGAGAGGCCGAAGCAAGACGTGCCCCGAGGAGCGTCTTGCCACATGTCACTACTCGGTCTAACTGAGGGCCTCCAGGAGAGAGGTCCAAGCAAGATGCGCCCCGAGGAGCGTCTTGCAAAATGTTACTACTCGGTCTGACTGAGCGCCTCCAGGAGGGAGGTCCAAGCAAGACGCGCCCCGAGGAGCGTCTTGCCACATGTCACTACTCGGTCTGACTGAGCGCCTCCAGGAGAGAGGCCCAAGCAAGACTTGCCCCGAGGAGCGTCTTGCCACATGTCAACAATGGGTCTGACTGAGGGTCTCCAGGAGAGAAGCCCAAGCAAGACGCGCCCAGAGGAGCGTCTTGCCACATGTCAACAATGGGTCTGACTGAGCGCCTCCAGTAGAGAGGCCCAAGCAAGACATGCCCCGAGGAGCGTCTTGACATATGTCACGCTGGGTCGGACTGAGGGCCTCCATGAGAGAAGCCCAAGCAAGACGCGCCTCGAGGAGAGTCTTGCCACATGTCAACACTCGGTCTGACAGAGGGCATTCAGGAGAGAGGCCGAAGCAATACGCGCCCCGAGGAGCGTCTTGCCACATGTCACCACTGGGTCTGAATGAGCGCCTCCAGGAGAGAGGCCCAACCAAGACGCGCCCCGAGGAGTGTCTTGCCACATGCCAACACTGGGTCTGACTGAGCGCCTCCAGGAGAGAGGCCCAAGCAAGACGCGCCACGAGGAGCGTCTTGCCACGTGTCAACACTGGGTCTGACTGAGCGCCTCCAGGAGAGAGGCCCAAGCAAGATGTGCCCAGAGGAGCGTCTTTCCACGTGTCACCACTGGGTCTGACTGAGCGCCTCCAGGAGAGAGGCCCAAGCAAGACGCGCCCCGAGGAGCGTCTTGCCACATGTCAACACTGGGTCTGACTGAGCGCCTCCAGGAGAGAGGCCCAAGCAAGACGCGCCCCGAGGAGCGTCTTGCCACATGTCAACACTGGGTCTGACTGAGCGCCTCCAGGAGAGAGGCCCAAGGAAGACGCGCCCCGAGGAGCGTCTTGCCACATGTCAGCACTGGGTCTGACTGAGCGCCTCCAGGAGAGAGGCCCAAGCAAGACGCGCCCTGAGGAGCATCTTGCCACATGTCAACACTGGGTCTGACTGAGCGCCTCCAGGAGAGAGGCCCAAGCAAGACTTGCCCCGAGGAGCGTCTTGCCACATGTCAACAATGGGTCTGACTGAGGGTCTCCAGGAGAGAAGCCCAAGCAAGACGCGCCCAGAGGAGCGTCTTGCCACATGTCAACACTGGGTCTGACTGAGCGCCTCCAGTAGAGAGGCCCAAGCAAGACATGCCCCGAGGAGCGTCTTGACATATGTCAACACTGGGTCGGACTGAGGGCCTCCATGAGAGAAGCCTAAGCAAGACGCGCCCCGAGGAGAGTCTTGCCACATGTCAACACTTTGTCTGACAGAGGGCCTCTAGGAGAGAGGCCCAAGCAAGACGCGCCCAGAGGAGTGTCTTGCCACATGTCACTACTGGGTCTGACTGAGCACCTCCAGGAGAGAGGCCCAAGCAAGACGCGCCCCGAGGAGCGTCAGGCCACATGTCACTACTCAGTCTGACTGAGCGCCTCCAGGAGAGAGGCCCAAGCAAGACTTGCCCCGAGGAGCGTCTTGCCACATGTCAACAATGGGTCTGACTGAGGGTCTCCAGGAGAGAAGCCCAAGCAAGACGCGCCCAGAGGAGCGTCTTGCCACATGTCAACACTGGGTCTGACTGAGCGCCTCCAGTAGAGAGGCCCAAGCAAGACACGCCCCGAGGAGCGTCTTGACATATGTCAACACTGGGTCGGACTGAGGGCCTCCATGAGAGAAGCCCAAGCAAGACGCGCCCCGAGGAGAGTCTTGCCACATGTCAACACTCGGTCTGACAGAGGGCATTCAGGAGAGAGGCCGAAGCAATACGCGCCCCGAGGAGCGTCTTGCCACATGTCACCACTGGGTCTGACTGAGCGCCTCCAGGAGAGAGGCCCAAGCAAGACGCGCCCCGAGGAGCGTCAGGCCACATGTCACTACTCGGTCTGACTGAGCGCCTCCAGGAGAGAGGCCCAAGCAAGACTTGCCCCGAGGAGCGTCTTGCCACATGTCAACAATGGGTCTGACTGAGGGTCTCCAGGAGAGAAGCCCAAGCAAGACGCGCCCAGAGGAGCGTCTTGCCACATGTCAACACTGGGTCTGACTGAGCGCCTCCAGTAGAGAGGCCCAAGCAAGACAAGCCCCGAGGAGCGTCTTGACATATGTCAACACTGGGTCGGACTGAGGGCCTCCATGAGAGAAGCCCAAGCAAGACGCGCCCCGAGGAGAGTCTTGCCACATGTCAACACTCGGTCTGACAGAGGGCATTCAGGAGAGAGGCCGAAGCAATACGCGCCCCGAGGAGCGTCTTGCCACATGTCACCACTGGGTCTGAATGAGCGCCTCCAGGAGAGAGGCCCAACCAAGACGCGCCCCGAGGAGTGTCTTGCCACATGCCAACACTGGGTCTGACTGAGCGCCTCCAGGAGAGAGGCCCAAGCAAGACGCACCACGAGGAGCGTCTTGCCACGTGTCAACACTGGGTCTGACTGAGCGCCTCCAGGAGAGAGGCCCAAGCAAGATGTGCCCCGAGGAGCGTCTTTCCACGTGTCACCACTGGGTCTGACTGAGCGCCTCCAGGAGAGAGGCCAAAGCAAGACGCGCCCCGAGGAGCGTCTTGCCACATGTCAACACTGGGTCTGACTGAGCGCCTCCAGGAGAGAGGCCCAAGCAAAACACGCCCCGAGGAGCGTCTTGCCACATGTCAACACTGGGTCTGACTGAGCGCCTCCAGGAGAGAGGCCAAAGCAAGACGCGCCCCGAGGAGCGTCTTGCCACATGTCAACACTGGGTCTGACTGAGCGCCTCCAGGAGAGAGGCCCAAGCAAAACACGCCCCGAGGAGCGTCTTGCAACATGTCAGCACTCGGTCTGACTGAGCGCCCCCAGGAGAGAGGCCCAAGCAAGACGCGCCCCGAGGAGCATCTTGACACATGTCTCCTCTGGGTCTGACTGAGCGCCTCCAGGAGAGAGGCCCAAGCAAGACGTGCCCCGACGAGCATCTTGCCACATGTCAGAAGAGAGGCCGAAGCAATACGCGCCCCGAGGAGCGTCTTGCCACATGTCACCACTGGGTCTGAATGAGCGCCTCCAGGAGAGAGGCCCAACCAAGACGCGCCCCGAGGAGTGTCTTGCCACATGCCAACACTGGGTCTGACTGAGCACCTCCAGGAGAGAGAACCAAGCAAGACGCGCCACGAGGAGCGTCTTGCCACGTGTCAACACTGGGTCTGACTGAGCGCCTCCAGGAGAGAGGCCCAAGCAAGATGTGCCCCGAGGAGCGTCTTTCCACGTGTCACCACTGGGTCTGACTGAGCGCCTCCAGGAGAGAGGCCCAAGCAAGACGCGCCCCGAGGAGCGTCTTGCCACATGTCAACACTGGGTCTGACTGAGCGCCTCCAGGAGAGAGGCCCAAGCAAGACACGCCCCGAGGAGCGTCTTGCCACATGTCAACACTGGGTCTGACTGAGCGCCTCCAGGAGAGAGGCCCAAGCAAGACGCGCCCCGAGGAGCGTCTTGCCACATGTCAGCACTGGGTCTGACTGAGCGCCTCCAGGAGAGAGGCCCCAGCAAGACGCGCCCCGAGGAGCGTCTTGCCTTATGTCAGCACTCGGTCTGACTGAGCGCCTCCAGGAGAGAGGCCCAAGCAAGACGCGCCCCGAGGAGCGTCTTGCAACATGTCAACAATGGGTCTGACTGAGGGCCTCCAGGAGAGAGGCCCAAGCAAGATGCGCCCGGAGGAGCGTCTTGCCACATGTCAACACTGGTTCTGACAGAGGGCCTCCAGGAGAGAGGCCCAAGCAAGACGCGCCCCGAGGAGCGTCTTGTCACATGTCACCTCTGGTTCTGACCGAGCGCCTCCAGGAGAGAGGCCCAAGCAAGACGCGCCCCGAGGAGCGTCTTGCCACATGTCAACACTGGGTCTGACTGAGCGCCTCCAGGAGAGAGGCCCAAGCAAGACACGCCCCGAGGAGCGTCTTGCCACATGTCAACACTGGGTCTGACTGAGCGCCTCCAGGAGAGAGGCCCAAGCAAGACGCGCCCCGAGGAGCGTCTTGCCACATGTCAGCACTGGGTCTGACTTAGCGCATCCAGGAGAGAGGCCCAAGCAAGACGCGCCCCGAGGAGCGTCTTGCCTTATGTCAGCACTCGGTCTGACTGAGCGCCTCCAGGAGAGAGGCCCAAGCAAAACGCGCCCCGAGGAGCGTCTTGCCACATGTCAACAATGGGTCTGACTGAGGGCCTCCAGGAGAGAGGCCCAAGCAAGATGCGCCCGGAGGAGCGTCTTGCCACATGTCAACACTGGGTCTGACTGAGCGCCTCCAGGAGAGAGGCCCAAGCAAGACGCGCCCCGAGGAGCGTCAGGCCACATGTCACTACTCAGTCTGACTGAGCGCCTCCAGGAGAGAGGCCCAAGCAAGACGCGCCCCGAGGAGCGTCTTGCCACATGTCAGCACTGGGTCTGACTGAGCGCCTCCAGGAGAGAGGCCCCAGCAAGACGCACCCCGAGGAGAGTCTTGCCACATGTCAACACTCGGTCTGACAGAGGGCATTCAGGAGAGAGGTCCAAGCAATACGCGCCCCGAGGAGCGTCTTGCCACATGTCACCACTGGGTCTGAATGAGCGCCTCCAGGAGAGAGGCCCAACCAAGACGCGCCCCGAGGAGCGTCTTGCCACGTGTCAACACTGGGTCTGACTGAGCGCCTCCAGGAGAGAGGCCCAAGCAAGACGCGCCCCGAGGAGCGTCTTGCCACATGTATACACTGGGTCTGACTGAGCGTCTCCAGGAGAGAGGCCCAAGCAAGACGCGCCCGAGGAGCGTCTTGCAACATGTCAGCACTCGGTCTGACTGAGCGCCCCCAGGAGAGAGGCCCAAGCAAGACGCGCCCCGAGAAGCATCTTGACACATGTCTCCTCTGGGTCTGACTGAGCGCCTCCAGGAGAGAGGCCCAAGCAAGACGTGCCCCGACGAGCATCTTGCCACATGTCAACACTTGGTCTGACTGAGTGCCTCCATGAGAGAAGCCCCAGCAAGACGCGCCCCGAGGAGCGTCTTGCCACATGTCAACACTGGGTCTGACTGAGCACCTCCAGGAGAGAGGCCCAAGCAAGAAGTGCCCCGAGGAGCGTCTTGCCACATGTCAACACTGGGTCTGACCGAGCGCCTCCAGGAGAGAGGCCCGAGGAGCGTCTTGCCACATGTCACCTCTGGGTCTGACTGAGCGCCTCCAGGAGAGAGGCACAAGCAAGAAACGCCCGAGGAGCGTCTTGACACATGTCAACACTGGGTCTGACTGAACGCCTCCAGGAGAGAGGCCCCAGCAAGACGCGCCCCGAGGAGCGTCTTGCCACATGTCAGCACTCGGTCTGACTGAGCGCCTCCAGGAGAGAGGCCCAAGCAAGAAGCGCCCCGAGGAGCGTCTTGCCACATGTCAACAATGGGTCTGACTTAGGGCCTCCAGGAGAGAAGCCCAAGCAAGACACGCCCCGAGGAGCGACTTGCCACATGTCAACACTGGGTCTAATTGAGCACCTCCAGGAGAGAGGCCCAAGCAAGACGCGCCCCGAGGAGCGTCTTGCCACATGTCACTACTCGGTCTGACTGAGCGCCTCCAGGTGAGAGGTCCAAGCAAGACGCGCCCCGAGGAGAGTCTTGCCACATGTCAACACTGGGTCTGACAGAGGGCATCCAGGAGAGAGGCCCGAGCAATACGCGCCCCGAGGAGCGTCTTGCCACATGTCAACAATGGGTCTGACTGAGGGGCTCCAGGAGAGAAGCCAAAGCAAGACGCGCCCCGAGGAGCTTCTTTCCACATGTCAACAATGGGTCTTACTGAGGGCCTCCATGAGAGAAGCCCAAGCAAGACGCGCCCCGAGGAGTGTCTTGCCACATGTCAACACTGTGTCTGACTGAGCGCCTCCAGGAGAGAGGGCCAAGCAAGACGCGCCCCGAGGAGCGTCTTGCCACGTGTCAACACTGGGTCTGACTTAGCGCCTCCAGGAGAGAGGCCCAAGCAAGATGCGCCCCGAGGAGCGTCTTGCCACGTGTCACCACTGGGTCTGACTGAGCTCCTCCAGGAGAGAGGCCCAAGCAAGACGCGCCCAGAGGAGCGTCTTGCCACGTGTCACCACTGGGTCTGATTGAGCACCTCCAGGAGAGAGGCCCCAGCAAGACGCGCCCCGAGGAGCGTCTTGTCTTATGTCAGCACTCGGTCTGACTGAGCGCCTCCAGGAGAGAGGCCGAAGCAAGACGTGCCCCGAGGAGCGTCTTGCCACATGTCACTACTCGGTCTAACTGAGGGCCTCCAGGAGAGAGGTCCAAGCAAGATGCGCCCCGAGGAGCGTCTTGCAAAATGTTACTACTCGGTCTGACTGAGCGCCTCCAGGAGGGAGGTCCAAGCAAGACGCGCCCCGAGGAGCGTCTTGCCACATGTCACTACTCGGTCTGACTGAGCGCCTCCAGGAGAGAGGCCCAAGCAAGACTTGCCCCGAGGAGCGTCTTGCCACATGTCAACAATGGGTCTGACTGAGGGTCTCCAGGAGAGAAGCCCAAGCAAGACGCGCCCAGAGGAGCGTCTTGCCACATGTCAACAATGGGTCTGACTGAGCGCCTCCAGTAGAGAGGCCCAAGCAAGACATGCCCCGAGGAGCGTCTTGACATATGTCAACACTGGGTCGGACTGAGGGCCTCCATGAGAGAAGCCCAAGCAAGACGCGCCTCGAGGAGAGTCTTGCCACATGTCAACACTCGGTCTGACAGAGGGCATTCAGGAGAGAGGCCGAAGCAATACGCGCCCCGAGGAGCGTCTTGCCACATGTCACCACTGGGTCTGAATGAGCGCCTCCAGGAGAGAGGCCCAACCAAGACGCGCCCCGAGGAGTGTCTTGCCACATGCCAACACTGGGTCTGACTGAGCGCCTCCAGGAGAGAGGCCCAAGCAAGACGCGCCACGAGGAGCGTCTTGCCACGTGTCAACACTGGGTCTGACTGAGCGCCTCCAGGAGAGAGGCCCAAGCAAGATGTGCCCAGAGGAGCGTCTTTCCACGTGTCACCACTGGGTCTGACTGAGCGCCTCCAGGAGAGAGGCCCAAGCAAGACGCGCCCCGAGGAGCGTCTTGCCACATGTCAACACTGGGTCTGACTGAGCGCCTCCAGGAGAGAGGCCCAAGCAAGACGCGCCCCGAGGAGCGTCTTGCCACATGTCAACACTGGGTCTGACTGAGCGCCTCCAGGAGAGAGGCCCAAGGAAGACGCGCCCCGAGGAGAGTCTTGCCACATGTCAGCACTGGGTCTGACTGAGCGCCTCCAGGAGAGAGGCCCAAGCAAGACGCGCCCTGAGGAGCATCTTGCCACATGTCAACACTGGGTCTGACTGAGCGCCTCCAGGAGAGAGGCCCAAGCAAGACTTGCCCCGAGGAGCGTCTTGCCACATGTCAACAATGGGTCTGACTGAGGGTCTCCAGGAGAGAAGCCCAAGCAAGACGCGCCCAGAGGAGCGTCTTGCCACATGTCAACACTGGGTCTGACTGAGCGCCTCCAGTAGAGAGGCCCAAGCAAGACATGCCCCGAGGAGCGTCTTGACATATGTCAACACTGGGTCGGACTGAGGGCCTCCATGAGAGAAGCCTAAGCAAGACGCGCCCCGAGGAGAGTCTTGCCACATGTCAACACTTTGTCTGACAGAGGGCCTCTAGGAGAGAGGCCCAAGCAAGACGCGCCCAGAGGAGTGTCTTGCCACATGTCACTACTGGGTCTGACTGAGCACCTCCAGGAGAGAGGCCCAAGCAAGACGCGCCCCGAGGAGCGTCAGGCCACATGTCACTACTCAGTCTGACTGAGCGCCTCCAGGAGAGAGGCCCAAGCAAGACTTGCCCCGAGGAGCGTCTTGCCACATGTCAACAATGGGTCTGACTGAGGGTCTCCAGGAGAGAAGCCCAAGCAAGACGCGCCCAGAGGAGCGTCTTGCCACATGTCAACACTGGGTCTGACTGAGCGCCTCCAGTAGAGAGGCCCAAGCAAGACACGCCCCGAGGAGCGTCTTGACATATGTCAACACTGGGTCGGACTGAGGGCCTCCATGAGAGAAGCCCAAGCAAGACGCGCCCCGAGGAGAGTCTTGCCACATGTCAACACTCGGTCTGACAGAGGGCATTCAGGAGAGAGGCCGAAGCAATACGCGCCCCGAGGAGCGTCTTGCCACATGTCACCACTGGGTCTGACTGAGCGCCTCCAGGAGAGAGGCCCAAGCAAGACGCGCCCCGAGGAGCGTCAGGCCACATGTCACTACTCGGTCTGACTGAGCGCCTCCAGGAGAGAGGCCCAAGCAAGACTTGCCCCGAGGAGCGTCTTGCCACATGTCAACAATGGGTCTGACTGAGGGTCTCCAGGAGAGAAGCCCAAGCAAGACGCGCCCAGAGGAGCGTCTTGCCACATGTCAACACTGGGTCTGACTGAGCGCCTCCAGTAGAGAGGCCCAAGCAAGACAAGCCCCGAGGAGCGTCTTGACATATGTCAACACTGGGTCGGACTGAGGGCCTCCATGAGAGAAGCCCAAGCAAGACGCGCCCCGAGGAGAGTCTTGCCACATGTCAACACTCGGTCTGACAGAGGGCATTCAGGAGAGAGGCCGAAGCAATACGCGCCCCGAGGAGCGTCTTGCCACATGTCACCACTGGGTCTGAATGAGCGCCTCCAGGAGAGAGGCCCAACCAAGACGCGCCCCGAGGAGTGTCTTGCCACATGCCAACACTGGGTCTGACTGAGCGCCTCCAGGAGAGAGGCCCAAGCAAGACGCACCACGAGGAGCGTCTTGCCACGTGTCAACACTGGGTCTGACTGAGCGCCTCCAGGAGAGAGGCCCAAGCAAGATGTGCCCCGAGGAGCGTCTTTCCACGTGTCACCACTGGGTCTGACTGAGCGCCTCCAGGAGAGAGGCCAAAGCAAGACGCGCCCCGAGGAGCGTCTTGCCACATGTCAACACTGGGTCTGACTGAGCGCCTCCAGGAGAGAGGCCCAAGCAAAACACGCCCCGAGGAGCGTCTTGCCACATGTCAACACTGGGTCTGACTGAGCGCCTCCAGGAGAGAGGCCCAAGCAAGACGCGCCCCGAGGAGCGTCTTGCCACATGTCAGCACTGGGTCTGACTGAGCGCCTCCAGGAGAGAGGCCCCAGCAAGACGCGCCCCGAGGAGCGTCTTGCCTTATGTCAGCACTCGGTCTGACTGAGCGCCTCCAGGAGAGAGGCCCAAGCAAGACGCGCCCCGAGGAGCGTCTTGCCACATGTCAACAATGGGTCTGACTGAGGGCCTCCAGGAGAGAGGCCCAAGCAAGATGCGCCCGGAGGAGCGTCTTGCCACATGTCAACACTGGGTCTGACAGAGGGCCTCCAGGAGAGAGGCCCAAGCAAGACGCGCCCCGAGGAGCGTCTTGCCACATGTCACCTCTGGTTCTGACTGAGCGCCTCCAGGAGAGAGGCCCAAGCAAGACGCGCCCCGAGGAGCGTCTTGCCACATGTCAACACTGGGTCTGACTGAGCGCCTCCAGGAGAGAGGCCCAAGCAAGACACGCCCAGAGGAACGTCTTGCCACATGTCAACACTGGGTCTGACTGAGCGCCTCCAGGAGAGAGGCCCAAGCAAGACGCGCCCCGAGGAGCGTCTTGCCACATGTCAGCACTGGGTCTTACTGAGCGCCTCCAGGAGAGAGGCCCCAGCAAGACGTGCCCCGAGGAGCGTCTTGCCTTATGTCAGCACTCGGTCTGACTGAGCGCCTCCAGGAGAGAGGCCCAAGCAAGACGCGCCCCGAGGAGCGTCTTGCCACATGTCAACAATGGGTCTGACTGAGGGCCTCCAGGAGAGAGGCCCATGCAAGATGCGCCTGGAGGAGCGTCTTGCCACATGTCAACACTGGGTCTGACTGAGCGCCTCCAGGAGAGAGGCCCAAGCGTGACGCCCCCCGAGGAGCGTCAGGCCACATGTCACTACTCAGTCTGACTGAGCGCCTCCAGGAGAGAGGCCCAAGCAAGACGCGCCCCGAGGAGCGTCTTGCCACATGTCAGCACTGGGTCTGACTGAGCGCCTCCAGGAGAGAGGCCCCAGCAAGACGCGCCCCGAGGAGAGTCTTGCCACATGTCAACACTGGGTCTGACCGAGCGCCTCCAGGAGAGAGGCCCGAGGAGCGTCTTGCCACATGTCACCTCTGGGTCTGACTGAGCGCCTCCAGGAGAGAGGCGCAAGCAAGAAACGCCCGAGGAGCGTAATGTCACATGTCAACACTGGGTCTGACTGAGCGCCTCCAGGAGAGAGGCCCCAGCAAGAAGCGCCCCGAGGAGCGTCTTGCCACATGTCAACAATGGGTCTGACTGAGGGCCTCCAGGAGAGAAGCCCAAGCAAGACGCGCCCCGAGGAGCGTCTTGCCACATGTCAACAATGGGTCTGACTGAGGGCCTCCAGGAGAGAAGCCCAAGCAAGACGCGCCCCGAGGAGCGTCTTGCCACATGTCAACACTGGGTCTAATTGAGCGCCTCCAGGAGAGAGGCCCAAGCAAGACGCGCCCCGAGGAGCGTCTTGCCACATGTCACTACTCGGTCTGACTGAGCGCCTCCAGGAGAGAGGTCCAAGCAAGACGCGCCCCGAGGAGAGTCTTGCCACATGTCAACACTGGGTCTGACAGAGGGCATCCAGGAGAGAGGCCCAAGCAATACGCGCCCCGAGGAGCGTCTTGCCACATGTCAACAATGGGTCTGACTGAGGGGCTCCAGGAGAGAAGCCAAAGCAAGACGCGCCCCGAGGAGCTTCTTTCCACATGTCAACAATGGGTCTTACTGAGGGCCTCCATGAGAGAAGCCCAAGCAAGACGTGCCCCGAGGAGTGTCTTGCCACATGTCAACACTGTGTCTGACTGAGCGCCTCCAGGAGAGAGGGCCAAGCAAGACGCGCCCCGAGGAGCGTCTTGCCACGTGTCAACACTGGGTCTGACTTAGCGCCTCCAGGAGAGAGGCCCAAGCAAGATGCGCCCCGAGGAGCGTCTTGCCACGTGTCACCACTGGGTCTGACTGAGCGCCTCCAGTAGAGAGGCCCAAGCAAGACATGCCCCGAGGAGCGTCTTGACATATGTCAACACTGGGTCGGACTGAGGGCCTCCATGAGAGAAGCCCAAGCAAGACGCGCCTCGAGGAGAGTCTTGCCACATGTCAACACTCGGTCTGACAGAGGGCATTCAGGAGAGAGGCCGAAGCAATACGCGCCCCGAGGAGCGTCTTGCCACATGTCACCACTGGGTCTGAATGAGCGCCTCCAGGAGAGAGGCCCAACCAAGACGCGCCCCGAGGAGTGTCTTGCCACATGCCAACACTGGGTCTGACTGAGCGCCTCCAGGAGAGAGGCCCAAGCAAGACGCGCCACGAGGAGCGTCTTGCCACGTGTCAACACTGGGTCTGACTGAGCGCCTCCAGGAGAGAGGCCCAAGCAAGATGTGCCCAGAGGAGCGTCTTTCCACGTGTCACCACTGGGTCTGACTGAGCGCCTCCAGGAGAGAGGCCCAAGCAAGACGCGCCCCGAGGAGCGTCTTGCCACATGTCAACACTGGGTCTGACTGAGCGCCTCCAGGAGAGAGGCCCAAGCAAGACGCGCCCCGAGGAGCGTCTTGCCACATGTCAACACTGGGTCTGACTGAGCGCCTCCAGGAGAGAGGCCCAAGGAAGACGCGCCCCGAGGAGCGTCTTGCCACATGTCAGCACTGGGTCTGACTGAGCGCCTCCAGGAGAGAGGCCCAAGCAAGACGCGCCCTGAGGAGCATCTTGCCACATGTCAACACTGGGTCTGACTGAGCGCCTCCAGGAGAGAGGCCCAAGCAAGACTTGCCCCGAGGAGCGTCTTGCCACATGTCAACAATGGGTCTGACTGAGGGTCTCCAGGAGAGAAGCCCAAGCAAGACGCGCCCAGAGGAGCGTCTTGCCACATGTCAACACTGGGTCTGACTGAGCGCCTCCAGTAGAGAGGCCCAAGCAAGACATGCCCCGAGGAGCGTCTTGACATATGTCAACACTGGGTCGGACTGAGGGCCTCCATGAGAGAAGCCTAAGCAAGACGCGCCCCGAGGAGAGTCTTGCCACATGTCAACACTTTGTCTGACAGAGGGCCTCTAGGAGAGAGGCCCAAGCAAGACGCGCCCAGAGGAGTGTCTTGCCACATGTCACTACTGGGTCTGACTGAGCACCTCCAGGAGAGAGGCCCAAGCAAGACGCGCCCCGAGGAGCGTCAGGCCACATGTCACTACTCAGTCTGACTGAGCGCCTCCAGGAGAAAGGCCCAAGCAAGACTTGCCCCGAGGAGCGTCTTGCCACATGTCAACAATGGGTCTGACTGAGGGTCTCCAGGAGAGAAGCCCAAGCAAGACGCGCCCAGAGGAGCGTCTTGCCACATGTCAACACTGGGTCTGACTGAGCGCCTCCAGTAGAGAGGCCCAAGCAAGACACGCCCCGAGGAGCGTCTTGACATATGTCAACACTGGGTCGGACTGAGGGCCTCCATGAGAGAAGCCCAAGCAAGACGCGCCCCGAGGAGAGTCTTGCCACATGTCAACACTCGGTCTGACAGAGGGCATTCAGGAGAGAGGCCGAAGCAATACGCGCCCCGAGGAGCGTCTTGCCACATGTCACCACTGGGTCTGACTGAGCGCCTCCAGGAGAGAGGCCCAAGCAAGACGCGCCCCGAGGAGCGTCAGGCCACATGTCACTACTCGGTCTGACTGAGCGCCTCCAGGAGAGAAGCCCAAGCAAGACGCGCCCCGAGGAGCGTCTTGCCACATGTCAACACTGGGTCTAATTGAGCGCCTCCAGGAGAGAGGCCCAAGCAAGACGCGCCCCGAGGAGCGTCTTGCCACATGTCACTACTCGGTCTGACTGAGCGCCTCCAGGAGAGAGGTCCAAGCAAGACGCGCCCCGAGGAGAGTCTTGCCACATGTCAACACTGGGTCTGACAGAGGGCATCCAGGAGAGAGGCCCAAGCAATACGCGCCCCGAGGAGCGTCTTGCCACATGTCAACAATGGGTCTGACTGAGGGGCTCCAGGAGAGAAGCCAAAGCAAGACGCGCCCCGAGGAGCTTCTTTCCACATGTCAACAATGGGTCTTACTGAGGGCCTCCATGAGAGAAGCCCAAGCAAGACGTGCCCCGAGGAGTGTCTTGCCACATGTCAACACTGTGTCTGACTGAGCGCCTCCAGGAGAGAGGGCCAAGCAAGACGCGCCCCGAGGAGCGTCTTGCCACGTGTCAACACTGGGTCTGACTTAGCGCCTCCAGGAGAGAGGCCAAAGCAAGATGCGCCCCGAGGAGCGTCTTGCCACGTGTCACCACTGGGTCTGACTGAGCGCCTCCAGTAGAGAGGCCCAAGCAAGACATGCCCCGAGGAGCGTCTTGACATATGTCAACACTGGGTCGGACTGAGGGCCTCCATGAGAGAAGCCCAAGCAAGACGCGCCTCGAGGAGAGTCTTGCCACATGTCAACACTCGGTCTGACAGAGGGCATTCAGGAGAGAGGCCGAAGCAATACGCGCCCCGAGGAGCGTCTTGCCACATGTCACCACTGGGTCTGAATGAGCGCCTCCAGGAGAGAGGCCCAACCAAGACGCGCCCCGAGGAGTGTCTTGCCACATGCCAACACTGGGTCTGACTGAGCGCCTCCAGGAGAGAGGCCCAAGCAAGACGCGCCACGAGGAGCGTCTTGCCACGTGTCAACACTGGGTCTGACTGAGCGCCTCCAGGAGAGAGGCCCAAGCAAGATGTGCCCAGAGGAGCGTCTTTCCACGTGTCACCACTGGGTCTGACTGAGCGCCTCCAGGAGAGAGGCCCAAGCAAGACGCGCCCCGAGGAGCGTCTTGCCACATGTCAACACTGGGTCTGACTGAGCGCCTCCAGGAGAGAGGCCCAAGCAAGACGCGCCCCGAGGAGCGTCTTGCCACATGTCAACACTGGGTCTGACTGAGCGCCTCCAGGAGAGAGGCCCAAGGAAGACGCGCCCCGAGGAGCGTCTTGCCACATGTCAGCACTGGGTCTGACTGAGCGCCTCCAGGAGAGAGGCCCAAGCAAGACGCGCCCTGAGGAGCATCTTGCCACATGTCAACACTGGGTCTGACTGAGCGCCTCCAGGAGAGAGGCCCAAGCAAGACTTGCCCCGAGGAGCGTCTTGCCACATGTCAACAATGGGTCTGACTGAGGGTCTCCAGGAGAGAAGCCCAAGCAAGACGCGCCCAGAGGAGCGTCTTGCCACATGTCAACACTGGGTCTGACTGAGCGCCTCCAGTAGAGAGGCCCAAGCAAGACATGCCCCGAGGAGCGTCTTGACATATGTCAACACTGGGTCGGACTGAGGGCCTCCATGAGAGAAGCCTAAGCAAGACGCGCCCCGAGGAGAGTCTTGCCACATGTCAACACTTTGTCTGACAGAGGGCCTCTAGGAGAGAGGCCCAAGCAAGACGCGCCCAGAGGAGTGTCTTGCCACATGTCACTACTGGGTCTGACTGAGCACCTCCAGGAGAGAGGCCCAAGCAAGACGCGCCCCGAGGAGCGTCAGGCCACATGTCACTACTCAGTCTGACTGAGCGCCTCCAGGAGAGAGGCCCAAGCAAGACTTGCCCCGAGGAGCGTCTTGCCACATGTCAACAATGGGTCTGACTGAGGGTCTCCAGGAGAGAAGCCCAAGCAAGACGCGCCCAGAGGAGCGTCTTGCCACATGTCAACACTGGGTCTGACTGAGCGCCTCCAGTAGAGAGGCCCAAGCAAGACACGCCCCGAGGAGCGTCTTGACATATGTCAACACTGGGTCGGACTGAGGGCCTCCATGAGAGAAGCCCAAGCAAGACGCGCCCCGAGGAGAGTCTTGCCACATGTCAACACTCGGTCTGACAGAGGGCATTCAGGAGAGAGGCCGAAGCAATACGCGCCCCGAGGAGCGTCTTGCCACATGTCACCACTGGGTCTGACTGAGCGCCTCCAGGAGAGAGGCCCAAGCAAGACGCGCCCCGAGGAGCGTCAGGCCACATGTCACTACTCGGTCTGACTGAGCGCCTCCAGGAGAGAGGCCCAAGCAAGACTTGCCCCGAGGAGCGTCTTGCCACATGTCAACAATGGGTCTGACTGAGGGTCTCCAGGAGAGAAGCCCAAGCAAGACGCGCCCAGAGGAGCGTCTTGCCACATGTCAACACTGGGTCTGACTGAGCGCCTCCAGTAGAGAGGCCCAAGCAAGACAAGCCCCGAGGAGCGTCTTGACATATGTCAACACTGGGTCGGACTGAGGGCCTCCATGAGAGAAGCCCAAGCAAGACGCGCCCCGAGGAGAGTCTTGCCACATGTCAACACTCGGTCTGACAGAGGGCATTCAGGAGAGAGGCCGAAGCAATACGCGCCCCGAGGAGCGTCTTGCCACATGTCACCACTGGGTCTGAATGAGCGCCTCCAGGAGAGAGGCCCAACCAAGACGCGCCCCGAGGAGTGTCTTGCCACATGCCAACACTGGGTCTGACTGAGCGCCTCCAGGAGAGAGGCCCAAGCAAGACGCACCACGAGGAGCGTCTTGCCACGTGTCAACACTGGGTCTGACTGAGCGCCTCCAGGAGAGAGGCCCAAGCAAGATGTGCCCCGAGGAGCGTCTTTCCACGTGTCACCACTGGGTCTGACTGAGCGCCTCCAGGAGAGAGGCCAAAGCAAGACGCGCCCCGAGGAGCGTCTTGCCACATGTCAACACTGGGTCTGACTGAGCGCCTCCAGGAGAGAGGCCCAAGCAAAACACGCCCCGAGGAGCGTCTTGCCACATGTCAACACTGGGTCTGACTGAGCGCCTCCAGGAGAGAGGCCCAAGCAAGACGCGCCCCGAGGAGCGTCTTGCCACATGTCAGCACTGGGTCTGACTGAGCGCCTCCAGGAGAGAGGCCCCAGCAAGACGCGCCCCGAGGAGCGTCTTGCCTTATGTCAGCACTCGGTCTGACTGAGCGCCTCCAGGAGAGAGGCCCAAGCAAGACGCGCCCCGAGGAGCGTCTTGCCACATGTCAACAATGGGTCTGACTGAGGGCCTCCAGGAGAGAGGCCCAAGCAAGATGCGCCCGGAGGAGCGTCTTGCCACATGTCAACACTGGGTCTGACAGAGGGCCTCCAGGAGAGAGGCCCAAGCAAGACGCGCCCCGAGGAGCGTCTTGCCACATGTCACCTCTGGTTCTGACTGAGCGCCTCCAGGAGAGAGGCCCAAGCAAGACGCGCCCCGAGGAGCGTCTTGCCACATGTCAACACTGGGTCTGACTGAGCGCCTCCAGGAGAGAGGCCCAAGCAAGACACGCCCAGAGGAACGTCTTGCCACATGTCAACACTGGGTCTGACTGAGCGCCTCCAGGAGAGAGGCCCAAGCAAGACGCGCCCCGAGGAGCGTCTTGCCACATGTTTGCACTGGGTCTTACTGAGCGCCTCCAGGAGAGAGGCCCCAGCAAGACGCGCCCCGAGGAGCGTCTTGCCACATGTCAACACTGGGTCTGACTGAGCGCCTCCAGGAGAGAGGCCCAAGCAAGACACGCCCAGAGGAACGTCTTGCCACATGTCAACACTGGGTCTGACTGAGGGCCTCCAGGAGAGAGGCCCATGCAAGATGCGCCTGGAGGAGCGTCTTGCCACATGTCAACACTGGGTCTGACTGAGCGCCTCCAGGAGAGAGGCCCAAGCGTGACGCCCCCCGAGGAGCGTCAGGCCACATGTCACTACTCAGTCTGACTGAGCGCCTCCAGGAGAGAGGCCCAAGCAAGACGCGCCCCGAGGAGCGTCTTGCCACATGTCAGCACTGGGTCTGACTGAGCGCCTCCAGGAGAGAGGCCCCAGCAAGACGCGCCCCGAGGAGAGTCTTGCCACATGTCAACACTGGGTCTGACCGAGCGCCTCCAGGAGAGAGGCCCGAGGAGCGTCTTGCCACATGTCACCTCTGGGTCTGACTGAGCGCCTCCAGGAGAGAGGCGCAAGCAAGAAACGCCCGAGGAGCGTAATGTCACATGTCAACACTGGGTCTGACTGAGCGCCTCCAGGAGAGAGGCCCCAGCAAGAAGCGCCCCGAGGAGCGTCTTGCCACATGTCAACAATGGGTCTGACTGAGGGCCTCCGGGAGAGAAGCCCAAGCAAGACGCGCCCCGAGGAGCGTCTTGCCACATGTCAACAATGGGTCTGACTGAGGGCCTCCAGGAGAGAAGCCCAAGCAAGACACGCCCCGAGGAGCGTCTTGCCACATGTCAACACTGGGTCTAATTGAGCGCCTCCAGGAGAGAGGCCCAAGCAAGACGCGCCCCGAGGAGCGTCTTGCCACATGTCACTACTCGGTCTGACTGAGCGCCTCCAGGAGAGAGGTCCAAGCAAGACGCGCCCCGAGGAGAGTCTTGCCACATGTCAACACTGGGTCTGACAGAGGGCATCCAGGAGAGAGGCCCAAGCAATACGCGCCCCGAGGAGCGTCTTGCCACATGTCAACAATGGGTCTGACTGAGGGGCTCCAGGAGAGAAGCCAAAGCAAGACGCGCCCCGAGGAGCTTCTTTCCACATGTCAACAATGGGTCTTACTGAGGGCCTCCATGAGAGAAGCCCAAGCAAGACGTGCCCCGAGGAGTGTCTTGCCACATGTCAACACTGTGTCTGACTGAGCGCCTCCAGGAGAGAGGGCCAAGCAAGACGCGCCCCGAGGAGCGTCTTGCCACGTGTCAACACTGGGTCTGACTTAGCGCCTCCAGGAGAGAGGCCCAAGCAAGATGCGCCCCGAGGAGCGTCTTGCCACGTGTCACCACTGGGTCTGACTGAGCGCCTCCAGTAGAGAGGCCCAAGCAAGACATGCCCCGAGGAGCGTCTTGACATATGTCAACACTGGGTCGGACTGAGGGCCTCCATGAGAGAAGCCCAAGCAAGACGCGCCTCGAGGAGAGTCTTGCCACATGTCAACACTCGGTCTGACAGAGGGCATTCAGGAGAGAGGCCGAAGCAATACGCGCCCCGAGGAGCGTCTTGCCACATGTCACCACTGGGTCTGAATGAGCGCCTCCAGGAGAGAGGCCCAACCAAGACGCGCCCCGAGGAGTGTCTTGCCACATGCCAACACTGGGTCTGACTGAGCGCCTCCAGGAGAGAGGCCCAAGCAAGACGCGCCACGAGGAGCGTCTTGCCACGTGTCAACACTGGGTCTGACTGAGCGCCTCCAGGAGAGAGGCCCAAGCAAGATGTGCCCAGAGGAGCGTCTTTCCACGTGTCACCACTGGGTCTGACTGAGCGCCTCCAGGAGAGAGGCCCAAGCAAGACGCGCCCCGAGGAGCGTCTTGCCACATGTCAACACTGGGTCTGACTGAGCGCCTCCAGGAGAGAGGCCCAAGCAAGACGCGCCCCGAGGAGCGTCTTGCCACATGTCAACACTGGGTCTGTCTGAGCGCCTCCAGGAGAGAGGCCCAAGGAAGACGCGCCCCGAGGAGCGTCTTGCCACATGTCAGCACTGGGTCTGACTGAGCGCCTCCAGGAGAGAGGCCCAAGCAAGACGCGCCCTGAGGAGCATCTTGCCACATGTCAACACTGGGTCTGACTGAGCGCCTCCAGGAGAGAGGCCCAAGCAAGACTTGCCCCGAGGAGCGTCTTGCCACATGTCAACAATGGGTCTGACTGAGGGTCTCCAGGAGAGAAGCCCAAGCAAGACGCGCCCAGAGGAGCGTCTTGCCACATGTCAACACTGGGTCTGACTGAGCGCCTCCAGTAGAGAGGCCCAAGCAAGACATGCCCCGAGGAGCGTCTTGACATATGTCAACACTGGGTCGGACTGAGGGCCTCCATGAGAGAAGCCTAAGCAAGACGCGCCCCGAGGAGAGTCTTGCCACATGTCAACACTTTGTCTGACAGAGGGCCTCTAGGAGAGAGGCCCAAGCAAGACGCGCCCAGAGGAGTGTCTTGCCACATGTCACTACTGGGTCTGACTGAGCACCTCCAGGAGAGAGGCCCAAGCAAGACGCGCCCCGAGGAGCGTCAGGCCACATGTCACTACTCAGTCTGACTGAGCGCCTCCAGGAGAGAGGCCCAAGCAAGACTTGCCCCGAGGAGCGTCTTGCCACATGTCAACAATGGGTCTGACTGAGGGTCTCCAGGAGAGAAGCCCAAGCAAGACGCGCCCAGAGGAGCGTCTTGCCACATGTCAACACTGGGTCTGACTGAGCGCCTCCAGTAGAGAGGCCCAAGCAAGACACGCCCCGAGGAGCGTCTTGACATATGTCAACACTGGGTCGGACTGAGGGCCTCCATGAGAGAAGCCCAAGCAAGACGCGCCCCGAGGAGAGTCTTGCCACATGTCAACACTCGGTCTGACAGAGGGCATTCAGGAGAGAGGCCGAAGCAATACGCGCCCCGAGGAGCGTCTTGCCACATGTCACCACTGGGTCTGACTGAGCGCCTCCAGGAGAGAGGCCCAAGCAAGACGCGCCCCGAGGAGCGTCAGGCCACATGTCACTACTCGGTCTGACTGAGCGCCTCCAGGAGAGAGGCCCAAGCAAGACTTGCCCCGAGGAGCGTCTTGCCACATGTCAACAATGGGTCTGACTGAGGGTCTCCAGGAGAGAAGCCCAAGCAAGACGCGCCCAGAGGAGCGTCTTGCCACATGTCAACACTGGGTCTGACTGAGCGCCTCCAGTAGAGAGGCCCAAGCAAGACAAGCCCCGAGGAGCGTCTTGACATATGTCAACACTGGGTCGGACTGAGGGCCTCCATGAGAGAAGCCCAAGCAAGACGCGCCCCGAGGAGAGTCTTGCCACATGTCAACACTCGGTCTGACAGAGGGCATTCAGGAGAGAGGCCGAAGCAATACGCGGCCCGAGGAGCGTCTTGCCACATGTCACCACTGGGTCTGAATGAGCGCCTCCAGGAGAGAGGCCCAACCAAGACGCGCCCCGAGGAGTGTCTTGCCACATGCCAACACTGGGTCTGACTGAGCGCCTCCAGGAGAGAGGCCCAAGCACGACGCACCACGAGGAGCGTCTTGCCACGTGTCAACACTGGGTCTGACTGAGCGCCTCCAGGAGAGAGGCCCAAGCAAGATGTGCCCCGAGGAGCGTCTTTCCACGTGTCACCACTGGGTCTGACTGAGCGCCTCCAGGAGAGAGGCCAAAGCAAGACGCGCCCCGAGGAGCGTCTTGCCACATGTCAACACTGGGTCTGACTGAGCGCCTCCAGGAGAGAGGCCCAAGCAAAACACGCCCCGAGGAGCGTCTTGCCACATGTCAACACTGGGTCTGACTGAGCGCCTCCAGGAGAGAGGCCCAAGCAAGACGCGCCCCGAGGAGCGTCTTGCCACATGTCAGCACTGGGTCTGACTGAGCGCCTCCAGGAGAGAGGCCCAAGCAAGACGCGCCCCGAGGAGCGTCTTGCCACATGTCAACAATGGGTCTGACTGAGGGCCTCCAGGAGAGAGGCCCAAGCAAGATGCGCCCGGAGGAGCGTCTTGCCACATGTCAACACTGGGTCTGACAGAGGGCCTCCAGGAGAGAGGCCCAAGCAAGACGCGCCCCGAGGAGCGTCTTGCCACATGTCACCTCTGGTTCTGACTGAGCGCCTCCAGGAGAGAGGCCCAAGCAAGACGCGCCCCGAGGAGCGTCTTGCCACATGTCAACACTGGGTCTGACTGAGCGCCTCCAGGAGAGAGGCCCAAGCAAGACACGCCCAGAGGAACGTCTTGCCACATGTCAACACTGGGTCTGACTGAGCGCCTCCAGGAGAGAGGCCCCAGCAAGAAGCGCCCCGAGGAGCGTCTTGCCACATGTCAACAATGGGTCTGACTGAGGGCCTCCAGGAGAGAAGCCCAAGCAAGACGCGCCCCGAGGAGCGTCTTGCCACATGTCAACAATGGGTCTGACTGAGGGCCTCCAGGAGAGAAGCCCAAGCAAGACGCGCCCCGAGGAGCGTCTTGCCACATGTCAACACTGGGTCTAATTGAGCGCCTCCAGGAGAGAGGCCCAAGCAAGACGCGCCCCGAGGAGCGTCTTGCCACATGTCACTACTCGGTCTGACTGAGCGCCTCCAGGAGAGAGGTCCAAGCAAGACGCGCCCCGAGGAGAGTCTTGCCACATGTCAACACTGGGTCTGACAGAGGGCATCCAGGAGAGAGGCCCAAGCAAGACGCGCCCCGAGGAGCGTCTTGCCACATGTCAACACTGGGTCTGACTGAGCGCCTCCAGGAGAGAGGCCCAAGCAAGATGCGCCCCGAGGAGCGTCTTGCCACATGTCAACACTGGGTCTGACTGAGCGCCTCCAGGAGAGAGGCCCAAGCAAGACGCGCCCCGAGGAGCGTCTTGCCACATGTCAGCACTGGGTCTGACTGAGCGCCTCCAGGAGAGAGGCCCCAGCAAGACGCGCCCCGAGGAGCGTCTTGCCTTATGTCAGCACTGGGTCTGACTGAGCGCCTCCAGGAGAGAGGCTCAAGCAAGACGCGCCCCGAGGAGCGTCTTGCCACATGTCAACAATGGGTCTGACTGAGGGCCTCCAGGAGAGAGGCCCAAGCAAGATGCGCCCGAAGGAGCGTCTTGCCACATGTCAACACTGGGTCTGACAGAGGGCCTCCAGGAGAGAGGCCCAAGCAAGACGTGCCCCGAGGAGCCTCTTGTCACATGTCAACACTGGGTCTGTCTGAGCGCCTCCAGGAGAGAAGCCCAAGCAAGACGCGCCCCGAGGAGCGTCTTGCCACATGTCAACAATGGGTCTGACTGAGGGCCTCCAGGAGAGAAGCCCAAGCAAGACGCGCCCCGAGGAGCGTCTTGACACATGTCAACACTGGGTCTGACAGAGGGCCTCCAGGAGAGAGGCCCAAGCAAGACGCGCCCAGAGGAGTGTCTTGCCACATGTCACCACTGGGTCTGACTGAGCGCCTCCAGGAGAGAGGCCCAAGCAAGACGCGCCCCGAGGAGCGTCAGGCCACATGTCACTTCTCAGTCTGACTGAGCGCCTCCAGGAGAGAGGCCCAAGCAAGACTTGCCCCGAGGAGCGTCTTGCCACATGTCAACAATGGGTCTGACTGAGGGTCTCCAGGAGAGAAGCCCAAGCAAGACGCGCCCAGAGGAGCGTCTTGCCACATGTCAACACTGGGTCTGACTGAGCGCCTCCAGTAGAGAGGCCCAAGCAAGACACGCCCCGAAAAAGCTTCTTGACATATGTCAACACTGGGTCGGACTGAGGGCCTCCATGAGAGAAGCCCAAGCAAGACGCGCCCCGAGGAGAGTCTTGCCACATGTCAACACTCGGTCTGACAGAGGGCATTCAGGAGAGAGGCCGAAGCAATACGCGCCCCGAGGAGCGTCTTGCCACATGTCACCACTGGGTCTGAATGAGCGCCTCCAGGAGAGAGGCCCAAGCAAGATGTGCCCAGAGGAGCGTCTTTCCACGTGTCACCACTGGGTCTGACTGAGCGCCTCCAGGAGAGAGGCCCAAGCAAGACGCGCCCCGAGGAGCGTCTTGCCACATGTCAACACTGGGTCTGACTGAGCGCCTCCAGGAGAGAGGCCCAAGCAAGACGCGCCCCGAGGAGCGTCTTGCCACATGTCAACACTGGGTCTGACTGAGCGCCTCCAGGAGAGAGGCCCAAGCAAGACGCGCCCCGAGGAGCGTCTTGCCACATGTTAGCACTGGGTCTGACTGAGCGCCTCCAGGAGAGAGGCCCCAGCAAGACGCGCCCCGAGGAGCGTCTTGCCACATGTCAACAATGGGTCTGACTGAGGGCCTCCAGGAGAGAAGCCCAAGCAAGACACGCCCCGAGGAGCGTCTTGCCACATGTCAACACTGGGTCTAATTGAGCGCCTCCAGGAGAGAGGCCCAAGCAAGACGCGCCCCGAGGAGCGTCTTGCCACATGTCACTACTCGGTCTGACTGAGCGCCTCCAGGAGAGAGGTCCAAGCAAGACGCGCCCCGAGGAGAGTCTTGCCACATGTCAACACTGGGTCTGACAGAGGGCATCCAGGAGAGAGGCCCAAGCAATACGCGCCCCGAGGAGCGTCTTGCCACATGTCAACAATGGGTCTGACTGAGGGGCTCCAGGAGAGAAGCCAAAGCAAGACGCGCCCCGAGGAGCTTCTTTCCACATGTCAACAATGGGTCTTACTGAGGGCCTCCATGAGAGAAGCCCAAGCAAGACGTGCCCCGAGGAGTGTCTTGCCACATGTCAACACTGTGTCTGACTGAGCGCCTCCAGGAGAGAGGGCCAAGCAAGACGCGCCCCGAGGAGCGTCTTGCCACGTGTCAACACTGGGTCTGACTTAGCGCCTCCAGGAGAGAGGCCCAAGCAAGATGCGCCCCGAGGAGCGTCTTGCCACGTGTCACCACTGGGTCTGACTGAGCGCCTCCAGTAGAGAGGCCCAAGCAAGACATGCCCCGAGGAGCGTCTTGACATATGTCAACACTGGGTCGGACTGAGGGCCTCCATGAGAGAAGCCCAAGCAAGACGCGCCTCGAGGAGAGTCTTGCCACATGTCAACACTCGGTCTGACAGAGGGCATTCAGGAGAGAGGCCGAAGCAATACGCGCCCCGAGGAGCGTCTTGCCACATGTCACCACTGGGTCTGAATGAGCGCCTCCAGGAGAGAGGCCCAACCAAGACGCGCCCCGAGGAGTGTCTTGCCACATGCCAACACTGGGTCTGACTGAGCGCCTCCAGGAGAGAGGCCCAAGCAAGACGCGCCACGAGGAGCGTCTTGCCACGTGTCAACACTGGGTCTGACTGAGCGCCTCCAGGAGAGAGGCCCAAGCAAGATGTGCCCAGAGGAGCGTCTTTCCACGTGTCACCACTGGGTCTGACTGAGCGCCTCCAGGAGAGAGGCCCAAGCAAGACGCGCCCCGAGGAGCGTCTTGCCACATGTCAACACTGGGTCTGACTGAGCGCCTCCAGGAGAGAGGCCCAAGCAAGACGCGCCCCGAGGAGCGTCTTGCCACATGTCAACACTGGGTCTGTCTGAGCGCCTCCAGGAGAGAGGCCCAAGGAAGACGCGCCCCGAGGAGCGTCTTGCCACATGTCAGCACTGGGTCTGACTGAGCGCCTCCAGGAGAGAGGCCCAAGCAAGACGCGCCCTGAGGAGCATCTTGCCACATGTCAACACTGGGTCTGACTGAGCGCCTCCAGGAGAGAGGCCCAAGCAAGACTTGCCCCGAGGAGCGTATTGCCACATGTCAACAATGGGTCTGACTGAGGGTCTCCAGGAGAGAAGCCCAAGCAAGACGCGCCCAGAGGAGCGTCTTGCCACATGTCAACACTGGGTCTGACTGAGCGCCTCCAGTAGAGAGGCCCAAGCAAGACATGCCCCGAGGAGCGTCTTGACATATGTCAACACTGGGTCGGACTGAGGGCCTCCATGAGAGAAGCCTAAGCAAGACGCGCCCCGAGGAGAGTCTTGCCACATGTCAACACTTTGTCTGACAGAGGGCCTCTAGGAGAGAGGCCCAAGCAAGACGCGCCCAGAGGAGTGTCTTGCCACATGTCACTACTGGGTCTGACTGAGCACCTCCAGGAGAGAGGCCCAAGCAAGACGCGCCCCGAGGAGCGTCAGGCCACATGTCACTACTCAGTCTGACTGAGCGCCTCCAGGAGAGAGGCCCAAGCAAGACTTGCCCCGAGGAGCGTCTTGCCACATGTCAACAATGGGTCTGACTGAGGGTCTCCAGGAGAGAAGCCCAAGCAAGACGCGCCCAGAGGAGCGTCTTGCCACATGTCAACACTGGGTCTGACTGAGCGCCTCCAGTAGAGAGGCCCAAGCAAGACACGCCCCGAGGAGCGTCTTGACATATGTCAACACTGGGTCGGACTGAGGGCCTCCATGAGAGAAGCCCAAGCAAGACGCGCCCCGAGGAGAGTCTTGCCACATGTCAACACTCGGTCTGACAGAGGGCATTCAGGAGAGAGGCCGAAGCAATACGCGCCCCGAGGAGCGTCTTGCCACATGTCACCACTGGGTCTGACTGAGCGCCTCCAGGAGAGAGGCCCAAGCAAGACGCGCCCCGAGGAGCGTCAGGCCACATGTCACTACTCGGTCTGACTGAGCGCCTCCAGGAGAGAGGCCCAAGCAAGACTTGCCCCGAGGAGCGTCTTGCCACATGTCAACAATGGGTCTGACTGAGGGTCTCCAGGAGAGAAGCCCAAGCAAGACGCGCCCAGAGGAGCGTCTTGCCACATGTCAACACTGGGTCTGACTGAGCGCCTCCAGTAGAGAGGCCCAAGCAAGACAAGCCCCGAGGAGCGTCTTGACATATGTCAACACTGGGTCGGACTGAGGGCCTCCATGAGAGAAGCCCAAGCAAGACGCGCCCCGAGGAGAGTCTTGCCACATGTCAACACTCGGTCTGACAGAGGGCATTCAGGAGAGAGGCCGAAGCAATACGCGGCCCGAGGAGCGTCTTGCCACATGTCACCACTGGGTCTGAATGAGCGCCTCCAGGAGAGAGGCCCAACCAAGACGCGCCCCGAGGAGTGTCTTGCCACATGCCAACACTGGGTCTGACTGAGCGCCTCCAGGAGAGAGGCCCAAGCACGACGCACCACGAGGAGCGTCTTGCCACGTGTCAACACTGGGTCTGACTGAGCGCCTCCAGGAGAGAGGCCCAAGCAAGATGTGCCCCGAGGAGCGTCTTTCCACGTGTCACCACTGGGTCTGACTGAGCGCCTCCAGGAGAGAGGCCAAAGCAAGACGCGCCCCGAGGAGCGTCTTGCCACATGTCAACACTGGGTCTGACTGAGCGCCTCCAGGAGAGAGGCCCAAGCAAAACACGCCCCGAGGAGCGTCTTGCCACATGTCAACACTGGGTCTGACTGAGCGCCTCCAGGAGAGAGGCCCAAGCAAGACGCGCCCCGAGGAGCGTCTTGCCACATGTCAGCACTGGGTCTGACTGAGCGCCTCCAGGAGAGAGGCCCAAGCAAGACGCGCCCCGAGGAGCGTCTTGCCACATGTCAACAATGGGTCTGACTGAGGGCCTCCAGGAGAGAGGCCCAAGCAAGATGCGCCCGGAGGAGCGTCTTGCCACATGTCAACACTGGGTCTGACAGAGGGCCTCCAGGAGAGAGGCCCAAGCAAGACGCGCCCCGAGGAGCGTCTTGCCACATGTCACCTCTGGTTCTGACTGAGCGCCTCCAGGAGAGAGGCCCAAGCAAGACGCGCCCCGAGGAGCGTCTTGCCACATGTCAACACTGGGTCTGACTGAGCGCCTCCAGGAGAGAGGCCCAAGCAAGACACGCCCAGAGGAACGTCTTGCCACATGTCAACACTGGGTCTGACTGAGCGCCTCCAGGAGAGAGGCCCCAGCAAGAAGCGCCCCGAGGAGCGTCTTGCCACATGTCAACAATGGGTCTGACTGAGGGCCTCCAGGAGAGAAGCCCAAGCAAGACGCGCCCCGAGGAGCGTCTTGCCACATGTCAACAATGGGTCTGACTGAGGGCCTCCAGGAGAGAAGCCCAAGCAAGACGCGCCCCGAGGAGCGTCTTGCCACATGTCAACACTGGGTCTAATTGAGCGCCTCCAGGAGAGAGGCCCAAGCAAGACGCGCCCCGAGGAGCGTCTTGCCACATGTCACTACTCGGTCTGACTGAGCGCCTCCAGGAGAGAGGTCCAAGCAAGACGCGCCCCGAGGAGAGTCTTGCCACATGTCAACACTGGGTCTGACAGAGGGCATCCAGGAGAGAGGCCCAAGCAAGATGTGCCCAGAGGAGCGTCTTTCCACGTGTCACCACTGGGTCTGACTGAGCGCCTCCAGGAGAGAGGCCCAAGCAAGACGCGCCCCGAGGAGCGTCTTGCCACATGTCAACACTGGGTCTGACTGAGCGCCTCCAGGAGAGAGGCCCAAGCAAGATGCGCCCCGAGGAGCGTCTTGCCACATGTCAACACTGGGTCTGACTGAGCGCCTCCAGGAGAGAGGCCCAAGCAAGACGCGCCCCGAGGAGCGTCTTGCCACATGTCAGCACTGGGTCTGACTGAGCGCCTCCAGGAGAGAGGCCCCAGCAAGACGCGCCCCGAGGAGCGTCTTGCCTTATGTCAGCACTGGGTCTGACTGAGCGCCTCCAGGAGAGAGGCTCAAGCAAGACGCGCCCCGAGGAGCGTCTTGCCACATGTCAACAATGGGTCTGACTGAGGGCCTCCAGGAGAGAGGCCCAAGCAAGATGCGCCCGAAGGAGCGTCTTGCCACATGTCAACACTGGGTCTGACAGAGGGCCTCCAGGAGAGAGGCCCAAGCAAGACGTGCCCCGAGGAGCCTCTTGTCACATGTCAACACTGGGTCTGTCTGAGCGCCTCCAGGAGAGAAGCCCAAGCAAGACGCGCCCCGAGGAGCGTCTTGCCACATGTCAACAATGGGTCTGACTGAGGGCCTCCAGGAGAGAAGCCCAAGCAAGACGCGCCCCGAGGAGCGTCTTGACACATGTCAACACTGGGTCTGACAGAGGGCCTCCAGGAGAGAGGCCCAAGCAAGACGCGCCCAGAGGAGTGTCTTGCCACATGTCACCACTGGGTCTGACTGAGCGCCTCCAGGAGAGAGGCCCAAGCAAGACGCGCCCCGAGGAGCGTCAGGCCACATGTCACTTCTCAGTCTGACTGAGCGCCTCCAGGAGAGAGGCCCAAGCAAGACTTGCCCCGAGGAGCGTCTTGCCACATGTCAACAATGGGTCTGACTGAGGGTCTCCAGGAGAGAAGCCCAAGCAAGACGCGCCCAGAGGAGCGTCTTGCCACATGTCAACACTGGGTCTGACTGAGCGCCTCCAGTAGAGAGGCCCAAGCAAGACACGCCCCGAAAAAGCTTCTTGACATATGTCAACACTGGGTCGGACTGAGGGCCTCCATGAGAGAAGCCCAAGCAAGACGCGCCCCGAGGAGAGTCTTGCCACATGTCAACACTCGGTCTGACAGAGGGCATTCAGGAGAGAGGCCGAAGCAATACGCGCCCCGAGGAGCGTCTTGCCACATGTCACCACTGGGTCTGAATGAGCGCCTCCAGGAGAGAGGCCCAAGCAAGATGTGCCCAGAGGAGCGTCTTTCCACGTGTCACCACTGGGTCTGACTGAGCGCCTCCAGGAGAGAGGCCCAAGCAAGACGCGCCCCGAGGAGCGTCTTGCCACATGTCAACACTGGGTCTGACTGAGCGCCTCCAGGAGAGAGGCCCAAGCAAGACGCGCCCCGAGGAGCGTCTTGCCACATGTCAACACTGGGTCTGACTGAGCGCCTCCAGGAGAGAGGCCCAAGCAAGACGCGCCCCGAGGAGCGTCTTGCCACATGTTAGCACTGGGTCTGACTGAGCGCCTCCAGGAGAGAGGCCCCAGCAAGACGCGCCCCGAGGAGCGTCTTGCCTTATGTCAGCACTGGGTCTGACTGAGCGCCTCCAGGAGAGAGGCCCAAGCAAGACGCGCCCCGAGGAGCGTCTTGCCACATGTCAACAATGGGTCTGACTGAGGGCCTCCAGGAGAGAGGCCCAAGCAAGATGCGCCCGAAGGAGCGTCTTGCCACATGTCAACACTGGGTCTGACAGAGGGCCTCCAGGAGAGAGGCCCAAGCAAGACGTGCCCCGAGGAGCCTCTTGTCACATGTCAACACTGGGTCTGTCTGAGCGCCTCCAGGAGAGAAGCCCAAGCAAGACGCGCCCCGAGGAGCGTCTTGCCACATGTCAACAATGAGTCTGACTGAGGGCCTCCAGGAGTGAAGCCCAAGCAAGACGCGCCTCGAGGAGCGTCTTGACACATGTCAACACTGGGTCTGACAGAGGGCCTCCAGGAGAGAGGCCCAAGCAAGACGCGCCCCGAGGAGTGTCTTGCCACATGTCACCACTGGGTCTGACTGAGCGCCTCCAGGAGAGAGGCCCAAGCAAGACGCGCCCCGAGGAGCGTCAGGCCACATGTCACTTCTCAGTCTGACTGAGCGCCTCCAGGAGAGAGGCCCAAGCAAGACTTGCCCCGAGGAGCGTCTTGCCACATGTCAACAATGGGTCTGACTGAGGGTCTCCAGGAGAGAAGCCCAAGCAAGACGCGCCCAGAGGAGAGTCTTGCCACATGTCAACACTGGGTCTGACTGAGCGCCTCCAGTAGAGAGGCCCAAGCAAGACACGCCCCGAAAAAGCTTCTTGACATATGTCAACACTGGGTCGGACTGAGGGCCTCCATGAGAGAAGCCCAAGCAAGACGCGCTCTGAGGAGAGTCTTGCCACATGTCAACACTCGGTCTGACAGAGGGCATTCAGGAGAGAGGCCGAAGCAATACGCGCCCCGAGGATCGTCTTGCCACATGTCACCACTGGGTCTGACTGAGCGCCTCCAGGAGAGAGGCCCAAGCAAGACGCGCCCCGAGGAGCGTCAGGCCACATGTCACTACTCGGTCTGACTGAGCGCCTCCAGGAGAGAGGCCCAAGCAAGACTTGCCCCGAGGAGCGTCTTGCCACATGTCAACAATGGGTCTGACTGAGGGTCTCCAGGAGAGAAGCCCAAGCAAGACGCGCCCAGAGGAGCGTCTTGCCACATGTCAACACTGGGTCTGACTGAGCGCCTCCAGTAGAGAGGCCCAAGCAAGACAAGCCCCGAGGAGCGTCTTGACATATGTCAACACTGGGTCGGACTGAGGGCCTCCATGAGAGAAGCCCAAGCAAGACGCGCCCCGAGGAGAGTCTTGCCACATGTCAACACTCGGTCTGACAGAGGGCATTCAGGAGAGAGGCCGAAGCAATACGCGCCCCGAGGAGCGTCTTGCCACATGTCACCACTGGGTCTGAATGAGGGCATTCAGGAGAGAGGCCGAAGCAATACGCGCCCCGAGGAGCGTCTTGCCACATGTCAACACTGGGTCTGACAGAGGGCCTCCAGGAGAGAGGCCCAAGCAAGACGCGCCCCGAGGAGCGTCTTGCCACATGTCACCTCTGGTTCTGACTGAGCGCCTCCAGGAGAGAGGCCCAAGCAAGACGTGCCCCGAGGAGCCTCTTGTCACATGTCAACACTGGGTCTGTCTGAGCGCCTCCAGGAGAGAAGCCCAAGCAAGACGCGCCCCGAGGAGCGTCTTGCCACATGTCAACAATGGGTCTGACTGAGGGCCTCCAGGAGAGAAGCCCAAGCAAGACGCGCCCCGAGGAGCGTCTTGACACATGTCAACACTGGGTCTGACAGAGGGCCTCCAGGAGAGAGGCCCAAGCAAGACGCGCCCAGAGGAGTGTCTTGCCACATGTCACCACTGGGTCTGACTGAGCGCCTCCAGGAGAGAGGCCCAAACAAGACGCGCCCCGAGGAGCGTCAGGCCACATGTCACTACTCAGTCTGACTGAGCGCCTCCAGGAGAGAGGCCCAAGCAAGACGCGCCCCGAGGAGCGTCTTGCCACATGTCACCTCTGGTTCTGACTGAGCGCCTCCAGGAGAGAGGCCCAAGCAAGACGCGCCCCGAGGAGCGTCTTGTCACATGTCAACACTGGGTCTTTCTGAGCGCCTCCAGGAGAGAAGCCCAAGCAAGACGCGCCCCGAGGAGCGTCTTGCCACATGACACCGCTTGGTCTGACTGAGCGCCTCCAGGAGAGAGGCCCAAGCAACACGCGCCCCGAGGAGCGTCAGGCCACATGTCACTACTCAGTCTGACTGAGCGCCTCCAGGAGAGAGGCCCAAGCAAGACGCGCCCCGAGGAGCGTCTTGCCACATGTCAACAATGGGTCTTACTGAGGGCCTCCAGGAGAGAAGCCCAAGCAAGACGCGCCCCGAGGAGCTTCTTGCCACATGTCAGCACTCGGTCTGACCGAGCGCCTCCAGGAGAGAGGCCAAAGCAAGACGCGCCCCGAGGAGCGTCTTGCCACATGCCAACAATGGGTCTGACTGAGGGCCTCCAGAAGAGAAGCACAAGCAAGACGCGCCCCGAGGAGCGTCTTGACACATGTCAACACTGGGTCTGACAGAGGGCCTCCAGGAGAGAGGCCCAAGCAAGATGCGCCCCGAGGAGTGTCTTGCCACATGTCACCACTTGGTCTGACTGAGCGCCTCCAGGAGAGAGGCCCATGCAACATGCGCCCCGAGGAGCGTCAGGCCACATGTCACTACTCAGTGTGACTGAGCGCCTCCAGGAGAGAGGCCCCAGCAAGACGCGCCCCGAGGAGCGTCTTGCCACATGTCAACAATGGGTCTTACTGAGGGCCTCCAGGAGAGAAGCCCAAGCAAGACGCGCCCCGAGGAGCTTCTTGCCACATGTCAGCACTCGGTCTGACTGAGCGCCTCCAGGAGAGAGGTCAAAGCAAGACGCGCCCCGAGGAGCGTCTTGACACATGTCAACACTGGGTCTGACAGAGGGCCTCCATGAGAGAGGCACAAGCAAGACGCGCCCCGAGGAGTGTCTTGCCACATGTCAACACTGGGTCTGACAGAGGGCCTCCAGGAGAGAGGCCCAAGCAAGACGCGCCCCGAGGATTGTCTTGCCGCATGTCACCACTTGGTCTGACTGAGTGCCTCCAGGAGAGAGGGCCAAGCAACACGCGCCCCGAGGAGCGTCAGGCCACATGTCACTACTCAGTCTGACTGAGCGCCTCCAGGAGAGAGGCCCAAGCAAGACGCGCCCCGAGGAGCGTCTTGCCACATGTCAACAATGGGTCTGACTGAGGGTCTCCAGGAGAGAAGCCCAAGCAAGACGCGCCCAGAGGAGCGTCTTGCCACATGTCAACACTGCGTCTGACTGAGCGCCTCCAGTAGAGAGGCCCAAGCAAGACAAGCCCCGAGGAGCGGCTTGACATATGTCAACACTGGGTCGGACTGAGGGCCTCCATGAGAGAAGCCCAAGCAAGACGCGCCCCGAGGAGAGTCTTGCCACATGTCAACACTCGGTCTGACAGAGGGCATTCAGGAGAGAGGCCGAAGCAATACGCGCCCCGAGGAGCGTCTTGCCACATGTCACCACTGGGTCTGAATGAGGGCATTCAGGAGAGAGGCCGAAGCAATACGCACCCCGAGGAGCGTCTTGCCACATGTCAACAATGGGTCTGACTGAGGGCCTCCAGGAGAGAGGCCCAAGCAAGATGCGCCCGGAGGAGCGTCTTGCCACATGTCAACACTGGGTCTGACAGAGGGCCTCCAGGAGAGAGGCCCAAGCAAGATGCGCCCGGAGGAGCGTCTTGCCACATGTCAACACTGGGTCTGACAGAGGGCCTCCAGGAGAGAGGCCCAAGCAAGACGCGCCCCGAGGAGCGTCTTGCCACATGTCACCTCTGGTTCTGACTGAGCGCCTCCAGGAGAGAGGCCCAAGCAAGACTTGCCCCGAGGAGCGTCTTGCCACATGTCAACAATGGGTCTGACTGAGGGTCTCCAGGAGAGAAGCCCAAGCAAGACGCGCCCAGAGGAGCGTCTTGCCACATGTCAACACTGGGTCTGACTGAGCGCCTCCAGTAGAGAGGCCCAAGCAAGACAAGCCCCGAGGAGCGTCTTGACATATGTCAACACTGGGTCGGACTGAGGGCCTCCATGAGAGAAGCCCAAGCAAGACGCGCCCCGAGGAGAGTCTTGCCACATGTCAACACTCGGTCTGACAGAGGGCATTCAGGAGAGAGGCCGAAGCAATACGCGCCCCGAGGAGCGTCTTGCCACATGTCACCACTGGGTCTGAATGAGGGCATTCAGGAGAGAGGCCGAAGCAATACGCGCCCCGAGGAGCGTCTTGCCACATGTCAACAATGGGTCTGACTGAGGGCCTCCAGGAGAGAGGCCCAAGCAAGATGCGCCCGGAGGAGCGTCTTGCCACATGTCAACACTGGGTCTGACAGAGGGCCTCCAGGAGAGAGGCCCAAGCAAGATGCGCCCAGAGGAGCGTCTTGCCACATGTCAACACTGGGTCTGACAGAGGGCCTCCAGGAGAGAGGCCCAAGCAAGACGCGCCCCGAGGAGCGTCTTGCCACATGTCAACTCTGGTTCTGACTGAGCGCCTCCAGGAGAGAGGCCCAAGCAAGACTTGCCCCGAGGAGCGTCTTGCCACATGTAAACAATGGGTCTGACTGAGGGTCTCCAGGAGAGAAGCCCAACTAAGACGCGCCCAGAGGAGCGTCTTGCCACATGTCAACACTGGGTCTGACTGAGCGCCTCCAGTAGAGAGGCCCAAGCAAGACAAGCCCCGAGGAGCGTCTTGACATATGTCAACACTGGGTCGGACTGAGGGCCTCCATGAGAGAAGCCCAAGCAAGACGCGCCCCGAGGAGAGTCTTGCCACATGTCAAGACTCGGTCTGACAGAGGGCATTCAGGAGAGAGGCCGAAGCAATACGCGCCCCGAGGAGCGTCTTGCCACATGTCACCACTGGGTCTGAATGAGGGCATTCAGGAGAGAGGCCGAAGCAATACGCGCCCCGAGGAGCGTCTTGCCACATGTCAACACTGGGTCTGACAGAGGGCCTCCAGGAGAGAGGCCCAAGCAAGACGCGCCCCGAGGAGCGTCTTGCCACATGTCACCTCTGGTTCTGACTGAGCGCCTCCAGGAGAGAGGCCCAAGCAAGACGTGCCCCGAGGAGCCTCTTGTCACATGTCAACACTGGGTCTGTCTGAGCGCCTCCAGGAGAGAAGCCCAAGCAAGACGCGCCCCGAGGAGCGTCTTGCCACATGTCAACAATGGGTCTGACTGAGGGCCTCCAGGAGAGAAGCCCAAGCAAGACGCGCCCCGAGGAGCGTCTTGACACATGTCAACACTGGGTCTGACAGAGGGCCTCCAGGAGAGAGGCCCAAGCAAGACGCGCCCAGAGGAGTGTCTTGCCACATGTCACCACTGGGTCTGACTGAGCGCCTCCAGGAGAGAGGCCCAAACAAGACGCGCCCCGAGGAGCGTCAGGCCACATGTCACTACTCAGTCTGACTGAGCGCCTCCAGGAGAGAGGCCCAAGCAAGACGCGCCCCGAGGAGCGTCTTGCCACATGTCACCTCTGGTTCTGACTGAGCGCCTCCAGGAGAGAGGCCCAAGCAAGACGCGCCCCGAGGAGCGTCTTGTCACATGTCAACACTGGGTCTTTCTGAGCGCCTCCAGTAGAGAAGCCCAAGCAAGACGAGCCCCGAGGAGCGTCTTGCCACATGACACCACTTGGTCTGACTGAGCGCCTCCAGGAGAGAGGCCCAAGCAACACGCGCCCCGAGCAGCGTCAGGCCACATGTCACTACTCAGTCTGACTGAGCGCCTCCAGGAGAGAGGCCCAAGCAAGACGCGCCCCGAGGAGCGTCTTGCCACATGTCAACAATGGGTCTTACTGAGGGCCTCCAGGAGAGAAGCCCAAGCAAGACGCGCCCCGAGGAGCTTCTTGCCACATGTCAGCACTCGGTCTGACCGAGCGCCTCCAGGAGAGAGGCCAAAGCAAGACGCGCCCCGAGGAGCGTCTTGACACATGTCAACACTGGGTCTGACAGAGGGCCTCCAGGAGAGAGGCCCAAGCAAGATGCGCCCCGAGGAGTGTCTTGCCACATGTCACCACTTGGTCTGACTGAGCGCCTCCAGGAGAGAGGCCCATGCAACACGCGCCCCGAGGAGCGTCAGGCCACATGTCACTACTCAGTGTGACTGAGCGCCTCCAGGAGAGAGGCCCAAGCAAGACGCGCCCCGAGGAGCGTCTTGCCACATGTCAACAATGGGTCTTACTGAGGGCCTCCAGGAGAGAAGCCCAAGCAAGACGCGCCCCGAGGAGCTTCTTGCCACATGTCAGCACTCGGTCTGACTGAGCGCCTCCAGGAGAGAGGTCAAAGCAAGACGCGCCCCGAGGAGCGTCTTGACACATGTCAACACTGGGTCTGACAGAGGGCCTCCATGAGAGAGGCCCAAGCAAGACGCGCCCCGAGGAGTGTCTTGCCACATGTCAACACTGGGTCTGACAGAGGGCCTCCAGGAGAGAGGCCCAAGCAAGACGCGCCCCGAGGATTGTCTTGCCACATGTCACCACTTGGTCTGACTGAGTGCCTCCAGGAGAGAGGGCCAAGCAACACGCGCCCCGAGGAGCGTCAGGCCACATGTCACTACTCAGTCTGACTGAGCGCCTCCAGGAGAGAGGCCCAAGCAAGACGCGCCCCGAGGAGCGTCTTGCCACATGTCAACAATGGGTCTGACTGAGGGTCTCCAGGAGAGAAGCCCAAGCAAGACGCGCCCAGAGGAGCGTCTTGCCACATGTCAACACTGGGTCTGACTGAGCGCCTCCAGTAGAGAGGCCCAAGCAAGACAAGCCCCGAGGAGCGGCTTGACATATGTCAACACTGGGTCGGACTGAGGGCCTCCATGAGAGAAGCCCAAGCAAGACGCGCCCCGAGGAGAGTCTTGCCACATGTCAACACTCGGTCTGACAGAGGGCATTCAGGAGAGAGGCCGAAGCAATACGCGCCCCGAGGAGCGTCTTGCCACATGTCACCACTGGGTCTGAATGAGGGCATTCAGGAGAGAGGCCGAAGCAATACGCGCCCCGAGGAGCGTCTTGCCTTATGTCAACAATGGGTCTGACTGAGGGCCTCCAGGAGAGAGGCCCAAGCAAGATGTGCCCGGAGGAGCGTCTTGCCACATGTCAACACTGGGTCTGACAGAGGGCCTCCAGGAGAGAGGCCCAAGCAAGATGCGCCCGGAGGAGCGTCTTGCCACATGTCAACACTGGGTCTGACAGAGGGCCTCCAGGAGAGAGGCCCAAGCAAGACGCGCCCCGAGGAGCGTCTTGCCACATGTCACCTCTGGTTCTGACTGAGCGCCTCCAGGAGAGAGGCCCAAGCAAGACTTGCCCCGAGGAGCGTCTTGCCACATGTCAACAATGGGTCTGACTGAGGGTCTCCAGGAGAGAAGCCCAAGCAAGACGCGCCCAGAGGAGCGTCTTGCCACATGTCAACACTGGGTCTGACTGAGCGCCTCCAGTAGAGAGGCCCAAGCAAGACAAGCCCCGAGGAGCGTCTTGACATATGTCAACACTGGGTCGGACTGAGGGCCTCCATGAGAGAAGCCCAAGCAAGACGCGCCCCGAGGAGAGTCTTGCCACATGTCAACACTCGGTCTGACAGAGGGCATTCAGGAGAGAGGCCGAAGCAATACGCGCCCCGAGGAGCGTCTTGCCACATGTCAACACTGGGTCTGACAGAGGGCCTCCAGGAGAGAGGCCCAAGCAAGACGCGCCCCGAGGAGCGTCTTGCCACATGTCACCTCTGGTTCTGACTGAGCGCCTCCAGGAGAGAGGCCCAAGCAAGACGTGCCCCGAGGAGCCTCTTGTCACATGTCAACACTGGGTCTGTCTGAGCGCCTCCAGGTTAGAAGCCCAAGCAAGACGCGCCCCGAGGAGCGTCTTGCCACATGTCAACAATGGGTCTGACTGAGGGCCTCCAGGAGAGAAGCCCAAGCAAGACGCGCCCCGAGGAGCGTCTTGACACATGTCAACACTGGGTCTGACAGAGGGCCTCCAGGAGAGAGGCCCAAGCAAGACGCGCCCAGAGGAGTGTCTTGCCACATGTCACCACTGGGTCTGACTGAGCGCCTCCAGGAGAGAGGCCCAAACAAGACGCGCCCCGAGGAGCGTCAGGCCACATGTCACTACTCAGTCTGACTGAGCGCCTCCAGGAGAGAGGCCCAAGCAAGACGCGCCCCGAGGAGCGTCTTGCCACATGTCACCTCTGGTTCTGACTGAGCGCCTCCAGGAGAGAGGCCCATGCAAGACGCGCCCCGAGGAGCGTCTTGTCACATGTCAACACTGGGTCTTTCTGAGCGCCTCCAGGAGAGAAGCCCAAGCAAGACGCGCCCCGAGGAGCGTCTTGCCACATGACACCACTTGGTCTGACTGAGCGCCTCCAGGAGAGAGGCCCAAGCAACACGCGCCCCGAGGAGCGTCAGGCCACATGTCACTACTCAGTCTGACTGAGCGCCTCCAGGAGAGAGGCCCAAGAAAGACGCGCCCCGAGGAGCGTCTTGCCACATGTCAACAATGGGTCTTACTGAGGGCCTCCAGGAGAGAAGCCCAAGCAAGACGCGCCCCGAGGAGCTTCTTGCCACATGTCAGCACTCGGTCTGACCGAGCGCCTCCAGGAGAGAGGCCAAAGCAAGACGCGCCCCGAGGAGCGTCTTGCCACATGCCAACAATGGGTCTGACTGAGGGCCTCCAGGAGAGAAGCCCAAGCAAGACGCGCCCCGAGGAGCGTCTTGACACATGTCAACACTGGGTCTGACAGAGGGCCTCCAGGAGAGAGGCCCAAGCAAGATGCGCCCCGAGGAGTGTCTTGCCACATGTCACCACTTGGTCTGACTAAGCGCCTCCAGGAGAGAGGCCCATGCAACACGCGCCCCGAGGAGCGTCAGGCCACATGTCACTACTCAGTGTGACTGAGCGCCTCCAGGAGAGAGGCCCAAGCAAGACGCGCCCCGAGGAGCGTCTTGCCACATGTCAACAATGGGTCTTACTGAGGGCCTCCAGGAGAGAAGCCCAAGCAAGACGCGCCCCGAGGAGCTTCTTGCCACATGTCAGCACTCGGTCTGACTGAGCGCCTCCAGGAGAGAGGTCAAAGCAAGACGCGCCCCGAGGAGCGTCTTGACACATGTCAACACTGGGTCTGACAGAGGGCCTCCATGAGAGAGGCCCAAGCAAGACGCGCCCCGAGGAGTGTCTTGCCACATGTCAACACTGGGTCTGACAGAGGGCCTCCAGGAGAGAGGCCCAAGCAAGACGCTCCCCGAGGATTGTCTTGCCACATGTCACCACTTGGTCTGACTGAGTGCCTCCAGGAGAGAGGGCCAACCAACACGCGCCCCGAGGAGCGTCAGGCCACATGTCAATACTCAGTCTGACTGAGCGCCTCCAGGAGAGAGGCGCAAGCAAGACGCGCCCCGAGGAGCGTCTTGCCACATGTCAACAATGGTTCTTACTGAGGGCCTCCGGGAGAGAAGCCCAAGCAAGACGCGCCCCGAGGAGCGTCTTGCCACATGTCAACACTGGGTCTGACTGAGCTCCTCCAGGAGAGAGGCCCAAGCAAGACATGCCCCGAGGAGCGTCTTGACACATGTCAACACTGGGTCTGACTGAGGGCCTCCATGAGAGAAGCCCAAGCAAGACGCGCCCCGAGGAGAGTCTTGCCACATGTCATCACTCGGTCTGACAGAGGGCATCCAGGAGAGAGGCCCAAGCAATACGCGCCCCGAGGAGCGTCTTGCCACTTAAACCCACAACCTAGCACTGAGGACAGAGGGACTTTATTTAAATTAGTACTTAATGGAAACGATACATAATGATACATAAGAGCCATGTCACACATTCAGCCTAGGAATAGTAGCATTGTGCACTATTAAAAATATACACATCAATTGCTCGAATCCCATTGTTGCAAAGTAAAACTCTAATAAAACTCTAGTCTGACATCAACAGAGAAGACTTAGTGTATGTACTACAAATACAGCATTAGGATTTCGAGTGGACCGTGCACCTTGTGAACCATCAGAGGCTTATGACGCAACATATCTTCCAGTTGCTATTAGACAAGTTATAATTCTCGACCATTTTTCGGAACTGGTTTCTTGGGTCCGTGAGTAAATGCCAAATGAGATGATAGTCCTTAAGTAAGTTCCTGGCAATCCCATGTCACGCTCTTGCCCATCAGCCGGTGAACGCTGAGACGGAACTCGATGAGAGCGATGTATTTTTTAAGTGCTCCGAAAGTAGTTCTAACAAGCGTGCGATTCACTTCGTGAGTAAACCGCAGCTGCAGCTGATTCAAACAGTCGAGCCAACTTTTTACATCTCAATATTCGTTTTGTAGTTAGTCGAGTTACCTTTTGTGTGGCGCATGCACGGGTCATTAGCGTCCAGCTCCCAGCTTAGAGAGTCCTGTATTGACACAGACGTCAATACATCTCGATGTCATGCAACACACAAAGTCTGTCGCATACAGGTGGGTTAACACATGTACGATACCTTTTGTGTGGCGCATGCACGGGTCGTTAGCATCCAGCTCCCGGCTTATAGAGAGTCCTGTATTGACACAGACGTCAATTCTTCTCGATGTCATGCAACACACAAAGTCTGTCGCATACAGGTGGGTTAACACACATGTACGATGTGTGCAATGGCGCGCCCGTTTACAATGGGACACGACGATGATCATTGTTAACCAAACTCTTGTTTCTCACGACAGGTGGTAGCGTTGTCTCCTGCACCTGGTCTTCGTGCACAGAGGGTGTTGTAATGTGCTCGTCATAGTCGCGATCGTTGTCACTCGAATCCGTTGTTCTCATGACAGGTGGTAGCGTTGTCTCCTGCATGTTGTCTTCGCGTGCGGCAAGCGTTGTGCTGTGCTCGTTATAATGGTTGTCTTCGTACAATGGGGGTGTTGAATACTCCTTCGCGAGTAGTCTAGGAGGTGGTGTGATGGGACGTATCTCAGAGGCGTTATGTGAGCGTACCACCATGGCCTGAGCAACTGCGACTACTGAGAGTACACCCAGTACAGACAGCGAGATCATTTTTTTTCTTGGGTGTTGTAAGGGCGCAAGGGCCTGTGTGTGTGTGTGTGTGTGCGTGCGTGCGTGCGTGCGTGTGTGTGTGTGTGTGTGTGTGTGTGTGTGTGTGTGTGTGTGTGTGTGTGTGTGTGTGTGTGTGTGTGTGTGTGAAACAAATAAAGATAAATATAGCTAGTGCGGCCACGAGCGGTCATGCAGGGTAGACGCTGCGCGAAATTGCCTCTAAAACAAGCGCGTGCCCACGCCCGATCCGTGGAAGCACGTAGAACTAGCAAACGTACTAGCAGAAATCAACGATCGCACACGGGTCATTGAGTGTGTACAGGGTTCGTCTGCGTGTGTGGCATTGGGCAATCTAGCGGCAACCGAGTGGCCTGAAGGCGGAACCGGCCAACCCGTCGCCCTCACCATCGTTGTGCTTCGAGATGAACTATTGCTAAAGATGATCGTCCTCGTCAACCACGGCGCTACCAGAGTTACCACGACATGCGCCTTAAAAGCGTTCTCGTTTGGGTCAGTGCCACCAGAATTGAATCGGCAAGTCAGCGGATATTACACAACTCGTAACGAAGACCCTCTCCGCGACCTCGCGGCCAGTGTGCGCAGTGTACAGCAAATGACAAACGATGTTGCGAGCGATATATCGGAAAAACTTTGCACTGACGCGACGGTCGCCACTGCAGGTTGTGTGAGTCTCGCGCAAAGTGCCATATCAAACGTGCGCAAGCTAGTGACAAGCAACTTCACCAGATCCGTAGATTCTGCATACGCTTGGATACGAATGAAAGTATCGAGAGATAACACCGACACGAGTTGCGCGACGGCGCTGGCTGCAGTCGCTACAACACTGGATTTAATAATCAACGTAATTGTGATCGTAATGGCGTATCGAGTGTGCACCAGAAACTAAAACCAGTTCTACAGAAAACTGGCATGAGGGTCGCGGTCTAACGTTATGTTGGTGTCTCGCATCGACCGTCGACGGCCGTTTGCCAGCGGCTGAAAATGGCACAGTTGACGAAATGGAAACGCCGACCGTCGATAGTGCACTCTCGCAAGTTCCAACCGCACCATCTCAGGAGACAGACCACAGAGTCATAGTAGCGGAGGGTAGATAGAAAATGCGCAAACAGCCACAACCGCCCATATACATACTATACGAGTTCAACATAGAGTGGAGTAAGAAGTTACTACGGAATGTATTTCCAACGTGCAAGCAGCTGGTGTGTGACGCTCGACTATACACGTCTTGGCCTACCACGAGTACATGAGCCCACAAGATCCTAAGCGAAGTCGAAGCCGTTGTGTCTACCCAACGCAAATTCAGCACAGCCGTGCGCGCTAAGACAAGTCCCTCTAGACTGCTGGAAACTTTGGAAACGTGGAAGGCTGGCGTGTACGTGCTTTCTACACATCTCAACGGTATGATTGCGATACTCTCGGCCGCACAACAACTAATGGTCATGTGTTCGGAAGGTCTGATCAGGTCTGACATGACCGGTTGTCAATCGACGTCGAGCGTGCACTCACACACGGATATCCTGGCGTACAGTAAAGCGACGTCTACGCTCACGTTGATCGCCGATGTTTCGAAGGGCAATCGAGTGTGTTGGCTGACGAAAGCTATGGTGACCGACGGTCGCGTCGACTACAATGTGCCTCATTGCGACTGGAGAGGCGTATGTGATCCTTTGCAAATCGACAACACCACCGCGGTCGAGTGCGAAGTCACGGTCGGCGGCGTGTTGTCCTTACTGTGCCCCATACAATGTGACGGTCCGTGTCACGGACCGGTGTTTTACGACCCGACTAACGAAACGTACCAGGTGATAACATTGCATCTGCCCATTACAGCGGAGCGAGCGTTTCGCCACACTCCCAAACCAAGGTTAATAGTTGTAGCGCACGCCCTTTCGGACCTCGGTGCACGCGAAACACTGGCGTACACTCACAACATCACGCTCGTGACAGCTCAAGCGTTACGCGAAACAAAGGACGTGTTCAAATCCATAGAGAATATACGGTCTTTAGCGTATGCGTATATAAAGAAGGTCGATGACATTTACAGACCCGGCGGCGTGGGCACCACAGTAGAACATCAAGGTGCTCTCAAGTGCACACAGATACTGGCCGCATTATCACTCGCGATGTCTATCCTGACATGCCCGTTTCTGATTTCTATGTATATTAAATTATGACAAGAGCTACGGTGGTTACGATTACACTCTGACCACGTGCCTTAGTTTCTGCTAGTGACCTATAAATACATTTGTCCACTTGCTCCCACTGCCATTAAAGCGGCTGTACCCACACGTACAACACCCAAGAAAAAAAATGATCTCGCTGTCTGTACTGGGTGTACTCTCAGTAGTCGCAGTTGCTCAGGCCATGATGGTACGCTCACATAACGCCTCTGAGATACGTCCCATCACACCACCTCCTAGACTACTCGCGAAGGAGCATTCAACACCCCCTTTGTACGAAGACAACCATTATAACGAGCACAGCACAACGCTTGCCGCACGCGAAGACAACATGCAGGAGACAACGCTACCACCTGTCGTGAGAACAACGGATTCGAGTGACAACGATCGCGACTATGACGAGCACATTACAACACCCTCTGTGCACGAAGACCAGGTGCAGGAGACAACGCTACCACCTGTCGTGAGAAACAAGAGTTTGGTTAACAATGATCATCGTCGTGTCCCATTGTAAACGGGCGCGCCATTGCACACATCGTACATGTGTGTTAACCCACCTGTATGCGACAGACTTTGTGTGTTGCATGACATCGAGATGTATTGACGTCTGTGTCAATACAGGACTCTCTAAGCTGGGAGCTGGATGCTAATGACCCGTGCATGCGCCACACAAAAGGTAACTCGACTAACTACAAAACGAATATTGTGATGTAGAAAGTTGGCTCGACTGTTTGAATCAGCTGCAGCTGCGGTTTACTCACGAAGTGAATCGCACGCTTGTTAGAAGTACATTCGGAGCACTTAAAAAATACATCGCTCTCATCGAGTTCCGTCTCAGCGTTCACCGGCTGATGGGCAAGAGCGTGACATGGGATCGCCAGGAACTTACTTAAGGACTATCATCTCATTTGGCATTTACTCACGGACCCAAGAAACCAGTTCCGAAAAATGGTCGAGAATTATAACTTGTCTAATAGCAACTGGAAGATATGTTGCGTCATAAGCCTCTGATGGTTCACAAGGTGCACGGTCCACTCGAAATCCTAATGCTGTATTTGTAGTACATACACTAAGTCTTCTCTGTTGATGTCAGACTAGAGTTTTATTAGAGTTTTACTTTGCAACAATGGGATTCGAGCAATTGATGTGTATATTTTTAATAGTGCACAATGCTACTATTCCTAGGCTGAATGTGTGACATGGCTCTAATGTATCATTATTTATCGTTTCCATTAAGTACTAATTTAAATAAAGTCCCTCTGTCCTCAGTGCTAGGTTGTGGGTTTAAGTGGCAAGATGCTCCTCGGGGCGCATATTGCTTGGGCCTCTCTCCTGGATGCCCTCTGTCAGACCCAGTGTTGACATGTGGCAAGACTCTCCTCGGGGCGCGTCTTGCTTGGGCTTCTCTCCTGGAGGCCCTCAGTCAGACCCATTGTTGACATGTGGCAAGACGCTCCTCGGGTCACGTCTTGCTTGGGCCTCTCTCCTGGAGGCGCTCAAACAGACCGAGTAGTGACATGTGGCAAGACGCTCCTCGGGGCGCGTCTTGCTGGGGCTTCTCTCATGGAGGCACTCAGTCAGACCCAGTGTTGACATGTGGCAAGACGCTCCTCGGGGCGCGTCTTGCTTGGACCTCTCTCCCTGAGGCGCTCAGTAAGACCGAGTAGTGACATGTGGCAAGACGCTCCTCGGGGCGCGTCTTGCTTGGGCCTCTCTCATGGAGGCCTTCTGTCAGACCCAGTGTTGACATGTGTCAAGACGCTCCTCGGGGGGCGTCTTGCTTTGGCCTCTCTCCTGGAGGCACTCAGTCAGACCGAGTGCTGATATGTGGCAGGAAGCTCCTCGGGGCGTGTCTTGCTTGGATTTATCTCCCTTGAGGCCCTCAGTAAGAACCATTGTTGACATGTGGCAAGACGCTCCTCGGGGCGCGTCTTGCTTGGGCCTCTCTCCAGAAGGCCCTCAATCAGACCCAGTGTTGACACGTGGCAAGACGCTCCTCGGGGCGCGTCTTGCTTGGGCCTCTCTCCTGGAGGCGCTCAGTCAGACTGAGTAGTGACATGTGGCCTGACGCTCCTCGGGGCGCTTGTTGCTTGGGCCTCTCTCCTGGAGGCGCTCAGTCAGACCAAGTGGTGACATGTGGCAAGACAATCCTCGGGGCGCGTCTTGCTTGGGCCTCTCTCCTGGAGGCCCTCTGTCAGACCCAGTGTTGACATGTGGCAAGACACTCCTCGGGGCGCGTCTTGCTTGGGCCTCTCTCATGGAGGCCCTCTGTCAGACCCAGTGTTGACATGTGTCAAGACGCTCCACCGGGGCGCATCTTGCTTTGGCCTCTCTCCTGGAGGCGCTCAGTCAGATCGAGTGCTGACATGTGGCAAGAAGCTCCTCGGGGCGCGTCGTGCTTGGGCTTCTCTCCTGGAGGCCCTCAGTAAGACCCATTGTTGACATGTGGCAAGACGCTCCTCGGGGAGCGTCTTGCTTGGGCCTCTCTCCTGGAGGCGCTAAGTCAGACTGAGTAGTGACATGTGGCCTGATGCTCCTCGGGGTGCGTGTTGCTTGGGCCTCTCTCCTGGAGGCGCTCAGTCAGACCAAGTGGTGACATGTGGCAAGACACTCCTCGGGGCGCGTCTTGCTTGGGCCTCTCTCCTGGAGGCCCTCTGTCATACCCAGTGTTGACATGTGTCAAGACGCTCCTCGGGGCGCGTCTTGCTTGGGCTTCTCTCCTGGAGGCCCTCAGTCAGACCCATTGTTGGCATGTGGCAAGACGCTCCTCGGGGCGCGTCTTGCTTGGGCCTCTCTCCTGGAGGCGCTCAGTCAGACCGAGTGTTGACATGTGGCAAGACGCTCCTCGGGGCGCGTCTTGCTTGGGCCTCTCTCCAGAAGGCCCTCAATCAGACCCAGTGTTGACACGTGGCAAGACGCTCCTCGGGGCGCGTCTTGCTTGGGCCTCTCTCCTGGAGGCGCTCAGTCAGACTGAGTAGTGACATGTGGCCTGACGCTCCTCGGGGCGCGTGTTGCTTGGGCCTCTCTCCTGGAGAAGCTCAGTCAGACCAAGTGGTGACATGTGGCAAGACAATCCTCGGGGCGCGTCTTGCTTGGGCCTCTCTCCTGGAGGCCCTCTGTCAGACCCAGTGTTGACATGTGGCAAGACACTCCTCGGGGCGCGTCTTGCTTGGGCCTCTCTCATGGAGGCCCTCTGTCAGACCCAGTGTTGACATGTGTCAAGACACTCCACCGGGGCGCATCTTGCTTTGGCCTCTCTCCTGGAGGCGCTCAGTCAGATCGAGTGCTGACATGTGGCAAGAAGCTCCTCGGGGCGCGTCTTGCTTGGGCCTCTCTCCTGGAGAAGCTCAGTCAGACCAAGTGGTGACATGTGGCAAGACAATCCTCGGGGCGCGTCTTGCTTGGGCCTCTCTCCTGGAGGCCCTCTGTCAGACCCAGTGTTGACATGTGGCAAGACACTCCTCGGGGCGCGTCTTGCTTGGGCCTCTCTCATGGAGGCCCTCTATCAGACCCAGTGTTGACATGTGTCAAGACACTCCACCGGGGCGCATCTTGCTTTGGCCTCTCTCCTGGAGGCGCTCAGTCAGATCGAGTGCTGACATGTGGCAAGAAGCTCCTCGGGGCGCGTCTTGCTTGGGCTTCTCTCCTGGAGGCCCTCAGTAAGACCCATTGTTGACATGTGGCAAGACGCTCCTCGGGGCGCGTCTTGCTTGGGCCTCTCTCCTGGAGGCGCTCAGTCAGACTGAGTAGTGACATGTGGCCTGACGCTCCTCGGGGTGCGTGTTGCTTGGGCCTCTCTCCTGGAGGCGCTCAGTCAGACCAAGTGGTGACATGTGGCAAGACACTCCTCGGGGCGCATCTTGCTTGGGCCTCTCTCCTGGAGGCCCTCTGTCATACCCAGTGTTGACATGTGTCAAGACGCTCCTCGGGGCGCGTCTTGCTTGGGCTTCTATCCTGGAGGCCCTCAGTCAGACCCATTGTTGGCATGTGGCAAGACGCTCCTCGGGGCGCGTCTTGCTTGGGCCTCTCTCCTGGAGGCGCTCAGTCAGACCGAGTGCTGACATGTGGCAAGACGCTCCTCGGGGCGCGTCTTGCTTGGGCTTCTCTCCTGGAGGCGCTCAGAAAGACCCAGTGTTGACATGTGACAAGACGCTCCTAGGGACGCGTCTTGCTTGGGCCTCTCTCCTGGAGGCGCTCAGTCAGAACCAGAGGTGACATGTGGCAAGACGCTCCTCGGGGTGCGTCTTGCTTGGGCCTCTCTCCTGGAGGCCCTCTGTCAGACCCAGTGTTGACATGTGGCAAGACGCTCCTCCGGGCGCATCTTGCTTGGGCCTCTCTCCTGGAGGCCCTCAGTCAGACCCATTGTTGACATGTGGCAAGACGCTCCTCGGGGCGCGTCTTGCTTGGGCCTCTCTCCTGGAGGCGCTCAGTCAGACCGAGTGCTGACATAAGGCAAGACGCTCCTCGGGGCGCGTCTTGCTGGGGCCTCTCTCCTGGAGGCGCTCAGTCAGACCCAGTGCTGACATGTGGCAAGACGCTCCTCGGGGCGCGTCTTGCTTGGGCCTCTCTACTGGAGGCGCTCAGTCAGACCGAGTGCTGACATGTGGCAAGACGCTCCTCGGGGCGCGTCTTGCTTGGGCTTCTCTCCTGGAGGCGCTCAGAAAGACCCAGTGTTGACATGTGACAAGACGCTCCTCGGGACTCGTCTTACTTGGGCCTCTCTCCTGGAGGCGCTCAGTCAGAACCAGAGGTGACATGTGGCAAGACGCTCCTCGGGGTGCGTCTTGCTTGGGCCTCTCTCCTGGAGGCCCTCTGTCAGACCCAGTGTTGACATGTGGCAAGACGCTCCTCCGGGCGCATCTTGCTTGGGCCTCTCTCCTGGAGGCCCTCAGTCAGACCCATTGTTGACATGTGGCAAGACGCTCCTCGGGGCGCGTCTTGCTTGGGCCTCTCTCCTGGAGGCGCTCAGTCAGACCGAGTGCTGACATAAGGCAAGACGCTCCTCGGGGCGCATCTTGCTGGGGCCTCTCTCCTGGAGGCGCTCAGTCAGACCCAGTGCTGACATGTGGCAAGACTCTCCTCGGGGTGCGTCTTGCTTGGGCCTCTCTCCTGGAGGCGCTCAATCAGACCGAGTGCTGACATGTGGCAAGACGCTCCTCGGGGCGCGTCTTGCTTGGGCTTCTCTCCTGGAGGCGCTCAGAAAGACCCAGTGTTGACATGTGACAAGACGCTCCTCGGGACTCGTCTTACTTGGGCCTCTCTCCTGGAGGCGCTCAGTCAGAACCAGAGGTGACATGTGGCAAGACGCTCCTCGGGGTGCGGCTTGCTTGGGCCTCTCTCCTGGAGGCCCTCTGTCAGACCCAGTGTTGACATGTGGCAAGACGCTCCTCGGGGCGCATCTTGCTTGGGCCTCTCTCCTGGAGGCCCTCAGTCAGACCCATTGTTGACATGTGGCAAGACGCTCCTCGGGGCGCGTCTTGCTTGGGCCTCTCTCCTGGAGGCGCTCATTCAGACCGAGTGCTGACATAAGGCAAGACGCTCCTCGGGGCGCGTCTTGCTTGGGCCTCTCTCCTGGAGGCGCTCAGTCAGACTGAGTAGTGACATGTGGCCTGACGCTCCTCGGGGCACGTCTTGCTTGGGCCTCTCTCCTGGAGGCGCTCAGTCAGACCCAGTGGTGACACGTGGAAAGACGCTCCTCGGGGTGCCTCTTGCTTGGGCCTCTCTCCTGGAGGCGCTCAGTCAGCTGGCCGCATTATATCTCGCGATGTCTATCCTGACATGCCCGTTTCTGATTTCTATGTATATTAAATTATGACAAGAGCTACGGTGGTTACGATTACACTCTGACCACGTGCCTTAGTTTCTGCTAGTGACCTATAAATACATTTGACCACTTGCTCTCACTGCCATTAAAGCGGCTGTACCCACACGTACAAAACCCAAGAAAAAAAATTATCTCGCTGTCTGTACTGGGTGTACTCTCAGTAGTCGCAGTTGCTCAGGCCATGGTGGTACGCTCACATAACGCCTCTGAGATACGTCCCATCACACCACCTCCTAGACTACTCGCGAAGGAGTATTCAACACCCCCCTTTGTACAAAGACAACCATTATAACGAGCACAGCACAACGCTTGCCGCACGCGAAGACAACATGCAGGAGACAACGCCACCACCTGTCGTGAGAACAACGGATTCGAGTGACAACGATCTCGACTATGACGAGCACATTACAACACCCTCTGTGCACGAAGACCAGGTGCAGGAGACAACGCTACCACCTGTCGTGAGAAACAAGTGTTTGGTTAACAATGATCATCGTCGTGTCTCATTGTAAACGGGCGCGCCATCGCACACATCGTACATGTGTGTTAACCCACCTGTATGCGACAGACTTTGTGTGTTGCATGACATCGAGATGTATTGACGTCTGTGTCAATACAGGACTCTCTGTAAGCCGGGAGCTGGACGCTAACGACCCGTGCATGCGCCACACAAAAGGTATCGTACATGTGTTAACCCACCTGTATGCGACAGACTTTGTGTGTTGCATGACATCGAGATGTATTGACGTCTGTGTCAATACCGGACTCTATAAGCTGGGAGCTGGACTCTAACGACCCGTGCTTGCGCCACACAAAAGGTAACTCGACTAACTACAAAACGCATATTGTGATGTAGAAAGTTGGCTCGACTGTTTGAATCAGCTGCAGCTGCGGTTTACTCACGAAGTGAATCGCACGCTTGTTAGAAGTACATTCGGAGCACTTAAAAAATACATCGCTCTCATCGAGTTCCGTCTCAGTGTTCACCGGCTGATGGGCAAGAGCGTGACATGGGATCGCCAGGAACTTACTTAAGGACTATCATCTCATTTGGCATTTACTCACGGACCCAAGAAACCAGTTCCAAAAAATGGTCGAGAATTATAACTTGTCTAATAGCAACTGGAAGATATGTTGCGTCATAAGCCTCTGATGGTTCACAAGGTGCACGGTCCACTCGAAATCCTAATGCTGTATTTGTAGTACATACACTAAGTCTTCTCTGTTGATGTCAGACTAGAGTTTTATTAGTTTTACTTTGCAACAATGGGATTCGAGCAATTGATGTGTATATTTTTAATAGTGCACAATGCTACTATTCCTAGGCTGAATGTATGACATGGCTCTTATGTATCATTATGTATCGTTTCCATTAAGTACTAATTTAAATAAAGTCCCTCTGTCCTCAGTGCTAGGTTGTGGGTTTAATACACATTATTATGATCAACCTGTTGAATAGTATAATAACAATATTCCTGTAAAAGTCATTTAGTAATGAACAACCTCAGTTCTTTGAAAGAACATCATGTCTCTGATGTGTGCACTGCAGGCCTGACCGGGGTTTGCACGCAAGGGCCTGTGTGTGTGTGTGTGTGTGTGTGTGTGTGTGTGTGTGTGTGTGTGTGTGTGTGTGTGTGTGTGTGTGTGTGTGTGTGTGTGTGTGTGTGTGTGAAACAAATAAAGATAAAAATAGCTAGTGCGGCCACGAGCGGTCGTGCAGGGTAGAGGCTGCGCGAAAACGCCTCTAAAACAAGCGAGTGCCCACGCCCGATCCGTGAAAGCACGTAGAACTAGCAAACGTACTAGCAGAAATCAACGATCGCACACGGGTCTTTGAGTGTGTACAGGGTTCGTCTGCGTGTGTGGCATTGGGCAATCTAGCGGCAACCGAGTGGCCTGAAGGCAGAACCGGCCAACCCGTCGCCCTCACCATCGTTGCGCTTCGAGATGAACTTTTGCTAAAGATGATCGTCCTCATCAACCACGGCGCTACCAGAGTAGCTCGTAACGAAGACCCTCTCTGCGACCTCGTGGCCAGTGTGCACAGTGTACAGCAAATGACGAACGATGTTGCGAGCGATATATCGGAAAAACTTTGCACTGACGCGACGGTCGCCACTGCAGGTGGTGTGAGTCTCGCGCAAAGTGCCATATCAAACATGCGCAAGCTAGTGACAAGCAACTTCACCAGATCCGTAGATTCTGCATACGCTCAGATACGAATGAAAGTATCAAGAGATAACACCGACACGAGTTGCGCGACGGCGCTGGCTGCAGTCGCTACAACACTGGATTTATTAATCAACGTAATTGTGATCATAATGGCGTTTCGAGTGTGCACCAGAAACTACAACCAGCACTACAGAAAACTGGCATGAGGGTCGCGGTCTAACGTTATGTTGGTGTCTCGCATCGACCGTCGACGGCCGTTTGCCAGCGGCTGAAAATGGCACAGTTGACGAAATGGAAACGCCGACCGTCGATAGCGCTCTCTTAAGTTCCAACCGCACCATCTCAGGAGACAGACCACAGAGTCATATTAGCGGAGGGTAGATAGAAAATGCGCAAACCGCCGCAACCGCCCATATACATACTATACGAGTTCAACATAGAGTGGAGTAAGAAGTTACTACCGATTGTATTTCCAACGTGCAAGCAGCTGGTGTGTGACGCTTTACTTGAGTATCACAGAGGTTGCGATGTCCTGTGTTCCACGAGCGCATGGAAACAAGTGAACGAACCTCTACGGACTGTACTGTTGGGGTATGAGCGAGCTCTAAAATCAATACACGCTAGACACGCGGACTTTGCCGCGTTACTGGACACGCATATCGCCACAACAAAACCGTGTAAGGTGTTCGGGGCGTCACCGCGCTCGACTATACACGTCTTCGCCTACCACGAGTACATGAGCCCACAGATCCTAAGCGAGGTCGAAGCCGTTGTGTCTACACAACGCAAATTCAGCACTGCCATGCGAGCTAAGACAAGTCCCTCTAGACTGCTGGAAACTTTGGAAACGTGGAAGGCTGGCGTGTACGGACTTTCTACACATCTCAACGGTATGATCGCGATACTCTCAGCCGCACAACAACTAATGGTCATGTGTTCGGAAGGTCTGATCAGGTCTGACATGACCGGTTGTCAATCGACGTCGAGCGTGCACTCACACACGGATATCCTGGCGTACAGTAAAGCGACGGCGACCTCTACGCTCACGTTGATCGCCGATGTTTCGAAGGGCAATCGAGTGTGTTGGCTGACGAAAGCTATGGTGACCAACGGTCGTGTCGACTACAATGTGCCTCATTGCGACTGGAGAGGCATATGTGATCCTTTGCAAATCGACAACACCACCGCGGTCGAGTGCGAAGTCACGGTCGGCGGCGTGTTGTCCTTACTGTGCCCCATACAATGTGACGGTCCGTGTCACGGACCGGTGTGTTACGACCCGACTAACGAAACGTACCAGGTGATAACATTGCATCCGCCCATTACAGCGGAGCGAGCGTTTCGCCACACTCCCAAACCAAGGTTAATAGTTGTAGCGCACGCCCTATCGGACCTCGGTGCACGCGAAACACTGGCGTACACTCACAACATCAAGCTCGAGACAGCTCAAGCGTTACGCAAAACAAAGGACGTGTTCAAATCCATAGAGAATATACGGTCTTTAGCGTATGCGTATATAAAGAAGGTCGATGACATTTACAGACCCGGCGGCGTGGGCACCACAGTAGAACAACAAGGTGCTCTCAAGCGCACACAGATACTGGCTGCATTATCACTCGCTATGTCTATCCTGACATGCCCGTTTCTGATTTCTATGTATATTAAATTATGACAAGAGCTACGGTGGTTACGATTACACTCTGACCACGTGCCTTAGTTTCTGCTAGTGACCTATAAATACATTTGCCCACTTGCTCCCACTGCCATTAAAGCGGCTGTACCCACACGTACAACACCCAAGAAAAAAATGATCTCGCTGTCTGTACTGGGTGTACTCTCAGTAGTCGCAGTTGCTCAGGCCATGGTGGTACGCTCACATAACGCCTCTGAGATACGTCCCATCACACCACCTCCTAGACTACTCGCGAAGGAGTATTCAACACCCCCTTTGTACGAAGACAACCATTATAACGAGCACAGCACAACGCTTGCCGCACGCGAAGACAACATGCAGGAGACAACGCTACCACCTGTCGTGAGAAACACGGATTCGAGTGACAACAATCGCGACTATGACGAGCACATTACAGCACCCTCTGTGCACGAAGACCAGGTGCAGGAGACAACGCTACCACCTGTCGTGAGAAACAAGAGTTTGGTTAACAATGATCATTGTCGTGTCCCATTGTAAACGGGCGCGCCATCGCACACATCGTACATGTGTGTTAACCCACCTGTATGCGACAGACTTTGTGTGTTGCATGACATCGAGATGTATTGACGTCTGTGTCAATACAGGACTCTCTATAAGCAGGGAGCTGGACGCTAACGACCCTTGCATAGGCCACACAAAAGGTATCGTACATGTGTTAACCCACCTGTATGCGACAGACTTTGTGTGTTGCATGACATCGAGATGTATTGACGTCTGTGTCTATACAGGACTCTATAAGCTGGGAGCTGGACGCTAACAACCCATGCATGCGCCACACAAAAGGTAACTCGACTAACTACAAAATGCATATTTTGATGTAGAAAGTTGGCTCGACTGTTTGAATCAGCTGCAGCTGCGGTTTACTCACGAAGTGAATCGCACTCTTGTTAGAAGTACATTCGGAGCACTTAAAAAATACATCGCTCTCATCGAGTTCCGTCTCAGTGTTCACCGGCTGATGGGCAAGAGCGTGACATGGGATCGCCAGGAACTTACTTAAGGACTATCATCTCATTTGGCATTTACTCACGGACCCAAGAAACCAGTTCCGAAAAATGGTCGAGAGTTATAACTTGTCTAATAGCAACTGGAAGATATGTTGCGTCATAAGCCTCTGATGGTTCACAAGGTGCACGGTCCACTCGAAATCCTAATGCTGTATTTGTAGTGCATACACTAAGTCTTCTCTGTTGATGTCAGACTAGAGTTTTATTAGAGTTTTACTTTGCAACAATGGGATTCGAGCAATTGATGTGTATATTTTTAATAGTGCACAATGCTACTATTCCTAGGCTGAATGTATGACATGGCTCTTATGTATCATTATGTATCGTTTCCATTAAGTATAATTTAAATAAAGTCCCTCTGTCCTCAGTGCTAGGTTGTGGGTTTAATACACATTATTATGATCAACCTGTTGAATAGTATAATAACAATATTCCTGTAAAAGTCATTTAGTAATGAACAACCTCAGTTCTGTGAAAGAACATCATGTCTCTGATGTGTACACTGCAGGCCTGACCGGGGTTTGCACGCAAGGGCCTGTGTGTGTGTGTGTGTGTGTGTGTGTGTGTGTGTGTGTGTGTGTGTGTGTGTGTGTGTGTGTGTGTGTGTGTGTGTGTGTGTGTGTGTGTGTGTGTGTGTGAAACAAATAAAGATAAACATAGCTAGTGCGGCCACGAGCGGTCGTGCAGGGTAGAGGCTGCGCGAAAACGCCTCTAAAAACAAGCGCGTGCCCACGCCCGATCCGTGGAAGCACGTAGACCTAGCAAACGTACTAGCAGAAATCAACGATCGCACACGGGTCATTGAGTGTGTACAGGGTTCGTCTGCGTGTGTGGCATTGGGCAATCTAGCGGCAACCGAGTGGCCTGAAGGCAGAACCGGCCAACCCGTCGCCCTCACCATCGTTGCGCTTCGAGATGAACTATTGCTAAAGATGATCGTCCTCATCAACCACGGCGCTACCAGAGTAGCTCGTAACGAGGACCCTCTCCGCGACCTCGCGGCCAGTGTGCGCAGTGTACAGCAAATGAGAAACGATGTTGCGAGCGATATATCGGAAAAACTTTGCACTGACGCGACGGTCGCCACTGCAGGTTGTGTGAGTCTCGCGCAAAGTGCCATATCAAACGTGCGCAAGCTAGTGACAAGCAACTTCACCAGATCCGTAGATTCTGAATACGCTTGAATACCAACGAAATTATCGAGAGATAACACCGACACGAGTTGCGCGACGGCGCTGGCTGCAGTCGCTACAACACTGGATTTATTAATCAAAGTAACTGTGATCGTAATGGCGTATCGAGTGTGCACCAGAAACTACAACCAGTACTACAGAAAACTGGCATGAGGGTCGCGGTCTAACGTTATGTTGGTGTCTCGCATCGACCGTCGACGGCCTTTTGCCAGCGGCTGAAAATGGCACAGTTGACGAAATGGAAACGCCGACCGTCCATAGTGCACTCTCGCAAGTTCCAACCGCACCATCTCAGGAGACAGACCACAGTGTCATATTAGCGGAGGGTAGATAGAAAATGCGCAAACCGCCGCAACCGCCCATATACATACTATACGAGTTCAACATAGAGTGGAGTAAGAAGTTACTACCGATTGTATTTACAACGTGCAAGCAGCTGGTGTGTGACGCTTTACTTGATTATCACAGAGGTTGCGATGTCCTGTGTTCCACGAGCACATGGAAACAAGTGAACGAACTTCTACGGACCGTACTGTTGGGGTATGAGCGAGCTGTAAAATCAATACACGCTAGACACGCGGACTTTGCCGCGTTACTGGACACGCATATCGCCACAACAAAACCGGGTCAAGTGTTCGGGGCGTCACCGCGCTCGACTATACACGTCTTGGCCTACCACGAGTACATGAGCCCACAAGATCCTAAGCGAGGTCGAAGCCGTTGTGTCTACCCAACGCAAATTCAGCACAGCCGTGCGCGCTAAGACAAGTCCCTCTAGATTGCTGGAAACTTTGGAAACGTGGAAGGCTGGCGTGTACGCGCTTTCTACACATCTCAACGGTATGATCGCGATACTCTCGGCCGCACAACAACTAATGGTCATGTGTTCGGAAGGTCTGATCAGGTCTGACATGACCGGTTGTCAATCGACGTCGAGCGTGCACTCACACACGGATATCCTGGCGTACAGTAAAGCGACAGCGACCTCTACGCTCACGTTGATCGCCGATGTTTCGAAGGGCAATCGAGTGTGTTGGCTGACGAAAGCTATGGTGACCGACGGTCGCGTCGACTACAATGTGCCTCATTGCGACTGGAGAGGCGTATGTGATCCTTTGCAAATAGACAACACCACCGCGGTCGAGTGCGAAGTCACGGTCGGCGGCGTGTTGTCCTTACTGTGCCCCATACAATGTGGCGGTCCGTGTCACGGACCGGTGTGTTATGACCCGACTAACGAAACGTACCAGGTGATAACATTGCATCTGCCCATTACAGCGGAGCGAGCGTTTCGCCACACTCCCAAACCAAGGTTAATAGTTGTAGCGCACGCCCTTTCGGACCTCGGTGCACGCGAAACACTGGCGTACACTCACAAAATCACGCTCGAGACAGCTCAAGTGTTACGCAAAACAAAGAACGTGTTCAAATCCATAGAGAATATATGGTCTTTAGCGTATGCGTATATAAAGAAGGTCGATGACATTTACAGACCCGGCGGCGTGGGCACCACAGTAGAACAACAAGGTGCTCTCAAGCGCACACAGATACTGGCTGCATTATCACTCGCTATGTCTATCCTGACATGCCCGTTTCTGATTTCTATGTTAATTAAATTATGACAAGAGCTACGGTGGTTACGATTACACTCTGACCACGTGCCTTAGTTTCTGCTAGTGACCTATAAATACATTTGACCACTTGCTCTCACTGCCATTAAAGCGGCTGTACCCACACGTACAACACCCAAGTAAAAAAATGATCTCGCTGTCTGTACTGGGTGTACTCTCAGTAGTCGCAGTTGCTCAGGCCATGGTGGTACGCTCACATAACGCCTCTGAGATACGTCCCATCACAACACCTCCTACACTACTCGCGAAGGAGTATTCAACACCCCCTTTGTACGAAGACAACCATTATAACGAGCACAGCACAACGCTTGCCGCACGCGAAGACAACATGCAGGAGACAATGCTACCACCTGTCGTGAGAACAACGGATTCGAGTGACAATGATCGCGACTATGACGAGCACATTACAGCACCCTCTGTGCACGAAGACCAGGTGCAGGAGTCAACGCTACCACCTGTCGTTAGAAACAAGAGTTTGGTTAACAATGATCATCGTCGTGTCCCATTGTAAACTGGGCGTGCCATCGCACACATCGTACATGTGTGTTAACCCACCTGTATGCGACAGACTTTGTGTGTTGCATGACATCGAGATGTATTGACGTCTGTGTCAATACAGGACTCTCTATAAGCCGGGAGCTGGACGCTAACGACCCGTGCATGCGCCACACAAAAGGTATCGTACATGTGTTAACCCACCTGTATGCGACAGACTTTGTGTGTTGCATGACATCGAGATGTATTGACGTCTGTGTCAATACAGGACTCTCTAAGCTGGGAGCTGGACGCTAACAACCCGTGCATGCGCCACACAAAAGGTATCGTACATGTGTTAACCCACCTGTATGCGACAGACTTTGTGTGTTGCATGACATCGAGATGTATTGACGTCTGTGTCAATACAGGACTCTCTAAGCTGGGAGCTGGACGATAACGACCCGTGCATGCGCCACACAAAAGGTAACTCGACTAACTACGCTCCTCGGGGCGCGTCTTGCTTGGGCCTCTCTCCTGGAGGCGGTCAGTCAGACTGAGTAGTGACATGTGGCCTGACGCTCCCCGGGGCGCGTCTTGCTTGGGCCTCTCTCCTGGAGGCGCTCAGTCAGACCCAGTGGTGATATGTGGCAAGACACTCCTCGGGGCGCGTCTTGCTTGGGCCTCTCTCCTGGAGGCCCTCAGTCAGACCCAGTGTTGACATGTGTCAAGACGCTCCTCGGGGCGCGTCTTGCTGGGGCCTCTCTCCTGGAGGCGCTCAGTCAGACCCAGTGTTGACATGTGGCTTGACGCTCCTCGGGGCGCGTCTTGCTTGGGCTTCTCTCCTGGAGGCCCTCAGTCAGACCCATTGTTGACGTGTGGCAAGACGCTCCTCGGGGCACGTCTTGCTTGGGCCTCTCTCCTGGAGGCGCTCAGTCAGACCGAGTAGTGACATGTGGCAAGACGCTCCTCGGGGTGCGTCTTGCTTGGACCTCTCTCCTGGAGGCGCTCAGTTAGACCGAGTAGTGACATGTCGCAAGACGCTCCTCGGGGCGCGTCTTGCTTGGGCCTCTCTCCAGAAGGCCCTCAATCAGACCCAGTGTTGACACGTGGCAAGACGCTCCTCGGGGCGCGTCTTGCTTGGGCCTCTCTCCTGGAGGCGCTCAGTCAGACTGAGTAGTGACATGTGGCCTGACACTCCTCGGGGCGCGTGTTGCTTTGGCCTCTCTCCTGGAGGCGCTCAGTCAGACCCATTGTTGACATGTTGCAAGACGCTCCTTTGGGCGCGTCTTGCTTGGGCCTCTCTCCTGGAGGCGCTCAGTCAGACCGAGTGCTGACATGTGGCAAGACGCTCCTCGGGGCGCGTCTTGCTTGGGCCTCTCTCCTGGAGGCGGTCAGTCAGACTGAGTAGTGACATGTGGCCTGACGCTCCCCGGGGCGCGTCTTGCTTGGGCCTCTCTCCTGGAGGCGCTCAGTCAGACCCAGTGGTGACATGTGGCAAGACACTCCTCGGGGCGCGTCTTGCTTGAGCCTCTCTCCTGGAGGCCCTCAGTCAGACCCATTGTTGACATGTGGCAAGACGCTCCTCGGGGCGCGTCTTGCTTGGGCTTCTCTCCTGGAGACGCTCAGACAGACCCAGTGTTGACATGTGACAAGACGCTCCTCGGGGCGCGTCTTGCTTGGGCCTCTCTCCTGGAGGCGCTCAGTCAGAACCAGAGGTGACATGTGGCAAGACGCTCCTCGGGGCGCGTCTTGCTTGGGCCTCTCTCCTGGAGGCCCTCTCTCAGACCCAGTGTTGATATGTGGCAAGACGCTCCTCCGGGCGCATCTTGCTTGGGCCTCTCTCCTGGAGGCCCTCAGTCAGACACATTGTTGACATGTGGCAAGACGCTCCTCGGGGCGCGTCTTGCTTGGGCCTCTCTCCTGGAGGCGCTCAGTCAGACCCAGTGTTGACATGTGGCAAGACGCTCCTCGGGGCGCGTCTTGCTTGGGCCTCTCTCCTGGAGGCGCTCAGTCAGACCCAGTGTTGACATGTGGCAGGACGCTCCTCGGGGCGCGTCTTGCTTGGGCCTCTCTCCTGGAGGCGCTCAGTCAGACCCAGTGTTGGCATGTGGCAAGACACTCCTCGGGGCGTGTCTTGGTTGGGCCTCTCTCCTGGAGGCGCTCATTCAGACCCAGTGGTGACATGTGGCAAGACGCTCCTCGGGGCGCGTATTGCTTCGGCCTCTCTCCTGAATGCCCTCTGTCAGACCGAGTGTTGACATGTGGCAAGACTCTCCTCGGGGCGCGTCTTGCTTGGGCTTCTCTCATGGAGGCCCTCAGTCCGACCCAGTGTTGACATGTGTCAAGACGCTCCTCGGGGCGTGTCTTGCTTGGGCTTCTCTCATGGAGGCCCTCAGTCCGAACCAGTGTTGACATGTGTCAAGACACTCCTCGGGGCGCGTCTTGGTTGGGCCTCCCTCCTGGAGGCGCTCATTCAGACCCAGTGGTGACATGTGGCAAGACGCTCCTCGGGGCGCGTCTTGCTTCGGCCTCTCTCCTGAATGCCCTCTGTCAGACCGAGTGTTGACATGTGGCAAGACTCTCCTCGGGGCGAGTCTTGCTTGGGCTTCTCTCATGGAGGCCCTCAGTCCGACCCAGTGTTGACATGTGTCAAGACGCTCCTCGGGGCGTGTCTTGCTTGGGCCTCTCTCCTGGAGGCGCTCAGTCAGACCCAGTGTTGACATGTGGCAAGACGCTCCTCTGGGCGCGTCTTGCTTGGGCTTCTCTCCTGGAGGCCCTCAGTCAGACCCATTGTTGACATGTGGCAAGACGCTCCTCGGGGCACGTCTTGCTTGGGCCTCTCTCCTGGAGGCGCTCAGTCAGACCGAGTAGTGACATGTGGCAAGACGCTCCTCGGGGCGCGTCTTGCTTGGACCTCCCTCCTGGAGGCGCTCAGTCAGACCGAGTAGTGACATTTGGCAAGACGCTCCTCGGGGCGCGTCTTGCTTGTGCCTCTCTCCTGGAGGCGCTCAGTCAGACCGAGTGCTGACATAAGGCAAGACGCTCCTCGGGGCGCGTCTTGCTGGGGCCTCTCTACTGGAGGTGCTCAATCAGACCCAGTGGTGACACGTGGCAAGACGCTCCTCTGGGCGCGTCTTGCTTGGGCCTCTCTCCTGGAGGAGCTCAGTCAGACCCAGTGGTGACACGTGGCAAGACGCTCCTCCGGGCGCATCTTGCTTGGGCCTCTCTCCTGGAGGCGCTAAGTCAGACCCAGTGTTGACATGTGTCAAGACGCTCCTCGGGGCGCGTCTTGCTTGGGCCTCTCTCCTGGAGGCCCTCAGTCAGACCCATTGTTGACATGTGGCAAGACGCTCCTCGGGGCGCGTCTTGCTTGGGCCTCTCTCCTGGAGGCGCTCAGTCAGACTGAGTAGTGACATGTGGCCTGACGCTCCTCGGGGCGCGTGTTGCTTGGGCCTCTCTCCTGGAGGCCCTCTGTCAGACCCAGTGTTGACATGTTGCAAGACGCTCCTTTGGGCGCATCTTGCTTGGGCCTCTCTCCCGGAGGCCCTCAGTCAGACCCATTGTTGACATGTGGCAAGACGCTCCTCAGGGCGCGTCTTTCTTGGGCCTTTCTCCTGGAGGCGCTCAGTCAGACCGAGTGCTGACATGTGGCAAGACGCTCCTCGGGGCGCGTCTTGCTTGGGCCTCTCTCCTGGAGGCGGTCAGTGAGACTGAGTAGTGACATGTGGCCTGACACTCCCCGGGGCGCGTCTTGCTTGGGCCTCTCTCCTGGAGGCGCTCAGTCAGACCCAGTGGTGACATGTGGCAAGACACTCCTCGGGGCGCGTCTTGCTTGGGCCTCTCTCCTGGAGGCCCTCAGTCAGACCCAGTGTTGACATGTGGCAGGACGCTCCTCGGGGCGCGTCTTGCTTGGGCCTCTCTCCTGGAGGCGCTCAGTCAGACCCAGTGTTGGCATGTGGCAAGACACTCCTCGGGGCGCATCTTGGTTCGGCCTCTCTCCTGGAGGCGCTCATTCAGACCCAGTGGTGACATGTGGCAAGACGCTCCTCGGGGCGCGTATTGCTTCGGCCTCTCTCCTGAATGCCCTCTGTCAGACCGAGTGTTGACATGTGGCAAGACTCTCCTCGGGGCGCGTCTTGCTTGGGCTTCTCTCATGGAGGCCCTCAGTCCGACCCAGTGTTGACATGTGTCAAGACGCTCCTCGGGGCGTGTCTTGCTTGGGCCTCTCTCCTGGAGGCGCTCAGTCAGACCCAGTGTTGGCATGTGGCAAGACACTCCTCGGGGCGCGTCTTGGTTGGGCCTCTCTCCTGGAGGCGCTCATTCAGACCCAGTGGTGACATGTGGCAAGACGCTCCTCGGGTCGCGTCTTGCTTCGGCCTCTCTCCTGAATGCCCTCTGTCAGACCGAGTGTTGAAATGTGGCAAGACTCTCCTCGGGGCGCGTCTTGCTTGGGCTTCTCTCATGGAGGCCCTCAGTCCGACCCAGTGTTGACATGTGTCAAGACGCTCCTCGGGGCGTGTCTTGCTTGGGCCTCTCTCCTGGAGGCGCTCAGTCAGACCCAGTGTTGACACGTGGCAAGACGCTCCTCGGGGCGCGTCTTGCTTGGGCCTCTCTCCTGGAGCCGCTCAGTCAGACCCAGTGTTGACATGTGGCAAGACACTCCTCGGGGCGCGTCTTGTTTGGGCCTCTCTCATGGAGGCCCTCTGTCAGACCCAGTGTTGACATGTGTCAAGACGCTCCTCGGGGCGCGTCTTGCTTTGGCCTCTCTCCTGGAGGCGCTCAGTCAGACCGAGTGCTGACATGTGGCAAGAAGCTCCTCGGGGCGCGTGTTGCTTGGGCTTCTCTCCAGGAGGCCCTCAGTAAGACCCATTGTTGACATGTGGCAAGACGCTCCTCGGGGCGCGTCTTGCTTGGGCCTCTCTCCAGAAGGCCCTCAATCAGACCCAGTGTTGACACGTGGCAAGACGCTCCTCGGGGCGCGTCTTGCTTGGGCCTCTCTCCTGGAGGCGCTCAGTCAGACTGAGTAGTGACATGTGGCCTGACACTCCTCGGGGCGCGTGTTGCTTTGGCCTCTCTCCTGGAGGCGCTCAGTCAGACCCATTGTTGACATGTTGCAAGACGCTCCTTTGGGCGCGTCTTGCTTGGGCCTCTCTCCTGGAGGCGCTCAGTCAGACCGAGTGCTGACATGTGGCAAGACGCTCCTCGGGGCGCGTCTTGCTTGGGCCTCTCTCCTGGAGGCGGTCAGTCAGACTGAGTAGTGACATGTGGCCTGACGCTCCCCGGGGCGCGTCTTGCTTGGGCCTCTCTCCTGGAGGCGCTCAGTCAGACCCAGTGGTGACATGTGGCAAGACACTCCTCGGGGCGCGTCTTGCTTGAGCCTCTCTCCTGGAGGCCCTCAGTCAGACCCATTGTTGACATGTGGCAAGACGCTCCTCGGGGCGCGTCTTGCTTGGGCTTCTCTCCTGGAGACGCTCAGACAGACCCAGTGTTGACATGTGACAAGACGCTCCTCGGGGCGCGTCTTGCTTGGGCCTCTCTCCTGGAGGCGCTCAGTCAGAACCAGAGGTGACATGTGGCAAGACGCTCCTCGGGGCGCGTCTTGCTTGGGCCTCTCTCCTGGAGGCCCTCTCTCAGACCCAGTGTTGATATGTGGCAAGACACTCCTCCGGGCGCATCTTGCTGGGGCCTCTCTCCTGGAGGCGCTCAGTCAGACCCAGTGTTGACATGTGGCAAGACGCTCCTCGGGGCGCGTCTTGCTTGGGCCTCTCTCCTGGAGGCGCTCAGTCAGACCCAGTGTTGACATGTGGCAGGACGCTCCTCGGGGCGCGTCTTGCTTGGGCCTCTCTCCTGGAGGCGCTCAGTCAGACCCAGTGTTGGCATGTGGCAACACACTCCTCGGGGCGCGTCTTGGTTGGGCCTCTCTCCTGGAGGCGCTCATTCAGACCCAGTGGTGACATGTGGCAAGACGCTCCTCGGGGCGCGTATTGCTTCGGCCTCTCTCCTGAATGCCCTCTGTCAGACCGAGTGTTGACATGTGGCAAGACTCTCCTCGGGGCGCGTCTTGCTTGGGCTTCTCTCATGGAGGCCCTCAGTCCGACCCAGTGTTGACATGTGTCAAGACGCTCCTCGGGGCGTGTCTTGCTTGGGCTTCTCTCATGGAGGCCCTCAGTCCGAACCAGTGTTGACATGTGTCAAGACACTCCTCGGGGCGCGTCTTGGTTGGGCCTCTCTCCTGGAGGCGCTCATTCAGACCCAGTGGTGACATGTGGCAAGACGCTCCTCGGGGCGCGTCTTGCTTCGGCCTCTCTCCTGAATGCCCTCTGTCAGACCGAGTGTTGACATGTGGCAAGACTCTCCTCGGGGCGCGTCTTGCTTGGGCTTCTCTCATGGAGGCCCTCAGTCCGACCCAGTGTTGACATGTGTCAAGACGCTCCTCGGGGCGTGTCTTGCTTGGGCCTCTCTCCTGGAGGCGCTCAGTCAGACCCAGTGTTGACATGTGGCAAGACGCTCCTCTGGGCGCGTCTTGCTTGGGCTTCTCTCCTGGAGGCCCTCAGTCAGACCCATTGTTGACATGTGGCAAGACGCTCCTCGGGGCACGTCTTGCTTGGGCCTCTCTCCTGGAGGCGCTCAGTCAGACCGAGTAGTGACATGTGGCAAGACGCTCCTCGGGGCGCGTCTTGCTTGGACCTCCCTCCTGGAGGCGCTCAGTCAGACCGAGTAGTGACATTTGGCAAGACGCTCCTCGGGGCGCGTCTTGCTTGGGCCTCTCTCCTGGAGGCGCTCAGTCAGACCGAGTGCTGACATAAGGCAAGACGCTCCTCGGGGCGCGTCTTGCTGGGGCCTCTCTACTGGAGGTGCTCAATCAGACCCAGTGGTGACACGTGGCAAGACGCTCCTCTGGGCGCGTCTTGCTTGGGCCTCTCTCCTGGAGGAGCTCAGTCAGACCCAGTGGTGACACGTGGCAAGACGCTCCTCCGGGCGCATCTTGCTTGGGCCTCTCTCCTGGAGGCGCTAAGTCAGACCCAGTGTTGACATGTGTCAAGACGCTCCTCGGGGCGCGTCTTGCTTGGGCCTCTCTCCTGGAGGCCCTCAGTCAGACCCATTGTTGACATGTGGCAAGACGCTCCTCGGGGCGCGTCTTGCTTGGGCTTCTCTCCTGGATACGCTCAGACAGACCCAGTGTTGACATGTGACAAGACGCTACTCGGGGTGCGTCTTGCTTGGGCCTCTCTCCTGGAGGCCCTCAGTCAGACACATTGTTGACATGTGGCAAGACGCTCCTCGGGGCGCGTCTTGCTTGGGCCTCTCTCCTGGAGGCGCTCAGTCAGACTGAGTAGTGACATGTGGCCTGACGCTCCTCGGGGCGCGTGTTGCTTGGGCCTCTCTCCTGGAGGCCCTCTGTCAGACCCAGTGTTGACATGTTGCAAGACGCTCCTTTGGGCGCATCTTGCTTGGGCCTCTCTCCTGGAGGCCCTCAGTCAGACCCATTGTTGACATGTGGCAAGACGCTCCTCAGGGCGCGTCTTTCTTGGGCCTTTCTCCTGGAGGCGCTCAGTCAGACCGAGTGCTGACATGTGGCAAGACGCTCCTCGGGGCGCGTCTTGCTTGGGCCTCTCTCCTGGAGGCGGTCAGTGAGACTGAGTAGTGACATGTGGCCTGACACTCCCCAGGGCGCGTCTTGCTTGGGCCTCTCTCCTGGAGGCGCTCAGTCAGACCCAGTGGTGACATGTGGCAAGACACTCCTCGGGGCGCGTCTTGCTTGGGCCTCTCTCCTGGAGGCCCTCAGTCAGACCCAGTGTTGACATGTGGCAGGACGCTCCTCGGGGCGCGTCTTGCTTGGGCCTCTCTCCTGGAGGCGCTCAGTCAGACCCAGTGTTGGCATGTGGCAAGACACTCCTCGGGGCGCGTCTTGGTTGGGCCTCTCTCCTGGAGGCGCTCATTCAGACCCAGTGGTGACATGTGGCAAGACGCTCCTCGGGGCGCGTATTGCTTCGGCCTCTCTCCTGAATGCCCTCTGTCAGACCGAGTGTTGACATGTGGCAAGACTCTCCTCGGGGCGCGTCTTGCTTGGGCTTCTCTCATGGAGGCCCTCAGTCCGACCCAGTGTTGACATGTGTCAAGACGCTCCTCGGGGCGTGTCTTGCTTGGGCCTCTCTCCTGGAGGCGCTCAGTCAGACCCAGTGTTGGCATGTGGCAAGACACTCCTCGGGGCGCGTCTTGGTTGGGCCTCTCTCCTGGAGGCGCTCATTCAGACCCAGTGGTGACATGTGGCAAGACGCTCCTCGGGGCGCGTCTTGCTTCGGCCTCTCTCCTGAATGCCCTCTGTCAGACCCAGTGTTGATATGTGGCAAGACGCTCCTCCGGGCGCATCTTGCTGGGGCCTCTCTCCTGGAGGCGCTCAGTCAGACCCAGTGTTGACATGTGGCAAGACGCTCCTCGGGGCGCGTCTTGCTTGGGCCTCTCTCCTGGAGGCGCTCAGTCAGACCCAGTGTTGACATGTGGCAGGACGCTCCTCGGGGCGCGTCTTGCTTGGGCCTCTCTCCTGGAGGCGCTCAGTCAGACCCAGTGTTGGCATGTGGCAAGACACTCCTCGGGGCGCGTCTTGGTTGGGCCTCTCTCCTGGAGGCGCTCATTCAGACCCAGTGGTGACATGTGGCAAGACGCTCCTCGGGGCGCGTATTGCTTCGGCCTCTCTCCTGAATGCCCTCTGTCAGACCGAGTGTTGACATGTGGCAAGACTCTCCTCGGGGCGCGTCTTGCTTGGGCTTCTCTCATGGAGGCCCTCAGTCCGACCCAGTGTTGACATGTGTCAAGACGCTCCTCGGGGCGTGTCTTGCTTGGGCTTCTCTCATGGAGGCCCTCAGTCCGAACCAGTGTTGACATGTGTCAAGACACTCCTCGGGGCGCGTCTTGGTTGGGCCTCTCTCCTGGAGGCGCTCATTCAGACCCAGTGGTGACATGTGGCAAGACGCTCCTCGGGGCGCGTGTTGCTTGGGCCTCTCTCCTGGAGGCCCTCTGTCAGACCCAGTGTTGACATGTTGCAAGACGCTCCTTTGGGCGCATCTTGCTTGGGCCTCTCTCCTGGAGGCCCTCAGTCAGACCCATTGTTGACATGTGGCAAGACGCTCCTCAGGGCGCGTCTTTCTTGGGCCTTTCTCCTGGAGGCGCTCAGTCAGACCGAGTGCTGACATGTGGCAAGACGCTCCTCGGGGCGCGTCTTGCTTGGGCCTCTCTCCTGGAGGCGGTCAGTGAGACTGAGTAGTGACATGTGGCCTGACACTCCCCAGGGCGCGTCTTGCTTGGGCCTCTCTCCTGGAGGCGCTCAGTCAGACCCAGTGGTGACATGTGGCAAGACACTCCTCGGGGCGCGTCTTGCTTGGGCCTCTCTCCTGGAGGCCCTCAGTCAGACCCAGTGTTGACATGTGGCAGGACGCTCCTCGGGGCGCGTCTTGCTTGGGCCTCTCTCCTGGAGGCGCTCAGTCAGACCCAGTGTTGGCATGTGGCAAGACACTCCTCGGGGCGCATCTTGGTTGGGCCTCTCTCCTGGAGGCGCTCATTCAGACCCAGTGGTGACATGTGGCAAGACGCTCCTCGGGGCGCGTATTGCTTCGGCCTCTCTCCTGAATGCCCTCTGTCAGACCGAGTGTTGACATGTGGCAAGACTCTCCTCGGGGCGCGTCTTGCTTGGGCTTCTCTCATGGAGGCCCTCAGTCCGACCCAGTGTTGACATGTGTCAAGACGCTCCTCGGGGCGTGTCTTGCTTGGGCCTCTCTCCTGGAGGCGCTCAGTCAGACCCAGTGTTGGCATGTGGCAAGACACTCCTCGGGGCGCGTCTTGGTTGGGCCTCTCTCCTGGAGGCGCTCATTCAGACCCAGTGGTGACATGTGGCAAGACGCTCCTCGGGGCGCGTCTTGCTTCGGCCTCTCTCCTGAATGCCCTCTGTCAGACCCAGTGTTGATATGTGGCAAGACGCTCCTCCGGGCGCATCTTGCTGTGGCCTCTCTCCTGGAGGCGCTCAGTCAGACCCAGTGTTGACATGTGGCAAGACGCTCCTCGGGGCGCGTCTTGCTTGGGCCTCTCTCCTGGAGGCGCTCAGTCAGACCCAGTGTTGACATGTGGCAGGACGCTCCTCGGGGCGCGTCTTGCTTGGGCCTCTCTCCTGGAGGCGCTCAGTCAGACCCAGTGTTGGCATGTGGCAAGACACTCCTCGGGGCGCGTCTTGGTTGGGCCTCTCTCCTGGAGGCGCTCATTCAGACCCAGTGGTGACATGTGGCAAGACGCTCCTCGGGGCGCGTATTGCTTCGGCCTCTCTCCTGAATGCCCTCTGTCAGACCGAGTGTTGACATGTGGCAAGACTCTCCTCGGGGCGCGTCTTGCTTGGGCTTCTCTCATGGAGGCCCTCAGTCCGACCCAGTGTTGACATGTGTCAAGACGCTCCTCGGGGCGTGTCTTGCTTGGGCTTCTCTCATGGAGGCCCTCAGTCCGAACCAGTGTTGACATGTGTCAAGACACTCCTCGGGGCGCGTCTTGGTTGGGCCTCTCTCCTGGAGGCGCTCATTCAGACCCAGTGGTGACATGTGGCAAGACGCTCCTCGGGGCGCGTCTTGCTTCGGCCTCTCTCCTGAATGCCCTCTGTCAGACCGAGTGTTGACATGTGGCAAGACTCTCCTCGGGGCGCGTCTTGCTTGGGCTTCTCTCATGGAGGCCCTCAGTCCGACCCAGTGTTGACATGTGTCAAGACGCTCCTCGGGGCGTGTCTTGCTTGGGCCTCTCTCCTGGAGGCGCTCAGTCAGACCCAGTGTTGACATGTGGCAAGACGCTCCTCTGGGCGCGTCTTGCTTGGGCTTCTCTCCTGGAGGCCCTCAGTCAGACCCATTGTTGACATGTGGCAAGACGCTCCTCGGGGCACGTCTTGCTTGGGCCTCTCTCCTGGAGGCGCTCAGTCAGACCGAGTAGTGACATGTGGCAAGACGCTCCTCGGGGCGCGTCTTGCTTGGACCTCCCTCCTGGAGGCGCTCAGTCAGACCGAGTAGTGACATTTGGCAAGACGCTCCTCGGGGCGCGTCTTGCTTGGGCCTCTCTCCTGGAGGCGCTCAGTCAGACCGAGTGCTGACATAAGGCAAGACGCTCCTCGGGGCGCGTCTTGCTGGGGCCTCTCTACTGGAGGTGCTCAATCAGACCCAGTGGTGACACGTGGCAAGACGCTCCTCTGGGCGCGTCTTGCTTGGGCCTCTCTCCTGGAGGAGCTCAGTCAGACCCAGTGGTGACACGTGGCAAGACGCTCCTCCGGGCGCATCTTGCTTGGGCCTCTCTCCTGGAGGCGCTAAGTCAGACCCAGTGTTGACATGTGTCAAGACGCTCCTCGGGGCGCGTCTTGCTTGGGCCTCTCTCCTGGAGGCCCTCAGTCAGACCCATTGTTGACATGTGGCAAGACGCTCCTCGGGGCGCGTCTTGCTTGGGCTTCTCTCCTGGATACGCTCAGACAGACCCAGTGTTGACATGTGACAAGACGCTACTCGGGGTGCGTCTTGCTTGGGCCTCTCTCCTGGAGGCCCTCAGTCAGACACATTGTTGACATGTGGCAAGACGCTCCTCGGGGCGCGTCTTGCTTGGGCCTCTCTCCTGGAGGCGCTCAGTCAGACTGAGTAGTGACATGTGGCCTGACGCTCCTCGGGGCGCGTGTTGGTTGGCCCTCTCTCCTGGAGGCCCTCTGTCAGACCCAGTGTTGACATGTTGCAAGACGCTCCTTTGGGCGCATCTTGCTTGGGCCTCTCTCCTGGAGGCCCTCAGTCAGACCCATTGTTGACATGTGGCAAGACGCTCCTCAGGGCGCGTCTTTCTTGGGCCTTTCTCCTGGAGGCGCTCAGTCAGACCGAGTGCTGACATGTGGCAAGACGCTCCTCGGGGCGCGTCTTGCTTGGGCCTCTCTCCTGGAGGCGGTCAGTGAGACTGAGTAGTGACATGTGGCCTGACACTCCCCAGGGCGCGTCTTGCTTGGGCCTCTCTCCTGGAGGCGCTCAGTCAGACCCAGTGGTGACATGTGGCAAGACACTCCTCGGGGCGCGTCTTGCTTGAGCCTCTCTCCTGGAGGCCCTTAGTCAGACCCAGTGTTGACATGTGGCAGGACGCTCCTCGGGGCGCGTCTTGCTTGGGCCTCTCTCCTGGAGGCGCTCAGTCAGACCCAGTGTTGGCATGTGGCAAGACACTCCTCGGGGCGCGTCTTGGTTGGGCCTCTCTCCTGGAGGCGCTCATTCAGACCCAGTGGTGACATGTGGCAAGACGCTCCTCGGGGCGCGTATTGCTTCGGCCTCTCTCCTGAATGCCCTCTGTCAGACCGAGTGTTGACATGTGGCAAGACTCTCCTCGGGGCGCGTCTTGCTTGGGCTTCTCTCATGGAGGCCCTCAGTCCGACCCAGTGTTGACATGTGTCAAGACGCTCCTCGGGCCTTTCTTGCTTGGGCCTCTCTCCTGGAGGCGCTCAGTCAGACCCAGTGTTGGCATGTGGCAAGACACTCCTCGGGGCGCGTCTTGGTTGGGCCTCTCTCCTGGAGGCGCTCATTCAGACCCAGTGGTGACATGTGGCAAGACGCTCCTCGGGGCGCGTCTTGCTTCGGCCTCTCTCCTGAATGCCCTCTGTCAGACCGAGTGTTGAAATGTGGCAAGACTCTCCTCGGGGCGCGTCTTGCTTGGGCTTCTCTCATGGAGGCCCTCAGTCCGACCCAGTGTTGACATGTGTCAAGACGCTCCTCGGGGCGTGTCTTGCTTGGGCCTCTCTCCTGGAGGCGCTCAGTCAGACCCAGTGTTGACATGTGGCAAGACGCTCCTCTGGGCGCGTCTTGCTTGGGCTTCTCTCCTGGAGGCCCTCAGTCAGACCCATTGTTGACATGTGGCAAGACGCTCCTCGGGGCACGTCTTGCTTGGGCCTCTCTCCTGGAGGCGCTCAGTCAGACCGAGTAGTGACATGTGGCAAGACGCTCCTCGGGGCGCGTCTTGCTTGGACCTCCCTCCTGGAGGCGCTCAGTCGGACCGAGTAGTGACATTTGGCAAGACGCTCCTCGGGGCACGTCTTGCTTGGACCTCTCTCCTGGAGGCGCTCAGTTAGACCGAGTAGTGACATGTGGCAAGACGCTCCTCGGGGCGCGTCTTGCTTGGGCCTCTCTCCTGGAGGCGCTCAGTTAGACCGAGTGCTGACATAAGGCAAGACGCTCCTCCGGGCGCATCTTGCTTGGGCCTCTCTCCTGGAGGCGCTAAGTCAGACCCAGTGTTGACACGTGGCAAGACGCTCCTCGGGGCGCGTCTTGCTTGGGCCTCTCTCCTGGAGGTGCTCAGTCAGACACAGTGTTGACATGTGGCGAGACACTCCTCGGGGCGCGTCTTGCTTGGGCTTCTCTCATGGAGGCCCTCAGTAAGACCCATTGTTGACATGTGGAAAGAAGCTCCTCGGGGAGCGTATTGCTTGGGCCTCTCTCCTGGATGCCCTCTGTCAGACCCAGTGTTGACATGTGGCAAGACTCTCCTCGGGGCACGTCTTGCTTGGACCTCTCTCCTGGAGGCGCTCAGTCAGTCTGAGTAGTGACATGTGGCAAGACGCTCCTCGGGGCGCGTCTTGCTTGGGCCTCTCTCCTGGAGGCGCTCAATTAGACCCAGTGTTGACATGTGGCAAGACGCTCCTCGGGGCGCGTCTTGCTTGGGCTTCTCTCCTGGAGGCCCTCAGTCAGACCCATTGTTGACATGTGGCAAGACGCTCCTCGGGGCGCGTCTTTGCTGGGGCCTCTCTCCTGGAGGCGCTCAGTCAGACCCAGTGTTGACATGTGTCAAGACGCTCCTCGGGCGTTTCTTGCTTGCGCCTCTCTCCTGGTGGCGCTCAGTCAGACCCAGAGGTGACATGTGGCAAGACGCTCCTCAGGCCTCTCTCCTGGAGGCGCTCAGTCAGACCCAGTGTTGACATGTGGCAAGACGCTCCTCGGGGCGCGTCTTGCTTGGGCCTCTCTCCTAGAGCCGCTCAGTCAGACCCAGTGTTGACATGTGGCAAGACGCTCCTCGAGGCGCATCTTGCTTGGGCCTCTCTCCTGGATGCCCTCTGTCAGACCCAGTGGTGACACGTGGCAAGACGCTCCTCTGGGCGCGTCTTGCTTGGGCCTCTCTCCTGGAGGAGCTCAGTCAGACCCAGTGGCGACACGTGGCAAGACGCTCCTCGAGGCGCATCTTGCTTGGGCCTCTCTCCTGGAGGCGCTAAGTCAGACACAGTGTTGACACGTGGCAAGACGCTCCTCGGGGCGCATCTTGCTTGGGCCTCTCTCCTGGAGGCGCTCAGTCAGACACAGTGTTGACATGTGGCAAGACACTCCTCGGGGCGCGTCTTGCTTGGGCTTCTCTCATGGAGGCCCTCAGTAAGACACATTGTTGACATGTGGAAAGAAGCTCCTCGGGGCGCGTCTTGCTTTGGCTTCTCTCCTGGAGGCCCTCAGTCAGACCCATTGTTGACATGTGGCAAGACGCTCCTCGGGGCGCGTATTGCTTGGGCCTCTCTCCTGGATGCCCTCTGTCAGACCCAGTGTTGACATGTGGCAAGACTCTCCTCGGGGCGCGTCTTGCTTGGGCTTCTCTCATGGAGGCCCTCAGTCAGACCCAGTGTTGACATGTGTCAAGACGCTCCTCGGGGCGTGTCTTGCTTGGGCCTCTCTCCTGGAGGCGCTCAGTCAGACCCAGTGTTGACACGTGGCAAGACGCTCCTCGGGGCGCTTCTTCCTTGGGCTTCTCTCCTGGAGGCCCTCAGTCAGACCCATTGTTGACATGTGGCAAGACGCTCCTCGGGGCACGTGTTGCTTGGACCTCTCTCCTGGAGGCGCTCAGTCAGACCGAGTAGTGACATGTGGCAAGACGCTCCTCGGGGTATGTCTTGCTTGGGCCTCTCTCCTGGAGGCGCTCAATTAGACCCAGTGTTGACATGTGGCAAGACGCTCCTCGGGGCGCGTCTTGCTTGGGCTTCTCTCCTGGAGGCCCTCAGTCAGACCCATTGTTGACATGTGGCAAGAAGCTCCTCGGGGCGCTTCTTGCTTGGGCCTCTCTCCTGGAGGCGCTCAGTCAGACCGAGTGCTGACATGTGGCAAGACGCTCCTCGGGGCGCGTCTTGCTGGGGCCTCTCTCCTGGAGGCGCTCAGTCAGTCCCAGTGATGACATGTGGCTTGACGCTCCTCGGGGCGCGTCTTGCTTGGGCTTCTCTCCTGGAGGCCCTCAGTCAGACCCATTGTTGACATGTGGCAAGACGCTCCTCGGGGCATGTCTTGCTTGGGCCTCTCTCCGGGAGGCGCTCAGTCAGACCGAGTAGTGACATGTGGCAAGACGCTCCTCGGGGTGCGTCTTGCTTGGACCTCTCTCCTGGAGGCGCTCAGTTAGACCGAGTAGTGACATGTCGCAAGACGCTCCTCGGGGCGCGTCTTGCTTGGGCCTCTCTCCTGGAGGCGCTCAGTCAGACCCCGTGGTGACATGTGGCAAGACGCTCCTCGGGGCGCATCTTGCTTGGGCCTCTCTCCTGGAGGCGCTCAGTCAGACCCAGTGTTGACACGTGGCAAGACGCTCCTCGGGGCGCGTCTTGCTTGGGCCTCTCTCCTGGAGCCGCTCAGTCAGACCCAGTGTTGACATGTGGCAAGACACTCCTCGGGGCGCGTCTTGGTTGGGCCTCTCTCCTGCAGGCGCTCATTCAGACCCAGTGGTGACATGTGGCAAGACGCTCCTCGGGGCGCGTATTGCTTCGGCCTCTCTCCTGAATGCCCTCTGTCAGACCGAGTGTTGACATGTGGCAAGACTCTCCTCGGGGCGCGTCTTGCTTGGGCTTCTCTCATGGAGACCCTCAGTCCGACCCAGTGTTGACATGTGTCAAGACGCTCCTCGGGGCGTGTCTTGCTTGGGCCTCTCTCCTGGAGGCGCTCAGTCAGACCCAGTGTTGACATGTGGCAAGACGCTCCTCTGGGCGCGTCTTGCTTGGGCCTCTCTCCTGGAGGCGCTCAGTCAGACCCAGTGTTGACACGTGGCAAGACGCTCCTCGGGGCGCGTCTTGCTTGGGCCTCTCTCCTGGAGGCGCTCAGTCAGACCCAGTGTTGGCATGTGGCAAGACACTCCTCGGGGCGCGTCTTGGTTGGGCCTCTCGCCTGGAGGCGCTCATTCAGACCCAGTGGTGACATGTGGCAAGACGCTCCTCGGGGCGCGTCTTGCTTCGGCCTCTCTCCTGAATGCCCTCTGTCAGACAGAGTGTTGACATGTGGCAAGACTCTCCTCGGGGCGCGTCTTGCTTGGGCTTCTCTCATGGAGGCCCTCAGTCCGACCCAGTGTTGACATGTGTCAAGACGCTCCTCGGGGCGTGTCTTGCTTGGGCCTCTCTCCTGGAGGCGCTCAGTCAGACCCAGTGTTGTCATGTGGCAAGACGCTCCTCTGGGCGCGTCTTGCTTGGGCTTCTCTCCTGGAGGCCCTCAGTCAGACCCATTGTTGACATGTGGCAAGACGGTACTCGGGGCACGTCTTGCTTGGGCCTCTCTCCTGGAGGCGCTCAGTCAGACCGAGTATTTACATGTGGCAAGACGCTCCTCGGGGCGCGTCTTGCTTGGACCTCCCTCCTGGAGGCGCTCAGTCAGACCGAGTAGTGACATTTGGCAAGACGCTCCTCGGGGCGCGTCTTGCTTGGGCCTCTCTCCTGGAGGCGCTCAGTCAGAACGAGTGCTGACATAAGGCAAGACGCTCCTCAGGGCGCGTCTTGCTGGGGCCTCTCTACTGGAGGTGCTCAATCAGACCCAGTGGTGACACGTGGCAAGACGCTCCTCTGGGCGCGTCTTGCTTGGGCCTCTCTCCTGGAGGCGCTAAGTCAGACCCAGTGTTGACATGTGTCAAGACGCTCCTCGGGGCGCGTCTTGCTTGGGCCTCTCTCCTGGAGGCCCTCAGTCAGACCCATTGTTGACATGTGGCAAGACGCTCCTCGTGGCGCGTCTTGCTTGGGCTTCTCTCCTGGAGACGCTCAGACAGACCCAGTGTTGACATGTGACAAGACGCTCCTCGGGGCGCGTCTTGCTTGGGCCTCTCTCCTGGAGGTGCTCAGTCAGAACCAGAGGTGACATGTGGCAAGACGCTCCTCGGGGCGCGTCTTGCTTGGGCCTCTCTCCTGGAGGCCCTCTGTCAGACCCAGTGTTGACATGTGGCAAGACGCTCCTCCGGGCGCATCTTGCTTGGGCCTCTCTCCTGCAGGCCCTCAGTCAGACACATTGTTGACATGTGGCAAGACGCTCCTCGGGGCGCGTCTTGCTTGGGCCTCTCTCCTGGAGGCGCTCAGTCAGACCCAGTGTTGACATGTGGCAAGACGCTCCTCGGGGCGCGTCTTGCTTGGGCCTCTCTCCTGGAGGCGCTCAGTCAGACCCAGTGTTGACATGTGGCAGGACGCTCCTCGGGGCGCGTCTTGCTTGGGCCTCTCTCCTGGAGGCGCTCAGTCAGACCCAGTGTTGGCATGTGGCAAGACACTCCTCGGGGCGCGTCTTGGTTGGGCCTCTCTCCTGGAGGCGCTCATTCAGACCCAGTGGTGACATGTGGCAAGACGCTCCTCGGGGCGCGTATTGCTTCGGCCTCTCTCCTGAATGCCCTCTGTCAGACCGAGTGTTGACATGTGGCAAGACTCTCCTCGGGGCGCGTCTTGCTTGGGCTTCTCTCATGGAGGCCCTCAGTCCGACCCAGTGTTGACATGTGTCAAGACGCTCCTCGGGGCGTGTCTTGCTTGGGCCTCTCTCCTGGAGGCGCTCAGTCAGACCCAGTGTTGACATGTGGCAAGACGCTCCTCTGGGAGCGTCTTGCTTGGGCCTCTCTCCTGGAGGCGCTAAGTCAGACCCAGTGTTGACATGTGTCAAGACGCTCCTCGGGGCGCGTCTTGCTTGGGCCTCTCTCCTGGAGGCCCTCAGTCAGACCCATTGTTGACATGTGGCAAGACGCTCCTCGTGGCGCGTCTTGCTTGGGCTTCTCTCCTGGAGACGCTCAGACAGACCCAGTGTTGACATGTGACAAGACGCTCCTCGGGGCGCGTCTTGCTTGGGCCTCTCTCCTGGAGGCGCTCAGTCAGAACCAGAGGTGACATGTGGCAAGACGCTCCTCGGGGCGCGTCTTGCTTGGGCCTCTCTCCTGGAGGCCCTCTGTCAAACCCAGTGTTGACATGTGGCAAGACGCTCCTCCGGGCGCATCTTGCTTGGGCCTCTCTCCTGGAGGCCCTCAGTCAGACACATTGTTGACATGTGGCAAGACGCTCCTCGGGGCGCGTCTTGCTTGGGCCTCTCTCCTGGAGGCTCTCAGTCAGACCCAGTGTTGACATGTGGCAAGACGCTCCTCGGGGCGCGTCTTGCTTGGGCCTCTCTCCTGGAGGCGCTCAGTCAGACCCAGTGTTGACATGTGGCAGGACGCTCCTCGGGGCGCGTCTTGCTTGGGCCTCTCTCCTGGAGGCGCTCAGTCAGACCCAGTGTTGGCATGTGGCAAGACACTCCTCGGGGCGCGTCTTGGTTGGGCCTCTCTCCTGGAGGCGCTCATTCAGACCCAGTGGTGACATGTGGCAAGACGCTCCTCGGGGCGCGTATTGCTTCGGCCTCTCTCCTGAATGCCCTCTGTCAGACCGAGTGTTGACATGTGGCAAGACTCTCCTCGGGGCCCGTCTTGCTTGGGCTTCTCTCATGGAGGCCCTCAGTCCGACCCAGTGTTGACATGTGTCAAGACGCTCCTCGGGGCGTGTCTTGCTTGGGCCTCTCTCCTGGAGGCGCTCAGTCAGACCCAGTGTTGACATGTGGCAAGACGCTCCTCTGGGCGCGTCTTGCTTGGGCCTCTCTCCTGGAGGCGCTCAGTCAGACCCAGTGTTGACACGTGGCAAGACGCTCCTCGGGGCGCGTCTTGCTTGGGCCTCTCTCCTGGAGGCGCTCAGTCAGACCCAGTGTTGGCATGTGGCAAGACACTCCTCGGGGCGCGTCTTGGTTGGGCCTCTCTCCTGGAGGCGCTCATTCAGACCCAGTGGTGACATGTGGCAAGACGCTCCTCGGGGCGCGTCTTGCTTCGGCCTCTCTCCTGAATGCCCTCTGTCAGACTGAGTGTTGACATGTGGCAAGACTCTCCTCGGGGCGCGTCTTGCTTGGGCTTCTCTCATGGAGGCCCTCAGTCCGACCCAGTGTTGACATGTGTCAAGACGCTCCTCGGGGCGTGTCTTGCTTGGGCCTCTCTCCTGGAGGCGCTCAGTCAGACCCAGTGTTGACATGTGGAAAGAAGCTCCTCGGGGCGCGTCTTGCTTTGGCTTCTCTCCTGGAGGCCCTCAGTCAGACCCATTGTTGACATGTGGCAAGACGCTCCTCGGGGCGCGTATTGCTTGGGCCTCTCTCCTGGATGCCCTCTGTCAGACCCAGTGTTGACATGTGGCAAGACTCTCCTCGGGGCGCGTCTTGCTTGGGCTTCTCTCATGGAGGCCCTCAGTCAGACCCAGTGTTGACATGTGTCAAGACGCTCCTCGGGGCGTGTCTTGCTTGGGCCTCTCTCCTGGAGGCGCTCAGTCAGACCCAGTGTTGACACGTGGCAAGACGCTCCTCGGGGCGCTTCTTCCTTGGGCTTCTCTCCTGGAGGCCCTCAGTCAGACCCATTGTTGACATGTGGCAAGACGCTCCTCGGGGCACGTGTTGCTTGGACCTCTCTCCTGGAGGCGCTCAGTCAGACCGAGTAGTGACATGTGGCAAGACGCTCCTCGGGGTATGTCTTGCTTGGGCCTCTCTCCTGGAGGCGCTCAATTAGACCCAGTGTTGACATGTGGCAAGACGCTCCTCGGGGCGCGTCTTGCTTGGGCTTCTCTCCTGGAGGCCCTCAGTCAGACCCATTGTTGACATGTGGCAAGAAGCTCCTCGGGGCGCTTCTTGTTTGGGCCTCTCTCCTGGAGGCGCTCAGTCAGACCGAGTGCTGACATGTGGCAAGACGCTCCTCGGGGCGCGTCTTGCTGGGGCCTCTCTCCTGGAGGCGCTCAGTCAGTCCCAGTGATGACATGTGGCTTGACGCTCCTCGGGGCGCGTCTTGCTTGGGCTTCTCTCCTGGAGGCCCTCAGTCAGACCCATTGTTGACATGTGGCAAGACGCTCCTCGGGGCATGTCTTGCTTGGGCCTCTCTCCGGGAGGCGCTCAGTCAGACCGAGTAGTGACATGTGGCAAGACGCTCCTCGGGGTGCGTCTTGCTTGGACCTCTCTCCTGGAGGCGCTCAGTTAGACCGAGTAGTGACATGTCGCAAGACGCTCCTCGGGGCGCGTCTTGCTTGGGCCTCTCTCCTGGAGGCGCTCAGTCAGACCCCGTGGTGACATGTGGCAAGACGCTCCTCGGGGCGCGTATTGCTTCGGCCTCTCTCCTGAATGCCCTCTGTCAGACCGAGTGTTGACATGTGGCAAGACTCTCCTCGGGGCGCGTCTTGCTTGGGCTTCTCTCATGGAGACCCTCAGTCCGACCCAGTGTTGACATGTGTCAAGACGCTCCTCGGGGCGTGTCTTGCTTGGGCCTCTCTCCTGGAGGCGCTCAGTCAGACCCAGTGTTGACATGTGGCAAGACGCTCCTCTGGGCGCGTCTTGCTTGGGCCTCTCTCCTGGAGGCGCTCAGTCAGACCCAGTGTTGACACGTGGCAAGACGCTCCTCGGGGCGCGTCTTGCTTGGGCCTCTCTCCTGGAGGCGCTCAGTCAGACCCAGTGTTGGCATGTGGCAAGACACTCCTCGGGGCGCGTCTTGGTTGGGCCTCTCGCCTGGAGGCGCTCATTCAGACCCAGTGGTGACATGTGGCAAGACGCTCCTCGGGGCGCGTCTTGCTTCGGCCTCTCTCCTGAATGCCCTCTGTCAGACAGAGTGCTGACATGTGGCAAGACTCTCCTCGGGGCGCGTCTTGCTTGGGCTTCTCTCATGGAGGCCCTCAGTCCGACCCAGTGTTGACATGTGTCAAGACGCTCCTCGGGGCGTGTCTTGCTTGGGCCTCTCTCCTGGAGGCGCTCAGTCAGACCCAGTGTTGTCATGTGGCAAGACGCTCCTCTGGGCGCGTCTTGCTTGGGCTTCTCTCCTGGAGGCCCTCAGTCAGACCCATTGTTGACATGTGGCAAGACGGTACTCGGGGCACGTCTTGCTTGGGCCTCTCTCCTGGAGGCGCTCAGTCAGACCGAGTATTTACATGTGGCAAGACGCTCCTCGGGGCGCGTCTTGCTTGGACCTCCCTCCTGGAGGCACTCAGTCAGACCGAGTAGTGACATTTGGCAAGACGCTCCTCGGGGCGCGTCTTGCTTGGGCCTCTCTCCTGGAGGCGCTCAGTCAGACCCAGTGGTGACACGTGGCAAGACGCTCCTCTGGGCGCGTCTTGCTTGGGCCTCTCTCCTGGAGGCGCTAAGTCAGACCCAGTGTTGACATGTGTCAAGACGCTCCTCGGGGCGCGTCTTGCTTGGGCCTCTCTCCTGGAGGCCCTCAGTCAGACCCATTGTTGACATGTGGCAAGACGCTCCTCGTGGCGCGTCTTGCTTGGGCTTCTCTCCTGGAGACGCTCAAACAGACCCAGTGTTGACATGTGACAAGACGCTCCTCGGGGCGCGTCTTGCTTGGGCCTCTCTCCTGGAGGTGCTCAGTCAGAACCAGAGGTGACATGTGGCAAGACGCTCCTCGGGGCGCGTCTTGCTTGGGCCTCTCTCCTGGAGGCCCTCTGTCAGACCCAGTGTTGACATGTGGCAAGACGCTCCTCCGGGCGCATCTTGCTTGGGCCTCTCTCCTGCAGGCCCTCAGTCAGACACATTGTTGACATGTGGCAAGACGCTCCTCGGGGCGCGTCTTGCTTGGGCCTCTCTCCTGGAGGCGCTCAGTCAGACCCAGTGTTGACATGTGTCAAGACGCTCCTCGGGGCGTGTCTTGCTTGGGCTTCTCTCATGGAGGCCCTCAGTCCGAACCAGTGTTGACATGTGTCAAGACACTCCTCGGGGCGCGTCTTGGTTGGGCCTCTCTCCTGGAGGCGCTCATTCAGACCCAGTGGTGACATGTGGCAAGACGCTCCTCGGGGCGCGTCTTGCTTCGGCCTCTCTCCTGAATGCCCTCTGTCAGACCGAGTGTTGACATGTGGCAAGACTCTCCTCGGGGCGCGTCTTGCTTGGGCTTCTCTCATGGAGGCCCTCAGTCCGACCCAGTGTTGACATGTGTCAAGACGCTCCTCGGGGCGTGTCTTGCTTGGGCCTCTCTCCTGGAGGCGCTCAGTCAGACCCAGTGTTGACATGTGGCAAGACGCTCCTCTGGGCGCGTCTTGCTTGGGCTTCTCTCCTGGAGGCCCTCAGTCAGACCCATTGTTGACATGTGGCAAGACGCTCCTCGGGGCACGTCTTGCTTGGGCCTCTCTCCTGGAGGCGCTCAGTCAGACCGAGTAGTGACATGTGGCAAGACGCTCCTCGGGGCGCGTCTTGCTTGGACCTCCCTCCTGGAGGCGCTCAGTCAGACCGAGTAGTGACATTTGGCAAGACGCTCCTCGGGGCGCGTCTTGCTTGGGCCTCTCTCCTGGAGGCGCTCAGTCAGACCGAGTGCTGACATAAGGCAAGACGCTCCTCGGGGCGCGTCTTGCTGGGGCCTCTCTACTGGAGGTGCTCAATCAGACCCAGTGGTGACACGTGGCAAGACGCTCCTCTGGGCGCGTCTTGCTTGGGCCTCTCTCCTGGAGGAGCTCAGTCAGACCCAGTGGTGACACGTGGCAAGACGCTCCTCCGGGCGCATCTTGCTTGGGCCTCTCTCCTGGAGGCGCTAAGTCAGACCCAGTGTTGACATGTGTCAAGACGCTCCTCGGGGCGCGTCTTGCTTGGGCCTCTCTCCTGGAGGCCCTCAGTCAGACCCATTGTTGACATGTGGCAAGACGCTCCTCGGGGCGCGTCTTGCTTGGGCTTCTCTCCTGGATACGCTCAGACAGACCCAGTGTTGACATGTGACAAGACGCTACTCGGGGTGCGTCTTGCTTGGGCCTCTCTCCTGGAGGCCCTCAGTCAGACACATTGTTGACATGTGGCAAGACGCTCCTCGGGGCGCGTCTTGCTTGGGCCTCTCTCCTGGAGGCGCTCAGTCAGACTGAGTAGTGACATGTGGCCTGACGCTCCTCGGGGCGCGTGTTGCTTGGGCCTCTCTCCTGGAGGCCCTCTGTCAGACCCAGTGTTGACATGTTGCAAGACGCTCCTTTGGGCGCATCTTGCTTGGGCCTCTCTCCTGGAGGCCCTCAGTCAGACCCATTGTTGACATGTGGCAAGACGCTCCTCAGGGCGCGTCTTTCTTGGGCCTTTCTCCTGGAGGCGCTCAGTCAGACCGAGTGCTGACATGTGGCAAGACGCTCCTCGGGGCGCGTCTTGCTTGGGCCTCTCTCCTGGAGGCGGTCAGTGAGACTGAGTAGTGACATGTGGCCTGACACTCCCCAGGGCGCGTCTTGCTTGGGCCTCTCTCCTGGAGGCGCTCAGTCAGACCCAGTGGTGACATGTGGCAAGACACTCCTCGGGGCGCGTCTTGCTTGGGCCTCTCTCCTGGAGGCCCTCAGTCAGACCCAGTGTTGACATGTGGCAGGACGCTCCTCGGGGCGCGTCTTGCTTGGGCCTCTCTCCTGGAGGCGCTCAGTCAGACCCAGTGTTGGCATGTGGCAAGACACTCCTCGGGGCGCGTCTTGGTTGGGCCTCTCTCCTGGAGGCGCTCATTCAGACCCAGTGGTGACATGTGGCAAGACGCTCCTCGGGGCGCGTATTGCTTCGGCCTCTCTCCTGAATGCCCTCTGTCAGACCGAGTGTTGACATGTGGCAAGACTCTCCTCGGGGCGCGTCTTGCTTGGGCTTCTCTCATGGAGGCCCTCAGTCCGACCCAGTGTTGACATGTGTCAAGACGCTCCTCGGGGCGTGTCTTGCTTGGGCCTCTCTCCTGGAGGCGCTCAGTCAGACCCAGTGTTGGCATGTGGCAAGACACTCCTCGGGGCGCGTCTTGGTTGGGCCTCTCTCCTGGAGGCGCTCATTCAGACCCAGTGGTGACATGTGGCAAGACGCTCCTCGGGGCGCGTCTTGCTTCGGCCTCTCTCCTGAATGCCCTCTGTCAGACCGAGTGTTGAAATGTGGCAAGACTCTCCTCGGGGCGCGTCTTGCTTGGGCTTCTCTCATGGAGGCCCTCAGTCCGACCCAGTGTTGACATGTGTCAAGACGCTCCTCGGGGCGTGTCTTGCTTGGGCCTCTCTCCTGGAGGCGCTCAGTCAGACCCAGTGTTGACATGTGGCAAGACGCTCCTCTGGGCGCGTCTTGCTTGGGCTTCTCTCCTGGAGGCCCTCAGTCAGACCCATTGTTGACATGTGGCAAGACGCTCCTCGGGGCACGTCTTGCTTGGGCCTCTCTCCTGGAGGCGCTCAGTCAGACCGAGTAGTGACATGTGGCAAGACGCTCCTCGGGGCGCGTCTTGCTTGGACCTCCCTCCTGGAGGCGCTCAGTCGGATCGAGTAGTGACATTTGGCAAGACGCTCCTCGGGGCACGTCTTGCTTGGACCTCTCTCCTGGAGGCGCTCAGTTAGACCGAGTAGTGACATGTGGCAAGACGCTCCTCGGGGCGCGTCTTGCTTGGGCCTCTCTCCTGGAGGCGCTCAGTTAGACCGAGTGCTGACATAAGGCAAGACGCTCCTCCGGGCGCATCTTGCTTGGGCCTCTCTCCTGGAGGCGCTAAGTCAGACCCAGTGTTGACACGTGGCAAGACGCTCCTCGGGGCGCGTCTTGCTTGGGCCTCTCTCCTGGAGGTGCTCAGTCAGACACAGTGTTGACATGTGGCGAGACACTCCTCGGGGCGCGTCTTGCTTGGGCTTCTCTCATGGAGGCCCTCAGTAAGACCCATTGTTGACATGTGGAAAGAAGCTCCTCGGGGAGCGTATTGCTTGGGCCTCTCTCCTGGATGCCCTCTGTCAGACCCAGTGTTGACATGTGGCAAGACTCTCCTCGGGGCACGTCTTGCTTGGACCTCTCTCCTGGAGGCGCTCAGTCAGTCTGAGTAGTGACATGTGGCAAGACGCTCCTCGGGGCGCGTCTTGCTTGGGCCTCTCTCCTGGAGGCGCTCAATTAGACCCAGTGTTGACATGTGGCAAGACGCTCCTCGGGGCGCGTCTTGCTTGGGCTTCTCTCCTGGAGGCCCTCAGTCAGACCCATTGTTGACATGTGGCAAGACGCTCCTCGGGGCGCGTCTTTGCTGGGGCCTCTCTCCTGGAGGCGCTCAGTCAGACCCAGTGTTGACATGTGTCAAGACGCTCCTCGGGCGTTTCTTGCTTGCGCCTCTCTCCTGGTGGCGCTCAGTCAGACCCAGAGGTGACATGTGGCAAGACGCTCCTCAGGCCTCTCTCCTGGAGGCGCTCAGTCAGACCCAGTGTTGACATGTGGCAAGACGCTCCTCGGGGCGCGTCTTGCTTGGGCCTCTCTCCTAGAGCCGCTCAGTCAGACCCAGTGTTGACATGTGGCAAGACGCTCCTCGAGGCGCATCTTGCTTGGGCCTCTCTCCTGGATGCCCTCTGTCAGACCCAGTGGTGACACGTGGCAAGACGCTCCTCTGGGCGCGTCTTGCTTGGGCCTCTCTCCTGGAGGAGCTCAGTCAGACCCAGTGGCGACACGTGGCAAGACGCTCCTCGAGGCGCATCTTGCTTGGGCCTCTCTCCTGGAGGCGCTAAGTCAGACACAGTGTTGACACGTGGCAAGACGCTCCTCGGGGCGCATCTTGCTTGGGCCTCTCTCCTGGAGGCGCTCAGTCAGACACAGTGTTGACATGTGGCAAGACACTCCTCGGGGCGCGTCTTGCTTGGGCTTCTCTCATGGAGGCCCTCAGTAAGACACATTGTTGACATGTGGAAAGAAGCTCCTCGGGGCGCGTCTTGCTTTGGCTTCTCTCCTGGAGGCCCTCAGTCAGACCCATTGTTGACATGTGGCAAGACGCTCCTCGGGGCGCGTATTGCTTGGGCCTCTCTCCTGGATGCCCTCTGTCAGACCCAGTGTTGACATGTGGCAAGACTCTCCTCGGGGCGCGTCTTGCTTGGGCTTCTCTCATGGAGGCCCTCAGTCAGACCCAGTGTTGACATGTGTCAAGACGCTCCTCGGGGCGTGTCTTGCTTGGGCCTCTCTCCTGGAGGCGCTCAGTCAGACCCAGTGTTGACACGTGGCAAGACGCTCCTCGGGGCGCTTCTTCCTTGGGCTTCTCTCCTGGAGGCCCTCAGTCAGACCCATTGTTGACATGTGGCAAGACGCTCCTCGGGGCACGTGTTGCTTGGACCTCTCTCCTGGAGGCGCTCAGTCAGACCGAGTAGTGACATGTGGCAAGACGCTCCTCGGGGTATGTCTTGCTTGGGCCTCTCTCCTGGAGGCGCTCAATTAGACCCAGTGTTGACATGTGGCAAGACGCTCCTCGGGGCGCGTCTTGCTTGGGCTTCTCTCCTGGAGGCCCTCAGTCAGACCCATTGTTGACATGTGGCAAGAAGCTCCTCGGGGCGCTTCTTGCTTGGGCCTCTCTCCTGGAGGCGCTCAGTCAGACCGAGTGCTGACATGTGGCAAGACGCTCCTCGGGGCGCGTCTTGCTGGGGCCTCTCTCCTGGAGGCGCTCAGTCAGTCCCAGTGATGACATGTGGCTTGACGCTCCTCGGGGCGCGTCTTGCTTGGGCTTCTCTCCTGGAGGCCCTCAGTCAGACCCATTGTTGACATGTGGCAAGACGCTCCTCGGGGCATGTCTTGCTTGGGCCTCTCTCCGGGAGGCGCTCAGTCAGACCGAGTAGTGACATGTGGCAAGACGCTCCTCGGGGTGCGTCTTGCTTGGACCTCCCTCCTGGAGGCGCTCAGTTAGACCGAGTAGTGACATGTCGCAAGACGCTCCTCGGGGCGCGTCTTGCTTGGGCCTCTCTCCTGGAGGCGCTCAGTCAGACCCCGTGGTGACATGTGGCAAGACGCTCCTCGGGGCGCATCTTGCTTGGGCCTCTCTCCTGGAGGCGCTCAGTCAGACCCAGTGTTGACACGTGGCAAGACGCTCCTCGGGGCGCGTCTTGCTTGGGCCTCTCTCCTGGAGCCGCTCAGTCAGACCCCGTGGTGACATGTGGCAAGACGCTCCTCGGGGCGCATCTTGCTTGGGCCTCTCTCCTGGAGGCGCTCAGTCAGACCCAGTGTTGACACGTGGCAAGACGCTCCTCTGGGCGCGTCTTGCTTGGGCTTCTCTCCTGGAGGCCCTCAGTCAGACCCATTGTTGACATGTGGCAAGACGGTACTCGGGGCACGTCTTGCTTGGGCCTCTCTCCTGGAGGCGCTCAGTCAGACCGAGTATTTACATGTGGCAAGACGCTCCTCGGGGCGCGTCTTGCTTGGACCTCCCTCCTGGAGGCGCTCAGTCAGACCGAGTAGTGACATTTGGCAAGACGCTCCTCGGGGCGCGTCTTGCTTGGGCCTCTCTCCTGGAGGCGCTCAGTCAGAACGAGTGCTGGCATAAGGCAAGACGCTCCTCAGGGCGCGTCTTGCTGGGGCCTCTCTACTGGAGGTGCTCAATCAGACCCAGTGGTGACACGTGGCAAGACGCTCCTCTGGGCGCGTCTTGCTTGGGCCTCTCTCCTGGAGGCGCTAAGTCAGACCCAGTGTTGACATGTGTCAAGACGCTCCTCGGGGCGCGTCTTGCTTGGGCCTCTCTCCTGGAGGCCCTCAGTCAGACCCATTGTTGACATGTGGCAAGACGCTCCTCGTGGCGCGTCTTGCTTGGGCTTCTCTCCTGGAGACGCTCAGACAGACCCAGTGTTGACATGTGACAAGACGCTCCTCGGGGCGCGTCTTGCTTGGGCCTCTCTCCTGGAGGTGCTCAGTCAGAACCAGAGGTGACATGTGGCAAGACGCTCCTCGGGGCGCGTCTTGCTTGGGCCTCTCTCCTGGAGGCCCTCTGTCAGACCCAGTGTTGACATGTGGCAAGACGCTCCTCCGGGCGCATCTTGCTTGGGCCTCTCTCCTGGAGGCGCTCAGTCAGACCCAGTGTTGACATGTGGCAGGACGCTCCTCGGGGCGCGTCTTGCTTGGGCCTCTCTCCTGGAGGCGCTCAGTCAGACCCAGTGTTGGCATGTGGCAAGACACTCCTCGGGGCGCGTCTTGGTTGGGCCTCTCTCCTGGAGGCGCTCATTCAGACCCAGTGGTGACATGTGGCAAGACGCTCCTCGGGGCGCGTATTGCTTCGGCCTCTCTCCTGAATGCCCTCTGTCAGACCGAGTGTTGACATGTGGCAAGACTCTCCTCGGGGCGCGTCTTGCTTGGGCTTCTCTCATGGAGGCCCTCAGTCCGACCCAGTGTTGACATGTGTCAAGACGCTCCTCGGGGCGTGTCTTGCTTGGGCCTCTCTCCTGGAGGCGCTCAGTCAGACCCAGTGTTGACATGTGGCAAGACGCTCCTCTGGGCGCGTCTTGCTTGGGCCTCTCTCCTGGAGGCCCTCAGTCAGACCCATTGTTGACATGTGGCAAGACGCTCCTCGTGGCGCGTCTTGCTTGGGCTTCTCTCCTGGAGACGCTCAGACAGACCCAGTGTTGACATGTGACAAGACGCTCCTCGGGGCGCGTCTTGCTTGGGCCTCTCTCCTGGAGGCGCTCAGTCAGAACCAGAGGTGACATGTGGCAAGACGCTCCTCGGGGCGCGTCTTGCTTGGGCCTCTCTCCTGGAGGCCCTCTGTCAAACCCAGTGTTGACATGTGGCAAGACGCTCCTCCGGGCGCATCTTGCTTGGGCCTCTCTCCTGGAGGCCCTCAGTCAGACACATTGTTGACATGTGGCAAGACGCTCCTCGGGGCGCGTCTTGCTTGGGCCTCTCTCCTGGAGGCGCTCAGTCAGACCCAGTGTTGACATGTGGCAAGACGCTCCTCGGGGCGCGTCTTGCTTGGGCCTCTCTCCTGGAGGCGCTCAGTCAGACCCAGTGTTGACATGTGGCAGGACGCTCCTCGGGGCGCGTCTTGCTTGGGCCTCTCTCCTGGAGGCGCTCAGTCAGACCCAGTGTTGGCATGTGGCAAGACACTCCTCGGGGCGCGTCTTGGTTGGGCCTCTCTCCTGGAGGCGCTCATTCAGACCCAGTGGTGACATGTGGCAAGACGCTCCTCGGGGCGCGTATTGCTTCGGCCTCTCTCCTGAATGCCCTCTGTCAGACCGAGTGTTGACATGTGGCAAGACTCTCCTCGGGGCCCGTCTTGCTTGGGCTTCTCTCATGGAGGCCCTCAGTCCGACCCAGTGTTGACATGTGGCAAGACGCTCCTCTGGGCGCGTCTTGCTTGGGCCTCTCTCCTGGAGGCGCTCAGTCAGACCCAGTGTTGACACGTGGCAAGACGCTCCTCGGGGCGCGTCTTGCTTGGGCCTCTCTCCTGGAGGCGCTCAGTCAGACCCAGTGTTGGCATGTGGCAAGACACTCCTCGGGGCGCGTCTTGGTTGGGCCTCTCTCCTGGAGGCGCTCATTCAGACCCAGTGGTGACATGTGGCAAGACGCTCCTCGGGGCGCGTCTTGCTTCGGCCTCTCTCCTGAATGCCCTCTGTCAGACTGAGTGTTGACATGTGGCAAGACTCTCCTCGGGGCGCGTCTTGCTTGGGCTTCTCTCATGGAGGCCCTCAGTCCGACCCAGTGTTGACATGTGTCAAGACGCTCCTCGGGGCGTGTCTTGCTTGGGCCTCTCTCCTGGAGGCGCTCAGTCAGACCCAGTGTTGACATGTGGAAAGAAGCTCCTCGGGGCGCGTCTTGCTTTGGCTTCTCTCCTGGAGGCCCTCAGTCAGACCCATTGTTGACATGTGGCAAGACGCTCCTCGGGGCGCGTATTGCTTGGGCCTCTCTCCTGGATGCCCTCTGTCAGACCCAGTGTTGACATGTGGCAAGACTCTCCTCGGGGCGCGTCTTGCTTGGGCTTCTCTCATGGAGGCCCTCAGTCAGACCCAGTGTTGACATGTGTCAAGACGCTCCTCGGGGCGTGTCTTGCTTGGGCCTCTCTCCTGGAGGCGCTCAGTCAGACCCAGTGTTGACACGTGGCAAGACGCTCCTCGGGGCGCTTCTTCCTTGGGCTTCTCTCCTGGAGGCCCTCAGTCAGACCCATTGTTGACATGTGGCAAGACGCTCCTCGGGGCACGTGTTGCTTGGACCTCTCTCCTGGAGGCGCTCAGTCAGACCGAGTAGTGACATGTGGCAAGACGCTCCTCGGGGTATGTCTTGCTTGGGCCTCTCTCCTGGAGGCGCTCAATTAGACCCATTGTTGACATGTGGCAAGAAGCTCTTCGGGGCGCTTCTTGTTTGGGCCTCTCTCCTGGAGGCGCTCAGTCAGACCGAGTGCTGACATGTGGCAAGACGCTCCTCGGGGCGCGTCTTGCTGGGGCCTCTCTCCTGGAGGCGCTCAGTCAGTCCCAGTGATGACATGTGGCTTGACGCTCCTCGGGGCGCGTCTTGCTTGGGCTTCTCTCCTGGAGGCCCTCAGTCAGACCCATTGTTGACATGTGGCAAGACGCTCCTCGGGGCATGTCTTGCTTGGGCCTCTCTCCGGGAGGCGCTCAGTCAGACCGAGTAGTGACATGTGGCAAGACGCTCCTCGGGGTGCGTCTTGCTTGGACCTCTCTCCTGGAGGCGCTCAGTTAGACCGAGTAGTGACATGTCGCAAGACGCTCCTCGGGGCGCGTCTTGCTTGGGCCTCTCTCCTGGAGGCGCTCAGTCAGACCCCGTGGTGACATGTGGCAAGACGCTCCTCGGGGCGCGTATTGCTTCGGCCTCTCTCCTGAATGCCCTCTGTCAGACCGAGTGTTGACATGTGGCAAGACTCTCCTCGGGGCGCGTCTTGCTTGGGCTTCTCTCATGGAGACCCTCAGTCCGACCCAGTGTTGACATGTGTCAAGACGCTCCTCGGGGCGTGTCTTGCTTGGGCCTCTCTCCTGGAGGCGCTCAGTCAGACCCAGTGTTGACATGTGGCAAGACGCTCCTCTGGGCGCGTCTTGCTTGGGCCTCTCTCCTGGAGGCGCTCAGTCAGACCCAGTGTTGACACGTGGCAAGACGCTCCTCGGGGCGCGTCTTGCTTGGGCCTCTCTCCTGGAGGCGCTCAGTCAGACCCAGTGTTGGCATGTGGCAAGACACTCCTCGGGGCGCGTCTTGGTTGGGCCTCTCGCCTGGAGGCGCTCATTCAGACCCAGTGGTGACATGTGGCAAGACGCTCCTCGGGGCGCGTCTTGCTTCGGCCTCTCTCCTGAATGCCCTCTGTCAGACAGAGTGTTGACATGTGGCAAGACTCTCCTCGGGGCGCGTCTTGCTTGGGCTTCTCTCATGGAGGCCCTCAGTCCGACCCAGTGTTGACATGTGTCAAGACGCTCCTCGGGGCGTGTCTTGCTTGGGCCTCTCTCCTGGAGGCGCTCAGTCAGACCCAGTGTTGTCATGTGGCAAGACGCTCCTCTGGGCGCGTCTTGCTTGGGCTTCTCTCCTGGAGGCCCTCAGTCAGACCCATTGTTGACATGTGGCAAGACGGTACTCGGGGCACGTCTTGCTTGGGCCTCTCTCCTGGAGGCGCTCAGTCAGACCGAGTATTTACATGTGGCAAGACGCTCCTCGGGGCGCGTCTTGCTTGGACCTCCCTCCTGGAGGCGCTCAGTCAGACCGAGTAGTGACATTTGGCAAGACGCTCCTCGGGGCGCGTCTTGCTTGGGCCTCTCTCCTGGAGGCGCTCAGTCAGAACGAGTGCTGACATAAGGCAAGACGCTCCTCAGGGCGCGTCTTGCTGGGGCCTCTCTACTGGAGGTGCTCAATCAGACCCAGTGGTGACACGTGGCAAGACGCTCCTCTGGGCGCGTCTTGCTTGGGCCTCTCTCCTGGAGGCGCTAAGTCAGACCCAGTGTTGACATGTGTCAAGACGCTCCTCGGGGCGCGTCTTGCTTGGGCCTCTCTCCTGGAGGCCCTCAGTCAGACCCATTGTTGACATGTGGCAAGACGCTCCTCGTGGCGCGTCTTGCTTGGGCTTCTCTCCTGGAGACGCTCAGACAGACCCAGTGTTGACATATGACAAGACGCTCCTCGGGGCGCGTCTTGCTTGGGCCTCTCTCCTGGAGGTGCTCAGTCAGAACCAGAGGTGACATGTGGCAAGACGCTCCTCGGGGCGCGTCTTGCTTGGGCCTCTCTCCTGGAGGCCCTCTGTCAGACCCAGTGTTGACATGTGGCAAGACGCTCCTCCGGGCGCATCTTGCTTGGGCCTCTCTCCTGCAGGCCCTCAGTCAGACACATTGTTGACATGTGGCAAGACGCTCCTCGGGGCGCGTCTTGCTTGGGCCTCTCTCCTGGAGGCGCTCAGTCAGACCCAGTGTTGACATGTGGCAAGACGCTCCTCGGGGCGCGTCTTGCTTGGGCCTCTCTCCTGGAGGCGCTCAGTCAGACCCAGTGTTGACATGTGGCAGGACGCTCCTCGGGGCGCGTCTTGCTTGGGCCTCTCTCCTGGAGGCGCTCAGTCAGACCCAGTGTTGGCATGTGGCAAGACACTCCTCGGGGCGCGTCTTGGTTGGGCCTCTCTCCTGGAGGCGCTCATTCAGACCCAGTGGTGACATGTGGCAAGACGCTCCTCGGGGCGCGTATTGCTTCGGCCTCTCTCCTGAATGCCCTCTGTCAGACCGAGTGTTGACATGTGGCAAGACTCTCCTCGGGGCGCGTCTTGCTTGGGCTTCTCTCATGGAGGCCCTCAGTCCGACCCAGTGTTGACATGTGTCAAGACGCTCCTCGGGGCGTGTCTTGCTTGGGCCTCTCTCCTGGAGGCGCTCAGTCAGACCCAGTGTTGACATGTGGCAAGACGCTCCTCTGGGAGCGTCTTGCTTGGGCCTCTCTCCTGGAGGCGCTAAGTCAGACCCAGTGTTGACATGTGTCAAGACGCTCCTCGGGTCGCGTCTTGCTTGGGCCTCTCTCCTGGAGGCCCTCAGTCAGACCCATTGTTGACATGTGGCAAGACGCTCCTCGTGGCGCGTCTTGCTTGGGCTTCTCTCCTGGAGACGCTCAGACAGACCCAGTGTTGACATGTGACAAGACGCTCCTCGGGGCGCGTCTTGCTTGGGCCTCTCTCCTGGAGGCGCTCAGTCAGAACCAGAGGTGACATGTGGCAAGACGCTCCTCGGGGCGCGTCTTGCTTGGGCCTCTCTCCTGGAGGCCCTCTGTCAAACCCAGTGTTGACATGTGGCAAGACGCTCCTCCGGGCGCATCTTGCTTGGGCCTCTCTCCTGGAGGCCCTCAGTCAGACACATTGTTGACATGTGGCAAGACGCTCCTCGGGGCGCGTCTTGCTTGGGCCTCTCTCCTGGAGGCGCTCAGTCAGACCCAGTGTTGACATGTGGCAAGACGCTCCTCGGGGCGCGTCTTGCTTGGGCCTCTCTCCTGGAGGCGCTCAGTCAGACCCAGTGTTGACATGTGGCAGGACGCTCCTCGGGGCGCGTCTTGCTTGGGCCTCTCTCCTGGAGGCGCTCAGTCAGACCCAGTGTTGGCATGTGGCAAGACACTCCTCGGGGCGCGTCTTGGTTGGGCCTCTCTCCTGGAGGCGCTCATTCAGACCCAGTGGTGACATGTGGCAAGACGCTCCTCGGGGCGCGTATTGCTTCGGCCTCTCTCCTGAATGCCCTCTGTCAGACCGAGTGTTGACATGTGGCAAGACTCTCCTCGGGGCCCGTCTTGCTTGGGCTTCTCTCATGGAGGCCCTCAGTCCGACCCAGTGTTGACATGTGTCAAGACGCTCCTCGGGGCGTGTCTTGCTTGGGCCTCTCTCCTGGAGGCGCTCAGTCAGACCCAGTGTTGACATGTGGCAAGACGCTCCTCTGGGCGCGTCTTGCTTGGGCCTCTCTCCTGGAGGCGCTCAGTCAGACCCAGTGTTGACACGTGGCAAGACGCTCCTCGGGGCGCGTCTTGCTTGGGCCTCTCTCCTGGAGGCGCTCAGTCAGACCCAGTGTTGGCATGTGGCAAGACACTCCTCGGGGCGCGTCTTGGTTGGGCCTCTCTCCTGGAGGCGCTCATTCAGACCCAGTGGTGACATGTGGCAAGACGCTCCTCGGGGCGCGTCTTGCTTCGGCCTCTCTCCTGAATGCCCTCTGTCAGACTGAGTGTTGACATGTGGCAAGACTCTCCTCGGGGCGCGTCTTGCTTGGGCTTCTCTCATGGAGGCCCTCAGTCCGACCCAGTGTTGACATGTGTCAAGACGCTCCTCGGGGCGTGTCTTGCTTGGGCCTCTCTCCTGGAGGCGCTCAGTCAGACCCAGTGTTGACATGTGGAAAGAAGCTCCTCGGGGCGCGTCTTGCTTTGGCTTCTCTCCTGGAGGCCCTCAGTCAGACCCATTGTTGACATGTGGCAAGACGCTCCTCGGGGCGCGTATTGCTTGGGCCTCTCTCCTGGATGCCCTCTGTCAGACCCAGTGTTGACATGTGGCAAGACTCTCCTCGGGGCGCGTCTTGCTTGGGCTTCTCTCATGGAGGCCCTCAGTCAGACCCAGTGTTGACATGTGTCAAGACGCTCCTCGGGGCGTGTCTTGCTTGGGCCTCTCTCCTGGAGGCGCTCAGTCAGACCCAGTGTTGACACGTGGCAAGACGCTCCTCGGGGCGCTTCTTCCTTGGGCTTCTCTCCTGGAGGCCCTCAGTCAGACCCATTGTTGACACGTGGCAAGACGCTCCTCGGGGCACGTGTTGCTTGGACCTCTCTCCTGGAGGCGCTCAGTCAGACCGAGTAGTGACATGTGGCAAGACGCTCCTCGGGGTATGTCTTGCTTGGGCCTCTCTCCTGGAGGCGCTCAATTAGACCCAGTGTTGACATGTGGCAAGACGCTCCTCGGGGCGCGTCTTGCTTGGGCTTCTCTCCTGGAGGCCCTCAGTCAGACCCATTGTTGACATGTGGCAAGAAGCTCCTCGGGGCGCTTCTTGTTTGGGCCTCTCTCCTGGAGGCGCTCAGTCAGACCGAGTGCTGACATGTGGCAAGACGCTCCTCGGGGCGCGTCTTGCTGGGGCCTCTCTCCTGGAGGCGCTCAGTCAGTCCCAGTGATGACATGTGGCTTGACGCTCCTCGGGGCGCGTCTTGCTTGGGCTTCTCTCCTGGAGGCCCTCAGTCAGACCCATTGTTGACATGTGGCAAGACGCTCCTCGGGGCATGTCTTGCTTGGGCCTCTCTCCGGGAGGCGCTCAGTCAGACCGAGTAGTGACATGTGGCAAGACGCTCCTCGGGGTGCGTCTTGCTTGGACCTCTCTCCTGGAGGCGCTCAGTTAGACCGAGTAGTGACATGTCGCAAGACGCTCCTCGGGGCACGTCTTGCTTGGGCCTCTCTCCTGGAGGCGCTCAGTCAGACCCCGTGGTGACATGTGGCAAGACGCTCCTCGGGGCGCATCTTGCTTGGGCCTCTCTCCTGGAGGCGCTCAGTCAGACCCAGTGTTGACACGTGGCAAGACGCTCCTCGGGGCGCGTCTTGCTTGGGCCTCTCTCCTGGAGCCGCTCAGTCAGACCCAGTGTTGACATGTGGCAAGACACTCCTCGGGGCGCGTCTTGGTTGGGCCTCTCTCCTGGAGGCGCTCATTCAGACCCAGTGGTGACATGTGGCAAGACGCTCCTCGGGGCGCGTATTGCTTCGGCCTCTCTCCTGAATGCCCTCTGTCAGACCGAGTGTTGACATGTGGCAAGACTCTCCTCGGGGCGCGTCTTGCTTGGGCTTCTCTCATGGAGACCCTCAGTCCGACCCAGTGTTGACATGTGTCAAGACGCTCCTCGGGGCGTGTCATGCTTGGGCCTCTCTCCTGGAGGCGCTCAGTCAGACCCAGTGTTGACATGTGGCAAGACGCTCCTCTGGGCGCGTCTTGCTTGGGCCTCTCTCCTGGAGGCGCTCAGTCAGACCCAGTGTTGACACGTGGCAAGACGCTCCTCGGGGCGCGTCTTGCTTGGGCCTCTCTCCTGGAGGCGCTCAGTCAGACCCAATGTTGGCATGTGGCAAGACACTCCTCGGGGCGCGTCTTGGTTGGGCCTCTCGCCTGGAGGCGCTCATTCAGACCCAGTGGTGACATGTGGCAAGACGCTCCTCGGGGCGCGTCTTGCTTCGGCCTCTCTCCTGAATGCCCTCTGTCAGACAGAGTGTTGACATGTGGCAAGACTCTCCTCGGGGCGCGTCTTGCTTGGGCTTCTCTCATGGAGGCCCTCAGTCCGACCCAGTGTTGACATGTGTCAAGACGCTCCTCGGGGCGCGTCTTGCTTGGACCTCCCTCCTGGAGGCGCTCAGACAGACCGAGTAGTGACATTTGGCAAGACGCTCCTCGGGGCGCGTCTTGCTTGGGCCTCTCTCCTGGAGGCGCTCAGTCAGAACGAGTGCTGACATAAGGCAAGACGCTCCTCAGGGCGCGTCTTGCTGGGGCCTCTCTACTGGAGGTGCTCAATCAGACCCAGTGGTGACACGTGGCAAGACGCTCCTCTGGGCGCGTCTTGCTTGGGCCTCTCTCCTGGAGGCGCTAAGTCAGACCCAGTGTTGACATGTGTCAAGACGCTCCTCGGGGCGCGTCTTGCTTGGGCCTCTCTCCTGGAGGCCCTCAGTCAGACCCATTGTTGACATGTGGCAAGACGCTCCTCGTGGCGCGTCTTGCTTGGGCTCCTCTCCTGGAGACGCTCAGACAGACCCAGTGTTGACATGTGACAAGACGCTCCTCGGGGCGGGTCTTGCTTGGGCCTCTCTCCTGGAGGTGCTCAGTCAGAACCAGAGGTGACATGTGGCAAGACGCTCCTCGGGGCGCGTCTTGCTTGGGCCTCTCTCCTGGAGGCCCTCTGTCAAACCCAGTGTTGACATGTGGCAAGACGCTCCTCCGGGCGCATCTTGCTTGGGCCTCTCTCCTGGAGGCCCTCAGTCAGACACATTGTTGACATGTGGCAAGACGCTCCTCGGGGCGCGTCTTGCTTGGGCCTCTCTCCTGGAGGCGCTCAGTCAGACCCAGTGTTGACATATGGCAAGACGCTCCTCGGGGCGCGTCTTGCTTGGGCCTCTCTCCTGGAGGCGCTCAGTCAGACCCAGTGTTGACATGTGGCAGGACGCTCCTCGGGGCGCGTCTTGCTTGGGCCTCTCTCCTGGAGGCGCTCAGTCAGACCCAGTGTTGGCATGTGGCAAGACACTCCTCGGGGCGCGTCTTGGTTGGGCCTCTCTCCTGGAGGCGCTCATTCAGACCCAGTGGTGACATGTGGCAAGACGCTCCTCGGGGCGCGTATTGCTTCGGCCTCTCTCCTGAATGCCCTCTGTCAGACCGAGTGTTGACATGTGGCAAGACTCTCCTCGGGGCCCGTCTTGCTTGGGCTTCTCTCATGGAGGCCCTCAGTCCGACCCAGTGTTGACATGTGTCAAGACGCTCCTCGGGGCGTGTCTTGCTTGGGCCTCTCTCCTGGAGGCGCTCAGTCAGACCCAGTGTTGACATGTGGCAAGACGCTCCTCTGGGCGCGTCTTGCTTGGGCCTCTCTCCTGGAGGCGCTCAGTCAGACCCAGTGTTGACACGTGGCAAGACGCTCCTCGGGGCGCGTCTTGCTTGGGCCTCTCTCCTGGAGGCGCTCAGTCAGACCCAGTGTTGGCATGTGGCAAGACACTCCTCGGGGCGCGTCTTGGTTGGGCCTCTCTCCTGGAGGCGCTCATTCAGACCCAGTGGTGACATGTGGCAAGACGCTCCTCGGGGCGCGTCTTGCTTCGGCCTCTCTCCTGAATGCCCTCTGTCAGACTGAGTGTTGACATGTGGCAAGACTCTCCTCGGGGCGCGTCTTGCTTGGGCTTCTCTCATGGTGGCCCTCAGTCCGACCCAGTGTTGACATGTGTCAAGACGCTCCTCGGGGCGTGTCTTGCTTGGGCCTCTCTCCTGGAGGCGCTCAGTCAGACCCAGTGTTGACATGTGGCAAGACGCTCCTCTGGGCGCGTCTTGCTTGGGCTTCTCTCCTGGAGGCCCTCAGTCAGACCCATTGTTGACATGTGGCAAGACGCTCCTCGGGGCACGTCTTGCTTGGGCCTCTCTCCTGGAGGTGCTCAGTCAGACCGAGTAGTGACATTTGGCAAGACGCTCCTCGGGGCGCGTCTTGCTTGGACCTCTCTCCTGGAGGCGCTCAGTTAGACCGAGTAGTGACATGTGGCAAGACGCTCCTCGGGGCGCGTCTTGCTTGGGCCTCTCTCCTGGAGGCGTTCAGTCAGACCGAGTGCTGAAATAAGGCAAGACGCTCCTCGGGGCGCGTCTTGCTGGGGCCTCTCTCCTGGAGGAGCTCAGTCAGACCCAGTGGTGACACGTGGCAAGACGCTCCTCCGGGCGCATCTTGCTTGGGCCTCTCTCCTGGAGGCGCTCAGTCAGACCCAGTGTTGACATGTGGCTAGACTCTCCTCGGGGCGCGTCTTGCTTGGGCCTCTTCCTGGAGGCGCTCAGTCAGACCAAGTGGTGACATGTGGCAAGACGCTCCTCGGGGCGCGTCTTGCTTTGGCCTCTCTCCTGGAGGCGCTCAGTCAGACCGAGTGCTGACATGTGGCAAGAAGCTCCTCGGGGCGCGTCTTGCTTGGGCCTCTCTCCTGGAGGCCCTCAGTCAGACCCATTGTTGACATGTGGCAAGACGCTCCTCGGGGCGCGTCTTGCTTGGGCCTCTCTCCTGGAGGCGCTCAGTCAGACCCAGTGTTGACATGTTGCAAGACGCTCCTCGGGGCGCGTCTTGCTTGGGCCTCTCTCCTGGAGGCGCTCAGTCAGACCCAGTGTTGACATGTGGCAAGACGCTCCTCGGGGCGCGTCTTGCTTGGGCCTCTCTCCTGGAGGCGCTCAGTCAGACCCAGTGGTGACACGTGGAAAGACGCTCCTCGGGGTGCGTCTTGCTTGGGCCTCTCTCCTGGAGGCGCTCAGTCAGCTGGCCGCATTATCACTCGCGATGTCTATCCTGACATGCCCGTTTCTGATTTCTATGTATATTAAATTATGACAAGAGCTACGGTGGTTACGATTACACTCTGACCACGTGCCTTAGTTTCTGCTAGTGACCTATAAATACATTTGACCACTTGCTCTCACTGCCATTAAAGCGGCTGTACCCACACGTACAAAACCCAAGAAAAAAAATTATCTCGCTGTCTGTACTGGGTGTACTCTCAGTAGTCGCAGTTGCTCAGGCCATGGTGGTACGCTCACATAACGCCTCTGAGATACGTCCCATCACACCACCTCCTAGACTACTCGCGAAGGAGTATTCAACACCCCCCTTTGTACAAAGACAACCATTATAACGAGCACAGCACAACGCTTGCCGCACGCGAAGACAACATGCAGGAGACAACGCTACCACCTGTCGTGAGAACAACGGATTCGAGTGACAACGATCGCGACTATGACGAGCACATTACCACACCCTCTGTGCACGAAGACCAGGTGCAGGAGACAACGCTACCACCTGTCTTGAGAAACAAGAGTTTGGTTAACAATGATCATCGTCGTGTCCCATTGTAAACGGGCGCGCCATCGCACACATCGTACATGTGTGTTAACCCACCTGTATGCGACAGACTTTGTGTGTTGCATGACATGGAGATGTATTGACATCTGTGTCAATACAGGACTCTCTGTAAGCCTGGAGCTGGTCGCTAACGACCCGTGCATGCGCCACACAAAAGGTATCGTACATGTGTTAACCCACCTGTATGCGACAGACTTTGTGTGTTGCATGACATCGAGATGTATTGACGTCTGTGTCAATACAGGACTGTATAAGCTGGGAGCTGGACTCTAACGACCCGTGCTTGCGCCACACAAAAGGTAACTCGACTAACTACAAAACGCATATTGTGATGTAGAAAGTTGGCTCGACTGTTTGAATCAGCTGCAGCTGCGGTTTACTCACGAAGTGAATCGCACGCTTGTTAGAAGTACATTCGGAGCACTTAAAAAATATATCGCTCTCATCGAGTTCCGTCTCAGTGTTCACCGGCTGATGGGCAAGAGCGTGACATGGGATCGCCAGGAACTTACTTAAGGACTATCATCTCATTTGGCATTTACTCACGGACCCAAGAAACCAGTTCCGAAAAATGGTCGAGAATTATAACTTGTCTAATAGCAACTGGAAGATATGTTGCGTCATAAGCCTCTGATGGTTCACAATGTGCACGGTCCACTCGAAATCCTAATGCTGTATTTGTAGTACATACACTAAGTCTTCTCTGTTGATGTCAGACTAGAGTTTTATTAGAGTTTTACTTTGCAACAATGGGATTCGAGCAGTTGATGTGTATATTTTTAATAGTGCACAATGCTACTATTCCTAGGCTGAATGTATGACATGGCTCTTATGTATCATTATGTATCGTTTCCATTAAGTACTAATTTAAATAAAGTCCCTCTGTCCTCAGTGCTAGGTTGTGGGTTTAATACACATTATTATGATCAACCTGTTGAATAGTATAATAACAATATTCCTGTAAAAGTCATTTAGTAATGAACAACCTCAGTTCTGTGAAAGAACATCATGTCTCTTATGTGTGCACTGCAGGCCTGACCGGGGTTTGCACGCAAGGGCCTGTGTGTGTGTGTGTGTGTGTGTGTGTGTGTGTGTGTGTGTGTGTGTGTGTGTGTGTGTGAAACAAATAAAGATAAAAATAGCTAGTGCGGCCATGAGCGGTCGTGCAGGGTAGAGGCTGCGCGAAAACGCCTCTAAAACAAGCGAGTGCCCACGCCCGATCCGTGGAAGCACGTAGAACTAGCAAAAGTACTAGCAGAAATCAACGATCGCACACGGGTCATTGAGTGTGTACAGGGTTCGTCTGCGTGTGTGGCATTGGGCAATCTAGCGGCAACCGAGTGGCCTGAAGGCGGAACCGGCCAACCCGTCGCCCTAACCATCGTTGCGCTTCGAGATGAACTATTGCTAAAGATGATCGTCTTCATCAACCACGGCGCTACCAGAGTTACCATGACATGCGCCTTAAAAGCGTTCTCGTTTGGGTCAGCGCCACCAGAATTGAATTGGCAAGTCAGCGGATATTACACAACTCGTAACGAAGACCCTCTCCGCGACCTCGCGGCCAGTGTGCGCAGTGTACAGCAAATGACAAACGATGTTGCGAGCGATATATCGGAAAAACTTTGCACTGACGCGACGGTCGCCACTGCAGGTTGTGTGAGTCTCACGCAAAGTGCCATATCAAACGTGCGCAAGCTAGTGACTAGCAACTTCACCAGATCCGTAGATTCTGCATACGCTCGGATACGAATGAAAGTATTGAGAGATAACACCGACACGAGTTCCGCGACGGCGCTGGCTGCAGTCGCTACAACACTGGATTTATTAATCAACGTAATTGTGATCGTAATGGCGTTTCGAGTGTGCACCAGAAACTACAACCAGTACTACAGAAAACTGGCATGAGGGTCGCGGTCTAACGTTATGTTGGTGTCTCGCATCGACCGTCGACGGCCGTTTGCCAGCGGCTGAAAATGGCACAGTTGACGAAATGGAAACGCCGACCGTCGATAGCGCACTCTCGCAAGTTCCAACCGCACCATCTCAGGAGACAGACCACAGAGTCATATTAGCGGAGGGTAGATAGAAAATGCGCAAACCGCCGCAACCGCCCATATACATACTATACGAGTTCAACATAGAGTGGAGTAAGAAGTTATTACCGATTGTATTTCCAACGTGCAAGCAGCTGGTGTGTGACGCTTTACTTGAGTATCACAGAGGTTGCGATGTCCTGTGTTCCACGAGCGCATGGAAACAAGTGAACGAACTTCTACCGACCGTACTATTGGGGTATGAGCGAGCTGTAAAATCAATACACGCTAGGCACGCGGACTTTGCCGTGTTACTGGACACGCATATCGCAACAGCAAAACCGGGTCAAGTGTTCGGGGCGTCACCGCGCTCGACTATACACGTCTTGGCCTACCACGAGTACATGAGCCCACAAGATCCTAAGCGAGGTCGAAGCCGTTGTGTCTACCCAACGCAAATTCAGCACAGCCGTGCGCGCTAAGACAAGTCCCTCTAGACTGCTGGAAACTTTGGAAACGTGGAAGGCTGGCGTGTACGCGCTTTCTTCACATCTCAATGGTATGATCGCGATACTCTCGGCCGCACAACAACTAATGGTCATGTGTTCGGAAGGTCTGATCAGGTCTGACATGACCGGTTGTCAATCGACGTCGAGCGTGCACTCACACACGGATATCCTGGCGTACAGTAAAGCGACAGCGACCTATATGCTCACGTTGATCGCCGATGTTTCGAAGGGCAATCGAGTGTGTTGGCTGACGAAAGCTATGGTGACCGACGGTCGCGTCGACTACAATGTGCCTCATTGCGACTGGAGAGGCGTATGTGATCCTTTGCAAATCGACAACACCACCGCGGTCGAGTGCGAAGTCACGGTCGGCGGCGTGTTGTCCTTACTGTGCCCCATACAATGTGACGGTCCGTGTGATGGACCGGTGTGTTACGACCCGACTAACGAAACGTACCAGGTGATAACATTGCATCTGCCCATTACAGCGGAGCGAGCGTTTCGCCACACTCCCAAACCAAGGTTAATAGTTGTAGCGCACGCCCTTTCGGACCTCGGTGCACGCGAAACACTGGTGTACACTCACAACATCACGCTCGAGACAGCTCAAGCGTTACGCGAAACAAAGGACGTGTTCAAATCCATAGAGAATATACGGTCTTTAGCGTATGCGTATATAAAGAAGGTCGATGACATTTACAGACCCGGCGGTGTGGGCACCATAGTAGAAATACAAGGTGCTCTCAAGCGCACACAGATACTGGCCGCATTATCACTCGCGATGTCTATCCTGACTTACCCGTTTCTGATTTCTATGTATATTAAATTATGACAAGAGCTACCTTAAGTGGTTACGATTACACTCTGACCACGTGCCTTAGTTTCTGCTAGTGACCTATAAATACATTTGCCCACTTGCTCTCACTGCCATTAAAGCGGCTGTACCCACACGTACAACACCCAAGAAAAAAAATGATCTCGCTGTCTGTACTGGGTGTACTCTCAGTAGTCGCAGTTGCTCAGGCCATGGTGGTACGCTCACATAACGCCTCTGAGATACGTTCCATCACACCACCTCCTAGACTACTCGCGAAGGAGTATTCAACACCCCCTTTGTACGAAGACAACCATGATAACGAGCACAGCACAACGCTTGCCGCACGTGAAGACAACATGCAGGAGACAACGCTACCACCTGTCGTGAGAACAACGGATTCGAGTGACAACGATCGCGACTATGACGAGCACATTACAAATCCCTCTGTGCACGAAGACCAGGTGCAGGAGACAACGCTACCACCTGTCATGAGAAACAAGAGTTTGGTTAACAATGATCATCGTCGTGTCCCATTGTAAACGGGCGCGCCATCGCACACATCGTACATGTGTGTTAACCCACCTGTATGCGACAGACTTTGTGTGTTGCATGACATCGAGATGTATTGACGTCTGTGTCAATTAAGGACTCTCTATAAGCCAGGAGCTGGATGCTAACGACCCATGCATGCGCCACACAAAAGGTATCGTACATTTGTTAACCCACCTGTATGCGACAGACTTTGTGTGTTGCATGGCATCGAGATGTATTGACGTCTGTGTCACCGACCCAATATAAATACATATACCCACTTGCTCTCACTGCCATTAAAGCGGCTGTACCCACACGTACAACACCCAAGAAAAAAAATGATCTCGCTGTCTGTACTGGGTGTACTCTCACTAGTCGCAGTTGCTCAGGCCATGGTGATACGCTCAAATAACGCCTCTGAGATACGTCCCATCACGCCATCTCCTAGACTACTCGCGAAGGAGTATTCAACACCCCCTTTGTACGAAGACAACCATTATAACGAGCACAGCACATTGCTTGCCGCACGCGTAGACAACATACAGGAGACAACGCTACCACCTGTCGTGAGAACAACGGATTCGAGTGACAACGATCGCGACTATGACGAGGACATTACACCACCCTCTGTGCACGAAGACCAGGTGCAGGAGACAACGCTACCACCTGTCGTGAGAAACAAGAGTTTGGTTAACAATGATCATCGTCGTGTCCCATTGTAAATGGGCTCGCCATCGCACACATCGTACATGTGTGTTAACCCACCTGTTTGCGACAGACTTTGTGTGTTGCATGACATCGAGATGTCTTGACGTCTGTGTCAATACAGGACTCTCTATAAGCCGGGAGCTGGACGCTAACGACCCGTGCATGCGCCACACAAAAGGTATCGTACATGTGTTAACCCACCTGTATACGACAGACTTTGTGTGTTGCATGACATCGAGATGTATTGACGTCTGTGTCAATACAGGACTCTATAAGCTGGGAGCTGGACGCTAACGACCCGTGCATGCGCCACACAAAAGGTAACTCGACTAACTACAAAACGCATATTGTGATGTAGAATGTTGGCTCGACTGTTTGAATCAGCTGCAGCTGCGGTTTACTCACAAAGTGAATCGCACGCTTGTTAGAAGTACATTCGGAGCACTTAAAAAATACATCGCTCTCATCGAGTTCCGTCTCAGCGTTCACCGGCTGATGGGCTAGAGCGTGACATGGGATCGCCAGGAACTTACTTAAGGACTATCATCTCATTTGGCATTTACTCACGGACCCAAGAAACCAGTTTCGAAAAATGGTCGAGAATTATAACTTGTCTAATAGCAACTGGAAAATATGTTGCGTCATAAGCCTCTGATGGTTCACAAGGTGCACGGTCCACTCGAAATCCTAATGCTGTATTTGTAGTACATACACTAAGTCTTCTCTGTTGATGTCAGACTAGAGTTTTATTAGAGTTTTACTTTGCAACAATGGGATTCGAGCAGTTGATGTGTATATTTTTAATAGTGCACAATGCTACTATTCCTAGGCTGAATGTATGACATGGCTCTTATGTATCATTATGTATCGTTTCCATTAAGTACTAATTTAAATAAAGTCCCTCTGTCCTCAGTGCTAGGTTGTGGGTTTAATACACATTATTATGATCAACCTGTTGAATAGTATAATAACAATATTCCTGTAAAAGTCATTTAGTAATGAACAACCTCAGTTCTGTGAAAGAACATCATGTCTCTTATGTGTGCACTGCAGGCCTGACCGGGGTTTGCACGCAAGGGCCTGTGTGTGTGTGTGTGTGTGTGTGTGTGTGTGTGTGTGTGTGTGTGTGTGTGTGTGTGTGTGTGTGTGTGTGAAACAAATAAAGATAAATATAGCTAGTGCGGCCACGAGCGGTCGTGCAGGGTAGAGGCTGCGCGAAAACGCCTCTAAAACAAGCGCGTGCCCACGCCCGATACATGGAAGCACGTAGAACTAGCAAACGTACTAGCAGAAATCAACGACCGCACACGGGTCTTTGAGTGTGTACAGGGTTCGTCTGCGTGTGTGGCATTGGGCAATCTAGCGGCCACCGAGTGGCCTGAAGGCAGAACCGGCCAACCCGTCGCCCTCACCTTCGTTGCGCTTCGAGATGAACTATTGCTAAAGATGATCGTCCTCATCAACCACGGCGCTACCAGAGTAGCTCGTAACGAAGACCCTCTCTGCGACCTCGTGGCCAGTGTGCGCAGTGTACAGCAAATGACAAACGATGTTGCGAGCGATATATCGGAAAAACTTTGCACTGACGCGACGGTCGCCACTGCAGGTTGTGTGAGTCTCGCGCAAAGTGCCATATCAAACATGCGCAAGCTAGTGACAAGCAACTTCACCAGATCCGTAGATTCTGCATACGCTCGGATACGAATGAAAGTATCGAGAGATAACACCGACACGAGTTGTGCGACGGCGCTGGCTGCAGTCGCTACAACACTGGATTTATTAATCAACGTAATTGTGATCATAATGGCGTTTCGAGTGTGCACCAGAAACTACAACCAGCACTACAGAAAACTGGCATGAGGGTCGCGGTCTAACGTTATGTTGGTGTCTCGCATCGACCGTCGACAGCCGTTTGCCAGCGGCTGAAAATGGCACAGTTTACGAAATGGAAACGCCGACCGTCGATAGCGCTCTCTTAAGTTCCAACCGCACCATCTCAGGAGACAGACCACAGAGTCATATTAGCGGAGGGTAGATAGAAAATGCGCAAACCGCCGCAACCGCCCATATACATACTATACGAGTTCAACATAGAGTGGAGTAAGAAGTTACTACCGATTGTATTTCCAACGTGCAAGCAGCTGGTGTGTGACGCTTTACTTGAGTATCACAGAGGTTGCGATGTCCTGTGTTCCACGAGCGCATGGAAACAAGTGAACGAACTTCTACGGACCGTACTGTTGGGGTATGAGCGAGCTGTAAAATCAATACACGCTAGACACGCGGACTTTGCCGTGTTACTGGACACGCATATCGCCACAACAAAACCGGGTAAGGTGTTCGGGGCGTCACCGCGCTCGACTATACACATCTTGGCCTACCACGAGTACATGAGCCCACAGATCCTAAGCGAGGTCGAAGCCGTTGTGTCTACACAACGCAAATTCAGCACTGCCATGCGAGCTAAGACAAGTCCCTCTAGACTGCTGGAAACTTTGGAAACGCGGAAGGCTGGCGTGTACGGACTTTCTACACATCTCAACGGTATGATCGCGATACTCTCAGCCGCACAACAACTAATGGTCATGTGTTCGGAAGGTCTGATCAGGTCTGACATGACCGGTTGTCAATCGACGTCGAGCGTGCACTCACACACGGATATCCTGGCGTACAGTAAAGCGACGGCGACCTCTACGCTCACGTTGATCGCCGATGTTTCGAAGGGCAATCGAGTGTGTTGGCTGACGAAAGCTATGGTGACCGACGGTCGCGTCGACTACAATGTGCCTCATTGCGACTGGAGAGGCGTATGTGATCCTTTGCAAATCGACAACACCACCGCGGTCGAGTGCGAAGTCACGGTCGGCGGCGTGTTGTCCTTACTGTGCCCCATACAATGTGACGGTCCGTGTCACGGACCGGTGTGTTACGACCTGACTAACGAAACGTACCAGGTGATAACATTGCATCCGCCCATTACAGCGGAGCGAGCGTTTCGCCACACTCCCAAACCAAGGTTAATAGTTGTAGCGCACGCCCTTTCGGACCTCGGTGCACGCGAAACAATGGTGTACACTCACAACATCACGCTCGAGACAGCTCAAGCGTTACGCGAAACAAATACATAGAGAATATACGGTCTTTAGCGTATGCGTATATAAAGAAGGTCGATGACATTTACAGACCCGGCGGCGTGGGCACCACAGTAGAACAACAAGGTGCTCTCAAGCGCACACAGATACTGGCCGCATTATCACTCGCGATGTCTATCCTGACATACCCGTTTCTGATTTCTATGTATATTAAATTATGACAAGAGCTACTTTAGGTGGTTACGATTACACTCTGACCATGTGCCTTAGTTTCTGCTAGTGACCTATAAATACATTTGCCCACTTGCTCTCACTGCCATTAAAGCGGCTGTACCCACACGTACAACACCCAAGAAAAAAATGATCTTGCTGTCTGTACTGGGTGTACTCTCAGTAGTCGCAGTTGCTCAGGCCATGGTGGTACGCTCACATAACGCCTCTGAGATACGTTCCATCACACCACCTCCTAGACTACTCGCGAAGGAGTATTCAACACCCCCTTTGTACGAAGACAACCATTATAACGAGCACAGCACAACGCTTGCCGCACGCGAAGACAACATGCAGGAGACAACGCTACCACCTGTCGTGAGAACAACGGATTCGAGTGACAACGATCGCGACTATGACGAGCACATTACAACACCCTCTGTGCACGAAGACCAGGTGCAGGAGACAACGCTACCACCTGTCGTGAGAAACAAGAGTTTGGTTAACAATGATCATCGTCGTGTCCCATTGTAAACGGGCGCGCCATTGCACACATCGTACATGTGTGTTAACCCACCTGTATGCGACAGACTTTGTGTGTTGCATGACATCGAGATGTATTGACGTCTGTGTCAATACAGGACTCTCTAAGCTGGGAGCTGGATGCTAATGACCCGTGCATGCGCCACACAAAAGGTAACTCGACTAACTACAAAACGAATATTGTGATGTAGAAAGTTGGCTCGACTGTTTGAATCAGCTGCAGCTGCGGTTTACTCACGAAGTGAATCGCACGCTTGTTAGAAGTACATTCGGAGCACTTAAAAAATACATCGCTCGTCCTGATCTCTCTAGGACATTCAGAAGCCAAGTTATAAGCCCACAAATGTGTAACTGGACTACTTCTTTAAATTGACACCAGATCCGGTGACCTTTGGGACATGGTTTGACCCCCTTAGGAAAGAGCTATCATCATGAAACGTTCAGATCACTTACAACTCAATAGATTCTACCTTCTTGTAACATTTCAGCCTGATTGGACCTTGTTTTCACACAAATGAACCCAGAATGATGTGAAATTGTGCTTCGTGCAACATAATTCTGGGTGCCATTTAAAAACCATAAGTGATAATGACTCCATTCCTTTTTGAGGTTGTAGGGAATGTTGATTGGAGTACACTAAAACAAACCTAACCTCTCTAGGACATTCAGAAGCCAAGTTATAAGCCCACAAAGGTGTAACTGGACTACTTCTTTAAAGTGACACCAGGCCCGGTGACCTTTGGGACATGGTCTTACCCCCTATAGGAATGTGCGATCATCTTGAAACGTTCAGATCACTTACAACTCAATAGATTCTACCTTCTTGTAGCATTTCAGCCTGATTGGACCTTGTTTTCACACAAATGGACCCAGAATGATGTGAAATTGTGCTTCGTGCAACATAATTCTGGGTGCCATTTACAAACCATAAGTGCTAATGACTCCATTCCTTTTTGTGGTTGTAGGGGCTGTTGGTTGGAGTACATTAAAACAAACCTGATCTCTCTAGGACATTCAGAAGCCAAGTTATAAGCCCACAAATGTGTAACTGGACTACTTCTTTAAATTGACACCAGATCCGGTGACCTTTGGGACATGGTTTGACCCCCTTAGGAAAGTGCTATCATCATGAAACGTTCAGATCGCTTACAACTCAATAGATTCTACCTTCCTGTAACGTTTCAGCCTGATTGGACCTTGTTTTCACACAAATGAACCCAGAATGATGTGAAATTGTGCTTTGTGCAACATAATTCTGGGTGCCATTTACAAACCATAAGTGCTAATGACTCCATTCCTTTTTGTGGTTGTAGGGGCTGTTGGTTGGAGTACATTAAAACAAACCTGATCTCTCTAGGACATTCAGAAGCCAAGTTATAAGCCCACAAAGGTGTAACTGGACTGCTTCTTTAAAGTGACACCAGGCCCGTTGACCTTTGGGACATGGTTTGACCCCGTATAGGAATGTGCGATCATCTTGAAACGTTCAGATCACTTACAACTCAATAGATTTTACCTTCCTGTAATGTTTCAGCCTGATTGGACATTGTTTTCACACAAATGAACCCAGAATGATGTGAAATTGTGCTTCGTGCAACATAATTCTGGGTGCCATTTAAAAACCATAAGTGCTAATGACTCCATTCCGTTTTGAGGTTGTAGGGGCTGTTGATTTAAGTACACTAAAACAAACGTGATCTCTCTAGGATATTCAGAAGCCAAGTTATAAGCCCTCAAAGGTGTAACTGGACTACTTCTTTAAAGTGACACCAGGCCCGGTGACCTTTGGGACATGGTTTGACCCCCTATAGGAATGTGCGATCATCATGAAACGTTCAGATCACTTACAACTCAATAGATTCTACCTTCTTGTAACGTTTCAGCCTGACTGGACCTTGTTTTCACACAAATGGACCCAGAATGATGTGAAATTGTGCTTCGTGCAACATAATTCTGGGTGCCATTTACAAACCATAAGTGCTAATGACTCCATTCCTTTTTGTGGTTGTAGGGGCTGTTGGTTGGAGTACATTAAAACAAACCTGATCTCTCTAGGACATTCAGAAGCCAAGTTATAAGCCCACAAATGTGTAACTGGACTACTTCTTTAAATTGACACCAGATCCGGTGACCTTTGGGACATGGTTTGACCCCCTTAGGAAAGTGCTATCATCATGAAACGTTCAGATCACTTACAACTCAATAGATTCTACCTTCCTGTAACATTTCAGCCTGATTGGACCTTGTTTTCACACAAATGGACCCAGAATGATGTGAAATTGTGCTTCGTGCAACATAATTCTGGGTGCCATTTAAAAACCATAAGTGCTAATGACTCCATTCCTTTTTGAGGTTGTAGGGGCTGTTGATTGGAGTACACTAAAACAAACCTGATCTCTCTAGGACAATCAGAAGCCAAGTTATAAGCCCTCAAAGGTGTAAATGGACTACTTCTTTAAAGTGACACCAGGCCCGGTGACCTTTGGGACATGGTTTGACCCCCTATAGGAATGTGCGATCATCATGAAACGTTCAGATCACTTACAACTCAATAGATTCTACCTTCTTGTAACGTTTCAGCCTGATTGGACCTTGTTTTCACACAAATGAACCCAGAATGATGTGAAATTGTGCTTCATGCAACATAATTCTGGGTGCCATTTAAAAACCATAAGTGCTAATGACTCCATTCCTTTTTGAGGTTGTAGGGGCTGTTGATTGAAGTACACTAAAACAAACCTGATCTCTCTAGGATATTCAGAAGCCAAGTTATAAGCCCTCAAAGGTGTAACTAGACTACTTCTTTAAAGTGACACCAGGCCCGGTGACCTTTGGGACATGGTTTGACCCCCTATAGGAATGTGCAATCATCTTGAAACGTTCAGATCACTTACAACTCAATAGATTCTACCTTCCTGTAACATTTCAGCCTGATTTGACCTTGTTTTAACACAAATGAACCCAGAATGATGTGAAATTGTGCTTCGTGCAACATAATTCTGGGTGCCATTTAAAAACCATAAGTGCTAATGACTCCATTCCTTTTTGAGGTTGTAGGGGCTGTTGATTGAAGTACACTAAAACAAACCTGATCTCTCTAGGATATTCAGAAGCCAAGTTATAAGCCCTCAAAGGTGTAACTGGACTACTTCTTTAAAGTGACACCAGGCCCGGTGACCTTTGGGACATGGTTTGACCCCCTATAGGAATGTGCAATCATCTTGAAACGTTCAGATCACTTACAACTCAATAGATTCTACCTTCCTGTAACATTTCAGCCTGATTTGACCTTGTTTTCACACAAATGAACCCAGAATGATGTGAAATTGTGCTTCGTGCAACATAATTCTGGGTGCCATTTAAAAACCATAAGTGCTAATGACTCCATTCCTTTTTGAGGTTGTAGAGGCTGTTGATTGAAGTACACTAAAACAAACCCGATCTCTCTAGGATATTCAGAAGCCAAGTTATATGCCCTCAAAGGTGTAACTGGACTACTTCTTTAAAGTGACACCAGGCCCGGTGACCTTTGGGACATGGTTTGACCCCCTATAGGAATGTGAGATCATCTTGAAACGTTCAGATCACTTACAACTCAATAGATTCTACCTTCTTGTAGCCTTTTAGCCTGATTGGACCTTGTTTTCACACAAATGTTCCCAGAATGATGTGAAATTGTGCTTTGTGCAGCATAATTCTGGGTGCCATTTACAAACCATAAGTGCTAATGACTCCATTACTTTTTGTGGTTGTAGGGGCTGTTGATTGGAGTACATTAAAACAAACCTGATCTCTCTAGGATTTTCAGAAGCTAAGTTATAAGCCCACAAATGTGTAACTGGACTACTTCTTTAAATTAACACCAGATCCGGTGACCTTTGGGACATGGTTTGACCCCCTTAGGAAAGTGCTATCATGATGAAACATTCAGATCACTTGCAACTCTATAGATTCTACCTTCCTGTAACGTTTCAGCCTGATTGGACCTTGTTTTCACACAAATGAACCCAGAATGATGTGAAATTGTGCTTCGTGCAACATAATTCTGGGTGCCATTTAAACACCATAAGTGCTAATGACTCCATTCCTTTTTGTGGTTGTAGGGGCTGTTGATTGGAGTATACTAAACCAAACCTAACCTCTCTAGGACATTCAGAAGCCAAGTTATAAGCCCACAAAGGTGTAACTGGACTACTTCTTTAAATTGACACCAGATCCGGTGACCTTTGGGACATGGTTTGACCCCCTTAGGAAAGTGCTATCATCATGAAACGTTCAGATCACTTACAACTCAATAGATTCTACCTTCCTGTAACATTTCAGCCTGATTGGACCTTGTTTTCACACAAATGAACCCAGAATGATGTGAAATTGTGCTTCGTGCAACATAATTCTGGGTGCCATTTAAAAACCATAAGTGCTAATGACTCCATTCCTTTTTGAGGTTGTAGGGGCTGTTGATTGGAGTACACTAAAACAAACCTGATCTCTCTAGGACATTCAGAAGCCAAGTTATAAGCCCTCAAAGGTGTAACTGGACTACTTCTTTAAAGTGACACCAGGCCCGGTGACCTTTGGGACATGGTTTTACCCCCTATAGGAATGTGCGATCATCTTGAAACCTTCAGATCACTTACAACTCAATAGATTCTACCTTCTTGTAGCGTTTCAGCCTGATTGGACCTTGTTTTCACACAAATGGACCCAGAATGATAGGAAATTGTGCTTCGTGCAACATAATTCTGGGTGCCATTTACAAACCTTAAGTGCTAATGTCTCCATTCCTTTTTGTGGTTGTAGGGGCTGTTGATTGGAGTACACTAAAACAAACCTAACCTCTCTAGGACATTCAGAAGCCAAGTTATAAGCCCACAAAGTTGTAACTGGACTACTTCTTTAAAGTGACACCAGGCCCGGTGACCTTTGGGACATGGTTTGACCCCCTTAGGAAAGGGCTATCATCATGAAACTTTCAGATCACTTTCAACTCAATAGATTCTACCTTCCTGTAACGTTTCAGCCTGATTGGACCTTGTTTTCACACAAATGAACCCAGAATGATGTGAAATTGTGCTTCGTGCAACATAATTCTGGGTGCCATTTACAAACCATAAGTGCTAATGACTCCATTCCTTTTTGTGGTTGTAGGGGCTTTTGATTGGAGAACACTAAAACAAACCTAACCTCTAGAGGACATTCAGAAGCCAAGTTATAAGCCCACAAAGGTGTAACTGGACTACTTCTTTAAATTGACACCAGATCCGGTGACCTTTGGGACATGGTTTGACCCCCTTAGGAAAGTGCTATCATCATGAAACGTTCAGATCGCTTACAACTCAATAGATTCTACCTTCCTGTAACGTTTCAGCCTGATTGGACCTTGTTTTCACACAAATGAACCCAGAATGATGTGAAATTGTGCTTTGTGCAACATAATTCTGGGTGCCATTTACAAACCATAAGTGCTAATGACTCCATTCCTTTTTGTGGTTGTAGGGGCTGTTGGTTTGAGTACATTAAAACAAACCTGATCTCTCTAGGACATTCAGAAGCCAAGTTATAACCCCACAAAGGTATAACTGGACTGCTTCTTTAAAGTGACACCAGGCCCGTTGACCTTTGGGACATGGTTTGACCCCCTATAGGAATGTGCGATCATCTTGAAACGTTCAGATCACTTACAACTCAATAGATTTTACCTTCCTGTAATGTTTCAGCCTGATTGGACCTTGTTTTCACACAAATGAACCCAGAATGATGTGAAATTCTGCTTCGTGCAACATAATTCTGGGTGCCATTTAAAAACCATAACTGCTAATGACTCCAGAGCGTCTTGCTTGGGCCTCTCTCCTGGAGGCACTCAGTCAGACCGAGTGCTGACATAAGGCAAGACGCTCCTCGGGGCGCGTCTTGCTGGGGCCTCTCTCCTGGAGGCGTTCAGTCAGACCCAGTGCTGACATGTGGCAAGACGCTCCTCGGGGCGCGTCTTGCTTGGGCCTCTCTCCTGGAGGCGCTCAGTCAGACTGAGTAATGACATGTGGCCTGACGCTCCTCGGGGCGCATCTTGCTTGGGCCTCTCTCCTGGAGGCGCTCAGTCAGACCCAGTGGTGACATGTGGCAAGACACTCCTCGGGGCGCGTCTTGCTTGGGCCTCTCTCCTGGAGGCCCTCTGTCAGACCCAGTGTTGACATGTGTCAAGACGCTCCTCGGGGCGCGTCTTGCTTGGGCTTCTCTCCTGGAGGCCCTCAGTCAGACCCATTGTTGACATGTGGCAAGACACTCCTCGGGGCGCGTCTTGCTTGGGCTTCTCTCCTGGAGGCGCTCAGACAGACCCAGTGTTGACATGTGACAAGACGCTCCTCGGGGCGCGTCTTGCTTGGGCTTCTCTCCTGGAGGCCCTCTGTCAGACCCAGTGTTGACATGTGGCAAGACGCTCCTCCGGGCGCATCTTGCTTGGGCCTCTCTCCTGGAGGCCCTCAGTCAGACCCATTGTTGACAAGTGGCAAGACGCTCCTCGGGGCGCGTCTTGCTTGGGCCCCTCTCCTGGAGGCGCTCAGTCAGACCGAGTGCTGACATAAGGCAAGACACTCCTCGGGGCGCGTCTTGCTGGGGCCTCTCTCCTGGAGGCGCTCAGTCAGACCCAGTGCTGACATGTGGCAAGACGCTCCTCGGGGCGCGTCTTGCTTTGGCCTCTCTCCTGGAGGCGCTCAGTCAGACCCAGTGTTGACATGTGGCAAGACGCTCCTCGGGGCGCGTCTTGCTTGGGCCTCTCTCATGGAGGCCCTCTGTCAGACCCAGTGTTGACATGTGTCAAGACGCTCCTCGGGGCGCGTCTTGCTTTGGCCTCTGTCCTGGAGGCGCTCAGTCAGACCGAGTGCTGACATGTGGCAAGAAGCTCCTTGGGGCGCGTCTTGCTTGGGCTTCTCTCCTGGAGGCCCTCAGTAAGACCCATTGTTGACATGTGGCAAGACGCTCCTCGGGGCGCGTCTTGCTTGGGCCTCTCTCCTGGAGGCGCTCAGTCAGACTGAGTAGTGACATGTGGCCTGACGCTCCTCGGAGCGCGTGTTGCCTGGGCCTCTCTCCTGGAGGCGCTCAGTCAGACCAAGTGGTGACATGTGGCAAGACGCTCCTCGGGGCGCGTCTTGCTTGGGCCTCTCTCCAGAAGGCCCTCAATCAGACCCAGTGTTGACACGTGGCAAGACGCTCCTCGGGGCGCGTCTTGCTTGGGCCTCTCTCCTGGAGGCGCTCAGTCAGAATGAGTAGTGACATGTGGCCTGACGCTCCTCGGGGCGCGTGTTGCTTGGGCCTCTCTCCTGGAGGTGCTCAGTCAGACCAAGTGGTGACATGTGGCAAGACACTTCTCGGGGCGCGTCTTGCTTGGGCCTCTCTCCTGGAGGCCCTCTGTCAGACCCAGTGTTGACATGTGACAAGACACTCCTCGGGGCGCGTCATGCTTGGGCCTCTCTCATGGAGGCCCTCTGTCAGACCCAGTGTTGACATGTGTCAAGACGCTCCTCAGGGCGCGTCTTGCTTTGGCCTCTCTCCTGGAGGCGCTCAGTCAGACTGAGTAGTGACATGTGGCCTGACGCTCCTCGGGGCACGTGTTGCTTGGGAATCTCTCCTGGAGGCGCTCAGTCAGACCCATTGTTGACATGTTGCAAGACGCTCCTTTGGGCGCGTCTTGCTTGGGCCTCTCTCCTGGAGGCGCTCAGTCAGACCGAGTGCTGACCTGTGGAAAGACGCTCCTCGGGGCGCGTCTTGCTTGGGCTTCTCTCCTGGAGGCGCTCAGAAAGACCCAGTGTTTACATGTGACAAGACGCTCCTCGGGGCGTGTCTTGCTTGGGCCTCTCTCCTGGAGGCACTCAGTCAGACCCAGTGGTGACATGTGGCAAGACACTCCTCGAGCGTGTCTTGCTTGGGCCTCTCTCCTGGAGGCCCTCTGTCAGACCCAGTGTTGGCATGTGGCAAGACGCTCCTCAGGGCGCGTCTTGGTTGGGCCTCTCTCCTGGAGGCGCTCAGTCAGACCCAGTGGGGACATGTGGCAAGACGCTCCTCGGGGCGCGTATTGCTTGGGCCTCTCTCCTGGATGCCCTCTGTCAGACCGAGTGTTGACATGTGGCAAGACTCTCCTCGGGGCGCGTCTTGCTTGGGCTTCTCTCATGGAGGCCCTCAGTCAGACCCAGTGTTGACATGTGTCAAGACGCTCCTCGGGGCGTGTCTTGCTTGGGCTTCTCTCCTGGAGGCCCTCAGTCAGACCCATTGTTGACATGTGGCAAGACGCTCCTCGGGGCACGTCTTGCTTGGGCCTCTCTCCTGGAGGCGCTCAAACAAACCGAGTAGTGACATGTGGCAAGACGCTCCTCGGGGCGTGTCTTGCTTGGGCTTCTCTCCTGGAGGCGCTCAGTCAGACCAAGTGGTGACATGTGGCAAGACACTTCTCGGGGCGCGTCTTGCTTGGGCCTCTCTCCTGGAGGCCCTCTGTCAGACCCAGTGTTGACATGTGGCAAGACACTCCTCGGGGCGCGTCTTGCTTGGGCCTCTCTCATGGAGGCCCTCTGTCAGACCCAGTGTTGACATGTGTCAAGACGCTCCTCAGGGCGCGTCTTGCTTTGGCCTCTCTCCTGGAGGCGCTCAGTCAGACCGAGTGCTGACATGTGGCAAGACGCTCCTCGGGCCGCGTGTTGCTTGGGCTTCTCTCCTGGAGGCCCTCAGTCAGACCCATTGTTGGCATGTGGCAAGACGCTCCTCGGGGCGTGTCTTGCTTGGGCCTCTCTCCTGGAGGCGCTCAGTCAGACCGAGTGCTGACATGTGGCAAGACGCTCCTCGGGGCGCGTCTTGCTTGGGCTTCTCTCCTGGAGGCGCTCAGAAAGACCCAGTGTTGACATGTGACAAGACGCTCCTCGGGGCACGTCTTGCTTGGGCCTCTCTCCTGGAGGCGCTCAGTCAGAACCAGAGGTGACATGTGGCAAGACGCTCCTCGGGGCACGTCTTGCTTGGGCCTCTCTCCTGGAGGCCCTCTGTCAGACCCAGTGTTGACATGTGGCAAGACGCTCCTCCGGGCGCATCTTGCTTGGGCCTCTCTCCTGGAGGCCCTCAGTCAGACCCATTGTTGACATGTGGCAAGACGCTCCTCGGGGCGCTTCTTGCTTGGGACTCTCTCCTGGAGGCGCTCAGTCAGACCGAGTGCTGACATAAGGCAAGACGCTCCTCGGGGCGCGTCTTGCTGGGGCCTCTCTCCTGGAGGCGTTCAGTCAGACCCAGTGCTGACATGTGGCAAGACGCTCCTCGGGGCGCGTCTTGCTTGGGCCTCTCTCCTGGAGGCGCTCAGTCAGACTGAGTAGTGACATGTGGCCTGACGCTCCTCGGGGCGCGTCTTGCTTGGGCCTCTCTCCTGGAGGCGCTCAGTCAGACCCAGTGGTGACATGTGGCAAGACACTCCTCGGGGCGCGTCTTGCTTGGGCCTCTCTCCTGGAGGTCCTCTGTCAGACCCAGTGTTGACATGTGTCAAGACGCTCCTCGGGGCGCGTCTTGCTTGGGCTTCTCTCCTGGAGGCCCTCAGTCAGACCCATTGTTGACATGTGGCAAGACACTCCTCGGGGCGCGTCTTGCTTGGGCTTCTCTCCTGGAGGCGCTCAGACAGACCCAGTGTTGACATGTGACAAGACGCTCCTCGGGGCGCGTCTTGCTTGGGCCTCTCTCCTGGAGGCCCTCTGTCAGACCCAGTGTTGACATGTGGCAAGACGCTCCTCCGGGCGCATCTTGCTTGGGCCTCTCTCCTGGAGGCCCTCAGTCAGACCCATTGTTGACATGTGGCAAGACGCTCCTCGGGGCGTGTCTTGCTTGGGCTTCTCTCCTGGAGGCGCTCAGTCAGACCGAGTGCTGACATGTGGCAAGACGCTCCTCGGGGCGCGTCCTGCTTGGGCTTCTCTCCAGGAGGCGCTCAGAAAGACCCAGTGTTGACATGTGACAAGACGCTCCTCGGGGCACGTCTTGCTTGGGCCTCTCTCCTGGAGGCGCTCAGTCAGAACCAGAGGTGATATGTGGCAAGACGCTCCTCGGGGCGCGTCTTGCTTGGGCCTCTCTCCTGGAGGCCCTCTGTCAGACCCAGTGTTGACATGTGGCAAGACGCTCCTCCGGGCTCATCTTGCTTGGGCCTCTCTCCTGGAGGCCCTCAGTCAGACCCATTGTTGACATGTGGCAAGACGCTCCTCGGGGCGCGTCTTGCTTGGGCCTCTCTCCTGGAGGCGCTCAGTCAGACCGAGTGCTGACATAAGGCAAGACGCTCCTCAGGGCGCGTCTTGCTGGGGCCTCTCTCCTGGAGGCGTTCAGTCAGACCCAGTGCTGACACGTGGCAAGACGCTCCTCGGGGCGCGTCTTGCTTGGGCCTCTCTCCTGGAGGCGCTCAGTCAGACCCAGTGGTGACATGTGGCAAGACACTCCTCGGGGCGCATCTTGCTTGGGCCTCTCTCCTGGAGGCCCTCTGTCAGACCCAGTGTTGACATGTGTCAAGACGCTCCTCGGGGCGCGTCTTGCTTGGGCTTCTCTCCTGGAGGCCCTCAGTCAGACCCATTGTTGACATGTGGCAAGACACTCCTCGGGGCGCGTCTTGCTTGGGCTTCTCTCCTGGAGGCGCTCAGACAGACCCAGTGTTGACATGTGACAAGACGCTCCTCGGGGCGCGTCTTGCTTGGGCCTCTCTCCTGGAGGCCCTCTGTCAGACCCAGTGTTGACATGTGGCAAGACGCTCCTCCGGGCGCATCTTGCTTGGGCCTCTCTCCTGGAGGCCCTCAGTCAGACCCATTGTTGACAAGTGGCAAGACGCTCCTCGGGGCGCGTCTTGCTTGGGCCTCTCTCCTGGAGGCGCTCAGTCAGACCGAGTGCTGACATAAGGCAAGACACTCCTCGGGGCGCGTCTTGCTGGGGCCTCTCTCCTGGAGGCGCTCAGTCAGACCCAGTGCTGACATGTGGCAAGACGCTCCTCGGGGCGCTTCTTGCTTTGGCCTCTCTCCTGGAGGCGCTCAGTCAGACCCAGTGTTGACATGTGGCAAGACGCTCCTCGGGGCGCGTCTTGCTTGGGCCTCTCTCATGGAGGCCCTCTGTCAGACCCAGTGTTGACATGTGTCAAGACGCTCCTCGGGTCGCGTCTTTCTTTGGCCTCTCTCCTGGAGGCGCTCAGTCAGACCGAGTGCTGACATGTTGCAAGAAGCTCCTCGGGGCGCGTCTTGCCTGGGCTTCTCTCCTGGAGGCCCTCAGTAAGACCCATTGTTGACATGTGGCAAGACGCTCCTCGGGGCGCGTCTTGCTTGGGCCTCTCTCCTGGAGGCGCTCAGTCAGACTGAGTAGTGACATGTGGCCTGACGCTCCTCGGGGCGCGTGTTGCTTGGGCCTCTCTCCTGGAGGCGCTCAGTCAGACCAAGTGGTGACATGTGGCAAGACGCTCCTCGGGGCGCGTCTTGCTTGGGCCTCTCTCAAAAAGGCCCTCAATCAGACCCAGTGTTGACACGTGGCAAGACGCTCCTCGGGGCGCGTCTTGCTTTGGCCTCTCTCCTGGAGGGGCTCAGTCAGACCAAGTGGTGACATGTGGCAAGACACTCCTCGGGGCGCGTCTTGCTTGGGCCTCTCTCATGGAGGCCCTCTGTCAGACCCAGTGTTGACATGTGTCAAGACGTTCCTCAGGGCGCGTCTTGCTTTGGCCTCTCTCCTGGAGGCGCTCAGTCAGACCGAGTGCTGACATGTGGCAAGACGCTCCTCGGGCCGCGTGTTGCTTGGGCCTCTCTCCTGGAGGCGCTCAGTCAGACCGAGTGCTGACATGTGGCAAGACGCTCCTCGGGGCGCGTCTTGCTTGGGCCTCTCTCCTGGAGGCGCTCAGTCAGACTGAGTAGTGACATGAGGCCTGACGCTCCTCGGGGCGCGTCTTGCTTGGGCCTCTCTCCTGGAGGCGCTCAGTCAGACCCAGTGGTGACATGTGGCAAGACGCTCCTCGGGGCGCGTCTTGCTTGGGCCTCTCTCCTGGAGGCCCTCTGTCAGACCCAGTGTTGACATGTGTCAAGACGCTCCTCGGGGCGCGTCTTGCTTGGGCTTCTCTCCTGGAGGCCCTCAGTCAGACCCATTGTTGACAAGTGGCAAGACACTCCTCGGGGCGCATCTTGCTTGGGCTTCTCTCCTGGAGGCGCTCAGACAGATCCAGTGTTGACATGTGACAAGACGCTCCTCGGGGCGCGTCTTGCTTGGGCCTCTCTCCTGGAGGCGCTCAGTCAGAACCAGAGGTGACATGTGGCAAGACGCTCCTCGGGGCGCGTCTTGCTTGGGCCTCTCTCCTGGAGGCCCTCTGTCAGACCCAGTGTTGACATGTGGCAAGACGCTCCTCCGGGCGCATCTTGCTGGGGCCTCTCTCCTGGAGGCGCTCAGTCAGACCCAGTGCTGACATGTGGCAAGACGCTCCTCAGGACGCGTATTTCTTGGGCCTCTCTCCTGGAGGCGCTCAGTCAGACCCAGTGTTGACATGTGGCAAGACGCTCCTCGGGGCGCGTCTTGCTTGGGCCTCTCTCATGGAGGCCCTCTGTCAGACCCAGTGTTGACATGTGTCAAGACGCTCCTCGGGGCGCGTCTTGCTTTGGCCTCTCTCCTGGAGGCCCTCAGTAAGACCCATTGTTGACATGTGGCAGGACGCTCCTCGGGGCGCGTCTTGCTTGGGCCTCTCTCCTGGAGGCGCTCAGTCAGACTGAGTAGTGACATGTGGCCTGACGCTCCTCGGTGCGCGTGTTGCTTGGGCCTCTCTCCTGGAGGCGCTCAGTCAGACCAAGTGGTGACATGTGGCAAGACGCTCCTCGGGGCGCGTCTTGCTTGGGCCTCTCTCCAGAAGGCCCTCAATCAGACCCAGTGTTGACACCTGGCAAGACGCTCCTCGGGGCACGTCTTGCTTGGGCCTCTCTCCTGGAGGCGCTCAGTCAGAATGAGAAGTGACATGTGGCCTGATGCTCCTCGGGGCGCGTGTTGCTTGGGCCTCTCTCCTGGAGGCGCTCAGTCAGACCAAGTGGTGACATGTGGCAAGACACTTCTCGGGGCGCGTCTTGCTTGGGCCTCTCTCCTGGAGGCCCTCTGTGAGACCCAGTGTTGACATGTGGCAAGACACTCCTCGGGGCACATCTTGCTTGGGCCTCTCTCATGGAGGCCCTCTGTCAGACCCAGTGTTGACATGTGTCAAGACGCTCCTCGGGGCGCGTCTTGCTTTGGCCTCTCTCCTGGAGGCGCTCAGTCAGACCGAGTGCTGACATGTGGCAAGACGCTCCTCGGGCCGCGTGTTGCTTGGGCTTCTCTCCTGGAGGCCCTCAGTCAGACCCATTGTTGACATGTGGCAAGACGCTCCTCCGTGCTTATCTTGCTTGGGCCTCTCTCCAGGAGGCGCTCAGTCAGACCCAGTGTTGACATGTGGCAAGACGCTGCTCGGGGCGCGTCTTGCTTGGGCCTCTCTCCTGGAGGCCCTCTGTCAGACCCAGTGTTGACATGTGGCAAGACGCTCCTCCGGGCGCATCTTGCTGGGGCCTCTCTCCTGGAGGCACTCAGTCAGACCCAGTGCTGACATGTGGCAAGACGCTCCTCAGGGCGCGTATTGCTTGGGCCTCTCTCCTGGAGGCGCTCAGTCAGACCCAGTGTTGACATGTGGCAAGACGCTCCTCGGGGCGCGTCTTGCTTGGGCCTCTCTCATGGAGGCCCTCTGTCAGACCCAGTGTTGACATGTGTCAAGACGCTCCTCGGGGCGCGTCTTGCTTTGGCCTCTCTCCTGGAGGCGCTCAGTCAGACCGAGTGCTGACATGTGGCAAGAAGCTCCTCGGGGCGCGTCTTGCTTGGGCTTCTCTCCTGGAGGCCCTCAGTAAGACCCATTGTTGACATGTGGCAAGAAGCTCCTCGGGGCGCGTCTTGCTTGGGCCTCTCTCCTGGAGGCGCTCAGTCAGACTGAGTAGTGACATGTGGCCTGACGCTCCTCGGTGCGCGTGTTGCTTGGGCCTCTCTCCTGGAGGCGCTCAGTCAGACCAAGTGGTGACATGTGGCAAGACACTTCTCGGGGCGCATCTTGCTTGGGCCTCTCTCCTGGAGGCCCTCTGTGAGACCCAGTGTTGACATGTGGCAAGACACTCCTCGGGGCACATCTTGCTTGGGCCTCTCTCATGGAGGCCCTCTGTCAGACCCAGTGTTGACATGTGTCAAGACGCTCCTCGGGGCGCGTCTTGCTTTGGCCTCTCTCCTGGAGGCGCTCAGTCAGACCGAGTGCTGACATGTGGCAAGACGCTCCTCGGGCCGCGTGTTGCTTGGGCTTCTCTCCTGGAGGCCCTCAGTCAGACCCATTGTTGACATATGGCAAGACGCTCCTCCGTGCGCATCTTGCTGGGGCCTCTCTCCAGGAGGCGCTCAGTCAGACCCAGTGTTGACATGTGGCAAGACGCTGCTCGGGGCGCGTCTTGCTTGGGCTTCTCTCCTGGAGGCGCTCAGACAGACCCAGTGTTGACATGTGACAAGACGCTCCTCGGGGCGCGTCTTGCTTGGGCCTCTCTCCTGGAGGCGCTCAGTCAGAACCAGAGGTGACATGTGGCAAGACGCTCCTCGGGGCGCGTCTTGCTTGGGCCTCTCTCCTGGAGGCCCTCTGTCAGACCCAGTGTTGTCATGTGGCAAGACGCTCCTCCGGGCGCATCTTGCTTGGGCCTCTCTCCTGGAGGCCCTCAGTCAGACCCATTGTTGACATGTGGCAAGACGCTCCTCGGGGCGTGTCTTGCTTGGGCCTCTCTCCTGGAGGCGCTCAGTCAGACCCAGTGTTGACATGTGGCAAGACGCTCCTCTGGGCGAGTCTTGCTTGGGCTTCTCTCCTGGAGGCCCTCAGTCAGACCCATTGTTGACATGTGGCAAGAAGCTCCTCGGGGCACGTCTTGCTTGGGCCTCTCTCCTGGAGGCGCTCAGTCAGACCGAGTACTGACATGTGGCAAGACGCTCCTCGGGGCGCGTCTTGCTTGGACCTCCCTCCTGGAGGTGCTCAGTCAGACCGAGTAGTGACATTTGGCAAGACGCTCCTCGGGGCGCGTCTTGCTTGGACCTCTCTCCTGGAGGCGCTCAGTTAGACCGAGTAGTGACATGTGGCAAGATGCTCCTCGGGGCGCGTCTTGCTTGGGCCTCTCTCCTGGAGGCGCTCAGTCAGACCGAGTGCTGACATAAGGCAAGACGCTCCTAGGGGCGCGTCTTGCTGGGGCCACTCTCCTGGAGGTGCTCAATCAGACCCAGTGGTGACACGTGGCAAGACGCTCCTCTGGGCGCGTCTTGCTTGGGCCTCTCTCCTGGAGGAGCTCAGTCAGACCCAGTGGTGACACGTGGCAAGACGCTCCTCGGGGCGCGTCTTGCTTGGGCCTCTCTCCTGGAGGCGCTCAGTCAGACACAGTGTTGACATGTGGCAAGACACTCCTCGGGGTGCGTCTTGCTTGGGCTTCTCTCATGGAGGCCCTCGGTAAGACCCATTGTTGACATGTGGAAAGAAGCTCCTCGGGGTGCGTCTTGCTTTGGCTTCTCTCCTGGAGGCCTTCAGTCAGACCCATTGTTGACATGTGGCAAGACGCTCCTCGGGGCGCGTATTGCTTGGGCCTCTCTCCTGGATGCCCTCCGTCAGACCCAGTGTTGACATGTGGCAAGACTCTCCTCGGGGCGCGTCTTGCTTGGGCCTCTCTCCTGGAGGCGCTCAGTCAGACCGAGTGCTGACATAAGGCAAGACACTCCTCGGGGCGCGTCTTGCTGGGGCCTCTCTCCTGGAGGCGCTCAGTCAGACCCAGTGCTGACATGTGGCAAGACGCTCCTCGGGGCGCGTCTTGCTTTGGCCTCTCTCCTGGAGGCGCTCAGTCAGACCCAGTGTTGACATGTGGCAAGACGCTCCTCGGGGCGCGTCTTGCTTGGGCCTCTCTCCTGGAGGCCCTCAGTCAGACCCAGTGTTGACATGTGGCAAGACGCTCCTCTGGGCGAGTCTTGCTTGGGCTTCTCCCCTGGAGGCCCTCAGTCAGACCCATTGTTGACATGTGGCAAGAAGCTCCTCGGGGCACGTCTTGCTTGGGCCTCTCTCCTGGAGGCGCTCAGTCAGACCGAGTAGTGACATGTGGCAAGACGCTCCTCGGAGCGCGTCTTGCTTGGACCTCCCTCCTGTAGGTGCTCAGTCAGACCGAGTAGTGACATTTGGCAAGACGCTCCTTGGGGCGCGTCTTGCTTGGACTTCTCTCCTGGAGGCGCTCAGTTAGACCGAGTAGTGACATGTGGCAAGACGCTCCTCGGAGCGCGTCTTGCTTGGGCCTCTCTCCTGGAGGCGCTCAGTCAGACCGAGTGCTGACATAAGGCAAGACGCTCCTAGGGGCGCATCTTGCTGGGGCCTTTCTCCTGGAGGTGCTCAATCAGACCCAGTGGTGACACGTGGCAAGACGCTCCTCTGGGTGCGTCTTGCTTGGGCCTCTCTCCTGGAGGAGCTCAGTCAGACCCAGTGGTGACACGTGGCAAGACGCTCCTCGGGGCGCGTCTTGCTTGGGCCTCTCTCCTGGAGGCGCTCAGTCAGACCCAGTGTTGACATGTGGCAAGACGCTCCTCTGGGCGAGTCTTGCTTGGGCTTCTCTCCTGGAGGCCCTCAGTCAGACCCATTGTTGACATGTGGCAAGAAGCTCCTCGAGGCACGTCTTGCTTGGGCCTCTCTCCTGGAGGCGCTCAGTCAGACCGAGTAGTGACATGTGGCAAGACGCTCCTCGGGGCGCGTCTTGCTTGGACCTCCCTCCTGGAGGTGCTCAGTCAGACCGAGTAGTGACATTTGGCAAGACGCTCCTCGGGGCGCGTCTTGCTTGGACCTCTCTCCTGGAGGCGCTCAGTTAGACCGAGTAGTGACATGTGGCAAGACGCTCCTCGGGGCGCGTCTTGCTTGGGCCTCTCTCCTGGAGGCGCTCAGTCAGACCGAGTGCTGACATAAGGCAAGACGCTCCTAGGGGCGCGTCTTGCTGGGGCCTCTCTCCTGGAGGTGCTCAATCAGACCCAGTGGTGACACGTGGAAAGACGCTCCTCTGGGCGCGTCTTGCTTGGGCCTCTCTCCTGGAGGAGCTCAGTCAGACCCAGTGGTGACACGTGGCAAGACGCTCCTCGGGGCGCGTCTTGCTTGGGCCTCTCTCCTGGAGGCGCTCAGTCAGACACAGTGTTGACATGTGGCAAGACACTCCTCGGGGTGCGTCTTGCTTGGGCTTCTCTCATGGAGGCCCTCGGTAAGACCCATTGTTGACATTTGGAAAGAAGCTCCTCGGGGCGCGTCTTGCTTTGGCTTCTCTCCTGGAGGCCTTCAGTCAGACCCATTGTTGACATGTGGCAAGACGCTCCTCGGGGCGCGTATTGCTTGGGCCTCTCTCCTGGATGCCCTCTGTCAGACCCAGTGTTGACATGTGGCAAGACTCTCCTCGGGGTGCGTGTTGCTTGGGCCTCTCTCCTGGAGGCCCTCTGTCAGACCCAGTGTTGACATGTGGCAAGACGCTCCTCCGGGCGCATCTTGCTTGGGCCTCTCTCCTGGAGATCCTCAGTCAGACCCATTGTTGACAAGTGGCAAGACGCTCCTCGGGGGGCGTCTTGCTTGGGCCTCTCTCCTGGAGGCGCTCAGTCAGACCGAGTGCTGACATAAGGCAAGACACTCCTCGGGGCGCGTCTTGCTGGGGCCTCTCTCCTGGAGGCGCTCAGTCAGACCCAGTGCTGACATGTGGCAAGACGCTCCTCAGGGCGCGTCTTGCTTTGGCCTCTCTCCTGGAGGCGCTCAGTCAGACCCAGTGTTGACATGTGGCAAGACGCTCCTCGGGGCGCGTCTTGCTTGGGCCTCTCTCCTGGAGGCCCTCAGTCAGACCCATTGTTGACATGTGGCAAGACGCTCCTCGGGGCGTGTCTTGCTTGGGCCTCTCTCCTGGAGGCGCTCAGTCATCCCAGTGTTGACATGTGGCAAGATGCTCCTCGGGGCGAGTCTTGCTTGGGCTTCTCCCCTGGAGGCCCTCAGTCAGACCCATTGTTGACATGTGGCAAGAAGCTCCTCGGGGCACGTCTTGCTTGGGCCTCTCTCCTGGAGGCGCTCAGTCAGACCGAGTAGTGACATGTGGCAAGACGCTCCTCGGGGCGCGTCTTGCTTGGACCTCCCTCCTGTAGGTGCTCAGTCAGACCGAGTAGTGACATTTGGCAAGACGCTCCTTGGGGCGCGTCTTGCTTGGACTTCTCTCCTGGAGGCGCTCAGTTAGACCGAGTAGTGACATGTGGCAAGACGCTCCTCGGGGCGCGTCTTGCTGGGGCCTTTCTCCTGGAGGTGCTCAATCAGACCCAGTGTTGACACGTGGCAAGACGCTCCTCTGGGCGCGTCTTGCTTGGGCCTCTCTCCTGGAGGAGCTCAGTCAGACCCAGTGTTGACATGTGGCAAGACTCTCCTCGGGGCGCGTCTTGCTTGGGCCTCTCTCCTGGAGGCCCTCTGTCAGACCCAGTGTTGACAAGTGGCAAGACGCTCCTCGGGGCGCGTCTTGTTTGGGCCTCTCTCCTGGAGGCGCTCAGTCAGACCGAGTGCTGACATAAGGCAAGACACTCCTCGGGGCGCGTCTTGCTGGGGCCTCTCTCCTGGAGGCGCTCAGTCAGACCCAGTGCTGACATGTGGCAAGACGCTCCTCGGGGCGCGTCTTGCTTGGGCCTCTCTCATGGAGGCCCTCTGTCAGACCCAGTGTTGACATGTGTCAAGACGCTCCTCGGGGCGCGTCTTGCTTTGGCCTCTCTCCTGGAGGCGCTCAGTCAGACCGAGTGCTGACATGTGGCAAGAAGCTCCTCGGGGCGCGTCTTGCTTGGGCTTCTCTCCTGGAGGCCCTCAGTAAGACCCATTGTTGACATGTGGCAAGACGCTCCTCGGGGCGCGTCTTGCTTGGGCCTCTCTCATGGAGGCCCTCTGTCAGACCCAGTGTTGACATGTGTCAAGACGCTCCTCGGTGCGCGTCTTGCTTTGGCCTCTCTCCTGGAGGCGCTCAGTCAGACCGAGTGCTGACATGTGGCAAGAAGCTCCTCGGGGCGCGTCTTGCTGGGGCCTCTCTCCTGGAGGCGCTCAGTCAGACTGAGTAGTGACATGTGGCCTGACGCTCCTCGGGGCGCGTGTTGCTTGGTCCTCTCTCCTGGAGGCGCTCAGTCAGACCAAGTGGTGACATGTGGCAAGACGCTCCTCGGGGCGCGTCTTGCTTGGGCCTCTCTCCTGGAGGCGCTCAGTCAGACCGAGTGCTGACATGTGGCAAGAAGCTCCTCGGGGCGCGTCTTGCTGGGGCCTCTCTCCTGGAGGCGCTCAGTCAGACTGAGTAGTGACATGTGGCCTGACGCTCCTCGGGGCGCGTGTTGCTTGGTCCTCTCTCCTGGAGGCGCTCAGTCAGACCAAGTGGTGACATGTGGCAAGACGCTCCTCGGGGCGCGTCTTGCTTGGGCCTCTCTCCAGAAGGCCCTCAATCAGACCCAGTGTTGACACGTGGCAAGACGCTCCTCGGGGCGCGTCTTGCTTGGGCCTCTCTCCTGGAGGCGCTCAGTCAGAATGAGTAGTGACATGTGGCCTGACGCTCCTCGGGGCGCGTGTTGCTTGGGCCTCTCTCCTGGAGGCGCTCAGTCAGACCAAGTTGTGACATGTGGCAAGACACTTTTCGGGGCGCGTCTTGCTTGGGCCTCTCTCCTGGAGGACCTCTGTCAGACCCAGTGTTGACATGTGGCAAGACACTCCTCGGGGCGCGTCTTGCTTTGGCCTCTCTCCTGGAGGCGCTCAGTCAGACCGAGTGCTGACATGTGGCAAGACGCTCCTCGGGCCGCGTGTTGCTTGGGCTTCTCTCCTGGAGGCCATCAGTCAGACCCATTGTTGACATGTGGCAAGACGCTCCTCGGGGCGCATCTTGCTTGGGCCTCTCTCCTGGAGGCCCTCAGTCAGACCCATTGTTGACATGTGGCAAGACGCTCCTCGGGGCGCGTCTTGCTTGGGCCTCTCTCCTGGAGGCGCTCAGTCAGACCGAGTGCTGACAAAAGGCAAGACGCTCCTCGGGGCGCGTCTTGCTGGGGCCTCTCTCCTGGAGGCGTTCAGTCAGACCGAGTGCTGACATGTGGCAAGATGCTCCTCGGGGCGCGTCTTGCTTGGGCCTCTCTCCTGGAGGCGCTCAGTCAGACTGAGTAGTGACATGAGGCCTGACGCTCCTCGGGGCGCGTCTTGCTTGGGCCTCTCTCCTGGAGGCGCTCAGTCAGACCCAGTGGTGACATGTGGCAAGACACTCCTCGGGGCGCGTCTTGCTTGGGCCTCTCTCCTGGAGGCCCTCTGTCAGACCCAGTGTTGACATGTGTCAAGACGCTCCTCGGGGCGCGTCTTGCTTGGGCTTCTCTCCTGGAGGCCCTCAGTCAGACCCATTGTTGACATGTGGCAAGACACTCCTCGGGGCGCGTCTTGCTTGGGCTTCTCTCCTGGAGGCCCTCTGTCAGACCCAGTGTTGACATGTGGCAAGACGCTCCTCGGGGCGCGTCTTGCTTGGGCTTCTCTCCTGGAGGCCCTCAGTCAGACCCATTGTTGACATGTGGCAAGACACTCCTCGGGGCGCGTCTTGCTTGGGCTTCTCTCCTGGAGGCGCTCAGACAGATCCAGTGTTGACATGTGGCAAGACGCTCCTCGGGGCGCGTCTTGCTTGGGCCTCTCTCCTGGAGGCCCTCTGTCAGACCCAGTGTTGACATGTGGCAAGACGCTCCTCGGGGCGCGTCTTGCTTGGGCCTCTCTCCTGGAGGCGCTCAGTCAGACCGAGTGCTGACATAAGGCAAGACACTCCTCGGGGCGCGTCTTGCTGGGGCCTCTCTCCTGGAGGCGCTCAGTCAGACCCAGTGCTGACATGTGGCAAGACGCTCCTCGGGGCGTGTCTTGCTTGGGCCTCTCTCCTGGAGGCGCTCAGTCAGACCCAGTGTTGACATGTGGCAAGACGCTCCTCGGGGCGCGTCTTGCTTGGGCCTCTCTCATGGAGGCCCTCTGTCAGACCCAGTGTTGACATGTGTCAAGACGCTCCTCGGGGCGCGTCTTGCTTTGGCCTCTCTCCTGGAGGCGCTCAGTCAGACCGAGTGCTGACATGTGGCAAGAAGCTCCTCGGGGCGCGTCTTGCTTGGGCTTCTCTCCTGGAGGCCCTCAGTAAGACCCATTGTTGACATGTGGCAAGACGCTCCTCGGGGCGCGTCTTGCTTGGGCCTCTCTCCTGGAGGCGCTCAGTCAGACTGAGTAGTGACATGTGGCCTGACGCTCCTCGGTGCACGTGTTGCTTGGGCCTCTCTCCTGGAGGCGCTCAGTCAGACCAAGTGGTGACATGTGGCAAGACGCTCCTCGGGGCGCGTCTTGCTTGGGCCTCTCTCCTGGAGGCCCTCTGTGAGACCCAGTGTTGACATGTGGCAAGACACTCCTCGGGGCGCGTCTTGCTTGGGCCTCTCTCATGGAGGCCCTCTGTCAGACCCAGTGTTGACATGTGTCAAGACGCTCCTCGGGGCGCGTCTTGCTTTGGCCTCTCTCCTGGAGGCGCTCAGTCAGACCGAGTGCTGACATGTGGCAAGACGCTCCTCGGGCCGCGTGTTGCTTGGGCTTCTCTCCTGGAGGCCCTCAGTCAGACCCATTGTTGACATGTGGCAAGACGCTCCTCCGTGCGCGTCTTGCTTGGGCTTCTCTCCTGGAGGCGCTCAGACAGACCCAGTGTTGACATGTGACAAGACGCTCCTCGGGGCGCGTCTTGCTTGGGCCTCTCTCCTGGAGGAGCTCAGTCAGACCCAGTGGTGACACGTGGCAAGACGCTCCTCGGGGCGCGTCTTGCTTGGGCTTCACTCATGGAGGCCCTCGGTAAGACCCATTGTTGATATGTGGAAAGAAGCTCCTCGGGGCGCGTCTTGCTTTGGCTTCTCTCCTGGAGGCCCTCAGTCAGACCCATTGTTGACATGTGGCAAGACGCTCCTCGGGGCGCGTATTGCTTGGGCCTCTCTCCTGGATGCCCTCTGTCAGACCCAGTGTTGACATGTGGCAAGACTCTCCTCGGGGCGCGTCTTGCTTGGGCTTCTCTCATGGTGGCCCTCAGTCAGACCCAGTGTTGACATGTGTCAAGACGCTCCTCGGGGCGTGTCTTGCTTGGGCCTCTCTCCTGGAGGCGCTCAGTCAGACCCAGTGTTGACATGTGGCAAGACGCTCCTCGGGGCGCTTCTTGCTTGGGCTTCTCTCCTGGAGGCCCTCAGTCAGTCCCATTGTTGACATGTGGCAAGACGCTCCTCGGGGCACGTCTTGCAAGGGCCTCTCTCCTGGAGGCGCTCAGTCAGACCGAGTAGTGACATGTGGCAAGACGCTCCTCGGGGCGCGTCTTGCTGGGGCTTCTCTCATGGAGGCACTCAGTCAGACCCAGTGTTGACATGTGGCAAGACGCTCCTCGGGGCGCGTGTTGCTTGGACCTCTCTCCTGGAGGCGCTCAGTCAGACCGAGTAGTGACATGTGGCTAGACGCTCCTCGGGGTGCGTCTTGCTTGGGCCTCTCTCCTGGAGGCGCTCAATTAGACCCAGTGTTGACATGTGGCAAGACGCTCCTCGGGGCGCGTCTTGCTTGGGCTTCTCTCCTGGAGGCCCTCAGTCAGACCCATTGTTGACATGTGGCAAGAAGCTCCTCAGGGCGCTTCTTGCTTGGGCCTCTCTCATGGAGGCGCTCAGTCAGACCGAGTGCTGACATGTGGCAAGACGCTCCTCGGGGCGCGTCTTGCTGGGGCCTCTCTCCTGGAGGCGCTCAGTCTAACTCAAATGTGTAACTGGACGACTTCTTTAAAGTGACACCAGGCCCGGTGACCTTTGGGACATGGTTTGACCCCCTTAGGAAAGTGCTATCATGATGAAACGTTCAGATCACTTACAACTCAATAGATTCTACCTTCCTGTAACGTTTAAGCCTGATTGGACCTCGTTTTCACACAAATGAACCCAGAATGATGTGAAATTGTGCTTCGTGCAACATAACTCTGGGTGCCATTTATACACCATAAGTGCTAATGACTCCATTCCTTTTTGTGGTTGTAGGGGCTGCTGATTGGAGTATACTAAAACAAACCTGATCTCTCTAGGACATTCACAAGCCAAGTTATAAGCCCACAAAGGTGTAACTGGACTACTTCTTTAAATTGACACCAGATCCGGTGACCTTTGGGACATGGTTTGACCCCCTTAGGAAAGTGCTATCATCATGAAACGTTCAGATCACTTACAACTCAATAGATTCTACCTTCCTGTAACATTTCAGCCTGATTGGACCGTGTTTTCACACAAATGAGCCCAGAATGATGTGAAATTGTGCTTCGTGCAACATAATTCTGGGTGCCATTTAAAAACCATAAGTGCTAATGACTCCATTCCTTTTTGAGGTTGTAGGGGCTGTTGATTGGAGTACACTAAAACAAACCTGATCTCTCTAGGACATTCAGAAGCCAAGTTATAAGCCCTCAAAGGTGTAACTGGACTACTTCTTTAAAGTGACACCAGGCCCGGTGACCTTTGGGACATGGTTTTACCCCCTATAGGAATGTGCGATCATCTTGAAACGTTCATATCACTTACAACTCAATAGATTCTACCTTCTTGTAGCGTTTCAGCCTGATTGGACCTTGTTTTCACACAAATAAACCCAGAATGATGTGAAATTGTGTTTAGTGCAGCATAATTCTGGTTGTCATTTAAAAACCATAAGTGCTAATGACTCCATTCCTTTTTGTGGTTGTAGGGGCTGTTGATTGGAGTACATTAAAACAAACCTGATCTCTCTAGGACATTCAGAAGCCAAGTTATAAGCCCACAAATGAGTAACTGGACTACTTCTTTAAATTGACACCAGATCCGGTGACCTTTGGGACATGGTTTGACCCCCTTAGGAAAGTGCTATCATCATGAAACGTTCAGATCACTTACAACTCAATAGATTCTACCTTCTTAGAAAACGATTCAGCCTGATTGGACCTTGTTTTCACACAAATGAACCCAGAATGATGTGAAATTGTGCTTTGTGCAACATAATTCTGGGTGCCATTTACAAACCATAAGTGCTAATGACTCCATTCCTTTTTGTGGTCGTAGGGGCTGTTGATTGGAGAACACTAAAACAAACCTAACCTCTCTAGGACATTCAGAAGCCAAGTTATAAGCCCACAAAGGTGTAACTGGACTACTTCTTTAAGGTGACACCAGGCCCGGTGACCTTTGGGACATGGTTTGACCCCCTTAGGAAAATGCGATCATCTTGAAACGTTCAGATCACTTACAACTCAATAGATTCTACCTTCCTGTAACATTTCAGCCTGATTGGACCTTGTTTTCACACAAATGAACCCAGAATGATGTGAAATTTTGCTTAGTGCAGCATAATTCTGGGTGCCCTTTACAAACCTTAAGTGCTAATGACTCCATTCCTTTTTGTGGTTGTAGGGGATGTTGATTGGAGTACACTAAAACAAACCTTATCTCTCTAGGACATTCAGAAGCCAAGTTATTACCCCACAAATGTGTAACTGGACTACTTCTTTAAATTGACACCAGATCCGGTGACCTTTGGGACATGGTTTGACCCCCTTAGGAAAGTGCTATCATCATGAAACATTCAGATCACTTACAACTCAATAGATTCTACCTTCCTGTAACATTTCAGCCTGATTGGACCTTGTTTTCACACAAAAGAACCCAGAATGATGTGAAATTGTGCTTCGTGCAACATAATTCTGGGTGCCATTTAAAAACCATGAGTGCTAATGACTCCATTCCTTTTTGAGGTTGTAGGGGCTGTTGATTGGAGTACACTAAAACAAACCTGATCTCTCTAGGACATTCAGAAGCCAAGTTATAAGCCCTCAAAGGTGTAAATGGACTACTTCTTTAAAGTGACACCAGGCCCGGTGACCTTTGGGACATGGTTTGACCCCCTATAGGAATGTGCGATCATCATGAAACGTTCGGATCACTTACAACTCAATAGATTCTACCTTCTTGTAACGTTTCAGCCTGATTGGACCTTGTTTTCACACAAATGAACCCAGAATGATGTGAAATTGTGCTTAGTGCAGCATAATTCTGGGTGCCATTTACAAACCATAAGTGCTAATGACTCCATTCCTTTTTGTGGTTGTAGGGGCTGTTGGTTGGAGTACATTAAAACAAACCTGATCTCTCTAGGACATTCAGAAGCCAAGTTATAAGCCCAGAAATGTGTAACTGGACTACTTCTTTAAATTGACACCAGATCCGGTGACCTTTGGGACATGGTTTGACCCCCTTAGGAAAGTGCTATCATCATGAAACGTTCAGATCGCTTACAACTCAATAGATTCTACCTTCCTGTAACGTTTCAGCCTGATTGGACCTTGTTTTCACACAAATGAACCCAGAATGATGTGAAATTGTGCTTTGTGCAACATAATTCTGGGTGCCATTTACAAACCATAAGTGCTAATGACTCCATTCCTTTTTGTGGTTGTAGGGGCTGTTGGTTGGAGTACATTAAAACAAACCTGATCTCTCTAGGACATTCAGAAGCCAAGTTATAAGCCCACAAAGGTGTAACTGGACTGCTTCTTTAAAGTGACACCAGGCCCGTTGACCTTTGGGACATGGTTTGACCCCCTATAGGAATGTGCGATCATCTTGAAACGTTCAGATCACTTACAACTCAATAGATTTTACCTTCCTGTAATGTTTCAGCCTGATTGGACCTTGTTTTCACACAAATGAACCCAGAATGATGTGAAATTGTGCTTCGTGCAACATAATTCTGGGTGCCATTTAAAAACCATAACTGCTAATGACTCCATTCCTTTTTGTGGTTGTAGGGACTGTTGATTTGAGTATACTAAAACAAATCTGATCTCTCTAGGACATTCAGAAGCCAAGTTATAAGCCCACAAATGTGTAACTGGACTACTTCTTTAAATTGACACCAGATCCGGTGACCTTTGGGACATGGTTTGACCCCCTATAGGAATGTGCGATCATCATGAAACGTTCAGATCACTTACAACTCAATAGATTCTACCTTCTTGTAACGTTTCAGCCTGATTGGACCTTGTTTTCACACAAATGGACCCAGAATGATGTGAAATTGTGCTTTGTGCAACATAATTCTGGGTGCCATTTACAAACCATAAGTGCTAATGACTCCATTCCTTTTTGTGGTTGTAGGGGCTGTTTGGTTGGAGTACATTAAAACAAACCTGATCTCTCTAGGACATTCAGAAGCCAAGTTATAAGCCCACAAATGAGTAACTGGACTACTTCTTTAAATTGACACCAGATCCGGTGACCTTTGGGACATGGTTTGACCCCCTTAGGAAAGGGCTATCATCATGAAACGTTCAGATCACTTACAACTCAATAGATTCTAACTTCCTGTAACATTTCAGCCTGATTGGACCTTGTTTTCACACAAAAGAACCCAGAATGATGTGAAATTGTGCTTCGTGCAACATAATTCTGGGTGCCATTTAAAAACCATAAGTGCTAATGACTCCATTCCTTTTTGAGGTTGTAGGGGCTGTTGATTGGAGTACACTAAAACAAACCTGATCTCTCTAGGACAATCAGAAGCCAAGTTATAAGCCCTCAAAGGTGTAACTGGACTACTTCTTTAAAGTGACACCAGGCCCGGTGACCTTTGGGACATGGTTTGACCCCCTATAGGAATGTGCGATCATCTTGAAACGTTCAGATCACTTACAACTCAATAGATTCTACCTTCCTGTAACATTTCAGCCTGATTTTACCTTGTTTTCACACAAATGAACCCTGAATGATGTGAAATTGTGCTTCGTGCAACATAATTCTGGGTGCCATTTAAAAACCATAAGTGCTAATGACTCCATTCCTTTTTGAGGTTGTAGAGGCTGTTGATTGAAGTACACTAAAACAAACCTGATCTCTCTAGGATATTCAGAAGCCAAGTTATAAGCCCTCAAAGGTGTTACTGGACTACTTCTTTAAAGTGACACCAGGCCCGGTGACCTTTGGGACATGGTTTGACCCCCTATAGGAATGTGCGATCATCTTGAAACGTTCAGATCTCTTACAACTCAATAGATTCTACCTTCTTGTGGCGTTTTAGCCTGATTGGACCTTGTTTTCACACAAATGTTCCCAGAATGATGTGAAATTGTGCTTGGTGCAGCATAATTCTGGGTGCCATTTACAAACCATAAGTGCTAATGACTCCTTTACTTTTTGAGGTTGTAGGGGCTGTTGATTGGAGTACACTAAAACAAACCTGATCTCTCTAGGACATTCAGAAGCCAAGTTATAAGCCCACAAAGGTGTTACTGGACTACTTCTTTAAAGTGACACCAGATCCGGTGACCTTTGGGACATTGTTTGACCCCCTCAGGAAAGTGCTATCATCATGAAACGTTCAGATCACTTACAACTCAATAGAATCTACCTTCCTGTAACATTTCAGCCTGATTGGACCTTGTTTTCACACAAAAGAACCCAGAATGATGTGAAATTGTGCTTCGTGCAACATAATTCTGGGTGCCATTTAAAAACCATGAGGGCTAATGACTCCATTCCTTTTTGAGGTTGTAGGGGCTGTTGATTGGAGTACACTAAAACAAACCTGATCTCTCTAGGACATTCAGAAGCCAAGTTATAAGCCCTCAAAGGTGTAAATGGACTACTTCTTTAAAGTGACACCAGGCCCGGTGACCTTTGGGACATGGTTTGACCCCCTATAGGAATGTGCGATCATCATGAAACGTTCAGATCACTTACAACTCAATAGATTCTACCTTCTTGTAACGTTTCAGCCTGATTGGACCTTGTTTTCACACAAATGAACCCAGAATGATGTGAAATTGTGCTTAGTGCAGCATAATTCTGGGTGCCATTTACAAACCATAAGTGCTAATGACTCCATTCCTTTTTGTGGTTGTAGGGGCTGTTGGTTGGAGTACATTAAAACAAACCTGATCTCTCTAGGACATTCAGAAGCCAAGTTATAAGCCCACAAATGTGTAACTGGACTACTTCTTTAAATTGACACCAGATCCGGTGACCTTTGGGACATGGTTTGACCCCCTTAGGAAAGTGCTATCATCATGAAACGTTCAGATCGCTTACAACTCAATAGATTCTACCTTCCTGTAACGTTTCAGCCTGATTGGACCTTGTTTTCACACAAATGAACCCAGAATGATGTGAAATTGTGCTTTGTGCAACATAATTCTGGGTGCCATTTACAAACCATAAGTGCTAATGACTCCATTCCTTTTTGTGGTTGTAGGGGCTGTTGGTTGGAGTACATTAAAACAAACCTGATCTCTCTAGGACATTCAGAAGCCAAGTTATAAGCCCACAAAGGTGTAACTGGACTGCTTCTTTAAAGTGACACCAGGCCCGTTGACCTTTGGGACATGGTTTGACCCCCTATAGGAATGTGCGATCATCTTGAAACGTTCAGATCACTTACAACTCAATAGATTTTACCTTCCTGTAATGTTTCAGCCTGATTGGACCTTGTTTTCACACAAATGAACCCAGAATGATGTGAAATTGTGCTTCGTGCAACATAATTCTGGGTGCCATTTAAAAACCATAAGTGCTAATGACTCCATTCCGTTTTGAGGTTGTAGGGGCTGTTAATTTAAGTACACTAAAACAAACGTGATCTCTCTAGGATATTCAGAAGCCAAGTTATAAGCCCTCAAAGGTGTAACTGGACTACTTCTTTAAAGTGACACCAGGCCCGGTGACCTTTGGGACATGGTTTGACCCCCTATAGGAATGTGCGATCATCATGAAACGTTCAGATCACTTACAACTCAATAGATTCTACCTTCTTGTAACGTTTCAGCCTGACTGGACCTTGTTTTCACACAAATGGACCCAGAATGATGTGAAATTGTGCTTCGTGCAACATAATTCTGGGTGCCATTTACAAACCATAAGTGCTAATGACTCCATTCCTTTTTGTGGTTGTAGGGGCTGTTGGTTGGAGTACATTAAAACAAACCTGATCTCTCTAGGACATTCAGAAGCCAAGTTATAAGCCCACAAATGTGTAACTGGACTACTTCTTTAAATTGACACCAGATCCGGTGACCTTTGGGACATGGTTTGACCCCCTTAGGAAAGTGCTATCATCATGAAACGTTCAGATCACTTACAACTCAATAGATTCTACCTTCCTGTAACATTTCAGCCTGATTGGACCTTGTTTTCACACAAATGGACCCAGAATGATGTGAAATTGTGCTTCGTGCAACATAATTCTGGGTGCCATTTAAAAACCATAAGTGCTAATGACTCCATTCCTTTTTGAGGTTGTAGGGGCTGTTGATTGGAGTACACTAAAACAAACCTGATCTCTCTAGGACAATCAGAAGCCAAGTTATAAGCCCTCAAAGGTGTAAATGGACTACTTCTTTAAAGTGACACCAGGCCCGGTGACCTTTGGGACATGGTTTGACCCCCTATAGGAATGTGCGATCATCATGAAACGTTCAGATCACTTACAACTCAATAGATTCTACCTTCTTGTAACGTTTCAGCCTGATTGGACCTTGTTTTCACACAAATGAACCCAGAATGATGTGAAATTGTGCTTCATGCAACATAATTCTGGGTGCCATTTAAAAACCATAAGTGCTAATGACTCCATTCCTTTTTGAGGTTGTAGGGGCTGTTGATTGAAGTACACTAAAACAAACCTGATCTCTCTAGGATATTCAGAAGCCAAGTTATAAGCCCTCAAAGGTGTAACTGGACTACTTCTTTAAAGTGACACCAGGCCCGGTGACCTTTGGGACATGGTTTGACCCCCTATAGGAATGTGCAATCATCTTGAAACGTTCAGATCACTTACAACTCAATAGATTCTACCTTCCTGTAACATTTCAGCCTGATTTGACCTTGTTTTCACACAAATGAACCCAGAATGATGTGAAATTGTGCTTCGTGCAACATAATTCTGGGTGCCATTTAAAAACCATAAGTGCTAATGACTCCATTCCTTTTTGAGGTTGTAGAGGCTGTTGATTGAAGTACACTAAAACAAACCTGATCTCTCTAGGATATTCAGAAGCCAAGTTATAAGCCCTCAAAGGTGTAACTGGACTACTTCTTTAAAGTGACACCAGGCCCGGTGACCTTTGGGACATGGTTTGACCCCCTATAGGAATGTGAGATCATCTTGAAACGTTCAGATCACTTACAACTCAATAGATTCTACCTTCTTGTAGCGTTTTAGCCTGATTGGACCTTGTTTTCACACAAATGTTCCCAGAATGATGTGAAATTGTGCTTTGTGCAGCATAATTCTGGGTGCCATTTACAAACCATAAGTGCTAATGACTCCATTACTTTTTGTGGTTGTAGGGGCTGTTGATTGGAGTATACTAAAACAAACCTGATCTCTCTAGGACATTCAGAAGCCAAGTTATAAGCCCACAAAGGTGTAACTGGACTACTTCTTTAAATTGACACCAGATCCGGTGACCTTTGGGACATGGTTTGACCCCCTTAGGAAAGTGCTATCATCATGAAACGTTCAGATCACTTACAACTCAATAGATTCTACCTTCCTGTAACATTTCAGCCTGATTGGACCTTGTTTTCACACAAATGAACCCAGAATGATGTGAAATTTTGCTTCGTGCAACATAATTCTGGGTGCCATTTAAAAACCATAAGTGCTAATGACTCCATTCCTTTTTGAGGTTGTAGGGGCTGTTGATTGGAGTACACTAAAACAAACCTGATCTCTCTAGGACATTCAGAAGCCAAGTTATAAGCCCACAAAGGTGTTACTGGACTACTTCTTTAAAGTGACACCAGATCCGGTGACCTTTGGGACATTGTTTGACCCCCTCAGGAAAGTGCTATCATCATGAAACGTTCAGATCACTTACAACTCAATAGAATCTACCTTCCTGTAACATTTCAGCCTGATTGGACCTTGTTTTCACACAAAAGAACCCAGAATGATGTGAAATTGTGCTTCGTGCAACATAATTCTGGGTGCCATTTAAAAACCATGAGGGCTAATGACTCCATTCCTTTTTGAGGTTGTAGGGGCTGTTGATTGGAGTACACTAAAACAAACCTGATCTCTCTGGGACATTCAGAAGCCAAGTTATAAGCCCTCAAAGGTGTAAATGGACTACTTCTTTAAAGTGACACCAGGCCCGGTGACCTTTGGGACATGGTTTGACCCCCTATAGGAATGTGCGATCATCATGAAACGTTCAGATCACTTACAACTCAATAGATTCTACCTTCCTGTAACGTTTCAGCCTGATTGGACCTTGTTTTCACACAAATGAACCCAGAATGATGTGAAATTGTGCTTAGTGCAGCATAATTCTGGGTGCCATTTACAAACCATAAGTGCTAATGACTCCATTCCTTTTTGTGGTTTTAGGGGCTGTTGGTTGGAGTACATTAAAACAAACCTGATCTCTCTAGGACATTCAGAAGCCAAGTTATAAGCCCACAAAGGTGTAACTGGACTGCTTCTTTAAAGTGACACCAGGCCCGTTGACCTTTGGGACATGGTTTGACCCCCTATAGGAATGTGCGATCATCTTGAAACGTTCAGATCACTTACAACTCAATAGATTTTACCTTCCTGTAATGTTTCAGCCTGATTGGACCTTGTTTTCACACAAATGAACCCAGAATGATGTGAAATTGTGCTTCGTGCAACATAATTCTGGGTGCCATTTAAAAACCATAAGTGCTAATGACTCCATTCCGTTTTGAGGTTGTAGGGGCTGTTGATTTAAGTACACTAAAACAAACGTGATCTCTCTAGGATATTCAGAAGCCAAGTTATAAGCCCTCAAAGGTGTAACTGGACTACTTCTTTAAAGTGACACCAGGCCCGGTGACCTTTGGGACATGGTTTGACCCCCTATAGGAATGTGCGATCATCATGAAACGTTCAGATCACTTACAACTCAATAGATTCTACCTTCTTGTAACGTTTCAGCCTGACTGGACCTTGTTTTCACACAAATGGACCCAGAATGATGTGAAATTGTGCTTCGTGCAACATAATTCTGGGTGCCATTTACAAACCATAAGTGCTAATGACTCCATTCCTTTTTGTGGTTGTAGGGGCTGTTGGTTGGAGTACATTAAAACAAACCTGATCTCTCTAGGACATTCAGAAGCCAAGTTATAAGCCCACAAATGTGTAACTGGACTACTTCTTTAAATTGACACCAGATCCGGTGACCTTTGGGACATGGTTTGACCCCCTTAGGAAAGTGCTATCATCATGAAACGTTCAGATCACTTACAACTCAATAGATTCTACCTTCCTGTAACATTTCAGCCTGATTGGACCTTGTTTTCACACAAATGGACCCAGAATGATGTGAAATTGTGCTTCGTGCAACATAATTCTGGGTGCCATTTAAAAACCATAAGTGCTAATGACTCCATTCCTTTTTGAGGTTGTAGGGGCTGTTGATTGGAGTACACTAAAACAAACCTGATCTCTCTAGGACAATCAGAAGCCAAGTTATAAGCCCTCAAAGGTGTAAATGGACTACTTCTTTAAAGTGACACCAGGCCCGGTGACCTTTGGGACATGGTTTGACCCCCTATAGGAATGTGCGATCATCATGAAACGTTCAGATCACTTACAACTCAATAGATTCTACCTTCTTGTAACGTTTCAGCCTAATTGGACCTTGTTTTCACACAAATGAACCCAGAATGATGTGAAATTGTGCTTCATGCAACATAATTCTGGGTGCCATTTAAAAACCATAAGTGCTAATGACTCCATTCCTTTTTGAGGTTGTAGGGGCTGTTGATTGAAGTACACTAAAACAAACCTGATCTCTCTAGGATATTCAGAAGCCAAGTTATAAGCCCTCAAAGGTGTAACTGGACTACTTCTTTAAAGTGACACCAGGCCCGGTGACCTTTGGGACATGGTTTTACCCCCTATAGGAATGTGCGATCATCTTGAAACGTTCAGATCACTTACAACTCAATAGATTCTACCTTCCTGTAACGTTTCAGCCTGATTGGACCTTGTTTTCACACAAATGAACCCAGAATGATGTGAAATTGTGCTTCGTGCAACATAATTCTGGGTGCCATTTACAAACCATAAGTGCTAATGACTCCATTCCTTTTTGTGCTTGTAGGGGCTGTTGATTGGAGTACATTAAAACAAACCTGATCTCTCTAGGACATTCAGAAGCCAAGTTATAAGCCCACAAATGTGTAACTGGACTACTTCTTTAAATTGACACCAGATCCGGTGACCTTTGGGACATGGTTTGACCCCCTTAGGAAAGTGCTATCATCATGAAACGTTCAGATCTCTTACAACTCAATAGATTCTACCTTCCTGTAACGTTTCAGCCTGATTGGACCTTGTTTTCACACAAATGAACCCAGAATGATGTGAAATTGTGCTTCGTGCAACATAATTCTGGGTGCCATTTACAAACCATAAGTGCTAATGACTCCATTCCTTTTTGTGGTTGTAGGGGCTGTTGATTGGAGTACACTAAAACAAACCTAACCTCTCTAGGACATTCAGAAGCCAAGTTATAAGCCCACAAAGGTGTAACTGGACTACTTCTTTAAAGTGACACCAGGCCCGGTGACCTTTGGGACATGGTTTTACCCCCTATAGGAATGTGCGATCATCTTGAAACGTTCAGATCACTTACAACTCAATAGATTCTACCTTCTTGTAGCGTTTCAGCCTGATTGGACCTTGTTTTCACACAAATGAACCCAGAATGATGTGAATTTGTGCTTCGTGCAACATAATTCTGGGTGCCATTTACAAACCTTAAGTGCTAATGACTCCATTCCTTTTTGTGGTTATAGGGGCTGTTGATTGGAGTACACTAAAACAAACCTGATCTCTCTAGGACATTCAGAAGCCAAGTTATAAGCCCACAAATGTGTAACTGAACTACTTCTTTAAATTGACACCAGATCCGGCGACCTTTGGGACATGGTTTGACCCCCTTAGGAAAGTGCTATCATCATGAAACGTTCAGATCACTTACAACTCAGTAGATTCTACCTTCCTGTAACGTTTCAGCCTGATTGGACCTTGTTTTCACACAAATGGACCCAGAATGATGTGAAATTGTGCTTCGTGCAACATAATTCTGGGTGCCATTTACAAACCATAAGTGCTAATGACTCCATTCCTTTTTGTGGTTGTAGGGGCTGTTGATTGGAGTACACTAAAACAAATCTGATCTCTCTAGGACATTCAGAAGCCAAGTTATAAGCCCACAAATGTGTAACTGAACTACTTCTTTAAATTGACACCAGATCCGGTGACCTTTGGGACATGGTTTGACCCCCTTAGGAAAGCGCTATCATCATGAAACATTCAGATCACTTACAACTCAATAGATTCTACCTTCCTGTAACGTTTCAGCCTGATTGGACCTTGTTTTCACACAAATGAACCCAGAATGATGTGAAATTGTGCTTCGTGCAACATAATTCTGGGTGCCATTTACAAACCATAAGTGCTAATGACTCCATTCCTTTTTGTGGTTGTAGGGGCTGTTGATTGGAGTACACTAAAACAAACCTGATCTCTCTAGGACATTCAGAAGCCAAGTTATAAGCCCACATATGTGTAACTGGACTACTTCTTTAAATTGACACCAGATCCGGTGACCTTTGGGACATGGTTTGACCCCCTTAGGAAAGAGCTATCATCATGAAACGTTCAGATCACTTACAACTCAATAGATTCTACCTTCCTGTATCGTTTCAGCCTAATTGGACCTTGTTTTCACACAAATGAACCCAGAATGATGTGAAATTGTGCTTCGTGCAACATATTTCTGGGTGCCATTTACAAACCATAAGTGCTAATGACTCCATTCCTATTTGAGGTTGTAGGGGCTGTTGATTGGAGTACACTAAAACAAACCTGATCTCTCTAGGACATTCAGAAGCCAAGTTATAAGCCCTCAAAGGTGTAACTGGACTACTTTAAAGTGACACCAGGCCCGGTGACCTTTGGGACATGGTTTGACCCCCTATAGGAATGTGCGATCATCATGAAACGTTCAGATCACTTACAACTCAATAGATTCTACCTTCTTGTAAGGTTTCAGCCTGATTGGACCTTGTTTTCACACAAATGGACCCAGAATGATGCGAAATTGTGCTTCGTGCAACATAATTCTGGGTGCCATTTACAAACCATAAGTGCTAATGACTCCATTCCTTTTTGTGGTTGTAGGGGCTGTTGGTTGGAGTACATTAAAACAAACCTGATCTCTCTAGGACATTCAGAATCCAAGTTATAAGCCCACAAATGTGTAACTGGACTACTTCTTTAAATTGACACCAGATCCGGTGACCTTTGGGACATGGTTTGACCCCCTTAGGAAAGTGCTATCATCATGAAACGTTCAGATCACTTACAACTCAATAGATTCTACCTTCCTGTAACGTTTCAGCCTGATTGGACCTTGTTTTCACACAAATGAACCCAGAATGATGTGAAATTGTGCTTAGTGCAGCATAATTCTGGGTGCCATTTAAAAACCATAAGTTCTAATGACTCCATTGCTTTTTGTGGTTGTAGGGGCTGTTGATTGGAGTACACTAAAACAAACCTAACCTCTCTAGGACATTCAGAAGCCAAGTTATAAGCCCACAAAGGTGTAACTGGACTACTTCTTTAAAGTGACACCAGGCCCGGTGACCTTTGGGACATGGTTTTACCCCCTATAGGAATGTGCGATCATCTTGAAACGTTCAGATCACTTACAACTCAATAGATCCTACCTTCCTGTAACGTTTCAGCCTGATTGGACCTTGTTTTCACACAAATGAACCCAGAATGATGTGAAATTGTGCTTCGTGCAGCATAATTCTGGGTGCCATTTACAAACCTTAAGTGCTAATGACTCCATTCCTTTTTGTGGTTGTAGGGGCTGTTGATTGGAGTACACTAAAACAAATCTGATCTCTCTAGGACATTCAGAAGCAAAGTTATAAGCCCACAAATGTGTAACTGGACTACTTCTTTAAATTGACACCAGATCCGGTGACCTTTGGGACATAGTTTGACCCCCTTAGGAAAGTGCTATCATCATGAAACGTTCAGATCACTTACAACTCAATAGATTCTACCTTCCTGTAACGTTTCAGCCTGATTGGACCTTGTTTTCACACAAATGAACCCAGAATGATGTGAAATTGTGCTTCGTGCAACATAATTCTGGGTGCCATTTACAAACCATAAGTGCTAATGACTCCATTCCTTTTTGTGGTTGTAGGGGCTGTTGATTGGAGTACACTAAAACAAACCTAACCTCTCTAGGACATTCAGAAGCCAAGTTATAAGCCCACAAAGGTGTAACTGGACTACTTCTTTAAAGTGACACCAGGCCCGGTGACCTTTGGGACATGGTTTTACCCCCTATAGGAATGTGCGATCATCTTGAAACGTTCAGATCTCTTACAACTCAATAGATTCTACCTTCTTGTAGCGTTTCAGCCTGATTGGACCTTGTTTTCACATAAATGGACCCAGAATGATGTGAAATTGTGCTTCGTGCAACATAATTCTGGGTGCCATTTACAAACCTTAAGTGCTCCATTCCTTTTTGTGGTTGTAGGGGCTGTTGATTGGAGTACACTAAAACAACCCTGATCTCTCTAGGACATTCAGAAGCCAAGTTATAAGCCCACAAATGTGTAACTGGACTACTTCTTTAAATTGACACCAGATCCGGTGACCTTTGGGACATGGTTTGACCCCCTTAGGAAAGTGCTATCATCATGAAACGTTCAGATCACTTACAACTCAATAGATTCTACCATCCTGTAACGTTTCAGCCTGATTGGACCTTGTTTTCACACAAATGAACCCAGAATGATGTGAAATTGTGCTTCGTGCAACATAATTCTGGGTGCCATTTACAAACCATAAGTTCTAATGACTCCATTGCTTTTTGTGGTTGTAGGGGCTGTTGATTGGAGTACACTAAAACAAACCTAACCTCTCTAGGACATTCAGAAGCCAAGTTATAAGCCCACAAAGGTGTAACTGGACTACTTCTTTAAAGTGACACCAGGCCCGGTGACCTTTGGGACATGGTTTTACCCCCTATAGGAATGTGCGATCATCTTGAAACGTTCAGATCACTTACAACTCAATAGATTCTACCTTCCTGTAACGTTTCAGCCTGATTGGACCTTGTTTTCACACAAATGAACCCAGAATGATGTGAAATTGTGCTTCGTGCAACATAATTCTGGGTGCCATTTACAAACCATAAGTGCTAATGACTCCATTCCTTTTTGAGATTGTAGGGAATGTTGATTGGAGTACACTAAAACAAACCTGATCTCTCTAGGACATTCAGAAGCCAAGTTATAAGCCCACAAATGTGTAACTGAACTACTTCTTTAAATTGACACCAGATACGGTGAACTTTGGGACATGGTTTGACCCCCTTAGGAAAGCGCTATCATCATGAAACGTTCAGATCACTTACAACTCAATAGATTCTACCTTCCTGTAACGTTTCAGCCTGATTGGACCTTGTTTTCACACAAATGAACCCAGAATGATGTGAAATTGTGCTTCGTGCAACATAATTCTGGGTGCCATCTACAAACCATAAGTGCTAATGACTCCTTTCCTTTTTGTGGTTTTAGGGGCTGTTGATTGGAGTACACTAAAACAAACCTGATCTCTCTAGGACATTCAGAAGCCAAGTTATAAGCCCACAAATGTGTAACTGGACTACTTCTTTAAATTGACACCAGATCCGGTGACCTTTGGGACATGATTTGACCCCCTTAGGAAAGCGCTATCATCATGAAACGTTCAGATCACTTACAACTCAATAGATTCTACCTTCCTGTAGCGTTTCAGCCTAATTGGACCTTGTTTTCACACAAATGGACCCAGAATGATGTGAAATTGTGCTTCGTGCAACATAATTCTGGGTGCCATTTACAAACCATAAGTGCTAATGACTCCATTCCTTTTTGTGCTTGTAGGGGCTGTTGATTGGAGTACATTAAAACAAACCTGATCTCTCTAGGACATTCAGAAGCCAAGTTATAAGCCCACAAATGTGTAACTGGACTACTTCTTTAAATTGACACCAGATCCGGTGACCTTTGGGACATGGTTTGACCCCCTTAGGAAAGTGCTATCATCATGAAACGTTCAGATCCCTTACAACTCAATAGATTCTACCTTCCTGTAACGTTTCAGCCTGATTGGACCTTGTTTTCACACAAATGAACCCAGAATGATGTGAAATTGTGCTTCGTGCAACATAATTCTGGGTGCCATTTACAAACCATAAGTGCTAATGACTCCATTCCTTTTTGTGGTTGTAGGGGCTGTTGATTGGAGTACACTAAAACAAACCTAACCTCTCTAGGACATTCAGAAGCCAAGTTATAAGCCCACAAAGGTGTAACTGGACTACTTCTTTAAAGTGACACCAGGCCCGGTGACCTTTGGGACATGGTTTTACCCCCTATAGGAATGTGCGATCATCTTGAAACGTTCAGATCACTTACAACTCAATAGATTCTACCTTCTTGTAGCGTTTCAGCCTGATTGGACCTTGTTTTCACACAAATGAACCCAGAATGATGTGAATTTGTGCTTCGTGCAACATAATTCTGGGTGCCATTTACAAACCTTAAGTGCTAATGACTCCATTCCTTTTTGTGGTTATAGGGGCTGTTGATTGGAGTACACTAAAACAAACCTGATCTCTCTAGGACATTCAGAAGCCAAGTTATAAGCCCACAAATGTGTAACTGAACTACTTCTTTAAATTGACACCAGATCCGGCGACCTTTGGGACATGGTTTGACCCCCTTAGGAAAGTGCTATCATCATGAAACGTTCAGATCACTTACAACTCAGTAGATTCTACCTTCCTGTAACGTTTCAGCCTGATTGGACCTTGTTTTCACACAAATGGACCCAGAATGATGTGAAATTGTGCTTCGTGCAACATAATTCTGGGTGCCATTTACAAACCATAAGTGCTAATGACTCCATTCCTTTTTGTGGTTGTAGGGGCTGTTGATTGGAGTACACTAAAACAAATCTGATCTCTCTAGGACATTCAGAAGCCAAGTTATAAGCCCACAAATGTGTAACTGAACTACTTCTTTAAATTGACACCAGATCCGGTGACCTTTGGGACATGGTTTGACCCCCTTAGGAAAGCGCTATCATCATGAAACATTCAGATCACTTACAACTCAATAGATTCTACCTTCCTGTAACGTTTCAGCCTGATTGGACCTTGTTTTCACACAAATGAACCCAGAATGATGTGAAATTGTGCTTCGTGCAACATAATTCTGGGTGCCATTTACAAACCATAAGTGCTAATGACTCCATTCCTTTTTGTGGTTGTAGGGGCTGTTGATTGGAGTACACTAAAACAAACCTGATCTCTCTAGGACATTCAGAAGCCAAGTTATAAGCCCACATATGTGTAACTGGACTACTTCTTTAAATTGACACCAGATCCGGTGACCTTTGGGACATGGTTTGACCCCCTTAGGAAAGAGCTATCATCATGAAACGTTCAGATCACTTACAACTCAATAGATTCTACCTTCCTGTATCGTTTCAGCCTAATTGGACCTTGTTTTCACACAAATGAACCCAGAATGATGTGAAATTGTGCTTCGTGCAACATATTTCTGGGTGCCATTTACAAACCATAAGTGCTAATGACTCCATTCCTATTTGAGGTTGTAGGGGCTGTTGATTGGAGTACACTAAAACAAACCTGATCTCTCTAGGACATTCAGAAGCCAAGTTATAAGCCCTCAAAGGTGTAACTGGACTACTTTAAAGTGACACCAGGCCCGGTGACCTTTGGGACATGGTTTGACCCCCTATAGGAATGTGCGATCATCATGAAACGTTCAGATCACTTACAACTCAATAGATTCTACCTTCTTGTAAGGTTTCAGCCTGATTGGACCTTGTTTTCACACAAATGGACCCAGAATGATGCGAAATTGTGCTTCGTGCAACATAATTCTGGGTGCCATTTACAAACCATAAGTGCTAATGACTCCATTCCTTTTTGTGGTTGTAGGGGCTGTTGGTTGGAGTACATTAAAACAAACCTGATCTCTCTAGGACATTCAGAATCCAAGTTATAAGCCCACAAATGTGTAACTGGACTACTTCTTTAAATTGACACCAGATCCGGTGACCTTTGGGACATGGTTTGACCCCCTTAGGAAAGTGCTATCATCATGAAACGTTCAGATCACTTACAACTCAATAGATTCTACCTTCCTGTAACGTTTCAGCCTGATTGGACCTTGTTTTCACACAAATGAACCCAGAATGATGTGAAATTGTGCTTAGTGCAGCATAATTCTGGGTGCCATTTAAAAACCATAAGTTCTAATGACTCCATTGCTTTTTGTGGTTGTAGGGGCTGTTGATTGGAGTACACTAAAACAAACCTAACCTCTCTAGGACATTCAGAAGCCAAGTTATAAGCCCACAAAGGTGTAACTGGACTACTTCTTTAAAGTGACACCAGGCCCGGTGACCTTTGGGACATGGTTTTACCCCCTATAGGAATGTGCGATCATCTTGAAACGTTCAGATCACTTACAACTCAATAGATCCTACCTTCCTGTAACGTTTCAGCCTGATTGGACCTTGTTTTCACACAAATGAACCCAGAATGATGTGAAATTGTGCTTCGTGCAGCATAATTCTGGGTGCCATTTACAAACCTTAAGTGCTAATGACTCCATTCCTTTTTGTGGTTGTAGGGGCTGTTGATTGGAGTACACTAAAACAAATCTGATCTCTCTAGGACATTCAGAAGCAAAGTTATAAGCCCACAAATGTGTAACTGGACTACTTCTTTAAATTGACACCAGATCCGGTGACCTTTGGGACATAGTTTGACCCCCTTAGGAAAGTGCTATCATCATGAAACGTTCAGATCACTTACAACTCAATAGATTCTACCTTCCTGTAACGTTTCAGCCTGATTGGACCTTGTTTTCACACAAATGAACCCAGAATGATGTGAAATTGTGCTTCGTGCAACATAATTCTGGGTGCCATTTACAAACCATAAGTGCTAATGACTCCATTCCTTTTTGTGGTTGTAGGGGCTGTTGATTGGAGTACACTAAAACAAACCTAACCTCTCTAGGACATTCAGAAGCCAAGTTATAAGCCCACAAAGGTGTAACTGGACTACTTCTTTAAAGTGACACCAGGCCCGGTGACCTTTGGGACATGGTTTTACCCCCTATAGGAATGTGCGATCATCTTGAAACGTTCAGATCACTTACAACTCAATAGATTCTACCTTCTTGTAGCGTTTCAGCCTGATTGGACCTTGTTTTCACATAAATGGACCCAGAATGATGTGAAATTGTGCTTCGTGCAACATAATTCTGGGTGCCATTTACAAACCTTAAGTGCTCCATTCCTTTTTGTGGTTGTAGGGGCTGTCGATTGGAGTACACTAAAACAAACCTGATCTCTCTAGGACATTCAGAAGCCAAGTTATAAGCCCACAAATGTGTAACTGAACTACTTCTTTAAATTGACACCAGATCCGGTGACCTTTGGGACATGGTTTGACCCCCTTAGGAAAGTGCTATCATCATGAAACGTTCAGATCACTTACAGCTCAATAGATTCTACCTTCCTGTAACGTTTCAGCCTGATTGGACCTTGTTTTCACACAAATGGACCCAGAATGATGTGAAATTGTGCTTCGTGCAACATAATTTTGGGTGCCATTTACAAACCATAAGTGCTAATGACTCCATTCCTTTTTGTGGTTGTAGGGGCTGTTGATTGGAGTACACTAAAACAAACCTGATCTCTAGGACATTCAGAAGCCAAGTTATAAGCCCACAAATGTTTAACTGAACTACTTCTTTAAATTGACACCAGATCCGGTGACCTTTGGGACATGGTTTGACCCCCTATAGGAATGTGCGATCATCATGAAACGTTCAGATCACTTACAACTCAATAGATTCTACCTTCTTGTAAGGTTTCAGCCTGATTGGACCTTGTTTTCACACAAATGGACCCAGAATGATGTGAAATTGTGCTTCGTGCAACATAATTCTGGGTGCCATTTACAAACCATAAGTGCTAATGACTCCATTCCTTTTTGTGGTTGTAGGGGCTGTTGATTGGAGTACACTAAAACAAATCTGATCTCTCTAGGACATTCAGAAGCCAAGTTATAAGCCCACAAATGTGTAACTGAACTACTTCTTTAAATTGACACCAGATCCGGTGACCTTTGGGACATGGTTTGACCCCCTTAGGAAAGCGCTATCATCATGAAACATTCAGATCACTTACAACTCAATAGATTCTACCTTCCTGTAACGTTTCAGCCTGATTGGACCTTGTTTTCACACAAATGAACCCAGAATGATGTGAAATTGTGCTTCGTGCAACATAATTCTGGGTGCCATTTACAAACCATAAGTGCTAATGACTCCATTCCTTTTTGTGGTTGTAGGGGCTGTTGATTGGAGTACACTAAAACAAACCTGATCTCTCTAGGACATTCAGAAGCCAAGTTATAAGCCCACATATGTGTAACTGGACTACTTCTTTAAATTGACACCAGATCCGGTGACCTTTGGGACATGGTTTGACCCCCTTAGGAAAGAGCTATCATCATGAAACGTTCAGATCACTTACAACTCAATAGATTCTACCTTCCTGTATCGTTTCAGCCTAATTGGACCTTGTTTTCACACAAATGAACCCAGAATGATGTGAAATTGTGCTTCGTGCAACATATTTCTGGGTGCCATTTACAAACCATAAGTGCTAATGACTCCATTCCTATTTGAGGTTGTAGGGGCTGTTGATTGGAGTACACTAAAACAAACCTGATCTCTCTAGGACATTCAGAAGCCAAGTTATAAGCCCTCAAAGGTGTAACTGGACTACTTTAAAGTGACACCAGGCCCGGTGACCTTTGGGACATGGTTTGACCCCCTATAGGAATGTGCGATCATCATGAAACGTTCAGATCACTTACAACTCAATAGATTCTACCTTCTTGTAAGGTTTCAGCCTGATTGGACCTTGTTTTCACACAAATGGACCCAGAATGATGCGAAATTGTGCTTCGTGCAACATAATTCTGGGTGCCATTTACAAACCATAAGTGCTAATGACTCCATTCCTTTTTGTGGTTGTAGGGGCTGTTGGTTGGAGTACATTAAAACAAACCTGATCTCTCTAGGACATTCAGAATCCAAGTTATAAGCCCACAAATGTGTAACTGGACTACTTCTTTAAATTGACACCAGATCCGGTGACCTTTGGGACATGGTTTGACCCCCTTAGGAAAGTGCTATCATCATGAAACGTTCAGATCACTTACAACTCAATAGATTCTACCTTCCTGTAACGTTTCAGCCTGATTGGACCTTGTTTTCACACAAATGAACCCAGAATGATGTGAAATTGTGCTTAGTGCAGCATAATTCTGGGTGCCATTTAAAAACCATAAGTTCTAATGACTCCATTGCTTTTTGTGGTTGTAGGGGCTGTTGATTGGAGTACACTAAAACAAACCTAACCTCTCTAGGACATTCAGAAGCCAAGTTATAAGCCCACAAAGGTGTAACTGGACTACTTCTTTAAAGTGACACCAGGCCCGGTGACCTTTGGGACATGGTTTTACCCCCTATAGGAATGTGCGATCATCTTGAAACGTTCAGATCACTTACAACTCAATAGATCCTACCTTCCTGTAACGTTTCAGCCTGATTGGACCTTGTTTTCACACAAATGAACCCAGAATGATGTGAAATTGTGCTTCGTGCAGCATAATTCTGGGTGCCATTTACAAACCTTAAGTGCTAATGACTCCATTCCTTTTTGTGGTTGTAGGGGCTGTTGATTGGAGTACACTAAAACAAATCTGATCTCTCTAGGACATTCAGAAGCAAAGTTATAAGCCCACAAATGTGTAACTGGACTACTTCTTTAAATTGACACCAGATCCGGTGACCTTTGGGACATAGTTTGACCCCCTTAGGAAAGTGCTATCATCATGAAACGTTCAGATCACTTACAACTCAATAGATTCTACCTTCCTGTAACGTTTCAGCCTGATTGGACCTTGTTTTCACACAAATGAACCCAGAATGATGTGAAATTGTGCTTCGTGCAACATAATTCTGGGTGCCATTTACAAACCATAAGTGCTAATGACTCCATTCCTTTTTGTGGTTGTAGGGGCTGTTGATTGGAGTACACTAAAACAAACCTAACCTCTCTAGGACATTCAGAAGCCAAGTTATAAGCCCACAAAGGTGTAACTGGACTACTTCTTTAAAGTGACACCAGGCCCGGTGACCTTTGGGACATGGTTTTACCCCCTATAGGAATGTGCGATCATCTTGAAACGTTCAGATCACTTACAACTCAATAGATTCTACCTTCTTGTAGCGTTTCAGCCTGATTGGACCTTGTTTTCACATAAATGGACCCAGAATGATGTGAAATTGTGCTTCGTGCAACATAATTCTGGGTGCCATTTACAAACCTTAAGTGCTCCATTCCTTTTTGTGGTTGTAGGGGCTGTCGATTGGAGTACACTAAAACAAACCTGATCTCTCTAGGACATTCAGAAGCCAAGTTATAAGCCCACAAATGTGTAACTGAACTACTTCTTTAAATTGACACCAGATCCGGTGACCTTTGGGACATGGTTTGACCCCCTTAGGAAAGTGCTATCATCATGAAACGTTCAGATCACTTACAGCTCAATAGATTCTACCTTCCTGTAACGTTTCAGCCTGATTGGACCTTGTTTTCACACAAATGGACCCAGAATGATGTGAAATTGTGCTTCGTGCAACATAATTCTGGGTGCCATTTACAAACCATAAGTGCTAATGACTCCATTCCTTTTTGTGGTTGTAGGGGCTGTTGATTGGAGTACACTAAAACAAACCTGATCTCTAGGACATTCAGAAGCCAAGTTATAAGCCCACAAATGTTTAACTGAACTACTTCTTTAAATTGACACCAGATCCGGTGACCTTTGGGACATGGTTTGACCCCCTTAGGAAAGTGCTATCATCATGAAACGTTCAGATCACTTACAACTCAATAGATTCTACCTTCCTGTAACGTTTCAGCCTGATTGGACCTTGTTTTCACACAAATGGACCCAGAATGATGTGAAATTGTGCTTCGTGCAACATAATTCTGGGTGCCATTTAAAAACCATAAGTGCTAATGACTCCATTCCTTTTTGTGGTTGTAGGGGCTGTTGATTGGAGTACACTAAAACAACCCTGATCTCTCTAGGACATTCAGAAGCCAAGTTATAAGCCCACAAATGTGTAACTGGACTACTTCTTTAAATTGACACCAGATCCGGTGACCTTTGGGACATGGTTTGACCCCCTTAGGAAAGTGCTATCATCATGAAACGTTCAGATCACTTACAACTCAATAGATTCTACCATCCTGTAACGTTTCAGCCTGATTGGACCTTGTTTTCACACAAATGAACCCAGAATGATGTGAAATTGTGCTTCGTGCAACATAATTCTGGGTGCCATTTACAAACCATAAGTTCTAATGACTCCATTGCTTTTTGTGGTTGTAGGGGCTGTTGATTGGAGTACACTAAAACAAACCTAACCTCTCTAGGACATTCAGAAGCCAAGTTATAAGCCCACAAAGGTGTAACTGGACTACTTCTTTAAAGTGACACCAGGCCCGGTGACCTTTGGGACATGGTTTTACCCCCTATAGGAATGTGCGATCATCTTGAAACGTTCAGATCACTTACAACTCAATAGATTCTACCTTCCTGTAACGTTTCAGCCTGATTGGACCTTGTTTTCACACAAATGAACCCAGAATGATGTGAAATTGTGCTTCGTGCAACATAATTCTGGGTGCCATTTACAAACCTTAAGTGCTAATGACTCCATTCCTTTTTGTGGTTGTAGGGGCTGTTGATTGGAGTACACTAAAACAAATCTGATCTCTCTAGGACATTCAGAAGCAAAGTTATAAGCCCACAAATGTGTAACTGGACTACTTCTTTAAATTGACACCAGATCCGGTGACCTTTGGGACATAGTTTGACCCCCTTAGGAAAGTGCTATCATCATGAAACGTTCAGATCACTTACAACTCAATAGATTCTACCTTCCTGTAACGTTTCAGCCTGATTGGACCTTGTTTTCACACAAATGAACCCAGAATGATGTGAAATTGTGCTTCGTGCAACATAATTCTGGGTGCCATTTACAAACCATAAGTGCTAATGACTCCATTCCTTTTTGTGGTTGTAGGGGCTGTTGATTGGAGTACACTAAAACAAACCTAACCTCTCTAGGACATTCAGAAGCCAAGTTATAAGCCCACAAAGGTGTAACTGGACTACTTCTTTAAAGTGACACCAGGCCCGGTGACCTTTGGGACATGGTTTTACCCCCTATAGGAATGTGCGATCATCTTGAAACGTTCAGATCACTTACAACTCAATAGATTCTACCTTCTTGTAGCGTTTCAGCTGATTGGACCTTGTTTTCACATAAATGGACCCAGAATGATGTGAAATTGTGCTTCGTGCAACATAATTCTGGGTGCCATTTACAAACCTTAAGTGCTCCATTCCTTTTTGTGGTTGTAGGGGCTGTCGATTGGAGTACACTAAAACAAACCTGATCTCTCTAGGACATTCAGAAGCCAAGTTATAAGCCCACAAATGTGTAACTGAACTACTTCTTTAAATTGACACCAGATCCGGTGACCTTTGGGACATGGTTTGACCCCCTTAGGAAAGTGCTATCATCATGAAACGTTCAGATCACTTACAGCTCAATAGATTCTACCTTCCTGTAACGTTTCAGCCTGATTGGACCTTGTTTTCACACAAATGGACCCAGAATGATGTGAAATTGTGCTTCGTGCAACATAATTCTGGGTGCCATTTACAAACCATAAGTGCTAATGACTCCATTCCTTTTTGTGGTTGTAGGGGCTGTTGATTGGAGTACACTAAAACAAACCTGATCTCTAGGACATTCAGAAGCCAAGTTATAAGCCCACAAATATTTAACTGAACTACTTCTTTAAATTGACACCAGATCCGGTGACCTTTGGGACATGGTTTGACCCCCTTAGGAAAGTGCTATCATCATAAAACGTTCAGATCACTTACAACTCAATAGATTCTACCTTCCTGTAACGTTTCAGCCTGATTGGACCTTGTTTTCACACAAATGGACCCAGAATGATGTGAAATTGTGCTTCGTGCAACATAATTCTGGGTGCCATTTACAAACCATAAGTGCTAATGACTCCATTCCTTTTTGTGGTTGTAGGGGCTGTTGATTGGAGTACATTAAAACAAACCTGATCTCTCTAGGACATTCAGAAGCCAAGTTATAAGCCCACAAATGTGTAACTGGACTACTTCTTTAAATTGACACCAGATCCGGTGACCTTTGGGACATGGTTTGACCCCCTTAGGAAAGTGCTATCATCATGAAATGTTCAGATCACTTACAACTCAATAGATTCTACCTTCCTGTAACGTTTCAGCCTGATTGGACCTTGTTTTCACACAAATGGACCCAGAATGATGTGAAATTGTGCTTTGTGCAACATAATTCTGGGTGCCATTTACAAACCATAAGTGCTAATGACTCCATTCCTTTTTCGGGTTGTAGGGGCTGTTGATTGGAGTACACTAAAACAAACCTGATCTCTCTAGGACATTCAGAAGCCAAGTTATAAGCCCACAAATGTGTAACTGAACTACTTCTTTAAATTGACACCAGATCCGGTGACCTTTGGGACATGGTTTGACCCCCTTAGGAAAGTGCTATCATCATGAAACGTTCAGATCACTTACAACTCAATAGATTCTAACTTCCTGTAACGTTTCAGCCTGATTGGACCTTGTTTTCACACAAATGGACCCAGAATGATGTGAAATTGTGCTTCGTGCAGCATAATTCTGGGTGCCATTTACAAACCATAAGTGCTAATGACTCCATTCATTTTTGTGGTTGTAGGGGCTGTTGATTGGAGTACATTAAAACAAACCTGATCTCTCTAGGACATTCAGAAGCCAAGTTATGAGCCCACAAATGTGTAACTGGACTACTTCTTTAAATTGATACCAGATCCGGTGACCTTTGGGACATGGTTTGACCCCCTTAGGAAAGTGCTATCATCATGAAACGTTCAGATCACTTACAACTCAATAGATTCTATCTTCCTGTAACGTTTCAGCCTGATTGGACCTTGTTTTCAAACAAATGAACCCAGACTGATGTGAAATTGTGCTTCGTGCAACATAATTCTGGGTGCCATTTACAAACCATAAGTGCTAATGACTCCATTCCTTTTTGTGGTTGTAGGGGCTGTTGATTGGAGTACACTAAAACAAACCTAACCTCTCTAGGACATTCAGAAGCCAAGTTATAAGCCCACAAAGGTGTAACTGGACTACTTCTTTAAAGTGACACCAGGCCCGGTGACATTTGGGACATGGTTTGACCCCCTATAGGAATGTGCGATCATCTTGAAACGTTCAGATCACTTACAACTCAATAGATTCTACCTTCTTGTAACGTTTCAGCCTGATTGGACCTTGTTTTCACACAAATGAACCCAGAATGATGTGAAATTGTGCTTCGTGGAACATAATTCTGGGTGCCATTTAAAAACCATAAGTGCTAATGACTCCATTCCTTTTTGTGGTTGTAAGGGCTGTTGATTGGAGTATACTAAAACAAACCTGATCTCTCTAGGACATTCAGAAGCCAAGATATAAGCCCACAAAGGTGTAACTGGACTACTTCTTTAAATTGACACCAGATCCGGTGACCTTTGGGACATGGTTTGACCCCCTTAGGAAAGTGCTATCATCATGAAACGTTCAGATCACTTACAACTCAATAGATTCTACCTTCCTGTAACGTTTCAGCCTGATTGGACCTTGTTTTCACACAAATGAACCCAGAATGATGTGAAATTGTGCTTCGTGCAACATAATTCTGGGTGCCATTTACAAACCATAAGTGCTAATGACTCCATTCCTTTTTGTGGTTGTAGGGGCTGTTGATTGGAGAACACTAAAACAAACCTAACCTCTCTAGGACATTCAGAAGCCAAGTTATAAGCCCACAAAGGTGTAACTGGACTGCTTCTTCAAAGTGATACCAGGCCCGGTGACCTTTGGGACATGGTTTGACCCCCTAGAGGAATGTGCGATCATCTTGAAACGTTCAGATCACTTACAACTCAATAGATTTTACCTTCCTGTAACATTTCAGCCTGATTGGACCTTGTTTTCACACCAATGAACCCAGAATGATGTGAAATTGTGCTTCGTACAACATAATTCTGGGTGCCATTTAAAAACCATAAGTGCTAATGACTCCATTCCTTTTTGAGGTTGTAGGGGCTGTTGATTGGAGTACACTAAAACAAAGCTGACCTCTCTAGGATATTCAGAAGCCAAGTTATAAGCCCTCAAAGGTGTAACTGGACAACTTCTTTAAAGTGACACCAGGCCCGGTGACCTTTGGGACATGGTTTGACCCCCTATAGGAATGTGCGATCATCATGAAACGTTCAGATCACTTACAACTCAATAGATTCTACCTTCTTGTAACGTTTCAGCCTGATTGGACCTTGTTTTCACACAAATGAACCCAGAATGATGTGAAATTGTGCTTCGTGCAACATAATTCTGGGTGCCATTTACAAACCATAAGTGCTAATGACTCCATTCCTTTTTGTGGTTGTAGGGGCTGTTGGTTGGAGTACATTAAAACACCCTGATCTCTCTAGGACATTCAGAAGCCAAGTTATAAGCCCTCAAAGGTGTAAATGGACTACTTCTTTAAAGTGACACCAGGCCCGGTGACCTTTGGGACATGGTTTTACCCCCTATAGGAATGTGCGATCATCTTGAAACGTTCAGATCACTTACAACTCAATAGATTCTACCTTCTTGTAGCGTTTCAGCCTGATTGGACCTTGTTTTCACACAAATGGACCCAGAATGATGTGAAATTGTGCTTCGTGCAACATAATTCTGGATGCCATTTACAAACCATAAGTGCTAATGACTCCATTCCTTTTTGTGGTTGTAGGGGCTGTTGATTGGAGTATACTAAAACAAACCTGATCTCTCTAGGACATTCAGAAGCCAAGTTATAAGCCCACAAAGGTGTAACTGGACTACTTCTTTAAATTGACACCAGATCCGGTGACCTTTGGGACATGGTTTGACCCCCTTAGGAAAGTGCTATCATCATGAAACGTTCAGATCACTTACAACTCAATAGATTCTACCTTCCTGTAACGTTTCAGCCTGATTGGACCTTGTTTTCACACAAATGGACCCAGAATGATGTGAAATTGTGCTTCGTGCAACATAATTCTGGGTGCCATTTACAAACCATAAGTGCTAATGACTCCATTCCTTTTTGTGGTTGTAGGGGCTGTTGATTGGAGTACACTAAAACAAACCTGATCTCTCTAGGACATTCAGAAGCCAAGTTATAAGCCCACAAATGTGTAACTGAACTACTTCTTTAAATTGACACCAGATACGGTGAACTTTGGGACATGGTTTGACCCCCTTAGGAAAGCGCTATCATCATGAAACGTTCAGATCACTTACAACTCAATAGATTCTACCTTCCTGTAACGTTTCAGCCTGATTGGACCTTGTTTTCACACAAATGAACCCAGAATGATGTGAAATTGTGCTTCGTGCAACATAATTCTGGGTGTCATCTACAAACCATAAGTGCTAATGACTCCATTCCTTTTTGTGGTTGTAGGGGCTGTTGATTGGAGTACACTAAAACAAACCTGATCTCTCTAGGACATTCAGAAGCCAAGTTATAAGCCCACAAATGTGTAACTGGACTACTTCTTTAAATTGACACCAGATCCGGTGACCTTTGGGACATGGTTTGACCCCCTTAGGAAAGTGCTATCATCATGAAACGTTCAGATCACTTACAACTCAATAGATTCTACCTTCCTGTAGCGTTTCAGCCTAATTGGACCTTGTTTTCACACAAATGGACCCAGAATGATGTGAAATTGTGCTTCGTGCAACATAATTCTGGGTGCCATTTACAAACCATAAGTGCTAATGACTCCATTCCTTTTTGTGCTTGTAGGGGCTGTTGATTGGAGTACATTAAAACAAACCTGATCTCTCTAGGACATTCAGAAGCCAAGTTATAAGCCCACAAATGTGTAACTGGACTACTTCTTTAAATTGACACCAGATCCGGTGACCTTTGGGACATGGTTTGACCCCCTTAGGAAAGTGCTATCATCATGAAACGTTCAGATCACTTACAACTCAATAGATTCTACCTTCCTGTAACGTTTCAGCCTGATTGGACCTTGTTTTCACACAAATGAACCCAGAATGATGTGAAATTGTGCTTCGTGCAACATAATTCTGGGTGCCATTTACAAACCATAGGTGCTAATGACTCCATTCCTTTTTGTGGTTGTAGGGGCTGTTGATTGGAGTACACTAAAACAAACCTAACCTCTCTAGGACATTCAGAAGCCAAGTTATAAGCCCACAAAGGTGTAACTGGACTACTTCTTTAAAGTGACACCAGGCCCGGTGACCTTTGGGACATGGTTTTACCCCCTATAGGAATGTGCAATCATCTTGAAACGTTCAGATCACTTACAACTCAATAGATTCTACCTTCTTGTAGCGTTTCAGCCTGATTGGACCTTGTTTTCACACAAATGAACCCAGAATGATGTGAATTTGTGCTTCGTGCAACATAATTCTGGGTGCCATTTACAAACCTTAAGTGCTAATGACTCCATTCCTTTTTGTGGTTATAGGGGCTGTTGATTGGAGTACACTAAAACAAACCTGATCTCTCTAGGACATTCAGAAGCCAAGTTATAAGCCCACAAATGTGTAACTGGACTACTTCTTTAAATTGACACCAGATCCGGTGACCTTTGGGACATGGTTTGACCCCCTTAGGAAAGTGCTATCATCATGAAACGTTCAGATCACTTACAACTCAGTAGATTCTACCTTCCTGTAACGTTTCAGCCTGATTGGACCTTGTTTTCACACAAATGGACCCAGAATGATGTGAAATTGTGCTTCGTGCAACATAATTCTGGGTGCCATTTACAAACCATAAGTGCTAATGACTCCATTCCTTTTTGTGGTTGTAGGGGCTGTTGATTGGAGTACACTAAAACAAACCTGATCTCTCTAGGACATTCAGAAGCCAAGTTATAAGCCCACAAAGGTGTAACTGGACTGCTTCTTCAAAGTGACACCAGGCCCGGTGACCTTTGGGACATGGTTTTACCCCCTAGAGGAATGTGCGATCATCTTGAAACGTTCAGATCACTTACAACTCAATAGATTTTACCTTCCTGTAACATGTCAGCCTGATTGGACCTTGTTTTCACACCAATGAACCCAGAATGATGTGAAATTGTGCTTCGTACAACATAATTCTGGGTGCCATTTAAAAACCATAAGTGCTAATGACTCCATTCCTTTTTGAGGTTGTAGGGGCTGTTGATTGGAGTACACTAAAACAAAGCTGACCTCTCTAGGATATTCAGAAGCCAAGTTATAAGCCCTCAAAGGTGTAACTGGACAACTTCTTTAAAGTGACACCAGGCCCGGTGACCTTTGGGACATGGTTTGACCCCCTATAGGAATGTGCGATCATCATGAAACGTTCAGATCACTTACAACTCAATAGATTCTACCTTCTTGTAACGTTTCAGCCTGATTGGACCTTGTTTTCACACAAATGAACCCAGAATGATGTGAAATTGTGCTTCGTGCAACATAATTCTGGGTGCCATTTACAAACCATAAGTGCTAATGACTACATTCCTTTTTGTGGTTGTAGGGGCTGTTGGTTGGAGTACATTAAAACAACCCTGATCTCTCTAGGACATTCAGAAGCCAAGTTATAAGCCCTCAAAGGTGTAAATGGACTACTTCTTTAAAGTGACACCAGGCCTGGTGACCTTTGGGACATGGTTTTACCCCCTATAGGAATGTGCGATCATCTTGAAACGTTAAGATCACTTACAACTCAATAGATTCTACCTTCTTGTAGCGTTTCAGCCTGATTGGACCTTGTTTTCACACAAATGGACCCAGAATGATGTGAAATTGTGCTTCGTGCAACATAATTCTGGGTGCCATTTACAAACCATAAGTGCTAATGACTCCATTCTTTTTTGTGGTTGTAGGGGCTGTTGATTGGAGTATACTAAAACAAACCTGATCTCTCTAGGACATTCAGAAGCCAAGTTATAAGCCCACAAAGGTGTAACTGGACTACTTTAAATTGACACCAGATCCGGTGACCTTTGGGGCATGGTTTGACCCCCTTAGGAAAGTGCTATCATCATGAAACGTTCAGATCACTTACAACTCAATAGATTCTACCTTCCTGTAACGTTTCAGCCTGATTGGACCTTGTTTTCACACAAATGGACCCAGAATGATGTGAAATTGTGCTTCGTGCAACATAATTCTGGGTGCCATTTACAAACCAGAAGTGCTAATGACTCCATTCCTTTTTGTGGTTGTAGGGGCTGTTGATTGGAGTACACTAAAACAAACCTGATCTCTCTAGGACATTCAGAAGCCAAGTTATAAGCCCACAAATGTGTAACTGAACTACTTCTTTAAATTGACACCAGATCCGTTGACCTTTGGGACATGGTTTGCCCCCCTTAGGAAAGTGCTATCATCATGAAACGTTCAGATCACTTACAACTCAATAGATTCTAACTTCCTGTAACGTTTCAGCCTGATTGGACCTTGTTTTCACACAAATGGACCCAGAATGATGTGAAATTGTGCTTCGTGCAGCATAATTCTGGGTGCCATTTACAAACCATAAGTGCTAATGACTCCATTCATTTTTGTGGTTGTAGGGGCTGTTGATTGGAGTACATTAAAACAAACCTGATCTCTCTAGGACATTCAGAAGCCAAGTTATGAGCCCACAAATGTGTAACTGGACTACTTCTTTAAATTGACACCAGATCCGGTGACCTTTGGGACATGGTTTGACCCCCTTAGGAAAGTGCTATCATCATGAAACGTTCAGATCACTTACAACTCAATAGATTCTACCTTCCTGTAACGTTTCAGCCTGATTGGACCTTGTTTTCAAACAAATGAACCCAGAATGATGTGAAATTGTGCTTCGTGCAACATAATTCTGGGTGCCATTTACAAACCATAAGTGCTAATGACTCCATTCCTTTTTGTGGTTGTAGGGGCTGTTGATTGGAGTACACTAAAACAAACCTAACCTCTCTAGGACATTCAGAAGCCAAGTTATAAGCCCACAAAGGTGTAACTGGACTACTTCTTTAAAGTGACACCAGGCCCGGTGACATTTGGGACATGGTTTGACCCCCTATAGGAATGTGCGATCATCTTGAAACGTTCAGATCACTTACAACTCAATAGATTCTACCTTCTTGTAGCTTTTCAGCCTGATTGGACCTTGTTTTCACACAAATGAACCCAGAATGATGTGAAATTGTGCTTCGTGGAACATAATTCTGGGTGCCATTTAAAAACCATAAGTGCTAATGACTCCATTCCTTTTTGTGGTTGTAAGGGCTGTTGATTGGAGTATACTAAAACAAACCTGATCTCTCTAGGACATTCAGAAGCCAAGTTATAAGCCCACAAAGGTGTAACTGGACTACTTCTTTAAATTGACACCAGATCCGGTGACCTTTGGGACATGGTTTGACCCCCTTAGGAAAGTGCTATCATCATGAAACGTTCAGATCACTTACAACTCAATAGATTCTACCTTCCTGTAACGTTTCAGCCTGATTGGACCTTGTTTTCACACAAATGAACCCAGAATGATATGAAATTGTGCTTCGTGCAACATAATTCTGGGTGCCATTTACAAACCATAAGTGCTAATGACTCCATTCCTTTTTGTGGTTGTAGGGGCTGTTGATTGGAGAACACTAAAACAAACCTAACCTCTCTAGGACATTCAGAAGCCAAGTTATAAGCCCACAAAGGTGTAACTGGACTGCTTCTTCAAAGTGACACCAGGCCCGGTGACCTTTGGGACATGGTTTGACCCCCTAGAGGAATGTGCGATCATCTTGAAACGTTCAGATCACTTACAACTCAATAGATTTTACCTTCCTGTAACATTTCAGCCTGATTGGACCTTGTTTTCACACCAATGAACCCAGAATGATGTGAAATTGTGCTTCGTACAACATAATTCTGGGTGCCATTTAAAAACCATAAGTGCTAATGACTCCATTCCTTTTTGAGGTTGTAGGGGCTGTTGATTGGAGTACACTAAAACAAAGCTGACCTCTCTAGGATATTCAGAAGCCAAGTTATAAGCCCTCAAAGGTGTAACTGGACAACTTCTTTAAAGTGACACCAGGCCCGGTGGCCTTTGGGACATGGTTTGACCCCCTATAGGAATGTGCGATCATCATGAAACTTTCAGATCACTTACAACTCAATAGATTCTACCTTCTTGTAACGTTTCAGCCTGATTGGACCTTGTTTTCACACAAATGAACCCAGAATGATGTGAAATTGTGCTTCGTGCAACATAATTCTGGGTGCCATTTACAAACCATAAGTGCTAATGACTACATTCCTTTTTGTGGTTGTAGGGGCTGTTGGTTGGAGTACATTAAAACACCCTGATCTCTCTAGGACATTCAGAAGCCAAGTTATAAGCCCTCAAAGCTGTAAATGGACTACTTCTTTAAAGTGACACCAGGCCCGGTGACCTTTGGGACATGGTTTTACCCCCTATAGGAATGTGCGATCATCTTGAAACGTTCAGATCACTTACAACTCAATAGATTCTACCTTCTTGTAGCGTTTCAGCCTGATTGGACCTTGTTTTCACACAAATGGACCCAGAATGATGTGAAATTGTGCTTCGTGCAACATAATTCTGGGTGCCATTTACAAACCATAAGTGCTAATGACTCCATTCCTTTTTGTGGTTGTAGGGGCTGTTGATTGGAGTATACTAAAACAAACCTGATCTCTCTAGGACATTCAGAAGCCAAGTTATAAGCCCACAAAGGTGTAACTGGACTACTTCTTTAAATTGACACCAGATCCGGTGACCTTTGGGGCATGGTTTGACCCCCTTAGGAAAGTGCTATCATCATGAAACGTTCAGATCACTTACAACTCAATAGATTCTACCTTCCTGTAACGTTTCAGCCTGATTGGACCTTGTTTTCACACAAAGGGACCCAGAATGATGTGAAATTGTGCTTCGTGCAACATAATTCTGGGTGCCATTTACAAACCATAAGTGCTAATGACTCGATTCCTTTTTGTGGTTGTAGGGGCTGTTGATTGGAGTACACTAAAACAAACCTGATCTCTCTAGGACATTCAGAAGCCAAGTTATAAGCCCACAAATGTGTAACTGAACTACTTCTTTAAATTGACACCAGATACGGTGAACTTTGGGACATGGTTTGACCCCCTTAGGAAAGCGCTATCATCATGAAACGTTCAGATCACTTACAACTCAATAGATTCTACCTTCCTGTAACGTTTCAGCCTGATTGGACCTTGTTTTCACACAAATGAACCCAGAATGATGTGAAATTGTGCTTCGTGCAACATAATTCTGGGTGCCATCTACAAACCATAAGTGCTAATGACTCCATTCCTTTTTGTGGTTGTAGGGGCTGTTGATTGGAGTACACTAAAACAAACCTGATCTCTCTAGGACATTCAGAAGCCAAGTTATAAGCCCACAAATGTGTAACTGGACTACTTCTTTAAATTGACACCAGATCCGGTGACCTTTGGGACATGGTTTGACCCCCTTAGGAAAGCGCTATCATCATGAAACGTTCAGATCACTTACAACTCAATAGATTCTACCTTCCTGTAGCGTTTAAGCCTAATTGGACCTTGTTTTCACACAAATGGACCCAGAATGATGTGAAATTGTGCTTCGTGCAACATAATTCTGGGTGCCATTTACAAACCATAAGTGCTAATGACTCCATTCCTTTTTGTGGTTGTAGGGGCTGTTGATTGGAGTACACTAAAACAAATCTGATCTCTCTAGGACATTCAGAAGCCAAGTTATAAGCCCACAAATGTGTAACTGAACTACTTCTTTAAATTGACACCAGATCCGGTGACCTTTGGGACATGGTTTGACCCCCTTAGGAAAGCGCTATCATCATGAAACATTCAGATCACTTACAACTCAATAGATTCTACCTTCCTGTAACGTTTCAGCCTGATTGGACCTTGTTTTCACACAAATGAACCCAGAATGATGTGAAATTGTGCTTCGTGCAACATAATTCTGGGTGCCATTTACAAACCATAAGTGCTAATGACTCCATTCCTTTTTGTGGTTGTAGGGGCTGTTGATTGGAGTACACTAAAACAAACCTGATCTCTCTAGGACATTCAGAAGCCAAGTTATAAGCCCACAAATGTGTAACTGGACTACTTCTTTAAATTGACACCAGATCCGGTGACCTTTGGGACATGGTTTGACCCCCTTAGGAAAGAGCTATCATCATGAAACGTTCAGATCACTTACAACTCAATAGATTCTACCTTCCTGTATCGTTTCAGCCTAATTGGACCTTGTTTTCACACAAATGAACCCAGAATGATGTGAAATTGTGCTTCGTGCAACATAATTCTGGGTGCCATTTACAAACCATAAGTGCTAATGACTCCATTCCTATTTGAGGTTGTAGGGGCTGTTGATTGGAGTACACTAAAACAAACCTGATCTCTCTAGGACATTCAGAAGCCAAGTTATAAGCCCTCAAAGGTGTAACTGGACTACTTTAAAGTGACACCAGGCCCGGTGACCTTTGGGACATGGTTTGACCCCCTTAGGAAAGCGCTATCATCATGAAACGTTCAGATCACTTACAACTCAATAGATTCTACCTTCCTGTAGCGTTTCAGCCTAATTGGACCTTGTTTTCACACAAATGGACCCAGAATGATGTGAAATTGTGCTTCGTGCAACATAATTCTGGGTGCCATTTACAAACCATAAGTGCTAATGACTCCATTCCTTTTTGTGCTTGTAGGGGCTGTTGATTGGAGTACATTAAAACAAACCTGATCTCTCTAGGACATTCAGAAGCCAAGTTATAAGCCCACAAATGTGTAACTGGACTACTTCTTTAAATTGACACCAGATCCGGTGACCTTTGGGACATGGTTTGACCCCCTTAGGAAAGTGCTATCATCATGAAACGTTCAGATCACTTACAACTCAGTAGATTCTACCTTCCTGTAACGTTTCAGCCTGATTGGACCTTGTTTTCACACAAATGGACCCAGAATGATGTGAAATTGTGCTTCGTGCAACATAATTCTGGGTGCCATTTACAAACCATAAGTGCTAATGACTCCATTCCTTTTTATGGTTGTAGGGGCTGTTGATTGGAGTACACTAAAACAAATCTGATCTCTCTAGGACATTCAGAAGCCAAGTTATAAGCCCACAAATGTGTAACTGAACTACTTCTTTAAATTGACACCAGATCCGGTGACCTTTGGGACATGGTTTGACCCCCTTAGGAAAGCGCTATCATCATGAAACATTCAGATCACTTACAACTCAATAGATTCTACCTTCCTGTAACGTTTCAGCCTGATTGGACCTTGTTTTCACACAAATGAACCCAGAATGATGTGAAATTGTGCTTCGTGCAACATAATTCTGGGTGCCATTTTAAAACCATAAGTGCTAATGACTCCATTCCTTTTTGTGGTTATAGGGGCTGTTGATTGGAGTACACTAAAACAAACCTGATCTCTCTAGGACATTCAGAAGCCAAGTTATAAGCCCACAAATGTGTAACTGAACTACTTCTTTAAATTGACACCAGATCCGGTGACCTTTGGGACATGGTTTGACCCCCTTAGGAAAGTGCTATCATCATGAAACGTTCAGATCACTTACAACTCAGTAGATTCTACCTTCCTGTAACGTTTCAGCCTGATTGGACCTTGTTTTCACACAAATGGACCCAGAATGATGTGAAATTGTGCTTCGTGCAACATAATTCTGGGTGCCATTTACAAACCATAAGTGCTAATGACTCCATTCCTTTTTGTGGTTGTAGGGGCTGTTGATTGGAGTACACTAAAACAAATCTGATCTCTCTAGGACATTCAGAAGCCAAGTTATAAGCCCACAAATGTGTAACTGAACTACTTCTTTAAATTGACACCAGATCCGGTGACCTTTGGGACATGGTTTGACCCCCTTAGGAAAGCGCTATCATCATGAAACATTCAGATCACTTACAACTCAATAGATTCTACCTTCCTGTAACGTTTCAGCCTGATTGGACCTTGTTTTCACACAAATGAACCCAGAATGATGTGAAATTGTGCTTCGTGCAACATAATTCTGGGTGCCATTTACAAACCATAAGTGCTAATGACTCCATTCCTTTTTGTGGTTGTAGGGGCTGTTGATTGGAGTACACTAAAACAAACCTGATCTCTCTAGGACATTCAGAAGCCAAGTTATAAGCCCACAAATGTGTAACTGGACTACTTCTTTAAATTGACACCAGATCCGGTGACCTTTGGGACATGGTTTGACCCCCTTAGGAAAGAGCTATCATCATGAAACGTTCAGATCACTTACAACTCAATAGATTCTACCTTCCTGTATCGTTTCAGCCTAATTGGACCTTGTTTTCACACAAATGAACCCAGAATGATGTGAAATTGTGCTTCGTGCAACATAATTCTGGGTGCCATTTACAAACCATAAGTGCTAATGACTCCATTCCTATTTGAGGTTGTAGGGGCTGTTGATTGGAGTACACTAAAACAAACCTGATCTCTCTAGGACATTCAGAAGCCAAGTTATAAGCCCTCAAAGGTGTAACTGGACTACTTTAAAGTGACACCAGGCCCAGTGACCTTTGGGACATGGTTTGACCCCCTATAGGAATGTGCGATCATCATGAAACGTTCAGATCACTTACAACTCAATAGATTCTACCTTCTTGTAAGGTTTCAGCCTGATTGGACCTTGTTTTCACACAAATGGACCCAGAATGATGTGAAATTGTGCTTCGTGCAACATAATTCTGGGTGCCATTTACAAACCTTAAGTGCTAATGACTCCATTCCTTTTTGTGGTTGTAGGGGCTGTTGATTGGAGTACACTAAAACAAACCTAACCTCTCTAGGACATTCAGAAGCCAAGTTATAAGCCCACAAAGGTGTAACTGGACTACTTCTTTAAAGTGACACCAGGCCCGGTGACCTTTGGGACATGGTTTTACCCCCTATAGGAATGTGCGATCATCTTGAAACGTTCAGATCACTTACAACTCAATAGATTCTACCTTCTTGTAGCGTTTCAGCCTGATTGGACCTTGTTTTCACATAAATGGACCCAGAATGATGTGAAATTGTGCTTCGTGCAACATAATTCTGGGTGCCATTTACAAACCTTAAGTGCTCCATTCCTTTTTGTGGTTGTAGGGGCTGTCGAACAAACCTGATCTCTCTAGGACATTCAGAAGCCAAGTTATAAGCCCACAAATGTGTAACTGAACTACTTCTTTAAATTGACACCAGATCCGGTGACCTTTGGGACATGGTTTGACCCCCTTAGGAAAGTGCTATCATCATGAAACGTTCAGATCACTTACAGCTCAATAGATTCTACCTTCCTGTAACGTTTCAGCCTGATTGGACCTTGTTTTCACACAAATGGACCCAGAATGATGTGAAATTGTGCTTCGTGCAACATAATTCTGGGTGCCATTTACAAACCATAAGTGCTAATGACTCCATTCCTTTTTGTGGTTGTAGGGGCTGTTGATTGGAGTACACTAAAACAAACCTGATCTCTAGGACATTCAGAAGCCAAGTTATAAGCTCACAAATGTTTAACTGAACTACTTCTTTAAATTGACACCAGATCCGGTGACCTTTGGGACATGGTTTGACCCCCTTAGGAAAGTGCTATCATCATGAAACGTTCAGATCACTTACAACTCAATAGATTCTACCTTCCTGTAACGTTTCAGCCTGATTGGACCTTGTTTTCACACAAATGGACCCAGAATGATGTGAAATTGTGCTTCGTGCAACATAATTCTGGGTGCCATTTACAAACCATAAGTGCTAATGACTCCATTCCTTTTTGTGGTTGTAGGGGCTGTTGATTGGAGTACATTAAAACAAACCTGATCTCTCTAGGACATTCAGAAGCCAAGTTATAAGCCCACAAATGTGTAACTGGACTACTTCTTTAAATTGACACCAGATCCGGTGACCTTTGGGACATAGTTTGACCCCCTTAGGAAAGTGCTATCATCATGAAACGTTCAGATCACTTACAACTCAATAGATGCTACCTTCCTGTAACGTTTCAGCCTGATTGGACCTTGTTTTCACACAAATGAACCCAGAATGATGTGAAATTGTGCTTCGTGCAACATAATTCTGGGTGCCATTTACAAACCATAAGTGCTAATGACTCCATTCCTTTTTGTGGTTGTAGGGGCTGTTGATTGGAGTACACTAAAACAAACCTAACCTCTCTAGGACATTCAGAAGCCAAGTTATAAGCCCACAAAGGTGTAACTGGATTACTTCTTTAAAGTGACACCAGGCCCGGTGACCTTTGGGACATGGTTTTACCCCCTATAGGAATGTGCGATCATCTTGAAACGTTCAGATCACTTACAACTCAATAGATTCTACCTTCTTGTAGCGTTTCAGCCTCATTGGACCTTGTTTTCACATAAATGGACCCAGAATGATGTGAAATTGTGCTTCGTGCAACATAATTCTGGGTGCCATTTACAAACCTTAAGTGCTCCTTTCCTTTTTGTGGTTGTAGGGGCTGTCGATTGGAGTACACTAAAACAAACCTGATCTCTCTAGGACATTCAGAAGCCAAGTTATAAGCCCACAAATGTGTAACTGAACTACTTCTTTAAATTGTCACCAGATCCGGTGACCTTTGGGACATGGTTTGACCCCCTTAGGAAAGTGCTATCATCATGAAACGTTCAGATCACTTACAGCTCAATAGATTCTACCTTCCTGTAACGTTTCAGCCTGATTGGACCTTGTTTTCACACAAATGGACCCAGAATGATGTGAAATTGTGCTTCGTGCAACATAATTCTGGGTGCCATTTACAAACCATAAGTGCTAATGACTCCATTCCTTTTTGTGGTTGTAGGGGCTGTTGATTGGAGTACACTAAAACAAACCTGATCTCTAGGACATTCAGAAGCCAAGTTATAAGCCCACAAATTTGTAACTGAACTACTTCTTTAAATTGACACCAGATCCGGTGACCTTTGGGACATGGTTTGACCCCCTTAGGAAAGTGCTATCATCATGAAACGTTCAGATCACTTACAACTCAATAGATTCTACCTTCCTGTAACGTTTCAGCCTGATTGGACCTTGTTTTCACACAAATGGACCCAGAATGATGTGAAATTGTGCTTCGTGCAACATAATTCTGGGTGCCATTTACAAACCATAAGTGCTAATGACTCCATTCCTTTTTGTGGTTGTAGGGGCTGTTGATTGGAGTACACTAAAACAAACCTAACCTCTCTAGGACATTCAGAAGCCAAGTTATAAGCCCACAAAGGTGTAACTGGACTACTTCTTTAAAGTGACACCAGGCCCGGTGACCTTTGGGACATGGTTTGACCCCCTATAGGAATGTGCGATCATCTTGAAACGTTCAGATCACTTACAACTCAATAGATTCTACCTTCTTGTAGCGTTTCAGCCTGATTGGACCTTGTTTTCACACAAATGGACCCAGAATGATGTGAAATTGTGCTTCGTGCAACATAATTCTGGGTGCCATTTACAAACCTTAAGTGCTAATGACTCCATTCCTTTTTGAGGTTGTAGGGGCTGTTGATTGGAGTACACTAAAACAAACCTGATCTCTCTAGGACATTCAGAAGCCAAGTTATAAGCCCTCAAAGGTGTAACTGGACTACTTCTTTAAAGTGACACCAGGCCCGGTGACCTTTGGGACATAGTTTGACCCCCTATAGGAATGTGCAATCATCATGAAACGTTCAGATCACTTACAACTCAATAGATTCTACCTTCTTGTAACGTTTCAGCCTGATTGGACCTTGTTTTCACACAAATGGACCCAGAATGATGTGAAATTGTGCTCCGTGCAACATAATTCTGGGTGCCATTTACAAACCATAAGTGCTAATGACTCCATTCCTTTTTGTGGTTGTAGGGGCTGTTGGTTGGAGTACATTAAAACAAACCTGATCTCTCTAGGACATTCAGAAGCCAAGTTACAAGCCCACAAATGTGTAACTGGACTACTTCTTTAAATTGACACCAGATCCGGTGACCTTTGGGACATGGTTTGACCCCCTTAGGAAAGTGCTATCATCATGAAACGTTCAGATCACTTACAACTCAATAGATTCTACCTTCCTGTAACGTTTCAGCCTGATTGGACCTTGTTTTCATACAAATGAACCCAGAATGATGTGAAATTGTGCTTAGTGCAGCATAATTCTGGGTGCCATTTAAAAACCATAAGTTCTAAAGACTCCCTTGCTTTTTGTGGTTGTAGGGGCTGTTGATTGGAGTACACTAAAACAAACCTAACCTCTCTAGGACATTCAGAAGCCAAGTTTTAAGCCCACAAAGGTGTAACTGGACTACTTCTTTAAAGTGACACCAGGCCCGGTGACCTTTGGGACATGGTTTTACCCCCTATAGGAATGTCCGATCATCTTGAAACGTTCAGATCAATTACAACTCAATAGATTCTACCTTCCTGTAACATTTCAGCCTGATTGGACCTTGTTTTCACACAAATGAACCCAGAATGATGTGAAATTGTGCTTATGGTTTGTAAATGGCACCCAGAATTATGTTGCACGAAGCACAATTTCACATCATTCTGGGTTCATTTGTGTGAAAACAAGGTCCAATCAGGCTGAAACGTTACAGGAAGGTAGAATCTATTGAGTTGTAAGTGATCTGAATGTTTCAAGATGATAGCACTTTCCTAAGGGGGTCAAACCATGTCCCAAAGTTCACCGGGCCTGGTGTCACTTTAAATAAGTAGTCCAGTTACACCTTTGTGGGCTTATAACTTGGCTTCTGAATGTCCTAGAGAGGTTAGGTTTGTTTTAGTTTTCTCCAATCAACAGCCCCTACAGCCACAAAAAGGAATGGAGTCATTAGCACTTATGGTTTGTAAATGGCACCCAGAATTATGTTGCACGAAGCACAATTTCACATCATTCTGGGTTCATTTGTGTGAAAACAAGGTCCAATCAGGCTGAAACATTACAGGAAGGTAGAATCTATTGAGTTGTAAGTGATCTGAACGTTTCAAGATGATTGCACATTCCTATAGGGGGTCAAATCATGTCCCAAAGGTCACCGGGCCTGGTGTCACTTTAAAGAAGCAGTCCAGTTACACCTTTGTGGGCTTATAACTTGGCTTCTGAATGTCCTAGAGAGGTTAGGTTTGTTTTAGTTTTCTCCAATCAACAGCCCCTACAACCACAAAAAGGAATGGAGTCATTAGCACTTATGGTTTGTAAATGGCACCCAGAATTATGTTGCACGAAGCACAATTTCACATCATTCTGGGTTCATTTGTGTGAAAACAAGGTCCAATCAGGCTGAAACGTTAAAGGAAGGTAGAATCTATTGAGTTGTAAGCGATCTGAACATTTCATGATGATAGCACTTTCCTAAGGGGGTCAAACCATGTCCCAAAGGTCACCGGATCTGGTGTCAATTTAAAGGCCCAATGTGTGATATTTCATCTTATAAGTTATCAAATTTCTTATATCACATTCTCAAATTTGTTTTTTTTAATGATAATTCAAACAAGCATTTATTCTAAGCATTATTATTAGCTTTATATTTTAATATTTTAGACAAAAGAAGCAGACCGGTGCTCCATACGGCATGCGCCATCTTAAAATACAGTGACCTTTTAGGGACATACAACATATTAAGCTTCGCATTTGATGTTTGCGTTTTTAAATGATGTAACCTCAAAGAAACAGCAGGGGGCATAAGTGTGCCTTGTAAGCATGCAGTCTGACAAAGTAACTAAGAAGAAGAAGAAACTAGCCACCCCGTACTTCTAGCGATGGAGGATCACACATATTCTACAAGCAAACTTGAGAAACGGGATAGTTTGTCTCATCCAAGTAAAAGAAAAAGGATTTTGAAAAGTGAACAAGACCGGCATCATGAGAAAACCAGAGTAAATATAGGAGTTGCCTTCCCAAGATGGAGAGACCTCATGTTACAAAAGGGATTCAGTAGACACGCTGAGCTTGCTACCTTCCTTTTGGACAGGTAAGTTAAAAATGTGTGTTTAATTTCTTCATTGTAGTAGTTGTGTGCTTTGTGACACAAAGTTTGTGTGGAGTAAGCTAGAATTTGGGAAACAGCTCATGCTAACTAGTGCCAAAAATGTAGCACACCATCTTAAAATTCAGAAGCATTTCTTTTTGTTTATTGTTTATGCGCCTTCGTATACATATGTAATGATTTAACGATCGATCATTTTTGGTGATGTTGCAAGACAGCCACCACAATAGAGCAGTTTCTTGTAAGAAAACTTTAATTCCAATAGTATCCCAAACTCCACCTAAAAACCTGTCATATTCATACTGTTTTGCATTGTGTTTAATTTTGCACAGGCACATTGGGTTGGAATTCTACACCATGTTTGCAATGTTCACACATGGGCAATGGGAAACTGCCAGCATGATCATCTTGATGACCAGCAGGGGAAGCAGTGGATCGAGAAGGATTCCAGGAGTCACAAAGCTCTTGTGGAGATTGTCTTGAACAAACGCTGGCAGAAGGACGTGCATAAATATCTGCACTTCAGGTACATGTGAGACTTATTTAAGTATTTTTTTGTGAAGCTGTAGGCCAGGGGTGCTCCGTTAGCTGTTTTGCCTCCCAGCAACTGAGTGTCACTTTAAAAATTGCTCAAATACATTTCCTGAAAATAATGCATACAATAACAGTGCATACAGACACTAAAGAAGATATAACTGCTGGCCTACACACTCAAGGTGTCTAATTTATACTGAGGCCTGCTAATGGAACTGCTGATAAATTTGATTCTGCTGTATTTAACCAGGGACAGAACTAAATATGCATGTTAGCTGCCCTCCAGGACTGACTTGGAGCATCCCTGCTATTAGCCATGTGACCAGTTGTCCTCTCTCATACTGACTGTTCATTTGTACAGATCAACAGCCCTGCTTGAGTCATTTCAGAACCACATTCTGATGTATGCCAGCAAGCGTCAAGCCTTCTCCTACAAAGTGTATGAAGCCAGAGTTCTCCTTGCAGCACTGGATTATAACTTTCACCTTAATCGACCAGCAATCAGGAATGCTGAAGGCCAACTAATGTAGGTTTTACCTTGTTTTTCAGTCAGAGTTGAGCCAAAATAATGCCTACCACTTACAATTAAAAAGCTGTATTAACGTTACTACACGTTATTTAAGTTTGTCCCATTGTCGTGACAGAAATTCATTATGCAATTGTCCTATTTTTTAGATTCAAACGGAAGTACAATAAGAATGCCAGAAGGTACAGTGTGTATTCACTAAAATCAGAAAAGGGCTACGAATACATTCCAGTACTCCAATCAAAAATAATCAACGAGAGGTTTGCGAGAGGAGTTGGGATGCCTCGTACCAGATCAATGAGGGATGATGACCCCAGACGGCTCGGTCTTGTGCCACCCATCGCTCCACCACCTATTTCGGAGCTAGTGCAGATCCAAGTCAGCCGAGGTCTTGGTATGTGTCATTTTAGCATCCTTTGACTACAGCTCAGTTCTTTACCTACACTTGTCTTACAATACTTTTTTCACAGTATCAGAACTCAACACAGCTACAGGCCTCCAGTGACGATCTTGTCTACATTTACATGGAGTATTCTATACCTGCTGCGTGTTACTAATGTAATGTACATAAAAATGTAGATATTGCACTTTGATGTCTTTACTACTGTGCTAACATGTTGTTCTTTTTACTTGAAGTAGCACATAAATTCTGCACAGTCTTTTACGTTAGATCTATTCTTTATTATCCTAAAGTGTGTAAAATCATGTTTCAAGATTAAAATGTGTTCCAAATTTGTCTGTTCAAACTCTGAATAAGGTTAATTCAAATAAAAGTGCATCTGTACTAATTTCTTTATTTCTTATGTCTTTCAGAAAATTACATATTTTTTGTTTCATGACTTGACCCTGTAAGAGTGTAAATTAATAGCTCACTAATGTAATGCAAAACTATGGAGTTGTAAAGATGTGATTTTTTTTTCACATTACAAGAGTATACATGGCTGAAGAGTAGCCACCTCTAAATTTGTCATTATTGTACAACACTAACATTGGGGTTTCAAAAAATATTTATCTAAAATACTTATTCAACATAATAAATTACAATATAAAGGTGTACAAAATATCAGAAACACTTCAACAACCCATGTAAACTTTTGACCAGTTACACTCCCGGAAGAAAACCAGTATACTGTCCATGAGGGTCTGGAAATTTCTCCCTAATTTTGACCACACAGCAACTTGGGATGACTCTTCGATTTCCATGTCCAAGTGACCCATGCTGCCAGAAAATGAAGTGCCGGTAGGCAGCATACCTGTATTCCCTGTTGTCATCGCCTGGTTCCCTAATCTGTCCTAATACGGTGAGGTCTGCTCTGTACTGACGATGGATCCTCAGGACACCTTCATCCAAACAGTAAAGTCTAAAATGGGGCAGAAGGCTTATACAGTTTACAGAGTCTTGTCCACAGCATTTGCGCTCTGCATCTGTTGGCATATCTGTGCAATTGCCACAAGTACACCATGTTAACGCAGGGGCCTGCACGGGTGTGGTGTGCCTATCTCGGCGTTGGTTGTCCAACAAAACATCAAAAACCAGACCTGGCTGTCTTTCCAAAAGTTGAGAGGTGAGATGACGGTGGTCCTCCAGGCTCATGCCCTGTACAAGGCGCTGGGGGGAAAAGTAGGATTAGAATTTTTGTAAGATTATTTTAATTGAATTACAGTAGAAAGCAATGTTTTGTAAATGTTTTAACAAGTTTATAAGAGTAGCTGATTAATAATATATATATTAAATGGCTAATTCCTAAAATAAAGGTACTATCAAAAACAAATAATATGTATTAGGAAAGAAGTAGGACACTGAATGTTTTACAAAACTACATATAATTCCAAACACTTGCTATACGGTTAAATAGAATTACCGTATGTACTTATATGAATGAAATGAGTGACAGGACGGCATATATTGACCCAGATAATTATTAATTTGCTCATTATCTTACACAAACCTCAATTTCTGCTCTTCTTTCCCTTTGAAGCTCCTCGACTCTCCTCATCAGCTCTTGAAAGCGCCGATCTTCTAGACTTTATTGCAGCTCTGCCTCTTCCTCTTGTGCGTGGGACGTTGCGGCTGGTTTGAGCAAATTCGGCTCCTTCTTCTTGGGATGCTTGCCCTGCTTCTGTCGCATGTCTAACACCTCTGCCTCTCTGTGCGCTGGCACACGTCTGTCCTCTCCCTCTTCCTCGCCCTCTTCCTCTCCCTCGTCCTCTGTCTGTCTCCACTGATGAACCATCGGATGATATCTGACTCTGTTTACGGAGAGAAAACAATTACAGACTACACTACCTTGTATATTTCCAAAATGGCAAATAGAAATATAACATTTCTCAAATAAAATGAACAAAATATTGTCATTTTTTGTAGTCAGAAGTCATCACTAACTAGCTGCCGTTTGCTATTAGCAAACATAACTGACATAAAAAAGTTTTTCTTATTCAAAACCTATTTAGATTAAATTAATAAAATAAGTTAGATGAAAACAACTAACCTGTTCGCTGACTTGAAAGCTGGAAATAGATGATGACATGCTGCCGTTTACAGCATCACGATTTTGTATTGTATTTGTTATATTTGTTAATAAAGTTTTAAATAATGATAAAAAAAAACCTTTTTGATCCTCGGGGGCTCCAATAGCTGATATACCGACTCTAAACTGCGTGGTGCTAAAGAGTCGGATCTTTTTACTATGATTTCTGTGAATTTCACACACGGGGCCTTTAAAGGAGACATAACATGCTTTTAAGTTATTCCTTTTTACATCTAAATCCTTCAGTTGGGGGTCTAAAAACAGTGGAACTGCAGTTCTTTGGTCTGATTTCCTCATTATTGTTGCTCTACAGACCCTCATCTACCCCTGTTCTGAGGAGAGTCTTGAGAACGAGCCGTTTTGGGGTACTGTCTCTTTAAACTGGAGGAGGAGCTGTAAACTCCGCCCCCCTCCATAGTGCAGTCCTGTACTCTCCTCCCCCAGTCGGACTTTGTAGTTCTATAGAGAAATCATTATTTAGCATAGCAGATTTAGCATAGCATATTAGCATTTTTAAAACACGTGGGGAGAGTAGTTCATCAAGCTGTTTCATGGCTGCTAACTCTCTCATGCATTTGTCTGTAGTCACTCACACACACCCGTCACGGCCGACGGAGGGACAAGCGAGCAGGCACACGCGCGCGCGCACACACACACACACAAGGAATGCTGCTTGCTTATTTCTGTAAAAAATGATACAGCTCATTAAAACACCATTCAAAGAATATATTTTATTAAGATCTCTATCTATAAACATACATATAATTATACATAATTTTATAAGTAGTCTTATTTTATATTGGGTGTCTTAATGGCTGAAAATGGATAAAAAGCAGTTACATTTTAATTTAAAGAGTTGAGATTCTAGTCAAAAATAAAGAACATTCCTCCAAGTGTTCTTTAATGTCATCATTATAATTCTAATGCTTACAACTTTGTTTTTATTGTCTGCAATGCGTAGCCTATATCTTTATTAAATGTGTTTAGCTGTAAAGTGGTAATTCTCTCTAATGTGTACAGAGAGGTGGACATCAGTGCTGCAGTGAAATTCCCAAGATCAGTCTGCTTTGCTAACAAATATAGTTAAATCTTACCTGCATTCTAAATAAATACCGTTAGGTGAAAACATCAGTAGGCATTGAGTTATTGATACAATCCCTAACAGCCAGAATGGAAGAGCATGCTGGGTCATCCTGGACCTGAGCCTGTTCTGTGTATTTACCTACAGGATGCAATAAATGTCTACAAGGCTGAGTTTGGACCATTACATCTAAAAGAAAGCATACAATCAGTGATTTTTTTTTATTGTTTACATTAATATACAAATTTTCTAAGTATTAACCTCACAGCAAATAAGTAGAACAATATAATAAACAGGCTTTAGTAGTTAAAACAGGCGTTGTGCACACAGGTGCTTTGTGTCTCGGTGCTGGTGGTGTCTAGGTCTCAGAGTTCCTGTCCTCCTGCCGTCTTCTGTTGTCCTCAGGATACGGATTGATGTTTCCTGATGATGAGGGAGGGGCAGTATGTGGGCTTCAAACTGGTCCTGGACAACAGTGGGAGACCTCCGTTGTCTGAATACTGAGACCAGAGAGTTGGTGAGATGCAGATCTTCTCTACCTCATCTAGAAACGGAGTTGGTTCAGGGAAAACTTTTCCAAAGACCAGTTCCATGATGTCATCGCCATATTCTGCAATGATAGACAATAACTTTAATGACATATTTTGTTTACAAGCAGCTTTAGGAAAGTTGTTTCTTTAGCTTTCATGTTTATAGTCACGTTTGTGTTTGTTCACAAGTTCACTTTGCTGCAGTGACTTCATGTTTTCCTACAAATGTAATAAAATAGTGACACTAAAATTATACAAATGATTCCTTATGAAAGGAAGCTCATTAGAGAGCAGTGCAGACAGACTTACTACATGCTGCAGCTGTTTTTGTAGGCCAGCTGCTGCTGAATTTGGGGAAAGTTATTCTGCACACATCCAGATCAGATGGTCGATTACAGAAAATAATGTAATTCAATAATTTCTAAACAGACTAAACAAGTAAAACATCAAATAAATCACTCTGCTGTCACCAGACGGAGTGATTCAGGGGGTGAGGTGTTCTTAATGATGAGGGTGGCTGAGGTGTGTCATCACTCACTTTGGTCTGGTCCAGACCGTCTCTTTACTGGTGGGTCTCCTTCCTCAGTAGGTGACGTGAAACGCCAACATCTGAACGTTCTGTGTTCCTTAGAGGAGAAGAAAAGTAACATTAGCAAGCTGGCTAAATTATTTTTTACTAGCATCTCAAGGACTTGGAGAAGCAGATCTTCACTTACCTAAACATCAGACCAGTTTGTCCCAGCTGAGCTCATCAGGGCGTTAGTCTGACAGCCTGTCAGTGAAACACGGCTCCAGTCTTCTGGATGTGGACTCTAAAAAGCAAAGGAACATTTTTACTTTGTTTTAATTATTTTACAGCCAATTTTATCAGCTTTCCGACGCTCACGCTCATACAGACGGTGAGCTTTGCTGCGTCTGACTGATGCAGAGTTAGTTTTTATATCTGCAGTGAGACAAAAAACTAACCTCACTTCACTTAGAGATCGTTCTTTAAAACTCTATTAAATCCACTGTGTTGACACACTTTAATGACTTTGTCACGCTGCATTTTAGCTGATATGGGACTTTATTTACTGGATGCTAAGATTACATCACACTCATGTAGAATAACACACAGGCTCTCTGCTGTTACAATCAGTGGGAGGTTATCATCTGGTGTAAAAGAAGGAGTTGATCAGAAATCACGTTTTATTCCACGAAAATCAGCCAAATCCACATTAATCTGGGTGCTAACTTTACTAGCATACTGTGCTAGCGATAGCAAGCCGGATGCTAACGCTTTAGTGCTGCTAATGCCCGTAAATCTAAAGTAAAGTTTGTCGAGATTTTAGAGTGATATGAAGCTTACCGCTCTGCTGCTGTGTCCCGGTGCTGCCAAATTCAGATGGAAATAACTCCTTTTAGATAGATGAAGCCCTCAGTACTTAGCCACTAGCCTGGAGACAGAACGAACGAACCACGCGCGCACGCACACACACACACACAAACAAACAAACGCAAACACACTACTTTTTCTTCTGTGTTTTTTTTAGCAGTAGTGTCATCAGCTCCTGGGTTTAAATACTGCCACACCACCCTTCCTTAAAGGCCCAATGTGTGATATTTCATCTTATAAGTTATCAAATTTCTTGAGCTGTGTGTGGCTAAAATAACCAGACATTCTGCATTTTTCCAATAGGACTACAAAAAATCTTAGCGAGAAGAAAAAATGGCGGATTGGCTCTGTGTTTAGCCGAGGGCCATTACCATATTTGGTAGTTATCCTCACTAAATTAATTACTGATGTAATAGATAATGTAAAAACTGAACGGGTGGACAAATATGCCCAAAACTTAATTATTAAATATCTAAATAGCAACTCCAGTGAATAATATAAGCCTTTTTGCTCACTTAGACACTTAAAATGTGAAACACACCGTGTTAATGGATAAAAAAGTGGGTTTTTCATGTTATGTCTCCTTTAAAGAAGTAGTCCAGTTACACATTTGTGGGCTTATAACTTGGCTTCTGAATGTCCTAGAGAGATCAGGTTTGTTTTAATGTACTCCAACCAACAGCCCCTACAACCACAAAAAGGAATGGAGTCATTAGCACTTATGGTTTGTAAATGGCACCCAGAATTATGCTGCACTAAGCACAATTTCACATCATTCTGGGTTCATTTGTGTGAAAACAAGGTCCAATCAGGATGAAACGTTACAAGAAGGTAGAATCTATTGAGTTGTAAGTGATCTGAACGTTTCATGATGATCGCACATTCCTATAGGGGGTCAAACCATGTCCCAAAGGTCACCGGGCCTGGTGTCACTTTAAAGAAGTAGTCCATTTACACCTTTGAGGGCTTATAACTTGGCTTCTGAATGTCCTAGAGAGATCAGGTTTGTTTTAGTGTACTCCAATCAACAGCCCCTACAACATCAAAAAGGAATGGAGTCATTAGCACTTATGGTTTTTAAATGGCACCCAGAATTATGTTGCACGAAGCACAATTTCACATCATTCTGGGTTCATTTGTGTGAAAACAAGGTCCAATCAGGCTGAAATGTTACAGGAAGGTAGAATCTATTGAGTTTTAAGTGATCTGACCGTTTCATGATGATAGACTTTCCTAAGGGGGTCAAACCATGTCCCAAAGGTCACCGGATCTGGTGTCCATTTAAAGAAGTAGTCCAGTTACACATTTGTGGGCTTATAACTTGGCTTCTGAATGTCCTAGAGAGGTTAGAATTGTTTTAGTATACTCCAATCAACAGCCCCTACAACCACAAAAAGGAATGGAGTCATTAGCACTTATGGTTTGTAAATGGCACCCAGAATTATGCTGCACAAAGCACAATTTCACATCATTCTGGGTTCATTTGTGTGAAAACAAGGTCCAATCAGGCTGAAACGTTACAGGAAGGTAGAATATATTGAGTTGTAAGTGATCTGAACATTTCATGATGATAGCACTTTCCTAAGGGGGTCAAACAATGTCCCAAAGGTCACCGGATCTGGTGTCAATTTAAAGAAGTAGTCCAGTTACACCTTTGTGGGCCTATAACTTGGCTTCTGAATGTCCTAGAGAGATCAGGTTTGTTTTAATGTACTCCAACCAACAGCCCCTACAACCACAAAAAGGAATGGAGTCATTAGCACTTATGGTTTGTAAATGGCACCCAGAATTTTGTTGCACGAAGCACAATTTCACATCATTCTGGGTTCATTTGTGTGAAAACAAGGTCCAGTCAGGCTGAAACGTTACAGGAAGGTAGAATCTATTGAGTTGTAAGTGATCTGAACGTTTCATGATGATAGCACTTTCCTAAGGGGGTCAAACAATGTCCCAAAGGTCACCGGATCTGGTGTCAATTTAAAGAAGTAGTCCAGTTACACCTTTGTGGGCTTATAACTTGGCTTCTGAATGTCCTAGAGAGATCAGGTTTGTTTTAGTATACTCCAATCAACAGCCCCTACAACCACAAAAAGGAATGGAGTCATTAGCACTTATGGTTTTTAAATGGCACCCAGAATTATGTTGCACGAAGCACAATTTCACATCATTCTGGGTTCATTTGTGTGAAAACAAGGTCCAATCAGGCTGAAACGTTAGAGGAAGGTAGAATCTATTGAGTTGTAAGTGATCTGAACATTTCAAGATGATCGCGCATTCCTATAGGGGGTCAAACCATGTCCCAAAGGTCACCGGGCCTGGTGTCACCTTAAAGAAGCAGTCCAGTTACACCTTTGTGGGCTTATAACTTGGCTTCTGAATGTCCTAGAGAGGTTAGGTTTGTTTTACTGTTCTCCAATCAACAGCCCCTACAACCACAAAAAGGAATGGAGTCATTAGCACTTATGGTTTGTAAATGGCACCCAGAATTATGTTGCACGAAGCACAATTTCACATCATTCTGGGTTCATTTGTGTGAAAACAAGGTCCAATCAGGCTGAAACGTTACAGGAAGGTAGAATCTATTGAGTTGAAAGTGATCTGAACGTTTCATGATGATAGCACTTTCCTAAGGGGGTCAAACCATGTCCCAAAGGTCACCAGATCTGGTGTCAATTTAAAGAAGTAGTCCAGTTACACATTTGTGGGCTTATAACTTGGCTTCTGAATGTCCTAGAGAGATCAGGTTTGTTTTAGTATACTCCAATCAACAGCCCCTACAACCACAAAAAGGAATGGAGTCATTAGCACTTATGGTTTGTAAATGGCACCCAGAATTATGTTGCACGAAGCACAATTTCACATCATTCTGGGTCCATTTGTGTGAAAACAAGGTCCAATCAGGCTGAAATGTTACAGGAAGGTAGAATCTATTGAGTTGTAAGTGATCTGAACGTTTCAAGATGATCGCACATTCCTATAGGGGGTCAAACCATGTCCCAAAGTTCACCGGCCCTGGTGTCACTTTAAAGAAGCAGTCCAGTTACACATTTGTGGGCTTATAACTTGGATTCTGAATGTCCTAGAGAGGTTAGGTTTGTTTTAGTGTACTCCAATCAACAGCCCATACAACCACAAAAAGGAATGGAGTCATTAGCACTTATGGTTTGTAAATGGCACCCAGAATTATGTTGCACAAAGCACAATTTCACATCATTCTGGGTTCATTTGTGTGAAAACAACGTCCAATCAGGCTGAAACATCACAGGAAGGTAGAATCTATTGAGTTGTAAGTGATCTGAACGTTTCATGATGATAGCTCTTTCCTAAGGGGGTCAAACCATGTCCCAAAGGTCACCGGATCTGGTGTCAATTTAAAGAAGTAGTCCAGTTACACATTTGTGGGCTTATAACTTGGCTTCTGAATGTCCTAGAGAGATCAGGTTTGTTTTAATGTACTCCAACCAACAGCCCCTACAACCACAAAAAGGAATGGAGTCATTAGCACTTATGGTTTGTAAATGGCACCCAGAATTATGCTGCACTAAGCAAAATTTCACATCATTCTGGGTTCATTTGTGTGAAAACAAGGTCCAATCAGGCTGAAACGTTAGAAGAAGGTAGAATCTATTGAGTTGTAAGTGATCTGAACGTTTCATGATGATCACACATTCCTATAGGGGGTCAAACCATGTCCCAAAGGTCACCGGGCCGGGTGTCACTTTAAAGAAGTAGTCCATTTACACCTTTGAGGGCTTATAACTTGGCTTCTGAATGTCCTAGAGAGATTAGGTTTGTTTTATTGTACTCCAGTCAACATTCCCTACAACCTCAAAAAGGAATGGAGTCATTAGCACTTATGGTTTTTAAATGGCACCCAGAATTATGTTGCACGAAGCACAATTTCACATCATTCTGGGTTCATTTGTGTGAAAACAAGGTCCAATCAGGCTGAAATGTTAAAGGAAGGTAGAATCTATTGAGTTGTAAGTGATCTGAACATTTCATGATGATAGCACTTTCCTAAGGGGGTCAAACCATGTCCCAAAGGTCACCGGATCTGGTGTCCATTTAAAGAAGTAGTCCAGTTACACATTTGTGGGCTTATAACTTGGCTTCTGAATGTCCTAGAGAGGTTAGAATTGTTTTAGTATACTCCAATCAACAGCCCCTACAACCACAAAAAGGAATGGAGTCATTAGCACTTATGGTTTGTAAATGGCACCCAGAATTATGCTGCACAAAGCACAATTTCACATCATTCTGGGTTCATTTGTGTGAAAACAAGGTCCAATCAGGCTGAAACGTTACAGGAAGGTAGAATATATTGAGTTGTAAGTGATCTGAACATTTCATGATGATAGCACTTTCCTAAGGGGGTCAAACAATGTCCCAAAGGTCACCGGATCTGGTGTCAATTTAAAGAAGTAGTCCAGTTACACCTTTGTGGGCCTATAACTTGGCTTCTGAATGTCCTAGAGAGATCAGGTTTGTTTTAATGTACTCCAACCAACAGCCCCTACAACCACAAAAAGGAATGGAGTCATTAGCACTTATGGTTTGTAAATGGCACCCAGAATTTTGTTGCACGAAGCACAATTTCACATCATTCTGGGTTCATTTGTGTGAAAACAAGGTCCAGTCAGGCTGAAACGTTACAGGAAGGTAGAATCTATTGAGTTGTAAGTGATCTGAACGTTTCATGATGATAGCACTTTCCTAAGGGGGTCAAACAATGTCCCAAAGGTCACCGGATCTGGTGTCAATTTAAAGAAGTAGTCCAGTTACACCTTTGTGGGCTTATAACTTGGCTTCTGAATGTCCTAGAGAGATCAGGTTTGTTTTAGTATACTCCAATCAACAGCCCCTACAACCACAAAAAGGAATGGAGTCATTAGCACTTATGGTTTTTAAATGGCACCCAGAATTATGTTGCACGAAGCACAATTTCACATCATTCTGGGTTCATTTGTGTGAAAACAAGGTCCAATCAGGCTGAAACGTTAGAGGAAGGTAGAATCTATTGAGTTGTAAGTGATCTGAACATTTCAAGATGATCGCGCATTCCTATAGGGGGTCAAACCATGTCCCAAAGGTCACCGGGCCTGGTGTCACCTTAAAGAAGCAGTCCAGTTACACCTTTGTGGGCTTATAACTTGGCTTCTGAATGTCCTAGAGAGGTTAGGTTTGTTTTACTGTTCTCCAATCAACAGCCCCTACAACCACAAAAAGGAATGGAGTCATTAGCACTTATGGTTTGTAAATGGCACCCAGAATTATGTTGCACGAAGCACAATTTCACATCATTCTGGGTTCATTTGTGTGAAAACAAGGTCCAATCAGGCTGAAACGTTACAGGAAGGTAGAATCTATTGAGTTGAAAGTGATCTGAACGTTTCATGATGATAGCACTTTCCTAAGGGGGTCAAACCATGTCCCAAAGGTCACCAGATCTGGTGTCAATTTAAAGAAGTAGTCCAGTTACACATTTGTGGGCTTATAACTTGGCTTCTGAATGTCCTAGAGAGATCAGGTTTGTTTTAGTATACTCCAATCAACAGCCCCTACAACCACAAAAAGGAATGGAGTCATTAGCACTTATGGTTTGTAAATGGCACCCAGAATTATGTTGCACGAAGCACAATTTCACATCATTCTGGGTCCATTTGTGTGAAAACAAGGTCCAATCAGGCTCAAATGTTACAGGAAGGTAGAATCTATTGAGTTGTAAGTGATCTGAACGTTTCAAGATGATCGCACATTCCTATAGGGGGTCAAACCATGTCCCAAAGTTCACCGGCCCTGGTGTCACTTTAAAGAAGCAGTCCAGTTACACATTTGTGGGCTTATAACTTGGATTCTGAATGTCCTAGAGAGGTTAGGTTTGTTTTAGTGTACTCCAATCAACAGCCCATACAACCACAAAAAGGAATGGAGTCATTAGCACTTATGGTTTGTAAATGGCACCCAGAATTATGTTGCACAAAGCACAATTTCACATCATTCTGGGTTCATTTGTGTGAAAACAACGTCCAATCAGGCTGAAACATCACAGGAAGGTAGAATCTATTGAGTTGTAAGTGATCTGAACGTTTCATGATGATAGCTCTTTCCTAAGGGGGTCAAACCATGTCCCAAAGGTCACCGGATCTGGTGTCAATTTAAAGAAGTAGTCCAGTTACACATTTGTGGGCTTATAACTTGGCTTCTGAATGTCCTAGAGAGATCAGGTTTGTTTTAATGTACTCCAACCAACAGCCCCTACAACCACAAAAAGGAATGGAGTCATTAGCACTTATGGTTTGTAAATGGCACCCAGAATTATGCTGCACTAAGCAAAATTTCACATCATTCTGGGTTCATTTGTGTGAAAACAAGGTCCAATCAGGCTGAAACGTTAGAAGAAGGTAGAATCTATTGAGTTGTAAGTGATCTGAACGTTTCATGATGATCACACATTCCTATAGGGGGTCAAACCATGTCCCAAAGGTCACCGGGCCGGGTGTCACTTTAAAGAAGTAGTCCATTTACACCTTTGAGGGCTTATAACTTGGCTTCTGAATGTCCTAGAGAGATTAGGTTTGTTTTATTGTACTCCAGTCAACATTCCCTACAACCTCAAAAAGGAATGGAGTCATTAGCACTTATGGTTTTTAAATGGCACCCAGAATTATGTTGCACGAAGCACAATTTCACATCATTCTGGGTTCATTTGTGTGAAAACAAGGTCCAATCAGGCTGAAATGTTAAAGGAAGGTAGAATCTATTGAGTTGTAAGTGATCTGAACATTTCATGATGATAGCACTTTCCTAAGGGGGTCAAACCATGTCCCAAAGGTCACCGGATCTGGTGTCAATTTAAAGAAGTAGTCCAGTTACACATTTGTGGGCTTATAACTTGGCTTCTGAATGTCCTAGAGAGATCAGGTTTGTTTTAGTGTACTCCAATCAACAGCCCCTACAACCTCAAAAAGGAATGGATTCATTAGCACTTATGGTTTTTAAATGGCACCCAGAATTATGTTGTACGAAGCACAATTTCACATCATTCTGGGTTCATTTGTGTGAAAACAAGGTCCAATCAGGCTGAAATGTTACAGGAAGGTAGAATCTATTGAGTTGTACGTGATCTGAACGTTTCAAGATGATCGCACATTCCTATAGGGGGTCAAACCATGTCCCAAAGGTCACCGTATCTGGTGTCAATTTAAAGAAGTAGTCCAGTTACACATTTGTGGGCTTATAACTTGGCTTCTGAATGTCCTAGAGAGATCAGGTTTGTTTTAGTGTACTCCAATCAACAGCCCCTACAACCACAAAAAGGAATGGAGTCATTAGCACTTATGGTTCTTAAATGGCACCCAGAATTATGTTGCACGAAGCACAATTTCACATCATTCTGGGTCCATTTGTGTGAAAACAAGGTCCAATCAGGCTGAAACGTTACAGGAAGGTAGAATCTATTGAGTTGTAAGTGATCTGAACGTTTCATGATGATAGCACTTTCCTAAGGGGGTCAAACCATGTCCCAAAGGTCACCGGATCTGGTGTCAATTTGAAGAAGTAGTCCCGTTACACATTTGTGGGCTTATAACTTGGCTTCTGAATGTCCTAGAGAGATCAGGTTTGTTTTAATGTACTCAAACCAACAGCCCCTACAACCACAAAAAGGAATGGAGTCATTAGCACTTATGGTTTGTAAATGGCACCCAGAATTATGTTGCACGAAGCACAATTTCACATCATTCTGGGTTCATTTGTATGAAAACAAGGTCCAATCAGGCTGAAACATTACAAGAAGGTAGAATCTATTGAGTTGTAAGTGATCTGAACGTTTCCTGATGATCGCACATTCCTATAGGGGGTCAAACCATGTCCCAAAGGTCACCGGGCCTGGTGTCAATTTAAAGAAGTAGTCCAGTTACACCTTTGAGGGCTTATAACTTGGCTTCTGAATATCCTAGAGAGATCAGGTTTGTTTTAGTGTACTCCAATCAACAGCCCCTACAACCTCAAAAAGGAATGGATTCATTAGCACTTATGGTTTTTAAATGGCACCCAGAATTATGTTGTACGAAGCAAATTTCACATCATTCTGGGTTCATTTGTGTGAAAACAAGGTCCAATCAGGCTGAAATGTTACAGGAAGGTAGAATCTATTGAGTTGTAAGTGATCTGAACGTTTCAAGATGATAGCACATTCCTATAGGGGGTCAAACCATGTCCCAAAGGTCACCGGGCCTGGTGTCACTTTAAAGAAGCAGTCCAGTTACACCTTTGTGGGCTTATAACTTGGCTTCTGAATGTCCTAGAGAGGTTAGGTTTGTTTTAGTGTTCTCCAATCAACATCCCCTACAACCACAAAAAGGAATGGAGTCATTAGCACCTATGGTTTGTAAATGGCACCCAGAATTATGTTGCACGAAGCACAATTTCACATCATTCTGGGTTCATTTGTGTGAAAACAAGGTCCAATCAGGCTGAAACGTTACAGGAAGGTAGAATCTATTGAGTTGTAAGTGATCTGAACGTTTCATGATGATAGCACTTTCCTAAGGGGGTCAAACCATGTCCCAAAGGTCACCGTATCTGGTGTCAATTTAAAGAAGTAGTCCAGTTACACATTTGTGGGCTTATAACTTGGCTTCTGAATGTCCTAGAGAGATCAGTGTTGTTTTAGTGTACTCCAATCAACAGCCCCTACAACCACAAAAAGGAATGGAGTCATTAGCACTTATGGTTTTTAAATGGCACCCAGAATTATGTTGCACGAAGCACAATTTCACATCATTCTGGGTCCATTTGTGTGAAAACAAGGTCCAATCAGGCTGAAACGCTACAAGAAGGTAGAATCTATTGAGTTGTAAGTGATCTGAACGTTTCAAGATGATCGCACATTCCTATAGGTGGTAAAACCATGTCCCAAAGGTCACCGGGCCTGGTGTCACTTTAAAGAAGTAGTCCAGTTACACCTTTGTGTGCTTATAACTTGGCTTCTGAATGTCCTAGAGAGGTTAGGTTTGTTTTAGTGTACTCCAATCAACAGCCCCTACAACCTCAAAAAGGAATGGAGTCATTAGCACTTATGGTTTTTAAATGGCATCCAGAATTATGTTGCACGAAGCACAATTTCACATCATTCTGGGTTCATTTGTGTGAAAACAAGGTCCAATCAGGCTGAAATTTTACAGGAAGGTAGAATCTATTGAGTTGTAAGTGATCTGAACGTTTCATGATGATAGCACTTTCCTATAGGGGGTCAAACCATGTCCCAAAGGTCACCGGGCCTGGTGTCACTTTAAAGAAGCAGTCCAGTTACACCTTTGTGGGCTTATAACTTGGCTTCTGAATGTCCTAGAGAGGATAGGTTTGTTTTAGTGTACTCCAATCAACAGCCCCTACAACCACAAAAAGGAATGGAGTCATTAGCACTTATGGTTTGTAAATGGCACCCAGAATTATGTTGCACGAAGCACAATTTCACATCATTCTGGGTTCATTTGAATGAAAACAAGGTCCAATCAGGCTGAAATATTACAAGAAGGTAGAATCTATTGAGTTGTAAGTGATCTGAACGTTTCATGATGATCGCACATTCCTATAGGGGGTCAAACCATGTCCCAAAGGTCACCGGGCCTGGTGTCACTTTAAAGAAGTAGTCCAGTTACACCTTTGAGGGCTTATAACTTGGCTTCTGAATATCCTAGAGAGATCAGGTTTGTTTTAGTGTACTCCAATCAACAGCCCCTACAACCTCAAAAAGGAATGGATTCATTAGCACTTCTGGTTTTTAAATGGCACCCAGAATTATGTTGTACGAAACATAATTTCACATCATTCTGCGTTCATTTGTGTGAAAACAAGGTCCAATCAGGCTGAAATGTTACAGGAAGGTAGAATCTATTGAGTTGTAAGTGATCTGAACGTTTCAAGATAATCGCACATTCCTATAGGGGGTCAAACCATGTCCCAAAGGTCACCGGGCCAGGTGTCACTTTAAAGAAGCAGTCCAGTTACACCTTTGTGGGCTTATAACTTGGCTTCTGAATGTCCTAGAGAGGTTAGGTTTGTTTTAGTGTTCTCCAATCAACAGCCCCTACAACCACAAAAAGGAATGGAGTCATTAGCACTTATGGTTTGTAAATGGCACCCAGAATTATGTTGCACGAAGCACAATTTCACATCATTCTGGGTTCATTTGTGTGAAAACAAGGTCCAATCAGGCTGAAACGTTACAGGATGGTAGAATCTATTGAGTTGTAAGTGATCTGAACGTTTCATGATGATAGCACTTTCCTAAGGGGGTCAAACCATGTCCCAAAGGTCACCGGATCTGGTGTCAATTTAAAGAAGTAGTCCAGTTACACATTTGTGGGCTTATAACTTGGCTTCTGAATGTCCTAGAGAGATCAGGGTTGTTTTAGTGTACTCCAATCAACAGCCCCTACAACCACAAAAAGGAATGGAGTCATTAGCACTTATGGTTTTTAAATGGCACCCAGAATTATGTTGCACGAAGCACAATTTCACATCATTCTGGGTCCATTTGTGTGAAAACAAGGTCCAATCAGGCTGAAACGCTACAAGAAGGTAGAATCTATTGAGTTGTAAGTGATCTGAACGTTTCAAGATGATCGCACATTCCTATAGGTGGTAAAACCATGTCCCAAAGGTCACCGGGCCTGGTGTCACTTTAAAGAAGTAGTCCAGTTACACCTTTGTGTGCTTATAACTTGGCTTCTGAATGTCCTAGAGAGATCAGGTTTGTTTTAGTATACTCCAATCAACAGCCCCTACAACCACAAAAAGGAATGGAGTCATTAGCACTTATGGTTTTTAAATGGCACCCAGAATTATGTTGCACGAAGCACATTTTCACATCATTCTGGGTTCATTTGTGTGAAAACAAGGTCCAATCAGGCTGAAATGTTACAGGAAGGTATAATCTATTGAGTTGTAAGTGATCTGAACGTTTCAAGATGATCGCACATTCCTATAGGGGGTCAAACCATGTCCCAAAGGTCACCGGGCCTGGTGTCACTTTAAAGAAGCAGTCCAGTTACACCTTTGTGGGCTTATAACTTGGCTTCTGAATGTCCTAGAGAGGTTAGGTTTGTTTTAGTGTTCTCCAATCAACAGCCCGTACAACCACAAAAAGGAATGGAGTCATTAGCACTTATGGTTTGTAAATGGCACCCAGAATTATGTTGCACGAAGCACAATTTCACATCATTCTGGGTTCATTTGTGTGAAAACAAGGTCCAATCAGGCTGAAACGTTACAGGAAGGTAGAATCTATTGAGTTGTAAGTGATCTGAACGTTTCATGATGATAGCACTTTCCTAAGGGGGTCAAACCATGTCCCAAAGGTCACCGGATCTGGTGTCAATTTGAAGAAGTAGTCCCGTTACACATTTGTAGGCTTATAACTTGGCTTCTGAATGTCCTAGAGAGATCAGGTTTGTTTTAATGTACTCCAACCAACAGCCCCTACAACCACAAAAAGGAATGGAGTCATTAGCACTTATGGTTTGTAAATGGCACCCAGGATTATGTTGCACGAAGCACAATTTCACATCATTCTGGGTTCATTTGTATGAAAACAAGGTCCAATCAGGCTGAAACATTACAAGAAGGTAGAATCTATTGAGTTGTAAGTGATCTGAACGTTTCATGATGATCGCACATTCCTATAGGGGGTCAAACCATGTCCCAAAGGTCACCGGGCCTGGTGTCACTTTAAAGAAGTAGTCCAGTTACACCTTTGAGGGCTTATAACTTGGCTTCTGAATATCCTAGAGAGATCAGGTTTGTTTTAGTGTACTCCAATCAACAGCCCCTACAACCTTAAAAAGGAATGGATTCATTAGCACTTCTGGTTTTTAAATGGCACCCAGAATTATGTTGTACGAAGCATAATTTCACATCATTCTGGGTTCATTTGTGTGAAAACAAGGTCCAATCAGGCTGAAATGTTACAGGAAGGTAGAATCTATTGAGTTGTAAGTGATCTGAACGTTTCAAGATAATCGCACATTCCTATAGGGGGTCAAACCATGTCCCAAAGGTCACCGGGCCAGGTGTCACCTTAAAGAAGCAGTCCAGTTACACCTTTGTGGGCTTATAACTTGGCTTCTGAATGTCCTAGAGAGGTTAGGTTTGTTTTAGTGTTCTCCAATCAACAGCCCCTACAACCACAAAAAGGAATGGAGTCATTAGCACTTATGGTTTGTAAATGGCACCCAGAATTATGTTGCACGAAGCACAATTTCACATCATTCTGGGTTCATTTGTATGAAAACAAGGTCCAATCAGGCTGAAACATTACAAGAAGGTAGAATCTATTGAGTTGTAAGTGATCTGAACGTTTCATGATGATAGCACTTTCCTAAGGGGGTCAAACCATGTCCCAAAGGTCACCGGATCTGGTGTCAATTTGAAGAAGTAGTCCCGTTACACATTTGTGGGCTTATAACTTGGCTTCTGAATGTCCTAGAGAGATCAGGTTTGTTTTAATGTACTCCAACCAACAGCCCCTACAACCACAAAAAGGAATGGAGTCATTAGCACTTATGGTTTGTAAATGGCACCCAGGATTATGTTGCACGAAGCACAATTTCACATCATTCTGGGTTCATTTGTATGAAAACAAGGTCCAATCAGGCTGAAACATTACAAGAAGGTAGAATCTATTGAGTTGTAAGTGATCTGAACGTTTCATGATGATCGCACATTCCTATAGGGGGTCAAACCATGTCCCAAAGGTCACCGGGCCTGGTGTCACTTTAAAGAAGTAGTCCAGTTACACCTTTGAGGGCTTATAACTTGGCTTCTGAATATCCTAGAGAGATCAGGTTTGTTTTAGTGTACTCCAATCAACAGCCCCTACAACCTTAAAAAGGAATGGATTCATTAGCACTTCTGGTTTTTAAATGGCACCCAGAATTATGTTGTACGAAGCATAATTTCACATCATTCTGGGTTCATTTGTGTGAAAACAAGGTCCAATCAGGCTGAAATGTTACAGGAAGGTAGAATCTATTGAGTTGTAAGTGATCTGAACGTTTCAAGATAATCGCACATTCCTATAGGGGGTCAAACCATGTCCCAAAGGTCACCGGGCCAGGTGTCACCTTAAAGAAGCAGTCCAGTTACACCTTTGTGGGCTTATAACTTGGCTTCTGAATGTCCTAGAGAGGTTAGGTTTGTTTTAGTGTTCTCCAATCAACAGCCCCTACAACCACAAAAAGGAATGGAGTCATTAGCACTTATGGTTTGTAAATGGCACCCAGAATTATGTTGCACGAAGCACAATTTCACATCATTCTGGGTTCATTTGTGTGAAAACAAGGTCCAATCAGGCTGAAACGTTACAGGATGGTAGAATCTATTGAGTTGTAAGTGATCTGAACGTTTCATGATGATAGCACTTTCCTAAGGGGGTCAAACCATGTCCCAAAGGTCACCGGATCTGGTGTCAATTTAAAGAAGTAGTCCAGTTACACATTTGTGGGCTTATAACTTGGCTTCTGAATGTCCTAGAGAGATCAGGGTTGTTTTAGTGTACTCCAATCAACAGCCCCTACAACCACAAAAAGGAATGGAGTCATTAGCACTTATGGTTTTTAAATGGCACCCAGAATTATGTTGCACGAAGCACAATTTCACATCATTCTGGGTCCATTTGTGTGAAAACAAGGTCCAATCAGGCTGAAACGCTACAAGAAGGTAGAATCTATTGAGTTGTAAGTGATCTGAACGTTTCAAGATGATCGCACATTCCTATAGGTGGTAAAACCATGTCCCAAAGGTCACCGGGCCTGGTGTCACTTTAAAGAAGTAGTCCAGTTACACCTTTGTGTGCTTATAACTTGGCTTCTGAATGTCCTAGAGAGGTTAGGTTTGTTTTAGTGTACTCCAATCAACAGCCCCTACAACCTCAAAAAGGAATGGAGTCATTAGCACTTATGGTTTTTAAATGGCATCCAGAATTATGTTGCACGTAGCACAATTTCACATCATTCTGGGTTCATTTGTGTGAAAACAAGGTCCAATCAGGCTGAAATGTTACAGGAAGGTAGAATCTATTGAGTTGTAAGTGATCTGAACGTTTCATGATGATAGCACTTTCCTATAGGGGGTCAAACCATGTCCCAAAGGTCACCGGGCCTGGTGTCACTTTAAAGAAGCAGTCCAGTTACACCTTTGTGGGCTTATAACTTGGCTTCTGAATGTCCTAGAGAGGTTAGGTTTGTTTTAGTGTTCTCCAATCAACAGCCCCTACAACCACAAAAAAGAATGGAGTCATTAGCACTTATGGTTTGTAAATGGCACCCAGAATTATGTTGCACGAAGCTCAATTTCACATCATTCTGGGTTCATTTGTGTGAAAACAAGGTCCAATAAGGCTGAAACGTTACAGGAAGGTAGAATCTATTGAGTTGTAAGTGATCTGAACGTTTCATGATGATAGCACTTTCCTAAGGGGGTCAAACCATGTCCCAAAGGTCACCGGATCTGGTGTCAATTTAAAGAAGTAGTCCAGTTACACATTTGTGGGCTCATAACTTGGCTTCTGAATGTCCTAGAGAGATCAGGGTTGTTTTAGTGTACTCCAATCAACAGCCCCTACAACCACAAAAAGGAATGGAGTCATTAGCACTTATAGGTTTTAAATGGCACCCAGAATTATGTTGCACGAAGCACAATTTCACATCATTCTGGGTCCATTTGTGTGAAAACAAGGTCCAATCAGGCTGAAACGCTACAAGAAGGTAGAATCTATTGAGTTGTAAGTGATCTGAACGTTTCAAGATGATCGCACATTCCTATAGGTGGTAAAACCATGTCCCAAAGGTCACCGGGCCTGGTGTCACTTTAAAGAAGTAGTCCAGTTACACCTTTGTGTGCTTATAACTTGGCTTCTGAATGTCCTAGAGAGGGTAGGTTTGTTTTAGTGTACTCCAATCAACAGCCCCTACAACCTCAAAAAGGAATGGACTCATTAGCACTTATGGTTTTTAAATGGCATCCAGAATTTTGTTGCACGAAGCACAATTTCACATCATTCTGGGTTCATTTGTGTGAAAACAAGGTCCAATGAGGCTGAAACGTTACAGGAAGGTAGAATCTATTGAGTTGTAAGTGATCTGAACGTTTCATGATGATAGCACTTTCCTAAGGGGGTCAAACCATGTCCCAAAGGTCACCGGATCTGGTGTCAATTTAAAGAAGTCGTCCAGTTACACATTTGTGGAATTATAACTTGGCTTCTGAATGTCCCAGAGAGATCAGGTTTGTTTTAGTGTACTCCAATCAACAGCCCCTACAACCCAAAAAGGAATGGAGTCATTAGCACTTATGGTTTGTAAATGGCACCCAGAATTATGTTGCACGAAGCACAATTTCACATCATTCTGGGTTCATTTGTGTGAAAACAAGGTCCAATCAGGCTCAAACGTTACAGGAAGGTAGAATCTATTGAGTTGTAATTGATCTGAACGTTTCATGATGATAGCACTTTCCTAAGGGGGTCAAACCATGTCCCAAAGGTCACCGGATCTGGTGTCAATTTAAAGAAGTAGTCCCGTTACACATTTGTGGGCTTATAACTTGGCTTCTGAATGTCCTAGAGAGATCAGGTTTGTTTTAATGTACTCCAACCAACAGCCCCTACAACCACAAAAAGGAATGGAGTCATTAGCACTTATGGTTTGTAAATGGCACACAGAATTATGTTGCACGAAGCACAATTTCACATCATTCTGGGTTCATTTGTGTGAAAACAAGGTCCAATCAGGCTGAAACGTTACAGGAAACTAAAATCTATTGAGTTGTAAGTGATCTGAACATTTCAAGATGATCGCACATTCCTATAGGGGGTCAAACCATGTCCCAAAGGTCACCGGGCCTGGTGTCACTTTAAAGAAGCAGTCCAGTTACACCTTTGTGGGCTTATAACTTGGCTTCTGAATGTCCTAGAGAGGTTAGGTTTGTTTTAGTGTTCTCCGATCAACAGCCCCTAGAAACACAAAAAGGAATGGAGTCATTAACACTTAAGGTTTGTAAATGGCACCCAGAATTATGTTGCACGAAGCACAATTTCACATCATTCTGGGTTCATTTGTGTGAAAACAAGGTCCAATCAGGCTGAAACGCTACAAGAAGGTAGAATCTATTGAGTTGTAAGTGATCTGAACGTTTAAAGATGATCGCACATTCCTATAGGTAACTGTGTAACTGGACTACTTCTTTAAATTGACACCAGATCCGGTGACCTTTGGGACATGGTTTGACCCCCTTAGGAAAGTGCTATCATCATGAAACGCTCAGATCACTTACAACTCAATAGATTCTACCTTCCTGTAACATTTCAGCCTGATTGGACCTTGTTTTCACACAAATGAACCCAGAATGATGTGAAATTGTGCTACAAGCAACATAATTCTGGGTGCCATTTAAAAACCATAAGTGCTAATGACTCCATTCCTTTTTGAGGTTGTAGGGGCTGTTGATTGGAGTACACTAAAACAAACTGATCTCTCTAGGACATTCAGAAGCCAAGTTATAAGCCCTCAAAGGTGTAACTGGACTACTTCTTTAAAGTGACACCAGGCCCGGTGACCTTTGGGACATGGTTTGACCCCCTATAGGAATGTGCGATCATCATGAAACGTTCAGATCAATTACAACTCAATAGATTCTACCTTCTTGTAACGTTTCAGCCTGATTGGACCTTGTTTTCACACAAATGACCCAGATCGATGTGAAATTGTGCTTAGTGCAGCATAATTCTGGGTGCCATTTACAAACCATAAGTGCTGATGACTCCATTCCTTTTTTTGGTTGTAGGGGCTGTTGGTTGGAGTACATTAAAACAAACCTGATCTCTCTAGGACATTCAGAAGCCAAGTTATAAGCCCACAAATGTGTAACTGGACTACTTTAAATTGACACCAGATCCGGTGACCTTTGGGACATGGTTTGACCCCCTTAGGAAAGTGCTATCATCATGAAACATTCAGATCGCTTACAACTCAATAGATTCTACCTTCCTGTAACGTTTCAGACTGATTGGACCTTGTTTTCACACAAATGAACCCAGAATGATGTGAAATTGTGCTTAGTGCAGCATAATTCTGGGTGCCATTTACAAACCATAAGTGCTAATGACTCCATTCCATTTGGTGGTTGTAGGGGCTGTTGGTTGGAGTACATTAAAACAAACCTGATCTCTCTAGGACATTCAGAAGCCAAGTTATAAGCCCACAAATGTGTAACTGGACTACTTCTTTAAATTGACACCAGATCCGGTGACCTTGGGACATGGTTTGACCCCCTTAGGAAAGTGCTATCATCATGAAACATTCAGATCGCTGACAACTCAATAGATTCTACCTTCCTGTAACGTTTCAGCCTGATTGGACCTTGTTTTCACACAAATGAACCCAGAATGATGTGAAATTGTGCTTCGTGCAGCATAATTCTGGGTGCCATTTACAAACCATAAGTGCTAATGACTCCATTCCTTTTTGTGGTTGTAGGGGCTGTTGATTGGAGAACACTAAAACAAACCTAACCTCTCTAGGACATTCAGAAGCCAAGTTATAAGCCCACAAAGGTGTAACTGGACTGCTTCTTTAAAGTGAAACCAGGCCCGGTGACCTTTGGGACATGGTTTGACCCCCTATAGGAATGTGCAATCATCTTGAAACGTTCAGATCACTTACAACTCACTAGATTTTAGTTTCCTGTAACGTTTCAGCCTAATTGGACCTTGTTTTCACACAAATGAACCCAGAATGATGTGAAATTGTGCTTCGTGCAACATAATTCTGGGTGCCATTTAAAAACCAGAAGTGCTAATGACTCCATTCCTTTTTGTGGTTGTAGGGGCTGTTGATTGGAGTATACTAAAACAAACCTGATCTCTTTAGGGCATTCAGAAGCCAAGTTATAAGCCCACAAAGGTGTAACTGGACTACTTCTTTAAATTGACACCAGATCCGGGGACCTTTGGGACATGGTTTGACCACCTTAGGAAAGTGCTATCATCATGAAACGTTCAGATCACTTACAACTCAATAGATTCTACCTTCCTGTAACATTTCAGCCTGATTGGACCTTGTTTTCACACAAATGAACCCAGAATGATGTGAAATTGTGCTTCGTGCAACATAATTCTGTGTGCCATTTACAAACCATAAGTGCTAATGACTCCATTCCTTTTTGTGGTTGTAGAGGCTGTTGGTTGGAGTACATTAAAACAAACCTGATCTCTCTAGGACATTCAGAAGCCAAGTTATAAGCCCACAAATGCGTAACGGGACTACTTCTTTAAATTGACACCAGATCCGGTGACCTTTGGGACATGGTTTGACCCCCTTAGGAAAGTGCTATCATCATGAAACGTTCAGATCACTTACAACTCAATAGATTCTACCTTCCTGTAACGTTTGAGCCTGATTGGACCTTGTTTTCACACAAATGAACCCAGAATGATGTGAAATTGTGCTTCGTGCAACATAATTCTGGGTGCCATTTACAAACCATAAGTGCTAATGACTCCATTCCTTTTTGTGGTTGTAGGGGCTCTTGATTGTAGTACACTAAAACAAACCTAACCTCTCTAGGACATTCAGAAGCCAAGTTATAAGCCCACAAAGGTGTAACTGGACTACTTCTTTAAAGTGACACCAGGCCAGGTGACCTTTGGGACATGGTTTTACCCCCTATAGGAATGTGCGATCATCTTGAAATGTTCAGATCACTTACAACTCAATAGATTCTACCTTCTTGTAGCGTTTCAGCCTGATTGGACCTTGTTTTCACACAAATGGACCCAGAATGATGTGAAATTGTGCTTCGTGCAACATAATTCTGGGTGCCATTTACAAACCATAAGTGCTAATGACTCCATTCCTTTTTGGGGTTGTAGGGGCTGTTGATTGGAGTACACTAAAACAAACCTGATCTCTCTAGGACATTCAGAAGCCAAGTTATAAGCCCACAAATGTGTAACTGGACGACTTCTTTAAATTGACACCAGATCCGGTGACCTTTGGGACATGGTTTGACCCCCTTAGGAAAGTGCTATCATCATGAAACGTTCAGATAACTTACAACTCAATAGATTCTACCTTCCTGTAACATTTCAGCCTCATTGGACCTTGTTTTCACACAAATGAACCCAGAATGATGTGAAATTGTGCTTCGTGCAACATAATTCTGGGTGCCATTTCAAAACCATAAGTGCTAATGTCTCCATTCCTTTTTGAGGTTGTAGGGGCTGTTGATTGGAATACACTAAAACAAACCTGATCTCTCTAGGACATTCAGAAGCCAAGTTATGAGCCCTCAAAGGTGTAAATGGACTACTTCTTTAAAGTGACACCAGGCCCGGTGACCTTTGGGACATGGTTTGACCCCCTTAGGAAAGTGCTATCATCATGAAACGTTCAGATCACTTACAACTCAATAGATTCTACCTTCCTGTAACGTTTCAGCCTGATTGGACCTTGTTTTCAAACAAATGAACCCAGAATGATGTGAAATTGTGCTTCGTGCAACATAATTCTGGGTGCCATTTCAAAACCATAAGTGCTAATGACTCCATTCATTTTTGAGGTTGTAGGGGCTGTTGGTTGGAGTACATTAAAACAAACCTGATCTCTCTAGAACATTCAGAAGCCAAGTTATAAGCCCACAAATGTGTAACTGGACTACTTCTTTAAATTGACACCAGATCCGGTGACCTTTGGGACATGGTTTGACCCTCTTAGGAAAGTGCTATCATCATGAAACGTTCAGATCACTTACAACTCAATAGATTCTACCTTCCTGTAATGTTTCAGCCTGATTGGACCTTGTTTTCACACAAATGAACCCAGAATGATGTGAAATTGTGCTTCGTGCAACATAATTCTGGGTGCCATTTACAAACCATAAGTGCTAATGACTCCATTCCTTTTTGTGGTTGTAGGGGCTGCTGATTGGAGAACACTAAAACAAACCTAACTTCTCTAGGACATTCAGAAGCCAAGTTATAAGCCCACAAAGGTGTAACTGGACTGCTTCTTTAAAGTGACACCAGGCCCGGTGACCTTTGGGACATGGTTTGACCCCCTATAGGAATGTGCGATCATCTTGAAACGTTCAGATCACTTACAACTCAATAGATTTTAGTTTCCTGTAACGTTTCAGCCTAATTGGACCTTGTTTTCACACAAATGAACCCAGAATGATGTGAAATTGTGCTTCGTGCAACATAATTCTGGGTGCCATTTAAAAACCATAAGTGCTAATGACTCCATTCCTTTTTGTGGTTGTAGGGGCTGTTGATTGGAGTATACTAAAACAAACCTGATCTCTCTAGGGCATTCAGAAGCCAAGTTATAAGCCCACAAAGGTGTAACTGGACTACTTCTTTAAATTGACACCAGATCCGGGGACCTTTGGGACATGGTTTGACCCCCTTAGGAAAGTGCTATCATCATGAAACGTTCAGATCACTTACAACTCAATAGATTCTACCTTCCTGTAGCGTTTCAGCCTGATTGGACCTTGTTTTCACACAAATGAACCCAGAATGATGTGAAATTGTGCTTCGTGCAACATAATTCTGGGTGCCATTTACAAACCATAAGCGCTAATGACTCCATTCCTTTTTGTGGTTGTAGGGGCTGTTGATTCGAGTACACTAAAACAAACCTTACCTCTCTAGGACATTCAGAAGCCAAGTTATAAGCCCACAAATGTGTAACTGGACTACTTCTTTAAATTGACACCAGATCCGGTGACCTTTGGGACATGGTTTGACCCCCTTAGGAAAGTGCTATCATCATGAAACGTTCAGATCACTTACAACTCAATAGATTCTACCTTCCTGTAACGTTTCAGCCTGATTGGACCTTGTTTTCACAGAAATGAACCCAGAATGACGTGAAATTGTGCTTCGTGCAACATAATTCTGGGTGCCATTTACAAACCATAAGTGCTAATGACTCCATTCCTTTTTGTGGTTGTAGGGGCTGTTGATTGGAGTACACTAAAACAAACCTAACCTCTCTAGGACATTCAGAAGCCAAGTTATAAGCCCACAAAGGTGTAACTGGACTACTTCTTTAAAGTGACACCAGGCCCGGTGACCTTTGGGACATGGTTTTACCCCCTATAGGAATGTGCGATCATCTTGAAACGTTCAGATCACTTACAACTCAATAGATTCTACCTTCTTGTAGCGTTTCAGCCTGATTGGACCTTGTTTTCTCACAAATGGATCCAGAATGATGTGAAATTGTGCTTCGTGCAACATAATTCTGGGTGCCATTTAAAAACCATAAGTGCTAATGACTCCATTCCTTTTTGAGGTTGTAGGGAATGTTGATTGGAGTACACTAAAACAAACCTGATCTCTCTAGGACATTCAGAAGCCAAATTATAAGCCCTCAAAGGTGTAAATGGACTACTTCTTTAAAGTGACACCCAGCCCGGTGACCTTTGGGACATGGTTTGACCCCCTATAGGAATGTGCGGTCATCATGAAACGTTCAGATCACTAACAACTCAATAGATTCTACCTTCTTGTAACGTTTCAGCCTGATTGGACCTTGTTTTCACACAAATGAACCCAGAATGATGTGAAATTTTGCTTAGTGCAGCATAATTCTGGGTGCCATTTACAAACCATAAGTGCTAATGACTCCATTCCTTTTTGTGGTTGTAGGGGCTGTTGGTTGGAGTACATTAAAACAAACCTGATCTCTCTAGGACATTCAGAAGCCAAGTTATAAGCCCACAAATGTGTAACTGGACTACTTCTTTAAATTGACACCAGATCCGGTGACCTTTGGGACATGGTTTGACCCCCTTAGGAAAGAGCTATCATCATGAAACGTTCAGATCACTTACAACTCAATAGATTCTACCTTCCTGTAATGTTTCAGCCTGATTGGACCTTGTTTTCACACAAATGAACCCAGAATGATGTGAAATTGTGCTTTGTGCAACATAATTCTGGGTGCCATTTACAAACCATAAGTGCTAATGACTCCATTCCTTTTTGTGGTTGTAGGGGCTGTTGATTGGAGTACACTAAAACAAACCTAACCTCTCTAGGACATTCAGAAGCCAAGTTATAAGCCCACAAATGTGTAACTGGACTACTTCTTTAAAGTGACACCAGGCCCGGTGACCTTTGGGACATTGTTTGACCCCCTATAGGAATGTGCGATCATCTTGAAATGTTCAGATCACTTACAACTCAATAGATTCTACCTTCTTGTAGCGTTTCAGCCTGATTGCACCTTGTTTTCACACAGATGGACCCAGATTGATGTGAAATTGTGCTTCGTGCAACATAATTCTGGGTGCCATTTACAAACCATAAGTGCTAATGACTCCATTCCTTTTTGTGGTTGTAGGGGCTGTTGGTTGGAGTACATTAAAACAAACCTGATCTCTCTAGGACATTCAGAAGCCAAGTTATAAGCCCACAAATGTGTAACGGGACTACTTCTTCAAATTGACACCAGGCTCGGTGACCTTTGGGACATGGTTTGACCCCCTATAGGAATGTGCGATCATCATGAAACGTTCAGATCACTTACAACTCAATAGATTCTACCTTCCTGTAACGTTTCAGCCTGATTGGACCTTGTTTTCACACAAATGGACCCAGAATGATGTGAAATTGTGCTTCGTGTAACATAATTCTGGGTGCCATTTAAGAACCATAAGTGCTAATGACTCCATTCCTTTTTGTGGTTGTAGGGGCTGTTGATTGGAGTACACTAAAACAACCCTGATCTCTCTAGGACATTCAGAAGCCAAGTTATAAGCCCACAAATGTGTAACTGGACTACTTCTTTAAATTGACAACCAGATCCGGTGACCTTTGGGACATGGTTTGACCCCCTTAGGAAAGTGCTATCATCATGAAATGTTCAGATCACTTACAACTCAATAGATTCTACCTTCCTGTAACATTTCAGCCTGATTGGACCTTGTTTTTACACAAATGAACCCAGAATGATGTGAAATTGTGCTTCGTGCAACATAATTCTGGGTGCCATTTAAAAACCATAAGTGCTAATGACTCCATTCCTTTTTGAGGTTGTAGGGAATGTTGATTGGAGTACACTAAAACAAACCTGATCTCTATAGGACATTCAGAAGCCAAGTTATAAGCCCTCAAAGGTGTAAATGGACTACTTATTTAAAGTGACACCCGGCCCGGTGACCTTTGGGACATGGTTTGACCCCCTTAGGAAAGTGCTATCATCATGAAACGTTCAGATCACTTACAACTCAATAGATTCTACCTTCCTGTAACGTTTCAGCCTGAATTGACCTTGTTTTCACACAAATGAACCCAGAATGATGTGAAATTGTGCTTCGTGCAACATAATTCTGGGTGCCATTTACAAACCATAAGTGCTAATGACTCCATTCCTTTTTGTGGTTGTAGGGGCTGTTGATTCGAGTACACTAAAACAACCCTGATCTCTCTAGGACATTCAGAAGCCAAGTTATAAGCCCACAAATGTGTAACTGGACTACTTCTTTAAATTGACACCAGATCCGGTGACCTTTGGGACATGGTTTGACCCCCTTAGGAAAGTGCTATCATCATGAAACGTTCAGATCACTTACAACTCAATAGATTCTACCTTCCTGTAACGTTTCAGCCTGATTGGACCTTGTTTTCACACAAATGGACCCAGAATGATGTGAAATTGTGCTTCGTGCAACATAATTCTGGGTGCCATTTAAGAACCATAAGTGCTAATGACTCCATTCCTTTTTGTGGTTGTAGGGGCTGTTGATTGGAGTACACTAAAACAAACCTGATCTCTCTAGGACATTCAGAAGCCAAGTTATAAGCCCACAAATGTGTAACTGGACTACTTCTTTAAATTGACACCAGATCCGGTGACCTTTGGGACATGGTTTGACCCCCTATAGGAATGTGCGATCATCATGAAACGTTCAGATCACTTACAACTCAATAGATTCTACCTTCTTGTAACATTTCAGCCTGATTGGACCTTGTTTTCACACAAATGAACCCAGAATGATGTGAAATTTTGCTTAGTGCAGCATAATTCTGGGTGCCATTTACAAACCATAAGTGCTAATGACTCCATTCCTTTTTGTGGTTGTAGGGGCTGTTGGTTGGAGTAAATTAAAACAAACCTGATCTCTCTAGGACATTCAGAAGCCAAGTTATAAGCCCACAAATGTGTAACTGGACTACTTCTTTAAAGTGACACCAGGCCCGGTGACCTTTGGGACATGGTTTTACCCCCTATAGGAATGTGCGATCATCTTGAAACGTTCAGATCACTTACAACTCAATAGATTCTACCTTCTTGTAGCGTTTCAGCCTGATTGGACCTTGTTTTCACACAAATGGACCCAGAATGATGTGAAATTGTGCTTCGTGCAACATAATTCTGGGTGCCATTTACAAACCATAAGTGCTAATGACTCCATTCCTTTTTGTGGTTGTAGGGGCTGTTGGTTGGAGTACATTAAAACAAACCTGATCTCTCTAGGACATTCAGAAGCCAAGTTATAAGCCCACAAATGTGTAACTGGACTACTTCTTTAAATTGACACCAGATCTGGTGACCTTTGTGACATGGTTTGACCCCCTTAGGAAAGTGCTATCATCATGAAACGTTCAGATCACTGACAACTCAATAGATTCTACCTTCCTGTAACGTTTCAGCCTGATTGGACCTTGTTTTCACACAAATGAACCCAGAATGATGTGAAATTGTGCTTCGTACAACATAATTCTGGGTGCCATTTAAAAACCATAAGTGCTAATGACTCCATTCCTTTTTGAGGTTGTAGGGGCTGTTGATTGGAGTACACTAAAACAAACCTGATCTCTCTAGGATATTCAGAAGCCAAGTTATAAGCCCTCAAAGGTGTAACTGGACTACTTCTTTAAATTGACACCAGGCCCGGTGACCTTTGGGACATGGTTTGACCCCCTATAAGAATGTGCGATCATCATGAAACGTTCAGATCACTTACAACTCAATAGATTCTACCTTCTTGTAATGTTTCAGCCTGATTGGACCTTGTTTTCATACAAATGAACCCAGAATGATGTGAAATTGTGCTTCGTGCAACATAATTCTGGGTGCCATTTACAAACCATAAGTGCTAATGACTCCATTCCTTTTTGTGGTTGTAGGGGCTGTTGGTTGGAGTACATTAAAACAAACCTGATCTCTCTAGGACATTCAGAAGCCAAGTTATAAGCCCACAAATGTGTAACGGGACTACTTCTTCAAACTGACACCAGGCCCGGTGACCTTTGGGACATGGTTTGACCCCCTATAGGAATGTGCGATCATCATGAAACGTTCAGATCACTTACAACTCAATAGATTCTACCTTCCTGTAACGTTTCAGCCTGATTGGACCTTGTTTTCACACAAATGGACCCAGAATGATGTGAAATTGTGCTTCGTGCAACATAATTCTGGGTGCCATTTAAGAACCATAAGTGCTAATGACTCCATTCCTTTTTGTGGTTGTAGGGGCTGTTGATTGGAGTACACTCAAACAAACCTGATCTCTCTAGGACATTCAGAAGCCAAGTTATAAGCCCACAAATGTGTAACTGGACTACTTCTTTAAATTGACACCAGATCCGGTGACCTTTGGGACATGGTTTGACCCCCTTAGGAAAGTGCTATCATCATGAAATGTTCAGATCACTTACAATTCAATAGATTCTACCTTCCTGTAACATTTCAGCCTGATTGGACCTTGTTTTCACACAAATGAACCCAGAATGATGTGAAATTGTGCTTCGTGCAACATAATTCTGGGTGCCATTTAAAAACCATAAGTGATAATGACTCCATTCCTTTTTGAGGTTGTAGGGAATGTTGATTGGAGTACACTAAAACAAACCTGATCTCTCTAGGACATTCAGAAGCCAAGTTATAAGCCCTCAAAGGTGTAAATGGACTACTTCTTTAAAGTGACACCCGGCCCGGTGACCTTTGGGACATGGTTTGACCCCCTTAGGAAAGTGCTATCATCATGAAACGTTCAGATCACTTACAACTCAATAGATTCTACCTTCTTGTAACATTTCAGCCTGATTGGACCTTGTTTTCACACAAATGAACCCAGAATGACGTGAAATTGTGCTTCGTGCAACATAATTCTGGGTGCCATTTACAAACCATAAGTGCTAATGACTCCATTCCTTTTTGTGGTTGTAGGGGCTGTTGATTGGAGTACATTAAAACAAACCTGATCTCTCTAGGACATTCAGAAGCCAAGTTATAAGCCCACAAAGGTGTAACTGGACTACTTCTTTAAAGTGACACCAGATCCGGTGACCTTTGGGACATGGTTTGACCCCCTTAGGAAAGTGCTATCATCATGAAACGTTCAGATCACTTACAACTCAATAGATTCTACCTTCCTGTAACGTTTCAGCCTGATTGGACCTTGTTTTCACACAAATGAACCCAGAATGATGTGAAATTGTGCTTCGTACAACATAATTCTGGGTGCCATTTAAAAACCATAAGTGCTAATGACTCCATTCCTTTTTGAGGTTGTAGGGGCTGTTGATTGGAGTACACTAAAACAAACCTGATCTCTCTAGGATATTCAGAAGCCAAGTTATAAGCCCTCAAAGGTGTAACTGGACTACTTCTTTAAAGTGACACCAGGCCCGGTGACCTTTGGGACATGGTTTGACCCCCTATAGGAATGTGCGATCATCATGAAACGTTCAGATCACTTACAACTCAATAGATTCTACCTTCTTGTAATGTTTCAGCCTGATTGGACCTTGTTTTCATACAAATGAACCCAGAATGATGTGAAATTGTGCTTCGTGCAACATAATTCTGGGTGCCATTTACAAACCATAAGTGCTAATGACTCCATTCCTTTTTGTGGTTGTAGGGGCTGTTGGTTGGAGTACATTGAAACAAACCTGATCTCTCTAGGACATTCAGAAACCAAGTTATAAGCCCACAAAGGTGTAACTGGACTACTTCTTTAAAGTGACACCAGGCCCGGTGACCTTTGGGACATGGTTTGACCGCCTATAAGAATGTGCGATCATCATGAAACGTTCAGATCACTTACAACTCAATAGATTCTACCTTCTTGTAATGTTTCAGCCTGATTGGACCTTGTTTTCATACAAATGAACCCAGAATGATGTGAAATTGTGCTTCGTGCAACATAATTCTGGGTGCCATTTACAAACCATAAGTGCTAATGACTCCATTCCTTTTTGTGGTTGTAGGGGCTGTTGGTTGGAGTACATTAAAACAAACCTGATCTCTCTAGGACATTCAGAAGCCAAGTTATAAGCCCACAAATGTGTAACGGGACTACTTCTTCAAACTGACACCAGGCCCGGTGACCTTTGGGACATGGTTTGACCCCCTATAGGAATGTGCGATCATCATGAAACGTTCAGATCACTTACAACTCAATAGATTCTACCTTCCTGTAACGTTTCAGCCTGATTGGACCTTGTTTTCACACAAATGGACCCAGAATGATGTGAAATTGTGCTTCGTGCAACATAATTCTGGGTGCCATTTAAGAACCATAAGTGCTAATGACTCCATTCCTTTTTGTGGTTGTAGGGGCTGTTGATTGGAGTACACTCAAACAAACCTGATCTCTCTAGGACATTCAGAAGCCAAGTTATAAGCCCACAAATGTGTAACTGGACTACTTCTTTAAATTGACACCAGATCCGGTGACCTTTGGGACATGGTTTGACCCCCTTAGGAAAGTGCTATCATCATGAAATGTTCAGATCACTTACAATTCAATAGATTCTACCATCCTGTAACATTTCAGCCTGATTGGACCTTGTTTTCACACAAATGAACCCAGAATGATGTGAAATTGTGCTTCGTGCAACATAATTCTGGGTGCCATTTACAAACCATAAGTGCTAATGACTCCATTCCTTTTTGTGGTTGTAGGGGCTGTTGATTGGAGAACACTAAAACAAACCTAACCTCTCTAGGACATTCAGAAGCCAAGTTATAAGCCCACAAAGGTGTAACTGGACTGCTTCTTTAAAGTGACACCAGGCCCGGTGACCTTTGGGACATGGTTTGACCCCCTATAGGAAAGTGCTATCATCATGAAACGTTCAGATCACTTACAACTCAATAGATTCTACCTTCCTGTAAAATTTCAGCCTGATTGGACCTTGTTTTCACACAAATGAACCCAGAATGATGTGAAATTGTGCTTCGTGCAACATAATTCTGGATGCCATTTAAAAACCATAAGTGCTAATGACTCCATTCCTTTTTGAGGTTGTAGGGGCTGTTGATTGGAGTACACTAAAACAAACCTAACCTCTCTAGGACATTCAGAAGCCAAGTTATAAGCACACAAAGGTGTAACTGGACTACTTCTTTAAAGTGACACCAGGCCCGGTGACCTTTGGGACATGGTTTTACCACCTATAGGAATGTGCGATCATCTTGAAACGTTCAGATCACTTACAACTCAATAGATTCTACCTTCTTGTAGCGTTTCAGCCTGATTGGACCTTGTTTTCACACAAATGGACCCAGAATGATGTGAAATTGTGCTTCGTGCAACATAATTCTGGGTGCCATTTAAAAACCATAAGTGCTAATGACTCCATTCCTTTTTGTGGTTGTAGGGGCTGTTGATTGGAGTACACTAAAACAACACTGATCTCTCTAGGACATTCAGAAGCCAAGTTATAAGCCCACAAATGTGTAACTGGACTACTTCTTTAAATTGATACCAGATCTGGTGACCTTTGGGACATGGTTTGACCCCCTTAGGAAAGTGCTATCATCATGAAACGTTCAGATCACTTACAACTCAATAGATTCTACCTTCCTGTAACGTTTCAGCCTGATTGGACCTTGTTTTCACACAAATGAACCCAGAATGATGTGAAATTGTGCTTCGTGCAACATAATTCTGGGTGCCATTTACAAACCATAGGTGCTAATGACTCCATTCCTTTTTGTGGTTGTAGGGGATGTTGATTGGAGAACACTAAAACAAACCTAACCTCTCTAGGACATTCAGAAGCCAAGTTATAAGCCCACAAAGGTGTAACTGGACTGCTTCTTTAAAGTGACACCAGGCCCGGTGACCTTTGGGACATGGTTTGACCCCCTATAGGAATGTGCTATCATCTTGAAACGTTCAGATCACTTACAACTCAATAGATTCTACCTTCCTGTAACATTTCAGCCTGATTGGACCTTGTTTTCACACAAATGAACCCAGAATGATGTGAAATTTGCTTCGTACAACATAATTCTGGGTGCCATTTAAAAACCATAAGTGCTAATGAATCCATTCCTTTTTGAGGTTGTAGGGGCTGTTGATTGGAGTACACTAAAACAAACCTGATCTCTCTAGGATATTCAGAAGCCAAGTTATAAGCCCTCAAAGGTGTAACTGGACTACTTCTTTAAATTGACACCAGGCCCGGTGACCTTTGGGACATGGTTTGACCCCCTATAGGAATGTGCGATCATCAGGAAACGTTCAGATCACTTACAACTCAATAGATTCTACCTTCTTGTAATGTTTCAGCCTGATTGGACCTTGTTTTCATACAAATGAACCCAGAATGATGTGAAATTGTGCTTCGTGCAACATAATTCTGGGTGCCATTTACAAACCATAAGTGCTAATGACTCCATTCCTTTTTGTGGTTGTAGGGGCTGTTGGTTGGAGTACATTAAAACAAACCTGATCTCTCTAGGACATTCAGAAGCCAAGTTATAAGCCCACAAATGTGTAACGGGACTACTTCTTCAAATTGACACCAGATCCGGTGACCTTTGGGACATGGTTTGACCCCCTTAGGAAAGTGCTATCATCATGAAACGTTCAGATCACTTACAACTCAATAGATTCTACCTTCCTGTAACGTTTCAGCCTGATTGGACCTTGTTTTCACACAAATGGACCCAGAATGATGTGAAATTGTGCTTCGTGCAACATAATTCTGGGTGCCATTTAAGAACCATAAGTGCTAATGAATCCATTCCTTTTTGTGGTTGTAGGGGCTGTTGATTGGAGTACACTAAAACAAACCTGATCTCTCTAGGACATTCAGAAGCCAAGTTATAAGCCCACAAATGTGTAACTGGACTACTTCTTTAAATTGACACCAGATACGGTGACCTTTGGGACATGGTTTGACCCCCTATAGGAATGTGCGATCATCTTGAAACGTTCAGATCACGTACAACTCAATAGATTCTACCTTCCTGTAACATTTCAGCCTGATTGGACCTTGTTTTCACACAAATGAACCCAGAATGATGTGAAATTGTGCTTCGTACAACATAATTCTGGGTGCCATTTAAAAACCATAAGTGCTAATGAATCCATTCCTTTTTGAGGTTGTAGGGGCTGTTGATTGGAGTACACTAAAACAAACCTGATCTCTCTAGGACATTCAGAAGCCAAGTTATAAGCCCACAAATGTGTAACTGGACTACTTCTTTAAATTGACACCAGATCCGGTGACCTTTGGGACATGGTTTGACCCCCTTAGGAAAGTGCTATCATCATGAAATGTTCAGATCACTTACAACTCAATAGATTCTACCTTCCTTTAACATTTCAGCCTGATTGGACCTTGTTTTCACACAAATGAACCCAGAATGATGTGAAATTGTGCTTCGTGCAACATAATTCTGGGTGCCATTTAAAAACCATAAGTGCTAATGACTCCATTCCTTTTTGAGGTTGTAGGGAATGTTGACTGGAGTACAATAAAACAAACCTAATCTCTCTAGGACATTCAGAAGCCAAGTTATAAGCCCTCAAAGGTGTAAATGGACTACTTCTTTAAAGTGACACCCGGCCCGGTGACCTTTGGGACATGGTTTGACCCCCTATAGGAATGTGTGATCATCATGAAATGTTCAGATCACTTACAACTCAATAGATTCTACCTTCTTCTAACGTTTCAGCCTGATTGGACCTTGTTTTCACACAAATGAACCCAGAATGATGTGAAATTTTGCTTAGTGCAGCATAATTCTGGGTGCCATTTACAAACCATAAGTGCTAATGACTCCATTCCTTTTTGTGGTTGTAGGGGCTGTTGGTTGGAGTACATTAAAACAAACCTGATCTCTCTAGGACATTCAGAAGCCAAGTTATAAGCCCACAAATGTGTAACTGGACTACTTCTTTAAATTGACACCAGATCCGGTGACCTTTGGGACATGGTTTGACCCCCTTAGGAAAGAGCTATCATCATGAAACGTTCAGATCACTTACAACTCAATAGATTCTACCTTCCTGTGATGTTTCAGCCTGATTGGACGTTGTTTTCACACAAATGAACCCAGAATGATGTGAAATTGTGCTTTGTGCAACATAATTCTGGGTGCCATTTACAAACCATAAGTGCTAATGACTCCATTCCTTTTTGTGGTTGTATGGGCTGTTGATTGGAGTACACTAAAACAAACCTAACCTCTCTAGGACATTCAGAATCCAAGTTATAAGCCCACAAATGTGTAACTGGACTGCTTCTTTAAAGTGACACCAGGCCCGGTGAACTTTGGGACATGGTTTGACCCCCTATAGGAATGTGCGATCATCTTGAAACGTTCAGATCACTTACAACTCAATAGATTCTACCTTCCTGTAACATTTCAGCCTGATTGGACCTTGTTTTCACACAAATGGACCCAGAATGATGTGAAATTGTGCTTCGTGCAACATAATTCTGGGTGCCATTTACAAACCATAAGTGCTAATGACTCCATTCCTTTTTGTGGTTGTAGGGGCTGTTGATTGGAGTATACTAAAACAAACCTGATCTCTCTAGGACATTCAGAAGCCAAGTTATAAGCCCACAAATGTGTAACTGGACTACTTCTTTAAATTGACACCAGATCTGGTGACCTTTGGGACATGGTTTGACCCCCTTAGGAAAGTGCTATCATCATGAAACGTTCAGATCACTTTCAACTCAATAGATTCTACCTTCCTGTAACGTTTCAGCCTGATTGGACCTTGTTTTCACACAAATGAACCCAGAATGATGTGAAATTGTGCTTCGTGCAACATAATTCTGGGTGCCATTTACAAACCATAAGTGCTAATGACTCCATTCCTTTTTGTGGTTGTAGGGGCTGTTGATTGGAGAACAGTAAAACAAACCTAACCTCTCTAGGACATTCAGAAGCCAAGTTATAAGCCCACAAAGGTGTAACTGGACTGCTTCTTTAAGGTGACACCAGGCCCGGTGACCTTTGGGACATGGTTTGACCCCCTATAGGAATGCGCGATCATCTTGAAATGTTCAGATCACTTACAACTCAATAGATTCTACCTTCCTCTAACGTTTCAGCCTGATTGGACCTTGTTTTCACACAAATGAACCCAGAATGATGTGAAATTGTGCTTCGTGCAACATAATTCTGGGTGCCATTTAAAAACCATAAGTGCTAATGACTCCATTCCTTTTTGTGGTTGTAGGGGCTGTTGATTGGAGTATACTAAAACAAACCTGATCTCTCTAGGACATTCAGAAGCCAAGTTATAAGCCCACAAAGGTGTAACTGGACGACTACTTTAAATTGACACCAGATCCGGTGACCTTTGGGACATTGTTTGACCCCCTTAGGAAAGTGCTATCATCATGAAACGTTCAGATCACTTACAACTCAATAGATTCTACCTTCCTGTAACGTTTCAGCCTGACTGGACCTTGTTTTCACACAAATGAACCCAGAATGATGTGAAATTGTGCTTCGTGCAACAAAATTCTGGGTGCCATTTACAAACCATAAGTGCTAATGACTCCATTCCTTTTTGTGGTTGTAGGGGCTGTTGGTTGGAGTACATTAAAACAAACCTGATCTCTCTAGGACATTCAGAAGCCAAGTTATAGGCCCACAAAGGTGTAACTGGACTACTTCTTTAAATTGACACCAGATCCGGTGACCTTTGGGACATTGTTTGACCCCCTTAGGAAAGTGCTATCATCATGAAATGTTCAGATCACTTACAACTCAATATATTCTACTTTCCTGTAACGTTTCAGCCTGATTGGACCTTGTTTTCACACAAATGAACCCAGAATGATGTGAAATTGTGCTTTGTGCAGCATAATTCTGGGTGCCATTTACAAACCATAAGTGCTAATGACTCCATTCCTTTTTGTGGTTGTAGGGGCTGTTGATTGGAGTATACTAAAACAATTCTAACCTCTCTAGGACATTCAGAAGCCAAGTTATAAGCCCACAAATGTGTAACTGGACTACTTCTTTAAATGGACACCAGATCCGGTGACCTTTGGGACATGGTTTGACCCCCTTAGGAAAGTCTATCATCATGAAACGGTCAGATTACTTAAAACTCAATAGATTCTACCTTCCTGTAACATTTCAGCCTGATTGGACCTTGTTTTCACACAAATGAACCCAGAATGATGTGAAATTGTGCTTCGTGCAACATAATTCTGGGTGCCATTTAAAAACCATAAGTGCTAATGACTCCATTCCTTTTTGAATTTGTAGGGGCTGTTGATTGGAGTACACTAAAACAAACCTGATCTCTCTAGGACATTCAGAAGCCAAGTTATAAGCCCTCAAAGGTGTAAATGGACTACTTCTTTAAAGTGACACCAGGCCCGGTGACCTTTGGGACATGGTTTGACCCCCTATAGGAATGTGCGATCATCATGAAACGTTCAGATCACTTACAACTCAATAGATTCTACCTTCTTGTAACGTTTCAGCCTGATTGGACCTTGTTTTCACACAAATGAACCCAGAATGATGTGAAATTGTGCTTAGTGCAGCATAATTCTGGGTGCCATTTACAAACCATAAGTGCTAATGACTCCATTCCTTTTTGTGGTTGTAGGGGCTGTTGGTTGGAGTACATTAAAACAAACCTGATCTCTCTAGGACATTCAGAAGCCAAGTTATAAGCCCACAAATGTGTAACTGGACTACTTCTTTAAAGGAGACATAACATGAAAAACCCACTTTTTTATCCATTAACACGGTGTGTTTCACATTTTAAGTGTCTAAGTGAGCAAAAAGGCTTATATTATTCACTGGAGTTGCTATTTAGATATTTAATAATTAAGTTTTGGGCATATTTGTCCACCCGTTCAGTTTTTACATTATCTATTACATCAGTAATTAAGTGAGGATAACTACCAAATATGGTAATGGCCCTCGGCTAAACACAGAGCCAATCCGCCATTTTTTCTTCTCGCTAAGATTTTTTGTAGTCCTATTGGAAAAATGCAGAATGTCTGGTTATTTTAGCCACACACAGCTCAAGAAATTTGATAACTTATAAGATGAAATATCACACATTGGGCCTTTAAGGAAGGGTGGTGTGGCAGTATTTAAACCCAGGAGCTGATGACACTACTGCTAAAAAAAACACAGAAGAAAAAGTAGTGTGTTTGCGTTTGTTTGTTTGTGTGTGTGTGTGTGCGTGCGCGCGTGGTTCGTTCGTTCTGTCTCCAGGCTAGTGGCTAAGTACTGAGGGCTTCATCTATCTAAAAGGAGTTATTTCCATCTGAATTTGGCAGCACCGGGACACAGCAGCAGAGCGGTAAGCTTCATATCACTCTAAAATGTCGACAAACTTTACTTTAGATTTACGGGCATTAGCAGCACTAAAGCGTTAGCATCCGGCTTGCTATCGCTAGCACAGTATGCTAGTAAAGTTAGCACCCAGATTAATGTGGATTTGGCTGATTTTCGTGGAATAAAACGTGATTTCTGATCAACTCCTTCTTTTACACCAGATGATAACCTCCCACTGATTGTAACAGCAGAGAGCCTGTGTGTTATTCTACATGAGTGTGATGTAATCTTAGCATCCAGTAAATAAAGTCCCATATCAGCTAAAATGCAGCGTGACAAAGTCATTAAAGTGCGTCAACACAGTGGATTTAATAGAGTTTTAAAGAACGATCTCTAAGTGAAGTGAGGTTAGTTTTTTGTCTCACTGCAGATATAAAAACTAACTCTGCATCAGTCAGACGCAGCAAAGCTCACCGTCTGTATGAGCGTGAGCGTCGGAAAGCTGATAAAATTGGCTGTAAAATAATTAAAACAAAGTAAAAATGTTCCTTTGCTTTTTAGAGTCCACATCCAGAAGACTGGAGCCGTGTTTCACTGACAGGCTGTCAGACTAACGCCCTGATGAGCTCAGCTGGGACAAACTGGTCTGATGTTTAGGTAAGTGAAGATCTGCTTCTCCAAGTCCTTGAGATGCTAGTAAAAAATAATTTAGCCAGCTTGCTAATGTTACTTTTCTTCTCCTCTAAGGAACACAGAACGTTCAGATGTTGGCGTTTCACGTCACCTACTGAGGAAGGAGACCCACCAGTAAAGAGACGGTCTGGACCAGACCAAAGTGAGTGATGACACACCTCAGCCACCCTCATCATTAAGAACACCTCACCCCCTGAATCACTCCGTCTGATGACAGCAGAGTGATTTATTTGATGTTTTACTTGTTTAGTCTGTTTAGAAATTATTGAATTACATTATTTTCTGTAATCGACCATCTGATCTGGATGTGTGCAGAATAACTTTCCCCAAATTCAGCAGCAGCTGGCCTACAAAAACAGCTGCAGCATGTAGTAAGTCTGTCTGCACTGCTCTCTAATGAGCTTCCTTTCATAAGGAATCATTTGTATAATTTTAGTGTCACTATTTTATTACATTTGTAGGAAAACATGAAGTCACTGCAGCAAAGTGAACTTGTGAACAAACACAAACGTGACTATAAACATGAAAGCTAAAGAAACAACTTTCCTAAAGCTGCTTGTAAACAAAATATGTCATTAAAGTTATTGTCTATCATTGCAGAATATGGCGATGACATCATGGAACTGGTCTTTGGAAAAGTTTTCCCTGAACCAACTCCGTTTCTAGATGAGGTAGAGAAGATCTGCATCTCACCAACTCTCTGGTCTCAGTATTCAGACAACGGAGGTCTCCCACTGTTGTCCAGGACCAGTTTGAAGCCCACATACTGCCCCTCCCTCATCATCAGGAAACATCAATCCGTATCCTGAGGACAACAGAAGACGGCAGGAGGACAGGAACTCTGAGACCTAGACACCACCAGCACCGAGACACAAAGCACCTGTGTGCACAACGCCTGTTTTAACTACTAAAGCCTGTTTATTATATTGTTCTACTTATTTGCTGTGAGGTTAATACTTAGAAAATTTGTATATTAATGTAAACAATAAAAAAAAATCACTGATTGTATGCTTTCTTTTAGATGTAATGGTCCAAACTCAGCCTTGTAGACATTTATTGCATCCTGTAGGTAAATACACAGAACAGGCTCAGGTCCAGGATGACCCAGCATGCTCTTCCATTCTGGCTGTTAGGGATTGTATCAATAACTCAATGCCTACTGATGTTTTCACCTAACGGTATTTATTTAGAATGCAGGTAAGATTTAACTATATTTGTTAGCAAAGCAGACTGATCTTGGGAATTTCACTGCAGCACTGATGTCCACCTCTCTGTACACATTAGAGAGAATTACCACTTTACAGCTAAACACATTTAATAAAGATATAGGCTACGCATTGCAGACAATAAAAACAAAGTTGTAAGCATTAGAATTATAATGATGACATTAAAGAACACTTGGAGGAATGTTCTTTATTTTTGACTAGAATCTCAACTCTTTAAATTAAAATGTAACTGCTTTTTATCCATTTTCAGCCATTAAGACACCCAATATAAAATAAGACTACTTATAAAATTATTTATAATTATATGTATGTATATAGATAGAGATCTTAATAAAATATATTCTTTGAATGGTGTTTTAATGAGCTGTATCATTTTTTACAGAAATAAGCAAGCAGCATTCCTTGTGTGTGTGTGTGTGTGTGTGCGCGCGCGCGTGTGCCTGCTCGCTTGTCCCTCCGTCGGCCGTGACGGGTGTGTGTGAGTGACTACAGACAAATGCATGAGAGAGTTAGCAGCCATGAAACAGCTTGATGAACTACTCTCCCCATGTGTTTTAAAAATGCTAATATGCTATGCTAAATCTGCTATGCTAAATAATGATTTCTCTATAGAACTACAAAGTCCGACTGGGGGAGGAGAGTACAGGACTGCACTATGGAGGGGGGCGGAGTTTACAGCTCCTCCTCCAGTTTAAAGAGACAGTACCCCAAAACGGCTTGTTCTCAAGACTCTCCTCAGAACAGGGGTAGATGAGGGTCTGTAGAGCAACAATAATGAGGAAATCAGACCAAAGAACTGCAGTTCCACTGTTTTTAGACCCCCAACTGAAGGATTTAGATGTAAAAAGGAATAACTTAAAAGCATGTTATGTCTCCTTTAAAGGCCCCGTGTGTGAAATTCACAGAAATCATAGTAAAAAGATCCGACTCTTTAGCACCACGCAGTTTAGAGTCGGTATATCAGCTATTGGAGCCCCCGAGGATCAAAAAGGTTTTTTTTTATCATTATTTAAAACTTTATTAACAAATATAACAAATACAATACAAAATCGTGATGCTGTAAACGGCAGCATGTCATCATCTATTTCCAGCTTTCAAGTCAGCGAACAGGTTAGTTGTTTTCATCTAACTTATTTTATTAATTTAATCTAAATAGGTTTTGAATAAGAAAAACTTTTTTATGTCAGTTATGTTTGCTAATAGCAAACGGCAGCTAGTTAGTGATGACTTCTGACTACAAAAAATGACAATATTTTGTTCATTTTATTTGAGAAATGTTATATTTCTATTTGCCATTTTGGAAATATACAAGGTAGTGTAGTCTGTAATTGTTTTCTCTCCGTAAACAGAGTCAGATATCATCCGATGGTTCATCAGTGGAGACAGACAGAGGACGAGGGAGAGGAAGAGGGCGAGGAAGAGGGAGAGGACAGACGTGTGCCAGCGCACAGAGAGGCAGAGGTGTTAGACATGCGACAGAAGCAGGGCAAGCATCCCAAGATGAAGGAGCCGAATTTGCTCAAACCAGCCGCAACGTCCCACGCACAAGAGGAAGAGGCAGAGCTGCAATAAAGTCTAGAAGATCGGCGCTTTCAAGAGCTGATGAGGAGAGTCGAGGAGCTTCAAAGGGAAAGAAGAGCAGAAATTGAGGTTTGTGTAAGATAATGAGCAAATTAATAATTATCTGGGTCAATATATGCCGTCCTGTCACTCATTTCATTCATATAAGTACATACGGTAATTCTATTTAACCGTATAGCAAGTGTTTGGAATTATATGTAGTTTTGTAAAACATTCAGTGTCCTACTTCTTTCCTAATACATATTATTTGTTTTTGATAGTACCTTTATTTTAGGAATTAGCCATTTAATATATATATTATTAATCAGCTACTCTTAAAAACTTGTTAAAACATTTACAAAACATTGCTTTCTACTGTAATTCAATTAAAATAATCTTACAAAAATTCTAATCCTACTTTTCCCCCCAGCGCCTTGTACAGGGCATGAGCCTGGAGGACCACCGTCATCTCACCTCTCAACTTTTGGAAAGACAGCCAGGTCTGGTTTTTGATGTTTTGTTGGACAACCAACGCCGAGATAGGCACACCACACCCGTGCAGGCCCCTGCGTTAACATGGTGTACTTGTGGCAATTGCACAGATATGCCAACAGATGCAGAGCGCAAATGCTGTGGACAAGACTCTGTAAACTGTATAAGCCTTCTGCCCCATTTTAGACTTTACTGTTTGGATGAAGGTGTCCTGAGGATCCATCGTCAGTACAGAGCAGACCTCACCGTATTAGGACAGATTAGGGAACCAGGCGATGACAACAGGGAATACAGGTATGCTGCCTACCGGCACTTCATTTTCTGGCAGCGTGGGTCACTTGGACATGGAAATCGAAGAGTCATCCCAAGTTGCTGTGTGGTCAAAATTAGGGAGAAATTTCCAGACCCTCATGGACAGTATACTGGTTTTCTTCCGGGAGTGTAACTGGTCAAAAGTTTACATGGGTTGTTGAAGTGTTTCTGATATTTTGTACACCTTTATATTGTAATTTATTATGTTGAATAAGTATTTTAGATAAATATTTTTTGAAACCCCAATGTTAGTGTTGTACAATAATGACAAATTTAGAGGTGGCTACTCTTCAGCCATGTATACTCTTGTAATGTGAAAAAAAAATCACATCTTTACAACTCCATAGTTTTGCATTACATTAGTGAGCTATTAATTTACACTCTTACAGGGTCAAGTCATGAAACAAAAAATATGTAATTTTCTGAAAGACATAAGAAATAAAGAAATTAGTACAGATGCACTTTTATTTGAATTAACCTTATTCAGAGTTTGAACAGACAAATTTGGAACACATTTTAATCTTGAAACATGATTTTACACACTTTAGGATAATAAAGAATAGATCTAACGTAAAAGACTGTGCAGAATTTATGTGCTACTTCAAGTAAAAAGAACAACATGTTAGCACAGTAGTAAAGACATCAAAGTGCAATATCTACATTTTTATGTACATTACATTAGTAACACGCAGCAGGTATAGAATACTCCATGTAAATGTAGACAAGATCGTCACTGGAGGCCTGTAGCTGTGTTGAGTTCTGATACTGTGAAAAAAGTATTGTAAGACAAGTGTAGGTAAAGAACTGAGCTGTAGTCAAAGGATGCTAAAATGACACATACCAAGACCTCGGCTGACTTGGATCTGCACTAGCTCCGAAATAGGTGGTGGAGCGATGGGTGGCACAAGACCGAGCCGTCTGGGGTCATCATCCCTCATTGATCTGGTACGAGGCATCCCAACTCCTCTCGCAAACCTCTCGTTGATTATTTTTGATTGGAGTACTGGAATGTATTCGTAGCCCTTTTCTGATTTTAGTGAATACACACTGTACCTTCTGGCATTCTTATTGTACTTCCGTTTGAATCTAAAAAATAGGACAATTGCATAATGAATTTCTGTCACGACAATGGGACAAACTTAAATAACGTGTAGTAACGTTAATACAGCTTTTTAATTGTAAGTGGTAGGCATTATTTTGGCTCAACTCTGACTGAAAAACAAGGTAAAACCTACATTAGTTGGCCTTCAGCATTCCTGATTGCTGGTCGATTAAGGTGAAAGTTATAATCCAGTGCTGCAAGGAGAACTCTGGCTTCATACACTTTGTAGGAGAAGGCTTGACGCTTGCTGGCATACATCAGAATGTGGTTCTGAAATGACTCAAGCAGGGCTGTTGATCTGTACAAATGAACAGTCAGTATGAGAGAGGACAACTGGTCACATGGCTAATAGCAGGGATGCTCCAAGTCAGTCCTGGAGGGCAGCTAACATGCATATTTAGTTCTGTCCCTGGTTAAATACAGCAGAATCAAATTTATCAGCAGTTCCATTAGCAGGCCTCAGTATAAATTAGACACCTTGAGTGTGTAGGCCAGCAGTTATATCTTCTTTAGTGTCTGTATGCACTGTTATTGTATGCATTATTTTCAGGAAATGTATTTGAGCAATTTTTAAAGTGACACTCAGTTGCTGGGAGGCAAAACAGCTAACGGAGCACCCCTGGCCTACAGCTTCACAAAAAAATACTTAAATAAGTCTCACATGTACCTGAAGTGCAGATATTTATGCACGTCCTTCTGCCAGCGTTTGTTCAAGACAATCTCCACAAGAGCTTTGTGACTCCTGGAATCCTTCTCGATCCACTGCTTCCCCTGCTGGTCATCAAGATGATCATGCTGGCAGTTTCCCATTGCCCATGTGTGAACATTGCAAACATGGTGTAGAATTCCAACCCAATGTGCCTGTGCAAAATTAAACACAATGCAAAACAGTATGAATATGACAGGTTTTTAGGTGGAGTTTGGGATACTATTGGAATTAAAGTTTTCTTACAAGAAACTGCTCTATTGTGGTGGCTGTCTTGCAACACCACCAAAAATGATCGATCGTTAAATCATTACATATGTATACGAAGGCGCATAAACAATAAACAAAAAGAAATGCTTCTGAATTTTAAGATGGTGTGCTACATTTTTGGCACTAGTTAGCATGAGCTGTTTCCCAAATTCTAGCTTACTCCACACAAACTTTGTGTCACAAAGCACACAACTACTACAATGAAGAAATTAAACACACATTTTTAACTTACCTGTCCAAAAGGAAGGTAGCAAGCTCAGCGTGTCTACTGAATCCCTTTTGTAACATGAGGTCTCTCCATCTTGGGAAGGCAACTCCTATATTTACTCTGGTTTTCTCATGATGCCGGTCTTGTTCACTTTTCAAAATCCTTTTTCTTTTACTTGGATGAGACAAACTATCCCGTTTCTCAAGTTTGCTTGTAGAATATGTGTGATCCTCCATCGCTAGAAGTACGGGGTGGCTAGTTTCTTCTTCTTCTTAGTTACTTTGTCAGACTGCATGCTTACAAGGCGCACTTATGCCCCCTGCTGTTTCTTTGAGGTTACATCATTTAAAAACGCAAACATCAAATGCGAAGCTTAATATGTTGTATGTCCCTAAAAGGTCACTGTATTTTAAGATGGCGCATGCCGTATGGAGCACCGGTCTGCTTCTTTTGTCTAAAATATTAAAATATAAAGCTAATAATAATGCTTAGAATAAATGCTTGTTTGAATTATCATTAAAAAAAACAAATTTGAGAATGTGATATAAGAAATTTGATAACTTATAAGATGAAATATCACACATTGGGCCTTTAAATTGACACCAGATCCGGTGACCTTTGGGACATGGTTTGACCCCCTTAGGAAAGTGCTATCATCATGAAACGTTCAGATCGCTTACAACTCAATAGATTCTACCTTCCTGTAACGTTTCAGCCTGATTGGACCTTGTTTTCACACAAATGAACCCAGAATGATGTGAAATTGTGCTTCGTGCAACATAATTCTGGGTGCCATTTACAAACCATAAGTGCTAATGACTCCATTCCTTTTTGTGGTTGTAGGGGCTGTTGATTGGAGAAAACTAAAACAAACCTAACCTCTCTAGGACATTCAGATGCCAAGTTATAAGCCCACAAAGGTGTAACTGGACTGCTTCTTTAAAGTGACACCAGGCCCGGTGACCTTTGGGACATGATTTGACCCCCTATAGGAATGTGCAATCATCTTGAAACGTTCAGATCACTTACAACTCAATAGATTCTACCTTCCTGTAATGTTTCAGCCTGATTGGACCTTGTTTTCACACAAATGAACCCAGAATGATGTGAAATTGTGCTTCGTGCAACATAATTCTGGGTGCCATTTACAAACCATAAGTGCTAATGACTCCATTCCTTTTTGTGGCTGTAGGGGCTGTTGATTGGAGAAAACTAAAACAAACCTAACCTCTCTAGGACATTCAGAAGCCAAGTTATAAGCCCACAAAGGTGTAACTGCACTACTTATTTAAAGTGACACCAGGCCCGGTGAACTTTGGGACATGGTTTGACCCCCTTAGGAAAGTGCTATCATCTTGAAACATTCAGATCACTTACAACTCAATAGATTCTACCTTCCTGTAACGTTTCAGCCTGATTGGACCTTGTTTTCACACAAATGAACCCAGAATGATGTGAAATTGTGCTTCGTGCAACATAATTCTGGGTGCCATTTACAAACCATAAGCACAATTTCACATCATTCTGGGTTCATTTGTGTGAAAACAAGGTCCAATCAGGCTGAAATGTTACAGGAAGGTAGAATCTATTGAGTTGTAATTGATCTGAACGTTTCAAGATGATCGGACATTCCTATAGGGGGTAAAACCATGTCCCAAAGGTCACCGGGCCTGGTGTCACTTTAAAGAAGTAGTCCAGTTACACCTTTGTGGGCTTAAAACTTGGCTTCTGAATGTCCTAGAGAGGTTAGGTTTGTTTTAGTGTACTCCAATCAACAGCCCCTACAACCACAAAAAGCAAGGGAGTCTTTAGAACTTATGGTTTTTAAATGGCACCCAGAATTATGCTGCACTAAGCACAATTTCACATCATTCTGGGTTCATTTGTATGAAAACAAGGTCCAATCAGGCTGAAACGTTACAGGAAGGTAGAATCTATTGAGTTGTAAGTGATCTGAACGTTTCATGATGATAGCACTTTCCTAAGGGGGTCAAACCATGTCCCAAAGGTCACCGGATCTGGTGTCAATTTAAAGAAGTAGTCCAGTTACACATTTGTGGGCTTGTAACTTGGCTTCTGAATGTCCTAGAGAGATCAGGTTTGTTTTAATGTACTCCAACCAACAGCCCCTACAACCACAAAAAGGAATGGAGTCATTAGCACTTATGGTTTGTAAATGGCACCCAGAATTATGTTGCACGGAGCACAATTTCACATCATTCTGGGTCCGTTTGTGTGAAAACAAGGTCCAATCAGGCTGAAACGTTACAAGAAGGTAGAATCTATTGAGTTGTAAGTGATCTGAACGTTTCATGATGATCGCACATTCCTATAGGGGGTCAAACTATGTCCCAAAGGTCACCGGGCCTGGTGTCACTTTAAAGAAGTAGTCCAGTTACACCTTTGAGGGCTTATAACTTGGCTTCTGAATGTCCTAGAGAGATCAGGTTTGTTTTAGTGTACTCCAATCAACAGCCCCTACAACCTCAAAAAGGAATGGAGTCATTAGCACTTAAGGTTTGTAAATGGCACCCAGAATTATGTTGCACGAAGCACAATTTCACATCATTCTGGGTCCATTTGTGTGAAAACAAGGTCCAATCAGGCTGAAACGCTACAAGAAGGTAGAATCTATTGAGTTGTAAGTGATCTGAACGTTTCAAGATGATCGCACATTCCTATAGGGGGTCAAACCATGTCCCAAAGGTCACCGGGCCTGGTGTCACTTTAAAGAAGTAGTCCAGTTACACCTTTGTGGGCTTATAACTTGGCTTCTGAATGTCCTAGAGAGGTTAGGTTTGTTTTAGTGTACTCCAATCAACAGCCCCTACAACCACAAAAAGGAATGGAGTCATTAGCACTTATGGTTTGTAAATGGCACCCAGAATTATGTTGCACGAAGCACAATTTCACATCATTCTGGGTCCATTTGTGTGAAAACAAGGTCCAATCAGGCTGAAACGTTACAGGAAGGTAGAATCTATTGAGTTGTAAGTGATCTGAACGTTTCATGATGATAGCACTTTCCTAAGGGGGTCAAACCATGTCCCAAAGGTCACCGGATCTGGTGTCAATTTAAAGAAGTAGTTCAGTTACAAATTTGTGGGCTTATAACTTGGCTTCTGAATGTCCTAGAGATCAGGTTTGTTTTAGTGTACTCCAATCAACAGCCCCTACAACCACAAAAAGGAATGGAGTCATTAGCACTTATGGTTTGTAAATGGCACCCAGAATTATGTTGCACGAAGCACAATTTCACATCATTCTGGGTCCATTTGTGTGAAAACAAGGTCCAATCAGGCTGAAACGTTACAGGAAGGTAGAATCTATTGAGCTGTAAGTGATCTGAACGTTTCATGATGATAGCACTTTCCTAAGGGGGTCAAACCATGTCCCAAAGGTCACCGGATCTGGTGTCAATTTAAAGAAGTAGTTCAGTTACACATTTGTGGGCTTATAACTTGGCTTCTGAATGTCCTAGAGAGATCAGGTTTGTTTTAGTGTACTCCAATCGACAGCCCCTACAACCACAAAAAGGAAAGGAGCACTTAAGGTTTGTAAATGGCACCCAGAATTATGTTGCACGAAGCACAATTTCACATCATTCTGGGTCCATTTATGTGAAAACAAGGTCCAATCAGGCTGAAACGCTACAAGAAGGTAGAATCTATTGAGTTGTAAGTGATCTGAACGTTTCAAGATGATCGCACATTCCTATAGGGGGTAAAACCATGTCCCAAAGGTCACCGGGCCTGGTGTCACTTTAAAGAAGTAATCCAGTTACACCTTTGTGGGCTTATAACTTGGCTTCTGAATGTCCTAGAGAGGTTAGGTTTGTTTTAGTGTACTCCAATCAACAGCCCCTACAACCACAAAAAGGAATGGAGTCATTAGCACTTATGGTTTGTAAATGGCACCCAGAATTATGTTGCACGAAGCACAATTTCACATCATTCTGGGTTCATTTGTGTGAAAACAAGGTCCAATCAGGCTGAAACGTTACAGGAAGGTAGCATCTATTGAGTTGTAAGTGATCTGAACGTTTCATGATGATAGCACTTTCCTAAGGGGGTCAAACTATGTCCCAAAGGTCACCGGATCTGGTGTCAATTTAAAGAAGTAGTCCAGTTACACATTTGTGGGCTTATAACTTTGCTTCTGAATGTCCTAGAGAGATCAGATTTGTTTTAGTGTACTCCAATCAACAGCCCCTACAACCACAAAAAGGAATGGAGTCATTAGCACTTATGGTTTGTAAATGGCACCCAGAATTATGTTGCACGAATCACAATTTCACATCATTCTGGGTCCATTTGTGTGAAAACAAGGTCCAATCAGGCTGAAACCTTACAAGAAGGTAGAATCTATTGAGTTGTAAGTGATCTGAACGTTTCATGATGATCGCACATTCCTATAGGGGGTCAAACCATGTCCCAAAGGTCACCGGGCCTGGTGTCACTTTAAAGTAGTCCAGTTACACCTTTGAGGGCTTATAACTTGGCTTCTGAATGTCCTAGAGAGATCAGGTTTGTTTTAGTGTACTCCAATCAACAGCCCCTACAACCTCAAATAGGAATGGAGTCATTAGCACTTATGGTTTGTAAATGGCACCCAGAATTATGTTGCACGAAACACAATTTCACATCATTCTGGGTTCATTTGTGTGAAAACAAGGTCCAATCAGGCTGAAACGTTACAGGAAGGTAGAATCTATTGAGTTGTAAGTGATCTGAACGTTTCATGATGATAGCACTTTCCTAAGGGGGTCAAACCATGTCCCAAAGGTCACCGGATCTGGTGTCAATTTAAATAAGTAGTCCAGTTACACATTTGTGGGCTTATAACTTGGCTTCTGAATGTCCTAGAGAGATCAGGTTTGTTTTAATGTACTCCAATCAACAGCCCCTACAACCACAAAAAGGAATGGAGTCATTAGCACTTATGGTTTGTAAATGGCACCCAGAATTATGTTGCACGAAGCACAATTTCACATCATTCTGGGTCCATTTGTGTGAAAACAAGGTCCAATCAGGCTGAAACGTTACAGGAAGGTAGAATCTATTGAGTTGTAAGTGATCTGAACGTTTCATGATGATAGCACTTTCCTAAGGGGGTCAAACCATGTCCCAAAGGTCACCGGATCTGGTGTCAATTTAAAGAAGTAGTTCAGTTAAACATTTGTGGGCTTATAACTTGGCTTCTGAATGTCCTAGAGATCAGGTTTGTTTTAGTGTACTCCAATCAACAGCCCCTACAACCACAAAAAGGAATGGAGTCATTAGCACTTATGGTTTGTAAATGGCACCCAGAATTATGTTGCACGAAGCACAATTTCACATCATTCTGGGTCCATTTGTGTGAAAACAAGGTCCAATCAGGCTGAAACGTTACAGGAAGGTAGAATCTATTGAGCTGTAAGTGATCTGAACGTTTCATGATGATAGCACTTTCCTAAGGGGGTCAAACCATGTCCCAAAGGTCACCGGATCTGGTGTCAATTTAAAGAAGTAGTTCAGTTACACATTTGTGGGCTTATAACTTGGCTTCTGAATGTCCTAGAGAGATCAGGTTTGTTTTAGTGTACTCCAATCGACAGCCCCTACAACCACAAAAAGGAATGGAGCACTTAAGGTTTGTAAATGGCACCCAGAATTATGTTGCACGAAGCACAATTTCACATCATTCTGGGTCCATTTATGTGAAAACAAGGTCCAATCAGGCTGAAACGCTACAAGAAGGTAGAATCTATTGAGTTGTAAGTGATCTGAACGTTTCAAGATGATCGCACATTCCTATAGGGGGTAAAACCATGTCCCAAAGGTCACCGGGCCTGGTGTCACTTTAAAGAAGTAGTCCAGTTACACCTTTGTGGGCTTATAACTTGGCTTCTGAATGTCCTAGAGAGGTTAGGTTTGTTTTAGTGTACTCCAATCAACAGCCCCTACAACCACAAAAAGGAATGGAGTCATTAGCACTTATGGTTTGTAAATGGCACCCAGAATTATGTTGCACGAAGCACAATTTCACATCATTCTGGGTTCATTTGTGTGAAAACAAGGTCCAATCAGGCTGAAACGTTACAGGAAGGTAGAATCTATTGAGTTGTAAGTGATCTGAACGTTTCATGATGATAGCACTTTCCTAAGGGGGTCAAACTATGTCCCAAAGGTCACCGGATCTGGTGTCAATTTAAAGAAGTAGTCCAGTTACACATTTGTGGGCTTATAACTTTGCTTCTGAATGTCCTAGAGAGATCAGATTTGTTTTAGTGTACTCCAATCAACAGCCCCTACAACCACAAAAAGGAATGGAGTCATTAGCACTTAAGGTTTGTAAATGGCACCCAGAATTATGTTGCACGAAGCACAATTTCACATCATTCTGGGTTCATTTGTGTGAAAACAAGGTCCAATCAGGCTGAAACATTACAGGAAGGTAGAATCTATTGAGTTGTAAGTGATCTGAACGTTTCAAGATGATCGCACATTCCTATAGGGGGTAAAACCATGTCCCAAAGGTCACCGGGCCTGGTGTCACTTTAAAGAAGTAGTCCAGTTACACCTTTGTGGGCTTATAACTTGGCTTCTGAATGTCCTAGAGAGGTTAGGTTTGTTTTAGTGTACTCCAATCAACAGCCCCTACAACCACAAAAAGCAATGGAGTCATTAGAACTTATGGTTTTTAAATGGCACCCAGAATTATGCTGCACTAAGCACAATTTCACATCATTCTGGGTTCATTTGTGTGAAAACAAGGTCCAATCAGGCTGAAACGTTACAGGAAGGTAGAATCTATTGAGTTGTAAGTGATCTGAACGTTTCATGATGATAGCACTTTCCTAAGGGGGTCAAACCATGTCCCAAAGGTCACCGGATCTGGTGTCAATTTAAAGAAGTAGTCCAGTTACACATTTGTGGGCTTATAACTTGAATTCTGAATGTCCTAGAGAGATCAGGTTTGTTTTAATGTACTCCAACCAACAGCCCCTACAACCACAAAAAGGAATGGAGTCATTCGCACTTATGGTTTGTAAATGGCACCCAGAATTATGTTGCACGAAGCACAATTTCACATCATTCTGGGTCCATTTGTGTGAAAACAAGGTCCAATCAGGCTGAAACCTTACAAGAAGGTAGAATCTATTGAGTTGTAAGTGATCTGAACGTTTCATGATGATCGCACATTCCTATAGGGGGTCAAACCATGTCCCAAAGGTCACTGGGCCTGGTGTCACTTTAAAGTAGTCCAGTTACACCTTTGAGGGCTTATAACTTGGCTTCTGAATGTCCTAGAGAGATCAGGTTTGTTTTAGTGTACTCCAATCAACAGCCCCTACAACCTCAAATAGGAATGGAGTCATTAGCACTTATGGTTTGTAAATGGCACCCAGAATTATGTTGCACGAAGCACAATTTCACATCATTCTGGGTTCATTTGTGTGAAAACAAGGTCCAATTAGGCTGAAACGATACAGGAAGGTAGAATCTATTGAGTTGTAAGTGATCTGAACGTTTCATGATGATAGCTCTTTCCTAAGGGGGTCAAACCATGTCCCAAAGGTCACCGGATCTGGTGTCAATTTAAAGAAGTAGTCCAGTTACACATTTGTGGGCTTATAACTTGGCTTCTGAATGTCCTAGAGAGATCAGATTTGTTTTAGTGTACTCCAATCAACAGCCCCTACAACCACAAAAAGGAATGGAGTCATTAGCACTTATGGTTTGTAAATGGCACCCAGAATTATGTTGCACGAAGCACAATTTCACATCATTCTGGGTTCATTTGTGTGAAAACAAGGTCCAATCAGGCTGAAACGTTACAGGAAGGTAGAATCTATTGAGTTGTAAGTGATCTGAATGTTTCATGATGATAGCGCTTTCCTAAGGGGGTCAAACCATGTCCCAAAGGTCACCGGATCTGGTGTCAATTTAAAGAAGTAGTTCAGTTACACATTTGTGGGCTTATAACTTGGCTTCTGAATGTCCTAGAGAGATCAGATTTGTTTTAGTGTACTCCAATCAACAGCCCCTACAACCACAAAAAGGAATGGAGTCATTAGCACTTATGGTTTGTAAATGGCACCCAGAATTATGTTGCACGAAGCACAATTTCACATCATTCTGGGTCCATTTGTGTGAAAACAAGGTCCAATCAGGCTGAAACGTTACAGGAAGGTAGAATCAACTGAGTTGTAAGTGATCTGAACGTTTCATGATGATAGCACTTTCCTAAGGGGGTCAAACCATGTCCCAAAGGTCACCGGATCTGGTGTCAATTTAAAGAAGTAGTTCAGTTACACATTTGTGGGCTTATAACTTGGCTTCTGAATGTCCTAGAGAGATCAGGTTTGTTTTAGTGTACTCCAATCAACAGCCCCTATAACCACAAAAAGGAATGGAGTCATTAGCACTTATGGTTTGTAAATGGCACCCAGAATTATGTTGCACGAAGCACAATTTCACATCATTCTGGGTTCATTTGTGTGAAAACAAGGTCCAATCAGGCTGAAACGTTACAGGAAGGTAGAATCTATTGAGTTGTAAGTGATCTGAATGTTTCATGATGATAGCGCTTTCCTAAGGGGGTCAAACCATGTCCCAAAGGTCACCGGATCTGGTGTCAATTTAAAGAAGTAGTTCAGTTACACATTTGTGGGCTTATAACTTGGCTTCTGAATGTCCTAGAGAGATCAGATTTGTTTTAGTGTACTCCAATCAACAGCCCCTACAACCACAAAAAGGAATGGAGTCATTAGCACTTATGGTTTGTAAATGGCACCCAGAATTATGTTGCACGAAGCACAATTTCACATCATTCTGGGTTCATTTGTGTGAAAACAAGGTCCAATCAGGCTGAAACGTTACAGGAAGGTAGAATCTATTGAGTTGTAAGTGATCTGAACGTTTCATGATGATAGCACTTTCCTAAGGGGGTCAAACCATGTCCCAAAGGTCACCGGATCTGGTGTCAATTTAAAGTAGTAGTCCAGTTACACATTTGTGGGCTTATAACTTGGCTTCTGAATGTCCTAGAGAGATCAGGTTTGTTTTAATGTACTCCAATCAACAGCCCCTACAAGCACAAAAAGGAATGGAGTCATTAGCACTTATGGTTTGTAAATGGCACCCAGAATTATGTTGCACGAAGCACAATTTCACATCATTCTGGGTCCATTTGTGTGAAAACAAGGTCCAATTAGGCTGAAACGCTACAGGAAGGTAGAATCTATTGAGTTGTAAGTGATCTGAACGTTTCATGATGATAGCGCTTTCCTAAGGGGGTCAAACCATGTCCCAAAGGTCACCGGGCCTGGTGTCACTTTAAAGTAGTCCAGTTACACCTTTGAGGGCTTATAACTTGGCTTCTGAATGTCCTAGAGAGATCAGGTTTGTTTTAGTGTACTCCAATCAACAGCCCCTACAACCACAAAAAGGAATGGAGTCATTAGCACTTATGGTTTGTAAATGGCACCCAGAATTATGTTGCACGAAGCACAATTTCACATCATTCTGGGTTCATTTGTGTGAAAACAAGGTCCAATCAGGCTGAAACGTTACAGGAAGGTAGAATCTATTGAGTTGTAAGTGATCTGAATGTTTCATGATTATAGCGCTTTCCTAAGGGGGTCAAACCATGTCCCAAAGGTCACCGGATCTGGTGTCAATTTAAAGAAGTAGTTCAGTTACACATTTGTGGGCTTATAACTTGGCTTCTGAATGTCCTAGAGAGATCAGGTTTGTTTTAGTGTACTCCAATCAACAGCCCCTACAACCACAAAAAGGAATGGAGTCATTAGCACTTATGGTTTGTAAATGGCACCCAGAATTATGTTGCACGAAGCACAATTTCACATCATTCTGGGTTCATTTGTGTGAAAACAAGGTCCAATCAGGCTGAAACGTTACAGGAAGGTAGAATCTATTGAGTTGTAAGTGATCTGAATGTTTCATGATGATAGCGCTTTCCTAAGGGGGTCAAACCATGTCCCAAAGGTCACCGGATCTGGTGTCAATTTAAAGAAGTAGTTCAGTTACACATTTGTGGGCTTATAACTTGGCTTCTGAATGTCCTAGAGAGATCAGATTTGTTTTAGTGTACTCCAATCAACAGCCCCTACAACCACAAAAAGGAATGGAGTCATTAGCACTTATGGTTTGTAAATGGCACCCAGAATTATGTTGCACGAAGCACAATTTCACATCATTCTGGGTCCATTTGTGTGAAAACAAGGTCCAATCAGGCTGAAACGTTACAGGAAGGTAGAATCTACTGAGTTGTAAGTGATCTGAACGTTTCATGATGATAGCACTTTCCTAAGGGGGTCAAACCATGTCCCAAAGGTCACCGGATCTGGTGTCAATTTAAAGAAGTAGTTCAGTTACACATTTGTGGGCTTATAACTTGGCTTCTGAATGTCCTAGAGAGATCAGGTTTGTTTTAGTGTACTCCAATCAACAGCCCCTATAACCACAAAAAGGAATGGAGTCATTAGCACTTATGGTTTGTAAATGGCACCCAGAATTATGTTGCACGAAGCACAATTTCACATCATTCTGGGTTCATTTGTGTGAAAACAAGGTCCAATCAGGCTGAAACGTTACAGGAAGGTAGAATCTATTGAGTTGTAAGTGATCTGAATGTTTCATGATGATAGCGCTTTCCTAAGGGGGTCAAACCATGTCCCAAAGGTCACCGGATCTGGTGTCAATTTAAAGAAGTAGTTCAGTTACACATTTGTGGGCTTATAACTTGGCTTCTGAATGTCCTAGAGAGATCAGATTTGTTTTAGTGTACTCCAATCAACAGCCCCTACAACCACAAAAAGGAATGGAGTCATTAGCACTTATGGTTTGTAAATGGCACCCAGAATTATGTTGCACGAAGCACAATTTCACATCATTCTGGGTTCATTTGTGTGAAAACAAGGTCCAATCAGGCTGAAACGTTACAGGAAGGTAGAATCTATTGAGTTGTAAGTGATCTGAACGTTTCATGATGATAGCACTTTCCTAAGGGGGTCAAACCATGTCCCAAAGGTCACCGGATCTGGTGTCAATTTAAAGAAGTAGTCCAGTTACACATTTGTGGGCTTATAACTTGGCTTCTGAATGTCCTAGAGAGATCAGGTTTGTTTTAATGTACTCCAATCAACAGCCCCTACAAGCACAAAAAGGAATGGAGTCATTAGCACTTATGGTTTGTAAATGGCACCCAGAATTATGTTGCACGAAGCACAATTTCACATCATTCTGGGTCCATTTGTGTGAAAACAAGGTCCAATTAGGCTGAAACGCTACAGGAAGGTAGAATCTATTGAGTTGTAAGTGATCTGAACGTTTCATGATGATAGCGCTTTCCTAAGGGGGTCAAACCATGTCCCAAAGGTCACCGGGCCTGGTGTCACTTTAAAGTAGTCCAGTTACACCTTTGAGGGCTTATAACTTGGCTTCTGAATGTCCTAGAGAGATCAGGTTTGTTTTAGTGTACTCCAATCAACAGCCCCTACAACCTCAAATAGGAATGGAGTCATTAGCACTTATGGTTTGTAAATGGCACCCAGAATTATGTTGCACGAAGCACAATTTCACATCATTCTGGGTTCATTTGTGTGAAAACAAGGTCCAATTAGGCTGAAACGATACAGGAAGGTAGAATCTATTGAGTTGTAAGTGATCTGAACGTTTCATGATGATAGCTCTTTCCTAAGGGGGTCAAACCATGTCCCAAAGGTCACCGGATCTGGTGTCAATTTAAAGAAGTAGTCCAGTTACACATTTGTGGGCTTATAACTTGGCTTCTGAATGTCCTAGAGAGATCAGGTTTGTTTTAGTGTACTCCAATCAACAGCCCCTACAACCACAAAAAGGAATGGAGTCATTAGCACTTATGGTTTGTAAATGGCACCCAGAATTATGTTGCACGAAGCACAATTTCACATCATTCTGGGTTCATTTGTGTGAAAACAAGGTCCAATCAGGCTGAAACGTTACAGGAAGGTAGAATCTATTGAGTTGTAAGTGATCTGAATGTTTCATGATTATAGCGCTTTCCTAAGGGGGTCAAACCATGTCCCAAAGGTCACCGGATCTGGTGTCAATTTAAAGAAGTAGTTCAGTTACACATTTGTGGGCTTATAACTTGGCTTCTGAATGTCCTAGAGAGATCAGGTTTGTTTTAGTGTACTCCAATCAACAGCCCCTACAACCACAAAAAGGAATGGAGTCATTAGCACTTATGGTTTGTAAATGGCACCCAGAATTATGTTGCACGAAGCACAATTTCACATCATTCTGGGTTCATTTGTGTGAAAACAAGGTCCAATCAGGCTGAAACGTTACAGGAAGGTAGAATCTATTGAGTTGTAAGTGATCTGAATGTTTCATGATTATAGCGCTTTCCTAAGGGGGTCAAACCATGTCCCAAAGGTCACCGGATCTGGTGTCAATTTAAAGAAGTAGTTCAGTTACACATTTGTGGGCTTATAACTTGGCTTCTGAATGTCCTAGAGAGATCAGATTTGTTTTAGTGTACTCCAATCAACAGCCCCTACAACCACAAAAATGAATGGAGTCATTAGCACTTATGGTTTGTAAATGGCACCCAGAATTATGTTGCACGAAGCACAATTTCACATCATTCTGGGTCCATTTGTGTGAAAACAAGGTCCAATCAGGCTGAAACGTTACAGGAAGGTAGAATCTACTGAGTTGTAAGTGATCTGAACGTTTCATGATGATAGCACTTTCCTAAGGGGGTCAAACCATGTCCCAAAGGTCACCGGATCTGGTGTCAATTTAAAGAAGTAGTTCAGTTACACATTTGTGGGCTTATAACTTGGCTTCTGAATGTCCTAGAGAGATCAGGTTTGTTTTAGTGTACTCCAATCAACAGCTCCTATAACCACAAAAAGGAATGGAGTCATTAGCACTTATGGTTTGTAAATGGCACCCAGAATTATGTTGCACGAAGCACAATTTCACATCATTCTGGGTTCATTTGTGTGAAAACAAGGTCCAATCAGGCTGAAACGTTACAGGAAGGTTGAATCTATTGAGTTGTAAGTGATCTGAACGTTTCATGATGATAGCACTTTCCTAAGGGGGTCAAACCATGTCCCAAAGGTCACCGGATCTGGTGTCAATTTAAAGAAGTAGTCCAGTTACACATTTGTGGGCTTATAACTTGGCTTCTGAATGTCCTAGAGAGATCAGGTTTGTTTTAATGTACTCCAATCAACAGCCCCTACAAGCACAAAAAGGAATGGAGTCATTAGCACTTATGGTTTGTAAATGGCACCCAGAATTATGTTGCACGAAGCACAATTTCACATCATTCTGGGTCCATTTGTGTGAAAACAAGGTCCAATTAGGCTTAAACGCTACAGGAAGGTAGAATCTATTGAGTTGTAAGTGATCTGAACGTTTCATGATGATAGCGCTTTCCTAAGGGGGTCAAACCATGTCCCAAAGGTCACCGGATCTGGTGTCAATTTAAAGAAGTAGTCCAGTTACACATTTGTGGGCTTATAACTTGGCTTCTGAATGTCCTAGAGAGATCAGGTTTGTTTTAGTGTACTCCAATCAACAGCCCCTACAACCACAAAAAGGAATGGAGTCATTAGCACTTATGGTTTGTAGATGGCACCCAGAATTATGTTGCACGAAGCACAATTTCACATCATTCTGGGTTCATTTGTGTGAAAACAAGGTCCAATCAGGCTGAAACGTTACAGGAAGGTAGAATCTATTGAGTTGTAAGTGATCTGAACGTTTCATGATGATAGCGCTTTCCTAAGGGGGTCAAACCATGTCCCAAAGTTCACCGTATCTGGTGTCAATTTAAAGAAGTAGTTCAGTTACACATTTGTGGGCTTATAACTTGGCTTCTGAATGTCCTAGAGAGATCAGGTTTGTTTTAGTGTACTCCAATCAACAGCCCCTACAACCACAAAAAGGAATGGAGTCATTAGCACTTATGGTTTGTAAATGGCACCCAGAATTATGTTGCACGAAGCACAATTTCACATCATTCTGGGTCCCTTTGTGTGAAAACAAGGTCCAATCAGGCTGAAACGTTACAGGAAGGTAGAATCTATTGAGTTGTAAGTGATCTGAACGTTTCATGATGATAGCACTTTCCTAAGGGGGTCAAACCATGCCCCAAAGGTCACCGGATCTGGTGTCAATTTAAAGAAGTAGTCCAGTTACACCTTTGTGGGCTTATAACTTGGCTTCTGAATGTCCTAGAGAGATCAGGTTTGTTTTAGTATACTCCAATCAACAGCCCCTACAACCACAAAAAGGAATGGAGTCATTAGCACTTATGGTTTGTAAATGGCACCCAGAATTATGTTGCACGAAGCACAATTTCACATCATTCTGGGTCCATTTGTGTGAAAACAAGGTCCAATCAGGCTGAAACGCTACAAGAAGGTAGAATCTATTGAGTTGTAAGTGATCTGAACGTTTCAAGATGATCGCACATTCCTATAGGGGGTAAAACCATGTCCCAAAGGTCACCGGGCCTGGTGTCACTTTAAAGAAGTAGTCCATTTACACCTTTGAGGGCTTATAACTTGGCTTCTGAATGTCCTAGAGAGATCAGGGTGTTTTAATGTACTCCAACCAACAGCCCCTACAACCACAAAAAGGAATGTAGTCATTAGCACTTATGGTTTGTAAATGGCACCCAGAATTATGTTGCACGAAGCACAATTTCACATCATTCTGGGTTCATTTGTGTGAAAACAAGGTCCAATCAGGCTGAAACGTTACAAGAAGGTAGAATCTATTGAGTTGTAAGTGATCTGAACGTTTCATGATGATCGCACATTCCTATAGGGGGTCAAACCATGTCCCAAAGGTCACCGGGCCTGGTGTCACTTTAAAGAAGTTGTCCAGTTACACCTTTGAGGGCTTATAACTTGGCTTCTGAATATCCTAGAGAGGTCAGCTTTGTTTTAGTGTACTCCAATCAACAGCCCCTACAACCTCAAAAAGGAATGGAGTCATTAGCACTTATGGTTTTTAAATGGCACCCAGAATTATGTTGTACGAAGCACAATTTCACATCATTCTGGGTTCATTGGTGTGAAAACAAGGTCCAATCAGGCTGAAATGTTACAGGAAGGTAAAATCTATTGAGTTGTAAGTGATCTGAACGTTTCAAGATGATCGCACATTCCTCTAGGGGGTCAAACCATGTCCCAAAGGTCACCGGGCCTGGTGTCACTTTGAAGAAGCAGTCCAGTTACACCTTTGTGGGCTTACAACTTGGCTTCTGAATGTCCTAGAGAGGTTAGGTTTGTTTTAGTGTTCTCCAATCAACAGCCCCTACAACCACAAAAAGGAATGGAGTCATTAGCACTTATGGTTTGTAAATGGCACCCAGAATTATGTTGCACGAAGCACAATTTCACATCATTCTGGGTTCATTTGTGTGAAAACAAGGTCCAATCAGGCTGAAACGTTACAGGAAGGTAGAATCTATTGAGTTGTAAGTGATCTGAACGTTTCATGATGATAGCACTTTCCTAAGAGGGTCAAACCATGTCCCAAAGGTCACCGGATCTGGTGTCAATTTAAAGAAGTAGTCCAGTTACACATTTGTGGGCTTATAACTTGGCTTCTGAATGTCCTAGAGAGATCAGGTTTGTTTTAGTATACTCCAATCAACAGCCCTTACAACCACAAAAAGGAATGGAGTCATTAGCACTTATGGTTTTTAAATGGCACCCAGAATTATGTTCCACGAAGCACAATTTCACATCATTCTGGGTTCATTTGTGTGAAAACAAGGTCCAATCAGGCTGAAAAGCAACAAGAAGGTAGAATCTATTGAGTTGTAAGTGATCTGAACGTTTCAAGATGATCGCACATTCCTATAGGGGGTCAAACCATGTCCCAAAGGTCACCGGGCCTGGTGTCACTTTAAAGAAGTTGTCCAGTTACACCTTTGAGGGCTTATAACTTGGCTTCTGAATATCCTAGAGAGGTCAGCTTTGTTTTAGTGTACTCCAATCAACAGCCCCTACAACCTCAAAAAGGAATGGAGTCATTAGCACTTATGGTTTTTAAATGGCACCCAGAATTATGTTGTACGAAGCACAATTTCACATCATTCTGGGTTCATTGGTGTGAAAACAAGGTCCAATCAGGCTGAAATGTTACAGGAAGGTAAAATCTATTGAGTTGTAAGTGATCTGAACGTTTCAAGATGATCGCACATTCCTCTAGGGGGTCAAACCATGTCCCAAAGGTCACCGGGCCTGGTGTCACTTTGAAGAAGCAGTCCAGTTACACCTTTGTGGGCTTACAACTTGGCTTCTGAATGTCCTAGAGAGGTTAGGTTTGTTTTAGTGTTCTCCAATCAACAGCCCCTACAACCACAAAAAGGAATGGAGTCATTAGCACTTATGGTTTGTAAATGGCACCCAGAATTATGTTGCACGAAGCACAATTTCACATCATTCTGGGTTCATTTGTGTGAAAACAAGGTCCAATCAGGCTGAAACGTTACAGGAAGGTAGAATCTATTGAGTTGTAAGTGATCTGAACGTTTCATGATGATAGCACTTTCCTAAGAGGGTCAAACCATGTCCCAAAGGTCACCGGATCTGGTGTCAATTTAAAGAAGTAGTCCAGTTACACATTTGTGGGCTTATAACTTGGCTTCTGAATGTCCTAGAGAGATCAGGTTTGTTTTAGTATACTCCAATCAACAGCCCTTACAACCACAAAAAGGAATGGAGTCATTAGCACTTATGGTTTTTAAATGGCACCCAGAATTATGTTCCACGAAGCACAATTTCACATCATTCTGGGTTCATTTGTGTGAAAACAAGGTCCAATCAGGCTGAAAAGCAACAAGAAGGTAGAATCTATTGAGTTGTAAGTGATCTGAACGTTTCAAGATGATCGCACATTCCTATAGGGGGTCAAACCATGTCCCAAATGTCACCGGGCCTGGTGTCACTTTAAAGAAGTAGTCCAGTTACACCTTTGTGGGCTTATAACTTGGCTTCTGAATGTCCTAGAGAGGTTAGGTTTGTTTTAGTGTACTCCAATCAACAGCCCCTACAACCACAAAAAGGAATGGAGTCATTAGCACTTATGGTTTGTAAATGGCACCCAGAATTATGTTGCACGAAGCACAATTTCACATCATTCTGGGTTCATTTGTTTGAAAACAAGGTCCAATCAGGCTGAAACGTTACAGGAAGGTAGAATCTATTGAGTTGTAAGTGATCTGAACGTTTCATGATGATAGCACTTTCCTAAGGGGGTCAAACCATGTCCCAAAGGTCACCGGATCTGGTGTCAATTTAAAGAAGTAGTCCAGTTACACATTTGTGGGCTCATAACTTGGCTTCTGAATGTCCTAGAGAGATCAGGTTTGTTTTAATGTACTCCAATCAACAGCCCCTACAACCACAAAAATGAATGGAGTCATTAGCACTTATGGTTTGTAAATGGCACCCAGAATTATGCTGCACGAAGCACAATTTCACATCATTCTGGGTCCATTTGTGTGAAAACAAGGTCCAATCAGGCTGAAACGTTACAGGAAGTTAGAATCTATTGAGTTGTAAGTGATCTGAACGTTTCATGATGATAGCACTTTCCTAAGGGGGTCAAACCATGTCCCAAAGGTCACCGGATCTGGTGTCAATTTAAAGAAGTAGTTCAGTTACACATTTGTGGGCTTATAACTTGGCTTCTGAATGTCCTAGAGAGATCAGGTTTGTTTTAGTGTACTCCAATCAACAGCCCCTACAACCACAAAAAGAAATGGAGTCATTAGCACTTATGGTTTGTAAATGGCACCCAGAATTATGTTGCACGAAGCACAATTTCACATCATTCTGGGTCCATTTGTGTGAAAACAAGGTCCAATCAGGCTGAAACGTTACAGGAAGGTAGAATCTATTGAGTTGTAAGTGATCTGAACGTTTCATGATGATAGCACTTTCCTAAGGGGGTCAAACCATGCCCCAAAGGTCACCGGATCTGGTGTCAATTTAAAGTAGTCCAGTTACACCTTTGTGGGCTTATAACTTGGCTTCTGAATGTCCTAGAGAGATCAGGTTTGTTTTAGTATACTCCAATCAACAGCCCCTACAACCACAAAAAGGAATGGAGTCATTAGCACTTATGGTTTGTAAATGGCACCCAGAATTATGTTGCACGAAGCACAATTTCACATCATTCTGGGTCCATTTGTGTGAAAACAAGGTCCAATCAGGCTGAAACGCTACAAGAAGGTAGAATCTATTGAGTTGTAAGTGATCTTAACGTTTCAAGATGATCGCACATTCCTATAGGGGGTAAAACCATGTCCCAAAGGTCACCAGGCCTGGTGTCACTTTAAAGAAGTAGTCCATTTACACCTTTGAGGGCTTATAACTTGGCTTCTGAATGTCCTAGAGAGATCAGGGTTGTTTTAATGTACTCCAACCAACAGCCCCTACAACCACAAAAAGGAATGTAGTCATTAGCACTTATGGTTTGTAAATGGCACCCAGAATTATGTTGCACGAAGCACAATTTCACATCATTCTGGGTTCATTTGTGTGAAAACAAGGTCCAATCAGGCTGAAACGTTACAAGAAGGTAGAATCTATTGAGTTGTAAGTGATCTGAACGTTTCATGATGATCGCACATTCCTATAGGGGGTCAAACCATGTCCCAAATGTCACCGGGCCTGGTGTCACTTTAAAGAAGTAGTCCAGTTACACCTTTGTGGGCTTATAACTTGGCTTCTGAATGTCCTAGAGAGGTTAGGTTTGTTTTAGTGTACTCCAATCAACAGCCCCTACAACCACAAAAAGGAATGGAGTCATTAGCACTTATGGTTTGTAAATGGCACCCAGAATTATGTTGCACGAAGCACAATTTCACATCATTCTGGGTTCATTTGTTTGAAAACAAGGTCCAATCAGGCTGAAACGTTACAGGAAGGTAGAATCTATTGAGTTGTAAGTGATCTGAACGTTTCATGATGATAGCACTTTCCTAAGGGGGTCAAACCATGTCCCAAATGTCACCGGGCCTGGTGTCACTTTAAAGAAGTAGTCCAGTTACACCTTTGTGGGCTTATAACTTGGCTTCTGAATGTCCTAGAGAGGTTAGGTTTGTTTTAGTGTACTCCAATCAACAGCCCCTACAACCACAAAAAGGAATGGAGTCATTAGCACTTATGGTTTGTAAATGGCACCCAGAATTATGTTGCACGAAGCACAATTTCACATCATTCTGGGTTCATTTGTTTGAAAACAAGGTCCAATCAGGCTGAAACGTTACAGGAAGGTAGAATCTACTGAGTTGTAAGTGATCTGAACGTTTCATGATGATAGCACTTTCCTAAGGGGGTCAAACCATGTCCCAAAGGTCACCGGATCTGGTGTCAATTTAAAGAAGTAGTTCAGTTACACATTTGTGGGCTTATAACTTGGCTTCTGAATGTCCTAGAGAGATCAGGTTTGTTTTAGTGTACTCCAATCAACAGCTCCTATAACCACAAAAAGGAATGGAGTCATTAGCACTTATGGTTTGTAAATGGCACCCAGAATTATGTTGCACGAAGCACAATTTCACATCATTCTGGGTTCATTTGTGTGAAAACAAGGTCCAATCAGGCTGAAACGTTACAGGAAGGTTGAATCTATTGAGTTGTAAGTGATCTGAACGTTTCATGATGATAGCACTTTCCTAAGGGGGTCAAACCATGTCCCAAAGGTCACCGGATCTGGTGTCAATTTAAAGAAGTAGTCCAGTTACACATTTGTGGGCTTATAACTTGGCTTCTGAATGTCCTAGAGAGATCAGGTTTGTTTTAATGTACTCCAATCAACAGCCCCTACAAGCACAAAAAGGAATGGAGTCATTAGCACTTATGGTTTGTAAATGGCACCCAGAATTATGTTGCACGAAGCACAATTTCACATCATTCTGGGTCCATTTGTGTGAAAACAAGGTCCAATTAGGCTTAAACGCTACAGGAAGGTAGAATCTATTGAGTTGTAAGTGATCTGAACGTTTCATGATGATAGCGCTTTCCTAAGGGGGTCAAACCATGTCCCAAAGGTCACCGGATCTGGTGTCAATTTAAAGAAGTAGTCCAGTTACACATTTGTGGGCTTATAACTTGGCTTCTGAATGTCCTAGAGAGATCAGGTTTGTTTTAGTGTACTCCAATCAACAGCCCCTACAACCACAAAAAGGAATGGAGTCATTAGCACTTATGGTTTGTAGATGGCACCCAGAATTATGTTGCACGAAGCACAATTTCACATCATTCTGGGTTCATTTGTGTGAAAACAAGGTCCAATCAGGCTGAAACGTTACAGGAAGGTAGAATCTATTGAGTTGTAAGTGATCTGAACGTTTCATGATGATAGCGCTTTCCTAAGGGGGTCAAACCATGTCCCAAAGTTCACCGTATCTGGTGTCAATTTAAAGAAGTAGTTCAGTTACACATTTGTGGGCTTATAACTTGGCTTCTGAATGTCCTAGAGAGATCAGGTTTGTTTTAGTGTACTCCAATCAACAGCCCCTACAACCACAAAAAGGAATGGAGTCATTAGCACTTATGGTTTGTAAATGGCACCCAGAATTATGTTGCACGAAGCACAATTTCACATCATTCTGGGTCCCTTTGTGTGAAAACAAGGTCCAATCAGGCTGAAACGTTACAGGAAGGTAGAATCTATTGAGTTGTAAGTGATCTGAACGTTTCATGATGATAGCACTTTCCTAAGGGGGTCAAACCATGCCCCAAAGGTCACCGGATCTGGTGTCAATTTAAAGAAGTAGTCCAGTTACACCTTTGTGGGCTTATAACTTGGCTTCTGAATGTCCTAGAGAGATCAGGTTTGTTTTAGTATACTCCAATCAAAAGCCCCTACAACCACAAAAAGGAATGGAGTCATTAGCACTTATGGTTTGTAAATGGCACCCAGAATTATGTTGCACGAAGCACAATTTCACATCATTCTGGGTCCATTTGTGTGAAAACAAGGTCCAATCAGGCTGAAACGCTACAAGAAGGTAGAATCTATTGAGTTGTAAGTGATCTGAACGTTTCAAGATGATCGCACATTCCTATAGGGGGTAAAACCATGTCCCAAAGGTCACCGGGCCTGGTGTCACTTTAAAGAAGTAGTCCATTTACACCTTTGAGGGCTTATAACTTGGCTTCTGAATGTCCTAGAGAGATCAGGGTGTTTTAATGTACTCCAACCAACAGCCCCTACAACCACAAAAAGGAATGTAGTCATTAGCACTTATGGTTTGTAAATGGCACCCAGAATTATGTTGCACGAAGCACAATTTCACATCATTCTGGGTTCATTTGTGTGAAAACAAGGTCCAATCAGGCTGAAACGTTACAAGAAGGTAGAATCTATTGAGTTGTAAGTGATCTGAACGTTTCATGATGATCGCACATTCCTATAGGGGGTCAAACCATGTCCCAAAGGTCACCGGGCCTGGTGTCACTTTAAAGAAGTTGTCCAGTTACACCTTTGAGGGCTTATAACTTGGCTTCTGAATATCCTAGAGAGGTCAGCTTTGTTTTAGTGTACTCCAATCAACAGCCCCTACAACCTCAAAAAGGAATGGAGTCATTAGCACTTATGGTTTTTAAATGGCACCCAGAATTATGTTGTACGAAGCACAATTTCACATCATTCTGGGTTCATTGGTGTGAAAACAAGGTCCAATCAGGCTGAAATGTTACAGGAAGGTAAAATCTATTGAGTTGTAAGTGATCTGAACGTTTCAAGATGATCGCACATTCCTCTAGGGGGTCAAACCATGTCCCAAAGGTCACCGGGCCTGGTGTCACTTTGAAGAAGCAGTCCAGTTACACCTTTGTGGGCTTACAACTTGGCTTCTGAATGTCCTAGAGAGGTTAGGTTTGTTTTAGTGTTCTCCAATCAACAGCCCCTACAACCACAAAAAGGAATGGAGTCATTAGCACTTATGGTTTGTAAATGGCACCCAGAATTATGTTGCACGAAGCACAATTTCACATCATTCTGGGTTCATTTGTGTGAAAACAAGGTCCAATCAGGCTGAAACGTTACAGGAAGGTAGAATCTATTGAGTTGTAAGTGATCTGAACGTTTCATGATGATAGCACTTTCCTAAGAGGGTCAAACCATGTCCCAAAGGTCACCGGATCTGGTGTCAATTTAAAGAAGTAGTCCAGTTACACATTTGTGGGCTTATAACTTGGCTTCTGAATGTCCTAGAGAGATCAGGTTTGTTTTAGTATACTCCAATCAACAGCCCTTACAACCACAAAAAGGAATGGAGTCATTAGCACTTATGGTTTTTAAATGGCACCCAGAATTATGTTCCACGAAGCACAATTTCACATCATTCTGGGTTCATTTGTGTGAAAACAAGGTCCAATCAGGCTGAAAAGCAACAAGAAGGTAGAATCTATTGAGTTGTAAGTGATCTGAACGTTTCAAGATGATCGCACATTCCTATAGGGGGTCAAACCATGTCCCAAAGGTCACCGGGCCTGGTGTCACTTTAAAGAAGTTGTCCAGTTACACCTTTGAGGGCTTATAACTTGGCTTCTGAATATCCTAGAGAGGTCAGCTTTGTTTTAGTGTACTCCAATCAACAGCCCCTACAACCTCAAAAAGGAATGGAGTCATTAGCACTTATGGTTTTTAAATGGCACCCAGAATTATGTTGTACGAAGCACAATTTCACATCATTCTGGGTTCATTGGTGTGAAAACAAGGTCCAATCAGGCTGAAATGTTACAGGAAGGTAAAATCTATTGAGTTGTAAGTGATCTGAACGTTTCAAGATGATCGCACATTCCTCTAGGGGGTCAAACCATGTCCCAAAGGTCACCGGGCCTGGTGTCACTTTGAAGAAGCAGTCCAGTTACACCTTTGTGGGCTTACAACTTGGCTTCTGAATGTCCTAGAGAGGTTAGGTTTGTTTTAGTGTTCTCCAATCAACAGCCCCTACAACCACAAAAAGGAATGGAGTCATTAGCACTTATGGTTTGTAAATGGCACCCAGAATTATGTTGCACGAAGCACAATTTCACATCATTCTGGGTTCATTTGTGTGAAAACAAGGTCCAATCAGGCTGAAACGTTACAGGAAGGTAGAATCTATTGAGTTGTAAGTGATCTGAACGTTTCATGATGATAGCACTTTCCTAAGAGGGTCAAACCATGTCCCAAAGGTCACCGGATCTGGTGTCAATTTAAAGAAGTAGTCCAGTTACACATTTGTGGGCTTATAACTTGGCTTCTGAATGTCCTAGAGAGATCAGGTTTGTTTTAGTATACTCCAATCAACAGCCCTTACAACCACAAAAAGGAATGGAGTCATTAGCACTTATGGTTTTTAAATGGCACCCAGAATTATGTTCCACGAAGCACAATTTCACATCATTCTGGGTTCATTTGTGTGAAAACAAGGTCCAATCAGGCTGAAAAGCAACAAGAAGGTAGAATCTATTGAGTTGTAAGTGATCTGAACGTTTCAAGATGATCGCACATTCCTATAGGGGGTCAAACCATGTCCCAAATGTCACCGGGCCTGGTGTCACTTTAAAGAAGTAGTCCAGTTACACCTTTGTGGGCTTATAACTTGGCTTCTGAATGTCCTAGAGAGGTTAGGTTTGTTTTAGTGTACTCCAATCAACAGCCCCTACAACCACAAAAAGGAATGGAGTCATTAGCACTTATGGTTTGTAAATGGCACCCAGAATTATGTTGCACGAAGCACAATTTCACATCATTCTGGGTTCATTTGTTTGAAAACAAGGTCCAATCAGGCTGAAACGTTACAGGAAGGTAGAATCTATTGAGTTGTAAGTGATCTGAACGTTTCATGATGATAGCACTTTCCTAAGGGGGTCAAACCATGTCCCAAAGGTCACCGGATCTGGTGTCAATTTAAAGAAGTAGTCCAGTTACACATTTGTGGGCTCATAACTTGGCTTCTGAATGTCCTAGAGAGATCAGGTTTGTTTTAATGTACTCCAATCAACAGCCCCTACAACCACAAAAATGAATGGAGTCATTAGCACTTATGGTTTGTAAATGGCACCCAGAATTATGCTGCACGAAGCACAATTTCACATCATTCTGGGTCCATTTGTGTGAAAACAAGGTCCAATCAGGCTGAAACGTTACAGGAAGTTAGAATCTATTGAGTTGTAAGTGATCTGAACGTTTCATGATGATAGCACTTTCCTAAGGGGGTCAAACCATGTCCCAAAGGTCACCGGATCTGGTGTCAATTTAAAGAAGTAGTTCAGTTACACATTTGTGGGCTTATAACTTGGCTTCTGAATGTCCTAGAGAGATCAGGTTTGTTTTAGTGTACTCCAATCAACAGCCCCTACAACCACAAAAAGAAATGGAGTCATTAGCACTTATGGTTTGTAAATGGCACCCAGAATTATGTTGCACGAAGCACAATTTCACATCATTCTGGGTCCATTTGTGTGAAAACAAGGTCCAATCAGGCTGAAACGTTACAGGAAGGTAGAATCTATTGAGTTGTAAGTGATCTGAACGTTTCATGATGATAGCACTTTCCTAAGGGGGTCAAACCATGCCCCAAAGGTCACCGGATCTGGTGTCAATTTAAAGTAGTCCAGTTACACCTTTGTGGGCTTATAACTTGGCTTCTGAATGTCCTAGAGAGATCAGGTTTGTTTTAGTATACTCCAATCAACAGCCCCTACAACCACAAAAAGGAATGGAGTCATTAGCACTTATGGTTTGTAAATGGCACCCAGAATTATGTTGCACGAAGCACAATTTCACATCATTCTGGGTCCATTTGTGTGAAAACAAGGTCCAATCAGGCTGAAACGCTACAAGAAGGTAGAATCTATTGAGTTGTAAGTGATCTTAACGTTTCAAGATGATCGCACATTCCTATAGGGGGTAAAACCATGTCCCAAAGGTCACCAGGCCTGGTGTCACTTTAAAGAAGTAGTCCATTTACACCTTTGAGGGCTTATAACTTGGCTTCTGAATGTCCTAGAGAGATCAGGGTTGTTTTAATGTACTCCAACCAACAGCCCCTACAACCACAAAAAGGAATGTAGTCATTAGCACTTATGGTTTGTAAATGGCACCCAGAATTATGTTGCACGAAGCACAATTTCACATCATTCTGGGTTCATTTGTGTGAAAACAAGGTCCAATCAGGCTGAAACGTTACAAGAAGGTAGAATCTATTGAGTTGTAAGTGATCTGAACGTTTCATGATGATCGCACATTCCTATAGGGGGTCAAACCATGTCCCAAAGGTCACCGGGCCTGGTGTCACTTTAAAGAAGTTGTCCAGTTACACCTTTGAGGGCTTATAACTTGGCTTCTGAATATCCTAGAGAGGTCAGCTTTGTTTTAGTGTACTCCAATCAACAGCCCCTACAACCTCAAAAAGGAATGGAGTCATTAGCACTTATGGTTTTTAAATGGCACCCAGAATTATGTTGTACGAAGCACAATTTCACATCATTCTGGGTTCATTGGTGTGAAAACAAGGTCCAATCAGGCTGAAATGTTACAGGAAGGTAAAATCTATTGAGTTGTAAGTGATCTGAACGTTTCAAGATGATCGCACATTCCTCTAGGGGGTCAAACCATGTCCCAAAGGTCACCGGGCCTGGTGTCACTTTGAAGAAGCAGTCCAGTTACACCTTTGTGGGCTTATAACTTGGCTTCTGAATGTCCTAGAGAGATCAGGTTTGTTTTAGTGTACTCCAATCAACAGCCCCTACAACCACAAAAAGGAATGGAGTCATTAGCACTTATGGTTTGTAAATGGCACCCAGAATTATGTTGCACGAAGCACAATTTCACATCATTCTGGGTCCATTTGTGTGAAAACAAGGTCCAATCAGGCTGAAACGTTACAGGAAGGTAGAATCTACTGAGTTGTAAGTGATCTGAACGTTTCATGATGATAGCACTTTCCTAAGGGGGTCAAACCATGTCCCAAAGGTCACCGGATCTGGTGTCAATTTAAAGAAGTAGTCCAGTTACACATTTGTGGGCTTATAACTTGGCTTCTGAATGTCCTAGAGAGATCAGGTTTGTTTTAGTGTACTCCAATCAACAGCCCCTATAACCACAAAAAGGAATGGAGTCATTAGCACTTAAGGTTTGTAAATGGCACCCAGAATTATGTTGCACGAAGCACAAATTCACATCATTCTGGGTTCATTTGTGTGAAAACAAGGTCCAATCAGGCTGAAACGCTACAAGAAGGTAGAATCTATTGAGTTGTAAGTGATCTGAACGTTTCAAGATGATTGCACATTCCTATAGGGGGTAAAACCATGTCCCAAAGGTCACCGGGCCTGGTGTCACTTTAAAGAAGTAGTCCAGTTACACCTTTGTGGGCTTATAACTTGGCTTCTGAATGTCCTAGAGAGGTTAGGTTTGTTTTAGTGTACTCCAATCAACAGCCCCTACAACCACAAAAAGGAATGGAGTCATTAGCACCTATGGTTTGTAAATGGCACCCAGAATTATGTTGCACGAAGCACAATTTCACATCATTCTGGGTTCATTTGTGTGAAAACAAGGTCCAATCAGGCTGAAACGTTACAGGAAGGTAGAATCTATTGAGTTGTAAGTGATCTGAACGTTTCATGATGATAGCACTTTCCTAAGGGGGTCAAACCATGTCCCAAAGGTCACCGGATCTGGTGTCAATTTAAAGAAGTAGTCCAGTTACACATTTGTGGGCTTATAACTTGGCTTCTGAATGTCCTAGAGAGATCAGGTTTGTTTTAATGTACTCCAATCAACAGCCCCTACAAGCACAAAAAGGAATGGAGTCATTAGCACTTATGGTTTGTAAATGGCACCCAGAATTATGTTGCACGAAGCACAATTTCACATCATTCTGGGTCCATTTGTGTGAAAACAAGGTCCAATTAGGCTGAAACGCTACAGGAAGGTAGAATCTATTGAGTTGTAAGTGATCTGAACGTTTCATGATGATAGCACTTTCCTAAGGGGGTCAAACCATGTCCCAAAGGTCACCGGATCTGGTGTCAATTTAAAGAAGTAGTCCAGTTACACATTTGTGGGCTTATAACTTGGCTTCTGAATGTCCTAGAGAGATCAGGTTTGTTTTAGTGTACTCCAATCAACAGCCCCTACAACCACAAAAAGGAATGGAGTCATTAGCACTTATGGTTTGTAGATGACACCCAGAATTATGTTGCACGAAGCACAATTTCACATCATTCTGGGTTCATTTGTGTGAAAACAAGGTCCAATCAGGCTGAAACGTTACAGGAAGGTAGAATCTATTGAGTTGTAAGTGATCTGAACGTTTCATGATGATAGCGCTTTCCTAAGGGGGTCAAACCATGTCCCAAAGTTCACCGTATCTGGTGTCAATTTAAAGAAGTAGTTCAGTTACACATTTGTGGGCTTATAACTTGGCTTCTGAATGTCCTAGAGAGATCAGGTTTGTTTTAGTGTACTCCAATCAACAGCCCCTACAACCACAAAAAGGAATGGAGTCATTAGCACTTATGGTTTGTAAATGGCACCCAGAATTATGTTGCACGAAGCACAATTTCACATCATTCTGGGTCCATTTGTGTGAAAACAAGGTCCAATCAGGCTGAAACGTTACAGGAAGGTAGAATCTATTGAGTTGTAAGTGATCTGAACGTTTCATGATGATAGCACTTTCCTAAGGGGGTCAAACCATGCCCCAAAGGTCACCGGATCTGGTGTCAATTTAAAGTAGTCCAGTTACACCTTTGTGGGCTTATAACTTGGCTTCTGAATGTCCTAGAGAGATCAGGTTTGTTTTAGTATACTCCAATCAACAGCCCCTACAACCACAAAAAGGAATGGAGTCATTAGCACTTATGGTTTGTAAATGGCACCCAGAATTATGTTGCACGAAGCACAATTTCACATCATTCTGGGTCCATTTGTGTGAAAACAAGGTCCAATCAGGCTGAAACGCTACAAGAAGGTAGAATCTATTGAGTTGTAAGTGATCTTAACGTTTCAAGATGATCGCACATTCCTATAGGGGGTAAAACCATGTCCCAAAGGTCACCAGGCCTGGTGTCACTTTAAAGAAGTAGTCCATTTACACCTTTGAGGGCTTATAACTTGGCTTCTGAATGTCCTAGAGAGATCAGGGTTGTTTTAATGTACTCCAACCAACAGCCCCTACAACCACAAAAAGGAATGTAGTCATTAGCACTTATGGTTTGTAAATGGCACCCAGAATTATGTTGCACGAAGCACAATTTCACATCATTCTGGGTTCATTTGTGTGAAAACAAGGTCCAATCAGGCTGAAACGTTACAAGAAGGTAGAATCTATTGAGTTGTAAGTGATCTGAACGTTTCATGATGATCGCACATTCCTATAGGGGGTCAAACCATGTCCCAAAGGTCACCGGGCCTGGTGTCACTTTAAAGAAGTTGTCCAGTTACACCTTTGAGGGCTTATAACTTGGCTTCTGAATATCCTAGAGAGGTCAGCTTTGTTTTAGTGTACTCCAATCAACAGCCCCTACAACCTCAAAAAGGAATGGAGTCATTAGCACTTATGGTTTTTAAATGGCACCCAGAATTATGTTGTACGAAGCACAATTTCACATCATTCTGGGTTCATTGGTGTGAAAACAAGGTCCAATCAGGCTGAAATGTTACAGGAAGGTAAAATCTATTGAGTTGTAAGTGATCTGAATGTTTCAAGATGATCGCACATTCCTCTAGGGGGTCAAACCATGTCCCAAAGGTCACCGGGCCTGGTGTCACTTTGAAGAAGCAGTCCAGTTACACCTTTGTGGGCTTATAACTTGGCTTCTGAATGTCCTAGAGAGATCAGGTTTGTTTTAGTGTACTCCAATCAACAGCCCCTACAACCACAAAAAGGAATGGAGTCATTAGCACTTATGGTTTGTAAATGGCACCCAGAATTATGTTGCACGAAGCACAATTTCACATCATTCTGGGTCCATTTGTGTGAAAACAAGGTCCAATCAGGCTGAAACGTTACAGGAAGGTAGAATCTACTGAGTTGTAAGTGATCTGAACGTTTCATGATGATAGCACTTTCCTAAGGGGGTCAAACCATGTCCCAAAGGTCACCGGATCTGGTGTCAATTTAAAGAAGTAGTCCAGTTACACATTTGTGGGCTTATAACTTGGCTTCTGAATGTCCTAGAGAGATCAGGTTTGTTTTAGTGTACTCCAATCAACAGCCCCTATACCCACAAAAAGGAATGGAGTCATTAGCACTTAAGGTTTGTAAATGGCACCCAGAATTATGTTGCACGAAGCACAAATTCACATCATTCTGGGTTCATTTGTGTGAAAACAAGGTCCAATCAGGCTGAAACGCTACAAGAAGGTAGAATCTATTGAGTTGTAAGTGATCTGAACGTTTCAAGATGATTGCACATTCCTATAGGGGGTAAAACCATGTCCCAAAGGTCACCGGGCCTGGTGTCACTTTAAAGAAGTAGTCCAGTTACACCTTTGTGGGCTTATAACTTGGCTTCTGAATGTCCTAGAGAGGTTAGGTTTGTTTTAGTGTACTCCAATCAACAGCCCCTACAACCACAAAAAGGAATGGAGTCATTAGCACCTATGGTTTGTAAATGGCACCCAGAATTATGTTGCACGAAGCACAATTTCACATCATTCTGGGTTCATTTGTGTGAAAACAAGGTCCAATCAGGCTGAAACGTTACAGGAAGGTAGAATCTATTGAGTTGTAAGTGATCTGAACGTTTCATGATGATAGCACTTTCCTAAGGGGGTCAAACCATGTCCCAAAGGTCACCGGATCTGGTGTCAATTTAAAGAAGTAGTCCAGTTACACATTTGTGGGCTTATAACTTGGCTTCTGAATGTCCTAGAGAGATCAGGTTTGTTTTAATGTACTCCAATCAACAGCCCCTACAAGCACAAAAAGGAATGGAGTCATTAGCACTTATGGTTTGTAAATGGCACCCAGAATTATGTTGCACGAAGCACAATTTCACATCATTCTGGGTCCATTTGTGTGAAAACAAGGTCCAATTAGGCTGAAACGCTACAGGAAGGTAGAATCTATTGAGTTGTAAGTGATCTGAACGTTTCATGATGATAGCACTTTCCTAAGGGGGTCAAACCATGTCCCAAAGGTCACCGGATCTGGTGTCAATTTAAAGAAGTAGTCCAGTTACACATTTGTGGGCTTATAACTTGGCTTCTGAATGTCCTAGAGAGATCAGGTTTGTTTTAGTGTACTCCAATCAACAGCCCCTACAACCACAAAAAGGAATGGAGTCATTAGCACTTATGGTTTGTAGATGACACCCAGAATTATGTTGCACGAAGCACAATTTCACATCATTCTGGGTTCATTTGTGTGAAAACAAGGTCCAATCAGGCTGAAACGTTACAGGAAGGTAGAATCTATTGAGTTGTAAGTGATCTGAACGTTTCATGATGATAGCGCTTTCCTAAGGGGGTCAAACCATGTCCCAAAGTTCACCGTATCTGGTGTCAATTTAAAGAAGTAGTTCAGTTACACATTTGTGGGCTTATAACTTGGCTTCTGAATGTCCTAGAGAGATCAGGTTTGTTTTAGTGTACTCCAATCAACAGCCCCTACAACCACAAAAAGGAATGGAGTCATTAGCACTTATGGTTTGTAAATGGCACCCAGAATTATGTTGCACGAAGCACAATTTCACATCATTCTGGGTCCATTTGTGTGAAAACAAGGTCCAATCAGGCTGAAACGTTACAGGAAGGTAGAATCTATTGAGTTGTAAGTGATCTGAACGTTTCATGATGATAGCACTTTCCTAAGGGGGTCAAACCATGCCCCAAAGGTCACCGGATCTGGTGTCAATTTAAAGTAGTCCAGTTACACCTTTGTGGGCTTATAACTTGGCTTCTGAATGTCCTAGAGAGATCAGGTTTGTTTTAGTATACTCCAATCAACAGCCCCTACAACCACAAAAAGGAATGGAGTCATTAGCACTTATGGTTTGTAAATGGCACCCAGAATTATGTTGCACGAAGCACAATTTCACATCATTCTGGGTCCATTTGTGTGAAAACAAGGTCCAATCAGGCTGAAACGCTACAAGAAGGTAGAATCTATTGAGTTGTAAGTGATCTTAACGTTTCAAGATGATCGCACATTCCTATAGGGGGTAAAACCATGTCCCAAAGGTCACCAGGCCTGGTGTCACTTTAAAGAAGTAGTCCATTTACACCTTTGAGGGCTTATAACTTGGCTTCTGAATGTCCTAGAGAGATCAGGGTTGTTTTAATGTACTCCAACCAACAGCCCCTACAACCACAAAAAGGAATGTAGTCATTAGCACTTATGGTTTGTAAATGGCACCCAGAATTATGTTGCACGAAGCACAATTTCACATCATTCTGGGTTCATTTGTGTGAAAACAAGGTCCAATCAGGCTGAAACGTTACAAGAAGGTAGAATCTATTGAGTTGTAAGTGATCTGAACGTTTCATGATGATCGCACATTCCTATAGGGGGTCAAACCATGTCCCAAAGGTCACCGGGCCTGGTGTCACTTTAAAGAAGTTGTCCAGTTACACCTTTGAGGGCTTATAACTTGGCTTCTGAATATCCTAGAGAGGTCAGCTTTGTTTTAGTGTATTCCAATCAACAGCCCCTACAACCTCAAAAAGGAATGGAGTCATTAGCACTTATGGTTTTTAAATGGCACCCAGAATTATGTTGTACAAAGCACAATTTCACATCATTCTGGGTTCATTGGTGTGAAAACAAGGTCCAATCAGGCTGAAATGTTACAGGAAGGTAAAATCTATTGAGTTGTAAGTGATCTGAACGTTTCAAGATGATCGCACATTCCTCTAGGGGGTCAAACCATGTCCCAAAGGTCACCGGGCCTGGTGTCACTTTGAAGAAGCAGTCCAGTTACACCTTTGTGGGCTTATAACTTGGCTTCTGAATGTCCTAGAGAGATCAGGTTTGTTTTAGTGTACTCCAATCAACAGCCCCTACAACCACAAAAAGGAATGGAGTCATTAGCACTTATGGTTTGTAAATGGCACCCAGAATTATGTTGCACGAAGCACAATTTCACATCATTCTGGGTCCATTTGTGTGAAAACAAGGTCCAATCAGGCTGAAACGTTACAGGAAGGTAGAATCTACTGAGTTGTAAGTGATCTGAACGTTTCATGATGATAGCACTTTCCTAAGGGGGTCAAACCATGTCCCAAAGGTCACCGGATCTGGTGTCAATTTAAAGAAGTAGTCCAGTTACACATTTGTGGGCTTATAACTTGGCTTCTGAATGTCCTAGAGAGATCAGGTTTGTTTTAGTGTACTCCAATCAACAGCCCCTATAACCACAAAAAGGAATGGAGTCATTAGCACTTAAGGTTTGTAAATGGCACCCAGAATTATGTTGCACGAAGCACAAATTCACATCATTCTGGGTTCATTTGTGTGAAAACAAGGTCCAATCAGGCTGAAACGTTACAGGAAGGTAGAATCTATTGAGTTGTAAGTGATCTGAACGTTTCATGATGATAGCACTTTCCTAAGGGGGTCAAACCATGTCCCAAAGGTCACCGGATCTGGTGTCAATTTAAAGAAGTAGTCCAGTTACACATTTGTGGGCTTATAACTTGGCTTCTGAATGTCCTAGAGAGATCAGGTTTGTTTTAATGTACTCCAATCAACAGCCCCTACAAGCACAAAAAGGAATGGAGTCATTAGCACTTATGGTTTGTAAATGGCACCCAGAATTATGTTGCATGAAGCACAATTTCACATCATTCTGGGTCCATTTGTGTGAAAACAAGGTCCAATTAGGCTGAAATGCTACAGGAAGGTAGAATCTATTGAGTTGTAAGTGATCTGAACGTTTCATGATGATAGCACTTTCCTAAGGGGGTCAAACCATGTCCCAAAGGTCACCGGATCTGGTGTCAATTTAAAGAAGTAGTCCAGTTACACATTTGTGGGCTTATAACTTGGCTTCTGAATGTCCTAGAGAGATCAGGTTTGTTTTAGTGTACTCCAATCAACAGCCCCTACAACCACAAAAAGGAATGGAGTCATTAGCACTTATGGTTTGTAGATGACACCCAGAATTATGTTGCACGAAGCACAATTTCACATCATTCTGGGTTCATTTGTGTGAAAACAAGGTCCAATCAGGCTGAAACGTTACAGGAAGGTAGAATCTATTGAGTTGTAAGTGATCTGAACGTTTCATGATGATAGCGCTTTCCTAAGGGGGTCAAACCATGTCCCAAAGTTCACCGTATCTGGTGTCAATTTAAAGAAGTAGTTCAGTTACACATTTGTGGGCTTATAACTTGGCTTCTGAATGTCCTAGAGAGATCAGGTTTGTTTTAGTGTACTCCAATCAACAGCCCCTACAACCACAAAAAGGAATGGAGTCATTAGCACTTATGGTTTGTAAATGGCACCCAGAATTATGTTGCACGAAGCACAATTTCACATCATTCTGGGTCCATTTGTGTGAAAACAAGGTCCAATCAGGCTGAAACGTTACAGGAAGGTAGAATCTATTGAGTTGTAAGTGATCTGAACGTTTCATGATGATAGCACTTTCCTAAGGGGGTCAAACCATGCCCCAAAGGTCACCGGATCTGGTGTCAATTTAAAGAAGTAGTCCAGTTACACCTTTGTGGGCTTATAACTTGGCTTCTGAATGTCCTAGAGAGATCAGGTTTGTTTTAGTATACTCCAATCAACAGCCCCTACAACCACAAAAAGGAATGGAGTCATTAGCACTTATGGTTTGTAAATGGCATCCAGAATTATGTTGCACGAAGCACAATTTCACATCATTCTGGGTCCATTTGTGTGAAAACAAGGTCCAATCAGGCTGAAACGCTACAAGAAGGTAGAATCTATTGAGTTGTAAGTGATCTGAACGTTTCAAGATGATCGCACATTCCTATAGGGGGTAAAACCATGTCCCAAAGGTCACCGGGCCTGGTGTCACTTTAAAGAAGTAGTCCATTTACACCTTTGAGGGCTTATAACTTGGCTTCTGAATGTCCTAGAGAGATCAGGGTGTTTTAATGTACTCCAACCAACATCCCCTACAACCACAAAAAGGAATGGAGTCATTAGCACTTATGGTTTGTAAATGGCACCCAGAATTATGTTGCACGAAGCACAATTTCACATCATTCTGGGTTCATTTGTGTGAAAACAAGGTCCAATCAGGCTGAAACGTTACAAGAAGGTAGAATCTATTGAGTTGTAAGTGATCTGAACGTTTCATGATGATCGCACATTCCTATAGGGGGTCAAACCATGTCCCAAAGGTCACCGGGCCTGGTGTCACTTTAAAGAAGTTGTCCAGTTACACCTTTGAGGGCTTATAACTTGGCTTCTGAATATCCTAGAGAGGTCAGCTTTGTTTTAGTGTACTCCAATCAACAGCCCCTACAACCTCAAAAAGGAATGGAGTCATTAGCACTTATGGTTTTTAAATGGCACCCAGAATTATGTTGTACGAAGCACAATTTCACATCATTCTGGGTTCATTGGTGTGAAAACAAGGTCCAATCAGGCTGAAATGTTACAGGAAGGTAAAATCTATTGAGTTGTAAGTGATCTGAACGTTTCAAGATGATCGCACATTCCTCTAGGGGGTCAAACCATGTCCCAAAGGTCACCGGGCCTGGTGGCACTTTGAAGAAGCAGTCCAGTTACACCTTTGTGGGCTTATAACTTGGCTTCTGAATGTCCTAGAGAGGTTAGGTTTGTTTTAGTGTTCTCCAATCAACAGCCCCTACAACCACAAAAAGGAATGGAGTCATTAGCACTTATGGTTTGTAAATGGCACCCAGAATTATGTTGCACGAAGCACAATTTCACATCATTCTGGGTTCATTTGTGTGAAAACAAGGTCCAATCAGGCTGAAACGTTACAGGAAGGTAGAATCTATTGAGTTGTAAGTGATCTGAACGTTTCATGATGATAGCACTTTCCTAAGGGGGTCAAACCATGTCCCAAAGGTCACCGGATCTGGTGTCAATTTAAAGAAGTAGTCCAGTTACACCTTTGTGGGCTTATAACTTGGCTTCTGAATGTCCTAGAGAGATCAGGTTTGTTTTAGTATACTCCAATCAACAGCCCTTACAACCACAAAAAGGAATGGAGTCATTAGCACTTATGGTTTTTAAATGGCACCCAGAATTATGTTCCACGAAGCACAATTTCACATCATTCTGGGTTCATTTGTGTGAAAACAAGGTCCAATCAGGCTGAAACGCTACAAGAAGGTAGAATCTATTGAGTTGTAAGTGATCTGAACGTTTCAAGATGATCGCACATTCCTATAGGGGGTCAAACCATGTCCCAAATGTCACCGGGCCTGGTGTCACTTTAAAGAAGTAGTCCAGTTACACCTTTGTGGGCTTATAACTTGGCTTCTGAATGTCCTAGAGAGGTTAGGTTTGTTTTAGTGTACTCCAATCAACAGCCCCTACAACCACAAAAAGGAATGGAGTCATTAGCACTTATGGTTTGTAAATGGCACCCAGAATTATGTTGCATGAAGCACAATTTCACATCATTCTGGGTCCATTTGTGTGAAAACAAGGTCCAATTAGGCTGAAATGCTACAGGAAGGTAGAATCTATTGAGTTGTAAGTGATCTGAACGTTTCATGATGATAGCACTTTCCTAAGGGGGTCAAACCATGTCCCAAAGGTCACCGGATCTGGTGTCAATTTAAAGAAGTAGTCCAGTTACACATTTGTGGGCTTATAACTTGGCTTCTGAATGTCCTAGAGAGATCAGGTTTGTTTTAGTGTACTCCAATCAACAGCCCCTACAACCACAAAAAGGAATGGAGTCATTAGCACTTATGGTTTGTAGATGACACCCAGAATTATGTTGCACGAAGCACAATTTCACATCATTCTGGGTTCATTTGTGTGAAAACAAGGTCCAATCAGGCTGAAACGTTACAGGAAGGTAGAATCTATTGAGTTGTAAGTGATCTGAACGTTTCATGATGATAGCGCTTTCCTAAGGGGGTCAAACCATGTCCCAAAGTTCACCGTATCTGGTGTCAATTTAAAGAAGTAGTTCAGTTACACATTTGTGGGCTTATAACTTGGCTTCTGAATGTCCTAGAGAGATCAGGTTTGTTTTAGTGTACTCCAATCAACAGCCCCTACAACCACAAAAAGGAATGGAGTCATTAGCACTTATGGTTTGTAAATGGCACCCAGAATTATGTTGCACGAAGCACAATTTCACATCATTCTGGGTCCATTTGTGTGAAAACAAGGTCCAATCAGGCTGAAACGTTACAGGAAGGTAGAATCTATTGAGTTGTAAGTGATCTGAACGTTTCATGATGATAGCACTTTCCTAAGGGGGTCAAACCATGCCCCAAAGGTCACCGGATCTGGTGTCAATTTAAAGAAGTAGTCCAGTTACACCTTTGTGGGCTTATAACTTGGCTTCTGAATGTCCTAGAGAGATCAGGTTTGTTTTAGTATACTCCAATCAACAGCCCCTACAACCACAAAAAGGAATGGAGTCATTAGCACTTATGGTTTGTAAATGGCATCCAGAATTATGTTGCACGAAGCACAATTTCACATCATTCTGGGTCCATTTGTGTGAAAACAAGGTCCAATCAGGCTGAAACGCTACAAGAAGGTAGAATCTATTGAGTTGTAAGTGATCTGAACGTTTCAAGATGATCGCACATTCCTATAGGGGGTAAAACCATGTCCCAAAGGTCACCGGGCCTGGTGTCACTTTAAAGAAGTAGTCCATTTACACCTTTGAGGGCTTATAACTTGGCTTCTGAATGTCCTAGAGAGATCAGGGTGTTTTAATGTACTCCAACCAACATCCCCTACAACCACAAAAAGGAATGGAGTCATTAGCACTTATGGTTTGTAAATGGCACCCAGAATTATGTTGCACGAAGCACAATTTCACATCATTCTGGGTTCATTTGTGTGAAAACAAGGTCCAATCAGGCTGAAACGTTACAAGAAGGTAGAATCTATTGAGTTGTAAGTGATCTGAACGTTTCATGATGATCGCACATTCCTATAGGGGGTCAAACCATGTCCCAAAGGTCACCGGGCCTGGTGTCACTTTAAAGAAGTTGTCCAGTTACACCTTTGAGGGCTTATAACTTGGCTTCTGAATATCCTAGAGAGGTCAGCTTTGTTTTAGTGTACTCCAATCAACAGCCCCTACAACCTCAAAAAGGAATGGAGTCATTAGCACTTATGGTTTTTAAATGGCACCCAGAATTATGTTGTACGAAGCACAATTTCACATCATTCTGGGTTCATTGGTGTGAAAACAAGGTCCAATCAGGCTGAAATGTTACAGGAAGGTAAAATCTATTGAGTTGTAAGTGATCTGAACGTTTCAAGATGATCGCACATTCCTCTAGGGGGTCAAACCATGTCCCAAAGGTCACCGGGCCTGGTGTCACTTTGAAGAAGCAGTCCAGTTACACCTTTGTGGGCTTATAACTTGGCTTCTGAATGTCCTAGAGAGGTTAGGTTTGTTTTAGTGTTCTCCAATCAACAGCCCCTACAACCACAAAAAGGAATGGAGTCATTAGCACTTATGGTTTGTAAATGGCACCCAGAATTATGTTGCACGAAGCACAATTTCACATCATTCTGGGTTCATTTGTGTGAAAACAAGGTCCAATCAGGCTGAAACGTTACAGGAAGGTAGAATCTATTGAGTTGTAAGTGATCTGAACGTTTCATGATGATAGCACTTTCCTAAGGGGGTCAAACCATGTCCCAAAGGTCACCGGATCTGGTGTCAATTTAAAGAAGTAGTCCAGTTACACCTTTGTGGGCTTATAACTTGGCTTCTGAATGTCCTAGAGAGATCAGGTTTGTTTTAGTATACTCCAATCAACAGCCCTTACAACCACAAAAAGGAATGGAGTCATTAGCACTTATGGTTTTTAAATGGCACCCAGAATTATGTTCCACGAAGCACAATTTCACATCATTCTGGGTTCATTTGTGTGAAAACAAGGTCCAATCAGGCTGAAACGCTACAAGAAGGTAGAATCTATTGAGTTGTAAGTGATCTGAACGTTTCAAGATGATCGCACATTCCTATAGGGGGTCAAACCATGTCCCAAATGTCACCGGGCCTGGTGTCACTTTAAAGAAGTAGTCCAGTTACACCTTTGTGGGCTTATAACTTGGCTTCTGAATGTCCTAGAGAGGTTAGGTTTGTTTTAGTGTACTCCAATCAACAGCCCCTACAACCACAAAAAGGAATGGAGTCATTAGCACTTATGGTTTGTAAATGGCACCCAGAATTATGTTGCACGAAGCACAATTTCACATCAGTCTGGGTTCATTTGTTTGAAAACAAGGTCCAATCAGGCTGAAACGTTACAGGAAGGTAGAATCTATTGAGTTGTAAGTGATCTGAACGTTTCATGATGATAGCACTTTCCTAAGGGGGTCAAACCATGTCCCAAAGGTCACCGGATCTGGTGTCAATTTAAAGAAGTAGTCCAGTTACACATTTGTGGGCTCATAACTTGGCTTCTGAATGTCCTAGAGAGATCAGGTTTGTTTTAATGTACTCCAATCAACAGCCCCTACAACCACAAAAATGAATGGAGTCATTAGCACTTATGGTTTGTAAATGGCACCCAGAATTATGCTGCACGAAGCACAATTTCACATCATTCTGGGTCCATTTGTGTGAAAACAAGGTCCAATCAGGCTGAAACGTTACAGGAAGTTAGAATCTATTGAGTTGTAAGTGATCTGAACGTTTCATGATGATAGCACTTTCCTAAGGGGGTCAAACCATGTCCCAAAGGTCACCGGATCTGGTGTCAATTTAAAGAAGTAGTTCAGTTACACATTTGTGGGCTTATGACTTGGCTTCTGAATGTCCTAGAGAGATCAGGTTTGTTTTAGTGTACTCCAATCAACAGCCCCTACAACCAGAAAAAGGAATGGAGTCATTAGCACTTATGGTTTGTAAATGGCACCCAGAATTATGTTGCACAAAGCACAATTTCACATCATTCTGGGTCCATTTGTGTGAAAACAAGGTCCAATCAGGCTGAAACGTTACAGGAAGGTAGAATCTATTGAGTTGTAAGTGATCTGAACGTTTCATGATGATAGCACTTTCCTAAGGGGGTCAAACCATGCCCCAAAGGTCACCGGATCTGGTGTCAATTTAAAGTAGTCCAGTTACACCTTTGTGGGCTTATAACTTGGCTTCTGAAGGTCCTAGAGAGATCAGGTTTGTTTTAGTATACTCCAATCAACAGCCCCTACAACCACAAAAAGGAATGGAGTCATTAGCACTTATGGTTTGTAAATGGCACCCAGAATTATGTTGCACGAAGCACAATTTCACATCATTCTGGGTCCATTTGTGTGAAAACAAGGTCCAATCAGGCTGAAACGCTACAAGAAGGTAGAATCTATTGATGAACCCAGACTGATGTGAAATTGTGCTTCGTGCAACATAATTCTGGGTGCCATTTACAAACCATAAGTGCTAATGACTCCATTCCTTTTTGTGGTTGTAGGGGCTGTTGATTGGAGTACACTAAAACAAACCTAACCTCTCTAGGACATTCAGAAGCCAAGTTATAAGCCCACAAAGGTGTAACTGGACTACTTCTTTAAAGTGACACCAGGCCCGGTGACATTTGGGACATGGTTTGACCCCCTATAGGAATGTGCGATCATCTTGAAACGTTCAGATCACTTACAACTCAATAGATTCTACCTTCTTGTAGCGTTTCAGCCTGATTGGACCTTGTTTTCACACAAATGAACCCAGAATGATGTGAAATTGTGCTTCGTGGAACATAATTCTGGGTGCCATTTAAAAACCATAAGTGCTAATGACTCCATTCCTTTTTGTGGTTGTAAGGGCTGTTGATTGGAGTATACTAAAACAAACCTGATCTCTCTAGGACATTCAGAAGCCAAGTTATAAGCCCACAAAGGTGTAACTGGACTACTTCTTTAAATTGACACCAGATCCGGTGACCTTTGGGACATGGTTTGACCCCCTTAGGAAAGTGCTATCATCATGAAACGTTCAGATCACTTACAACTCAATAGATTCTACCTTCCTGTAACGTTTCAGCCTGATTGGACCTTGTTTTCACACAAATGAACCCAGAATGATGTGAAATTGTGCTTCGTGCAACATAATTCTGGGTGCCATTTACAAACCATAAGTGCTAATGACTCCATTCCTTTTTGTGGTTGTAGGGGCTGTTGATTGGAGAACACTAAAACAAACCTAACCTCTCTAGGACATTCAGAAGCCAAGTTATAAGCCCACAAAGGTGTAACTGGACTGCTTCTTCAAAGTGACACCAGGCCCGGTGACCTTTGGGACATGGTTTGACCCCCTAGAGGAATGTGCGATCATCTTGAAACGTTCAGATCACTTACAACTCAATAGATTTTACCTTCCTGTAACATTTCAGCCTGATTGGACCTTGTTTTCACACCAATGAACCCAGAATGATGTGAAATTGTGCTTCGTACAACATAATTCTGGGTGCCATTTAAAAACCATAAGTGCTAATGACTCCATTCCTTTTTGAGGTTGTAGGGGCTGTTGATTGGAGTACACTAAAACAAAGCTGACCTCTCTAGGATATTCAGAAGCCAAGTTATAAGCCCTCAAAGGTGTAACTGGACAACTTCTTTAAAGTGACACCAGGCCCGGTGACCTTTGGGACATGGTTTGACCCCCTATAGGAATGTGCGATCATCATGAAACGTTCAGATCACTTACAACTCAATAGATTCTACCTTCTTGTAACGTTTCAGCCTGATTGGACCTTGTTTTCACACAAATGAACCCAGAATGATGTGAAATTGTGCTTCGTGCAACATAATTCTGGGTGCCATTTACAAACCATAAGTGCTAATGACTCCATTCCTTTTTGTGGTTGTAGGGGATGTTGGTTGGAGTACATTAAAACACCCTGATCTCTCTAGGACATTCAGAAGCCAAGTTATAAGCCCTCAAAGGTGTAAATGGACTACTTCTTTAAAGTGACACCAGGCCCGGTGACCTTTGGGACATGGTTTTACCCCCTATAGGAATGTGCGATCATCTTGAAACGTTCAGATCACTTACAACTCAATAGATTCTACCTTCTTGTAGCGTTTCAGCCTGATTGGACCTTGTTTTCACACAAATGGACCCAGAATGATGTGAAATTGTGCTTCGTGCAACATAATTCTGGATGCCATTTACAAACCATAAGTGCTAATGACTCCATTCCTTTTTGTGGTTGTAGGGGCTGTTGATTGGAGTATACTAAAACAAACCTGATCTCTCTAGGACATTCAGAAGCCAAGTTATAAGCCCACAAAGGTGTAACTGGACTACTTCTTTAAATTGACACCAGATCCGGTGACCTTTGGGGCATGGTTTGACCCCCTTAGGAAAGTGCTATCATCATGAAACGTTCAGATCACTTACAACTCAATAGATTCTACCTTCCTGTAACGTTTCAGCCTGATTGGACCTTGTTTTCACACAAATGGACCCAGAATGATGTGAAATTGTGCTTCGTGCAACATAATTCTGGGTGCCATTTACAAACCATAAGTGCTAATGACTCCATTCCTTTTTGTGGTTGTAGGGGCTGTTGATTGGAGTACACTAAAACAAACCTGATCTCTCTAGGACATTCAGAAGCCAAGTTATAAGCCCACAAATGTGTAACTGAACTACTTCTTTAAATTGACACCAGATACGGTGAACTTTGGGACATGGTTTGACCCCCTTAGGAAAGCGCTATCATCATGAAACGTTCAGATCACTTACAACTCAATAGATTCTACCTTCCTGTAACGTTTCAGCCTGATTGGACCTTGTTTTCACACAAATGAACCCAGAATGATGTGAAATTGTGCTTCGTGCAACATAATTCTGGGTGTCATCTACAAACCATAAGTGCTAATGACTCCATTCCTTTTTGTGGTTGTAGGGGCTGTTGATTGGAGTACACTAAAACAAACCTGATCTCTCTAGGACATTCAGAAGCCAAGTTATAAGCCCACAAATGTGTAACTGGACTACTTCTTTAAATTGACACCAGATCCGGTGACCTTTGGGACATGGTTTGACCCCCTTAGGAAAGTGCTATCATCATGAAACGTTCAGATCACTTACAACTCAATAGATTCTACCTTCCTGTAGCATTTCAGCCTAATTGGACCTTGTTTTCACACAAATGGACCCAGAATGATGTGAAATTGTGCTTCGTGCAACATAATTCTGGGTGCCATTTACAAACCATAAGTGCTAATGACTCCATTCCTTTTTGTGCTTGTAGGGGCTGTTGATTGGAGTACATTAAAACAAACCTGATCTCTCTAGGACATTCAGAAGCCAAGTTATAAGCCCACAAATGTGTAGCTGGACTACTTCTTTAAATTGACACCAGATCCGGTGACCTTTGGGACATGGTTTGACCCCCTTAGGAAAGTGCTATCATCATGAAACGTTCAGATCACTTACAACTCAATAGATTCTACCTTCCTGTAACGTTTCAGCCTGATTGGACCTTGTTTTCACACAAATGAACCCAGAATGATGTGAATTTGTGCTTCGTGCAACATAATTCTGGGTGCCATTTACAAACCTTAAGTGCTAATGACTCCATTCCTTTTTGTGGTTATAGGGGCTGTTGATTGGAGTACACTAAAACAAACCTGATCTCTCTAGGACATTCAGAAGCCAAGTTATAAGCCCACAAATGTGTAACTGGACTACTTCTTTAAATTGACACCAGATCCGGTGACCTTTGGGACATGGTTTGACCCCCTTAGGAAAGTGCTATCATCATGAAACGTTCAGATCACTTACAACTCAGTAGATTCTACCTTCCTGTAACGTTTCAGCCTGATTGGACCTTGTTTTCACACAAATGGACCCAGAATGATGTGAAATTGTGCTTCGTGCAACATAATTCTGGGTGCCATTTACAAACCATAAGTGCTAATGACTCCATTCCTTTTTGTGGTTGTAGGGGCTGTTGATTGGAGTACACTAAAACAAACCTGATCTCTCTAGGACATTCAGAAGCCAAGTTATAAGCCCACAAAGGTGTAACTGGACTGCTTCTTCAAAGTGACACCAGGCCCGGTGACCTTTGGGACATGGTTTGACCCCCTAGAGGAATGTGCGATCATCTTGAAACGTTCAGATCACTTACAACTCAATAGATTTTACCTTCCTGTAACATTTCAGCCTGATTGGACCTTGTTTTCACACCAATGAACCCAGAATGATGTGAAATTGTGCTTCGTACAACATAATTCTGGGTGCCATTTAAAAACCATAAGTGCTAATGACTCCATTCCTTTTTGAGGTTGTAGGGGCTGTTGATTGGAGTACACTAAAACAAAGCTGACCTCTCTAGGATATTCAGAAGCCAAGTTATAAGCCCTCAAAGGTGTAACTGGACAACTTCTTTAAAGTGACACCAGGCCCGGTGACCTTTGGGACATGGTTTGACCCCCTATAGGAATGTGCGATCATCATGAAACGTTCAGATCACTTACAACTCAATAGATTCTACCTTCTTGTAACGTTTCAGCCTGATTGGACCTTGTTTTCACACAAATGAACCCAGAATGATGTGAAATTGTGCTTCGTGCAACATAATTCTGGGTGCCATTTACAAACCATAAGTGCTAATGACTACATTCCTTTTTGTGGTTGTAGGGGCTGTTGGTTGGAGTACATTAAAACAACCCTGATCTCTCTAGGACATTCAGAAGCCAAGTTATAAGCCCTCAAAGGTGTAAATGGACTACTTCTTTAAAGTGACACCAGGCCTGGTGACCTTTGGGACATGGTTTTACCCCCTATAGGAATGTGCGATCATCTTGAAACGTTAAGATCACTTACAACTCAATAGATTCTACCTTCTTGTAGCGTTTCAGCCTGATTGGACCTTGTTTTCACACAAATGGACCCAGAATGATGTGAAATTGTGCTTCGTGCAACATAATTCTGGGTGCCATTTACAAACCATAAGTGGTAATGACTCCATTCCTTTTTGTGGTTGTAGGGGCTGTTGATTGGAGTATACTAAAACAAACCTGATCTCTCTAGGACATTCAGAAGCCAAGTTATAAGCCCACAAAGGTGTAACTGGACTACTTTAAATTGACACCAGATCCGGTGACCTTTGGGGCATGGTTTGACCCCCTTAGGAAAGTGCTATCATCATGAAACGTTCAGATCACTTACAACTCAATAGATTCTACCTTCCTGTAACGTTTCAGCCTGATTGGACCTTGTTTTCACACAAATGGACCCAGAATGATGTGAAATTGTGCTTCGTGCAACATAATTCTGGGTGCCATTTACAAACCATAAGTGCTAATGACTCCATTCCTTTTTGTGGTTGTAGGGGCTGTTGATTGGAGTACACTAAAACAAACCTGATCTCTCTAGGACATTCAGAAGCCAAGTTATAAGCCCACAAATGTGTAACTGAACTACTTCTTTAAATTGACACCAGATACGGTGAACTTTGGGACATGGTTTGACCCCCTTAGGAAAGCGCTATCATCATGAAACGTTCAGATCACTTACAACTCAATAGATTCTACCTTCCTGTAACGTTTCAGCCTGATTGGACCTTGTTTTCACACAAATGAACCCAGAATGATGTGAAATTGTGCTTCGTGCAACATAATTCTGGGTGTCATCTACAAACCATAAGTGCTAATGACTCCATTCCTTTTTGTGGTTGTAGGGGCTGTTGATTGGAGTACACTAAAACAAACCTGATCTCTCTAGGACATTCAGAAGCCAAGTTATAAGCCCACAAATGTGTAACTGGACTACTTCTTTAAATTGACACCAGATCCGGTGACCTTTGGGACATGGTTTGACCCCCTTAGGAAAGTGCTATCATCATGAAACGTTCAGATCACTTACAACTCAATAGATTCTACCTTCCTGTAGCGTTTCAGCCTAATTGGACCTTGTTTTCACACAAATGGACCCAGAATGATGTGAAATTGTGCTTCGTGCAACATAATTCTGGGTGCCATTTACAAACCATAAGTGCTAATGACTCCATTCCTTTTTGTGCTTGTAGGGGCTGTTGATTGGAGTACATTAAAACAAACCTGATCTCTCTAGGACATTCAGAAGCCAAGTTATAAGCCCACAAATGTGTAACTGGACTACTTCTTTAAATTGACACCAGATCCGGTGACCTTTGGGACATGGTTTGACCCCCTTAGGAAAGTGCTATCATCATGAAACGTTCAGATCACTTACAACTCAATAGATTCTACCTTCCTGTAACGTTTCAGCCTGATTGGACCTTGTTTTCACACAAATGAACCCAGAATGATGTGAAATTGTGCTTCGTGCAACATAATTCTGGGTGCCATTTACAAACCATAGGTGCTAATGACTCCATTCCTTTTTGTGGTTGTAGGGGCTGTTGATTGGAGTACACTAAAACAAACCTAACCTCTCTAGGACATTCAGAAGCCAAGTTATAAGCCCACAAAGGTGTAACTGGACTACTTCTTTAAAGTGACACCAGGCCCGGTGACCTTTGGGACATGGTTTTACCCCCTATAGGAATGTGCAATCATCTTGAAACGTTCAGATCACTTACAACTCAATAGATTCTACCTTCTTGTAGCGTTTCAGCCTGATTGGACCTTGTTTTCACACAAATGAACCCAGAATGATGTGAATTTGTGCTTCGTGCAACATAATTCTGGGTGCCATTTACAAACCTTAAGTGCTAATGACTCCATTCCTTTTTGTGGTTATAGGGGCTGTTGATTGGAGTACACTAAAACAAACCTGATCTCTCTAGGACATTCAGAAGCCAAGTTATAAGCCCACAAATGTGTAACTGGACTACTTCTTTAAATTGACACCAGATCCGGTGACCTTTGGGACATGGTTTGACCCCCTTAGGAAAGTGCTATCATCATGAAACGTTCAGATCACTTACAACTCAGTAGATTCTACCTTCCTGTAACGTTTCAGCCTGATTGGACCTTGTTTTCACACAAATGGACCCAGAATGATGTGAAATTGTGCTTCGTGCAACATAATTCTGGGTGCCATTTACAAACCATAAGTGCTAATGACTCCATTCCTTTTTGTGGTTGTAGGGGCTGTTGATTGGAGTACACTAAAACAAACCTGATCTCTCTAGGACATTCAGAAGCCAAGTTATAAGCCCACAAAGGTGTAACTGGACTGCTTCTTCAAAGTGACACCAGGCCCGGTGACCTTTGGGACATGGTTTGACCCCCTAGAGGAATGTGCGATCATCTTGAAACATTCAGATCACTTACAACTCAATAGATTTTACCTTCCTGTAACATTTCAGCCTGATTGGACCTTGTTTTCACACCAATGAACCCAGAATGATGTGAAATTGTGCTTCGTACAACATAATTCTGGGTGCCATTTAAAAACCATAAGTGCTAATGACTCCATTCCTTTTTGAGGTTGTAGGGGCTGTTGATTGGAGTACACTAAAACAAAGCTGACCTCTCTAGGATATTCAGAAGCCAAGTTATAAGCCCTCAAAGGTGTAACTGGACAACTTCTTTAAAGTGACACCAGGCCCGGTGACCTTTGGGACATGGTTTGACCCCCTATAGGAATGTGCGATCATCATGAAACGTTCAGATCACTTACAACTCAATAGATTCTACCTTCTTGTAACGTTTCAGCCTGATTGGACCTTGTTTTCACACAAATGAACCCAGAATGATGTGAAATTGTGCTTCGTGCAACATAATTCTGGGTGCCATTTACAAACCATAAGTGCTAATGACTACATTCCTTTTTGTGGTTGTAGGGGCTGTTGGTTGGAGTACATTAAAACAACCCTGATCTCTCTAGGACATTCAGAAGCCAAGTTATAAGCCCTCAAAGGTGTAAATGGACTACTTCTTTAAAGTGACACCAGGCCTGGTGACCTTTGGGACATGGTTTTACCCCCTATAGGAATGTGCGATCATCTTGAAACGTTAAGATCACTTACAACTCAATAGATTCTACCTTCTTGTAGCGTTTCAGCCTGATTGGACCTTGTTTTCACACAAATGGACCCAGAATGATGTGAAATTGTGCTTCGTGCAACATAATTCTGGGTGCCATTTACAAACCATAAGTGCTAATGACTCCATTCCTTTTTGTGGTTGTAGGGGCTGTTGATTGGAGTATACTAAAACAAACCTGATCTCTCTAGGACATTCAGAAGCCAAGTTATAAGCCCACAAAGGTGTAACTGGACTACTTTAAATTGACACCAGATCCGGTGACCTTTGGGGCATGGTTTGACCCCCTTAGGAAAGTGCTATCATCATGAAACGTTCAGATCACTTACAACTCAATAGATTCTACCTTCCTGTAACGTTTCAGCCTGATTGGACCTTGTTTTCACACAAATGGACCCAGAATGATGTGAAATTGTGCTTCGTGCAACATAATTCTGGGTGCCATTTACAAACCATAAGTGCTAATGACTCCATTCCTTTTTGTGGTTGTAGGGGCTGTTGATTGGAGTACACTAAAACAAACCTGATCTCTCTAGGACATTCAGAAGCCAAGTTATAAGCCCACAAATGTGTAACTGAACTACTTCTTTAAATTGACACCAGATACGGTGAACTTTGGGACATGGTTTGACCCCCTTAGGAAAGCGCTATCATCATGAAACGTTCAGATCACTTACAACTCAATAGATTCTACCTTCCTGTAACGTTTCAGCCTGATTGGACCTTGTTTTCACACAAATGAACCCAGAATGATGTGAAATTGTGCTTCGTGCAACATAATTCTGGGTGTCATCTACAAACCATAAGTGCTAATGACTCCATTCCTTTTTGTGGTTGTAGGGGCTGTTGATTGGAGTACACTAAAACAAACCTGATCTCTCTAGGACATTCAGAAGCCAAGTTATAAGCCCACAAATGTGTAACTGGACTACTTCTTTAAATTGACACCAGATCCGGTGACCTTTGGGACATGGTTTGACCCCCTTAGGAAAGTGCTATCATCATGAAACGTTCAGATCACTTACAACTCAATAGATTCTACCTTCCTGTAGCGTTTCAGCCTAATTGGACCTTGTTTTCACACAAATGGACCCAGAATGATGTGAAATTGTGCTTCGTGCAACATAATTCTGGGTGCCATTTACAAACCATAAGTGCTAATGACTCCATTCCTTTTTGTGCTTGTAGGGGCTGTTGATTGGAGTACATTAAAACAAACCTGATCTCTCTAGGACATTCAGAAGCCAAGTTATAAGCCCACAAATGTGTAACTGGACTACTTCTTTAAATTGACACCAGATCCGGTGACCTTTGGGACATGGTTTGACCCCCTTAGGAAAGTGCTATCATCATGAAACGTTCAGATCACTTACAACTCAATAGATTCTACCTTCCTGTAACGTTTCAGCCTGATTGGACCTTGTTTTCACACAAATGAACCCAGAATGATGTGAAATTGTGCTTCGTGCAACATAATTCTGGGTGCCATTTACAAACCATAGGTGCTAATGACTCCATTCCTTTTTGTGGTTGTAGGGGCTGTTGATTGGAGTACACTAAAACAAACCTAACCTCTCTAGGACATTCAGAAGCCAAGTTATAAGCCCACAAAGGTGTAACTGGACTACTTCTTTAAAGTGACACCAGGCCCGGTGACCTTTGGGACATGGTTTTACCCCCTATAGGAATGTGCAATCATCTTGAAACGTTCAGATCACTTACAACTCAATAGATTCTACCTTCTTGTAGCGTTTCAGCCTGATTGGACCTTGTTTTCACACAAATGAACCCAGAATGATGTGAATTTGTGCTTCGTGCAACATAATTCTGGGTGCCATTTACAAACCTTAAGTGCTAATGACTCCATTCCTTTTTGTGGTTATAGGGGCTGTTGATTGGAGTACACTAAAACAAACCTGATCTCTCTAGGACATTCAGAAGCCAAGTTATAAGCCCACAAATGTGTAACTGGACTACTTCTTTAAATTGACACCAGATCCGGTGACCTTTGGGACATGGTTTGACCCCCTTAGGAAAGTGCTATCATCATGAAACGTTCAGATCACTTACAACTCAGTAGATTCTACCTTCCTGTAACGTTTCAGCCTGATTGGACCTTGTTTTCACACAAATGGACCCAGAATGATGTGAAATTGTGCTTCGTGCAACATAATTCTGGGTGCCATTTACAAACCATAAGTGCTAATGACTCCATTCCTTTTTGTGGTTGTAGGGGCTGTTGATTGGAGTACACTAAAACAAACCTGATCTCTCTAGGACATTCAGAAGCCAAGTTATAAGCCCACAAAGGTGTAACTGGACTGCTTCTTCAAAGTGACACCAGGCCCGGTGACCTTTGGGACATGGTTTGACCCCCTAGAGGAATGTGCGATCATCTTGAAACGTTCAGATCACTTACAACTCAATAGATTTTACCTTCCTGTAACATTTCAGCCTGATTGGACCTTGTTTTCACACCAATGAACCCAGAATGATGTGAAATTGTGCTTCGTACAACATAATTCTGGGTGCCATTTAAAAACCATAAGTGCTAATGACTCCATTCCTTTTTGAGGTTGTAGGGGCTGTTGATTGGAGTACACTAAAACAAAGCTGACCTCTCTAGGATATTCAGAAGCCAAGTTATAAGCCCTCAAAGGTGTAACTGGACAACTTCTTTAAAGTGACACCAGGCCCGGTGACCTTTGGGACATGGTTTGACCCCCTATAGGAATGTGCGATCATCATGAAACGTTCAGATCACTTACAACTCAATAGATTCTACCTTCTTGTAACGTTTCAGCCTGATTGGACCTTGTTTTCACACAAATGAACCCAGAATGATGTGAAATTGTGCTTCGTGCAACATAATTCTGGGTGCCATTTACAAACCATAAGTGCTAATGACTACATTCCTTTTTGTGGTTGTAGGGGCTGTTGGTTGGAGTACATTAAAACAACCCTGATCTCTCTAGGACATTCAGAAGCCAAGTTATAAGCCCTCAAAGGTGTAAATGGACTACTTCTTTAAAGTGACACCAGGCCTGGTGACCTTTGGGACATGGTTTTACCCCCTATAGGAATGTGCGATCATCTTGAAACGTTAAGATCACTTACAACTCAATAGATTCTACCTTCTTGTAGCGTTTCAGCCTGATTGGACCTTGTTTTCACACAAATGGACCCAGAATGATATGAAATTGTGCTTCGTGCAACATAATTCTGGGTGCCATTTACAAACCATAAGTGCTAATGACTCCATTCCTTTTTGTGGTTGTAGGGGCTGTTGATTGGAGTATACTAAAACAAACCTGATCTCTCTAGGACATTCAGAAGCCAAGTTATAAGCCCACAAAGGTGTAACTGGACTACTTTAAATTGACACCAGATCCGGTGACCTTTGGGGCATGGTTTGACCCCCTTAGGAAAGTGCTATCATCATGAAACGTTCAGATCACTTACAACTCAATAGATTCTACCTTCCTGTAACGTTTCAGCCTGATTGGACCTTGTTTTCACACAAATGGACCCAGAATGATGTGAAATTGTGCTTCGTGCAACATAATTCTGGGTGCCATTTACAAACCATAAGTGCTAATGACTCCATTTCTTTTTGTGGTTGTAGGGGCTGTTGATTGGAGTACACTAAAACAAACCTGATCTCTCTAGGACATTCAGAAGCCAAGTTATAAGCCCACAAATGTGTAACTGAACTACTTCTTTAAATTGACACCAGATCCGGTGACCTTTGGGACATGGTTTGACCCCCTTAGGAAAGTGCTATCATCATGAAACGTTCAGATCACTTACAACTCAATAGATTCTAACTTCCTGTAACGTTTCAGCCTGATTGGACCTTGTTTTCACACAAATGGACCCAGAATGATGTGAAATTGTGCTTCGTGCAGCATAATTCTGGGTGCCATTTACAAACCATAAGTGCTAATGACTCCATTCATTTTTGTGGTTGTAGGGGCTGTTGATTGGAGTACATTAAAACAAACCTGATCTCTCTAGGACATTCAGAAGCCAAGTTATGAGCCCACAAATGTGTAACTGGACTACTTCTTTAAATTGACACCAGATCCGGTGACCTTTGGGACATGGTTTGACCCCCTTAGGAAAGTGCTATCATCATGAAACGTTCAGATCACTTACAACTCAATAGATTCTACCTTCCTGTAACGTTTCAGCCTGATTGGACCTTGTTTTCAAACAAATGAACCCAGAATGATGTGAAATTGTGCTTCGTGCAACATAATTCTGGGTGCCATTTACAAACCATAAGTGCTAATGACTCCATTCCTTTTTGTGGTTGTAGGGGCTGTTGATTGGAGTACACTAAAACAAACCTAACCTCTCTAGGACATTCAGAAGCCAAGTTATAAGCCCACAAAGGTGTAACTGGACTACTTCTTTAAAGTGACACCAGGCCCGGTGACATTTGGGACATGGTTTGACCCCCTATAGGAATGTGCGATCATCTTGAAACGTTCAGATCACTTACAACTCAATAGATTCTACCTTCTTGTTGCTTTTCAGCCTGATTGGACCTTGTTTTCACACAAATGAACCCAGAATGATGTGAAATTGTGCTTCGTGGAACATAATTCTGGGTGCCATTTAAAAACCATAAGTGCTAATGACTCCATTCCTTTTTGTGGTTGTAAGGGCTGTTGATTGGAGTATACTAAAACAAACCTGATCTCTCTAGGACATTCAGAAGCCAAGTTATAAGCCCACAAAGGTGTAACTGGACTACTTCTTTAAATTGACACCAGATCCGGTGACCTTTGGGACATGGTTTGACCCTCTTAGGAAAGTGCTATCATCATGAAACGTTCAGATCACTTACAACTCAATAGATTCTACCTTCCTGTAACGTTTCAGCCTGATTGGACCTTGTTTTCACACAAATGAACCCAGAATGATGTGAAATTGTGCTTCGTGCAACATAATTCTGGGTGCCATTTACAAACCATAAGTGCTAATGACTCCATTCCTTTTTGTGGTTGTAGGGGCTGTTGATTGGAGAACACTAAAACAAACCTAACCTCTCTAGGACATTCAGAAGCCAAGTTGTAAGCCCACAAAGGTGTAACTGGACTGCTTCTTCAAAGTGACACCAGGCCCGGTGACCTTTGGGACATGGTTTGACCCCCTAGAGGAATGTGCGATCATCTTGAAACGTTCAGATCACTTACAACTCAATAGATTTTACCTTCCTGTAACATTTCAGCCTGATTGGACCTTGTTTTCACACCAATGAACCCAGAATGATGTGAAATTGTGCTTCGTACAACATAATTCTGGGTGCCATTTAAAAACCATAAGTGCTAATGACTCCATTCCTTTTTGAGGTTGTAGGGGCTGTTGATTGGAGTACACTAAAACAAAGCTGACCTCTCTAGGATATTCAGAAGCCAAGTTATAAGCCCTCAAAGGTGTAACTGGACAACTTCTTTAAAGTGACACCAGGCCCGGTGACCTTTGGGACATGGTTTGACCCCCTATAGGAATGTGCGATCATCATGAAACGTTCAGATCACTTACAACTCAATAGATTCTACCTTCTTGTAACGTTTCAGCCTGATTGGACCTTGTTTTCACACAAATGAACCCAGAATGATGTGAAATTGTGCTTCGTGCAACATAATTCTGGGTGCCATTTACAAACCATAAGTGCTAATGACTACATTCCTTTTTGTGGTTGTAGGGGCTGTTGGTTGGAGTACATTAAAACACCCTGATCTCTCTAGGACATTCAGAAGCCAAGTTATAAGCCCTCAAAGGTGTAAATGGACTACTTCTTTAAAGTGACACCAGGCCCGGTGACCTTTGGGACATGGTTTTACCCCCTATAGGAATGTGCGATCATCTTGAAACGTTCAGATCACTTACAACTCAATAGATTCTACCTTCTTGTAGCGTTTCAGCCTGATTGGACCTTGTTTTCACACAAATGGACCCAGAATGATGTGAAATTGTGCTTCGTGCAACATAATTCTGGGTGCCATTTACAAACCATAAGTGCTAATGACTCCATTCCTTTTTGTGGTTGTAGGGGCTGTTGATTGGAGTATACTAAAACAAACCTGATCTCTCTAGGACATTCAGAAGCCAAGTTATAAGCCCACAAAGGTGTAACTGGACTACTTCTTTAAATTGACACCAGATCCGGTGACCTTTGGGGCATGGTTTGACCCCCTTAGGAAAGTGCTATCATCATGAAACGTTCAGATCACTTACAACTCAATAGATTCTACCTTCCTGTAACGTTTCAGCCTGATTGGACCTTGTTTTCACACAAAGGGACCCAGAATGATGTGAAATTGTGCTTCGTGCAACATAATTCTGGGTGCCATTTACAAACCATAAGTGCTAATGACTCCATTCCTTTTTGTGGTTGTAGGGGCTGTTGATTGGAGTACACTAAAACAAACCTGATCTCTCTAGGACATTCAGAAGCCAAGTTATAAGCCCACAAATGTGTAACTGAACTACTTCTTTAAATTGACACCAGATACGGTGAACTTTGGGACATGGTTTGACCCCCTTAGGAAAGCGCTATCATCATGAAACGTTCAGATCACTTACAACTCAATAGATTCTACCTTCCTGTAACGTTTCAGCCTGATTGGACCTTGTTTTCACACAAATGAACCCAGAATGATGTGAAATTGTGCTTCGTGCAACATAATTCTGGGTGCCATCTACAAACCATAAGTGCTAATGACTCCATTCCTTTTTGTGGTTGTAGGGGCTGTTGATTGGAGTACACTAAAACAAACCTGATCTCTCTAGGACATTCAGAAGCCAAGTTATAAGCCCACAAATGTGTAACTGGACTACTTCTTTAAATTGACACCAGATCCGGTGACCTTTGGGACATGGTTTGACCCCCTTAGGAAAGCGCTATCATCATGAAACGTTCAGATCACTTACAACTCAATAGATTCTACCTTCCTGTAGCGTTTAAGCCTAATTGGACCTTGTTTTCACACAAATGGACCCAGAATGATGTGAAATTGTGCTTCGTGCAACATAATTCTGGGTGCCATTTACAAACCATAAGTGCTAATGACTCCATTCCTTTTTGTGCTTGTAGGGGCTGTTGATTGGAGTACATTAAAACAAACCTGATCTCTCTAGGACATTCAGAAGCCAAGTTATAAGCCCACAAATGTGTAACTGGACTACTTCTTTAAATTGACACCAGATCCGGTGACCTTTGGGACATGGTTTGACCCCCTTAGGAAAGTGCTATCATCATGAAACGTTCAGATCACTTACAACTCAATAGATTCTACCTTCCTGTAACGTTTCAGCCTGATTGGACCTTGTTTTCACACAAATGAACCCAGAATGATGTGAAATTGTGCTTCGTGCAACATAATTCTGGGTGCCATTTACAAACCATAAGTGCTAATGACTCCATTCCTTTTTGTGGTTATAGGAGCTGTTGATTGGAGTACACTAAAACAAACCTGATCTCTCTAGGACATTCAGAAGCCAAGTTATAAGCCCACAAATGTGTAACTGAACTACTTCTTTAAATTGACACCAGATCCGGTGACCTTTGGGACATGGTTTGACCCCCTTAGGAAAGTGCTATCATCATGAAACGTTCAGATCACTTACAACTCAGTAGATTCTACCTTCCTGTAACGTTTCAGCCTGATTGGACCTTGTTTTCACACAAATGGACCCAGAATGATGTGAAATTGTGCTTCGTGCAACATAATTCTGGGTGCCATTTACAAACCATAAGTGCTAATGACTCCATTCATTTTTGTGGTTGTAGGGGCTGTTGATTGGAGTACACTAAAACAAATCTGATCTCTCTAGGACATTCAGAAGCCAAGTTATAAGCCCACAAATGTGTAACTGAACTACTTCTTTAAATTGACACCAGATCCGGTGACCTTTGGGACATGGTTTGACCCCCTTAGGAAAGCGCTATAATCATGAAACATTCAGATCACTTACAACTCAATAGATTCTACCTTCCTGTAACGTTTCAGCCTGATTGGACCTTGTTTTCACACAAATGAACCCAGAATGATGTGAAATTGTGCTTCGTGCAACATAATTCTGGGTGCCATTTACAAACCATAAGTGCTAATGACTCCATTCCTTTTTGTGGTTGTAGGGGCTGTTGATTGGAGTACACTAAAACAAACCTGATCTCTCTAGGACATTCAGAAGCCAAGTTATAAGCCCACAAATGTGTAACTGAACTACTTCTTTAAATTGACACCAGATCCGGTGACCTTTGGGACATGGTTTGACCCCCTTAGGAAAGCGCTATAATCATGAAACATTCAGATCACTTACAACTCAATAGATTCTACCTTCCTGTAACGTTTCAGCCTGATTGGACCTTGTTTTCACACAAATGAACCCAGAATGATGTGAAATTGTGCTTCGTGCAACATAATTCTGGGTGCCATTTACAAACCATAAGTGCTAATGACTCCATTCCTTTTTGTGGTTGTAGGGGCTGTTGATTGGAGTACACTAAAACAAACCTGATCTCTCTAGGACATTCAGAAGCCAAGTTATAAGCCCACAAATGTGTAACTGGACTACTTCTTTAAATTGACACCAGATCCGGTGACCTTTGGGACATGGTTTGACCCCCTTAGGAAAGAGCTATCATCATGAAACGTTCAGATCACTTACAACTCAATAGATTCTACCTTCCTGTATCGTTTCAGCCTAATTGGACCTTGTTTTCACACAAATGAACCCAGAATGATGTGAAATTGTGCTTCGTGCAACATAATTCTGGGTGCCATTTACAAACCATAAGTGCTAATGACTCCATTCCTATTTGAGGTTGTAGGGGCTGTTGATTGGAGTACACTAAAACAAACCTGATCTCTCTAGGACATTCAGAAGCCAAGTTATAAGCCCTCAAAGGTGTAACTGGACTACTTTAAAGTGACACCAGGCCCGGTGACCTTTGGGACATGGTTTGACCCCCTTAGGAAAGCGCTATCATCATGAAACGTTCAGATCACTTACAACTCAATAGATTCTACCTTCCTGTAGCGTTTCAGCCTAATTGGACCTTGTTTTCACACAAATGGACCCAGAATGATGTGAAATTGTGCTTCGTGCAACATAATTCTGGGTGCCATTTACAAACCATAAGTGCTAATGACTCCATTCCTTTTTGTGCTTGTAGGGGCTGTTGATTGGAGTACATTAAAACAAACCTGATCTCTCTAGGACATTCAGAAGCCAAGTTATAAGCCCACAAATGTGTAACTGGACTACTTCTTTAAATTGACACCAGATCCGGTGACCTTTGGGACATGGTTTGACCCCCTTAGGAAAGTGCTATCATCATGAAACGTTCAGATCACTTACAACTCAATAGATTCTACCTTCCTGTAACGTTTCAGCCTGATTGGACCTTGTTTTCACACAAATGAACCCAGAATGATGTGAAATTGTGCTTCGTGCAACATAATTCTGGGTGCCATTTACAAACCATAAGTGCTAATGACTCCATTCCTTTTTGTGGTTGTAGGGGCTGTTGATTGGAGTACACTAAAACAAATCTGATCTCTCTAGGACATTCAGAAGCCAAGTTATAAGCCCACAAATGTGTAACTGAACTACTTCTTTAAATTGACACCAGATCCGGTGACCTTTGGGACATGGTTTGACCCCCTTAGGAAAGCGCTATCATCATGAAACATTCAGATCACTTACAACTCAATAGATTCTACCTTCCTGTAACGTTTCAGCCTGATTGGACCTTGTTTTCACACAAATGAACCCAGAATGATGTGAAATTGTGCTTCGTGCAACATAATTCTGGGTGCCATTTACAAACCATAAGTGCTAATGACTCCATTCCTTTTTGTGGTTATAGGGGCTGTTGATTGGAGTACACTAAAACAAACCTGATCTCTCTAGGACATTCAGAAGCCAAGTTATAAGCCCACAAATGTGTAACTGAACTACTTCTTTAAATTGACACCAGATCCGGTGACCTTTGGGACATGGTTTGACCCCCTTAGGAAAGTGCTATCATCATGAAACGTTCAGATCACTTACAACTCAGTAGATTCTACCTTCCTGTAACGTTTCAGCCTGATTGGACCTTGTTTTCACACAAATGGACCCAGAATGATGTGAAATTGTGCTTCGTGCAACATAATTCTGGGTGCCATTTACAAACCATAAGTGCTAATGACTCCATTCCTTTTTGTGGTTGTAGGGGCTGTTGATTGGAGTACACTAAAACAAATCTGATCTCTCTAGGACATTCAGAAGCCAAGTTATAAGCCCACAAATGTGTAACTGAACTACTTCTTTAAATTGACACCAGATCCGGTGACCTTTGGGACATGGTTTGACCCCCTTAGGAAAGCGCTATCATCATGAAACATTCAGATCACTTACAACTCAATAGATTCTACCTTCCTGTAACGTTTCAGCCTGATTGGACCTTGTTTTCACACAAATGAACCCAGAATGATGTGAAATTGTGCTTCGTGCAACATAATTCTGGGTGCCATTTACAAACCATAAGTGCTAATGACTCCATTCCTTTTTGTGGTTGTAGGGGCTGTTGATTGGAGTACACTAAAACAAACCTGATCTCTCTAGGACATTCAGAAGCCAAGTTATAAGCCCACAAATGTGTAACTGAACTACTTCTTTAAATTGACACCAGATCCGGTGACCTTTGGGACATGGTTTGACCCCCTTAGGAAAGCGCTATAATCATGAAACATTCAGATCACTTACAACTCAATAGATTCTACCTTCCTGTAACGTTTCAGCCTGATTGGACCTTGTTTTCACACAAATGAACCCAGAATGATGTGAAATTGTGCTTCGTGCAACATAATTCTGGGTGCCATTTACAAACCATAAGTGCTAATGACTCCATTCCTTTTTGTGGTTGTAGGGGCTGTTGATTGGAGTACACTAAAACAAACCTGATCTCTCTAGGACATTCAGAAGCCAAGTTATAAGCCCACAAATGTGTAACTGGACTACTTCTTTAAATTGACACCAGATCCGGTGACCTTTGGGACATGGTTTGACCCCCTTAGGAAAGAGCTATCATCATGAAACGTTCAGATCACTTACAACTCAATAGATTCTACCTTCCTGTATCGTTTCAGCCTAATTGGACCTTGTTTTCACACAAATGAACCCAGAATGATGTGAAATTGTGCTTCGTGCAACATAATTCTGGGTGCCATTTACAAACCATAAGTGCTAATGACTCCATTCCTATTTGAGGTTGTAGGGGCTGTTGATTGGAGTACACTAAAACAAACCTGATCTCTCTAGGACATTCAGAAGCCAAGTTATAAGCCCTCAAAGGTGTAACTGGACTACTTTAAAGTGACACCAGGCCCGGTGACCTTTGGGACATGGTTTGACCCCCTTAGGAAAGCGCTATCATCATGAAACGTTCAGATCACTTACAACTCAATAGATTCTACCTTCCTGTAGCGTTTCAGCCTAATTGGACCTTGTTTTCACACAAATGGACCCAGAATGATGTGAAATTGTGCTTCGTGCAACATAATTCTGGGTGCCATTTACAAACCATAAGTGCTAATGACTCCATTCCTTTTTGTGCTTGTAGGGGCTGTTGATTGGAGTACATTAAAACAAACCTGATCTCTCTAGGACATTCAGAAGCCAAGTTATAAGCCCACAAATGTGTAACTGGACTACTTCTTTAAATTGACACCAGATCCGGTGACCTTTGGGACATGGTTTGACCCCCTTAGGAAAGTGCTATCATCATGAAACGTTCAGATCACTTACAACTCAATAGATTCTACCTTCCTGTAACGTTTCAGCCTGATTGGACCTTGTTTTCACACAAATGAACCCAGAATGATGTGAAATTGTGCTTCGTGCAACATAATTCTGGGTGCCATTTACAAACCATAAGTGCTAATGACTCCATTCCTTTTTGTGGTTGTAGGGGCTGTTGATTGGAGTACACTAAAACAAATCTGATCTCTCTAGGACATTCAGAAGCCAAGTTATAAGCCCACAAATGTGTAACTGAACTACTTCTTTAAATTGACACCAGATCCGGTGACCTTTGGGACATGGTTTGACCCCCTTAGGAAAGCGCTATCATCATGAAACATTCAGATCACTTACAACTCAATAGATTCTACCTTCCTGTAACGTTTCAGCCTGATTGGACCTTGTTTTCACACAAATGAACCCAGAATGATGTGAAATTGTGCTTCGTGCAACATAATTCTGGGTGCCATTTACAAACCATAAGTGCTAATGACTCCATTCCTTTTTGTGGTTATAGGGGCTGTTGATTGGAGTACACTAAAACAAACCTGATCTCTCTAGGACATTCAGAAGCCAAGTTATAAGCCCACAAATGTGTAACTGAACTACTTCTTTAAATTGACACCAGATCCGGTGACCTTTGGGACATGGTTTGACCCCCTTAGGAAAGTGCTATCATCATGAAACGTTCAGATCACTTACAACTCAGTTGATTCTACCTTCCTGTAACGTTTCAGCCTGATTGGACCTTGTTTTCACACAAATGGACCCAGAATGATGTGAAATTGTGCTTCGTGCAACATAATTCTGGGTGCCATTTACAAACCATAAGTGCTAATGACTCCATTCCTTTTTGTGGTTGTAGGGGCTGTTGATTGGAGTACACTAAAACAAATCTGATCTCTCTAGGACATTCAGAAGCCAAGTTATAAGCCCACAAATGTGTAACTGAACTACTTCTTTAAATTGACACCAGATCCGGTGACCTTTGGGACATGGTTTGACCCCCTTAGGAAAGCGCTATCATCATGAAACATTCAGATCACTTACAACTCAATAGATTCTACCTTCCTGTAACGTTTCAGCCTGATTGGACCTTGTTTTCACACAAATGAACCCAGAATGATGTGAAATTGTGCTTCGTGCAACATAATTCTGGGTGCCATTTACAAACCATAAGTGCTAATGACTCCATTCCTTTTTGTGGTTGTAGGGGCTGTTGATTGGAGTACACTAAAACAAACCTGATCTCTCTAGGACATTCAGAAGCCAAGTTATAAGCCCACAAATGTGTAACTGGACTACTTCTTTAAATTGACACCAGATCCGGTGACCTTTGGGACATGGTTTGACCCCCTTAGGAAAGAGCTATCATCATGAAACGTTCAGATCACTTACAACTCAATAGATTCTACCTTCCTGTATCGTTTCAGCCTAATTGGACCTTGTTTTCACACAAATGAACCCAGAATGATGTGAAATTGTGCTTCGTGCAACATAATTCTGGGTGCCATTTACAAACCATAAGTGCTAATGACTCCATTCCTATTTGAGGTTGTAGGGGCTGTTGATTGGAGTACACTAAAACAAACCTGATCTCTCTAGGACATTCAGAAGCCAAGTTATAAGCCCTCAAAGGTGTAACTGGACTACTTTAAAGTGACACCAGGCCCAGTGACCTTTGGGACATGGTTTGACCCCCTATAGGAATGTGCGATCATCATGAAACGTTCAGATCACTTACAACTCAATAGATTCTACCTTCTTGTAAGGTTTCAGCCTGATTGGACCTTGTTTTCACACAAATGGACCCAGAATGATGTGAAATTGTGCTTCGTGCAACATAATTCTGGGTGCCATTTACAAACCATAAGTGCGAATGACTCCATTCCTTTTTGTGGTTGTAGGGGCTGTTGGTTGGAGTACATTAAAACAAACCTGATCTCTCTAGGACATTCAGAATTCAAGTTATAAGCCCACAAATGTGTAACTGGACTACTTCTTTAAATTGACACCAGATCCGGTGACCTTTGGGACATGGTTTGACCCCCTTAGGAAAGTGCTATCATCATGAAACGTTCAGATCACTTACAACTCAATAGATTCTACCTTCCTGTAACGTTTCAGCCTGATTGGACCTTGTTTTCACACAAATGAACCCAGAATGATGTGAAATTGTGCTTAGTGCAGCATAATTCTGGGTGCCATTTAAAAACCATAAGTTCTTATGACTCCATTGCTTTTTGTGGTTGTAGGGGCTGTTGATTGGAGTACACTAAAACAAACCTAACCTCTCTAGGACATTCAGAAGCCAAGTTATAAGCCCACAAAGGTGTAACTGGACTACTTCTTTAAAGTGACACCAGGCCCGGTGACCTTTGGGACATGGTTTTACCCCCTATAGGAATGTGCGATCATCTTGAAACGTTCAGATCACTTACAACTCAATAGATTCTACCTTCCTGTAATGTTTCAGCCTGATTGGACCTTGTTTTCACACAAATGAACCCAGAATGATGTGAAATTGTGCTTCGTGCAACATAATTCTGGGTGCCATTTACAAACCTTAAGTGCTAATGACTCCATTCCTTTTTGTGGTTGTAGGGGCTGTTGATTGGAGTACACTAAAACAAATCTGATCTCTCTAGGACATTCAGAAGCAAAGTTATAAGCCCACAAATGTGTAACTGGACTACTTCTTTAAATTGACACCAGATCCGGTGACCTTTGGGACATAGTTTGACCCCCTTAGGAAAGTGCTATCATCATGAAACGTTCAGATCACTTACAACTCAATAGATTCTACCTTCCTGTAACGTTTCAGCCTGATTGGACCTTGTTTTCACACAAATGAACCCAGAATGATGTGAAATTGTGCTTCGTGCAACATAATTCTGGGTGCCATTTACAAACCATAAGTGCTAATGACTCCATTCCTTTTTGTGGTTGTAGGGGCTGTTGATTGGAGTACACTAAAACAAACCTAACCTCTCTAGGACATTCAGAAGCCAAGTTATAAGCCCACAAAGGTGTAACTGGACTACTTCTTTAAAGTGACACCAGGCCCGGTGACCTTTGGGACATGGTTTTACCCCCTATAGGAATGTGCGATCATCTTGAAACGTTCAGATCACTTACAACTCAATAGATTCTACCTTCTTGTAGCGTTTCAGCCTGATTGGACCTTGTTTTCACATAAATGGACCCAGAATGATGTGAAATTGTGCTTCGTGCAACATAATTCTGGGTGCCATTTACAAACCTTAAGTGCTCCATTCCTTTTTGTGGTTGTAGGGGCTGTCGATTGGAGTACACTAAAACAAACCTGATCTCTCTAGGACATTCAGAAGCCAAGTTATAAGCCCACAAATGTGTAACTTAACTACTTCTTTAAATTGACACCAGATCCGGTGACCTTTGGGACATGGTTTGACCCCCTTAGGAAAGTGCTATCATCATGAAACGTTCAGATCACTTACAGCTCAATAGATTCTACCTTCCTGTAACGTTTCAGCCTGATTGGACCTTGTTTTCACACAAATGGACCCAGAATGATGTGAAATTGTGCTTCGTGCAACATAATTCTGGGTGCCATTTACAAACCATAAGTGCTAATGACTCCATTCCTTTTTGTGGTTGTAGGGGCTGTTGATTGGAGTACACTAAAACAAACCTGATCTCTAGGACATTCAGAAGCCAAGTTATAAGCCCACAAATGTTTAACTGAACTACTTCTTTAAATTGACACCAGATCCGGTGACCTTTGGGACATGGTTTGACCCCCTTAGGAAAGTGCTATCATCATGAAACGTTCAGATCACTTACAACCCAATAGATTCTACCTTCCTGTAACGTTTCAGCCTGATTGGACCTTGTTTTCACACAAATGGACCCAGAATGATGTGAAATTGTGCTTCGTGCAACATAATTCTGGGTGCCATTTACAAACCATAAGTGCTAATGACTCCATTCCTTATTGTGGTTGTAGGGGCTGTTGATTGGAGTACATTAAAACAAACCTGATCTCTCTAGGACATTCAGAAGCCAAGTTATAAGCCCACAAATGTGTAACTGGACTACTTCTTTAAATTGACACCAGATCCGGTGACCTTTGGGACATGGTTTGACCCCCTTAGGAAAGTGCTATCATCATGAAACGTTCAGATCACTTACAACTCAATAGATTCTACCTTCCTGTAACGTTTCAGCCTGATTGGACCTTGTTTTCACACAAATGAACCCAGAATGATGTGAAATTGTGTTTCGTGCAACATAATTCTGGGTGCCATTTACAAACCATAAGTGCTAATGACTCCATTCCTATTTGAGGTTGTAGGGGCTGTTGATTGGAGTACACTAAAACAAACCTGATCTCTCTAGGACATTCAGAAGCCAAGTTATAAGCCCTCAAAGGTGTAACTGGACTACTTTAAAGTGACACCAGGCCCGGTGACCTTTGGGACATGGTTTGACCCCCTATAGGAATGTGCGATCATCATGAAACGTTCAGATCACTTACAACTCAATAGATTCTACCTTCTTGTAAGGTTTCAGCCTGATTGGACCTTGTTTTCACACAAATGGACCCAGAATGATGTGAAATTGTGCTTCGTGCAACATAATTCTGGGTGCCATTTACAAACCATAAGTGCTAATGACTCCATTCCTTTTTGTGGTTGTAGGGGCTGTTGATTGGAGTACACTAAAACAAATCTGATCTCTCTAGGACATTCAGAAGCAAAGTTATAAGCCCACAAATGTGTAACTGGACTACTTCTTTAAATTGACACCAGATCCGGTGACCTTTGGGACATAGTTTGACCCCCTTAGGAAAGTGCTATCATCATGAAACGTTCAGATCACTTACAACTCAATAGATGCTACCTTCCTGTAACGTTTCAGCCTGATTGGACCTTGTTTTCACACAAATGAACCCAGAATGATGTGAAATTGTGCTTCGTGCAACATAATTCTGGGTGCCATTTACAAACCATAAGTGCTAATGACTCCATTCCTTTTTGTGGTTGTAGGGGCTGTTGATTGGAGTACACTAAAACAAACCTAACCTCTCTAGGACATTCAGAAGCCAAGTTATAAGCCCACAAAGGTGTAACTGGATTACTTCTTTAAAGTGACACCAGGCCCGGTGACCTTTGGGACATGGTTTTACCCCCTATAGGAATGTGCGATCATCTTGAAACGTTCAGATCACTTACAACTCAATAGATTCTACCTTCTTGTAGCGTTTCAGCCTGATTGGACCTTGTTTTCACATAAATGGACCCAGAATGATGTGAAATTGTGCTTCGTGCAACATAATTCTGGGTGCCATTTACAAACCTTAAGTGCTCCTTTCCTTTTTGTGGTTGTAGGGGCTGTCGATTGGAGTACACTAAAACAAACCTGATCTCTCTAGGACATTCAGAAGCCAAGTTATAAGCCCACAAATGTGTAACTGAACTACTTCTTTAAATTGACACCAGATCCGGTGACCTTTGGGACATGGTTTGACCCCCTTAGGAAAGTGCTATCATCATGAAACGTTCAGATCACTTACAGCTCAATAGATTCTACCTTCTTGTAACGTTTCAGCCTGATTGGACCTTGTTTTCACACAAATGGACCCAGAATGATGTGAAATTGTGCTTCGTGCAACATAATTCTGGGTGCCATTTACAAACCATAAGTGCTAATGACTCCATTCCTTTTTGTGGTTGTAGGGGCTGTTGATTGGAGTACACTAAAACAAACCTGATCTCTAGGACATTCAGAAGCCAAGTTATAAGCCCACAAATTTGTAACTGAACTACTTCTTTAAATTGACACCAGATCCGGTGACCTTTGGGACATGGTTTGACCCCCTTAGGAAAGTGCTATCATCATGAAACGTTCAGATCACTTACAACTCAATAGATTCTACCTTCCTGTAACGTTTCAGCCTGATTGGACCTTGTTTTCACACAAATGGACCCAGAATGATGTGAAATTGTGCTTCGTGCAACATAATTCTGGGTGCCATTTACAAACCATAAGTGCTAATGACTCCATTCCTTTTTGTGGTTGTAGGGGCTGTTGATTGGAGTACACTAAAACAAACCTAACCTCTCTAGGACATTCAGAAGCCAAGTTATAAGCCCACAAAGGTGTAACTGGACTACTTCTTTAAAGTGACACCAGGCCCGGTGACCTTTGGGACATGGTTTGACCCCCTATAGGAATGTGCGATCATCTTGAAACGTTCAGATCACTTACAACTCAATAGATTCTACCTTCTTGTAGCGTTTCAGCCTGATTGGACCTTGTTTTCACACAAATGGACCCAGAATGATGTGAAATTGTGCTTCGTGCAACATAATTCTGGGTGCCATTTACAAACCTTAAGTGCTAATGACTCCATTCCTTTTTGAGGTTGTAGGGGCTGTTGATTGGAGTACACTAAAACAAACCTGATCTCTCTAGGACATTCAGAAGCCAAGTTATAAGCCCTCAAAGGTGTAACTGGACTACTTCTTTAAAGTGACACCAGGCCCGGTGACCTTTGGGACATAGTTTGACCCCCTATAGGAATGTGCGATCATCATGAAACGTTCAGATCACTTACAACTCAATAGATTCTACCTTCTTGTAACGTTTCAGCCTGATTGGACCTTGTTTTCACACAAACGGACCCAGAATGATGTGAAATTGTGCTCCGTGCAACATAATTCTGGGTGCCATTTACAAACCATAAGTGCTAATGACTCCATTCCTTTTTGTGGTTGTAGGGGCTGTTGGTTGGAGTACATTAAAACAAACCTGATCTCTCTAGGACATTCAGAAGCCAAGTTACAAGCCCACAAATGTGTAACTGGACTACTTCTTTAAATTGACACCAGATCCGGTGACCTTTGGGACATGGTTTGACCCCCTTAGGAAAGTGCTATCATCATGAAACGTTCAGATCACTTACAACTCAATAGATTCTACCTTCCTGTAACGTTTCAGCCTGATTGGACCTTGTTTTCATACAAATGAACCCAGAATGATGTGAAATTGTGCTTAGTGCAGCATAATTCTGGGTGCCATTTAAAAACCATAAGTTCTAAAGACTCCCTTGCTTTTTGTGGTTGTAGGGGCTGTTGATTGGAGTACACTAAAACAAACCTAACCTCTCTAGGACATTCAGAAGCCAAGTTTTAAGCCCACAAAGGTGTAACTGGACTACTTCTTTAAAGTGACACCAGGCCCGGTGACCTTTGGGACATGGTTTTACCCCCTATAGGAATGTCCGATCATCTTGAAACGTTCAGATCAATTACAACTCAATAGATTCTACCTTCCTGTAACATTTCAGCCTGATTGGACCTTGTTTTCACACAAATGAACCCAGAATGATGTGAAATTGTGCTTATGGTTTGTAAATGGCACCCAGAATTATGTTGCACGAAGCACAATTTCACATCATTCTGGGTTCATTTGTGTGAAAACAAGGTCCAATCAGGCTGAAACGTTACAGGAAGGTAGAATCTATTGAGTTGTAAGTGATCTGAATGTTTCAAGATGATAGCACTTTCCTAAGGGGGTCAAACCATGTCCCAAAGTTCACCGGGCCTGGTGTCACTTTAAATAAGTAGTCCAGTTACACCTTTGTGGGCTTATAACTTGGCTTCTGAATGTCCTAGAGAGGTTAGGTTTGTTTTAGTTTTCTCCAATCAACAGCCCCTACAGCCACAAAAAGGAATGGAGTCATTAGCACTTATGGTTTGTAAATGGCACCCAGAATTATGTTGCACGAAGCACAATTTCACATCATTCTGGGTTCATTTGTGTGAAAACAAGGTCCAATCAGGCTGAAACATTACAGGAAGGTAGAATCTATTGAGTTGTAAGTGATCTGAACGTTTCAAGATGATTGCACATTCCTATAGGGGGTCAAATCATGTCCCAAAGGTCACCGGGCCTGGTGTCACTTTAAAGAAGCAGTCCAGTTACACCTTTGTGGGCTTATAACTTGGCATCTGAATGTCCTAGAGAGGTTAGGTTTGTTTTAGTTTTCTCCAATCAACAGCCCCTACAACCACAAAAAGGAATGGAGTCATTAGCACTTATGGTTTGTAAATGGCACCCAGAATTATGTTGCACGAAGCACAATTTCACATCATTCTGGGTTCATTTGTGTGAAAACAAGGTCCAATCAGGCTGAAACGTTACAGGAAGGTAGAATCTATTGAGTTGTAAGCGATCTGAACGTTTCATGATGATAGCACTTTCCTAAGGGGGTCAAACCATGTCCCAAAGGTCACCGGATCTGGTGTCAATTTAAAGGCCCAATGTGTGATATTTCATCTTATAAGTTATCAAATTTCTTATATCACATTCTCAAATTTGTTTTTTTTAATGATAATTCAAACAAGCATTTATTCTAAGCATTATTATTAGCTTTATATTTTAATATTTTAGACAAAAGAAGCAGACCGGTGCTCCATACGGCATGCGCCATCTTAAAATACAGTGACCTTTTAGGGACATACAACATATTAAGCTTCGCATTTGATGTTTGCGTTTTTAAATGATGTAACCTCAAAGAAACAGCAGGGGGCATAAGTGCGCCTTGTAAGCATGCAGTCTGACAAAGTAACTAAGAAGAAGAAGAAACTAGCCACCCCGTACTTCTAGCGATGGAGGATCACACATATTCTACAAGCAAACTTGAGAAACGGGATAGTTTGTCTCATCCAAGTAAAAGAAAAAGGATTTTGAAAAGTGAACAAGACCGGCATCATGAGAAAACCAGAGTAAATATAGGAGTTGCCTTCCCAAGATGGAGAGACCTCATGTTACAAAAGGGATTCAGTAGACACGCTGAGCTTGCTACCTTCCTTTTGGACAGGTAAGTTAAAAATGTGTGTTTAATTTCTTCATTGTAGTAGTTGTGTGCTTTGTGACACAAAGTTTGTGTGGAGTAAGCTAGAATTTGGGAAACAGCTCATGCTAACTAGTGCCAAAAATGTAGCACACCATCTTAAAATTCAGAAGCATTTCTTTTTGTTTATTGTTTATGCGCCTTCGTATACATATGTAATGATTTAACGATCGATCATTTTTGGTGGTGTTGCAAGACAGCCACCACAATAGAGCAGTTTCTTGTAAGAAAACTTTAATTCCAATAGTATCCCAAACTCCACCTAAAAACCTGTCATATTCATACTGTTTTGCATTGTGTTTAATTTTGCACAGGCACATTGGGTTGGAATTCTACACCATGTTTGCAATGTTCACACATGGGCAATGGGAAACTGCCAGCATGATCATCTTGATGACCAGCAGGGGAAGCAGTGGATCGAGAAGGATTCCAGGAGTCACAAAGCTCTTGTGGAGATTGTCTTGAACAAACGCTGGCAGAAGGACGTGCATAAATATCTGCACTTCAGGTACATGTGAGACTTATTTAAGTATTTTTTTGTGAAGCTGTAGGCCAGGGGTGCTCCGTTAGCTGTTTTGCCTCCCAGCAACTGAGTGTCACTTTAAAAATTGCTCAAATACATTTCCTGAAAATAATGCATACAATAACAGTGCATACAGACACTAAAGAAGATATAACTGCTGGCCTACACACTCAAGGTGTCTAATTTATACTGAGGCCTGCTAATGGAACTGCTGATAAATTTGATTCTGCTGTATTTAACCAGGGACAGAACTAAATATGCATGTTAGCTGCCCTCCAGGACTGACTTGGAGCATCCCTGCTATTAGCCATGTGACCAGTTGTCCTCTCTCATACTGACTGTTCATTTGTACAGATCAACAGCCCTGCTTGAGTCATTTCAGAACCACATTCTGATGTATGCCAGCAAGCGTCAAGCCTTCTCCTACAAAGTGTATGAAGCCAGAGTTCTCCTTGCAGCACTGGATTATAACTTTCACCTTAATCGACCAGCAATCAGGAATGCTGAAGGCCAACTAATGTAGGTTTTACCTTGTTTTTCAGTCAGAGTTGAGCCAAAATAATGCCTACCACTTACAATTAAAAAGCTGTATTAACGTTACTACACGTTATTTAAGTTTGTCCCATTGTCGTGACAGAAATTCATTATGCAATTGTCCTATTTTTTAGATTCAAACGGAAGTACAATAAGAATGCCAGAAGGTACAGTGTGTATTCACTAAAATCAGAAAAGGGCTACGAATACATTCCAGTACTCCAATCAAAAATAATCAACGAGAGGTTTGCGAGAGGAGTTGGGATGCCTCGTACCAGATCAATGAGGGATGATGACCCCAGACGGCTCGGTCTTGTGCCACCCATCGCTCCACCACCTATTTCGGAGCTAGTGCAGATCCAAGTCAGCCGAGGTCTTGGTATGTGTCATTTTAGCATCCTTTGACTACAGCTCAGTTCTTTACCTACACTTGTCTTACAATACTTTTTTCACAGTATCAGAACTCAACACAGCTACAGGCCTCCAGTGACGATCTTGTCTACATTTACATGGAGTATTCTATACCTGCTGCGTGTTACTAATGTAATGTACATAAAAATGTAGATATTGCACTTTGATGTCTTTACTACTGTGCTAACATGTTGTTCTTTTTACTTGAAGTAGCACATAAATTCTGCACAGTCTTTTACGTTAGATCTATTCTTTATTATCCTAAAGTGTGTAAAATCATGTTTCAAGATTAAAATGTGTTCCAAATTTGTCTGTTCAAACTCTGAATAAGGTTAATTCAAATAAAAGTGCATCTGTACTAATTTCTTTATTTCTTATGTCTTTCAGAAAATTACATATTTTTTGTTTCATGACTTGACCCTGTAAGAGTGTAAATTAATAGCTCACTAATGTAATGCAAAACTATGGAGTTGTAAAGATGTGATTTTTTTTTCACATTACAAGAGTATACATGGCTGAAGAGTAGCCACCTCTAAATTTGTCATTATTGTACAACACTAACATTGGGGTTTCAAAAAATATTTATCTAAAATACTTATTCAACATAATAAATTACAATATAAAGGTGTACAAAATATCAGAAACACTTCAACAACCCATGTAAACTTTTGACCAGTTACACTCCCGGAAGAAAACCAGTATACTGTCCATGAGGGTCTGGAAATTTCTCCCTAATTTTGACCACACAGCAACTTGGGATGAATCTTCGATTTCCATGTCCAAGTGACCCATGCTGCCAGAAAATGAAGTGCCGGTAGGCAGCATACCTGTATTCCCTGTTGTCATCGCCTGGTTCCCTAATCTGTCCTAATACGGTGAGGTCTGCTCTGTACTGACGATGGATCCTCAGGACACCTTCATCCAAACAGTAAAGTCTAAAATGGGGCAGAAGGCTTATACAGTTTACAGAGTCTTGTCCACAGCATTTGCGCTCTGCATCTGTTGGCATATCTGTGCAATTGCCACAAGTACACCATGTTAACGCAGGGGCCTGCACGGGTGTGGTGTGCCTATCTCGGCGTTGGTTGTCCAACAAAACATCAAAAACCAGACCTGGCTGTCTTTCCAAAAGTTGAGAGGTGAGATGACGGTGGTCCTCCAGGCTCATGCCCTGTACAAGGCGCTGGGGGGAAAAGTAGGATTAGAATTTTTGTAAGATTATTTTAATTGAATTACAGTAGAAAGCAATGTTTTGTAAATGTTTTAACAAGTTTATAAGAGTAGCTGATTAATAATATATATATTAAATGGCTAATTCCTAAAATAAAGGTACTATCAAAAACAAATAATATGTATTAGGAAAGAAGTAGGACACTGAATGTTTTACAAAACTACATATAATTCCAAACACTTGCTATACGGTTAAATAGAATTACCGTATGTACTTATATGAATGAAATGAGTGACAGGACGGCATATATTGACCCAGATAATTATTAATTTGCTCATTATCTTACACAAACCTCAATTTCTGCTCTTCTTTCCCTTTGAAGCTCCTCGACTCTCCTCATCAGCTCTTGAAAGCGCCGATCTTCTAGACTTTATTGCAGCTCTGCCTCTTCCTCTTGTGCGTGGGACGTTGCGGCTGGTTTGAGCAAATTCGGCTCCTTCATCTTGGGATGCTTGCCCTGCTTCTGTCGCATGTCTAACACCTCTGCCTCTCTGTGCGCTGGCACACGTCTGTCCTCTCCCTCTTCCTCGCCCTCTTCCTCTCCCTCGTCCTCTGTCTGTCTCCACTGATGAACCATCGGATGATATCTGACTCTGTTTACGGAGAGAAAACAATTACAGACTACACTACCTTGTATATTTCCAAAATGGCAAATAGAAATATAACATTTCTCAAATAAAATGAACAAAATATTGTCATTTTTTGTAGTCAGAAGTCATCACTAACTAGCTGCCGTTTGCTATTAGCAAACATAACTGACATAAAAAAGTTTTTCTTATTCAAAACCTATTTAGATTAAATTAATAAAATAAGTTAGATGAAAACAACTAACCTGTTCGCTGACTTGAAAGCTGGAAATAGATGATGACATGCTGCCGTTTACAGCATCACGATTTTGTATTGTATTTGTTATATTTGTTAATAAAGTTTTAAATAATGATAAAAAAAAACCTTTTTGATCCTCGGGGGCTCCAATAGCTGATATACCGACTCTAAACTGCGTGGTGCTAAAGAGTCGGATCTTTTTACTATGATTTCTGTGAATTTCACACACGGGGCCTTTAAAGGAGACATAACATGCTTTTAAGTTATTCCTTTTTACATCTAAATCCTTCAGTTGGGGGTCTAAAAACAGTGGAACTGCAGTTCTTTGGTCTGATTTCCTCATTATTGTTGCTCTACAGACCCTCATCTACCCCTGTTCTGAGGAGAGTCTTGAGAACAAGCCGTTTTGGGGTACTGTCTCTTTAAACTGGAGGAGGAGCTGTAAACTCCGCCCCCCTCCATAGTGCAGTCCTGTACTCTCCTCCCCCAGTCGGACTTTGTAGTTCTATAGAGAAATCATTATTTAGCATAGCAGATTTAGCATAGCATATTAGCATTTTTAAAACACATGGGGAGAGTAGTTCATCAAGCTGTTTCATGGCTGCTAACTCTCTCATGCATTTGTCTGTAGTCACTCACACACACCCGTCACGGCCGACGGAGGGACATGCGAGCAGGCACACGCGCGCGCGCACACACACACACACACACACAAGGAATGCTGCTTGCTTATTTCTGTAAAAAATGATACAGCTCATTAAAACACCATTCAAAGAATATATTTTATTAAGATCTCTATCTATATACATACATATAATTATAAATAATTTTATAAGTAGTCTTATTTTATATTGGGTGTCTTAATGGCTGAAAATGGATAAAAAGCAGTTACATTTTAATTTAAAGAGTTGAGATTCTAGTCAAAAATAAAGAACATTCCTCCAAGTGTTCTTTAATGTCATCATTATAATTCTAATGCTTACAACTTTGTTTTTATTGTCTGCAATGCGTAGCCTATATCTTTATTAAATGTGTTTAGCTGTAAAGTGGTAATTCTCTCTAATGTGTACAGAGAGGTGGACATCAGTGCTGCAGTGAAATTCCCAAGATCAGTCTGCTTTGCTAACAAATATAGTTAAATCTTACCTGCATTCTAAATAAATACCGTTAGGTGAAAACATCAGTAGGCATTGAGTTATTGATACAATCCCTAACAGCCAGAATGGAAGAGCATGCTGGGTCATCCTGGACCTGAGCCTGTTCTGTGTATTTACCTACAGGATGCAATAAATGTCTACAAGGCTGAGTTTGGACCATTACATCTAAAAGAAAGCATACAATCAGTGATTTTTTTTTATTGTTTACATTAATATACAAATTTTCTAAGTATTAACCTCACAGCAAATAAGTAGAACAATATAATAAACAGGCTTTAGTAGTTAAAACAGGCGTTGTGCACACAGGTGCTTTGTGTCTCGGTGCTGGTGGTGTCTAGGTCTCAGAGTTCCTGTCCTCCTGCCGTCTTCTGTTGTCCTCAGGATACGGATTGATGTTTCCTGATGATGAGGGAGGGGCAGTATGTGGGCTTCAAACTGGTCCTGGACAACAGTGGGAGACCTCCGTTGTCTGAATACTGAGACCAGAGTTGGTGAGATGCAGATCTTCTCTACCTCATCTAGAAACGGAGTTGGTTCAGGGAAAACTTTTCCAAAGACCAGTTCCATGATGTCATCGCCATATTCTGCAATGATAGACAATAACTTTAATGACATATTTTGTTTACAAGCAGCTTTAGGAAAGTTGTTTCTTTAGCTTTCATGTTTATAGTCACGTTTGTGTTTGTTCACAAGTTCACTTTGCTGCAGTGACTTCATGTTTTCCTACAAATGTAATAAAATAGTGACACTAAAATTATACAAATGATTCCTTATGAAAGGAAGCTCATTAGAGAGCAGTGCAGACAGACTTACTACATGCTGCAGCTGTTTTTGTAGGCCAGCTGCTGCTGAATTTGGGGAAAGTTATTCTGCACACATCCAGATCAGATGGTCGATTACAGAAAATAATGTAATTCAATAATTTCTAAACAGACTAAACAAGTAAAACATCAAATAAATCACTCTGCTGTCATCAGACGGAGTGATTCAGGGGGTGAGGTGTTCTTAATGATGAGGGTGGCTGAGGTGTGTCATCACTCACTTTGGTCTGGTCCAGACCGTCTCTTTACTGGTGGGTCTCCTTCCTCAGTAGGTGACGTGAAACGCCAACATCTGAACGTTCTGTGTTCCTTAGAGGAGAAGAAAAGTAACATTAGCAAGCTGGCTAAATTATTTTTTACTAGCATCTCAAGGACTTGGAGAAGCAGATCTTCACTTACCTAAACATCAGACCAGTTTGTCCCAGCTGAGCTCATCAGGGCGTTAGTCTGACAGCCTGTCAGTGAAACACGGCTCCAGTCTTCTGGATGTGGACTCTAAAAAGCAAAGGAACATTTTTACTTTGTTTTAATTATTTTACAGCCAATTTTATCAGCTTTCCGACGCTCACGCTCATACAGACGGTGAGCTTTGCTGCGTCTGACTGATGCAGAGTTAGTTTTTATATCTGCAGTGAGACAAAAAACTAACCTCACTTCACTTAGAGATCGTTCTTTAAAACTCTATTAAATCCACTGTGTTGACGCACTTTAATGACTTTGTCACGCTGCATTTTAGCTGATATGGGACTTTATTTACTGGATGCTAAGATTACATCACACTCATGTAGAATAACACACAGGCTCTCTGCTGTTACAATCAGTGGGAGGTTATCATCTGGTGTAAAAGAAGGAGTTGATCAGAAATCACGTTTTATTCCACGAAAATCAGCCAAATCCACATTAATCTGGGTGCTAACTTTACTAGCATACTGTGCTAGCGATAGCAAGCCGGATGCTAACGCTTTAGTGCTGCTAATGCCCGTAAATCTAAAGTAAAGTTTGTCGACATTTTAGAGTGATATGAAGCTTACCGCTCTGCTGCTGTGTCCCGGTGCTGCCAAATTCAGATGGAAATAACTCCTTTTAGATAGATGAAGCCCTCAGTACTTAGCCACTAGCCTGGAGACAGAACGAACGAACCACGCGCGCACGCACACACACACACACAAACAAACAAACGCAAACACACTACTTTTTCTTCTGTGTTTTTTTTAGCAGTAGTGTCATCAGCTCCTGGGTTTAAATACTGCCACACCACCCTTCCTTAAAGGCCCAATGTGTGATATTTCATCTTATAAGTTATCAAATTTCTTGAGCTGTGTGTGGCTAAAATAACCAGACATTCTGCATTTTTCCAATAGGACTACAAAAAATCTTAGCGAGAAGAAAAAATGGCGGATTGGCTCTGTGTTTAGCCGAGGGCCATTACCATATTTGGTAGTTATCCTCACTTAATTACTGATGTAATAGATAATGTAAAAACTGAACGGGTGGACAAATATGCCCAAAACTTAATTATTAAATATCTAAATAGCAACTCCAGTGAATAATATAAGCCTTTTTGCTCACTTAGACACTTAAAATGTGAAACACACCGTGTTAATGGATAAAAAAGTGGGTTTTTCATGTTATGTCTCCTTTAAAGAAGTAGTCCAGTTACACATTTGTGGGCTTATAACTTGGCTTCTGAATGTCCTAGAGAGATCAGGTTTGTTTTAATGTACTCCAACCAACAGCCCCTACAACCACAAAAAGGAATGGAGTCATTAGCACTTATGGTTTGTAAATGGCACCCAGAATTATGCTGCACTAAGCACAATTTCACATCATTCTGGGTTCATTTGTGTGAAAACAAGGTCCAATCAGGCTGAAACGTTACAAGAAGGTAGAATCTATTGAGTTGTAAGTGATCTGAACGTTTCATGATGATCGCACATTCCTATAGGGGGTCAAACCATGTCCCAAAGGTCACCGGGCCTGGTGTCACTTTAAAGAAGTAGTCCATTTACACCTTTGAGGGCTTATAACTTGGCTTCTGAATGTCCTAGAGAGATCAGGTTTGTTTTAGTGTACTCCAATCAACAGCCCCTACAAATTCAAAAAGGAATGGAGTCATTAGCACTTATGGTTTTTAAATGGCACCCAGAATTATGTTGCACGAAGCACAATTTCACATCATTCTGGGTTCATTTGTGTGAAAACAAGGTCCAATCAGGCTGAAATGTTACAGGAAGGTAGAATCTATTGAGTTTTAAGTAATCTGACCGTTTCATGATGATAGACTTTCCTAAGGGGGTCAAACCATGTCCCAAAGGTCACCGGATCTGGTGTCCATTTAAAGAAGTAGTCCAGTTACACATTTGTGGGCTTATAACTTGGCTTCTGAATGTCCTAGAGAGGTTAGAATTGTTTTAGTATACTCCAATCAACAGCCCCTACAACCACAAAAAGGAATGGAGTCATTAGCACTTATGGTTTGTAAATGGCACCCAGAATTATGCTGCACAAAGCACAATTTCACATCATTCTGGGTTCATTTGTGTGAAAACAAGGTCCAATCAGGCTGAAACGTTACAGGAAGGTAGAATATATTGAGTTGTAAGTGATCTGAACATTTCATGATGATAGCACTTTCCTAAGGGGGTCAAACAATGTCCCAAAGGTCACCGGATCTGGTGTCAATTTAAAGAAGTAGTCCAGTTACACCTTTGTGGGCCTATAACTTGGCTTCTGAATGTCCTAGAGAGATCAGGTTTGTTTTAATGTACTCCAACCAACAGCCCCTACAACCACAAAAAGGAATGGAGTCATTAGCACTTATGGTTTGTAAATGGCACCCAGAATTTTGTTGCACGAAGCACAATTTCACATCATTCTGGGTTCATTTGTGTGAAAACAAGGTCCAGTCAGGCTGAAACGTTACAGGAAGGTAGAATCTATTGAGTTGTAAGTGATCTGAACGTTTCATGATGATAGCACTTTCCTAAGGGGGTCAAACAATGTCCCAAAGGTCACCGGATCTGGTGTCAATTTAAAGTAGTCGTCCAGTTACACCTTTGTGGGCTTATAACTTGGCTTCTGAATGTCCTAGAGAGATCAGGTTTGTTTTAGTATACTCCAATCAACAGCCCCTACAACCACAAAAAGGAATGGAGTCATTAGCACTTATGGTTTTTAAATGGCACCCAGAATTATGTTGCACGAAGCACAATTTCACATCATTCTGGGTTCATTTGTGTGAAAACAAGGTCCAATCAGGCTGAAACGTTAGAGGAAGGTAGAATCTATTGAGTTGTAAGTGATCTGAACATTTCAAGATGATCGCGCATTCCTATAGGGGGTCAAACCATGTCCCAAAGGTCACCGGGCCTGGTGTCACCTTAAAGAAGCAGTCCAGTTACACCTTTGTGGGCTTATAACTTGGCTTCTGAATGTCCTAGAGAGGTTAGGTTTGTTTTACTGTTCTCCAATCAACAGCCCCTACAACCACAAAAAGGAATGGAGTCATTAGCACTTATGGTTTGTAAATGGCACCCAGAATTATGTTGCACGAAGCACAATTTCACATCATTCTGGGTTCATTTGTGTGAAAACAAGGTCCAATCAGGCTGAAACGTTACAGGAAGGTAGAATCTATTGAGTTGAAAGTGATCTGAACGTTTCATGATGATAGCACTTTCCTAAGGGGGTCAAACCATGTCCCAAAGGTCACCAGATCTGGTGTCAATTTAAAGAAGTAGTCCAGTTACACATTTGTGGGCTTATAACTTGGCTTCTGAATGTCCTAGAGAGATCAGGTTTGTTTTAGTATACTCCAATCAACAGCCCCTACAACCACAAAAAGGAATGGAGTCATTAGCACTTATGGTTTGTAAATGGCACCCAGAATTATGTTGCACGAAGCAAAATTTCACATCATTCTGGGTCCATTTGTGTGAAAACAAGGTCCAATCAGGCTGAAATGTTACAGGAAGGTAGAATCTATTGAGTTGTAAGTGATCTGAACGTTTCAAGATGATCGCACATTCCTATAGGGGGTCAAACCATGTCCCAAAGTTCACCGGGCCTGGTGTCACTTTAAAGAAGCAGTCCAGTTACACATTTGTGGGCTTATAACTTGGATTCTGAATGTCCTAGAGAGGTTAGGTTTGTTTTAGTGTACTCCAATCAACAGCCCATACAACCACAAAAAGGAATGGAGTCATTAGCACTTATGGTTTGTAAATGGCACCCAGAATTATGTTGCACAAAGCACAATTTCACATCATTCTGGGTTCATTTGTGTGAAAACAACGTCCAATCAGGCTGAAACATCACAGGAAGGTAGAATCTATTGAGTTGTAAGTGATCTGAACGTTTCATGATGATAGCTCTTTCCTAAGGGGGTCAAACCATGTCCCAAAGGTCACCGGATCTGGTGTCAATTTAAAGAAGTAGTCCAGTTACACATTTGTGGGCTTATAACTTGGCTTCTGAATGTCCTAGAGAGATCAGGTTTGTTTTAATGTACTCCAACCAACAGCCCCTACAACCACAAAAAGGAATGGAGTCATTAGCACTTATGGTTTGTAAATGGCACCCAGAATTATGCTGCACTAAGCAAAATTTCACATCATTCTGGGTTCATTTGTGTGAAAACAAGGTCCAATCAGGCTGAAACGTTAGAAGAAGGTAGAATCTATTGAGTTGTAAGTGATCTGAACATTTCATGATGATCACACATTCCTATAGGGGGTCAAACCATGTCCCAAAGGTCACCGGGCCGGGTGTCACTTTAAAGAAGTAGTCCATTTACACCTTTGAGGGCTTATAACTTGGCTTCTGAATGTCCTAGAGAGATTAGGTTTGTTTTATTGTACTCCAGTCAACATTCCCTACAACCTCAAAAAGGAATGGAGTCATTAGCACTTATGGTTTTTAAATGGCACCCAGAATTATGTTGCACGAAGCACAATTTCACATCATTCTGGGTTCATTTGTGTGAAAACAAGGTCCAATCAGGCTGAAATGTTAAAGGAAGGTAGAATCTATTGAGTTGTAAGTGATCTGAACATTTCATGATGATAGCACTTTCCTAAGGGGGTCAAACCATGTCCCAAAGGTCACCGGATCTGGTGTCAATTTAAAGAAGTAGTCCAGTTACACATTTGTGGGCTTATAACTTGGCTTCTGAATGTCCTAGAGAGATCAGGTTTGTTTTAGTGTACTCCAATCAACAGCCCCTACAACCTCAAAAAGGAATGGATTCATTAGCACTTATGGTTTTTAAATGGCACCCAGAATTATGTTGTACGAAGCACAATTTCACATCATTCTGGGTTCATTTGTGTGAAAACAAGGTCCAATCAGGCTGAAATGTTACAGGAAGGTAGAATCTATTGAGTTGTACGTGATCTGAACGTTTCAAGATGATCGCACATTCCTATAGGGGGTCAAACCATGTCCCAAAGGTCACCGTATCTGGTGTCAATTTAAAGAAGTAGTCCAGTTACACATTTGTGGGCTTATAACTTGGCTTCTGAATGTCCTAGAGAGATCAGGTTTGTTTTAGTGTACTCCAATCAACAGCCCCTACAACCACAAAAAGGAATGGATTCATTAGCACTTATGGTTCTTAAATGGCACCCAGAATTATGTTGCACGAAGCACAATTTCACATCATTCTGGGTCCATTTGTGTGAAAACAAGGTCCAATCAGGCTGAAACGTTACAGGAAGGTAGAATCTATTGAGTTGTAAGTGATCTGAACGTTTCATGATGACAGCACTTTCCTAAGGGGGTCAAACCATGTCCCAAAGGTCACCGGATCTGGTGTCAATTTGAAGAAGTAGTCCCGTTACACATTTGTGGGCTTATAACTTGGCTTCTGAATGTCCTAGAGAGATCAGGTTTGTTTTAATGTACTCCAACCAACAGCCCCTACAACCACAAAAAGGAATGGAGTCATTAGCACTTATGGTTTGTAAATGGCACCCAGAATTATGTTGCACGAAGCACAATTTCACATCATTCTGGGTTCATTTGTATGAAAACAAGGTCCAATCAGGCTGAAACATTACAAGAAGGTAGAATCTATTGAGTTGTAAGTGATCTGAACGTTTCCTGATGATCGCACATTCCTATAGGGGGTCAAACCATGTCCCAAAGGTCACCGGGCCTGGTGTCAATTTAAAGAAGTAGTCCAGTTACACCTTTGAGGGCTTATAACTTGGCTTCTGAATATCCTAGAGAGATCAGGTTTGTTTTAGTGTACTCCAATCAACAGCCCCTACAACCTCAAAAAGGAATGGATTCATTAGCACTTATGGTTTTTAAATGGCACCCAGAATTATGTTGTACGAAGCAAATTTCACATCATTCTGGGTTCATTTGTGTGAAAACAAGGTCCAATCAGGCTGAAATGTTACAGGAAGGTAGAATCTATTGAGTTGTAAGTGATCTGAACGTTTCAAGATGATAGCACATTCCTATAGGGGGTCAAACCATGTCCCAAAGGTCACCGGGCCTGGTGTCACTTTAAAGAAGCAGTCCAGTTACACCTTTGTGGGCTTATAACTTGGCTTCTGAATGTCCTAGAGAGGTTAGGTTTGTTTTAGTGTTCTCCAATCAACATCCCCTACAACCACAAAAAGGAATGGAGTCATTAGCACCTATGGTTTGTAAATGGCACCCAGAATTATGTTGCACGAAGCACAATTTCACATCATTCTGGGTTCATTTGTGTGAAAACAAGGTCCAATCAGGCTGAAACGTTACAGGAAGGTAGAATCTATTGAGTTGTAAGTGATCTGAACGTTTCATGATGATAGCACTTTCCTAAGGGGGTCAAACCATGTCCCAAAGGTCACCAGATCTGGTATCAATTTAAAGAAGTAGTCCAGTTACACATTTGTGGGCTTATAACTTGGCTTCTGAATGTCCTAGAGAGATCAGTGTTGTTTTAGTGTACTCCAATCAACAGCCCCTACAACCACAAAAAGGAATGGAGTCATTAGCACTTATGGTTTTTAAATGGCACCCAGAATTATGTTGCACGAAGCACAATTTCACATCATTCTGGGTCCATTTGTGTGAAAACAAGGTCCAATCAGGCTGAAACGCTACAAGAAGGTAGAATCTATTGAGTTGTAAGTGATCTGAACGTTTCAAGATGATCGCACATTCCTATAGGTGGTAAAACCATGTCCCAAAGGTCACCGGGCCTGGTGTCACTTTAAAGAAGTAGTCCAGTTACACCTTTGTGTGCTTATAACTTGGCTTCTGAATGTCCTAGAGAGGTTAGGTTTGTTTTAGTGTACTCCAATCAACAGCCCCTACAACCTCAAAAAGGAATGGAGTCATTAGCACTTATGGTTTTTAAATGGCATCCAGAATTATGTTGCACGAAGCACAATTTCACATCATTCTGGGTTCATTTGTGTGAAAACAAGGTCCAATCAGGCTGAAATTTTACAGGAAGGTAGAATCTATTGAGTTGTAAGTGATCTGAACGTTTCATGATGATAGCACTTTCCTATAGGGGGTCAAACCATGTCCCAAAGGTCACCGGGCCTGGTGTCACTTTAAAGAAGCAGTCCAGTTACACCTTTGTGGGCTTATAACTTGGCTTCTGAATGTCCTAGAGAGGTTAGGTTTGTTTTAGTGTTCTCCAATCAACAGCCCCTACAACCACAAAAAGGAATGGAGTCATTAGCACTTATGGTTTGTAAATGGCACCCAGAATTATGTTGCACGAAGCACAATTTCACATCATTCTGGGTTCATTTGTGTGAAAACAAGGTCCAATCAGGCTGAAATGTTACAGGATGGTAGAATCTATTGAATTGTAAGTGATCTGAACATTTCATGATGATAGCACTTTCCTAAGGGGGTCAAACCATGTCCCAAAGGTCACCGGATCTGGTGTCAATTTAAAGAAGTAGTCCAGTTACACATTTGTGGGCTTATAACTTGGCTTCTGAATGTCCTAGAGAGATCAGGTTTGTTTGAGTGTACTCCAATCAACAGCCCCTACAACCACAAAAAGGAATGGAGTCATTAGCACTTATGGTTCTTAAATGGCACCCAGAATTATGTTGCACGAAGCACAATTTCACATCATTCTGGGTCCATTTGTGTGAAAACAAGGTCCAATCAGGCTGAAACGTTACAGGAAGGTAGAATCTATTGAGTTGTAAGTGATCTGAACGTTTCATGATGATCGCACATTCCTATAGGGGGTCAAACCATGTCCCAAAGGTCACCGGGCCTGGTGTCAGTTTGAAGAAGTAGTCCCGTTACACATTTGTGGGCTTATAACTTGGCTTCTGAATGTCCTAGAGAGATCAGGTTTGTTTTAATGTACTCCAACCAACAGCCCCTACAACCACAAAAAGGAATGGAGTCATTAGCACTTATGGTTTGTAAATGGCACCCAGAATTATGTTGCACGAAGCACAATTTCACATCATTCTGGGTTCATTTGTATGAAAACAAGGTCCAATCAGGCTGAAACATTACAAGAAGGTAGAATCTATTGAGTTGTAAGTGATCTGAACGTTTCATGATGATCGCACATTCTTATAGGCGGTCAAACCATGTCCCAAAGGTCACCGGGCCTGGTGTCACTTTAAAGAAGTAGTCCAGTTACACCTTTGTGGGCTTATAACTTGGTTTCTGAATGTCCTAGAGAGATCAGGTTTGTTTCAATGTACTCCAACCAACAGCCCCTACAACCACAAAAAGGAATGGAGTCATTAGCACTTATGGTTTGTAAATGGCACCCAGAATTATGTTGCACGAAGCACAATTTCACATCATTCTGGGTTCATTTGTATGAAAACAAGGTCCAATCAGGCTGAAACATTACAAGAAGGTAGAATCTATTGAGTTGTAAGTGATCTGAACGTTTCATGATGATCGCACATTCCTATAGGGGGTCAAACCATGTCCCAAAGGTCACCGGGCCTGGTGTCACTTTAAAGAAGTAGTCCAGTTACACCTTTGAGGGCTTATAACTTGGCTTCTGAATATCCTAGAGAGATCAGGTTTGTTTTAGTGTACTCCAATCAACAGCCCCTACAACCTCAAAAAGGAATGGAGTCATTAGCACTTATGGTTTTTAAATGGCACCCAGAATTATGTTGTACGAAGCACAATTTCACATCATTCTGGGTTCATTTGTGTGAAAACAAGGTCCAATCAGGCTGAAACGTTACAGGAAGGTAGAATCTATTGAGTTGTAAGTGATCTGAACGTTTCATGATGATAGCACTTTCCTAAGGGGGTCAAACCATGTCCCAAAGGTCACCGGATCTGGTGTCACTTTAAAGAAGTAGTCCAGTTACATCTTTGTGGGCTTATAACTTGGCTTCTGAATGTCCTAGAGAGATCAGGTTTGTTTTAATGTACTCCAATCAACAGCCCCTACAACCACAAAAAGGAATGGAGTCATTAGCACTTATGGTTTGTAAATGGCACCCAGAATTATGTTGCACGAAGCACAATTTCACGTCATTCTGGGTTCATTTGTGTGAAAACAAGGTCCAATCAGGCTGAAATGTTACAAGAAGGTAGAATCTATTGAGTTGTAAGTGATCTGAACGTTTCATGATGATAGCACTTTCCTAAGGGGGTCAAACCATGTCCCAAAGGTCACCGGGCCGGGTGTCACTTTAAAGAAGTAGTCCATTTACACCTTTGAGGGCTTATAACTTGGCTTCTGAATGTCCTAGAGAGATCAGGTTTGTTTTAGTGTACTCCAATCAACATTCCCTACAACCTCAAAAAGGAATGGAGTCATTATCACTTATGGTTTTTAAATGGCACCCAGAATTATGTTGCACGAAGCACAATTTCACATCATTCTGGGTTCATTTGTGTGAAAACAAGGTCCAATCAGGCTGAAATGTTACAGGAAGGTAGAATCTATTGAATTGTAAGTGATCTGAACATTTCATGATGATAGCACTTTCCTAAGGGGGTCAAACCATGTCCCAAAGGTCACCGGATCTGGTGTCAATTTAAAGAAGTAGTCCAGTTACACATTTGTGGGCTTATAACTTGGCTTCTGAATGTCCTAGAGAGATCAGGTTTGTTTGAGTGTACTCCAATCAACAGCCCCTACAACCACAAAAAGGAATGGAGTCATTAGCACTTATGGTTCTTAAATGGCACCCAGAATTATGTTGCACGAAGCACAATTTCACATCATTCTGGGTCCATTTGTGTGAAAACAAGGTCCAATCAGGCTGAAACGTTACAGGAAGGTAGAATCTATTGAGTTGTAAGTGATCTGAACGTTTCATGATGATCGCACATTCCTATAGGGGGTCAAACCATGTCCCAAAGGTCACCGGGCCTGGTGTCAGTTTGAAGAAGTAGTCCCGTTACACATTTGTGGGCTTATAACTTGGCTTCTGAATGTCCTAGAGAGATCAGGTTTGTTTTAATGTACTCCAACCAACAGCCCCTACAACCACAAAAAGGAATGGAGTCATTAGCACTTATGGTTTGTAAATGGCACCCAGAATTATGTTGCACGAAGCACAATTTCACATCATTCTGGGTTCATTTGTATGAAAACAAGGTCCAATCAGGCTGAAACATTACAAGAAGGTAGAATCTATTGAGTTGTAAGTGATCTGAACGTTTCATGATGATCGCACATTCTTATAGGGGGTCAAACCATGTCCCAAAGGTCACCGGGCCTGGTGTCAATTTAAAGAAGTAGTCCAGTTACACCTTTGAGGGCTTATAACTTGGCTTCTGAATATCCTAGAGAGATCAGGTTTGTTTTAGTGTACTCCAATCAACAGCCCCTACAACCTCAAAAAGGAATGGAGTCATTAGCACTTATGGTTTTTAAATGGCACCCAGAATTATGTTGTACGAAGCACAATTTCACATCATTCTGGGTTCATTTGTGTGAAAACAAGGTCCAATCAGGCTGAAACGTTACAGGAAGGTAGAATCTATTGAGTTGTCAGTGATCTGAACGTTTCATGATGATAGCACTTTCCTAAGGGGGTCAAACCATGTCACAAAGGTCACCAGATCTGGTGTCAATTTAAAGAAGTAGTCCAGTTACACATTTGTGGGCTTATAACTTGGCTTCTGAATGTCCTAGAGAGATCAGGTTTGTTTTAATGTACTCCAACCAACAGCCCCTACAACCACAAAAAGGAATGGAGTCATTAGCACTTATGGTTTGTAAATGGCACCCAGAATTATGTTGCACGAAGCACAATTTCACATCATTCTGGGTCCATTTGTGTGAAAACAAGGTCCAATCAGGCTGAAACGCTACAAGAAGGTAGAATCTATTGAGTTGTAAGTGATCTGAACGTTTCAAGATGATCGCACATTCCTATAGGGGGTAAAACCATGTCCCAAAGGTCACCGGGCCTGGTGTCACTTTAAAGAAGTAGTCCAGTTACACATTTGTGGGCTTATAACTTGGCTTCTGAATGTCCTAGAGAGATCAGGTTTGTTTTAATTTACTCCAACCAACAGCCCCTACAACCACAAAAAGGAATGGAGTCATTAGCACTTATGGTTTGTAAATGGCACCCAGAATTATGCTGCACTAAGCAAAATTTCACATCATTCTGGGTTCATTTGTGTGAAAACAAGGTCCAATCAGGCTGAAATGTTACAAGAAGGTAGAATCTATTGAGTTGTAAGTGATCTGAACGTTTCATGATGATCGCACATTCCTATAGGGGGTCAAACCATGTCCCAAAGGTCACCGGATCTGGTGTCAATTTAAAGAAGTAGTCCAGTTACACATTTGTGGGCTTATAACTTGGCTTCTGAATGTCCTAGAGAGATCAGGTTTGTTTTAGTGTACTCCAATCAACAGCCCCTACAACCACAAAAAGGAATGGAGTCATTAGCACTTATGGTTCTTAAATGGCACCCAGAATTATGTTGCACGAAGCACAATTTCACATCATTCTGGGTCCATTTGTGTGAAAACAAGGTCCAATCAGGCTGAAACGTTACAGGAAGGTAGAATCTATTGAGTTGTAAGTGATCTGAACGTTTCATGATGATAGCACTTTCCTAAGGGGGTCAAACCATGTCCCAAAGGTCACCGGATCTGGTGTCAATTTAAAGAAGTAGTCCAGTTACACATTTGTGGGCTTATAACTTGGCTTCTGAATGTCCTAGAGAGATCAGGGTTGTTTTAGTGTACTCGAATCAACAGCCCCTACAACCACAAAAAGGAATGGAGTCATTAGCACTTATGGTTTGTAAATGGCACCCAGAATTATGTTGCACGAAGCACAATTTCACATCATTCTGGGTTCATTTGTGTGAAAACAAGGTCAATTCAGGCTGAAACGTTACAGGAAGGTAGAATCTATTGAGTTGTAAGTGATCTGAACGTTTCATGATGATAGCACTTTCCTAAGGGGGTCAAACCATGTCCCAAAGGTCACCGGGCCGGGTGTCACTTTAAATAAGTAGTCCATTTACACCTTTGAGGGCTTATAACTTGGCTTCTGAATGTCCTATAGAGATCAGGTTTGTTTTAGTGTACTCCAATCAACATTCCCTACAACCTCAAAAAGGAATGGAGTCATTAGCACTTATGGTTTTTAAATGGCACCCAGAATTATGTTGCACGAAGCACAATTTCACATCATTCTGGGTTCATTTGTGTAAAAACAAGGTCCAATCAGGCTGAAATGTTACAGGAAGGTAGAATCTATTGAGTTGTAAGTGATCTGAACATTTCATGATGATAGCACTTTCCTAAGGGGGTCAAACCATGTCCCAAAGGTCACCGGATCTGGTTGTCAATTTAAAGAAGTAGTCCAGTTACACATTTGTGGGCTTATAACTTGGCTTCTGAATGTCCTAGAGAGATCAGGGTTGTTTTAGTGTACTCCAATCAACAGCCCCTACAACCACAAAAAGGAATGGAGTCATTAGCACTTATGGTTCTTAAATGGCACCCAGAATTATGTTACACGAAGCACAATTTCACATCATTCTGGGTCCATTTGTGTGAAAACAAGGTCCAATCAGGCTGAAACGTTACAGGAAGGTAGAATCTATTGAGTTGTAAGTGATCTGAACGTTTCATGATGATCGCACATTCCTATAGGGGGTCAAACCATGTCCCAAAGGTCACCGAGCCTGGTGTCAATTTGAAGAAGTAGTCCCGTTACACATTTGTGGGCTTATAACTTGGCTTCTGAATGTCCTAGAGAGATCAGGTTTGTTTTAATGTACTCCAACCAACAGCCCCTACAACCACAAAAAGGAATGGAGTCATTAGCACTTATGGTTTGTAAATGGCACCCAGAATTATGTTGCACGAAGCACAATTTCACATCAATCTGGGTCCATCTGTGTGAAAACAAGGTGCAATCAGGCTGAAACGCTACAAGAAGGTAGAATCTATTGAGTTGTAAGTGATCTGAACGTTTCAAGATGATCGCACATTCCTATAGGGGGTCAAACAATGTCCCAAAGGTCACCGGGCCTGGTGTCACTTTAAAGAAGTAGTCCAGTTACACATTTGTGGGCTTATAACTTGGCTTCTGAATGTCCTAGAGAGGTTAGGTTTGTTTTAGTGTACTCCAATCAACAGCCCCTACAACCACAAAAAGGAATGGAGTCATTAGCACTTATGGTTTGTAAATGGCACCCAGAATTATGTTGCACAAAGCACAATTTCACATCATTCTGGGTTCATTTGTGTGAAAACAAGGTCCAATCAGGCTGAAACATTACAGGAAGGTAGAATCTATTGAGTTGTAAGTGATCTGAACGTTTCATGATGATAGCTCTTTCCTAAGGGGGTCAAACCATGTCCCAAAGGTCACCGGATCTGGTGTCAATTTAAAGAAGTAGTCCAGTTACACATTTGTGGGCTTATAACTTGGCTTCTGAATGTCCTAGAGAGATCAGGTTTGTTTTAATGTACTCCAACCAACAGCCCCTACAACCACAAAAAGGAATGGAGTCATTAGCACTTATGGTTTGTAAATGGCACCCAGAATTATGCTGCACTAAGCAAAATTTCACATCATTCTGGGTTCATTTGTGTGAAAACAAGGTCCAATCAGGCTGAAACGTTACAAGAAGGTAGAATCTATTGAGTTGTTAGTGATCTGAACGTTTCATGATGATCGCACATTCCTATAGGGGGTCAAACCATGTCCCAAAGGTCACCGGGCTGGGTGTCACTTTAAAGAAGTAGTCCATTTACACCTTTGAGGGCTTATAATTTGGCTTCTGAATGTCCTAGAGAGATCAGGTTTGTTTTAGTGTACTCCAATCAACATTCCCTACAACCTCAAAAAGGAATGGAGTCATTAGCACTTATGGTTTTTAAATGGCACCCAGAATTATGTTGCACGAAGCACAATTTCACATCATTCTGGATCCATTTGTGAGAAAACAAGGTCCAATCAGGCTGAAACGCTACAAGAAGGTAGAATCTATTGAGTTGTAAGTGATCTGAACGTTTCAAGATGATCGCACATTCCTATAGGGGGTAAAACCATGTCCCAAAGGTCACCGGGCCTGGTGTCACTTTAAAGAAGTAGTCCAGTTACACCTTTGTGGGCTTATAACTTGGCTTCTGAATGTCCTAGAGAGGTTAGGTTTGTTTTAGTGTACTCCAATCAACAGCCCCTACAACCACAAAAAGGAATGGAGTCATTAGCACTTATGGTTTGTAAATGGCACCCAGAATTATGTTGCACGAAGCACAATTTCACGTCATTCTGGGTTCATTTCTGTGAAAACAAGGTCCAATCAGGCTGAAACGTTACAGGAAGGTAGAATCTATTGAGTTGTAAGTGATCTGAACGTTTCATGATGATAGCACTTTCCTAAGGGGGTCAAACCATGTCCCAAAGGTCACCGGATCTGGTGTCAATTTAAAGAAGTAGTCCAGTTACACATTTGTGGGCTTATAACTTGGCTTCTGAATGTCCTAGAGAGGTAAGGTTTGTTTTAGTGTACTCGAATCAACAGCCCCTACAACCACAAAAAGGAATGGAGTCATTAGCGCTTATGGTTTGTAAATGGCACCCAGAATTATGTTGCACGAAGCACAATTTCACATCATTCTGGGTTCATTTGTGTGAAAACAAGGTCCAATCAGGCTGAAACGCTACAGGAAGGTAGAATCTATTGAGTTGTAAGTGATCTGAACGTTTCATGATGATAGCACTTTCCTAAGGGGGTCAAACCATGTCCCAAAGGTCCCCGGATCTGGTGTCAATTTAAAGAAGTAGTCCAGTTACACCTTTGTGGGCTTATAACTTGGCTTCTGAATGCCCTAGAGAGATCAGGTTTGTTTTAGTATACTCCAATCAACAGCCCCTACAACCACAAAAAGGAATGGAGTCATTAGCACTTATGGTTTTTAAATGGCACCCAGAATTATGTTGCACGAAGCACAATTTCACATCATTCTGGGTTCATTTGTGTGAAAACAAGGTCCAATTAGGCTGAAACGTTACAGGAAACTAAAATCTATTGAGTTGTAAGTGATCTGAACGTTTCAAGATGATCGCACATTCCTATAGGGGGTCAAACCATGTCCCAAAGGTCACCGGGCCTGGTGTCACTTTAAAGAAGCAGTCCAGTTACACCTTTGTGGGCTTATAACTTGGCTTCTGAATGTCCTAGAGAAGTTAGGTTTGTTTTAGTGTTCTCCAATCAGCAGCCCCTACAACCACAAAAAGGAATGGAGTCATTAGCACTTATGGTTTGTAAATGGCACCCAGAATTATGTTGCACGAAGCACAATTTCACATCATTCTGGGTTCATTTGTGTGAAAACAAGGTCCAATCAGGCTGAAACATTACAGGAAGGTAGAATCTATTGAGTTGTAAGTGATCTGAACGTTTCATGATGATAGCACTTTCCTAAGAGGGTCAAACCATGTCCCAAAGGTCACCGGATCTGGTGTCAATTTAAAGAAGTAGTCCAGTTACACATTTGTGGGCTTATAACTTGGCTTCTGAATGTTCTAGAGAGATCAGGTTTGTTTTAATGTACTCCAACCAACAGCCCCTACAACCTCAAAAATGAATGGAGTCATTAGCACTTATGGTTTTGAAATGGCACCCAGAATTATGTTGCACGAAGCACAATTTCACATCATTCTGGGTTCATTTGTTTGAAAACAAGGTCCAATCAGGCTGAAACGTTACAGGAAGGTAGAATCTATTGAGTTGTAAGTGATCTGAACGTTTCATGATGATAGCACTTTCCTAAGGGGGTCAAACCATGTCCCAAAGGTCACCGGGCCTGGTGTCACTTTAAAGAAGTAGTCCATTTACACCTTTGAGGGCTCATAACTTGGCTTCTGAATGTCCTAGAGAGATCAGGTTTGTTTTAGTGTATTCCAATCAACAGCCCCTACAACCTCAAAAAGGAATGGAGACATTAGCACTTATGGTTTTGAAATGGCACCCAGAATTATGTTGCACGAAGCACAATTTCACATCATTCTGGGTTCATTTGTGTGAAAACAAGGTCCAATGAGGCTGAAATGTTACAGGAAGGTAGAATCTATTGAGTTGTAAGTTATCTGAACGTTTCATGATGATAGCACTTTCCTAAGGGGGTCAAACCATGTCCCAAAGGTCACCGGATCTGGTGTCAATTTAAAGAAGTCGTCCAGTTACACATTTGTGGGCTTATAACTTGGCTTCTGAATGTCCTAGAGAGATCAGGTTTGTTTTAGTGTACTCCAATCAACAGCCCCTACAACCCCAAAAAGGAATGGAGTCATTAGCACTTATGGTTTGTAAATGGCACCCAGAATTATGTTGCACGAAGCACAATTTCACATCATTCTGGGTCCATTTGTGTGAAAACAAGGTCCAATCAGGCTGAAACGCTACAAGAAGGTAGAATCTATTGAGTTGTAAGTGATCTGAACATTTCAAGATGATCGCACATTCCTATAGGGGGTAAAACCATGTCCCAAAGGTCACCTGGCCTGGTGTCACTTTAAAGAAGTAGTCCAGTTACACCTTTGTGGGCTTATAATTTGGCTTCTGAATGTCCTAGAGAGGTTAGGTTTGTTTTAGTGTACTACAATCAAGAGCCCCTACAACCACAAAAAGGAATGGAGTCATTAGCACTTATGGTTTGTAAATGGCACCCAGAATTATGTTGCACGAAGCACAATTTCACATCATTCTGGGTTCATTTGTGTGAAAACAAGGTCCAATCAGGCTCAAACGTTACAGGAAGGTAGAATCTATTGAGTTGTAAGTGATCTGAATGTTTCATGATGATAGCACTTTCCTAAGGGGGTCAAACCATGTCCCAAAGGTCACCGGATCTGGTGTCAATTTAAAGAAGTAGTCCCGTTACGCATTTGTGGGCTTATAACTTGGCTTCTGAATGTCCTAGAGAGATCAGGTTTGTTTTAATGTACTCCAACCAACAGCCTCTACAACCACAAAAAGGAATGGAGTCATTAGCACTTATGGTTTGTAAATGGCACACAGAATTATGTTGCACGAAGCACAATTTCACATCATTCTGGGTTCATTTGTGTGAAAACAAGGTCCAATCAGGCTGAAATGTTACAGGAAGGTAGAATCTATTGAGTTGTAAGTGATCTGAACGTTTCATGATGATAGCACTTTCCTAAGGTGGTCAAACCATGTCCCAAAGGTCCCCGGATCTGGTGTCAATTTAAAGAAGTAGTCCAGTTACACCTTTGTGGGCTTATAACTTGGCTTCTGAATGCCCTAAAGAGATCAGGTTTGTTTTAGTATACTCCAATCAACAGCCCCTACAACCACAAAAAGGAATGGAGTCATTAGCACTTCTGGTTTTTAAATGGCACCCAGAATTATGTTGCACGAAGCACAATTTCACATCATTCTGGGTTCATTTGTGTGAAAACAAGGTCCAATTAGGCTGAAACGTTACAGGAAACTAAAATCTAGTGAGTTGTAAGTGATCTGAACGTTTCAAGATGATTGCACATTCCTATAGGGGGTCAAACCATGTCCCAAAGGTCACCGGGCCTGGTTTCACTTTAAAGAAGCAGTCCAGTTACACCTTTGTGGGCTTATAACTTGGCTTCTGAATGTCCTAGAGAGGTTAGGTTTGTTTTAGTGTTCTCCAATCAACAGCCCCTACAACCACAAAAAGGAATGGAGTCATTAGCACTTATGGTTTGTAAATGGCACCCAGAATTATGCTGCACGAAGCACAATTTCACATCATTCTGGGTTCATTTGTGTGAAAACAAGGTCCAATCAGGCTGAAACGTTACAGGAAGGTAGAATCTATTGAGTTGTCAGCGATCTGAATGTTTCATGATGATAGCACTTTCCTAAGGGGGTCAAACCATGTCCCAAGGTCACCGGATCTGGTGTCAATTTAAAGAAGTAGTCCAGTTACACATTTGTGGGCTTATAACTTGGCTTCTGAATGTCCTAGAGAGATCAGGTTTGTTTTAATGTACTCCAACCAACAGCCCCTACAACCACCAAATGGAATGGAGTCATTAGCACTTATGGTTTGTAAATGGCACCCAGAATTATGCTGCACTAAGCACAATTTCACATCATTCTGGGTTCATTTGTGTGAAAACAAGGTCCAATCAGTCTGAAACGTTACAGGAAGGTAGAATCTATTGAGTTGTAAGCGATCTGAATGTTTCATGATGATAGCACTTTCCTAAGGGGGTCAAACCATGTCCCAAAGGTCACCGGATCTGGTGTCAATTTAAAGTAGTCCAGTTACACATTTGTGGGCTTATAACTTGGCTTCTGAATGTCCTAGAGAGATCAGGTTTGTTTTAATGTACTCCAACCAACAGCCCCTACAACCAAAAAAAGGAATGGAGTCATCAGCACTTATGGTTTGTAAATGGCACCCAGAATTATGCTGCACTAAGCACAATTTCACATCGATCTGGGTCATTTGTGTGAAAACAAGGTCCAATCAGGCTGAAAAGTTACAAGAAGGTAGAATCTATTGAGTTGTAATTGATCTGAACGTTTCATGATGATCGCACATTCCTATAGGGGGTCAAACCATGTCCCAAAGGTCACCGGGCCTGGTGTCACTTTAAAGAAGTAGTCCAGTTACACCTTTGAGGGCTTATAACTTGGCTTCTGAATGTCCTAGAGAGATCAGTTTGTTTTAGTGTACTCCAATCAACAGCCCCTACAACCTCAAAAAGGAATGGAGTCATTAGCACTTATGGTTTTTAAATGGCACCCAGAATTATGTTGCTTGTAGCACAATTTCACATCATTCTGGGTTCATTTGTGTGAAAACAAGGTCCAATCAGGCTGAAATGTTACAGGAAGGTAGAATCTATTGAGTTGTAAGTGATCTGAGCGTTTCATGATGATAGCACTTTCCTAAGGGGGTCAAACCATGTCCCAAAGGTCACCGGATCTGGTGTCAATTTAAAGAAGTAGTCCAGTTACACAGTTACCTATAGGAATGTGCGATCATCTTTAAACGTTCAGATCACTTACAACTCAATAGATTCTACCTTCTTGTAGCGTTTCAGCCTGATTGGACCTTGTTTTCACACAAATGAACCCAGAATGATGTGAAATTGTGCTTCGTGCAACATAATTCTGGGTGCCATTTACAAACCTTAAGTGTTAATGACTCCATTCCTTTTTGTGTTTCTAGGGGCTGTTGATCGGAGAACACTAAAACAAACCTAACCTCTCTAGGACATTCAGAAGCCAAGTTATAAGCCCACAAAGGTGTAACTGGACTGCTTCTTTAAAGTGACACCAGGCCCGGTGACCTTTGGGACATGGTTTGACCCCCTATAGGAATGTGCGATCATCTTGAAATGTTCAGATCACTTACAACTCAATAGATTTTAGTTTCCTGTAACGTTTCAGCCTGATTGGACCTTGTTTTCACACAAATGAACCCAGAATGATGTGAAATTGTGCTTCGTGCAACATAATTCTGTGTGCCATTTACAAACCATAAGTGCTAATGACTCCATTCCTTTTTGTGGTTGTAGGGGCTGTTGGTTGGAGTACATTAAAACAAACCTGATCTCTCTAGGACATTCAGAAGCCAAGTTATAAGCCCACAAATGTGTAACGGGACTACTTCTTTAAATTGACACCAGATCCGGTGACCTTTGGGACATGGTTTGACCCCCTTAGGAAAGTGCTATCATCATGAAACGTTCAGATCAATTACAACTCAATAGATTCTACCTTCCTGTAACGTTTGAGCCTGATTGGACCTTGTTTTCACACAAATGAACCCAGAATGATGTGAAATTGTGCTTCGTGCAACATAATTCTGGGTGCCATTTACAAACCATAAGTGCTAATGACTCCATTCCTTTTTGGGTTGTAGGGGCTGTTGATTGGAGTACACTAAAACAAACCTGATCTCTCTGGGACATTCAGAAGCCAAGTTATAAGCCCACAAATGTGTAACTGGACGACTTCTTTAAATTGACACCAGATCCGGTGACCTTTGGGACATGGTTTGACCCCCTTAGGAAAGTGCTATCATCATGAAACGTTCAGATCACTTACAACTCAATAGATTCTACCTTCCTGTAACGTTTCAGCCTCATTGGACCTTGTTTTCACACAAATGAACCCAGAATGATGTGAAATTGTGCTTCGTGCAACAAAATTCTGGATGCCATTTAAAAACCATAAGTGCTAATGAGTCCATTCCTTTTTGAGGTTGTAGGGGCTGTTGATTGGAGTACACTAAAACAAACCTACCCTCTCTAGGACATTCAGAAGCCAAGTTATAAGCACACAAAGGTGTAACTGGACTACTTCTTTAAAGTGACACCAGGCCCGGTGACCTTTGGGACATGGTTTTACCACCTATAGGAATGTGCGATCATCTTGAAACGTTCAGATCACTTACAACTCAATAGATTCTACCTTCTTGTAGCGTTTCAGCCTGATTGGACCTTGTTTTCACACAAATGGACCCAGAATGATGTGAAATTGTGCTTCGTGCAACATAATTCTGGGTGCCATTTAAAACCTATAAGTGCTAATGACTCCATTCCTTTTTGTGGTTGTAGGGGCTGTTGATTGGAGTACACTAAAACAACCCTGATCTCTCTAGGACATTCAGAAGCCAAGTTATGAGCCCACAAATGTGTAACTGGACTACTTCTTTAAATTGACACCAGATCCGGTGACCTTTGGGACATGGTTTGACCCCCTTAGGAAAGTGCTATCATCATGAAACGTTCAGATCACTTACAACTCAATAGATTCTACCTTCCTGTAACGTTTCAGCCTTATTGGACCTTGTTTTCACACAAATGAACCCAGAATGATGTGAAATTGAGCTTCGTGCAACATAATTCTGGGTGCCATTTACAAACCATAAGTGCTAATGACTCCATTCTTTTTTGTGGTTGTAGGGGCTGTTGATTGGAGAACACTAAAACAAACCTAACCTCTCTAGGACATTCAGAAGCCAAGTTATAAGCCCACAAAGGTGTAACTGGACTGCTTCTTTAAAGTGACACCAGGCCCGGTGACCTTTGGGACATGGTTTGACCCCCTATAGGAAAGTGCTATCATCATGAAACGTTCAGATCACTTACAACTCAATAGATTCTACCTTCCTGTAACATTTCAGCCTGATTGGACCTTGTTTTCACACAAATGAACCCAGAATGATGTGAAATTGTGCTACGTGCAACATAATTCTGGATGCCATTTAAAAACCATAAGTGCTAATGACTCCATTCCTTTTTGAGGTTGTAGGGGCTGTTGATTGGAGTACACTAAAACAAACCTAACCTCTCTAGGACATTCAGAAGCCAAGTTATAAGCACACAAAGGTGTAACTGGACTACTTCTTTAAAGTGACACCAGGCCCGGTGACCTTTGGGACATGGTTTTACCACCTATAGGAATGTGCGATCATCTTGAAACGTTCAGATCACTTACAACTCAATAGATTCTACCTTCTTGTAGCGTTTCAGCCTGATTGGACCTTGTTTTCACACAAATGGACCCAGAATGATGTGAAATTGTGCTTCGTGCAACATAATTCTGGGTGCCATTTAAAAACCATAAGTGCTAATGACTCCATTCCTTTTTGTGGTTGTAGGGGCTGTTGATTGGAGTACACTAAAACAACCCTGATCTCTCTAGGACATTCAGAAGCCAAGTTATAAGCCCACAAATGTGTAACTGGACTGCTTCTTTAAAGTGACACCAGGCCCGGTGACCTTTGGGACATGGTTTGACCCCCTATAGGAATGTGCGATCATCTTGAAATGTTCAGATCACTTACAACTCAATAGATTTTAGTTTCCTGTAACGTTTCAGCCTGATTGGACCTTGTTTTCACACAAATGAACCCAGAATGATGTGAAATTGTGCTTCGTGCAACATAATTCTGTGTGCCATTTACAAACCATAAGTGCTAATGACTCCATTCCTTTTTGTGGTTGTAGGGGCTGTTGGTTGGAGTACATTAAAACAAACCTGATCTCTCTAGGACATTCAGAAGCCAAGTTATAAGCCCACAAATGTGTAACGGGACTACTTCTTTAAATTGACACCAGATCCGGTGACCTTTGGGACATGGTTTGACCCCCTTAGGAAAGTGCTATCATCATGAAACGTTCAGATCAATTACAACTCAATAGATTCTACCTTCCTGTAACGTTTGAGCCTGATTGGACCTTGTTTTCACACAAATGAACCCAGAATGATGTGAAATTGTGCTTCGTGCAACATAATTCTGGGTGCCATTTACAAACCATAAGTGCTAATGACTCCATTCCTTTTTGGGTTGTAGGGGCTGTTGATTGGAGTACACTAAAACAAACCTGATCTCTCTGGGACATTCAGAAGCCAAGTTATAAGCCCACAAATGTGTAACTGGACGACTTCTTTAAATTGACACCAGATCCGGTGACCTTTGGGACATGGTTTGACCCCCTTAGGAAAGTGCTATCATCATGAAACGTTCAGATCACTTACAACTCAATAGATTCTACCTTCCTGTAACGTTTCAGCCTCATTGGACCTTGTTTTCACACAAATGAACCCAGAATGATGTGAAATTGTGCTTCGTGCAACAAAATTCTGGATGCCATTTAAAAACCATAAGTGCTAATGAGTCCATTCCTTTTTGAGGTTGTAGGGGCTGTTGATTGGAGTACACTAAAACAAACCTACCCTCTCTAGGACATTCAGAAGCCAAGTTATAAGCACACAAAGGTGTAACTGGACTACTTCTTTAAAGTGACACCAGGCCCGGTGACCTTTGGGACATGGTTTTACCACCTATAGGAATGTGCGATCATCTTGAAACGTTCAGATCACTTACAACTCAATAGATTCTACCTTCTTGTAGCGTTTCAGCCTGATTGGACCTTGTTTTCACACAAATGGACCCAGAATGATGTGAAATTGTGCTTCGTGCAACATAATTCTGGGTGCCATTTAAAACCTATAAGTGCTAATGACTCCATTCCTTTTTGTGGTTGTAGGGGCTGTTGATTGGAGTACACTAAAACAACCCTGATCTCTCTAGGACATTCAGAAGCCAAGTTATGAGCCCACAAATGTGTAACTGGACTACTTCTTTAAATTGACACCAGATCCGGTGACCTTTGGGACATGGTTTGACCCCCTTAGGAAAGTGCTATCATCATGAAACGTTCAGATCACTTACAACTCAATAGATTCTACCTTCCTGTAACGTTTCAGCCTTATTGGACCTTGTTTTCACACAAATGAACCCAGAATGATGTGAAATTGAGCTTCGTGCAACATAATTCTGGGTGCCATTTACAAACCATAAGTGCTAATGACTCCATTCTTTTTTGTGGTTGTAGGGGCTGTTGATTGGAGAACACTAAAACAAACCTAACCTCTCTAGGACATTCAGAAGCCAAGTTATAAGCCCACAAAGGTGTAACTGGACTGCTTCTTTAAAGTGACACCAGGCCCGGTGACCTTTGGGACATGGTTTGACCCCCTATAGGAAAGTGCTATCATCATGAAACGTTCAGATCACTTACAACTCAATAGATTCTACCTTCCTGTAACATTTCAGCCTGATTGGACCTTGTTTTCACACAAATGAACCCAGAATGATGTGAAATTGTGCTACGTGCAACATAATTCTGGATGCCATTTAAAAACCATAAGTGCTAATGACTCCATTCCTTTTTGAGGTTGTAGGGGCTGTTGATTGGAGTACACTAAAACAAACCTAACCTCTCTAGGACATTCAGAAGCCAAGTTATAAGCACACAAAGGTGTAACTGGACTACTTCTTTAAAGTGACACCAGGCCCGGTGACCTTTGGGACATGGTTTTACCACCTATAGGAATGTGCGATCATCTTGAAACGTTCAGATCACTTACAACTCAATAGATTCTACCTTCTTGTAGCGTTTCAGCCTGATTGGACCTTGTTTTCACACAAATGGACCCAGAATGATGTGAAATTGTGCTTCGTGCAACATAATTCTGGGTGCCATTTAAAAACCATAAGTGCTAATGACTCCATTCCTTTTTGTGGTTGTAGGGGCTGTTGATTGGAGTACACTAAAACAACCCTGATCTCTCTAGGACATTCAGAAGCCAAGTTATAAGCCCACAAATGTGTAACTGGACTACTTCTTTAAATTGACACCAGATCCGGTGACCTTTGGGACATGGTTTGACCCCCTTAGGAAAGTGCTATCATCATGAAACGTTCAGATCACTTACAACTCAATAGATTCTACCATCCTGTAACGTTTCAGCCTGATTGGACCTTGTTTTCACACAAATGAACCCAGAATGATGTGAAATTGTGCTTCGTGCAACATAATTCTGGGTGCCATTTACAAACCATAAGTGCTAATGACTCCATTCCTTTTTGTGGTTGTAGGGGCTGTTGATTGGAGAACACTAAAACAAACCTAACCTCTCTAGGACATTCAGAAGCCAAGTTATAAGCCCACAAAGGTGTAACTGGACTGCTTCTTTAAGGTGACACCTGGCCCGGTGACCTTTGGGACATGGTTTGACCCCCTATAGGAATGTGCGATTATCTTGAAACGTTCAGATCACTTACAACTCAATAGATTCTACCTTCCTGTAACATTTCAGCCTGATTGGACCTTGTTTTCACACAAATGAACCCAGAATGATGTGAAATTATGCTTCGTACAACATAATTCTGGGTGCCATTTAAAAACCAGAAGTGCTAATGAATCCATTCCTTTTTAAGGTTGTAGGGGCTGTTGATTGGAGTACACTAAAACAAACCTGATCTCTCTAGGATATTCAGAAGCCAAGTTATAAGCCCTCAAAGGTGTAACTGGACTACTTCTTTAAAGTGACACCAGGCCCGGTGACCTTTGGGACATGGTTTGACCCCCTATAGGAATGTGCGATCATCATGAAACGTTCAGATCACTTACAACTCAATAGATTCTACCTTCTTGTAATGTTTCAGCCTGATTGGACCTTGTTTTCATACAAATGAACCCAGAATGATGTGAAATTGTGCTTCGTGCAACATAATCCTGGGTGCCATTTACAAACCATAAGTGCTAATGACTCCATTCCTTTTTGTGGTTGTAGGGGCTGTTGGTTGGAGTACATTAAAACAAACCTGATCTCTCTAGGACATTCAGAAGCCAAGTTATAAGCCCACAAATGTGTAACGGGACTACTTCTTCAAATTGACACCAGATCCGGTGACCTTTGGGACATGGTTTGACCCCCTTAGGAAAGTGCTATCATCATGAAACGTTCAGATCACTTACAACTCAATAGATTCTACCTTCTTGTAATGTTTCAGCCTGATTGGACCTTGTTTTCATACAAATGAACCCAGAATGATGTGAAATTGTGCTTCGTGCAACATAATTCTGGGTGCCATTTACAAACCATAAGTGCTAATGACTCCATTCCTTTTTGTGGTTGTAGGGGCTGTTGATTGGAGAACACTAAAACAAACCTAACCTCTCTAGGACATTCAGAAGCCAAGTTATAAGCCCACAAAGGTGTAACTGGACTGCTTCTTTAAGGTGACACCTGGCCCGGTGACCTTTGGGACATGGTTTGACCCCCTATAGGAATGTGCGATTATCTTGAAACGTTCAGATCACTTACAACTCAATAGATTCTACCTTCCTGTAACATTTCAGCCTGATTGGACCTTGTTTTCACACAAATGAACCCAGAATGATGTGAAATTATGCTTCGTACAACATAATTCTGGGTGCCATTTAAAAACCAGAAGTGCTAATGAATCCATTCCTTTTTAAGGTTGTAGGGGCTGTTGATTGGAGTACACTAAAACAAACCTGATCTCTCTAGGATATTCAGAAGCCAAGTTATAAGCCCTCAAAGGTGTAACTGGACTACTTCTTTAAAGTGACACCAGGCCCGGTGACCTTTGGGACATGGTTTGACCCCCTATAGGAATGTGCGATCATCATGAAACGTTCAGATCACTTACAACTCAATAGATTCTACCTTCTTGTAATGTTTCAGCCTGATTGGACCTTGTTTTCATACAAATGAACCCAGAATGATGTGAAATTGTGCTTCGTGCAACATAATCCTGGGTGCCATTTACAAACCATAAGTGCTAATGACTCCATTCCTTTTTGTGGTTGTAGGGGCTGTTGGTTGGAGTACATTAAAACAAACCTGATCTCTCTAGGACATTCAGAAGCCAAGTTATAAGCCTACAAATGTGTAACGGGACTACTTCTTCAAATTGACACCAGATCCGGTGACCTTTGGGACATGGTTTGACCCCCTTAGGAAAGTGCTATCATCATGAAACGTTCAGATCACTTACAACTCAATAGATTCTACCTTCCTGTAACGTTTCAGCCTGATTGGACCTTGTTTTCACACAAATGAACCCAGAATGATGTGAAATTGTGCTTCGTGCAACATAATTCTGGGTGCCATTTACAAACCATAAGTGCTAATGACTCCATTCCTTTTTGTGGTTGTACGGGCTGTTGATTGGAGAACACTAAAACAAACCTAACCTCTCTAGGACATTCAGAAGCCAAGTTATAAGCCCACAAAGGTGTAACTGGACTGCTTCTTTAAAGTGACACCAGGCCCGGTGACCTTTGGGACATGGTTTGACCCCCTATAGGAATGTGCGATCATCTTGAAACGTTCAGATCACTTACAACTCAATAGATTATACCTTCCTGTAACATTTCAGCCTGATTGGACCTTGTTTTCACACAAATGAACCCAGAATGATGTGAAAATGTGCTTCGTGCAACATAATTCTGGGTGCCATTTAAAAACCATAAGTGCTAATGACTCCATTCCTTTTTGTGGTTGTAGGGGCTGTTGATTGGAGTATACTAAAACAAACCTGATCTCTCTAGGACATTCAGAAGCCAAGTTATAAGCACACAAAGGTGTAACTGGACTACTTCTTTAAAGTGACACCAGGCCCGGTGACCTTTGGGACATGGTTTTACCACCTATAGGAATGTGCGATCATCTTGAAACGTTCAGATCACTTACAACTCAATAGATTCTACCTTCTTGTAGCGTTTCAGCCTGATTGGACCTTGTTTTCACACAAATGGACCCAGAATGATGTGAAATTGTGCTTCGTGCAACATAATTCTGGGTGCCATTTAAAAACCATAAGTGCTAATGACTCCATTCCTTTTTGTGGTTGTAGGGGCTGTTGATTGGAGTACACTAAAACAACCCTGATCTCTCTAGGACATTCAGAAGCCAAGTTATAAGCCCACAAATGTGTAACTGGACTACTTCTTTAAATTGACACCAGATCCGGTGACCTTTGGGACATGGTTTGACCCCCTTAGGAAAGTGCTATCATCATGAAACGTTCAGATCACTTACAACTCAATAGATTCTACCATCCTGTAACGTTTCAGCCTGATTGGACCTTGTTTTCACACAAATGAACCCAGAATGATGTGAAATTGTGCTTCGTGCAACATAATTCTGGGTGCCATTTACAAACCATAAGTGCTAATGACTCCATTCCTTTTTGTGGTTGTAGGGGCTGTTGATTGGAGAACACTAAAACAAACCTAACCTCTCTAGGACATTCAGAAGCCAAGTTATAAGCCCACAAAGGTGTAACTGGACTGCTTCTTTAAAGTGACACCTGGCCCGGTGACCTTTGGGACATGGTTTGACCCCCTATAGGAATGTGCGATTATCTTGAAACGTTCAGATCACTTACAACTCAATAGATTCTACCTTCCTGTAACATTTCAGCCTGATTGGACCTTGTTTTCACACAAATGAACGCAGAATGATGTGAAATTATGTTTCGTACAACATAATTCTGGGTGCCATTTAAAAACCAGAAGTGCTAATGAATCCATTCCTTTTTAAGGTTGTAGGGGCTGTTGATTGGAGTACACTAAAACAAACCTGATCTCTCTAGGATATTCAGAAGCCAAGTTATAAGCCCTCAAAGGTGTAACTGGACTACTTCTTTAAAGTGACACCAGGCCCGGTGACCTTTGGGACATGGTTTGACCCCCTATAGGAATGTGCGATCATCATGAAACGTTCAGATCACTTACAACTCAATAGATTCTACCTTCTTGTAATGTTTCAGCCTGATTGGACCTTGTTTTCATACAAATGAACCCAGAATGATGTGAAATTGTGCTTCGTGCAACATAATCCTGGGTGCCATTTACAAACCATAAGTGCTAATGAATCCATTCCTTTTTGAGGTTGTAGGGGCTGTTGATTGGAGTACACTAAAACAAACCTGATCTCTCTAGGATATTCAGAAGCCAAGTTATAAGCCCTCAAAGGTGTAACTGGACTACTTCTTTAAAGTGACACCAGGCCCGGTGACCTTTGGGACATGGTTTGACCCCCTATAGGAAAGTGCTATCATCATGAAACGTTCAGATCACTTACAACTCAATAGATTCTACCTTCCTGTAAAATTTCAGCCTGATTGGACCTTGTTTTCATACAAATGAACCCAGAATGATGTGAAATTGTGCTTCGTGCAACATAATTCTGGGTGCCATTTAAAAACCATAAGTGCTAATGACTCCATTCCTTTTTGTGGTTGTAGGGGCTGTTGATTGGAGTACACTAAAACAACACTGATCTCTCTAGGACATTCAGAAGCCAAGTTATAAGCCCACAAATGTGTAACTGGACTACTTCTTTAAATTGACACCAGATACGGTGACCTTTGGGACATGGTTTGACCCCCTTAGGAAAGTGCTATCATCATGAAACGTTCAGATCACTTACAACTCAATAGATTCTACCTTCCTGTAACGTTTCAGCCTGATTGGACCTTGTTTTCACACAAATGAACCCAGAATGATGTGAAATTGTGCTTCGTGCAACATAATTCTGGGTGCCATTTACAAACCATAGGTGCTAATGACTCCATTCCTTTTTGTGGTTGTAGGGGATGTTGATTGGAGAACACTAAAACAAACCTAACCTCTCTAGGACATTCAGAAGCCAAGTTATAAGCCCACAAAGGTGTAACTGGACTGCTTCTTTAAAGTGACACCAGGCCCGGTGACCTTTGGGACATGGTTTGACCCCCTATAGGAATGTGCTATCATCTTGAAACGTTCAGATCACTTACAACTCAATAGATTCTACCTTCCTGTAACATTTCAGCCTGATTGGACCTTGTTTTCACACAAATGAACCCAGAATGATGTGAAATTTGCTTCGTACAACATAATTCTGGGTGCCATTTAAAAACCATAAGTGCTAATGAATCCATTCCTTTTTGAGGTTGTAGGGGCTGTTGATTGGAGTACACTAAAACAAACCTGATCTCTCTAGGATATTCAGAAGCCAAGTTATAAGCCCTCAAAGGTGTAACTGGACTACTTCTTTAAATTGACACCAGGCCCGGTGACCTTTGGGACATGGTTTGACCCCCTATAGGAATGTGCGATCATCAGGAAACGTTCAGATCACTTACAACTCAATAGATTCTACCTTCTTGTAATGTTTCAGCCTGATTGGACCTTGTTTTCATACAAATGAACCCAGAATGATGTGAAATTGTGCTTCGTGCAACATAATTCTGGGTGCCATTTACAAACCATAAGTGCTAATGACTCCATTCCTTTTTGTGGTTGTAGGGGCTGTTGGTTTGAGTACATTAAAACAAACCTGATCTCTCTAGGACATTCAGAAGCCAAGTTATAAGCCCACAAATGTGTAACGGGACTACTTCTTCAAATTGACACCAGATCCGGTGACCTTTGGGACATGGTTTGACCCCCTTAGGAAAGTGCTATCATCATGAAACGTTCAGATCACTTACAACTCAATAGATTCTACCTTCCTGTAACGTTTCAGCCTGATTGGACCTTGTTTTCACACAAATGGACCCAGAATGATGTGAAATTGTGATTCGTGCAACATAATTCTGGGTGCCATTTAAGAACCATAAGTGCTAATGACTCCATTCCTTTTTGTGGTTGTAGGGGCTGTTGATTGGAGTACACTAAAACAAACCTGATCTCTCTAGGACATTCAGAAGCCAAGTTATAAGCCCACAAATGTGTAACTGGACTACTTCTTTAAATTGACACCAGATACGGTGACCTTTGGGACATGGTTTGACCACCTGTGTGCACAACGCCTGTTTTAACTACTAAAGCCTGTTTATTATATTGTTCTACTTATTTGCTGTGAGGTTAATACTTAGAAAATTTGTATATTAATGTAAACAATAAAAAAAAATCACTGATTGTATGCTTTCTTTTAGATGTAATGGTCCAAACTCAGCCTTGTAGACATTTATTGCATCCTGTAGGTAAATACACAGAACAGGCTCAGGTCCAGGATGACCCAGCATGCTCTTCCATTCTGGCTGTTAGGGATTGTATCAATAACTCAATGCCTACTGATGTTTTCACCTAACGGTATTTATTTAGAATGCAGGTAAGATTTAACTATATTTGTTAGCAAAGCAGACTGATCTTGGGAATTTCACTGCAGCACTGATGTCCACCTCTCTGTACACATTAGAGAGAATTACCACTTTACAGCTAAACACATTTAATAAAGATATAGGCTACGCATTGCAGACAATAAAAACAAAGTTGTAAGCATTAGAATTATAATGATGACATTAAAGAACACTTGGAGGAATGTTCTTTATTTTTGACTAGAATCTCAACTCTTTAAATTAAAATGTAACTGCTTTTTATCCATTTTCAGCCATTAAGACACCCAATATAAAATAAGACTACTTATAAAATTATTTATAATTATATGTATGTATATAGATAGAGATCTTAATAAAATATATTCTTTGAATGGTGTTTTAATGAGCTGTATCATTTTTTACAGAAATAAGCAAGCAGCATTCCTTGTGTGTGTGTGTGTGTGTGTGTGCGCGCGCGCGTGTGCCTGCTCGCTTGTCCCTCCGTCGGCCGTGACGGGTGTGTGTGAGTGACTACAGACAAATGCATGAGAGAGTTAGCAGCCATGAAACAGCTTGATGAACTACTCTCCCCATGTGTTTTAAAAATGCTAATATGCTATGCTAAATCTGCTATGCTAAATAATGATTTCTCTATAGAACTACAAAGTCCGACTGGGGGAGGAGAGTACAGGACTGCACTATGGAGGGGGGCGGAGTTTACAGCTCCTCCTCCAGTTTAAAGAGACAGTACCCCAAAACGGCTTGTTCTCAAGACTCTCCTCAGAACAGGGGTAGATGAGGGTCTGTAGAGCAACAATAATGAGGAAATCAGACCAAAGAACTGCAGTTCCACTGTTTTTAGACCCCCAACTGAAGGATTTAGATGTAAAAAGGAATAACTTAAAAGCATGTTATGTCTCCTTTAAAGGCCCCGTGTGTGAAATTCACAGAAATCATAGTAAAAAGATCCGACTCTTTAGCACCACGCAGTTTAGAGTCGGTATATCAGCTATTGGAGCCCCCGAGGATCAAAAAGGTTTTTTTTTATCATTATTTAAAACTTTATTAACAAATATAACAAATACAATACAAAATCGTGATGCTGTAAACGGCAGCATGTCATCATCTATTTCCAGCTTTCAAGTCAGCGAACAGGTTAGTTGTTTTCATCTAACTTATTTTATTAATTTAATCTAAATAGGTTTTGAATAAGAAAAACTTTTTTATGTCAGTTATGTTTGCTAATAGCAAACGGCAGCTAGTTAGTGATGACTTCTGACTACAAAAAATGACAATATTTTGTTCATTTTATTTGAGAAATGTTATATTTCTATTTGCCATTTTGGAAATATACAAGGTAGTGTAGTCTGTAATTGTTTTCTCTCCGTAAACAGAGTCAGATATCATCCGATGGTTCATCAGTGGAGACAGACAGAGGACGAGGGAGAGGAAGAGGGCGAGGAAGAGGGAGAGGACAGACGTGTGCCAGCGCACAGAGAGGCAGAGGTGTTAGACATGCGACAGAAGCAGGGCAAGCATCCCAAGATGAAGGAGCCGAATTTGCTCAAACCAGCCGCAACGTCCCACGCACAAGAGGAAGAGGCAGAGCTGCAATAAAGTCTAGAAGATCGGCGCTTTCAAGAGCTGATGAGGAGAGTCGAGGAGCTTCAAAGGGAAAGAAGAGCAGAAATTGAGGTTTGTGTAAGATAATGAGCAAATTAATAATTATCTGGGTCAATATATGCCGTCCTGTCACTCATTTCATTCATATAAGTACATACGGTAATTCTATTTAACCGTATAGCAAGTGTTTGGAATTATATGTAGTTTTGTAAAACATTCAGTGTCCTACTTCTTTCCTAATACATATTATTTGTTTTTGATAGTACCTTTATTTTAGGAATTAGCCATTTAATATATATATTATTAATCAGCTACTCTTATAAACTTGTTAAAACATTTACAAAACATTGCTTTCTACTGTAATTCAATTAAATTAATCTTACAAAAATTCTAATCCTACTTTTCCCCCCAGCGCCTTGTACAGGGCATGAGCCTGGAGGACCACCGTCATCTCACCTCTCAACTTTTGGAAAGACAGCCAGGTCTGGTTTTTGATGTTTTGTTGGACAACCAACGCCGAGATAGGCACACCACACCCGTGCAGGCCCCTGCGTTAACATGGTGTACTTGTGGCAATTGCACAGATATGCCAACAGATGCAGAGCGCAAATGCTGTGGACAAGACTCTGTAAACTGTATAAGCCTTCTGCCCCATTTTAGACTTTACTGTTTGGATGAAGGTGTCCTGAGGATCCATCGTCAGTACAGAGCAGACCTCACCGTATTAGGACAGATTAGGGAACCAGGCGATGACAACAGGGAATACAGGTATGCTGCCTACCGGCACTTCATTTTCTGGCAGCATGGGTCACTTGGACATGGAAATCGAAGAGTCATCCCAAGTTGCTGTGTGGTCAAAATTAGGGAGAAATTTCCAGACCCTCATGGACAGTATACTGGTTTTCTTCCGGGAGTGTAACTGGTCAAAAGTTTACATGGGTTGTTGAAGTGTTTCTGATATTTTGTACACCTTTATATTGTAATTTATTATGTTGAATAAGTATTTTAGATAAATATTTTTTGAAACCCCAATGTTAGTGTTGTACAATAATGACAAATTTAGAGGTGGCTACTCTTCAGCCATGTATACTCTTGTAATGTGAAAAAAAAATCACATCTTTACAACTCCATAGTTTTGCATTACATTAGTGAGCTATTAATTTACACTCTTACAGGGTCAAGTCATGAAACAAAAAATATGTAATTTTCTGAAAGACATAAGAAATAAAGAAATTAGTACAGATGCACTTTTATTTGAATTAACCTTATTCAGAGTTTGAACAGACAAATTTGGAACACATTTTAATCTTGAAACATGATTTTACACACTTTAGGATAATAAAGAATAGATCTAACGTAAAAGACTGTGCAGAATTTATGTGCTACTTCAAGTAAAAAGAACAACATGTTAGCACAGTAGTAAAGACATCAAAGTGCAATATCTACATTTTTATGTACATTACATTAGTAACACGCAGCAGGTATAGAATACTCCATGTAAATGTAGACAAGATCGTCACTGGAGGCCTGTAGCTGTGTTGAGTTCTGATACTGTGAAAAAAGTATTGTAAGACAAGTGTAGGTAAAGAACTGAGCTGTAGTCAAAGGATGCTAAAATGACACATACCAAGACCTCGGCTGACTTGGATCTGCACTAGCTCCGAAATAGGTGGTGGAGCGATGGGTGGCACAAGACCGAGCCGTCTGGGGTCATCATCCCTCATTGATCTGGTACGAGGCATCCCAACTCCTCTCGCAAACCTCTCGTTGATTATTTTTGATTGGAGTACTGGAATGTATTCGTAGCCCTTTTCTGATTTTAGTGAATACACACTGTACCTTCTGGCATTCTTATTGTACTTCCGTTTGAATCTAAAAAATAGGACAATTGCATAATGAATTTCTGTCACGACAATGGGACAAACTTAAATAACGTGTAGTAACGTTAATACAGCTTTTTAATTGTAAGTGGTAGGCATTATTTTGGCTCAACTCTGACTGAAAAACAAGGTAAAACCTACATTAGTTGGCCTTCAGCATTCCTGATTGCTGGTCGATTAAGGTGAAAGTTATAATCCAGTGCTGCAAGGAGAACTCTGGCTTCATACACTTTGTAGGAGAAGGCTTGACGCTTGCTGGCATACATCAGAATGTGGTTCTGAAATGACTCAAGCAGGGCTGTTGATCTGTACAAATGAACAGTCAGTATGAGAGAGGACAACTGGTCACATGGCTAATAGCAGGGATGCTCCAAGTCAGTCCTGGAGGGCAGCTAACATGCATATTTAGTTCTGTCCCTGGTTAAATACAGCAGAATCAAATTTATCAGCAGTTCCATTAGCAGGCCTCAGTATAAATTAGACACCTTGAGTGTGTAGGCCAGCAGTTATATCTTCTTTAGTGTCTGTATGCACTGTTATTGTATGCATTATTTTCAGGAAATGTATTTGAGCAATTTTTAAAGTGACACTCAGTTGCTGGGAGGCAAAACAGCTAACGGAGCACCCCTGGCCTACAGCTTCACAAAAAAATACTTAAATAAGTCTCACATGTACCTGAAGTGCAGATATTTATGCACGTCCTTCTGCCAGCGTTTGTTCAAGACAATCTCCACAAGAGCTTTGTGACTCCTGGAATCCTTCTCGATCCACTGCTTCCCCTGCTGGTCATCAAGATGATCATGCTGGCAGTTTCCCATTGCCCATGTGTGAACATTGCAAACATGGTGTAGAATTCCAACCCAATGTGCCTGTGCAAAATTAAACACAATGCAAAACAGTATGAATATGACAGGTTTTTAGGTGGAGTTTGGGATACTATTGGAATTAAAGTTTTCTTACAAGAAACTGCTCTATTGTGGTGGCTGTCTTGCAACACCACCAAAAATGATCGATCGTTAAATCATTACATATGTATACGAAGGCGCATAAACAATAAACAAAAAGAAATGCTTCTGAATTTTAAGATGGTGTGCTACATTTTTGGCACTAGTTAGCATGAGCTGTTTCCCAAATTCTAGCTTACTCCACACAAACTTTGTGTCACAAAGCACACAACTACTACAATGAAGAAATTAAACACACATTTTTAACTTACCTGTCCAAAAGGAAGGTAGCAAGCTCAGCGTGTCTACTGAATCCCTTTTGTAACATGAGGTCTCTCCATCTTGGGAAGGCAACTCCTATATTTACTCTGGTTTTCTCATGATGCCGGTCTTGTTCACTTTTCAAAATCCTTTTTCTTTTACTTGGATGAGACAAACTATCCCGTTTCTCAAGTTTGCTTGTAGAATATGTGTGATCCTCCATCGCTAGAAGTACGGGGTGGCTAGTTTCTTCTTCTTCTTAGTTACTTTGTCAGACTGCATGCTTACAAGGCGCACTTATGCCCCCTGCTGTTTCTTTGAGGTTACATCATTTAAAAACGCAAACATCAAATGCGAAGCTTAATATGTTGTATGTCCCTAAAAGGTCACTGTATTTTAAGATGGCGCATGCCGTATGGAGCACCGGTCTGCTTCTTTTGTCTAAAATATTAAAATATAAAGCTAATAATAATGCTTAGAATAAATGCTTGTTTGAATTATCATTAAAAAAAACAAATTTGAGAATGTGATATAAGAAATTTGATAACTTATAAGATGAAATATCACACATTGGGCCTTTAAATTGACACCAGATCCGGTGACCTTTGGGACATGGTTTGACCCCCTTAGGAAAGTGCTATCATCATGAAACGTTCAGATCGCTTACAACTCAATAGATTCTACCTTCCTGTAACGTTTCAGCCTGATTGGACCTTGTTTTCACACAAATGAACCCAGAATGATGTGAAATTGTGCTTCGTGCAACATAATTCTGGGTGCCATTTACAAACCATAAGTGCTAATGACTCCATTCCTTTTTGTGGTTGTAGGGGCTGTTGATTGGAGAAAACTAAAACAAACCTAACCTCTCTAGGACATTCAGATGCCAAGTTATAAGCCCACAAAGGTGTAACTGGACTGCTTCTTTAAAGTGACACCAGGCCCGGTGACCTTTGGGACATGATTTGACCCCCTATAGGAATGTGCAATCATCTTGAAACGTTCAGATCACTTACAACTCAATAGATTCTACCTTCCTGTAATGTTTCAGCCTGATTGGACCTTGTTTTCACACAAATGAACCCAGAATGATGTGAAATTGTGCTTCGTGCAACATAATTCTGGGTGCCATTTACAAACCATAAGTGCTAATGACTCCATTCCTTTTTGTGGCTGTAGGGGCTGTTGATTGGAGAAAACTAAAACAAACCTAACCTCTCTAGGACATTCAGAAGCCAAGTTATAAGCCCACAAAGGTGTAACTGGACTACTTATTTAAAGTGACACCAGGCCCGGTGAACTTTGGGACATGGTTTGACCCCCTTAGGAAAGTGCTATCATCTTGAAACATTCAGATCACTTACAACTCAATAGATTCTACCTTCCTGTAACGTTTCAGCCTGATTGGACCTTGTTTTCACACAAATGAACCCAGAATGATGTGAAATTGTGCTTCGTGCAACATAATTCTGGGTGCCATTTACAAACCATAAGCACAATTTCACATCATTCTGGGTTCATTTGTGTGAAAACAAGGTCCAATCAGGCTGAAATGTTACAGGAAGGTAGAATCTATTGAGTTGTAATTGATCTGAACGTTTCAAGATGATCGGACATTCCTATAGGGGGTAAAACCATGTCCCAAAGGTCACCGGGCCTGGTGTCACTTTAAAGAAGTAGTCCAGTTACACCTTTGAGGGCTTATAACTTGGCTTCTGAATGTCCTAGAGAGATCAGGTTTGTTTTAATGTACTCCAACCAACAGCCCCTACAACCAAAAAAAGGAATGGAGTCATCAGCACTTATGGTTTGTAAATGGCACCCAGAATTATGCTGCACTAAGCACAATTTCACATCGATCTGGGTCATTTGTGTGAAAACAAGGTCCAATCAGGCTGAAACGTTACAAGAAGGTAGAATCTATTGAGTTGTAATTGATCTGAACGTTTCATGATGATCGCACATTCCTATAGGGGGTCAAACCATGTCCCAAAGGTCACCGGGCCTGGTGTCACTTTAAAGAAGTAGTCCAGTTACACCTTTGAGGGCTTATAACTTGGCTTCTGAATGTCCTAGAGAGATCAGTTTGTTTTAGTGTACTCCAATCAACAGCCCCTACAACCTCAAAAAGGAATGGAGTCATTAGCACTTATGGTTTTTAAATGGCACCCAGAATTATGTTGCTTGTAGCACAATTTCACATCATTCTGGGTTCATTTGTGTGAAAACAAGGTCCAATCAGGCTGAAATGTTACAGGAAGGTAGAATCTATTGAGTTGTAAGTGATCTGAGCGTTTCATGATGATAGCACTTTCCTAAGGGGGTCAAACCATGTCCCAAAGGTCACCGGATCTGGTGTCAATTTAAAGAAGTAGTCCAGTTACACAGTTACCTATAGGAATGTGCGATCATCTTTAAACGTTCAGATCACTTACAACTCAATAGATTCTACCTTCTTGTAGCGTTTCAGCCTGATTGGACCTTGTTTTCACACAAATGAACCCAGAATGATGTGAAATTGTGCTTCGTGCAACATAATTCTGGGTGCCATTTACAAACCTTAAGTGTTAATGACTCCATTCCTTTTTGTGTTTCTAGGGGCTGTTGATCGGAGAACACTAAAACAAACCTAACCTCTCTAGGACATTCAGAAGCCAAGTTATAAGCCCACAAAGGTGTAACTGGACTGCTTCTTTAAAGTGACACCAGGCCCGGTGACCTTTGGGACATGGTTTGACCCCCTATAGGAATGTGCGATCATCTTGAAATGTTCAGATCACTTACAACTCAATAGATTTTAGTTTCCTGTAACGTTTCAGCCTGATTGGACCTTGTTTTCACACAAATGAACCCAGAATGATGTGAAATTGTGCTTCGTGCAACATAATTCTGTGTGCCATTTACAAACCATAAGTGCTAATGACTCCATTCCTTTTTGTGGTTGTAGGGGCTGTTGGTTGGAGTACATTAAAACAAACCTGATCTCTCTAGGACATTCAGAAGCCAAGTTATAAGCCCACAAATGTGTAACGGGACTACTTCTTTAAATTGACACCAGATCCGGTGACCTTTGGGACATGGTTTGACCCCCTTAGGAAAGTGCTATCATCATGAAACGTTCAGATCAATTACAACTCAATAGATTCTACCTTCCTGTAACGTTTGAGCCTGATTGGACCTTGTTTTCACACAAATGAACCCAGAATGATGTGAAATTGTGCTTCGTGCAACATAATTCTGGGTGCCATTTACAAACCATAAGTGCTAATGACTCCATTCCTTTTTGGGTTGTAGGGGCTGTTGATTGGAGTACACTAAAACAAACCTGATCTCTCTGGGACATTCAGAAGCCAAGTTATAAGCCCACAAATGTGTAACTGGACGACTTCTTTAAATTGACACCAGATCCGGTGACCTTTGGGACATGGTTTGACCCCCTTAGGAAAGTGCTATCATCATGAAACGTTCAGATCACTTACAACTCAATAGATTCTACCTTCCTGTAACGTTTCAGCCTCATTGGACCTTGTTTTCACACAAATGAACCCAGAATGATGTGAAATTGTGCTTCGTGCAACAAAATTCTGGATGCCATTTAAAAACCATAAGTGCTAATGAGTCCATTCCTTTTTGAGGTTGTAGGGGCTGTTGATTGGAGTACACTAAAACAAACCTACCCTCTCTAGGACATTCAGAAGCCAAGTTATAAGCACACAAAGGTGTAACTGGACTACTTCTTTAAAGTGACACCAGGCCCGGTGACCTTTGGGACATGGTTTTACCACCTATAGGAATGTGCGATCATCTTGAAACGTTCAGATCACTTACAACTCAATAGATTCTACCTTCTTGTAGCGTTTCAGCCTGATTGGACCTTGTTTTCACACAAATGGACCCAGAATGATGTGAAATTGTGCTTCGTGCAACATAATTCTGGGTGCCATTTAAAACCTATAAGTGCTAATGACTCCATTCCTTTTTGTGGTTGTAGGGGCTGTTGATTGGAGTACACTAAAACAACCCTGATCTCTCTAGGACATTCAGAAGCCAAGTTATGAGCCCACAAATGTGTAACTGGACTACTTCTTTAAATTGACACCAGATCCGGTGACCTTTGGGACATGGTTTGACCCCCTTAGGAAAGTGCTATCATCATGAAACGTTCAGATCACTTACAACTCAATAGATTCTACCTTCCTGTAACGTTTCAGCCTTATTGGACCTTGTTTTCACACAAATGAACCCAGAATGATGTGAAATTGAGCTTCGTGCAACATAATTCTGGGTGCCATTTACAAACCATAAGTGCTAATGACTCCATTCTTTTTTGTGGTTGTAGGGGCTGTTGATTGGAGAACACTAAAACAAACCTAACCTCTCTAGGACATTCAGAAGCCAAGTTATAAGCCCACAAAGGTGTAACTGGACTGCTTCTTTAAAGTGACACCAGGCCCGGTGACCTTTGGGACATGGTTTGACCCCCTATAGGAAAGTGCTATCATCATGAAACGTTCAGATCACTTACAACTCAATAGATTCTACCTTCCTGTAACATTTCAGCCTGATTGGACCTTGTTTTCACACAAATGAACCCAGAATGATGTGAAATTGTGCTACGTGCAACATAATTCTGGATGCCATTTAAAAACCATAAGTGCTAATGACTCCATTCCTTTTTGAGGTTGTAGGGGCTGTTGATTGGAGTACACTAAAACAAACCTAACCTCTCTAGGACATTCAGAAGCCAAGTTATAAGCACACAAAGGTGTAACTGGACTACTTCTTTAAAGTGACACCAGGCCCGGTGACCTTTGGGACATGGTTTTACCACCTATAGGAATGTGCGATCATCTTGAAACGTTCAGATCACTTACAACTCAATAGATTCTACCTTCTTGTAGCGTTTCAGCCTGATTGGACCTTGTTTTCACACAAATGGACCCAGAATGATGTGAAATTGTGCTTCGTGCAACATAATTCTGGGTGCCATTTAAAAACCATAAGTGCTAATGACTCCATTCCTTTTTGTGGTTGTAGGGGCTGTTGATTGGAGTACACTAAAACAACCCTGATCTCTCTAGGACATTCAGAAGCCAAGTTATAAGCCCACAAATGTGTAACTGGACTACTTCTTTAAATTGACACCAGATCCGGTGACCTTTGGGACATGGTTTGACCCCCTTAGGAAAGTGCTATCATCATGAAACGTTCAGATCACTTACAACTCAATAGATTCTACCTTCCTGTAACGTTTCAGCCTGATTGGACCTTGTTTTCACACAAATGAACCCAGAATGATGTGAAATTGTGCTTCGTGCAACATAATTCTGGGTGCCATTTACAAACCATAAGTGCTAATGACTCCATTCCTTTTTGTGGTTGTAGGGGCTGTTGATTGGAGAACACTAAAACAAACCTAACCTCTCTAGGACATTCAGAAGCCAAGTTATAAGCCCACAAAGGTGTAACTGGACTGCTTCTTTAAGGTGACACCTGGCCCGGTGACCTTTGGGACATGGTTTGACCCCCTATAGGAATGTGCGATTATCTTGAAACGTTCAGATCACTTACAACTCAATAGATTCTACCTTCCTGTAACATTTCAGCCTGATTGGACCTTGTTTTCACACAAATGAACCCAGAATGATGTGAAATTATGCTTCGTACAACATAATTCTGGGTGCCATTTAAAAACCAGAAGTGCTAATGAATCCATTCCTTTTTAAGGTTGTAGGGGCTGTTGATTGGAGTACACTAAAACAAACCTGATCTCTCTAGGATATTCAGAAGCCAAGTTATAAGCCCTCAAAGGTGTAACTGGACTACTTCTTTAAAGTGACACCAGGCCCGGTGACCTTTGGGACATGGTTTGACCCCCTATAGGAATGTGCGATCATCATGAAACGTTCAGATCACTTACAACTCAATAGATTCTACCTTCTTGTAATGTTTCAGCCTGATTGGACCTTGTTTTCATACAAATGAACCCAGAATGATGTGAAATTGTGCTTCGTGCAACATAATCCTGGGTGCCATTTACAAACCATAAGTGCTAATGACTCCATTCCTTTTTGTGGTTGTAGGGGCTGTTGGTTGGAGTACATTAAAACAAACCTGATCTCTCTAGGACATTCAGAAGCCAAGTTATAAGCCCACAAATGTGTAACGGGACTACTTCTTCAAATTGACACCAGATCCGGTGACCTTTGGGACATGGTTTGACCCCCTTAGGAAAGTGCTATCATCATGAAACGTTCAGATCACTTACAACTCAATAGATTCTACCTTCTTGTAATGTTTCAGCCTGATTGGACCTTGTTTTCATACAAATGAACCCAGAATGATGTGAAATTGTGCTTCGTGCAACATAATTCTGGGTGCCATTTACAAACCATAAGTGCTAATGACTCCATTCCTTTTTGTGGTTGTAGGGGCTGTTGATTGGAGAACACTAAAACAAACCTAACCTCTCTAGGACATTCAGAAGCCAAGTTATAAGCCCACAAAGGTGTAACTGGACTGCTTCTTTAAGGTGACACCTGGCCCGGTGACCTTTGGGACATGGTTTGACCCCCTATAGGAATGTGCGATTATCTTGAAACGTTCAGATCACTTACAACTCAATAGATTCTACCTTCCTGTAACATTTCAGCCTGATTGGACCTTGTTTTCACACAAATGAACCCAGAATGATGTGAAATTATGCTTCGTACAACATAATTCTGGGTGCCATTTAAAAACCAGAAGTGCTAATGAATCCATTCCTTTTTAAGGTTGTAGGGGCTGTTGATTGGAGTACACTAAAACAAACCTGATCTCTCTAGGATATTCAGAAGCCAAGTTATAAGCCCTCAAAGGTGTAACTGGACTACTTCTTTAAAGTGACACCAGGCCCGGTGACCTTTGGGACATGGTTTGACCCCCTATAGGAATGTGCGATCATCATGAAACGTTCAGATCACTTACAACTCAATAGATTCTACCTTCTTGTAATGTTTCAGCCTGATTGGACCTTGTTTTCATACAAATGAACCCAGAATGATGTGAAATTGTGCTTCGTGCAACATAATCCTGGGTGCCATTTACAAACCATAAGTGCTAATGACTCCATTCCTTTTTGTGGTTGTAGGGGCTGTTGGTTGGAGTACATTAAAACAAACCTGATCTCTCTAGGACATTCAGAAGCCAAGTTATAAGCCTACAAATGTGTAACGGGACTACTTCTTCAAATTGACACCAGATCCGGTGACCTTTGGGACATGGTTTGACCCCCTTAGGAAAGTGCTATCATCATGAAACGTTCAGATCACTTACAACTCAATAGATTCTACCTTCCTGTAACGTTTCAGCCTGATTGGACCTTGTTTTCACACAAATGAACCCAGAATGATGTGAAATTGTGCTTCGTGCAACATAATTCTGGGTGCCATTTACAAACCATAAGTGCTAATGACTCCATTCCTTTTTGTGGTTGTACGGGCTGTTGATTGGAGAACACTAAAACAAACCTAACCTCTCTAGGACATTCAGAAGCCAAGTTATAAGCCCACAAAGGTGTAACTGGACTGCTTCTTTAAAGTGACACCAGGCCCGGTGACCTTTGGGACATGGTTTGACCCCCTATAGGAATGTGCGATCATCTTGAAACGTTCAGATCACTTACAACTCAATAGATTATACCTTCCTGTAACATTTCAGCCTGATTGGACCTTGTTTTCACACAAATGAACCCAGAATGATGTGAAAATGTGCTTCGTGCAACATAATTCTGGGTGCCATTTAAAAACCATAAGTGCTAATGACTCCATTCCTTTTTGTGGTTGTAGGGGCTGTTGATTGGAGTATACTAAAACAAACCTGATCTCTCTAGGACATTCAGAAGCCAAGTTATAAGCACACAAAGGTGTAACTGGACTACTTCTTTAAAGTGACACCAGGCCCGGTGACCTTTGGGACATGGTTTTACCACCTATAGGAATGTGCGATCATCTTGAAACGTTCAGATCACTTACAACTCAATAGATTCTACCTTCTTGTAGCGTTTCAGCCTGATTGGACCTTGTTTTCACACAAATGGACCCAGAATGATGTGAAATTGTGCTTCGTGCAACATAATTCTGGGTGCCATTTAAAAACCATAAGTGCTAATGACTCCATTCCTTTTTGTGGTTGTAGGGGCTGTTGATTGGAGTACACTAAAACAACCCTGATCTCTCTAGGACATTCAGAAGCCAAGTTATAAGCCCACAAATGTGTAACTGGACTACTTCTTTAAATTGACACCAGATCCGGTGACCTTTGGGACATGGTTTGACCCCCTTAGGAAAGTGCTATCATCATGAAACGTTCAGATCACTTACAACTCAATAGATTCTACCATCCTGTAACGTTTCAGCCTGATTGGACCTTGTTTTCACACAAATGAACCCAGAATGATGTGAAATTGTGCTTCGTGCAACATAATTCTGGGTGCCATTTACAAACCATAAGTGCTAATGACTCCATTCCTTTTTGTGGTTGTAGGGGCTGTTGATTGGAGAACACTAAAACAAACCTAACCTCTCTAGGACATTCAGAAGCCAAGTTATAAGCCCACAAAGGTGTAACTGGACTGCTTCTTTAAAGTGACACCTGGCCCGGTGACCTTTGGGACATGGTTTGACCCCCTATAGGAATGTGCGATTATCTTGAAACGTTCAGATCACTTACAACTCAATAGATTCTACCTTCCTGTAACATTTCAGCCTGATTGGACCTTGTTTTCACACAAATGAACGCAGAATGATGTGAAATTATGTTTCGTACAACATAATTCTGGGTGCCATTTAAAAACCAGAAGTGCTAATGAATCCATTCCTTTTTAAGGTTGTAGGGGCTGTTGATTGGAGTACACTAAAACAAACCTGATCTCTCTAGGATATTCAGAAGCCAAGTTATAAGCCCTCAAAGGTGTAACTGGACTACTTCTTTAAAGTGACACCAGGCCCGGTGACCTTTGGGACATGGTTTGACCCCCTATAGGAATGTGCGATCATCATGAAACGTTCAGATCACTTACAACTCAATAGATTCTACCTTCTTGTAATGTTTCAGCCTGATTGGACCTTGTTTTCATACAAATGAACCCAGAATGATGTGAAATTGTGCTTCGTGCAACATAATCCTGGGTGCCATTTACAAACCATAAGTGCTAATGAATCCATTCCTTTTTGAGGTTGTAGGGGCTGTTGATTGGAGTACACTAAAACAAACCTGATCTCTCTAGGATATTCAGAAGCCAAGTTATAAGCCCTCAAAGGTGTAACTGGACTACTTCTTTAAAGTGACACCAGGCCCGGTGACCTTTGGGACATGGTTTGACCCCCTATAGGAATGTGCGATCATCATGAAACGTTCAGATCACTTACAACTCAATAGATTCTACCTTCTTGTAATATTTCAGCCTGATTGGACCTTGTTTTCATACAAATGAACCCAGAATGATGTGAAATTGTGCTTCGTGCAACATAATTCTGGGTGCCATTTACAAACCATAAGTGCTAATGACTCCATTCCTTTTTGTGGTTGTAGGGGCTGTTGATTGGAGTACACTAAAACAAACCTATCCTCTCTAGGACATTCAGAAGCCAAGTTATAAGCCCACAAAGGTGTAACTGGACTGCTTCTTTAAAGTGACACCAGGCCCGGTGACCTTTGGGACATGGTTTGACCCCCTATAGGAAAGTGCTATCATCATGAAACGTTCAGATCACTTACAACTCAATAGATTCTACCTTCCTGTAAAATTTCAGCCTGATTGGACCTTGTTTTCACACAAATGAACCCAGAATGATGTGAAATTGTGCTTCGTGCAACATAATTCTGGATGCCATTTAAAAACCATAAGTGCTAATGACTCCATTCCTTTTTGAGGTTGTAGGGGCTGTTGATTGGAGTACACTAAAACAAACCTAACCTCTCTAGGACATTCAGAAGCCAAGTTATAAGCACACAAAGGTGTAACTGGACTACTTCTTTAAAGTGACACCAGGCCCGGTGACCTTTGGGACATGGTTTTACCACCTATAGGAATGTGCGATCATCTTGAAACGTTCAGATCACTTACAACTCAATAGATTCTACCTTCTTGTAGCGTTTCAGCCTGATTGGACCTTGTTTTCACACAAATGGACCCAGAATGATGTGAAATTGTGCTTCGTGCAACATAATTCTGGGTGCCATTTAAAAACCATAAGTGCTAATGACTCCATTCCTTTTTGTGGTTGTAGGGGCTGTTGATTGGAGTACACTAAAACAACACTGATCTCTCTAGGACATTCAGAAGCCAAGTTATAAGCCCACAAATGTGTAACTGGACTACTTCTTTAAATTGACACCAGATACGGTGACCTTTGGGACATGGTTTGACCCCCTTAGGAAAGTGCTATCATCATGAAACGTTCAGATCACTTACAACTCAATAGATTCTACCTTCCTGTAACGTTTCAGCCTGATTGGACCTTGTTTTCACACAAATGAACCCAGAATGATGTGAAATTGTGCTTCGTGCAACATAATTCTGGGTGCCATTTACAAACCATAGGTGCTAATGACTCCATTCCTTTTTGTGGTTGTAGGGGATGTTGATTGGAGAACACTAAAACAAACCTAACCTCTCTAGGACATTCAGAAGCCAAGTTATAAGCCCACAAAGGTGTAACTGGACTGCTTCTTTAAAGTGACACCAGGCCCGGTGACCTTTGGGACATGGTTTGACCCCCTATAGGAATGTGCTATCATCTTGAAACGTTCAGATCACTTACAACTCAATAGATTCTACCTTCCTGTAACATTTCAGCCTGATTGGACCTTGTTTTCACACAAATGAACCCAGAATGATGTGAAATTTGCTTCGTACAACATAATTCTGGGTGCCATTTAAAAACCATAAGTGCTAATGAATCCATTCCTTTTTGAGGTTGTAGGGGCTGTTGATTGGAGTACACTAAAACAAACCTGATCTCTCTAGGATATTCAGAAGCCAAGTTATAAGCCCTCAAAGGTGTAACTGGACTACTTCTTTAAATTGACACCAGGCCCGGTGACCTTTGGGACATGGTTTGACCCCCTATAGGAATGTGCGATCATCAGGAAACGTTCAGATCACTTACAACTCAATAGATTCTACCTTCTTGTAATGTTTCAGCCTGATTGGACCTTGTTTTCATACAAATGAACCCAGAATGATGTGAAATTGTGCTTCGTGCAACATAATTCTGGGTGCCATTTACAAACCATAAGTGCTAATGACTCCATTCCTTTTTGTGGTTGTAGGGGCTGTTGGTTTGAGTACATTAAAACAAACCTGATCTCTCTAGGACATTCAGAAGCCAAGTTATAAGCCCACAAATGTGTAACGGGACTACTTCTTCAAATTGACACCAGATCCGGTGACCTTTGGGACATGGTTTGACCCCCTTAGGAAAGTGCTATCATCATGAAACGTTCAGATCACTTACAACTCAATAGATTCTACCTTCCTGTAACGTTTCAGCCTGATTGGACCTTGTTTTCACACAAATGGACCCAGAATGATGTGAAATTGTGCTTCGTGCAACATAATTCTGGGTGCCATTTAAGAACCATAAGTGCTAATGACTCCATTCCTTTTTGTGGTTGTAGGGGCTGTTGATTGGAGTACACTAAAACAAACCTGATCTCTCTAGGACATTCAGAAGCCAAGTTATAAGCCCACAAATGTGTAACTGGACTACTTCTTTAAATTGACACCAGATACGGTGACCTTTGGGACATGGTTTGACCCCCTATAGGAATGTGCGATCATCTTGAAACGTTCAGATCACGTACAACTCAATAGATTCTACCTTCCTGTAACATTTCAGCCTGATTGGACCTTGTTTTCACACAAATGAACCCAGAATGATGTGAAATTGTGCTTCGTACAACATAATTCTGGGTGCCATTTAAAAACCATAAGTGCTAATGAATCCATTCCTTTTTGAGGTTGTAGGGGCTGTTGATTGGAGTACACTAAAACAAACCTGATCTCTCTAGGACATTCAGAAGCCAAGTTATAAGCCCACAAATGTGTAACTGGACTACTTCTTTAAATTGACACCAGATCCGGTGACCTTTGGGACATGGTTTGACCCCCTTAGGAAAGTGCTATCATCATGAAATGTTCAGATCACTTACAACTCAATAGATTCTACCTTCCTTTAACATTTCAGCCTGATTGGACCTTGTTTTCACACAAATGAACCCAGAATGATGTGAAATTGTGCTTCGTGCAACATAATTCTGGGTGCCATTTAAAAACCATAAGTGCTAATGACTCCATTCCTTTTTGAGGTTGTAGGGAATGTTGACTGGAGTACAATAAAACAAACCTAATCTCTCTAGGACATTCAGAAGCCAAGTTATAAGCCCTCAAAGGTGTAAATGGACTACTTCTTTAAAGTGACACCCGGCCCGGTGACCTTTGGGACATGGTTTGACCCCCTATAGGAATGTGTGATCATCATGAAACGTTCAGATCACTTACAACTCAATAGATTCTACCTTCTTCTAACGTTTCAGCCTGATTGGACCTTGTTTTCACACAAATGAACCCAGAATGATGTGAAATTTTGCTTAGTGCAGCATAATTCTGGGTGCCATTTACAAACCATAAGTGCTAATGACTCCATTCCTTTTTGTGGTTGTAGGGGCTGTTGGTTGGAGTACATTAAAACAAACCTGATCTCTCTAGGACATTCAGAAGCCAAGTTATAAGCCCACAAATGTGTAACTGGACTACTTCTTTAAATTGACACCAGATCCGGTGACCTTTGGGACATGGTTTGACCCCCTTAGGAAAGAGCTATCATCATGAAACGTTCAGATCACTTACAACTCAATAGATTCTACCTTCCTGTGATGTTTCAGCCTGATTGGACGTTGTTTTCACACAAATGAACCCAGAATGATGTGAAATTGTGCTTTGTGCAACATAATTCTGGGTGCCATTTACAAACCATAAGTGCTAATGACTCCATTCCTTTTTGTGGTTGTATGGGCTGTTGATTGGAGTACACTAAAACAAACCTAACCTCTCTAGGACATTCAGAATCCAAGTTATAAGCCCACAAATGTGTAACTGGACTGCTTCTTTAAAGTGACACCAGGGCCGGTGAACTTTGGGACATGGTTTGACCCCCTATAGGAATGTGCGATCATCTTGAAACGTTCAGATCACTTACAACTCAATAGATTCTACCTTCCTGTAACATTTCAGCCTGATTGGACCTTGTTTTCACACAAATGGACCCAGAATGATGTGAAATTGTGCTTCGTGCAACATAATTCTGGGTGCCATTTACAAACCATAAGTGCTAATGACTCCATTCCTTTTTGTGGTTGTAGGGGCTGTTGATTGGAGTATACTAAAACAAACCTGATCTCTCTAGGACATTCAGAAGCCAAGTTATAAGCCCACAAATGTGTAACTGGACTACTTCTTTAAATTGACACCAGATCTGGTGACCTTTGGGACATGGTTTGACCCCCTTAGGAAAGTGCTATCATCATGAAACGTTCAGATCACTTTCAACTCAATAGATTCTACCTTCCTGTAACGTTTCAGCCTGATTGGACCTTGTTTTCACACAAATGAACCCAGAATGATGTGAAATTGTGCTTCGTGCAACATAATTCTGGGTGCCATTTACAAACCATAAGTGCTAATGACTCCATTCCTTTTTGTGGTTGTAGGGGCTGTTGATTGGAGAACAGTAAAACAAACCTAACCTCTCTAGGACATTCAGAAGCCAAGTTATAAGCCCACAAAGGTGTAACTGGACTGCTTCTTTAAGGTGACACCAGGCCCGGTGACCTTTGGGACATGGTTTGACCCCCTATAGGAATGCGCGATCATCTTGAAATGTTCAGATCACTTACAACTCAATAGATTCTACCTTCCTCTAACGTTTCAGCCTGATTGGACCTTGTTTTCACACAAATGAACCCAGAATGATGTGAAATTGTGCTTCGTGCAACATAATTCTGGGTGCCATTTAAAAACCATAAGTGCTAATGACTCCATTCCTTTTTGTGGTTGTAGGGGCTGTTGATTGGAGTATACTAAAACAAACCTGATCTCTCTAGGACATTCAGAAGCCAAGTTATAAGCCCACAAAGGTGTAACTGGACTACTTCTTTAAATTGACACCAGATCCGGTGACCTTTGGGACATTGTTTGACCCCCTTAGGAAAGTGCTATCATCATGAAACGTTCAGATCACTTACAACTCAATAGATTCTACCTTCCTGTAACGTTTCAGCCTGACTGGACCTTGTTTTCACACAAATGAACCCAGAATGATGTGAAATTGTGCTTCGTGCAACAAAATTCTGGGTGCCATTTACAAACCATAAGTGCTAATGACTCCATTCCTTTTTGTGGTTGTAGGGGCTGTTGGTTGGAGTACATTAAAACAAACCTGATCTCTCTAGGACATTCAGAAGCCAAGTTATAGGCCCACAAAGGTGTAACTGGACTACTTCTTTAAATTGACACCAGATCCGGTGACCTTTGGGACATTGTTTGACCCCCTTAGGAAAGTGCTATCATCATGAAATGTTCAGATCACTTACAACTCAATATATTCTACCTTCCTGTAACGTTTCAGCCTGATTGGACCTTGTTTTCACACAAATGAACCCAGAATGATGTGAAATTGTGCTTTGTGCAGCATAATTCTGGGTGCCATTTACAAACCATAAGTGCTAATGACTCCATTCCTTTTTGTGGTTGTAGGGGCTGTTGATTGGAGTATACTAAAACAATTCTAACCTCTCTAGGACATTCAGAAGCCAAGTTATAAGCCCACAAATGTGTAACTGGACTACTTCTTTAAATGGACACCAGATCCGGTGACCTTTGGGACATGGTTTGACCCCCTTAGGAAAGTGCTATCTTCATGAAATGTTCAGATCACTTACAACTCAATAGATTCTACCTTCCTTTAACATTTCAGCCTGATTGGACCTTGTTTTCACACAAATGAACCCAGAATGATGTGAAATTGTGCTTCGTGCAACATAATTCTGGGTGCCATTTAAAAACCATAAGTGCTAATGACTCCATTCCTTTTTGAGGTTGTAGGGAATGTTGACTGGAGTACAATAAAACAAACCTAATCTCTCTAGGACATTCAGAAGCCAAGTTATAAGCCCTCAAAGGTGTAAATGGACTACTTCTTTAAAGTGACACCCGGCCCGGTGACCTTTGGGACATGGTTTGACCCCCTATAGGAATGTGTGATCATCATGAAACGTTCAGATCACTTACAACTCAATAGATTCTACCTTCCTTTAACATTTCAGCCTGATTGGACCTTGTTTTCACACAAATGAACCCAGAATGATGTGAAATTGTGCTTCGTGCAACATAATTCTGGGTGCCATTTACAAACCATAAGTGCTAATGACTCCATTCCTTTTTGTGGTTGTAGGGGCTGTTGGTTGGAGTACATTAAAACAAACCTGATCTCTCTAGGACATTCAGAAGCCAAGTTATAAGCCCACAAATGTGTAACTGGACTACTTCTTTAAATTGACACCAGATCCGGTGACCTTTGGGACATGGTTTGACCCCCTTAGGAAAGAGCTATCATCATGAAACGTTCAGATCACTTACAACTCAATAGATTCTACCTTCCTGTGATGTTTCAGCCTGATTGGACGTTGTTTTCACACAAATGAACCCAGAATGATGTGAAATTGTGCTTTGTGCAACATAATTCTGGGTGCCATTTACAAACCATAAGTGCTAATGACTCCATTCCTTTTTGTGGTTGTATGGGCTGTTGATTGGAGTACACTAAAACAAACCTAACCTCTCTAGGACATTCAGAATCCAAGTTATAAGCCCACAAATGTGTAACTGGACTGCTTCTTTAAAGTGACACCAGGGCCGGTGAACTTTGGGACATGGTTTGACCCCCTATAGGAATGTGCGATCATCTTGAAACGTTCAGATCACTTACAACTCAATAGATTCTACCTTCCTGTAACATTTCAGCCTGATTGGACCTTGTTTTCACACAAATGGACCCAGAATGATGTGAAATTGTGCTTCGTGCAACATAATTCTGGGTGCCATTTACAAACCATAAGTGCTAATGACTCCATTCCTTTTTGTGGTTGTAGGGGCTGTTGATTGGAGTATACTAAAACAAACCTGATCTCTCTAGGACATTCAGAAGCCAAGTTATAAGCCCACAAATGTGTAACTGGACTACTTCTTTAAATTGACACCAGATCTGGTGACCTTTGGGACATGGTTTGACCCCCTTAGGAAAGTGCTATCATCATGAAACGTTCAGATCACTTTCAACTCAATAGATTCTACCTTCCTGTAACGTTTCAGCCTGATTGGACCTTGTTTTCACACAAATGAACCCAGAATGATGTGAAATTGTGCTTCGTGCAACATAATTCTGGGTGCCATTTACAAACCATAAGTGCTAATGACTCCATTCCTTTTTGTGGTTGTAGGGGCTGTTGATTGGAGAACAGTAAAACAAACCTAACCTCTCTAGGACATTCAGAAGCCAAGTTATAAGCCCACAAAGGTGTAACTGGACTGCTTCTTTAAGGTGACACCAGGCCCGGTGACCTTTGGGACATGGTTTGACCCCCTATAGGAATGCGCGATCATCTTGAAATGTTCAGATCACTTACAACTCAATAGATTCTACCTTCCTCTAACGTTTCAGCCTGATTGGACCTTGTTTTCACACAAATGAACCCAGAATGATGTGAAATTGTGCTTCGTGCAACATAATTCTGGGTGCCATTTAAAAACCATAAGTGCTAATGACTCCATTCCTTTTTGTGGTTGTAGGGGCTGTTGATTGGAGTATACTAAAACAAACCTGATCTCTCTAGGACATTCAGAAGCCAAGTTATAAGCCCACAAAGGTGTAACTGGACTACTTCTTTAAATTGACACCAGATCCGGTGACCTTTGGGACATTGTTTGACCCCCTTAGGAAAGTGCTATCATCATGAAACGTTCAGATCACTTACAACTCAATAGATTCTACCTTCCTGTAACGTTTCAGCCTGACTGGACCTTGTTTTCACACAAATGAACCCAGAATGATGTGAAATTGTGCTTCGTGCAACAAAATTCTGGGTGCCATTTACAAACCATAAGTGCTAATGACTCCATTCCTTTTTGTGGTTGTAGGGGCTGTTGGTTGGAGTACATTAAAACAAACCTGATCTCTCTAGGACATTCAGAAGCCAAGTTATAGGCCCACAAAGGTGTAACTGGACTACTTCTTTAAATTGACACCAGATCCGGTGACCTTTGGGACATTGTTTGACCCCCTTAGGAAAGTGCTATCATCATGAAATGTTCAGATCACTTACAACTCAATATATTCTACCTTCCTGTAACGTTTCAGCCTGATTGGACCTTGTTTTCACACAAATGAACCCAGAATGATGTGAAATTGTGCTTTGTGCAGCATAATTCTGGGTGCCATTTACAAACCATAAGTGCTAATGACTCCATTCCTTTTTGTGGTTGTAGGGGCTGTTGATTGGAGTATACTAAAACAATTCTAACCTCTCTAGGACATTCAGAAGCCAAGTTATAAGCCCACAAATGTGTAACTGGACTACTTCTTTAAATGGACACCAGATCCGGTGACCTTTGGGACATGGTTTGACCCCCTTAGGAAAGTGCTATCTTCATGAAATGTTCAGATCACTTACAACTCAATAGATTCTACCTTCCTTTAACATTTCAGCCTGATTGGACCTTGTTTTCACACAAATGAACCCAGAATGATGTGAAATTGTGCTTCGTGCAACATAATTCTGGGTGCCATTTAAAAACCATAAGTGCTAATGACTCCATTCCTTTTTGAGGTTGTAGGGAATGTTGACTGGAGTACAATAAAACAAACCTAATCTCTCTAGGACATTCAGAAGCCAAGTTATAAGCCCTCAAAGGTGTAAATGGACTACTTCTTTAAAGTGACACCAGGCCCGGTGACCTTTGGGACATGGTTTGACCCCCTATAGGAATGTGCGATCATCATGAAACGTTCAGATCACTTACAACTCAATAGATTCTACCTTCTTGTAACGTTTCATCCTGATTGGACCTTGTTTTCACACAAATGAACCCAGAATGATGTGAAATTGTGCTTAGTGCAGCATAATTCTGGGTGCCATTTACAAACCATAAGTGCTAATGACTCCATTCCTTTTTGTGGTTGTAGGGGCTGTTGGTTGGAGTACATTAAAACAAACCTGATCTCTCTAGGACATTCAGAAGCCAAGTTATAAGCCCACAAATGTGTAACTGGACTACTTCTTTAAAGGAGACATAACATGAAAAACCCACTTTTTTATCCATTAACACGGTGTGTTTCACATTTTAAGTGTCTAAGTGAGCAAAAAGGCTTATATTATTCACTGGAGTTGCTATTTAGATATTTAATAATTAAGTTTTGGGCATATTTGTCCACCCGTTCAGTTTTTACATTATCTATTACATCAGTAATTAATTTAGTGAGGATAACTACCAAATATGGTAATGGCCCTCGGCTAAACACAGAGCCAATCCGCCATTTTTTCTTCTCGCTAAGATTTTTTGTAGTCCTATTGGAAAAATGCAGAATGTCTGGTTATTTTAGCCACACACAGCTCAAGAAATTTGATAACTTATAAGATGAAATATCACACATTGGGCCTTTAAGGAAGGGTGGTGTGGCAGTATTTAAACCCAGGAGCTGATGACACTACTGCTAAAAAAAACACAGAAGAAAAAGTAGTGTGTTTGCGTTTGTTTGTTTGTGTGTGTGTGTGTGCGTGCGCGCGTGGTTCGTTCGTTCTGTCTCCAGGCTAGTGGCTAAGTACTGAGGGCTTCATCTATCTAAAAGGAGTTATTTCCATCTGAATTTGGCAGCACCGGGACACAGCAGCAGAGCGGTAAGCTTCATATCACTCTAAAATCTCGACAAACTTTACTTTAGATTTACGGGCATTAGCAGCACTAAAGCGTTAGCATCCGGCTTGCTATCGCTAGCACAGTATGCTAGTAAAGTTAGCACCCAGATTAATGTGGATTTGGCTGATTTTCGTGGAATAAAACGTGATTTCTGATCAACTCCTTCTTTTACACCAGATGATAACCTCCCACTGATTGTAACAGCAGAGAGCCTGTGTGTTATTCTACATGAGTGTGATGTAATCTTAGCATCCAGTAAATAAAGTCCCATATCAGCTAAAATGCAGCGTGACAAAGTCATTAAAGTGTGTCAACACAGTGGATTTAATAGAGTTTTAAAGAACGATCTCTAAGTGAAGTGAGGTTAGTTTTTTGTCTCACTGCAGATATAAAAACTAACTCTGCATCAGTCAGACGCAGCAAAGCTCACCGTCTGTATGAGCGTGAGCGTCGGAAAGCTGATAAAATTGGCTGTAAAATAATTAAAACAAAGTAAAAATGTTCCTTTGCTTTTTAGAGTCCACATCCAGAAGACTGGAGCCGTGTTTCACTGACAGGCTGTCAGACTAACGCCCTGATGAGCTCAGCTGGGACAAACTGGTCTGATGTTTAGGTAAGTGAAGATCTGCTTCTCCAAGTCCTTGAGATGCTAGTAAAAAATAATTTAGCCAGCTTGCTAATGTTACTTTTCTTCTCCTCTAAGGAACACAGAACGTTCAGATGTTGGCGTTTCACGTCACCTACTGAGGAAGGAGACCCACCAGTAAAGAGACGGTCTGGACCAGACCAAAGTGAGTGATGACACACCTCAGCCACCCTCATCATTAAGAACACCTCACCCCCTGAATCACTCCGTCTGGTGACAGCAGAGTGATTTATTTGATGTTTTACTTGTTTAGTCTGTTTAGAAATTATTGAATTACATTATTTTCTGTAATCGACCATCTGATCTGGATGTGTGCAGAATAACTTTCCCCAAATTCAGCAGCAGCTGGCCTACAAAAACAGCTGCAGCATGTAGTAAGTCTGTCTGCACTGCTCTCTAATGAGCTTCCTTTCATAAGGAATCATTTGTATAATTTTAGTGTCACTATTTTATTACATTTGTAGGAAAACATGAAGTCACTGCAGCAAAGTGAACTTGTGAACAAACACAAACGTGACTATAAACATGAAAGCTAAAGAAACAACTTTCCTAAAGCTGCTTGTAAACAAAATATGTCATTAAAGTTATTGTCTATCATTGCAGAATATGGCGATGACATCATGGAACTGGTCTTTGGAAAAGTTTTCCCTGAACCAACTCCGTTTCTAGATGAGGTAGAGAAGATCTGCATCTCACCAACTCTCTGGTCTCAGTATTCAGACAACGGAGGTCTCCCACTGTTGTCCAGGACCAGTTTGAAGCCCACATACTGCCCCTCCCTCATCATCAGGAAACATCAATCCGTATCCTGAGGACAACAGAAGACGGCAGGAGGACAGGAACTCTGAGACCTAGACACCACCAGCACCGAGACACAAAGCACCTGTGTGCACAACGCCTGTTTTAACTACTAAAGCCTGTTTATTATATTGTTCTACTTATTTGCTGTGAGGTTAATACTTAGAAAATTTGTATATTAATGTAAACAATAAAAAAAAATCACTGATTGTATGCTTTCTTTTAGATGTAATGGTCCAAACTCAGCCTTGTAGACATTTATTGCATCCTGTAGGTAAATACACAGAACAGGCTCAGGTCCAGGATGACCCAGCATGCTCTTCCATTCTGGCTGTTAGGGATTGTATCAATAACTCAATGCCTACTGATGTTTTCACCTAACGGTATTTATTTAGAATGCAGGTAAGATTTAACTATATTTGTTAGCAAAGCAGACTGATCTTGGGAATTTCACTGCAGCACTGATGTCCACCTCTCTGTACACATTAGAGAGAATTACCACTTTACAGCTAAACACATTTAATAAAGATATAGGCTACGCATTGCAGACAATAAAAACAAAGTTGTAAGCATTAGAATTATAATGATGACATTAAAGAACACTTGGAGGAATGTTCTTTATTTTTGACTAGAATCTCAACTCTTTAAATTAAAATGTAACTGCTTTTTATCCATTTTCAGCCATTAAGACACCCAATATAAAATAAGACTACTTATAAAATTATTTATAATTATATGTATGTATATAGATAGAGATCTTAATAAAATATATTCTTTGAATGGTGTTTTAATGAGCTGTATCATTTTTTACAGAAATAAGCAAGCAGCATTCCTTGTGTGTGTGTGTGTGTGTGTGTGCGCGCGCGCGTGTGCCTGCTCGCTTGTCCCTCCGTCGGCCGTGACGGGTGTGTGTGAGTGACTACAGACAAATGCATGAGAGAGTTAGCAGCCATGAAACAGCTTGATGAACTACTCTCCCCACGTGTTTTAAAAATGCTAATATGCTATGCTAAATCTGCTATGCTAAATAATGATTTCTCTATAGAACTACAAAGTCCGACTGGGGGAGGAGAGTACAGGACTGCACTATGGAGGGGGGCGGAGTTTACAGCTCCTCCTCCAGTTTAAAGAGACAGTACCCCAAAACGGCTCGTTCTCAAGACTCTCCTCAGAACAGGGGTAGATGAGGGTCTGTAGAGCAACAATAATGAGGAAATCAGACCAAAGAACTGCAGTTCCACTGTTTTTAGACCCCCAACTGAAGGATTTAGATGTAAAAAGGAATAACTTAAAAGCATGTTATGTCTCCTTTAAAGGCCCCGTGTGTGAAATTCACAGAAATCATAGTAAAAAGATCCGACTCTTTAGCACCACGCAGTTTAGAGTCGGTATATCAGCTATTGGAGCCCCCGAGGATCAAAAAGGTTTTTTTTTATCATTATTTAAAACTTTATTAACAAATATAACAAATACAATACAAAATCGTGATGCTGTAAACGGCAGCATGTCATCATCTATTTCCAGCTTTCAAGTCAGCGAACAGGTTAGTTGTTTTCATCTAACTTATTTTATTAATTTAATCTAAATAGGTTTTGAATAAGAAAAACTTTTTTATGTCAGTTATGTTTGCTAATAGCAAACGGCAGCTAGTTAGTGATGACTTCTGACTACAAAAAATGACAATATTTTGTTCATTTTATTTGAGAAATGTTATATTTCTATTTGCCATTTTGGAAATATACAAGGTAGTGTAGTCTGTAATTGTTTTCTCTCCGTAAACAGAGTCAGATATCATCCGATGGTTCATCAGTGGAGACAGACAGAGGACGAGGGAGAGGAAGAGGGCGAGGAAGAGGGAGAGGACAGACGTGTGCCAGCGCACAGAGAGGCAGAGGTGTTAGACATGCGACAGAAGCAGGGCAAGCATCCCAAGAAGAAGGAGCCGAATTTGCTCAAACCAGCCGCAACGTCCCACGCACAAGAGGAAGAGGCAGAGCTGCAATAAAGTCTAGAAGATCGGCGCTTTCAAGAGCTGATGAGGAGAGTCGAGGAGCTTCAAAGGGAAAGAAGAGCAGAAATTGAGGTTTGTGTAAGATAATGAGCAAATTAATAATTATCTGGGTCAATATATGCCGTCCTGTCACTCATTTCATTCATATAAGTACATACGGTAATTCTATTTAACCGTATAGCAAGTGTTTGGAATTATATGTAGTTTTGTAAAACATTCAGTGTCCTACTTCTTTCCTAATACATATTATTTGTTTTTGATAGTACCTTTATTTTAGGAATTAGCCATTTAATATATATATTATTAATCAGCTACTCTTATAAACTTGTTAAAACATTTACAAAACATTGCTTTCTACTGTAATTCAATTAAAATAATCTTACAAAAATTCTAATCCTACTTTTCCCCCCAGCGCCTTGTACAGGGCATGAGCCTGGAGGACCACCGTCATCTCACCTCTCAACTTTTGGAAAGACAGCCAGGTCTGGTTTTTGATGTTTTGTTGGACAACCAACGCCGAGATAGGCACACCACACCCGTGCAGGCCCCTGCGTTAACATGGTGTACTTGTGGCAATTGCACAGATATGCCAACAGATGCAGAGCGCAAATGCTGTGGACAAGACTCTGTAAACTGTATAAGCCTTCTGCCCCATTTTAGACTTTACTGTTTGGATGAAGGTGTCCTGAGGATCCATCGTCAGTACAGAGCAGACCTCACCGTATTAGGACAGATTAGGGAACCAGGCGATGACAACAGGGAATACAGGTATGCTGCCTACCGGCACTTCATTTTCTGGCAGCATGGGTCACTTGGACATGGAAATCGAAGAGTCATCCCAAGTTGCTGTGTGGTCAAAATTAGGGAGAAATTTCCAGACCCTCATGGACAGTATACTGGTTTTCTTCCGGGAGTGTAACTGGTCAAAAGTTTACATGGGTTGTTGAAGTGTTTCTGATATTTTGTACACCTTTATATTGTAATTTATTATGTTGAATAAGTATTTTAGATAAATATTTTTTGAAACCCCAATGTTAGTGTTGTACAATAATGACAAATTTAGAGGTGGCTACTCTTCAGCCATGTATACTCTTGTAATGTGAAAAAAAAATCACATCTTTACAACTCCATAGTTTTGCATTACATTAGTGAGCTATTAATTTACACTCTTACAGGGTCAAGTCATGAAACAAAAAATATGTAATTTTCTGAAAGACATAAGAAATAAAGAAATTAGTACAGATGCACTTTTATTTGAATTAACCTTATTCAGAGTTTGAACAGACAAATTTGGAACACATTTTAATCTTGAAACATGATTTTACACACTTTAGGATAATAAAGAATAGATCTAACGTAAAAGACTGTGCAGAATTTATGTGCTACTTCAAGTAAAAAGAACAACATGTTAGCACAGTAGTAAAGACATCAAAGTGCAATATCTACATTTTTATGTACATTACATTAGTAACACGCAGCAGGTATAGAATACTCCATGTAAATGTAGACAAGATCGTCACTGGAGGCCTGTAGCTGTGTTGAGTTCTGATACTGTGAAAAAAGTATTGTAAGACAAGTGTAGGTAAAGAACTGAGCTGTAGTCAAAGGATGCTAAAATGACACATACCAAGACCTCGGCTGACTTGGATCTGCACTAGCTCCGAAATAGGTGGTGGAGCGATGGGTGGCACAAGACCGAGCCGTCTGGGGTCATCATCCCTCATTGATCTGGTACGAGGCATCCCAACTCCTCTCGCAAACCTCTCGTTGATTATTTTTGATTGGAGTACTGGAATGTATTCGTAGCCCTTTTCTGATTTTAGTGAATACACACTGTACCTTCTGGCATTCTTATTGTACTTCCGTTTGAATCTAAAAAATAGGACAATTGCATAATGAATTTCTGTCACGACAATGGGACAAACTTAAATAACGTGTAGTAACGTTAATACAGCTTTTTAATTGTAAGTGGTAGGCATTATTTTGGCTCAACTCTGACTGAAAAACAAGGTAAAACCTACATTAGTTGGCCTTCAGCATTCCTGATTGCTGGTCGATTAAGGTGAAAGTTATAATCCAGTGCTGCAAGGAGAACTCTGGCTTCATACACTTTGTAGGAGAAGGCTTGACGCTTGCTGGCATACATCAGAATGTGGTTCTGAAATGACTCAAGCAGGGCTGTTGATCTGTACAAATGAACAGTCAGTATGAGAGAGGACAACTGGTCACATGGCTAATAGCAGGGATGCTCCAAGTCAGTCCTGGAGGGCAGCTAACATGCATATTTAGTTCTGTCCCTGGTTAAATACAGCAGAATCAAATTTATCAGCAGTTCCATTAGCAGGCCTCAGTATAAATTAGACACCTTGAGTGTGTAGGCCAGCAGTTATATCTTCTTTAGTGTCTGTATGCACTGTTATTGTATGCATTATTTTCAGGAAATGTATTTGAGCAATTTTTAAAGTGACACTCAGTTGCTGGGAGGCAAAACAGCTAACGGAGCACCCCTGGCCTACAGCTTCACAAAAAAATACTTAAATAAGTCTCACATGTACCTGAAGTGCAGATATTTATGCACGTCCTTCTGCCAGCGTTTGTTCAAGACAATCTCCACAAGAGCTTTGTGACTCCTGGAATCCTTCTCGATCCACTGCTTCCCCTGCTGGTCATCAAGATGATCATGCTGGCAGTTTCCCATTGCCCATGTGTGAACATTGCAAACATGGTGTAGAATTCCAACCCAATGTGCCTGTGCAAAATTAAACACAATGCAAAACAGTATGAATATGACAGGTTTTTAGGTGGAGTTTGGGATACTATTGGAATTAAAGTTTTCTTACAAGAAACTGCTCTATTGTGGTGGCTGTCTTGCAACATCACCAAAAATGATCGATCGTTAAATCATTACATATGTATACGAAGGCGCATAAACAATAAACAAAAAGAAATGCTTCTGAATTTTAAGATGGTGTGCTACATTTTTGGCACTAGTTAGCATGAGCTGTTTCCCAAATTCTAGCTTACTCCACACAAACTTTGTGTCACAAAGCACACAACTACTACAATGAAGAAATTAAACACACATTTTTAACTTACCTGTCCAAAAGGAAGGTAGCAAGCTCAGCGTGTCTACTGAATCCCTTTTGTAACATGAGGTCTCTCCATCTTGGGAAGGCAACTCCTATATTTACTCTGGTTTTCTCATGATGCCGGTCTTGTTCACTTTTCAAAATCCTTTTTCTTTTACTTGGATGAGACAAACTATCCCGTTTCTCAAGTTTGCTTGTAGAATATGTGTGATCCTCCATCGCTAGAAGTACGGGGTGGCTAGTTTCTTCTTCTTCTTAGTTACTTTGTCAGACTGCATGCTTACAAGGCGCACTTATGCCCCCTGCTGTTTCTTTGAGGTTACATCATTTAAAAACGCAAACATCAAATGCGAAGCTTAATATGTTGTATGTCCCTAAAAGGTCACTGTATTTTAAGATGGCGCATGCCGTATGGAGCACCGGTCTGCTTCTTTTGTCTAAAATATTAAAATATAAAGCTAATAATAATGCTTAGAATAAATGCTTGTTTGAATTATCATTAAAAAAAACAAATTTGAGAATGTGATATAAGAAATTTGATAACTTATAAGATGAAATATCACACATTGGGCCTTTAAATTGACACCAGATCCGGTGACCTTTGGGACATGGTTTGACCCCCTTAGGAAAGTGCTATCATCATGAAATGTTCAGATCGCTTACAACTCAATAGATTCTACCTTCCTTTAACGTTTCAGCCTGATTGGACCTTGTTTTCACACAAATGAACCCAGAATGATGTGAAATTGTGCTTCGTGCAACATAATTCTGGGTGCCATTTACAAACCATAAGTGCTAATGACTCCATTCCTTTTTGTGGTTGTAGGGGCTGTTGATTGGAGAAAACTAAAACAAACCTAACCTCTCTAGGACATTCAGAAGCCAAGTTATAAGCCCACAAAGGTGTAACTGGACTGCTTCTTTAAAGTGACACCAGGCCCGGTGACCTTTGGGACATGATTTGACCCCCTATAGGAATGTGCAATCATCTTGAAACGTTCAGATCACTTACAACTCAATAGATTCTACCTTCCTGTAATGTTTCAGCCTGATTGGACCTTGTTTTCACACAAATGAACCCAGAATGATGTGAAATTGTGCTTCGTGCAACATAATTCTGGGTGCCATTTACAAACCATAAGTGCTAATGACTCCATTCCTTTTTGTGGCTGTAGGGGCTGTTGATTGGAGAAAACTAAAACAAACCTAACCTCTCTAGGACATTCAGAAGCCAAGTTATAAGCCCACAAAGGTGTAACTGGACTACTTATTTAAAGTGACACCAGGCCCGGTGAACTTTGGGACATGGTTTGACCCCCTTAGGAAAGTGCTATCATCTTGAAACATTCAGATCACTTACAACTCAATAGATTCTACCTTCCTGTAACGTTTCAGCCTGATTGGACCTTGTTTTCACACAAATGAACCCAGAATGATGTGAAATTGTGCTTCGTGCAACATAATTCTGGGTGCCATTTACAAACCATAAGCACAATTTCACATCATTCTGGGTTCATTTGTGTGAAAACAAGGTCCAATCAGGCTGAAATGTTACAGGAAGGTAGAATCTATTGAGTTGTAATTGATCTGAACGTTTCAAGATGATCGGACATTCCTATAGGGGGTAAAACCATGTCCCAAAGGTCACCGGGCCTGGTGTCACTTTAAAGAAGTAGTCCAGTTACACCTTTGTGGGCTTAAAACTTGGCTTCTGAATGTCCTAGAGAGGTTAGGTTTGTTTTAGTGTACTCCAATCAACAGCCCCTACAACCACAAAAAGCAAGGGAGTCTTTAGAACTTATGGTTTTTAAATGGCACCCAGAATTATGCTGCACTAAGCACAATTTCACATCATTCTGGGTTCATTTGTATGAAAACAAGGTCCAATCAGGCTGAAACGTTACAGGAAGGTAGAATCTATTGAGTTGTAAGTGATCTGAACGTTTCATGATGATAGCACTTTCCTAAGGGGGTCAAACCATGTCCCAAAGGTCACCGGATCTGGTGTCAATTTAAAGAAGTAGTCCAGTTACACATTTGTGGGCTTGTAACTTGGCTTCTGAATGTCCTAGAGAGATCAGGTTTGTTTTAATGTACTCCAACCAACAGCCCCTACAACCACAAAAAGGAATGGAGTCATTAGCACTTATGGTTTGTAAATGGCACCCAGAATTATGTTGCACGGAGCACAATTTCACATCATTCTGGGTCCATTTGTGTGAAAACAAGGTCCAATCAGGCTGAAACGTTACAAGAAGGTAGAATCTATTGAGTTGTAAGTGATCTGAACGTTTCATGATGATTGCACATTCCTATAGGGGGTCAAACTATGTCCCAAAGGTCACCGGGCCTGGTGTCACTTTAAAGAAGTAGTCCAGTTACACCTTTGAGGGCTTATAACTTGGCTTCTGAATGTCCTAGAGAGATCAGGTTTGTTTTAGTGTACTCCAATCAACAGCCCCTACAACCTCAAAAAGGAATGGAGTCATTAGCACTTAAGGTTTGTAAATGGCACCCAGAATTATGTTGCACGAAGCACAATTTCACATCATTCTGGGTCCATTTGTGTGAAAACAAGGTCCAATCAGGCTGAAACGCTACAAGAAGGTAGAATCTATTGAGTTGTAAGTGATCTGAACGTTTCAAGATGATCGCACATTCCTATAGGGGGTCAAACCATGTCCCAAAGGTCACCGGGCCTGGTGTCACTTTAAAGAAGTAGTCCAGTTACACCTTTGTGGGCTTATAACTTGGCTTCTGAATGTCCTAGAGAGGTTAGGTTTGTTTTAGTGTACTCCAATCAACAGCCCCTACAACCACAAAAAGGAATGGAGTCATTAGCACTTATGGTTTGTAAATGGCACCCAGAATTATGTTGCACGAAGCACAATTTCACATCATTCTGGGTCCATTTGTGTGAAAACAAGGTCCAATCAGGCTGAAACGTTACAGGAAGGTAGAATCTATTGAGTTGTAAGTGATCTGAACGTTTCATGATGATAGCACTTTCCTAAGGGGGTCAAACCATGTCCCAAAGGTCACCGGATCTGGTGTCAATTTAAAGAAGTAGTTCAGTTACAAATTTGTGGGCTTATAACTTGGCTTCTGAATGTCCTAGAGATCAGGTTTGTTTTAGTGTACTCCAATCAACAGCCCCTACAACCACAAAAAGGAATGGAGTCATTAGCACTTATGGTTTGTAAATGGCACCCAGAATTATGTTGCACGAAGCACAATTTCACATCATTCTGGGTCCATTTGTGTGAAAACAAGGTCCAATCAGGCTGAAACGTTACAGGAAGGTAGAATCTATTGAGCTGTAAGTGATCTGAACGTTTCATGATGATAGCACTTTCCTAAGGGGGTCAAACCATGTCCCAAAGGTCACCGGATCTGGTGACAATTTAAAGAAGTAGTTCAGTTACACATTTGTGGGCTTATAACTTGGCTTCTGAATGTCCTAGAGAGATCAGGTTTGTTTTAGTGTACTCCAATCGACAGCCCCTACAACCACAAAAAGGAAAGGAGCACTTAAGGTTTGTAAATGGCACCCAGAATTATGTTGCACGAAGCACAATTTCACATCATTCTGGGTCCATTTATGTGAAAACAAGGTCCAATGAGGCTGAAACGCTACAAGAAGGTAGAATCTATTGAGTTGTAAGTGATCTGAACGTTTCAAGATGATCGCACATTCCTATAGGGGGTAAAACCATGTCCCAAAGGTCACCGGGCCTGGTGTCACTTTAAAGAAGTAATCCAGTTACACCTTTGTGGGCTTATAACTTGGCTTCTGAATGTCCTAGAGAGGTTAGGTTTGTTTTAGTGTACTCCAATCAACAGCCCCTACAACCACAAAAAGGAATGGAGTCATTAGCACTTATGGTTTGTAAATGGCACCCAGAATTATGTTGCACGAAGCACAATTTCACATCATTCTGGGTTCATTTGTGTGAAAACAAGGTCCAATCAGGCTGAAACGTTACAGGAAGGTAGCATCTATTGAGTTGTAAGTGATCTGAACGTTTCATGATGATAGCACTTTCCTAAGGGGGTCAAACTATGTCCCAAAGGTCACCGGATCTGGTGTCAATTTAAAGAAGTAGTCCAGTTACACATTTGTGGGCTTATAACTTGGCTTCTGAATGTCCTAGAGAGATCAGGTTTGTTTTAATGTACTCCAATCAACAGCCCCTACAACCACAAAAAGGAATGGAGTCATTAGCACTTATGGTTTGTAAATGGCACCCAGAATTATGTTGCACGAAGCACAATTTCACATCATTCTGGGTCCATTTGTGTGAAAACAAGGTCCAATCAGGCTGAAACGTTACAGGAAGGTAGAATCTATTGAGTTGTAAGTGATCTGAACGTTTCATGATGATAGCACTTTCCTAAGGGGGTCAAACCATGTCCCAAAGGTCACCGGATCTGGTGTCAATTTAAAGAAGTAGTTCAGTTAAACATTTGTGAGCTTATAACTTGGCTTCTGAATGTCCTAGAGATCAGGTTTGTTTTAGTGTACTCCAATCAACAGCCCCTACAACCACAAAAAGGAATGGAGTCATTAGCACTTATGGTTTGTAAATGGCACCCAGAATTATGTTGCACGAAGCACAATTTCACATCATTCTGGGTCCATTTGTGTGAAAACAAGGTCCAATCAGGCTGAAATGTTACAGGAAGGTAGAATCTATTGAGCTGTAAGTGATCTGAACGTTTCATGATGATAGCACTTTCCTAAGGGGGTCAAACCATGTCCCAAAGGTCACCGGATCTGGTGTCAATTTAAAGAAGTAGTTCAGTTACACATTTGTGGGCTTATAACTTGGCTTCTGAATGTCCTAGAGAGATCAGGTTTGTTTTAGTGTACTCCAATCGACAGCCCCTACAACCACAAAAAGGAATGGAGCACTTAAGGTTTGTAAATGGCACCCAGAATTATGTTGCACGAAGCACAATTTCACATCATTCTGGGTCCATTTATGTGAAAACAAGGTCCAATCAGGCTGAAACGCTACAAGAAGGTAGAATCTATTGAGTTGTAAGTGATCTGAACGTTTCAAGATGATCGCACATTCCTATAGGGGGTAAAACCATGTCCCAAAGGTCACCGGGCCTGGTGTCACTTTAAAGAAGTAGTCCAGTTACACCTTTGTGGGCTTATAACTTGGCTTCTGAATGTCCTAGAGAGGTTAGGTTTGTTTTAGTGTACTCCAATCAACAGCCCCTACAACCACAAAAAGGAATGGAGTCATTAGCACTTAAGGTTTGTAAATGGCACCCAGAATTATGTTGCACGAAGCACAATTTCACATCATTCTGGGTCCATTTGTGTGAAAACAAGGTCCAATCAGGCTGAAACCTTACAAGAAGGTAGAATCTATTGAGTTGTAAGTGATCTGAACGTTTCATGATGATCGCACATTCCTATAGGGGGTCAAACCATGTCCCAAAGGTCACTGGGCCTGGTGTCACTTTAAAGTAGTCCAGTTACACCTTTGAGGGCTTATAACTTGGCTTCTGAATGTCCTAGAGAGATCAGGTTTGTTTTAGTGTACTCCAATCAACAGCCCCTACAACCTCAAATAGGAATGGAGTCATTAGCACTTATGGTTTGTAAATGGCACCCAGAATTATGTTGCACGAAGCACAATTTCACATCATTCTGGGTTCATTTGTGTGAAAACAAGGTCCAATTAGGCTGAAACGATACAGGAAGGTAGAATCTATTGAGTTGTAAGTGATCTGAACGTTTCATGATGATAGCTCTTTCCTAAGGGGGTCAAACCATGTCCCAAAGGTCACCGGATCTGGTGTCAATTTAAAGAAGTAGTCCAGTTACACATTTGTGGGCTTATAACTTGGCTTCTGAATGTCCTAGAGAGATCAGGTTTGTTTTAGTGTACTCCAATCAACAGCCCCTACAACCACAAAAAGGAATGGAGTCATTAGCACTTATGGTTTGTAAATGGCACCCAGAATTATGTTGCACGAAGCACAATTTCACATCATTCTGGGTTCATTTGTGTGAAAACAAGGTCCAATCAGGCTGAAACGTTACAGGAAGGTAGAATCTATTGAGTTGTAAGTGATCTGAATGTTTCATGATGATAGCGCTTTCCTAAGGGGGTCAAACCATGTCCCAAAGGTCACCGGATCTGGTGTCAATTTAAAGAAGTAGTTCAGTTACACATTTGTGGGCTTATAACTTGGCTTCTGAATGTCCTAGAGAGATCAGATTTGTTTTAGTGTACTCCAATCAACAGCCCCTACAACCACAAAAAGGAATGGAGTCATTAGCACTTATGGTTTGTAAATGGCACCCAGAATTATGTTGCACGAAGCACAATTTCACATCATTCTGGGTCCATTTGTGTGAAAACAAGGTCCAATCAGGCTGAAACGTTACAGGAAGGTAGAATCTACTGAGTTGTAAGTGATCTGAACGTTTCATGATGATAGCACTTTCCTAAGGGGGTCAAACCATGTCCCAAAGGTCACCGGATCTGGTGTCAATTTAAAGAAGTAGTCCAGTTACACATTTGTGGGCTTGTAACTTGGCTTCTGAATGTCCTAGAGAGATCAGGTTTGTTTTAATGTACTCCAACCAACAGCCCCTACAACCACAAAAAGGAATGGAGTCATTAGCACTTATGGTTTGTAAATGGCACCCAGAATTATGTTGCACGGAGCACAATTTCACATCATTCTGGGTCCATTTGTGTGAAAACAAGGTCCAATCAGGCTGAAACGTTACAAGAAGGTAGAATCTATTGAGTTGTAAGTGATCTGAACGTTTCATGATGATTGCACATTCCTATAGGGGGTCAAACTATGTCCCAAAGGTCACCGGGCCTGGTGTCACTTTAAAGAAGTAGTCCAGTTACACCTTTGAGGGCTTATAACTTGGCTTCTGAATGTCCTAGAGAGATCAGGTTTGTTTTAGTGTACTCCAATCAACAGCCCCTACAACCTCAAAAAGGAATGGAGTCATTAGCACTTAAGGTTTGTAAATGGCACCCAGAATTATGTTGCACGAAGCACAATTTCACATCATTCTGGGTCCATTTGTGTGAAAACAAGGTCCAATCAGGCTGAAACGCTACAAGAAGGTAGAATCTATTGAGTTGTAAGTGATCTGAACGTTTCAAGATGATCGCACATTCCTATAGGGGGTCAAACCATGTCCCAAAGGTCACCGGGCCTGGTGTCACTTTAAAGAAGTAGTCCAGTTACACCTTTGTGGGCTTATAACTTGGCTTCTGAATGTCCTAGAGAGGTTAGGTTTGTTTTAGTGTACTCCAATCAACAGCCCCTACAACCACAAAAAGGAATGGAGTCATTAGCACTTATGGTTTGTAAATGGCACCCAGAATTATGTTGCACGAAGCACAATTTCACATCATTCTGGGTCCATTTGTGTGAAAACAAGGTCCAATCAGGCTGAAACGTTACAGGAAGGTAGAATCTATTGAGTTGTAAGTGATCTGAACGTTTCATGATGATAGCACTTTCCTAAGGGGGTCAAACCATGTCCCAAAGGTCACCGGATCTGGTGTCAATTTAAAGAAGTAGTTCAGTTACAAATTTGTGGGCTTATAACTTGGCTTCTGAATGTCCTAGAGATCAGGTTTGTTTTAGTGTACTCCAATCAACAGCCCCTACAACCACAAAAAGGAATGGAGTCATTAGCACTTATGGTTTGTAAATGGCACCCAGAATTATGTTGCACGAAGCACAATTTCACATCATTCTGGGTCCATTTGTGTGAAAACAAGGTCCAATCAGGCTGAAACGTTACAGGAAGGTAGAATCTATTGAGCTGTAAGTGATCTGAACGTTTCATGATGATAGCACTTTCCTAAGGGGGTCAAACCATGTCCCAAAGGTCACCGGATCTGGTGACAATTTAAAGAAGTAGTTCAGTTACACATTTGTGGGCTTATAACTTGGCTTCTGAATGTCCTAGAGAGATCAGGTTTGTTTTAGTGTACTCCAATCGACAGCCCCTACAACCACAAAAAGGAAAGGAGCACTTAAGGTTTGTAAATGGCACCCAGAATTATGTTGCACGAAGCACAATTTCACATCATTCTGGGTCCATTTATGTGAAAACAAGGTCCAATGAGGCTGAAACGCTACAAGAAGGTAGAATCTATTGAGTTGTAAGTGATCTGAACGTTTCAAGATGATCGCACATTCCTATAGGGGGTAAAACCATGTCCCAAAGGTCACCGGGCCTGGTGTCACTTTAAAGAAGTAATCCAGTTACACCTTTGTGGGCTTATAACTTGGCTTCTGAATGTCCTAGAGAGGTTAGGTTTGTTTTAGTGTACTCCAATCAACAGCCCCTACAACCACAAAAAGGAATGGAGTCATTAGCACTTATGGTTTGTAAATGGCACCCAGAATTATGTTGCACGAAGCACAATTTCACATCATTCTGGGTTCATTTGTGTGAAAACAAGGTCCAATCAGGCTGAAACGTTACAGGAAGGTAGCATCTATTGAGTTGTAAGTGATCTGAACGTTTCATGATGATAGCACTTTCCTAAGGGGGTCAAACTATGTCCCAAAGGTCACCGGATCTGGTGTCAATTTAAAGAAGTAGTCCAGTTACACATTTGTGGGCTTATAACTTGGCTTCTGAATGTCCTAGAGAGATCAGGTTTGTTTTAATGTACTCCAATCAACAGCCCCTACAACCACAAAAAGGAATGGAGTCATTAGCACTTATGGTTTGTAAATGGCACCCAGAATTATGTTGCACGAAGCACAATTTCACATCATTCTGGGTCCATTTGTGTGAAAACAAGGTCCAATCAGGCTGAAACGTTACAGGAAGGTAGAATCTATTGAGTTGTAAGTGATCTGAACGTTTCATGATGATAGCACTTTCCTAAGGGGGTCAAACCATGTCCCAAAGGTCACCGGATCTGGTGTCAATTTAAAGAAGTAGTTCAGTTAAACATTTGTGAGCTTATAACTTGGCTTCTGAATGTCCTAGAGATCAGGTTTGTTTTAGTGTACTCCAATCAACAGCCCCTACAACCACAAAAAGGAATGGAGTCATTAGCACTTATGGTTTGTAAATGGCACCCAGAATTATGTTGCACGAAGCACAATTTCACATCATTCTGGGTCCATTTGTGTGAAAACAAGGTCCAATCAGGCTGAAACGTTACAGGAAGGTAGAATCTATTGAGCTGTAAGTGATCTGAACGTTTCATGATGATAGCACTTTCCTAAGGGGGTCAAACCATGTCCCAAAGGTCACCGGATCTGGTGTCAATTTAAAGAAGTAGTTCAGTTACACATTTGTGGGCTTATAACTTGGCTTCTGAATGTCCTAGAGAGATCAGGTTTGTTTTAGTGTACTCCAATCGACAGCCCCTACAACCACAAAAAGGAATGGAGCACTTAAGGTTTGTAAATGGCACCCAGAATTATGTTGCACGAAGCACAATTTCACATCATTCTGGGTCCATTTATGTGAAAACAAGGTCCAATCAGGCTGAAACGCTACAAGAAGGTAGAATCTATTGAGTTGTAAGTGATCTGAACGTTTCAAGATGATCGCACATTCCTATAGGGGGTAAAACCATGTCCCAAAGGTCACCGGGCCTGGTGTCACTTTAAAGAAGTAGTCCAGTTACACCTTTGTGGGCTTATAACTTGGCTTCTGAATGTCCTAGAGAGGTTAGGTTTGTTTTAGTGTACTCCAATCAACAGCCCCTACAACCACAAAAAGGAATGGAGTCATTAGCACTTAAGGTTTGTAAATGGCACCCAGAATTATGTTGCACGAAGCACAATTTCACATCATTCTGGGTCCATTTGTGTGAAAACAAGGTCCAATCAGGCTGAAACCTTACAAGAAGGTAGAATCTATTGAGTTGTAAGTGATCTGAACGTTTCATGATGATCGCACATTCCTATAGGGGGTCAAACCATGTCCCAAAGGTCACTGGGCCTGGTGTCACTTTAAAGTAGTCCAGTTACACCTTTGAGGGCTTATAACTTGGCTTCTGAATGTCCTAGAGAGATCAGGTTTGTTTTAGTGTACTCCAATCAACAGCCCCTACAACCTCAAATAGGAATGGAGTCATTAGCACTTATGGTTTGTAAATGGCACCCAGAATTATGTTGCACGAAGCACAATTTCACATCATTCTGGGTTCATTTGTGTGAAAACAAGGTCCAATTAGGCTGAAACGATACAGGAAGGTAGAATCTATTGAGTTGTAAGTGATCTGAACGTTTCATGATGATAGCTCTTTCCTAAGGGGGTCAAACCATGTCCCAAAGGTCACCGGATCTGGTGTCAATTTAAAGAAGTAGTCCAGTTACACATTTGTGGGCTTATAACTTGGCTTCTGAATGTCCTAGAGAGATCAGGTTTGTTTTAGTGTACTCCAATCAACAGCCCCTACAACCACAAAAAGGAATGGAGTCATTAGCACTTATGGTTTGTAAATGGCACCCAGAATTATGTTGCACGAAGCACAATTTCACATCATTCTGGGTTCATTTGTGTGAAAACAAGGTCCAATCAGGCTGAAACGTTACAGGAAGGTAGAATCTATTGAGTTGTAAGTGATCTGAATGTTTCATGATGATAGCGCTTTCCTAAGGGGGTCAAACCATGTCCCAAAGGTCACCGGATCTGGTGTCAATTTAAAGAAGTAGTTCAGTTACACATTTGTGGGCTTATAACTTGGCTTCTGAATGTCCTAGAGAGATCAGATTTGTTTTAGTGTACTCCAATCAACAGCCCCTACAACCACAAAAAGGAATGGAGTCATTAGCACTTATGGTTTGTAAATGGCACCCAGAATTATGTTGCACGAAGCACAATTTCACATCATTCTGGGTCCATTTGTGTGAAAACAAGGTCCAATCAGGCTGAAACGTTACAGGAAGGTAGAATCTACTGAGTTGTAAGTGATCTGAACGTTTCATGATGATAGCACTTTCCTAAGGGGGTCAAACCATGTCCCAAAGGTCACCGGATCTGGTGTCAATTTAAAGACGTAGTTCAGTTACACATTTGTGGGCTTATAACTTGGCTTCTGAATGTCCTAGAGAGATCAGGTTTGTTTTAGTGTACTCCAATCAACAGCCCCTATAACCACAAAAAGGAATGGAGTCATTAGCACTTATGGTTTTAAAATGGCACCCAGAATTATGTTGCACGAAGCACAATTTCACATCATTCTGGGTTCATTTGTGTGAAAACAAGGTCCAATCAGGCTGAAACGTTACAGGAAGGTAGAATCTATTGAGTTGTAAGTGATCTGAATGTTTCATGATGATAGCGCTTTCCTAAGGGGGTCAAACCATGTCCCAAAGGTCACCGGATCTGGTGTCAATTTAAAGAAGTAGTTCAGTTACACATTTGTGGGCTTATAACTTGGCTTCTGAATGTCCTAGAGAGATCAGATTTGTTTTAGTGTACTCCAATCAACAGCCCCTACAACCATAAAAAGGAATGGAGTCATTAGCACTTATGGTTTGTAAATGGCACCCAGAATTATGTTGCACGAAGCACAATTTCACATCATTCTGGGTCCATTTGTGTGAAAACAAGGTCCAATCAGGCTGAAACGTTACAGGAAGGTAGAATCTACTGAGTTGTAAGTGATCTGAACGTTTCATGATGATAGCACTTTCCTAAGGGGGTCAAACCATGTCCCAAAGGTCACCGGATCTGGTGTCAATTTAAAGAAGTAGTCCAGTTACACATTTGTGGGCTTATAACTTGGCTTCTGAATGTCATAGAGAGATCAGGTTTGTTTTAATGTACTCCAATCAACAGCCCCTACAAGCACAAAAAGGAATGGAGTCATTAGCACTTATGGTTTGTAAATGGCACCCAGAATTATGTTGCACGAAGCACAATTTCACATCATTCTGGGTCCATTTGTGTGAAAACAAGGTCCAATTAGGCTGAAACGCTACAGGAAGGTAGAATCTATTGAGTTGTAAGTGATCTGAACGTTTCATGATGATAGCGCTTTCCTAAGGGGGTCAAACCATGTCCCAAAGGTCACCGGGCCTGGTGTCACTTTAAAGTAGTCCAGTTACACCTTTGAGGGCTTATAACTTGGCTTCTGAATGTCCTAGAGAGATCAGGTTTGTTTTAGTGTACTCCAATCAACAGCCCCTACAACCTCAAATAGGAATGGAGTCATTAGCACTTATGGTTTGTAAATGGCACCCAGAATTATGTTGCACGAAGCACAATTTCACATCATTCTGGGTTCATTTGTGTGAAAACAAGGTCCAATTAGGCTGAAACGATACAGGAAGGTAGAATCTATTGAGTTGTAAGTGATCTGAACGTTTCATGATGATAGCTCTTTCCTAAGGGGGTCAAACCATGTCCCAAAGGTCACCGGATCTGGTGTCAATTTAAAGAAGTAGTCCAGTTACACATTTGTGGGCTTATAACTTGGCTTCTGAATGTCCTAGAGAGATCAGGTTTGTTTTAGTGTACTCCAATCAACAGCCCCTACAACCACAAAAAGGAATGGAGTCATTAGCACTTATGGTTTGTAAATGGCACCCAGAATTATGTTGCACGAAGCACAATTTCACATCATTCTGGGTTCATTTGTGTGAAAACAAGGTCCAATCAGGCTGAAACGTTACAGGAAGGTAGAATCTATTGAGTTGTAAGTGATCTGAATGTTTCATGATGATAGCGCTTTCCTAAGGGGGTCAAACCATGTCCCAAAGGTCACCGGATCTGGTGTCAATTTAAAGAAGTAGTTCAGTTACACATTTGTGGGCTTATAACTTGGCTTCTGAATGTCCTAGAGAGATCAGATTTGTTTTAGTGTACTCCAATCAACAGCCCCTACAACCACAAAAAGGAATGGAGTCATTAGCACTTATGGTTTGTAAATGGCACCCAGAATTATGTTGCACGAAGCACAATTTCACATCATTCTGGGTCCATTTGTGTGAAAACAAGGTCTAATCAGGCTGAAACGTTACAGGAAGGTAGAATCTACTGAGTTGTAAGTGATCTGAACGTTTCATGATGATAGCACTTTCCTAAGGGGGTCAAACCATGTCCCAAAGGTCACCGGATCTGGTGTCAATTTAAAGAAGTAGTTCAGTTACACATTTGTGGGCTTATAACTTGGCTTCTGAATGTCCTAGAGAGATCAGGTTTGTTTTAGTGTACTCCAATCAACAGCTCCTATAACCACAAAAAGGAATGGAGTCATTAGCACTTATGGTTTGTAAATGGCACCCAGAATTATGTTGCACGAAGCACAATTTCACATCATTCTGGGTTCATTTGTGTGAAAACAAGGTCCAATCAGGCTGAAACGTTACAGGAAGGTAGAATCTATTGAGTTGTAAGTGATCTGAACGTTTCATGATGATAGCACTTTCCTAAGGGGGTCAAACCATGTCCCAAAGGTCACCGGATCTGGTGTCAATTTAAAGAAGTAGTCCAGTTACACATTTGTGGGCTTATAACTTGGCTTCTGAATGTCCTAGAGAGATCAGGTTTGTTTTAATGTACTCCAATCAACAGCCCCTACAAGCACAAAAAGGAATGGAGTCATTAGCACTTATGGTTTGTAAATGGCACCCAGAATTATGTTGCACGAAGCACAATTTCACATCATTCTGGGTCCATTTGTGTGAAAACAAGGTCCAATTAGGCTTAAACGCTACAGGAAGGTAGAATCTATTGAGTTGTAAGTGATCTGAACGTTTCATGATGATAGCGCTTTCCTAAGGGGGTCAAACCATGTCCCAAAGGTCACCGGATCTGGTGTCAATTTAAAGAAGTAGTCCAGTTACACATTTGTGGGCTTATAACTTGGCTTCTGAATGTCCTAGAGAGATCAGGTTTGTTTTAGTGTACTCCAATCAACAGCCCCTACAACCACAAAAAGGAATGGAGTCATTAGCACTTATGGTTTGTAGATGGCACCCAGAATTATGTTGCACGAAGCACAATTTCACATCATTCTGGGTTCATTTGTGTGAAAACAAGGTCCAATCAGGCTGAAACTTTACAGGAAGGTAGAATCTATTGAGTTGTAAGTGATCTGAACGTTTCATGATGATAGCGCTTTCCTAAGGGGATCAAACCATGTCCCAAAGTTCACCGTATCTGGTGTCAATTTAAAGAAGTAGTTCAGTTACACATTTGTGGGCTTATAACTTGGCTTCTGAATGTCCTAGAGAGATCAGGTTTGTTTTAGTGTACTCCAATCAACAGCCCCTACAACCACAAAAAGGAATCGAGTCATTAGCACTTATGGTTTGTAAATGGCACCCAGAATTATGTTGCACGAAGCACAATTTCACATCATTCTGGGTCCCTTTGTGTGAAAACAAGGTCCAATCAGGCTGAAACGTTACAGGAAGGTAGAATCTATTGAGTTGTAAGTGATCTGAACGTTTCATGATGATAGCACTTTCCTAAGGGGGTCAAACCATGCCCCAAAGGTCACCGGATCTGGTGTCAATTTAAAGAAGTAGTCCAGTTACACCTTTGTGGGCTTATAACTTGGCTTCTGAATGTCCTAGAGAGATCAGGTTTGTTTTAGTATACTCCAATCAACAGCCCCTACAACCACAAAAAGGAATGGAGTCATTAGCACTTATGGTTTGTAAATGGCACCCAGAATTATGTTGCACGAAGCACAATTTCACATCATTCTGGGTCCATTTGTGTGAAAACAAGGTCCAATCAGGCTGAAACGCTACAAGAAGGTAGAATCTATTGAGTTGTAAGTGATCTGAACGTTTCAAGATGATCGCACATTCCTATAGGGGGTAAAACCATGTCCCAAAGGTCACCGGGCCTGGTGTCACTTTAAAGAAGTAGTCCATTTACACCTTTGAGGGCTTATAACTTGGCTTCTGAATGTCCTAGAGAGATCAGGGTGTTTTAATGTACTCCAACCAACAGCCCCTACAACCACAAAAAGGAATGTAGTCATTAGCACTTATGGTTTGTAAATGGCACCCAGAATTATGTTGCACGAAGCACAATTTCACATCATTCTGGGTTCATTTGTGTGAAAACAAGGTCCAATCAGGCTGAAACGTTACAAGAAGGTAGAATCTATTGAGTTGTAAGTGATCTGAAAGTTTCATGATGATCGCACATTCCTATAGGGGGTCAAACCATGTCCCAAAGGCCACCGGGCCTGGTGTCACTTTAAAGAAGTTGTCCAGTTACACCTTTGAGGGCTTATAACTTGGCTTCTGAATATCCTAGAGAGGTCAGCTTTGTTTTAGTGTACTCCAATCAACAGCCCCTACAACCTCAAAAAGGAATGGAGTCATTAGCACTTATGGTTTTTAAATGGCACCCAGAATTATGTTGTACGAAGCACAATTTCACATCATTCTGGGTTCATTGGTGTGAAAACAAGGTCCAATCAGGCTGAAATGTTACAGGAAGGTAAAATCTATTGAGTTGTAAGTGATCTGAACGTTTCAAGATGATCGCACATTCCTCTAGGGGGTCAAACCATGTCCCAAAGGTCACCGGGCCTGGTGTCACTTTGAAGAAGCAGTCCAGTTACACCTTTGTGGGCTTATAACTTGGCTTCTGAATGTCCTAGAGAGGTTAGGTTTGTTTTAGTGTTCTCCAATCAACAGCCCCTACAACCACAAAAAGGAATGGAGTCATTAGCACTTATGGTTTGTAAATGGCACCCAGAATTATGTTGCACGAAGCACAATTTCATATCATTCTGGGTTCATTTGTGTGAAAACAAGGTCCAATCAGGCTGAAACGTTACAGGAAGGTAGAATCTATTGAGTTGTAAGTGATCTGAACGTTTCATGATGATAGCACTTTCCTAAGGGGGTCAAACCATGTCCCAAAGGTCACCGGATCTGGTGTCAATTTAAAGAAGTAGTCCAGTTACACCTTTGTGGGCTTATAACTTGGCTTCTGAATGTCCTAGAGAGATCAGGTTTGTTTTAGTATACTCCAATCAACAGCCCTTACAACCACAAAAAGGAATGGAGTCATTAGCACTTATGGTTTTTAAATGGCACCCAGAATTATGTTCCACGAAGCACAATTTCACATCATTCTGGGTTCATTTGTGTGAAAACAAGGTCCAATCAGGCTGAAAAGCTACAAGAAGGTAGAATCTATTGAGTTGTAAGTGATCTGAACGTTTCAAGATGATCGCACATTCCTATAGGGGGTCAAACCATGTCCCAAATGTCACCGGGCCTGGTGTCACTTTAAAGAAGTAGTCCAGTTACACCTTTGTGGGCTTATAACTTGGCTTCTGAATGTCCTAGAGAGGTTAGGTTTGTTTTAGTGTACTCCAATCAACAGCCCCTACAACCACAAAAAGGAATGGAGTCATTAGCACTTATGGTTTGTAAATGGCACCCAGAATTATGTTGCACGAAGCACAATTTCACATCATTCTGGGTTCATTTGTTTGAAAACAAGGTCCAATCAGGCTGAAACGTTACAGGAAGGTAGAATCTATTGAGTTGTAAGTGATCTGAACGTTTCATGATGATAGCACTTTCCTAAGGGGGTCAAACCATGTCCCAAAGGTCACCGGATCTGGTGTCAATTTAAAGAAGTAGTCCAGTTACACATTTGTGGGCTCATAACTTGGCTTCTGAATGTCCTAGAGAGATCAGGTTTGTTTTAATGTACTCCAATCAACAGCCCCTACAACCACAAAAATGAATGGAGTCATTAGCACTTATGGTTTGTAAATGGCACCCAGAATTATGCTGCACGAAGCACAATTTCACATCATTCTGGGTCCATTTGTGTGAAAACAAGGTCCAATCAGGCTGAAACGTTACAGGAAGTTAGAATCTATTGAGTTGTAAGTGATCTGAACGTTTCATGATGATAGCACTTTCCTAAGGGGGACAAACCATGTCCCAAAGGTCAACGGATCTGGTGTCAATTTAAAGAAGTAGTTCAGTTACACATTTGTGGGCTTATAACTTGGCTTCTGAATGTCCTAGAGAGATCAGGTTTGTTTTAGTGTACTCCAATCAACAGCCCCTACAACCACAAAAAGGAATGGAGTCATTAGCACTTCTGGTTTGTAAATGGCACCCAGAATTATGTTGCACGAAGCACAATTTCACATCATTCTGGGTCCATTTGTGTGAAAACAAGGTCCAATCAGGCTGAAACGTTACAGGAAGGTAGAATCTATTGAGTTGTAAGTGATCTGAACGTTTCATGATGATAGCACTTTCCTAAGGGGGTCAAACCATGCCCCAAAGGTCACCGGATCTGGTGTCAATTTAAAGTAGTCCAGTTACACCTTTGTGGGCTTATAACTTGGCTTCTGAATGTCCTAGAGAGATCAGGTTTGTTTTAGTATACTCCAATCAACAGCCCCTACAACCACAAAAAAGAATGGAGTCATTAGCACTTATGGTTTGTAAATGGCACCCAGAATTATGTTGCACGAAGCACAATTTCACATCATTCTGGGTCCATTTGTGTGAAAACAAGGTCCAATCAGGCTGAAACGCTACAAGAAGGTAGAATCTATTGAGTTGTAAGTGATCTTAACGTTTCAAGATGATCGCACATTCCTATAGGGGGTAAAACCATGTCCCAAAGGTCACCAGGCCTGGTGTCACTTTAAAGAAGTAGTCCATTTACACCTTTGAGGGCTTATAACTTGGCTTCTGAATGTCCTAGAGAGATCAGGGTTGTTTTAATGTACTCCAACCAACAGCCCCTACAACCACAAAAAGGAATGTAGTCATTAGCACTTATGGTTTGTAAATGGCACCCAGAATTATGTTGCACGAAGCACAATTTCACATCATTCTGGGTTCATTTGTGTGAAAACAAGGTCCAATCAGGCTGAAACGTTACAAGAAGGTAGAATCTATTGAGTTGTAAGTGATCTGAACGTTTCATGATGATCGCACATTCCTATAGGGGGTCAAACCATGTCCCAAAGGTCACCGGGCCTGGTGTCACTTTAAAGAAGTTGTCCAGTTACACCTTTGAGGGCTTATAACTTGGCTTCTGAATATCCTAGAGAGGTCAGCTTTGTTTTAGTGTACTCCAATCAACAGCCCCTACAACCTCAAAAAGGAATGGAGTCATTAGCACTTATGGTTTTTAAATGGCACCCAGAATTATGTTGTACGAAGCACAATTTCACATCATTCTGGGTTCATTGGTGTGAAAACAAGGTCCAATCAGGCTGACATGTTACAGGAAGGTAAAATCTATTGAGTTGTAAGTGATCTGAACGTTTCAAGATGATCGCACATTCCTCTAGGGGGTAAAACCATGTCCCAAAGGTCACCGGGCCTGGTGTCACTTTGAAGAAGCAGTCCAGTTACACCTTTGTGGGCTTATAACTTGGCTTCTGAATGTCCTAGAGAGATCAGGTTTGTTTTAGTGTACTCCAATCAACAGCCCCTACAACCACAAAAAGGAATGGAGTCATTAGCACTTATGGTTTGTAAATGGCACCCAGAATTATGTTGCACGAAGCACAATTTCACATCATTCTGGGTCCATTTGTGTGAAAACAAGGTCCAATCAGGCTGAAACGTTACAGGAAGGTAGAATCTACTGAGTTGTAAGTGATCTGAACGTTTCATGATGATAGCACTTTCCTAAGGGGGTCAAACCATGTCCCAAAGGTCACCGGATCTGGTGTCAATTTAAAGAAGTAGTCCAGTTACACATTTGTGGGCTTATAACTTGGCTTCTGAATGTCCTAGAGAGATCAGGTTTGTTTTAGTGTACTCCAATCAACAGCCCCTATAACCACAAAAAGGAATGGAGTCATTAGCACTTAAGGTTTGTAAATGGCACCCAGAATTATGTTGCACGAAGCACAAATTCACATCATTCTGGGTTCATTTGTGTGAAAACAAGGTCCAATCAGGCTGAAACGCTACAAGAAGGTAGAATCTATTGAGTTGTAAGTGATCTGAACGTTTCAAGATGATTGCACATTCCTATAGGGGGTAAAACCATGTCCCAAAGGTCACCGGGCCTGGTGTCACTTTAAAGAAGTAGTCCAGTTACACCTTTGTGGGCTTATAACTTGGCTTCTGAATGTCCTAGAGAGGTTAGGTTTGTTTTAGTGTACTCCAATCAACAGCCCCTACAACCACAAAAAGGAATGGAGTCATTAGCACCTATGGTTTGTAAATGGCACCCAGAATTATGTTGCACGAAGCACAATTTCACATCATTCTGGGTTCATTTGTGTGAAAACAAGGTCCAATCAGGCTGAAACGTTACAGGAAGGTAGAATCTATTGAGTTGTAAGTGATCTGAACGTTTCATGATGATAGCACTTTCCTAAGGGGGTCAAACCATGTCCCAAAGGTCACCGGATCTGGTGTCAATTTAAAGAAGTAGTCCAGTTACACATTTGTGGGCTTATAACTTGGCTTCTGAATGTCCTAGAGAGATCAGGTTTGTTTTAATGTACTCCAATCAACAGCCCCTACAAGCACAAAAAGGAATGGAGTCATTAGCACTTATGGTTTGTAAATGGCACCCAGAATTATGTTGCACGAAGCACAATTTCACATCATTCTGGGTCCATTTGTGTGAAAACAAGGTCCAATTAGGCTGAAACGCTACAGGAAGGTAGAATCTATTGAGTTGTAAGTGATCTGAACGTTTCATGATGATAGCACTTTCCTAAGGGGGTCAAACCATGTCCCAAAGGTCACCGGATCTGGTGTCAATTTAAAGAAGTAGTCCAGTTACACATTTGTGGGCTTATAACTTGGCTTCTGAATGTCCTAGAGAGATCAGGTTTGTTTTAGTGTACTCCAATCAACAGCCCCTACAACCACAAAAAGGAATGGAGTCATTAGCACTTATGGTTTGTAGATGACACCCAGAATTATGTTGCACGAAGCACAATTTCACATCATTCTGGGTTCATTTGTGTGAAAACAAGGTCCAATCAGGCTGAAACGTTACAGGAAGGTAGAATCTATTGAGTTGTAAGTGATCTGAACGTTTCATGATGATAGCGCTTTCCTAAGGGGGTCAAACCATGTCCCAAAGTTCACCGTATCTGGTGTCAATTTAAAGAAGTAGTTCAGTTACACATTTGTGGGCTTATAACTTGGCTTCTGAATGTCCTAGAGAGATCAGGTTTGTTTTAGTGTACTCCAATCAACAGCCCCTACAACCACAAAAAGGAATGGAGTCATTAGCACTTATGGTTTGTAAATGGCACCCAGAATTATGTTGCACGAAGCACAATTTCACATCATTCTGGGTCCATTTGTGTGAAAACAAGGTCCAATCAGGCTGAAACGTTACAGGAAGGTAGAATCTATTGAGTTGTAAGTGATCTGAACGTTTCATGATGATAGCACTTTCCTAAGGGGGTCAAACCATGTCCCAAAGGTCACCGGATCTGGTGTCAATTTAAAGAAGTAGTCCAGTTACACCTTTGTGGGCTTATAACTTGGCTTCTGAATGTCCTAGAGAGATCAGGTTTGTTTTAGTATACTCCAATCAACAGCCCCTACAACCACAAAAAGGAATGGAGTCATTAGCACTTATGGTTTGTAAATGGCATCCAGAATTATGTTGCACGAAGCACAATTTCACATCATTCTGGGTCCATTTGTGTGAAAACAAGGTCCAATCAGGCTGAAACGCTACAAGAAGGTAGAATCTATTGAGTTGTAAGTGATCTGAACGTTTCAAGATGATCGCACATTCCTATAGGGGGTAAAACCATGTCCCAAAGGTCACCGGGCCTGGTGTCACTTTAAAGAAGTAGTCCATTTACACCTTTGAGGGCTTATAACTTGGCTTCTGAATGTCCTAGAGAGATCAGGGTGTTTTAATGTACTCCAACCAACAGCCCCTACAACCACAAAAAGGAATGGAGTCATTAGCACTTATGGTTTGTAAATGGCACCCAGAATTATGTTGCACGAAGCACAATTTCACATCATTCTGGGTTCATTTGTGTGAAAACAAGGTCCAATCAGGCTGAAACGTTACAAGAAGGTAGAATCTATTGAGTTGTAAGTGATCTGAACGTTTCATGATGATCGCACATTCCTATAGGGGGTCAAACCATGTCCCAAAGGTCACCGGGCCTGGTGTCACTTTAAAGAAGTTGTCCAGTTACACCTTTGAGGGCTTATAACTTGGCTTCTGAATATCCTAGAGAGGTCAGCTTTGTTTTAGTGTACTCCAATCAACAGCCCCTACAACCTCAAAAAGGAATGGAGTCATTAGCACTTATGGTTTTTAAATGGCACCCAGAATTATGTTGTACGAAGCACAATTTCACATCATTCTGGGTTCATTGGTGTGAAAACAAGGTCCAATCAGGCTGAAATGTTACAGGAAGGTAAAATCTATTGAGTTGTAAGTGATCTGAACGTTTCAAGATGATCGCACATTCCTCTAGGGGGTCAAACCATGTCCCAAAGGTCACCGGGCCTGGTGTCACTTTGAAGAAGCAGTCCAGTTACACCTTTGTGGGCTTATAACTTGGCTTCTGAATGTCCTAGAGAGGTTAGGTTTGTTTTAGTGTTCTCCAATCAACAGCCCCTACAACCACAAAAAGGAATGGAGTCATTAGCACTTATGGTTTGTAAATGGCACCCAGAATTATGTTGCACGAAGCACAATTTCACATCATTCTGGGTTCATTTGTGTGAAAACAAGGTCCAATCAGGCTGAAACGTTACAGGAAGGTAGAATCTATTGAGTTGTAAGTGATCTGAACGTTTCATGATGATAGCACTTTCCTAAGGGGGTCAAACCATGTCCCAAAGGTCACCGGATCTGGTGTCAATTTAAAGAAGTAGTCCAGTTACACCTTTGTGGGCTTATATCTTGGCTTCTGAATGTCCTAGAGAGATCAGGTTTGTTTTAGTATACTCCAATCAACAGCCCTTACAACCACAAAAAGGAATGGAGTCATTAGCACTTATGGTTTTTAAATGGCACCCAGAATTATGTTCCACGAAGCACAATTTCACATCATTCTGGGTTCATTTGTGTGAAAACAAGGTCCAATCAGGCTGAAACGTTACAAGAAGGTAGAATCTATTGAGTTGTAAGTGATCTGAACGTTTCAAGATGATCGCACATTCCTATAGGGGGTCAAACCATGTCCCAAATGTCACCGGGCCTGGTGTCACTTTAAAGAAGTAGTCCAGTTACACCTTTGTGGGCTTATAACTTGGCTTCTGAATGTCCTAGAGAGGTTAGGTTTGTTTTAGTGTACTCCAATCAACAGCCCCTACAACCACAAAAAGGAATGGAGTCATTAGCACTTATGGTTTGTAAATGGCACCCAGAATTATGTTGCACGAAGCACAATTTCACATCAGTCTGGGTTCATTTGTTTGAAAACAAGGTCCAATCAGGCTGAAACGTTACAGGAAGGTAGAATCTATTGAGATGTAAGTGATCTGAACGTTTCATGATGATAGCACTTTCCTAAGGGGGTCAAACCATGTCCCAAAGGTCACCGGATCTGGTATCAATTTAAAGAAGTAGTCCAGTTACACATTTGTGGGCTCATAACTTGGCTTCTGAATGTCCTAGAGAGATCAGGTTTGTTTTAATGTACTCCAATCAACAGCCCCTACAACCACAAAAATGAATGGAGTCATTAGCACTTATGGTTTGTAAATGGCACCCAGAATTATGCTGCACGAAGCACAATTTCACATCATTCTGGGTCCATTTGTGTGAAAACAAGGTCCAATCAGGCTGAAACGTTACAGGAAGTTAGAATCTATTGAGTTGTAAGTGATCTGAACGTTTCATGATGATAGCACTTTCCTAAGGGGGTCAAACCATGTCCCAAAGGTCACCGGATCTGGTGTCAATTTAAAGAAGTAGTTCAGTTACACATTTGTGGGCTTATAACTTGGCTTCTGAATGTCCTAGAGAGATCAGGTTTGTTTTAGTGTACTCCAATCAACAGCCCCTACAACCAGAAAAAGGAATGGAGTCATTAGCACTTATGGTTTGTAAATGGCACCCAGAATTATGTTGCACAAAGCACAATTTCACATCATTCTGGGTCCATTTGTGTGAAAACAAGGTCCAATCAGGCTGAAACGTTACAGGAAGGTAGAATCTATTCAGTTGTAAGTGATCTGAACGTTTCATGATGATAGCACTTTCCTAAGGGGGTCAAACCATGCCCCAAAGGTCACCGGATCTGGTGTCAATTTAAAGTAGTCCAGTTACACCTTTGTGGGCTTATAACTTGGCTTCTGAATGTCCTAGAGAGATCAGGTTTGTTTTAGTATACTCCAATCAACAGCCCCTACAACCACAAAAAGGAATGGAGTCATTAGCACTTATGGTTTGTAAATGGCACCCAGAATTATGTTGCACGAAGCACAATTTCACATCATTCTCGGTCCATTTGTGTGAAAACAAGGTCCAATCAGGCTGAAACGCTACAAGAAGGTAGAATCTATTGAGTTGTAAGTGATCTTAACGTTTCAAGATGATCACACATTCCTATAGGGGGTAAAACCATGTCCCAAAGGTCACCAGGCCTGGTGTCACTTTAAAGAAGTAGTCCATTTACACCTTTGAGGGCTTATAACTTGGCTTCTGAATGTCCTAGAGAGATCAGGGTTGTTTTAATGTACTCCAACCAACAGCCCCTACAACCACAAAAAGGAATGTAGTCATTAGCACTTATGGTTTGTAAATGGCACCCAGAATTATGTTGCACGAAGCACAATTTCACATCATTCTGGGTTCATTTGTGTGAAAACAAGGTCCAATCAGGCTGAAACGTTACAAGAAGGTAGAATCTATTGAGTTGTAAGTGATCTGAACGTTTCATGATGATCGCACATTCCTATAGGGGGGTCAAACCATGTCCCAAAGGTCACCGGGCCTGGTGTCACTTTAAAGAAGTTTTCCAGTTACACCTTTGAGGGCTTATAACTTGGCTTCTGAATATCCTAGAGAGGTCAGCTTTGTTTTAGTGTACTCCAATCAACAGCCCCTACAACCTCAAAAAGGAATGGAGTCATTAGCACTTATGGTTTTTAAATGGCACCCAGAATTATGTTGTACGAAGCACAATTTCACATCATTCTGGGTTCATTGGTGTGAAAACAAGGTCCAATCAGGCTGAAACGTTACAGGAAGGTAGAATCTATTGAGTTGTAAGTGATCTGAACATTTCATGATGATAGCACTTTCCTAAGGGGGTCAAACCATGTCCCAAAGGTCACCGGATCTGGTGTCAATTTAAAGAAGTAGTCCAGTTACACATTTGTGGGCTTATAACTTGGCTTCTGAATGTCCTAGAGAGATCAGGTTTGTTTTAATGTACTCCAATCAACAGCCCCTACAACCACAAAAAGGAATGGAGTCATTAGCACTTATGGTTTGTAAATGGCACCCAGAATTATGTTGCACGAAGCACAATTTCACATCATTCTGGGTCCATTTGTGTGAAAACAAGGTCCAATCAGGCTGAAACGTTACAGGAAGGTAGAATCTATTGAGTTGTAAGTGATCTGAACGTTTTATGATGATAGCACTTTCCTAAGGGGGTCAAACCATGTCCCAAAGGTCACCGGATCTGGTGTCAATTTAAAGAAGTAGTTCAGTTAAATATTTGTGGGCTTATAACTTGGCTTCTGAATGTCCTAGAGATCAGGTTTGTTTTAGTGTACTCCAATCAACAGCCCCTACAACCACAAAAAGGAATGGAGTCATTAGCACTTATGGTTTGTAAATGGCACCCAGAATTATGTTGCACGAAGCACAATTTCACATCATTCTGGGTCCATTTGTGTGAAAACAAGGTCCAATCAGGCTGAAACGTTACAGGAAGGTAGAATCTATTGAGCTGTAAGTGATCTGAACGTTTCATGATGATAGCACTTTCCTAAGGGGGTCAAACCATGTCCCAAAGGTCACCGGATCTGGTGTCAATTTAAAGAAGTAGTTCAGTTACACATTTGTGGGCTTATAACTTGGCTTCTGAATGTCCTAGAGAGATCAGGTTTGTTTTAGTGTACTCCAATCGACAGCCCCTACAACCACAAAAAGGAATGGAGCACTTAAGGTTTGTAAATGGCACCCAGAATTATGTTGCACGAAGCACAATTTCACATCATTCTGGGTCCATTTATGTGAAAACAAGGTCCAATCAGCTGAAACGCTACAAGAAGGTAGAATCTATTGAGTTGTAAGTGATCTGAACGTTTCAAGATGATCGCACATTCCTATAGGGGGTAAAACCATGTCCCAAAGGTCACCGGGCCTGGTGTCACTTTAAAGAAGTAGTCCAGTTACACCTTTGTGGGCTTATAACTTGGCTTCTGAATGTCCTAGAGAGGTTAGGTTTGTTTTAGTGTACTCCAATCAACAGCCCCTACAACCACAAAAAGGAATGGAGTCATTAGCACTTATGGTTTGTAAATGGCACCCAGAATTATGTTGCACGAAGCACAATTTCACATCATTCTGGGTTCATTTGTGTGAAAACAAGGTCCAATCAGGCTGAAACGTTACAGGAAGGTAGAATCTATTGAGTTGTAAGTGATCTGAACGTTTCATGATGATAGCACTTTCCTAAGGGGGTCAAACTATGTCCCAAAGGTCACCGGATCTGGTGTCAATTTAAAGAAGTAGTCCAGTTACACATTTGTGGGCTTATAACTTTGCTTCTGAATGTCCTAGAGAGATCAGATTTGTTTTAGTGTACTCCAATCAACAGCCCCTACAACCACAAAAAGGAATGGAGTCATTAGCACTTAAGGTTTGTAAATGGCACCCAGAATTATGTTGCACGAAGCACAATTTCACATCATTCTGGGTTCATTTGTGTGAAAACAAGGTCCAATCAGGCTGAAACGTTACAGGAAGGTAGAATCTATTGAGTTGTAAGTGATCTGAACGTTTCAAGATGATCGCACATTCCTATAGGGGGTAAAACCATGTCCCAAAGGTCACCGGGCCTGGTGTCACTTTAAAGAAGTAGTCCAGTTACACCTTTGTGGGCTTATAACTTGGCTTCTGAATGTCCTAGAGAGGTTAGGTTTGTTTTAGTGTACTCCAATCAACAGCCCCTACAACCACAAAAAGCAATGGAGTCATTAGAACTTATGGTTTGTAAATGGCACCCAGAATTATGTTGCACGAAGCACAATTTCACATCATTCTGGGTTCATTTGTGTGAAAACAAGGTCCAATCAGGCTGAAACGTTACAGGATGGTAGAATCTATTGAGTTGTAAGTGATCTGAACGTTTCATGATGATAGCACTTTCCTAAGGGGGTCAAACCATGTCCCAAAGGTCACCGGATCTGGTGTCAATTTAAAGAAGTAGTCCAGTTACACATTTGTGGGCTTATAACTTGGCTTCTGAATGTCCTAGAGAGATCAGGGTTGTTTTAGTGTACTCCAATCAACAGCCCCTACAACCACAAAAAGGAATGGAGTCATTAGCACTTATGGTTTTTAAATGGCACCCAGAATTATGTTGCACGAAGCACAATTTCACATCATTCTGGGTCCATTTGTGTGAAAACAAGGTCCAATCAGGCTGAAACGTTACAGGAAGGTAGAATCTATTGAGTTGTAAGTGATCTGAACGTTTCATGATGATAGCACTTTCCTAAGGGGGTCAAACCATGTCCCAAAGGTCACCGGATCTGGTGTCAATTTAAAGAAGTAGTTCAGTTAAACATTTGTGGGCTTATAACTTGGCTTCTGAATGTCCTAGAGATCAGGTTTGTTTTAGTGTACTCCAATCAACAGCCCCTACAACCACAAAAAGGAATGGAGTCATTAGCACTTATGGTTTGTAAATGGCACCCAGAATTATGTTGCACGAAGCACAATTTCACATCATTCTGGGTCCATTTGTGTGAAAACAAGGTCCAATCAGGCTGAAACGTTACAGGAAGGTAGAATCTATTGAGCTGTAAGTGATCTGAACGTTTCATGATGATAGCACTTTCCTAAGGGGGTCAAACCATGTCCCAAAGGTCACCGGATCTGGTGTCAATTTAAAGAAGTAGTTCAGTTACACATTTGTGGGCTTATAACTTGGCTTCTGAATGTCCTAGAGAGATCAGGTTTGTTTTAGTGTACTCCAATCGACAGCCCCTACAACCACAAAAAGGAATGGAGCACTTAAGGTTTGTAAATGGCACCCAGAATTATGTTGCACGAAGCACAATTTCACATCATTCTGGGTCCATTTATGTGAAAACAAGGTCCAATCAGGCTGAAACGCTACAAGAAGGTAGAATCTATTGAGTTGTAAGTGATCTGAACGTTTCAAGATGATCGCACATTCCTATAGGGGGTAAAACCATGTCCCAAAGGTCACCGGGCCTGGTGTCACTTTAAAGAAGTAGTCCAGTTACACCTTTGTGGGCTTATAACTTGGCTTCTGAATGTCCTAGAGAGGTTAGGTTTGTTTTAGTGTACTCCAATCAACAGCCCCTACAACCACAAAAAGGAATGGAGTCATTAGCACTTATGGTTTGTAAATGGCACCCAGAATTATGTTGCACGAAGCACAATTTCACATCATTCTGGGTTCATTTGTGTGAAAACAAGGTCCAATCAGGCTGAAACGTTACAGGAAGGTAGAATCTATTGAGTTGTAAGTGATCTGAACGTTTCATGATGATAGCACTTTCCTAAGGGGGTCAAACTATGTCCCAAAGGTCACCGGATCTGGTGTCAATTTAAAGAAGTAGTCCAGTTACACATTTGTGGGCTTATAACTTTGCTTCTGAATGTCCTGGAGAGATCAGATTTGTTTTAGTGTACTCCAATCAACAGCCCCTACAACCACAAAAAGGAATGGAGTCATTAGCACTTAAGGTTTGTAAATGGCACCCAGAATTATGCTGCACGAAGCACAATTTCACATCATTCTGGGTTCATTTGTGTGAAAACAAGGTCCAATCAGGCTGAAACGTTACAGGAAGGTAGGATCTATTGAGTTGTAAGTGATCTGAACGTTTCAAGATGATCGCACATTCCTATAGGGGGTAAAACCATGTCCCAAAGGTCACCGGGCCTGGTGTCACTTTAAAGAAGTAGTCCAGTTACACCTTTGTGGGCTTATAACTTGGCTTCTGAATGTCCTAGAGAGGTTAGGTTTGTTTTAGTGTACTCCAATCAACAGCCCCTACAACCACAAAAAGCAATGGAGTCATTAGAACTTATGGTTTTTAAATGGCACCCAGAATTATGCTGCACTAAGCACAATTTCACATCATTCTGGGTTCATTTGTGTGAAAACAAGGTCCAATCAGGCTGAAACGTTACAGGAAGGTAGAATCTATTGAGTTGTAAGTGATCTGAACGTTTCATGATGATAGCACTTTCCTAAGGGGGTCAAACCATGTCCCAAAGGTCACCGGATCTGGTGTCAATTTAAAGAAGTAGTCCAGTTACACATTTGTGGGCTTATAACTTGGATTCTGAATGTCCTAGAGAGATCAGGTTTGTTTTAATGTACTCCAACCAACAGCCCCTACAACCACAAAAAGGAATGGAGTCATTAGCACTTATGGTTTGTAAATGGAACCCAGAATTATGTTGCACGAAGCACAATTTCGCATCATTCTGGGTCCATTTGTGTGAAAACAAGGTCCAATCAGGCTGAAACCTTACAAGAAGGTAGAATCTATTGAGTTGTAAGTGATCTGAACGTTTCATGATGATCGCACATTCCTATAGGGGGTCAAACCATGTCCCAAAGGTCACCGGGCCTGGTGTCACTTTAAAGTAGTCCAGTTACACCTTTGAGGGCTTATAACTTGGCTTCTGAATGTCCTAGAGAGATCAGGTTTGTTTTAGTGTACTCCAATCAACAGCCCCTACAACCTCAAATAGGAATGGAGTCATTAGCACTTATGGTTTGTAAATGGCACCCAGAAATATGTTGCACGAAGCACAATTTCACATCATTCTGGGTTCATTTGTGTGAAAACAAGGTCCAATTAGGCTGAAACGATACAGGAAGGTAGAATCTATTGAGTTGTAAGTGATCTGAACGTTTCATGATGATAGCTCTTTCCTAAGGGGGTCAAACCATGTCCCAAAGGTCACCGGATCTGGTGTCAATTTAAAGAAGTAGTCCAGTTACACATATGTGGGCTTATAACTTGGCTTCTGAATGTCCTAGAGAGATCAGGTTTGTTTTAGTGTACTCCAATCAACAGCCCCTACAACCACAAAAAGGAATGGAGTCATTAGCACTTATGGTTTGTAAATGGCACCCAGAATTATGTTGCACGAAGCACAATTTCACATCATTCTGGGTTCATTTGTGTGAAAACAAGGTCCAATCAGGCTGAAACGTTACAGGAAGGTAGAATCTATTGAGTTGTAAGTGATCTGAATGTTTCATGATGATAGCGCTTTCCTAAGGGGGTCAAACCATGTCCCAAAGGTCACCGGATCTGGTGTCAATTTAAAGAAGTAGTTCAGTTACACATTTGTGGGCTTATAACTTGGCTTCTGAATGTCCTAGAGAGATCAGATTTGTTTTAGTGTACTCCAATCAACAGCCCCTACAACCACAAAAAGGAATGGAGTCATTAGCACTTATGGTTTGTAAATGGCACCCAGAATTATGTTGCACGAAGCACAATTTCACATCATTCTGGGTCCATTTGTGTGAAAACAAGGTCCAATCAGGCTGAAACGTTACAGGAAGGTAGAATCTACTGAGTTGTAAGTGATCTGAACGTTTCATGATGATAGCACTTTCCTAAGGGGGTCAAACCATGTCCCAAAGGTCGCCGGATCTGGTGTCAATTTAAAGAAGTAGTTCAGTTACACATTTGTGGGCTTATAACTTGGCTTCTGAATGTCCTAGAGAGATCAGGTTTGTTTTAGTGTACTCCAATCAACAGCCCCTATAACCACAAAAAGGAATGGAGTCATTAGCACTTAAGGTTTGTAAATGGCACCCAGAATTATGTTGCACGAAGCACAAATTCACATCATTCTGGGTTCATTTGTGTGAAAACAAGGTCCAATCAGGCTGAAACGCTACAAGAAGGTAGAATCTATTGAGTTGTAAGTGATCTGAACGTTTCAAGATGATCGCACATTCCTATAGGGGGTAAAACCATGTCCCAAAGGTCACCGGGCCTGGTGTCACTTTAAAGAAGTAGTCCAGTTACACCTTTGTGGGCTTATAACTTGGCTTCTGAATGTCCTAGAGAGGTTAGGTTTGTTTTAGTGTACTCCAATCAACAGCCCCTACAACCACAAAAAGGAATGGAGTCATTAGCACTTATGGTTTGTAAATGGCACCCAGAATTATGTTGCACGAAGCACAATTTCACATCATTCTGGGTTCATTTGTGTGAAAACAAGGTCCAATCAGGCTGAAACGTTACAGGAAGGTAGAATCTATTGAGTTGTAAGTGATCTGAACGTTTCATGATGATAGCACTTTCCTAAGGGGGTCAAACCATGTCCCAAAGGTCACCGGATCTGGTGTCAATTTAAAGAAGTAGTCCAGTTACACATTTGTGGGCTTATAACTTGGCTTCTGAATGTCCTAGAGAGATCAGGTTTGTTTTAATGTACTCCAATCAACAGCCCCTACAAGCACAAAAAGGAATGGAGTCATTAGCACTTATGGTTTGTAAATGGCACCCAGAATTATGTTGCACGAAGCACAATTTCACATCATTCTGGGTCCATTTGTGTGAAAACAAGGTCCAATTAGGCTGAAACGCTACAGGAAGGTAGAATCTATTGAGTTGTAAGTGATCTGAACGTTTCATGATGATAGCGCTTTCCTAAGGGGGTCAAATCATGTCCCAAAGGTCACCGGATCTGGTGTCAATTTAAAGAAGTAGTCCAGTTACACATTTGTGGGCTTATAACTTGGCTTCTGAATGTCCTAGAGAGATCAGGTTTGTTTTAGTGTACTCCAATCAACAGCCCCTACAACCACAAAAAGGAAAGGAGTCATTAGCACTTATGGTTTGTAGATGGCACCCAGAATTATGTTGCACGAAGCACAATTTCACATCATTCTGGGTTCATTTGTGTGAAAACAAGGTCCAATCAGGCTGAAACGTTACAGGAAGGTAGAATCTATTGAGTTGTAAGTGATCTGAACGTTTCATGATGATAGCGCTTTCCTAAGGGGGTCAAACCATGTCCCAAAGTTCACCGTATCTGGTGTCAATTTAAAGAAGTAGTTCAGTTACACATTTGTGGGCTTATAACTTGGCTTCTGAATGTCCTAGAGAGATCAGGTTTGTTTTAGTGTACTCCAATCAACATTCCCTACAATCTCAAAAAGGAATGGAGTCATTAGCACTTATGGTTTGTTATTGGCACCCAGAATTATGTTGCACGAAGCACAATTTCACATCATTCTGGGTTCATTTGTGTGAAAACAAGGTCCAATCAGGCTGAAACGTTACAGGAAGGTAGAATCTATTGAGTTGTAAGTGATCTGAACGTTTCAAGATGATCGCACATTCCTATAGGGGGTAAAACCATGTCCCAAAGGTCACCGGGCCTGGTGTCACTTTAAAGAAGTAGTCCAGTTACACCTTTGTGGGCTTATAACTTGGCTTCTGAATGTCCTAGAGAGGTTAGGTTTGTTTTAGTGTACTCCAATCAACAGCCCCTACAACCACAAAAAGCAATGGAGTCATTAGAACTTATGGTTTGTAAATGGCACCCAGAATTATGTTGCACGAAGCACAATTTCACATCATTCTGGGTTCATTTGTGTGAAAACAAGGTCCAATCAGGCTGAAACGTTACAGGATGGTAGAATCTATTGAGTTGTAAGTGATCTGAACGTTTCATGATGATAGCACTTTCCTAAGGGGGTCAAACCATGTCCCAAAGGTCACCGGATCTGGTGTCAATTTAAAGAAGTAGTCCAGTTACACATTTGTGGGCTTATAACTTGGCTTCTGAATGTCCTAGAGAGATCAGGGTTGTTTTAGTGTACTCCAATCAACAGCCCCTACAACCACAAAAAGGAATGGAGTCATTAGCACTTATGGTTTTTAAATGGCACCCAGAATTATGTTGCACGAAGCACAATTTCACATCATTCTGGGTCCATTTGTGTGAAAACAAGGTCCAATCAGGCTGAAACGTTACAGGAAGGTAGAATCTATTGAGTTGTAAGTGATCTGAACGTTTCATGATGATAGCACTTTCCTAAGGGGGTCAAACCATGTCCCAAAGGTCACCGGATCTGGTGTCAATTTAAAGAAGTAGTTCAGTTAAACATTTGTGGGCTTATAACTTGGCTTCTGAATGTCCTAGAGATCAGGTTTGTTTTAGTGTACTCCAATCAACAGCCCCTACAACCACAAAAAGGAATGGAGTCATTAGCACTTATGGTTTGTAAATGGCACCCAGAATTATGTTGCACGAAGCACAATTTCACATCATTCTGGGTCCATTTGTGTGAAAACAAGGTCCAATCAGGCTGAAACGTTACAGGAAGGTAGAATCTATTGAGCTGTAAGTGATCTGAACGTTTCATGATGATAGCACTTTCCTAAGGGGGTCAAACCATGTCCCAAAGGTCACCGGATCTGGTGTCAATTTAAAGAAGTAGTTCAGTTACACATTTGTGGGCTTATAACTTGGCTTCTGAATGTCCTAGAGAGATCAGGTTTGTTTTAGTGTACTCCAATCGACAGCCCCTACAACCACAAAAAGGAATGGAGCACTTAAGGTTTGTAAATGGCACCCAGAATTATGTTGCACGAAGCACAATTTCACATCATTCTGGGTCCATTTATGTGAAAACAAGGTCCAATCAGGCTGAAACGCTACAAGAAGGTAGAATCTATTGAGTTGTAAGTGATCTGAACGTTTCAAGATGATCGCACATTCCTATAGGGGGTAAAACCATGTCCCAAAGGTCACCGGGCCTGGTGTCACTTTAAAGAAGTAGTCCAGTTACACCTTTGTGGGCTTATAACTTGGCTTCTGAATGTCCTAGAGAGGTTAGGTTTGTTTTAGTGTACTCCAATCAACAGCCCCTACAACCACAAAAAGGAATGGAGTCATTAGCACTTATGGTTTGTAAATGGCACCCAGAATTATGTTGCACGAAGCACAATTTCACATCATTCTGGGTTCATTTGTGTGAAAACAAGGTCCAATCAGGCTGAAACGTTACAGGAAGGTAGAATCTATTGAGTTGTAAGTGATCTGAACGTTTCATGATGATAGCACTTTCCTAAGGGGGTCAAACTATGTCCCAAAGGTCACCGGATCTGGTGTCAATTTAAAGAAGTAGTCCAGTTACACATTTGTGGGCTTATAACTTTGCTTCTGAATGTCCTAGAGAGATCAGATTTGTTTTAGTGTACTCCAATCAACAGCCCCTACAACCACAAAAAGGAATGGAGTCATTAGCACTTAAGGTTTGTAAATGGCACCCAGAATTATGTTGCACTAAGCACAATTTCACATCATTCTGGGTTCATTTGTGTGAAAACAAGGTCCAATCAGGCTGAAACGTTACAGGAAGGTAGAATCTATTGAGTTGTAAGTGATCTGAACGTTTCATGATGATAGCACTTTCCTAAGGGGGTCAAACCATGTCCCAAAGGTCACCGGATCTGGTGTCAATTTAAAGAAGTAGTCCAGTTACACATTTGTGGGCTTATAACTTGGATTCTGAATGTCCTAGAGAGATCAGGTTTGTTTTAATGTACTCCAACCAACAGCCCCTACAACCACAAAAAGGAATGGAGTCATTAGCACTTATGGTTTGTAAATGGCACCCAGAATTATGTTGCACGAAGCACAATTTCGCATCATTCTGGGTCCATTTGTGTGAAAACAAGGTCCAATCAGGCTGAAACCTTACAAGAAGGTAGAATCTATTGAGTTGTAAGTGATCTGAACGTTTCATGATGATCGCACATTCCTATAGGGGGTCAAACCATGTCCCAAAGGTCACCGGGCCTGGTGTCACTTTAAAGTAGTCCAGTTACACCTTTGAGGGCTTATAACTTGGCTTCTGAATGTCCTAGAGAGATCAGGTTTGTTTTAGTGTACTCCAATCAACAGCCCCTACAACCTCAAATAGGAATGGAGTCATTAGCACTTATGGTTTGTAAATGGCACCCAGAAATATGTTGCACGAAGCACAATTTCACATCATTCTGGGTTCATTTGTGTGAAAACAAGGTCCAATTAGGCTGAAACGATACAGGAAGGTAGAATCTATTGAGTTGTAAGTGATCTGAACGTTTCATGATGATAGCTCTTTCCTAAGGGGGTCAAACCATGTCCCAAAGGTCACCGGATCTGGTGTCAATTTAAAGAAGTAGTCCAGTTACACATTTGTGGGCTTATAACTTGGCTTCTGAATGTCCTAGAGAGATCAGGTTTGTTTTAGTGTACTCCAATCAACAGCCCCTACAACCACAAAAAGGAATGGAGTCATTAGCACTTATGGTTTGTAAATGGCACCCAGAATTATGTTGCACGAAGCACAATTTCACATCATTCTGGGTTCATTTGTGTGAAAACAAGGTCCAATCAGGCTGAAACGTTACAGGAAGGTAGAATCTATTGAGTTGTAAGTGATCTGAATGTTTCATGATGATAGCGCTTTCCTAAGGGGGTCAAACCATGTCCCAAAGGTCACCGGATCTGGTGTCAATTTAAAGAAGTAGTTCAGTTACACATTTGTGGGCTTATAACTTGGCTTCTGAATGTCCTAGAGAGATCAGATTTGTTTTAGTGTACTCCAATCAACAGCCCCTACAACCACAAAAAGGAATGGAGTCATTAGCACTTATGGTTTGTAAATGGCACCCAGAATTATGTTGCACGAAGCACAATTTCACATCATTCTGGGTCCATTTGTGTGAAAACAAGGTCCAATCAGGCTGAAACGTTACAGGAAGGTAGAATCTACTGAGTTGTAAGTGATCTGAACGTTTCATGATGATAGCACTTTCCTAAGGGGGTCAAACCATGTCCCAAAGGTCGCCGGATCTGGTGTCAATTTAAAGAAGTAGTTCAGTTACACATTTGTGGGCTTATAACTTGGCTTCTGAATGTCCTAGAGAGATCAGGTTTGTTTTAGTGTACTCCAATCAACAGCCCCTATAACCACAAAAAGGAATGGAGTCATTAGCACTTAAGGTTTGTAAATGGCACCCAGAATTATGTTGCACGAAGCACAAATTCACATCATTCTGGGTTCATTTGTGTGAAAACAAGGTCCAATCAGGCTGAAACGCTACAAGAAGGTAGAATCTATTGAGTTGTAAGTGATCTGAACGTTTCAAGATGATCGCACATTCCTATAGGGGGTAAAACCATGTCCCAAAGGTCACCGGGCCTGGTGTCACTTTAAAGAAGTAGTCCAGTTACACCTTTGTGGGCTTATAACTTGGCTTCTGAATGTCCTAGAGAGGTTAGGTTTGTTTTAGTGTACTCCAATCAACAGCCCCTACAACCACAAAAAGGAATGGAGTCATTAGCACTTATGGTTTGTAAATGGCACCCAGAATTATGTTGCACGAAGCACAATTTCACATCATTCTGGGTTCATTTGTGTGAAAACAAGGTCCAATCAGGCTGAAACGTTACAGGAAGGTAGAATCTATTGAGTTGTAAGTGATCTGAACGTTTCATGATGATAGCACTTTCCTAAGGGGGTCAAACCATGTCCCAAAGGTCACCGGATCTGGTGTCAATTTAAAGAAGTAGTCCAGTTACACATTTGTGGGCTTATAACTTGGCTTCTGAATGTCCTAGAGAGATCAGGTTTGTTTTAATGTACTCCAATCAACAGCCCCTACAAGCACAAAAAGGAATGGAGTCATTAGCACTTATGGTTTGTAAATGGCACCCAGAATTATGTTGCACGAAGCACAATTTCACATCATTCTGGGTCCATTTGTGTGAAAACAAGGTCCAATTAGGCTGAAACGCTACAGGAAGGTAGAATCTATTGAGTTGTAAGTGATCTGAACGTTTCATGATGATAGCGCTTTCCTAAGGGGGTCAAATCATGTCCCAAAGTTCACCGGATCTGGTGTCAATTTAAAGAAGTAGTCCAGTTACACATTTGTGGGCTTATAACTTGGCTTCTGAATGTCCTAGAGAGATCAGGTTTGTTTTAGTGTACTCCAATCAACAGCCCCTACAACCACAAAAAGGAAAGGAGTCATTAGCACTTATGGTTTGTAGATGGCACCCAGAATTATGTTGCACGAAGCACAATTTCACATCATTCTGGGTTCATTTGTGTGAAAACAAGGTCCAATCAGGCTGAAACGTTACAGGAAGGTAGAATCTATTGAGTTGTAAGTGATCTGAACGTTTCATGATGATAGCGCTTTCCTAAGGGGGTCAAACCATGTCCCAAAGTTCACCGTATCTGGTGTCAATTTAAAGAAGTAGTTCAGTTACACATTTGTGGGCTTATAACTTGGCTTCTGAATGTCCTAGAGAGATCAGGTTTGTTTTAGTGTACTCCAATCAACAGCCCCTACAACCACAAAAAGGAATGGAGTCATTAGCACTTATGGTTTGTAAATGGCACCCAGAATTATGTTGCACGAAGCACAATTTCACATCATTCTGGGTCCATTTGTGTGAAAACAAGGTCCAATCAGGCTGAAACTTTACAGGAAGGTAGAATCTATTGAGTTGTAAGTGATCTGAACGTTTCATGATGATAGCACTTTCCTAAGGGGGTCAAACCATGCCCCAAAGGTTACCGGATCTGGTGTCAATTTAAAGAAGTAGTCCAGTTACACCTTTGTGGGCTTATAACTTGGCTTCTGAATGTCCTAGAGAGATCAGGTTTGTTTTAGTATACTCCAATCAACAGCCCCTACAACCACAAAAAGGAATGGAGTCATTAGCACTTATGGTTTATAAATGGCACCCAGAATTATGTTGCACGAAGCACAATTTCACATCATTCTGGGTCCATTTGTGTGAAAACAAGGTCCAATCAGGCTGAAACGCTACAAGAAGGTAGAATCTATTGAGTTGTAAGTGATCTGAACGTTTCAAGATGATCGCACATTCCTATAGGGGGTAAAACCATGTCCCAAAGGTCACCGGGCCTGGTGTCACTTTAAAGAAGTAGTCCATTTACACCTTTGAGGGCTTATAACTTGGCTTCTGAATGTCCTAGAGAGATCAGGGTGTTTTAATGTACTCCAACCAACAGCCCCTACAACCACAAAAAGGAATGTAGTCATTAGCACTTATGGTTTGTAAATGGCACCCAGAATTATGTTGCACGAAGCACAATTTCACATCATTCTGGGTTCATTTGTGTGAAAACAAGGTCCAATCAGGCTGAAACGTTACAAGAAGGTAGAATCTATTGAGTTGTAAGTGATCTGAACGTTTCAAGATGATCGCACATTCCTCTACGGGGTCAAACCATGTCCCAAAGGTCACCGGGCCTGGTGTCACTTTGAAGAAGCAGTCCAGTTACACCTTTGTGGGCTTATAACTTGGCTTCTGAATGTCCTAGAGAGGTTAGGTTTGTTTTAGTGTTCTCCAATCAACAGCCCCTACAACCACAAAAAGGAATGGAGTCATTAGCACTTATGGTTTGTAAATGGCACCCAGAATTATGTTGCACGAAGCACAATTTCACATCATTCTGGGTTCATTTGTGTGAAAACAAGGTCCAATCAGGCTGAACCGTTACAGGAAGGTAGAATCTATTGAGTTGTAAGTGATCTGAACGTTTCATGATGATAGCACTTTCCTAAGGGGGTCAAACCATGTCCCAAAGGTCACCGGATCTGGTGTCAATTTAAAGAAGTAGTCCAGTTACACCTTTGTGGGCTTATAACTTGGCTTCTGAATGTCCTAGAGAGATCAGGTTTGTTTTAGTATACTCCAATCAACAGCCCTTACAACCACAAAAAGGAATGGAGTCATTAGCACTTATGGTTTTTAAATGGCACCCAGAATTATGTTCCACGAAGCACAATTTCACATCATTCTGGGTTCATTTGTGTGAAAACAAGGTCCAATCAGGCTGAAACGCTACAAGAAGGTAGAATCTATTGAGTTGTAAGTGATCTGAACGTTTCAAGATGATCGCACATTCCTATAGGGGGTCAAACCATGTCCCAAATGTCACCGGGCCTGGTGTCACTTTAAAGAAGTAGTCCAGTTACACCTTTGTGGGCTTATAACTTGGCTTCTGAATGTCCTAGAGAGGTTAGGTTTGTTTTAGTGTACTCCAATCAACAGCCCCTACAACCACAAAAAGGAATGGAGTCATTAGCACTTATGGTTTGTAAATGGCACCCAGAATTATGTTGCACGAAGCACAATTTCACATCATTCTGGGTTCATTTGTTTGAAAACAAGGTCCAATCAGGCTGAAACGTTACAGGAAGGTAGAATCTATTGAGTTGTAAGTGATCTGAACGTTTCATGATGATAGCACTTTCCTAAGGGGGTCAAACCATGTCCCAAAGGTCACCGGATCTGGTGTCAATTTAAAGAAGTAATCCAGTTACACATTTGTGGGCTCATAACTTGGCTTCTGAATGTCCTAGAGAGATCAGGTTTGTTTTAATGTACTCCAATCAACAGCCCCTACAACCACAAAAATGAATGGAGTCATTAGCACTTATGGTTTGTAAATGGCACCCAGAATTATGCTGCACGAAGCACAATTTCACATCATTCTGGGTCCATTTGTGTGAAAACAAGGTCCAATCAGGCTGAAACGTTACAGGAAGGTAGAATCTATTGAGTTGTAAGTGATCTGAACGTTTCATGATGATAGCACTTTCCTAAGGGGGTCAAACCATGTCCCAAAGGTCACCGGATCTGGTGTCAATTTAAAGAAGTAATCCAGTTACACATTTGTGGGCTCATAACTTGGCTTCTGAATGTCCTAGAGAGATCAGGTTTGTTTTAATGTACTCCAATCAACAGCCCCTACAACCACAAAAATGAATGGAGTCATTAGCACTTATGGTTTGTAAATGGCACCCAGAATTATGCTGCACGAAGCACAATTTCACATCATTCTGGGTCCATTTGTGTGAAAACAAGGTCCAATCAGGCTGAAACGTTACAGGAAGTTAGAATCTATTGAGTTGTAAGTGATCTGAACGTTTCATGATGATAGCACTTTCCTAAGGGGGTCAAACCATGTCCCAAAGGTCACCGGATCTGGTGTCAATTTAAAGAAGTAGTTCAGTTACACATTTGTGGGCTTATAACTTGGCTTCTGAATGTCCTAGAGAGATCAGGTTTGTTTTAGTGTACTCCAATCAACAGCCCCTACAACCACAAAAAGGAATGGAGTCATTAGCACTTATGGTTTGTAAATGGCACCCAGAATTATGTTGCACGAAGCACAATTTCACATCATTCTGGGTCCATTTGTGTGAAAACAAGGTCCAATCAGGCTGAAACGTTACAGGAAGGTAGAATCTATTGAGTTGTAAGTGATCTGAACGTTTCATGATGATAGCACTTTCCTAAGGGGGTCAAACCATGCCCCAAAGGTCACCGGATCTGGTGTCAATTTAAAGTAGTCCAGTTACACCTTTGTGGGCTTATAACTTGGCTTCTGAATGTCCTAGAGAGATCAGGTTTGTTTTAGTATACTCCAATCAACAGCCCCTACAACCACAAAAAGGAATGGAGTAATTAGCACTTATGGTTTGTAAATGGCACCCAGAATTATGTTGCACGAAGCACAATTTCACATCATTCTGGGTCCATTTGTGTGAAAACAAGGTCCAATCAGGCTGAAACGCTACAAGAAGGTAGAATCTATTGAGTTGTGAGTGATCTTAACGTTTCAAGATGATCGCACATTCCTATAGGGGGTAAAACCATGTCCCAAAGGTCACCAGGCCTGGTGTCACTTTAAAGAAGTAGTCCATTTACACCTTTGAGGGCTTATAACTTGGCTTCTGAATGTCCTAGAGAGATCAGGGTTGTTTTAATGTACTCCAACCAACAGCCCCTACAACCACAAAAAGGAATGTAGTCATTAGCACTTATGGTTTGTAAATGGCACCCAGAATTATGTTGCACGAAGCACAATTTCACATCATTCTGGGTTCATTTGTGTGAAAACAAGGTCCAATCAGGCTGAAACGTTACAAGAAGGTAAAATCTATTGAGTTGTAAGTGATCTGAACGTTTCAAGATGATCGCACATTCCTCTAGGGGGTCAAACCATGCCCCAAAGGTCACCGGGCCTGGTGTCACTTTGAAGAAGCAGTCCAGTTACACCTTTGTGGGCTTATAACTTGGCTTCTGAATGTCCTAGAGAGGTTAGGTTTGTTTTAGTGTTCTCCAATCAACAGCCCCTACAACCACAAAAAGGAATGGAGTCATTAGCACTTATGGTTTGTAAATGGCACCCAGAATTATGTTGCACGAAGCACAATTTCACATCATTCTGGGTCCATTTGTGTGAAAACAAGGTCCAATCAGGCTGAAACGTTACAGGAAGGTAGAATCTACTGAGTTGTAAGTGATCTGAACGTTTCATGATGATATCACTTTCCTAAGGGGGTCAAACCATGTCCCAAAGGTCACCGGATCTGGTGTCAATTTAAAGAAGTAGTCCAGTTACACATTTGTGGGCTTATAACTTGGCTTCTGAATGTCCTAGAGAGATCAGGTTTGTTTTAGTATACTCCAATCAACAGCCCTTACAACCACAAAAAGGAATGGAGTCATTAGCACTTATGGTTTTTAAATGGCACCCAGAATTATGTTCCACGAAGCACAATTTCACATCATTCTGGGTTCATTTGTGTGAAAACAAGGTCCAATCAGGCTGAAACGCTACAAGAAGGTAGAATCTATTGAGTTGTAAGTGATCTGAACGTTTCAAGATGATCGCACATTCCTATAGGGGGTCAAACCATGTCCCAAATGTCACCGGGCCTGGTGTCACTTTAAAGAAGTAGTCCAGTTACACCTTTGTGGGCTTATAACTTGGCTTCTGAATGTCCTAGAGAGGTTAGGTTTGTTTTAGTGTACTCCAATCAACAGCCCCTACAACCACAAAAAGGAATGGAGTCATTAGCACTTATGGTTTGTAAATGGCACCCAGAATTATGTTGCACGAAGCACAATTTCACATCATTCTGGGTTCATTTGTTTGAAAACAAGGTCCAATCAGGCTGAAACGTTACAGGAAGGTAGAATCTATTGAGTTGTAAGTGATCTGAACGTTTCATGATGATAGCACTTTCCTAAGGGGGTCAAACCATGTCCCAAAGGTCACCGGATCTGGTGTCAATTTAAAGAAGTAGTCCAGTTACACATTTGTGGGCTCATAACTTGGCTTCTGAATGTCCTAGAGAGATCAGGTTTGTTTTAATGTACTCCAATCAACAGCCCCTACAACCACAAAAATGAATGGAGTCATTAGCACTTATGGTTTGTAAATGGCACCCAGAATTATGCTGCACGAAGCACAATTTCACATCATTCTGGGTCCATTTGTGTGAAAACAAGGTCCAATCAGGCTGAAACGTTACAGGAAGTTAGAATCTATTGAGTTGTAAGTGATCTGAACGTTTCATGATGATAGCACTTTCCTAAGGGGGTCAAACCATGTCCCAAAGGTCACCGGATCTGGTGTCAATTTAAAGTAGTAGTTCAGTTACACATTTGTGGGCTTATAACTTGGCTTCTGAATGTCCTAGAGAGATCAGGTTTGTTTTAGTGTACTCCAATCAACAGCCCCTACAACCACAAAAAGGAATGGAGTCATTAGCACTTATGGTTTGTAAATGGCACCCAGAATTATGTTGCACGAAGCACAATTTCACATCATTCTGGGTCCATTTGTCTGAAAACAAGGTCCAATCAGGCTGAAACGTTACAGGAAGGTAGAATCTATTGAGTTGTAAGTGATCTGAACGTTTCATGATGATAGCACTTTCCTAAGGGGGTCAAACCATGCCCCAAAGGTCACCGGATCTGGTGTCAATTTAAAGTAGTCCAGTTACACCTTTGTGGGCTTATAACTTGGCTTCTGAATGTCCTAGAGAGATCAGGTTTGTTTTAGTATACTCCAATCAACAGCCCCTACAACCACAAAAAGGAATGGAGTCATTAGCACTTATGGTTTGTAAATGGCACCCAGAATTATGTTGCACGAAGCACAATTTCACATCATTCTGGGTCCATTTGTGTGAAAACAAGGTCCAATCAGGCTGAAACGCTACAAGAAGGTAGAATCTATTGAGTTGTGAGTGATCTTAACGTTTCAAGATGATCGCACATTCCTATAGGGGGTAAAACCATGTCCCAAAGGTCACCAGGCCTGGTGTCACTTTAAAGAAGTAGTCCATTTACACCTTTGAGGGCTTATAACTTGGCTTCTGAATGTCCTAGAGAGATCAGGGTTGTTTTAATGTACTCCAACCAACAGCCCCTACAACCACAAAAAGGAATGTAGTCATTAGCACTTATGGTTTGTAAATGGCACCCAGAATTATGTTGCACGAAGCACAATTTCACATCATTCTGGGTTCATTTGTGTGAAAACAAGGTCCAATCAGGCTGAAACGTTACAAGAAGGTAAAATCTATTGAGTTGTAAGTGATCTGAACGTTTCAAGATGATCGCACATTCCTCTAGGGGGTCAAACCATGTCCCAAAGGTCACCGGGCCTGGTGTCACTTTGAAGAAGCAGTCCAGTTACACCTTTGTGGGCTTATAACTTGGCTTCTGAATGTCCTAGAGAGGTTAGGTTTGTTTTAGTGTTCTCCAATCAACAGCCCCTACAACCACAAAAAGGAATGGAGTCATTAGCACTTATGGTTTGTAAATGGCACCCAGAATTATGTTGCACGAAGCACAATTTCACATCATTCTGGGTCCATTTGTGTGAAAACAAGGTCCAATCAGGCTGAAACGTTACAGGAAGGTAGAATCTACTGAGTTGTAAGTGATCTGAACGTTTCATGATGATAGCACTTTCCTAAGGGGGTCAAACCATGTCCCAAAGGTCACCGGATCTGGTGTCAATTTAAAGAAGTAGTCCAGTTACACATTTGTGGGCTTATAACTTGGCTTCTGAATGTCCTAGAGAGATCAGGTTTGTTTTAGTGTACTCCAATCAACAGCCCCTATAACCACAAAAAGGAATGGAGTCATTAGCACTTAAGGTTTGTAAATGGCACCCAGAATTATGTTGCACGAAGCACAAATTCACATCATTCTGGGTTCATTTGTGTGAAAACAAGGTCCAATCAGGCTGAAACGCTACAAGAAGGTAGAATCTATTGAGTTGTAAGTGATCTGAACGTTTCAAGATGATCGCACATTCCTATAGGGGGTAAAACCATGTCCCAAAGGTCACCGGGCCTGGTGTCACTTTAAAGAAGTAGTCCAGTTACACCTTTGTGGGCTTATAACTTGGCTTCTGAATGTCCTAGAGAGGTTAGGTTTGTTTTAGTGTACTCCAATCAACAGCCCCTACAACCACAAAAAGGAATGGAGTCATTAGCACTTATGGTTTGTAAATGGCACCCAGAATTATGTTGCACGAAGCACAATTTCACATCATTCTGGGTTCATTTGTGTGAAAACAAGGTCCAATCAGGCTTAAACGTTACAGGAAGGTAGAATCTATTGAGTTGTAAGTGATCTGAACGTTTCATGATGATAGCACTTTCCTAAGGGGGTCAAACCATGTCCCAAAGGTCACCGGATCTGGTGTCAATTTAAAGAAGTAGTCCAGTTACACATTTTTGGGCTTATAACTTGGCTTCTGAATGTCCTAGAGAGATCAGGTTTGTTTTAATGTACTCCAATCAACAGCCCCTACAAGCACAAAAAGGAATGGAGTCATTAGCACTTATGGTTTGTAAATGGCACCCAGAATTATGTTGCACGAAGCACAATTTCACATCATTCTGGGTCCATTTGTGTGAAAACAAGGTCCAATTAGGCTGAAACGCTACAGGAAGGTAGAATCTATTGAGTTGTAAGTGATCTGAACGTTTCATGATGATAGCACTTTCCTAAGGGGGTCAAATCATGTCCCAAAGGTCACCGGATCTGGTGTCAATTTAAAGAAGTAGTCCAGTTACACATTTGTGGGCTTATAACTTGGCTTCTGAATGTCCTAGAGAGATCAGGTTTGTTTTAGTGTACTCCAATCAACAGCCCCTACAACCACAAAAAGGAATGGAGTCATTAGCACTTATGGTTTCTAGATGGCACCCAGAATTATGTTGCACGAAGCACAATTTCACATCATTCTGGGTTCATTTGTGTGAAAACAAGGTCCAATCAGGCTGAAACGTTACAGGAAGGTAGAATCTATTGAGTTGTAAGTGATCTGAACGTTTCATGATGATAGCGCTTTCCTAAGGGGGTCAAACCATGTCCCAAAGTTCACCGTATCTGGTGTCAATTTAAAGAAGTAGTTCAGTTACACATTTGTGGGCTTATAACTTGGCTTCTGAATGTCCTAGAGAGATCAGGTTTGTTTTAGTGTACTCCAATCAACAGCCCCTACAACCACAAAAAGGAATGGAGTCATTAGCACTTATGGTTTGTAAATGGCACCCAGAATTATGTTGCACGAAGCACAATTTCACATCATTCTGGGTCCATTTGTGTGAAAACAAGGTCCAATCAGGCTGAAACGTTACAGGAAGGTAGAATCTATTGAGTTGTAAGTGATCTGAACGTTTCATGATGATAGCACTTTCCTAAGGGGGTCAAACCATGCCCCAAAGGTCACCGGATCTGGTGTCAATTTAAAGAAGTAGTCCAGTTACACCTTTGTGGGCTTATAACTTGGCTTCTGAATGTCCTAGAGAGATCAGGTTTGTTTTAGTATACTCCAATCAACAGCCCCTACAACCACAAAAAGGAATGGAGTCATTAGCACTTATGGTTTGTAAATGGCACCCAGAATTATGTTGCACGAAGCACAATTTCACATCATTCTGGGTCCATTTGTGTGAAAACAAGGTCCAATCAGGCTGAAACGCTACAAGAAGGTAGAATCTATTGAGTTGTAAGTGATCTGAACGTTTCAAGATGATCGCACATTCCTATAGGGGGTAAAACCATGTCCCAAAGGTCACCGGGCCTGGTGTCACTTTAAAGAAGTAGTCCATTTACACCTTTGAGGGCTTATAACTTGGCTTCTGAATGTCCTAGAGAGATCAGGGTGTTTTAATGTACTCCAACCAACAGCCCCTACAACCACAAAAAGGAATGTAGTCATTAGCACTTATGGTTTGTAAATGGCACCCAGAATTATGTTGCACGAAGCACACTTTCACATCATTCTGGGTTCATTTGTGTGAAAACAAGGTCCAATCAGGCTGAAACGTTACAAGAAGGTAGAATCTATTGAGTTGTAAGTGATCTGAACGTTTCATGATGATCGCACATTCCTATAGGGGGTCAAACCATGTCCCAAAGGTCACCGGGCCTGGTGTCACTTTAAAGAAGTTGTCCAGTTACACCTTTGAGGGCTTATAACTTGGCTTCTGAATATCCTAGAGAGGTCAGCTTTGTTTTAGTGTACTCCAATCAACAGCCCCTACAACCTCAAAAAGGAATGGAGTCATTAGCACTTATGGTTTTTAAATGGCACCCAGAATTATGTTGTACGAAGCACAATTTCACATCATTCTGGGTTCATTGGTGTGAAAACAAGGTCCAATCAGGCTGAAATGTTACAGGAAGGTAAAATCTATTGAGTTGTAAGTGATCTGAACGTTTCAAGATGATCGCACATTCCTCTAGGGGGTCAAACCATGTCCCAAAGGTCACCGGGCCTGGTGTCACTTTGAAGAAGCAGTCCAGTTACACCTTTGTGGGCTTATAACTTGGCTTCTGAATGTCCTAGAGAGGTTAGGTTTGTTTTAGTGTTCTCCAATCAACAGCCCCTACAACCACAAAAAGGAATGGAGTCATTAGCACTTATGGTTTGTAAATGGCACCCAGAATTATGTTGCACGAAGCACAATTTCACATCATTCTGGGTTCATTTGTGTGAAAACAAGGTCCAATCAGGCTGAAACGTTACAGGAAGGTAGAATCTATTGAGTTGTAAGTGATCTGAACGTTTCATGATGATAGCACTTTCCTAAGGGGGTCAAACCATGTCCCAAAGGTCACCGGATCTGGTGTCAATTTAAAGAAGTAGTCCAGTTACACCTTTGTGGGCTTATAACTTGGCTTCTGAATGTCCTAGAGAGATCAGGTTTGTTTTAGTATACTCCAATCAACAGCCCTTACAACCACAAAAAGGAATGGAGTCATTAGCACTTATGGTTTTTAAATGGCACCCAGAATTATGTTCCACGAAGCACAATTTCACATCATTCTGGGTTCATTTGTGTGAAAACAAGGTCCAATCAGGCTGAAACGCTACAAGAAGGTAGAATCTATTGAGTTGTAAGTGATCTGAACGTTTCAAGATGATCGCACATTCCTATAGGGGGTCAAACCATGTCCCAAATGTCACCGGGCCTGGTGTCACTTTAAAGAAGTAGTCCAGTTACACCTTTGTGGGCTTATAACTTGGCTTCTGAATGTCCTAGAGAGGTTAGGTTTGTTTTAGTGTACTCCAATCAACAGCCCCTACAACCACAAAAAGGAATGGAGTCATTAGCACTTATGGTTTGTAAATGGCACCCAGAATTATGTTGCACGAAGCACAATTTCACATCATTCTGGGTTCATTTGTTTGAAAACAAGGTCCAATCAGGCTGAAACGTTACAGGAAGGTAGAATCTATTGAGTTGTAAGTGATCTGAACGTTTCATGATGATAGCACTTTCCTAAGGGGGTCAAACCATGTCCCAAAGGTCACCGGATCTGGTGTCAATTTAAAGAAGTAGTCCAGTTACACATTTGTGGGCTCATAACTTGGCTTCTGAATGTCCTAGAGAGATCAGGTTTGTTTTAATGTACTCCAATCAACAGCCCCTACAAGCACAAAAAGGAATGGAGTCATTAGCACTTATGGTTTGTAAATGGCACCCAGAATTATGTTGCACGAAGCACAATTTCACATCATTCTGGGTCCATTTGTGTGAAAACAAGGTCCAATTAGGCTGAAACGCTACAGGAAGGTAGAATCTATTGAGTTGTAAGTGATCTGAACGTTTCATGATGATAGCACTTTCCTAAGGGGGTCAAATCATGTCCCAAAGGTCACCGGATCTGGTGTCAATTTAAAGAAGTAGTCCAGTTACACATTTGTGGGCTTATAACTTGGCTTCTGAATGTCCTAGAGAGATCAGGTTTGTTTTAGTGTACTCCAATCAACAGCCCCTACAACCACAAAAAGGAATGGAGTCATTAGCACTTATGGTTTCTAGATGGCACCCAGAATTATGTTGCACGAAGCACAATTTCACATCATTCTGGGTTCATTTGTGTGAAAACAAGGTCCAATCAGGCTGAAACGTTACAGGAAGGTAGAATCTATTGAGTTGTAAGTGATCTGAACGTTTCATGATGATAGCGCTTTCCTAAGGGGGTCAAACCATGTCCCAAAGTTCACCGTATCTGGTGTCAATTTAAAGAAGTAGTTCAGTTACACATTTGTGGGCTTATAACTTGGCTTCTGAATGTCCTAGAGAGATCAGGTTTGTTTTAGTGTACTCCAATCAACAGCCCCTACAACCACAAAAAGGAATGGAGTCATTAGCACTTATGGTTTGTAAATGGCACCCAGAATTATGTTGCACGAAGCACAATTTCACATCATTCTGGGTCCATTTGTGTGAAAACAAGGTCCAATCAGGCTGAAACGTTACAGGAAGGTAGAATCTATTGAGTTGTAAGTGATCTGAACGTTTCATGATGATAGCACTTTCCTAAGGGGGTCAAACCATGCCCCAAAGGTCACCGGATCTGGTGTCAATTTAAAGAAGTAGTCCAGTTACACCTTTGTGGGCTTATAACTTGGCTTCTGAATGTCCTAGAGAGATCAGGTTTGTTTTAGTATACTCCAATCAACAGCCCCTACAACCACAAAAAGGAATGGAGTCATTAGCACTTATGGTTTGTAAATGGCACCCAGAATTATGTTGCACGAAGCACAATTTCACATCATTCTGGGTCCATTTGTGTGAAAACAAGGTCCAATCAGGCTGAAACGCTACAAGAAGGTAGAATCTATTGAGTTGTAAGTGATCTGAACGTTTCAAGATGATCGCACATTCCTATAGGGGGTAAAACCATGTCCCAAAGGTCACCGGGCCTGGTGTCACTTTAAAGAAGTAGTCCATTTACACCTTTGAGGGCTTATAACTTGGCTTCTGAATGTCCTAGAGAGATCAGGGTGTTTTAATGTACTCCAACCAACAGCCCCTACAACCACAAAAAGGAATGTAGTCATTAGCACTTATGGTTTGTAAATGGCACCCAGAATTATGTTGCACGAAGCACACTTTCACATCATCCTGGGTTCATTTGTGTGAAAACAAGGTCCAATCAGGCTGAAACGTTACAAGAAGGTAGAATCTATTGAGTTGTAAGTGATCTGAACGTTTCATGATGATCGCACATTCCTATAGGGGGTCAAACCATGTCCCAAAGGTCACCGGGCCTGGTGTCACTTTAAAGAAGTTGTCCAGTTACACCTTTGAGGGCTTATAACTTGGCTTCTGAATATCCTAGAGAGGTCAGCTTTGTTTTAGTGTACTCCAATCAACAGCCCCTACAACCTCAAAAAGGAATGGAGTCATTAGCACTTATGGTTTTTAAATGGCACCCAGAATTATGTTGTACGAAGCACAATTTCACATCATTCTGGGTTCATTGGTGTGAAAACAAGGTCCAATCAGGCTGAAATGTTACAGGAAGGTAAAATCTATTGAGTTGTAAGTGATCTGAACGTTTCAAGATGATCGCACATTCCTCTAGGGGGTCAAACCATGTCCCAAAGGTCACCGGGCCTGGTGTCACTTTGAAGAAGCAGTCCAGTTACACCTTTGTGGGCTTATAACTTGGCTTCTGAATGTCCTAGAGAGGTTAGGTTTGTTTTAGTGTTCTCCAATCAACAGCCCCTACAACCACAAAAAGGAATGGAGTCATTAGCACTTATGGTTTGTAAATGGCACCCAGAATTATGTTGCACGAAGCACAATTTCACATCATTCTGGGTTCATTTGTGTGAAAACAAGGTCCAATCAGGCTGAAACGTTACAGGAAGGTAGAATCTATTGAGTTGTAAGTGATCTGAACGTTTCATGATGATAGCACTTTCCTAAGGGGGTCAAACCATGTCCCAAAGGTCACCGGATCTGGTGTCAATTTAAAGAAGTAGTCCAGTTACACCTTTGTGGGCTTATAACTTGGCTTCTGAATGTCCTAGAGAGATCAGGTTTGTTTTAGTATACTCCAATCAACAGCCCTTACAACCACAAAAAGGAATGGAGTCATTAGCACTTATGGTTTTTAAATGGCACCCAGAATTATGTTCCACGAAGCACAATTTCACATCATTCTGGGTTCATTTGTGTGAAAACAAGGTCCAATCAGGCTGAAACGCTACAAGAAGGTAGAATCTATTGAGTTGTAAGTGATCTGAACGTTTCAAGATGATCGCACATTCCTATAGGGGGTCAAACCATGTCCCAAATGTCACCGGGCCTGGTGTCACTTTAAAGAAGTAGTCCAGTTACACCTTTGTGGGCTTATAACTTGGCTTCTGAATGTCCTAGAGAGGTTAGGTTTGTTTTAGTGTACTCCAATCAACAGCCCCTACAACCACAAAAAGGAATGGAGTCATTAGCACTTATGGTTTGTAAATGGCACCCAGAATTATGTTGCACGAAGCACAATTTCACATCATTCTGGGTTCATTTGTTTGAAAACAAGGTCCAATCAGGCTGAAACGTTACAGGAAGGTAGAATCTATTGAGTTGTAAGTGATCTGAACGTTTCATGATGATAGCACTTTCCTAAGGGGGTCAAACCATGTCCCAAAGGTCACCGGATCTGGTGTCAATTTAAAGAAGTAGTCCAGTTACACATTTGTGGGCTCATAACTTGGCTTCTGAATGTCCTAGAGAGATCAGGTTTGTTTTAATGTACTCCAATCAACAGCCCCTACAACCACAAAAATGAATGGAGTCATTAGCACTTATGGTTTGTAAATGGCACCCAGAATTATGCTGCACGAAGCACAATTTCACATCATTCTGGGTCCATTTGTGTGAAAACAAGGTCCAATCAGGCTGAAACGTTACAGGAAGGTAGAATCTATTGAGTTGTAAGTGATCTGAACGTTTCATGATGATAGCACTTTCCTAAGGGGGTCAAACCATGCCCCAAAGGTCACCAGATCTGGTGTCATTTTAAAGTAGTCCAGTTACACCTTTGTGGGCTTATAACTTGGCTTCTGAATGTCCTAGAGAGATCAGGTTTGTTTTAGTATACTCCAATCAACAGCCCCTACAACCACAAAAAGGAATGGAGTCATTAGCACTTATGGTTTGTAAATGGCACCCAGAATTATGTTGCACGAAGCACAATTTCACATCATTCTGGGTCCATTTGTGTGAAAACAAGGTCCAATCAGGCTGAAACGCTACAAGAAGGTAGAATCTATTGCGTTGTAAGTGATCTTAACATTTCAAGTTGATCGCACATTCCTATAGGGGGTAAAACCATGTCCCAAAGGTCACCAGGCCTGGTGTCACTTTAAAGAAGTAGTCCATTTACACCTTTGAGGGCTTATAACTTGGCTTCTGAATGTCCTAGAGAGATCAGGGTTGTTTTAATGTACTCCAACCAACAGCCCCTACAACCACAAAAAGGAATGTAGTCATTAGCACTTATGGTTTGTAAATGGCACCCAGAATTATGTTGCACGAAGCACAATTTCACATCATTCTGGGTTCATTTGTGTGAAAACAAGGTCCAATCAGGCTGAAACGTTACAAGAAGGTAGAATCTATTGAGTTGTAAGTGATCTGAACGTTTCATGATGATCGCACATTCCTATAGGGGGTCAAACCATGTCCCAAAGGTCACCGGGCCTGGTGTCACTTTAAAGAAGTTGTCCAGTTACACCTTTGAGGGCTTATAACTTGGCTTCTGAATATCCTAGAGAGGTCAGCTTTGTTTTAGTGTACTCCAATCAACAGCCCCTACAACCTCAAAAAGGAATGGAGTCATTAGCACTTATGGTTTTTAAATGGCACCCAGAATTATGTTGTACGAAGCACAATTTCACATCATTCTGGGTTCATTTGTTTGAAAACAAGGTCCAATCAGGCTGAAATGTTACAGGAAGGTAAAATCTATTGAGTTGTAAGTGATCTGAACGTTTCAAGATGATCGCACATTCCTCTAGGGGGTCAAACCATGTCCCAAAGGTCACCGGGCCTGGTGTCACTTTGAAGAAGCAGTCCAGTTACACCTTTGTGGGCTTATAACTTGGCTTCTGAATGTCCTAGAGAGGTTAGGTTTGTTTTAGTGTTCTCCAATCAACAGCCCCTACAACCACAAAAAGGAATGGAGTCATTAGCACTTATGGTTTGTAAATGGCACCCAGAATTATGTTGCACGAAGCACAATTTCACATCATTCTGGGTTCATTTGTGTGAAAACAAGGTCCAATCAGGCTGAAACGTTACAGGAAGGTAGAATCTATTGAGTTGAAAGTGATCTGAACGTTTCATGATGATAGCACTTTCCTAAGGGGGTCAAACCATGTCCCAAAGGTCACCGGATCTGGTGTCAATTTAAAGAAGTAGTCCAGTTACACCTTTGTGGGCTTATAACTTGGCTTCTGAATGTCCTAGAGAGATCAGGTTTGTTTTAGTATACTCCAATCAACAGCCCTTACAACCACAAAAAGGAATGGAGTCATTAGCACTTATGGTTTGTAAATGGCACCCAGAATTATGTTGCACGAAGCACAATTTCACATCATTCTGGGTTCATTTGTTTGAAAACAAGGTCCAATCAGACTGAAACGTTACAGGAAGGTAGAATCTATTGAGTTGTAAGTGATCTGAACGTTTCATGATGATAGCACTTTCCTAAGGGGGTCAAACCATGTCCCAAAGGTCACCGGATCTGGTGTCAATTTAAAGAAGTAGTCCAGTTACACATTTGTGGGCTCATAACTTGGCTTCTGAATGTCCTAGAGAGATCAGATTTGTTTTAATGTACTCCAATCAACAGCCCCTACAACCACAAAAATGAATGGAGTCATTAGCACTTATGGTTTGTAAATGGCACCCAGAATTATGCTGCACGAAGCACAATTTCACATCATTCTGGGTCCATTTGTGTGAAAACAAGGTCCAATCAGGCTGAAACGTTACAGGAAGTTAGAATCTATTGAGTTGTAAGTGATCTGAACATTTCATGATGATCGCACATTCCTATAGGGGGTCAAACCATGTCCCAAAGGTCACCGGGCCTGGTGTCACTTTAAAGAAGTAGTCCAGTTACACCTTTGTGGGCTTATAACTTGGCTTCTGAATGTCCTAGAGAGGTTAGGTTTGTTTTAGTGTACTCCAATCAACAGCCCCTACAACCACAAAAAGGAATGGAGCCATTAGCACTTATGGTTTGTAAATGGCACCCAGAATTATGTTGCACGAAGCACAATTTCACATCATTCTGGGTTCATTTGTTTGAAAACAAGGTCCAATCAGGCTGCAATGTTACAGGAAGGTAGAATCTATTGAGTTGTAAGTGATCTGAACGTTTCATGATGATAGCACTTTCCTAAGGGGGTCAAACCATGTCCCAAAGGTCACCGGATCTGGTGTCAATTTAAAGAAGTAGTCCAGTTACACCTTTGTGGGCTCATAACTTGGCTTCTGAATGTCCTAGAGGGATCAGGTTTGTTTAATGTACTCCAATCAACAGCCCCTACAACCACAAAAATGAATGGAGTCATTAGCACTTATGGTTTGTAAATGGCACCCAGAATTATGCTGCACGAAGCACAATTTCACATCATTCTGGGTCCATTTGTGTGAAAACAAGGTCCAATCAGGCTGAAACGTTACAGGAAGTTAGAATCTATTGAGTTGTAAGTGATATGAACGTTTCATGATGATAGCACTTTCCTAAGGGGGTCAAACCATGTCCCAAAGGTCACCGGATCTGGTGTCAATTTAAAGAAGTAGTTCAGTTACACATTTGTGGGCTTATAACTTGGCTTCTGAATGTCCTAGAGAGATCAGGTTTGTTTTAGTGTACTCCAATCAACAGCCCCTACAACCACAAAAAGGAATGGAGTCATTAGCACTTATGGTTTGTAAATGGCACCCAGAATTATGTTGCACGAAGCACAATTTCACATCATTCTGGGTCCATTTGTGTGAAAACAAGGTCCAATCAGGCTGAAACGTTACAGGAAGGTAGAATCTATTGAGCTTTAAGTGATCTGAACGTTTCATGATGATAGCACTTTCCTAAGGGGGTCAAACCATGTCCCAAAGGTCACCGGATCTGGTGTCAATTTAAAGAAGTAGTTCAGTTACACATTTGTGGGCTCATAACTTGGCTTCTGAATGTCCTAGAGAGATCAGGTTTGTTTTAGTGTACTCCAATCGACAGCCCCTACAACCACAAAAAGGAATGGAGCACTTAAGGTTTGTAAATGGCACCCAGAATTATGTTGCACGAAGCACAATTTCACATCATTCTGGGTCCATTTGTGTGAAAACAAGGTCCAATCAGGCTGAAACGCTACAAGAAGGTAGAATCTATTGAGTTGTAAGTGATCTGAACGTTTCAAGATGATCGCACATTCCCATAGGGGGTAAAACCATGTCCCAAAGGTCACCGGGCCTGGTGTCACTTTAAAGAAATAGTCCAGTTACACCTTTGTGGGCTTATAACTTGGCTTCTGAATCTCCTAGAGAGGTTAGGTTTGTTTTAGTGTACTCCAATCAACAGCCCCTACAACCACAAAAAGGAATGGAGTCATTAGCACTTATGGTTTGTAAATGGCACCCAGAATTATGTTGCACGAAGCACAATTTCACATCATTCTGGGTTCATTTGTGTGAAAACAAGGTCCAATCAGGCTGAAACGTTACAGGAAGGTAGAATCTATTGAGTTGTAAGTGATCTGAACGTTTCATGATGATAGCACTTTGCTAAGGGGGTCAAACTATGTCCCAAAGGTCACCGGATCTAGTGTCAATTTAAAGAAGTAGTCCAGTTACACATTTTTGGGCTTATAACTTTGCTTCTGAATGTCCTAGAGAGATCAGATTTGTTTTAGTGTACTCCAATCAACAGCCCCTACAACCACAAAAAGGAATGGAGTCATTAGCACTTAAGGTTTGTAAATGGCACCCAGAATTATGTTGCACGAAGCACAATTTCACATCATTCTGGGTTCATTTGTGTGAAAACAAGGTCCAATCAGGCTGAAACGTTACAGGAAGGTAGAATCTATTGAGTTGTAAGTGATCTGAACGTTTCAAGATGATCGCACATTCCTATAGGGGGTAAAACCATGTCCCAAAGGTCACCGGGCCTGGTGTCACTTTAAAGAAGTAGTCCAGTTACACCTTTGTGGGCTTATAACTTGGCTTCTGAATGTCCTAGAGAGGTTAGGTTTGTTTTAGTGTACTCCAATCAACAGCCCCTACAACCACAAAAAGCAATGGAGTCATTAGAACTTATGGTTTTTAAATGGCACCCAGAATTATGCTGCACTAAGCACAATTTCACATCATTCTGGGTTCATTTGTGTGAAAACAAGGTCCAATCAGGCTGAAACGTTACAGGAAGGTAGAATCTATTGAATTGTAAGTGATCTGAACGTTTCATGATGATAGCACTTTCCTAAGGGGGTCAAACCATGTCCCAAAGGTCACCGGATCTGGTGTATATTTAAAGAAGTAGTCCAGTTACACATTTGTGGGCTTATAACTTGGCTTCTGAATGTCCTAGAGAGGTTAGGTTTGTTTTAGTTTACTCCAATCAACAGCCCCTACAACCACAAAAAGGAATGGAGTCATTAGCACTTATGGTTTGTAAATGGCACCCAGAATTATGTTGCACGAAGCACAATTTCACATCATTCTGGGTCCATTTGTGTGAAAACAAGGTCCAATCAGGCTGAAACGTTACAAGAAGGTAGAATCTATTGAGTTGTAAGTGATCTGAACGTTTCATGATGATCGCACATTCCTATAGGGGGTCAAACCATGTCCCAAAGGTCACCGGGCCTGGTGTCACTTTAAAGAAGTAGTCCAGTTACACCTTTGAGGGCTTAAAACTTGGCTTCTGAATGTCCTAGAGAGATCAGGTTTGTTTTAGTGTACTCCAATCAACAGCCCCTACAACCTCAAAAAGGAATGGAGTCATTAGCACTTAAGGTTTGTAAATGGCACCCAGAATTATGTTGCACGAAGCACAATTTCACATCATTCTGGGTCCATTTGTGTGAAAACAAGGTCCAATCAGGCTGAAACGCTACAAGAAGGTAGAATCTATTGAGTTGTAAGTGATCTGAACGTTTCAAGATGATCGCACATTCCTATAGGGGGTAAAACCATGTCCCAAAGGTCACCGGGCCTGGTGTCACTTTAAAGAAGTAGTCCAGTTACACCTTTGTGGGCTTATAACTTGGCTTCTGAATGTCCTAGAGAGGTTAGGTTTGTTTTAGTGTACTCCAATCAACAGCCCCTACAACCACAAAAAGGAATGGAGTCATTAGCACTTATGGTTTGTAAATGGCACCCAGAATTATGTTGCACGAAGCACAATTTCACATCATTCTGGGTTCATTTGTGTGAAAACAAGGTCCAATCAGGCTGAAACGTTACAGGAAGGTAGAATCTATTGAGTTGTAAGTGATCTGAACGTTTCAAGATGATCACACATTCCTATAGGGGGTCAAACCATGCCCCAAAGGTCACCGGGCCTGGTGTCACTTTAAAGAAGTAGTCCAGTTACACCTTTGTGGGCTTAAAACTTGGCTTCTGAATGTCCTAGAGAGATCAGGTTTCTTTTAGTGTACTCCAATCAACAGCCCCTACAACCACAAAAAGGAATGGAGTCATTAGCACTTATGGTTTTTAAATGGCACCCAGAATTATGTTGCACGAAGCACAATTTCACATCATTCTGGGTTCATTTGTGTGAAAACAAGGTCCAATCAGGCTGAAACGTTACAGGAAGGTAGAATCTATTGAGTTGTAAGTGATCTGAACGTTTCATGATGATAGCTCTTTCCTAAGGGGGTCAAACCATGTCCAAAAGGTCACCGGATCTGGTGTCAATTTAAAGAAGTAGTCCAGTTACACATTTGTGGGCTTATAACTTGGCTTCTGAATGTCCTAGAGAGATCAGGTTTGTTTTAGTGTACTCCAATCAACAGCCCCTACAACCACAAAAAGGAATGGAGTCATTAGCACTTATGGTTTGTAAATGGCACCCAGAATCATGTTGCACGAAGCACAATTTCACATCATTCTGGGTTCATTTGTGTGAAAACAAGGTCCAATCAGGCTGAAACGTTACAGGAAGGTAGAATCTATTGAGTTGTAAGTGATCTGAACTTTTCATGATGATAGCGCTTTCCTAAGGGGGTCAAACCATGTCCCAAAGGTCACCGGATCTGGTGTCAATTTAAAGAAGTAGTCCAGTTACACCTTTGTGGGCTTATAACTTGGCTTCTGAATGTCCTAGAGAGATCAGGTTTGTTTTGGTGTACTCCAATCAACAGCCCCTACAACCACAAAAAGGAATGGAGTCATTAGCACTTATGGTTTGTAAATGGCACCCAGAATTATGTTGCACGAAGCACAATTTCACATCATTCTGGGTCCATTTGTGTGAAAACAAGGTCCAATTAGGCTGAAACGTTACAGGAAGGTAGAATCTATTGAGTTGTAAGTGATCTGAACGTTTCATGATGATAGCACTTTCCTAAGGGGGTCAAACCATGTCCCAAAGGTCACCGGATCTGGTGTCAATTTAAAGAAGTAGTTCAGTTACACATTTGTGGGCTTATAACTTGGCTTCTGAATGTCCTAGAGAGATCAGGTTTGTTTTAGTGTACTCCAATCAACAGCCCCTATAACCACAAAAAGGAATGGAGTCATTAGCACTTAAGGTTTGTAAATGGCACCCAGAATTATGTTGCACGAAGCACAATTTCACATCATTCTGGGTTCATTTGTTTGAAAACAAGGCCCAATCAGGCTGAAACGCTACAAGAAGGTAGAATCTATTGAGTTGTAAGTGATCTGAACGTTTCAAGATGATCACACATTCCTATAGGGGGTCAAACCATGCCCCAAAGGTCACCGGGCCTGGTGTCACTTTAAAGAAGTAGTCCAGTTACACCTTTGTGGGCTTAAAACTTGGCTTCTGAATGTCCTAGAGAGATCAGGTTTCTTTTAGTGTACTCCAATCAACAGCCCCTACAACCACAAAAAGGAATGGAGTCATTAGCACTTATGGTTTTTAAATGGCACCCAGAATTATGTTGCACGAAGCACAATTTCACATCATTCTGGGTTCATTTGTGTGAAAACAAGGTCCAATCAGGCTGAAACGTTACAGGAAGGTAGAATCTATTGAGTTGTAAGTGATCTGAACGTTTCATGATGATAGCACTTTCCTAAGGGGGTCAAACCATGTCCCAAAGGTCACCGGATCTGGTGTCAATTTAAAGAAGTAGTTCAGTTACACATTTGCGGGCTTATAACTTGGCTTCTGAATGTCCAAGAGAGATCAGGTTTGTTTTAGTGTACTCCAATCAACAGCCCCTACAACCACAAAAAGGAATGGAGTCATTAGCACTTAAGGTTTGTAAATGGCACCCAGAATTATGTTGCACGAAGCACAATTTCACATCATTCTGGGTTCATTTGTGTGAAAACAAGGTCCAATCAGACTGAAACGCTACAAGAAGGTAGAATCTATTGAGTTGTAAGTGATCTGAACGTTTCAAGATGATCACACATTCCTATAGGGGGTCAAACCATGCCCCAAAGGTCACCGGGCCTGGTGTCACTTTAAAGAAGTAGTCCAGTTACACCTTTGTGGGCTTATAACTTGGCTTCTGAATGTCCTAGAGAGGTTAGGTTTGTTTTAGTGTTCTCCAATCAACAGCCCCTGCAACCACAAAAAGGAATGGAGTCATTAGCACTTATGGTTTGTAAATGGCACCCAGAATTATGTTGAAAAAAGCACAATTTCACATCATTCTGGGTTCATTTGTGTGAAAACAAGGTCCAATCAGGCTGAAACGTTACAGGAAGGTAGAATCTATTGAGTTGTAAGTGATCTGAACGTTTCATGATGATAGCACTTTCCTAAGGGGGTCAAACCCTGTCCCAAAGGTAACCGGATCTGGTGTCAATTTAAAGAAGTAGTCCAGTTACAGATTTGTGGGCTTATAACTTAGCTTCTGAATGTCCTAGAGAGATCAGGGTTGTTTTAATGTACTCCAACCAACAGCCCCTACAACCACAAAAAGGAATGTAGTCATTAGCACTTATGGTTTGTAAATGGCACCCAGAATTATGTTGCACGAAGCACAATTTCACATCATTCTGGGTTCATTTGTGTGAAAACAAGGTCCAATCAGGCTGAAACGTTACAAGAAGGTAGAATCTATTGAGTTGTAAGTGATCTGAACGATTCATGATGATCGCACATTCCTATAGGGGGTCAAACCATGTCCCAAAGGTCACCGGGCCTGGTGTCACTTTGAAGAAGCAGTCCAGTTACACCTTTGTGGGCTTATAACTTGGCTTCTGAATGTCCTAGAGAGGTTAGGTTTGTTTTAGTGTTCTCCAATCAACAGCCCCTACAACCACAAAAAGCAATGGAGTCATTAGCACTTATGGTTTGTAAATGGCACCCAGAATTATGTTGCACGAAGCACAATTTCACATCATTCTGGGTTCATTTGTGTGAAAACAAGGTCCAATCAGGCTGAAACATTACAGGAAGGTAGAATCTATTGAGTTGTAAGTGATTTGAACGTTTCATGATGATAGCACTTTCCTAAGGGGGTCAAACCATGTCCCAAAGGTCACCGGATCTGGTGTCAATTTAAAGAAGTAGTCCAGTTACACCTTTGTGGGCTTATAACTTGGCTTCTGAATGTCCTGGAGAGATCAGGTTTGTTTTAGTATACTCCAATCAACAGCCCTTACAACCACAAAAAGGAATGGAGTCATTAGCACTTATGGTTTTTAAATGGCACCCAGAATTATGTTGCACGAAGCACAATTTCAAATCATTCTGGGTTCATTTGTGTGAAAACAAGGTCCAATCAGGCTGAAACGTTACAGGAAGGTAGAATCTATTGAGTTGTAAGTGATCTGAATGTTTCAAGATGATCGCACATTCCTATAGGGGGTCAAACCATGTCCCAAAGGTCACCGGGCCTGGTGTCAATTTAAAGTAGTCCAGTTACACCTTTGTGGGCTTATAACTTGGCTTCTGAATGTCCTAGAGAGATCAGGTTTGTTTTAGTATACTCCAATCAACAGCCCCTACAACCACAAAAAAGAATGGAGTCATTAGCACTTATGGTTTGTAAATGGCACCCAGAATTATGTTGCACGAAGCACAATTTCACATCATTCTGGGTCCATTTGTGTGAAAACAAGGTCCAATCAGGCTGAAACGTTACAGGAAGGTAGAATCTATTGAGTTGTAAGTGATCTGAACGTTTCAAGATGATCGCACATTCCTATAGGGGGTAAAACCATGTCCCAAAGGTCACCGGGCCTGGTGTCACTTTAAAGAAGTAGTCCATTTACACCTTTGAGGGCTTATAACTTGGCTTCTGAATGTCCTAGAGAGATCAGGTTTGTTTTAGTGTACTCCAATCAACAGCCCCTACAACCTCAAAAAGGAATGGAGTCATTAGCACTTATGGTTTTTAAATGGCACCCAGAATTATGTTGCACGAAGCACAATTTCACATCATTCTGGGTCCATTTGTGTGAAAACAAGGTCCAATCAGGCTGAAAAGTTACAGGAAGGTAGAATCTATTGAGTTGTAAGTGATCTGAACGTTTCATGATGATAGCACTTTCCTAAGGGGGTCAAACCATGTCCCAAAGGTAACCGGATCTGGTGTCAATTTAAAGAAGTAGTCCAGTTACAGATTTGTGGGCTTATAACTTAGCTTCTGAATGTCCTAGAGAGATCAGGGTTGTTTTAATGTACTCCAACCAACAGCCCCTACAACCACAAAAAGGAATGTAGTCATTAGCACTTATGGTTTGTAAATGGCACCCAGAATTATGTTGCACGAAGCACAATTTCACATCATTCTGGGTTCATTTGTGTGAAAACAAGGTCCAATCAGGCTGAAACGTTACAAGAAGGTAGAATCTATTGAGTTGTAAGTGATCTGAACGATTCATGATGATCGCACATTCCTATAGGGGGTCAAACCATGTCCCAAAGGTCACCGGGCCTGGTGCCACTTTGAAGAAGCAGTCCAGTTACACCTTTGTGGGCTTATAACTTGGCTTCTGAATGTCCTAGAGAGGTTAGGTTTGTTTTAGTGTTCTCCAATCAACAGCCCCTACAACCACAAAAAGCAATGGAGTCATTAGCACTTATGGTTTGTAAATGGCACCCAGAATTATGTTGCACGAAGCACAATTTCACATCATTCTGGGTTCATTTGTGTGAAAACAAGGTCCAATCAGGCTGAAACATTACAGGAAGGTAGAATCTATTGAGTTGTAAGTGATTTGAACGTTTCATGATGATAGCACTTTCCTAAGGGGGTCAAACCATGTCCCAAAGGTCACCGGATCTGGTGTCAATTTAAAGAAGTAGTCCAGTTACACCTTTGTGGGCTTATAACTTGGCTTCTGAATGTCCTGGAGAGATCAGGTTTGTTTTAGTATACTCCAATCAACAGCCCTTACAACCACAAAAAGGAATGGAGTCATTAGCACTTATGGTTTTTAAATGGCACCCAGAATTATGTTGCACGAAGCACAATTTCACATCATTCTGGGTTCATTTGTGTGAAAACAAGGTCCAATCAGGCTGAAACGTTACAGGAAGGTAGAATCTATTGAGTTGTAAGTGATCTGAATGTTTCAAGATGATCGCACATTCCTATAGGGGGTCAAACCATGTCCCAAAGGTCACCGGGCCTGGTGTCAATTTAAAGTAGTCCAGTTACACCTTTGTGGGCTTATAACTTGGCTTCTGAATGTCCTAGAGAGATCAGGTTTGTTTTAGTATACTCCAATCAACAGCCCCTACAACCACAAAAAGGAATGGAGTCATTAGCACTTATGGTTTGTAAATGGCACCCAGAATTATGTTGCACGAAGCACAATTTCACATCATTCTGGGTTCATTTGTGTGAAAACAAGGTCCAATCAGGCTGAAACGCTACAAGAAGGTAGAATATATTGAGTTGTAAGTGATCTGAACGTTTCAAGATGATCACACATTCCTATAGGGGGTCAAACCATGCCCCAAAGGTCACCGGGCCTGGTGTCACTTTAAAGAAGTAGTCCAGTTACACCTTTGTGGGCTTAAAACTTGGCTTCTGAATGTCCTAGAGAGATCAGGTTTCTTTTAGTGTACTCCAATCAACAGCCCCTACAACCACAAAAAGGAATGGAGTCATTAGCACTTATGGTTTTTAAATGGCACCCAGAATTATGTTGCACGAAGCACAATTTCACATCATTCTGGGTTCATTTGTGTGAAAACAAGGTCCAATCAGGCTGAAACGTTACAGGAAGGTAGAATCTATTGAGTTGTAAGTGATCTGAACGTTTCATGATGATAGCTCTTTCCTAAGGGGGTCAAACCATGTCCAAAAGGTCACCGGATCTGGTGTCAATTTAAAGAAGTAGTCCAGTTACACATTTGTGGGCTTATAACTTGGCTTCTGAATGTCCTAGAGAGATCAGGTTTGTTTTAGTGTACTCCAATCAACAGCCCCTACAACCACAAAAAGGAATGGAGTCATTAGCACTTATGGTTTGTAAATGGCACCCAGAATCATGTTGCACGAAGCACAATTTCACATCATTCTGGGTTCATTTGTGTGAAAACAAGGTCCAATCAGGCTGAAACGTTACAGGAAGGTAGAATCTATTGAGTTGTAAGTGATCTGAACTTTTCATGATGATAGCGCTTTCCTAAGGGGGTCAAACCATGTCCCAAAGGTCACCGGATCTGGTGTCAATTTAAAGAAGTAGTTCAGTTACACCTTTGTGGGCTTATAACTTGGCTTCTGAATGTCCTAGAGAGATCAGGTTTGTTTTGGTGTACTCCAATCAACAGCCCCTACAACCACAAAAAGGAATGGAGTCATTAGCACTTATGGTTTGTAAATGGCACCCAGAATTATGTTGCACGAAGCACAATTTCACATCATTCTGGGTCCATTTGTGTGAAAACAAGGTCCAATTAGGCTGAAACGTTACAGGAAGGTAGAATCTATTGAGTTGTAAGTGATCTGAACGTTTCATGATGATAGCACTTTCCTAAGGGGGTCAAACCATGTCCCAAAGGTCACCGGATCTGGTGTCAATTTAAAGAAGTAGTTCAGTTACACATTTGTGGGCTTATAACTTGGCTTCTGAATGTCCTAGAGAGATCAGGTTTGTTTTAGTGTACTCCAATCAACAGCCCCTATAACCACAAAAAGGAATGGAGTCATTAGCACTTATGGTTTTTAAATGGCACCCAGAATTATGTTGCACGAAGCACAATTTCACATCATTCTGGGTTCATTTGTGTGAAAACAAGGCCCAATCAGGCTGAAACGCTACAAGAAGGTAGAATCTATTGAGTTGTAAGTGATCTGAACGTTTCAAGATGATCACACATTCCTATAGGGGGTCAAACCATGCCCCAAAGGTCACCGGGCCTGGTGTCACTTTAAAGAAGTAGTCCAGTTACACCTTTGTGGGCTTAAAACTTGGCTTCTGAATGTCCTAGAGAGATCAGGTTTCTTTTAGTGTACTCCAATCAACAGCCCCTACAACCACAAAAAGGAATGGAGTCATTAGCACTTATGGTTTTTAAATGGCACCCAGAATTATGTTGCACGAAGCACAATTTCACATCATTCTGGGTTCATTTGTGTGAAAACAAGGTCCAATCAGGCTGAAACGTTACAGGAAGGTAGAATCTATTGAGTTGTAAGTGATCTGAACGTTTCATGATGATAGCACTTTCCTAAGGGGGTCAAACCATGTCCCAAAGGTCACCGGATCTGGTGTCAATTTAAAGAAGTAGTTCAGTTACACATTTGTGGGCTTATAACTTGGCTTCTGAATGTCCAAGAGAGATCAGGTTTGTTTTAGTGTACTCCAATCAACAGCCCCTACAACCACAAAAAGGAATGGAGTCATTAGCACTTAAGGTTTGTAAATGGCACCCAGAATTATGTTGCACGAAGCACAATTTCACATCATTCTGGGTTCATTTGTGTGAAAACAAGGTCCAATCAGACTGAAACGCTACAAGAAGGTAGAATCTATTGAGTTGTAAGTGATCTGAACGTTTCAAGATGATCACACATTCCTATAGGGGGTCAAACCATGCCCCAAAGGTCACCGGGCCTGGTGTCACTTTAAAGAAGTAGTCCAGTTATACCTTTGTGGGCTTATAACTTGGCTTCTGAATGTCCTAGAGAGGTTAGGTTTGTTTTAGTGTTCTCCAATCAACAGCCCCTGCAACCAAAAAAAGTAATGGAGTCATTAGCACTTATGGTTTGTAAATGGCACCCAGAATTATGTTGAAAAAAGCACAATTTCACATCATTCTGGGTTCATTTGTGTGAAAACAAGGTCCAATCAGGCTGAAACATTACAGGAAGGTAGAATCTATTGAGTTGTAAGTGATCTGAACGTTTCATGATGATAGCACTTTCCTAAGGGGGTCAAACCATGTCCCAAAGGTCACCGGATCTGGTGTCAATTTAAAGAAGTAGTCCAGTTACACCTTTGTGGGCTTATAACTTGGCTTCTGAATGTCCTAGAGAGATCAGGTTTGTTTTAGTATACTCCAATCAACAGCCCCTACAACCACAAAAAGGAATGGAGTCATTAGCACTTATGGTTTGTAAATGGCACCCAGAATTATGTTGCACGAAGCACAATTTCACATCATTCTGGGTCCATTTGTGTGAAAACAATGTCCAATCAGGCTGAAACGTTACAGGAAGGTAGAATCTATTGAGTTGTAAGTGATCTGAACGTTTCAAGATGATCGCACATTCCTATAGGGGGTAAAACCATGTCCCAAAGGTCACCGGGCCTGGTGTCACTTTAAAGAAGTAGTCCATTTACACCTTTGAGGGCTTATAACTTGGCTTCTGAATGTCCTAGAGAGATCAGGTTTGTTTTAGTGTACTCCAATCAACAGCCCCTACAACCTCAAAAAGGAATGGAGTCATTAGCACTTATGGTTTTTAAATGGCACCCAGAATTATGTTGCACGAAGCACAATTTCACATCATTCTGGGTCCATTTCTGTGAAAACAAGGTCCAATCAGGCTGAAACGTTACAGGAAGGTAGAATCTATTGAGTTGTAAGTGATCTGAACGTTTCATGATGATAGCACTTTCCTAAGGGGGTCAAACCATGTCCCAAAGGTAACCGGATCTGGTGTCAATTTAAAGAAGTAGTCCAGTTACAGATTTGTGGGCTTATAACTTAGCTTCTGAATGTCCTAGAGAGATCAGGGTTGTTTTAATGTACTCCAACCAACAGCCCCTACAACCACAAAAAGGAATGTAGTCATTAGCACTTATGGTTTGTAAATGGCACCCAGAATTATGTTGCACGAAGCACAATTTCACATCATTCTGGGTTCATTTGTGTGAAAACAAGGTCCAATCAGGCTGAAACGTTACAAGAAGGTAGAATCTATTGAGTTGTAAGTGATCTGAACGATTCATGATGATCGCACATTCCTATAGGGGGTCAAACCATGTCCCAAAGGTCACCGGGCCTGGTGTCACTTTGAAGAAGCAGTCCAGTTACACCTTTGTGGGCTTATAACTTGGCTTCTGAATGTCCTAGAGAGGTTAGGTTTATTTTAGTGTTCTCCAATCAACAGCCCCTACAACCACAAAAAGCAATGGAGTCATTAGCACTTATGGTTTGTAAATGGCACCCAGAATTATGTTGCACGAAGCACAATTTCACATCATTCTGGGTTCATTTGTGTGAAAACAAGGTCCAATCAGGCTGAAACATTACAGGAAGGTAGAATCTATTGAGTTGTAAGTGATTTGAACGTTTCATGATGATAGCACTTTCCTAAGGGGGTCAAACCATGTCCCAAAGGTCACCGGATCTGGTGTCAATTTAAAGAAGTAGTCCAGTTACACCTTTGTGGGCTTATAACTTGGCTTCTGAATGTCCTGGAGAGATCAGGTTTGTTTTAGTATACTCCAATCAACAGCCCTTACAACCACAAAAAGGAATGGAGTCATTAGCACTTATGGTTTTTAAATGGCACCCAGAATTATGTTGCACGAAGCACAATTTCACATCATTCTGGGTTCATTTGTGTGAAAACAAGGTCCAATCAGGCTGAAACGTTACAGGAAGGTAGAATCTATTGAGTTGTAAGTGATCTGAATGTTTCAAGATGATCGCACATTCCTATAGGGGGTCAAACCATGTCCCAAAGGTCACCGGGCCTGGTGTCAATTTAAAGTAGTCCAGTTACACCTTTGTGGGCTTATAACTTGGCTTCTGAATGTCCTAGAGAGATCAGGTTTGTTTTAGTATACTCCAATCAACAGCCCCTACAACCACAAAAAGGAATGGAGTCATTAGCACTTATGGTTTGTAAATGGCACCCAGAATTATGTTGCACGAAGCACAATTTCACATCATTCTGGGTCCATTTGTGTGAAAACAAGGTCCAATCAGGCTGAAACGTTACAGGAAGGTAGAATCTATTGAGTTGTAAGTGATCTGAACGTTTCAAGATGATCGCACATTCCTATAGGGGGTAAAACCATGTCCCAAAGGTCACCGGGCCTGGTGTCACTTTAAAGAAGTAGTCCATTTACACCTTTGAGGGCTTATAACTTGGCTTCTGAATGTCCTAGAGAGATCAGGTTTGTTTTAGTGTACTCCAATCAACAGCCCCTACAACCTCAAAAAGGAATGGAGTCATTAGCACTTATGGTTTTTAAATGGCACCCAGAATTATGTTGCACGAAGCACAATTTCACATCATTCTGGGTCCATTTGTGTGAAAACAAGGTCCAATCAGGCTGAAACGTTACAGGAAGGTAGAATCTATTGAGTTGTAAGTGATCTGAACGTTTCATGATGATAGCACTTTCCTAAGGGGGTCAAACCATGTCCCAAAGGTAACCGGATCTGGTGTCAATTTAAAGAAGTAGTCCAGTTACAGATTTGTGGGCTTATAACTTAGCTTCTGAATGTCCTAGAGAGATCAGGGTTGTTTTAATGTACTCCAACCAACAGCCCCTACAACCACAAAAAGGAATGTAGTCATTAGCACTTATGGTTTGTAAATGGCACCCAGAATTATGTTGCACGAAGCACAATTTCACATCATTCTGGGTTCATTTGTGTGAAAACAAGGTCCAATCAGGCTGAAACGTTACAAGAAGGTAGAATCTATTGAGTTGTAAGTGATCTGAACGATTCATGATGATCGCACATTCCTATAGGGGGTCAAACCATGTCCCAAAGGTCACCGGGCCTGGTGTCACTTTGAAGAAGCAGTCCAGTTACACCTTTGTGGGCTTATAACTTGGCTTCTGAATGTCCTAGAGAGGTTAGGTTTGTTTTAGTGTTCTCCAATCAACAGCCCCTACAACCACAAAAAGCAATGGAGTCATTAGCACTTATGGTTTGTAAATGGCACCCAGAATTATGTTGCACGAAGCACAATTTCACATCATTCTGGGTTCATTTGTGTGAAAACAAGGTCCAATCAGGCTGAAACATTACAGGAAGGTAGAATCTATTGAGTTGTAAGTGATTTGAACGTTTCATGATGATAGCACTTTCCTAAGGGGGTCAAACCATGTCCCAAAGGTCACCGGATCTGGTGTCAATTTAAAGAAGTAGTCCAGTTACACCTTTGTGGGCTTATAACTTGGCTTCTGAATGTCCTGGAGAGATCAGGTTTGTTTTAGTATACTCCAATCAACAGCCCTTACAACCACAAAAAGGAATGGAGTCATTAGCACTTATGGTTTTTAAATGGCACCCAGAATTATGTTGCACGAAGCACAATTTCACATCATTCTGGGTTCATTTGTGTGAAAACAAGGTCCAATCAGGCTGAAACGTTACAGGAAGGTAGAATCTATTGAGTTGTAAGTGATCTGAATGTTTCAAGATGATCGCACATTCCTATAGGGGGTCAAACCATGTCCCAAAGGTCACCGGGCCTGGTGTCAATTTAAAGTAGTCCAGTTACACCTTTGTGGGCTTATAACTTGGCTTCTGAATGTCCTAGAGAGATCAGGTTTGTTTTAGTATACTCCAATCAACAGCCCCTACAACCACAAAAAGGAATGGAGTCATTAGCACTTATGGTTTGTAAATGGCACCCAGAATTATGTTGCACGAAGCACAATTTCACATCATTCTGGGTTCATTTGTGTGAAAACAAGGTCCAATCAGGCTGAAACGCTACAAGAAGGTAGAATATATTGAGTTGTAAGTGATCTGAACGTTTCATGATGATAGCACTTTCCTAAGGGGGTCAAACCATGTCCCAAATGTCACCGGATCTGGTGTAAATTTAAAGAAGTAGTCCAGTTACACCTTTGTGGGCTTATAACTTGGCTTCTGAATGTCCTAGAGAGATCAGGTTTGTTTTAGTATACTCCAATCAACAGCCCCTACAACCACAAAAAGGAATGGAGTCATTAGCACTTATGGTCTTTAAATGGCACCCAGAATTATGCTGCACGAAGCACAATTTCACATCATTCTGGGTTCATTTGTGTGAAAACAAGGTCCAATCAGGCTGAAACATTACAGGAAGGTAGAATCTATTGAGTTGTAAGTGATCTGAACGTTTCATGATGATAGCACTTTCCTAAGGGGGTCAAACCATGTCCCAAAGGTCACCGGGCCTGGTGTCACTTTAAAGAAGTAGTCCAGTTACACCTTTGTGGGCTTATAACTTGGCTTCTGAATGTCCTAGAGAGATCAGGTTTGTTTTAGTGTACTCCAATCAACAGCCCCTACAACCACAAAAAGGAATGGAGTCATTAGCACTTAAGGTTTGTAAATGGCACCCAGAATTATGTTGCACGAAGCACAATTTCACATCATTCTGGGTCCATTTGTGTAAAAACAAGGTCCAATCAGGCCTAAACGTTACAGGAAGGTAGAATCTATTGAGTTGTAAGTGATCTGAACGTTTCATGATGATAGCACTTTCCTAAGGGGGTCAAACCATGCCCCAAAGGTCACCGGGCCTGGTGTCACTTTAAAGAAGTAGTCCAGTTACACCTTTGTGGGCTTATAACTTGGCTTCTGAATGTCCTAGAGAGGTTAGGTTTGTTTTAGTGTTCTCCAATCAACAGCCCCTACAACCACAAAAAGGAATGGGGTCATTAGCACTTATGGTTTGTAAATTGCACCCAGAATTATGTTGCACGAAGCACAATTTCACATCATTCTGGGTTCATTTGTGTGAAAACAAGGTCCAATCAGGCTGAAACGTTACAGGAAGGTAGAATCTATTGAGTTGTAAGTGATCTGAATGTTTCAAGATGATCGCACATTCCTATAGGGGGTCAAACAATGTCCCAAAGGTCACCGGGCCTGGTGTCAATTTAAAGTAGTCCAGTTACACCTTTGTGGGCTTATAACTTGGCTTCTGAATGTCCTAGAGAGATCAGGTTTGTTTTAGTATACTCCAATCAACAGCCCCTACAATCACAAAAAGGAATGGAGTCATTAGCACTTATGGTTTGTAAATGGCACCCAGAATTATGTTGCACGAAGCACAATTTCACATCATTCTGGGTCCATTTGTGTGAAAACAAGGTCCAATCAGGCCTAAACGTTACAGGAAGGTAGAATCTATTGAGTTGTAAATGATCTGAACGTTTCATGATGATAGCACTTTCCTAAGGGGGTCAAACCATGTCCCAAAGGTCACCGGATCTGGTGTCAATTTAAAGAAGTAGTCCAGTTACACCTTTGTGGGCTTATAACTTGGCTTCTGAATGTCCTAGAGAGATCAGGTTTGTTTTAGTATACTCCAATCAACAGCCCTTACAACCACAAAAAGGAATGGAGTCATTAGCACTTATGGTTTTTAAATGGCACCCAGAATTATGTTGCACGAAGCACAATTTCACATCATTCTGGGTTCATTTGTGTGAAAACAAGGTCCAATCAGGCTGAAACGTTACAGGAAGGTAGAATCTATTGAGTTGTAAGTGATCTGAATATTTCAAGATGATCGCACATTCCTATAGGGGGTCAAACCATGTCCCAAAGGTCACCGGGCCTGGTGTCAATTTAAAGTAGTCCAGTTACACCTTTGTGGGCTTATAACTTGGCTTCTGAATGTCCTAGAGAGATCAGGTTTGTTTTAGTATACTCCAATCAACAGCCCCTACAACCACAAAAAGGAATGGAGTCATTAGCACTTATGGTTTATAAATGGCACCCAGAATTATGTTGCACGAAGCACAATTTCACATCATTCTGGGTTCATTTGTGTGAAAACAAGGTCCAATCAGGCTGAAACGCTACAAGAAGGTAGAATATATTGAGTTGTAAGTGATCTGAACGTTTCATGATGATAGCACTTTCCTAAGGGGGTCAAACCATGTCCCAAAGGTCACCGGATCTGGTGTCAATTTAAAGAAGTAGTCCAGTTACACCTTTGTGGGCTTATAACTTGGCTTCTGAATGTCCTAGAGAGATCAGGTTTGTTTTAGTATACTCCAATCAACAGCCCCTACAACCACAAAAAGGAATGGAGTCATTAGCACTTATGGTCTTTAAATGGCACCCAGAATTATGTTGCACGAAGCACAATTTCACATCATTCTGGGTTCATTTGTGTGAAAACAAGGTCCAATCAGGCTGAAACATTACAGGAAGGTAGAATCTATTGAGTTGTAAGTGATCTGAACGTTTCATGATGATAGCACTTTCCTAAGGGGGTCAAACCATGTCCCAAAGGTCACCGGGCCTGGTGTCACTTTAAAGAAGTAGTCCAGTTACACCTTTGTGGGCTTATAACTTGGCTTCTGAATGTCCTAGAGAGATCAGGTTTGTTTTAGTGTACTCCAATCAACAGCCCCTACAACCACAGAAAGGAATGGAGTCATTAGCACTTAAGGTTTGTAAATGGCACCCAGAATTATGTTGCACGAAGCACAATTTCACATCATTCTGGGTCCATTTGTGTGAAAACAAGGTCCAATCAGGCCTAAACGTTACAGGAAGGTAGAATCTATTGAGTTGTAAGTGATCTGAACGTTTCATGATGATAGCACTTTCCTAAGGGGGTCAAACCATGTCCCAAAGGTCACCGGATCTGGTGTCAATTTAAAGAAGTAGTTCAGTTACACATTTGTGGGCTTATAACTTGGCTTCTGAATGTCCTAGAGAGATCAGGTTTGTTTTAGTGTACTCCAATCAACAGCCCCTACAACCACAAAAAGGAATGGAGTCATTAGCACTTATGGTTTGTAAATGGCACCCAAAATTATGTTGCACGAAGCACAATTTCACATCATTCTGGGTCCATTTGTGTGAAAACAAGGTCCAATCAGGCCTAAACGATACAGGAAGGTAGAATCTATTGAGTTGTAAGTGATCTGAACGTTTCATGATGATAGCACTTTCCTAAGGGGGTCAAACCATGTCCCAAAGGTCACCGGATCTGGTGTCAATTTAAAGAAGTAGTTCAGTTACACATTTGTGGGCTTATAACTTGGCTTCTGAATGTCCTAGAGAGATCAGGTTTGTTTTAGTGTACTCCAATCAACAGCCCCTACAACCACAAAAAGGAATGGAGTCATTAACACTTAAGGTTTGTAAATGGCACCCAGAATTATGTTGCACGAAGCACAATTTCACATCATTCTGGGTTCGTTTGTGTGAAAACAAGGTCCAATCAGGCTGAAACGCTACAAGAAGGTAGAATCTATTGAGTTGTAAGTGATCTGAACGTTTCAAGATGATCACACATTCCTATAGGGGGTCAAACCATGCCCCAAAGGTCACCGGGCCTGGTGTCACTTTAAAGAAGTAGTCCAGTTACACCTTTGTGGGCTTATAACTTGGCTTCTGAATGTCCTAGAGAGGTTAGGTTTGTTTTAGTGTTCTCCAATCAACAGCCCCTACAACCACAAAAAGGAATGGAGTCATTAGCACTTATGGTTTGTAAATGGCACCCAGAATTATGTTGCACGAAGGACAATTTCACATCATTCTGGGTTCATTTGTGTGAAAACAAGGTCCAATCAGGCTGAAACGTTACAGGAAGGTAGAATCTATTGAGTTGTAAGTGATTTGAACGTTTCATGATGATAGCACTTTCCTAAGGGGGTCAAACCATGTCCCAAAGGTCACCGGATCTGGTGTCAATTTAAAGAAGTAGTCCAGTTACACCTTTGTGGGCTTATAACTTGGCTTCTGAATGTCCTAGAGAGATCAGGTTTGTTTTAGTATACTCCAATCAACAGCCCTTACAACCACAAAAAGGAATGGAGTCATTAGCACTTATGGTTTTTAAATGGCACCCAGAATTATGTTGCACGAAACACAATTTCACATCATTCTGGGTTCATTTGTGTGAAAACAAGGTCCAATCAGGCTGAAACGTTACAGGAAGGTAGAATCTATTGAGTTGTAAGTGATCTGAATGTTTCAAGATGATCGCACATTCCTATAGGGGGTCAAACCATGTCCCAAAGGTCACCGGGCCTGGTGTCAATTTAAAGTAGTCCAGTTACACCTTTGTGGGCTTATAACTTTGCTTCTGAATGTCCTAGAGAGATCAGGTTTGTTTTAGTATACTCCAATCAACAGCCCCTACAACCACAAAAAGGAATGGAGTCATTAGCACTTATGGTTTGTAAATGGCACCCAGAATTATGTTGCACGAAGCACAATTTCACATCATTCTGGGTTCATTTGTGTGAAAACAAGGTCCAATCAGGCTGAAACGCTACAAGAAGGTAGAATATATTGAGTTGTAAGTGATCTGAACGTTTCATGATGATAGCACTTTCCTAAGGGGGTCAAACCATGTCCCAAAGGTCACCGGATCTGGTGTCAATTTAAAGAAGTAGTCCAGTTACACCTTTGTGGGCTTATAACTTGGCTTCTGAATGTCCTAGAGAGATCAGGTTTGTTTTAGTATACTCCAATCAACAGCCCCTACAACCACAAAAAGGAATGGAGTCATTAGCACTTATGGTCTTTAAATGGCACCCAGAATTATGTTGCACGAAGCACAATTTCACATCATTCTGGGTTCATTTGTGTGAAAACAAGGTCCAATCAGGCTGAAACATTACAGGAAGGTAGAATCTATTGAGTTGTAAGTGATCTGAACGTTTCATGATGATAGCACTTTCCTAAGGGGGTCAAACCATGTCCCAAAGGTCACCGGGCCTGGTGTCACTTTAAAGAAGTAGTCCAGTTACACCTTTGTGGGCTTATAACTTGGCTTCTGAATGTCCTAGAGAGATCAGGTTTGTTTTAGTGTACTCCAATCAACAGCCCCTACAACCACAAAAAGGAATGGAGTCATTAGCACTTAAGGTTTGTAAATGGCACCCAGAATTATGTTGCACGAAGCACAATTTCACATCATTCTGGGTCCATTTGTGTGAAAACAAGGTCCAATCAGGCCTAAACGTTACAGGAAGGTAGAATCTATTGAGTTGTAAGTGATCTGAACGTTTCATGATGATAGCACTTTCCTAAGGGGGTCAAACCATGTCCCAAAGGTCACCGGATCTGGTGTCAATTTAAAGAAGTAGTTCAGTTACACATTTGTGGGCTTATAACTTGGCTTCTGAATGTCCTAGAGAGATCAGGTTTGTTTTAGTGTACTCCAATCAACAGCCCCTACAACCACAAAAAGGAATGGAGTCATTAGCACTTATGGTTTGTAAATGGCACCCAAAATTATGTTGCACGAAGCACAATTTCACATCATTCTGGGTCCATTTGTGTGAAAACAAGGTCCAATCAGGCCTAAACGTTACAGGAAGGTAGAATCTATTGAGTTGTAAATGATCTGAACGTTTCATGATGATAGCACTTTCCTAAGGGGGTCAAACCATGTCCCAAAGGTCACCGGATCTGGTGTCAAGTAGTTCAGTTACACATTTGTGGGCTTATAACTTGGCTTCTGAATGTCCTAGAGAGATCAGGTTTGTTTTAGTGTACTCCAATCAACAGCCCCTACAACCACAAAAAGGAATGGAGTCATTAACACTTAAGGTTTGTAAATGGCACCCAGATTTATGTTGCACGAAGCACAATTTCACATCATTCTGGGTTCATTTGTGTGAAAACAAGGTCCAATCAGGCTGAAACGCTACAAGAAGGTAGAATCTATTGAGTTTTAAGTGATCTGAACGTTTCAAGATGATCACACATTCCTATAGGGGGTCAAACCATGCCCCAAAGGTCACCGGGCCTGGTGTCACTTTAAAGAAGTAGTCCATTTACACCTTTGAGGGCTTATAACTTGGCTTCTGAATGTCCTAGAGAGATCAGGTTTGTTTTAGTGTACTCCAATCAACAGCCCCTACAACCACAAAAAGGAATGGAGTCATTAGCACTTATGGTTTGTAAATGGCACCCAGAATTATGTTGCACGAAGCACAATTTCACATCATTCTGGGTCCATTTGTGTGAAAACAAGGTCCAATCAGGCTGAAACGTTACAGGAAGGTAGAATCTATTGAGTTGTAAGTGATCTGAACGTTTCATGATGATAGCACTTTCCTAAGGGGGTCAAACCATGTCCCAAAGGTCACCGGATCTGGTGTCAATTTAAAGAAGTAGTTCAGTTACACATTTGTGGGCTTATAACTTGGCTTCTGAATGTCCTAGAGAGATCAGGTTTGTTTTAGTGTACTCCAATCAACAGCCCCTACAACCACAAAAAGGAATGGAGTCATTAGCACTTAAGGTTTGTAAATGGCACCCAGAATTATGTTGCACGAAGCACAATTTCACATCATTCTGGGTTCATTTGTGTGAAAACAAGGTCCAATCAGGCTGAAACGCTACAAGAAGGTAGAATCTATTGAGTTGTAAGTGATCTGAACGTTTCATGATGATAGCACTTTCCAAAGGGGGTCAAACCATGCCCCAAAGGTCACCGGGCCTGGTGTCACTTTAAAGAAGTAGTCCAGTTACACCTTTGTGGGCTCATAACTTGGCTTCTGAATGTCCTAGAGAGGTTAGGTTTGTTTTACTTTTCTAAACTCAACAGCCCCTACAACCACAAAAAGGAATGGAGTCATTAGCACTTATGGTTTGTAAATGGCACCCAGAATTATGTTGCACGAAGCACAATTTCACATCATTCTGGGTTCCTTTGTGTGAAAACAAGGTCCAATCAGGCTGAAACGCTACAAGAAGGTAGAATATATTGAGTTGTAAGTGATCTGAACGTTTCATGATGATAGCACTTTCCTAAGGGGGTCAAACCATGTCCCAAAGGTCACTGGATCTGGTGTCAATTTAAAGAAGTAGTCCAGTTACACCTTTGTGGGCTTATAACTTGGCTTCTGAATGTCCTAGAGAGATCAGGTTTGTTTTAGTATACTCCAATCAACAGCCCCTACAACCACAAAAAGGAATGGAGTCATTAGCACTTATGGTCTTTAAATGGCACCCAGAATTATGTTGCACGAAGCACAATTTCACATCATTCTGGGTTCATTTGTGAGAAAACAAGGTCCAATCAGTTTGAAACGTTACAGGAAGGTAGAATCTATTGAGTTGTAAGTGATCTGAATGTTTCAAGATGATCGCACATTCCTATAGGGGGTCAAACCATGTCCCAAAGGTCACCGGGCCTGGTGTCAATTTAAAGTAGTCCAGTTACACCTTTGTGGGCTTATAACTTGGCTTCTGAATGTCCTAGAGAGATCAGGTTTGTTTTAGTATACTCCAATCAACAGCCCCTACAACCACAAAAAGGAATGGAGTCATTAGCACTTATGGTTTGTAAATGGCACCCAGAATTATGTTGCACGAAGCACAATTTCACATCATTCTGGGTTCATTTGTGTGAAAACAAGGTCCAATCAGGCCTAAACGTTACAGGAAGGTAGAATCTATTGAGTTGTAAATGATCTGAACGTTTCATGATGATAGCACTTTCCTAAGGGGGTCAAACCATGTCCCAAAGGTCACCGGATCTGGTGTCAAGTAGTTCAGTTACACATTTGTGGGCTTATAACTTGGCTTCTGAATGTCCTAGAGAGATCAGGTTTGTTTTAGTGTACTCCAATCAACAGCCCCTACAACCACAAAAAGGAATGGAGTCATTAACACTTAAGGTTTGTAAATGGCACCCAGAATTATGTTGCACGAAGCACAATTTCACATCATTCTGGGTTCATTTGTGTGAAAACAAGGTCCAATCAGGCCTAAACGTTACAGGAAGGTAGAATCTATTGAGTTGTAAGTGATCTGAACGTTTCATGATGATAGCACTTTCCTAAGGGGGTCAAACCATGTCCCAAAGGTCACCGGATCTGGTGTCAATTTAAAGAAGTAGTTCAGTTACACATTTGTGGGCTTATAACTTGGCTTCTGAATGTCCTAGAGAGATCAGGTTTGTTTTAGTGTACTCCAATCAACAGCCCCTACAACCACAAAAAGGAATGGAGTCATTAGCACTTATGGTTTGTAAATGGCACCCAAAATTATGTTGCACGAAGCACAATTTCACATCATTCTGGGTCCATTTGTGTGAAAACAAGGTCCAATCAGGCCTAAACGATACAGGAAGGTAGAATCTATTGAGTTGTAAGTGATCTGAACGTTTCATGATGATAGCACTTTCCTAAGGGGGTCAAACCATGTCCCAAAGGTCACCGGATCTGGTGTCAATTTAAAGAAGTAGTTCAGTTACACATTTGTGGGCTTATAACTTGGCTTCTGAATGTCCTAGAGAGATCAGGTTTGTTTTAGTGTACTCCAATCAACAGCCCCTACAACCACAAAAAGGAATGGAGTCATTAACACTTAAGGTTTGTAAATGGCACCCAGAATTATGTTGCACGAAGCACAATTTCACATCATTCTGGGTTCGTTTGTGTGAAAACAAGGTCCAATCAGGCTGAAACGCTACAAGAAGGTAGAATCTATTGAGTTGTAAGTGATCTGAACGTTTCAAGATGATCACACATTCCTATAGGGGGTCAAACCATGCCCCAAAGGTCACCGGGCCTGGTGTCACTTTAAAGAAGTAGTCCAGTTACACCTTTGTGGGCTTATAACTTGGCTTCTGAATGTCCTAGAGAGGTTAGGTTTGTTTTAGTGTTCTCCAATCAACAGCCCCTACAACCACAAAAAGGAATGGAGTCATTAGCACTTATGGTTTGTAAATGGCACCCAGAATTATGTTGCACGAAGGACAATTTCACATCATTCTGGGTTCATTTGTGTGAAAACAAGGTCCAATCAGGCTGAAACGTTACAGGAAGGTAGAATCTATTGAGTTGTAAGTGATTTGAACGTTTCATGATGATAGCACTTTCCTAAGGGGGTCAAACCATGTCCCAAAGGTCACCGGATCTGGTGTCAATTTAAAGAAGTAGTCCAGTTACACCTTTGTGGGCTTATAACTTGGCTTCTGAATGTCCTAGAGAGATCAGGTTTGTTTTAGTATACTCCAATCAACAGCCCTTACAACCACAAAAAGGAATGGAGTCATTAGCACTTATGGTTTTTAAATGGCACCCAGAATTATGTTGCACGAAGCACAATTTCACATCATTCTGGGTTCATTTGTGTGAAAACAAGGTCCAATCAGGCTGAAACGTTACAGGAAGGTAGAATCTATTGAGTTGTAAGTGATCTGAATGTTTCAAGATGATCGCACATTCCTATAGGGGGTCAAACCATGTCCCAAAGGTCACCGGGCCTGGTGTCAATTTAAAGTAGTCCAGTTACACCTTTGTGGGCTTATAACTTTGCTTCTGAATGTCCTAGAGAGATCAGGTTTGTTTTAGTATACTCCAATCAACAGCCCCTACAACCACAAAAAGGAATGGAGTCATTAGCACTTATGGTTTGTAAATGGCACCCAGAATTATGTTGCACGAAGCAATATTTCACATCATTCTGGGTTCATTTGTGTGAAAACAAGGTCCAATCAGGCTGAAACGCTACAAGAAGGTAGAATATATTGAGTTGTAAGTGATCTGAACGTTTCATGATGATAGCACTTTCCTAAGGGGGTCAAACCATGTCCCAAAGGTCACCGGATCTGGTGTCAATTTAAAGAAGTAGTCCAGTTACACCTTTGTGGGCTTATAACTTGGCTTCTGAATGTCCTAGAGAGATCAGGTTTGTTTTAGTATACTCCAATCAACAGCCCCTACAACCACAAAAAGGAATGGAGTCATTAGCACTTATGGTCTTTAAATGGCACCCAGAATTATGTTGCACGAAGCACAATTTCACATCATTCTGGGTTCATTTGTGTGAAAACAAGGTCCAATCAGGCTGAAACATTACAGGAAGGTAGAATCTATTGAGTTGTAAGTGATCTGAACGTTTCATGATGATAGCACTTTCCTAAGGGGGTCAAACCATGTCCCAAAGGTCACCGGGCCTGGTGTCACTTTAAAGAAGTAGTCCAGTTACACCTTTGTGGGCTTATAACTTGGCTTCTGAATGTCCTAGAGAGATCAGGTTTGTTTTAGTGTACTCCAATCAACAGCCCCTACAACCACAAAAAGGAATGGAGTCATTAGCACTTAAGGTTTGTAAATCGCACCCAGAATTATGTTGCACGAAGCACAATTTCACATCATTCTGGGTCCATTTGTGTGAAAACAAGGTCCAATCAGGCCTAAACGTTACAGGAAGGTAGAATCTATTGAGTTGTAAGTGATCTGAACGTTTCATGATGATAGCACTTTCCTAAGGGGGTCAAACCATGTCCCAAAGGTCACCGGATCTGGTGTCAATTTAAAGAAGTAGTTCAGTTACACATTTGTGGGCTTATAACTTGGCTTCTGAATGTCCTAGAGAGATCAGGTTTGTTTTAGTGTACTCCAATCAACAGCCCCTACAACCACAAAAAGGAATGGAGTCATTAGCACTTATGGTTTGTAAATGGCACCCAAAATTATGTTGCACGAAGCACAATTTCACATCATTCTGGGTCCATTTGTGTGAAAACAAGGTCCAATCAGGCCTAAACGTTACAGGAAGGTAGAATCTATTGAGTTGTAAATGATCTGAACGTTTCATGATGATAGCACTTTCCTAAGGGGGTCAAACCATGTCCCAAAGGTCACCGGATCTGGTGTCAAGTAGTTCAGTTACACATTTGTGGGCTTATAACTTGGCTTCTGAATGTCCTAGAGAGATCAGGTTTGTTTTAGTGTACTCCAATCAACAGCCCCTACAACCACAAAAAGGAATGGAGTCATTAACACTTAAGGTTTGTAAATGGCACCCAGATTTATGTTGCACGAAGCACAATTTCACATCATTCTGGGTTCATTTGTGTGAAAACAAGGTCCAATCAGGCTGAAACGCTACAAGAAGGTAGAATCTATTGAGTTGTAAGTGATCTGAACGTTTCAAGATGATCACACATTCCTATAGGGGGTCAAACCATGCCCCAAAGGTCACCGGGCCTGGTGTCACTTTAAAGAAGTAGTCCATTTACACCTTTGAGGGCTTATAACTTGGCTTCTGAATGTCCTAGAGAGATCAGGTTTGTTTTAGTGTACTCCAATCAACAGCCCCTACAACCACAAAAAGGAATGGAGTCATTAGCACTTATGGTTTGTAAATGGCACCCAGAATTATGTTGCACGAAGCACAATTTCACATCATTCTGGGTCCATTTGTGTGAAAACAAGGTCCAATCAGGCTGAAACGTTACAGGAAGGTAGAATCTATTGAGTTGTAAGTGATCTGAACGTTTCATGATGATAGCACTTTCCTAAGGGGGTCAAACCATGTCCCAAAGGTCACCGGATCTGGTGTCAATTTAAAGAAGTAGTTCAGTTACACATTTGTGGGCTTATAACTTGGCTTCTGAATGTCCTAGAGAGATCAGGTTTGTTTTAGTGTACTCCAATCAACAGCCCCTACAACCACAAAAAGGAATGGAGTCATTAGCACTTAAGGTTTGTAAATGGCACCCAGAATTATGTTGCACGAAGCACAATTTCACATCATTCTGGGTTCATTTGTGTGAAAACAAGGTCCAATCAGGCTGAAACGCTACAAGAAGGTAGAATCTATTGAGTTGTAAGTGATCTGAACGTTTCATGATGATAGCACTTTCCAAAGGGGGTCAAACCATGCCCCAAAGGTCACCGGGCCTGGTGTCACTTTAAAGAAGTAGTCCAGTTACACCTTTGTGGGCTCATAACTTGGCTTCTGAATGTCCTAGAGAGGTTAGGTTTGTTTTACTTTTCTCCACTCAACAGCCCCTACAACCACAAAAAGGAATGGAGTCATTAGCACTTATGGTTTGTAAATGGCACCCAGAATTATGTTGCACGAAGCACAATTTCACATCATTCTGGGTTCCTTTGTGTGAAAACAAGGTCCAATCAGGCTGAAACGCTACAAGAAGGTAGAATATATTGAGTTGTAAGTGATCTGAACGTTTCATGATGATAGCACTTTCCTAAGGGGGTCAAACCATGTCCCAAAGGTCACTGGATCTGGTGTCAATTTAAAGAAGTAGTCCAGTTACACCTTTGTGGGCTTATAACTTGGCTTCTGAATGTCCTAGAGAGATCAGGTTTGTTTTAGTATACTCCAATCAACAGCCCCTACAACCACAAAAAGGAATGGAGTCATTAGCACTTATGGTCTTTAAATGGCACCCAGAATTATGTTGCACGAAGCACAATTTCACATCATTCTGGGTTCATTTGTGAGAAAACAAGGTCCAATCAGGCTGAAACGTTACAGGAAGGTAGAATCTATTGAGTTGTAAGTGATCTGAATGTTTCAAGATGATCGCACATTCCTATAGGGGGTCAAACCATGTCCCAAAGGTCACCGGGCCTGGTGTCAATTTAAAGTAGTCCAGTTACACCTTTGTGGGCTTATAACTTGGCTTCTGAATGTCCTAGAGAGATCAGGTTTGTTTTAGTATACTCCAATCAACAGCCCCTACAACCACAAAAAGGAATGGAGTCATTAGCACTTATGGTTTGTAAATGGCACCCAGAATTATGTTGCACGAAGCACAATTTCACATCATTCTGGGTTCATTTGTGTGAAAACAAGGTCCAATCAGGCCTAAACGTTACAGGAAGGTAGAATCTATTGAGTTGTAAATGATCTGAACGTTTCATGATGATAGCACTTTCCTAAGGGGGTCAAACCATGTCCCAAAGGTCACCGGATCTGGTGTCAAGTAGTTCAGTTACACATTTGTGGGCTTATAACTTGGCTTCTGAATGTCCTAGAGAGATCAGGTTTGTTTTAGTGTACTCCAATCAACAGCCCCTACAACCACAAAAAGGAATGGAGTCATTAACACTTAAGGTTTGTAAATGGCACCCAGAATTATGTTGCACGAAGCACAATTTCACATCATTCTGGGTTCATTTGTGTGAAAACAAGGTCCAATCAGGCTGAAACGCTACAAGAAGGTAGAATCTATTGAGTTGTAAGTGATCTGAACGTTTCAAGATGATCACACATTCCTATAGGGGGTCAAACCATGCCCCAAAGGTCACCGGGCCTGGTGTCACTTTAAAGAAGTAGTCCAGTTACACCTTTGTGGGCTTATAACTTTGCTTCTGAATGTCCTAGAGAGATCAGGTTTGTTTTAGTGTACTCCAATCAACAGCCCCTACAACCACAAAAAGGAATGGAGTCATTAGCACTTATGGTTTGTAAATGGCACCCAGAATTATGTTGCACGAAGCACAATTTCACATCATTCTGGGTCCATTTGTGTGAAAACAAGGTCCAATCAGGCTGAAACGTTACAGGAAGGTAGAATCTATTGAGTTGTAAGTGATCTGAACGTTTCATGATGATAGCACTTTCCTAAGGGGGTCAAACCATGTCCCAAAGGTCACCGGATCTGGTGTCAATATAAAGAAGTAGTTCAGTTACACATTTGTGGGCTTATAACTTGGATTCTGAATGCCCTAGAGAGATCAGGTTTGTTTTAGTGTACTCCAATCAACAGCCCCTACAACCACAAAAAGGAATGGAGTCATTAGCACTTAAGGTTTGTAAATGGCACCCAGAATTATGTTGCACGAAGCACAATTTCACATCATTCTGGGTTCATTTGTGTGAAAACAAGGTCCAATCAGGCTGAAACGCTACAAGAAGGTAGAATCTATTGAGTTGTAAGTGATCTGAACGTTTCATGATGATAGCACTTTCCAAAGGGGGTCAAACCATGCCCCAAAGGTCACCGGGCCTGGTGTCACTTTAAAGAAGTAGTCCAGTTACAGCTTTGTGGGCTTATAACTTGGCTTCTGAATGTCCTAGAGAGGTTAGGTTTGTTTTAGTTTTCTCCACTCAACAGCCCCTACAACCACAAAAAGGAATGGAGTCATTAGCACTTATGGTTTGTAAATGGCACCCAGAATTATGTTGCACGAAGCACAATTTCACATCATTCTGGGTTCATTTGTGTGAAAACAAGGTCCAATCAGGCTGAAACGCTACAAGAAGGTAGAATATATTGAGTTGTAAGTGATCTGAACGTTTCATGATGATAGCACTTTCCTAAGGGGGTCAAACCATGTCCCAAAGGTCACCGGATCTGGTTTCAATTTAAAGAAGTAGTCCAGTTACACATTTGTGGGCTTATAACTTGGCTTCTGAATGTCCTAGAGAGATCAGGTTTGTTTTAGTATACTCCAATCAACAGCCCCTACAACCACAAAAAGGAATGGAGTCATTAGCACTTATGGTCTTTAAATGGCACCCAGAATTATGTTGCACGAAGCACAATTTCACATCATTCTGGGTTCATTTGTGTGAAAACAAGGTCCAATCAGGCTGAAACGTTACAGGAAGGTAGAATCTATTGAGTTGTAAGTGATCTGAATGTTTCAAGATGATCGCACATTCCTATAAGGGGTCAAACCATGTCCCAAAGGTCACCGGGCCTGGTGTCAATTTAAAGTAGTCCAGTTACACCTTTGTGGGCTTTTAACTTGGCTTCTGAATGTCCTAGAGAGATCAGGTTTGTTTTAGTATACTCCAATCAACATCCCCTACAACCACAAAAAGGAATGGAGTCATTAGCACTTATGGTTTGTAAATGGCACCCAGAATTATGTTGCACGAAGCACAATTTCACATCATTCTGGGTTCATTTGTGTGAAAACAAGGTCCAATCAGGCTGAAACGCTACAAAAAGGTAGAATATATTGAGTTGTAAGTGATCTGAACGTTTCATGATGATAGCACTTTCCTAAGGGGGTCAAACCATGTCCCAAAGGTCACCGGGCCTGGTGTCACTTTAAAGAAGTAGTCCAGTTACACCTTTGTGGGCTTATAACTTGGCTTCTGAATGTCCTAGAGAGATCAGGTTTGTTTTAGTGTACTCCAATCAACAGCCCCTACAACCACAAAAAGGAATGGAGTGATTAGCACTTATGGTCTTTAAATGGCACCCAGAATTATGCTGCACGAAGCACAATTTCACATCATTCTGGGTTCATTTGTGTGAAAACAAGGTCCAATCAGGCTGAAACATTACAGGAAGGTAGAATCTATTGAGTTGTAAGTGATCTGAACGTTTCATGATGATAGCACTTTCCTAAGGGGGTCAAACCATGTCCCAAAGGTCACCGGGCCTGGTGTCACTTTAAAGAAGTAGTCCAGTTACACCTTTGTGGGCTTATAACTTGGCTTCTGAATGTCCTAGAGAGATCAGGTTTGTTTTAGTGTACTCCAATCAACAGCCCCTACAACCACAAAAAGGAATGGAGTCATTAGCACTTATGGTCTTTAAATGGCACCCAGAATTATGCTGCACGAAGCACAATTTCACATCATTCTGGGTTCATTTGTGTGAAAACAAGGTCCAATCAGGCTGAAACATTACAGGAAGGTAGAATCTATTGAGTTGTAAGTGATCTGAACGTTTCATGATGATAGCACTTTCCTAAGGGGGTCAAACCATGCCCCAAAGGTCACCGGGCCTGGTGTCACTTTAAAGAAGTAGTCCAGTTACACCTTTGTGGGCTTATAACTTGGCTTCTGAATGTCCTAGAGAGGTTAGGTTTGTTTTAGTGTTCTCCAATCAACAGCCCCTACAACCACAAAAAGGAATGGAGTCATTAGCACTTATGGTTTGTAAATGGCACCCAGAATTATGTTGCACGAAGCACAATTTCACATCATTCTGGGTTCATTTGTGTAAAAACAAGGTCCAATCAGGCCTAAACGTTACAGGAAGGTAGAATCTATTGAGTTGTAAGTGATCTGAACGTTTCATGATGATAGCACTTTCCTAAGGGGGTCAAACCATGCCCCAAAGGTCACCGGGCCTGGTGTCACTTTAAAGAAGTAGTCCAGTTACACCTTTGTGGGCTTATAACTTGGCTTCTGAATGTCCTAGAGAGGTTAGGTTTGTTTTAGTGTTCTCCAATCAACATCCCCTACAACCACAAAAAGGAATGGAGTCATTAGCACTTATGGTTTGTAAATGGCACCCAGAATTATGTTGCACGAAGCACAATTTCACATCATTCTGGGTTCATTTGTGTGAAAACAAGGTCCAATCAGGCTGAAACGCTACAAGAAGGTAGAATCTATTGAGTTGTAAGTGATCTGAACGTTTCATGATGATAGCACTTTCCAAAGGGGGTCAAACCATGCCCCAAAGGTCACCGGGCCTGGTGTCACTTTAAAGAAGTAGTCCAGTTACACCTTTGTGGGCTTATAACTTGGCTTCTGAATGTCCTAGAGAGGTTAGGTTTGTTTTAGTTTTCTCCACTCAACAGCCCCTACAACCACAAAAAGGAATGGAGTCATTAGCACTTATGGTTTGTAAATGGCACCCAGAATTATGTTGCACGAAGCACAATTTCACATCATTCTGGGTTCATTTGTGTGAAAACAAGGTCCAATCAGGCTGAAACGCTACAAGAAGGTAGAATATATTGAGTTGTAAGTGATCTGAACGTTTCATGATGATAGCACTTTCCTAAGGGGGTCAAACCATGTCCCAAAGGTCACCGGATCTGGTTTCAATTTAAAGAAGTAGTCCAGTTACACATTTGTGGGCTTATAACTTGGCTTCTGAATGTCCTAGAGAGATCAGGTTTGTTTTAGTATACTCCAATCAACAGCCCCTACAACCACAAAAAGGAATGGAGTCATTAGCACTTATGGTTTGTAAATGGCACCCAGAATTATGTTGCACGAAGCACAATTTCACATCATTCTGGGTTCATTTGTGTGAAAAACAAGGTCCAATCAGGCTGAAACGTTACAGGAAGGTAGAATCTAACGAGTTGTAAGTGATCTGAATGTTTCAAGATGATCGCACATTCCTATAGGGGGTCAAACCATGTCCCAAAGGTCACCGGGCCTGGTGTCAATTTAAAGTAGTCCAGTTACACCTTTGTGGGCTTATAACTTGGCTTCTGAATGTCCTAGAGAGATCAGGTTTGTTTTAGTATACTCCAATCAACATCCCCTACAACCACAAAAAGGAATGGAGTCATTAGCACTTATGGTTTGTAAATGGCACCCAGAATTATGTTGCACGAAGCACAATTTCACATCATTCTGGGTTCATTTGTGTGAAAACAAGGTCCAATCAGGCTGAAACGCTACAAAAAGGTAGAATATATTGAGTTGTAAGTGATCTGAACGTTTCATGATGATAGCACTTTCCTAAGGGGGTCAAACCATGTCCCAAAGGTCACCGGGCCTGGTGTCACTTTAAAGAAGTAGTCCAGTTACACCTTTGTGGGCTTATAACTTGGCTTCTGAATGTCCTAGAGAGATCAGGTTTGTTTTAGTGTACTCCAATCAACAGCCCCTACAACCACAAAAAGGAATGGAGTCATTAGCACTTATGGTCTTTAAATGGCACCCAGAATTATGCTGCACGAAGCACAATTTCACATCATTCTGGGTTCATTTGTGTGAAAACAAGGTCCAATCAGGCTGAAACATTACAGGAAGGTAGAATCTATTGAGTTGTAAGTGATCTGAACGTTTCATGATGATAGCACTTTCCTAAGGGGGTCAAACCATGTCCCAAAGGTCACCGGGCCTGGTGTCACTTTAAAGAAGTAGTCCAGTTACACCTTTGTGGGCTTATAACTTGGCTTCTGAATGTCCTAGAGAGATCAGGATTGTTTTAGTGTACTCCAATCAACAGCCCCTACAACCACAAAAAGGAATGGAGTCATTAGCACTTATGGTCTTTAAATGGCACCCAGAATTATGCTGCACGAAGCACAATTTCACATCATTCTGGGTTCATTTGTGTGAAAACAAGGTCCAATCAGGCTGAAATGTTACAGAAAGGTAGAATCTATTGAGTTGTAAGTGATCTGAACGTTTCATGATGATAGCACTTTCCTAAGGGGGTCAAACCATGTCCCAAAGGTCACCGGGCCTGGTGTCACTTTAAAGTAGTCCAGTTACACCTTTGTGGGCTTATAACTTGGCTTCTGAATGTCCTAGAGAGATCAGGTTTGTTTTAGTGTACTCCAATCAACAGCCCCTACAACCACAAAAAGGAATGGAGTCATTAGCACTTAAGGTTTGTAAATGGCACCCAGAATTATGTTGCACGAAGCACAATTTCACATCATTCTGGGTCCATTTGTGTGAAAACAAGGTCCAATCAGGCCTAAACGTTACAGGAAGGTAGAATCTATTGAGTTGTAAGTGATCTGAACGTTTCATGATGATAGCACTTTCCTAAGGGGGTCAAACCATGTCCCAAAGGTCACCGGATCTGGTGTCAATTTAAAGAAGTAGTTCAGTTACACATTTGTGGGCTTATAACTTGGCTTCTGAATGTCCTAGAGAGATCAGGTTTGTTTTAGTGTACTCCAATCAACAGCCCCTACAACCACAAAAAGGAATGGAGTCATTAGCACTTATGGTTTGTAAATGGCACCCAAAATTATGTTGCACGAAGCACAATTTCACATCATTCTGGGTCCATTTGTGTGAAAACAAGGTCCAATCAGGCCTAAACGTTACAGGAAGGTAGAATCTATTGAGTTGTAAATGATCTGAACGTTTCATGATGATAGCACTTTCCTAAGGTGGTCAAACCATCTCCCAAAGGTCACCGGATCTGGTGTCAAGTAGTTCAGTTACACATTTGTGGGCTTATAACTTGGCTTCTGAATGTCCTAGAGAGATCAGGTTTGTTTTAGTGTACTCCAATCAACAGCCCCTACAACCACAAAAAGGAATGGAGTCATTAACACTTAAGGTTTGTAAATGGCACCCAGAATTATGTTGCACGAAGCACAATTTCACATCATTCTGGGTTCATTTGTGTGAAAACAAGGTCCAATCAGGCTGAAACGCTACAAGAAGGTAGAATCTATTGAGTTGTAAGTGATCTGAACGTTTCAAGATGATCACACATTCCTATAGGGGGTCAAACCATGCCCCAAAGGTCACCGGGCCTGGTGTCACTTTAAAGAAGTAGTCCAGTTACACCTTTGTGGGCTTATAACTTTGCTTCTGAATGTCCTAGAGAGATCAGGTTTGTTTTAGTGTATTCCAATCAACAGCCCCTACAACCACAAAAAGGAATGGAGTCATTAGCACTTATGGTTTGTAAATGGCACCCAGAATTATGTTGCACGAAGCACAATTTCACATCATTCTGGGTCCATTTTTGTGTAAACAAGGTCCAATCAGGCTGAAACGTTACAGGAAGGTAGAATCTATTGAGTTGTAAGTGATCTGAACGTTTCATGATGATAGCACTTTCCTAAGGGGGTCAAACCATGTCCCAAAGGTCACCGGATCTGGTGTCAATTTAAAGAAGTAGTTCAGTTACACATTTGTGGGCTTATAACTTGGCTTCTGAATGTCCTAGAGAGATCAGGTTTGTTTTAGTGTACTCCAATCAACAGCCCCTACAACCACAAAAAGGAATGGAGTCATTAGCACTTAAGGTTTGTAAATGGCACCCAGAATTATGTTGCACGAAGCACAATTTCACATCATTCTGGGTTCATTTGTGTGAAAACAAGGTCCAATCAGGCTGAAACGCTACAAGAAGGTAGAATCTATTGAGTTGTAAGTGATCTGAACGTTTCATGATGATAGCACTTTCCAAAGGGGGTCAAACCATGCCCCAAAGGTCACCGGGCCTGGTGTCACTTTAAAGTAGTAGTCCAGTTACACCTTTGTGGGCTTATAACTTGGCTTCTGAATGTCCTAGAGAGGTTAGGTTTGTTTTACTTTTCTCCACTCAACAGCCCCTACAACCACAAAAAGGAATGGAGTCATTAGCACTTATGGTTTGTAAATGGCACCCAGAATTATGTTGCACGAAGCACAATTTCACATCATTCTGGGTTCATTTGTGTGAAAACAAGGTCCAATCAGGCTGAAACGCTACAAGAAGGTAGAATATATTGAGTTGTAAGTGATCTGAACGTTTCATGATGATAGCACTTTCCTAAGGGGGTCAAACCATGTCCCAAAGGTCACCGGATCTGGTGTCAATTTAAAGAAGTAGTCCAGTTACACCTTTGTGGGCTTATAACTTGGCTTCTGAATGTCCTAGAGAGATCAGGTTTGTTTTAGTATACTCCAATCAACAGCCCCTACAACCACAAAAAGGAATGGAGTCATTAGCACTTATGGTCTTTAAATGGCACCCAGAATTATGTTGCACGAAGCACAATTTCACATCATTCTGGGTTCATTTGTGTGAAAACAAGGTCCAATCAGGCTGAAACGTTACAGGAAGGTAGAATCTATTGAGTTGTAAGTGATCTGAATGTTTCAAGATGATCGCACATTCCTATAGGGGGTCAAACCATGTCCCAAAGGTCACCAGGCCTGGTGTCACTTTAAAGTAGTCCAGTTACACCTTTGTGGGCTTATAACTTGGCTTCTGAATGTCCTAGAGAGATCAGGTTTGTTTTAGTATACTCCAATCAACAGCCCCTACAACCACAAAAAGGAATGGAGTCATTAGCACTTATGGTTTGTAAATGGCACCCATAATTATGTTGCACGAAGCACAATTTCACATCATTCTGGGTTCATTTGTGTGAAAACAAGGTCCAATCAGGCCTAAACGTTACAGGAAGGTAGAATCTATTGAGTTGTAAATGATCTGAACGTTTCATGATGATAGCACTTTCCTAAGGGGGTCAAACCATGTCCCAAAGGTCACCGGATCTGGTGTCAAGTAGTTCAGTTACACATTTGTGGGCTTATAACTTGGCTTCTGAATGTCCTAGAGAGATCGGGTTTGTTTTAGTGTACTCCAATCAACAGCCCCTACAACCACAAAAAGGAATGGAGTCATTAACACTTAAGGTTTGTAAATGGCACCCAGAATTATGTTGCACGAAGCACAATTTCACATCATTCTGGGTTCATTTGTGTGAAAACAAGGTCCAATCAGGCTGAAACGCTACAAGAAGGTAGAATCTATTGAGTTGTAAGGGATCTGAACGTTTCAAGATGATCACACATTCCTATAGGGGGTCAAACCATGCCCCAAAGGTCACCGGGCCTGGTGTCACTTTAAAGAAGTAGTCCAGTTACACCTTTGTGGGCTTATAACTTTGCTTCTGAATGTCCTAGAGAGATCAGGTTTGTTTTAGTGTACTCCAATCAACAGCCCCTACAACCACAAAAAGGAATGGAGTCATTAGCACTTATGGTTTGTAAATGGCACCCAGAATTATGTTGCACGAAGCACAATTTCACATCATTCTGGGTCCATTTGTGTGAAAACAAGGTCCAATCAGGCTGAAACGTTACAGGAAGGTAGAATCTATTGAGTTGTAAGTGATCTGAACGTTTCATGATGATAGCACTTTCCTAAGGGGGTCAAACCATGTCCCAAAGGTCACCGGATCTGGTGTCAATTTAAAGAAGTAGTTCAGTTACACATTTGTGGGCTTATAACTTGGCTTCTGAATGCCCTAGAGAGATCAGGTTTGTTTTAGTGTACTCCAATCAACAGCCCCTACAACCACAAAAAGGAATGGAGTCATTAGCACTTAAGGTTTGTAAATGGCACCCAGAATTATGTTGCACGAAGCACAATTTCACATCATTCTGGGTTCATTTGTGTGAAAACAAGGTCCAATCAGGCTGAAACGCTACAAGAAGGTAGAATCTATTGAGTTGTAAGTGATCTGAACGTTTCATGATGATAGCACTTTCCAAAGGGGGTCAAACCATGCCCCAAAGGTCACCGGGCCTGGTGTCACTTTAAAGAAGTAGTCCAGTTACACCTTTGTGGGCTTATAACTTGGCTTCTGAATGTCCTAGAGAGGTTAGGTTTGTTTTACTTTTCTCCACTCAACAGCCCCTACAACCACAAAAAGGAATGGAGTCATTAGCACTTATGGTTTGTAAATGGCACCCAGAATTATGTTGCACGAAGCACAATTTCACATCATTCTGGGTTCATTTGTGTGAAAACAAGGTCCAATCAGGCTGAAACGCTACAAGAAGGTAGAATATATTGAGTTGTAAGTGATCTGAACGTTTCATGATGATAGCACTTTCCTAAGGGGGTCAAACCATGTCCCAAAGGTCACCGGATCTGGTGTCAATTTAAAGAAGTAGTCCAGTTACACCTTTGTGGGCTTATAACTTGGCTTCTGAATGTCCTAGAGAGATCAGGTTTGTTTTAGTATACTCCAATCAACAGCCCCTACAACCACAAAAAGGAATGGAGTCATTAGCACTTATGGTCTTTAAATGGCACCCAGAATTATGTTGCACGAAGCACAATTTCACATCATTCTGGGTTCATTTGTGTGAAAACAAGGTCCAATCAGGCTGAAACGTTACAGGAAGGTAGAATCTATTGAGTTGTAAGTGATCTGAATGTTTCAAGATGATCGCACATTCCTATAGGGGGTCAAACCATGTCCCAAAGGTCACCGGGCCTGGTGTCAATTTAAAGTAGTCCAGTTACACCTTTGTGGGCTTATAACTTGGCTTCTGAATGTCCTAGAGAGATCAGGTTTTTTTAGTATACTCCAATCAACAGCCCCTACAACCACAAAAAGGAATGGAGTCATTAGCACTTATGGTTTGTAAATGGCACCCAGAATTATGTTGCACGAAGCACAATTTCACATCATTCTGGGTTCATTTGTGTGAAAACAAGGTCCAATCAGGCCTAAACGTTACAGGAAGGTAGAATCTATTGAGTTGTAAATGATCTGAACGTTTCATGATGATAGCACTTTCCTAAGGGGGTCAAACCATGTCCCAAAGGTCACCGGATCTGGTGTCAAGTAGTTCAGTTACACATTTGTGGGCTTATAACTTGGCTTCTGAATGTCATAGAGAGATCGGGTTTGATTTAGTGTACTCCAATCAACAGCCCCTACAACCACAAAAAAGAATGGAGTCATTAACACGTAAGGTTTGTAAATGGCACCCAGAATTATGTTGCACGAAGCACAATTTCACATCATTCTGGGTTCATTTGTGTGAAAACAAGGTCCAATCAGGCTGAAACGCTACAAGAAGGTAGAATCTATTGAGTTGTAAGGGATCTGAACGTTTCAAGATGATCACACATTCCTATAGGGGGTCAAACCATGCCCCAAAGGTCACCGGGCCTGGTGTCACTTTAAAGAAGTAGTCCAGTTACACCTTTGTGGGCTTATAACTTTGCTTCTGAATGTCCTAGAGAGATCAGGTTTGTTTTAGTGTACTCCAATCAACAGCCCCTACAACCACAAAAAGGAATGGAGTCATTAGCACTTATGGTTTGTAAATGGCACCCAGAATTATGTTGCACGAAGCACAATTTCACATCATCCTGGGTCCATTTGTGTGAAAACAAGGTCCAATCAGGCTGAAACGTTACAGGAAGGTAGAATCTATTGAGTTGTAAGTGATCTGAACGTTTCATGATGATAGCACTTTCCTAAGGGGGTCAAACCATGTCCCAAAGGTCACCGGATCTGGTGTCAATTTAAAGAAGTAGTTCAGTTACACATTTGTGGGCTTATAACTTGGCTTCTGAATGCCCTAGAGAGATCAGGTTTGTTTTAGTGTACTCCAATCAACAGCCCCTACAACCACAAAAAGGAATGGAGTCATTAGCACTTAAGGTTTGTAAATGGCACCCAGAATTATGTTGCACGAAGCACAATTTCACATCATTCTGGGTTCATTTGTGTGAAAACAAGGTCCAATCAGGCTGAAACGCTACAAGAAGGTAGAATCTATTGAGTTGTAAGTGATCTGAACGTTTCATGATGATAGCACTTTCCAAAGGGGGTCAAACCATGCCCCAAAGGTCACCGGGCCTGGTGTCACTTTAAAGAAGTAGTCCAGTTACACCTTTGTGGGCTTATAACTTGGCTTCTGAATGTCCTAGAGAGGTTAGGTTTGTTTTACTTTTCTCCACTCAACGGCCCCTACAACCACAAAAAGGAATGGAGTCATTAGCACTTATGGTTTGTAAATGGCACCCAGAATTATGTTGCACGAAGCACAATTTCACATCATTCTGGGTTCATTTGTGTGAAAACAAGGTCCAATCAGGCTGAAACGCTACAAGAAGGTAGAATATATTGAGTTGTAAGTGATCTGAACGTTTCATGATGGTAGCACTTTCCTAAGGGGGTCAATCCATGCCCCAAAGGTCACCGGATCTGGTGTCAATTTAAATAAGTAGTCCAGTTACACCTTTGTGGGCTTATAACTTGGCTTCTGAATGTCCTAGAGAGATCAGGTTTGTTTTAGTATACTCCAATCAACAGCCCCTACAACCACAAAAAGGAATGGAGTCATTAGCACTTATGGTCTTTAAATGGCACCCAGAATTATGTTGCACGAAGCACAATTTCACATCATTCTGGGTTCATTTGTGTGAAAACAATGTCCAATCAGGCTGAAACGTTACAGGAAGGTAGAATCTATTGAGTTGTAAGTGATCTGAATGTTTCAAGATGATCGCACATTCCTATAGGGGGTCAAACCATGTCCCAAAGGTCACCGGGCCTGGTGTCAATTTAAAGTAGTCCAGTTACACCTTTGTGGGCTTATAACTTGGCTTCTGAATGTCCTAGAGAGATCAGGTTTGTTTTAGTATACTCCAATCAACAGCCCCTACAACCACAAAAAGGAATGGAGTCATTAGCACTTATGGTTTGTAAATGGCACCCAGAATTATGTTGCACGAAGCACAATTTCACATCATTCTGGGTTCATTTGTGTGAAAACAAGGTCCAATCAGGCCTAAACGTTACAGGAAGGTAGAATCTATTGAGTTGTAAATGATCTGAACGTTTCATGATGATAGCACTTTCCTAAGGGGGTCAAACCATGTCCCAAAGGTCACCGGATCTGGTGTCAAGTAGTTCAGTTACACATTTGTGGGCTTATAACTTGGCTTCTGAATGTCCTAGAGAGATCGGGTTTGATTTAGTGTACTCCAATCAACAGCCCCTACAACCACAAAAAGGAATGGAGTCATTAACACTTAAGGTTTGTAAATGGCACCCAGAATTATGTTGCACGAAGCACAATTTCACATCATTCTGGGTTCATTTGTGTGAAAACAAGGTCCAATCAGGCTGAAACGCTACAAGAAGGTAGAATCTATTGAGTTGTAAGGGATCTGAACGTTTAAAGATGATCACTCATTCCTATAGGGGGTCAAACCATGCCCCAAAGGTCACCGGGCCTGGTGTCACTTTAAAGAAGTAGTCCAGTTACACCTTTGTGGGCTTATAACTTTGCTTCTGAATGTCCTAGAGAGATCAGGTTTGTTTTAGTGTACTCCAATCAACAGCCCCTACAACCACAAAAAGGAATGGAGTCATTAGCACTTATGGTTTGTAAATGGCACCCAGAATTATGTTGCACGAAGCACAATTTCACATCATCCTGGGTCCATTTGTGTGAAAACAAGGTCCAATCAGGCTGAAACGTTACAGGAAGGTAGAATCTATTGAGTTGTAAGTGATCTGAACGTTTCATGATGATAGCACTTTCCTAAGGGGGTCAAACCATGTCCCAAAGGTCACCGGATCTGGTGTCAATTTAAATAAGTAGTCCAGTTACACCTTTGTGGGCTTATAACTTGGCTTCTGAATGTCCTAGAGAGATCAGGTTTGTTTTAGTATACTCCAATCAACAGCCCCTACAACCACAAAAAGGAATGGAGTCATTAGCACTTATGGTCTTTAAATGGCACCCAGAATTATGTTGCACGAAGCACAATTTCACATCATTCTGGGTTCATTTGTGTGAAAACAATGTCCAATCAGGCTGAAACGTTACAGGAAGGTAGAATCTATTGAGTTGTAAGTGATCTGAATGTTTCAAGATGATCGCACATTCCTATAGGGGGTCAAACCATGTCCCAAAGGTCACCGGGCCTGGTGTCAATTTAAAGTAGTCCAGTTACACCTTTGTGGGCTTATAACTTGGCTTCTGAATGTCCTAGAGAGATCAGGTTTGTTTTAGTATACTCCAATCAACAGCCCCTACAACCACAAAAAGGAATGGAGTCATTAGCACTTATGGTTTGTAAATGGCACCCAGAATTATGTTGCACGAAGCACAATTTCACATCATTCTGGGTTCATTTGTGTGAAAACAAGGTCCAATCAGGCCTAAACGTTACAGGAAGGTAGAATCTATTGAGTTGTAAATGATCTGAACGTTTCATGATGATAGCACTTTCCTAAGGGGGTCAAACCATGTCCCAAAGGTCACCGGATCTGGTGTCAAGTAGTTCAGTTACACATTTGTGGGCTTATAACTTGGCTTCTGAATGTCCTAGAGAGATCGGGTTTGATTTAGTGTACTCCAATCAACAGCCCCTACAACCACAAAAAGGAATGGAGTCATTAACACTTAAGGTTTGTAAATGGCACCCAGAATTATGTTGCACGAAGCACAATTTCACATCATTCTGGGTTCATTTGTGTGAAAACAAGGTCCAATCAGGCTGAAACGCTACAAGAAGGTAGAATCTATTGAGTTGTAAGGGATCTGAACGTTTAAAGATGATCACTCATTCCTATAGGGGGTCAAACCATGCCCCAAAGGTCACCGGGCCTGGTGTCACTTTAAAGAAGTAGTCCAGTTACACCTTTGTGGGCTTATAACTTTGCTTCTGAATGTCCTAGAGAGATCAGGTTTGTTTTAGTGTACTCCAATCAACAGCCCCTACAACCACAAAAAGGAATGGAGTCATTAGCACTTATGGTTTGTAAATGGCACCCAGAATTATGTTGCACGAAGCACAATTTCACATCATCCTGGGTCCATTTGTGTGAAAACAAGGTCCAATCAGGCTGAAACGTTACAGGAAGGTAGAATCTATTGAGTTGTAAGTGATCTGAACGTTTCATGATGATAGCACTTTCCTAAGGGGGTCAAACCATGTCCCAAAGGTCACCGGATCTGGTGTCAATTTAAAGAAGTAGTTCAGTTACACATTTGTGGGCTTATAACTTGGCTTCTGAATGCCCTAGAGAGATCAGGTTTGTTTTAGTGTACTCCAATCAACAGCCCCTACAACCACAAAAAGGAATGGAGTCATTAGCACTTAAGGTTTGTAAATGGCACCCAGAATTATGTTGCACGAAGCACAATTTCACATCATTCTGGGTTCATTTGTGTGAAAACAAGGTCCAATCAGGCTGAAACGCTACAAGAAGGTAGAATCTATTGAGTTGTAAGTGATCTGAACGTTTCATGATGATAGCACTTTCCAAAGGGGGTCAAACCATGCCCCAAAGGTCACCGGGCCTGGTGTCAATTTAAAGAAAAAGTCCAGTTACACCTTTGTGGGCTTATAACTTGGCTTCTGAATGTCCTAGAGAGGTTAGGTTTGTTTTAGTTTTCTCCACTCAACAGCCCCTACAACCACAAAAAGGAATGGAGTCATTAGCACTTATGGTTTGTAAATGGCACCCAGAATTATGTTGCACGAAGCACAATTTCACATCATTCTGGGTTCATTTGTGTGAAAACAAGGTCCAATCAGGCTGAAACGTTACAAGAAGGTAGAATATATTGAGTTGTAAGTGATCTGAACGTTTCATGATGATAGCACTTTCCTAAGGGGGTCAAACCATGTCCCAAAGGTCACCGGATCTGGTTTCAATTTAAAGAAGTAGTCCAGTTACACATTTGTGGGCTTATAACTTGGCTTCTGAATGTCCTAGAGAGATCAGGTTTGTTTTAGTATACTCCAATCAACAGCCCCTACAACCACAAAAAGGAATGGAGTCATTAGCACTTATGGTCTTTAAATGGCACCCAGAATTATGTTGCACGAAGCACAATTTCACATCATTCTGGGTTCATTTGTGTGAAAACAAGGTCCAATCAGGCTGAAACGTTACAGGAAGGTAGAATCTATTGAGTTGTAAGTGATCTGAATGTTTCAAGATGATCGCACATTCCTATAGGGGGTCAAACCATGTCCCAAAGGTCACCGGGCCTGGTGTCAATTTAAAGTAGTCCAGTTACACCTTTGTGGGCCTATAACTTGGCTTCTGAATGTCCTAGAGAGATCAGGTTTGTTTTAGTATACTCCAATCAACATCCCCTACAACCACAAAAAGGAATGGAGTCATTAGCACTTATGGTTTGTAAATGGCACCCAGAATTATGTTGCACGAAGCACAATTTCACATCATTCTGGGTTCATTTGTGTGAAAACAAGGTCCAATCAGGCTGAAACGCTACAAAAAGGTAGAATATATTGAGTTGTAAGTGATCTGAACGTTTCATGATGATAGCACTTTCCTAATGGGGTCAAACCATGTCCCAAAGGTCACCGGATCTGGTGTCAATTTAAAGAAGTAGTCCAGTTACACCTTTGTGGGCTTATAACTTGGCTTCTGAATGTCCTAGAGAGATCAGGTTTGTTTTAGTATACTTCAATCAACAGCCCCTACAACCACAAAAAGGAATGGAGTCATCAGCACTTATGGTCTTTAAATGGCACCCAGAATTATGTTGCACGAAGCACAATTTCACATCATTCTGGGTTCATTTGTGTGAAAACAAGGTCCAATCAGGCTGAAACATTACAGGAAGGTAGAATCTATTGAGTTGTAAGTGATCTGAACGTTTCATGATGATAGCACTTTCCTAAGGGGGTCAAACCATGTCCCAAAGGTCACCGGGCCTGGTGTCACTTTAAAGAAGTAGTCCATTTACACCTTTGAGGGCTTATAACTTGGCTTCTGAATGTCCTAGAGAGATCAGGTTTGTTTTAGTGTACTCCAATCAACAGCCCCTACAACCTCAAAAAGGAATGGAGTCATTAGCACTTATGGTTTTTAAATGGCACCCAGAATTATGTTGCACGAAGCACAATCTCACATCATTCTGGGTCCATTTGTGTGAAAACAAGGTCCAATCAGGCTGAAACGTTACAGGAAGGTAGAATCTATTGAGTTGTAAGTGATCTGAACGTTTCATGATGATAGCACTTTCCTAAGGGGGTCAAACCATGTCCCAAAGGTAACCGGATCTGGTGTCAATTTAAAGAAGTAGTCCAGTTACAGATTTGTGGGCTTATAACTTAGCTTCTGAATGTCCTAGAGAGATCAGGGTTGTTTTAATGTACTCCAACCAACAGCCCCTACAACCACAAAAAGGAATGTAGTCATTAGCACTTATGGTTTGTAAATGGCACCCAGAATTATGTTGCACGAAGCACAATTTCACATCATTCTGGGTTCATTTGTGTGAAAACAAGGTCCAATCAGGCTGAAACGTTACAAGAAGGTAGAATCTATTGAGTTGTAAGTGATCTGAACGTTTCATGATGATCGCACATTCCTATAGGGGGTCAAACCATGTCCCAAAGGTCACCGGGCCTGGTGTCAATTTAAAGAAGTAGTCCAGTTACACCTTTGTGGGCTTATAACTTGGCTTCTGAATGTCCTAGAGAGATCAGGTTTGTTTTAGTATACTCCAATCAACAGCCCTTACAACCACAAAAAGGAATGGAGTCATTAGCACTTATGGTTTTTAAATGGCACCCAGAATTATGTTGCACGAAGCACAATTTCACATCATTCTGGGTTCATTTGTGTGAAAACAAGGTCCAATCAGGCTGAAACTTTACAGGAAGGTAGAATCTATTGAGTTGTAAGTGATCTGAATGTTTCAAGATGATCGCACATTCCTATAGGGGGTCAAACCATGTCCCAAAGGTCACCGGGCCTGGTGTCAATTTAAAGTAGTCCAGTTACACCTTTGTGGGCTTATAACTTGGCTTCTGAATGTCCTAGAGAGATCAGGTTTGTTTTAGTATACTCCAATCAACAGCCCCTACAACCAAAAAAAGGAATGGAGTCATTAGCACTTATGGTTTGTAAATGGCACCCAGAATTATGTTGCACGAAGCACAATTTCACATCATTCTGGGTTCATTTGTGTGAAAACAAGGTCCAATCAGGCTGAAACGTTACAAGAAGGTAGAATATATTGAGTTGTAAGTGATCTGAACGTTTCATGATGATAGCACTTTCCTAAGGGGGTCAAACCATGTCCCAAAGGTCACCGGATCTGGTGTCAATTTAAAGAAGTAGTCCAGTTACACCTTTGTGGGCTTATAACTTGGCTTCTGAATGTCCTAGAGAGATCAGGTTTTTTTTAGTGTACTCCAATCAACAGCCCCTACAACCACAAAAAGGAATGGAGTCATTAGCACTTAAGGTTTGTAAATGGCACCCAGAATTATGTTGCACGAAGCACAATTTCACATCATTCTGGGTCCATTTGTGTGAAAACAAGGTCCAATCAGGCCTAAACGTTACAGGAAGGTAGAATCTATTGAGTTGTAAGTGATCTGAACGTTTCATGATGATAGCACTTTCCTAAGGGGGTCAAACCATGTCCCAAAGGTCACCGGATCTGGTGTCAATTTAAAGAAGTAGTTCAGTTACACATTTGTGGGCTTATAACTTGGCTTCTGAATGTCCTAGAGAGATCAGGTTTGTTTTAGTGTACTCCAATCAACAGCCCCTACAACCACAAAAAGGAATGGAGTCATTAGCACTTATGGTTTGTAAATGGCACCCAAAATTATGTTGCACGAAGCACAATTTCACATCATTCTGGGTCCATTTGTGTGAAAACAAGGTCCAATCAGGCCTAAACGTTACAGGAAGGTAGAATCTATTGAGTTGTAAATGATCTGAACGTTTCATGATGATAGCACTTTCCTAAGGGGGTCAAACCATGTCCCAAAGGTCACCGGATCTGGTGTCAATTTAAAGAAGTAGTCCAGTTACACCTTTGTGGGCTTATAACTTGGCTTCTGAATGTCCTAGAGAGATCAGGTTTGTTTTAGTATACTCCAATCAACAGCCCTTACAACCACAAAAAGGAATGGAGTCATTAGCACTTATGGTTTTTAAATGGCACCCAGAATTATGTTGCACGAAGCACAATTTCACATCATTCTGGGTTCATTTGTGTGAAAACAAGGTCCAATCAGGCTGAAACGTTACAGGAAGGTAGAATCTATTGAGTTGTAAGTGATCTGAATGTTTCAAGATGATCGCACATTCCTATAGGGGGTCAAACCATGTCCCAAAGGTCACCGGGCCTGGTGTCAATTTAAAGTAGTCCAGTTACACCTTTGTGGGCTTATAACTTGGCTTCTGAATGTCCTAGAGAGATCAGGTTTGTTTTAGTATACTCCAATCAACAGCCCCTACAACCACAAAAAGGAATGGAGTCATTAGCACTTATGGTTTGTAAATGGCACCCAGAATTATGTTGCACGAAGCACAATTTCACATCATTCTGGGTTCATTTGTGTGAAAACAAGGTCCAATCAGGCTGAAACGTTACAGGAAGGTAGAATCTATTGAGTTGTAAGTGATTTGAACGTTTCATGATGATAGCACTTTCCTAAGGGGGTCAAACCATGTCCCAAAGGTCACCGGATCTGGTGTCAATTTAAAGAAGTAGTCCAGTTACACCTTTGTGGGCTTATAACTTGGCTTCTGAATGTCCTAGAGGGATCAGGTTTGTTTTAGTATACTCCAATCAACAGCCCTTACAACCACAAAAAGGAATGGAGTCATTAGCACTTATGGTTTTTAAATGGCACCCAGAATTATGTTTCACGAAGCACAATTTCACATCATTCTGGGTTCATTTGTGTGAAAACAAGGTCCAATCAGGCTGAAACGTTACAGGAAGGTAGAATCTATTGAGTTGTAAGTGATCTGAATGTTTCAAGATGATCGCACATTCCTATAGGGGGTCAAACCATGTCCCAAAGGTCATCGGTCCTGGTGTCAATTTAAAGTAGTCCAGTTACACCTTTGTGGGCTTATAACTTGGCTTCTGAATGTCCTAGAGAGATCAGGTTTGTTTTAGTATACTCCAATCAACAGCCCCTACAACCACAAAAAGGAATGGAGTCATTAGCACTTATGGTTTGTAAATGGCACCCAGAATTATGTTGCACGAAGCACAATTTCACATCATTCTGGGTTCATTTGTGTGAAAACAAGGTCCAATCAGGCTGAAACGCTACAAGAAGGTAGAATATATTGAGTTGTAAGTGATCTGAATGTTTCATGATGATAGCACTTTCCTAAGGGGGTCAAACCATGTCCCAAAGGTCACCGGGCCTGGTGTCACTTTAAAGAAGTAGTCCAGTTACACCTTTGTGGGCTTATAACTTGGCTTCTGAATGTCCTAGAGAGATCAGGTTTGTTTTAGTGTACTCCTATCAACAGCCCCTACAACCACAAAAAGGAATGGAGTCATTAGCACTTAAGGTTTGTAAATGGCACCCAGAATTATGTTGCACGAAGCACAATTTCACATCATTCTGGGTCCATTTGTGTGAAAACAAGGTCCAATCAGGCCTAAACGTTACAGGAAGGTAGAATCTATTGAGTTGTAAGTGATCTGAACGTTTCATGATGATAGCACTTTCCTAAGGGGGTCAAACCATGTCCCAAAGGTCACCGGATCTGGTGTCAATTTAAAGAAGTAGTTCAGTTACACATTTGTGGGCTTATAACTTGGCTTCTGAATGTCCTAGAGAGATCAGGTTTGTTTTAGTGTACTACAATCAACAGCCCCTACAACCACAAAAAGGAATGGAGTCATTAGCACTTATGGTTTGTAAATGGCACCCAAAATTATGTTGCACGAAGCACAATTTCACATCATTCTGGGTCCATTTGTGTGAAAACAAGGTCCAATCAGGCCTAAACGTTACAGGAAGTTAGAATCTATTGAGTTGTAAGATTCTACCTTCCTGTAACGTTTCAGCCTGATTGGACCTTGTTTTCACACAAATGGACCCAGAATGATGTGAAATTGTGCTTCGTGCAACATAATTCTGGGTGCCATTTAAGAACCATAAGTGCTAATGACTCCATTCCTTTTTGTGGTTGTAGGGGCTGTTGATTGGAGTACTCAAACAAACCTGATCTCTCTAGGACATTCAGAAGCCAAGTTATAAGCCCACAAATGTGTAACTGGACTACTTCTTTAAATTGACACCAGATCCGGTGACCTTTGGGACATGGTTTGACCCCCTTAGGAAAGTGCTATCATCATGAAATGTTCAGATCACTTACAATTCAATAGACTTCCTGTAACATTTCAGCCTGATTGGACCTTGTTTTCACACAAATGAACCCAGAATGATGTGAAATTGTGCTTCGTGCAACATAATTCTGGGTGCCATTTAAAAACCATAAGTGATAATGACTCCATTCCTTTTTGAGGTTGTAGGGAATGTTGATTGGAGTACACTAAAACAAACCTGATCTCTCTAGGACATTCAGAAGCCAAGTTATAAGCCCTCAAAGGTGTAAATGGACTACTTCTTTAAAGTGACACCCGGCCCGGTGACCTTTGGGACATGGTTTGACCCCCTTAGGAAAGTGCTATCATCATGAAACGTTCAGATCACTTACAACTCAATAGATTCTACCTTCCTGTAACATTTCAGCCTGATTGGACCTTGTTTTCACACAAATGAACCCAGAATGACGTGAAATTGTGCTTCGTGCAACATAATTCTGGGTGCCATTTACAAACCATAAGTGCTAATGACTCCATTCCTTTTTGTGGTTGTAGGGGCTGTTGATTGGAGTACATTAAAACAAACCTGATCTCTCTAGGACATTCAGAAGCCAAGTTATAAGCCCACAAAGGTGTAACTGGACTACTTCTTTAAAGTGACACCAGATCCGGTGACCTTTGGGACATGGTTTGACCCCCTTAGGAAAGTGCTATCATCATGAAACGTTCAGATCACTTACAACTCAATAGATTCTACCTTCCTGTAACGTTTCAGCCTGATTGGACCTTGTTTTCACACAAATGAACCCAGAATGATGTGAAATTGTGCTTCGTACAACATAATTCTGGGTGCCATTTAAAAACCATAAGTGCTAATGACTCCATTCCTTTTTGAGGTTGTAGGGGCTGTTGATTGGAGTACACTAAAACAAACCTGATCTCTCTAGGATATTCAGAAGCCAAGTTATAAGCCCTCAAAGGTGTAACTGGACTACTTCTTTAAAGTGACACCAGGCCCGGTGACCTTTGGGACATGGTTTGACCCCCTATAGGAATGTGCGATCATCATGAAACGTTCAGATCACTTACAACTCAATAGATTCTACCTTCTTGTAATGTTTCAGCCTGATTGGACCTTGTTTTCACACAAATGAACCCAGAATGACGTGAAATTGTGCTTCGTGCAACATAATTCTGGGTGCCATTTACAAACCATAAGTGCTAATGACTCCATTCCTTTTTGTGGTTGTAGGGGCTGTTGATTGGAGTACATTAAAACAAACCTGATCTCTCTAGGACATTCAGAAGCCAAGTTATAAGCCCACAAAGGTGTAACTGGACTACTTCTTTAAAGTGACACCAGATCCGGTGACCTTTGGGACATGGTTTGACCCCCTTAGGAAAGTGCTATCATCATGAAACGTTCAGATCACTTACAACTCAATAGATTCTACCTTCCTGTAACGTTTCAGCCTGATTGGACCTTGTTTTCACACAAATGAACCCAGAATGATGTGAAATTGTGCTTCGTACAACATAATTCTGGGTGCCATTTAAAAACCATAAGTGCTAATGACTCCATTCCTTTTTGAGGTTGTAGGGGCTGTTGATTGGAGTACACTAAAACAAACCTGATCTCTCTAGGATATTCAGAAGCCAAGTTATAAGCCCTCAAAGGTGTAACTGGACTACTTCTTTAAAGTGACACCAGGCCCGGTGACCTTTGGGACATGGTTTGACCCCCTATAGGAATGTGCGATCATCATGAAACGTTCAGATCACTTACAACTCAATAGATTCTACCTTCTTGTAATGTTTCAGCCTGATTGGACCTTGTTTTCATACAAATGAACCCAGAATGATGTGAAATTGTGCTTCGTGCAACATAATTCTGGGTGCCATTTACAAACCATAAGTGCTAATGACTCCATTCCTTTTTGTGGTTGTAGGGGCTGTTGGTTGGAGTACATTGAAACAAACCTGATCTCTCTTGGACATTCATAAACCAAGTTATAAGCCCACAAAGGTGTAACTGGACTACTTCTTTAAAGTGACACCAAATCCGGTGACCTTTGGGACATGGTTTGACCCCCTTAGGAAAGTGCTATCATCATGAAACGTTCAGATCACTTACAACTAAGTAGATTCTACCTTCCTGTAACGTTTCAGCCTGATTGGACCTTGTTTTCACACAAATGAACCCAGAATGATGTGAAATTGTGCTTCGTACAACATAATTCTGGGTGCCATTTAAAAACCATAAGTGCTAATGACTCCATTCCTTTTTGAGGTTGTAGGGGCTGTTGATTGGAGTACACTAAAACAAACCTGATCTCTCTAGGATATTCAGAAGCCAAGTTATAAGCCCTCAAAGGTGTAACTGGACTACTTCTTTAAAGTGACACCAGGCCCGGTGACCTTTGGGACATGGTTTGACCCCCTATAGGAATGTGCGATCATCATGAAACGTTCAGATCACTTACAACTCAATAGATTCTACCTTCCTGTAACATTTCAGCCTGATTGGACCTTGTTTTCACACAAATGAACCCAGAATGACGTGAAATTGTGCTTCGTGCAACATAATTCTGGGTGCCATTTACAAACCATAAGTGCTAATGACTCCATTCCTTTTTGTGGTTGTAGGGGCTGTTGATTGGAGTACATTAAAACAAACCTGATCTCTCTAGGACATTCAGAAGCCAAGTTATAAGCCCACAAAGGTGTAACTGGACTACTTCTTTAAAGTGACACCAGATCCGGTGACCTTTGGGACATGGTTTGACCCCCTTAGGAAAGTGCTATCATCATGAAACGTTCAGATCACTTACAACTCAATAGATTCTACCTTCCTGTAACGTTTCAGCCTGATTGGACCTTGTTTTCACACAAATGAACCCAGAATGATGTGAAATTGTGCTTCGTACAACATAATTCTGGGTGCCATTTAAAAACCATAAGTGCTAATGACTCCATTCCTTTTTGAGGTTGTAGGGGCTGTTGATTGGAGTACACTAAAACAAACCTGATCTCTCTAGGATATTCAGAAGCCAAGTTATAAGCCCTCAAAGGTGTAACTGGACTACTTCTTTAAAGTGACACCAGGCCCGGTGACCTTTGGGACATGGTTTGACCCCCTATAGGAATGTGCGATCATCATGAAACGTTCAGATCACTTACAATTCAATAGATTCTACCTTCCTGTAACGTTTCAGCCTGATTGGACCTTGTTTTCACACAAATGAACCCAGAATGATGTGAAATTGTGCTACGTACAACATAATTCTGGGTGCCATTTAAAAACCATAAGTGCTAATGACTCCATTCCTTTTTGAGGTTGTAGGGGCTGTTGATTGGAGTACACTAAAACAAACCTGATCTCTCTAGGATATTCAGAAGCCAAGTTATAAGCCCCCAAAGGTGTAACTGGACTACTTCTTTAAAGTGACACCAGGCCCGGTGACCTTTGGGACATGGTTTGACCCCCTATAGGAATGTGCGATCATCATGAAACGTTCAGATCACTTACAACTCAATAGATTCTACCTTCTTGTAATGTTTCAGCCTGATTGGACCTTGCTTTCATACAAATGAACCCAGAATGATGTGAAATTGTGCTTCGTGCAACATAATTCTGGGTGCCATTTACAAACCATAAGTGCTAATGACTCCATTCCTTTTTGTGGTTGTAGGGGCTGTTGGTTGGAGTCAATTAAAACAAACCTGATCTCTCTAGGACATTCAGAAGCCAAGTTATAAGCCCACAAATGTGTAACTGGACTACTTCTTTAAATTGACACCAGATCCGGTGACCTTTGGGACATGGTTTGACCCCCTTAGGAAAGAGCTATCATCATGAAACGTTCAGATCACTTACAACTCAATAGATTCTACCTTCCTGTAACGTTTCAGCCTGATTGGACCTTGTTTTCACACAAATGAACCCAGAATGATGTGAAATTGTGCTTCGTACAACATAATTCTGGGTGCCATTTAAAAACCATAAGTGCTAATGACTCCATTCCTTTTTGAGGTTGTAGGGGCTGTTGATTGGAGTACACTAAAACAAACCTGATCTCTCTAGGATATTCAGAAGCCAAGTTATAAGCCCTCAAAGGTGTAACTGGACTACTTCTTTAAATTGACACCAGGCCCGGTGACCTTTGGGACATGGTTTGATCCCCTATAAGAATGTGCGATCATCATGAAACGTTCAGATCACTTACAACTCAATAGATTCTACCTTCTTGTAATGTTTCAGCCTGATTGGACCTTGTTTTCATACAAATGAACCCAGAATGATGTGAAATTGTGCTTCGTGCAACATAATTCTGGGTGCCATTTACAAACCATAAGTGCTAATGACTCCATTCCTTTTTGTGGTTGTAGGGGCTGTTGGTTGGAGTACATTAAAACAAACCTGATCTCTCTAGGACATTCAGAAGCCAAGTTATAAGCCCACAAATGTGTAACGGGACTACTTCTTCAAACTGACACCAGGCCCGGTGACCTTTGGGACATGGTTTGACCCCCTATAGGAATGTGCGATCATCATGAAACGTTCAGATCACTTACAACTCAATAGATTCTACCTTCCTGTAACGTTTCAGCCTGATTGGACCTTGTTTTCACACAAATGGACCCAGAATGATGTGAAATTGTGCTTCGTGCAACATAATTCTGGGTGCCATTTAAGAACCATAAGTGCTAATGACTCCATTCCTTTTTGTGGTTGTAGGGGCTGTTGATTGGAGTACACTAAAACAAACCTGATCTCTCTAGGACATTCAGAAGCCAAGTTATAAGCCCACAAATGTGTAACTGGACTACTTCTTTAAATTGACACCAGATCCGGTGACCTTTGGGACATGGTTTGACCCCCTTAGGAAAGTGCTATCATCATGAAATGTTCAGATCACTTACAATTCAATAGATTCTACCTTCCTGTAACATTTCAGCCTGATTGGACCTTGTTTTCACACAAATGAACCCAGAATGATGTGAAATTGTGCTTCGTGCAACATAATTCTGGGTGCCATTTAAAAACCATAAGTGATAATGACTCCATTCCTTTTTGAGGTTGTAGGGAATGTTGATTGGAGTACACTAAAACAAACCTGATCTCTCTAGGACATTCAGAAGCCAAGTTATAAGCCCTCAAAGGTGTAAATGGACTACTTTAAATTGACACCCGGCCCGGTGACCTTTGGGACATGGTTTGACCCCCTTAGGAAAGTGCTATCATCATGAAACGTTCAGATCACTTACAACTCAATAGATTCTACCTTCCTGTAACGTTTCAGCCTGATTGGACCTTGTTTTCACACAAATGAACCCAGAATGATGTGAAATTGTGCTTCGTACAACATAATTCTGGGTGCCATTTAAAAACCATAAGTGCTAATGACTCCATTCCTTTTTGAGGTTGTAGGGGCTGTTGATTGGAGTACACTAAAACAAACCTGATCTCTCTAGGATATTCAGAAGCCAAGTTATAAGCCCTCAAAGGTGTAACTGGACTACTTCTTTAAAGTGACACCAGGCCCGGTGACCTTTGGGACATGGTTTGACCCCCTATAGGAATGTGCGATCATCATGAAACGTTCAGATCACTTACAACTCAATAGATTCTACCTTCTTGTAATGTTTCAGCCTGATTGGACCTTGTTTTCATACAAATGAACCCAGAATGATGTGAAATTGTGCTTCGTGCAACATAATTCTGGGTGCCATTTACAAACCATAAGTGCTAATGACTCCATTCCTTTTTGTGGTTGTAGGGGCTGTTGGTGGGAGTGCATTAAAACAAACCTGATCTCTCTAGGACATTCAGAAGCCAAGTTATAAGCCCACAAATGTGTAACTGGACTACTTCTTTAAAGTGACACCAGATCCGGTGACCTTTGGGACATGGTTTGACCCCCTTAGGAAAGTGCTATCATCATGAAACGTTCAGATCACTTACAACTCAGTAGATTCTACCTTCCTGTAACGTTTCAGCCTGATTGGACCTTGTTTTGACACAAATGAACCCAGAATGATGTGAAATTGTGCTTCGTTCAACATAATTCTGGGTGCCATTTAAAAACCATAAGTGCTAATGACTCCATTCCTTTTTGAGGTTGTAGGGGCTGTTGATTGGAGTACACTAAAACAAACCTGATCTCTCTAGGATATTCAGAAGCCAAGTTATAAGCCCTCAAAGGTGTAACTGGACTACTTCTTTAAAGTGACACCAGGCCCGGTGACCTTTGGGACATGGTTTGACCCCCTATAGGAATGTGCGATCATCATGAAACGTTCAGATCACTTACAACTCAATAGATTCTACCTTCCTGTAACATTTCAGCCTGATTGGACCTTGTTTTCACACAAATGAACCCAGAATGACGTGAAATTGTGCTTCGTGCAACATAATTCTGGGTGCCATTTACAAACCATAAGTGCTAATCACTCCATTCCTTTTTGTGGTTGTAGGGGCTGTTGATTGGAGTACATTAATACAAACCTGATCTCTCTAGGACATTCAGAAGCCAAGTTATAAGCCCACAAAGGTGTAACTGGACTACTTCTTTAAAGTGACACCAGATCCGGTGACCTTTGGGACATGGTTTGACCCCCTTAGGAAAGTGCTATCATCATGAAACGTTCAGATCACTTACAACTCAATAGATTCTACCTTCCTGTAACGTTTCAGCCTGATTGGACCTTGTTTTCACACAAATGAACCCAGAATGATGTGAAATTGTGCTTCGTACAACATAATTCTGGGTGCCATTTAAAAACCATAAGTGCTAATGACTCCATTCCTTTTTGAGGTTGTAGGGGCTGTTGATTGGAGTACACTAAAACAAACCTGATCTCTCTAGGATATTCAGAAGCCAAGTTATAAGCCCTCAAAGGTGTAACTGGACTACTTCTTTAAAGTGACACCAGGCCCGGTGACCTTTGGGACATGGTTTGACCCCCTATAGGAATGTGCGATCATCATGAAACGTTCAGATCACTTACAACTCAATAGATTCTACCTTCTTGTAATGTTTCAGCCTGATTGGACCTTGTTTTCATACAAATGAACCCAGAATGATGTGAAATTGTGCTTCGTGCAACATAATTCTGGGTGCCATTTACAAACCATAAGTGCTAATGACTCCATTCCTTTTTGTGGTTGTAGGGGCTGTTGGTTGGAGTACATTAAAACAAACCTGATCTCTCTAGGACATTCAGAAGCCAAGTTATAAGCCCACAAAGGTGTAACTGGACTACTTCTTTAAAGTGACACCAGATCCGGTGACCTTTGGGACATGGTTTGACCCCCTTAGGAAAGTGCTATCATCATGAAACGTTCAGATCACTTACAACTCAGTAGATTCTACCTTCCTGTAACGTTTCAGCCTGATTGGACCTTGTTTTCACACAAATGAACCCAGAATGATGTGAAATTGTGCTTCGTACAACATAATTCTGGGTGCCATTTAAAAACCATAAGTGCTAATGACTCCATTCCTTTTTGAGGTTGTAGGGGCTGTTGATTGGAGTACACTAAAACAAACCTGATCTCTCTAGGATATTCAGAAGCCAAGTTATAAGCCCTCAAAGGTGTAACTGGACTACTTCTTTAAAGTGACACCAGGCCCGGTGACCTTTGGGACATGGTTTGACCCCCTATAGGAATGTGCGATCATCATGAAACGTTCAGATCACTTACAACTCAATAGATTCTACCTTCTTGTAATGTTTCAGCCTGATTGGACCTTGTTTTCATACAAATGAACCCAGAATGATGTGAAATTGTGCTTCGTGCAACATAATTCTGGGTGCCATTTACAAACCATAAGTGCTAATGACTCCATTCCTTTTTGTGGTTGTAGGGGCTGTTGGTTGGAGTAAATTAAAACAAACCTGATCTCTCTAGGACATTCAGAAGCCAAGTTATAAGCCCACAAATGTGTAACTGGACTACTTCTTTAAATTGACACCAGATCCGGTGACCTTTGGGACATGGTTTGACCCCCTTAGGAAAGAGCTATCATCATGAAACGTTCAGATCACTTACAACTCAATAGATTCTACCTTCCTGTAATGTTTCAGCCATATTGGACCTTGTTTTCACACAAATGAACCCAGAATGATGTGAAATTGTGCTTTGTGCAGCATAATTCTGGGTGCCATTTACAAACCATAAGTGCTAATGACTCCATTTCTTTTTGTGGTTGTAGGGGCTGTTGATTGGAGTACACTAAAAGAAACCTAACCTCTCTAGGACATTCAGAAGCCAAGTTATAAGCCCACAAAGGTGTAACTGGACTACTTCTTTAAAGTGACACCAGGCCCGGTGACCTTTGGGACATGGTTTTACCCCCTATAGGAATGTGCGATCATCTTGAAACGTTCAGATCACTTACAACTCAATAGATTCTACCTTCTTGTAGCGTTTCAGCCTGATTGGACCTTGTTTTCACACAAATGGACCCAGAATGATGTGAAATTGTGCTTCGTGCAACATAATTCTGGGTGCCATTTACAAACCATAAGTGCTAATGACTCCATTCCTTTTTGTGGTTGTAGGGGCTGTTGGTTGGAGTACATTAAAACAAACCTGATCTCTCTAGGACATTCAGAAGCCAAGTTATAAGCCCACAAATGTGTAACTGGACTACTTCTTTAAATTGACACCAGATCTGGTGACCTTTGTGACATGGTTTGACCCCCTTAGGAAAGTGCTATCATCATGAAACGTTCAGATCACTTACAACTCAATAGATTCTACCTTCCTGTAACGTTTCAGCCTGATTGGACCTTGTTTTCACACAAATGAACCCAGAATGATGTGAAATTGTGCTTCGTACAACATAATTCTGGGTGCCATTTAAAAACCATAAGTGCTAATGACTCCATTCCTTTTTGAGGTTGTAGGGGCTGTTGATTGGAGTACACTAAAACAAACCTGATCTCTCTAGGATATTCAGAAGCCAAGTTATAAGCCCTCAAAGGTGTAACTGGACTACTTCTTTAAAGTGACACCAGGCCCGGTGACCTTTGGGACATGGTTTGACCCCCTATAGGAATGTGCGATCATCATGAAACGTTCAGATCACTTACAACTCAATAGATTCTACCTTCTTGTAATGTTTCAGCCTGATTGGACCTTGTTTTCATACAAATGAACCCAGAATGATGTGAAATTGTGCTTCGTGCAACATAATTCTGGGTGCCATTTACAAACCATAAGTGCTAATGACTCCATTCCTTTTTGTGGTTGTAGGGGCTGTTGGTTGGAGTAAATTAAAACAAACCTGATCTCTCTAGGACATTCAGAAGCCAAGTTATAAGCCCACAAATGTGTAACTGGACTACTTCTTTAAATTGACACCAGATCCGGTGACCTTTGGGACATGGTTTGACCCCCTTAGGAAAGAGCTATCATCATGAAACGTTCAGATCACTTACAACTCAATAGATTCTACCTTCCTGTAATGTTTCAGCCATATTGGACCTTGTTTTCACACAAATGAACCCAGAATGATGTGAAATTGTGCTTTGTGCAGCATAATTCTGGGTGCCATTTACAAACCATAAGTGCTAATGACTCCATTTCTTTTTGTGGTTGTAGGGGCTGTTGATTGGAGTACACTAAAAGAAACCTAACCTCTCTAGGACATTCAGAAGCCAAGTTATAAGCCCACAAAGGTGTAACTGGACTACTTCTTTAAAGTGACACCAGGCCCGGTGACCTTTGGGACATGGTTTTACCCCCTATAGGAATGTGCGATCATCTTGAAACGTTCAGATCACTTACAACTCAATAGATTCTACCTTCTTGTAGCGTTTCAGCCTGATTGGACCTTGTTTTCACACAAATGGACCCAGAATGATGTGAAATTGTGCTTCGTGCAACATAATTCTGGGTGCCATTTACAAACCATAAGTGCTAATGACTCCATTCCTTTTTGTGGTTGTAGGGGCTGTTGGTTGGAGTACATTAAAACAAACCTGATCTCTCTAGGACATTCAGAAGCCAAGTTATAAGCCCACAAATGTGTAACTGGACTACTTCTTTAAATTGACACCAGATCTGGTGACCTTTGTGACATGGTTTGACCCCCTTAGGAAAGTGCTATCATCATGAAACGTTCAGATCACTTACAACTCAATAGATTCTACCTTCCTGTAACGTTTCAGCCTGATTGGACCTTGTTTTCACACAAATGAACCCAGAATGATGTGAAATTGTGCTTCGTACAACATAATTCTGGGTGCCATTTAAAAACCATAAGTGCTAATGACTCCATTCCTTTTTGAGGTTGTAGGGGCTGTTGATTGGAGTACACTAAAACAAACCTGATCTCTCTAGGATATTCAGAAGCCAAGTTATAAGCCCTCAAAGGTGTAACTGGACTACTTCTTTAAATTGACACCTGGCCCGGTGACCTTTGGGACATGGTTTGACCCCCTATAAGAATGTGCGATCATCATGAAACGTTCAGATCACTTACAACTCAATAGATTCTACCTTCTTGTAATGTTTCAGCCTGATTGGACCTTGTTTTCATACAAATGAACCCAGAATGATGTGAAATTGTGCTTCGTGCAACATAATTCTGGGTGCCATTTACAAACCATAAGTGCTAATGACTCCATTCCTTTTTGTGGTTGTAGGGGCTGTTGGTTGGAGTACATTAAAACAAACCTGATCTCTCTAGGACATTCAGAAGCCAAGTTATAAGCCCACAAATGTGTAACGGGACTACTTCTTCAAACTGACACCAGGCCCGGTGACCTTTGGGACATGGTTTGACCCCCTTAGGAAAGTGCTATCATCATGAAACGTTCAGATCACTTACAACTAAGTAGATTCTACCTTCCTGTAACGTTTCAGCCTGATTGGACCTTGTTTTCACACAAATGAACCCAGAATGATGTGAAATTGTGCTTCGTACAACATAATTCTGGGTGCCATTTAAAAACCATAAGTGCTAATGACTCCATTCCTTTTTGAGGTTGTAGGGGCTGTTGATTGGAGTACACTAAAACAAACCTGATCTCTCTAGGATATTCAGAAGCCAAGTTATAAGCCCTCAAAGGTGTAACTGGACTACTTCTTTAAAGTGAGACCAGGCCCGGTGACCTTTGGGACATGGTTTGACCCCCTATAGGAATGTGCGATCATCATGAAACGTTCAGATCACTTACAACTCAATAGATTCTACCTTCCTGTAACATTTCAGCCTGATTGGACCTTGTTTTCACACAAATGAACCCAGAATGACGTGAAATTGTGCTTCGTGCAACATAATTCTGGGTGCCATTTACAAACCATAAGTGCTAATGACTCCATTCCTTTTTGTGGTTGTAGGGGCTGTTGATTGGAGTACATTAAAACAAACCTGATCTCTCTAGGACATTCAGAAGCCAAGTTATAAGCCCACAAAGGTGTAACTGGACTACTTCTTTAAAGTGACACCAGATCCGGTGACCTTTGGGACATGGTTTGACCCCCTTAGGAAAGTGCTATCATCATGAAACGTTCAGATCACTTACAACTCAGTAGATTCTACCTTCCTGTAACGTTTCAGCCTGATTGGACCTTGTTTTCACACAAATGAACCCAGAATGATGTGAAATTGTGCTTCGTACAACATAATTCTGGGTGCCATTTAAAAACCATAAGTGCTAATGACTCCATTCCTTTTTGAGGTTGTAGGGGCTGTTGATTGGAGTACACTAAAACAAACCTGATCTCTCTAGGATATTCAGAAGCCAAGTCATAAGCCCTCAAAGGTGTAACTGGACTACTTCTTTAAAGTGACACCAGGCCCGGTGACCTTTGGGACATGGTTTGACCCCCTATAGGAATGTGCGATCATCATGAAACGTTCAGATCACTTACAATTCAATATATTCTACCTTCCTGTAACGTTTCAGCCTGATTGGACCTTGTTTTCACACAAATGAACCCAGAATGATGTGAAATTGTGCTACGTACAACATAATTCTGGGTGCCATTTAAAAACCATAAGTGCTAATGACTCCATTCCTTTTTGAGGTTGTAGGGGCTGTTGATTGGAGTACACTAAAACAAACCTGATCTCTCTAGGATATTCAGAAGCCAAGTTATAAGCCCCCAAAGGTGTAACTGGACTACTTCTTTAAAGTGACACCAGGCCCGGTGACCTTTGGGACATGGTTTGACCCCCTATAGGAATGTGCGATCATCATGAAACGTTCAGATCACTTACAACTCAATAGATTCTACCTTCTTGTAATGTTTCAGCCTGATTGGACCTTGTTTTCATACAAATGAACCCAGAATGATGTGAAATTGTGCTTCGTGCAACATAATTCTGGGTGCCATTTACAAACCATAAGTGCTAATGACTCCATTCCTTTTTGTGGTTGTAGGGGCTGTTGGTTGGAGTAAATTAAAACAAACCTGATCTCTCTAGGACATTCAGAAGCCAAGTTATAAGCCCACAAATGTGTAACTGGACTAATTCTTTAAATTGACACCAGATCCGGTGACCTTTGGGACATGGTTTGACCCCCTTAGGAAAGAGCTATCATCATGAAACGTTCAGATCACTTACAACTCAATAGATTCTACCTTCCTGTAACGTTTCAGCCTGATTGGACCTTGTTTTCACACAAATGAACCCAGAATGATGTGAAATTGTGCTTCGTACAACATAATTCTGGGTGACATTTAAAAACCATAAGTGCTAATGACTCCATTCCTTTTTGAGGTTGTAGGGGCTGTTGATTGGAGTACACTAAAACAAACCTGATCTCTCTAGGATATTCAGAAGCCAAGTTATAAGCCCTCAAAGGTGTAACTGGACTACTTCTTTAAATTGACACCAGGCCCGGTGACCTTTGGGACATGGTTTGACCCCCTATAAGAATGTGCGATCATCATGAAACGTTCAGATCACTTACAACTCAATAGATTCTACCTTCTTGTAATGTTTCAGCCTGATTGGACCTTGTTTTCATACAAATGAACCCAGAATGATGTGAAATTGTGCTTCGTGCAACATAATTCTGGGTGCCATTTACAAACCATAAGTGCTAATGACTCCATTCCTTTTTGTGGTTGTAGGGGCTGTTGGTTGGAGTACATTAAAACAAACCTGATCTCTCTAGGACATTCAGAAGCCAAGTTATAAGCCCACAAATGTGTAACGGGACTACTTCTTCAAACTGACACCAGGCCCGGTGACCTTTGGGACATGGTTTGACCCCCTATAGGAATGTGCGATCATCATGAAACGTTCAGATCACTTACAACTCAATAGATTCTACCTTCCTGTAACGTTTCAGCCTGATTGGACCTTGTTTTCACACAAATGGACCCAGAATGATGTGAAATTGTGCTTCGTGCAACATAATTCTGGGTGCCATTTAAGAACCATAAGTGCTAATGACTCCATTCCTTTTTGTGGTTGTAGGGGCTGTTGATTGGAGTACACTAAAACAAACCTGATCTCTCTAGGACATTCAGAAGCCAAGTTATAAGCCCACAAATGTGTAACTGGACTACTTCTTTAAATTGACACCAGATCCGGTGACCTTTGGGACATGGTTTGACCCCCTTAGGAAAGTGCTATCATCATGAAATGTTCAGATCACTTACAATTCAATAGATTCTACCTTCCTGTAACATTTCAGCCTGATTGGACCTTGTTTTCACACAAATGAACCCAGAATGATGTGAAATTGTGCTTCGTGCAACATAATTCTGGGTGCCATTTAAAAACCATAAGTGATAATGACTCCATTCCTTTTTGAGGTTGTAGGGAATGTTGATTGGAGTACACTAAAACAAACCTGATCTCTCTAGGACATTCAGAAGCCAAGTTATAAGCCCTCAAAGGTGTAAATGGACTGCTTTAAATTGACACCCGGCCCGGTGACCTTTGGGACATGGTTTGACCCCCTTAGGAAAGTGCTATCATCATGAAACGTTCAGATCACTTACAACTCAATAGATTCTACCTTCCTGTAACGTTTCAGCCTGATTGGACCTTGTTTTCACACAAATGAACCCAGAATGATGTGAAATTGTGCTTCGTACAACATAATTCTGGGTGCCATTTAAAAACCATAAGTGCTAATGACTCCATTCCTTTTTGAGGTTGTAGGGGCTGTTGATTGGAGTACACTAAAACAAACCTGATCTCTCTAGGATATTCAGAAGCCAAGTTATAAGCCCTCAAAGGTGTAACTGGACTACTTCTGTAAAGTGACACCAGGCCCGGTGACCTTTGGGACATGGTTTGACCCCCTATAGGAATGTGCGATCATCATGAAACGTTCAGATCACTTACAACTCAATAGATTCTACCTTCTTGTAATGTTTCAGCCTGATTGGACCTTGTTTTCATACAAATGAACCCAGAATGATGTGAAATTGTGCTTCGTGCAACATAATTCTGGGTGCCATTTACAAACCATAAGTGCTAATGACTCCATTCCTTTTTGTGGTTGTAGGGGCTGTTGGTTGGAGTGCATTAAAACAAACCTGATCTCTCTAGGACATTCAGAAGCCAAGTTATAAGCCCACAAATGTGTAACTGGACTACTTCTTTAAAGTGACACCAGATCCGGTGACCTTTGGGACATGGTTTGACCCCCTTAGGAAAGTGCTATCATCATGAAACGTTCAGATCACTTACAACTCAGTAGATTCTACCTTCCTGTAACGTTTCAGCCTGATTGGACCTTGTTTTCACACAAATGAACCCAGAATGATGTGAAATTGTGCTTCGTACAACATAATTCTGGGTGCCATTTAAAAACCATAAGTGCTAATGACTCCATTCCTTTTTGAGGTTGTAGGGGCTGTTGATTGGAGTACACTAAAACAAACCTGATCTCTCTAGGATATTCAGAAGCCAAGTTATAAGCCCTCAAAGGTGTAACTGGACTACTTCTTTAAAGTGACACCAGGCCCGGTGACCTTTGGGACATGGTTTGACCCCCTATAGGAATGTGCGATCATCATGAAACGTTCAGATCACTTACAACTCAATAGATTCTACCTTCCTGTAACATTTCAGCCTGATTGGACCTTGTTTTCACACAAATGAACCCAGAATGACGTGAAATTGTGCTTCGTGCAACATAATTCTGGGTGCCATTTACAAACCATAAGTGCTAATCACTCCATTCCTTTTTGTGGTTGTAGGGGCTGTTGATTGGAGTACATTAAAACAAACCTGATCTCTCTAGGACATTCAGAAGCCAAGTTATAAGCCCACAAAGGTGTAACTGGACTACTTCTTTAAAGTGACACCAGATCCGGTGACCTTTGGGACATGGTTTGACCCCCTTAGGAAAGTGCTATCATCATGAAACGTTCAGATCACTTACAACTCAATAGATTCTACCTTCCTGTAACGTTTCAGCCTGATTGGACCTTGTTTTCACACAAATGAACCCAGAATGATGTGAAATTGTGCTTCGTACAACATAATTCTGGGTGCCATTTAAAAACCATAAGTGCTAATGACTCCATTCCTTTTTGAGGTTGTAGGGGCTGTTGATTGGAGTACACTAAAACAAACCTGATCTCTCTAGGATATTCAGAAGCCAAGTTATAAGCCCTCAAAGGTGTAACTGGACTACTTCTTTAAAGTGACACCAGGCCCGGTGACCTTTGGGACATGGTTTGACCCCCTATAGGAATGTGCGATCATCATGAAACGTTCAGATCACTTACAACTCAATAGATTCTACCTTCTTGTAATGTTTCAGCCTGATTGGACCTTGTTTTCATACAAATGAACCCAGAATGATGTGAAATTGTGCTTCGTGCAACATAATTCTGGGTGCCATTTACAAACCATAAGTGCTAATGACTCCATTCCTTTTTGTGGTTGTAGGGGCTGTTGGTTGGAGTACATTAAAACAAACCTGATCTCTCTAGGACATTCAGAAGCCAAGTTATAAGCCCACAAAGGTGTAACTGGACTACTTCTTTAAAGTGACACCAGATCCGGTGACCTTTGGGACATGGTTTGACCCCCTTAGGAAAGTGCTATCATCATGAAACGTTCAGATCACTTACAACTCAGTAGATTCTACCTTCCTGTAACGTTTCAGCCTGATTGGACCTTGTTTTCACACAAATGAACCCAGAATGATGTGAAATTGTGCTTCGTACAACATAATTCTGGGTGCCATTTAAAAACCATAAGTGCTAATGACTCCATTCCTTTTTGAGGTTGTAGGGGCTGTTGATTGGAGTACACTAAAACAAACCTGATCTCTCTAGGATATTCAGAAGCCAAGTTATAAGCCCTCAAAGGTGTAACTGGACTACTTCTTTAAAGTGACACCAGGCCCGGTGACCTTTGGGACATGGTTTGACCCCCTATAGGAATGTGCGATCATCATGAAACGTTCAGATCACTTACAACTCAATAGATTCTACCTTCTTGTAATGTTTCAGCCTGATTGGACCTTGTTTTCATACAAATGAACCCAGAATGATGTGAAATTGTGCTTCGTGCAACATAATTCTGGGTGCCATTTACAAACCATAAGTGCTAATGACTCCATTCCTTTTTGTGGTTGTAGGGGCTGTTGGTTGGAGTAAATTAAAACAAACCTGATCTCTCTAGGACATTCAGAAGCCAAGTTATAAGCCCACAAATGTGTAACTGGACTACTTCTTTAAATTGACACCAGATCCGGTGACCTTTGGGACATGGTTTGACCCCCTTAGGAAAGAGCTATCATCATGAAACGTTCAGATCACTTACAACTCAATAGATTCTACCTTCCTGTAATGTTTCAGCCATATTGGACCTTGTTTTCACACAAATGAACCCAGAATGATGTGAAATTGTGCTTTGTGCAGCATAATTCTGGGTGCCATTTACAAACCATAAGTGCTAATGACTCCATTTCTTTTTGTGGTTGTAGGGGCTGTTGATTGGAGTACACTAAAAGAAACCTAACCTCTCTAGGACATTCAGAAGCCAAGTTATAAGCCCACAAAGGTGTAACTGGACTACTTCTTTAAAGTGACACCAGGCCCGGTGACCTTTGGGACATGGTTTTACCCCCTATAGGAATGTGCGATCATCTTGAAACGTTCAGATCACTTACAACTCAATAGATTCTACCTTCTTGTAGCGTTTCAGCCTGATTGGACCTTGTTTTCACACAAATGGACCCAGAATGATGTGAAATTGTGCTTCGTGCAACATAATTCTGGGTGCCATTTACAAACCATAAGTGCTAATGACTCCATTCCTTTTTGTGGTTGTAGGGGCTGTTGGTTGGAGTACATTAAAACAAACCTGATCTCTCTAGGACATTCAGAAGCCAAGTTATAAGCCCACAAATGTGTAACTGGACTACTTCTTTAAATTGACACCAGATCTGGTGACCTTTGTGACATGGTTTGACCCCCTTAGGAAAGTGCTATCATCATGAAACGTTCAGATCACTTACAACTCAATAGATTCTACCTTCCTGTAACGTTTCAGCCTGATTGGACCTTGTTTTCACACAAATGAACCCAGAATGATGTGAAATTGTGCTTCGTACAACATAATTCTGGGTGCCATTTAAAAACCATAAGTGCTAATGACTCCATTCCTTTTTGAGGTTGTAGGGGCTGTTGATTGGAGTACACTAAAACAAACCTGATCTCTCTAGGATATTCAGAAGCCAAGTTATAAGCCCTCAAAGGTGTAACTGGACTACTTCTTTAAATTGACACCAGGCCCGGTGACCTTTGGGACATGGTTTGACCCCCTATAAGAATGTGCGATCATCATGAAACGTTCAGATCACTTACAACTCAATAGATTCTACCTTCTTGTAATGTTTCAGCCTGATTGGACCTTGTTTTCATACAAATGAACCCAGAATGATGTGAAATTGTGCTTCGTGCAACATAATTCTGGGTGCCATTTACAAACCATAAGTGCTAATGACTCCATTCCTTTTTGTGGTTGTAGGGGCTGTTGGTTGGAGTACATTAAAACAAACCTGATCTCTCTAGGACATTCAGAAGCCAAGTTATAAGCCCACAAATGTGTAACGGGACTACTTCTTCAAACTGACACCAGGCCCGGTGACCTTTGGGACATGGTTTGACCCCCTATAGGAATGTGCGATCATCATGAAACGTTCAGATCACTTACAACTCAATAGATTCTACCTTCCTGTAACGTTTCAGCCTGATTGGACCTTGTTTTCACACAAATGGACCCAGAATGATGTGAAATTGTGCTTCGTGCAACATAATTCTGGGTGCCATTTAAGAACCATAAGTGCTAATGACTCCATTCCTTTTTGTGGTTGTAGGGGCTGTTGATTGGAGTACACTAAAACAAACCTGATCTCTCTAGGACATTCAGAAGCCAAGTTATAAGCCCACAAATGTGTAACTGGACTACTTCTTTAAATTGACACCAGATCCGGTGACCTTTGGGACATGGTTTGACCCCCTTAGGAAAGTGCTATCATCATGAAATGTTCAGATCACTTACAATTCAATAGATTCTACCTTCCTGTAACATTTCAGCCTGATTGGACCTTGTTTTCACACAAATGAACCCAGAATGATGTGAAATTGTGCTTCGTGCAACATAATTCTGGTTGCCATTTAAAAACCATAAGTGATAATGACTCCATTCCTTTTTGAGGTTGTAGGGAATGTTGATTGGAGTACACTAAAAGAAACCTAACCTCTCTAGGACATTCAGAAGCCAAGTTATAAGCCCACAAAGGTGTAACTGGACTACTTCTTTAAAGTGACACCAGGCCTGGTGACCTTTGGGACATGGTTTTACCCCCTATAGGAATGTGCGATCATCTTGAAACGTTCAGATCACTTACAACTCAATAGATTCTACCCTCTTGTAGCGTTTCAGCCTGATTGGACCTTGTTTTCACACAAATGGACCCAGAATGATGTGAAATTGTGCTTCGTTTAACATAATTCTGGGTGCCATTTACAAACCATAAGTGCTAATGACTCCATTCCTTTTTGTGGTTGTAGGGGCTGTTGGTTGGAGTACATTAAAACAAACCTGATCTCTCTAGGACATTCAGAAGCCAAGTTATAAGCCCACAAATGTGTAACTGGACTACTTCTTTAAATTGACACCAGATCTGGTGACCTTTGTGACATGGTTTGACCCCCTTAGGAAAGTGCTATCATCATGAAACGTTCAGATCACTTACAACTCAATAGATTCTACCTTCCTGTAACGTTTCAGCCTGATTGGACCTTGTTTTCACACAAATGATCCCAGAATGATGTGAAATTGTGCTTCGTACAACATAATTCTGGGTGCCATTTAAAAACCATAAGTGCTAATGACTCCATTCCTTTTTGAGGTTGTAGGGGCTGTTGATTGGAGTACACTAAAACAAACCTGATCTCTCTAGGATATTCAGAAGCCAAGTTATAAGCCATCAAAGGTGTAACTGGACTACTTCTTTAAATTGACACCAGGCCCGGTGACCTTTGGGACATGGTTTGACCCCCAATAAGAATGTGCGATCATCATGAAACGTTCAGATCACTTACAACTCAATAGATTCTACCTTCTTGTAATGTTTCAGCCTGATTGGACCTTGTTTTCATACAAATGAACCCAGAATGATGTGAAATTGTGCTTCGTGCAACATAATTCTGGGTGCCATTTACAAACCATAAGTGCTAATGACTCCATTCCTTTTTGTGGTTGAAGGGGCTGTTGGTTGGAGTACATTAAAACAAACCTGATCTCTCTAGGACATTCAGAAGCCAAGTTATAAGCCCACAAATGTGTAACGGGACTACTTCTTCAAACTGACACCAGGCCCGGTGACCTTTGGGACATGGTTTGACCCCCTATAGGAATGTGCGATCATCATGAAACGTTCAGATCACTTACAACTCAATAGATTCTACCTTCCTGTAACGTTTCAGCCTGATTGGACCTAGTATTCACACAAATGGACCCAGAATGATGTGAAATTGTGCTTCGTGCAACATATTTCTGGGTGCCATTTAAGAACCATAAGTGCTAATGACTCCATTCCTTTTTGTGGTTGTAGGGGCTGTTGATTGGAGTACACTAAAACAAACCTGATCTCTCTAGGACATTCAGAAGCCAAGTTATAAGCCCACAAATGTGTAACTGGACTACTTCTTTAAATTGACACCAGATCCGGTGACCTTTGGGACATGGTTTGACCCCCTTAGGAAAGTGCTATCATCATGAAATGTTCGGATCACTTACAATTCAATAGATTCTACCTTCCTGTAACATTTCAGCCTGATTGGACCTTGTTTTCACACAAATGAACCCAGAATGATGTGAAATTGTGCTTCGTGCAACATAATTCTGGGTGCCATTTAAAAACCATAAGTGATAATGACTCCATTCCTTTTTGAGGTTGTAGGGAATGTTTATTGGAGTACACTAAAACAAACCTCATCTCTCTAGGACATTCAGAAGCCAAGTTATAAGCCCTCAAAGGTGTAAATGGACTACTTCTTTAAAGTGACACCCGGCCCGGTGACCTTTGGGACATGGTTTGACCCCCTTAGGAAAGTGCTATCATCATGAAACGTTCAGATCACTTACAACTCAATAGATTCTACCTTCCTGTAACATTTCAGCCTGATTGGACCTTGTTTTCACACAAATGAACCCAGAATGACGTGAAATTGTGCTTCGTGCAACATAATTCTGGGTGCCATTTACAAACCATAAGTGCTAATGACTCCATTCCTTTTTGTGGTTGTAGGGGCTGTTGATTGGAGTACATTAAAACAAACCTGATCTCTCTAGGACATTCAGAAGCCAAGTTATAAGCCCACAAAGGTGTAACTGGACTACTTCTTTAAAGTGACACCAGATCCGGTGACCTTTGGGACATGGTTTGACCCCCTTAGGAAAGTGCTATCATCATGAACCATTCAGATCACTTACAACTCAATAGATTCTACCTTCCTGTAACGTTTCAGCCTGATTGGACCTTGTTTTCACACAAATGAACCCAGAATGATGTGAAATTGTGCTTCGTACAACATAATTCTGGGTGCCATTTAAAAACCATAAGTGCTAATGACTCCATTCCTTTTTGAGGTTGTAGGGGCTGTTGATTGGAGTACACTAAAACAAACCTGATCTCTCTAGGATATTCAGAAGCCAAGTTATAAGCCCTCAAAGGTGTAACTGGACTACTTCTTTAAAGTGACACCAGGCCCGGTGACCTTTGGGACATGGTTTGTCCCCCTATAGGAATGTGCGATCATCGTGAAACGTTCAGATCACTTACAACTCAATAGATTCTACCTTCTTGTAATGTTTCAGCCTGATTGGACCTTGTTTTCATACAAATGAACCCAGAATGATGTGAAATTGTGCTTCGTGCAACATAATTCTGGGTGCCATTTACAAACCATAAGTGCTAATGACTCCATTCCTTTTTGTGGTTGTAGGGGCTGTTGGTTGGAGTACATTAAAACAAACCTGATCTCTCTAGGACATTCAGAAGCCAAGTTATAAGCCCACAAAGGTGTAACTGGACTACTTCTTTAAAGTGACACCAGATCCGGTGACCTTTGGGACATGGTTTGACCCCCTTAGGAAAGTGCTATCATCATGAAACGTTCAGATCACTTACAACTCAGTAGATTCTACCTTCCTGTAACGTTTCAGCCTGATTGGACCTTGTTTTCACACAAATGAACCCAGAATGATGTGAAATTGTGCTTCGTACAACATAATTCTGGGTGCCATTTAAAAACCATAAGTGCTAATTACTCCATTCCTTTTTGAGGTTGTAGGGGCTGTTGATTGAAGTACACTAAAACAAACCTGATCTCTCTAGGATATTCAGAAGCCAAGTTATAAGCCCTCAAAGGTGTAACTGGACTACTTCTTTAAAGTGACACCAGGCCCGGTGACCTTTGGGACATGGTTTGACCCCCTTAGGAAAGTGCTATCATCATGAACCGTTCAGATCACTTACAACTCAATAGATTCTACCTTCCTGTAACGTTTCAGCCTGATTGGACCTTGTTTTCACACAAATGAACCCAGAATGATGTGAAATTGTGCTTCGTACAACATAATTCTGGGTGCCATTTAAAAACCATAAGTGCTAATGACTCCATTCCTTTTTGAGGTTGTAGGGGCTGTTGATTGGAGTACACTAAAACAAACCTGATCTCTCTAGGATATTCAGAAGCCAAGTTATAAGCCCTCAAAGGTGTAACTGGACTACTTCTTTAAAGTGACACCAGGCCCGGTGACCTTTGGGACATGGTTTGACCCCCTATAGGAATGTGCGATCATCATGAAACGTTCAGATCACTTACAACTCAATAGATTCTACCTTCTTGTAATGTTTCAGCCTGATTGGACCTTGTTTTCATACAAATGAACCCAGAATGATGTGAAATTGTGCTTCGTGCAACATAATTCTGGGTGCCATTTACAAACCATAAGTGCTAATGACTCCATTCCTTTTTGTGGTTGTAGGGGCTGTTGGTTGGAGTACATTAAAACAAACCTGATCTCTCTAGGACATTCGGAAGCCAAGTTATAAGCCCACAAAGGTGTAACTGGACTACTTCTTTAAAGTGACACCAGATCCGGTGACCTTTGGGACATGGTTTGACCCCCTTAGGAAAGTGCTATCATCATGAAACGTTCAGATCACTTACAACTCAGTAGATTCTACCTTCCTGTAACGTTTCAGCCTGATTGGACCTTGTTTTCACACAAATGAACCCAGAATGATGTGAAATTGTGCTTCGTACAACATAATTCTGGGTGCCATTTAAAAACCATAAGTGCTAATGACTCCATTCCTTTTTGAGGTTGTAGGGGCTGTTGATTGGAGTACACTAAAACAAACCTGATCTCTCTAGGATATTCAGAAGCCAAGTTATAAGCCCTCAAAGGTGTAACTGGACTACTTCTTTAAAGTGACACCAGGCCCGGTGACCTTTGGGACATGGTTTGACCCCCTATAGGAATGTGCGATCATCATGAAACGTTCAGATCACTTACAACTCAATAGATTCTACCTTCCTGTAACATTTCAGCCTGATTGGACCTTGTTTTCACACAAATGAACCCAGAATGACGTGAAATTGTGCTTCGTGCAACATAATTCTGGGTGCCATTTACAAACCATAAGTGCTAATGACTCCATTCCTTTTTGTGGTTGTAGGGGCTGTTGATTGGAGTACATTAAAACAAACCTGATCTCTCTAGGACATTCAGAAGCCAAGTTATAAGCCCACAAAGGTGTAACTGGACTACTTCTTTAAAGTGACACCAGATCCGGTGACCTTTGGGACATGGTTTGACCCCCTTAGGAAAGTGCTATCATCATGAAACGTTCAGATCACTTACAACTCAATAGATTCTACCTTCCTGTAACGTTTCAGCCTGATTGGACCTTGTTTTCACACAAATGAACCCAGAATGATGTGAAATTGTGCTTCGTACAACATAATTCTGGGTGCCATTTAAAAACCATAAGTGCTAATGACTCCATTCCTTTTTGAGGTTGTAGGGGCTGTTGATTGGAGTACACTCAAACAAACCTGATCTCTCTAGGATATTCAGAAGCCAAGTTATAAGCCCTCAAAGGTGTAACTGGACTACTTCTTTAAAGTGACACCAGGCCCGGTGACCTTTGGGACATGGTTTGACCCCCTATAGGAATGTGCGATCATCATGAAACGTTCAGATCACTTACAACTCAATAGATTCTACCTTCTTGTAATGTTTCAGCCTGATTGGACCTTGTTTTCATACAAATGAACCCAGAATGATGTGAAATTGTGCTTCGTGCAACATAATTCTGGGTGCCATTTACAAACCATAAGTGCTAATGACTCCATTCCTTTTTGTGGTTGTAGGGGCTGTTGGTTGGAGTACATTAAAACAAACCTGATCTCTCTAGGACATTCAGAAGCCAAGTTATAAGCCCACAAAGGTGTAACTGGACTACTTCTTTAAAGTGACACCAGATCCGGTGACCTTTGGGACATGGTTTGACCCCCTTAGGAAAGTGCTATCATCATGAAACGTTCAGATCACTTACAACTCAGTAGATTCTACCTTCCTGTAACGTTTCAGCCTGATTGGACCTTGTTTTCACACAAATGAACCCAGAATGATGTGAAATTGTGCTTCGTACAACATAATTCTGGGTGCCATTTAAAAACCATAAGTGCTAATGACTCCATTCCTTTTTGAGGTTGTAGGGGCTGTTGATTGGAGTACACTAAAACAAACCTGATCTCTCTAGGATATTCAGAAGCCAAGTTATAAGCCATCAAAGGTGTAACTGGACTACTTCTTTAAAGTGACACCAGGCCCGGTGACCTTTGGGACATGGTTTGACCCCCTATAGGAATGTGCTATCATCATGAAACGTTCAGATCACTTACAACTCAATAGATTCTACCTTCCTGTAACATTTCAGCCTGATTGGACCTTGTTTTCACACAAATGAACCCAGAATGACGTGAAATTGTGCTTCGTGCAACATAATTCTGGGTGCCATTTACAAACCATAAGTGCTAATGACTCCATTCCTTTTTGAGGTTGTAGGGGCTGTTGATTGGAGTACATTAAAACAAACCTGATCTCTCTAGGACATTCAGAAGCCAAATTATAAGCCCACAAAGGTGTAACTGGACTACTTCTTTAAAGTGACACCAGATCCGGTGACCTTTGGGACATGGTTTGACCCCCTTAGGAAAGTGCTATCATCATGAAACGTTCAGATCACTTACAACTCAATAGATTCTACCTTCCTGTAACGTTTCAGCCTGATTGGACCTTGTTTTCACACAAATGAACCCAGAATGATGTGAAATTGTGCTTCGTACAACATAATTCTGGGTGCCATTTAAAAACCATAAGTGCTAATGACTCCATTCCTTTTTGAGGTTGTAGGGGCTGTTGATGGGAGTACACTAAAACAAACCTGATCTCTCTAGGATATTCAGAAGCCAAGTTATAAGCCCTCAAAGGTGTAACTGGACTACTTCTTTAAAGTGACACCAGGCCCGGTGACCTTTGGGACATGGTTTGACCCCCTATAGGAATGTGCGATCATCATGAAACGTTCAGATCACTTACAACTCAATAGATTCTACCTTCTTGTAATGTTTCAGCCTGATTGGACCTTGTTTTCATACAAATGAACCCAGAATGATGTGAAATTGTGCTTCGTGCAACATAATTCTGGGTGCCATTTACAAACCATAAGTGCTAATGACTCCATTCCTTTTTGTGGTTGTAGGGGCTGTTGGTTGGAGTACATTAAAACAAACCTGATCTCTCTAGGACATTCAGAAGCCAAGTTATAAGCCCACAAAGGTGTAACTGGACTACTTCTTTAAAGTGACACCAGATCCGGTGACCTTTGGGACATGGTTTGACCCCCTTAGGAAAGTGCTATCATCATGAAACGTTCAGATCACTTACAACTCAGTAGATTTTACCTTCCTGTAACGTTTCAGCCTGATTGGACCTTGTTTTCACACAAATGAACCCAGAATGATGTGAAATTGTGCTTCGTACAACATAATTCTGGGTGCCATTTAAAAACCATAAGTGCTAATGACTCCATTCCTTTTTGAGGTTGTAGGGGCTGTTGATTGGAGTACACTAAAACAAACCTGATCTCTCTAGGATATTCAGAAGCCAAGTTATAAGCCCTCAAAGGTGTAACTGGACTACTTCTTTAAAGTGACACCAGGCCCGGTGACCTTTGGGACATGGTTTGACCCCCTATAGGAATGTGCGATCATCATGAAACGTTCAGATCACTTACAACTCAATAGATTCTACCTTCTTGTAATGTTTCAGCCTGATTGGACCTTGTTTTCATACAAATGAACCCAGAATGATGTGAAATTGTGCTTCGTGCAACATAATTCTGGGTGCCATTTACAAACCATAAGTGCTAATGACTCCATTCCTTTTTGTGGTTGTAGGGGCTGTTGGTTGGAGTACATTAAAACAAACCTGATCTCTCTAGGACATTCAGAAGCCAAGTTATAAGCCCACAAATGTGTAACGGGACTACTTCTTCAAATTGACACCAGGCTCGGTGACCTTTGGGACATGGTTTGACCCCCTATAGGAATGTGCTATCATCATGAAACGTTCAGATCACTTACAACTCAATAGATTCTACCTTCCTGTAATGTTTCAGCCTGATTGGACCTTGTTTTCACACAAATGGACCCAGAATGATGTGAAATTGTGCTTCGTGCAACATAATTCTGGGTGCCATTTAAGAACCATAAGTGCTAATGACTCCATTCCTTTTTGTGGTTGTAGGGGCTGTTGATTGGAGTACACTAAAACAAACCTGATCTCTCTAGGACATTCAGAAGCCAAGTTATAAGCCCACAAATGTGTAACTGGACTACTTCTTTAAATTGACACCAGATCCGGTGACCTTTGGGACATGGTTTGACCCCCTTAGGAAAGTGCTATCATCATGAAATGTTCAGATCACTTACAACTCAATAGATTCTACCTTCCTGTAACATTTCAGCCTGATTGGACCTTGTTTTCACACAAATGAACCCAGAATGATGTGAAATTGTGCTTCGTGCAACATAATTCTGGGTGCCATTTAAAAACCATAAGTGCTAATGACTCCATTCCTTTTTGAGGTTGTAGGGAATGTTGATTGGAGTACACTAAAACAAACCTGATCTCTCTAGGACATTCAGAAGCCAAGTTATAAGCCCTCAAAGGTGTAAATGGACTACTTCTTTAAAGTGACACCCGGCCCGGTGACCTTTGGGACATGGTTTGACCCCCTTAGGAAAGTGCTATCATCATGAAACGTTCAGATCACTTACAACTCAATAGATTCTACCTTCCTGTAACGTTTCAGCCTGATTGGACCTTGTTTTCACACAAATGAACCCAGAATGATGTGAAATTGTGCTTCGTGCAACATAATTCTGGGTGCCATTTACAAACCATAAGTGCTAATGACTCCATTCCTTTTTGTGGTTGTAGGTGCTGTTGATTCGAGTACACTAAAACAAACCTAACCTCTCTAGGACATTCAGAAGCCAAGTTATAAGCCCACAAATGTGTAACTGGACTACTTCTTTAAATTGACACCAGATCCGGTGACCTTTGGGACATGGTTTGACCCCCTTAGGAAAGTGCTATCATCATGAAACATTCAGATCACTTACAACTCAATAGATTCTACCTTCCTGTAACGTTTCAGCCTGATTGGACCTTGTTTTCACACAAATGAACCCAGAATGACGTGAAATTGTGCTTCGTGCAACATAATTCTGGGTGCCATTTAAAAACCATAAGTGCTAATGACTCCATTCCTTTTTGAGGTTGTAGGGAATGTTGATTGGAGTACACTAAAACAAACCTGATCTCTCTAGGACATTCAGAAGCCAAGTTATAAGCCCTCAAAGGTGTAAATGGACTACTTCTTTAAAGTGACACCCGGCCCGGTGACCTTTGAGACATGGTTTGACCCCCTATAGGAATGTGCGATCATCATGAAACGTTCAGATCACTTACAACTCAATAGATTCTACCTTCTTGTAACGTTTCAGCCTGATTGGACCTTGTTTTCACACAAATGAACCCAGAATGATGTGAAATTTTGCTTAGTGCAGCATAATTCTGGGTGCCATTTACAAACCATAAGTGCTAATGACTCCATTCCTTTTTGTGGTTGTAGGGGCTGTTGGTTGGAGTACATTAAAACAAACCTGATCTCTCTAGGACATTCAGAAGCCAAGTTATAAGCCCACAAATGTGTAACTGGACTACTTCTTTAAATTGACACCAGATCCGGTGACCTTTGGGACATGGTTTGACCCCCTTAGGAAAGAGCTATCATCATGAAACGTTCAGATCACTTACAACTCAATAGATTCTACCTTCTTGTAACGTTTCAGCCTGATTGGACCTTGTTTTCACACAAATGAACCCAGAATGATGTGAAATTGTGCTTCGTACAACATAATTCTGGGTGCCATTTAAAAACCATAAGTGCTAATGACTCCATTCCTTTTTGAGGTTGTAGGGGCTGTTGATTGGAGTACACTCAAACAAACCTGATCTCTCTAGGATATTCAGAAGCCAAGTTATAAGCCCTCAAAGGTGTAACTGGACTACTTCTTTAAAGTGACACCAGGCCCGGTGACCTTTGGGACATGGTTTGACCCCCTATAGGAATGTGCTATCATCATGAAACGTTCAGATCACTTACAACTCAATAGATTCTACCTTCCTGTAACATTTCAGCCTGATTGGACCTTGTTTTCACACAAATGAACCCAGAATGACGTGAAATTGTGCTTCGTGCAACATAATTCTGGGTGCCATTTACAAACCATAAGTGCTAATGACTCCATTCCTTTTTGAGGTTGTAGGGGCTGTTGATTGGAGTACATTAAAACAAACCTGATCTCTCTAGGACATTCAGAAGCCAAATTATAAGCCCACAAAGGTGTAACTGGACTACTTCTTTAAAGTGACACCAGATCCGGTGAACTTTGGGACATGGTTTGACCCCCTTAGGAAAGTGCTATCATCATGAAACGTTCAGATCACTTACAACTCAATAGATTCTACCTTCCTGTAACGTTTCAGCCTGATTGGACCTTGTTTTCACACAAATGAACCCAGAATGATGTGAAATTGTGCTTCGTACAACATAATTCTGGGTGCCATTTAAAAACCATAAGTGCTAATGACTCCATTCCTTTTTGAGGTTGTAGGGGCTGTTGATGTGAGTACACTAAAACAAACCTGATCTCTCTAGGATATTCAGAAGCCAAGTTATAAGCCCTCAAAGGTGTAACTGGACTACTTCTTTAAAGTGACACCAGGCCCGGTGACCTTTGGGACATGGTTTGACCCCCTATAGGAATGTGCGATCATCATGAAACGTTCAGATCACTTACAACTCAATAGATTCTACCTTCTTGTAATGTTTCAGCCTGATTGGACCTTGTTTTCATACAAATGAACCCAGAATGATGTGAAATTGTGCTTCGTGCAACATAATTCTGGGTGCCATTTACAAACCATAAGTGCTAATGACTCCATTCCTTTTTGTGGTTGTAGGGGCTGTTGGTTGGAGTACATTAAAACAAACCTGATCTCTCTAGGACATTCAGAAGCCAAGTTATAAGCCCACAAAGGTGTAACTGGACTACTTCTTTAAAGTGACACCAGATCCGGTGACCTTTGGGACATGGTTTGACCCCCTTAGGAAAGTGCTATCATCATGAAACGTTCAGATCACTTACAACTCAGTAGATTTTACCTTCCTGTAACGTTTCAGCCTGATTGGACCTTGTTTTCACACAAATGAACCCAGAATGATGTGAAATTGTGCTTCGTACAACATAATTCTGGGTGCCATTTAAAAACCATAAGTGCTAATGACTCCATTCCTTTTTGAGGTTGTAGGGGCTGTTGATTGGAGTACACTAAAACAAACCTGATCTCTCTAGGATATTCAGAAGCCAAGTTATAAGCCCTCAAAGGTGTAACTGGACTACTTCTTTAAAGTGACACCAGGCCCGGTGACCTTTGGGACATGGTTTGACCCCCTATAGGAATGTGCGATCATCATGAAACGTTCAGATCACTTACAACTCAATAGATTCTACCTTCTTGTAATGTTTCAGCCTGATTGGACCTTGTTTTCATACAAATGAACCCAGAATGATGTGAAATTGTGCTTCGTGCAACATAATTCTGGGTGCCATTTACAAACCATAAGTGCTAATGACTCCATTCCTTTTTGTGGTTGTAGGGGCTGTTGGTTGGAGTACATTAAAACAAACCTGATCTCTCTAGGACATTCAGAAGCCAAGTTATAAGCCCACAAATGTGTAACGGGACTACTTCTTCAAATTGACACCAGGCTCGGTGACCTTTGGGACATGGTTTGACCCCCTATAGGAATGTGCTATCATCATGAAACGTTCAGATCACTTACAACTCAATAGATTCTACCTTCCTGTAATGTTTCAGCCTGATTGGACCTTGTTTTCACACAAATGGACCCAGAATGATGTGAAATTGTGCTTCGTGCAACATAATTCTGGGTGCCATTTAAGAACCATAAGTGCTAATGACTCCATTCCTTTTTGTGGTTGTAGGGGCTGTTGATTGGAGTACACTAAAACAAACCTGATCTCTCTAGGACATTCAGAAGCCAAGTTATAAGCCCACAAATGTGTAACTGGACTACTTCTTTAAATTGACACCAGATCCGGTGACCTTTGGGACATGGTTTGACCCCCTTAGGAAAGTGCTATCATCATGAAATGTTCAGATCACTTACAACTCAATAGATTCTACCTTCCTGTAACATTTCAGCCTGATTGGACCTTGTTTTCACACAAATGAACCCAGAATGATGTGAAATTGTGCTTCGTGCAACATAATTCTGGGTGCCATTTAAAAACCATAAGTGCTAATGACTCCATTCCTTTTTGAGGTTGTAGGGAATGTTGATTGGAGTACACTAAAACAAACCTGATCTCTCTAGGACATTCAGAAGCCAAGTTATAAGCCCTCAAAGGTGTAAATGGACTACTTCTTTAAAGTGACACCCGGCCCGGTGACCTTTGGGACATGGTTTGACCCCCTTAGGAAAGTGCTATCATCATGAAACGTTCAGATCACTTACAACTCAATAGATTCTACCTTCCTGTAACGTTTCAGCCTGATTGGACCTTGTTTTCACACAAATGAACCCAGAATGATGTGAAATTGTGCTTCGTGCAACATAATTCTGGGTGCCATTTACAAACCATAAGTGCTAATGACTCCATTCCTTTTTGTGGTTGTAGGTGCTGTTGATTCGAGTACACTAAAACAAACCTAACCTCTCTAGGACATTCAGAAGCCAAGTTATAAGCCCACAAATGTGTAACTGGACTACTTCTTTAAATTGACACCAGATCCGGTGACCTTTGGGACATGGTTTGACCCCCTTAGGAAAGTGCTATCATCATGAAACATTCAGATCACTTACAACTCAATAGATTCTACCTTCCTGTAACGTTTCAGCCTGATTGGACCTTGTTTTCACACAAATGAACCCAGAATGACGTGAAATTGTGCTTCGTGCAACATAATTCTGGGTGCCATTTAAAAACCATAAGTGCTAATGACTCCATTCCTTTTTGAGGTTGTAGGGAATGTTGATTGGAGTACACTAAAACAAACCTGATCTCTCTAGGACATTCAGAAGCCAAGTTATAAGCCCTCAAAGGTGTAAATGGACTACTTCTTTAAAGTGACACCCGGCCCGGTGACCTTTGAGACATGGTTTGACCCCCTATAGGAATGTGCGATCATCATGAAACGTTCAGATCACTTACAACTCAATAGATTCTACCTTCTTGTAACGTTTCAGCCTGATTGGACCTTGTTTTCACACAAATGAACCCAGAATGATGTGAAATTTTGCTTAGTGCAGCATAATTCTGGGTGCCATTTACAAACCATAAGTGCTAATGACTCCATTCCTTTTTGTGGTTGTAGGGGCTGTTGGTTGGAGTACATTAAAACAAACCTGATCTCTCTAGGACATTCAGAAGCCAAGTTATAAGCCCACAAATGTGTAACTGGACTACTTCTTTAAATTGACACCAGATCCGGTGACCTTTGGGACATGGTTTGACCCCCTTAGGAAAGAGCTATCATCATGAAACGTTCAGATCACTTACAACTCAATAGATTCTACCTTCTTGTAACGTTTCAGCCTGATTGGACCTTGTTTTCACACAAATGAACCCAGAATGATGTGAAATTGTGCTTCGTACAACATAATTCTGGGTGCCATTTAAAAACCATAAGTGCTAATGACTCCATTCCTTTTTGAGGTTGTAGGGGCTGTTGATTGGAGTACACTAAAACAAACCTGATCTCTCTAGGATATTCAGAAGCCAAGTTATAAGCCCTCAAAGGTGTAACTTGACTACTTCTTTAAATTGACACCAGGCCCGGTGACCTTTGGGACATGGTTTGACCCCCTATAGGAATGTACGATCATCATGAAACGTTCAGATCACTTACAACTCAATAGATTCTACCTTCTTGTAATGTTTCAGCCTGATTGGACCTTGTTTTCATACAAATGAACCCAGAATGATGTGAAATTGTGCTTCGTGCAACATAATTCTGGGTGCCATTTACAAACCATAAGTGCTAATGACTCCATTCCTTTTTGTGGTTGTAGGGGCTGTTGGTTGGAGTACATTAAAACAAACCTGATCTCTCTAGGACATTCAGAAGCCAAGTTATAAGCCCACAAATGTGTAACGGGACTACTTCTTCAAACTGACACCAGGCCCGGTGACCTTTGGGACATGGTTTGACCCCCTATAGGAATGTGCGATCATCATGAAACGTTCAGATCACTTACAACTCAATAGATTCTACCTTCCTGTAACGTTTCAGCCTGATTGGACCTTGTTTTCACACAAATGGACCCAGAATGATGTGAAATTGTGCTTCGTGCAACATAATTCTGGGTGCCATTTAAGAACCATAAGTGCTAATGACTCCATTCCTTTTTATGGTTGTAGGGGCTGTTGATTGGAGTACACTAAAACAAACCTGATCTCTCTAGGACATTCAGAAGCCAAGTTATAAGCCCACAAATGTGTAACTGGACTACTTCTTTAAATTGACACCAGATCCGGTGACCTTTGGGACATGGTTTGACCCCCTTAGGAAAGTGCTATCATCATGAAATGTTCAGATCACTTACAATTCAATAGATTCTACCTTCCTGTAACATTTCAGCCTGATTGGACCTTGTTTTCACACAAATGAACCCAGAATGATGTGAAATTGTGCTTCGTGCAACATAATTCTGGGTGCCATTTAAAAACCATAAGTGCTAATGACTCCATTCCTTTTTGTGGTTGTAGGGGCTGTTGGTTGGAGTACATTAAAACAAACCTGATCTCTCTAGGACATTCAGAAGGCAAGTTATAAGCCCACAAATGTGTAACTGGACTACTTCTTTAAATTGACACCAGATCTGGTGACCTTTGTGACATGGTTTGACCCCCTTAGGAAAGTGCTATCATCATGAAACGTTCAGATCACTTACAACTCAATAGATTTTACCTTCCTGTAACGTTTCAGCCTGATTGGACCTTGTTTTCACACAAATGAACCAAGAATGATGTGAAATTGTGCTTCGTACAACATAATTCTGGGTGCCATTTAAAAACCATAAGTGCTAATGACTCCATTCCTTTTTGAGGTTGTAGGGGCTGTTGATTGGAGTACACTAAAACAAACCTGATCTCTCTAGGATATTCAGAAGCCAAGTTATAAGCCCTCAAAGGTGTAACTGGACTACTTCTTTAAATTGACACCAGGCCCGGTGACCTTTGGGACATGGTTTGACCCCCTATAGGAATGTACGATCATCATGAAACGTTCAGATCACTTACAACTCAATAGATTCTACCTTCTTGTAATGTTTCAGCCTGATTGGACCTTGTTTTCATACAAATGAACCCAGAATGATGTGAAATTGTGCTTCGTGCAACATAATTCTGGGTGCCATTTACAAACCATAAGTGCTAATGACTCCATTCCTTTTTGTGGTTGTAGGGGCTGTTGGTTGGAGTACATTAAAACAAACCTGATCTCTCTAGGACATTCAGAAGCCAAGTTATAAGCCCACAAATGTGTAACGGGACTACTTCTTCAAACTGACACCAGGCCCGGTGACCTTTGGGACATGGTTTGACCCCCTATAGGAATGTGCGATCATCATGAAACGTTCAGATCACTTACAACTCAATAGATTCTACCTTCCTGTAACGTTTCAGCCTGATTGGACCTTGTTTTCACACAAATGGACCCAGAATGATGTGAAATTGTGCTTCGTGCAACATAATTCTGGGTGCCATTTAAGAACCATAAGTGCTAATGACTCCATTCCTTTTTATGGTTGTAGGGGCTGTTGATTGGAGTACACTAAAACAAACCTGATCTCTCTAGGACATTCAGAAGCCAAGTTATAAGCCCACAAATGTGTAACTGGACTACTTCTTTAAATTGACACCAGATCCGGTGACCTTTGGGACATGGTTTGACCCCCTTAGGAAAGTGCTATCATCATGAAATGTTCAGATCACTTACAATTCAATAGATTCTACCTTCCTGTAACATTTCAGCCTGATTGGACCTTGTTTTCACACAAATGAACCCAGAATGATGTGAAATTGTGCTTCGTGCAACATAATTCTGGGTGCCATTTAAAAACCATAAGTGCTAATGACTCCATTCCTTTTTGAGGTTGTAGGGAATGTTGATTGGAGTACACTAAAACAAACCTGTTCTCTCTAGGACATTCAGAAGCCAAGTTATAAGCCCTCAAAGGTGTAAATGGACTACTTCTTTAAAGTGACACCCGGCCCGGTGACCTTTGGGACATGGTTTGACCCCCTTAGGAAAGTGCTATCATCATGAAACGTTCAGATCACTTACAACTCAATAGATTCTACCTTCCTGTAACATATCAGCCTGATTGGACCTTGTTTTCACACAAATGAACCCAGAATGATGTGAAATTGTGCTTCGTGCAACATAATTCTGGGTGCCATTTACAAACCATAAGTGCTAATGACTCCATTCCTTTTTGTGGTTGTAGGGGCTGTTGATTCAAGTACACTAAAACAAACCTAACCTCTCTAGGACATTCAGAAGCCAAGTTATAAGCCCACAAATGTGTAACTGGACTACTTCTTTAAATTGACACCAGATCTGGTGACCTTTGGGACATGGTTTGACCCCTTAGGAAAGTGCTATCGTCATGAAACGTTCAGATCACTTACAACTCAATAGATTCTACCTTCCTGTAACGTTTCAGCCTGATTGGACCTTGTTTTCACACAAATGAACCCAGAGTGACGTGAAATTGTGCTTTGTGCAACATAATTCTGGGTGCCATTTACAAACCATAAGTGCTAATGACTCCATTCCTTTTTGTGGTTGTAGGGGCTGTTGATTGGAGTACACTAAAACAAACCTGATCTCTCTAGGACATTCAGAAGCCAAGTTATAAGCCCACAAATGTGTAACTGGACTACTTCTTTAAATTGACACCAGATCCGGTCACCTTTGGGACATGGTTTGACCCCCTTAGGAAAGTGCTATCATCATGAAATGTTCAGATCACTTACAACTCAATAGATTCTACCTTCCTGTAACATTTCAGCCTGATTGGACCTTGTTTTCACACAAATGAACCCAGAATGATGTGAAATTGTGCTTCATGCAACATAATTCTGGGTGCCATTTAAAAACCATAAGTGCTAATGACTCCATTCCTTTTTGAGGTTGTAGGGAATTTTGATTGAAGTACACTAAAACAAACCTGATCTCTCTAGGACATTCAGAAGCCAAGTTATAAGCCCTCAAAGGTGTAAATGGACTACTTCTTTAAAGTGACACCCGGCCCGGTGACCTTTGGGACATGGTTTGACCCCCTATAGGAATGTGCGATCATCATGAAACGTTCAGATCACTTACAACTCAATAGATTCTACCTTCTTGTAACGTTTCAGCCTGATTGGACCTTGTTTTCACACAAATGAACCCAGAATGATGTGAAATTTTGCTTAGTGCAGCATAATTCTGGGTGCCATTTACAAACCATAAGTGCTAATGACTCCATTCCTTTTTGTGGTTGTAGGGGCTGTTGGTTGGAGTAAATTAAAACAAACCTGATCTCTCTACGACATTCAGAAGCCAAGTTATAAGCCCACAAATGTGTAACTGGACTACTTCTTTAAATTGACACCAGATCCGGTGACCTTTGGGACATGGTTTGACCCCCTTAGGAAAGAGCTATCATCATGAAACGTTCAGATCACTTACAACTCAATAGATTCTACCTTCCTGTAATGTTTCAGCCTGATTGGACCTTGTTTTCACACAAATGAACCCAGAAAGATGTGAAATTGTGCTTTGTGCAACATAATTCTGGGTGCCATTTACAAACCATAAGTGCTAATGACTCCATTCCTTTTTGTGGTTGTAGGGGCTGTTGATTGGAGTACACTAAAAGAAACTTAACTTCTCTAGGACATTCATAAGCCAAGTTATAAGCCCACAAAGGTGTAACTGGACTACTTCTTTAAAGTGACACCAGGCCCGGTGACCTTTGGGACATGGTTTTACCCCCTATAGGAATGTGCGATCATCTTGAAACGTTCAGATCACTTACAACTCAATAGATTCTACCTTCTTGTAGCGTTTCAGCCTGATTGGACCTTGTTTTCACACAAATGGACCCAGAATGATGTGAAATTGTGCTTCGTGCAACATAATTCTGGGTGCCATTTACAAACCATAAGTGCTAATGACTCCATTCCTTTTTGTGGTTGTAGGGGCTGTTGGTTGGAGTACATTAAAACAAACCTGATCTCTCTAGGACATTCAGAAGCCAAGTTATAAGCCCACAAATGTGTAACTGGACTACTTCTTTAAATTGACACCAGATCCGGTGACCTTTGGGACATGGTTTGACCCCCTATAGGAATGTGCGATCATCATGAAACGTTCAGATCACTTACAACTCAATAGATTCTACCTTCCTGTAACGTTTCAGCCTGATTGGACCTTGTTTTCACACAAATGGACCCAGAATGATGTGAAATTGTGCTTCGTGCAACATAATTCTGGGTGCCATTTAAGAACCATAAGTGCTAATGACTCCATTCCTTTTTATGGTTGTAGGGGCTGTTGATTGGAGTACACTAAAACAAACCTGATCTCTCTAGGACATTCAGAAGCCAAGTTATAAGCCCACAAATGTGTAACTGGACTACTTCTTTAAATTGACACCAGATCCGGTGACCTTTGGGACATGGTTTGACCCCCTTAGGAAAGTGCTATCATCATGAAATGTTCAGATCACTTACAATTCAATAGATTCTACCTTCCTGTAACATTTTAGCCTGATTGGACCTTGTTTTCACACAAATGAACCCAGAATGATGTGAAATTGTGCTTCGTGCAACATAATTCTGGGTGCCATTTAAAAACCATAAGTGCTAATGACTCCATTCCTTTTTGAGGTTGTAGGGAATGTTTATTGGAGTACACTAAAACAAACCTGATCTCTCTAGGACATTCAGAAGCCAAGTTATAAGCCCTCAAAGGTGTAAATGGACTACTTCTTTAAAGTGACACCCGGCCCGGTGACCTTTGGGACATGGTTTGACCCCCTTAGGAAAGTGCTATCATCATGAAACGTTCAGATCACTTACAACTCAATAGATTCTACCTTCCTGTAACATTTCAGCCTGATTGGACCTTGTTTTCACACAAATGAACCCAGAATGATGTGAAATTGTGCTTCGTGCAACATAATTCTGGGTGCCATTTACAAACCATAAGTGCTAATGACTCCATTCCTTTTTGTGGTTGTAGGGGCTGTTGATTCGAGTACACTAAAACAAACCTAACATCTCTAGGACATTCAGAAGCCAAGTTATAAGCCCACAAATGTGTAACTGGACTACTTCTTTAAATTGACACCAGATCCGGTGACCTTTGGGACATGGTTTGACCCCTTAGGAAAGTGCTATCGTCATGAAACGTTCAGATCACTTACAACTCAATAGATTCTACCTTCCTGTAACGTTTCAGCCTGATTGGACCTTGTTTTCACACAAATGAACCCAGAATGACGTGAAATTGTGCTTCGTGCAACATAATTCTGGGTGCCATTTACAAACCATAAGTGCTAATGACTCCATTCCTTTTTGTGGTTGTAGGGGCTGTTGATTGGAGTACACTAAAACAAACCTGATCTCTCTAGGACATTCAGAAGCCAAGTTATAAGCCCACAAATGTGTAACTGGACTACTTCTTTAAATTGACACCAGATCCGGTGACATTTGGGACATGGTTTGACCCCCTTAGGAAAGTGCTATCATCATGAAATGTTCAGATCACTTACAACTCAATAGATTCTACCTTCCTGTAACATTTCAGCCTGATTGGACCTTGTTTTCACACAAATGAACCCAGAATGATGTGAAATTGTGCTTCATGCAACATAATTCTGGGTGCCATTTAAAAACCATAAGTGCTAATGACTCCATTCCTTTTTGAGGTTGTAGGGAATGTTGATTGGAGTACACTAAAACAAACCTGATCTCTCTAGGACATTCAGAAGCCAAGTTATAAGCCCTCAAAGGTGTAAATGGACTACTTCTTTAAAGTGACACCCGGCCCGGTGACCTTTGGGACATGGTTTGACCCCCTATAGGAATGTGCGATCATCATGAAACGTTCAGATCACTTACAACTCAATAGATTCTACCTTCTTGTAACGTTTCAGCCTGATTGGACCTTGTTTTCACACAAATGAACCCAGAATGATGTGAAATTTTGCTTAGTGCAGCATAATTCTGGTTGCCATTTACAAACCATAAGTGCTAATGACTCCATTCCTTTTTGTGGTTGTAGGGGCTGTTGGTTGGAGTAAATTAAAACAAACCTGATCTCTCTAGGACATTCAGAAGCCAAGTTATAAGCCCACAAATGTGTAACTGGACTACTTCTTTAAATTGACACCAGATCCGGTGACCTTTGGGACATGGTTTGACCCCCTTAGGAAAGAGCTATCATCATGAAACGTTCAGATCACTTACAACTCAATAGATTCTACCTTCCTGTAATGTTTCAGCCTGATTGGACCTTGTTTTCACACAAATGAACCCAGAATGATGTGAAATTGTGCTTTGTGCAACATAATTCTGGGTGCCATTTACAAACCATAAGTGCTAATGACTCCATTCCTTTTTGTGGTTGTAGGGGCTGTTGATTGGAGTACACTAAAAGAAACCTAACTTCTCTAGGACATTCATAAGCCAAGTTATAAGCCCACAAAGGTGTAACTGGACTACTTCTTTAAAGTGACACCAGGCCCGGTGACCTTTGGGACATGGTTTTACCCCCTAAAGGAATGTGCGATCATCTTGAAACGTTCAGATCACTTACAACTCAATAGATTCTACCTTCTTGTAGCGTTTCAGCCTGATTGGACCTTGTTTTCACACAAATGGACCCAGAATGATGTGAAATTGTGCTTCGTGCAACATAATTCTGGGTGCCATTTACAAACCATAAGTGCTAATGACTCCATTCCTTTTTGTGGTTGTAGGGGCTGTTGGTTGGAGTACATTAAAACAAACCTGATCTCTCTAGGACATTCAGAAGCCAAGTTATAAGCCCACAAATGTGTAACTGGACTACTTCTTTAAATTGACACCAGATCTGGTGACCTTTGTGACATGGTTTGACCCCCTTAGGAAAGTGCTATCATCATGAAACGTTCAGATCACTTACAACTCAATAGATTCTACCTTCCTGTAACGTTTCAACCTGATTGGACCTTGTTTTCACACAAATGAACCCAGAATGATGTGAAATTGTGCTTCGTACAACATAATTCTGGGTGCCATTTAAAAACCATAAGTGCTAATGACTCCATTCCTTTTTGAGGTTGTAGGGGCTGTTGATTGGAGTACACTAAAACAAACCTGATCTCTCCAGGATATTCAGAAGCCAAGTTATAAGCCCTCAAAGGTGTAAATGGACTACTTCTTTAAAGTGACACCAGGCCCGGTGACCTTTGGGACATGGTTTGACCCCCTATAGGAATGTGCGATCATCATGAAACGTTCAGATCACTTACAACTCAATAGATTCTACCTTCTTGTAATGTTTCAGCCTGATTGGACCTTGTTTTCATACAAATGAACCCAGAATGATGTGAAATTGTGCTTCGTGCAAAATAATTCTGGGTGCCATTTACAAACATTAAGTGCTAATGACTCCATTCCTTTTTGTGGTTGTAGGGGCTGTTGGTTGGAGTACATTAAAACAAACCTGATCTCTCTAGGACATTCAGAAGCCAAGTTATAAGACCACAAATGTGTAACGGGACTACTTCTTCAAACTGACACCAGGCCCGGTGACCTTTGGGACATGGTTTGACCCCCTATAGGAATGTGAGATCATCATGAAACGTTCAGATCACTTACAACTCAATAGATTCTACCTTCCTGTAACGTTTCAGCCTGATTGGACCTTGTTTTCACACAAATGGACCCAGAATGATGTGAAATTGTGCTTCGTGCAACATAATTCTGGGTGCCATTTAAGAACCATAAGTGCTAATGACTCCATTCCTTTTTGTGGTTGTAGGGGCTGTTGATTGGAGTACACTAAAACAAACCTGATCTCTCTAGGACATTCAGAAGCCAAGTTATAAGTCCACAAATGTGTAACTGGACTACTTCTTTAAATTGACACCAGATCCGGTGACCTTTGGGACATGGTTTGACCCCCTTAGGAAAGTGCTATCATCATGAAATGTTCAGATCACTTACAATTCAATAGATTCTACCTTCCTGTAACATTTCACTCTGATTGGACCTTGTTTTCACACAAATGAACCCAGAATGATGTGAAATTGTGCTACGTGCAACATAATTCTGGGTGCCATTTAACAACCATAAGTGCTAATGACTCCATTCCTTTTGGAGGTTGTAGGGAATGTTGATTGGAGTACACTAAAACAAACCTGATCTCTCTAGGACATTCAGAAGCCAAGTTATAAGCCCTCAAAGGTGTAAATGGACTACTTCTTTAAAGTGACAGCCAGCCCGGTGACCTTTGGGACATGGTTTGACCCCCTTAGGAAAGTGCTATCATCATGAAACGTTCAGATCACTTACAACTCAATAGATTCTACTTTCCTGTAACGTTTCAGCCTGATTGGACCTTGTTTTCACACAAATGAACCCAGAATGATGTGAAATTGTGCTTCGTGCAACATAATTCTGGGTGCCATTTACAAACCATAAGTGCTAATGACTCCATTCCTTTTTGTGGTTGTAGGGGCTGTTGATTCGAGTACACTAAAACAAACCTAACCTCTCTAGGACATTCAGAAGCCAAGTTATAAGCCCACAAATGTGTAACTGGACTACTTCTTTAAATTGACACCAGATCCGGTGACCTTTGGGACATGGTTTGACCCCTTAGGAAAGTGCTATCATCATGAAACGTTCAGATCACTTACAACTCAATAGATTCTACCTTCCTGTAACGTTTCAGCCTGATTGGACCTTGTTTTCACACAAATGAACCCAGAATGACGTGAAATTGTGCTTCGTGCAACATAATTCTGGGTGCCATTTACAAACCATAAGTGCTAATGACTCCATTCCTTTTTGTGGTTGTAGGGGCTGTTGATTGGAGTACATTAAAACAAACCTGATCTCTCTAGGACATTCAGAAGCCAAGTTATAAGCCCACAAAGGTGTAACTGGACTACTTCTTTAAAGTGACACCAGATGCGGTGACCTTTGGGACATGGTTTGACCCCCTTAGGAAAGTGCTATCATCATGAAACGTTCAGATCACTTACAACTCAATAGATTCTACCATCCTGTAACGTTTCAGCCTGATTGGACCTTGTTTTCACACAAATGGACCCAGAATGATGTGAAATTGTGCTTCGTGCAACATAATTCTGGGTGCCATTTACAAACCATAAGTGCTAATGACTCCATTCCTTTTTGTGGTTGTAGGGGCTGTTGGTTGGAGTACATTAAAACAAACCTGATCTCTCTAGGACATTCAGAAGCCAAGTTATAAGCCCACAAAGGTGTAACTGGACTACTTCTTTAAAGTGACACCCGGCCCGGTGACCTTTGGAACATGGTTTGACCCCCTATAGGAATGTGAGATCATCATGAAACGTTCAGATCACTTACAACTCAATAGATTCTACCTTCTTGTAACGTTTCAGCCTGATTGGACCTTGTTTTCACACAAATGAACCCAGAATGATGTGAAATTTTGCTTAGTGCAGCATAATTCTGGGTGCCATTTACAAACCATAAGTGCTAATGACTCCATTCCTTTTTGTGGTTGTAGGGGCTGTTGGTTGGAGTACATTAAAACAAACCTGATCTCTCTAGGACATTCAGAAGCCAAGTTATAAGCCCACAAATGTGTAACTGGACTACTTCTTTAAATTGACACCAGATCCGGTGACATTTGGGACATGGTTTGACCCCCTTAGGAAAGAGCTATCATCATGAAACGTTCAGATCACTTACAACTCAATAGATTCTACTTTCTTGTAGCGTTTCAGCCTGATTGGACCTTGTTTTCACACAAATGGACCCAGAATGATGTGAAATTGTGCTTCGTGCAACATAATTCTGGGTGCCATTTACAAACCATAAGTGCTAATGACTCCATTCCTTTTTGTGGTTGTAGGGGCTGTTGGTTGGAGTACATTAAAACAAACCTGATCTCTCTAGGACATTCAGAAGCCAAGTTATAAGCCCACAAATGTGTAACTGGACTACTTCTTTAAATTGACACCAGATCTGGTGACCTTTGTGACATGGTTTGACCCCCTTAGGAAAGTGCCATCATCATGAAACGTTCAGATCACTTACAACTCAATAGATTCTACCTTCCTGTAACGTTTCAGCCTGATTGGACCTTGTTTTCACACAAATGAACCCAGAATGATGTGAAATTGTGCTTCGTACAACATAATTCTGGGTGCCATTTACAAACCTTAAGTGCTAATGACTCCATTCCTTTTTGTGGTTGTAGGGGCTGTTGGTTGGAGTACATTAAAACAAACCTGATCTCTCTAGGACATTCAGAAGCCAAGTTATAAGCCCACAAATGTGTAACGGGACTACTTCTTCAAATTGACACCAGGCCCGGTGACCTTTGGGACATGGTTTGACCCCCTATAGGAATGTGCGATCATCATGAAACGTTCAGATCACTTACAACTCAATAGATTCTACCTTCCTGTAACGTTTCAGCCTGATTGGACCTTGTTTTCACACAAATGGACCCAGAATGATGTGAAATTGTGTTTCGTGCAACATAATTCTGGGTGCCATTTAAGAACCATAAGTGCTAATGACTCCATTCCTTTTTGTGGTTGTAGGGGCTGTTGATTGGAGTACACTAAAACAAAGCTGATCTCTCTAGGACATTCAGAAGCCAAGTTATAAGCCCACAAATGTGTAACTGGACTACTTTAAATTGACACCAGATCCGGTGACCTTTGGGACATGGTTTGACCCCCTTAGGAAAGTGCTATCATCATGAAATGTTCAGATCACTTACAACTCAATAGATTCTACCTTCCTGTAACATTTCAGCCTGATTGGACCTTGTTTTCACACAAATGAACCCAGAATGATGTGAAATTGTGGTTCGTGCAACATAATTCTGGGTGCCATTTACAAACCATAAGTGCTAATGACTCCATTCCTTTTTGTGGTTGTAGGGGCTGTTGGTTGGAGTACATTAAAACAAACCTGATCTCTCTAGGACATTCAGAAGCCAAGTTATAAGCCCACAAATGTGTAACGGGACTACTTCTTCAAATTGACACCAGGCCCGGTGACCTTTGGGACATGGTTTGACCCCCTATAGGAATGTGCGATCATCATGAAACGTTCAGATCACTTACAACTCAATAGATTCTACCTTCCTGTAACGTTTCAGCCTGATTGGACCTTGTTTTCACACAAATGGACCCAGAATGATGTGAAATTGTGCTTCGTGCAACATAATTCTGGGTGCCATTTAAGAACCATAAGTGCTAATGACTCCATTCCTTTTTGAGGTTGTAGGGGCTGTTGGTTGGAGTACATTAAAACAAACCTGATCTCTCTAGGACATTCAGAAGCCAAGTTATAAGCCCACAAATGTGTAACTGGACTACTTCTTTAAATTGACAAAAGATCCGGTGACCTTTGGGACATGGTTTGACCCCCTTAGGAAAGTGCTATCATCATGAAATGTTCAGATCACTTACAACTCAATAGATTCTACCTTCCTGTAACATTTCAGCCTGATTGGACCTTGTTTTCACACAAATGAACCCAGAATGATGTGAAATTGTGCTTCGTGCAACATAATTCTGGGTGCCATTTAAAAACCATAAGTGCTAATGACTCCATTCCTTTTTGAGGTTGTAGGGAATGTTGATTGGAGTACACTAAAACAAACCTGATCTCTCTAGGACATTCAGAAGCCAAGTTATAAGCCCTCAAAGGTGTAAATGGACTACTTCTTTAAAGTGACACCCGGCCCGGTGACCTTTGGGACATGGTTTGACCCCCTTAGGAAAGTGCTATCATCATGAAACGTTCAGATCACTTACAACTCAATAGATTCTACCTTTCTGTAACGTTTCAGCCTGATTGGACCTTGTTTTCACACAAATGAACCCAGAATTATGTGAAATTGTGCTTCGTGCAACATAATTCTGGGTGCCATTTACAAACCATAAGTGCTAATGACTCCATTCCTTTTTGTGGTTGTAGGGGCTGTTGATTCGAGTACACTAAAACAAACCTAACCTCTCTAGGACATTCAGAAGCCAAGTTATAAGCCCACAAATGTGTAACTGGACTACTTCTTTAAATTGACACCAGATCCGGTGACCTTTGGGACATGGTTTGACCCCCTTAGGAAAGTGCTATCATCATGAAACGTTCAGATCACTTACAACTCAATAGATTCTACCTTCCTGTAACGTTTCAGCCTGATTGGACCTTGTTTTCACACAAATGAACCCAGAATGACGTGAAATTGTGCTTCGTGCAACATAATTCTGGGTGCCATTTACAAACCATAAGTGCTAATGACTCCATTCCTTTTTGTGGTTGTAGGGGCTGTTGATTGAAGTACACTAAAACAAACCTAACCTCTCTAGGACATTCAGAAGCCAAGTTATAAGCCCACAAAGGTGTAACTGGACTACTTCTTTAAAGTGACACCAGGCCCGGTGACCTTTGGGACATGGGTTGACCCCCTTAGGAAAGTGCTATCATCATGAAACGTTCAGATCACTTACAACTCAATAGATTCTACCTTCCTGTAACGTTTCAGCCTGATTGGACCTTGTTTTCACACAAATGAACCCAGAATGATGTGAAATTTTGCTTAGTGCAACATAATTCTGGGTGCCATTTACAAACCATAAGTGCTAATGACTCCATTCCTTTTTGTGGTTGTAGGGGCTGTTGGTTGGAGTACACTAAAACAAACCTGATCTCTAGGATATTCAGAAGCCAAGTTATAAGCCCACAAATGTGTAACTGGACTACTTCTTTAAAGTGACACCAGGCCCGGTGACCTTTGGGACATGGTTTGACCCCCTATAGGAATGTGCGATCATCATGAAACATTCAGATCACTTACAACTCAATAGATTCTACCTTCTTGTAATGTTTCAGCCTGATTGGACCTGGTTTTCATACAAATGAACCCAGAATGATGTGAAATTGTGCTTCGTGCAACATAATTCTGGGTGCCATTTACAAACCATAAGTGCTAATGACTCCATTCCTTTTTGTGGTTGTAGGGGCTGTTGGTTGGAGTACATTAAAACAAACCTGATCTCTCTAGGACATTCAGAAGCCAAGTTATAAGCCCACAAATGTGTAACGGGACTACTTCTTCAAATTGACACCAGGCCCGGTGACCTTTGGGACATGGTTTGACCCCCTATAGGAATGTGCGATCATCATGAAACGTTCAGATCACTTACAACTCAATAGATTCTACCTTCCTGTAACGTTTCAGCCTGATTGGACCTTGTTTTCACACAAATGGACCCAGAATGATGTGAAATTGTGCTTCGTGCAACATAATTCTGGGTGCCATTTAAGAACCATAAGTGCTAATGACTCCATTCCTTTTTGTGGTTGTAGGGGCTGTTGATTGGAGTACACTAAAACAAACCTGATCTCTCTAGGACATTCAGAAGCCAAGTTATAAGCCCACAAATGTGTAACTGGACTACTTCTTTAAATTGACACCAGATCCGGTGACCTTTGGGACATGGTTTGACCCCCTTAGGAAAGTGCTCTCATCATGAAATGTTCAGATCACTTACAACTCAATAGATTCTACCTTCCTGTAACATTTCAGCCTGATTGGACCTTGTTTTCACACAAATGAACCCAGAATGATGTGAAATTGTGCTTCGTGCAACATAATTCTGGGTGCCATTTAAAAACCATAAGTGCTAATGACTCCATTCCTTTTTGAGGTTGTAGGGAATGTTGATTGGAGTACACTAAAACAAACCTGATCTCTCTAGGACATTCAGAAGCCAAGTTATAAGCCCTCAAAGGTGTAAATGGACTACTTCTTTAAAGTGACACCCGGCCCGGTGACCTTTGGGACATGGTTTGACCCCCTATAGGAATGTGCGATCATCATGAAACGTTAAGATCACTTACAACTCAATAGATTCTACCTTCTTGTAACGTTTCAGCCTGATTGGACCTTGTTTTCACACAAATGAACCCAGAATGATGTGAAATTTTGCTTAGTGCAGCATAATTCTGGGTGCCATTTACAAACCATAAGTGCTAATGACTCCATTCCTTTTTGTGGTTGTAGTGGCTGTTGGTTGGAGTACATTAAAACAAACCTGATCTCTCTAGGACATTCAGAAGCCAAGTTATAAGCCCACAAATGTGTAACTGGACTACTTCTTTAAATTGACACCAGATCCGGTGACCTTTGGGACATGGTTTGACCCCCTTAGGAAAGAGCTATCATCATGAAACGTTCAGATCACTTACAACTCAAGAGATTCTACCTTCCTGTAATGTTTCAGCCTGATTGGACCTTGTTTTCACACAAATGAACCCAGAATGATGTGAAATTGTGCTTTGTGCAACATAATTCTGGGTGCCATTTACAAACCATAAGTGCTAATGACTCCATTCCTTTTTGTGGTTGTAGGGGCTGTTGATTGGAGTACACTAAAACAAACCTAACCTCTCTAGGACATTCAGAAGCCAAGTTATAAGCCCATAAAGTTGTAACTGGACTACTTCTTTAAAGTGACACCAGGCCCGGTGACCTTTGGGACATGGTTTTACCCCCTATAGGAATGTGCGATCATCTTGAAACGTTCAGATCACTTACAACTCAATAGATTCTACCTTCTTGTAGCGTTTCAGCCTGATTGGACCTTGTTTTCATAAAAATGGACACAGAATGATGTGAAATTGTGCTTCGTGCAACATAATTCTGGGTGCCATTTACAAACTATAAGTGCTAATGACTCCATTCCTTTTTGTGGTTGTAGGGGCTGTTGATTGGAGAACACTAAAACAAACCTAACCTCTCTAGGACATTCAGAAGCCAAGTTATAAGCCCACAAAGGTGTAACTGGACTACTTCTTTAAAGTGACACCAGGCCCGGTGACCTTTGGGACATGGTTTGACCCCCTATAGGAATGTGCGATCATCTTGAAACGTTCAGATCACTTACAACTCAATAGATTCTACCTTCCTGTAACGTTTCAGCCTGATTGGACCTTGTTTTCACACAAATGAACCCAGAATGATGTGAAATTGTGCTTCGTGCAACATAATTCTGGGTGCCATTTACAAACCATAAGTGCTAATGACTCCATTCCTTTTTGTGGTTGTAGGGGCTGTTGATTGGAGTATACTAAAACAAACTTGATCTCTCTAGGACATTCAGAAGCCAAGTTATAAGCCCACAAAGGTGTAACTGGACTACTTCTTTAAAGTGACACCAGGCCCGGTGACCTTTGGGACATGGTTTTACCCCCTATAGGAATGTGCGATCATCTTGAAACGTTCAGATCACTTACAACTCAATAGATTCTACCTTCTTGTAGCGTTTCAGCCTGATTGGACCTTGTTTTCACACAAATGGACCCAGAATGATGTGGAATTGTGCTTCGTGCAACATAATTCTGGGTGCCATTTAAAAACCATAAGTGCTAATGACTCCATTCCTTTTTGTGGTTGTAGGGGCTGTTGATTGGAGTACACTAAAACAACCCTGATCTCTCTAGGACATTCAGAAGCCAAGTTATAAGCCCACAAATGTGTAACTGGACTACTTCTTTAAATTGACACCAGATCCGGTGACCTTTGGGACATGGTTTGACCCCCTTAGGAAAGTGCTATCATCATGAAACGTTCAGATCACTTACAACTCAATAGATTCTACCTTCCTGTAACGTTTCAGCCTGATTGGACATTGTTTTCACACAAATGGACCCAGAATTATGTGAAAATGTGCTTCGTGCAACATAATTCTGGGTGCCATTTAAGAACCATAAGTGCTAATGACTCCATTCCTTTTTGTGGTTGTAGGGGCTGTTGATTGGAGTACACTAAAACAAACCTGATCTCTCTAGGACATTCAGAAGCCAAGTTATAAGCCCACAAATGTGTAACTGGACTACTTCTTTAAATTGACACCAGATCCGGTGACCTTTGGGACATGGTTTGACCCCCTTAGGAAAGTGCTATCATCATGAAATGTTCAGATCACTTACAACTCAATAGATTCTACCTTCCTGTAACATTTCAGCCTGATTGGACCTTGTTTTCACACAAATGAACCCAGAATGATGTGAAATTGTGCTTCGTGCAACATAATTCTGGTTGCCATTTAAAAACCATAAGTGCTAATGACTCCATTCCTTTTTGAGATTGTAGGGAATGTTGATTGGAGTACACTAAAACAAACCTGATCTCTCTAGGACATTCAGAAGCCAAGTTATAAGCCCTCCAAGGTGTAAATGGACTACTTCTTTAAAGTGACACCCGGCCCGGTGACCTTTGGGACATGGTTTGACCCCCTATAGGAATGTGCGATCATCATGAAACGTTCAGATCACTTACAACTCAATAGATTCTACCTTCTTGTAACGTTTCAGCCTGATTGGACCTTGTTTTCACACAAATGAACCCAGAATGATGTGAAATTTTGCTTAGTGCAGCATAATTCTGGGTGCCATTTACAAACCATAAGTGCTAATGACTCCATTCCTTTTTGTGGTTGTAGGGGCTGTTGATTGGAGTACACTAAAACAAACCTAACCTCTCTAGGACATTCAGAAGCCAAGTTATAAGCCCACAAAGGTGTAACTGGACTACTTCTTTAAAGTGACACCAGGCCCGGTGACCTTTGGGACATGGTCTTACCCCCTATAGGAATGTGCGATCATCTTGAAACGTTCAGATCACTTACAACTCAATAGATTCTACCTTCTTGTAGCATTTCAGCCTGATTGGACCTTGTTTTCACACAAATGGACCCAGAATGATGTGAAATTGTGCTTCGTGCAACATAATTCTGGGTGCCATTTACAAACCATAAGTGCTAATGACTCCATTCCTTTTTGTGGTTGTAGGGGCTGTTGATTGGAGTACACTAAAACAAACCTGATCTCTCTAGGACATTCAGAAGCCAAGTTATAAGCCCACAAATGTGTAACTGGACTACTTCTTTAAATTGACACCAGATCCGGTGACCTTTGGGACATGGTTTGACCCCCTTAGGAAAGTGCTATCATCATGAAACGTTCAGATCACTTACAACTCAATAGATTCTACCTTCCTGTAACGTTTCAGCCTGATTGGACCTTGTTTTCACACAAATGGACCCAGAATGATGTGAAAATGTGCTTCGTGCAACATAATTCTGGGTGCCATTTAAGAACCATAAGTGCTAATGACTCCATTCCTTTTTGTGGTTGTAGGGGCTGTTGATTGGAGTACACTAAAACAAACCTGATCTCTCTAGGACATTCAGAAGCCAAGTTATAAGCCCACAAATGTGTAACTGGACTACTTCTTTAAATTGACACCAGATCCGGTGACCTTTGGGACATGGTTTGACCCCCTTAGGAAAGTGCTATCATCATGAAATGTTCAGATCACTTACAACTCAATAGATTCTACCTTCCTGTAACATTTCAGCCTGATTGGACCTTGTTTTCACACAAATGAACCCAGAATGATGTGAAATTGTGCTTCGTGCAACATAATTCTGGGTGCCATTTAAAAACCATAAGTGCTAATGACTCCATTCCTTTTTGAGATTGTAGGGAATGTTGATTGGAGTACACTAAAACAAACCTGATCTCTCTAGGACATTCAGAAGCCAAGTTATAAGCCCTCCAAGGTGTAAATGGACTACTTCTTTAAAGTGACACCCGGCCCGGTGACCTTTGGGACATGGTTTGACCCCCTATAGGAATGTGCGATCATCATGAAACGTTCAGATCACTTACAACTCAATAGATTCTACCTTCTTGTAACGTTTAAGCCTGTTTGGACCTTGTTTTCACACAAATGGACCCAGAATGATGTGAAAATGTGCTTCGTGCAACATAATTCTGGGTGCCATTTAAGAACCATAAGTGCTAATGACTCCATTCCTTTTTGTGGTTGTAGGGGCTGTTGATTGGAGTACACTAAAACAAACCTGATCTCTCTAGGACATTCAGAAGCCAAGTTATAAGCCCACAAATGTGTAACTGGACTACTTCTTTAAATTGACACCAGATCCGGTGACCTTTGGGACATGGTTTGACCCCCTTAGGAAAGTGCTATCATCATGAAATGTTCAGATCACTTACAACTCAATAGATTCTACCTTCCTGTAACATTTCAGCCTGATTGGACCTTGTTTTCACACAAATGAACCCAGAATGATGTGAAATTTTGCTTAGTGCAGCATAATTCTGGGTGCCATTTACAAACCATAAGTGCTAATGACTCCATTCCTTTTTGTGGTTGTAGGGGCTGTTGATTGGAGTACACTAAAACAAACCTAACCTCTCTAGGACATTCAGAAGCCAAGTTATAAGCCCACAAAGGTGTAACTGGACTACTTCTTTAAAGTGACACCAGGCCCGGTGACCTTTGGGACATGGTCTTACCCCCTATAGGAATGTGCGATCATCTTGAAACGTTCAGATCACTTACAACTCAATAGATTCTACCTTCTTGTAGCATTTCAGCCTGATTGGACCTTGTTTTCACACAAATGGACCCAGAATGATGTGAAATTGTGCTTCGTGCAACATAATTCTGGGTGCCATTTACAAACCATAAGTGCTAATGACTCCATTCCTTTTTGTGGTTGTAGGGGCTGTTGGTTGGAGTACATTAAAACAAACCTGATCTCTCTAGGACATTCAGAAGCCAAGTTATAAGCCCACAAAGGTGTAACTGGACTACTTCTTTAAATTGACACCAGATCCGGTGACCTTTGGGACATTGTTTGACCCCCTTAGGAATGTGCGATCATCTTGAAACGTTCAGATCACTTACAACTCAATAGATTCTATCTTGTAGCATTTCAGCCTGATTGGACCTTGTTTTCACACAAATGGACCCAGAATGATGTGAAATTGTGCTTCGTGCAACATAATTCTGGGTGCCATTTACAAACCATAAGTGCTAATGACTCCATTCCTTTTTGTGGTTGTAGGGGCTGTTGGTTGGAGTACATTAAAACAAACCTGATCTCTCTAGGACATTCAGAAGCCAAGTTATAAGCCCACAAAGGTGTAACTGGACTACTTCTTTAAATTGACACCAGATCCGGTGACCTTTGGGACATTGTTTGACCCCCTTAGGAAAGTGCTATCATCATGAAACGTTCAGATCACTTACAACTCAATAGATTCTACCTTCCTGTAACGTTTCAGCCTGATTGGACCTTGTTTTCACACAAATGAACCCAGAATTATGTGAAATTGTGCTTCGTGCAACATAATTCTGGGTGCCATTTACAAACCATAAGTGCTAATGACTCCATTCCTTTTTGTGGTTGTAGGGGCTGTTGGTTGGAGTACATTAAAACAAACCTGATCTCTCTAGGACATTCAGAAGCCAAGTTATAAGCCCACAAAGGTGTAACTGGACTACTTCTTTAAATTGACACCAGATCCGGTGACCTTTGGGACATTGTTTGACCCCCTTAGGAAAGTGCTATAATCATGAAACGTTCAGATCACTTACAACTCAATAGATTCTACCTTCCTGTAACGTTTCAGCCTGATTGGACCTTGTTTTCACACAAATGAACCCAGAATGATGTGAAATTGTGCTTTGTGCAGCATAATTCTGGGTGCCATTTACAAACCATAAGTGCTAATGACTCCATTCCTTTTTGTGGTTGTAGGGGCTGTCTATTGGAGTACACTAAAACAAACCTAACCTCTCTAGGACATTCAGAAGCCAAGTTATAAGCCCACAAATGTGTAACTGGACTACTTCTTTAAATTGACACCAGATCCGGTGACCTTTGGGACATGGTTTGACCCCCTTAGGAAAGTGCTATCATCATGAAACGGTCAGATCACTTAAAACTCAATAGATTCTACCTTCCTGTAACATTTCAGCCTGATTGGACCTTGTTTTCACACAAATGGACCCAGAATGATGTGAAAATGTGCTTCGTGCAACATAATTCTGGGTGCCATTTAAGAACCATAAGTGCTAATGACTCCATTCCTTTTTGTGGTTGTAGGGGCTGTTGATTGGAGTACACTAAAACAAACCTGATCTCTCTAGGACATTCAGAAGCCAAGTTATAAGCCCACAAATGTGTAACTGGACTACTTCTTTAAATTGACACCAGATCCGGTGACCTTTGGGACATGGTTTGACCCCCTTAGGAAAGTGCTATCATCATGAAATGTTCAGATCACTTACAACTCAATAGATTCTACCTTCCTGTAACATTTCAGCCTGATTGGACCTTGTTTTCACACAAATCAACCCAGAATGATGTGAAATTGTGCTTCGTGCAACATAATTCTGGGTGCCATTTAAAAACCATAAGTGCTAATGACTCCATTCCTTTTTGAGATTGTAGGGAATGTTGATTGGAGTACACTAAAACAAACCTGATCTCTCTAGGACATTCAGAAGCCAAGTTATAAGCCCTCCAAGGTGTAAATGGACTACTTCTTTAAAGTGACACCCGGCCCGGTGACCTTTGGGACATGGTTTGACCCCCTATAGGAATGTGCGATCATCATGAAACGTTCATATCACTTACAACTCAATAGATTCTACCTTCTTGTAACGTTTCAGCCTGATTGGACCTTGTTTTCACACAAATGAACCCAGAATGATGTGAAATTTTGCTTAGTGCAGCATAATTCTGGGTGCCATTTACAAACCATAAGTGCTAATGACTCCATTCCTTTTTGTGGTTGTAGGGGCTGTTGATTGGAGTACACTAAAACAAACCTAACCTCTCTAGGACATTCAGAAGCCAAGTTATAAGCCCACAAAGGTGTAACTGGACTACTTCTTTAAAGTGACACCAGGCCCGGTGACCTTTGGGACATGGTCTTACCCCCTATAGGAATGTGCGATCATCTTGAAACGTTCAGATCACTTACAACTCAATAGATTCTACCTTCTTGTAGCATTTCAGCCTGATTGGACCTTGTTTTCACACAAATGGACCCAGAATGATGTGAAATTGTGCTTCGTGCAACATAATTCTGGGTGCCATTTGCAAACCATAAGTGCTAATGACTCCATTCCTTTTTGTGGTTGTAGGGGCTGTTGGTTGGAGTACATTAAAACAAACCTGATCTCTCTAGGACATTCAGAAGCCAAGTTATAAGCCCACAAATGTGTAACTGGACTACTTCTTTAAATTGACACCAGATCTGGTGACCTTTGTGACATGGTTTGACCCCATTAGGAAAGTGCTATCATCATGAAACGTTCAGATCACTTACAACTCAATAGATTCTACCTTCCTGTAACGTTTCAGCCTGATTGGACCTTGTTTTCACACAAATGAACCCAGAATGATGTGAAATTGTGCTTCGTACAACATAATTCTGGGTGCCATTTAAAAACCATAAGTGCTAATGACTCCATTCCTTTTTGTGGTTGTAGGGGCTGTTGGTTGGAGTACATTAAAACAAACCTGATCTCTCTAGGACATTCAGAAGCCAAGTTATAAGCCCACAAAGGTGTAACTGGACTACTTCTTTAAATTGACACCAGATCCGGTGACCTTTGGGACATTGTTTGACCCCCTTAGGAAAGTGCTATCATCATGAAACGTTCAGATCACTTACAACTCAATAGATTCTACCTTCCTGTAACGTTTCAGCCTGATTGGACCTTGTTTTCACACAAATGAACCCAGAATGATGTGAAATTGTGCTTTGTGCAGCATAATTCTGGGTGCCATTTACAAACCATAAGTGCTAATGACTCCATTCCTTTTTGTGGTTGTAGGGGCTGTCTATTGGAGTACACTAAAACAAACCTAACCTCTCTAGGACATTCAGAAGCCAAGTTATAAGCCCACAAATGTGTAACTGGACTACTTCTTTAAATTGACACCAGATCCGGTGACCTTTGGGACATGGTTTGACCCCCTTAGGAAAGTGCTATCATCATGAAACGGTCAGATCACTTAAAACTCAATAGATTCTACCTTCCTGTAACATTTCAGCCTGATTGGACCTTGTTTTCACACAAATGAACCCAGAATGATGTGAAATTGTGCTTCGTGCAACATAATTCGGGGTGCCATTTAAGAACCATAAGTGCTAATGACTCCATTCCTTTTTGTGGTTGTAGGGGCTGTTGGTTGGAGTACATTAAAACAAACCTGATCTCTCTAGGACATTCAGAAGCCAAGTTATAAGCCCACAAATGTGTAACTGGACTACTTCTTTAAATTGACACCAGATCTGGTGACCTTTGTGACATGGTTTGACCCCATTAGGAAAGTGCTATCATCATGAAACGTTCAGATCACTTACAACTCAATAGATTCTACCTTCCTGTAACGTTTCAGCCTGATTGGACCTTGTTTTCACACAAATGAACCCAGAATGATGTGAAATTGTGCTTCGTACAACATAATTCTGGGTGCCATTTAAAAACCATAAGTGCTAATGACTCCATTCCTTTTTGTGGTTGTAGGGGCTGTTGGTTGGAGTACATTAAAACAAACCTGATCTCTCTAGGACATTCAGAAGCCAAGTTATAAGCCCACAAAGGTGTAACTGGACTACTTCTTTAAATTGACACCAGATCCGGTGACCTTTGGGACATTGTTTGACCCCCTTAGGAAAGTGCTATCATCATGAAACGTTCAGATCACTTACAACTCAATAGATTCTACCTTCCTGTAACGTTTCAGCCTGATTGGACCTTGTTTTCACACAAATGAACCCAGAATGATGTGAAATTGTGCTTCGTGCAACATAATTCTGGGTGCCATTTACAAACCATAAGTGCTAATGACTCCATTCCTTTTTGTGGTTGTAGGGGCTGTTGGTTGGAGTACATTAAAACAAACCTGATCTCTCTAGGACATTCAGAAGCCAAGTTATAAGCCCACAAAGGTGTAACTGGACTACTTCTTTAAATTGACACCAGATCCGGTGACCTTTGGGACATTGTTTGACCCCGGTGACACGTGGCAAGACGCTCCTCGGGGCGCATCTTGCTTGGGCCTCTCTCCTGGAGGCGCTAAGTCAGACCCAGTGTTGACACGTGGCAAGACGCTCCTCGGGGCGCGTCTTGCTTGGGCCTCTCTCCTGGAGGCGCTCAGTCAGACACAGTGTTGACATGTGGCAAGACACTCCTCGGGGCGCGTCTTGCTTGGGCTTCTCTCATGGAGGCCCTCAGTAAGACCCCTTGTTGACATGTGGAAAGAAGCTCCTCGGGGCGCGTCTTGCTTTGGCTTCTCTGCTGGAGCCCCTCAGTCAGACCCATTGTTGACATGTGGCAAGACGCTCCTCGGGGCGCGTATTGCTTGGGCCTCTCTCCTGGATGCCCTCAGTCAGACCCATTGTTGACATGTGGCAAGACGCTCCTCGGGGCGCTTCTTGCTTGGGCCGCTCTCCTGGAGGCGCTCAGTCAGACCGAGTGCTGACATGTGGCAAGACGCTCCTCGGGGCGCGTCTTGCTGGGGCCTCTCTCCTGGAGGCGCTCAGTCAGACCCAGTGTTGACATGTGTCAAGACGCTCCTCGGGCGTTTCTTGCTTGCGCCTCTCTCCTGGAGGCGCTCAGTCAGACCCAGAGGTGACCTGTGGCAAGACGCTCCTCGGGCCTCTCTCCTGGAGGCGCTCAGTCTGACTCAGTGTTGACATGTGTCAAGACGCTCCTCGGGGCGCTTCTTGCTTGGGCCTCTCTCCTGGAGGCGCTCAGTCAGACCCAGAGGTGACATGTGGCAAGACGCTCCTCGGGCCTCTCTCCTGGAGGCGCTCGGTCAGACCCAGTGTTGACATGTGGCAAGACGCTCCTCGGGGCGCGTCTTGCTTGGGCCTCTCTCCTGGAGGCCCTCTGTCAGACCCAGTGTTGACATGTGGCAAGACGCTCCTCCGGGCGCATCTTGCTTGGGCCTCTCTCCTGGAGGCCCTCAGTCAGACAAATTGTTGACATGTGGCAAGACGCTCCTCGGGGCGCGTCTTGCTTGGTTCTCTCTCCTGGAGGCGCTCAGTCAGACCGAGTGCTGACATAAGGCAAGACGCTCCTCGGGGCGCGTCTTGCTGGGGCCTCTCTCCTGGAGGCGCTCAGTCAGACCCAGTGCTGACATGTGGCAAGACGCTCACCGGGGCGCGTCTTGCTTGGGCCTCTCTCCTGGAGGCGCTCAGTCAGACTGAGTAGTGACATGTGGCCTGACGCTCCTCGGGGCGCGTCTTGCTTGGGCCTCTCTCCTGGAGGCCCTCTGTCAGACCCAGTGTTGACATGTGTCAAGACGCTCCTCGGGGCGCGTCTTGCTTGGGCTTCTCTCCTGGAGGCCCTCAGTAAGACCCATTGTTGACATGTGGCAAGACGCTCCTCGGGGCGCGTCTTGCTTGGGCCTCTCTCATGGAGGCCCTCTGTCAGACCCAGTGTTGACATGTGTCAAGACACTCCTCGGGGCGCGTCTTGCTTTGGCCTCTCTCCTGGAGGCGCTCAGTCAGATCGAGTGCTGACATGTGGCAGGAAGCTCCTCGGGGCGCGTCTTGCTTGGGCTTCTCTCCTGGAGGCCCTCAGTAAGACCCATTGTTGACATGTGGCAAGACGCTCCTCGGGGCGCTTCTTGCTTGGGCCTCTCTCCTGGAGGCGCTCAGTCAGACTGAGTAGTGACATGTGGCCTGACGCTCCTTGGGGCGCGTGTTGCTTGGGCCTCTCTCCTGGAGGCGCTCAGTCAGACCAAGTGGTGTCATGTGGCAAGACGCTCCTCGGGGCGCGTCTTGCTTGGGCTTCTCTCCTGGAGGCGCTCAGAAAGACCCAGTGTTGACATGTGACAAGACGCTCCTCGGGGCGCGTCTTGCTTGGGCCTCTGTCCTGGAGGCACTCAGTCAGAACCAGAGGTGACATGTGGCAAGACGCTCCTCGGGGCGCGTCTTGCTTGGGCCTCTCTCCTGGAGGCCCTCTGTCAGACCCAGTGTTGACATGTGGCAAGACGCTCCTCCGGGCGCATCTTGCTTGGGCCTCTCTCCTGGAGGCCCTCAGTCAGACCCATTGTTGACATGTGGCAAGACGCTCCTCAGGGCGCGTCTTGCTTGGGCCTTTCCCCTGGAGGCGCTCAGTCAGACCGAGTGCTGACATAAGGCAAGACGCTCCTCGGGGCGCGTCTTGCTGGGGCCTCTCTCCTGGAGGCGCTCAGTCAGACCCAGTGTTGACATGTGGCAAGACGCTCCACGGGGCGCGTCTTGCTTGGGCCTCTCTCCTGGAGGCGCTCAGTCAGACACAGTGGTGACACGTGGAAAGACGCTCCTCGGGGCACATCTTGCTTGGGCCTCTCTCCTGGAGGCGCTCAGTCAGACCCAGTGTTGACACGTGGCAAGACGCTCCTCGTGGCGCGTCTTGCTTGGGCCTCTCTCCTGGAGGCGCTCAGTCAGACCCAGTGTTGGCATGTGGCAAGACACTCCTCGGGGCGCGTCTTGGTTGGGCCTCTCTCCTGGAGGCGCTCATTAAGACCCAGTGGTGACATGTGGCAAGACGCTCCTCGGGGCGCGTATTGCTTCGGCCTCTCTCCTGAATGCCCTCTGTCAGACCGAGTGTTGACATGTGGCAAGACTCTCCTCGGGGCGCGTCTTGCTTGGGCTTCTCTCATGGAGGCCCTCAGTCCGACCCAGTGTTGACATATGTCAAGGCGCTCCTCGGGGCATGTCTTGCTTGGGCCTCTCTCCTGGAGACCCTCAGTCAGACCCATTGTTGACATGTGGCAAGACGCTCCTCGGGGCAAGTCTTGCTTGGGCCTCTCTCCTGGAGGCGCTCAGTCAGACCGAGTAGTGACATGTGGCAAGACGCTCCTCGGGGCGCGTCTTGCTTGGACCTCCCTCCTGGAGGCGCTCAGTCAGACCGAGTAGTAACATTTGGCAAGACGCTCCTCGGGGCGCGTCTTGCTTGGACCTCTCTCCTGGAGGCGCTCAGTTAGACCGAGTAGTGACATGTGGCAAGACGCTCCTCGGGGCGCGTCTTGCTTCGGCCTCTCTCCTGGAGGCGCTCAGTCAGACCGAGTGCTTACATAAGGCAAGACGCTCCTCGGGGCGCGTCTTGTTGGGGTCTCTCTCCTGGAGGTGCTCAATCAGACCCAGTGGTGACACGTGGCAAGACGCTCCTCTGGGCGCGTCTTGCTTGGGCCTCTCTCCTGGAGGAGCTCAGTCAGACCCAGTGGTGACATGTGGCAAGACGCTCCTCGGGGCGCATCTTGCTTGGGCCTCTCTCCTGGAGGCGCTAAGTCAGACCCAGTGTTGACACGTGGCAAGACGCTCCTCGGGGTGCGTCTTGCTTGGGCCTCTCTCCTGGAGGCGCTCAGTCAGACACAGTGTTGACATGTGGCAAGACACTCCTCGGGGCGCGTCTTGCTTGGGCTTCTCTCATGGAGGCCCTCAGTAAGACCCATTGTTGACATGTGGAAAGAAGCTCCTCGGGGCGCGTCTTGCTTTGGCTTCTCTCCTGGAGCCCCTCAGTCAGACCCATTGTTGACATGTGGCAAGACGCTCCTCGGGGCGCGTATTGCTTGGGCCTCTCTCCTGGGTGCCCTCTGTGAGACCCAGTGTTGACATGTGGCAAGACTCTCCTCGGGGCGCGTCTTGCTTGGACCTCTCTCCTGGAGGCGCTCATTCAGACCGAGTAGTGACATGTGGCAAGACGCTCCTCGGGGCGCGTCTTGCTTGGGCCTCTCTCCTGGAGGCCCTCAGTCAGACCCATTGTTGACATGTGGCAAGACGCTCCTCGGGGCGCTTCTTGCTTGGGCCTCTCTCCTGGAGGCGCTCAGTCAGACCGAGTGCTGACATGTGGCAAGACGCTCCTCGGGGCGCGTCTTGCTTGGGCCTCTCTCCTGGAGGAGCTCAGTCAGACCCAGTGGTGACACGTGGCAAGACGCTCCTCGGGGCGCATCTTGCTTGGGCCTCTCTCCTGGAGGCGCTAAGTCAGACCCAGTGTTGACACGTGGCAAGACGCTCCTCGGGGCGCGTCTTGCTTGGGCCTCTCTCCTGGAGGCGCTCAGTCAGACACAGTGTTGACATGTGGCAAGACACTCCTCGGGGCGCGTCTTGCTTGGGCTTCTCTCATGGAGGCCCTCAGTAAGACCCCTTGTTGACATGTGGAAAGAAGCTCCTCGGGGCGCGTCTTGCTTTGGCTTCTCTGCTGGAGCCCCTCAGTCAGACCCATTGTTGACATGTGGCAAGACGCTCCTCGGGGCGCGTATTGCTTGGGCCTCTCTCCTGGATGCCCTCAATCAGACCCATTGTTGACATGTGGCAAGACGCTCCTCGGGGCGCTTCTTGCTTGGGCCGCTCTCCTGGAGGCGCTCAGTCAGACCGAGTGCTGACATGTGGCAAGACGCTCCTCGGGGCGCGTCTTGCTGGGGCCTCTCTCCTGGAGGCGCTCAGTCAGACCCAGTGTTGACATGTGTCAAGACGCTCCTCGGGCGTTTCTTGCTTGCGCCTCTCTCCTGGAGGCGCTCAGTCAGACCCAGAGGTGACCTGTGGCAAGACGCTCCTCGGGCCTCTCTCCTGGAGGCGCTCAGTCTGACTCAGTGTTGACATGTGTCAAGACGCTCCTCGGGGCGCTTCTTGCTTGGGCCTCTCTCCTGGAGGCGCTCAGTCAGACCCAGAGGTGACATGTGGCAAGACGCTCCTCGGGCCTCTCTCCTGGAGGCGCTCGGTCAGACCCAGTGTTGACATGTGGCAAGACGCTCCTCGGGGCGCGTCTTGCTTGGGCCTCTCTCCTGGAGGCCCTCTGTCAGACCCAGTGTTGACATGTGGCAAGACGCTCCTCCGGGCGCATCTTGCTTGGGCCTCTCTCCTGGAGGCCCTCAGTCAGACAAATTGTTGACATGTGGCAAGACGCTCCTCGGGGCGCGTCTTGCTTGGTTCTCTCTCCTGGAGGCGCTCAGTCAGACCGAGTGCTGACATAAGGCAAGACGCTCCTCGGGGCGCGTCTTGCTGGGGCCTCTCTCCTCGAGGCGCTCAGTCAGACCCAGTGCTGACATGTGGCAAGACGCTCACCGGGGCGCGTCTTGCTTGGGCCTCTCTCCTGGAGGCGCTCAGTCAGACTGAGTAGTGACATGTGGCCTGACGCTCCTCGGGGCGCGTCTTGCTTGGGCCTCTCTCCTGGAGGCCCTCTGTCAGACCCAGTGTTGACATGTGTCAAGACGCTCCTCGGGGCGCGTCTTGCTTGGGCTTCTCTCCTGGAGGCCCTCAGTAAGACCCATTGTTGACATGTGGCAAGACGCTCCTCGGGGCGCGTCTTGCTTGGGCCTCTCTCATGGAGGCCCTCTGTCAGACCCAGTGTTGACATGTGTCAAGACACTCCTCGGGGCGCGTCTTGCTTTGGCCTCTCTCCTGGAGGCGCTCAGTCAGATCGAGTGCTGACATGTGGCAGGAAGCTCCTCGGGGCGCGTCTTGCTTGGGCTTCTCTCCTGGAGGCCCTCAGTAAGACCCATTGTTGACATGTGGCAAGACGCTCCTCGGGGCGCTTCTTGCTTGGGCCTCTCTCCTGGAGGCGCTCAGTCAGACTGAGTAGTGACATGTGGCCTGACGCTCCTTGGGGCGCGTGTTGCTTGGGCCTCTCTCCTGGAGGCGCTCAGTCAGACCAAGTGGTGTCATGTGGCAAGACGCTCCTCGGGGCGCGTCTTGCTTGGGCTTCTCTCCTGGAGGCGCTCAGAAAGACCCAGTGTTGACATGTGACAAGACGCTCCTCGGGGCGCGTCTTGCTTGGGCCTCTGTCCTGGAGGCACTCAGTCAGAACCAGAGGTGACATGTGGCAAGACGCTCCTCGGGGCGCGTCTTGCTTGGGCCTCTCTCCTGGAGGCCCTCTGTCAGACCCAGTGTTGACATGTGGCAAGACGCTCCTCCGGGCGCATCTTGCTTGGGCCTCTCTCCTGGAGGCCCTCAGTCAGACCCATTGTTGACATGTGGCAAGACGCTCCTCAGGGCGCGTCTTGCTTGGGCCTTTCCCCTGGAGGCGCTCAGTCAGACCGAGTGCTGACATAAGGCAAGACGCTCCTCGGGGCGCGTCTTGCTGGGGCCTCTCTCCTGGAGGCGCTCAGTCAGACCCAGTGTTGACATGTGGCAAGACGCTCCACGGGGCGCGTCTTGCTTGGGCCTCTCTCCTGGAGGCGCTCAGTCAGACACAGTGGTGACACGTGGAAAGACGCTCCTCGGGGCACATCTTGCTTGGGCCTCTCTCCTGGAGGCGCTCAGTCAGACCCAGTGTTGACACGTGGCAAGACGCTCCTCGTGGCGCGTCTTGCTTGGGCCTCTCTCCTGGAGGCGCTCAGTCAGACCCAGTGTTGGCATGTGGCAAGACACTCCTCGGGGCGCGTCTTGGTTGGGCCTCTCTCCTGGAGGCGCTCATTAAGACCCAGTGGTGACATGTGGCAAGACGCTCCTCGGGGCGCGTATTGCTTCGGCCTCTCTCCTGAATGCCCTCTGTCAGACCGAGTGTTGACATGTGGCAAGACTCTCCTCGGGGCGCGTCTTGCTTGGGCTTCTCTCATGGAGGCCCTCAGTCCGACCCAGTGTTGACATATGTCAAGGCGCTCCTCGGGGCATGTCTTGCTTGGGCCTCTCTCCTGGAGACCCTCAGTCAGACCCATTGTTGACATGTGGCAAGACGCTCCTCGGGGCAAGTCTTGCTTGGGCCTCTCTCCTGGAGGCGCTCAGTCAGACCGAGTAGTGACATGTGGCAAGACGCTCCTCGGGGCGCGTCTTGCTTGGACCTCCCTCCTGGAGGCGCTCAGTCAGACCGAGTAGTAACATTTGGCAAGACGCTCCTCGGGGCGCGTCTTGCTTGGACCTCTCTCCTGGAGGCGCTCAGTTAGACCGAGTAGTGACATGTGGCAAGACGCTCCTCGGGGCGCGTCTTGCTTCGGCCTCTCTCCTGGAGGCGCTCAGTCAGACCGAGTGCTTACATAAGGCAAGACGCTCCTCGGGGCGCGTCTTGTTGGGGTCTCTCTCCTGGAGGTGCTCAATCAGACCCAGTGGTGACACGTGGCAAGACGCTCCTCTGGGCGCGTCTTGCTTGGGCCTCTCTCCTGGAGGAGCTCAGTCAGACCCAGTGGTGACATGTGGCAAGACGCTCCTCGGGGCGCATCTTGCTTGGGCCTCTCTCCTGGAGGCGCTAAGTCAGACCCAGTGTTGACACGTGGCAAGACGCTCCTCGGGGTGCGTCTTGCTTGGGCCTCTCTCCTGGAGGCGCTCAGTCAGACACAGTGTTGACATGTGGCAAGACACTCCTCGGGGCGCGTCTTGCTTGGGCTTCTCTCATGGAGGCCCTCAGTAAGACCCATTGTTGACATGTGGAAAGAAGCTCCTCGGGGCGCGTCTTGCTTTGGCTTCTCTCCTGGAGCCCCTCAGTCAGACCCATTGTTGACATGTGGCAAGACGCTCCTCGGGGCGCGTATTGCTTGGGCCTCTCTCCTGGGTGCCCTCTGTGAGACCCAGTGTTGACATGTGGCAAGACTCTCCTCGGGGCGCGTCTTGCTTGGACCTCTCTCCTGGAGGCGCTCATTCAGACCGAGTAGTGACATGTGGCAAGACGCTCCTCGGGGCGCGTCTTGCTTGGGCCTCTCTCCTGGAGGCCCTCAGTCAGACCCATTGTTGACATGTGGCAAGACGCTCCTCGGGGCGCTTCTTGCTTGGGCCTCTCTCCTGGAGGCGCTCAGTCAGACCGAGTGCTGACATGTGGCAAGACGCTCCTCGGGGCGCGTCTTGCTTGGGCCTCTCTCCTGGAGGAGCTCAGTCAGACCCAGTGGTGACACGTGGCAAGACGCTCCTCGGGGCGCATCTTGCTTGGGCCTCTCTCCTGGAGGCGCTAAGTCAGACCCAGTGTTGACACGTGGCAAGACGCTCCTCGGGGCGCGTCTTGCTTGGGCCTCTCTCCTGGAGGCGCTCAGTCAGACACAGTGTTGACATGTGGCAAGACACTCCTCGGGGCGCGTCTTGCTTGGGCTTCTCTCATGGAGGCCCTCAGTAAGACCCCTTGTTGACATGTGGAAAGAAGCTCCTCGGGGCGCGTCTTGCTTTGGCTTCTCTGCTGGAGCCCCTCAGTCAGACCCATTGTTGACATGTGGCAAGACGCTCCTCGGGGCGCGTATTGCTTGGGCCTCTCTCCTGGATGCCCTCAGTCAGACCCATTGTTGACATGTGGCAAGACGCTCCTCGGGGCGCTTCTTGCTTGGGCCGCTCTCCTGGAGGCGCTCAGTCAGACCGAGTGCTGACATGTGGCAAGACGCTCCTCGGGGCGCGTCTTGCTGGGGCCTCTCTCCTGGAGGCGCTCAGTCAGACCCAGTGTTGACATGTGTCAAGACGCTCCTCGGGCGTTTCTTGCTTGCGCCTCTCTCCTGGAGGCGCTCAGTCAGACCCAGAGGTGACCTGTGGCAAGACGCTCCTCGGGCCTCTCTCCTGGAGGCGCTCAGTCTGACTCAGTGTTGACATGTGTCAAGACGCTCCTCGGGGCGCTTCTTGCTTGGGCCTCTCTCCTGGAGGCGCTCAGTCAGACCCAGAGGTGACATGTGGCAAGACGCTCCTCGGGCCTCTCTCCTGGAGGCGCTCGGTCAGACCCAGTGTTGACATGTGGCAAGACGCTCCTCGGGGCGCGTCTTGCTTGGGCCTCTCTCCTGGAGGCCCTCTGTCAGACCCAGTGTTGACATGTGGCAAGACGCTCCTCCGGGCGCATCTTGCTTGGGCCTCTCTCCTGGAGGCCCTCAGTCAGACAAATTGTTGACATGTGGCAAGACGCTCCTCGGGGCGCGTCTTGCTTGGTTCTCTCTCCTGGAGGCGCTCAGTCAGACCGAGTGCTGACATAAGGCAAGACGCTCCTCGGGGCGCGTCTTGCTGGGGCCTCTCTCCTGGAGGCGCTCAGTCAGACCCAGTGCTGACATGTGGCAAGACGCTCACCGGGGCGCGTCTTGCTTGGGCCTCTCTCCTGGAGGCGCTCAGTCAGACTGAGTAGTGACATGTGGCCTGACGCTCCTCGGGGCGCGTCTTGCTTGGGCCTCTCTCCTGGAGGCCCTCTGTCAGACCCAGTGTTGACATGTGTCAAGACGCTCCTCGGGGCGCGTCTTGCTTGGGCTTCTCTCCTGGAGGCCCTCAGTAAGACCCATTGTTGACATGTGGCAAGACGCTCCTCGGGGCGCGTCTTGCTTGGGCCTCTCTCATGGAGGCCCTCTGTCAGACCCAGTGTTGACATGTGTCAAGACACTCCTCGGGGCGCGTCTTGCTTTGGCCTCTCTCCTGGAGGCGCTCAGTCAGATCGAGTGCTGACATGTGGCAGGAAGCTCCTCGGGGCGCGTCTTGCTTGGGCTTCTCTCCTGGAGGCCCTCAGTAAGACCCATTGTTGACATGTGGCAAGACGCTCCTCGGGGCGCTTCTTGCTTGGGCCTCTCTCCTGGAGGCGCTCAGTCAGACTGAGTAGTGACATGTGGCCTGACGCTCCTTGGGGCGCGTGTTGCTTGGGCCTCTCTCCTGGAGGCGCTCAGTCAGACCAAGTGGTGTCATGTGGCAAGACGCTCCTCGGGGCGCGTCTTGCTTGGGCTTCTCTCCTGGAGGCGCTCAGAAAGACCCAGTGTTGACATGTGACAAGACGCTCCTCGGGGCGCGTCTTGCTTGGGCCTCTGTCCTGGAGGCACTCAGTCAGAACCAGAGGTGACATGTGGCAAGACGCTCCTCGGGGCGCGTCTTGCTTGGGCCTCTCTCCTGGAGGCCCTCTGTCAGACCCAGTGTTGACATGTGGCAAGACGCTCCTCCGGGCGCATCTTGCTTGGGCCTCTCTCCTGGAGGCCCTCAGTCAGACCCATTGTTGACATGTGGCAAGACGCTCCTCAGGGTGCGTCTTGCTTGGGCCTTTCCCCTGGAGGCGCTCAGTCAGACCGAGTGCTGACATAAGGCAAGACGCTCCTCGGGGCGCGTCTTGCTGGGGCCTCTCTCCTGGAGGCGCTCAGTCAGACCCAGTGCTGACATGTGGCAAGACGCTCCTCGGGGCGCGTCTTGCTTGGGCCTCTCTCCTGGAGGCGCTCAGTCAGACTGAGTAGTGACATGTGGCCTGACGCTCCTCGGGGCGCGTCTTGCTTGGGCCTCTCTCCTGGAGGCGCTCAGTCAGACCCAGTGGTGACATGTGGCAAGACACTCCTCTGGGCGCGTCTTGCTTGGGCCTCTCTCCTGGAGGCCCTCAGTCAGACCCATTGTTGACATGTGGCAAGACGCTCCTCAGGGCGCGTCTTGCTTGGGCCTTTCCCCTGGAGGCGCTCAGTCAGACCGAGTGCTGACATAAGGCAAGACGCTCCTCGGGGCGCGTCTTGCTGGGGCCTCTCTCCTGGAGGCGCTCAGTCAGACCCAGTGCTGACATGTGGCAAGACGCTCCTCGGGGCGCGTCTTGCTTGGGCCTCTCTCCTGGAGGTGCTCAGTCAGACTGAATAGTGACATGTGGCCTGACGCTCCTCGGGGCGCGTCTTGCTTGGGCCTCTCTCCTGGAGGCGCTCAGTCAGACCCAGTGGTGACATGTGGCAAGACACTCCTCTGGGCGCGTCTTGCTTGGGCCTCTCTCCTGGAGGCACTCTGTCAGACCCAGTGTTGACATGTGTCAAGACGCTCCTCGGGGCGCGTCTTGCTTTGGCTTCTCTCCTGGAGCCCCTCAGTCAGACCCATTGTTGACATGTGGCAAGACGCTCCTCGGGGCGCGTATTGCTTGGGCCTCTCTCCTGGATGCCCTCTGTCAGACCCAGTGTTGACATGTGGCAAGACTCTCCTCGGGGCGCGTCTTGCTTGGACCTCTCTCCTGGAGGCGCTCATTCAGACCGAGTAGTGACATGTGGCAAGACGCTCCTCGGGGCGCGTCTTGCTTGGGCCTCTCTCCTGGAGGCCCTCAGTCAGACCCATTGTTGACATGTGGCAAGACGCTCCTCGGGGCGCTTCTTGCTTGGGCCTCTCTCCTGGAGGCGCTCAGTCAGACCGAGTGCTGACATGTGGCAAGACGCTCCTCGGGGCGCGTCTTGCTTGGGCCTCTCACCTGGAGGAGCTCAGTCAGACCCAGTGGTGACACGTGGCAAGACGCTCCTCGGGGCGCATCTTGCTTGGGCCTCTCTCCTGGAGGCGCTAAGTCAGACCCAGTGTTGACACGTGGCAAGACGCTCCTCGGGGCGCGTCTTGCTTGGGCCTCTCTCCTGGAGGCGCTCAGTCAGACACAGTGTTGACATGTGGCAAGACACTCCTCGGGGCGCGTCTTGCTTGGGCTTCTCTCATGGAGGCCCTCAGTAAGACCCATTGTTGACATGTGGAAAGAAGCTCCTCGGGGCGCGTCTTGCTTTGGCTTCTCTGCTGGAGCCCCTCAGTCAGACCCATTGTTGACATGTGGCAAGACGCTCCTCGGGGCGCGTATTGCTTGGGCCTCTCTCCTGGATGCCCTCAGTCAGACCCATTGTTGACATGTGGCAAGACGCTCCTCGGGGCGCTTCTTGCTTGGGCCGCTCTCCTGGAGGCGCTCAGTCAGACCGAGTGCTGACATGTGGCAAGACGCTCCTCGGGGCGCGTCTTGCTGGGGCCTCTCTCCTGGAGGCGCTCAGTCAGACCCAGTGTTGACATGTGTCAAGACGCTCCTCGGGCGTTTCTTGCTTGCGCCTCTCTCCTGGAGGCGCTCAGTCAGACCCAGAGGTGACCTGTGGCAAGACGCTCCTCGGGCCTCTCTCCTGGAGGCGCTCAGTCTGACTCAGTGTTGACATGTGTCAAGACGCTCCTCGGGGCGCTTCTTGCTTGGGCCTCTCTCCTGGAGGCGCTCAGTCAGACCCAGAGGTGACATGTGGCAAGACGCTCCTCGGGCCTCTCTCCTGGAGGCGCTCGGTCAGACCCAGTGTTGACATGTGGCAAGACGCTCCTCGGGGCGCGTCTTGCTTGGGCCTCTCTCCTGGAGGCCCTCTGTCAGACCCAGTGTTGACATGTGGCAAGACGCTCCTCCGGGCGCATCTTGCTTGGGCCTCTCTCCTGGAGGCCCTCAGTCAGACAAATTGTTGACATGTGGCAAGACGCTCCTCGGGGCGCGTCTTGCTTGGTTCTCTCTCCTGGAGGCGCTCAGTCAGACCGAGTGCTGACATAAGGCAAGACGCTCCTCGGGGCGCGTCTTGCTGGGGCCTCTCTCCTGGAGGCGCTCAGTCAGACCCAGTGCTGACATGTGGCAAGACGCTCACCGGGGCGCGTCTTGCTTGGGCCTCTCTCCTGGAGGCGCTCAGTCAGACTGAGTAGTGACATGTGGCCTGACGCTCCTCGGGGCGCGTCTTGCTTGGGCCTCTCTCCTGGAGGCCCTCTGTCAGACCCAGTGTTGACATGTGTCAAGACGCTCCTCGGGGCGCGTCTTGCTTGGGCTTCTCTCCTGGAGGCCCTCAGTAAGACCCATTGTTGACATGTGGCAAGACGCTCCTCGGGGCGCGTCTTGCTTGGGCCTCTCTCATGGAGGCCCTCTGTCAGACCCAGTGTTGACATGTGTCAAGACACTCCTCGGGGCGCGTCTTGCTTTGGCCTCTCTCCTGGAGGCGCTCAGTCAGATCGAGTGCTGACATGTGGCAGGAAGCTCCTCGGGGCGCGTCTTGCTTGGGCTTCTCTCCTGGAGGCCCTCAGTAAGACCCATTGTTGACATGTGGCAAGACGCTCCTCGGGGCGCGTCTTGCTTGGGCCTCTCTCCTGGAGGCGCTCAGTCAGACTGAGTAGTGACATGTGGCCTGACGCTCCTTGGGGCGCGTGTTGCTTGGGCCTCTCTCCTGGAGGCGCTCAGTCAGACCCAGTGTTGGCATGTGGCAAGACACTCCTCGGGGCGCGTCTTGGTTGGGCCTCTCTCCTGGAGGCGCTCATTCAGACCCAGTGGTGACATGTGGCAAGACGCTCCTCGGGGCGCGTATTGCTTCGGCCTCTCTCCTGAATGCCCTCTGTCAGACCGAGTGTTGACATGTGGCAAGACTCTCCTCGGGGCGCGTCTTGCTTGGGCTTCTCTCATGGAGGCCCTCAGTCCGACCCAGTGTTGACATATGTCAAGACGCTCCTCGGGGCTTGTCTTGCTTGAGCCTCTCTACTGGAGGCGCTCAGTCAGACCCAGTGTTGACATGTGGCAAGACGCTCCTCTGGGCGCGTCTTGCTTGGGCTTCTCTCCTGGAGACCCTCAGTCAGACCCTTTGTTGACATGTGGCAAGACGCTCCTCGGGGCAAGTCTTGCTTGGGCCTCTCTCCTGGAGGCGCTCAGTCAGACCGAGTAGTGACATGTGGCCTGATGCTCCTCGGGGCGCGTCTTGCTTGGGCCTCTCTCCTGGAGGCGCTCAGTCAGACCCAGTGGTGACATGTGGCAAGACGCTCCTCGGGGCGCGTATTGCTTCGGCCTCTCTCCTGAATGCCCTCTGTCAGACCGAGTGTTGACATGTGGCAAGACTCTCCTCGGGGCGCGTCTTGCTTGGGCTTCTCTCGTGGAGGCCCTCAGTCCGACCCAGTGTTGACATATGTCAAGACGCTCCTCGGGGCGTGTCTTGCTTGGGCCTCTCTACTGGAGGCGCTCAGTCAGACCCAGTGTTGACATGTGGCAAGACGCTCCTCTGGGCGCGTCTTGCTTGGGCTTCTCTCCTGGAGACCCTCAGTCAGACCCATTGTTGACATGTGGCAAGACGCTCCTCGGGGCAAGTCTTGCTTGGGCCTCTCTCCTGGAGGCGCTCAGTCAGACTGAGTAGTGACATGTGGCCTGACGCTCCTCGGGGCGCGTCTTGCTTGGGCCTCTCTCCTGGAGGCGCTCAGTCAGACCCAGTGGTGACATGTGGCAAGACACTCCTCGGGGCGCGTCTTGCTTGGGCTTCTCTCCTGGAGGCCCTCAGTCAGACCCATTGTTGACATGTGGCAAGACGCTCCTCGGGGCGCGTCTTGCTTGGGCTTCTCTCCTGGAGGCGCTCAGACAGACCCAGTGTTGACATGTGACAAGAGGCTCCTCGGGGCACGTCTTGCTTGGGCCTCTCTCCTGGAGGCGCTCAGTCAGAACCCGAGGTGACATGTGGCAAGACGCTCCTCGGGATGCGTCTTGCTTGGGCCTCTCTCCTGGAGGCCCTCTGTCAGACCCAGTGTTGACATGTGGCAAGACGCTCCTCCGGGCGCATCTTGCTTGGGCCTCTCTCATGGAGGCCCTCAGACAGACCCAGTGTTGACATGTGGCAAGACGCTCCTCGGGGCGCGTCTTGCTTGGGCCTCTCTCTTGGAGGCGCTCAGTCAGACCCAGTGCTGACATAAGGCAAGACGCTCCTCGGGGCGCGTCTTGCTGGGGCCTCTCTCCTGGAGGCGCTCAGTCAGACCCAGTGCTGACATGTGGCAAGACGCTCCTCGGGGCGCGTCTTGCTTGGGCCTCTCTCCTGGAGGCGCTCAGTCAGACCCAGTGTTGACATGTGGCAAGATGCTCATTGGGGCGCGTCTTGCTTGGGCCTCTCTCCTGGAGGCGCTCAGTCAGACCCAGTGTTGACATGTGGCAAGACGCTCCACGGGGCGCGTCTTGCTTGGGCCTCTCTCCTGGAGGCGCTCAGTCAGACACAGTGGTGACACGTGGAAAGACGCTCCTCGGGGCACATCTTGCTTGGGCCTCTCTCCTGGAGGCGCTCAGTCAGACCCAGTGTTGACACGTGGCAAGACGCTCCTCGTGGCGCGTCTTGCTTGGGCCTCTCTCCTGGAGGCGCTCAGTCAGACCCAGTGTTGGCATGTGGCAAGACACTCCTCGGGGCGCGTCTTGGTTGGGCCTCTCTCCTGGAGGCGCTCATTAAGACCCAGTGGTGACATGTGGCAAGACGCTCCTCGGGGCGCGTAATCCTTCGGCCTCTCTCCTGAATGCCCTCTGTCAGACCGAGTGTTGACATGTGGCAAGACTCTCCTCGGGGCGCGTCTTGCTTGGGCTTCTCTCATGGAGGCCCTCAGTCCGACCCAGTGTTGACATATGTCAAGGCGCTCCTCGGGGCATGTGTTGCTTGGGCCTCTCTCCTGGAGACCCTCAGTCAGACCCATTGTTGACATGTGGCAAGACGCTCCTCGGGGCAAGTCTTGCTTGGGCCTCTCTCCTGGAGGCGCTCAGTCAGACCGAGTAGTGACATGTGGCAAGACGCTCCTCGGGGCGCGTCTTGCTTGGACCTCCCTCCTGGAGGCGCTCAGTCAGACCGAGTAGTAACATTTGGCAAGACGCTCCTCGGGGCGCGTCTTGCTTGGACCTCTCTCCTGGAGGCGCTCAGTTAGACCGAGTAGTGACATGTGGCAAGACGCTCCTCGGGGCGCGTCTTGCTTCGGCCTCTCTCCTGGAGGCGCTCAGTCAGACCGAGTGCTGACATAAGGCAAGACGCTCCTCGGGGCGCGTCTTGCTGGGGTCTCTCTCCTGGAGGTGCTCAATCAGACCCAGTGGTGACACGTGGCAAGACGCTCCTCTGGGCGCGTCTTGCTTGGGCCTCTCTCCTGGAGGAGCTCAGTCAGACCCAGTGGTGACATGTGGCAAGACGCTCCTCGGGGCGCATCTTGCTTGGGCCTCTCTCCTGGAGGCGCTAAGTCAGACCCAGTGTTGACACGTGGCAAGACGCTCCTCGGGGTGCGTCTTGCTTGGGCCTCTCTCCTGGAGGCGCTCAGTCAGACACAGTGTTGACATGTGGCAAGACACTCCTCGGGGCGCGTCTTGCTTGGGCTTCTCTCATGGAGGCCCTCAGTAAGACCCATTGTTGACATGTGGAAAGAAGCTCCTCGGGGCGCGTCTTGCTTTGGCTTCTCTCCTGGAGCCCCTCAGTCAGACCCATTGTTGACATGTGGCAAGACGCTCCTCGGGGCGCGTATTGCTTGGGCCTCTCTCCTGGGTGCCCTCTGTCAGACCCAGTGTTGACATGTGGCAAGACTCTCCTCGGGGCGCGTCTTGCTTGGACCTCTCTCCTGGAGGCGCTCATTCAGACCGAGTAGTGACATGTGGCAAGACGCTCCTCGGGGCGCGTCTTGCTTGGGCCTCTCTCCTGGAGGCCCTCAGTCAGACCCATTGTTGACATGTGGCAAGACGCTCCTCGGGGCGCTTCTTGCTTGGGCCTCTCTCCTGGAGGCGCTCAGTCAGACCGAGTGCTGACATGTGGCAAGACGCTCCTCGGGGCGCGTCTTGCTTGGGCCTCTCTCCTGGAGGAGCTCAGTCAGACCCAGTGGTGACACGTGGCAAGACGCTCCTCGGGGCGCATCTTGCTTGGGCCTCTCTCCTGGAGGCGCTAAGTCAGACCCAGTGTTGACACGTGGCAAGACGCTCCTCGTGGCGCGTCTTGCTTGGGCCTCTCTCCTGGAGGCGCTCAGTCAGACACAGTGTTGACATGTGGCAAGACACTCCTCGGGGCGCGTCTTGCTTGGGCTTCTCTCATGGAGGCCCTCAGTAAGACCCATTGTTGACATGTGGAAAGAAGCTCCTCGGGGCGCGTCTTGCTTTGGCTTCTCTGCTGGAGCCCCTCAGTCAGACCCATTGTTGACATGTGGCAAGACGCTCCTCGGGGCGCGTATTGCTTGGGCCTCTCTCCTGGATGCCCTCAGTCAGACCCATTGTTGACATGTGGCAAGACGCTCCTCGGGGCGCTTCTTGCTTGGGCCGCTCTCCTGGAGGCGCTCAGTCAGACCGAGTGCTGACATGTGGCAAGACGCTCCTCGGGGCGCGTCTTGCTGGGGCCTCTCTCCTGGAGGCGCTCAGTCAGACCCAGTGTTGACATGTGTCAAGACGCTCCTCGGGCGTTTCTTGCTTGCGCCTCTCTCCTGGAGGCGCTCAGTCAGACCCAGAGGTGACCTGTGGCAAGACGCTCCTCGGGCCTCTCTCCTGGAGGCGCTCAGTCTGACTCAGTGTTGACATGTGTCAAGACGCTCCTCGGGGCGCTTCTTGCTTGGGCCTCTCTCCTGGAGGCGCTCAGTCAAACCCAGAGGTGACATGTGGCAAGACGCTCCTCGTGCCTCTCTCCTGGAGGCGCTCGGTCAGACCCAGTGTTGACATGTGGCAAGACGCTCCTCGGGGCGCGTCTTGCTTGGGCCTCTCTCCTGGAGGCCCTCTGTCAGACCCAGTGTTGACATGTGGCAAGACGCTCCTCCGGGCGCATCTTGCTTGGGCCTCTCTCCTGGAGGCCCTCAGTCAGACAAATTGTTGACATGTGGCAAGACGCTCCTCGGGGCGCGTCTTGCTTGGTTCTCTCTCCTGGAGGCGCTCAGTCAGACCGAGTGCTGACATAAGGCAAGACGCTCCTCGGGGCGCGTCTTGCTGGGGCCTCTCTCCTGGAGGCGCTCAGTCAGACCCAGTGCTGACATGTGGCAAGACGCTCCTCGGGGCGCGTCTTGCTTGGGCCTCTCTCCTGGAGGCGCTCAGTCAGACTGAGTAGTGACATGTGGCCTGACGCTCCTCGGGGCGCGTCTTGCTTGGGCCTCTCTCCTGGAGGCCCTCTGTCAGACCCAGTGTTGACATGTGTCAAGACGCTCCTCGGGGCGCGTCTTGCTTGGGCTTCTCTCCTGGAGGCCCTCAGTAAGACCCATTGTTGACATGTGGCAAGACGCTCCTCGGGGCGCGTCTTGCTTGGGCCTCTCTCATGGAGGCCCTCTGTCAGACCCAGTGTTGACATGTGTCAAGACACTCCTCGGGGCGCGTCTTGCTTTGGCCTCTCTCCTGGAGGCGCTCAGTCAGATCGAGTGCTGACATGTGGCAGGAAGCTCCTCGGGGCGCGTCTTGCTTGGGCTTCTCTCCTGGAGGCCCTCAGTAAGACCCATTGTTGACATGTGGCAAGACGCTCCTCGGGGCGCTTCTTGCTTGGGCCTCTCTCCTGGAGGCGCTCAGTCAGACTGAGTAGTGACATGTGGCCTGACGCTCCTTGGGGCGCGTGTTGCTTGGGCCTCTCTCCTGGAGGCGCTCAGTCAGACCAAGTGGTGTCATGTGGCAAGACGCTCCTCGGGGCGCGTCTTGCTTGGGCTTCTCTCCTGGAGGCGCTCAGAAAGACCCAGTGTTGACATGTGACAAGACGCTCCTCGGGGCGCGTCTTGCTTGGGCCTCTGTCCTGGAGGCGCTCAGTCAGAACCAGAGGTGACATGTGGCAAGACGCTCCTCGGGGCGCGTCTTGCTTGGGCCTCTCTCCTGGAGGCCCTCTGTCAGACCCAGTGTTGACATGTGGCAAGGCGCTCCTCCGGGCGCATCTTGCTTGGGCCTCTCTCCTGGAGGCCCTCAGTCAGACCCATTGTTGACATGTGGCAAGACGCTCCTCAGGGCGCGTCTTGCTTGGGCCTTTCCCCTGGAGGCGCTCAGTATGACCGAGTGCTGACATAAGGCAAGACGCTCCTCGGGGCGCGTCTTGCTGGGGCCTCTCTCCTGGAGGCGCTCAGTCAGACCCAGTGCTGACATGTGGCAAGACGCTCCTCGGGGCGCGTCTTGCTTTGGCCTCTCTCCTGGAGGCGCTCAGTCAGACTGAGTAGTGACATGTGGCCTGACGCTCCTCGGGGCGCGTCTTGCTTGGGCCTCTCTCCTGGAGGCGCTCAGTCAGACCAGGTGGTGACATGTGGCAAGACACTCCTCTGGGCGCGTCTTGCTTGGGCCTCTCTCCTGGAGGCCCTCAGTCAGACCCATTGTTGACATGTGGCAAGACGCTCCTCGGGGCGCGTATTGCTTGGGCCTCTCTCCTGGATGCCCTCTGTCAGACCCAGTGTTGACATGTGGCAAGACTCTCCTCGGGGCGCGTCTTGCTTGGACCTCTCTCCTGGAGGCGCTCATTCAGACCGAGTAGTGACATGTGGCAAGACGCTCCTCGGGGCGCGTCTTGCTTGGGCCTCTCTCCTGGAGGCCCTCAGTCAGACCCATTGTTGACATGTGGCAAGACGCTCCTCGGGGCGCTTCTTGCTTGGGCCTCTCTCCTGGAGGCGCTCAGTCAGACCGAGTGCTGACATGTGGCAAGACGCTCCTCGGGGCGCGTCTTGCTTGGGCCTCTCTCCTGGAGGAGCTCAGTCAGACCCAGTGGTGACACGTGGCAAGACGCTCCTCGGGGCGCATCTTGCTTGGGCCTCTCTCCTGGAGGCGCTAAGTCAGACCCAGTGTTGACACGTGGCAAGACGCTCCTCGGGGCGCGTCTTGCTTGGGCCTCTCTCCTGGAGGCGCTCAGTCAGACACAGTGTTGACATGTGGCAAGACACTCCTCGGGGCGCGTCTTGCTTGGGCTTCTCTCATGGAGGCCCTCAGTAAGACCCATTGTTGACATGTGGAAAGAAGCTCCTCGGGGCGCGTCTTGCTTTGGCTTCTCTGCTGGAGCCCCTCAGTCAGACCCATTGTTGACATGTGGCAAGACGCTCCTCGGGGCGCGTATTGCTTGGGCCTCTCTCCTGGATGCCCTCAGTCAGACCCATTGTTGACATGTGGCAAGACGCTCCTCGGGGCGCTTCTTGCTTGGGCCGCTCTCCTGGAGGCGCTCAGTCAGACCGAGTGCTGACATGTGGCAAGACGCTCCTCGGGGCGCATCTTGCTGGGGCCTCTCTCCTGGAGGCGCTCAGTCAGACCCAGTGTTGACATGTGTCAAGACGCTCCTCGGGCGTTTCTTGCTTGCGCCTCTCTCCTGGAGGCGCTCAGTCAGACCCAGAGGTGACCTGTGGCAAGACGCTCCTCGGGCCTCTCTCCTGGAGGCGCTCAGTTTGACTCAGTGTTGACATGTGTCAAGACGCTCCTCGGGGCGCTTCTTGCTTGGGCCTCTCTCCTGGAGGCGCTCAGTCAGACCCAGAGGTGACATGTGGCAAGACGCTCCTCGGGCCTCTCTCCTGGAGGCGCTCGGTCAGACCCAGTGTTGACATGTGGCAAGACGCTCCTCGGGGCGCGTCTTGCTTGGGCCTCTCTCCTGGAGGCCCTCTGTCAGACCCAGTGTTGACATGTGGCAAGACGCTCCTCCGGGCGCATCTTGCTTGGGCCTCTCTCCTGGAGGCCCTCAGTCAGACAAATTGTTGACATGTGGCAAGACGCTCCTCGGGGCGCGTCTTGCTTGGTTCTCTCTCCTGGAGGCGCTCAGTCAGACCGAGTGCTGACATAAGGCAAGACGCTCCTCGGGGCGCGTCTTGCTGGGGCCTCTCTCCTGGAGGCGCTCAGTCAGACCCAGTGCTGACATGTGGCAAGACGCTCACCGGGGCGCGTCTTGCTTGGGCCTCTCTCCTGGAGGCGCTCAGTCAGACTGAGTAGTGACATGTGGCCTGACGCTCCTCGGGGCGCGTCTTGCTTGGGCCTCTCTCCTGGAGGCCCTCTGTCAGACCCAGTGTTGACATGTGTCAAGACGCTCCTCGGGGCGCGTCTTGCTTGGGCTTCTCTCCTGGAGGCCCTCAGTAAGACCCATTGTTGACATGTGGCAAGACGCTCCTCGGGGCGCGTCTTGCTTGGGCCTCTCTCATGGAGGCCCTCTGTCAGACCCAGTGTTGACATGTGTCAAGACACTCCTCGGGGCGCGTCTTGCTTTGGCTTCTCTCCTGGAGGCGCTCAGTCAGATCGAGTGCTGACATGTGGCAGGAAGCTCCTCGGGGCGCGTCTTGCTTGGGCTTCTCTCCTGGAGGCCCTCAGTAAGACCCATTGTTGACATGTGGCAAGACGCTCCTCGGGGCGCGTCTTGCTTGGGCCTCTCTCCTGGAGGCGCTCAGTCAGACTGAGTAGTGACATGTGGCCTGACGCTCCTTGGGGCGCGTGTTGCTTGGGCCTCTCTCCTGGAGGCGCTCAGTCAGACCAAGTGGTGTCATGTGGCAAGACGCTCCTCGGGGCGCGTCTTGCTTGGGCTTCTCTCCTGGAGGCGCTCAGAAAGACCCAGTGTTGACATGTGACAAGACGCTCCTCGGGGCGCGTCTTGCTTGGGCCTCTGTCCTGGAGGCGCTCAGTCAGAACCAGAGGTGACATGTGGCAAGACGCTCCTCGGGGCGCGTCTTGCTTGGGCCTCTCTCCTGGAGGCCCTCTGTCAGACCCAGTGTTGACATGTGGCAAGACGCTCCTCCGGGCGCATCTTGCTTGGGCCTCTCTCCTGGAGGCCCTCAGTCAGACCCATTGTTGACATGTGGCAAGACGCTCCTCAGGGCGCGTCTTGCTTGGGCCTTTCCCCTGGAGGCGCTCAGTCAGACCGAGTGCTGACATAAGGCAAGACGCTCCTCGGGGCGCGTCTTGCTGGGGCCTCTCTCCTGGAGGCGCTCAGTCAGACCCAGTGCTGACATGTGGCAAGACGCTCCTCGGGGCGCGTCTTGCTTGGGCCTCTCTCCTGGAGGCGCTCAGTCAGACTGAGTAGTGACATGTGGCCTGACGCTCCTCGGGGCGCGTCTTGCTTGGGCCTCTCTCCTGGAGGCGCTCAGTCAGACCCAGTGGTGACATGTGGCAAGACACTCCTCTGGGCGCATCTTGCTTGGGCCTCTCTCCTGGAGGCACTCTGTCAGACCCAGTGTTGACATGTGTCAAGACGCTCCTCGGGGCGCGTCTTGCTTGGGCTTCTCTCCTGGAGGCCCTCAGTCAGACCCATTGTTGACATGTGGCAAGAAGCTCCTCGGGGCGCGTCTTACTTGGGCTTCTCTCCTGGAGGCGCTCAGACAGACCCAGTGTTGACATGTGACAAGAGGCTCCTCGGGGCACGTCTTGCTTGGGCCTCTCTCCTGGAGGCGCTCAGTCAGAACCAGAGGTGACATGTGGCAAGACGCTCCTCGGGGCGCGTCTTGCTTGGGCCTCTCTCCTGGAGGCGCTCTGTCAGACCCAGTGTTGACATGTGGCAAGACGCTCCTCCGGGCGCATCTTGCTTGGGCCTCTCTCCTGGAGGCCCTCAGTCAGACCCATTCTTGACATGTGGCAAGACGCTCCTCGGGGCGCGTCTTGCTTGGGCCTCTCTCCTGGAGGCGCTCAGTCAGACTGAGTGCTGACATAAGGCAAGACGCTCCTCGGGGCGTGTCTTGCTTGGGCCTCTCTCCTGGAGGCGCTCAGTCAGACCCAGTGTTGACATGTGGCAAGACGCTCCTCGGGGCGCGTATTGCTTGGGCCTCTCTCCTGGAGGCGTTCAGTCAGACCCAGTGGTGACACGTGGAAAGACGCTCCTCGGGGCACATCTTGCTTGGGCCTCTCTCCTGGAGGCGCTCAGTCAGATCCAGTGTTGACACGTGGCAAGACGCTCCTCGTGGCGCGTCTTGCTTGGGCCTCTCCTGGAGGCGCTCAGTCAGACCCAGTGTTGGCATGTGGCAAGACACTCCTCGGGGCGCGTCTTGGTTGGGCCTCTCTCCTGGAGGCGCTCATTCAGACCCAGTGTTGACATGTGGCAAGACTCTCCTCAGGGCGCGTCTTGCTTGGGCTTCTCTCATGGAGGCCCTCAGTCCGACCCAGTGTTGACATATGTCAAGACGCTCCTCGGGGCGTGTCGTGCTTGGGCGTCTCTACTGGAGGCGCTCAGTCAGACCCAGTGTTGACATGTGGCAAGATGCTCCTCTGGGCGCGTCTTGCTTGGGCTTCTCTCCTGGAGACCCTCAGTCAGACCCATTGTTGACATGTGGCAAGACGCTCCTCGGGGCAAGTCTTGCTTGGGCCTCTCTCCTGGAGGCGCTCAGTCAGACTGAGTAGTGACATGTGGCCTGACGCCCCTCGGGGCGGGTCTTGCTTGGGCCTCTCTCCTGGAGGCGCTCAGTCAGACCAGGTGGTGACATGTGGCAAGACACTCCTCTGGGCGCGTCTTGCTTGGGCCTCTCTCCTGGAGGCCCTCTGTCAGACCCAGTGTTGACATGTGTCAAGACGCTCCTCGGGGCGCGTCTTGCTTGGGCTTCTCTCCTGGAGGCCCCCAGTCAGACCCATTGTTGACATGTGGCAAGACGCTCCTCGGGGCGCGTCTTGCTTGGGCTTCTCTCCTGGAGGCGCTCAGACAGACCCAGTGTTGACATGTGACAAGAGGCTCCTCGGGGCACGTCTTGCTTGGGCCTCTCTCCTGGAGGCGCTCAGTCAGAACCAGAGGTGACATGTGGCAAGACGCTCCTTGGGGCGCGTCTTAATTGGGCCTCTCTCCTGGAGGCCCTCTGTCAGACCCAGTGTTGACATGTGGCAAGACGCTCCTCCAGGCGCATCTTGCTTGGGCCTCTCTCCTGGAGGCCCTCAGTCAGACCCATTGTTGACATGTGGCAAGACGCTCCTCGGGGCGCGTCTTGCTTGGGCCTCTCTCCTGGAGGCGCTCAGTCAGACCCAGTGCTGACATAAGGCAAGACGCTCCTCGGGGCGCGTCTTGCTGGGGCCTCTCTCCTGGAGGCGCTCAGTCAGACCCAGTGCTGACATGTGGCAAGACGCTCCTCGGGGCGCGTCTTGCTTGGGCCTCTCTCCTGGAGGCGCTCAGTCAGACCCAGTGTTGAAATGTGGCAAGACGCTCCTCGGGGCGCGTCTTGCTTGGGCCTCTCGCCTGGAGGCGCTCAGTCAGACCCAGTGTTGACATGTGGCAAGACGCTCCTCGGGGCGCGTCTTGTTTGGGCCTCTCTCCTGGAGGCGCTCAGTCAGACACAGTGGTGACACGTGGAAAGACGCTCCTCGGGGCACATCTTGCTTGGGCCTCTCTCCTGGAGGCGCTCAGTCAGACCCAGTGTTGACACGTGGCAAGACGCTCCTCGTGGCGCGTCTTGCTTGGGCCTCTCTCCTGGAGGCACTCAGTCAGACCCAGTTTTGGCATGTGGCAAGACACTCCTCGGGGCGCGTCTTGGTTGGGCCTCTCTCCTGGAGGCGCTCAGTCAGACACAGTGGTGACACGTGGAAAGACGCTCCTCGGGGCACATCTTGCTTGGGCCTCTCTCCTGGAGGCGCTCAGTCAGACCCAGTGTTGACACGTGGCAAGACGCTCCTCGTGGCGCGTCTTGCTTGGGCCTCTCTCCTGGAGGCGCTCAGTCAGACACAGTGGTGACACGTGGAAAGACGCTCCTCGGGGCACATCTTGCTTGGGCCTCTCTCCTGGAGGCGCTCAGTCAGACCCAGTGTTGACACGTGGCAAGACGCTCCTCGTGGCGCGTCTTGCTTGGGCCTCTCTCCTGGAGGCGCTCAGTCAGACCCAGTGTTGGCATGTGGCAAGACACTCCTCGGGGCGAGTCTTGGTTGGGCCTCTCTCCTGGAGGCGCTCATTAAGACCCAGTGGTGACATGTGGCAAGACGCTCCTCGGGGCGCGTATTGCTTCGGCCTCTCTCCTGAATGCCCTCTGTCAGACCGAGTGTTGACATGTGGCAAGACTCTCCTCGGGGCGCGTCTTGCTTGGGCTTCTCTCATGGAGGCCCTCAGTCCGACCCAGTGTTGACATATGTCAAGACGCTCCTCGGGGCATGTCTTGCTTGGGCCTCTCTACTGGAGGTGCTCAGTCAGACACAGTGTTGACATGTGGCAAGACGCTCCTCTGGGCGCGTCTTGCTTGGGCTTCTCTCCTGGAGACCCTCAGTCAGACCCATTGTTGACATGTGGCAAGACGCTCCTCGGGGCAAGTCTTGCTTGGGCCTCTCTCCTGGAGGCGCTCAGTCAGACCGAGTAGTGACATGTGGCAAGACGCTCCTCGGGGCGCGTCTTGCTTGGACCTCCCTCCTGGAGGCGCTCAGTCAGACCGAGTGGTGACATGTGGCAAGACGCTCCTCGGGGCGCGTCTTGCTTCGGCCTCTCTCCTGGAGGCGCTCAGTCAGACCGAGTGCTGACATAAGGCAAGACGCTCCTCGGGGCGCGTCTTGCTTGGGCTTCTCTCCTGGAGGCCCTCAGTAAGACCCATTGTTGACATGTGGCAAGACGCTCCTCGGGGCGCGTCTTGCTTGGGCCTCTCTCATGGAGGCCCTCTGTCAGACCCAGTGTTGACATGTGTCAAGACACTCCTCGGGGCGCGTCTTGCTTTGGCCTCTCTCCTGGAGGCGCTCAGTCAGATCGAGTGCTGACATGTGGCAGGAAGCTCCTCGGGGCGCGTCTTGCTTGGGCTTCTCTCCTGGAGGCTCTCAGTAAGACCCATTGTTGACATGTGGCAAGACGCTCCTCGGGGCGCGTCTTGCTTGGGCCTCTCTCCTGGAGGCGCTCAGTCAGACTGAGTAGTGACATGTGGCCTGACGCTCCTTGGGGCGCGTGTTGCTTGGGCCTCTCTCCTGGAGGCGCTCATTCAGACCAAGTGGTGTCATGTGGCAAGACGCTCCTCGGGGCGCGTCTTGCTTGGGCTTCTCTCCTGGAGGCGCTCAGAAAGACCCAGTGTTGACATGTGACAAGACGCTCCTCGGGGCGCGTCTTGCTTGGGCCTCTGTCCTGGAGGCGCTCAGTCAGAACCAGAGGTGACATGTGGCAAGACGCTCCTCGGGGCGCGTCTTGCTTGGGCCTCTCTCCTGGAGGCCCTCTGTCAGACCCAGTGTTGACATGTGGCAAGACGCTCCTCCGGGCGCATCTTGCTTGGGCCTCTCTCCTGGAGGCCCTCAGTCAGACCCATTGTTGACATGTGGCAAGACGCTCCTCAGGGCGCGTCTTGCTTGGGCCTTTCCCCTGGAGGCGCTCAGTCAGACCGAGTGCTGACATAAGGCAAGACGCTCCTCGGGGCGCGTCTTGCTGGGGCCTCTCTCCTGGAGGCGCTCAGTCAGACCCAGTGCTGACATGTGGCAAGACGCTCCTCGGGGCGCGTCTTGCTTGGGCCTCTCTCCTGGAGGCGCTCAGTCAGACTGAGTAGTGACATGTGGCCTGACGCTCCTCGGGGCGCGTCTTGCTTGGGCCTCTCTCCTGGAGGCGCTCAGTCAGACCCAGTGGTGACATGTGGCAAGACACTCCTCTGGGCGCGTCTTGCTTGGGCCTCTCTCCTGGAGGCACTCTGTCAGACCCAGTGTTGACATGTGTCAAGACGCTCCTCGGGGCGCGTCTTGCTTGGGCTTCTCTCCTGGAGGCCCTCAGTCAGACCCATTGTTGACATGTGGCAAGACGCTCCTCGGGGCGCGTCTTGCTTGGGCTTCTCTCCTGGAGGCGCTCAGACAGACCCAGTGTTGACATGTGACAAGAGGCTCCTCGGGGCACGTCTTGCTTGGGCCTCTCTCCTGGAGGCGCTCAGTCAGAACCAGAGGTGACATGTGGCAAGACGCTCCTCGGGGCGCGTCTTGCCTGGGCCTCTCTCCTGGAGGCGCTCTGTCAGACCCAGTGTTGACATGTGGCAAGACGCTCCTCCGGGCGCATCTTGCTTGGGCCTCTCTCCTGGAGGCCCTCAGTCAGACCCATTCTTGACATGTGGCAAGACGCTCCTCGGGGCGCGTCTTGCTTGGGCCTCTCTCCTGGAGGCGCTCAGTCAGACTGAGTGCTGACATAAGGCAAGACGCTCCTCGGGGCGCGTCTTGCTGGGGCCTCTCTCCTGGAGGCGCTCAGTCAGACCCAGTGCTGACATGTGGCAAGACGCTCCTCGGGGCGCGTCTTGCTTGGGCCTCTCTCCTGGAGGCGCTCAGTCAGACCCAGTGTTGACATGTGGCAAGACGCTCCTCGGGGCGTGTCTTGCTTGGGCCTCTCTCCTGGAGGCGCTCAGTCAGACCCAGTGTTGACATGTGGCAAGACGCTCCTCGGGGCGCGTCTTGCTTGGGCCTCTCTCCTGGAGGTACTCAGTCAGACCCAGTGGTGACACGTGGAAAGACGCTCCTCGGGGCACATCTTGCTTGGGCCTCTCTCCTGGAGGCGCTCAGTCAGACCCAGTGTTGACACGTGGCAAGACGCTCCTCGTGGCGCGTCTTGCTTGGGCCTCTCTCCTGGAGGCGCTCAGTCAGACCCAGTGTTGGCATGTGGCAAGACACTCCTCGGGGCGCGTCTTGGTTGGGCCTCTCTCCTGGAGGCGCTCATTCAGACCCAGTGTTGACATGTGGCAAGACTCTCCTTGGGGTGCGTCTTGCTTGGGCCTCTCTCATGGAGGCCCTCAGTCCGACCCAGTGTTGACATATGTCAAGACGCTCCTCGGGGCGTGTCGTGCTTGGGCGTCTCTACTGGAGGCGCTCAGTCAGACCCAGTGTTGACATGTGGCAAGATGCTCCTCTGGGCGCGTCTTGCTTGGGCTTCTCTCCTGGAGACCCTCAGTCAGACCCATTGTTGACATGTGGCAAGACACTCCTCGGGGCAAGTCTTGCTTGGGCCTCTCTCCTGGAGGCGCTCAGTCAGACTGAGTAGTGACATGTGGCCTGACGCCCCTCGGGGCGGGTCTTGCTTGGGCCTCTCTCCTGGAGGCGCTCAGTCAGACCAGGTGGTGACATGTGGCAAGACACTCCTCTGGGCGCGTCTTGCTTGGGCCTCTCTCCTGGAGGCCCTCTGTCAGACCCAGTGTTGACATGTGTCAAGACGCTCCTCGGGGCGCGTCTTGCTTGTGCTTCTCTCCTGGAGGCCCCCAGTCAGACCCATTGTTGACATGTGGCAAGACGCTCCTCGGGGCGCGTCTTGCTTGGGCTTCTCTCCTGGAGGCGCTCAGACAGACCCAGTGTTGACATGTGACAAGAGGCTCCTCGGGGCACGTCTTGCTTGGGCCTCTCTCCTGGAGGCGCTCAGTCAGAACCAGAGGTGACATGTGGCAAGACGTTCCTCGGGGCGCGTCTTAATTGGGCCTCTCTCCTGGAGGCCCTCTGTCAGACCCAGTGTTGACATGTGGCAAGACACTCCTCCAGGCGCATCTTGCTTGGGCCTCTCTCCTGGAGGCCCTCAGTCAGACCCATTGTTGACATGTGGCAAGACGCTCCTCGGGGCGCGTCTTGCTTGGGCCTCTCTCCTGGAGGCGCTCAGTCAGACCCAGTGCTGACATAAGGCAAGACGCTCCTCGGGGCGCGTCTTGCTGGGGCCTCTGTCCTGGAGGCGCTCAGTCAGACCCAGTGCTGACATGTGGCAATACGCTCCTCGGGGCGCGTCTTGCTTGGGCCTCTCTCCTGGAGGCGCTCAGTCAGACCCAGTGTTGAAATGTGGCAAGACGCTCCTCGGGGCGCGTCTTGCTTGGGCCTCTCGCCTGGAGGCGCTCAGTCAGACCCAGTGTTGACATGTGGCAAGACGCTCCTCGGGGCGCGTCTTGTTTGGGCCTCTCTCCTGGAGGCGCTCAGTCAGACACAGTGGTGACACGTGGAAAGACGCTCCTCGGGGCACATCTTGCTTGGGGCTCTCTCCTGGAGGCGCTCAGTCAGACCCAGTGTTGACACGTGGCAAGACGCTCCTCGTGGCGCGTCTTGCTTGGGCCTCTCTCCTGGAGGCACTCAGTCAGACCCAGTGTTGGCATGTGGCAAGACACTCCTCGGGGCGCGTCTTGGTTGGGCCTCTCTCCTGGAGGCGCTCAGTCAGACACAGTGGTGACACGTGGAAAGACGCTCCTCGGGGCACATCTTGCTTGGGCCTCTCTCCTGGAGGCGCTCAGTCAGACCCAGTGTTGACACGTGGCAAGACGCTCCTCGTGGCGCGTCTTGCTTGGGCCTCTCTCCTGGAGGCGCTCAGTCAGACCCAGTGTTGGCATGTGGCAAGACACTCCTCGGGGCGCGTCTTGGTTGGGCCTCTCTCCTGGAGGCGCTCATTAAGACCCAGTGGTGACATGTGGCAAGACGCTCCTCGGGGCGCGTATTGCTTCGGCCTCTCTCCTGAATGCCCTCTGTCAGACCGAGTGTTGACATGTGGCAAGACTCTCCTCGGGGCGCGTCTTGCTTGGGCTTCTCTCATGGAGGCCCTCAGTCCGACCCAGTGTTGACATATGTCAAGACGCTCCTCGGGGCATGTCTTGCTTGGGCCTCTCTACTGGAGGTGCTCAGTCAGACACAGTGTTGACATGTGGCAAGACGCTCCTCTGGGCGCGTCTTGCTTGGGCTTCTCTCCTGGAGGCGCTCAGTCAGACCGAGTAGTGACATGTGGCAAGACGCTCCTCGGGGCGCGTCTTGCTTGGACCTCCCTCCTGGAGGCGCTCAGTCAGACCGAGTGGTGACATGTGGCAAGACGCTCCTCGGGGCGCGTCTTGCTTCGGCCTCTCTCCTGGAGGCGCTCAGTCAGACCGAGTGCTGACATAAGGCAAGACGCTCCTCGGGGCGCGTCTTGCTGGGGTCTCTCTCCTGGAGGTGCTCAATCAGACCCAGTGGTGACACGTGGCAAGACGCTCCTCTGGGCGCGTCTTGCTTGGGCCTCTCTCCTGGAGGAGCTCAGTCAGACCCAGTGGTGACACGTGGCAAGACGCTCCTCGGGGCGCATCTTGCTTGGGCCTCTCTCCTGGAGGCGCTAAGTCAGACCCAGTGTTGACACATGGCAAGACGCTCCTCGGGGCGCGTCTTGCTTGGGCCTCTCTCCTGGAGGCGCTCAGTCAGACACAGTGTTGACATGTGGCAAGACACTCCTCGGGGCGCGTCTTGCTTGGGCTTCTCTCATGGAGGCCCTCAGTAAGACCCATTGTTGACATGTGGAAAGAAGCTCCTCGGGGCGCGTCTTGCTTTGGCTTCTCTCCCGGAGCCCCTCAGTCAGACCCATTGTTGACATGTGGCAAGACGCTCCTCGGGGCGCGTATTGCTTGGGCCTCTCTCCTGGATGCCCTCTGTCAGACCCAGTGTTGACATGTGGCAAGACTCTCCTCGGGGCGCGTCTTGCTTGGACCTCTCTCCTGGAGGCGCTCAGTCAGACCGAGTAGTGACATGTGGCAAGACGCTCCTCGGGGCGCGTCTTGCTTGGGCCTCTCTCCTGGAGGCCCTCAATTAGACCCAGTGTTGACATGTGGCAAGACGCTCCTCGGGGCGCGTCTTGCTTGGGCTTCTCTCCTGGAGGCCCTCAGTCAGACCCATTGTTGACATGTGGCAAGACGCTCCTCGGGGCGCTTCTTGCTTGGGCCTCTCTCCTGGAGGCGCTCAGTCAGACCGAGTGCTGACATGTGGCAAGACGCTCCTCGGGGCGCGTCTTGCTTGGGCCTCTCTCCTGGAGGAGCTCAGTCAGACCCAGTGGTGACACGTGGCAAGACGCTCCTCGGGGCGCATCTTGCTTGGGCCTCTCTCCTGGAGGCGCTAAGTCAGACCCAGTGTTGACACGTGGCAAGACGCTCCTCGGGGCGCGTCTTGCTTGGGCCTCTCTCCTGGAGGCGCTCAGTCAGACACAGTGTTGACATGTGGCAAGACACTCCTCGGGGCGCGTCTTGCTTGGGCTTCTCTCATGGAGGCCCTCAGTAAGACCCATTGTTGACATGTGGAAAGAAGCTCCTCGGGGCGCGTCTTGCTTTGGCTTCTCTCCCGGAGCCCCTCAGTCAGACCCATTGTTGACATGTGGCAAGACGCTCCTCGGGGCGCGTATTGCTTGGGCCTCTCTCCTGGATGCCCTCTGTCAGACCCAGTGTTGACATGTGGCAAGACTCTCCTCGGGGCGCGTCTTGCTTGGACCTCTCTCCTGGAGGCGCTCAGTCAGACCGAGTAGTGACATGTGGCAAGACGCTCCTCGGGGCGCGTCTTGCTTGGGCCTCTCTCCTGGAGGCCCTCAATTAGACCCAGTGTTGACATGTGGCAAGACGCTCCTCGGGGCGCGTCTTGCTTGGGCTTCTCTCCTGGAGGCCCTCAGTCAGACCCATTGTTGACATGTGGCAAGACGCTCCTCGGGGCGCTTCTTGCTTGGGCCTCTCTCCTGGAGGCGCTCAGTCAGACCGAGTGCTGACATGTGGCAAGACGCTCCTCGGGGCGCGTCTTGCTTGGGCCTCTCTCCTGGAGGAGCTCAGTCAGACCCAGTGGTGACACGTGGCAAGACGCTCCTCGGGGCGCATCTTGCTTGGGCCTCTCTCCTGGAGGCGCTAAGTCAGACCCAGTGTTGACACGTGGCAAGACGCTCCTCGGGTCGCGTCTTGCTTGGGCCTCTCTCCTGGAGGCGCTCAGTCAGACACAGTGTTGACATGTGGCAAGACACTCCTCGGGGCGCGTCTTGCTTGGGCTTCTCTCATGGAGGCCCTCAGTAAGACCCATTGTTGACATGTGGAAAGAAGCTCCTCGGGGCGCGTCTTGCTTTGGCTTCTCTCCCGGAGCCCCTCAGTCAGACCCATTGTTGACATGTGGCAAGACGCTCCTCGGGGCGCGTATTGCTTGGGCCTCTCTCCTGGATGCCCTCTGTCAGACCCAGTGTTGACATGTGGCAAGACTCTCCTCGGGGCGCGTCTTGCTTGGACCTCTCTCCTGGAGGCGCTCAGTCAGACCGAGTAGTGACATGTGGCAAGACGCTCCTCGGGGCGCGTCTTGCTTGGGCCTCTCTCCTGGAGGCCCTCAATTAGACCCAGTGTTGACATGTGGCAAGACGCTCCTCGGGGCGCGTCTTGCTTGGGCTTCTCTCCTGGAGGCCCTCAGTCAGACCCATTGTTGACATGTGGCAAGACGCTCCTCGGGGCGCTTCTTGCTTGGGCCTCTCTCCTGGAGGCGCTCAGTCAGACCGAGTCCTGACATGTGGCAAGACGCTCCTCTGGGCGCGTCTTGCTTGGGCCTCTCTCCTGGAGGAGCTCAGTCAGACCCAGTGGTGACACGTGGCAAGACGCTCCTCGGGGCGCATCTTGCTTGGGCCTCTCTCCTGGAGGCGCTAAGTCAGACCCAGTGTTGACACGTGGCAAGACGCTCCTCGGGGCGCGTCTTGCTTGGGCCTCTCTCCTGGAGGCGCTCAGTCAGACACAGTGTTGACATGTGGCAAGACACTCCTCGGGGCGCGTCTTGCTTGGGCTTCTCTCATGGAGGCCCTCAGTAAGACCCATTGTTGACATGTGGAAAGAAGCTCCTCGGGGCGCGTCTTGCTTTGGCTTCTCTCCCGGAGCCCCTCAGTCAGACCCATTGTTGACATGTGGCAAGACGCTCCTCGGGGCGCGTATTGCTTGGGCCTCTCTCCTGGATGCCCTCTGTCAGACCCAGTGTTGACATGTGGCAAGACTCTCCTCGGGGCGCGTCTTGCTTGGACCTCTCTCCTGGAGGCGCTCAGTCAGACCGAGTAGTGACATGTGGCAAGACGCTCCTCGGGGCGCGTCTTGCTTGGGCCTCTCTCCTGGAGGCCCTCAATTAGACCCAGTGTTGACATGTGGCAAGACGCTCCTCGGGGCGCGTCTTGCTTGGGCTTCTCTCCTGGAGGCCCTCAGTCAGACCCATTGTTGACATGTGGCAAGACGCTCCTCGGGGCGCTTCTTGCTTGGGCCTCTCTCCTGGAGGCGCTCAGTCAGACCGAGTGCTGACATGTGGCAAGACGCTCCTCGTGGCGCGTCTTGCTTGGGCCTCTCTCCTGGAGGAGCTCAGTCAGACCCAGTGGTGACACGTGGCAAGACGCTCCTCGGGGCGCATCTTGCTTGGGCCTCTCTCCTGGAGGCGCTAAGTCAGACCCAGTGTTGACACGTGGCAAGACGCTCCTCGGGGCGCGTCTTGCTTGGGCCTCTCTCCTGGAGGCGCTCAGTCAGACACAGTGTTGACATGTGGCAAGACACTCCTCGGGGCGCGTCTTGCTTGGGCTTCTCTCATGGAGGCCCTCAGTAAGACCCATTTTTGACATGTGGAAAGAAGCTCCTCGGGGCGCGTCTTGCTTTGGCTTCTCTCCTGGAGCCCCTCAGTCAGACCCATTGTTGACATGTGGCAAGACGCTCCTCGGGGCGCTTATTGCTTGGGCCTCTCTCCTGGATGCCCTCTGTCAGACCCAGTGTTGACATGTGGCAAGACTCTCCTCGGGGCGCGTCTTGCTTCGACCTCTCTCCTGGAGGCGCTCAGTCAGACCGAGTGCTGACATGTGGCAAGACGCTCCTCGGGGCGCGTCTTGCTTGGGCCTCTCTCCTGGAGGAGCTCAGTCAGACCCAGTGGTGACACGTGGCAAGACGCTCCTCGGGGCGCATCTTGCTTGGGCCTCTCTCCTGGAGGCGCTAAGTCAGACCCAGTGTTGACACGTGGCAAGACGCTCCTCGGGGCGCGTCTTGCTTGGGCCTCTCTCCTGGAGGCGCTCAGTCAGACACAGTGTTGACATGTGGCAAGACACTCCTCGGGGCGCGTCTTGCTTGGGCTTCTCTCATGGAGGCCCTCAGTAAGACCCATTGTTGACATGTGGAAAGAAGCTCCTCGGGGCGCGTCTTGCTTTGGCTTCTCTCCCGGAGCCCCTCAGTCAGACCCATTGTTGACATGTGGCAAGACGCTCCTCGGGGCGCGTATTGCTTGGGCCTCTCTCCTGGATGCCCTCTGTCAGACCCAGTGTTGACATGTGGCAAGACTCTCCTCGGGGCGCGTCTTGCTTGGACCTCTCTCCTGGAGGCGCTCAGTCAGACCGAGTAGTGACATGTGGCAAGACGCTCCTCGGGGCGCGTCTTGCTTGGGCCTCTCTCCTGGAGGCCTTCAATTAGACCCAGTGTTGACATGTGGCAAGACGCTCCTCGGGGCGCGTCTTGCTTGGGCTTCTCTCCTGGAGGCCCTCAGTCAGACCCATTGTTGACATGTGGCAAGACGCTCCTCGGGGCGCTTCTTGCTTGGGCCTCTCTCCTGGAGGAGCTCAGTCAGACCCAGTGGTGACACGTGGCAAGACGCTCCTCGGGGCGCATCTTGCTTGGGCCTCTCTCCTGGAGGCGCTAAGTCAGACCCAGTGTTGACACGTGGCAAGACGCTCCTCGGGGCGCGTCTTGCTTGGGCCTCTCTCCTGGAGGCGCTCAGTCAGACACAGTGTTGACATGTGGCAAGACACTCCTCGGGGCGCGTCTTGCTTGGGCTTCTCTCATGGAGGCCATCAGTAAGACCCATTGTTGACATGTGGAAAGAAGCTCCTCGGGGCGCGTCTTGCTTTGGCTTCTCTCCCGGAGCCCCTCAGTCAGACCCATTGTTGACATGTGGCAAGACGCTCCTCGGGGCGCGTATTGCTTGGGCCTCTCTCCTGGATGCCCTCTGTCAGACCCAGTGTTGACATGTGGCAAGACTCTCCTCGGGGCGCGTCTTGCTTGGACCTCTCTCCTGGAGGCGCTCAGTCAGACCGAGTAGTGACATGTGGCAAGACGCTCCTCGGGGCGCGTCTTGCTTGGGCCTCTCTCCTGGAGGCCCTCAATTAGACCCAGTGTTGACATGTGGCAAGACGCTCCTCGGGGCGCGTCTTGCTTGGGCTTCTCTCCTGGAGGCCCTCAGTCAGACCCATTGTTGACATGTGGCAAGACGCTCCTCGGGGCGCTTCTTGCTTGGGCCTCTCTCCTGGAGGCGCTCAGTCAGACCGAGTGCTGACATGTGGCAAGACGCTCCTCTGGGCGCGTCTTGCTTGGGCCTCTCTCCTGGAGGAGCTCAGTCAGACCCAGTGGTGACACGTGGCAAGACGCTCCTCGGGGCGCATCTTGCTTGGGCCTCTCTCCTGGAGGCGCTAAGTCAGACCCAGTGTTGACACGTGGCAAGACGCTCCTCGGGGCGCGTCTTGCTTGGGCCTCTCTCCTGGAGGCGCTCAGTCAGACACAGTGTTGACATGTGGCAAGACACTCCTCGGGGCGCGTCTTGCTTGGGCTTCTCTCATGGAGGCCCTCAGTAAGACCCATTGTTGACATGTGGAAAGAAGCTCCTCGGGGCGCGTCTTGCTTTGGCTTCTCTCCCGGAGCCCCTCAGTCAGACCCATTGTTGACATGTGGCAAGACGCTCCTCGGGGCGCGTATTGCTTGGGCCTCTCTCCTGGATGCCCTCTGTCAGACCCAGTGTTGACATGTGGCAAGACTCTCCTCGGGGCGCGTCTTGCTTGGACCTCTCTCCTGGAGGCGCTCAGTCAGACCGAGTAGTGACATGTGGCAAGACGCTCCTCGGGGCGCGTCTTGCTTGGGCCTCTCTCCTGGAGGCCCTCAATTAGACCCAGTGTTGACATGTGGCAAGACGCTCCTCGGGGCGCGTCTTGCTTGGGCTTCTCTCCTGGAGGCCCTCAGTCAGACCCATTGTTGACATGTGGCAAGACGCTCCTCGGGGCGCTTCTTGCTTGGGCCTCTCTCCTGGAGGCGCTCAGTCAGACCGAGTGCTGACATGTGGCAAGACGCTCCTCGTGGCGCATCTTGCTTGGGCCTCTCTCCTGGAGGAGCTCAGTCAGACCCAGTGGTGACACGTGGCAAGACGCTCCTCGGGGCGCATCTTGCTTGGGCCTCTCTCCTGGAGGCGCTAAGTCAGACCCAGTGTTGACACGTGGCAAGACGCTCCTCGGGGCGCGTCTTGCTTGGGCCTCTCTCCTGGAGGCGCTCAGTCAGACACAGTGTTGACATGTGGCAAGACACTCCTCGGGGCGCGTCTTGCTTGGGCTTCTCTCATGGAGGCCCTCAGTAAGACCCATTTTTGACATGTGGAAAGAAGCTCCTCGGGGCGCGTCTTGCTTTGGCTTATCTCCTGGAGCCCCTCAGTCAGACCCATTGTTGACATGTGGCAAGACGCTCCTCGGGGCGCGTATTGCTTGGGCCTCTCTCCTGGATGCCCTCTGTCAGACCCAGTGTTGACATGTGGCAAGACTCTCCTCGGGGCGCGTCTTGCTTGGACCTCTCTCCTGGAGGCGCTCAGTCAGACCGAGTAGTGACATGTGGCAAGACGCTCCTCGGGGCGCGTCTTGCTTGGGCCTCTCTCCTGGAGGCGCTCAATTAGACCCAGTGTTGACATGTGGCAAGACGCTCCTCGGGGCGCGTCTTGCGTGGGCTTCTCTCCTAGAGGCCCTCAGTCAGACCCATTGTTGACATGTGGCAAGACGCTCCTCGGGGCGCTTCTTGCTTGGGCCTCTCTCCTGGAAGCGCTCAGTCAGACCGAGTGCTGACATGTGGCAAGACGCTCCTCGGGGCGCGTCTTGCTGGGGCCTCTCTCCTGGAGGCGCTCAGTCAGACCCAGTATTGACATGTGTCAAGACGCTCCTCGGGCGTTTCTTGCTTGCGCCTCTCTCCTGGAGGCGCTCAGTCAGACCCAGAGGTGACATGTGGCAAGATGCTCCTCGGGCCTCTCTCCTGGAGGCGCTCAGTCAGACCCAGTGTTGACATGTGTCAAGACGCTCCTCGGGGCGCTTCTTGCTTGGGCCTCTCTCCTGGAGGCGCTCAGTCAGACCCAGAGGTGACATGTGGCAAGATGCTCCTCGGGCCTCTCTCCTGGAGGCGCTCAGTCAGACCCAGTGTTGACATGTGTCAAGACGCTCCTCGGGGCGCTTCTTGCTTGGGCCTCTCTCCTGGAGGCGCTCAGTCAGACCCAGAGGAGACATGTGGTGAGACGCTCCTCGGGCCTCTCTCCTGGAGGCGCTCAGTCAGACCCAGTGTTGACATGTGTCAAGACGCTCCTCGGGGCGCTTCTTGCTTGGGCCTCTCTCCTGGAGGCCCTCTGTCAGACCCAGTGTTGACATGTGGCAAGACGCTCCTCCGGGCGCATCTTGCTTGGGACTCTCTCCTGGAGGCCCTCAGTCAGACCCATTGTTGACATGTGGCAAGACGCTCCTCGGGGCGCGTCTTGCTTGGGCCTCTCTCCTGGAGGCGCTCAGTCAGACCGAGTGCTGACATAAGGCAAGACGCTCCTCGGGGCGCGTCTTGCTGGGGCCTCTCTTCTGGAGGCGCTCAGTCAGACCCAGTGCTGACATGTGGCAAGACGCTCCCCGGGGCGCGTCTTGCTTGGGCCTCTCTCCTGGAGGCGCTCAGTCAGACTGAGTAGTGACATGTGGCCTGACGCTCCTCGGGGCGCGTCTTGCTGGGGCCTTTCTCCTGGAGGCGCTCAGTCAGACCCAGTGCTGACATGTGGCAAGACGCTCCTCGGGGCGCGTCTTGCTTGGGCCTCTCTCCTGGAGGCGCTCAGTCAGACTGAGTAGTGACATGTGGCCTGACGCTCCTCGGGGCGCGTCTTGCTTCGGCCTCTCTCCTGGAGGCGCTCAGTCAGATCGAGTGTTGACATGTGTCAAGACGCTCCTCGGGGCGCGTCTTGCTTTGGCCTCTCTCCTGGAGGCGCTCAGTCAGATCGAGTGCTGACATGTGGCAGGAAGCTCCTCGGGGCGCGTCTTGCTTGGGCTTCTCTCCTGGAGGCCATCAGTAAGACCCATTGGTGACATGTGGCAAGACGCTCCTCGGGGCGCGTCTTGCTTGGGCCTCTCTCCTGGAGGCCCTCAATTAGACCCAGTGTTGACATGTGGCAAGACGCTCCTCGGGGCGCGTCTTGCTTGGGCTTCTCTCCTGGAGGCCCTCAGTCAGACCCATTGTTGACATGTGGCAAGACGCTCCTCGGGGCGCTTCTTGCTTGGGCCTCTCTCCTGGAGGCGCTCAGTCAGACCGAGTGCTGACATGTGGCAAGACGCTCCTCGTGGCGCGTCTTGCTTGGGCCTCTCTCCTGGAGGAGCTCAGTCAGACCCAGTGGTGACACGTGGCAAGACGCTCCTCGGGGCGCATCTTGCTTGGGCCTCTCTCCTGGAGGCGCTAAGTCAGACCCAGTGTTGACACGTGGCAAGACGCTCCTCGGGGCGCGTCTTGCTTGGGCCTCTCTCCTGGAGGCGCTCAGTCAGACACAGTGTTGACATGTGGCAAGACACTCCTCGGGGCGCGTCTTGCTTGGGCTTCTCTCATGGAGGCCCTCAGTAAGACCCATTTTTGACATGTGGAAAGAAGCTCCTCGGGGCGGGTCTTGCTTTGGCTTCTCTCCTGGAGCCCCTCAGTCAGACCCAGTGTTGACATGTGGCAAGACTCTCCTCGGGGCGCGTCTTGCTTGGACCTCTCTCCTGGAGGCGCTCAGTCAGACCGAGTGCTGACATGTGGCAAGACGCTCCTCGGGGCGCGTCTTGCTTGGGCCTCTCTCCTGGAGGAGCTCAGTCAGACCCAGTGGTGACACGTGGCAAGACGCTCCTCGGGGCGCATCTTGCTTGGGCCTCTCTCCTGGAGGCGCTAAGTCAGACCCAGTGTTGACACGTGGCAAGACGCTCCTCGGGGCGCGTCTTGCTTGGGCCTCTCTCCTGGAGGCGCTCAGTCAGACACAGTGTTGACATGTGGCAAGACACTCCTCGGGGCGCGTCTTGCTTGGGCTTCTCTCATGGAGGCCCTCAGTAAGACCCATTGTTGACATGTGGAAAGAAGCTCCTCGGGGCGCGTCTTGCTTTGGCTTCTCTCCCGGAGCCCCTCAGTCAGACCCATTGTTGACATGTGGCAAGACGCTCCTCGGGGCGCGTATTGCTTGGGCCTCTCTCCTGGATGCCCTCTGTCAGACCCAGTGTTGACATGTGGCAAGACTCTCCTCGGGGCGCGTCTTGCTTGGACCTCTCTCCTGGAGGCGCTCAGTCAGACCGAGTAGTGACATGTGGCAAGACGCTCCTCGGGGCGCGTCTTGCTTGGGCCTCTCTCCTGGAGGCCTTCAATTAGACCCAGTGTTGACATGTGGCAAGACGCTCCTCGGGGCGCGTCTTGCTTGGGCTTCTCTCCTGGAGGCCCTCAGTCAGACCCATTGTTGACATGTGGCAAGACGCTCCTCGGGGCGCTTCTTGCTTGGGCCTCTCTCCTGGAGGCGCTCAGTCAGACCGAGTGCTGACATGTGGCAAGACGCTCCTCGGGGCGCGTCTTGCTTGGGCCTCTCTCCTGGAGGAGCTCAGTCAGACCCAGTGGTGACACGTGGCAAGACGCTCCTCGGGGCGCATCTTGCTTGGGCCTCTCTCCTGGAGGCGCTAAGTCAGACCCAGTGTTGACACGTGGCAAGACGCTCCTCGGGGCGCGTCTTGCTTGGGCCTCTCTCCTGGAGGCGCTCAGTCAGACACAGTGTTGACATGTGGCAAGACACTCCTCGGGGCGCGTCTTGCTTGGGCTTCTCTCATGGAGGCCATCAGTAAGACCCATTGTTGACATGTGGAAAGAAGCTCCTCGGGGCGCGTCTTGCTTTGGCTTCTCTCCCGGAGCCCCTCAGTCAGACCCATTGTTGACATGTGGCAAGACGCTCCTCGGGGCGCGTATTGCTTGGGCCTCTCTCCTGGATGCCCTCTGTCAGACCCAGTGTTGACATGTGGCAAGACTCTCCTCGGGGCGCGTCTTGCTTGGACCTCTCTCCTGGAGGCGCTCAGTCAGACCGAGTACTGACATGTGGCAAGACGCTCCTCGGGGCGCGTCTTGCTTGGGCCTCTCTCCTGGAGGCCCTCAATTAGACCCAGTGTTGACATGTGGCAAGACGCTCCTCGGGGCGCGTCTTGCTTGGGCTTCTCTCCTGGAGGCCCTCAGTCAGACCCATTGTTGACATGTGGCAAGACGCTCCTCGGGGCGCTTCTTGCTTGGGCCTCTCTCCTGGAGGCGCTCAGTCAGACCGAGTGCTGACATGTGGCAAGACGCTCCTCTGGGCGCGTCTTGCTTGGGCCTCTCTCCTGGAGGAGCTCAGTCAGACCCAGTGGTGACACGTGGCAAGACGCTCCTCGGGGCGCATCTTGCTTGGGCCTCTCTCCTGGAGGCGCTAAGTCAGACCCAGTGTTGACACGTGGCAAGACGCTCCTCGGGGCGCGTCTTGCTTGGGCCTCTCTCCTGGAGGCGCTCAGTCAGACACAGTGTTGACATGTGGCAAGACACTCCTCGGGGCGCGTCTTGCTTGGGCTTCTCTCATGGAGGCCCTCAGTAAGACCCATTGTTGACATGTGGAAAGAAGCTCCTCGGGGCGCGTCTTGCTTTGGCTTCTCTCCCGGAGCCCCTCAGTCAGACCCATTGTTGACATGTGGCAAGACGCTCCTCGGGGCGCGTATTGCTTGGGCCTCTCTCCTGGATGCCCTCTGTCAGACCCAGTGTTGACATGTGGCAAGACTCTCCTCGGGGCGCGTCTTGCTTGGACCTCTCTCCTGGAGGCGCTCAGTCAGACCGAGTAGTGACATGTGGCAAGACGCTCCTCGGGGCGCGTCTTGCTTGGGCCTCTCTCCTGGAGGCCCTCAATTAGACCCAGTGTTGACATGTGGCAAGACGCTCCTCGGGGCGCGTCTTGCTTGGGCTTCTCTCCTGGAGGCCCTCAGTCAGACCCATTGTTGACATGTGGCAAGACGCTCCTCGGGGCGCTTCTTGCTTGGGCCTCTCTCCTGGAGGCGCTCAGTCAGACCGAGTGCTGACATGTGGCAAGACGCTCCTCGTGGCGCATCTTGCTTGGGCCTCTCTCCTGGAGGAGCTCAGTCAGACCCAGTGGTGACACGTGGCAAGACGCTCCTCGGGGCGCATCTTGCTTGGGCCTCTCTCCTGGAGGCGCTAAGTCAGACCCAGTGTTGACACGTGGCAAGACGCTCCTCGGGGCGCGTCTTGCTTGGGCCTCTCTCCTGGAGGCGCTCAGTCAGACACAGTGTTGACATGTGGCAAGACACTCCTCGGGGCGCGTCTTCCTTGGGCTTCTCTCATGGAGGCCCTCAGTAAGACCCATTTTTGACATGTGGAAAGAAGCTCCTCGGGGCGCGTCTTGCTTTGGCTTATCTCCTGGAGCCCCTCAGTCAGACCCATTGTTGACATGTGGCAAGACGCTCCTCGGGGCGCGTATTGCTTGGGCCTCTCTCCTGGATGCCCTCTGTCAGACCCAGTGTTGACATGTGGCAAGACTCTCCTCGGGGCGCGTCTTGCTTGGACCTCTCTCCTGGAGGCGCTCAGTCAGACCGAGTAGTGACATGTGGCAAGACGCTCCTCGGGGCGCGTCTTGCTTGGGCCTCTCTCCTGGAGGCGCTCAATTAGGCCCAGTGTTGACATGTGGCAAGACGCTCCTCGGGGCGCGTCTTGCGTGGGCTTCTCTCCTAGAGGCCCTCAGTCAGACCCATTGTTGACATGTGGCAAGACGCTCCTCGGGGCGCTTCTTGCTTGGGCCTCTCTCCTGGAAGCGCTCAGTCAGACCGAGTGCTGACATGTGGCAAGACGCTCCTCGGGGCGCGTCTTGCTGGGGCCTCTCTCCTGGAGGCGCTCAGTCAGACCCAGTATTGACATGTGTCAAGACGCTCCTCGGGCGTTTCTTGCTTGCGCCTCTCTCCTGGAGGCGCTCAGTCAGACCCAGAGGTGACATGTGGCAAGATGCTCCTCGGGCCTCTCTCCTGGAGGCGCTCAGTCAGACCCAGTGTTGACATGTGTCAAGACGCTCCTCGGGGCGCTTCTTGCTTGGGCCTCTCTCCTGGAGGCGCTCAGTCAGACCCAGAGGTGACATGTGGCAAGATGCTCCTCGGGCCTCTCTCCTGGAGGCGCTCAGTCAGACCCAGTGTTGACATGTGTCAAGACGCTCCTCGGGGCGCTTCTTGCTTGGGCCTCTCTCCTGGAGGCGCTCAGTCAGACCCAGAGGAGACATGTGGTGAGACGCTCCTCGGGCCTCTCTCCTGGAGGCGCTCAGTCAGACCCAGTGTTGACATGTGTCAAGACGCTCCTCGGGGCGCTTCTTGCTTGGGCCTCTCTCCTGGAGGCCCTCTGTCAGACCCAGTGTTGACATGTGGCAAGACGCTCCTCCGGGCGCATCTTGCTTGGGACTCTCTCCTGGAGGCCCTCAGTCAGACCCATTGTTGACATGTGGCAAGACGCTCCTCGGGGCGCGTCTTGCTTGGGCCTCTCTCCTGGAGGCGCTCAGTCAGACCGAGTGCTGACATAAGGCAAGACGCTCCTCGGGGCGCGTCTTGCTGGGGCCTCTCTTCTGGAGGCGCTCAGTCAGACCCAGTGCTGACATGTGGCAAGACGCTCCCCGGGGCGCGTCTTGCTTGGGCCTCTCTCCTGGAGGCGCTCAGTCAGACTGAGTAGTGACATGTGGCCTGACGCTCCTCGGGGCGCGTCTTGCTGGGGCCTTTCTCCTGGAGGCGCTCAGTCAGACCCAGTGCTGACATGTGGCAAGACGCTCCTCGGGGCGCGTCTTGCTTGGTCCTCTCTCCTGGAGGCGCTCAGTCAGACTGAGTAGTGACATGTGGCCTGACGCTCCTCGGGGCGCGTCTTGCTTTGGCCTCTCTCCTGGAGGCGCTCAGTCAGATCGAGTGTTGACATGTGTCAAGACGCTCCTCGGGGCGCGTCTTGCTTTGGCCTCTCTCCTGGAGGCGCTCAGTCAGATCGAGTGCTGACATGTGGCAGGAAGCTCCTCGGGGCGCGTCTTGCTTGGGCTTCTCTCCTGGAGGCCATCAGTAAGACCCATTGGTGACATGTGGCAAGACGCTCCTCGGGGCGCGTCTTGCTTGGGCCTCTCTCCTGGAGGCGTTCAGTCAGACTGAGTAGTGACATGTGGCCTGACGCTCCTCGGGGCGCGTTTTGCTTGGGCCTCTCTCCTGGAGGCGCTCAGAAAGACCCAGTGTTGACATGTGACAAGACGCTCCTCGGGGCACGTCTTGCTTGGGCCTCTCTCCTGGAGGCGCTCAGTCAGAACCAGAGGTGACATGTGGCAAGACGCTCCTCGGGGCGCGTCTTGCTTGGGCCTCTCTCCTGGAGGCCCTCTGTCAGACCCAGTGTTGACATGTGGCAAGACGCTCCTCCGGGCGCATCTTGCTTGGGCCTCTCTCCTGGAGGCCCTCAGTCAGACCCATTGTTGACATGTGGCAAGACGCTCCTCAGGGCGCGTCTTGCTTGGGCCTTTCTCCTGGAGGCGCTCAGTCAGACCGAGTGCTGACATAAGGCAAGACGCTCCTCGGGGCGCGTCTTGCTGGGGCCTCTCTCCTGGAGGCGCTCAGTCAGACCCAGTGCTGACATGTGGCAAGACGCTCCTTGGGGCGCGTCTTGCTTGGGCCTCTCTCCTGGAGGCGCTCAGTCAGACCCAGTGCTGACATGTGGCAAGACGCTCCTCCGGGCGCATCTTGCTTGGGCCTCTCTCCTGGAGGCCCTCAGTCAGACCCATTGTTGACATGTGGCAAGACGCTCCTCAGGGCGCGTCTTGCTTGGGCCTCTCTCCTGGAGGCGCTCAGTCAGACCCAGTGTTGACATGTGGCAAGACGCTCCTCCGGGCGCATCTTGCTTGGGCCTCTCTCCTGGAGGCCCTCAGTCAGACCCATTGTTGACATGTGGCAAGACGCTCCTCAGGGCGCGTCTTGCTTGGGCCTTTCTCCTGGAGGCGCTCAGTCAGACCGAGTGCTGACATAAGGCAAGACGCTCCTCGGGGCGCGTCTTGCTGGGGCCTCTCTCCTGGAGGCGCTCAGTCAGACCCAGTGCTGACATGTGGCAAGACGCTCCTTGGGGCGCGTCTTGCTTGGGCCTCTCTCCTGGAGGCGCTCAGTCAGACTGAGTAGTTACATGTGGCCTGACGCTCCTCGGGGCGCGTCTTGCTTGGGCCTCTCTCCTGGAGGCGCTCAGTCAGACCCAGTGGTGACATGTGGCAAGACACTCCTCTGGGCGCGTCTTGCTTGGGCCTCTCTCCTGGAGGCACTCTGTCAGACCCAGTGTTGACATGTGTCAAGACGCTCCTCGGGGCGCGTCTTGCTTGGGCTTCTCTCCTTGGAGGCCCTCAATCAGACCCATTGTTGACATGTGGCAAGACGCTCCTCGGGGCGCGTCTTGCTTGGGCTTCTCTCCTGGAGGCGCTCAGACAGACTCAGTGTTGACATGTGACAAGAGGCTCCTCGGGGCACGTCTTGCTTGGGCCTCTCTCCTGGAGGCGCTCAGACAGACCCAGTGGTGACATGTGGCAAGACACTCCTCTGGGCGCGTCTTGCTTGGGCCTCTCTCCTGGAGGCCCTCTGTCAGACCCAGTGTTGACATGTGTCAAGACGCTCCTCGGGGCGCGTCTTGCTTGGGCTTCTCTCCTGGAGGCGCTCAGACAGACCCAGTGTTGACATGTGACAAGAGGCTCCTCGGGGCACGTCTTGCTTGGGCCTCTCTCCTGGAGGCGCTCAGTCAGAACCAGAGGTGACATGTGGCAAGACGCTCCTCGGGGCGCGTCTTAATTGGGCCTCTCTCCTGGAGGCGCTCAGTCAGACCCAGTGGTGACATGTGGCAAGACACTCCTCTGGGCGCGTCTTGCTTGGGCCTCTCTCCTGGAGGCCCTCTGTCAGACCCAGTGTTGACATGTGTCAAGACGCTCCTCGGGGCGCGTCTTGCTTGGGCTTCTCTCCTGGAGGCGCTCAGACAGACCCAGTGTTGACATGTGACAAGAGGCTCCTCGGGGCACGTCTTGCTTGGGCCTCTCTCCTGGAGGCGCTCAGTCAGAACCAGAGGTGACATGTGGCAAGACGCTCCTCGGGGCGCGTCTTAATTGGGCCTCTCTCCTGGAGGCCCTCTGTCAGGCCCAGTGTTGACATGTGGCAAGACGCTCCTCCAGGCGCATCTTGCTTGGGCCTCTCTCCTGGAGGCCCTCAGTCAGACCCATTGTTGACATGTGGCAAGACGCTCCTCGGGGCGCGTCTTGCTTGGGCCTCTCTCCTGGAGGCGCTCAGTCAGACCCAGTGCTGACATAAGGCAAGACGCTCCTCGGGGCGCGTCTTGCTGGGGCCTCTCTCCTGGAGGCGCTCAGTCAGACCCAGTGCTGACATGTGGCAAGACGCTCCTCGGGGCGCGTCTTGCTTGGGCCTCTCTCCTGGAGGCGCTCAGTCAGACCCAGTGTTGACATGTGGCAAGACGCTCCTCGGGGCGCGTCTTGCTTGGGCCTCTCGCCTGGAGGCGCTCAGTCAGACCCAGTGTTGACATGTGGCAAGACGCTCCTCGGGGCGCGTCTTGCTTGGGCCTCTCTCCTGGAGGCGCTCAGTCAGACACAGTGGTGACACGTGGAAAGACGCTCCTCGGGGCACATCTTGCTTGGGCCTCTCTCCTGGAGGCGCTCAGTCAGACCCAGTGTTGACACGTGGCAAGACGCTCCTCGTGGCGCGTCTTGCTTGGGCCTCTCTCCTGGAGGCGCTCAGTCAGACCCAGTGTTGGCATGTGTGCAAGACACTCCTCGGGGCGCGTCTTGGTTGGGCCTGTCTCCTGGAGGCGCTCAGTCAGACACAGTGGTGACACGTGGAAAGACGCTCCTCGGGGCACATCTTGCTTGGGCCTCTCTCCTGGAGGCGCTCAGTCAGACCCAGTGTTGACACGTGGCAAGACGCTCCTCGTGGCGCGTCTTGCTTGGGCCTCTCTCCTGGAGGCGCTCAGTTTGACCCAGTGTTGGCATGTGGCAAGACACTCCTCGGGGCGCGTCTTGGTTGGGCCTCTCTCCTGGAGGCGCTCATTAAGACCCAGTGGTGACATGTGGCAAGACGCTCCTCGGGGCGCGTATTGCTTCGGCCTCTCTCCTGAATGCCCTCTGTCAGACTGAGTGTTGACATGTGGCAAGACTCTCCTTGGGGCGCGTCTTGCTTGGGCTTCTCTCATGGAGGCCCTCAGTCCGACCCAGTGTTGACATATGTCAAGATGCTCCTCGGGGCATGTCTTGCTTGGGCCTCTCTACTGGAGGCGCTCAGTCAGACCCAGTGTTGACATGTGGCAAGACGCTCCTCTGGGCGCGTCTTGCTTGGGCTTCTCTCCTGGAGACCCTCAGTCAGACCCATTGTTGACATGTGGCAAGACGCTCCTCGGGGCAAGTCTTGCTTGGGCCTCTCTCCTGGAGGCGCTCAGTCAGACCGAGTAGTGACATGTGGCAAGACGCTCCTCGGGGCGCGTCTTGCTTGGACCTCCCTCCTGGAGGCGCTCAGTCAGACCGAGTAGTAACATTTGGCAAGACGCTCCTCGGGGCGCGTCTTGCTTGGACCTCTCTCCTGGAGGCGCTCAGTTAGACCGAGTAGTGACATGTGGCAAGACGCTCCTCGGGGCGCGTCTTGCTTCGGCCTCTCTCCTGGAGGCGCTCAGTCAGACCGAGTGCTGACATAAGGCAAGACGCTCCTCGGGGCGCGTCTTGCTGGGGTCTCTCTCCTGGAGGTGCTCAATCAGACCCAGTAGTGACACGTGGCAAGACGCTCCTCTGGGCGCGTCTTGCTTGGGCCTCTCTCCTGGAGGAGCTCAGTCAGACCCAGTGGTGACACGTGGCAAGACGCTCCTCGGGGCGCATCTTCCTTGGGCCTCTCTCCTGGAGGCGCTCAGTCAGACACAGTGTTGACATGTGGCAAGACACTCCTCGGGGCGCATCTTGCTTGGGCTTCTCTCATGGAGGCCCTCAGTAAGACCCATTGTTGACATGTGGAAAGAAGCTCCTCGGGGCGCGTCTTGCTTTGGCTTCTCTCCTGGAGCCCCTCAGTCAGACCCATTGTTGACATGTGGCAAGACGCTCCTCGGGGCGCGTATTGCTTGGGCCTCTCTCCTGGATGCCCTCTGTCAGACCCAGTGTTGACATGTGGCAAGACTCTCCTCGGGGCGCGTCTTGCTTGGACCTCTCTCCTGGAGGCGCTCAGTCAGACCGAGTAGTGACATGTGGCAAGAACGCTCCTCGGGGCGCGTCTTGCTTTGGCCTCTCTCCTGGAGGCCCTCAATTAGACCCAGTGTTGACATGTGGCAAGACGCTCCTCGGGGCGCGTCTTGCTTGGGCTTCTCTCCTGGAGGCCCTCAGTCAGACCCATTGTTGACATGTGGCAAGACGCTCCTCGGGGCGTTTCTTGCTTGGGCCTCTCTCCTGGAGGCGCTCAGTCAGACCGAGTGCTGACATGTGGCAAGACGCTCCTCGGGGCGCGTCTTGCTTGGGCCTCTCTCCTGGAGGAGCTCAGTCAGACCCAGTGGTGACACGTGGCAAGACGCTCCTCGGGGCGCATCTTGCTTGGGCCTCTCTCCTGGAGGCGCTAAGTCAGACCCAGTGTTGACACGTGGCAAGACGCTCCTCGGGGCCCGTCTTGCTTGGGCCTCTCTCCTGGAGGCGCTCAGTCAGACACAGTGTTGACATGTGGCAAGACACTCCTCGGGGCGCGTCTTGCTTGGGCTTCTCTCATGGAGGCCCTCAGTAAGACCCATTTTTGACATGTGGAAAGAAGCTCCTCGGGGCGCGTCTTGCTTTGGCTTCTCTCCTGGAGCCCCTCAGTCAGACCCATTGTTGACATGTGGCAAGACGCTCTTCGGGGCGCGTATTGCTTGGGCCTCTCTCCTGGATGCCCTCTGTCAGACCCAGTGTTGACATGTGGCAAGACTCTCCTCGGGGCGCGTCTTGCTTGGACCTCTCTCCTGGAGGCGCTCACTCAGACCGAGTAGTGACATGTGGCAAGACGCTCCTCGGGGCGCGTCTTGCTTGGGCCTCTCTCCTGGAGGCGCTCAATTAGACCCAGTGTTGACATGTGGCAAGACGCTCCTCGGGGCGCGTCTTGCGTGGGCTTCTCTCCTGGAGGCCCTCAGTCAGACCCATTGTTGACATGTGGCAAGACGCTCCTCGGGGCGCTTCTTGCTTGGGCCTCTCTCCTGGAGGCGCTCAGTCAGACCCATTGTTGACATGTGGCAAGACGCTCCTCAGGGCGCGTCTTGCTTGGGCCTTTCTCCTGGAGGCGCTCAGTCAGACCGAGTGCTGACATAAGGCAAGACGCTCCTCGGGGCGCGTCTTGCTGGGGCCTCTCTCCTGGAGGCGCTCAGTCAGACCCAGTGCTGACATGTGGCAAGACGCTCCTCGGGGCGCGTCTTGCTTGGGCCTCTCTCCTGGAGGCGCTCAGTCAGACCCAGTGCTGACATGTGGCAAGACGCTCCTCCGGGCGCATCTTGCTTGGGCCTCTCTCCTGGAGGCCCTCAGTCAGACCCATTGTTGACATGTGGCAAGACGCTCCTCAGGGCGCGTCTTGCTTGGGCCTCTCTCCTGGAGGCGCTCAGTCAGACCCAGTGTTGACATGTGGCAAGACGCTCCTCCGGGCGCATCTTGCTTGGGCCTCTCTCCTGGAGGCCCTCAGTCAGACCCATTGTTGACATGTGGCAAGACGCTCCTCAGGGCGCGTCTTGCTTGGGCCTTTCTCCTGGAGGCGCTCAGTCAGACCGAGTGCTGACATAAGGCAAGACGCTCCTCGGGGCGCGTCTTGCTGGGGCCTCTCTCCTGGAGGCGCTCAGTCAGACCCAGTGCTGACATGTGGCAAGACGCTCCTTGGGGCGCGTCTTGCTTGGGCCTCTCTCCTGGAGGCGCTCAGTCAGACTGAGTAGTTACATGTGGCCTGACGCTCCTCGGGGCGCGTCTTGCTTGGGCCTCTCTCCTGGAGGCGCTCAGTCAGACCCAGTGGTGACATGTGGCAAGACACTCCTCTGGGCGCGTCTTGCTTGGGCCTCTCTCCTGGAGGCACTCTGTCAGACCCAGTGTTGACATGTGTCAAGACGCTCCTCGGGGCGCGTCTTGCTTGGGCTTCTCTCCTGGAGGCCCTCAGTCAGACCCATTGTTGACATGTGGCAATACGCTCCTCGGGGCGCGTCTTGCTTGGGCTTCTCTCCTGGAGGCGCTCAGACAGACTCAGTGTTGACATGTGACAAGAGGCTCCTCGGGGCACGTCTTGCTTGGGCCTCTCTCCTGGAGGCGCTCAGTCAGACCCAGTGGTGACATGTGGCAAGACACTCCTCTGGGCGCGTCTTGCTTGGGCCTCTCTCCTGGAGGCCCTCTGTCAGACCCAGTGTTGACATGTGTCAAGACGCTCCTCGGGGCGCGTCTTGCTTGGGCTTCTCTCCTGGAGGCGCTCAGACAGACCCAGTGTTGACATGTGACAAGAGGCTCCTCGGGGCACGTCTTGCTTGGGCCTCTCTCCTGGAGGCGCTCAGTCAGAACCAGAGGTGACATGTGGCAAGACGCTCCTCGGGGCGCGTCTTAATTGGGCCTCTCTCCTGGAGGCGCTCAGTCAGACCCAGTGGTGACATGTGGCAAGACACTCCTCTGGGCGCGTCTTGCTTGGGCCTCTCTCCTGGAGGCCCTCTGTCAGACCCAGTGTTGACATGTGTCAAGACGCTCCTCGGGGCGCGTCTTGCTTGGGCTTCTCTCCTGGAGGCGCTCAGACAGACCCAGTGTTGACATGTGACAAGAGGCTCCTCGGGGCACGTCTTGCTTGGGCCTCTCTCCTGGAGGCGCTCAGTCAGAACCAGAGGTGACATGTGGCAAGACGCTCCTCGGGGCGCATCTTAATTGGGCCTCTCTCCTGGAGGCCCTCTGTCAGACCCAGTGTTGACATGTGGCAAGACGCTCCTCCAGGCGCATCTTGCTTGGGCCTCTCTCCTGGAGGCCCTCAGTCAGACCCATTGTTGACATGTGGCAAGACGCTCCTCGGGGCGCGTCTTGCTTGGGCCTCTCTCCTGGAGGCGCTCAGTCAGACCCAGTGCTGACATAAGGCAAGACGCTCCTCGGGGCGCGTCTTGCTGGGGCCTCTCTCCTGGAGGCGCTCAGTCAGACCCAGTGCTGACATGTGGCAAGACGCTCCTCGGGGCGCGTCTTGCTTGGGCCTCTCTCCTGGAGGCGCTCAGTCAGACCCAGTGTTGACATGTGGCAAGACGCTCCTCGGGGCGCGTCTTGCTTGGGCCTCTCGCCTGGAGGCGCTCAGTCAGACCCAGTGTTGACATGTGGCAAGACGCTCCTCGGGGCGCGTCTTGCTTGGGCCTCTCTCCTGGAGGCGCTCAGTCAGACACAGTGGTGACACGTGGAAAGACGCTCCTCGGGGCACATCTTGCTTGGGCCTCTCTCCTGGAGGCGCTCAGTCAGACCCAGTGTTGACACGTGGCAAGAGGCTCCTCGTGGCGCGTCTTGCTTGGGCCTCTCTCCTGGAGGCGCTCAGTCAGACCCAGTGTTGGCATGTGTGCAAGACACTCCTCGGGGCGCGTCTTGGTTGGGCCTGTCTCCTGGAGGCGCTCAGTCAGACACAGTGATGACACGTGGAAAGACGCTCCTCGGGGCACATCTTGCTTGGGCCTCTCTCCTGGAGGCGCTCAGTCAGACCCAGTGTTGACACGTGGCAAGACGCTCCTCGTGGCGCGTCTTGCTTGGGCCTCTCTCCTGGAGGCGCTCAGTTTGACCCAGTGTTGGCATGTGGCAAGACACTCCTCGGGGCGCGTCTTGGTTGGGCCTCTCTCCTGGAGGCGCTCATTAAGACCCAGTGGTGACATGTGGCAAGACGCTCCTCGGGGCGCGTATTGCTTCGGCCTCTCTCCTGAATGCCCTCTGTCAGACTGAGTGTTGACATGTGGCAAGACTCTCCTCGGGGCGCGTCTTGCTTGGGCTTCTCTCATGGAGGCCCTCAGTCCGACCCAGTGTTGACATATGTCAAGATGCTCCTCGGGGCATGTCTTGCTTGGGCCTCTCTACTGGAGGCGCTCAGTCAGACCCAGTGTTGACATGTGGCAAGACGCTCCTCTGGGCGCGTCTTGCTTGGGCTTCTCTCCTGGAGACCCTCAGTCAGACCCATTGTTGACATGTGGCAAGACGCTCCTCGGGGCAAGTCTTGCTTGGACCTCCCTCCTGGAGGCGCTCAGTCAGACCGAGTAGTAACATTTGGCAAGACGCTCCTCGGGGCGCGTCTTGCTTGGACCTCTCTCCTGGAGGCGCTCAGTTAGACCGAGTAGTGACATGTGGCAAGACGCTCCTCGGGGCGCGTCTTGCTTCGGCCTCTCTCCTGGAGGCGCTCAGTCAGACCGAGTGCTGACATAAGGCAAGACGCTCCTCGGGGCGCGTCTTGCTGGGGTCTCTCTCCTGGAGGTGCTCAATCAGACCCAGTAGTGACACGTGGCAAGACGCTCCTCTGGGCGCGTCTTGCTTGGGCCTCTCTCCTGGAGGAGCTCAGTCAGACCCAGTGGTGACACGTGGCAAGACGCTCCTCGGGGCGCATCTTCCTTGGGCCTCTCTCCTGGAGGCGCTCAGTCAGACACAGTGTTGACATGTGGACAGACACTCCTCGGGGCGCGTCTTGCTTGGGCTTCTCTCATGGAGGCCCTCAGTAAGACCCATTGTTGACATGTGGAAAGAAGCTCCTCGGGGCGCGTCTTGCTTTGGCTTCTCTCCTGGAGCCCCTCAGTCAGACCCATTGTTGACATGTGGCAAGACGCTCCTCGGGGCGCGTATTGCTTGGGCCTCTCTCCTGGATGCCCTCTGTCAGACCCAGTGTTGACATGTGGCAAGACTCTCCTCGGGGCGCGTCTTGCTTGGACCTCTCTCCTGGAGGCGCTCAGTCAGACCGAGTAGTGACATGTGGCAAGAACGCTCCTCGGGGCGCGTCTTGCTTTGGCCTCTCTCCTGGAGGCCCTCAATTAGACCCAGTGTTGACATGTGGCAAGACGCTCCTCGGGGCGCTTCTTGCTTGGGCCTCTCTCCTGGAGGCGCTCAGTCAGACCCAGTGGTGACATGTGGCAAGACACTCCTCTGGGCGCGTCTTGCTTGGGCCTCTCTCCTGGAGGCCCTCTGTCAGACCCAGTGTTGACATGTGTCAAGACGCTCCTCGGGGCGCGTCTTGCTTGGGCTTCTCTCCTGGAGGCGCTCAGACAGACCCAGTGTTGACATGTGACAAGAGGCTCCTCGGGGCACGTCTTGCTTGGGCCTCTCTCCTGGAGGCGCTCAGTCAGAACCAGAGGTGACATGTGGCAAGACGCTCCTCGGGGCGCGTCTTAATTGGGCCTCTCTCCTGGAGGCCCTCTGTCAGACCCAGTGTTGACATGTGGCAAGACGCTCCTCCAGGCGCATCTTGCTTGGGCCTCTCTCCTGGAGGCCCTCAGTCAGACCCATTGTTGACATGTGGCAAGACGCTCCTCGGGGCGCGTCTTGCTTGGGCCTCTCTCCTGGAGGCGCTCAGTCAGACCCAGTGCTGACATAAGGCAAGACGCTCCTCGGGGCGCGTCTTGCTGGGGCCTCTCTCCTGGAGGCGCTCAGTCAGACCCAGTGCTGACATGTGGCAAGACGCTCCTCGGGGCGCGTCTTGCTTGGGCCTCTCTCCTGGAGGCGGTCAGTCAGACCCAGTGTTGACATGTGGCAAGACGCTCCTCGGGGCGCGTCTTGCTTGGGCCTCTCGCCTGGAGGCGCTCAGTCAGACCCAGTGTTGACATGTGGCAAGACGCTCCTCGGGGCGCGTCTTGCTTGGGCCTCTCTCCTGGAGGCGCTCAGTCAGACACAGTGTTGACATGTGGACAGACACTCCTCGGGGCGCGTCTTGCTTGGGCTTCTCTCATGGAGGCCCTCAGTAAGACCCATTGTTGACATGTGGAAAGAAGCTCCTCGGGGCGCGTCTTGCTTTGGCTTCTCTCCTGGAGCCCCTCAGTCAGACCCATTGTTGACATGTGGCAAGACGCTCCTCGGGGCGCGTATTGCTTGGGCCTCTCTCCTGGATGCCCTCTGTCAGACCCAGTGTTGACATGTGGCAAGACTCTCCTCGGGGCGCGTCTTGCTTGGACCTCTCTCCTGGAGGCGCTCAGTCAGACCGAGTAGTGACATGTGGCAAGAACGCTCCTCGGGGCGCGTCTTGCTTTGGCCTCTCTCCTGGAGGCCCTCAATTAGACCCAGTGTTGACATGTGGCAAGACGCTCCTCGGGGCGCGTCTTGCTTGGGCTTCTCTCCTGGAGGCCCTCAGTCAGACCCATTGTTGACATGTGGCAAGACGCTCCTCGGGGCGCTTCTTGCTTGGGCCTCTCTCCTGCAGGCGCTCAGTCAGACCGAGTGCTGACATGTGGCAAGACGCTCCTCGGGGCGCGTCTTGCTTGGGCCTCTCTCCTGGAGGAGCTCAGTCAGACCCAGTGGTGACACGTGGCAAGACGCTCCTCGGGGCGCATCTTGCTTGGGCCTCTCTCCTGGAGGCGCTAAGTCAGACCCAGTGTTGACACGTGGCAAGACGCTCCTCGGGGCCCGTCTTGCTTGGGCCTCTCTCCTGGAGGCGCTCAGTCAGACACAGTGTTGACATGTGGCAAGACACTCCTCGGGGCGCGTCTTGCTTGGGCTTCTCTCATGGAGGCCCTCAGTAAGACCCATTTTTGACATGTGGAAAGAAGCTCCTCGGGGCGCGTCTTGCTTTGGCTTCTCTCCTGGAGCCCCTCAGTCAGACCCATTGTTGACATGTGGCAAGACGCTCTTCGGGGCGCGTATTGCTTGGGCCTCTCTCCTGGATGCCCTCTGTCAGACCCAGTGTTGACATGTGGCAAGACTCTCCTCGGGGCGCGTCTTGCTTGGACCTCTCTCCTGGAGGCGCTCACTCAGACCGAGTAGTGACATGTGGCAAGACGCTCCTCGGGGCGCGTCTTGCTTGGGCCTCTCTCCTGGAGGCGCTCAATTAGACCCAGTGTTGACATGTGGCAAGACGCTCCTCGGGGCGCGTCTTGCGTGGGCTTCTCTCCTGGAGGCCCTCAGTCAGACCCATTGTTGACATGTGGCAAGACGCTCCTCTGGGCGCTTCTTGCTTGGGCCTCTCTCCTGGAGGCGCTCAGTCAGACCCAGTGTTGACATGTGGCAAGACGCTCCTCCGGGCGCATCTTGCTTGGGCCTCTCTCCTGGAGGCCCTCAGTCAGACCCATTGTTGACATGTGGCAAGACGCTCCTCGGGGCGCGTCTTGCTTGGGCCTCTCTCCTGGAGGCGCTCAGTCAGACCCAGTGTTGACATGTGGCAAGACGCTCCTCGGGGCGCGTCTTGCTTGGGCCTCTCTCCTGGAGGCGCTCAGTCAGAACCAGAGGTGACATGTGGCAAGACGCTCCTCGGGGCGCGTCTTAATTGGGCCTCTCTCCTGGAGGCCCTCTGTCAGACCCAGTGTTGACATGTGGCAAGACGCTCCTCCAGGCGCATCTTGCTTGGGCCTCTCTCCTGGAGGCCCTCAGTCAGACCGAGTAGTGACATGTGGCAAGACGCTCCTCGGGGCGCGTCTTGCTTGGACCTCCCTCCTGGAGGCGCTCAGTCAGACCGAGTAGTAACATTTGGCAAGACGCTCCTCGGGGCGCGTCTTGCTTGGACCTCTCTCCTGGAGGCGCTCAGTTAGACCGAGTAGTGACATGTGGCAAGACGCTCCTCGGGGCGCGTCTTGCTTCGGCCTCTCTCCTGGAGGCGCTCAGTCAGACCGAGTGCTGACATAAGGCAAGACGCTCCTCTGGGCGCGTCTTGCTTGGGCCTCTCTCCTGGAGGAGCTCAGTCAGACCCAGTGGTGACACGTGGCAAGACGCTCCTCGGGGCGCATCTTCCTTGGGCCTCTCTCCTGGAGGCGCTAAGTCAGGCCCAGTGTTGACACGTGGCAAGACGCTCCTCGGGGCGCGTCTTGCTTGGGCCTCTCTCCTGGAGGCGCTCAGTCAGACCCAGTGTTGACATGTGGCAAGACGCTCCTCGGGGCGCGTCTTGCTTGGGCTTCTCTCCTGGAGGCCCTCAGTCAGACCCATTGTTGACATGTGGCAAGACGCTCCTCGGGGCGCATCTTGCTTGGGCCTCTCTCCTGGAGGCGCTAAGTCAGACCCAGTGTTGACACGTGGCAAGACGCTCCTCGGGGCGCGTCTTGCTTGGGCCTCTCTCCTGGAGGCGCTCAGTCAGACCCAGTGCTGACATAAGGCAAGACGCTCCTCGGGGCGCGTCTTGCTGGGGCCTCTCTCCTGGAGGCGCTCAGTCAGACCCAGTGCTGACATGTGGCAAGACGCTCCTCGGGGCGCGTCTTGCTTGGGCCTCTCTCCTGGAGGCGCTCAGTCAGACCCAGTGTTGACATGTGGCAAGACGCTCCTCGGGGCGCGTCTTGCTTGGGCCTCTCGCCTGGAGGCGCTCAGTCAGACCCAGTGTTGACATGTGGCAAGACGCTCCTCGGGGCGCGTCTTGCTTGGGCCTCTCTCCTGGAGGCGCTCAGTCAGACACAGTGGTGACACGTGGAAAGACGCTCCTCGGGGCACATCTTGCTTGGGCCTCTCTCCTGGAGGCGCTCAGTCAGACCCAGTGTTGACACGTGGCAAGAGGCTCCTCGTGGCGCGTCTTGCTTGGGCCTCTCTCCTGGAGGCGCTCAGTCAGACCCAGTGTTGGCATGTGTGCAAGACACTCCTCGGGGCGCGTCTTGGTTGGGCCTGTCTCCTGGAGGCGCTCAGTCAGACACAGTGATGACACGTGGAAAGACGCTCCTCGGGGCACATCTTGCTTGGGCCTCTCTCCTGGAGGCGCTCAGTCAGACCCAGTGTTGACACGTGGCAAGACGCTCCTCGTGGCGCGTCTTGCTTGGGCCTCTCTCCTGGAGGCGCTCAGTTTGACCCAGTGTTGGCATGTGGCAAGACACTCCTCGGGGCGCGTCTTGGTTGGGCCTCTCTCCTGGAGGCGCTCATTAAGACCCAGTGGTGACATGTGGCAAGACGCTCCTCGGGGCGCGTATTGCTTCGGCCTCTCTCCTGAATGCCCTCTGTCAGACTGAGTGTTGACATGTGGCAAGACTCTCCTCGGGGCGCGTCTTGCTTGGGCTTCTCTCATGGAGGCCCTCAGTCCGACCCAGTGTTGACATATGTCAAGATGCTCCTCGGGGCATGTCTTGCTTGGGCCTCTCTACTGGAGGCGCTCAGTCAGACCCAGTGTTGACATGTGGCCTTGGGCTTCTCTCCTGGAGACCCTCAGTCAGACCCATTGTTGACATGTGGCAAGACGCTCCTCGGGGCAAGTCTTGCTTGGGCCTCTCTCATGGAGGCGCTCAGTCAGACCGAGTAGTGACATGTGGCAAGACGCTCCTCGGGGCGCGTCTTGCTTGGACCTCCCTCCTGGAGGCGCTCAGTCAGACCGAGTAGTAACATTTGGCAAGACGCTCCTCGGGGCGCGTCTTGCTTGGACCTCTCTCCTGGAGGCGCTCAGTTAGACCGAGTAGTGACATGTGGCAAGACGCTCCTCGGGGCGCGTCTTGCTTTGGCCTCTCTCCTGGAGGCGCTCAGTCAGACCGAGTGCTGACATAAGGCAAGACGCTCCTCGGGGCGCGTCTTGCTGGGGTCTCTCTCCTGGAGGTGCTCAATCAGACCCAGTAGTGACACGTGGCAAGACGCTCCTCTGGGCGCGTCTTGCTTGGGCCTCTCTCCTGGAGGAGCTCAGTCAGACCCAGTGGTGACACGTGGCAAGACGCTCCTCGGGGCGCATCTTCCTTGGGCCTCTCTCCTGGAGGCGCTCAGTCAGACACAGTGTTGACATGTGGACAGACACTCCTCGGGGCGCGTCTTGCTTGGGCTTCTCTCATGGAGGCCCTCAGTAAGACCCATTGTTGACATGTGGAAAGAAGCTCCTCGGGGCGCGTCTTGCTTTGGCTTCTCTCCTGGAGCCCCTCAGTCAGACCCATTGTTGACATGTGGCAAGACGCTCCTCGGGGCGCGTATTGCTTGGGCCTCTCTCCTGGATGCCCTCTGTCAGACCCAGTGTTGACATGTGGCAAGACTCTCCTCGGGGCGCGTCTTGCTTGGACCTCTCTCCTGGAGGCGCTCAGTCAGACCGAGTAGTGACATGTGGCAAGAACGCTCCTCGGGGCGCGTCTTGCTTTGGCCTCTCTCCTGGAGGCCCTCAATTAGACCCAGTGTTGACATGTGGCAAGACGCTCCTCGGGGCGCTTCTTGCTTGGGCCTCTCTCCTGGAGGCGCTCAGTCAGACCGAGTGCTGACATGTGGCAAGACGCTCCTCGGGGCGCGTCTTGCTTGGGCCTCTCTCCTGGAGGAGCTCAGTCAGACCCAGTGGTGACACGTGGCAAGACGCTCCTCGGGGCGCATCTTGCTTGGGCCTCTCTCCTGGAGGCGCTAAGTCAGACCCAGTGTTGACACGTGGCAAGACGCTCCTCGGGGCCCGTCTTGCTTGGGCCTCTCTCCTGGAGGCGCTCAGTCAGACACAGTGTTGACATGTGGCAAGACACTCCTCGGGGCGCGTCTTGCTTGGGCTTCTCTCATGGAGGCCCTCAGTAAGACCCATTTTTGACATGTGGAAAGAAGCTCCTCGGGGCGCGTCTTGCTTTGGCTTCTCTCCTGGATCCCCTCAGTCAGACCCATTGTTGACATGTGGCAAGACGCTCTTCGGGGCGCGTATTGCTTGGGCCTCTCTCCTGGATGCCCTCTGTCAGACCCAGTGTTGACATGTGGCAAGACTCTCCTCGGGGCGCGTCTTGCTTGGACCTCTCTCCTGGAGGCGCTCACTCAGACCGAGTAGTGACATGTGGCAAGACGCTCCTCGGGGCGCGTCTTGCTTGGGCCTCTCTCCTGGAGGCGCTCAATTAGACCCAGTGTTGACATGTGGCAAGACGCTCCTCGGGGCGCGTCTTGCGTGGGCTTCTCTCCTGGAGGCCCTCAGTCAGACCCATTGTTGACATGTGGCAAGACGCTCCTCGGGGCGCTTCTTGCTTGGGCCTCTCTCCTGGAGGCGCTCAGTCAGACCCAGTGGTGACATGTGGCAAGACACTCCTCTGGGCGCGTCTTGCTTGGGCCTCTCTCCTGGAGGCCCTCTGTCAGACCCAGTGTTGACATGTGTCAAGACGCTCCTCGGGGCGCGTCTTGCTTGGGCTTCTCTCCTGGAGGCGCTCAGACAGACCCAGTGTTGACATGTGACAAGAGGCTCCTCGGGGCACGTCTTGCTTGGGCCTCTCTCCTGGAGGCGCTCAGTCAGAACCAGAGGTGACATGTGGCAAGACGCTCCTCGGGGCGCGTCTTAATTGGGCCTCTCTCCTGGAGGCCCTCTGTCAGACCCAGTGTTGACATGTGGCAAGACGCTCCTCCAGGCGCATCTTGCTTGGGCCTCTCTCCTGGAGGCCCTCAGTCAGACCCATTGTTGACATGTGGCAAGACGCTCCTCGGGGCGCGTCTTGCTTGGGCCTCTCTCCTGGAGGCGCTCAGTCAGACCCAGTGCTGACATAAGGCAAGACGCTCCTCGGGGCGCGTCTTGCTGGGGCCTCTCTCCTGGAGGCGCTCAGTCAGACCCAGTGCTGACATGTGGCAAGACGCTCCTCGGGGCGCGTCTTGCTTGGGCCTCTCTCCTGGAGGCGGTCAGTCAGACCCAGTGTTGACATGTGGCAAGACGCTCCTCGGGGCGCGTCTTGCTTGGGCCTCTCGCCTGGAGGCGCTCAGTCAGACCCAGTGTTGACATGTGGCAAGACGCTCCTCGGGGCGCGTCTTGCTTGGGCCTCTCTCCTGGAGGCGCTCAGTCAGACACAGTGTTGACATGTGGACAGACACTCCTCGGGGCGCGTCTTGCTTGGGCTTCTCTCATGGAGGCCCTCAGTAAGACCCATTGTTGACATGTGGAAAGAAGCTCCTCGGGGCGCGTCTTGCTTTGGCTTCTCTCCTGGAGCCCCTCAGTCAGACCCATTGTTGACATGTGGCAAGACGCTCCTCGGGGCGCGTATTGCTTGGGCCTCTCTCCTGGATGCCCTCTGTCAGACCCAGTGTTGACATGTGGCAAGACTCTCCTCGGGGCGCGTCTTGCTTGGACCTCTCTCCTGGAGGCGCTCAGTCAGACCGAGTAGTGACATGTGGCAAGAACGCTCCTCGGGGCGCGTCTTGCTTTGGCCTCTCTCCTGGAGGCCCTCAATTAGACCCAGTGTTGACATGTGGCAAGACGCTCCTCGGGGCGCGTCTTGCTTGGGCTTCTCTCCTGGAGGCCCTCAGTCAGACCCATTGTTGACATGTGGCAAGACGCTCCTCGGGGCGCTTCTTGCTTGGGCCTCTCTCCTGGAGGCGCTCAGTCAGACCGAGTGCTGACATGTGGCAAGACGCTCCTCGGGGCGCGTCTTGCTTGGGCCTCTCTCCTGGAGGAGCTCAGTCAGACCCAGTGGTGACACGTGGCAAGACGCTCCTCGGGGCGCATCTTGCTTGGGCCTCTCTCCTGGAGGCGCTAAGTCAGACCCAGTGTTGACACGTGGCAAGACGCTCCTCGGGGCCCGTCTTGCTTGGGCCTCTCTCCTGGAGGCGCTCAGTCAGACACAGTGTTGACATGTGGCAAGACACTCCTCGGGGCGCATCTTGCTTGGGCTTCTCTCATGGAGTCCCTCAGTAAGACCCATTTTTGACATGTGGAAAGAAGCTCCTCGGGGCGCGTCTTGCTTTGGCTTCTCTCCTGGAGCCCCTCAGTCAGACCCATTGTTGACATGTGGCAAGACGCTCTTCGGGGCGCGTATTGCTTGGGCCTCTCTCCTGGATGCCCTCTGTCAGACCCAGTGTTGACATGTGGCAAGACTCTCCTCGGGGCGCGTCTTGCTTGGACCTCTCTCCTGGAGGCGCTCACTCAGACCGAGTAGTGACATGTGGCAAGACGCTCCTCGGGGCGCGTCTTGCTTGGGCCTCTCTCCTGGAGGCGCTCAATTAGACCCAGTGTTGACATGTGGCAAGACGCTCCTCGGGGCGCGTCTTGCGTGGGCTTCTCTCCTGGAGGCCCTCAGTCAGACCCATTGTTGACATGTGGCAAGACGCTCCTCTGGGCGCTTCTTGCTTGGGCCTCTCTCCTGGAGGCGCTCAGTCAGACCCAGTGTTGACATGTGGCAAGACGCTCCTCCGGGCGCATCTTGCTTGGGCCTCTCTCCTGGAGGCCCTCAGTCAGACCCATTGTTGACATGTGGCAAGACGCTCCTCGGGGCGCGTCTTGCTTGGGCCTCTCTCCTGGAGGCGCTCAGTCAGACCCAGTGTTGACATGTGGCAAGACGCTCCTCGGGGCGCGTCTTGCTTGGGCCTCTCTCCTGGAGGCGCTCAGTCAGAACCAGAGGTGACATGTGGCAAGACGCTCCTCGGGGCGCGTCTTAATTGGGCCTCTCTCCTGGAGGCCCTCTGTCAGACCCAGTGTTGACATGTGGCAAGACGCTCCTCCAGGCGCATCTTGCTTGGGCCTCTCTCCTGGAGGCCCTCAGTCAGACCGAGTAGTGACATGTGGCAAGACGCTCCTCGGGGCGCGTCTTGCTAGGACCTCCCTCCTGGAGGCGCTCAGTCAGACCGAGTAGTAACATTTGGCAAGACGCTCCTCGGGGCGCGTCTTGCTTGGACCTCTCTCCTGGAGGCGCTCAGTTAGACCGAGTAGTGACATGTGGCAAGACGCTCCTCGGGGCGCGTCTTGCTTCGGCCTCTCTCCTGGAGGCGCTCAGTCAGACCGAGTGCTGACATAAGGCAAGACGCTCCTCTGGGCGCGTCTTGCTTGGGCCTCTCTCCTGGAGGAGCTCAGTCAGACCCAGTGGTGACACGTGGCAAGACGCTCCTCGGGGCGCATCTTCCTTGGGCCTCTCTCCTGGAGGCGCTAAGTCAGGCCCAGTGTTGACACGTGGCAAGACGCTCCTCGGGGCGCGTCTTGCTTGGGCCTCTCTCCTGGAGGCGCTCAGTCAGACACAGTGTTGACATGTGGCAAGACACTCCTCGGGGCGCGTCTTGCTTGGGCTTCTCTCATGGAGGCCCTCAGTAAGACCCATTGTTGACATGTGGAAAGAAGCTCCTCGGGGCGCGTCTTGCTTTGGCTTCTCTCCTGGAGCCCCTCAGTCAGACCCATTGTTGACATGTGGCAAGACGCTCCTCGGGGCGCGTATTGCTTGGGCCTCTCTCCTGGATGCCCTCTGTCAGACCCAGTGTTGACATGTGGCAAGACTCTCCTCGGGGCGCGTCTTGCTTGGACCTCTCTCCTGGAGGCGCTCAGTCAGACCGAGTAGTGACATGTGGCAAGACGCTCCTCGGGGCGCGTCTTGCTTGGGCCTCTCTCCTGGAGGCCCTCAATTAGACCCAGTGTTGACATGTGGCAAGACGCTCCTCGGGGCGCGTCTTGCTTGGGCTTCTCTCCTGGAGGCCCTCAGTCAGACCCATTGTTGACATGTGGCAAGACGCTCCTCGGGGTGCATCTTGCTTGGGCCTCTCTCCTGGAGGCGCTAAGTCAGACCCAGTGTTGACACGTGGCAAGACGCTCCTCGGGGCGCGTCTTGCTTGGGCCTCTCTCCTGGAGGCGCTCAGTCAGACACAGTGTTGACATGTGGCAAGACACTCCTCGGGGCGCGTCTTGCTTGGGCTTCTCTCATGGAGGCCCTCAGTAAGACCCATTTTTGACATGTGGAAAGAAGCTCCTCGGGGCGCGTCTTGCTTTGGCTTCTCTCCTGGAGCCCCTCAGTCAGACCCATTGTTGACATGTGGCAAGACGCTCCTCGGGGCGCGTATTGCTTGGGCCTCTCTCCTGGATGCCCTCTGTCAGACCCAGTGTTGACATGTGGCAAGACTCTCCTCGGGGCGCGTCTTGCTTGGGCCTCTCTCCTGGAGGCCCTCAGTCAGACCGAGTAGTGACATGTGGCAAGACGCTCCTCGGGGCGCGTCTTGCTTGGACCTCCCTCCTGGAGGCGCTCAGTCAGACCGAGTAGTAACATTTGGCAAGAGGCTCCTCGGGGCGCGTCTTGCTTGGACCTCTCTCCTGGAGGCGCTCAGTTAGAACGAGTAGTGACATGTGGCAAGACGCTCCTCGGGGCGCGTCTTGCTTCGGCCTCTCTCCTGGAGGCGCTCAGTCAGACCGAGTGCTGACATAAGGCAAGACGCTCCTCGGGGCGCGTCTTGCTGGGGTCTCTCTCCTGGAGGTGCTCAATCAGACCCAGTGGTGACACGTGGCAAGACGCTCCTCTGGGCGCGTCTTGCTTGGGCCTCTCTCCTGGAGGAGCTCAGTCAGACCCAGTGGTGACACGTGGCAAGACGCTCCTCGGGGCGCATCTTCCTTGGGCCTCTCTCCTGGAGGCGCTAAGTCAGGCCCAGTGTTGACACGTGGCAAGACGCTCCTCGGGGCGCGTCTTGCTTGGGCCTCTCTCCTGGAGGCGCTCAGTCAGACACAGTGTTGACATGTGGCAAGACACTCCTCGGGGCGCGTCTTGCTTGGGCTTCTCTCATGGAGGCCCTCAGTAAGACCCATTGTTGACATGTGGAAAGAAGCTCCTCGGGGCGCGTCTTGCTTTGGCTTCTCTCCTGGAGCCCCTCAGTCAGACCCATTGTTGACATGTGGCAAGACGCTCCTCGGGGCGCGTATTGCTTGGGCCTCTCTCCTGGATGCCCTCTGTCAGACCCAGTGTTGACATGTGGCAAGACTCTCCTCGGGGCGCGTCTTGCTTGGACCTCTCTCCTGGAGGCGCTCAGTCAGACCGAGTAGTGACATGTGGCAAGACGCTCCTCGGGGCGCGTCTTGCTTGGGCCTCTCTCCTGGAGGCCCTCAATTAGACCCAGTGTTGACATGTGGCAAGACGCTCCTCGGGGCGCGTCTTGCTTGGGCTTCTCTCCTGGAGGCCCTCAGTCAGACCCATTGTTGACATGTGGCAAGACGCTCCTCGGGGCGCATCTTGCTTGGGCCTCTCTCCTGGAGGCGCTAAGTAAGACCCAGTGTTGACACGTGGCAAGACGCTCCTCGGGGCGCGTCTTGCTTGGGCCTCTCTCCTGGAGGCGCTCAGTCAGACACAGTGTTGACATGTGGCAAGACACTCCTCGGGGCGCGTCTTGCTTGGGCTTCTCTCATGGAGGCCCTCAGTAAGACCCATTTTTGACATGTGGAAAGAAGCTCCTCGGGGCGCGTCTTGCTTTGGCTTCTCTCCTGGAGCCCCTCAGTCAGACCCATTGTTGACATGTGGCAAGACGCTCCTCGGGGCGCGTATTGCTTGGGCCTCTCTCCTGGATGCCCTCTGTCAGACCCAGTGTTGACATGTGGCAAGACTCTCCTCGGGGCGCGTCTTGCTTGGACCTCTCTCCTGGAGGCGCTCAGTCAGACCGAGTAGTGACATGTGGCAAGACGCTCCTCGGGGCGCGTCTTGCTTGGGCCTCTCTCCTGGAGGCACTCAATTAGACCCAGTGTTGACATGTGGCAAGACGCTCCTCGGGGCGCGTCTTGCGTGGGCTTCTCTCCTGGAGGCCCTCAGTCAGACCCATTGTTGACATGTGGCAAGACGCTCCTCGGGGCGCTTCTTGCTTGGGCCTCTCTCCTGGAGGCGCTCAGTCAGACCGAGTGCTGACATGTGGCAAGACGCTCCTCGGTGCGCGTCTTGCTGGGGCCTCTCTCCTGGAGGCGCTCAGTCAGACCCAGTGTTGACATGTGTCAAGACGCTCCTCGGGCGTTTCTTGCTTGCGCCTCTCTCCTGGAGGCGCTCAGTCAGACCCAGAGGTGACATGTGGCAAGACGCTCCTCGGGCCTCTCTCCTGGAGGCGCTCAGTTAGACCCAGTGTTTACATGTGTCAAGACGCTCCTCGGGGCGCTTCTTGCTTGGGCCTCTCTCCTGGATGCGCTCAGTCAGACCCAGAGGTGACATATGGCAAGACGCTCCTCGGGCCTCTCTCTTGGAGGCGCTCGGTCAGACCCAGTGTTGACATGTGGCAAGACGCTCCTCGGGGCGCGTCTTGCTTGGGCCTCTCTCCTGGAGGCCCTCTGTCAGATCCAGTGTTGACATGTGGCAAGACGCTCCTCCGGGCGCATCTTGCTTGGGACTCTCTCCTGGAGGCCCTCAGTCAGACCCATTGTTGACATGTGGCAAGACGCTCCTCGGGGCGCGTCTTGCTTGGGCCTCTCTCCTGGAGGCGCTCAGTCAGACCGAGTGCTGACATAAGGCAAGACGCTCCTTGGGGCGCGTCTTGCTGGGGCCTCTCTCCTGGAGGCGCTCAGTCAGACCCAGTGCTGACATGTGGCAAGACGCTCCCCGGGGCGCGTCTTGCTTGGGCCTCTCTCCTGGAGGCGCTCAGTCAGACTGAGTAGTGACATCTGGCCTGACGCTCCTCGGGGCGCGTCTTGCTGGGGCCTTTCTCCTGGAGGCGCTCAGTCAGACCCAGTGCTGACATGTGGCAAGACGCTCCTCGGGGCGCGTCTTGCTTGGGCCTCTCTCCTGGAGGCGCTCAGTCAGACTGAGTAGTGACATGTGGCCTGACGCTCCTCGGGGTGCGTCTTGCTTGGGCCTCTCTCCTGGAGGCGCTTAGTCAGACCCAGTGGTGACATGTGGCAAGAAACTCCTCGGGGCGCGTCTTGCTTGGGCCTCTCTCCTGGAGGCCCTCTGTCAGACCCAGTGTTGACATGTGTCAAGACGCTCCTCGGGGCGCGTCTTGCTTGGGCTTCTCTCCTGGAGGCCCTCAGTAAGACCCATTGTTGACATGTGGCAAGACGCTCCTCGGGGCGCGTCTTGCTTGGGCCTCTCTCATGGAGGCCCTCTGTCAGACCCAGTGTTGACATGTGTCAAGACGCTCCTCGGGGCGCGTCTTGCTTTGGCCTCTCTCCTGGAGGCGCTCAGTCAGATCGAGTGCTGACATGTGGCAGGAAGCTCCTCGGGGCGCGTCTTGCTTGGGCTTCTCTCCTGGAGGCCATCAGTAAGACCCATTGTTGACATGTGGCAAGACGCTCCTCGGGGCGCGTCTTGCTTGGGCCTCTCTCCTGGAGGCGTTCAGTCAGACTGAGTAGTGACATGTGGCCTGACGCTCCTCGGGGCGCGTGTTGCTTGGGCCTCTCTCCTGGAGGCGCTCAGTCAGACCAAGTGGTGTCATGTGGCAAGACGCTCCTCGGGGCGCGTCTTGCTTGGGCTTCTCTCCTGGAGGCGCTCAGAAAGACCCAGTGTTGACATGTGACAAGACGCTCCTCGGGGCGCGTCTTGCTTGGGCCTCTCTCCTGGAGGCCCTCAGTCAGACTGAGTAGTGACATGTGGCCTGACGCTCCTCGGGGCGCGTCTTGCTGGGGCCTTTCTCCTGGAGGCGCTCAGTCAGACCCAGTGCTGACATGTGGCAAGACGCTCCTCGGGGCGCTTCTTGCTTGGGCTTCTCTCCTGGAGGCCCTCAGTCAGACCCATTGTTGACATGTGGCAAGACGCTCCTCGGGGCGCTTCTTGCTTGGGCCTCTCTCCTGGAGGCGCTCAGTCAGACCGAGTGCTGACATGTGGCAAGACGCTCCTCGGGGCGTGTCTTGCTTGGGCCTCTCTCCTGGAGGAGCTCAGTCAGACCCAGTGGTGACACATGGCAAGACGCTCCTCGGGGCGCATCTTGCTTGGGCCTCTCTCCTGGAGGCGCTAAGTCAGACCCAGTGTTGACACGTGGCAAGACGCTCCTCGGGGCGCGTCTTGCTTGGGCCTCTCTCCTGGAGGCGCTCAGTCAGACACAGTGTTGACATGTGGCAAGACACTCCTCGGGGCGCGTCTTGCTTGGGCTTCTCTCATGGAGGCCCTCAGTAAGACCCATTTTTGACATGTGGAAAGAAGCTCCTCGGGGCGCGTCTTGCTTTGGCTTCTCTCCTGGAGCCCCTCAGTCAGACCCATTGTTGACATGTGGCAAGACGCTCCTCGGGGCGCGTATTGCTTGGGCCTCTCTCCTGGATGCCCTCTGTCAGACCCAGTGTTGACATGTGGCAAGACTCTCCTCGGGGCGCGTCTTGCTTGGACCTCTCTCCTGGAGGCGCTCAGTCAGACCGAGTAGTGACATGTGGCAAGACGCTCCTCGGGGCGCGTCTTGCTTGGGCCTCTCTCCTGGAGGCGCTCAATTAGACCCAGTGTTGACATGTGGCAAGACGCTCCTCGGGGCGCGTCTTGCGTGGGCTTCTCTCCTGGAGGCCCTCAGTCAGACCCATTGTTGACATGTGGCAAGACGCTCCTCGGGGCGCTTCTTGCTTGGGCCTCTCTCCTGGAGGCGCTCAGTCAGACCGAGTGCTGACATGTGGCAAGACGCTCCTCGGTGCGCGTCTTGCTGGGGCCTCTCTCCTGGAGGCGCTCAGTCAGACCCAGTGTTGACATGTGTCAAGACGCTCCTCGGGCGTTTCTTGCTTGCGCCTCTCTCCTGGAGGCGCTCAGTCAGACCCAGAGGTGACATGTGGCAAGACGCTCCTCGGGCCTCTCTCCTGGAGGCGCTCAGTTAGACCCAGTGTTTACATGTGTCAAGACGCTCCTCGGGGCGCTTCTTGCTTGGGCCTCTCTCCTGGATGCGCTCAGTCAGACCCAGAGGTGACATGTGGCAAGACGCTCCTCGGGCCTCTCTCTTGGAGGCGCTCGGTCAGACCCAGTGTTGACATGTGGCAAGACGCTCCTCGGGGCGCGTCTTGCTTGGGCCTCTCTCCTGGAGGCCCTCTGTCAGATCCAGTGTTGACATGTGGCAAGACGCTCCTCCGGGCGCATCTTGCTTGGGACTCTCTCCTGGAGGCCCTCAGTCAGACCCATTGTTGACATGTGGCAAGACGCTCCTCGGGGCGCGTCTTGCTTGGGCCTCTCTCCTGGAGGCGCTCAGTCAGACCGAGTGCTGACATAAGGCAAGACGCTCCTTGGGGCGCGTCTTGCTGGGGCCTCTCTCCTGGAGGCGCTCAGTCAGACCCAGTGCTGACATGTGGCAAGACGCTCCCCGGGGCGCGTCTTGCTTGGGCCTCTCTCCTGGAGGCGCTCAGTCAGACTGAGTAGTGACATGTGGCCTGACGCTCCTCGGGGCGCGTCTTGCTGGGGCCTTTCTCCTGGAGGCGCTCAGTCAGACCCAGTGCTGACATGTGGCAAGACGCTCCTCGGGGCGCGTCTTGCTTGGGCCTCTCTCCTGGAGGCGCTCAGTCAGACTGAGTAGTGACATGTGGCCTGACGCTCCTCGGGGCGCGTCTTGCTTGGGCCTCTCTCCTGGAGGCGCTTAGTCAGACCCAGTGGTGACATGTGGCAAGAAACTCCTCGGGGCGCGTCTTGCTTGGGCCTCTCTCCTGGAGGCCCTCTGTCAGACCCAGTGTTGACATGTGTCAAGACGCTCCTCGGGGCGCGTCTTGCTTGGGCTTCTCTCCTGGAGGCCCTCAGTAAGACCCATTGTTGACATGTGGCAAGACGCTCCTCGGGGCGCGTCTTGCTTGGGCCTCTCTCATGGAGGCCCTCTGTCAGACCCAGTGTTGACATGTGTCAAGACGCTCCTCGGGGCGCGTCTTGCTTTGGCCTCTCTCCTGGAGGCGCTCAGTCAGATCGAGTGCTGACATGTGGCAGGAAGCTCCTCGGGGCGCGTCTTGCTTGGGCTTCTCTCCTGGAGGCCATCAGTAAGACCCATTGTTGACATGTGGCAAGACGCTCCTCGGGGCGCGTCTTGCTTGGGCCTCTCTCCTGGAGGCGTTCAGTCAGACTGAGTAGTGACATGTGGCCTGACGCTCCTCGGGGCGCGTGTTGCTTGGGCCTCTCTCCTGGAGGCGCTCAGTCAGACCAAGTGGTGTCATGTGGCAAGACGCTCCTCGGGGCGCGTCTTGCTTGGGCTTCTCTCCTGGAGGCGCTCAGAAAGACCCAGTGTTGACATGTGACAAGACGCTCCTCGGCGCGCGTCTTGCTTGGGCCTCTCTCCTGGAGGCCCTCAGTCAAAACCAGAGGTGACATGTGGCAAGACGCTCCTCGGGGCGCGTCTTGCTTGGGCCTCTCTCCTGGAGGCCCTCTGTCAGACCCAGTGTTGACATGTGGCAAGACGCTCCTCCGGGCGCATCTTGCTTGGGCCTCTCTCCTGGAGGCCCTCAGTCAGACCCATTGTTGACATGTGGCAAGACGCTCCTCAGGGCGCGTCTTGCTTGGGCCTTTCTCCTGGAGGCGCTCAGTCAGACCCAGTGCTGACATGTGGCAAGACGCTCCTCGGGGCGCGTCTTGCTTGGGCCTCTCTCCTGGAGGCGCTCAGTCAGACTGAGTAGTGACATGTGGCCTGACGCTCCTCGGGGCGCGTCTTGCTTGGGCCTCTCTCCTGGAGGCGCTCAGTCAGACCCAGTGGTGACATGTGGCAAGACACTCCTCTGTGCGCGTCTTGCTTGGGCCTCTCTCCTGGAGGCACTCTGTCAGACCCAGTGTTGACATGTGTCAAGACGCTCCTCGGGGCGCGTCTTGCTTGGGCTTCTCTCCTGGAGGCCCTCAGTCAGACCCATTGTTGACATGTGGCAAGACGCTCCTCGGGGCGCGTCTTGCTTGGGCTTCTCTCCTGGAGGCGCTCAGACAGACCCAGTGTTGACATGTGACAAGAGGCTCCTCGGGGCACGTCTTGCTTGGGCCTCTCTCCTGGAGGCGCTCAGTCAGAACCAGAGGTGACATGTGGCAAGACGCTCCTCGGGGCGCGTCTTGCTTGGGCCTCTCTCCTGGAGGCGCTCTGTCAGACCCAGTGTTGACATGTGGCAAGACGCTCCTCCTGGCGCATCTTGCTTGGGCCTCTCTCCTGGAGGCCCTCAGTCAGACCCATTGTTGACATGTGGCAAGACGCTCCTCGGGGCGCGTCTTGCTTGGGCCTCTCTCCTGGAGGCGCTCAGTCAGACCGAGTGCTGACATAAGGCAAGACGCTCCTAGGGGCGCGTCTTGCTGGGGCCTCTCTCCTGGAGGCGCTCAGTCAGACCCAGTGCTGACATGTGGCAAGACGCTCCTCGGGGCGCGTCTTGCTTGGGCCTCTCTCCTGGAGGCGCTCAGTCAATACCAGTGTTGACATGTGGCAAGACGCTCCTCGGGGCGCATCTTGCTTGGGCCTCTCTCCTGGAGGCGCTCAGTCAGACCCAGTGTTGACACGTGGCAAGACGCTCCTCGTGGCGCGTCTTGCTTGGGCCTCTCTCCTGGAGGCGCTCAGTCAGACCCAGTGTTGGCATGTGGCAAGACACTCCTCGGGGCGCGTCTTGGTTGTGCCTCTCTCCTGGAGGCGCTCATTCAGACCCAGTGGTGACATGTGGCAAGACGCTCCTCGGGGCGCGTATTGCTTCGGCCTCTCTCCTGAATGCCCTCTGTCAGACCGAGTGTTGACATGTGGCAAGACTCTCCTCGGGGCGCGTCTTGCTTGGGCTTCTCTCATGGAGGCCCTCAGTCCGACCCAGTGTTGACATATGTCAAGACGCTCCTCGGGGCGTGTCGTGCTTGGGCGCCTCTACTGGAGGCGCTCAGTCAGACCCAGTGTTGACATGTGGCAAGATGCTCCTCTGGGCGCTTCTTGCTTGGGCTTCTCTCCTGGAGACCCTCCGTCAGACCCATTGTTGACATGTGGCAAGACGCTCCTCGGGGCAAGTCTTGCTTGGGCCTCTCTCCTGGAGGCGCTCAGTCAGACTGAGTAGTGACATGTGGCCTGACGCTCCTCGGGGCGCGTCTTGCTTGGGCCTCTCTCCTTGAGGCCCTCTGTCAGACCCAGTGTTGACATGTGTCAAGACGCTCCTCGGGGCGCGTCTTGCTTGGGCTTCTCTCCTGGAGGCGCTCAGACAGACCCAGTGTTGACATGTGACAAGAGGCTCCTCGGGGCACGTCTTGCTTGGGCCTCTCTCCTGGAGGCGCTCAGTCAGAACCAGAGGTGACATGTGGTAAGACGCTCCTCGGGGCGCGTCTTAATTGGGCCTCTCTCCTGGAGGCCCTCTGTCAGACCCAGTGTTGACATGTGGCAAGACGCTCCTCCAGGCGCATCTTGCTTGGGCCTCTCTCCTCGAGGCCCTCAGTCAGACCCATTGTTGACATGTGGCAAGACGCTCCTCGGGGCGCGTCTTGCTTGGGCCTCTCTCCTGGAGGCGCTCAGTCAGACCCAGTGCTGACATAAGGCAAGACGCTCCTCGGGGCGCGTCTTGCTGGGGCCTCTCTCCTGGAGGCGCTCAGTCAGACCCAGTGCTGACATGTGGCAAGACGCTCCTCGGGGCGCGTCTTGCTTGGGCCTCTCTCCTGGAGGCGCTCAGTCAGACCCAGTGTTGACATGTGGCAAGACGCTCCTCGGGGCGCGTCTTGCTTGGGGCTCTCTCCTGGAGGCGCTCAGTCAGACCCAGTGGTGACATGTGGCAAGACGCTCCTCGGGGCGCGTATTGCTTCGACCTCTCTCCTGAATGCCCTCTGTCAGACCGAGTGTTGACATGTGGCAAGACTCTCCTCGGGGCGCGTCTTGCTTGGGCTTCTCTCATGGAGGCCCTCAGTCCGACCCAGTGTTGAGATATGTCAAGACGCTCCTCGGGGCATGTCTTGCTTAGGCCTCTCTACTGGAGGCGCTCAGTCAGACCCAGTGTTGACATGTGGCAAGACTCTCCTCTGGGCGCGTCTTGCTTGGGCTTCTCTCCTGGAGACCCTCAGTCAGACCCATTGTTGACATGTGGCAAGACGCTCCTCGGGGCAAGTCTTGCTTGGGCCTCTTTCCTGGAGGCGCTCAGTCAGACCGAGTAGTGACATGTGGCAAGACGCTCCTCGGGGCGCGTCTTGCTTGGACCTCCCTCCTGGAGGTGCTCAGTCAGACCGAGTAGTAACATTTGGCAAGACGCTCCTCGGGGCGCGTCTTGCTTGGACCTCTCTCCTGGAGGCGCTCAGTTAGACCGAGTAGTGACATGTGGCAAGACGCTCCTCGGGGCGCGTCTTGCTGGGGCCTCTCTCCTGGAGGTGCTCAATCAGACCCAGTGGTGACACGTGGCAAGACGCTCCTCTGGGCGCGTCTTGCTTGGGCCTCTCTCCTGGAGGAGCTCAGTCAGACCCAGTGGTGACACGTGGCAAGACGCTCCTCGGGGCGCATCTTGCTTGGGCCTCTCTCCTGGAGGCGCTAAGTCAGACCCAGTGTTGACACGTGGCAAGACGCTCCTCGGGGCGCATCTTGCTTGGACCTCTCTCCTGGAGGCGCTCAGTCAGACACAGTGTTGACATGTGGCAAGACACTCCTCGGGGAGCGTCTTGCTTGGGCTTCTCTCATGGAGGCCCTCAGTAAGACCCATTGTTGACATGTGGAAAGAAGCTCCTCGGGGCGCGTCTTGCTTTGGCTTCTCTCCTGGAGCCCCTCAGTCAGACCCATTGTTGACATGTGGCAAGACGCTCCTCGGGGCGCGTATTGCTTGGGCCTCTCTCCTGGATGCCCTCTGTCAGACCCAGTGTTGACATGTGGCAAGACTCTCCTCGGGGCGCGTCTTGCTTGGACCTCTCTCCTGGAGGCGCTCAGTCAGACCGAGTAGTGACATGTGGCAAGACGCTCCTCGGGGCGCGTCTTGCTTGGGCCTCTCTCCTGGAGGCGCTCAATTAGACCCAGTGTTGACATGTGGCAAGACGCTCCTCGGGGCGCGTCTTGCTTGGGCTTCTCTCCTGGAGGCCCTCAGTCAGACCCATTGTTGACATGTGGCAAAACGCTCCTCGGGGCGCTTCTTGCTTGGGCCTCTCTCCTGGAGGCGCTCAGTCAGACCGAGTGCTGACATGTGGCAAGACGCTCCTCGGGGCGCGTCTTGCTGGGGCCTCTCTCCTGGAGGCGCTCAGTCAGACCCAGTGTTGACATGTGTCAAGACGCTCCTCGGGCGTTTCTTGCTTACGCCTCTCTCCTGGAGGCGCTCAGTCAGACCCAGAGGTGACATGTGGCAAGACGCTCCTCGGGCCTCTCTCCTGGAGGCGCTCGGTCAGACCCAGTGTTGACATGTGGCAAGAAGCTCCTCGGGGCGCTTCTTGCTTGGGCCTCTCTCCTGGAGGCGCTCAGTCAGACCCAGTGTTGACACGTGGCAAGACGCTCCTCGGTGCGCGTCTTGCTTGGGCCTCTCTCCTGGAGGCGCTTAGTCAGACCCAGTGGTGACATGTGGCAAGACACTCCTCGGGGCGCGTCTTGCTTGGGCCTCTCTCCTGGAGGCCCTCTGTCAGACCCAGTGTTGACATGTGTCAAGACGCTCCTCGGGGCGCGTCTTGCTTGGGCTTCTCTCCTGGAGGCCCTCAGTAAGACCCATTGTTGAAATTTGGCAAGACGCTCCTCGGGGCGCGTCTTGCTTGGGCCTCTCTCATGGAGGCCCTCTGTCAGACCCAGTGTTGACATGTGTCAAGACGCTCCTCGGGGCGCGTCTTGCTTTGGCCTCTCTCCTGGAGGCGCTCAGTCAGATCGAGTGCTGACATGTGGCAGGAAGCTCCTCGGGGCGCGTCTTGCTTGGGCTTCTCTCCTGGAGGCCCTCAGTAAGACCCATTGTTGACATGTGGCAAGACGCTCCTCGGGGCGCGTCTTGCTTGGGCCTCTCTCCTGGAGGCGCTCAGTCAGACTGAGTAGTGAAATGTGGCCTGACGCTCCTCGGGGAGCGTGTTGCTTGGGCCTCTCTCCTGGAGGCGCTCAGTCAGACCAAGTGGTGTCATGTGGCAAGACGCTCCTCGGGGCGCGTCTTGCTTGGGCTTCTCTCCTGGAGGCGCTCAGAAAGACCCAGTGTTGACATGTGACAAGACGCTCCTCGGGGCGCGTCTTGCTTGGGCCTCTCTCCTGGAGGCGCTCAGTCAGAACCAGAGGTGACATGTGGCAAGACGCTCCTCGGGGCGCGTCTTGCTTGGGCCTCTCTCCTGGAGGCCCTCTGTCAGACCCAGTGTTTACATGTGGCAAGACGCTCCTCCGGGCGCATCTTGCTTGGGCCTCTCTCCTGGAGGCCCTCAGTCAGACCCATTGTTGACATGTGGCAAGACGCTCCTCAGGGCGCGTCTTGCTTGGGCCTTTCTCCTGGAGGCGCTCAGTCAGACCGAGTGCTGACATAAGGCAAGACGCTCCTCGGGGCGCGTCTTTCTGGGGCCTCTCTCCTGGAGGCGCTCAGTCAGACCCAGTGCTGACATGTGGCAAGACGCTCCTCGGGGCGCGTCTTGCTTGGGCCTCTCTCCTGGAGGCGCTCAGTCAGACTGAGTAGTGACATGTGGCCTGACGCTCCTCGGGGCGCGTCTTGCTTGGGCCTCTCTCCTGGAGGCGCTCAGTCAGACCCAGTGGTGACATGTGGCAAGACACTCCTCTGGGCGCGTCTTGCTTGGGCCTCTCTCCTGGAGGCACTCTGTCAGACCCAGTGTTGACATGTGTCAAGACGCTCCTCGGGGCGCGTCTTGCTTGGGCTTCTCTCCTGGAGGCCCTCAGTCAGACCCATTGTTGACATGCGGTAAGACGCTCCTCGGGGCGCGTCTTGCTTGGGCTTCTCTCCTGGAGGCGCTCAGACAGACCCAGTGTTGACATGTGACAAGAGGCTCCTCGGGGCACGTCTTGCTTGGGCCTCTCTCCTGGAGGCGCTCAGTCAGAACCAGAGGTGACATGTGGCAAGACGCTCCTCGGGGCGCGTCTTGCTTGGGCCTCTCTCCTGGAGGCGCTCTGTCAGACCCAGTGTTGACATGTGGCAAGACGCTCCTCCGGGCGCATCTTGCTTGGGCCTCTCTCATGGAGGCCCTCAGTCAGACCCATTGTTGACATGTGGCAAGACGCTCCTCGGGGCGCGTCTTGCTTGGGCCTCTCTCCTGGAGGCGCTCAGTCAGACCGAGTGCTGACATAAGGCAAGACGCTCCTCGGGGCGCGTCTTGCTGGGGCCTCTCTCCTGGAGGCGCTCAGTCAGACCCAGTGCTGACATGTGGCAAGACGCTCCTCGGGGCGCGTCTTGCTTGGGCCTCTCTCCTGGAGGCGCTCAGTCAGACCCAGTGTTGACATGTGGCAAGACGCTCCTCGGGGCGCGTCTTGCTTGGGCCTCTCTCCTGGAGGCGCTCAGTCAGACCCAGTGGTGACACGTGGAAAGACGCTCCTCGGGGCACATCTTGCTTGGGCCTCTCTCCTGGAGGCGCTCAGTCAGACCCAGTGTTGACACGTGGCAAGACGCTCCTCGTGGCGCGTCTTGCTTGGGCCTCTCTCCTGGAGGCGCTCAGTCAGACCCAGTGTTGGCATGTGGCAAGACACTCCTCGGGGCGCGTCTTGGTTGGGCCTCTCTCCTGGAGGCGCTCATTCAGACCCAGTGGTGACATGTGGCAGGACGCTCCTCGGGGCGCGTATTGCTTCGGCCTCTCTCCTGAATGCCCTCTGTCAGACCGAGTGTTGACATGTGGCAAGACTCTCCTCGGGGCGCGTCTTGCTTGGGCTTCTCTCATGGAGGCCCTCAGTCCGACCCAGTGTTGACATATGTCAAGACGCTCCTCCAGGCGCATCTTGCTTGGGCCTCTCTCCTGGAGGCCCTCAGTCAGACCCATTGTTGACATGTGGCAAGACGCTCCTCGGGGCGCGTCTTGCTTGGGCCTCTCTCCTGGAGGAGCTCAGTCAGACCCAGTGCTGACAAAAGGCAAGACGCTCCTCGGGGCGCGTCTTGCTGGGGCCTCTCTCCTGGAGGCGCTCAGTCAGACCCAGTGCTGACATGTGGCAAGACGCTCCTCGGGGCGCGTCTTGCTTGGGCCTCTCTCCTGGAGGCGCTCAGTCAGACCCAGTGTTGACATGTGGCAAGACGCTCCTCGGGGCGCGTCTTGCTTGGGCCTCTCTCCTGGAGGCGCTCAGTCAGACCCAGTGTTGACACGTGGCAAGACGCTCCTCGGGGCGCGTCTTGCTTGGACCTCTCTCCTGGAGGCGCTCAGTCAGACCCAGTGGTGACATGTGGCAAGACGCTCCTCGGGGCGCGTATTGCTTCGGCCTCTCTCCTGAATGCCCTCTGTCAGACCGAGTGTTGACATGTGGCAAGACTCTCCTCGGGGCGCGTCTTGCTTGGGCTTCTCTCATGGAGGCCCTCAGTCCGACCCAGTGTTGACATATGTCAAGACGCTCCTCGGGGCATGTCTTGCTTGGGCCTCTCTACTGGAGGCGCTCAGTCAGACCCAGTGTTGACATGTGGCAAGACTCTCCTCTGGGCGCGTCTTGCTTGGGCTTCTCTCCTGGAGACCCTCAGTCAGACCCATTGTTGACATGTGGCAAGACGCTCCTCGGGGCAAGTCTTGCTTGGGCCTCTCTCCTGGAGGCGCTCAGTCAGACCGAGTAGTGACATGTGGCAAGACGCTCCTCGGGGCGCGTCTTGCTTGGACCTCCCTCCTGGAGGCGCTCAGTCAGACCGAGTAGTAACATTTGGCAAGACGCTCCTCGGGGCGCGTCTTGCTTGGACCTCTCTCCTGGAGGCGCTCAGTTAGACCGAGTAGTGACATGTGGCAAGACGCTCCTCGGGGCGCGTCTTGCTGGGGCCTCTCTCCTGGAGGTGCTCAATCAGACCCAGTGGTGACACGTGGCAAGACGCTCCTCTGGGCGCGTCTTGCTTGGGCCTCTCTCCTGGAGGAGCTCAGTCAGACCCAGTGGTGACACGTGGCAAGACGCTCCTCGGGGCGGATCTTGCTTGGGCCTCTCTCCTGGAGGCGCTAAGTCAGACCTAATGTTGACACGTGGCAAGACGCTCCTTGGGGCGCGTCTTGCTTGGGCCTCTCTCCTGGAGGCGCTCAGTCAGACACAGTGTTGACATGTGGCAAGACACTCCTCGGGGCGCGTCTTGCTTGGGCTTCTCTCATGGAGGCCCTCAGTAAGACCCATTGTTGACATGTGGAAAGAAGCTCCTCGGGGCGCGTCTTGTTTTGGCTTCTCTCCTGGAGCCCCTCTGTCAGACCCATTGTTGACATGTGGCAAGACGCTCCTCGGGGCGCGTATTGCTTGGGCCTCTCTCCTGGATGCCCTCTGTCAGACCCAGTGTTGACATGTGGCAAGACTCTCCTCGGGGCGCGTCTTGCTTGGACCTCTCATCTGGAGGCGCTCAGTCAGACCGAGTAGTGACATGTGGCAAGACGCTCCTCGGGGCGCGTCTTGCTTTGGCCTCTCTCCTGGAGGCGCTCAATTAGACCCAGTGTTGACATGTGGCAAGACGCTCCTCGGGGCGCGTCTTGCTTGGGCTTCTCTCCTGGAGGCCCTCAGTCAGACCCATTGTTGACATGTGGCAAGACGCTCCTCGGGGCGCTTCTTGCTTGGGCCTCTCTCCTGGAGGCGCTCAGTCAGACCGAGTGCTGACATGTGGCAAGACGCTCCTCGGGGCGCGTCTTGCTGGGGCCTCTCTCCTGGAGGCGCTCAGTCAGACCCAGTGTTGACATGTGTCAAGACGCTCCTCGGGCGTTTCTTGCTTGCGCCTCTCTCCTGGAGGCGCTCAGTCAGACCCAGAGGTGACATGTGGCAAGACGCTCCTCGGGCCTCTCTCCTGGAGGCGCTCGGTCAGACCCAGTGTTGACATGTGGCAAGACGCTCCTCGGGGCGCTTCTTGCTTGGGCCTCTCTCCTGGAGGCGCTCAGTCAGACCCAGTGTTGACACGTGGCAAGACGCTCCTCGGGGCGCGTCTTGGTTGGACCTCTCTCCTGAATGCCCTCTGTCAGACCGAGTGTTGACATGTGGCAAGACTCTCCTCGGGGCGCGTCTTGCTGGGGCCTCTCTCCTGGAGGCGCTCAGTCAGACCCAGTGCTGACATGTGGCAAGACTCTCCTCGGGGCGCGTCTTGCTTGGGCCTCTCTCCTGGAGGCGCTCAGTCAGACTGAGTAGGGACATGTGGCCTGACGCTCCTCGGGGCGCGTCTTGCTTGGGCCTCTCTCCTGGAGGCGCTCAGTCAGACCCAGTGGTGACATGTGGCAAGACGCTCCTCGGGGCGCGTCTTGCTTGGGCCTCTCTCCTGGAGGCCCTCTGTCAGACCCAGTGTTGACATGTGTCAAGACGCTCGTCGGGGCGCGTCTTGCTTGGGCTTCTCTCCTGGAGGCCCTCAGTCAGACCCATTGCTGACATGTGGCAAGACGCTCCTCGGGGCGCGTCTTGCTTGGGCTTCTCTCCTGGAGGCGCTCAGACAGACCCAGTGTTGACATGTGACAAGACGCTCCTCGGGGCGCGTCTTGCTTGGGCCTCTCTCCTGGAGGCGCTCAGTCAGAACCAGAGGTGACATGTGGCAAGACGCTCCTCGGGGCTCGTCTTGCTTGGGCCTCTCTCCTGGAGGCCCTCTGTCAGACCCATTGTTGACATGTGGCAAGACGCTCCTCGGGGCGCTTCTTGCTTGGGCCTCTCTCCTGGAGGCGCTCAGTCAGACCAAGTGCTGACATGTGGCAAGACGCTCCTCGGGGCGCGTCTTGCTTGGGCCTCTCTCCTGGAGGCGCTCAGTCAGACCCAGTGTTGACATGTGGCAAGACGCTCCTCCGGGCGCATCTTGCTTGGGCCTCTCTCCTGGAGGCCCTCAGTCAGACCCATTGTTGACATGTGGCAAGACGCTCCTCGGGGCGCGTCTTGCTTGGGCCTCTCTCCTGGAGGCCCTCAGTCAGACCGAGTGCTGACATAAGGCAAGACGCTCCTCGGGGCGTGTCTTGCTGGGGCCTCTCTCCAGGAGGCGCTCAGTCAGACCCAGTGCTGACATGTGGCAAGACGCTCCTCGGGGTGCGTCTTGCTTGGGCCTCTCTCCTGGAGGCGATCAGTCAGACCCAGTGTTGGCATGTGGCAAGACACTCCTCGGGACGCGTCTTGGTTGGGCCTCTCTCCTGGAGGCGCTCATTCAGACCCAGTGGTGACATGTGGCAAGACGCTCCTCGGGGTGCGTATTGCTTCGGCCTCTCTCCTGAATGCCCTCTGTCAGACCGAGTGTTGACATGTGGCAAGACTCTCCTCGGGGCGCGTCTTGCTTGGGCTTCTCTCATGGAGTTCCTCAGTCCGACCCAGTGTTGACATATGTCAAGACGCTCCTCGGGGCATGTCTTGCTTGGGCCTCTCTACTGGAGGCGCTCAGTCAGACCCAGTGTTGACATGTGGCAAGACGCTCCTCTGGGCGCGTCTTGCTTGGGCTTCTCTCCTGGAGACCCTCAGTCAGACCCATTGTTGACATGTGGCAAGACGCTCCTCGGGGCAAGTCTTGCTTGGGCCTCTCTCCTGGAGGCGCTCAGTCAGACCGAGTAGTGACATGTGGCAAGATGCTCCTCGGGGCGCATCTTGCTTGGACCTCCCTCCTGGAGGCGCTCAGTCAGACCGAGTAGTAACATTTGGCAAGACGCTCCTCGGGGCGCGTCTTGCTTGGACCTCTCTCCTGGAGGCGCTCAGTTAGACCGAGTAGTGACATGTGGCAAGACGCTCCTCGGGGTGCGTCTTGCTTCGGCCTCTCTCCTGGAGGCGCTCAGTCAGACCGAGTGCTGACATAAGGCAAGACGCTCCTCGGGGCGCGTCTTGCTGGGGCCTCTCTCCTGGAGGTGCTCAATCAGACCCAGTGGTGACACGTGGCAAGACGCTCCTCTGGGCGCGTCTTGCTTGGGCCTCTCTCCTGGAGGAGCTCAGTCAGACCCAGTGGTGACACGTGGCAAGACGCTCCTCGGGGCGCATCTTGCTTGGGCCTCTCTCCTGGAGGCGCTAAGTCAGACCCAGTGTTGACACGTGGCAAGACGCTCCTCGGGGCGCGTCTTGCTTGGGCCTCTCTCCTGGAGGCGCTCAGTCAGACACAGTGTTGACATGTGGCAAGACACTCCTCGGGGCGCGTCTTGCTTGGGCTTCTCTCATGGAGGCCCTCAGTAAGACCCATTGTTGACATGTGGAAAGAAGCTCCTCGGGGCGCGTCTTGCTTTGGCTTCTCTCCTGGAGCCCCTCAGTCAGACCCATTGTTGACATGTGGCAAGACGCTCCTCGGGGCGCGTATTGCTTGGGCCTCTCTCCTGGATGCCCTCTGTCAGACCCAGTGTTGACATGTGGCAAGACTCTCCTCGGGGCGTGTCTTGCTTGGACCTCTCTCCTGGAGGCGCTCAGTCAGACCGAGTAGTGACATGTGGCAAGACGCTCCTCGGGGCGCGTCTTGCTTGGGCCTCTCTCCTGGAGGCGCTCAATTAGACCCAGTGTTGACCTGTTGCAAGACGCTCCTCGGGGCGAGTCTTGCTTGGGCTTCTCTCCTGGAGGCCCTCAGTCAGACCCATTGTTGACATGTGGCAAGACGCTCCTCGGGGCGCGTCTTGCTGGGGCCTCTCTCCTGGAGGCGCTCAGTCAGACCCAGTGTTGACATGTGTCAAGACGCTCCTCGGGCGTTTCTTGCTTGCGCCTCTCTCCTGGTGGCGCTCAGTCAGACCCAGAGGTGACATGTGGCAAGACGCTCCTCGGGCCTCTCTCCTGGAGGCGCTCGGTCAGACCCAGTGTTGACATGTGGCAAGACGCTCCTCGGGGCGCTTCTTGCTTGGGCCTCTCTCCTTGAGGTGCTCAGTCAGACCCAGTGTTGACATGTGGCAAGACGCTCCTCGGGGCGCGTCTTGCTGGGGCTTCTCTCATGGAGGCACTCAGTCAGACCCAGTGTTGACATGTGGCAAGATGCTCGTCGGGGCACGTCTTGCTTGGGCCTCTCTCCTGGAGGCGCTCAGTCAGACCCAGAGGAGACATGTGTCAAGATGCTCCTCGGAGCGCGTCTTGCTTGGGCCTCTCTCCTGGAGGCCCTCAGTCAGACCGAGTGCTGACATGTTGCAAGACGCTCCTCGGGCGCGTCTTGCTTGGGCCTCTCTCCTGGAGGTGCTCAGTCAGACCCAGCGTTCACATGTGGCAAGACGCTCCTCGGGGCGCGTCTTGCTTGGGCCTCTCTCCTGGAGGCGCTCAGTCAGACCCAGTGTTGACACGTGGCAAGACGCTCCTCGGGGCGCGTCTTGGTTGGGCCTCTCTCCTGGAGGCGCTCATTCAGACCCAGTGGTGACATGTGGCAAGACACTCCTCGGGGCGCGTATTGCTTGGACCTCTCTCCTGAATGCCCTCTGTCAGACCGAGTGTTGACATGTGGCAAGACTCTCCTCGGGGCGCGTCTTGCTGGGGCCTCTCTCCTGGAGGCGCTCAGTCAGACCCAGTGCTGACATGCGGCAAGACGCTCCTCGGGGCGCGTCTTGCTTGGGCCTCTCTCCTGGAGGCGCTCAGTCAGACTGAGTAGTGACATGTGGCCTGACGCTCCTCGGGGCGCGTCTTGCTTGGGCCTCTCTCCTGGAGGCGCTCAGTCAGACCCAGTGGTGACATGTGGCAAGACACTCCTCGGGGCGCGTCTTGCTTGGGCCTCTCTCCTGGAGGCCCTCTGTCAGACCCAGTGTTGACATGTGTCAAGACGCTCCTCGGGGCGCGTCTTGCTTGGACTTCTCTCCTGGAGGCCCTCAGTCAGACCCATTGTTGACATGTGTTAAGACGCTCCTCGGGGCGCGTCTTGCTTGGGCTTCTCTCCTGGAGGCGCTCAGACAGACCCAGTGTTGACATGTGACAAGACGCTCCTCGGGGCGCGTCTTGCTTGGGCCTCTCTCCTGGAGGCGCTCAGGCAGAACCAGAGGTGACATGTGGCAAGACGCTCCTCGGGGCTCGTCTTGCTTGGGCCTCTCTCCTGGAGGCCCTCTGTCAGACCCAGTGTTGACATGTGGCAAGACGCTCCTCCGGGCACATCTTGCTTGGGCCTCTCTCCTGGAGGCCCTCAGTCAGACCCATTGTTGACATGTGGCAAGACGCTCCTCGGGGCGCGTCTTGCTTGGGCCTCTCTCCTGGAGGCGCTCAGTCAGACAGAGTGCTGACATAAGGCAAGACGTACCAAAACAAGCGCGTGCCCACGCCCGATCCGTGGAAGCACGTAGAACTAGCAAACGTACTAGCAGAAATCAACGATCGCACACGGGTCATTGAGTGTGTACAGGGTTCGTCTGCCTGTGTGGCATTGGGCAATCTAGCGGCAACCGAGTGGCCTGAAGGCGGAACCGGCCAACCCGTCGCCCTCACCATCGTTGTGCTTCGAGATGAACTATTGCTAAAGATGATCGTCCTCGTCAACCACGGCGCTACCAGAGTTACCACGACATGCGCCTTAAAAGCGTTCTCGTTTGGGTCAGCGCCACCAGAATTGAATCGGCAAGTCAGCGGATATTACACAACTCGTAACGAAGACCCTCTCCGCGACCTCGCGGCCAGTGTGCGCAGTGTACAGCAAATGACAAACGATGTTGCGAGCGATATATCGGAAAAACTTTGCACTGACGTGACGGTCGCCACTGCAGGTTGTGTGAGTCTCGCGCAAAGGGCCATATCAAACGTGCGCAAGCTAGTGACAAGCAACTTCACCAAATCCGTAGATTCTGCATACGCTTGGATACGAATGAAAGTATTGAGAGATAACACCGACACGAGTTGCGCGACGGCGCTGGCTGCAGTTGCTACAACACTTGATTTATTAATCAACGTAGTTGTGATCGTAATGGCGTATCGAGTGTGCACCAGAAACTACAACCAGTACTACAGAAAACTGGCATGAGGGTCGCTGTCTAACGTTATGTTGGTGCCTCGCATCGACCGTCGACGGCTGTTTGCCAGCGGCTGAAAATGGCACAGTTGACGAAATGGAAACGCCGACCGTCGATAGTGCACTCTCACAAGTTCCAACCGCACCATCTCAGGAGACAGACCACAGAGTCATATTAGCGGAGGGTAGATAGAAAATGCGCAAACCGCCGCAACCGCCCATATACATACTATACGAGTTCAACATAGAGTGGAGTAAGAAGTTACTACCGATTGTATTTCCAACGTGCAAGCAGCTGGTGTGTGACACTTTACTTGAGTATCACAGAGGTTGCGATGTCCTGTGTTCCACGAGCGCATGGAAACAAGTGAACGAACTTCTACGGACCGTACTGTTTGGGTATGAGCGAGCTGTAAAATCAATTCACGCTAGACACGCGGACTTTGCCACGTTACTGGACACGCATATCGCCACAACAAAACCGGGTCAAGTGTTCGGGACGTCACCGCGCTCAACTATACACGTCTTGGCCTACCACGAGTACATGAGCCCACAAGATCCTAAGCGAGGTCGAAGCCGTTGTGTCTACCCAACGCAAATTCAGCACAGCCGTGCGCGCTAAGACAAGTCCCTCTAGACTGCTGGAAACTTTGGAAACGTGGAAGGCTGGCGTGTACGCGCTTTCTACACATCTCAACGGTATGATCGCGATACTCTCGGCCGCACAACAACTAATGGTCTTGTGTTCGGAAGGTCTGATCAGGTCTGACATGACCGGTTGTCAATCGACGTCGAGCGTGCACTCACACACGGATATCCTGGCGTACAGTAAAGCGACAGCGACCTCTACGCTCACGTTGATCGCCGATGTTTCGAAGGGCAATCGAGTGTGTTGGCTGACGAAAGCTATGGTGACCAACGGTCGCGTCGACTACAATGCGCCTCATTGCGACTGGAGAGGCGTATGTGATCCTTTGCAAATCGACAACACCACCACGGTCGAGTGCGAAGTCACGGTCGGCGGCGTGTTATCCTTACTGTGCTCGATACAATGTGACGGTCCGTGTCACGGACCGGTGTGTTACGACCCGACTAACGAAACGTACCAGGTGAAAACATTGCATCTGCCCATTACAGCGGAGCGAGCGTTTCGCCACACTCCCAAACCAAGGTTAATAGTTGTAGCGCACGCCCTTTCGGACCTCGGTGCACGCGAAACACTGGCGTACACTCACAACATCACGCTCGAGACAGCTAAAGCGTTACGCAAAACAAAGGACGTGTTCAAATCCATAGAGAATATACGGTCTTTAGCGTATGCGTATATAAAGAAGGTCGATGACATTTACAGACCCGGCGGCGTGGGCACCACAGTAGAACAACAAGGTGCTCTCAAGCGCACACAGATACTGGCCGCATTATCACTCGCGATGTCTATGCTGACATGCCCGTTTCTGATTTCTATGTATATTAAATTATGACAAGAGCTACGGTGGTTACGATTACACTCTGACCATATGCCTTAGTTTCTGCTAGTGACCTATTAATACATTTGACCACTTGCTCTCACTGCCATTAAAGCGGCTGTACCCACACGTACAACACCCAAGAAAAAAAATGATCTCGCTGTCTGTCCTGGGTTTACTCTCAGTAGTCGCAGTTGCTCAGGCCATGGTGGTACGCTCACATAACGCCTCTGAGATACGTCCCATCACACCACCTACTGAGCGCCTCCAGGAGAGAGGCCCCAGCAAGACGCGCCCCGAGGAGCGTCTTGCCACATGTCACCTCTGGGTCTGACTGACTGCCTCCAGGAGAGAGGCCCAAGCAAGACGCGCCCCGAGGAGCGTCTTGTCACATGTCAACACTGGGTCTGACTGAGCGCCTCCAGGAGAGAAGCCCCAGCAAGACGTGCCCCGAGGAGCGTCTTGCCACATGTCAGCACTCGGTCTGACTGAGCGCCTCCAGGAGAGAGGCCCAAGCAAGACGCGCCCCGAGGAGCGTCTTGCCACATGTCAACAATGGGTCTGACTGAGGGCCTCCAGGAGAGAGGCCCAAGCAAGATGCGCCCGGAGGAGCGTCTTGCCACATGTCAACACTGGGTCTGACAGAGGGCCTCCAGGAGAGAGGCCCAAGCAAGACGAGCCCCGAGGAGCGTCTTGCCACATGTCACCTCTGGTTCTGCCTGAGCGCCTCCAGGAGAGAGGCCCAAGCAAGACGCGCCCCGAGGAGCGTCTTGTCACATGTCAAAACTGGGTCTGTCTGAGCGCCTCCAGGAGAGAAGCCCAAGCAAGACGCGCCCCGAGGAGCGTCTTAACACATGTCAACAATGGGTCTGACTGAGGGCCTCCAGGAGAGATGTCCAAGCAAGACGCGCCCCGAGGAGCGTCTTGACACATGTCAACACTGGGTCTGACAGAGGGCCTCCAGGAGAGAGGCCCAAGCAAGACGCGCCCCGAGGAGTGTCTTGCCACATGTCACCACTGGGTCTGACTGAGCGCCTCCAGGAGAGAGGCCCAAGCAAGACGCGCCCCGAGGAGCGTCAGGCCACATGTCACTACTCAGTCTGACTGAGCGCCTCCAGGAGAGAGGCCCAAGCAAGACGCGCCCCGAGGAGCGTCTTGCCGCATGTCAGCACTGGGTCTGACTGAGCGCCTCCAGGAGAGAGGCCCCAGCAAGACGCGCCCCGAGGAGAGTCTTGCCACATGTCAACACTCGGTCTGACAGAGGGCATTCAGGAGAGAGGTCCAAGCAATACGCGCCCCGAGGAGTGTCTTGCCACATGTCACCACTGGGTCTGAATGAGCGCCTCCAGGAGAGAGGCCCAACCAAGACGCACCCCGAGGAGCGTCTTGCCACGTGTCAACACTGGGTCTGACTGAGCGCCTCCAGGAGAGAGGCCCAAGCATGATGCGCCCCGAGGAGCGTCTTGCCACATGTGAACGCTGGGTCTGACTGAGCACCTCCAGGAGAGAGGCCCAAGCAAGACGCGCCCGAGGAGCGTCTTGCAACATGTCAGCACTCGGTCTGACTGAGGGCCTCCAGGAGAGAGGCCCAAGCAAGACGCGCCCCGAGGAGCATCTTGACATATGTCTCCTCTGGGTCTGACTGAGCGCCTCCATGAGAGAGGCCCAAGCAAGACGTGCCCCGACGAGCATCTTGCCACATGTCAACACTGGGTCTGACTGAGTGCCTCCATGAGAGAAGCCCCAGCAAGACGCGCCCCGAGGAGCGTCTTGCCACATGTCAACACTGGGTCTGACTGAGCACCTCAAGGAGAGAGGCCCAAGCAAGAAGCGCCCCGAGGAGCGTCTTGCCACATGTCAACACTGGGTCTGACCGAGCGCCTCCAGGAGAGAGGCCCGAGGAGCGTCTTGCCACATGTCACCTCTGGGTCTGACTGAGCGCCTCCAGGAGAGAGGCGCAAGCAAGAAACGCCCGAGGAGCGTCTTGACACATGTCAACACTGGGTCTGACTGAGCGCCTCCAGGAGAGAGGCCCCAGCAAGACGCGCCCCGAGGAGCGTCTTGCCACATGTCAGCACTCGGTCTGACTGAGCGCCTCCAGGAGAGAGGCCCAAGCAAGAAGCGCCCCGAGGAGCGTCTTGCCACATGTCAACAATGGGTCTGACTGAGGGCCTCCAGGAGAGAAGCCCAAGCAAGACTCGCCCCGAGGAGCGTCTTGCCACATGTCACTACTCGGTCTGACTGAGCGCCTCCAGGAGAGAGGTCCAAGCAAGACACGCCCCGAGGAGAGTCTTGCCACATGTCAACACTGGGTCTGACAGAGGGCATCCAGGAGAGAGGCCCAAGCAATACGCGCCCCGAGGAGCGTCTTGCCACATGTCAACAATGGGTCTGACTGAGGGGCTCCAGGAGAGAAGCCAAAGCAAGACGCGCCCCGAGGAGCTTCTTTCCACATGTCAACAATGGGTCTTACTGAGGGCCTCCATGAGAGAAGCCCAAGCAAGACGCGCCCCGAGGAGTGTCTTGCCACATGTCAACACTGTGTCTGACTGAGCGCCTCCAGGAGAGAGGCCCAAGCAAGACGCGCCCCGAGGAGCGTCTTGCCACGTGTCAACACTGGGTCTGACTTAGCGCCTCCAGGAGAGAGGCCCAAGCAAGATGCGCCCCGAGGAGCGTCTTGCCACGTGTCACCACTGGGTCTGACTGAGCTCCTCCAGGAGAGAGGCCCAAGCAAGACGCGCCCAGAGGAGCGTCTTGCCACGTGTCACCACTGGGTCTGATTGAGCACCTCCAGGAGAGAGGCCCCAGCAAGACGCGCCCCGAGGAGCGTCTTGCCTTATGTCAGCACTCGGTCTGACTGAGCGCCTCCAGGAGAGAGGCCGAAGCAAGACGCACCCCGAGGAGCGTCTTGCCACATGTCACTACTCGGTCTAACTGAGCGCCTCCAGGAGAGAGGTCCAAGCAAGACGCGCCCCGAGGAGCGTCTTGCCAAATGTTACTACTCGGTCTGACTGAGCGCCTCCAGGAGGGAGGTCCAAGCAAGATGCGCCCCGAGGAGCATCTTGCCACATGTCACTACTCGGTCTGACTGAGCGCCTCCAGGAGAGAGGCCCAAGCAAGACTTGCCCCGAGGAGCGTCTTGCCACATGTCAACAATGGGTCTGACTGAGGGTCTCCAGGAGAGAAGCCCAAGCAAGACGCGCCCAGAGGAGCGTCTTGCCACATGTCAACACTGGGTCTGACTGAGCGCCTCCAGTAGAGAGGCCCAAGCAAGACATGCCCCGAGGAGCGTCTTGACATATGTCAACACTGGGTCGGACTGAGGGCCTCCATGAGAGAAGCCCAAGCAAGACGCGCCCCGAGGAGAGTCTTGCCACATGTCAACACTCGGTCTGACAGAGGGCATTCAGGACAGAGGCCGAAGCAATACGCACCCCGAGGAGCGTCTTGCCACATGTCACCACTGGGTCTGAATGAGCGCCTCCAGGAGAGAGGCCCAACCAAGACGCGTCCCGAGGAGTGTCTTGCCACATGCCAACACTGGGTCTGACTGAGCGCCTCCAGGAGAGAGGCCCAAGCAAGACGCACCCCGAGGAGCGTCTTGCCACATGTCAGCACTGGGTCTGACTGAGCGCCTCCTGGAGAGAGGCCCCAGCAAGACACGCCCCGAGGAGCGTCTTGCCTTATGTCAGCACTCGGTCTGACTGAGGGCCTCCAGGAGAGAGGCCCAAGCAAGACGCGCCCCGAGGAGCGTCTTGCCACATGTCAACAATGGGTCTGACTGAGGGCCTCCAGGAGAGAGGCCCAAGCAAGATGCGCCCGCAGGAGCGTCTTGCCACATGTCAACACTGGGTCTGACTGAGCGCCTCCAGGAGAGAGGCCCAAGCAAGACGCGCCCCGAGGAGCGTCTTGCCACATGTCAGCACTTGGTCTGACTGAGCGCCTCCAGGAGAGAGGCCCAAGCAAGAAGCGCCCCGAGGAGCGTCTTGCCACATGTCAACAATGGGTCTGACAGAGGGCCTCCAGGAGAGAGGCCCAAGCAAGACGAGCCCCGAGGAGCGTCTTGCCACATGTCACCTCTGGTTCTGACTGAGCGCCTCCAGGAGAGAGGCCCAAGCAAGACGCGCCCCGAGGAGCGTCTTGTCACATGTCAACACTGGGTCTGTCTGAGCGCCTCCAGGAGAGAAGCCCAAGCAAGACGCGCCCCGAGGAGCGTCTTGCCACATGTCAGCAATGGGTCTGACTGAGGGCCTCCAGGAGAGAAGCCCAAGCAAGACGCGCCCCGACGAGCGTCTTGACACATGTCAACACTGGGTCTGACAGAGGGCCTCCAGGAGAGAGGCCCAAGCAAGACGCGCCCCGAGGAGCGTCTTGCCACATGTCACCACTGGGTCTGACTGAGCGCCTCCAGGAGAGAGGCCCAAGCAAGACGCGCCCCGAGGAGCGTCAGGCCACATGTCACTACTCAGTCTGACTGAGCGCCTCCAGGAGAGAGGCCCAAGCAAGACGCGCCCCGAGGAGAGTCTTTCCACATGTCAGCACTGGGTCTGACTGAGCGCCTCCAGGAGAGAGGCCCCAGCAAGACGCGCCCCGAGGAGAGTCTTGCCACATGTCAACACTCGGTCTGACAGAGGGCATTCAGGAGAGAGGTCCAACCAAGACGCGCCCCGAGGAGCGTCTTGCCACGTGTCAACACTGGGTCTGACTGAGCGCCTCCAGGAGAGAGGCCCAAGCAAGAAGCGCCCCGAGGAGCGTCTTGCCACATGTCAACACTGGGTCTGACCGAGCGCCTCCAGGAGAGAGGCCCGAGGAGCTTCTTGCCACATGTCACCTCTGGGTCTGACTGAGCGCCTCCAGGAGAGAGGCGCAAGCAAGAAACGCCCGAGGAGCGTCTTGACACATGTCAACACTGGGTCTGACTGAGCGCCTCCAGGAGAGAGGCCCCAGCAAGACGCGCCCCGAGGAGCGTCTTGCCACATGTCAGCACTCGGTCTGACTGAGCGCCTCCAGGAGAGAGGCCCAAGCAAGAAGCGCCCCGAGGAGCGTCTTGCCACATGTCAACAATGGGTCTGACTGAGGGCCTCCAGGAGAGAAGCCCAAGCAAGACGCGCCCCGAGGAGCGTCTTGCCACATGTCAACACTGGGTCTAATTGAGCGCCTCCAGGAGAGAGGCCCAAGCAAGACGCGCCCCGAGGAGCGTCTTGCCACATGTCACTACTCGGTCTGACTGAGCGCCTCCAGATGAGAGGTCCAAGCAAGACGCGCCCCGAGGAGAGTCTTGCCACATGTCAACACTGGGTCTGACAGAGGGCATCCAGGAGAGAGGCCCAAGCAATACGCGCCCCGAGGAGCGTCTTGCCACATGTCAACAATGGGTCTGACAGAGGGGCTCCAGGAGAGAATCCAAAACAAGACGCGCCCCGAGGAGCTTCTTTCCACATGTCAACAATGGGTCTTACTGAGGGCCTCCATGAGAGAAGCCCAAGCAAGACGCGCCCCGAGGAGTGTCTTGCCACATGTCAACACTGTGTCTGACTGAGCGCCTCCAGGAGAGAGGCCCAAGCAAGACGCGCCCCGAGGAGCGTCTTGCCACGTGTCAACATTAGGTCTGACTTAGCGCCTCCAGGAGAGAGGCCCAAGCAAGATCCGCCCCGAGGAGCGTCTTGCCACGTGTCACCACTGGGTCTGACTGAGCTCCTCCAGGAGAGAGGCCCAAGCAAGACGCGCCCAGAGGAGCGTCTTGCCACGTGTCACCACTGGGTCTGATTGAGCACCTCCAGGAGAGAGGCCCCAGCAAGACGCGCCCCGAGGAGCGTCTTGCCACATGTTACTACTCGGTCTGACTGAGCGCCTCCAGGAGGGAGGTCCAAGCAAGACGCGCCCCGAGGAGCGTCTTGCCACATGTCACTACTCGGTCTGACTGAGCGCCTCCAGGAGAGAGGCCCAAGCAAGACTTGCCCCGAGGAGCGTCTTGCCACATGTCAACAATGGGTCTGACTGAGGGTCTCCAGGAGAGAAGCCCAAGCAAGACGCGCCCAGAGGAGAGTCTTGCCACATGTCAACACTGGGTCTGACTGAGCGCCTCCAGTAGAGAGGCACAAGCAAGACATGCCCCGAGGAGCGTCTTGACATATGTCAAAACTGGGTCGGACTGAGGGCCTCCATGAGAGAAGCCCAAGCAAGACGCGCCCCGAGGAGAGTCTTGCCACATGTCAACACTCGGTCTGACAGAGGGCATTCAGGAGAGAGGCCGAAGCAATACGCGCCCCGAGGAGCGTCTTGCCACATGTCACCACTGGGTCTGACTGAGCGCCTCCAGGAGAGAGGTCCAAGCAAGACGCGCCCCGAGGAGCGTCTTGCCACGTGTCAACACTGGGTCTGACTGAGCGCCTCCAGGAGAGAGGCCCAAGCAAGACGCGCCCCGAGGAGCGTCTTGCCACATGTCAACACTGGGTCTGACTGAGCGCCTCCAGGAGAGAGGCCCAAGCAAGACGCGCCCCGAGGAGCGTCTTGCCACATGTCAGCACTGGGTCTAATTGAGCGCCTCCAGGAGAGAGGCCCAAGCAAGACGCGCCCCGAGGAGCGTCTTGCCACATGTCACTACTCGGTCTGACTGAGCGCCTCCAGATGAGAGGTCCAAGCAAGACGCGCCCCGAGGAGAGTCTTGCCACATGTCAACACTGGGTCTGACAGAGGGCATCCAGGAGAGAGGCCCAAGCAATACGCGCCCCGAGGAGCGTCTTGCCACATGTCAACAATGGGTCTGACAGAGGGGCTCCAGGAGAGAAGCCAAAACAAGACGCGCCCCGAGGAGCTTCTTTCCACATGTCAACAATGGGTCTTACTGAGGGCCTCCATGAGAGAAGCCCAAGCAAGACGCGCCCCGAGGAGTGTCTTGCCACATGTCAACACTGTGTCTGACTGAGCGCCTCCAGGAGAGAGGCCCAAGCAAGACGCGCCCCGAGGAGCGTCTTGCCACGTGTCAACATTAGGTCTGACTTAGCGCCTCCAGGAGAGAGGCCCAAGCAAGATCCGCCCCGAGGAGCGTCTTGCCACGTGTCACCACTGGGTCTGACTGAGCTCCTCCAGGAGAGAGGCCCAAGCAAGACGCGCCCAGAGGAGCGTCTTGCCACGTGTCACCACTGGGTCTGATTGAGCACCTCCAGGAGAGAGGCCCCAGCAAGACGCGCCCCGAGGAGCGTCTTGCCACATGTCACTACTCGGTCTAACTGAGCGCCTCCAGGAGAGAGGTCCAAGCAAGACGCGCCCCGAGGAGCGTCTTGCCAAATGTTACTACTCGGTCTGACTGAGCGCCTCCAGGAGGGAGGTCCAAGCAAGACGCGCCCCGAGGAGCGTCTTGCCACATGTCACTACTCGGTCTGACTGAGCGCCTCCAGGAGAGAGGCCCAAGCAAGACTTGCCCCGAGGAGCGTCTTGCCACATGTCAACAATGGGTCTGACTGAGGGTCTCCAGGAGAGAAGCCCAAGCAAGACGCGCCCAGAGGAGAGTCTTGCCACATGTCAACACTGGGTCTGACTGAGCGCCTCCAGTAGAGAGGCACAAGCAAGACATGCCCCGAGGAGCGTCTTGACATATGTCAAAACTGGGTCGGACTGAGGGCCTCCATGAGAGAAGCCCAAGCAAGACGCGCCCCGAGGAGAGTCTTGCCACATGTCAACACTCGGTCTGACAGAGGGCATTCAGGAGAGAGGCCGACGCAATACGCGCCCCGAGGAGCGTCTTGCCACATGTCACCACTGGGTCTGACTGAGCGCCTCCAGGAGAGAGGTCCAAGCAAGACGCGCCCCGAGGAGCGTCTTGCCACGTGTCAACAATGGGTCTGACTGAGCGCCTCCAGGAGAGATGCCCAAGCAAGACGCGCCCCGAGGAGCGTCTTGCCACATGTCAACACTGGGTCTGACTGAGCGCCTCCAGGAGAGAGGCCCAAGCAAGACGCGCCCCGAGGAGCGTCTTGCCACATGTCAGCACTGGGTCTGACTGAGCGCCTCCAGGAGAGAGGCCCCAGCAAGACGCGCCCCGAGGAGCGTCTTGCCTTATGTCAGCACTGGGTCTGACTGAGCTCCTCCAGGAGAGAGGCCCAAGCAAGACGCGCCCCGAGGAGCGTCTTGCCACATGTTAACAATGGGTCTGACTGAGGGCCTCCAGGAGAGAGGCCCAAGCAAGATGCGCCTGGAGGAGCGTCTTGACATATGTCAACACTGGGTCGGACTGAGGGCCTCCATGAGAGAAGCCCAAGCAAGACGCGCCCCGAGGAGAGTCTTGCCACATGTCAACACTCGGTCTGACAGAGGGCATTCAGGAGAGAGGCCGAAGCAATACGCGCCCCGAGGAGCGTCCTGCCACATGTCACCACTGGGTCTGAATGAGCGCCTCCAGGAGAGAGGCCCAACCAAGACGCGCCCCGAGGAGTGTCTTGCCACATGCCAACACTGGGTCTGACTGAGCGCCTCCAGGAGAGAGGCCCAAGCAAGACGCGCCACGAGGAGCGTCTTGCCACGTGTCAACACTGGCTCTGACTGAGCGCCTCCAGGAGAGAGGCCCAAGCAAGATGTGCCCCGAGGAGCGTCTTTCCACGTGTCACCACTGGGTCTGACTGAGCGCCTCCAGGAGAGAGGCCCAAGCAAGACGCGCCCCGAGGAGCGTCTTGCCACATGTCAACACTGGGTCTGACTGAGCGCCTCCAGGAGAGAGGCCCAAGCAAGACGCGCCCCGAGGAGCGTCTTGCCACATGTCAGCACTGGGTCTGACTGAGCGCCTCCAGGAGAGAGGTCCCAGCAAGACGCGTCCCGAGGAGCGTCTTGCCTTATGTCAGCACTCGGTCTGACTGAGCGCCTCCAGGAGAGAGGCCCAAGCAAGACGCGCCCCGAGGAGCGTCTTGCCACATGTCAACAATGGGTCTGACTGAGGGCCTCCAGGAGAGAGGCCCAAGCAAGATGCGCCCGGAGGAGCGTCTTGCCACATGTCAACACTGGGTCTGACAGAGCGCCTCCAGGAGAGACGCCCAAGCAAGACGCGCCCCGAGGAGCGTCTTGCCACATGTCACCTCTGGTTCTGACTGAGCGCCTCCAGGAGAGAGGCCCAAGCAAGACGTGCCCCGAGGAGCCTCTTGTCACATGTCAACACTGGGTCTGTCTGAGCGCCTCCAGGAGAGAAGCCCAAGCAAGACGCGCCCCGAGGAGCGTCTTACCGCATGTCAACAATGGGTCTGACTGAGGGCCTCCAGGAGAGAAGCCCAAGCAAGACGCGCCCCGAGGAGCGTCTTGACACATGTCAACACTGGGTCTGACAGAGTGCCTCCAGGAGAGAGGCCCAAGCAAGACGCGCCCAGAGGAGTGTCTTGCCACATGTCACCACTGGGTCTGACTGAGCGCCTCCAGGAGAGAGGCCCAAGCAAGACGCGCCCCGAGGAGCGTCAGGCCACATGTCACTACTCAGTCTGACTGAGCGCCTCCAGGAGAGAGGCCCAAGCAAGACGCGCCCCGAGGAGCGTCTTGCCACATGTCAGCACTGGGTCTGACTGAGCGCCTCCAGGAGAGAGGCCCCAGCAAGACACGCCCCGAGGAGCGTCTTGCCTTATGTCAGCACTCGGTCTGACTGAGCGCCTCCAGGAGAAAGGCCCAAGCAAGACGCGCCCTGAGGAGCGTCTTGCCACATGTCAACAATGGGTCTGACTGAGGGCCTCCAGGAGAGAGGCCCAAGCAAGATGCGCCCGGAGGAGCGTCTTGCCACATGTCAACACTGGGTCTGACAGAGGGCCTCCAGGAGAGAGGCCCAAGCAAGACGCGCCCCGAGGAGCGTCTTGCCACATGTCACCTCTGGTTCTGACTGAGGGCCTCCAGGAGAGAGGCCCAAGCAAGACGCGCCCCGAGGAGCGTCTTGTCACATGTCAACACTGGGTCTTTCTGAGCGCCTCCAGGAGAGAAGCCCAAGCAAGACGCGCCCCGAGGAGCGTCTTGCCACATGACACCACTTGGTCTGACTGAGCGCCTCCAGGAGAGAGGCCCAAGCAACACGCTCCCCGAGGAGCGTCAGGCCACATTTCACTACTCAGTCTGACTGAGCGCCTCCAGGAGAGAGGCCCAAGCAAGACGCGCCCCGAGGAGCGTCAGGCCACATGTCAACAATGGGTCTTACTGAGGGCCTCCAGGAGAGAAGCCCAAGCAAGACGCGCCCCGAGGAGCTTCCTGCCACATGTCAGCACTCGATCTGACTGAGCGCCTCCAGGAGAGAGGCCAAAGCAAGACGCGCCCCGAGGAGCTTCCTGCCACATGTCAGCACTCGATCTGACTGAGCGCCTCCAGGAGAGAGGCCAAAGCAAGACGCGCCCCGAGGAGCGTCTTGACACATGTCAACACTGGGTCTGACAGAGGGCCTCCATGAGAGAGGCCCAAGCAAGACGCGCCCCGAGGAGCGTCTTGCCAAATGTCAACAATGGGTCTTACTGAGGGCCTCCAGGAGAGAAGCCCAAGCAAGACGCGCCCCGAGGAGCGTCTTGACACATGTCAACACTGGGTCTGACAGAGGGCCTCCAGGAGAGAGGCCCAAGCAAGACGCGCCCCGAGGAGTGTCTTGCCACATGTCACCACTGGGTCTGACTAAGCGCCTCCAGGAGAGAGGCCCAAGCAAGACGCGCACCGAAGAGCGTCTTGCCACGTGTCAACACTGGGTCTGACTGAGCGCCTCCAGGAGAGAGGCCCAAGCAAGAAGCGCCCCGAGGAGCTTCTTGCCACATGTCAACACTGGGTCTGACCGAGCGCCTCCAGGAGAGAGGCCCGAGGAGCGTCTTGCCACATGTCACCTCTGGGTCTGACTGAGCGCCTCCAGGAGAGAGGCGTAAGCAAGAAACGCCCGAGGAGCGTCTTGACACATGTCAACACTGGGTCTGACTGAGCGCCTCCAGGAGAGAGGCCCCAGCAAGACGCGCCCCGAGGAGCGTCTTGCCACATGTCAGCACTCGGTCTGACTGAGCGCCTCCAGGAGAGAGGCCCAAGCAAGAAGCGCCCCGAGGAGCGTCTTGCCACATGTCAACAATGGGTCTGACTGAGGGCCTCCAGGAGAGAAGCCCAAGCAAGACGCGCCCCGAGGAGCGTCTTGACACATGTAAACACTGGGTCTAACTGAGCGCCTCCAGGAGAGAGGCCCGAGGAGCGTCTTGCCACATGTCACCTCTGGGTCTGACTGAGCGCCTCCAGGAGAGAGGCGCAAGCAAGAAACGCCCGAGGAGCGTCTTGCCACATGTCAGCACTGGGTCTGACAGAGGGCATCCAGGAGAGAGGCCCAAGCAATACGCGCCCCGAGGAGCGTCTTGCCACATGTCAACAATGGCTCTGACTGAGGGGCTCCAGGAGAGAAGCCAAAGCAAGACGCGCCCCGAGGAGCTTCTTTCCACATGTCAACAATGGGTCTTACTGAGGGCCTCCATGAGAGAAGCCCAAGCAAGACGCGCCCCGAGGAGTGTCTTGCCACATGTCAACACTGTGTCTGACTGAGCGCCTCCAGGAGAGAGGTCCAAGCAAGATGCGCCCCGAGGAGCGTCTTGCCACGTGTCAACACTGGGTCTGACTTAGCGCCTCCCAGAGAGAGGCCCAAGCAAGATGCGCCCCGAGGAGCGTCTTGCCACGTGTCACCACTGGGTCTGACTGAGCTCCTCCAGGAGAGAGGCCCAAGCAAGACGCGCCCAGAGGAGCGTCTTGCCACGTGTCACCACTGGGTCTGATTGAGCACCTCCAGGAGAGAGGCCCCAGCAAGACGCGCCCCGAGGAGCGTCTTGCCACATGTCACTACTCGGTCTAACTGAGCGCCTCCAGGAGAGAGGTCCAAGCAAGACGCGCCCCGAGGAGCGTCTTGCCAAATGTTACTACTCGGTCTGACTGAGCGCCTCCAGGAGGGATGTCCAAGCAAGACGCGCCCCGAGGAGCGTCTTGCCACATGTCACTACTCGGTCTGACTGAGCGCCTCCAGGAGAGAGGCCCAAGCAAGACTTGCCCCGAGGAGCGTCTTGCCACATGTCAACAATGGGTCTGACTGAGGGTCTCCAGGAGAGAAGCCCAAGCAAGACGCGCCCAGAGGAGAGTCTTGCCACATGTCAACACTGGGTCTGACTGAGCGCCTCCAGTAGAGAGGCCTAAGCAAGACATGCCCCGAGGAGCGTCTTGACATATGTCAACACTGGGTCGGACTGAGGGCCTCCATGAGAGAAGCCCAAGCAAGACGCGCCCCGAGGAGAGTCTTGCCACATGTCAACACTCGGTCTGACAGAGGGCATTCAGGAGAGAGGTCGAAGCAATACGCGCCCCGAGTAGCGTCTTGCCACATGTCACCACTGGGTCTGACTGAGCGCCTCCAGGAGAGAGGCCCAAGCAAGACGCGCCCCGAGGAGCGTCTTGCCACATGTCAACACTGGGTCTGACTGAGCGCCTCCAGGAGAGAGGCCCAAGCAAGACGCGCCCCGAGGAGCGTCTTGCCACATGTCAACACTGGGTCTGACTGAGCGCCTCCAGGAGAGAGGCCCAAGCAAGACGCGCCCCGAGGAGCGTCTTGCCACATGTCAGCACTGGGTCTGACTGAGCGCCTCCAGGAGAGAGGCCCCAGCAAGACGCGCCCCGAGGAGCGTCTTGCCTTATGTCAGCACTGGGTCTGACTGAGCGCCTCCAGGAGAGAGGCCCAAGCAAGACGCGCCCCGAGGAGCGTCTTGCCACATGTCAACAATGGGTCTGACTGAGGGCCTCCAGGAGAGAGGCCCAAGCAAGATGCGCCTGGAGGAGCGTCTTGCCACATGTCAACACTGGGTCTGACAGAGGGCCTCCAGGAGAGAGGCCCAATTAAGACGCGCCCCGAGGAGCGTCTTACCACATGTCACCTCTGGTTCTGACTGAGCGCCTCCAGGAGAGAGGCCCAAGCAAGACGTGCCCCGAGGAGCCTCTTGTCACATGTCAACACTGGGTCTGTCTGAGCGCCTCCAGGAGAGAAGCCCAAGCAAGATGCACCCCGAGGAGCGTCTTGCCACATGTCAACAATGGGTCTGACTGAGGGCCTCCAGGAGAGAAGCCCAAGCAAGACGCGCCCCGAGGAGCGTCTTGACACATGTCAACACTGGGTCTGACAGAGGGCCTCAAGGAGAGAGGCCCAAGCAAGACGCGCCCCGAGGAGCGTCAGGCCACATGTCACTACTCAGTCTCACTGAGCGCCTCCAGGAGAGAGGCCCAAGCAAGACTTGCCCCGAGGAGCGTCTTGCCACATGTCAACAATGGGTCTGACGGAGGGTCTCCAGGAGAGAAGCCCAAGCAAGAAGCGCCCAGAGGAGCATCTTGCCACATGTCAACACTGGGTCTGACTGAGCGCCTCCAGTAGAGGCGCCCAAGCACGACACGCCCCGAGGAGCGTCTTGACATATGTCAACACTGGGTCGGACTGAGGGCCTCCATGAGAGAAGCCCAAGCAAGACGCGCCCCGAGGAGAGTCTTGCCACATGTCAACACTCGGTCTGACAGAGGGCATTCAGGAGAGAGGCCGAAGCAATACGCGCCCCGAGGAGCGTCTTGCCACATGTCACCACTGGGTCTGAATGAGCGCCTCCAGGAGAGAGGCACAACCAAGACGCGCCCCGAGGAGTGTCTTGCCACATGCCAACACTGGGTCTGACTGAGCGCCTCCAGGAGAGAGGCCCAAGCAAGACGCGCCACGAGGAGCGTCTTGCCACGTGTCAACACTGGGTCTGACTGAGCGCCTCCAGGAGAGAGGCCCAAGCAAGATGTGCCCCGAGGAGCGTCTTTCCACGTGTCACCACTGGGTCTGACAGAGTGCCTCCAGGAGAGAGGCCCAAGCAAGACGCGCCCCGAGGAGCGTATGCCACATGTCAACACTGGGTTTGACTGAGCGCCTCCAGGAGAGAGGCCCAAGCAAGACGCGCCCCGAGGAGCGTCTTGCCACATGTCAGCACTGGGTCTGACTGAGCGCCTCCAGGAGAGAGGCCCCAGCAAGACGCGCCCCGAGGGGCGTCTTGCCTTATGTCAGCACTCGGTCTGACTGAGCGCCTCCAGGAGAGAGGCCCAAGCAAGACGCGCCCCGAGGAGCGTCTTGCCACATGTCACCTCTGGTTCTGACTGAGCGCCTCCAGGAGAGAGGCCCAAGCAAGACGTGCCCCGAGGAGCCTCTTGTCACATGTCAACACTGGGTCTGTCTGAGCGCCTCCAGGAGAGAAGCCCAAGCAAGACGCGCCCCGAGGAGCATCTTGCCACATGTAAACAATGGGTCTGACTGAGGGCCTCCAGGAGAGAAGCCGAAGCAAGACGCGCCCCGAGGAGTGTCTTGACACATGTCAACACTGGGTCTGACAGAGTGCCTCCAGGAGAGAGGCCCAAGCAAGACGCGCCCAGAGGAGTGTCTTGCCACATGTCACCACTGGGTCTGACTGAGCGCCTCCAGGAGAGAGGCCCAAGCAAGACGCGCCCCGAGGAGCGTCAGGCCACATGTCACTACTCAGTCTGACTGAGCGCCTCCAGGAGAGAGGCCCAAGCAAGACGCGCCCCGAGGAGCGTCTTGCCACATGTCAGCACTGGGTCTGACTGAGCGCCTCCAGGAGAGAGGCCCCAGCAAGACGCGCCCCGAGGAGCGTCTTGCCTTATGTCAGCACTCGGTCTGACTGAGCGCCTCCAGGAGAGAGGCCCAAGCAAGACGCGCCCCGAGGAGCGTCTTGCCACATGTCAACAATGGGTCTGACTGAGGGCCTCCAGGAGAGAGGCCCAAGCAAGATGCGCCCGGAGGAGCGTCTTGCCACATGTCAACACTGGGTCTGACAGAGCGCCTCCAGGAGAGACGCCCAAGCAAGACGCGCCCCGAGGAGCGTCTTGCCACATGTCACCTCTGGTTCTGACTGAGCGCCTCCAGGAGAGAGGCCCAAGCAAGACGTGCCCCGAGGAGCCTCTTGTCACATGTCAACACTGGGTCTGTCTGAGCGCCTCCAGGAGAGAAGCCCAAGCAAGACGCGCCCCGAGGAGCGTCTTACCGCATGTCAACAATGGGTCTGACTGAGGGCCTCCAGGAGAGAAGCCCAAGCAAGACGCGCCCCGAGGAGCGTCTTGACACATGTCAACACTGGGTCTGACAGAGTGCCTCCAGGAGAGAGGCCCAAGCAAGACGCGCCCAGAGGAGTGTCTTGCCACATGTCACCACTGGGTCTGACTGAGCGCCTCCAGGAGAGAGGCCCAAGCAAGACGCGCCCCGAGGAGCGTCAGGCCACATGTCACTACTCAGTCTGACTGAGCGCCTCCAGGAGAGAGGCCCAAGCAAGACGCGCCCCGAGGAGCGTCTTGCCACATGTCAGCACTGGGTCTGACTGAGCGCCTCCAGGAGAGAGGCCCCAGCAAGACGCGCCCCGAGGAGCGTCTTGCCTTATGTCAGCACTCGGTCTGACTGAGCGCCTCCAGGAGAAAGGCCCAAGCAAGACGCGCCCTGAGGAGCGTCTTGCCACATGTCAACAATGGGTCTGACTGAGGGCCTCCAGGAGAGAGGCCCAAGCAAGATGCGCCCGGAGGAGCGTCTTGCCACATGTCAACACTGGGTCTGACAGAGGGCCTCCAGGAGAGAGGCCCAAGCAAGACGCGCCCCGAGGAGCGTCTTGCCACATGTCACCTCTGGTTCTGACTGAGGGCCTCCAGGAGAGAGGCCCAAGCAAGACGCGCCCCGAGGAGCGTCTTGTCACATGTCAACACTGGGTCTTTCTGAGCGCCTCCAGGAGAGAAGCCCAAGCAAGACGCGCCCCGAGGAGCGTCTTGCCACATGACACCACTTGGTCTGACTGAGCGCCTCCAGGAGAGAGGCCCAAGCAACACGCTCCCCGAGGAGCGTCAGGCCACATTTCACTACTCAGTCTGACTGAGCGCCTCCAGGAGAGAGGCCCAAGCAAGACGCGCCCCGAGGAGCGTCTTGCCACATGTCAACAATGGGTCTTACTGAGGGCCTCCAGGAGAGAAGCCCAAGCAAGACGCGCCCCGAGGAGCTTCCTGCCACATGTCAGCACTCGATCTGACTGAGCGCCTCCAGGAGAGAGGCCAAAGCAAGACGCGCCCCGAGGAGCGTCTTGACACATGTCAACACTGGGTCTGACAGAGGGCCTCCATGAGAGAGGCCCAAGCAAGACGCGCCCCGAGGAGCGTCTTGCCAAATGTCAACAATGGGTCTTACTGAGGGCCTCCAGGAGAGAAGCCCAAGCAAGACGCGCCCCGAGGAGCGTCTTGACACATGTCAACACTGGGTCTGACAGAGGGCCTCCAGGAGAGAGGCCCAAGCAAGACGCGCCCCGAGGAGTGTCTTGCCACATGTCACCACTGGGTCTGACTAAGCGCCTCCAGGAGAGAGGCCCAAGCAAGACGCGCACCGAAGAGCGTCTTGCCACGTGTCAACACTGGGTCTGACTGAGCGCCTCCAGGAGAGAGGCCCAAGCAAGAAGCGCCCCGAGGAGCTTCTTGCCACATGTCAACACTGGGTCTGACCGAGCGCCTCCAGGAGAGAGGCCCGAGGAGCGTCTTGCCACATGTCACCTCTGGGTCTGACTGAGCGCCTCCAGGAGAGAGGCGTAAGCAAGAAACGCCCGAGGAGCGTCTTGACACATGTCAACACTGGGTCTGACTGAGCGCCTCCAGGAGAGAGGCCCCAGCAAGACGCGCCCCGAGGAGCGTCTTGCCACATGTCAGCACTCGGTCTGACTGAGCGCCTCCAGGAGAGAGGCCCAAGCAAGAAGCGCCCCGAGGAGCGTCTTGCCACATGTCAACAATGGGTCTGACTGAGGGCCTCCAGGAGAGAAGCCCAAGCAAGACGCGCCCCGAGGAGCGTCTTGACACATGTAAACACTGGGTCTAACTGAGCGCCTCCAGGAGAGAGGCCCGAGGAGCGTCTTGCCACATGTCACCTCTGGGTCTGACTGAGCGCCTCCAGGAGAGAGGCGCAAGCAAGAAACGCCCGAGGAGCGTCTTGCCACATGTCAGCACTGGGTCTGACAGAGGGCATCCAGGAGAGAGGCCCAAGCAATACGCGCCCCGAGGAGCGTCTTGCCACATGTCAACAATGGCTCTGACTGAGGGGCTCCAGGAGAGAAGCCAAAGCAAGACGCGCCCCGAGGAGCTTCTTTCCACATGTCAACAATGGGTCTTACTGAGGGCCTCCATGAGAGAAGCCCAAGCAAGACGCGCCCCGAGGAGTGTCTTGCCACATGTCAACACTGTGTCTGACTGAGCGCCTCCAGGAGAGAGGTCCAAGCAAGATGCGCCCCGAGGAGCGTCTTGCCACGTGTCAACACTGGGTCTGACTTAGCGCCTCCAGGAGAGAGGCCCAAGCAAGATGCGCCCCGAGGAGCGTCTTGCCACGTGTCACCACTGGGTCTGACTGAGCTCCTCCAGGAGAGAGGCCCAAGCAAGACGCGCCCAGAGGAGCGTCTTGCCACGTGTCACCACTGGGTCTGATTGAGCACCTCCAGGAGAGAGGCCCCAGCAAGACGCGCCCCGAGGAGCGTCTTGCCACATGTCACTACTCGGTCTAACTGAGCGCCTCCAGGAGAGAGGTCCAAGCAAGACGCGCCCCGAGGAGCGTCTTGCCAAATGTTACTACTCGGTCTGACTGAGCGCCTCCAGGAGGGAGGTCCAAGCAAGACGCGCCCCGAGGAGCGTCTTGCCACATGTCACTACTCGGTCTGACTGAGCGCCTCCAGGAGAGAGGCCCAAGCAAGACTTGCCCCGAGGAGCGTCTTGCCACATGTCAACAATGGGTCTGACTGAGGGTCTCCAGGAGAGAAGCCCAAGCAAGACGCGCCCAGAGGAGAGTCTTGCCACATGTCAACACTGGGTCTGACTGAGCGCCTCCAGTAGAGAGGCCTAAGCAAGACATGCCCCGAGGAGCGTCTTGACATATGTCAACACTGGGTCGGACTGAGGGCCTCCATGAGAGAAGCCCAAGCAAGACGCGCCCCGAGGAGAGTCTTGCCACATGTCAACACTCGGTCTGACAGAGGGCATTCAGGAGAGAGGTCGAAGCAATACGCGCCCCGAGTAGCGTCTTGCCACATGTCACCACTGGGTCTGACTGAGCGCCTCCAGGAGAGAGGCCCAAGCAAGACGCGCCCCGAGGAGCGTCTTGCCACATGTCAACACTGGGTCTGACTGAGCGCCTCCAGGAGAGAGGCCCAAGGAAGACGCGCCCCGAGGAGCGTCTTGCCACATGTCAACACTGGGTCTGACTGAGCGCCTCCAGGAGAGAGGCCCAAGCAAGACGCGCCCCGAGGAGCGTCTTGCCACATGTCAACAATGGGTCTGACTGAGGGCCTCCAGGAGAGAGGCCCAAGCAAGATGCGCCTGGAGGAGCGTCTTGCCACATGTCAACACTGGGTCTGACAGAGGGCCTCCAGGAGAGAGGCCCAATTAAGACGCGCCCCGAGGAGCGTCTTACCACATGTCACCTCTGGTTCTGACTGAGCGCCTCCAGGAGAGAGGCCCAAGCAAGACGTGCCCCGAGGAGCCTCTTGTCACATGTCAACACTGGGTCTGTCTGAGCGCCTCCAGGAGAGAAGCCCAAGCAAGATGCACCCCGAGGAGCGTCTTGCCACATGTCAACAATGGGTCTGACTGAGGGCCTCCAGGAGAGAAGCCCAAGCAAGACGCGCCCCGAGGAGCGTCTTGACACATGTCAACACTGGGTCTGACAGAGGGCCTCAAGGAGAGAGGCCCAAGCAAGACGCGCCCCGAGGAGCGTCAGGCCACATGTCACTACTCAGTCTCACTGAGCGCCTCCAGGAGAGAGGCCCAAGCAAGACTTGCCCCGAGGAGCGTCTTGCCACATGTCAACAATGGGTCTGACGGAGGGTCTCCAGGAGAGAAGCCCAAGCAAGAAGCGCCCAGAGGAGCATCTTGCCACATGTCAACACTGGGTCTGACTGAGCGCCTCCAGTAGAGGCGCCCAAGCACGACACGCCCCGAGGAGCGTCTTGACATATGTCAACACTGGGTCGGACTGAGGGCCTCCATGAGAGAAGCCCAAGCAAGACGCGCCCCGAGGAGAGTCTTGCCACATGTCAACACTCGGTCTGACAGAGGGCATTCAGGAGAGAGGCCGAAGCAATACGCGCCCCGAGGAGCGTCTTGCCACATGTCACCACTGGGTCTGAATGAGCGCCTCCAGGAGAGAGGCACAACCAAGACGCGCCCCGAGGAGTGTCTTGCCACATGCCAACACTGGGTCTGACTGAGCGCCTCCAGGAGAGAGGCCCAAGCAAGACGCGCCACGAGGAGCGTCTTGCCACGTGTCAACACTGGGTCTGACTGAGCGCCTCCAGGAGAGAGGCCCAAGCAAGATGTGCCCCGAGGAGCGTCTTTCCACGTGTCACCACTGGGTCTGACTGAGTGCCTCCAGGAGAGAGGCCCAAGCAAGACGCGCCCCGAGGAGCGTCTTGCCACATGTCAGCACTGGGTCTGACTGAGCGCCTCCAGGAGAGAGGCCCCAGCAAGACGCGCCCCGAGGGGCGTCTTGCCTTATGTCAGCACTCGGTCTGACTGAGCGCCTCCAGGAGAGAGGCCCAAGCAAGACGCGCCCCGAGGAGCGTCTTGCCACATGTCACCTCTGGTTCTGACTGAGCGCCTCCAGGAGAGAGGCCCAAGCAAGACGTGCCCCGAGGAGCCTCTTGTCACATGTCAACACTGGGTCTGTCTGAGCGCCTCCAGGAGAGAAGCCCAAGCAAGACGCGCCCCGAGGAGCGTCTTGCCACATGTAAACAATGGGTCTGACTGAGGGCCTCCAGGAGAGAAGCCCAAGCAAGACGCGCCCCGAGGAGTGTCTTGACACATGTCAACACTGGGTCTGACAGAGTGCCTCCAGGAGAGAGGCCCAAGCAAGACGCGCCCAGAGGAGTGTCTTGCCACATGTCACCACTGGGTCTGACTGAGCGCCTCCAGGAGAGAGGCCCAAGCAAGACGCGCCCCGAGGAGCGTCAGGCCACATGTCACTACTCAGTCTGACTGAGCGCCTCCAGGAGAGAGGCCCAAGCAAGACGCGCCCCGAGGAGCGTCTTGCCACATGTCAGCACTGGGTCTGACTGAGCGCCTCCAGGAGAGAGGCCCCAGCAAGACGCGCCCCGAGGAGCGTCTTGCCTTATGTCAGCACTCGGTCTGACTGAGCGCCTCCAGGAGAAAGGCCCAAGCAAGACGCGCCCTGAGGAGCGTCTTGCCACATGTCAACAATGGGTCTGACTGAGGGCCTCCAGGAGAGAGGCCCAAGCAAGATGCGCCCGGAGGAGCGTCTTGCCACATGTCAACACTGGGTCTGACAGAGGGCCTCCAGGAGAGAGGCCCAAGCAAGACGCGCCCCGAGGAGCGTCTTGTCACATGTCAACACTGGGTCTTTCTGAGCGCCTCCAGGAGAGAAGCCCAAGCAAGACGCGCCCCGAGGAGCGTCTTGCCACATGACACCACTTGGTCTGACTGAGCGCCTCCAGGAGAGAGGCCCAAGCAACACGCGCCCCGAGGAGCGTCAGGCCACATGTCACTACTCAGTCTGACTGAACGCCTCCAGGAGAGAGGCCCAAGCAAGACGCGCCCCGAGGAGCATCTTGCCACATGTCAACAATGGGTCTTACTGATGGCCTCCAGGAGAGAAGCCCAAGCAAGACGCGCCCCGAGGAGCTTCCTGCCACATGTCAGCACTCGATCTGACTGAGCGCCTCCAGGAGAGAGGCCAAAGCAAGACGCGCCCCGAGGAGCGTCTTGACACATGTCAACACTGGGTCTGACAGAGGGCCTCCATGAGAGAGGCCCAAGCAAGACGCGCCCCGAGGAGCGTCTTGCCACATGTCAACAATGGGTCTTACTGAGGGCCTCCAGGAGAGAAGCCCAAGCAAGACGCGCCCCGAGGAGCGTCTTGACACATGTCAACACTGGGTCTGACAGAGGGCCTCCAGGAGAGAGGCCCAAGCAAGACGCGCCCCGAGGAGTTTCTTGCCACATGTCACCACTGGGTCTGACTAAGCGCCTCCAGGAGAGAGGCCCAAGCAAGACGCGCCCCGAGGAGCGTCAGGCCACATGTCACTACTCAGTCTGACTGAGCGCCTCCAGGAGAGAGGCCCAAGCAAGACGCGCCCCGAGGAGCGTCTTGCCACATGTCAGCACTGGGTCTGACTGAGCGCCTCCAGGAGAAAGGCCCCAGCAAGACGCGCCCCGAGGAGCGTCAGGCCACATGTCACTACTCAGTCTGACTGAGCGCCTCCAGGAGAGAGGCCCAAGCAAGACGCGCCCCGGGGAGCGTCTTGCCACATGTCAGCACTGGGTCTGACTGAGCGCCTCCAGGAGAGAGGCCCCAGCAAGACGCGCCCCAAGGAGCGTCTTGCCTTATGTCAGCACTCGGTCTGACTGAGCGCCTCCAGGAGAGAGGCCCAAGCAAGACGCGCCCCGAGGAGCGTCTTGCCACATGTCAACAATGGGTCTGACTGAGGGCCTCCAGGAGAGAGTCCCAAGCAAGATGCGCCCGGAGGAGCATCTTGCCACATGTCAACACTGGATCTGACAGAGGGCCTCCAGGAGAGAGGCCCAAGCAAGACGCGGCCCGAGGAGCGTCTTGCCACATGTCAACACTGGGTCTGACCGAGCGCCTCCAAGAGAGAGGCCCGAGGAGCGTCTTGCCACATGTCACCTCTGGGTCTGACTGAGCGCATCCAGGAGAGAGGCCCAAGCAAGAAGCGCCCCGAGGAGCGTCTTGACACATGTAAACACTGGGTCTAACTGAGCGCCTCCAGGAGAGAGGCCCGAGGAGCGTCTTGCCACATGTCACCTCTGGGTCTGACTGAGCGCCTCCAGGAGAGAGGCGCAAGCAAGAAACGCCCGAGGAGCGTCTTGACACATGTCAACACTGGGTCTGACTGAGCGCCTCCAGGAGAGAGGCCCCAGCAAGACGCGCACCGAGGAGCGTCTTGCCACATGTCAGCACTCGGTCTGACTGAGCGCCTCCAGGAGAGAGGCCCAAGCAAGAAGCGCCCCGAGGAGCGTCTTGCCACATGTCAACAATGGGTCGGACTGAGGGCCTCCAGGAGAGAAGCCCACGCAAGACGCGCCCCGAGGAGCGTCTTGCAACATGTCAACACTGGGTCTAAATGAGCGCCTCCAGGAGAGAGGCCCAAGCAAGAGGCGCCCCGAGGAGCGTCTTGCCACATGTCACTACTCGGTCTGACTGAGCGCCTCCAGGAGAGAGGTCCAAGCAAGACGCGCCCCGAGGAGAGTCTTGCCACATGTCAACACTGGGTCTGACAGAGGGCATCCAGGAGAGAGGCCCAAGCAATACGCGCCCCGAGGAGCGTCTTGCCACATGTCAACAATGGGTCTGACTGAGGGGCTCCAGGAGAGAAGCCAAAGCAAGACGCGCCCCGAGGAGCTTCTTTCCACATGTCAAAAATGGGTCTTACTGAGGGCCTCCATGAGAGAAGCCCAAGCAAGACGCGCCCCGAGGAGTGTCTTGCCACATGTCAACACTGTGTCTGACTGAGCGCCTCCAGGAGAGAGGCCCAAGCAAGACGCGCCCCGAGGAGCGTCTTGCCACGTGTCAACACTGGGTCTGACTTAGCGCCTCCAGGAGAGAGGCCCAAGCAAGATGCGCCCCGAGGAGCGTCTTGCCACGTGTCACCACTGGGTCTGACTGAGCTCCTCCAGGAGAGAGGCCCAAGCAAGACGCGCCCCGAGGAGCGTCTTGCCACATGTCAGCACTCGGTCTGACTGAGCGCCTCCAGGAGAGAGGCCCAAGCAAGAAGCGCCCCGAGGAGCGTCTTGCCACATGTCAACAATGGGTCTGACTGAGGGCCTCCAGGAGAGAAGCCCAAGCAAGAACCGCCCCGAGGAGCGTCTTGCCACATGTCAGCACTGGGTCTGACTGAGCGCCTCCAGGAGAAAGGCCCCAGCAAGACGCGCCCCGAGGAGCGTCAGGCCACATGTCACTACTCAGTCTGACTGAGGGCCTCCAGGAGAGAGGCCCAAGCAAGACGCGCCCCGAGGAGCGTCTTGTCACATGTCAACACTGGGTCTTTCTGAGCGCCTCCAGGAGAGAAGCCCAAGCAAGACGCGCCCCGAGGAGCGTCTTGCCACATGACACCACTTGGTCTGACTGAGCGCCTCCAGGAGAGAGGCCCAAGCAACACGCGCCCCGAGGAGCGTCAGGCCACATGTCACTACTCAGTCTGACTGAACGCCTCCAGGAGAGAGGCCCAAGCAAGACGCGCCCCGAGGAGCGTCTTGCCACATGTCAACAATGGGTCTTACTGATGGCCTCCAGGAGAGAAGCCCAAGCAAGACGCGCCCCGAGGAGCTTCCTGCCACAAGTCAGCACTCGATCTGACTGAGCGCCTCCAGGAGAGAGGCCAAAGCAAGACGCGCCCCGAGGAGCGTCTTGACACATGTCAACACTGGGTCTGACAGAGGGCCTCCATGAGAGAGGCCCAAGCAAGACGCGCCCCGAGGAGCGTCTTGCCACATGTCAACAATGGGTCTTACTGAGGGCCTCCAGGAGAGAAGCCCAAGCAAGACGCGCCCCGAGGAGCGTCTTGACACATGTCAACACTGGGTCTGACAGAGGGCCTCCAGGAGAGAGGCCCAAGCAAGACGCGCCCCGAGGAGTTTCTTGCCACATGTCACCACTGGGTCTGACTAAGCGCCTCCAGGAGAGAGGCCCAAGCAAGACGCGCCCCGAGGAGCGTCAGGCCACATGTCACTACTCAGTCTGACTGAGCGCCTCCAGGAGAGAGGCCCAAGCAAGACGCGCCCCGAGGAGCGTCTTGCCACATGTCAGCACTGGGTCTGACTGAGCGCCTCCAGGAGAAAGGCCCCAGCAAGACGCGCCCCGAGGAGCGTCAGGCCACACGTCACTACTCAGTCTGACTGAGCGCCTCCAGGAGAGAGGCCCAAGCAAGACGCGCCCCGGGGAGCGTCTTGCCACATGTCAGCACTGGGTCTGACTGAGCGCCTCCAGGAGAGAGGCCCCAGCAAGACGCGCCCCAAGGAGCGTCTTGCCTTACGTCAGCACTCGGTCTGACTGAGCGCCTCCAGGAGAGAGGCCCAAGCAAGACGCGCCCCGAGGAGCGTCTTGCCACATGTCAACAATGGGTCTGACTGAGGGCCTCCAGGAGAGAGTCCCAAGCAAGATGCGCCCGGAGGAGCGTCTTGCCACATGTCAACACTGGATCTGACAGAGGGCCTCCAGGAGAGAGGCCCAAGCAAGACGCGCCCCGAGGAGCGTCTTGCCACATGTCAACACTGGGTCTGACCGAGCGCCTCCAAGAGAGAGGCCCGAGGAGCGTCTTGCCACCTGTCACCTCTGGGTCTGACTGAGCGCATCCAGGAGAGAGGCCCAAGCAAGAAGCGCCCCGAGGAGCGTCTTGACACATGTAAACACTGGGTCTAACTGAGCGCCTCCAGGAGAGAGGCCCGAGGAGCGTCTTGCCACATGTCACCTCTGGGTCTGACTGAGCGCCTCCAGGAGAGAGGCGCAAGCAAGAAACGCCCGAGGAGCGTCTTGACACATGTCAACACTGGGTCTGACTGAGCGCCTCCAGGAGAGAGGCCCCAGCAAGACGCGCACCGAGGAGCGTCTTGCCACATGTCAGCACTCGGTCTGACTGAGCGCCTCCAGGAGAGAGGCCCAAGCAAGAAGCGCCCCGAGGAGCGTCTTGCCACATGTCAACAATGGGTCTGACTGAGGGCCTCCAGGAGAGAAGCCCACGCAAGACGCGCCCCGAGGAGCGTCTTGCCACATGTCAACACTGGGTCTAATTGAGCGCCTCCAGGAGAGAGGCCCAAGCAAGACGCGCCCCGAGGAGCGTCTTGCCACATGTCACTACTCGGTCTGACTGAGCGCCTCCAGGAGAGAGGTCCAAGCAAGACGCGCCCCGAGGAGAGTCTTGCCACATGTCAACACTGGGTCTGACAGAGGGCATCCAGGAGAGAGGCCCAAGCAATACGCGCCCCGAGGAGCGTCTTGCCACATGTCAACAATGGGTCTGACTGAGGGGCTCCAGGAGAGAAGCCAAAGCAAGACGCGCCCCGAGGAGCTTCTTTCCACATGTCAAAAATGGGTCTTACTGAGGGCCTCCATGAGAGAAGCCCAAGCAAGACGCGCCCCGAGGAGTGTCTTGCCACATGTCAACACTGTGTCTGACTGAGCGCCTCCAGGAGAGAGGCCCAAGCAAGATGCGCCCCAAGGAGCGTCTTGCCACATGTCAACAATGGGTCTGACTGAGGGCCTCCAGGAGAGAAGCCCAAGCAAGACGCGCCCCGAGGAGCGTCTTGCCACATGTCAACACTGGGTCTAATTGAGGGCCTCCAGGAGAGAGGCCCAAGCAAGACGCGCCCCGAGGAGCGTCTTGCCACATGTCACTACTCGGTCTGACTGAGCGCCTCCAGGAGAGAGGTCCAAGCAAGACGCGCCCCGAGGAGAGTCTTGCCACATGTCAACACTGGGTCTGACAGAGGGCATCCAGGAGAGAGGCCCAAGCAATACGCGCCCCGAGGAGCGTCTTGCCACATGTCAACAATGGGTCTGACTGAGGGGCTCCAGGAGAGAAGCCAAAGCAAGACGCGCCCCGAGGAGCTTCTTTCCACATGTCAACAATGGGTCTTACTGAGGGCCTCCATGAGAGAAGCCCAAGCAAGACGCGCCCCGAGGAGTGTCTTGCCACATGTCAACACTGTGTCTGACTGAGCGCCTCCAGGAGAGAGGCCCAAGCAAGACGCGCCCCGAGGAGCGTCTTGCCACGTGTCAACACTGGGTCTGACTTAGCGCCTCCAGGAGAGAGGCCCAAGGAAGATGCGCCCCGAGGAGCGTCTTGCCACGTGTCACCACTGGGTCTGACTGAGCTCCTCCAGGAGAGAGGCCCAAGCAAGACGCGCCCAGAGGAGCGTCTTGCCACGTGTCACCACTGGGTCTGATTGAGCACCTCCAGGAGAGAGACCCCAGCAAGACGCGCCCCGAGGAGCGTCTTGCCTTATGTCAGCACTCGGTCTGACTGAGCGCCTCCAGGAGAGAGGCCGAAGCAAGACGCGCCCCGAGGAGCGTCTTGCCACATGTCACTACTCGGTCTAACTGAGCGCCTCCAGGAGAGAGGTCCAAGCAAGACGCGCCCCGAGGAGCGTCTTGCCAAATGTTACTACTCGGTCTGACTGAGCGCCTCCAGGAGGGAGGTCCAAGCAAGACGCGCCCCGAGGAGCGTCTTGCCACATGTCACTACTCGGTCTGACTGAGGGCCTCCAGGAGAGAGGCCCAAGCAAGATGCGCCTGGAGGAGCGTCTTGCCACATGTCAACACTGGGTCTGACAGAGGGCCTCCAGGAGAGAGGCCCAATTAAGACGCGCCCCGAGGAGCGTCTTGCCACATGTCACCTCTGCTTCTGACTGAGCGCCTCCAGGAGAGAGGCCCAAGCAAGACGCGCCCCGAGGAGCGTCTTGCCACATGTCAACACTGGGTCTGACTGAGCGCCTCCAGGAGAGAGGCCCAAGCAAGACGCGCCCCGAGGAGCGTTTTGCCACATGTCAACAATGGGTCTGACTGAGGGCCTCCAGGAGAGAGGCCCAAGCAAGATGCGCCCGGAGGAGCGTCTTGCCACATGTCAACACTGGGTCTGACTGAGCGCCTCCAGGAGAGAGGCCCAAGCAAGAAGCGCCCCGAGGAGCGTCTTGCCACATGTCAACAATGGGTCTGACTGAGGGCCTCCAGGAGAGAAGCCCACGCAAGACGCGCCCCGAGGAGCGTCTTGCCACATGTCAACACTGGGTCTAATTGAGCGCCTCCAGGAGAGAGGCCCAAGCAAGACGCGCCCCGAGGAGCGTCTTGCCACATGTCACTACTCGGTCTGACTGAGCGCCTCCAAGAGAGAGGTCCAAGCAAGACGCGCCCCGAGGAGAGTCTTGCCACATGTCAACACTGGGTCTGACAGAGGGCATCCAGGAGAGAGGCCCAAGCAATACGCGCCCCGAGGAGCGTCTTGCCACATGTCAACAATGGGTCTGACTGAGGGGCTCCAGGAGAGAAGCCAAAGCAAGACGCGCCCCGAGGAGCTTCTTTCCACATGTCAAAAATGGGTCTTACTGAGGGCCTCCATGAGAGAAGCCCAAGCAAGACGCGCCCCGAGGAGTGTCTTGCCACATGTCAACACTGTGTCTGACTGAGCGCCTCCAGGAGAGAGGCCCAAGCAAGACGCGCCCCGAGGAGCGTCTTGCCACGTGTCAACACTGGGTCTGACTTAGCGCCTCCAGGAGAGAGGCCCAAGCAAGATGCGCCCCGAGGAGCGTCTTGCCACGTGTCACCACTGGGTCTGACTGAGCTCCTCCAGGAGAGAGGCCCAAGCAAGACGCGCCCCAAGGAGCGTCTTGCCACATGTCAACAATGGGTCTGACTGAGGGCCTGCAGGAGAGAAGCCCAAGCAAGACGCGCCCTGAGGAGCGTCTTGCCACATGTCAACACTGGGTCTAATTGAGGGCCTGCAGGAGAGAAGCCCAAGCAAGACGCGCCCCGAGGAGCGTCTTGCCACATGTCAACACTGGGTCTAATTGAGGGCCTCCAGGAGAGAGGCCCAAGCAAGACGCGCCCCGAGGAGCGTTCTTGCCACATGTCACTACTCGGTCTGACTGAGCGCCTCCAGGAGAGAGGTCCAAGCAAGACGCGCCCCGAGGAGAGTCTTGCCACATGTCAACACTGGGTCTGACAGAGGGCATCCGGGAGAGAGGCCCAAGCAACACGCGCCCCGAGGAGCGTCTTGCCACATGTCAACAATGGGTCTGACTGAGGGGCTCCAGGAGAGAAGCCAAAGCAAGACGCGCCCCGAGGAGCTTCTTTCCACATGTCAACAATGGGTCTTACTGAGGGCCTCCATGAGAGAAGCCCAAGCAAGACGCGCCCCGAGGAGTGTCTTGCCACATGTCAACACTGTGTCTGACTGAGCGCCTCCAGGAGAGAGGCCCAAGCAAGACGCGCCCCGAGGAGCGTCTTGCCACGTGTCAACACTGGGTCTTACTTAGCGCCTCCAGGAGAGAGGCCCAAGGAAGATGCGCCCCGAGGAGCGTCTTGCCACGTGTCACCACTGGGTCTGATTGAGCACCTCCAGGAGAGAGACCCCAGCAAGACGCGCCCCGAGGAGCGTCTTGCCTTATGTCAGCACTCGGTCTGACTGAGCGCCTCCAGGAGAGAGGCCGAAGCAAGACGCGCCCCGAGGAGCGTCTTGCCACATGTCACTACTCGGTCTAACTGAGCGCCTCCAGGAGAGAGGTCCAAGCAAGACGCGCCCCGAGGAGCGTCTTGCCAAATGTTACTACTCGGTCTGACTGAGCACCTCCAGGAGGGAGGTCCAAGCAAGACGCGCCCCGAGGAGCGTCTTGCCACATGTCACTACTCGGTCTGACTGAGCGCCTCCAGGAGAGAGGCCCAAGCAAGACTTGCCCCGAGGAGCGTCTTGCCACATGTCAACAATGGGTCTGACTGAGGGTCTCCAGGAGAGAAGCCCAAGCAAGACGCGCCCAGAGGAGCGTCTTGCCACATGTCAACACTGGGTCTGACTGAGCGCCTCCAGTAGAGAGGCCCAAGCAAGACATGCCCCGAGGAGCATCTTGACATATGTCAACACTGGGTCGGACTGAGGGCCTCCATGAGAGAAGCCCAAGCAAGACGCGCCCCGAGGAGAGTCTTGCCACATGTCAACACTCGGTCTGACAGAGGGCATTCAGGAGAGAGGCCGAAGCAATACGCGCCCCGAGGAGCGTCTTGCCACATGTCACCACTGGGTCTTAATGAGCGCCTCCAGGAGAGAGGCCCAACCAAGACGCGCCCCGAGGAGTGTCTTGCCACATGCCAACACTGGGTCAAACTGAGCGCCTCCAGGAGAGAGGCCCAAGCAAGACGCGCCACGAGGAGCGTCTTGCCACGTGTCAACACTGGGTCTGACTGAGCGCCTCCAGGAGAGAGGCCCAAGCAAGATGTGCCCCGAGGAGCGTCTTTCCACGTGTCACCACTGTGTCTGACTGAGCGCCTCCAGGAGACAGGCCCAACCAAGACGCGCCCCGAGGAGTGTCTTGCACACATGCCAACACTGGGTCTGACTGAGCGCCTCCAGGAGAGAGGCCCAAGCAAGACGCGCCACGAGGAGCGTCTTGCCACGTGTCAACACTGGGTCTGACTGAGCGCCTCCAGGAGAGAGGCCCAAGCAAGATGTGCCCCGAGGAGCGTCTTTCCACGTGTCACCACTGTGTCTGACTGAGCGCCTCCAGGAGAGAGGCCCAAGCAAAAGCGCGCCCCGAGGAGCGTCTTGCCACATGTCAACACTGGGTCTGACTGAGCGCCTCCAGGCGAGAGGCCCAAGCAAGACGCGCCCCGAGGAGCGTCTTGCCACATGTCAACACTGGGTCTGACTGAGCGCCTCCAGGAGAGAGGCCCAAGCAAGACGCGCCCCGAGGAGCGTCTTGCCACATGTCAGCACTGGGTCTGACTGAGCGCCTCCAGGAGAGAGGCCCCAGCAAGACGCGCCCCGAGGAGCGTCTTGCCTTATGTCAGCACTGGGTCTGACTGAGCGCCTCCAGGAGAGAGGCCCAAGCAAGACGCGCCCCGTGGAGCGTCTTGCCACATGTCAACAATGGGTCTGACTGAGGGCCTCCAGGAGAGAGGCCCAAGCAAGATGCGCCTGGAGGAGCGTCTTGCCACATGTCAACACTGGGTCTGACAGAGGGCCTCCAGGAGAGAGGCCCAATTAAGACGCGCCCCGAGGAGCGTCTTGCCACATGTCACCTCTGGTTCTGACTGAGCGCCTCCAGGAGAGAGGCCCAAGCAAGACGTGCCCCGAGGAGCCTCTTGTCACATGTCAACACTGGGTCTGTCTGAGCGCCTCCAGGAGAGAAGCCCAAGCAAGACGCGCCCCGAGGAGCGTCTTGCCACATGTCAACAATGGGTCTGACTGAGGGCCTCCAGGAGAGAATAACAAGCAAGACGCGCCCCGAGGAGCGTCTTGACACATGTCAACACTGGGTCTGACAGAGGGCCTCCAGGAGAGAGGCCCAAGCAAGACGCGCCCAGAGGAGTGTCTTGCCATATGTCACCACTGGGTCTGACTGAGCGCCTCCAGGAGAGAGGCCCAAGCAAGACGTGCCCCGAGGAGCCTCTTGTCACATGTCAACACTGAGTCTGTCTGAGCGCCTCCAGGAGAGAAGCCCAAGCAAGACGCGCCCCGAGGAGCGTCTTGACACATGTCAACACTGGGTCTGACAGAGTGCCTCCAGGAGAGAGGCCCAAGCAAGACGCGCCCAGAGGAGTGTCTTGCCACATGTCACCACTGGGTCTGACTGAGCGCCTCCAGGAGAGAGGCCCAAGCAAGACGCGCCCCGAGGAGCATCAGGCCACATGTCACTACTCAGTCTGACTGAGCGCCTCCAGGAGAGAGGCCCAGGCAAGACGCGCCCCAAGGAGCGTCTTGCCACATGTCAGCACTGGGTCTGACTGAGCGCCTCCAGGAGAGAGGCCCCAGCAAGACGCGCCCCGAGGAGCGTCTTGCCTTATGTCAGCACTCGGTCTGACTGAGCGCCTCCAGGAGAAAGGCCCAAGCAAGACGCGCCCTGAGGAGCGTCTTGCCACATGTCAACAATGGGTCTGACTGAGGGCCTCCAGGAGAGAGGCCCAAGCAAGATGCGCCCGGAGGAGCGTCTTGCCACATGTCAACACTGGGTCTGACTGAGCGCCTCCAGGAGAGAGGCCCAAGCAAGACGCGCCCTGAGGAGCGTCTTGCCACATGTCAACAATGGGTCTGACTGAGGGCCTCCAGGAGAGAGGCCCAAGCAAGATGCGCCCGGAGGAGCGTCTTGCCACATGTCAGCACTGGGTCTGACTGAGCGCCTCCAGGAGAGAGGCCCAAGCAAGACGCGCCCCAAGGAGCGTCTTGCCACATGTCAGCACTGGGTCTGACTGAGCGCCTCCAGGAGAGAGGCCCCAGCAAGACGCGCCCCGAGGAGCGTCTTGCCTTATGTCAGCACTCGGTCTGACTGAGCGCCTCCAGGAGAAAGGCCCAAGCAAGACGCGCCCTGAGGAGCGTCTTGCCACATGTCAACAATGGGTCTGACTGAGGGCCTCCAGGAGAGAGGCCCAAGGAAGATGCGCCCGGAGGAGCGTCTTGCCACATGTCAACACTGGGTCTGACAGAGGGCCTCCAGGAGAGAGGCCCAAGCAAGACGCGCCCCGAGGAGCGTCTTGCCACATGTCACCTCTGGTTCTGACTGAGCGCCTCCAGGAGAGAGGCCCAAGCAAGACGCGCCCCGAGGAGCGTCTTGTCACATGTCAACACTGGGTCTTTCTGAGCGCCTCCAGGAGAGAGGCCCAAGCAAAACGCGCCCCGAGGAGCGTCAGGCCACATGTCACTACTCAGTCTGACTGAACGCCTCCAGGAGAGAGGCCCAAGCAAGACGCGCCCCGAGGAGCGTCTTGCCACATGTCAACAATGGGTCTTACTGATGGCCTCCAGGAGAGAAGCCCAAGCAAGACGCGCCCCGAGGAGCTTCCTGCCACATGTCAGCACTCGATCTGACTGAGCGCCTCCAGGAGAGAGGCCAAAGCAAGACGCGCCCCGAGGAGCGTCTTGACACATGTCAACACTCGATCTGACTGAGCGCCTCCAGGAGAGAGGCCAAAGCAAGACGCGCCCCGAGGAGCGTCAGGCCACATGTCACTACTCAGTCTGACTGAGCGCCTACAGGAGAGAGGCCCAAGCAAGACGCGCCCCGAGGAGCGTCTTGCCACATGTCAGCACTGGGTCTGACTGAGCGCCTCCAGGAGAAAGGCCCCAGCAAGACGCGCCCCGAGGAGCGTCAGGCCACATGTCACTACTCAGTCTGACTGAGCGCCTCCAGGAGAGAGGCCCAAGCAAGACGCGCCCCGGGGAGCGTCTTGCCACATGTCAGAACTGGGTCTGACTGAGCGCCTCCAGAAGAGAGGCCCCAGCAAGACGCGCCCCGAGGAGCGTCTTGCCTTATGTCAGCACTCGGTCTGACTGAGCGCCTCCAGGAGAGAGGCCCAAGCAAGACGCGCCCCGAGGAGCGTCTTGCCACATGTCAACAATGGGTCTGACTGAGGGCCTCCAGGAGAGAGTCCCAAGCAAGATGCGCCCGGAGGAGCGTCTTGCCACATGTCAACACTGGGTCTGACAGAGGGCCTCCAGGAGAGAGGCCCAAGCAAGACGCGCCCCGAGGAGCGTATTGCCACATGTCAACACTGGGTCTGACCGAGCGCCTCCAGGAGAGAGGCCCGAGCAAGACGCGCCCCGAGGAGAGTCTTGCCACATGTCAACACTGGGTCTGACAGAGGGCATCCAGGAGAGAGGCCCAAGCAATACGCGCCCCGAGGAGCGTCTTGCCACATGTCAACAATGGGTCTGACTGAGGGCCTCCAGGAGAGAAGCCCAAGCAAGACGCGCCCCGAGGAGCTTCTTTCCACATGTCAACAATGGGTCTTACTGAGGGCCTCCATGAGAGAAGCCCAAGCAAGACGCGCCCCGAGGAGTGTCTTGCCACATGTCAACACTGTGTCTGACTGAGCGCCTCCAGGAGAGAGGCCCAAGCAAGACGCGCCCCGAGGAGCGTCTTGCCACGTGTCAACACTGGGTCTGACTTAGCGCCTCCAGGAGAGAGGCCCAAGCAAGATGCGCCCCGAGGAGCGTCTTGCCACGTGTCACCACTGGGTCTGACTGAGCTCCTCCAGGAGAGAGGCCCAAGCAAGACGCGCCCCGAGGAGTGTCTTGCCACATGTCAGCACTCGGTCTGACTGAGCGCCTCCAGGAGAGAGGCCCAAGCAAGAAGCGCCCCGAGGAGCGTCTTGCCACATGTCAACAATGGGTCTGACTGAGGGCCTCCAGGAGAGAAGCCCAAGCAAGACGCGCCCCGAGGAGCGTCTTGCCACATGTCAACACTGGGTCTAATTGAGGGCCTCCAGGAGAGAGGCCCAAGCAAGACGCGCCCCGAGGAGCGTCTTGCCACATGTCACTACTCGGTCTGACTGAGCGCCTCCAGGAGAGAGGTCCAAGCAAGACGCGCCCCGAGGAGAGTCTTGCCACATGTCAACACTGGGTCTGACAGAGGGCATCCAGGAGAGAGGCCCAAGCAATACGCGCCCCGAGGAGCGTCTTGCCACATGTCAACAATGGGTCTGACTGAGGGGCTCCGGGAGAGAAGCCAAAGCAAGACGCGCCCCGAGGAGCTTCTTTCCACATGTCAACAATGGGTCTTACTGAGGGCCTCCATGAGAGACGCCCAAGCAAGACGCGCCCCGAGGAGTGTCTTGCCACATGTCAACACTTTGTCTGACTGAGCGCCTCCAGGAGAGAGGCCCAAGCAAGACGCGCCCCGAGGAGCGTCTTGCCACGTGTCAACACTGGGTCTGACTTAGCGCCTCCAGGAGAGAGGCCCAAGCAAGATGCGCCCCGAGGAGCGTCTTGCCACGTGTCACCACTGGGTCTGACTGAGCTCCTCCAGGAGAGAGGCCCAAGCAAGACGCGCCCCGAGGAGCGTCTTGCCACATGTCAGCACTCGGTCTGACTGAGCGCCTCCAGGAGAGAGGCCCAAGCAAGAAGCGCCCCGAGGAGCGTCTTGCCACATGTCAACAATGGGTCTGACTGAGGGCCTCCAGGAGAGAAGCCCAAGCAAGACGCGCCCCGAGGAGCGTCTTGCCACATGTCAACACTGGGTCTAATTGAGGGCCTCCAGGAGAGAGGCCCAAGCAAGACGCGCCCCGAGGAGCGTCTTGCCACATGTCACTACTCGGTCTGACTGAGCGCCTCCAGGAGAGAGGTCCAAGCAAGACGCGCCCCGAGGAGAGTCTTGCCACATGTCAACACTGGGTCTGACAGAGGGCATCCAGGAGAGAGGCCCAAGCAATACGCGCCCCGAGGAGCGTCTTGCCACATGTCAACAATGGGTCTGACTGAGCGCCTCCAGGAGAGAGGCCCCAGCAAGACGCGCCCCGAGGAGCGTCTTGCCTTATGTCAGCACTCGGTCTGACTGAGCGCCTCCAGGAGAAAGGCCCAAGCAAGACGCGCCCTGAGGAGCGTCTTGCCACATGTCAACAATGGGTCCTACTGAGGGCCTCCAGGAGAGAGGCCCAAGGAAGATGCGCCCGGAGGAGCGTCTTGCCACATGTCAACACTGGGTCTGACAGAGGGCCTCCAGGAGAGAGGCCCAAGGAAGACGCGCCCCGAGGAGCGTCTTGCCACATGTCACCTCTGGTTCTGACTGAGCGCCTCCAGGAGAGAGGCCCAAGCAAGACGCGCCCCGAGGAGCGTCTTGTCACATGTCAACACTGGGTCTTTCTGAGCGCCTCCAGGAGAGAGGCCCAAGCAAAACGCGCCCCGAGGAGCGTCAGGCCACATGTCACTACTCAGTCTGACTGAACGCCTCCAGGAGAGAGGCCCAAGCAAGACGCGCCCCGAGGAGCGTCTTGCCACATGTCAACAATGGGTCTTACTGATGGCCTCCAGGAGAGAAGCCCAAGCAAGACGCGCCCCGAGGAGCTTCCTGCCACATGTCAGCACTCGATCTGACTGAGCGCCTCCAGGAGAGAGGCCAAAGCAAGACGCGCCCCGAGGAGCGTCAGGCCACATGTCACTACTCAGTCTGACTGAGCGCCTACAGGAGAGAGGCCCAAGCAAGATGCGCCCCGAGGAGCGTCTTGCCACATGTCAGCACTGGGTCTGACTGAGCGCCTCCAGGAGAAAGGCCCCAGCAAGACGCGCCCCGAGGAGCGTCAGGCCACATGTCACTACTCAGTCTGACTGAGCGCCTCCAGGAGAGAGGCCCAAGCAAGACGCGCCCCGGGGAGCGTCTTGCCACATGTCAGCACTGGGTCTGACTGAGCGCCTCCAGAAGAGAGGCCCCAGCAAGACGCGCCCCGAGGAGCGTCTTGCCTTATGTCAGCACTCGGTCTGACTGAGCGCCTCCAGGAGAGAGGCCCAAGCAAGACGCGCCCCGAGGAGCGTCTTGCCACATGTCAACAATGGGTCTGACTGAGGGCCTCCAGGAGAGAGTCCCAAGCAAGATGCGCCCGGAGGAGCGTCTTGCCACATGTCAACACTGGGTCTGACAGAGGGCCTCCAGGAGAGAGGCCCAAGCAAGACGCGCCCCGAGGAGCGTCTTGCCACATGTCAACACTGGGTCTGACCGAGCGCCTCCAGGAGAGAGGCCCGAGGAGCGTCTCACCACATGTCTCCTCTGGGTCTGACTGAGCGCCTCCAGGAGAGAGGCCCAAGCAAGAAGCGCCCCGAGGAGAGTCTTGCCACATGTCAACACTGGGTCTGACAGAGGGCATCCAGGAGAGAGGCCCAAGCAATACGCGCCCCGAGGAGCGTCTTGCCACATGTCAACAATGGGTCTGACTGAGGGGCTCCGGGAGAAAAGCCAAAGCAAGACGCGCCCCGAGGAGCTTCTTTCCACATGTCAACAATGGGTCTTACTGAGGGCCTCCATGAGAGACGCCCAAGCAAGACGCGCCCCGAGGAGTGTCTTGCCACATGTCAACACTTTGTCTGACTGAGCGCCTCCAGGAGAGAGGCCCAAGCAAGACGCGCCCCGAGGAGCGTCTTGCCACGTGTCAACACTGGGTCTGACTTAGCGCCTCCAGGAGAGAGGCCCAAGCAAGATGCGCCCCGAGGAGCGTCTTGCCACGTGTCACCACTGGGTCTGACTGAGCTCCTCCAGGAGAGAGGCCCAAGCAAGACGCGCCCCGAGGAGCGTCTTGCCACATGTCAGCACTCGGTCTGACTGAGCGCCTCCAGGAGAGAGGCCCAAGCAAGAAGCGCCCCGAGGAGCGTCTTGCCACATGTCAACAATGGGTCTGACTGAGGGCCTCCAGGAGAGAAGCCCAAGCAAGACGCGCCCCGAGGAGCGTCTTGCCACATGTCAACACTGGGTCTAATTGAGGGCCTCCAGGAGAGAGGCCCAAGCAAGACGCGCCCCGAGGAGCGTCTTGCCACATGTCACTACTCGGTCTGACTGAGCGCCTCCAGGAGAGAGGTCCAAGCAAGACGCGCCCCGAGGAGAGTCTTGCCACATGTCAACACTGGGTCTGACAGAGGGCATCCAGGAGAGAGGCCCAAGCAATACGCGCCCCGAGGAGCGTCTTGCCACATGTCAACAATGGGTCTGACTGAGCGCCTCCAGGAGAGAGGCCCCAGCAAGACGCGCCCCGAGGAGCGTCTTGCCTTATGTCAGCACTCGGTCTGACTGAGCGCCTCCAGGAGAAAGGCCCAAGCAAGACGCGCCCTGAGGAGCGTCTTGCCACATGTCAACAATGGGTCCTACTGAGGGCCTCCAGGAGAGAGGCCCAAGGAAGATGCGCCCGGAGGAGCGTCTTGCCACATGTCAACACTGGGTCTGACAGAGGGCCTCCAGGAGAGAGGCCCAAGGAAGACGCGCCCCGAGGAGCGTCTTGCCACATGTCACCTCTGGTTCTGACTGAGCGCCTCCAGGAGAGAGGCCCAAGCAAGACGCGCCCCGAGGAGCGTCTTGTCACATGTCAACACTGGGTCTTTCTGAGCGCCTCCAGGAGAGAGGCCCAAGCAAAACGCGCCCCGAGGAGCGTCAGGCCACATGTCACTACTCAGTCTGACTGAACGCCTCCAGGAGAGAGGCCCAAGCAAGACGCGCCCCGAGGAGCGTCTTGCCACATGTCAACAATGGGTCTTACTGATGGCCTCCAGGAGAGAAGCCCAAGCAAGACGCGCCCCGAGGAGCTTCCTGCCACATGTCAGCACTCGATCTGACTGAGCGCCTCCAGGAGAGAGGCCAAAGCAAGACGCGCCCCGAGGAGCGTCTTGACACATGTCAACACTCGATCTGACTGAGCGCCTCCAGGAGAGAGGCCAAAGCAAGACGCGCCCCGAGGAGCGTCAGGCCACATGTCACTACTCAGTCTGACTGAGCGCCTACAGGAGAGAGGCCCAAGCAAGATGCGCCCCGAGGAGCGTCTTGCCACATGTCAGCACTGGGTCTGACTGAGCGCCTCCAGGAGAAAGGCCCCAGCAAGACGCGCCCCGAGGAGCGTCAGGCCACATGTCACTACTCAGTCTGACTGAGCGCCTCCAGGAGAGAGGCCCAAGCAAGACGCGCCCCGGGGAGCGTCTTGCCACATGTCAGCACTGGGTCTGACTGAGCGCCTCCAGAAGAGAGGCCCCAGCAAGACGCGCCCCGAGGAGCGTCTTGCCTTATGTCAGCACTCGGTCTGACTGAGCGCCTCCAGGAGAGAGGCCCAAGCAAGACGCGCCCCGAGGAGCGTCTTGCCACATGTCAACAATGGGTCTGACTGAGGGCCTCCAGGAGAGAGTCCCAAGCAAGATGCGCCCGGAGGAGCGTCTTGCCACATGTCAACACTGGGTCTGACAGAGGGCCTCCAGGAGAGAGGCCCAAGCAAGACGCGCCCCGAGGAGCGTCTTGCCACATGTCAACACTGGGTCTGACCGAGCGCCTCCAGGAGAGAGGCCCAAGCAAGAAGCGCCCCGAGGAGCGTCTTGACACATGTCAACACTGGGTCTGACTGAGCGCCTCCAGGAGAGAGGCCCGAGGAGCATCTTGCCACATGTCACCTCTGGGTCTGACTGAGCGCCTCCAGGAGAGAGGCGCAAGCAAGAAACGCCCGAGGAGCGTCTTGACACATGTCAACACTGGGTCTGACTGAGCGCCTCCAGGAGAGAGGCCCCAGCAAGACGCGCCCCGAGGAGCGTCTTGCCACATGTCAGCACTCGGTCTGACTGAGCGCTTCCAGGAGAGAGGCCCAAGCAAGAAGCGCCCCGAGGAGCGTCTTGCCACATGTCAACAATGGGTCTGACTGAGGGCCTCCAGGAGAGAAGCCCACGCAAGACGCGCCCCGAGGAGCGTCTTGCCACATGTCAACACTGGGTCTAATTGAGCGCCTCCAGGAGAGAGGCCCAAGCAAGACGCGCCCCGAGGAGCGTCTTGCCACATGTCACTACTCGGTCTGACTGAGCGCCTCCAGGAGAGAGGTCCAAGCAAGACGCGCCCCGAGGAGAGTCTTGCCACATGTCAACACTGGGTCTGACAGAGGGCATCCAGGAGAGAGGCCCAAGCAATACGCGCCCCGAGGAGCGTCTTGCCACATGTCAACAATGGGTCTGACTGAGGGGCTCCAGGAGAGAAGCCAAAGCAAGACGCGCCCCGAGGAGCTTCTTTCCACATGTCAAAAATGGGTCTTACTGAGGGCCTCCATGAGAGAAGCCCAAGCAAGACGCGCCCCGAGGAGTGTCTTGCCACATGTCAACACTGTGTCTGACTGAGCGCCTCCAGGAGAGAGGCCCAAGCAAGACGCGCCCCGAGGAGCGTCTTGCCACGTGTCAACACTGGGTCTGACTTAGCGCCTCCAGGAGAGAGGCCCAAGCAAGATGCGCCCCGAGGAGCGTCTTGCCACGTGTCACCACTGGGTCTGACTGAGCTCCTCCAGGAGAGAGGCCCAAGCAAGACGCGCCCCGAGGAGCGTCTTGCCACATGTCAGCACTCGGTCTGACTGAGCGCCTCCAGGAGAGAGGCCCAAGCAAGAAGCGCCCCGAGGAGCGTCTTGCCACATGTCAACAATGGGTCTGACTGAGGGCCTCCAGGAGAGAAGCCCAAGCAAGACGCGCCCCGAGGAGCGTCTTGCCACATGTCAACACTGGGTCTAATTGAGGGCCTCCAGGAGAGAGGCCCAAGCAAGACGCGCCCCGAGGAGCGTCTTGCCACATGTCACTACTCGGTCTGACTGAGCGCCTCCAGGAGAGAGGTCCAAGCAAGACGCGCCCCGAGGAGAGTCTTGCCACATGTCAACACTGGGTCTGACAGAGGGCATCCAGGAGAGAGGCCCAAGCAAGATGCGCCCCGAGGAGCGTCTTGCCACGTGTCACCACTGGGTCTGACTGAGCTCCTCCAGGAGAGAGTCCCAAGCAAGACGCGCCCAGAGGAGCGTCTTGCCACGTGTCACCATTGGGTCTGATTGAGCACCTCCAGGAGAGAGACCCCAGCAAGACGCGCCCCGAGGAGCGTCTTGCCTTATGTCAGCACTCGGTCTGACTGAGCGCCTCCAGGAGAGAGGCCGAAGCAAGACGCGCCCCGAGGAGCGTCTTGCCACATGTCACCACTCGGTCTGACTGAGCGCCTCCAGGAGGGAGGTCCAAGCAAGACGCGCCCCGAGGAGCGTCTTGCCACATGTCACTACTCGGTCTGACTGAGCGCCTCCAGGAGAGAGGCCCAAGCAAGACTTGCCCCGAGGAGCGTCTTGCCACATGTCAACAATGGGTCTGACTGAGGGTCTCCAGGAGAGAAGCCCAAGCAAGACGCGCCCAGAGGAGCGTCTTGCCACATGTCAACACTGTGTCTGACTGAGCACCTCCAGTAGAGAGGCCCAAGCAAGACATGCCCCGAGGAGCGTCTTGACATATGTCAACACTGGGTCGGACTGAGGGCCTCCATGAGAGAAGCCCAAGCAAGACGCGCCCCGAGGAGAGTCTTGCCACATGTCAACACTCGGTCTGACAGAGGGCATTCAGGAGAGAGGCCGAAGCAATACGCGCCCCGAGGAGCGTCTTGCCACATGTCACCACTGGGTCTTAATGAGCGCCTCCAGGAGAGAGGCCCAACCAAGACGCGCCCCGAGGAGTGTCTTGCCACATGCCAACACTGGGTCTGACTGAGCGCCTCCATGAGAGAGGCCCAAGCAAGACGCGCCACGAGGAGCGTCTTGCCACGTGTCAACACTGGGTCTGACTGAGCGCCTCCAGGAGAGAGGCCCAAGCAAGATGTGCCCCGAGGAGCGTCTTTCCACGTGTCACCACTGTGTCTGACTGAGCGCCTCCAGGAGAGAGGCCCAACCAAGACGCGCCCCGAGGAGTGTCTTGCCACATGCCAACACTGGGTCTGACTGAGTGCCTCCAGGAGATAGGCCCAAGCAAGACGCGCCACGAGGAGCGTCTTGCCACGTGTCAACACTGGGTCTGACTGAGCGCCTCCAGGAGAGAGGCCCAAGCAAGATGTGCCCCGAGGAGCGTCTTTCCACGTGTCACCACTGTGTCTGACTGAGCGCCTCCAGGAGAGAGGCCCAAACAAGACGCGCCCCGAGGAGCGTCTTGCCACATGTCAACACTGGGTCTGACTGAGCGCCTCCAGGCGAGAGGCCCAAGCAAGACGCGCCCCGAGGAGCGTCTTGCCACATTTCAACACTGGGTCTGACTGAGCGCCTCCAGGAGAGAGGCCCAAGCAAGAGGCGCCCCGAGGAGCGTCTTGCCACATGTCAGCACTGGGTCTGACTGAGCGCCTCCAGGAGAGAGGCCCCAGCAAGACGCGCCCCGAGGAGCGTCTTGCCTTATGTCAGCACTGGGTCTGACTGAGCGCCTCCAGGAGAGAGGCCCAAGCAAGACGCGCCCCGAGGAGCGTCTTGCCACATGTCAACAATGGGTCTGACTGAGGGCCTCCAGGAGAGAGGCCCAATTAAGACGCGCCCCGAGGAGCGTCTTGCCACATGTCACCTCTGGTTCTGACTGAGCGCCTCCAGGAGAGAGGCCCAAGCAAGACATGCCCCGAGGAGCCTCTTGTCACATGTCAACACTGGGTCTGTCTGAGCGCCTCCAGGAGAGAAGCCCAAGCAAGACGCGCCCCGAGGAGCGTCTTGCCACATGTCAACAATGGGTCTGACTGGGGGCCTCCAGGAGAGAAGCCCAAGCAAGACGCGCCCCGAGGAGCGTCTTGACACATGTCAACACTGGGTCTGACAGAGGGCCTCCAGGAGAGAGGCCCAAGCAAGACGCGCCCAGAGGAGTGTCTTGCCACATGTCACCACCTGGTCTGACTGAGCGCCTCCAGGAGAGAGGCCCAAGCAAGACCCGCCCGGAGGGGCGTCAGGCCACATGTCACTACTCAGTCTGACTGAGCGCCTCCAGGAGAGAGGCCCAAGCAAGACTTGCCCCGAGGAGTGTCTTGCCACATGTCAACAATGGGTCTGACTGAGGGTCTCCAGGAGAGAAGCCCAAGCAAGACGCGCCCAGAGGAGCATCTTGCCACATGTCAACACTGGGTCTGACTGAGCGCCTCCAGTAGAGACGCCCAAGCACGACACGCCCCGAGGAGCGTCTTGACATATGTCAACACTGGGTCGGACTGAGGGCCTCCATGTGAGAAGCCCAAGCAAGACGCGCCCCGAGGAGAGTCTTGCCACATGTCAACACTGGGTCTGAATGAGCGCCTCCAGGAGAGAGGCCCAACCAAGACGCGCCCCGAGGAGTGTCTTGCCACATGCCAACACTGGGTCTGACTGAGCGCCTCCAGGAGAGAGGCCCAAGCAAGACGCGCCACGAGGAGCGTCTTGCCACGTGTCAACACTGGGTCTGACTGAGCGCCTCCAGGAGAGAGGCCCAAGCAAGATGTGCCCCGAGGAGCGTCTTTCCACGTGTCACCACTGGGTCTGACTGAGTACCTCCAGGAGAGAGGCCCAAGCAAGACGCGCCCCGAGGAGCGTCTTGCCACATGTCAACACTGGGTCTGACTGAGCGCCTCCAGGAGAGAGGCCCAAGCAAGACACGCCCCGAGGAGCGTCTTGCCACATGTCAACACTGGGTCTGACTGAGCGCCTCCAGGAGAGAGGCCCAAGCAAGACGCGCCCCGAGGAGCGTCTTGCCACATGTCAGCACTGGGTCTGACTGAGCGCCTCCAGGAGAGAGGCCCCAGCAAGACGCGCCCCGAGGAGCGTCTTGCCTTATGTCAGCACTCAGTCCTACTGAGCGCCTCCAGGAGAGAGGCCCAAGCAAGACGCGCCCCGAGGAGCGTCTTGCCACATGTCAAGAATGGGTCTGACTGAGGGCCTCCAGGAGAGAGGCCCAAGCAAGATGCGCCCGGAGGAGCGTCTTGCCACATGTCAACACTGGGTCTGACAGAGCGCCTCCAGGAGAGAGGCCCAAGCAAGACGCGCCCCGAGGAGCGTCTTGCCACATGTCACCTCTGGTTCTGACTGAGCGCCTCCGGGAGAGAGGCCCAAGCAAGACGTGCCCCGAGGAGCCTCTTGTCACATGTCAACACTGGGTCTGTCTGAGCGCCTCCAGGAGAGAAGCCCAAGCAAGACGCGCCCCGAGGAGCGTCTTGCCACATGTCAACAATGGGTCTGACTGAGGGCCTCCAGGAGAGAAGCCCAAGCAAGACGCGCCCCGAGGAGCGTCTTGACACATGTCAACACTGGGTCTGACAGAGTGCCTCCAGGAGAGAGGCCCAAGCAAGACGCGCCCAGAGGAGTGTCTTGCCACATGTCACCACTGGGTCTGACTGAGCGCCTCCAGGAGAGAGGCCCAAGCAAGACGCGCCCCGAGGAGCGTCAGGCCACATGTCACTACTCAGTCTGACTGAGCGCCTCCAGGAGAGAGGCCCAAGCAAGACGCGCCCCGAGGAGCGTCTTGCCTTATGTCAGCACTCGGTCTGACTGAGCGCCTCCAGGGGAAAGGCCCAAGCAAGACGCGCCCTGAGGAGCGTCTTGCCACATGTCAACAATGGGTCTGACTGAGGGCCTCCAGGAGAGAGGCCCAAGCAAGATGCGCCCGGAGGAGCGTCTTGCCACATGTCAACACTGGGTCTGACAGAGGGCCTCCAGGAGAGAGGCCCAAGCAAGATGCGCCCCGAGGAGCGTCTTGCCACATGTCACCTCTGGTTCTGACTGAGCGCCTCCAGGACAGAGGCCCAAGCAAGACGCGCCCCGAGGAGCGTCTTGTCACATGTCAACACTGGGTCTTTCTGAGCGCCTCCAGGAGAGAAGCCCAAGCAAGATGCGCCCCGAGGAGCGTCTTGCCACATGACACCACTTGGTCTGACTGAGCGCCTCCAGGAGAGAGGCCCAAGCAACACGCGCCCCAAGGAGCGTCAGGCCACATGTCACTACTCAGTCTGACTGAGCGCCTCCAGGAGAGAGGCCCAAGCAAGACGCGCCCCGAGGAGCGTCTTGCCACATGTCAACAATGGGTCTTACTGAGGGCCTCCAGGAGAGAAGCCCAAGCAAGACGCGCCCCGAGGAGCTTCCTGCCACATGTCAGCACTCGATCTGACTGAGCGCCTCCAGGAGAGAGGCCAAAGCAAGACGCGCCCCGAGGAGTGTCTTGACACATGTCAACACTGGGTCTGACAGAGGGCCTCCATGAGAGAGGCCCAAGCAAGACGCGCCCCGAGGAGCGTCTTGCCACATGTCAACAATGGGTCTTACTGAGGGCCTCCAGGAGAGAAGCCCAAGCAAGACGCGCCCCGAGGAGCGTCTTGCCTTATGTCAGCACTCGGTCTGACTGAGCGCCTCCAGGAGAGAGGCCGAAGCAAGACGCGCCCCGAGGAGCGTCTTGCCACATGTCACCACTCGGTCTGACTGAGCGCCTCCAGGAGGGAGGTCCAAGCAAGACGCGCCCCGAGGAGCGTCTTGCCACATGTCACTACTCGGTCTGACTGAGCGCCTCCAGGAGAGAGGCCCAAGCAAGACTTGCCCCGAGGAGCGTCTTGCCACATGTCAACAATGGGTCTGACTGAGGGTCTCCAGGAGAGAAGCCCAAGCAAGACGCGCCCAGAGGAGCATCTTGCCACATGTCAACACTGTGTCTGACTGAGCACCTCCAGTAGAGAGGCCCAAGCAAGACATGCCCCGAGGAGCGTCTTGACATATGTCAACACTGGGTCGGACTGAGGGCCTCCATGAGAGAAGCCCAAGCAAGACGCGCCCCGAGGAGAGTCTTGCCACATGTCAACACTCGGTCTGACAGAGGGCATTCAGGAGAGAGGCTGAAGCAATACGCGCCCCGAGGAGCGTCTTGCCACATGTCACCACTGGGTCTTAATGAGCGCCTCCAGGAGAGAGGCCCAACCAAGACGCGCCCCGAGGAGTGTCTTGCCACATGCCAACACTGGGTCTGACTGAGCGCCTCCAGGAGAGAGGCCCAAGCAAGACGCGCCCTGAGGAGCGTCTTGCCACATGTCAACAATGGGTCTGACTGAGGGCCTCCAGGAGAGAGGCCCAAGCAAGATGCGCCCGGAGGAGCGTCTTGCCACATGTCAACACTGGGTCTGACAGAGGGCCTCCAGGAGAGAGGCCCAAGCAAGACGCGCCCCGAGGAGCGTCTTGCCACATGTCACCTCTGGTTCTGACTGAGCGCCTCCAGGACATAGGCCCAAGCAAGACGCGCCCCGAGGAGCGTCTTGTCACATGTCAACACTGGGTCTTTCTGAGCGCCTCCAGGAGAGAAGCCCAAGCAAGATGCGCCCCGAGGAGCGTCTTGCCACATGACACCACTTGGTCTGACTGAGCGCCTCCAGGAGAGAGGCCCAAGCAACACGCGCCCCAAGGAGCGTCAGGCCACATGTCACTACTCAGTCTGACTGAGCGCCTCCAGGAGAGAGGCCCAAGCAAGACGCGCCCCGAGGAGCGTCTTGCCACATGTCAACAATGGGTCTTACTGAGGGCCTCCAGGAGAGAAGCCCAAGCAAGACGCGCCCCGAGGAGCTTCCTGCCACATGTCAGCACTCGATCTGACTGAGCGCCTCCAGGAGAGAGGCCAAAGCAAGACGCGCCCCGAGGAGTGTCTTGACACATGTCAACACTGGGTCTGACAGAGGGCCTCCATGAGAGAGGCCCAAGCAAGACGCGCCCCGAGGAGCGTCTTGCCACATGTCAACAATGGGTCTTACTGAGGGCCTCCAGGAGAGAAGCCCAAGCAAGACGCGCCCCGAGGAGCGTCTTGCCTTATGTCAGCACTCGGTCTGACTGAGCGCCTCCAGGAGAGAGGCCGAAGCAAGACGCGCCCCGAGGAGCGTCTTGCCACATGTCACCACTCGGTCTGACTGAGCGCCTCCAGGAGGGAGGTCCAAGCAAGACGCGCCCCGAGGAGCGTCTTGCCACATGTCACTACTCGGTCTGACTGAGCGCCTCCAGGAGAGAGGCCCAAGCAAGACTTGCCCCGAGGAGCGTCTTGCCACATGTCAACAATGGGTCTGACTGAGGGTCTCCAGGAGAGAAGCCCAAGCAAGACGCGCCCAGAGGAGCATCTTGCCACATGTCAACACTGTGTCTGACTGAGCACCTCCAGTAGAGAGGCCCAAGCAAGACATGCCCCGAGGAGCGTCTTGACATATGTCAACACTGGGTCGGACTGAGGGCCTCCATGAGAGAAGCCCAAGCAAGACGCGCCCCGAGGAGAGTCTTGCCACATGTCAACACTCGGTCTGACAGAGGGCATTCAGGAGAGAGGCTGAAGCAATACGCGCCCCGAGGAGCGTCTTGCCACATGTCACCACTGGGTCTTAATGAGCGCCTCCAGGAGAGAGGCCCAACCAAGACGCGCCCCGAGGAGTGTCTTGCCACATGCCAACACTGGGTCTGACTGAGCGCCTCCAGGAGAGAGGCCCAAGCAAGACGCGCCACGAGGAGCGTCTTGCCACGTGTCAACACTGGGTCTGACTGAGCGCCTCCAGGAGAGAGGCCCAAGCAAGATGTGCCCCGAGGAGCGTCTTTCCACGTGTCACCACTGTGTCTGACTGAGCGCCTCCAGGAGAGAGGCCCAACCAAGACGCGCCCCGAGGAGTGTCTTGCCACATGCCAACACTGGGTCTGACTGAGTGCCTCCAGGAGAGAGGCCCAAGCAAGACGCGCCACGAGGAGCGTCTTGCCACGTGTCAACACTGGGTCTGACTGAGCGCCTCCAGGAGAGAGGCCCAAGCAAGATGTGCCCCGAGGAGCGTCTTTCCACGTGTCACCACTGTGTCTGACTGAGCGCCTCCAGGAGAGAGGCCCAAACAAGACGCGCCCCGAGGAGCGTCTTGCCACATGTCAACACTGGGTCTGACTGAGCGCCTCCAGGCGAGAGGCCCAAGCAAGACGCGCCCCGAGGAGCGTCTTGCCACATTTCAACACTGGGTCTGACTGAGCGCCTCCAGGAGAGAGGCCCAAGCAAGACGCGCCCCGAGGAGCGTCTTGCCACATGTCAGCACTGGGTCTGACTGAGCGCCTCCAGGAGAGAGGCCCCAGCAAGACGCGCCCCGAGGAGCGTCTTGCCTTATGTCAGCACTGGGTCTGACTGAGCGCCTCCAGGAGAGAGGCCCAAGCAAGACGCGCCCCGAGGAGCGTCTTGCCACATGTCAACAATGGGTCTGACTGAGGGCCTCCAGGAGAGAGGCCCAAGCAAGATGCGCCTGGAGGAGCGTCTTGCCACATGTCAACACTGGGTCTGACAGAGGGCCTCCAGGAGAGAGGCCCAATTAAGACGCGCCCCGAGGAGCGTCTTGCCACATGTCACCTCTGGTTCTGACTGAGCGCCTCCAGGAGAGAGGCCCAAGCAAGACGTGCCCCGAGGAGCCTCTTGTCACATGTCAACACTGGGTCTGTCTGAGCGCCTCCAGGAGAGAAGCCCAAGCAAGACGCGCCCCGAGGAGCGTCTTGCCACATGTCAACAATGGGTCTGACTGGGGGCCTCCAGGAGAGAAGCCCAAGCAAGACGCGCCCCGAGGAGCGTCTTGACACATGTCAACACTGGGTCTGACAGAGGGCCTCCAGGAGAGAGGCCCAAGCAAGACGCGCCCAGAGGAGTGTCTTGCCACATGTCACCACCTGGTCTGACTGAGCGCCTCCAGGAGAGAGGCCCAAGCAAGACCCGCCCCGAGGGGCGTCAGGCCACATGTCACTACTCAGTCTGACTGAGCGCCTCCAGGAGAGAGGCCCAAGCAAGACTTGCCCCGAGGAGCGTCTTGCCACATGTCAACAATGGGTCTGACTGAGGGTCTCCAGGAGAGAAGCCCAAGCAAGACGCGCCCAGAGGAGCATCTTGCCACATGTCAACACTGGGTCTGACTGAGCGCCTCCAGTAGAGACGCCCAAGCACGACACGCCACGAGGAGCGTCTTGACATATGTCAACACTGGGTCGGACTGAGGGCCTCCATGAGAGAAGCCCAAGCAAGACGCGCCCCGAGGAGAGTCTTGCCACATGTCAACACTGGGTCTGAATGAGCGCCTCCAGGAGAGAACCCCAACCAAGACGCGCCCCGAGGAGTGTCTTGCCACATGCCAACACTGGGTCTGACTGAGCGCCTCCAGGAGAGGCCCAAGCAAGACGCGCCACGAGGAGCGTCTTGCCACGTGTCAACACTAGGTCTGACTGAGCGCCTCCAGGAGAGAGGCCCAAGCAAGATGTGCCCCGAGGAGCGTCTTTCCACGTGTCACCACTGGGTCTGACTGAGCGCCTCCAGGAGAGAGGCCCAAGCAAGACGCGCCCCGAGGAGCGTCTTGCCACATGTCAACACTGGGTCTGACTGAGCGCCTCCAGGAGAGAGGCCCAAGCAAGACACGCCCCGAGGAGCGTCTTGCCTTATGTCAGCACTCAGTCTGACTGAGCGCCTCCAGGAGAGAGGCCCAAGCAAGACGCGCCCCGAGGAGCGTCTTGCCACATGTCAAGAATGGGTCTGACTGAGGGCCTCCAGGAGAGAGGCCCAAGCAAGATGCGCCCGGAGGAGCGTCTTGCCACATGTCAACACTGGGTCTGACAGAGCGCCTCCAGGAGAGAGGCCCAAGCAAGACGCGCCCCGAGGAGCGTCTTGCCACATGTCACCTCTGGTTCTGACTGAGCGCCTCCAGGAGAGAGGCCCAAGCAAGACGTGCCCCGAGGAGCCTCTTGTCACATGTCAACACTGGGTCTGTCTGAGCGCCTCCAGGAGAGAAGCCCAAGCAAGACGCGCCCCGAGGAGCTTCTTGCCACATGTCAACAATGGGTCTGACTGAGGGCCTCCAGGAGAGAAGCCCAAGCAAGACGCGCCCCGAGGAGCGTCTTGACACATGTCAACACTGGGTCTGACAGAGTGCCTCCAGGAGAGAGGCCCAAGCAAGACGCGCCCAGAGGAGTGTCTTGCCACATGTCACCACTGGGTCTGACTGAGCGCCTCCAGGAGAGAGGCCCAAGCAAGACGCGCCCCGAGGAGCGTCAGGCCACATGTCACTACTCAGTCTGACTGAGCGCCTCCAGGAGAGAGGCCCAAGCAAGACGCGCCCCGAGGAGCGTCTTGCCAGATGTCAGCACTGGGTCTGACTGAGCGCCTCCAGGAGAGAGGCCCCAGCAAGACGCGCCCCGAGGAGCGTCTTGCCTTATGTCAGCACTCGGTCTGACTGAACGCCTCCAGGGGAAAGGCCCAAGCAAGACGCGCCCTGAGGAGCGTCTTGCCACATGTCAACAATGGGTCTGACTGAGGGCCTCCAGGAGAGAGGCCCAAGCAAGATGCGCCCGGAGGAGCGTCTTGCCACATGTCAACACTGGGTCTGACAGAGGGCCTCCAGGAGAGAGGCCCAAGCAAGACGCGCCCCGAGGAGCGTCTTGCCACATGTCACCTCTGGTTCTGACTGAGCGCCTCCAGGACAGAGGCCCAAGCAAGACGCGCCCCGAGGAGCGTCTTGTCACATGTCAACACTGGGTCTTTCTGAGCGCCTCCAGGAGAGAAGCCCAAGCAAGACGCGCCCCGAGGAGCGTCTTGCCACATGACACCACTTGGTCTGACTGAGCGCCTCCAGGAGAGAGGCCCAAGCAACACGCGCCCCAAGGAGCGTCAGGCCACATGTCACTACTCAGTCTGACTGAGCGCCTCCAGGAGAGAGGCCCAAGCAAGACGCGCCCCGAGGAGCGTCTTGCCACATGTCAACAATGGGTCTTACTGAGGGCCTCCAGGAGAGAAGCCCAAGCAAGACGCGCCCCGAGGAGCTTCCTGCCACATGTCAGCACTCGATCTGACTGAGCGCCTCCAGGAGAGAGGCCAAAGCAAGACGCGCCCCGAGGAGTGTCTTGACACATGTCAACACTGGGTCTGACAGAGGGCCTCCATGAGAGAGGCCCAAGCAAGACGCGCCCCGAGGAGCGTCTTGCCACATGTCAACAATGGGTCTTACTGAGGGCCTCCAGGAGAGAAGCCCAAGCAAGACGCGCCCCGAGAAGCGTCTTGACACATGTCAACACTGGGTCTGACAGAGGGCCTCCAGGAGAGAGGCCCAAGCAAGACGCGCCCCGAGGAGCGTCAGGCCACATGTCACTACTCAGTCTGACTGAGCGCCTCCAGGAGAGAGGCCCAAGCAAGACGCGCCCCGGTGAGCGTCTTGCCACATGTCAGCACTGGGTCTGACTGAGAGCCTCCAGGAGAGAGGCCCCAGCAAGACGCGCCCCGAGGAGCGTCTTGCCTTATGTCAGCACTCGGTCTGACTGAGCGCCTCCAGGAGAGAGAACCAAGCAAGACGCGCCCCGAGGAGCGTCTTGCCACATGTCAACAATTTGTCTGACTGAGGGCCTCCAGGAGAGAGGCCCAAGCAAGATGCGCCCGGAGGAGCGTCTTGCCACATGTCAACACTGGGTCTGACAGAGGGCCTCCAGGAGAGAGGCCCAAGCAAGACGCGCCCCGAGGAGCGTCTTGCCACATGTCAACACTGGGTCTGACCGAGCGCCTCCAGGAGAGAGGCCCGAGGAGCGTCTTGCCACATGTCACCTCTGGGTCTGACTGAGCGCCTCCAGGAGAGAGGCCCAAGCAAGAAGTGCCCCGAGGAGCGTCTTGACACATGTCAACACTGAGTCAGACTGAGCGCCTCCAGGAGAGAGGCCCGAGGAGCGTCTTGCCACAGGTCACCTCTGGGTCTGACTGAGCGCCTCCAGGAGAGAGGCGCAAGCAAGAAACGCCCGAGGAGCGTCTTGACACATGTCAACACTGGGTCTGACTGAGCGCCTCCAGGAGAGAGGCCCAAGCAAGACGCGCCCCGAGGAGCGTCTTGCCACATGTCACTACTCGGTCTGAATGAGCGCCTCCAGGAGAGAGGTCCAAGCAAGAAGCGCCCCGAGGAGCGTCTTGCCACATGTCAACAATGGGTCTGACAGAGGGCATCCAGGAGAGAGGCCCAAGCAATACGCGCCCCGAGGAGCGTCTTGCCACATGTCCACAATGGGTCTGACTGAGGGGCTCCAGGAGAGAAGCCAAAGCAAGACGCGCCCCGAGGAGCGTCTTGACACATGTCAACACTGGGTCTGACAGAGTGCCTCCAGGAGAGAGGCCCAAGCAAGACGCGCCCAGAGGAGTGTCTTGCCACATGTCACCACTGGGTCTGACTGAGCGCCTCCAGGAGAGAGGCCCAAGCAAGACGCGCCCCGAGGAGCGTCAGGCCACATGTCACTATTCAGTCTGACTGAGCGCCTCCAGGAGAGAGGCCCAAGCAAGACGCGCCCTGAGGAGCGTCTTGCCACATGTCAGCACTGGGTCTGACTGAGCGCCTCCAGGAGAGAGGCCCCAGCAAGACGCGCCCCGAGGAGCGTCTTGCCTTATGTCAGCACTCGGTCTGACTGAGCGCCTCCAGGGGAAAGGCCCAAGCAAGACGCGCCCTGAGGAGCGTCTTGCCACATGTCAACAATGGGTCTGACTGAGGGCCTCCAGGAGAGAGGCCCAAGCAAGACGCGCCCAGAGGAGTGTCTTGCCACATGTCACCACTGGGTCTGACTGAGCGCCTCCAGGAGAGAGGCCCAAGCAAGACGCGCCCCGAGGAGCGTCAGGCCACATGTCACTACTCAGTCTGACTGAGCGCCTCCAGGAGAGAGGCCCAAGCAAGACGCGCCCCGAGGAGCGTCTTGCCACATGTCAGCACTGGGTCTGACTGAGCGCCTCCAGGAGAGAGGCCCCAGCAAGACGCGCCCCGAGGAGCGTCTTGCCTTATGTCAGCACTCGGTCTGACTGAGCGCCTCCAGGGGAAAGGCCCAAGCAAGACGCGCCCTGAGGAGCGTCTTGCCACATGTCAACAATGGGTCTGACTGAGGGCCTCCAGGAGAGAGGCCCAAGCAAGATGCGCCCGGAGGAGCGTCTTGCCACATGTCAACACTGGGTCTGACAGAGGGCCTCCAGGAGAGAGGCCCAAGCAAGATGCGCCCCGAGGAGCGTCTTGCCACATTTCACCTCTGGTTCTGACTGAGCGCCTCCAGGACAGAGGCCCAAGCAAGACGCGCCCCGAGGAGCGTCTTGTCACATGTCAACACTGGGTCTTTCTGAGCGCCTCCAGGAGAGAAGCCCAAGCAAGACGCGCCCCGAGGAGCGTCTTGCCACATGACACCACTTGGTCTGACTGAGCGCCTCCAGGAGAGAGGCCCAAGCAACACGCGCCCCAAGGAGCGTCAGGCCACATGTCACTACTCAGTCTGACTGAGCGCCTCCAGGAGAGAGGCCCAAGCAAGACGTGCCCCGAGGAGCGTCAGGCCACATGTCACTACTCAGTCTGACTGAGCGCCTCCAGGAGAGAGGCCCAAGCAAGACGCGCCCCGAGGAGCGTCTTGCCACATGTCAGCACTGGGTCTGACTGAGCGCCTCCAGGAGAGAGGCCCCAGCAAGACGCGCCCCGAGGAGCGTCTTGCCTTATGTCAGCACTCGGTCTGACTGAGCGCCTCCAGGGGAAAGGCCCAAGCAAGACGCTTCCTGAGGAGCGTCTTGCCACATGTCAACAATGGGTCTGACTGAGGGCCTCCAGGAGAGAGGCCCAAGCAAGATGCGCCCGGAGGAGCGTCTTGCCACATGTCAACACTGGGTCTGACAGAGGGCCTCCAGGAGAGAGGCCCAAGCAAGACGCGCCCCGAGGAGCGTCTTGCCACATTTCACCTCTGGTTCTGACTGAGCGCCTCCAGGACAGAGGCCCAAGCAAGACGCTTCCCGAGGAGCGTCTTGTCACATGTCAACACTGGGTCTTTCTGAGCGCCTCCAGGAGAGAAGCCCAAGCAAGACGCGCCCCGAGGAGCGTCTTGCCACATGACACCACTTGGTCTGACTGAGCGCCTCCAGGAGAGAGGCCCAAGCAACACGCGCCCCAAGGAGCGTCAGGCCACATGTCACTACTCAGTCTGACTGAGTGCCTCCAGGAGAGAGGCCCAAGCAAGAAGCGCCCCGAGGAGCGTCTTGCCACATGTCAACAATGGGTCTGACTGAGGGCCTCCAGGAGAGAGGCCCAAGCAAGACGCGCCCCGAGGAGCGTCTTGCCACATGTCACTACTCGGTCTGAATGAGCGCCTCCAGGAGAGAGGTCCAAGCAAGACGCGCCCCGAGGAGAGTCTTGCCACATGTCAACACTGGGTCTGACAGAGGGCATCCAGGAGAGAGGCCCAAGCAATACGCGCCCCGAGGAGCGTCTTGCCACATGTCAACAATGGGTCTGACTGAGGGGCTCCAGGAGAGAAGCCAAAGCAAGACGCGCCCCGAGGAGCGTCTTGACACATGTCAACACTGGGTCTGACAGAGTGCCTCCAGGAGAGAGGCCCAAGCAAGACGCGCCCAGAGGAGTGTCTTGCCACATGTCACCACTGGGTCTGACTGAGCGCCTCCAGGAGAGAGGCCCAAGCAAGACGCGCCCCGAGGAGCGTCAGGCCACATGTCACTATTCAGTCTGACTGAGCGCCTCCAGGAGAGAGGCCCAAGCAAGACGCGCCCCGAGGAGCGTCTTGCCACATGTCAGCACTGGGTCTGACTGAGCGCCTCCAGGAGAGAGGCCCCAGCAAGACGCGCCCCGAGGAGCGTCTTGCCACATTTCACCTCTGGTTCTGACTGAGCGCCTCCAGGACAGAGGCCCAAGCAAGACGCGCCCCGAGGAGCGTCTTGTCACATGTCAACACTGGGTCTTTCTGAGCGCCTCCAGGAGAGAAGCCCAAGCAAGACGCGCCCCGAGGAGCGTCTTGCCACATGACACCACTTGGTCTGACTGAGCGCCTCCAGGAGAGAGGCCCAAGCAACACGCGCCCCAAGGAGCGTCAGGCCACATGTCACTACTCAGTCTGACTGAGCGCCTCCAGGAGAGAGGCCCAAGCAAGAAGCGCCCCGAGGAGCGTCTTGCCACATGTCAACAATGGGTCTTACTGAGGGCCTCCAGGAGAGAAGCCCAAGCAAGACGCGCCCCGAGGAGCTTCCTGCCACATGTCAGCACTCGATCTGACTGAGCGCCTCCAGGAGAGAGGCCAAAGCAAGACGCGCCCCGAGGAGTGTCTTGACACATGTCAACACTGGGTCTGACAGAGGGCCTCCATGAGAGAGGCCCAAGCAAGACGCGCCCCGAGGAGCGTCTTGCCACATGTCAACAATGGGTCTTACTGAGGGCCTCCAGGAGAGAAGCCCAAGCAAGACGCGCCCCGAGGAGCGTCTTGACACATGTCAACACTGGGTCTGACAGAGGGCCTCCAGGAGAGAGGCCCAAGCAAGACGCGCCCCGAGGAGCGTCAGGCCACATGTCACTACTCAGTCTGACTGAGCGCCTCCAGGAGAGAGGCCCAAGCAAGACGCGCCCCGGTGAGCGTCTTGCCACATGTCAGCACTGGGTCTGACTGAGCGCCTCCAGGAGAGAGGCCCCAGCAAGACGCGCCCCGAGGAGCGTCTTGCCTTATGTCAGCACTCGGTCTGACTGAGCGCCTCCAGGAGAGAGAACCAAGCAAGACGCGCCCCGAGGAGCGTCTTGCCACATGTCAACAATTTGTCTGACTGAGGGCCTCCAGGAGAGAGGCCCAAGCAAGATGCGCCCGGAGGAGCGTCTTGCCACATGTCAACACTGGGTCTGACAGAGGGCCTCCAGGAGAGAGGCCCAAGCAAGACGCGCCCCGAGGAGCGTCTTGCCACATGTCAACACTGGGTCTGACCGAGCGCCTCCAGGAGAGAGGCCCGAGGAGCGTCTTGCCACATGTCACCTCTGGGTCTGACTGAGCGCCTCCAGGAGAGAGGCCCAAGCAAGAAGCGCCCCGAGGAGCGTCTTGACACATGTCAACACTGAGTCAGACTGAGCGCCTCCAGGAGAGAGGCCCGAGGAGCGTCTTGCCACAGGTCACCTCTGGGTCTGACTGAGCGCCTCCAGGAGAGAGGCGCAAGCAAGAAACGCCCGAGGAGCGTCTTGACACATGTCAACACTGGGTCTGACTGAGCGCCTCCAGGAGAGAGGCCCCAGCAAGACGCGCCCCGAGGAGCGTCTTGCCACATGTCAGCACTCGGTCTGACTGAGCGCCTCCAGGAGAGCGGCCCAAGCAAGAAGCGCCCCAAGGAGCGTCTTGCCACATGTCAACAATGGGTCTGACTGAGGGCATCCAGGAGAGAGGCCCAAGCAATAAGCGCCCCGAGGAGCGTCTTGCCACATGTCAACAATGGGTCTGACTAAGGGGCTCCAGCAGAGAAGCCAAAGCAAGACGCGCCCCGAGGAGCTTCTTTCCACATGTCAACAATGGGTCTTACTGAGGGCCTCCATGAGAGAAGCCCAAGCAAGACGCGCCCCGAGGAGTGTCTTGCCACATGTCAACACTGTGTCTGACTGAGCGCCTCCAGGAGAGAGGCCCAAGCAAGACGCGCCCCGAGGAGCGTCTTGCCACGTGTCAACACTGGGTCTGACTTAGCGCCTCCAGGAGAGAGGCCCAAGCAAGATGCGCCCCGAGGAGCGTCTTGCCACGTGTCACCACTGGGTCTGACTGAGCTCCTCCAGGAGAGAGGTCCAAGCAAGACGCGCCCCGAGGAGCGTCTTGCCACATGTCAGCACTCGGTCTGACTGAGCGCCTCCAGGAGAGAGGCCCAAGCAAGAAGCGCCCCGAGGAGCGTCTTTTCACATGTCAACAATGGGTCTGACTGAGGGCCTCCAGGAGAGAGGCCCAAGCAAGACGCGCCCCGAGGAGCGTCTTGCCACATGTCACTACTCGGTCTGAATGAGCGCCTCCAGGAGAGAGGTCCAAGCAAGACGCGCCCCGAGGAGAGTCTTGCCACATGTCAACACTGGGTCTGACAGAGGGCACCCAGGAGAGAGGCCCAAGCAATACGCGCCCCGAGGAGCGTCTTGCCACATGTCAACAATGGGTCTGACTGAGGGGCTCCAGGAGAGAAGCCAAAGCAAGACGCGCCCCGAGGAGCTTCTTTCCACATGTCAACAATGGGTCTTACTGAGGGCCTCCATGAGAGAAGCCCAAGCAAGACGCGCCCCGAGGAGTGTCTTGCCACATGTCAACACTGTGTCTGACTGAGCGCCTCCAGGAGAGAGGCCCAAGCAAGACGCACCCCGAGGAGCGTCTTGCCACGTGTCAACACTGGGTCTGACTTAGCGCCTCCAGGAGAGAGGCCCAAGCAAGATGCGCCCCGAGGAGCGTCTTGCCACATGTCACCACTGGGTCTGACTGAGCTCCTCCAGGAGAGAGGCCCAAGCAAGACGCGCCCAGAGGAGCGTCTTGCCACGTGTCACCACTGGGTCTGATTGAGCACCTCCAGGAGAGAGACCCCAGCAAGACGCGCCCCGAGGAGCGTCTTGCCTTATGTCAGCACTCGGTCTGACTGAGCGCCTCCAGGAGAGAGGCCGAAGCAAGACGCGCCCCGAGGAGCGTCTTGCCACATGTCACTACTCGGTCTAACTGAGCGCCTCCAGGAGAGAGGTCCAAGCAAGACGCGCCCCGAGGAGCGTCTTGCCAAATGTTACTACTCGGTCTGACTGAGCGCCTCCAGGAGGGAGGTCCAAGCAAGACGCGCCCCGAGGAGCGTCTTGCCACATGTCACTACTCGGTCTGACTGAGCGCCTCCAGGAGAGAGGCCCAAGCAAGACTTGCCCCGAGGAGCGTCTTGCCACATGTCAACAATGGGTCTGACTGAGGGTCTCCAGGAGAGAGGCCCAAGCAAGACCTGCCCCGAGGAGCGCCTTGACATATGTCAACACTGGGTCGGACTGAGGGCCTCCATGAGAGAAGCCCAAGCAAGACGCGCCCCGAGGAGAGTCTTGCCACATGTCAACACTCGGTCTGACAGAGGGCATTCAGGAGAGAGGCCGAAGCAATACGCGCCCCGAGGAGCGTCTTGCCACATGTCACCACTGGGTCTTAATGAGCGCCTCCAGGAGAGAGGCCCAACCAAGAGGCGCCCCGAGGAGTGTCTTGCCACATGCCAACACTGGGTCTGACTGAGAGCCTCCAGGAGAGAGGCCCAAGCAAGACGCGCCACGAGGAGCGTCTTGCCACGTGTCAACACTGGGTCTGACTGAGCGCCTCCAGGAGAGAGGCCCAAGCAAGATGTGCCCCGAGGAGCGTCTTTCCACGTGTCACCACTGTGTCTGACTGAGCGCCTCCAGGAGAGAGGCCCAAGCAAGACGCGCCCCGTGGAGCGTCTTGCCACATGTCAACACTGGGTCTGACTGAGCGCCTCCAGGAGAGAGGCCCAAGCAAGACGCGCCCCAATGAGCATCTTGCCACATGTCAACACTGGGTCTGACTGAGCGCCTCCAGGAGAGAGGCCCAAGCAAGACGCGCCCCGAGGAGCGTCTTGCCACATGTCAGCACTGGGTCTGACTGAGCGCCTCCAGGAGAGAGGCCCCAGCAAGACGCGCCCCGAGGAGCGTCTTGCCTTATGTCAGCACTGGGTCTGACTGAGCGCCTCCAAGAGAGAGGACCAAGCAAGACGCGCCCCGAGGAGCGTCTTGCCACATGTCAACACTGGGTCTGTCTGAGGGCCTCCATGAGAGAGGCCCAAGCAAGATGCGCCCGGAGGAGCGTCTTGCCACATGTCAACACTGGGTCTGACAGAGGGCCTCCAGGAGAGAGGCCCAAGCAAGACGCACCCCGAGGAGCGTCTTGCCACATGTCACCTCTGGTTCTGACTGAGCGCCTCCAGGAGAGAGGCCCAAGCAAGACGTGCCCCGAGGAGCCTCTTGTCACATGTCAACACTGGGTCTGTCTGAGCGCCTCCAGGAGAGAAGCCCAAGCAAGACGCGCCCCGAGGAGCGTCTTGCCACATGTCAACAATGGGTCTGACTGAGGGCCTCCAGGAGAGAAGCCCAAGCAAGACGCGCCCCGAGGAGTGTCTTGCCACATGTCACCACTGGGTCTGACTGAGCGCCTCCAGGAGAGAGGCCCAAGCAAGACGCGCCCCGAGGAGCGTCAGGCCACATGTCACTACTCAGTCTGACTGAGCGCCTCCAGGAGAGAGGCCCAAGCAAGACTTGCCCCGAGGAGCGTCTTGCCACATGTCAACAATGGGTCTGACTGAGGGTCTCCAGGAGAGAAGCCCAAGCAAGACGCGCCCAGAGGAGCGTCTTGCCACATGTCAACACTGGGTCTGACTGAGCGCCTCCAGTAGAGAGGCCCAAGCAAGACACGCCCCGAGGAGCGTCTTGACATATGTCAACACTGTGTCGGACTGAGGGCCTCCACGAGAGAAGCCCAAGCAAGACGCGCCCCGAGGAGAGTCTTGCCACATGTCAACACTCGGTCTGACAGAGGGCATTCAGGAGAGAGGCCGAAGCAATACGCGCCCCAAGGAGCGTCTTGCCACATGTCACCACTGGGTCTGACTGAGCGCCTCCAGGAGAGAGGCCCAAGCAAGACGCGCCCCGAGGAGCATCAGGCCACATGTCACTACTCGGTCTGACTGAGCGCCTCCAGGAGAGAGGCCCAAGCAAGACTTGGCCCGAGGAGCGTCTTGCCACATGTCAACAAAGGGTCTGACTGAGGGTCTCCAGGAGAGAAGCCCAAGCAAGACGCGCCCAGAGGAGCGTCTTGCCACATGTCAACACTGGGTCTGACTGAGCGCCTCCAGTAGAGAGGCCCAAGCAAGACAAGCCCCGAGGAGCGTCTTGACATATGTCAACACTGGGTCGGACTGAGGGCCTCCATGAGAGAAGCCCAAGCAAGACGCGCCCCGAGGAGAGTCTTGCCACATGTCAACACTCGGTCTGACAGAGGGCATTCAGGAGAGAGGCCGAAGCAATACGCGCCCCGAGGAGCGTCTTGCCACATGTCACCACTGGGTCTGAATGAGCGCCTCCAGGAGAGAGGCCCAACCAAGACGCGCCCCGAGGAGTGTCTTGCCACATGCCAACACTGGGTCTGACTGAGCGCCTCCAGGAGAGAGGCCCAAGCAAGATGCACCACGAGGAGCGTCTTGCCACGTGTCAACACTGGGTCTGACTGAGCGCCTCCAGGAGAGAGGCCCAAGCAAGATGTGCCCCGAGGAGCGTCTTTCCACATGTCACCACTGGGTCTGACTGAGCGCCTCCAGGAGAGAGGCCCAAGCAAGACGCGCCCCGAGGAGCGTCTTGCCACATGTCAACACTGGGTCTGACTGAGCGCCTCCAGGAGAGAGGCCCAAGCAAGACACGCCCCGAGGAGCGTCTTGCCACATGTCAACACTGGGTCTGACTGAGCGCCTCCAGGAGAGAGGCCCAAGCAAGACGCGCCCCGAGGAGCGTATTGCCACATGTCAGCACTGGGTCTGACTGAGCGCCTCCAGGAGAGAGGCCCCAGCAAGACGCGCCACGAGGAGCGTCTTGCCACGTGTCAACACTGGGTCTGACTGAGCGCCTCCAGGAGAGAGGCCCAAGCAAGATGTGCCCCAAGGAGCGTCTTGCCTTATGTCAGCACTCGGTCTGACTGAGCGCCTCCAGGAGAGAGGCCCAAGCAAGACGCGCCCCGAGGAGCGTCTTGCCACATGTCAACAATGGGTCTCACTGAGGGCCTCCAGGAGAGAGGCCCAAGCAAGATGCGCCCGGAGGAGCGTTTTGCCAAATGTCAACACTGGGTCTGACAGAGCGCCTCCAGGAGAGAGGCCCAAGCAAGACGTGCCCCGAGGAGCCTCTTGTCACATGTAAACACTGGGTCTGTCTGAACGCCTCCAGGAGAGAAGCCCAAGCAAGACGCGCCCCGAGGAGCGTCTTGCCACATGTCAACAATGGGTCTGACTGAGGGCCTCCAGGAGAGAAGCCCAAGCAAGACGCGCCCCGAGGAGCGTCTTGACACATGTCAACACTGGGTCTGACAGAGGGCCTCCAGGAGAGAGGCCCAAGCAAGACGCGCCCCGAGGAGCGTCTTGCCACATGTCAGCACTGGGTCTGACTGAGCGCCTCCAGGAGAGAGGCCCCAGCAAGACGCGCCCCGAGGAGCGTCTTGCCTTATGTCAGCACTCGGTCTGACTGAGCGCCTCCAGGAGAAAGGCCCAAGCAAGACGCGCCCTGAGGAGCGTCTTGCCACATGTCAACAATGGGTCTGACTGAGGGCCTCCAGGAGAGAGGCCCAAGCAAGATGCGCCCGGAGGAGCGTCTTGCCACATGTCAACACTGGGTCTGACAGAGGGCCTCCAGGAGAGAGGCCCAAGCAAGACGCGCCCCGAGGAGCGTCTTGTCACATGTCAACACTGGGTCTTTCTGAGCGCCTCCAGGAGAGAAGCCCAAGCAAGACGCGCCCCGAGGAGCGTCTTGCCACATGACACCACTTGGTCTGACTGAGCGCCTCCAGGAGAGAGGCCCCAGCAAGACGCGCCCCGAGGAGCGTCTTTCCTTATGTCAGCACTGGGTCTGACTGAGCGCCTCCAGGAGAGAGGCCCAAGCAAGACGCGCCCCGAGGAGCGTCTTGCCACATGTCAACAATGGGTCTGACTGAGGGCCTCCAGGAGAGAGGCCCAAGCAAGACGCGCCCCGAGGAGCGTCTTGCCACATGTCACCTCTGGTTCTGACTGAGCGCCTCCAGGAGAGAGGCCCAAGCAAGACGTGCCCCGAGGAGCCTCTTGTCACATGTCAACACTGGGTCTGTCTGAGCGCCTCCAGGAGAGAAGCCCAAGCAAGACGCGCCCCGAGGAGCGTCTTGCCACATGTCAACAATGGGTCTGACTGAGGGCCTCCAGGAGAGAAGCCCAAGCAAGACGCGCCCCGAGGAGCGTCTTGACACATGTCAACACTGGGTCTGACAAAGGGCCTCCAGGAGAGAGGCCCAAGCAAGACACGCCCAGAGGAGTGTCTTGCCACATGTCACCACTGGGTCTGACTGAGCGCCTCCAGGAGAGAGGCCCAAGCAAGACGCGCCCCGAGGAGCGTCAGGCCACATGTCACTACTCAGTCTGACTGAGCGCCTCCAGGAGAGAGGCCCAAGCAAGACTTGCCCCGAGGAGCGTCTTGCCACATTTCAACAATGGGTCTGACTGAGGGTCTCCAGGAGAGAAGCCCAAGCAAGACGCGCCCAGAGGAGCGTTTTGCCACATGTCAACACTGGGTCTGACTGAGCGCCTCCAGGAGAGAGGCCCAAGCAAGACGCGCCACGAGGAGCGTCTTGCCACGTGTCAACACTGGGTCTGACTGAGCGCCTCCAGGAGAGAGGCCCAAGCAAGATGTGCCCCAAGGAGCGTCTTGCCTTATGTCAGCACTCGGTCTGACTGAGCGCCTCCAGGAGAGAGGCCCAAGCAAGACGCGCCCCGAGGAGCGTCTTGCCACATGTCAACAATGGGTCTGACTGAGGGCCTCCAGGAGAGAGGCCCAAGCAAGATGCGCCCGGAGGAGCGTTTTGCCAAATGTCAACACTGGGTCTGACAGAGCGCCTCCAGGAGAGAGGCCCAAGCAAGACGTGCCCCGAGGAGCCTCTTGTCACATGTCAACACTGGGTCTGTCTGAGCGCCTCCAGGAGAGAAGCCCAAGCAAGACGCGCCCCGAGGAGCGTCTTGCCACATGTCAACAATGGGTCTGACTGAGGGCCTCCAGGAGAGAAGCCCAAGCAAGACGCGCCCCGAGGAGCGTCTTGACACATGTCAACACTGGGTCTGACAGAGGGCCTCCAGGAGAGAGGCCCAAGCAAGACGCGCCCAGAGGAGTGTCTTGCCACATGTCACCACTGGGTCTGACTGAGCGCCTCCAGGAGAGTGGCCAAAGCAAGACGCGCCCCGAGGAGCGTCAGGCCACATGTCACTACTCAGTCTGACTGAGCGCCTCCAGGAGAGAGGCCCAAGCAAGACGCGCCCCGAGGAGCCTCTTGTCACATGTCAACACTGGGTCTGTCTGAGCGCCTCCAGGAGAGAAGCCCAAGCAAGACGCGCCCCGAGGAGCGTCTTGCCACATGTCAACAATGGGTCTGACTGAGGGCCTCCAGGAGAGAAGCCCAAGCAAGACGCGCCCCGAGGAGCGTCAGGCCACATGTCACTACTCAGTCTGACTGAGCGCCTCCAGGAGAGAGGCCCAAGCAAGACGCGCCCCGAGGAGCGTCTTGCCACATGTCAGCACTGGGTCTGACTGAGCGCCTCCAGGAGAGAGGCCCCAGCAAGACGCGCCCCGAGGAGCGTCTTGCCTTATGTCAGCACTCGGTCTGACTGAGCGCCTCCAGGAGAAAGGCCCAAGCAAGACGCGCCCTGAGGAGCGTCTTGCCACATGTCAACAATGGGTCTGACTGAGGGCCTCCAGGAGAGAGGCCCAAGCAAGATGCGCCCGGAGGAGCGTCTTGCCACATGTCAAAACTGGGTCTGACAGAGGGCCTCCAGGAGAGAGGCCCAAGCAAGACGCGCCCCGAGGAGCGTCTTGTCACATGTCAACACTGGGTCTTTCTGAGCGCCTCCAGGAGAGAAGCCCAAGCAAGACGCGCCCCGAGGAGCGTCTTGCCACATGACACCACTTGGTCTGACTGAGCGCCCCCAGGAGAGAGGCCCACGCAACACGCACCCCGAGGAGCGTCAGGCCACATGTCACTACTCAGTCTGACTGAGCGCCTCCAGGAGAGAGGCCCAAGCAAGACGCGCCCCGAGGAGCGTCTTGCCACATGTCAAAAATGGGTCTTACTGAGGGCCTCCAGGAGAGAAGCCCAAGCAAGACGCGCCCCGAGGAGCTTCCTGCCACATGTCAGCACTCGATCTGACTGAGCGCCTCCAGGAGAGAGGCCAAAGCAAGACGCGCCCCGAGGAGCGTCTTGACACATGTCAACACTGGGTCTGACTGAGCGCCTCCAGGAGAGAGGCCCAAGCAAGACGCGCCCCGAGGAGCGTCTTGCCACATGTCAGCACTGGGTCTGACTGAGCGCCTCCAGGAGAGAGGCCCCAGCAAGACGCGCCCCGAGGAGCGTCTTTCCTTATGTCAGCACTGGGTCTGACTGAGCGCCTCCAGGAGAGAGGCCCAAGCAAGACGCGCCCCGAGGAGCGTCTTGCCACATGTCAACAATGGGTCTGACTGAGGGCCTCCAGGAGAGAGGCCCAAGCAAGACGCGCCCCGAGGAGCGTCTTGCCACATGTCACCTCTGGTTCTGACTGAGCGCCTCCAGGAGAGAGGCCCAAGCAAGACGTGCCCCGAGGAGCCTCTTGTCACATGTCAACACTGGGTCTGTCTGAGCGCCTCCAGGAGAGAAGCCCAAGCAAGACGCGCCCCGAGGAGCGTCTTGCCACATGTCAACAATGGGTCTGACTGAGGGCCTCCAGGAGAGAAGCCCAAGCAAGACGCGCCCCGAGGAGCGTCTTGACACATGTCAACACTGGGTCTGACAAAGGGCCTCCAGGAGAGAGGCCCAAGCAAGACACGCCCAGAGGAGTGTCTTGCCACATGTCACCACTGGGTCTGACTGAGCGCCTCCAGGAGAGAGGCCCAAGCAAGACGCGCCCCGAGGAGCGTCAGGCCACATGTCACTACTCAGTCTGACTGAGCGCCTCCAGGAGAGAGGCCCAAGCAAGACTTGCCCCGAGGAGCGTCTTGCCACATGTCAACAATGGGTCTGACTGAGGGTCTCCAGGAGAGAAGCCCAAGCAAGACGCGCCCAGAGGAGCGTCTTGCCACATGTCAACACTGGGTCTGACTGAGCGCCTCCAGTAGAGAGGCCCAAGCAAGACACGCCCAGGGGAGCGTCTTGACATATGTCAACACTGGGTCGGACTGAGGGCCTCCACGAGAGAAGCCCAACCAAGACGCGCCCCGAGGAGTGTCTTGCCACATGCCAACACTGGGTCTGACTGAGCGCCTCCAGGAGAGAGGCCCAAGCAAGACGCGCCACGAGGAGCGTCTTGCCACGTGTCAACACTGGGTCTGACTGAGCGCCTCCAGGAGAGAGGCCCAAGCAAGACGTGCCCCGAGGAGCGTCTTTCCACGTGTCACCACTGGGTCTGACTGAGCTCCTCCAGGAGAGAGGCCCAAGCAAGACGCGCCCCGAGGAGCGTCTTGCCACATGTCAACACTGGGTCTGACTGAGCGCCTCCAGGAGAGAGGCCCAAGCAAGACACGCCCCGAGGAGCGTCTTGCCACATGTCAACACTGGGTCTGACAGAGGGCCTCCATGAGAGAGGCCCAAGCAAGACGCGCCCCGAGGAGCGTCTTGCCACATGTCAACAATGGGTCTTACTGAGGGCCTCCAGGAGAGAAGCCCAAGCAAGACGCGCCCCGAGGAGCGTCTTGACACATGTCAACACTGGGTCTGACAGAGGGCCTCCAGGAGAGAGGCCCAAGCAAGACGCGCCCCGAGGAGCGTCAGGCCACATGTCACTACTCAGTCTGACTGAGCGCCTCCAGGAGAGAGGCCCAAGCAAGACGCGCCCCGGTGAGCGTCTTGCCACATGTCAGCACTGGGTCTGACTGAGCGCCTCCAGGAGAGAGGCCCCAGCAAGACGCGCCCCGAGGAGCGTCTTGCCTTATGTCAGCACTCGGTCTGACTGAGCGCCTCCAGGAGAGAGAACCAAGCAAGACGCGCCCCGAGGAGCGTCTTGCCACATGTCAACAATTTGTCTGACTGAGGGCCTCCAGGAGAGAGGCCCAAGCAAGATGCGCCCGGAGGAGCGTCTTGCCACATGTCAACACTGGGTCTGACAGAGGGCCTCCAGGAGAGAGGCCCAAGCAAGACGCGCCCCGAGGAGCGTCTTGCCACATGTCAACACTGGGTCTGACCGAGCGCCTCCAGGAGAGAGGCCCGAGGAGCGTCTTGCCACATGTCACCTCTGGGTCTGACTGAGCGCCTCCAGGAGAGAGGCCCAAGCAAGAAGCGCCCCGAGGAGCGTCTTGACACATGTCAACACTGAGTCAGACTGAGCGCCTCCAGGAGAGAGGCCCGAGGAGCGTCTTGCCACAGGTCACCTCTGGGTCTGACTGAGCGCCTCCAGGAGAGAGGCGCAAGCAAGAAACGCCCGATTAGCGTCTTGACACATGTCAACACTGGGTCTGACTGAGCGCCTCCAGGAGAGAGGCCCCAGCAAGACGCGCCCCGAGGAGCGTCTTGCCACATGTCAGCACTCGGTCTGACTGAGCGCCTCCAGGAGAGCGGCCCAAGCAAGAAGCGCCCCGAGGAGCGTCTTGCCACATGTCAACAATGGGTCTGACTGAGGGCATCCAGGAGAGAGGCCCAAGCAATACGCGCCCCGAGGAGCGTCTTGCCACATGTCAACAATGGGTCTGACTGAGGGGCTCCAGCAGAGAAGCCAAAGCAAGACGCGCCCCGAGGAGCTTCTTTCCACATGTCAACAATGGGTCTTACTGAGGGCCTCCATGAGAGAAGCCCAAGCAAGACGCGCCCCGAGGAGTGTCTTGCCACATGTCAACACTGTGTCTGAATGAGCGCCTCCAGGAGAGAGGCCCAAGCAAGACGCGCCCCGAGGAGTGTCTTGCCACGTGTCAACACTGGGTCTGACTTAGCGCCTCCAGGAGAGAGGCCCAAGCAAGATGCGCCCCGAGGAGCGTCTTGCCACGTGTCACCACTGGGTCTGACTGAGCTCCTCCAGGAGAGAGGCCCAAGCAAGACGCGCCCCGAGGAGCGTCTTGCCACATGTCAGCACTCGGTCTGACTGAGCGCCTCCAGGAGAGAGGCCCAAGCAAGGAGCGCCCCGAGGAGCGTCTTGCCACATGTCAACAATGGGTCTGACTGAGGGCCTCCAGGAGAGAGGCCCAAGCAAGACGCGCCCCGAGGAGCGTCTTGCCACATGTCACTACTCGGTCTGAATGAGCGCCTCCAGGAGAGAGGTCCAAGCAAGACGCGCCCCGAGGAGAGTCTTGCCACATGTCAACACTGGGTCTGACAGAGGGCACCCAGGAGAGAGGCCCAAGCAATACGCGCCCCGAGGAGCGTCTTGCCACATGTCAACAATGGGTCTGACAGAGGGGCTCCAGGAGAGAAGCCAAAGCAAGACGCGCCCCGAGGAGCTTCTTTCCACATGTCAACAATGGGTCTTACTGAGGGCCTCCATGAGAGAAGCCCAAGCAAGACACGCCCCGAGGAGTGTCTTGCCACATGTCAACACTGTGTCTGACTGAGCGCCTCCAGGAGAGAGGCCCAAGCAAGACGCACCCCGAGGAGCGTCTTGCCACGTGTCAACACTGGGTCTGACTTAGCGCCTCCAGGAGAGAGGCCCAAGCAAGACGCGCCCCGAGGAGCGTCTTGCCACATGTCAGCACTCGGTCTGACTGAGCGCCTCCAGGAGAGAGGCCCAAGCAAGGAGCGCCCCGAGGAGTGTCTTGCCACATGTCAACACTGTGTCTGACTGAGCGCCTCCAGGAGAGAGGCCCAAGCAAGACGCACCCCGAGGAGCGTCTTGCCACGTGTCAACACTGGGTCTGACTTAGCGCCTCCAGGAGAGAGGCCCAAGCAAGATGCGCCCCGAGGAGCTTCTTTCCACATGTCAACAATGGGTCTTACTGAGGGCCTCCATGAGAGAAGCCCAAGCAAGACGCGCCCCGAGGAGTGTCTTGCCACATGTCAACACTGTGTCTGACTGAGCGCCTCCAGGAGAGAGGCCCAAGCAAGACGCGCCCCGAGGAGCGTCTTGCCACGTGTCAACACTGGGTCTGACTTAGCGCCTCCAGGAGAGAGGCCCAAGCAAGATGCGCCCCGAGGAGCGTCTTGCCACGTGTCACCACTGGGTCTGACTGAGCTCCTCCAGGAGAGAGGCCCAAGCAAGACGCGCCCCGAGGAGCGTCTTGCCACATGTCAGCACTCGGTCTGACTGAGCGCCTCCAGGAGAGAGGCCCAAGCAAGGAGCGCCCCGAGGAGCGTCTTGCCACATGTCAACAATGGGTCTGACTGAGGGCCTCCAGGAGAGAGGCCCAAGCAAGACGCGCCCCGAGGAGCGTCTTGCCACATGTCACTACTCGGTCTGAATGAGCGCCTCCAGGAGAGAGGTCCAAGCAAGACGCGCCCCGAGGAGAGTCTTGCCACATGTCAACACTGGGTCTGACAGAGGGCACCCAGGAGAGAGGCCCAAGCAATACGCGCCCCGAGGAGCGTCTTGCCACATGTCAACAATGGGTCTGACTGAGGGGCTCCAGGAGAGAAGCCAAAGCAAGACGCGCCCCGAGGAGCTTCTTTCCACATGTCAACAATGGGTCTTACTGAGGGCCTCCATGAGAGAAGCCCAAGCAAGACGCGCCCCGAGGAGTGTCTTGCCACATGTCAACACTGTGTCTGACTGAGCGCCTCCAGGAGAGAGGCCCAAGCAAGACGCACCCCGAGGAGCGTCTTGCCACGTGTCAACACTGGGTCTGACTTAGCGCCTCCAGGAGAGAGGCCCAAGCAAGATGCGCCCCGAGGAGCGTCTTGCCACATGTCACCACTGGGTCTGACTGAGCTCCTCCAGGAGAGAGGCCCAAGCAAGACGCGCCCAGAGGAGCGTCTTGCCACGTGTCACCACTGGGTCTGATTGAGCACCTCCAGGAGAGAGACCCCAGCAAGACGCGCCCCGAGGAGCGTCTTGCCTTATGTCAGCACTCGGTCTGACTGAGCGCCTCCAGGAGAGAGGCCGAAGCAAGACGCGCCCCGAGGAGCGTCTTGCCACATGTCACTACTCGGTCTAACTGAGCGCCTCCAGGAGAGAGGTCCAAGCAAGACGCGCCCCGAGGAGCGTCTTGCCAAATGTTACTACTCGGTCTGACTGAGCGCCTCCAGGAGGGAGGTCCAAGCAAGACGCGCCCCGAGGAGCGTCTTGCCACATGTCACTACTCGGTCTGACTGAGCGCCTCCAGGAGAGAGGCCCAAGCAAGACTTGCCCCGAGGAGCGTCTTGCCACATGTCAACAATGGGTCTGACTGAGGGTCTCCAGGAGAGAGGCCCAAGCAAGACATGCCCCGAGGAGCGCCTTGACATATGTCAACACTGGGTCGGACTGAGGGCCTCCATGAGAGAAGCCCAAGCAAGACGCGCCCCGAGGAGAGTCTTGCCACATGTCAACACTCGGTCTGACAGAGGGCATTCAGGAGAGAGGCCGAAGCAATACGCGCCCCGAGGAGCGTCTTGCCACATGTCACCACTGGGTCTTAATGAGCGCCTCCAGGAGAGAGGCCCAACCAAGACGCGCCCCGAGGAGTGTCTTGCCACATGCCAACACTGGGTCTGACTGAGCGCCTCCAGGAGAGAGGCCCAAGCAAGACGCGCCACGAGGAGCGTCTTGCCACGTGTCAACACTGGGTCTGACTGAGCGCCTCCAGGAGAGAGGCCCAAGCAAGATGTGCCCCGAGGAGCGTCTTTCCACGTGTCACCACTGTGTCTGACTGAGCGCCTCCAGGAGAGAGGCCCAAGCAAGACGCGCCCCGTGGAGCGTCTTGCCACATGTCAACACTGGGTCTGACTGAGCGCCTCCAGGAGAGAGGCCCAAGCAAGACGCGCCCCAATGAGCATCTTGCCACATGTCAACACTGGGTCTGACTGAGCGCCTCCAGGAGAGAGGCCCAAGCAAGACGCGCCCCGAGGAGCATCTTGCCACATGTCAGCACTGGGTCTGACTGAGCGCCTCCAGGAGAGAGGCCCCAGCAAGACGCGCCCCGAGGAGCGTCTTGCCTTATGTCAGCACTGGGTCTGACTGAGCGCCTCCAAGAGAGAGGCCCAAGCAAGACGCGCCCCGAGGAGCGTCTTGCCACATGTCAACACTGGGTCTGTCTGAGGGCCTCCATGAGAGAGGCCCAAGCAAGATGCGCCCGGAGGAGCGTCTTGCCACATGTCAACACTGGGTCTGACAGAGGGCCTCCAGGAGAGAGGCCTAAGCAAGACGCACCCCGAGGAGCGTCTTGCCACATGTCACCTCTGGTTCTGACTGAGCGCCTCCAGGAGAGAGGCCCAAGCAAGACGTGCCCCGAGGAGCCTCTTGTCACATGTCAACACTGGGTCTGTCTGAGCGCCTCCAGGAGAGAAGCCCAAGCAAGACGCGCCCCGAGGAGCGTCTTGCCACATGTCAACAATGGGTCTGACTGAGGGCCTCCAGGAGAGAAGCCCAAGCAAGACGCGCCCCGAGGAGTGTCTTGCCACATGTCACCACTGGGTCTGACTGAGCGCCTCCAGGAGAGAGGCCCAAGCAAGACGCGCCCCGAGGAGCGTCAGGCCACATGTCACTACTCAGTCTGACTGAGCGCCTCCAGGAGAGAGGCCCAAGCAAGACTTGCCCCGAGGAGCGTCTTGCCACATGTCAACAATGGGTCTGACTGAGGGTCTCCAGGAGAGAAGCCCAAGCAAGACGCGCCCAGAGGAGCGTCTTGTCACATGTCAACACTGGGTCTGACTGAGCGCCTCCAGTAGAGAGGCCCAAGCAAGACACGCCCCGAGGAGCGTCTTGACATATGTCAACACTGGGTCGGACTGAGGGCCTCCACGAGAGAAGCCCAAGCAAGACGCGCCCCGAGGAGAGTCTTGCCACATGTCAACACTCGGTCTGACAGAGGGCATTCAGGAGAGAGGCCGAAGCAATACGCGCCCCGAGGAGCGTCTTGCCACATGTCACCACTGGGTCTGACTGAGCGCCTCCAGGAGAGAGGCCCAAGCAAGACGCGCCCCGAGGAGCATCAGGCCACATGTCACTACTCGGTCTGACTGAGCGCCTCCAGGAGAGAGGCCCAAGCAAGACTTGCCCCGAGGAGCGTCTTGCCACATGTCAACAAAGGGTCTGACTGAGGGTCTCCAGGAGAGAAGCCCAAGCAAGACGCGCCCAGAGGAGCGTCTTGCCACATGTCAACACTGGGTCTGACTGAGCGCCTCCAGTAGAGAGGCCCAAGCAAGACAAGCCCCGAGGAGCGTCTTGACATATGTCAACACTGGGTCGGACTGAGGGCCTCCATGAGAGAAGCCCAAGCAAGACGCGCCCCGAGGAGAGTCTTGCCACATGTCAACACTCGGTCTGACAGAGGGCATTCAGGAGAGAGGCCGAAGCAATACGCTCCCGAGGAGCGTCTTGCCACATGTCACCACTGGGTCTGAATGAGCGCCTCCAGGAGAGAGGCCCAACCAAGACGCGCCCCAAGGAGTGTCTTGCCACATGCCAACACTGGGTCTGACTGAGCGCCTCCAGGAGAGAGGCCCAAGCAAGATGCACCACGAGGAGCGTCTTGCCACGTGTCAACACTGGGTCTGACTGAGCGCCTCCAGGAGAGAGGCCCAAGCAAGATGTGCCCCGAGGAGCGTCTTTCCACATGTCACCACTGGGTCTGACTGAGCGCCTCCAGGAGAGACGCCCAAGCAAGACGCGCCCCGAGGAGCGTCTTGCCACATGTCAACACTGGGTCTGACTGAGCGCCTCCAGGAGAGAGGCCCAAGCAAGACACGCCCCGAGGAGCGTCTTGCCTTATGTCAGCACTCGGTCTGACTGAGCGCCTCCAGGAGAGAGGCCGAAGCAAGACGCGCCCCGAGGAGCGTCTTGCCACATGTCACTACTCGGTCTAACTGAGCGCCTCCAGGAGAGAGGTCCAAGCAAGACGCGCCCCGAGGAGCGTCTTGCCAAATGTTACTACTCGGTCTGACTGAGCGCCTCCAGGAGGGAGGTCCAAGCAAGACGCGCCCCGAGGAGCGTCTTGCCACATGTCACTACTCGGTCTGACTGAGCGCCTCCAGGAGAGAGGCCCAAGCAAGACTTGCCCCGAGGAGCGTCTTGCCACATGTCAACAATGGGTCTGACTGAGGGTCTCCAGGAGAGAGGCCCAAGCAAGACCTGCCCCGAGGAGCGCCTTGACATATGTCAACACTGGGTCGGACTGAGGGCCTCCATGAGAGAAGCCCAAGCAAGACGCGCCCCGAGGAGAGTCTTGCCACATGTCAACACTCGGTCTGACAGAGGGCATTCAGGAGAGAGGCCGAAGCAATACGCGCCCCGAGGAGCGTCTTGCCACATGTCACCACTGGGTCTTAATGAGCGCCTCCAGGAGAGAGGCCCAACCAAGAGGCGCCCCGAGGAGTGTCTTGCCACATGCCAACACTGGGTCTGACTGAGAGCCTCCAGGAGAGAGGCCCAAGCAAGACGCGCCACGAGGAGCGTCTTGCCACGTGTCAACACTGGGTCTGACTGAGCGCCTCCAGGAGAGAGGCCCAAGCAAGATGTGCCCCGAGGAGCGTCTTTCCACGTGTCACCACTGTGTCTGACTGAGCGCCTCCAGGAGAGAGGCCCAAGCAAGACGCGCCCCGTGGAGCGTCTTGCCACATGTCAACACTGGGTCTGACTGAGCGCCTCCAGGAGAGAGGCCCAAGCAAGACGCGCCCCAATGAGCATCTTGCCACATGTCAACACTGGGTCTGACTGAGCGCCTCCAGGAGAGAGGCCCAAGCAAGACGCGCCCCGAGGAGCGTCTTGCCACATGTCAGCACTGGGTCTGACTGAGCGCCTCCAGGAGAGAGGCCCCAGCAAGACGCGCCCCGAGGAGCGTCTTGCCTTATGTCAGCACTGGGTCTGACTGAGCGCCTCCAAGAGAGAGGACCAAGCAAGACGCGCCCCGAGGAGCGTCTTGCCACATGTCAACACTGGGTCTGTCTGAGGGCCTCCATGAGAGAGGCCCAAGCAAGATGCGCCCGGAGGAGCGTCTTGCCACATGTCAACACTGGGTCTGACAGAGGGCCTCCAGGAGAGAGGCCCAAGCAAGACGCACCCCGAGGAGCGTCTTGCCACATGTCACCTCTGGTTCTGACTGAGCGCCTCCAGGAGAGAGGCCCAAGCAAGACGTGCCCCGAGGAGCCTCTTGTCACATGTCAACACTGGGTCTGTCTGAGCGCCTCCAGGAGAGAAGCCCAAGCAAGACGCGCCCCGAGGAGCGTCTTGCCACATGTCAACAATGGGTCTGACTGAGGGCCTCCAGGAGAGAAGCCCAAGCAAGACGCGCCCCGAGGAGTGTCTTGCCACATGTCACCACTGGGTCTGACTGAGCGCCTCCAGGAGAGAGGCCCAAGCAAGACGCGCCCCGAGGAGCGTCAGGCCACATGTCACTACTCAGTCTGACTGAGCGCCTCCAGGAGAGAGGCCCAAGCAAGACTTGCCCCGAGGAGCGTCTTGCCACATGTCAACAATGGGTCTGACTGAGGGTCTCCAGGAGAGAAGCCCAAGCAAGACGCGCCCAGAGGAGCGTCTTGCCACATGTCAACACTGGGTCTGACTGAGCGCCTCCAGTAGAGAGGCCCAAGCAAGACACGCCCCGAGGAGCGTCTTGACATATGTCAACACTGGGTCGGACTGAGGGCCTCCACGAGAGAAGCCCAAGCAAGACGCGCCCCGAGGAGAGTCTTGCCACATGTCAACACTCGGTCTGACAGAGGGCATTCAGGAGAGAGGCCGAAGCAATACGCGCCCCAAGGAGCGTCTTGCCACATGTCACCACTGGGTCTGACTGAGCGCCTCCAGGAGAGAGGCCCAAGCAAGACGCGCCCCGAGGAGCATCAGGCCACATGTCACTACTCGGTCTGACTGAGCGCCTCCAGGAGAGAGGCCCAAGCAAGACTTGGCCCGAGGAGCGTCTTGCCACATGTCAACAAAGGGTCTGACTGAGGGTCTCCAGGAGAGAAGCCCAAGCAAGACGCGCCCAGAGGAGCGTCTTGCCACATGTCAACACTGGGTCTGACTGAGCGCCTCCAGTAGAGAGGCCCAAGCAAGACAAGCCCCGAGGAGCGTCTTGACATATGTCAACACTGGGTCGGACTGAGGGCCTCCATGAGAGAAGCCCAAGCAAGACGCGCCCCGAGGAGAGTCTTGCCACATGTCAACACTCGGTCTGACAGAGGGCATTCAGGAGAGAGGCCGAAGCAATACGCGCCCCGAGGAGCGTCTTGCCACATGTCACCACTGGGTCTGAATGAGCGCCTCCAGGAGAGAGGCCCAACCAAGACGCGCCCCGAGGAGTGTCTTGCCACATGCCAACACTGGGTCTGACTGAGCGCCTCCAGGAGAGAGGCCCAAGCAAGATGCACCACGAGGAGCGTCTTGCCACGTGTCAACACTGGGTCTGACTGAGCGCCTCCAGGAGAGAGGCCCAAGCAAGATGTGCCCCGAGGAGCGTCTTTCCACATGTCACCACTGGGTCTGACTGAGCGCCTCCAGGAGAGAGGCCCAAGCAAGACGCGCCCCGAGGAGCGTCTTGCCACATGTCAACACTGGGTCTGACTGAGCGCCTCCAGGAGAGAGGCCCAAGCAAGACACGCCCCGAGGAGCGTCTTGCCACATGTCAACACTGGGTCTGACTGAGCGCCTCCAGGAGAGAGGCCCAAGCAAGACGCGCCCCGAGGAGCGTATTGCCACATGTCAGCACTGGGTCTGACTGAGCGCCTCCAGGAGAGAGGCCCCAGCAAGACGCGCCACGAGGAGCGTCTTGCCACGTGTCAACACTGGGTCTGACTGAGCGCCTCCAGGAGAGAGGCCCAAGCAAGATGTGCCCCAAGGAGCGTCTTGCCTTATGTCAGCACTCGGTCTGACTGAGCGCCTCCAGGAGAGAGGCCCAAGCAAGACGCGCCCCGAGGAGCGTCTTGCCACATGTCAACAATGGGTCTCACTGAGGGCCTCCAGGAGAGAGGCCCAAGCAAGATGCGCCCGGAGGAGCGTTTTGCCAAATGTCAACACTGGGTCTGACAGAGCGCCTCCAGGAGAGAGGCCCAAGCAAGACGTGCCCCGAGGAGCCTCTTGTCACATGTAAACACTGGGTCTGTCTGAACGCCTCCAGGAGAGAAGCCCAAGCAAGACGCGCCCCGAGGAGCGTCTTGCCACATGTCAACAATGGGTCTGACTGAGGGCCTCCAGGAGAGAAGCCCAAGCAAGACGCGCCCCGAGGAGCGTCTTGACACATGTCAACACTGGGTCTGACAGAGGGCCTCCAGGAGAGAGGCCCAAGCAAGACGCGCCCCGAGGAGCGTCTTGCCACATGTCAGCACTGGGTCTGACTTAGCGCCTCCAGGAGAGAGGCCCCAGCAAGACGCGCCCCGAGGAGCGTCTTGCCTTATGTCAGCACTCGGTCTGACTGAGCGCCTCCAGGAGAAAGGCCCAAGCAAGACGCGCCCTGAGGAGCGTCTTGCCACATGTCAACAATGGGTCTGACTGAGGGCCTCCAGGAGAGAGGCCCAAGCAAGATGCGCCCGGAGGAGCGTCTTGCCACATGTCAACACTGGGTCTGACAGAGGGCCTCCAGGAGAGAGGCCCAAGCAAGACGCGCCCCGAGGAGCGTCTTGTCACATGTCAACACTGGGTCTTTCTGAGCGCCTCCAGGAGAGAAGCCCAAGCAAGACGCGCCCCGAGGAGCGTCTTGCCACATGACACCACTTGGTCTGACTGAGCGCCTCCAGGAGAGAGGCCCCAGCAAGACGCGCCCCGAGGAGCGTCTTTCCTTATGTCAGCACTGGGTCTGACTGAGCGCCTCCAGGAGAGAGGCCCAAGCAAGACGCGCCCCGAGGAGCGTCTTGCCACATGTCAACAATGGGTCTGACTGAGGGCCTCCAGGAGAGAGGCCCAAGCAAGACGCGCCCCGAGGAGCGTCTTGCCACATGTCACCTCTGGTTCTGACTGAGCGCCTCCAGGAGAGAGGCCCAAGCAAGACGTGCCCCGAGGAGCCTCTTGTCACATGTCAACACTGGGTCTGTCTGAGCGCCTCCAGGAGAGAAGCCCAAGCAAGACGCGCCCCGAGGAGCGTCTTGCCACATGTCAACAATGGGTCTGACTGAGGGCCTCCAGGAGAGAAGCCCAAGCAAGACGCGCCCCGAGGAGCGTCTTGACACATGTCAACACTGGGTCTGACAAAGGGCCTCCAGGAGAGAGGCCCAAGCAAGACACGCCCAGAGGAGTGTCTTGCCACATGTCACCACTGGGTCTGACTGAGCGCCTCCAGGAGAGAGGCCCAAGCAAGACGCGCCCCGAGGAGCGTCAGGCCACATGTCACTACTCAGTCTGACTGAGCGCCTCCAGGAGAGAGGCCCAAGCAAGACTTGCCCCGAGGAGCGTCTTGCCACATTTCAACAATGGGTCTGACTGAGGGTCTCCAGGAGAGAAGCCCAAGCAAGACGCGCCCAGAGGAGCGTTTTGCCACATGTCAACACTGGGTCTGACTGAGCGCCTCCAGGAGAGAGGCCCAAGCAAGACGCGCCACGAGGAGCGTCTTGCCACGTGTCAACACTGGGTCTGACTGAGCGCCTCCAGGAGAGAGGCCCAAGCAAGATGTGCCCCAAGGAGCGTCTTGCCTTATGTCAGCACTCGGTCTGACTGAGCGCCTCCAGGAGAGAGGCCCAAGCAAGACGCGCCCCGAGGAGCGTCTTGCCACATGTCAACAATGGGTCTGACTGAGGGCCTCCAGGAGAGAGGCCCAAGCAAGATGCGCCCGGAGGAGCGTTTTGCCAAATGTCAACACTGGGTCTGACAGAGCGCCTCCAGGAGAGAGGCCCAAGCAAGACGTGCCCCGAGGAGCCTCTTGTCACATGTCAACACTGGGTCTGTCTGAGCGCCTCCAGGAGAGAAGCCCAAGCAAGACGCGCCCCGAGGAGCGTCTTGCCACATGTCAACAATGGGTCTGACTGAGGGCCTCCAGGAGAGAAGCCCAAGCAAGACGCGCCCCGAGGAGCGTCTTGACACATGTCAACACTGGGTCTGACAGAGGGCCTCCAGGAGAGAGGCCCAAGCAAGACGCGCCCAGAGGAGTGTCTTGCCACATGTCACCACTGGGTCTGACTGAGCGCCTCCAGGAGAGTGGCCAAAGCAAGACGCGCCCCGAGGAGCGTCAGGCCACATGTCACTACTCAGTCTGACTGAGCGCCTCCAGGAGAGAGGCCCAAGCAAGACTCGCCCCGAGGAGCCTCTTGTCACATGTCAACACTGGGTCTGTCTGAGCGCCTCCAGGAGAGAAGCCCAAGCAAGACGCGCCCCGAGGAGCGTCTTGCCACATGTCAACAATGGGTCTGACTGAGGGCCTCCAGGAGAGAAGCCCAAGCAAGACGCGCCCCGAGGAGCGTCAGGCCACATGTCACTACTCAGTCTGACTGAGCGCCTCCAGGAGAGAGGCCCAAGCAAGACGCGCCCCGAGGAGCGTCTTGCCACATGTCAGCACTGGGTCTGACTGAGCGCCTCCAGGAGAGAGGCCCCAGCAAGACGCGCCCCGAGGAGCGTCTTGCCTTATGTCAGCACTCGGTCTGACTGAGCGCCTCCAGGAGAAAGGCCCAAGCAAGACGCGCCCTGAGGAGCGTCTTGCCACATGTCAACAATGGGTCTGACTGAGGGCCTCCAGGAGAGAGGCCCAAGCAAGATGCGCCCGGAGGAGCGTCTTGCCACATGTCAAAACTGGGTCTGACAGAGGGCCTCCAGGAGAGAGGCCCAAGCAAGACGCGCCCCGAGGAGCGTCTTGTCACATGTCAAAACTGGGTCTTTCTGAGCGCCTCCAGGAGAGAAGCCCAAGCAAGACGCGCCCCGAGGAGCGTCTTGCCACATGACACCACTTGGTCTGACTGAGCGCCCCCAGGAGAGAGGCCCACGCAACACGCACCCCGAGGAGCGTCAGGCCACATGTCACTACTCAGTCTGACTGAGCGCCTCCAGGAGAGAGGCCCAAGCAAGACGCGCCCCGAGGAGCGTCTTGCCACATGTCAAAAATGGGTCTTACTGAGGGCCTCCAGGAGAGAAGCCCAAGCAAGACGCTCCCCGAGGAGCTTCCTGCCACATGTCAGCACTCGATCTGACTGAGCGCCTCCAGGAGAGAGGCCAAAGCAAGACGCGCCCCGAGGAGCGTCTTGACACATGTCAACACTGGGTCTGACTGAGCGCCTCCAGGAGAGAGGCCCAAGCAAGACGCGCCCCGAGGAGCGTCTTGCCACATGTCAGCACTGGGTCTGACTGAGCGCCTCCAGGAGAGAGGCCCCAGCAAGACGCGCCCCGAGGAGCGTCTTTCCTTATGTCAGCACTGGGTCTGACTGAGCGCCTCCAGGAGAGAGGCCCAAGCAAGACGCGCCCCGAGGAGCGTCTTGCCACATGTCAACAATGGGTCTGACTGAGGGCCTCCAGGAGAGAGGCCCAAGCAAGACGCGCCCCGAGGAGCGTCTTGCCACATGTCACCTCTGGTTCTGACTGAGCGCCTCCAGGAGAGAGGCCCAAGCAAGACGTGCCCCGAGGAGCCTCTTGTCACATGTCAACACTGGGTCTGTCTGAGCGCCTCCAGGAGAGAAGCCCAAGCAAGACGCGCCCCGAGGAGCGTCTTGCCACATGTCAACAATGGGTCTGACTGAGGGCCTCCAGGAGAGAAGCCCAAGCAAGACGCGCCCCGAGGAGCGTCTTGACACATGTCAACACTGGGTCTGACAAAGGGCCTCCAGGAGAGAGGCCCAAGCAAGACACGCCCAGAGGAGTGTCTTGCCACATGTCACCACTGGGTCTGACTGAGCGCCTCCAGGAGAGAGGCCCAAGCAAGACGCGCCCCGAGGAGCGTCAGGCCACATGTCACTACTCAGTCTGACTGAGCGCCTCCAGGAGAGAGGCCCAAGCAAGACTTGCCCCGAGGAGCGTCTTGCCACATGTCAACAATGGGTCTGACTGAGGGTCTCCAGGAGAGAAGCCCAAGCAAGACGCGCCCAGAGGAGCGTCTTGCCACATGTCAACACTGGGTCTGACTGAGCGCCTCCAGTAGAGAGGCCCAAGCAAGACACGCCCCGAGGAGCGTCTTGACATATGTCAACACTGGGTCGGACTGAGGGCCTCCACGAGAGAAGCCCAACCAAGACGCGCCCCGAGGAGTGTCTTGCCACATGCCAACACTGGGTCTGACTGAGCGCCTCCAGGAGAGAGGCCCAAGCAAGACGCGCCACGAGGAGCGTCTTGCCACGTGTCAACACTGGGTCTGACTGAGCGCCTCCAGGAGAGAGGCCCAAGCAAGATGTGCCCCGAGGAGCGTCTTTCCACGTGTCACCACTGGGTCTGACTGAGCTCCTCCAGGAGAGAGGCCCAAGCAAGACGCGCCCCGAGGAGCGTCTTGCCACATGTCAACACTGGGTCTGACTGAGCGCCTCCAGGAGAGAGGCCCAAGCAAGACACGCCCCGAGGAGCGTCTTGCCACATGTCAACACTGGGTCTGACAGAGGGCCTCCATGAGAGAGGCCCAAGCAAGACGCGCCCCGAGGAGCGTCTTGCCACATGTCAACAATGGGTCTTACTGAGGGCCTCCAGGAGAGAAGCCCAAGCAAGACGCGCCCCGAGGAGCGTCTTGACAGATGTCAACACTGGGTCTGACAGAGGGCCTCCAGGAGAGAGGCCCAAGCAAGACGCGCCCCGAGGAGCGTCAGAACACATGTCACTACTCAGTCTGACTGAGCGCCTCCAGGAGAGAGGCCCAAGCAAGACGCGCCCCGGTGAGCGTCTTGCCACATGTCAGCACTGGGTCTGACTGAGCGCCTCCAGGAGAGAGGCCCCAGCAAGACGCGCCCCGAGGAGCGTCTTGCCTTATGTCAGCACTCGGTCTGACTGAGCGCCTCCAGGAGAGAGAACCAAGCAAGACGCGCCCCGAGGAGCGTCTTGCCACATGTCAACAATTTGTCTGACTGAGGGCCTCCAGGAGAGAGGCCCAAGCAAGATGCGCCCGGAGGAGCGTCTTGCCACATGTCAACACTGGGTCTGACAGAGGGCCTCCAGGAGAGAGGCCCAAGCAAGACGCGCCCCGAGGAGCGTCTTGCCACATGTCACCTCTGGGTCTGACTGAGCGCCTCCAGGAGAGAGGCCCAAGCAAGAAGCGCCCCGAGGAGCGTCTTGACACATGTCAACACTGAGTCAGACTGAGCGCCTCCAGGAGAGAGGCCCGAGGAGCGTCTTGCCACAGGTCACCTCTGGGTCTGACTGAGCGCCTCCAGGAGAGAGGCGCAAGCAAGAAACGCCCGAGGAGCGTCTTGACACATGTCAACACTGGGTCTGACTGAGCGCCTCCAGGAGAGAGGCCCCAGCAAGACGCGCCCCGAGGAGCGTCTTGCCACATGTCAGCACTCGGTCTGACTGAGCGCCTCCAGGAGAGCGGCCCAAGCAAGAAGCGCCCCGAGGAGCGTCTTGCCACATGTCAACAATGGGTCTGACTGAGGGCATCCAGGAGAGAGGCCCAAGCAATACGCGCCCCGAGGAGCGTCTTGCCACATGTCAACAATGGGTCTGACTGAGGGGCTCCAGCAGAGAAGCCAAAGCAAGACGCGCCCCGAGGAGCTTCTTTCCACATGTCAACAATGGGTCTTACTGAGGGCCTCCATGAGAGAAGCCCAAGCAAGACGCGCCCCGAGGAGTGTCTTGCCACATGTCAACACTGTGTCAGACTGAGCGCCTCCAGGAGAGAGGCCCAAGCAAGACGCGCCCCGAGGAGCGTCTTGCCACGTGTCAACACTGGGTCTGACTTAGCGCCTCCAGGAGAGAGGCCCAAGCAAGATGCGCCCCGAGGAGCGTCTTGCCACGTGTCACCACTGGGTCTGACTGAGCTCCTCCAGGAGAGAGGCCCAAGCAAGACGCGCCCCGAGGAGCGTCTTGCCACATGTCAGCACTCGGTCTGACTGAGCGCCTCCAGGAGAGAGGCCCAAGCAAGGAGCGCCCCGAGGAGCGTCTTGCCACATGTCAACAATGGGTCTGACTGAGGGCCTCCAGGAGAGAGGCCCAAGCAAGACGCGCCCCGAGGAGCGTCTTGCCACATGTCACTACTCGGTCTGAATGAGCGCCTCCAGGAGAGAGGTCCAAGCAAGACGCGCCCCGAGGAGAGTCTTGCCACATGTCAACACTGGGTCTGACAGAGGGCACCCAGGAGAGAGGCCCAAGCAATACGCGCCCCGAGGAGCGTCTTGCCACATGTCAACAATGGGTCTGACTGAGGGGCTCCAGGAGAGAAGCCAAAGCAAGACGCGCCCCGAGGAGCTTCTTTCCACATGTCAACAATGGGTCTTACTGAGGGCCTCCATGAGAGAAGCCCAAGCAAGACGCGCCCCGAGGAGTGTCTTGCCACATGTCAACACTGTGTCTGACTGAGCGCCTCCAGGAGAGAGGCCCAAGCAAGACGCACCCCGAGGAGCGTCTTGCCACGTGTCAACACTGGGTCTGACTTAGCGCCTCCAGGAGAGAGGCCCAAGCAAGACGCGCCCCGAGGAGCGTCTTGCCACATGTCAGCACTCGGTCTGACTGAGCGCCTCCAGGAGAGAGGCCCAAGCAAGGAGCGCCCCGAGGAGTGTCTTGCCACATGTCAACACTGTGTCTGACTGAGCGCCTCCAGGAGAGAGGCCCAAGCAAGACGCACCCCGAGGAGCGTCTTGCCACGTGTCAACACTGGGTCTGACTTAGCGCCTCCAGGAGAGAGGCCCAAGCAAGATGCGCCCCGAGGAGCTTCTTTCCACATGTCAACAATGGGTCTTACTGAGGGCCTCCATGAGAGAAGCCCAAGCAAGACGCGCCCCGAGGAGTGTCTTGCCACATGTCAACACTGTGTCTGACTGAGCGCCTCCAGGAGAGAGGCCCAAGCAAGACGCGCCCCGAGGAGCGTCTTGCCACGTGTCAACACTGGGTCTGACTTAGCGCCTCCAGGAGAGAGGCCCAAGCAAGATGCGCCCCGAGGAGCGTCTTGCCACGTGTCACCACTGGGTCTGACTGAGCTCCTCCAGGAGAGAGGCCCAAGCAAGACGCGCCCCGAGGAGCGTCTTGCCACATGTCAGCACTCGGTCTGACTGAGCGCCTCCAGGAGAGAGGCCCAAGCAAGGAGCGCCCCGAGGAGCGTCTTGCCACATGTCAACAATGGGTCTGACTGAGGGCCTCCAGGAGAGAGGCCCAAGCAAGACGCGCCCCGAGGAGCGTCTTGCCACATGTCACTACTCGGTCTGATTGAGCGCCTCCAGGAGAGAGGTCCAAGCAAGACGCGCCCCGAGGAGAGTCTTGCCACATGTCAACACTGGGTCTGACAGAGGGCACCCAGGAGAGAGGCCCAAGCAATACGCGCCCCGAGGAGCGTCTTGCCACATGTCAACAATGGGTCTGACTGAGGGGCTCCAGGAGAGAAGCCAAAGCAAGACGCGCCCCGAGGAGCTTCTTTCCACATGTCAACAATGGGTCTTACTGAGGGCCTCCATGAGAGAAGCCCAAGCAAGACGCGCCCCGAGGAGTGTCTTGCCACATGTCAACACTGTGTCTGACTGAGCGCCTCCAGGAGAGAGGCCCAAGCAAGACGCACCCCGAGGAGTGTCTTGCCACATGTCAACACTGTGTCTGACTGAGCGCCTCCAGGAGAGAGGCCCAAGCAAGACGCACCCCGAGGAGCGTCTTGCCACGTGTCAACACTGGGTCTGACTTAGCGCCTCCAGGAGAGAGGCCCAAGCAAGATGCGCCCCGAGGAGCTTCTTTCCACATGTCAACAATGGGTCTTACTGAGGGCCTCCATGAGAGAAGCCCAAGCAAGACGCGCCCCGAGGAGTGTCTTGCCACATGTCAACACTGTGTCTGACTGAGCGCCTCCAGGAGAGAGGCCCAAGCAAGACGCGCCCCGAGGAGCGTCTTGCCACGTGTCAACACTGGGTCTGACTTAGCGCCTCCAGGAGAGAGGCCCAAGCAAGATGCGCCCCGAGGAGCGTCTTGCCACGTGTCACCACTGGGTCTGACTGAGCTCCTCCAGGAGAGAGGCCCAAGCAAGACGCGCCCCGAGGAGCGTCTTGCCACATGTCAGCACTCGGTCTGACTGAGCGCCTCCAGGAGAGAGGCCCAAGCAAGGAGCGCCCCGAGGAGCGTCTTGCCACATGTCAACAATGGGTCTGACTGAGGGCCTCCAGGAGAGAGGCCCAAGCAAGACGCGCCCCGAGGAGCGTCTTGCCACATGTCACTACTCGGTCTGATTGAGCGCCTCCAGGAGAGAGGTCCAAGCAAGACGCGCCCCGAGGAGAGTCTTGCCACATGTCAACACTGGGTCTGACAGAGGGCACCCAGGAGAGAGGCCCAAGCAATACGCGCCCCGAGGAGCGTCTTGCCACATGTCAACAATGGGTCTGACTGAGGGGCTCCAGGAGAGAAGCCAAAGCAAGACGCGCCCCGAGGAGCTTCTTTCCACATGTCAACAATGGGTCTTACTGAGGGCCTCCATGAGAGAAGCCCAAGCAAGACGCGCCCCGAGGAGTGTCTTGCCACATGTCAACACTGTGTCTGACTGAGCGCCTCCAGGAGAGAGGCCCAAGCAAGACGCACCCCGAGGAGCGTCTTGCCACGTGTCAACACTGGGTCTGACTTAGCGCCTCCAGGAGAGAGGCCCAAGCAAGATGCGCCCCGAGGAGCGTCTTGCCACATGTCACCACTGGGTCTGACTGAGCTCCTCCAGGAGAGAGGCCCAAGCAAGACGCGCCCAGAGGAGCGTCTTGCCACGTGTCACCACTGGGTCTGATTGAGCACCTCCAGGAGAGAGACCCCAGCAAGACGCGCCCCGAGGAGCGTCTTGCCTTATGTCAGCACTCGGTCTGACTGAGCGCCTCCAGGAGAGAGGCCGAAGCAAGACGCGCCCCGAGGAGCGTCTTGCCACATGTCACTACTCGGTCTAACTGAGCGCCTCCAGGAGAGAGGTCCAAGCAAGACGCGCCCCGAGGAGCGTCTTGCCAAATGTTACTACTCGGTCTGACTGAGCGCCTCCAGGAGGGAGGTCCAAGCAAGACGCGCCCCGAGGAGCGTCTTGCCACATGTCACTACTCGGTCTGACTGAGCGCCTCCAGGAGAGAGGCCCAAGCAAGACTTGCCCCGAGGAGCGTCTTGCCACATGTCAACAATGGGTCTGACTGAGGGTCTCCAGGAGAGAGGCCCAAGCAAGACATGCCCCGAGGAGCGCCTTGACATATGTCAACACTGGGTCGGACTGAGGGCCTCCATGAGAGAAGCCCAAGCAAGACGCGCCCCGAGGAGAGTCTTGCCACATGTCAACACTCGGTCTGACAGAGGGCATTCAGGAGAGAGGCCGAAGCAATACGCGCCCCGAGGAGCGTCTTGCCACATGTCACCACTGGGTCTTAATGAGCGCCTCCAGGAGAGAGGCCCAACCAAGACGCGCCCCGAGGAGTGTCTTGCCACATGCCAACACTGGGTCTGACTGAGCGCCTCCAGGAGAGAGGCCCAAGCAAGACGCGCCACGAGGAGCGTCTTGCCACGTGTCAACACTGGGTCTGACTGAGCGCTTCCAGGAGAGAGGCCCAAGCAAGATGTGCCCCGAGGAGCGTCTTTCCACGTGTCACCACTGTGTCTGACTGAGCGCCTCCAGGAGAGAGGCCCAAGCAAGACGCGCCCCGTGGAGCGTCTTGCCACATGTCAACACTGGGTCTGACTGAGCGCCTCCAGGAGAGAGGCCCAAGCAAGACGCGCCCCAATGAGCATCTTGCCACATGTCAACACTGGGTCTGACTGAGCGCCTCCAGGAGAGAGGCCCAAGCAAGACGCGCCCCGAGGAGCATCTTGCCACATGTCAGCACTGGGTCTGACTGAGCGCCTCCAGGAGAGAGGCCCCAGCAAGACGCGCCCCGAGGAGCGTCTTGCCTTATGTCAGCACTGGGTCTGACTGAGCGCCTCCAAGAGAGAGGCCCAAGCAAGACGCGCCCCGAGGAGCGTCTTGCCACATGTCAACACTGGGTCTGTCTGAGGGCCTCCATGAGAGAGGCCCAAGCAAGATGCGCCCGGAGGAGCGTCTTGCCACATGTCAACACTGGGTCTGACAGAGGGCCTCCAGGAGAGAGGCCTAAGCAAGACGCACCCCGAGGAGCGTCTTGCCACATGTCACCTCTGGTTCTGACTGAGCGCCTCCAGGAGAGAGGCCCAAGCAAGACGTGCCCCGAGGAGCCTCTTGTCACATGTCAACACTGGGTCTGTCTGAGCGCCTCCAGGAGAGAAGCCCAAGCAAGACGCGCCCCGAGGAGCGTCTTGCCACATGTCAACAATGGGTCTGACTGAGGGCCTCCAGGAGAGAAGCCCAAGCAAGACGCGCCCCGAGGAGTGTCTTGCCACATGTCACCACTGGGTCTGACTGAGCGCCTCCAGGAGAGAGGCCCAAGCAAGACGCGCCCCGAGGAGCGTCAGGCCACATGTCACTACTCAGTCTGACTGAGCGCCTCCAGGAGAGAGGCCCAAGCAAGACTTGCCCCGAGGAGCGTCTTGCCACATGTCAACAATGGGTCTGACTGAGGGTCTCCAGGAGAGAAGCCCAAGCAAGACGCGCCCAGAGGAGCGTCTTGCCACATGTCAACACTGGGTCTGACTGAGCGCCTCCAGTAGAGAGGCCCAAGCAAGACACGCCCCGAGGAGCGTCTTGACATATGTCAACACTGGGTCGGACTGAGGGCCTCCACGAGAGAAGCCCAAGCAAGACGCGCCCCGAGGAGAGTCTTGCCACATGTCAACACTCGGTCTGACAGAGGGCATTCAGGAGAGAGGCCGAAGCAATACGCGCCCCGAGGAGCGTCTTGCCACATGTCACCACTGGGTCTGACTGAGCGCCTCCAGGAGAGAGGCCCAAGCAAGACGCGCCCCGAGGAGCATCAGGCCACATGTCACTACTCGGTCTGACTGAGCGCCTCCAGGAGAGAGGCCCAAGCAAGACTTGCCCCGAGGAGCGTCTTGCCACATGTCAACAAAGGGTCTGACTGAGGGTCTCCAGGAGAGAAGCCCAAGCAAGACGCGCCCAGAGGAGCGTCTTGCCACATGTCAACACTGGGTCTGACTGAGCGCCTCCAGTAGAGAGGCCCAAGCAAGACAAGCCCCGAGGAGCGTCTTGACATATGTCAACACTGGGTCGGACTGAGGGCCTCCATGAGAGAAGCCCAAGCAAGACGCGCCCCGAGGAGAGTCTTGCCACATGTCAACACTCGGTCTGACAGAGGGCATTCAGGAGAGAGGCCGAAGCAATACGCGCCCGAGGAGCGTCTTGCCACATGTCACCACTGGGTCTGAATGAGCGCCTCCAGGAGAGAGGCCCAACCAAGACGCGCCCCAAGGAGTGTCTTGCCACATGCCAACACTGGGTCTGACTGAGCGCCTCCAGGAGAGAGGCCCAAGCAAGATGCACCACGAGGAGCGTCTTGCCACGTGTCAACACTGGGTCTGACTGAGCGCCTCCAGGAGAGAGGCCCAAGCAAGATGTGCCCCGAGGAGCGTCTTTCCACATGTCACCACTGGGTCTGACTGAGCGCCTCCAGGAGAGACGCCCAAGCAAGACGCGCCCCGAGGAGCGTCTTGCCACATGTCAACACTGGGTCTGACTGAGCGCCTCCAGGAGAGAGGCCCAAGCAAGACACGCCCCGAGGAGCGTCTTGCCACATGTCAACACTGGGTCTGACTGAGCGCCTCCAGGAGAGAGGCCCAAGCAAGACGCGCCCCGAGGAGCGTATTGCCACATGTCAGCACTGGGTCTGACTGAGCGCCTCCAGGAGAGAGGCCCCAGCAAGACGCGCCCCGAGGAGCGTCTTGCCTTATGTCAGCACTCGGTCTGACTGAGCGCCTCCAGGAGAGAGGCCCAAGCAAGACGCGCCCCGAGGAGCGTCTTGCCACATGTCAACAATGGGTCTGACTGAGGGCCTCCAGGAGAGAGGCCCAAGCAAGATGCGCCCGGAGGACCGTCTTGCCACATGTCAACACTGGGTCTGACAGAGCGCCTCCAGGAGAGAGGCCCAAGCAAGACGCGCCCCGAGGAGCGTCTTGCCACATGTCAGCACTCGGTCTGACTGAGCGCCTCCAGGAGAGAGGCCCAAGCAAGAAGCGCCCCGAGGAGCGTCTTGCCACATGTCAACAATGGGTCTGACTGAGGGCCTCCAGGAGAGAGGCCCAAGCAAGACGCGCCCCGAGGAGCGTCTTGCCACATGTCACTACTCGGTCTGAATGAGCGCCTCCAGGAGAGAGGTCCAAGCAAGACGCGCCCCGAGGAGAGTCTTGCCACATGTCAACACTGGGTCTGACAGAGGGCACCCAGTAGAGAGGCCCAAGCAATACGCGCCCCGAGGAGCGTCTTGCCACATGTCAACAATGGGTCTGACTGAGGGGCTCCAGGAGAGAAGCCAAAGCAAGACGCGCCCCGAGGAGCTTCTTTCCACATGTCAACAATGGGTCTTACTGAGGGCCTCCATGAGAGAAGCCCAAGCAAGACGCGCCCCGAGGAGTGTCTTGCCACATGTCAACACTGTGTCTGACTGAGCGCCTCCAGGAGAGAGGCCCAAGCAAGACGCACCCCGAGGAGCGTCTTGCCACGTGTCAACACTGGGTCTGACTTAGCGCCTCCAGGAGAGAGGCCCAAGCAAGATGCGCCCCGAGGAGCGTCTTGCCACATGTCACCACTGGGTCTGACTGAGCTCCTCCAGGAGAGAGGCCCAAGCAAGACGCGCCCAGAGGAGCGTCTTGCCACGTGTCACCACTGGGTCTGATTGAGCACCTCCAGGAGAGAGACCCCAGCAAGACGCGCCCCGAGGAGCGTCTTGCCTTATGTCAGCACTCGGTCTGACTGAGCGCCTCCAGGAGAGAGGCCGAAGCAAGACGCGCCCCGAGGAGCGTCTTGCCACATGTCACTACTCGGTCTAACTGAGCGCCTCCAGGAGAGAGGTCCAAGCAAGACGCGCCCCGAGGAGCGTCTTGCCAAATGTTACTACTCGGTCTGACTGAGCGCCTCCAGGAGGGAGGTCCAAGCAAGACGCGCCCCGAGGAGCGTCTTGCCAGATGTCACTACTCGGTCTGACTGAGCGCCTCCAGGAGAGAGGCCCAAGCAAGACTTGCCCCGAGGAGCGTCTTGCCACATGTCAACAATGGGTCTGACTGAGGGTCTCCAGGAGAGAGGCCCAAGCAAGACATGCCCCGAGGAGCGCCTTGACATATGTCAACACTGGGTCGGACTGAGGGCCTCCATGAGAGAAGCCCAAGCAAGACGCGCCCCGAGGAGAGTCTTGCCACATGTCAACACTCGGTCTGACAGAGGGCATTCAGGAGAGAGGCCGAAGCAATACGCGCCCCGAGGAGCGTCTTGCCACATGTCACCACTGGGTCTTAATGAGCGCCTCCAGGAGAGAGGCCCAACCAAGACGCGCCCCGAGGAGTGTCTTGCCACATGCCAACACTGGGTCTGACTGAGCGCCTCCAGGAGAGAGGCCCAAGCAAGACGCGCCACGAGGAGCGTCTTGCCACGTGTCAACACTGGGTCTGACTGAGCGCCTCCAGGAGAGAGGCCCAAGCAAGATGTGCCCCGAGGAGCGTCTTTCCACGTGTCACCACTGTGTCTGACTGAGCGCCTCCAGGAGAGAGGCCCAAGCAAGACGCGCCCCGTGGAGCGTCTTGCCACATGTCAACACTGGGTCTGACTGAGCGCCTCCAGGAGAGAGGCCCAAGCAAGACGCGCCCCAATGAGCATCTTGCCACATGTCAACACTGGGTCTGACTGAGCGCCTCCAGGAGAGAGGCCCAAGCAAGACGCGCCCCGAGGAGCGTCTTGCCACATGTCAGCACTGGGTCTGACTGAGCGCCTCCAGGAGAGAGGCCCCAGCAAGACGCGCCCCGAGGAGCGTCTTGCCTTATGTCAGCACTGGGTCTGACTGAGCGCCTCCAAGAGAGAGGCCCAAGCAAGACGCGCCCCGAGGAGCGTCTTGCCACATGTCAACACTGGGTCTGTCTGAGGGCCTCCATGAGAGAGGCCCAAGCAAGATGCGCCCGGAGGAGCGTCTTGCCACATGTCAACACTGGGTCTGACAGAGGGCCTCCAGGAGAGAGGCCCAAGCAAGACGCACCCCGAGGAGCGTCTTGCCACATGTCACCTCTGGTTCTGACTGAGCGCCTCCAGGAGAGAGGCCCAAGCAAGACGTGCCCCGAGGAGCCTCTTGTCACATGTCAACACTGGGTCTGTCTGAGCGCCTCCAGGAGAGAAGCCCAAGCAAGACGCGCCCCGAGGAGCGTCTTGCCACATGTCAACAATGGGTCTGACTGAGGGCCTCCAGGAGAGAAGCCCAAGCAAGATGCGCCCGGAGGACCGTCTTGCCACATGTCAACACTGGGTCTGACAGAGCGCCTCCAGGAGAGAGGCCCAAGCAAGACGCGCCCCGAGGAGCGTCTTGCCACATGTCAGCACTCGGTCTGACTGAGCGCCTCCAGGAGAGAGGCCCAAGCAAGAAGCGCCCCGAGGAGCGTCTTGCCACATGTCAACAATGGGTCTGACTGAGGGCCTCCAGGAGAGAGGCCCAAGCAAGACGCGCCCCGAGGAGCGTCTTGCCACATGTCACTACTCGGTCTGAATGAGCGCCTCCAGGAGAGAGGTCCAAGCAAGACGCGCCCCGAGGAGAGTCTTGCCACATGTCAACACTGGGTCTGACAGAGGGCACCCAGTAGAGAGGCCCAAGCAATACGCGCCCCGAGGAGCGTCTTGCCACATGTCAACAATGGGTCTGACTGAGGGGCTCCAGGAGAGAAGCCAAAGCAAGACGCGCCCCGAGGAGCTTCTTTCCACATGTCAACAATGGGTCTTACTGAGGGCCTCCATGAGAGAAGCCCAAGCAAGACGCGCCCCGAGGAGTGTCTTGCCACATGTCAACACTGTGTCTGACTGAGCGCCTCCAGGAGAGAGGCCCAAGCAAGACGCACCCCGAGGAGCGTCTTGCCACGTGTCAACACTGGGTCTGACTTAGCGCCTCCAGGAGAGAGGCCCAAGCAAGATGCGCCCCGAGGAGCGTCTTGCCACATGTCACCACTGGGTCTGACTGAGCTCCTCCAGGAGAGAGGCCCAAGCAAGACGCGCCCAGAGGAGCGTCTTGCCACGTGTCACCACTGGGTCTGATTGAGCACCTCCAGGAGAGAGACCCCAGCAAGACGCGCCCCGAGGAGCGTCTTGCCTTATGTCAGCACTCGGTCTGACTGAGCGCCTCCAGGAGAGAGGCCGAAGCAAGACGCGCCCCGAGGAGCGTCTTGCCACATGTCACTACTCGGTCTAACTGAGCGCCTCCAGGAGAGAGGTCCAAGCAAGACGCGCCCCGAGGAGCGTCTTGCCAAATGTTACTACTCGGTCTGACTGAGCGCCTCCAGGAGGGAGGTCCAAGCAAGACGCGCCCCGAGGAGCGTCTTGCCACATGTCACTACTCGGTCTGACTGAGCGCCTCCAGGAGAGAGGCCCAAGCAAGACTTGCCCCGAGGAGCGTCTTGCCACATGTCAACAATGGGTCTGACTGAGGGTCTCCAGGAGAGAGGCCCAAGCAAGACATGCCCCGAGGAGCGCCTTGACATATGTCAACACTGGGTCGGACTGAGGGCCTCCATGAGAGAAGCCCAAGCAAGACGCGCCCCGAGGAGAGTCTTGCCACATGTCAACACTCGGTCTGACAGAGGGCATTCAGGAGAGAGGCCGAAGCAATACGCGCCCCGAGGAGCGTCTTGCCACATGTCACCACTGGGTCTTAATGAGCGCCTCCAGGAGAGAGGCCCAACCAAGACGCGCCCCGAGGAGTGTCTTGCCACATGCCAACACTGGGTCTGACTGAGCGCCTCCAGGAGAGAGGCCCAAGCAAGACGCGCCACGAGGAGCGTCTTGCCACGTGTCAACACTGGGTCTGACTGAGCGCCTCCAGGAGAGAGGCCCAAGCAAGATGTGCCCCGAGGAGCGTCTTTCCACGTGTCACCACTGTGTCTGACTGAGCGCCTCCAGGAGAGAGGCCCAAGCAAGACGCGCCCCGTGGAGCGTCTTGCCACATGTCAGCACTGGGTCTGACTGAGCGCCTCCAGGAGAGAGGCCCCAGCAAGACGCGCCCCGAGGAGCGTCTTGCCTTATGTCAGCACTGGGTCTGACTGAGCGCCTCCAAGAGAGAGGCCCAAGCAAGACGCGCCCCGAGGAGCGTCTTGCCACATGTCAACACTGGGTCTGTCTGAGGGCCTCCATGAGAGAGGCCCAAGCAAGATGCGCCCGGAGGAGCGTCTTGCCACATGTCAACACTGGGTCTGACAGAGGGCCTCCAGGAGAGAGGCCCAAGCAAGACGCACCCCGAGGAGCGTCTTGCCACATGTCACCTCTGGTTCTGACTGAGCGCCTCCAGGAGAGAGGCCCAAGCAAGACGTGCCCCGAGGAGCCTCTTGTCACATGTCAACACTGGGTCTGTCTGAGCGCCTCCAGGAGAGAAGCCCAAGCAAGACGCGCCCCGAGGAGCGTCTTGCCACATGTCAACAATGGGTCTGACTGAGGGCCTCCAGGAGAGAAGCCCAAGCAAGACGCGCCCCGAGGAGTGTCTTGCCACATGTCACCACTGGGTCTGACTGAGCGCCTCCAGGAGAGAGGCCCAAGCAAGACGCGCCCCGAGGAGCGTCAGGCCACATGTCACTACTCAGTCTGACTGAGCGCCTCCAGGAGAGAGGCCCAAGCAAGACTTGCCCCGAGGAGCGTCTTTCCACATGTCAACAATGGGTCTGACTGAGGGTCTCCAGGAGAGAAGCCCAAGCAAGACGCGCCCAGAGGAGCGTCTTGCCACATGTCAACACTGGGTCTGACTGAGCGCCTCCAGTAGAGAGGCCCAAGCAAGACACGCCCCGAGGAGCGTCTTGACATATGTCAACACTGGGTCGGACTGAGGGCCTCCACGAGAGAAGCCCAAGCAAGACGCGCCCCGAGGAGAGTCTTGCCACATGTCAACACTCGGTCTGACAGAGGGCATTCAGGAGAGAGGCCGAAGCAATACGCGCCCCGAGGAGCGTCTTGCCACATGTCACCACTGGGTCTGACTGAGCGCCTCCAGGAGAGAGGCCCAAGCAAGACGCGCCCCGAGGAGCATCAGGCCACATGTCACTACTCGGTCTGACTGAGCGCCTCCAGGAGAGAGGCCCAAGCAAGACTTGCCCCGAGGAGCGTCTTGCCACATGTCAACAATGGGTCTGACTGAGGGTCTCCAGGAGAGAAGCCCAAGCAAGACGCGCCCAGAGGAGCGTCTTGCCACATGTCAACACTGGGTCTGACTGAGCGCCTCCAGTAGAGAGGCCCAAGCAAGACAAGCCCCGAGGAGCGTCTTGACATATGTCAACACTGGGTCGGACTGAGGGCCTCCAGGAGAGAGGCCCAAGCAAGACGCGCCCCGAGGAGCGTATTGCCACATGTCAGCACTGGGTCTGACTGAGCGCCTCCAGGAGAGAGGCCCCAGCAAGATGCGCCCCGAGGAGTGTCTTGCCTTATGTCAGCACTCGGTCTGACTGAGCGCCTCCAGGAGAGAGGCCCAAGCAAGACGCGCCCCGAGGAGCGTCTTGCCACATGTCAACAATGGGTCTGACTGAGGGCCTCCAGGAGAGAGGCCCAAGCAAGATGCGCCCGGAGGAGCGTCTTGCCACATGTCAACACTGGGTCTGACAGAGCGCCTCCAGGAAAGAGGCCCAAGCAAGACGTGCCCCGAGGAGCCTCTTGTCACATGTCAACACTGGGTCTGTCTGAGCGCCTCCAGGAGAGAAGCCCAAGCAAGACGCGCCCCGAGGAGCGTCTTGCCACATGTCAACAATGGGTCTGACTGAGGGCCTCCAGGAGAGAAGCCCAAGCAAGACGCGCCCCGAGGAGCGTCTTGACACATGTCAAGACTGGGTCTGACAGAGGGCCTCCAGGAGAGAGGCCCAAGCAAGACGCGCCCAGAGGAGTGTCTTGCCACATGTCACCACTTGGTCTGACTGAGCGCCTCCAGGAGAGAGGCCCAAGCAAGACGCGCCCCGAGGAGCGTCTTGACACATGTCAACACTGGGTCTGACTGAGCGCCTCCAGGAGAGAGGCCCAAGCAAGACGCGCCCCGAGGAGCGTCTTGCCACATGTCAGCACTGGGTCTGACTGAGCGCCTCCAGGAGAGAGGCCCCAGCAAGACGCGCCCCGAGGAGCGTCTTGCCTTATGTCAGCACTGGGTCTGTCTGAGCGCCTCCAGGAGAGAGGCCCAAGCAAGACGCGCCCCGAGGAGCGTCTTGCCACATGTCAACAATGGGTCTGACTGAGGGCCTCCAGGAGAGAGGCCCAAGCAAGACGCGCCCCGAGGAGCGTCTTGCCACATGTCACCTCTGGTTCTGACTGAGCGCCTCCAGGAGAGAGGCCCAAGCAAGACGTGCCCCGAGGAGCCTCTTGTCACATGTCAACACTGGGTCTGTCTGAGCGCCTCCAGGAGAGAAGCCCAAGCAAGATGCGCCCCGAGGAGCGTCTTGCCACATGTCAACAATGGGTCTGACTGAGGGCCTCCAGGAGAGAAGCCCAAGCAAGACGCGCCCCGAGGAGCGTCTTGACACATGTCAACACTGGGTCTGACAGAGGGCCTCCAGGAGAGAGGCCCAAGCAAGACACGCCCAGAGGAGTGTCTTGCCACATGTCACCACTGGGTCTGACTGAGCGCCTCCAGGAGAGAGGCCCAAGCAAGACGCGCCCCGAGGAGCGTCAGGCCACATGTCACTACTCAGTCTGACTGAGCGCCTCCAGGAGAGAGGCCCAAGCAAGACTTGCCCCGAGGAGCGTCTTGCCACATGTCAACAATGGGTCTGACTGAGGGTCTCCAGGAGAGAAGCCCAAGCAAGACGCGCCCAGAGGAGCGTCTTGCCACATGTCAACACTGGGTCTGACTGAGGGCCTCCACGAGAGAAGCCCAAGCAAGACGCGCCCCGAGGAGAGTCTTGCCACATGTCAACACTCGGTCTGACAGAGGGCATTCAGGAGAGAGGCCGAAGCAATACGCGCCCCGAGGAGCGTCTTGCCACATGTCACCACTGGGTCTGACTGAGCGCCTCCAGGAGAGAGGCCCAAGCAAGACCCGCCCCGAGGAGCGTCAGGCCACATGTCACTACTCGGTCTGACTGAGCGCCTCCAGGAGAGAGTCCCAAGCAAGACTTGCCCCGAGGAGCGTCTTGCCACATGTCAACAATGGGTCTGACTGAGGGTCTCCAGGAGAGAAGCCCAAGCAAGACGCGCCCAGAGGAGCGTCTTGCCACATGTCAACACTGGGTCTGACTGAGCGCCTCCAGTAGAGAGGCCCAAGCAAGACAAGCCCCGAGGAGCGTCTTGACATATGTCAACACTGGGTCGGACTGAGGGCCTCCATGAGAGAAGCCCAAGCAAGACGCGCCCCGAGGAGAGTCTTGCCACATGTCAACACTCGGTCTGACAGAGGGCATTCAGGAGAGAGGCCGAAGCAATACGCGCCCCGAGGAGCGTCTTGCCACATGTCACCACTGGGTCTGAATGAGCGCCTCCAGGAGAGAGGCCCAACCAAGACGCGCCCCGAGGAGTGTCTTGCCACATGCCAACACTGGGTCTGACTGAGCGCCTCCAGGAGAGAGGCCCAAGCAAGACGCGCCACAAGGAGCGTCTTGCCACGTGTCAACACTGGGTCTGACTGAGCGCCTCCAGGAGAGAGGCCCAAGCAAGATGTGCCCCGAGGAGCGTCTTTCCACGTGTCACCACTGGGTCTGACTGAGCTCCTCCAGGAAAGAGGCCCAAGCAAGACACTCCCCGAGGAGCGTCTTGCCACATGTCAACACTGGGTCTGACTGAGCGCCTCCAGGAGAGAGGCCCAAGCAAGACACGCCCCGAGGAGCGTCTTGCCACATGTCAACACTGGGTCTGACTGAGCGCCTCCAGGAGAGAGGCCCAAGCAAGACGCGCCCCGAGGAGCGTCTTGCCACATGTCAGCACTGGGTCTGACTGAGCGCCTCCAGGAGAGAGGCCCCAGCAAGACGCGCCCCGAGGAGCGTCTTGCCTTATGTCAGCACTGGGTCTGACTGAGCGCCTCCAGGAGAGATGCCCCAGCAAGACGCGCCCCGAGGAGCGTCTTGCCTTATGTCAGCACTGGGTCTGACAGAGGGCCTCCAGGAGAGAGGCCCAAGCAAGACGCGCCCAGAGGAGTGTCTTGTCACATGTCACCACTGGGTCTGACTGAGCGCCTCCAGGAGAGAGGCCCAAGCAAGACGCGCCCCGAGGAGCGTCAGGCCACATGTCACTACTCAGTCTGACTGAGCGCCTCCAGGAGAGAGGCCCAAGCAAGACTTGCCCCGAGGAGCGTCTTGCCACATGTCAACAATGGGTCTGACTGAGGGTCTCCAGGAGAGAAGCCCAAGCAAGACGCGCCCAGAGGAGCGTCTTGCCACATGTCAACACTGGGTCTGACTGAGCGCCTCCAGTAGAGAGGCCCAAGCAAGACACGCCCCGAGGAGCGTCTTGACATATGTCAACACTGGGTCGGACTGAGGGCCTCCACGAGAGAAGCCCAAGCAAGACGCGCCCCGAGGAGAGTCTTGCCACATGTCAACACTCGGTCTGACAGAGGGCATTCAGAAGAAAGGCCGAAGCAATACGCGCCCCGAGGAGCGTCTTGCCACATGTCACCACTGGGTCTGACTGAGCGCCTCCAGGAGAGAGGCCCAAGCAAGACGCGCCCCGAGGAGCGTCAGGCCACATGTCACTACTCGGTCTGACTGAGCGCCTCCAGGAGAGAGGCCCAAGCAAGACTTGACCCGAGGAGCGTCTTGCCACATGTCAACAATGGGTCTGACTGAGGGTCTCCAGGAGAGAAGCCCAAGCAAGACGCGCCCAGAGGAGCGTCTTGCCACATGTCAACACTGGGTCTGACTGAGCGCCTCCAGTAGAGAGGCCCAAGCAAGACAAGCCCCGAGGAGCGTCTTGACATATGTCAACACTGGGTCGGACTGAGGGCCTCCATGAGAGAACCCCAAGCAAGACGCGCCCCGAGGAGAGTCTTGCCACATGTCAACACTCGGTCTGACAGAGGGCATTCAGGAGAGAGGCCGAAGCAATACGCGCCCTGAGGAGCGTCTTGCCACATGTCACCACTGGGTCTGAATGAGCGCCTCCAGGAGAGAGGCCCAACCAAGACGCGCCCCGAGGAGTGTCTTGCCACATGCCAACACTGGGTCTGACTGAGCGCCTCCAGGAGAGAGGCCCAAGCAAGACGCGCCACGAGGAGCGTCTTGCCACGTTTCAACACTGGGTCTGACTGAGCGCCTCCAGGAGAGAGGCCCAAGCAAGATGTGCCCCAAGGAGCGTCTTGCCTTATGTCAGCACTCGGTCTGACTGAGCGCCTCCAGGAGAGAGGCCCAAGCAAGACGCGCCCCGAGGAGCGTCTTGCCACATGTCAACAATGGGTCTGACTGAGGGCCTCCAGGAGAGAGGCCCAAGCAAGATGCGCCCGGAGGAGCGTTTTGCCAAATGTCAACACTGGGTCTGACAGAGCGCCTCCAGGAGAGAGGCCCAAGCAAGACGTGCCCCGAGGAGCCTCTTGTCACATGTCAACACTGGGTCTGTCTGAGCGCCTCCAGGAGAGAAGCCCAAGCAAGACGCGCCCCGAGGAGCGTCTTGCCACATGTCAACAATGGATCTGACTGAGGGCCTCCAGGAGAGAAGCCCAAGCAAGACGCGCCCCGAGGAGCGTCTTGACACATGTCAACAATGGGTCTGACAGAGGGCCTCCAGGAGAGAGGCCCAAGCAAGACGCGCCCAGAGGAGTGTCTTGCCACATGTCACCACTGGGTCTGACTGAGCGCCTCCAGGAGAGTGGCCAAAGCAAGACGCGCCCCGAGGAGCGTCAGGCCACATGTCACTACTCAGTCTGACTGAGCGCCTCCAGGAGAGAGGCCCAAGCAAGACGCGCCCCGAGGAGCGTCTTGCCACATGTCAGCACTGGGTCTGACTGAGCGCCTCCAGGAGAGAGGCCCCAGCAAGACGCGCCCCGAGGAGCGTCTTGCCTTATGTCAGCACTCGGTCTGACTGAGCGCCTCCAGGAGAAAGGCCCAAGCAAGACGCGCCCTGAGGAGCGTCTTGCCACATGTCAACAATGGGTCTGACTGAGGGCCTCCAGGAGAGAGGCCCAAGCAAGACGCGCCCCGAGGAGCGTCTTGCCACATGTCAACACTGGGTCTGACTGAGCGCCTCCAGGAGAGAGGCCCAAGCAAGACGCGCCCCGAGGAGCGTCTTGCCACATGTCAGCACTGGGTCTGACTGAGCGCCTCCAGGAGAGAGGCCCCAGCAAGACGCACCCCGAGGAGCGTCTTGCCTTATGTCAGCACTGGGTCTGACTGAGCGCCTCCAGGAGAGAGGCACAAGCAAGACGCGCCCCGAGGAGCGTCTTGCCACATGTCAACAATGGGTCTGACTGAGGGCCTCCAGGAGAGAGGCCCAAGCAAGATGCGCCCGGAGGAGCGTCTTGCCACATGTCAACACTGTGTCTGACAGAGGGCCTCCAGGAGAGAGGCCCAAGCAAGACGCGCCCCGAGGAGCGTCTTGCCACATGTCACCTCTGGTTCTGACTGAGCGCCTCCAGGAGAGAGGCCCAAGGAAGACGTGCCCCGAGGAGCCTCTTGTCACATGTCAACACTGGGTCTGTCTGAGCGCCTCCAGGAGAGAAGCCCAAGCAAGACGCGCCCCGAGGAGCGTCTTGCCACATGTCAACAATGGGTCTGACTGAGGGCCTCCAGGAGAGAAGCCCAAGCAAGACGCGCCCCGAGGAGCGTCTTGACACATGTCAACACTGGGTCTGACAGAGGGCCTCCAGGAGAGAGGCCCAAGCAAGACGCGCCCAGAGGAGTGTCTTGCCACATGTCACCACTGGGTCTGACTGAGCGCCTCCAGGAGAGAGGCCCAAGCAAGACGCGCCCCGAGGAGCGTCAGGCCACATGTCACTACTCAGTCTGACTGAGCGCCTCCAGGAGAGAGGCCCAAGCAAGACTTGCCCCGAGGAGCGTCTTGCCACATGTCAACAATGGGTCTGACTGAGGGTCTCCAGGAGAGAAGCCCAAGCAAGACGCGCCCAGAGGAGCGTCTTGCCACATGTCAACAATGGGTCTGACTGAGCGCCTCCAGTAGAGAGGCCCAAGCAAGACACGCCCCGAGGAGCGTCTTGACATATGTCAACACTGGGTCGGACTGAGGGCCTCCAGGAGAGAGGCCCAAGCAAGACGCGCCCCGAGGAGCGTCTTGCCACATGTCAAAAATGGGTCTGACTGAGGGCCTCCAGGAGAGAGGCCCAAGCAAGATGCGCCCGGAGGAGCGTCTTGCCACATGTCAACACTGGGTCTGACAGAGGGCCTCCAGGAGAGAGGCCCAAGCAAGACACGCCCCGAGGAGCGTCTTGTCACATGTCAACACTGGGTCTTTCTGAGCGCCTCCAGGAGAGAAGCCCAAGCAAGACGCGCCCCGAGGAGCATCTTGCCACATGTCAACAATGGGTCTGACTGAGGGCCTCCAGGAGAGAGGCCCAAGCAAGATGCGCCCGGAGGAGCGTCTTGCCACATGTCAACACTGGGTCTGACAGAGGGCCTCCAGGAGAGAGGCCCAAGCAAGACGCGCCCCGAGGAGCGTCTTGTCACATGTCAACACTGGGTCTTTCTGAGCGCCTCCAGGAGAGAAGCCCAAGCAAGACGCGCCCCGAGGAGCGTCTTGCCACATGACACCACTTGGTCTGACTGAGCGCCTCCAGGAGAGAGGCCCAAGCAACACGCACCCCGAGGAGCGTCAGGCCACATGTCACTACTCAGTCTGACTGAGCGCCTCCAGGAGAGAGGCCCAAGCAAGACGCGCCCCGAGGAGCGTCTTGCCACATGTCAACAATGGGTCTTACTGAGGGCCTCCAGGAGAGAAGCCCAAGCAAGACGCGCCCCGAGGAGCTTCCTGCCACATGTCAGCACTCGATCTGACTGAGCGCCTCCAGGAGAGAGGCCAAAGCAAGACGCGCCCCGAGGAGCGTCTTGACACATGTCAACACTGGGTCTGACTGAGCGCCTCCAGGAGAGAGGCCCAAGCAAGACGCGCCCCGAGGAGCGTCTTGCCACATGTCAGCACTGGGTCTGACTGAGCGCCTCCAGGAGAGAGGCCCCAGCAAGACGCGCCCCGAGGAGCGTCTTGCCTTATGTCAGCACTGGGTCTGACTGAGCGCCTCCAGGAGAGAGGCCCAAGCAAGACGCGCCCCGAGGAGCGTCTTGCCACATGTCAACAATGGGTCTGACTGAGGGCCTCCAGGAGAGAGGCCCAAGCAAGACGCGCCCCGAGGAGCGTCTTGCCACATGTCACCTCTGGTTCTGACTGAGCGCCTCCAGGAGAGAGGCCCAAGCAAGACGTGCCCCGAGGAGCCTCTTGTCACATGTCAACACTGGGTCTGTCTGAGCGCCTCCAGGAGAGAAGCCCAAGCAAGACGCGCCCCGAGGAGCGTCTTGCCACATGTCAACAATGGGTCTGACTGAGGGCCTCCAGGAGAGAAGCCCAAGCAAGACGCGCCCCGAGGAGCGTCTTGACACATGTCAACACTGGGTCTGACAGAGGGCCTCCAGGAGAGAGGCCCAAGCAAGACACGCCCAGAGGAGTGTCTTGCCACATGTCACCACTGGGTCTGACTGAGCGCCTCCAGGAGAGAGGCCCAAGCAAGACGCGCCCCGAGGAGCGTCAGGCCACATGTCACTACTCAGTCTGACTGAGCGCCTCCAGGAGAGAGGCCCAAGCAAGACTTGCCCCGAGGAGCGTCTTGCCACATGTCAACAATGGGTCTGACTGAGGGTCTCCAGGAGAGAAGCCCAAGCAAGACGCGCCCAGAGGAGCGTCTTGCCACATGTCAACACTGGGTCTGACTGAGCGCCTCCAGTAGAGAGGCCCAAGCAAGACGCGCCCCGAGGAGCGTCTTGCCACATGTCAACAATGGGTCTGACTGAGGGCCTCCAGGAGAGAGGCCCAAGCAAGATGCGCCCGGAGGAGCGTCTTGCCACATGTCAACACTGGGTCTGACAGAGGGCCTCCAGGAGAGAGGCCCAAGCAAGACGCGCCCCGAGGAGCGTCTTGCCACATGTCACCTCTGGTTCTGACTGAGCGCCTCCAGGAGAGAGGCCCAAGGAAGACGTGCCCCGAGGAGCCTCTTGTCACATGTCAACACTGGGTCTGTCTGAGCGCCTCCAGGAGAGAAGCCCAAGCAAGACGCGCCCCGAGGAGCGTCTTGCCACATGTCAACAATGGGTCTGACTGAGGGCCTCCAGGAGAGAAGCCCAAGCAAGACGCGCCCCGAGGAGCGTCTTGACACATGTCAACACTGGGTCTGACAGAGGGCCTCCAGGAGAGAGGCCCAAGCAAGACGCGCCCAGAGGAGTGTCTTGCCACATGTCACCACTGGGTCTGACTGAGCGCCTCCAGGAGAGAGGCCCAAGCAAGACGCGCCCCGAGGAGCGTCAGGCCACATGTCACTACTCAGTCTGACTGAGCGCCTCCAGGAGAGAGGCCCAAGCAAGACTTGCCCCGAGGAGCGTCTTGCCACATGTCAACAATGGGTCTGACTGAGGGTCTCCAGGAGAGAAGCCCAAGCAAGACGCGCCCAGAGGAGCGTCTTGCCACATGTCAACAATGGGTCTGACTGAGCGCCTCCAGTAGAGAGGCCCAAGCAAGACACGCCCCGAGGAGCGTCTTGACATATGTCAACACTGGGTCGGACTGAGGGCCTCCAGGAGAGAGGCCCAAGCAAGACGCGCCCCGAGGAGCGTCTTGCCACATGTCAAAAATGGGTCTGACTGAGGGCCTCCAGGAGAGAGGCCCAAGCAAGATGCGCCCGGAGGAGCGTCTTGCCACATGTCAACACTGGGTCTGACAGAGGGCCTCCAGGAGAGAGGCCCAAGCAAGACACGCCCCGAGGAGCGTCTTGTCACATGTCAACACTGGGTCTTTCTGAGCGCCTCCAGGAGAGAAGCCCAAGCAAGACGCGCCCCGAGGAGCATCTTGCCACATGTCAACAATGGGTCTGACTGAGGGCCTCCAGGAGAGAGGCCCAAGCAAGATGCGCCCGGAGGAGCGTCTTGCCACATGTCAACACTGGGTCTGACAGAGGGCCTCCAGGAGAGAGGCCCAAGCAAGACGCGCCCCGAGGAGCGTCTTGTCACATGTCAACACTGGGTCTTTCTGAGCGCCTCCAGGAGAGAAGCCCAAGCAAGACGCGCCCCGAGGAGCGTCTTGCCACATGACACCACTTGGTCTGACTGAGCGCCTCCAGGAGAGAGGCCCAAGCAACACGCACCCCGAGGAGCGTCAGGCCACATGTCACTACTCAGTCTGACTGAGCGCCTCCAGGAGAGAGGCCCAAGCAAGACGCGCCCCGAGGAGCGTCTTGCCACATGTCAACAATGGGTCTTACTGAGGGCCTCCAGGAGAGAAGCCCAAGCAAGACGCGCCCCGAGGAGCTTCCTGCCACATGTCAGCACTCGATCTGACTGAGCGCCTCCAGGAGAGAGGCCAAAGCAAGACGCGCCCCGAGGAGCGTCTTGACACATGTCAACACTGGGTCTGACTGAGCGCCTCCAGGAGAGAGGCCCAAGCAAGACGCGCCCCGAGGAGCGTCTTGCCACATGTCAGCACTGGGTCTGACTGAGCGCCTCCAGGAGAGAGGCCCCAGCAAGACGCGCCCCGAGGAGCGTCTTGCCTTATGTCAGCACTGGGTCTGACTGAGCGCCTCCAGGAGAGAGGCCCAAGCAAGACGCGCCCCGAGGAGCGTCTTGCCACATGTCAACAATGGGTCTGACTGAGGGCCTCCAGGAGAGAGGCCCAAGCAAGACGCGCCCCGAGGAGCGTCTTGCCACATGTCACCTCTGGTTCTGACTGAGCGCCTCCAGGAGAGAGGCCCAAGCAAGACGTGCCCCGAGGAGCCTCTTGTCACATGTCAACACTGGGTCTGTCTGAGCGCCTCCAGGAGAGAAGCCCAAGCAAGACGCGCCCCGAGGAGCGTCTTGCCACATGTCAACAATGGGTCTGACTGAGGGCCTCCAGGAGAGAAGCCCAAGCAAGACGCGCCCCGAGGAGCGTCTTGACACATGTCAACACTGGGTCTGACAGAGGGCCTCCAGGAGAGAGGCCCAAGCAAGACACGCCCAGAGGAGTGTCTTGCCACATGTCACCACTGGGTCTGACTGAGCGCCTCCAGGAGAGAGGCCCAAGCAAGACGCGCCCCGAGGAGCGTCAGGCCACATGTCACTACTCAGTCTGACTGAGCGCCTCCAGGAGAGAGGCCCAAGCAAGACTTGCCCCGAGGAGCGTCTTGCCACATGTCAACAATGGGTCTGACTGAGGGTCTCCAGGAGAGAAGCCCAAGCAAGACGCGCCCAGAGGAGCGTCTTGCCACATGTCAACACTGGGTCTGACTGAGCGCCTCCAGTAGAGAGGCCCAAGCAAGACACGCCCCGAGGAGCGTCTTGACATATGTCAACACTGGGTCGGACTGAGGGCCTCCACGAGAGAAGCCCAAGCAAGACGCGCCCCGAGGAGAGTCTTGCCACATGTCAACACTCGGTCTGACAGAGGGCATTCAGGAGAGAGGCCGAAGCAATACGCGCCCCGAGGAGCGCCTTGCCACATGTCATCACTGGGTCTGACTGAGCGCCTCCAGGAGAGAGGCCCAAGCAAGACGCGCCCCGAGGAGCGTCAGGCCACATGTCACTACTCGGTCTGACTGAGCGCCTCCAGGAGAGAGGCCCAAGCAAGACTTGCCCCGAGGAGCGTCTTGCCACATGTCAACAATGGGTCTGACTGAGGGTCTCCAGGAGAGAAGCCCAAGCAAGACGCGCCCAGAGGAGCGTCTTGCCACATGTCAACACTGGGTCTGACTGAGCGCCTCCAGTAGAGAGGCCCAAGCAAGACAAGCCCCGAGGAGCGTCTTGACATATGTCAACACTGGGTCGGACTGAGGGCCTCCATGAGAGAAGCCCAAGCAAGACGCGCCCCGAGGAGAGTCTTGCCACATGTCAACACTCGGTCTGACAGAGGGCATTCAGGAGAGAGGCCGAAGCAATACGCGCCCCGAGGAGCGTCTTGCCACATGTCACCACTGGGTCTGAATGAGCGCCTCCAGGAGAGAGGCCCAACCAAGACGCGCCCCGAGGAGTGTCTTGCCACATGCCAACACTGGGTCTGACTGAGCGCCTCCAGGAGAGAGGCCCAAGCAAGACGCGCCACGAGGAGCGTCTTGCCACGTGTCAACACTGGGTCTGACTGAGCGCCTCCAGGAGAGAGGCCCAAGCAAGATGTGCCCCGAGGAGCGTCTTTCCACGTGTCACCACTGGGTCTGACTGAGCTCCTCCAGGAGAGAGGCCCAAGCAAGACGCGCCCCGAGGAGCGTCTTGCCACATGTCAACACTGGGTCTGACTGAGCGCCTCCAGGAGAGAGGCCCAAGCAAGACACGCCCCGAGGAGCGTCTTGCCACATGTCAACACTGGGTCTGACTGAGCGCCTCCAGGAGAGAGGCCCAAGCAAGACGCGCCCCGAGGAGCGTCTTGCCACATGTCAGCACTGGGTCTGACTGAGCGCCTCCAGGAGAGAGGCCCCAGCAAGACGCGCCACGAGGAGCGTCTTGCCTTATGTCAGCACTGGGTCTGACTGAGCGCCTCCAGGAGAGAGGCCCAAGCAAGACGCGCCCCGAGGAGCGTCTTGCCACATGTCAACAATGGGTCTGACTGAGGGCCTCCAGGAGAGAGGCCCAAGCAAGATGCGCCCGGAGGAGCGTCTTGCCACATGTCAACACTGGGTCTGACAGAGGGCCTCCAGGAGAGAGGCCCAAGCAAGACGCGCCCCGAGGAGCGTCTTGCCACATGTCACCTCTGGTTCTGACTGAGCGCCTCCAGGAGAGAGGCCCAAGGAAGACGTGCCCCGAGGAGCCTCTTGTCACATGTCAACACTGGGTCTGTCTGAGCGCCTCCAGGAGAGAAGCCCAAGCAAGACGCGCCCCGAGGAGCGTCTTGCAACATGTCAACAATGGGTCTGACTGAGGGCCTCCAGGAGAGAAGCCCAAGCAAGACGCGCCCCGAGGAGCGTCTTGACACATGTCAACACTGGGTCTGACAGAGGGCCTCCAGGAGAGAGGCCCAAGCAAGACGCGCCCAGAGGAGTGTCTTGCCACATGTCACCACTGGGTCTGACTGAGCGCCTCCAGGAGAGAGGCCCAAGCAAGACGCGCCCCGAGGAGCGTCAGGCCACATGTCACTACTCAGTCTGACTGAGCGCCTCCAGGAGAGAGGCCCAAGCAAGACTTGCCCCGAGGAGCGTCTTGCCACATGTCAACAATGGGTCTGACTGAGGGTCTCCAGGAGAGAAGCCCAAGCAAGACGCGCCCAGAGGAGCGTCTTGCCACATGTCAACAATGGGTCTGACTGAGCGCCTCCAGTAGAGAGGCCCAAGCAAGACACGCCCCGAGGAGCGTCTTGACATATGTCAACACTGGGTCGGACTGAGGGCCTCCACGAGAGAAGCCCAAGCAAGACGCGCCCCGAGGAGAGTCTTGCCACATGTCAACACTCGGTCTGACAGAGGGGATTCAGGAGAGAGGCCGAAGCAATACGCGCCCCGAGGAGCGTCTTGCCACATGTCACCACTGGGTCTGACTGAGCTCCTCCAGGAGAGAGGCCCAAGCAAGACGCGCCCCGAGGAGCGTCAGGCCACATGTCACTACTCGGTCTGACTGAGCGCCTCCAGGAGAGAGGCCCAAGCAAGACTTGCCCCGAGGAGCGTCTTGCCACATGTCAACAATGGGTCTGACTGAGGGTCTCCAGGAGAGAAGCCCAAGCAAGACGCGCCCAGAGGAGCGTCTTGCCACATGTCAACACTGGGTCTGACTGAGCGCCTCCAGTAGAGAGGCCCAAGAGAGACAAGCCCCGAGGAGCGTCTTGAAATATGTCAACACTGGGTCGGACTGAGGGCCTCCATGAGAGAAGCCCAAGCAAGACGCGCCCCGAGGAGAGTCTTGCCACATGTCAACACTCGGTCTGACAGAGGGCATTCAGGAGAGAGGCCGAAGCAATACGCGCCTCGAGGAGCGTCTTGCCACATGTCACCACTGGGTCTGAATGAGCGCCTCCAGGAGAGAGGCCCAACAAAGACGCGCCCCGAGGAGTGTCTTGCCACATGCCAACACTGGGTCTGACTGAGCGCCTCCAGGAGAGAGGCCCAAGCAAGACACGCCACGAGGAGCGTCTTGCCACGTGTCAACACTGGGTCTGACTGAGCGCCTCCAGGAGAGAGGCCCAAGCAAGATGTGCCCCGAGGAGCGTCTTTCCACGTGTCACCACTGGGTCTGACTGAGCGCCTCCAGGAGAGAGGCCCAAGCAAGACGCGCCCCGAGGAGCGTCTTGCCACATGTCAACACTGGGTCTGACTGAGCGCCTCCAGGAGAGAGGCCCAAGCAAGACACGTCCCGAGGAGCGTCTTGCCACATGTCAACACTGGGTCTGACTGAGCGCCTCCAGGAGAGAGGCCCAAGCAAGACGCTTCCCGAGGAGCGTCTTGCCACATGTCAGCACTGGGTCTGACTGAGCGCCTCCAGGAGAGAGGCCCAAGCAAGACGCTTCCCGAGGAGCGTCTTGCCACATGTCAGCACTGGGTCTGACTGAGCGCCTCCAGGAGAGAGGCCCCAGCAAGACGCGCCCCGAGGAGCGTCTTGCCTTATGTCAGCACTCGGTCTGACTGAGCGCCTCCAGGAGAGAGGCCCAAGCAAGACGCGCCCCGAGGAGCATCTTGCCACATGTCAACAATGGGTCTGACTGAGGGCCTCCAGGAGAGAAGCCCAAGCAAGACGCGCCCCGAGGAGCGTCTTGACACATGTCAACACTGGGTCTGACAGAGGGCCTCCAGGAGAGAGGCCCAAGCAAGACGCGCCCAGAGGAGTGTCTTGCCACATGTCACCACTGGGTCTGACTGAGCGCCTCCAGGACAGAGGCCCAAGCAAGACGCGCCCCGAGGAGCGTCTTGACACATGTCACTACTCAGTCTGACTGAGCGCCTCCAGGAGAGAGGCCCAAGCAAGACGCGCCCCGAGGAGCGTCTTGCCACATGTCAGCACTGGGTCTGACTGAGCGCCTCCAGGAGAGAGGCCCATGCAACACGCGCCCCGAGGAGCGTCAGGCCACATGTCACTACTCAGTCTGACTGAGCGCCTCCAGGAGAGAGGCCCAAGTAAGACGCGCCCCGAGGAGCGTCTTGCCACATGTCAACAATGGGTCTTACTGAGGGCCTCCAGGAGAGAAGCCCAAGCAAGACGCGCCCCGAGGAGCTTCTTGCCACATGTCAGCACTCGGTCTGACTGAGCGCCTCCAGGAGAGAGGTCAAAGCAAGACGCGCCCCGAGGAGCGTCTTGACACATGTCAACACTGGGTCTGACAGAGGGCCTCCATGAGAGAGGCCCAAGCAAGACGCGCCCCGAGGAGTGTCTTGCCACATGTCAACACTGGGTCTGACAGAGGGCCTCCAGGAGAGAGGCCCAAGCAAGACGCGCCCCGAGGATTGTCTTGCCACATGTCACCACTTGGTCTGACTGAGCGCCTCCAGGAGAGAGGGCCAAGCAACACGCGCCCCGAGGAGCGTCAGGCCACATGTCACTACTCAGTCTGACTGAGCGCCTCCAGGAGAGAGGCCCAAGCAAGACGCGCCCCGAGGAGCGTCTTGCCACGTGTCAACACTGGGTCTGATTGAGGGCCTTCTGGAGAGAGGCCCAAGCAAGACGCGCCCCGAGGAGCGTCTTGCCACATGTCAACACTGGGTCTGACTGAGTTCCTCCAGGAGAGAGGCCCAAGCAAGACATGCCCCGAGGAGCGTCTTGACACATGTCAACACTGGGTCTGACTGAGGGCCTCCATGAGAGAAGCCCAAGCAAGACGCGCCCCGAGGAGAGTCTTGCCACATGTCAACACTCGGTCTGACAGAGGGCATCCAGGAGAGAGGCCCAAGCAATACGCGCCCCGAGGAGCGTCTTGCCACTTAAACCCACAACCTAGCACTGAGGACAGAGGGACTTTATTTAAATTAGTACTTAATGGAAACGACACATAATGATACATAAGAGCCATGTCATACATTCAGCCTAGGAATAGTAGCGTTGTGCACTATTAAAAATATACACATCAATTGCTCGAATCCCATTGTTGCAAAGTAAAACTCTAATAAAACTCTAGTCTGACATCAACAGAGAAGACTTAGTGTATGTACTACAAATACAGCATTAGGATTTCGAGTGGACCGTGCACCTTGTGAACCATCAGAGGCTTATGACGCAACATATCTTCCAGTTGCTATTAGACAAGTTATAATTCTCGACCATTTTTCGGAACTGGTTTCTTGGGTCCGTGAGTAAATGCCAAATGAGATGATAGTCCTTAAGTAAGTTCCTGGCGATCCCATGTCACGCTCTTGCCCATCAGCCGGTGAACGCTGAGATGGAACTCGATGAGAGCGATGTATTTTTTAAGTGCTCCGAAAGTAGTTCTAACAAGCGTGGGATTCACTTCGTGAGTAAACCGCAGCTGCAGCTGATTCAAACAGTCGAGCCAACTTTCTACATCACAATATTCGTTTTGTAGTTAGTCGAGTTACCTTTAGTGTGGCGCATGCACGGGTCATTAGCGTCCAGCTCCCAGCTTAGAGAGTCCTGTATTGACACAGACGTCAATACATCTCGATGTCATGCAACACACAAAGTCTGTCGCATACAGGTGGGTTAACACATGTACGATACCTTTTGTGTGGCGCATGCACGGGTCGTTAGCATCCAGCTCCCGGCTTATAGAGAGTCCTGTATTGACACAGACATCAATACATCTCGATGTCATGCAACACACAAATTCTGTCGCATACAGGTGGGTTAACACACATGTACGATGTGTGCAATGGCGCGCCCGTTTACAATGGGACACGACGATGATCATTGTTAACCAAACTCTTGTTTCTCACGACAGGTGGTAGCGTTGTCTCCTGCACCTGGTCTTCGTGCACAGAGGGTGTTGTAATGTGCTCGTCATAGTCGCGATCGTTGTCACTCGAATCCGTTGTTCTCACGACAGGTGGTAGCGTTGTCTCCTGCATGTTGTCTTCGCGTGCGGCAAGCGTTGTGCTGTGCTCGTTATAATGGTTGTCTTCGTACAAAGGGGGTGTTGAATACTCCTTCGCGAGTAGTCTAGGAGGTGGTGTGATGGGACGTATCTCAGAGGCGTTATGTGAGCGTACCACCATGGCCTGAGCAACTGCGACTACTGAGAGTACACCCAGTACAGACAGCGAGATCATTTTTTTTCTTGGGTGTTCTAAGGACGCAAGGGCCTGTGTGTGTGTGTGTGTGCGTGCGTGCGTGCGTGTGTGTGTGTGTGTGTGTGTGTGTGTGTGTGTGAAACAAATAAAGATAAATATAGCTAGTGCGGCCACGAGCGGTCGTGCAGGGTAGAGGCTGCGCGAAATTGCCTCTAAAACAAGCGCGTGCCCACGCCCGATCCGTGGAAGCACGTAGAACTAGCAAACGTACTAGCAGAAATCAACGATCGCACACGGGTCATTGAGTGTGTACAGGGTTCGTCTGCGTGTGTGGCATTGGGCAATCTAGCGGCAACCGAGTGGCCTGAAGGCGGAACCGGCCAACCCTTCGCCCTCACCATCGATGTGCTTCGAGATGAACTATTGCTAAAGATGATCGTCCTCGTCAACCACGGCGCTACCAGAGTTACCACGACATGCGCCTTAAAAGCGTTCTCGTTTGGGTCAGCGCCACCAGAATTGAATCGGCAAGTCAGCGTATATTACACAACTCGTAACGAAGACCCTCTCCGCGACCTCGCGGCCAGTGTGCGCAGTGTACAGCAAATGACAAACGATGTTGCGAGCGATATATCGGAAAAACTTTGCACTGACGCGACGGTCGCCACTGCAGGTTGTGTGAGTCTCGCGCAAAGTGCCATATCAAACGTGCGCAAGCTAGTGACAAGCAACTTCACCAGATCCGTAGATTCTGCATACGCTCGGATACGAATGAAAGTATCGAGAGATAACACCGACACGAGTTGCGCGACGGCGCTGGCTGCAGTCGCTACAACACTGGATTTATTAATCAACGTAATTGTGATCGTAATGGCGTTTCGAGTGTGCACCAGAAACTACAACCAGTACTACAGAAAACTGGCATGAGGGTCGCGGTCTAACGTTATGTTTGTGTCTCGCATCGACCGTCGACGGCCGTTTGCCAGCGGCTGAAAATGGCACAGTTGACGAAATGGAAACGCCGACCGTCGATAGCGCACTCTCGCAAGTTCCAACCGCACCATCTCAGGAGACAGACCACAGAGTCATATTAGCGGAGGGTAGATAGAAAATGCGCAAACCGCCGCAACCGCCCATATACATACTATACGAGTTCAACATAGAGTGGAGTAAGAAGTTATTACCGATTGTATTTCCAACGTGCAAGCAGCTGGTGTGTGACGCTTTACTTGAGTATCACAGAGGTTGCGATGTCCTGTGTTCCACGAGCGCATGGAAACAAGTGAACGAACTTCTACCGACCGTACTATTGGGGTATGAGCGAGCTGTAAAATCAATACACGCTAGGCACGCGGACTTTGCCGTGTTACTGGACACGCATATCGCAACAGCAAAACCGGGTCAAGTGTTCGGGGCGTCACCGCGCTCGACTATACACGTCTTGGCCTACCACGAGTACATGAGCCCACAAGATCCTAAGCGAGGTCGAAGCCGTTGTGTCTACCCAACGCAAATTCAGCACAGCCGTGCGCGCTAAGACAAGTCCCTCTAGACTGCTGGAAACTTTGGAAACGTGGAAGGCTGGCGTGTACGCGCTTTCTTCACATCTCAATGGTATGATCGCGATACTCTCGGCCGCACAACAACTAATGGTCATGTGTTCGGAATGTCTGATCAGGTCTGACATGACCGGTTGTCAATCGACGTCGAGCGTGCACTCACACACGGATATCCTGGCGTACAGTAAAGCGACAGCGACCTATATGCTCACGTTGATCGCCGATGTTTCGAAGGGCAATCGAGTGTGTTGGCTGACGAAAGCTATGGTGACCGACGGTCGCGTCGACTACAATGTGCCTCATTGCGACTGGAGAGGCGTATGTGATCCTTTGCAAATCGACAACACCACCGCGGTCGAGTGCGAAGTCACGGTCGGCGGCGTGTTGTCCTTACTGTGCCCCATACAATGTGACGGTCCGTGTGATGGACCGGTGTGTTACGACCCGACTAACGAAACGTACCAGGTGATAACATTGCATCTGCCCATTACAGCGGAGCGAGCGTTTCGCCACACTCCCAAACCAAGGTTAATAGTTGTAGCGCACGCCCTTTCGGACCTCGGTGCACGCGAAACACTGGTGTACACTCACAACATCACGCTCGAGACAGCTCAAGCGTTACGCGAAACAAAGGACGTGTTCAAATCCATAGAGAATATACGGTCTTTAGCGTATGCGTATATAAAGAAGGTCGATGACATTTACAGACCCGGCGGTGTGGGCACCATAGTAGAAATACAAGGTGCTCTCAAGCGCACACAGATACTGGCCGCATTATCACTCGCGATGTCTATCCTGACTTACCCGTTTCTGATTTCTATGTATATTAAATTATGACAAGAGCTACCTTAGGTGGTTACGATTACACTCTGACCACGTGCCTTAGTTTCTGCTAGTGACCTATAAATACATTTGCCCACTTGCTCTCACTGCCATTAAAGCGGCTGTACCCACACGTACAACACCCAAGAAAAAAAATGATCTCGCTGTCTGTACTGGGTGTACTCTCAGTAGTCGCAGTTGCTCAGGCCATGGTGGTACGCTCACATAACGCCTCTGAGATACGTTCCATCACACCACCTCCTAGACTACTCGCGAAGGAGTATTCAACACCCCCTTTGTACGAAGACAACCATGATAACGAGCACAGCACAACGCTTGCCGCACGTGAAGACAACATGCAGGAGACAACGCTACCACCTGTCGTGAGAACAACGGATTCGAGTGACAACGATCGCGACTATGACGAGCACATTACAACACCCTCTGTGCACGAAGACCAGGTGCAGGAGACAACGCTACCACCTGTCGTGAGAAACAAGAGTTTGGTTAACAATGATCATCGTCGTGTCCCATTGTAAACGGGCGCGCCATCGCACACATCGTACATGTGTGTTAACCCACCTGTATGCGACAGACTTTGTGTGTTGCATTACATCGAGATGAATTGACGTCTGTGTCAATTAAGGACTCTCTATAAGCCAGGAGCTGGATGCTAACGACCCATGCATGCGCCACACAAAAGGTATCGTACATGTGTTAACCCACCTGTATGCGACAGACTTTGTGTGTTGCATGGCATCGAGATGTATTGACGTCTGTGTCACCGACCCAATATAAATACATATACCCACTTGCTCTCACTGCCATTAAAGCGGCTGTACCCACACGTACAACACCCAAGAAAAAAAATGATCTCGCCGTCTGTACTGGGTGTACTCTCACTAGTCGCAGTTGCTCAGGCCATGGTGATACGCTCAAATAACGCCTCTGAGATACGTCCCATCACGCCATCTCCTAGACTACTCGCGAAGGAGTATTCAACACCCCCTTTGTACGAAGACAACCATTATAACGAGCACAGCACATTGCTTGCCGCACGCGTAGACAACATACAGGAGACAACGCTACCACCTGTCGTGAGAGCGTCTTGCCACATGTCAACACTGGGTCTGACAGAGGGCCTCCAGGAGAGAGGCCCAAGCAAGACGCGCCCCGAGGAGCGTCTTGTCACATGTCAACACTGGGTCTTTCTGAGCGCCTCCAGGAGAGAAGCCCAAGCAAGACGCGCCCCGAGGAGCGTCTTGCCACATGACACCACTTGGTCTGACTGAGCGCCTCCAGGAGAGAGGCCCAAGCAACACGCACCCCGAGGAGCGTCAGGCCACATGTCACTACTCAGTCTGACTGAGCACCTCCAGGAGAGAGGCCCAAGCAAGACGCGCCCCGAGGAGCGTCTTGCCACATGTCAACAATGGGTCTTACTGAGGGCCTCCAGGAGAGAAGCCCAAGCAAGACGCGCCCCGAGGAGCTTCCTGCCACATGTCAGCACTCGATCTGACTGAGCGCCTCCAGGAGAGAGGCCAAAGCAAGACGCGCCCCGAGGAGCGTCTTGACACATGTCAACACTGGGTCTGACTGAGCGCCTCCAGGAGAGAGGCCCAAGCAAGACGCGCCCCGAGGAGCGTCTTGCCACATGTCAGCACTGGGTCTGACTGAGCGCCTCCAGGAGAGAGGCCCCAGCAAGACGCGCCCCGAGGAGCGTCTTGCCTTATGTCAGCACTGGGTCTGTCTGAGCGCCTCCAGGAGAGAGGCCCAAGCAAGACGCGCCCCGAGGAGCGTCTTGCCACATGTCAACAATGGGTCTGACTGAGGGCCTCCAGGAGAGAGGCCCAAGCAAGACGCGCCCCGAGGAGCGTCTTGCCACATGTCACCTCTGGTTCTGACTGAGCGCCTCCAGGAGAGAGGCCCAAGCAAGACGTGCCCCGAGGAGCCTCTTGTCACATGTCAACACTGGGTCTGTCTGAGCGCCTCCAGGAGAGAAGCCCAAGCAAGACGCGCCCCGAGGAGCGTCTTGCCACATGTCAACAATGGGTCTGACTGAGGGCCTCCAGGAGAGAAGCCCAAGCAAGACGCGCCCCGAGGAGCGTCTTGACACATGTCAACACTGGGTCTGACAGAGGGCCTCCAGGAGAGAGGCCCAAGCAAGACACGCCCAGAGGAGTGTCTTGCCACATGTCACCACTGGGTCTGACTGAGCGCCTCCAGGAGAGAGGCCCAAGCAAGACGCGCCCCGAGGAGCGTCAGGCCACATGTCACTACTCAGTCTGACTGAGCGCCTCCAGGAGAGAGGCCCAAGCAAGACTTGCCCCGAGGAGCGTCTTGCCACATGTCAACAATGGGTCTGACTGAGGGTCTCCAGGAGAGAAGCCCAAGCAAGACGCGCCCAGAGGAGCGTCTTGCCACATGTCAACACTGGGTCTGACTGAGCGCCTCCAGTAGAGAGGCCCAAGCAAGACACGCCCCGAGGAGCGTCTTGACATATGTCAACACTGGGTCGGACTGAGGGCCTCCACGAGAGAAGCCCAAGCAAGACGCGCCCCGAGGAGAGTCTTGCCACATGTCAACACTCGGTCTGACAGAGGGCATTCAGGAGAGAGGCCGAAGCAATACGCGCCCCGAGGAGCGTCTTGCCACATGTCACCACTGGGTCTGACTGAGCGCCTCCAGGAGAGAGGCCCAAGCAAGACGCGCCCCGAGGAGCGTCAGGCCACATGTCACTACTCGGTCTGACTGAGCGCCTCCAGGAGAGAGGCCCAAGCAAGACTTGACCCGAGGAGCGTCTTGCCACATGTCAACAATGGGTCTGACTGAGGGTCTCCAGGAGAGAAGCCCAAGCAAGACGCGCCCAGAGGAGCGTCTTGCCACATGTCCACACTGGGTCTGACTGAGCGCCTCCAGTAGAGAGGCCCAAGCAAGACAAGCCCCGAGGAGCGTCTTGACATATGTCAACACTGGGTCGGACTGAGGGCCTCCATGAGAGAAGCCCAAGCAAGACGCGCCCCGAGGAGAGTCTTGCCACATGTCAACACTCGGTCTGACAGAGGGCATTCAGGAGAGAGGCCGAAGCAATACGCGCCCCGAGGAGCGTCTTGCCACATGTCACCACTGGGTCTGAATGAGCGCCTCCAGGAGAGAGGCCCAACCAAGACGCGCCCCGAGGAGTGTCTTGCCACATGCCAACACTGGGTCTGACTGAGCGCCTCCAGGAGAGAGGCCCAAGAAAGACGCGCCACAAGGAGCGTCTTGCCACGTGTCAACAATGGGTCTGACTGAGGGCCTCCAGGAGAGAGGCCCAAGCAAGATGCGCCCGGAGGAGCGTTTTGCCAAATGTCAACACTGGGTCTGACAGAGCGCCTCCAGGAGAGAGGCCCAAGCAAGACGTGCCCCGAGGAGCCTCTTGTCACATGTCAACACTGGGTCTGTCTGAGCGCCTCCAGGAGAGAAGCCCAAGCAAGACGCGCCCCGAGGAGCGTCTTGCCACATGTCAACAATGGGTCTGACTGAGGGCCTCCAGGAGAGAAGCCCAAGCAAGACGCGCCCCGAGGAGCGTCTTGACACATGTCAACACTGGGTCTGACAGAGGGCCTCCAGGAGAGAGGCCCAAGCAAGACGCGCCCAGAGGAGTGTCTTGCCACATGTCACCACTGGGTCTGACTGAGCGCCTCCAGGAGAGTGGCCAAAGCAAGACGCGCCCCGAGGAGCGTCAGGCCACATGTCACTACTCAGTCTGACTGAGCGCCTCCAGGAGAGAGGCCCAAGCAAGACGCGCCCCGAGGAGCGTCTTGCCACATGTCAGCACTGGGTCTGACTGAGCGCCTCCAGGAGAGAGGCCCCAGCAAGACGCGCCCCGAGGAGCGTCTTGCCTTATGTCAGCACTCGGTCTGACTGAGCGCCTCCAGGAGAAAGGCCCAAGCAAGACGCGCCCCGAGGAGCGTCTTGCCACATGACACCACTTGGTCTGACTGAGCGCCTCCAGTTGAGAGGCCCACGCAACACGCACCCCGAGGAGCGTCAGGCCACATGTCACTACTCAGTCTGACTGAGCGCCTCCAGGAGAGAGGCCCAAGCAAGACGCGCCCCGAGGAGCGTCTTGCCACATGTCAACAATGGGTCTTACTGAGGGCCTCCAGGAGAGAAGCCCAAGCAAGACGCGCCCCGAGGAGCGTCTTGCCACATGTCAACAATGGGTCTGACTGAGGGCCTCCAGGAGAGAGGCCCAAGCAAGATGCGCCCGGAGGAGCGTTTTGCCAAATGTCAACACTGGGTCTGACAGAGCGCCTCCAGGAGAGAGGCCCAAGCAAGACGTGCCCCGAGGAGCCTCTTGTCACATGTCAACACTGGGTCTGTCTGAGCGCCTCCAGGAGAGAAGCCCAAGCAAGACGCGCCCCGAGGAGCGTCTTGCCACATGTCAACAATGGGTCTGACTGAGGGCCTCCAGGAGAGAAGCCCAAGCAAGACGCGCCCCGAGGAGCGTCTTGACACATGTCAACACTGGGTCTGACAGAGGGCCTCCAGGAGAGAGGCCCAAGCAAGACGCGCCCAGAGGAGTGTCTTGCCACATGTCACCACTGGGTCTGACTGAGCGCCTCCAGGAGAGTGGCCAAAGCAAGACGCGCCCCGAGGAGCGTCAGGCCACATGTCACTACTCAGTCTGACTGAGCGCCTCCAGGAGAGAGGCCCAAGCAAGACGCGCCCCGAGGAGCGTCTTGCCACATGTCAGCACTGGGTCTGACTGAGCGCCTCCAGGAGAGAGGCCCCAGCAAGACGCGCCCCGAGGAGCGTCTTGCCTTATGTCAGCACTCGGTCTGACTGAGCGCCTCCAGGAGAAAGGCCCAAGCAAGACGCGCCCTGAGGAGCGTCTTGCCACATGTCAACAATGGGTCTGACTGAGGGCCTCCAGGAGAGAGGCCCAAGCAAGATGCGCCCGGAGGAGCGTCTTGCCACATGTCAACACTGGGTCTGACAGAGGGCCTCCAGGAGAGAGGCCCAAGCAAGACGCGCCCCGAGGAGCGTCTTGTCACATGTCAACACTGGGTCTTTCTGAGCGCCTCCAGGAGAGAAGCCCAAGCAAGACGCGCCCCGAGGAGCGTCTTGCCACATGACACCACTTGGTCTGACTGAGCTCCTCCAGGAGAGAGGCCCACGCAACACGCACCCCGAGGAGCATCAGGCCACATGTCACTACTCAGTCTGACTGAGCGCCTCCAGGAGAGAGGCCCAAGCAAGACGCGCCCCGAGGAGCGTCTTGCCACATGTCAACAATGGGTCTTACTGAGGGCCTCCAGGAGAGAAGCCCAAGCAAGACGCGCCCCGAGGAGCTTCCTGCCACATGTCAGCACTCGATCTGACTGAGCGCCTCCAGGAGAGAGGCCAAAGCAAGACGCGCCCCGAGGAGCGTCTTGCCACATGTCAGCACTGGGTCTGACTGAGCGCCTCCAGGAGAGAGGCCCCAGCAAGACGCGCCCCGAGGAGCGTCTTTCCTTATGTCAGCACTGGGTCTGACTGAGCGCCTCCAGGAGAGAGGCCCAAGCAAGACGCGCCCCGAGGAGCGTCTTGCCACATGTCAACAATGGGTCTGACTGAGGGCCTCCAGGAGAGAGGCCCAAGCAAGACGCGCCCCGAGGAGCGTCTTGCCACATGTCACCTCTGGTTCTGACTGAGCGCCTCCAGGAGAGAGGCCCAAGCAAGACGTGCCCCGAGGAGCCTCTTGTCACATGTCAACACTGGGTCTGTCTGAGCGCCTCCAGGAGAGAAGCCCAAGCAAGACGCGCCCCGAGGAGCGTCTTGCCACATGTCAACAATGGGTCTGACTGAGGGCCTCCAGGAGAGAAGCCCAAGCAAGACGCGCCCCGAGGAGCGTCTTGACACATGTCAACACTGGGTCTGACAGAGGGCCTCCAGGAGAGAGGCCCAAGCAAGACACGCCCAGAGGAGTGTCTTGCCACATGTCACCACTGGGTCTGACTGAGCGCCTCCAGGAGAGAGGCCCAAGCAAGACGCGCCCCGAGGAGCGTCAGGCCACATGTCACTACTCAGTCTGACTGAGCGCCTCCAGGAGAGAGGCCCAAGCAAGACTTGCCCCGAGGAGCGTCTTGCCACATGTCAACAATGGGTCTGACTGAGGGTCTCCAGGAGAGAAGCCCAAGCAAGACGCGCCCAGAGGAGCGTCTTGCCACATGTCAACACTGGGTCTGACTGAGCGCCTCCAGTAGAGAGGCCCAAGCAAGACACGCCCCGAGGAGCGTCTTGACATATGTCAACACTGGGTCGGACTGAGGGCCTCCACGAGAGAAGCCCAAGCAAGACGCGCCCCGAGGAGAGTCTTGCCACATGTCAACACTCGGTCTGACAGAGGGCATTCAGGAGAGAGGCCAAAGCAATACGCGCCCCGAGGAGCGTCTTGCCACATGTCACCACTGGGTCTGACTGAGCGCCTCCAGGAGAGAGGCCCAAGCAAGACGCGCCCCGAGGAGCGTCAGGCCACATGTCACTACTCGGTCTGACTGAGCGCCTCCAGGAGAGAGGCCCAAGCAAGACTTGCCCCGAGGAGCGTCTTGCCACATGTCAACAATGGGTCTGACTGAGGGTCTCCAGGAGAGAAGCCCAAGCAAGACGCGCCCAGAGGAGCGTCTTGCCACATGTCAACACTGGGTCTGACTGAGCGCCTCCAGTAGAGAGGCCCAAGCAAGACAAGCCCCGAGGAGCGTCTCGACATATGTCAACACTGGGTCGGACTGAGGGCCTCCATGAGAGAAGCCCAAGCAAGACGCGCCCCGAGGAGAGTCTTGCCACATGTCAACACTCGGTCTGACAGAGGGCATTCAGGAGAGAGGCCGAAGCAATACGCGCCCCGAGGAGCGTCTTGCCACATGTCACCACTGGGTCTGAATGAGCGCCTCCAGGAGAGAGGCCCAACCAAGACGCGCCCCGAGGAGTGTCTTGCCACATGCCAACACTGGGTCTGACTGAGCGCCTCCAGGAGAGAGGCCCAAGCAAGATGTGCCCCGAGGAGAGTCTTTCCACGTGTCACCACTGGGTCTGACTGAGCTCCTCCAGGAGAGAGGCCCAAGCAAGACGCGCCCCGAGGAGCGTCTTGCCACATGTCAACACTGGGTCTGACTGAGCGCCTCCAGGAGAGAGGCCCAAGCAAGACACGCCCCGAGGAGCGTCTTGCCACATGTCAACACTGTGTCTGACTGAGCGCCTCCAGGAGAGAGGCCCAAGCAAGACGCGCCCCGAGGAGCGTCAGGCCACATGTCACTACTCAGTCTGACTGAGCGCCTCCAGGAGAGAGGCCCAAGCAAGACTTGCCCCGAGGAGCGTCTTGCCACATGTCAACAATGGGTCTGACTGAGGGTCTCCAGGAGAGAAGCCCAAGCAAGACGCGCCCAGAGGAGCGTCTTGCCACATGTCAACACTGGGTCTGACTGAGCGCCTCCAGTAGAGAGGCCCAAGCAAGACACACCCCGAGGAGCGTCTTGACATATGTCAACACTGGGTCGGACTGAGGGCCTCCACGAGAGAAGCCCAAGCAAGACGCGCCCCGAGGAGAGTCTTGCCACATGTCAACACTCGGTCTGACAGAGGGCATTCAGGAGAGAGGCCGAAGCAATACGCGCCCCGAGGAGCGTCTTGCCACATGTCACCACTGGGTCTGACTGAGCGCCTCCAGGAGAGAGGCCCAAGCAAGACGCGCCCCGAGGAGGGTCAGGCCACATGTCACTACTCGGTCTGACTGAGCGCCTCCAGGAGAGAGGCCCAAGCAAGACTTGCCCCGAGGAGCGTCTTGCCACATGTCAACAATGGGTCTGACTGAGGGTCTCCAGGAGAGAAGCCCAAGCAAGACGCGCCCAGAGGAGCGTCTTGCCACATGTCAACACTGGGTCTGACTGAGCGCCTCCAGTAGAGAGGCCCAAGCAAGACAAGCCCCGAGGAGCGTCTTGACATATGTCAACACTGGGTCGGACTGAGGGCCTCCATGAGAGAAGCCCAAGCAAGACGCGCCCCGAGGAGAGTCTTGCCACATGTCAACACTCGGTCTGACAGAGGGCATTCAGGAGAGAGGCCGAAGCAATACGCGCCCCGAGGAGCGTCTTGCCACATGTCACCACTGGGTCTGAATGAGCGCCTCCAGGAGAGAGGCCCAACCAAGACGCGCCCCGAGGAGTGTCTTGCCACATGCCAACACTGGGTCTGACTGAGCGCCTCCAGGAGAGAGGCCCAAGCAAGACGCGCCACGAGGAGCGTCTTGCCACGTGTCAACACTGGGTCTGACTGAGCGCCTCCAGGAGAGAGGCCCAAGCAAGATGTGCCCCGAGGAGCGTCTTTCCACGTGTCACCACTGGGTCTGACTGAGCTCCTCCAGGAGAGAGGCCCAAGCAAGAGGCGCCCCGAGGAGCGTCTTGCCACATGTCAACACTGGGTCTGACTGAGCGCCTCCAGGAGAGAGGCCCAAGCAAGACACGCCCCGAGGAGCGTCTTGCCACATGTCAACACTGGGTCTGACTGAGCGCCTCCAGGAGAGAGGCCCAAGCAAGACGCGCCCCGAGGAGCGTCTTGCCACATGTCAGCACTGGGTCTGACTGAGCGCCTCCAGGAGAGAGGCCCCAGCAAGACGCGCCCCGAGGAGCGTCTTGCCTTATGTCAGCACTGGGTCTGACTGAGCGCCTCCAGGAGAGAGGCCCAAGCAAGACGCGCCCCGAGGAGCGTCTTGCCACATGTCAACAATGGGTCTGACTGAGGGCCTCCAGGAGAGAGGCCCAAGCAAGATGCGCCCGGAGGAGCGTCTTGCCACATGTCAACACTGGGTCTGACAGAGGGCCTCCAGGAGAGAGGCCCAAGCAAGACGCGCCCCGAGGAGCGTCTAGCCACATGTCACCTCTGGTTCTGACTGAGCGCCTCCAGGAGAGAGGCCCAAGGAAGACGTGCCCCGAGGAGCCTCTTGTCACATGTCAACACTGGGTCTGTCTGAGCGCCTCCAGGAGAGAAGCCCAAGCAAGACGCGCCCCGAGGAGCGTCTTGCCACATGTCAACAATGGGTCTGACTGAGGGCCTCCAGGAGAGAAGCCCAAGCAAGACGCGCCCCGAGGAGCGTCTTGACACATGTCAACACTGGGTCTGACAGAGGGCCTCCAGGAGAGAGGCCCAAGCAAGACGCGCCCCGAGGAGCGTCTTGTCACATGTCAACACTGGGTCTTTCTGAGCGCCTCCAGGAGAGAAGCCCAAGCAAGACGCGCCCCGAGGAGCGTCTTGCCACATGACACCACTTGGTCTGACTGAGCGCCTCCAGGAGAGAGGCCCAAGCAACACGCACCCCGAGGAGCGTCAGGCCACATGTCACTACTCAGTCTGACTGAGCGCCTCCAGGAGAGAGGCCCAAGCAAGACGCGCCCCGAGGAGCGTCTTGCCACATGTCAACAATGGGTCTTACTGAGGGCCTCCAGGAGAGAAGCCCAAGCAAGACGCGCCCCGAGGAGCTTCCTGCCACATGTCAGCACTCGATCTGACTGAGCGCCTCCAGGAGAGAGGCCAAAGCAAGACGCGTCCCGAGGAGCGTCTTGACACATGTCAACACTGGGTCTGACTGAGCGCCTCCAGGAGAGAGGCCCAAGCAAGACGCGCCCCGAGGAGCGTCTTGCCACATGTCAGCACTGGGTCTGACTGAGCGCCTCTAGGAGAGAGGCCCCAGCAAGACGCGCCCCGAGGAGCGTCTTGCCTTATGTCAGCACTGGGTCTGACTGAGCGCCTCCAGGAGAGAGGCCCAAGCAAGACGCGCCCCGAGGAGCGTCTTGCCACATGTCAACAATGGGTCTGACTGAGGGCCTCCAGGAGAGAGGCCCAAGCAAGACGCGCCCCGAGGAGCGTCTTGCCACATGTCACCTCTGGTTCTGACTGAGCGCCTCCAGGAGAGAGGCCCAAGCAAGACGTGCCCCGAGGAGCCTCTTGTCACATGTCAACACTGGGTCTGTCTGAGCGCCTCCAGGAGAGAAGCCCAAGCAAGACGCGCCCCGAGGAGCGTCTTGCCACATGTCAACAATGGGTCTGACTGAGGGCCTCCAGGAGAGAAGCCCAAGCAAGACGCGCCCCGAGGAGCGTCTTGACACATGTCAACACTGGGTCTGACAGAGGGCCTCCAGGAGAGAGGCCCAAGCAAGACACGCCCAGAGGAGTGTCTTGCCACATGTCACCACTGGGTCTGACTGAGCGCCTCCAGGAGAGAGGCCCAAGCAAGACGCGCCCCGAGGAGCGTCAGGCCACATGTCACTACTCAGTCTGACTGAGCGCCTCCAGGAGAGAGGCCCAAGCAAGACTTGCCCCGAGGAGCGTCTTGCCACATGTCAACAATGGGTCTGACTGAGGGTCTCCAGGAGAGAAGCCCAAGCAAGACGCGCCCAGAGGAGCGTCTTGCCACATGTCAACACTGGGTCTGACTGAGCGCCTCCAGTAGAGAGGCCCAAGCAAGACACGCCCCGAGGAGCGTCTTGACATATGTCAACACTGGGTCGGACTGAGGGCCTCCACGAGAGAAGCCCAAGCAAGACGCGCCCCGAGGAGAGTCTTGCCACATGTCAACACTCGGTCTGACAGAGGGCATTCAGGAGAGAGGCCGAAGCAATACGCGCCCCGAGGAGCGTCTTGCCACATGTCACCACTGGGTCTGACTGAGCGCCTCCAGGAGAGAGGCCCAAGCAAGACGCGCCCCGAGGAGCGTCAGGCCACATGTCACTACTCGGTCTGACTGAGCGCCTCCAGGAGAGAGGCCCAAGCAAGACTTGCCCCGAGGAGCGTCTTGCCACATGTCAACAATGGGTCTGACTGAGGGTCTCCAGGAGAGAAGCCCAAGCAAGACGCGCCCAGAGGAGCGTCTTGCCACATGTCAACACTGGGTCTGACTGAGCGCCTCCAGTAGAGAGGCCCAAGCAAGACAAGCCCCGAGGAGCGTCTTGACATATGTCAACACTGGGTCGGACTGAGGGCCTCCATGAGAGAAGCCCAAGCAAGACGCGCCCCGAGGAGAGTCTTGCCACATGTCAACACTCGGTCTGACAGAGGGCATTCAGGAGAGAGGCCGAAGCAATACGTGCCCCGAGGAGCGTCTTGCCACATGTCACCACTGGGTCTGAATGAGCGCCTCCAGGAGAGAGGCCCAACCAAGACGCGCCCCGAGGAGTGTCTTGCCACATGCCAACACTGGGTCTGACTGAGCGCCTCCAGGAGAGAGGCCCAAGCAAGACGCGCCACGAGGAGCGTCTTGCCACGTGTCAACACTGGGTCTGACTGAGCGCCTCCAGGAGAGAGGCCCAAGCAAGATGTGCCCCGAGGAGCGTCTTTCCACGTGTCACCACTGGGTCTGACTGAGCTCCTCCAGGAGAGAGGCCCAAGCAAGACGCGCCCCGAGGAGCGTCTTGCCACATGTCAACACTGGGTCTGACTGAGCGCCTCCAGGAGAGAGGCCCAAGCAAGACACGCCCCGAGGAGCGTCTTGCCACATGTCAACACTGGGTCTGACTGAGCGCCTCCAGGAGAGAGGCCCAAGCAAGACGCGCCCCGAGGAGCGTCTTGCCACATGTCAGCACTGGGTCTGACTGAGCGCCTCCAGGAGAGAGGCCCCAGCAAGACGCGCCCCGAGGAGCGTCTTGCCTTATGTCAGCACTGGGTCTGACTGAGCGCCTCCAGGAGAGAGGCCCAAGCAAGACGCGCCCCGAGGAGCGTCTTGCCACATGTCAACAATGGGTCTGACTGAGGGCCTCCAGGAGAGAGGCCCAAGCAAGATGCGCCCGGAGGAGCGTCTTGCCACATGTCAACACTGGGTCCGACAGAGGGCCTCCAGGAGAGAGGCCCAAGCAAGACGCGCCCCGAGGAGCGTCTTGCCACATGTCACCTCTGGTTCTGACTGAGCGCCTCCAGGAGAGAGGCCCAAGGAAGACGTGCCCCGAGGAGCCTCTTGTCACATGTCACCACTGGGTCTGAATGAGCGCCTCCAGGAGAGAGGCCCAACCAAGACGCACCCCGTGGAGTGTCTTGCCACATGCCAACACTGGGTCTGACTGAGCGCCTCCAGGAGAGAGGCCCAAGCAAGACGCGCCACGAGGAGCGTCTTGCCACGTGTCAACACTGGGTCTGACTGAGCGCCTCCAGGAGAGAGGCCCAAGCAAGATGTGCCCCGAGGAGTGTCTTTTCACGTGTCACCACTGGGTCTGACTGAGCTCCTCCAGGAGAGAGGCCCAAGCAAGACGCGCCCCGAGGAGCGTCTTGCCACATGTCAACACTGGGTCTGACTGAGCGCCTCCAGGAGAGAGGCCCAAGCAAGACACGCCCCGAGGAGCGTCTTGCCACATGTCAACACTGGGTCCGACTGAGCGCCTCCAGGAGAGAGGCCCAAGCAAGACGCGCCCCGAGGAGCGTCTTGCCACATGTCAGCACTGGGTCTGACTGAGCGCCTCCAGGAGAGAGGCCCCAGCAAGACGCGCCCCGAGGAGCGTCTTGCCTTATGTCAGCACTGGGTCTGACTGAGCGCCTCCAGGAGAGAGGCCCAAGCAAGACGCGCCCCGAGGAGCGTCTTGCCACATGTCAACAATGGGTCTGACTGAGGGCCTCCAGGAGAGAGGCCCAAGCAAGATGCGCCCGGAGGAGCGTCTTGCCACATGTCAACACTGGGTCTGACAGAGGGCCTCCAGGAGAGAGGCCCAAGCAAGACGCGCCCCGAGGAGCGTCTTGCCACATGTCACCTCTGGTTCTGACTGAGCGCCTCCAGGAGAGAGGCCCAAGGAAGACGTGCCCCGAGGAGCCTCTTGTCACATGTCAACACTGGGTCTGTCTGAGCGCCTCCAGGAGAGAAGCCCAAGCAAGACGCGCCCCGAGGAGCGTCTTGCCACATGTCAACAATGGGTCTGACTGAGGGCCTCCAGGAGAGAAGCCCAAGCAAGACGCGCCCCGAGGAGCGTCTTGACACATGTCAACACTGGGTCTGACAGAGGGCCTCCAGGAGAGAGGCCCAAGCAAGACGCGCCCAGAGGAGTGTCTTGCCACATGTCACCACTGGGTCTGACTGAGCGCCTCCAGGAGAGAGGCCCAAGCAAGACGCGCCCCGAGGAGCGTCAGGCCAAATGTCACTACTCAGTCTGACTGAGCGCCTCCAGGAGAGAGGCCCAAGCAAGACTTGCCCCGAGGAGCGTCTTGCCACATGTCAACAATGGGTCTGACTGAGGGTCTCCAGGAGAGAAGCCCAAGCAAGACGCGCCCAGAGGATCGTCTTGCCACATGTCAACAATGGGTCTGACTGAGCGCCTCCAGTAGAGAGGCCCAAGCAAGACACGCCCCGAGGAGCGTCTTGACATATGTCAACACTGGGTCGGACTGAGGGCCTCCACGAGAGAAGCCCAAGCAAGACGCGCCCCGAGGAGAGTCTTGCCACATGTCAACACTCGGTCTGACAGAGGGCATTCAGGAGAGAGGCCCAAGCAAGACGCGCCCCGAGGAGCGTCAGGCCACATGTCACTACTCGGTCTGACTGAGCGCCTCCAGGAGAGAGGCCCAAGCAAGACTTGCCCCGAGGAGCGTCTTGCCACATGTCAACAATGGGTCTGACTGAGGGTCTCCAGGAGAGAAGCCCATGCAAGACGCGCCCAGAGGAGCGTCTTGCCACATGTCAACACTGGGTCTGACTGAGCGCCTCCAGTAGAGAGGCCCAAGAGAGACAAGCCCCGAGGAGCGTCTTGACATATGTCAACACTGGGTCGGACTGAGGGCCTCCATGAGAGAAGCCCAAGCAAGACGCGCCCCGAGGAGAGTCTTGCCACATGTCAACACTCGGTCTGACAGAGGGCATTCAGGAGAGAGGCCGAAGCAATACGCGCCCCGAGGAGCGTCTTGCCACATGTCACCACTGGGTCTGAATGAGCGCATCCAGGAGAGAGGCCCAACAAAGACGCGCCCCGAGGAGTGTCTTGCCACATGCCAACACTGGGTCTGACTGAGCGCCTCCAGGAGAGAGGCCCAAGCAAGACGCGCCACGAGGAGCGTCTTGCCACGTGTCAACACTGGGTCTGACTGAGCGCCTCCAGGAGAGAGGCCCAAGCAAGATGTGCCCCGAGGAGCGTCTTTCCACGTGTCACCACTGGGTCTGACTGAGCGCCTCCAGGAGAGAGGCCCAAGCAAGACGCGCCCCGAGGAGCGTCTTGCCACATGTCAACACTGGGTCTGACTGAGCGCCTCCAGGAGAGAGGCCCAAGCAAGACACGTCCCGAGGAGCGTCTTTCCACATGTCAACACTGGGTCTGACTGAGCGCCACCAGGAGAGAGGCCCAAGCAAGACGCTTCCCGAGGAGCGTCTTGCCACATGTCAGCACTGGGTCTGACTGAGCGCCTCCAGGAGAGAGGCCCCAGCAAGACGCGCCCCGAGGAGCGTCTTGCCTTATGTCAGCACTCGGTCTGACTGAGCGCCTCCAGGAGAGAGGCCCAAGCAAGACGCGCCCCGAGGAGCGTCTTGCCACATGTCACCACTGGGTCTGACTGAGCGCCTCCAGGAGAGAGGCCCAAGCAAGACGCGCCCCGAGGAGCGTCTTGACACATGTCACTACTCAGTCTGACTGAGCGCCTCCAGGAGAGAGGCCCAAGCAAGACGCGCCCCGAGGAGCGTCTTGCCACATGTCAGCACTGGGTCTGACTGAGCGCCTCCAGGAGAGAGGCCCATGCAACACGCGCCCCGAGGAGCGTCAGGCCACATGTCACTACTCAGTCTGACTGAGCGCCTCCAGGAGAGAGGCCCAAGTAAGACGCGCCCCGAGGAGCGTCTTGCCACATGTCAACAATGGGTCTTACTGAGGGCCTCCAGGAGAGAAGCCCAAGCAAGACGCGCCCCGAGGAGCTTCTTGCCACATGTCAGCACTCGGTCTGACTGAGCGCCTCCAGGAGAGAGGTCAAAGCAAGACGCGCCCCGAGGAGCGTCTTGACACATGTCAACACTGGGTCTGACAGAGGGCCTCCATGAGAGAGGCCCAAGCAAGACGCGCCCCGAGGAGTGTCTTGCCACATGCTGGGACGTAATTTTGGGGGGGGGGCGGGTGGGACATGTCCCCCCCACTTTTTCAAAAGGCAGTTTCGGTCCCCTTCACTTTTTTCCGTCCAAAAACAATATTACGCTCCATTAAATGGATTTGATTGAGCACTAGGACCGAAACGGAAACCGGTTTCCTATTAGACCCACCCAAAAGCTAATCTATTGGCTCTGCTGATACTTGCTAACGTATTATTGGCTGTTGCTGCTGTCACTCCAAGTTGTAAACAGAACGTGCTCACGTTGTTTTGCTAGTTTGGAGCCGCTAGGGAACACCGGTACTGAGTCACATCGTCAACTAGACGCTGTGTAATATCAGAGCTCAGCTCAGCTTCCATTATATAACATTTGAATAAGTGTTCATTTGTGAGTCTTTGGTAGTTATGCACAGCCAGGCGGCAGCACGTCAAGAAATGAAAGTGGATATAAGAGACTTCTTTCAAAGTCAAAACGTAAGTTGGAACATGTGACACCGCTGCATTAAGCTCAGACTCACCTCCTTCACAAACATACTCAAAACTAACTTTTACAAACTAATCTCCTCCACATAACTGACTCCTCAGACACAATTTATTCGTATTATTATAATTATTATTATTTATTATTATTATTACTATTATCATCATGATTATTATTACTAGTAGTAGTAGTAGTAGAAGTGTAACTTCAAAACTTTTATCATTTAACTTTATTGTAAACTTATCTATTGCAATGTATATGTTCACATTAAAAAGCTCTTAAAAATGAACAGTATCATCATCGTCAACAGATTTTTTTAAGCTTAATGTCAAAGATGTACTCTTTTCATTAGATTTATCTTATTTTTTCCATTTATTTTTTGTGTGTTGAAATGCAACAACTGTTTAAACACTTTTAAGGGAAAAAACATATTTAATATGTTTTTATACACTCAAATTGGTAGTGAATAATTTACACATTATATTAATAATAATTGTGAATCATACTAGAACCATCCTGTAAATATTTCTGTTTGTTCCATTCCAAAATCTCCCACTGTTTATAGTTCATGCATCTTTTTTTCAGGTGAGTGACAGAGATGCAGGAGGAGAGACCGGTGAAGGTACAGCAGGAGAGGCTGTAGGAGATGGAGGACGAGAGCCTGGAGGAGATGGAGCAGAGGCTGGAGGCTCACAGGTGAGGTTGAAATAATGAAGATACGATAGACATAAAATTGATCATTGTGACAAATGTTAGGGTGATGATCATGTGTAAAACATTAGTTCAGCATGTCCTCTAACACAGCAAATGAAATAACGGCCAGATCTCAGGAGGGACCATTTATGTATAAATACTTTTTATACTTTTGACTAGGCCTGGGAAAGTAACAAATTTTGCTGGACGATATTTTGTCCAACAAATTGTTGATGATAAACGATATCATTGTCAACATTATCTAGACCAAAATAACCACTAATATAATGTTAATATATCATAATAATGCAAGTACACCCTTTAAAATGCAACAAATAAACCTTCATTTAACATTGAAATGTCCAGAACCAGAACTTCTAAATGAATAAAAATAACAAACAAAAATTAAATAAAAAAAAGAATCTCACTCCCTGTTAGAAAATGTTGCACCAAAAACAATAAAAAAAGACCCAAAACAATAAATACAATGGCCTATCCATTGTCAACAGCCAAAACTGCACTTCAATAATGATAATAAATATTAATGATAATAGAGTTGTACATTTTTTAACTTTGATATATATATAGTGGATGGAAAAATTATTGAGATGGGCATGTGACGTGTCAAAGGGTCTTTACATAACACCCCCACCCCAAATCCGCACAAGCCTGCTGTGTCCCCCCCACTTCTGAAATCAAAATTTCGTCCCTGGCCACATGTCAACACTGGGTCTGACAGAGGGCCTCCAGGAGAGAGGCCCAAGCAAGACGCGCCCCGAGGATTGTCTTGCCACATGTCACCACTTGGTCTGACTGAGCGCCTCCAGGAGAGAGGGCCAAGCAAAACACGCCCCGAGGAGCGTCAGGCCACATGTCACTACTCAGTCTGACTGAGCGCCTCCAGGAGAGAGGCCCAAGCAAGACGCGCCCCGAGGAGCGTCTTGCCACGTGTCAACACTGGGTCTGATTGAGGGCCTTCTGGAGAGAGGCCCAAGCAAGACGCGCCCCGAGGAGCGTCTTGCCACATGTCAACACTGGGTCTGACTGAGTTCCTCCAGGAGAGAGGCCCAAGCAAGACATGCCCCGAGGAGCGTCTTGACACATGTCAACACTGGGTCTGACTGAGGGCCTCCATGAGAGAAGCCCAAGCAAGACGCGCCCCGAGGAGAGTCTTGCCACATGTCAACACTCGGTCTGACAGAGGGCATCCAGGAGAGATGCCCAAGCAATACGCGCCCCGAGGAGCGTCTTGCCACTTAAACCCACAACCTAGCACTGAGGACAGAGGGACTTTATTTAAATTAGTACTTAATGGAAATGACACATAATGATACATAAGAGCCATGTCATACATTCAGCCTAGGAATAGTAGCGTTGTGCACTATTAAAAATATACACATCAATTGCTCGAATCCCATTGTTGCAAAGTAAAACTCTAATAAAACTCTAGTCTGACATCAACAGAGAAGACTTAGTGTATGTACTACAAATACAGCATTAGGATTTCGAGTGGACCGTGCACCTTGTGAACCATCAGAGGCTTATGACGCAACATATCTTCCAGTTGCTATTAGACAAGTTATAATTCTCGACCATTTTTCGGAACTGGTTTCTTGGGTCCGTGAGTAAATGCCAAATGAGATGATAGTCCTTAAGTAAGTTCCTGGCGATCCCATGTCACGCTCTTGCCCATCAGCCGGTGAACGCTGAGATGGAACTCGATGAGAGCGATGTATTTTTTAAGTGCTCCGAAAGTAGTTCTAACAAGCGTGCGATTCACTTCATGAGTAAACCGCAGCTGCAGCTGATTCAAACAGTCGAGCCAACTTTCTACATCACAATATTCGTTTTGTAGTTAGTCGAGTTACCTTTAGTGTGGCGCATGCACGGGTCATTAGCGTCCAGCTCCCAGCTTAGAGAGTCCTGTATTGACACAGACGTCAATACATCTCGATGTCATGCAACACACAAAGTCTGTCGCATACAGGTGGGTTAACACATGTACGATACCTTTTGTGTGGCGCATGCACGGGTCGTTAGCATCCAGCTCCCGGCTTATAGAGAGTCCTGTATTGACACAGACATCAATACATCTCGATGTCATGCAACACACAAATTCTGTCGCATACAGGTGGGTTAACACACATGTACGATGTGTGCAATGGCGCGCCCGTTTACAATGGGACACGACGATGATCATTGTTAACCAAACTCTTGTTTCTCACGACAGGTGGTAGCGTTGTCTCCTGCACCTGGTCTTCGTGCACAGAGGGTGTTGTAATGTGCTCGTCATAGTCGCGATCCTTGTCACTCGAATCCGTTGTTCTCACGACAGGTGGTAGCGTTGTCTCCTGCATGTTGTCTTCGCGTGCGGCAAGCGTTGTGCTGTGCTCGTTATAATGGTTGTCTTCGTACAAAGGGGGTGTTGAATACTCCTTCGCGAGTAGTCTAGGAGGTGGTGTGATGGGACGTATCTCAGAGGCGTTATGTGAGCGTACCACCATGGCCTGAGCAACTGCGACTACTGAGAGTACACCCAGTACAGACAGCGAGATCATTTTTTTTCTTGGGTGTTGTAAGGGCGCAAGGGCCTGTGTGTGTGTGTGTGTGCGTGCGTGCGTGCGTGTGTGTGTGTGTGTGTGTGTGTGTGTGTGTGTGTGTGTGTGTGTGTGTGAAACAAATAAAGATAAATATAGCTAGTGCGGCCACGAGCGGTCGTGCAGGGTAGAGGCTGCGCGAAATTGCCTCTAAAACAAGCGCGTGCCCACGCCCGATCCGTGGAAGCACGTAGAACTAGCAAACGTACTAGCAGAAATCAACGATCGCACACGGGTCATTGAGTGTGTACAGGGTTCGTCTGCGTGTGTGGCATTGGGCAATCTAGCGGCAACCGAGTGGCCTGTAGGCGGAACCGGCCAACCCTTCGCCCTCACCATCGATGTGCTTCGAGATGAACTATTGCTAAAGATGATCGTCCTCGTCAACCACGGCGCTACCAGAGTTACCACGACATGCGCCTTAAAAGCGTTCTCGTTTGGGTCAGCGCCACCAGAATTGAATCGGCAAGTCAGCGGATATTACACAACTCGTAACGAAGACCCTCTCCGCGACCTCGCGGCCAGTGTGCGCAGTGTACAGCAAATGACAAACGATGTTGCGAGCGATATATCGGAAAAACTTTGTACTGACGCGACGGTCGCCACTGCAGGTTGTGTGAGTCTCGCGCAAAGTGCCATATCAAACGTGCGCAAGCTAGTGACAAGCAACTTCACCAGATCCGTAGATTCTGCATACGCTTGGATACGAATGAAAGTATCGAGAGATAACACCGACACGAGTTGCGCGACGGCGCTGGCTGCAGTCGCTACAACACTGGATTTAATAATCAACGTAATTGTGATCGTAATGGCGTATCGAGTGTGCACCAGAAACTAAAACCAGTTCTACAGAAAACTGGCATGAGGGTCGCGGTCTAACGTTATGTTGGTGTCTCGCATCGACCGTCGACGGCCGTTTGCCAGCGGCTGAAAATGGCACAGTTGACGAAATGGAAACGCCGACCGTCGATAGTGCACTCTCGCAAGTTCCAACCGCACCATCTCAGGAGACAGACCACAGAGTCATATTAGCGGAGGGTAGATAGAAAATGCGCAAACCGCCACAACCGCCCATATACATACTATACGAGTTCAACATAGAGTGGAGTAAGAAGTTACTACCGATTGTATTTCCAACGTGCAAGCAGCTGGTGTGTGACGCTCGACTATACACGTCTTGGCCTACCACGAGTACAGGAGCCCACAAGATCCTAAGCGAAGTCGAAGCCGTTGTGTCTACCCAACGCAAATTCAGCACAGCCGTGCGCGCTAAGACAAGTCCCTCTAGACTGCTGGAAACTTTGGAAACGTGGAAGGCTGGCGTGTACGTGCTTTCTACACATCTCAACGGTATGATTGCGATACTCTCGGCCGCACAACAACTAATGGTCATGTGTTCGGAAGGTCTGATTAGGTCTGACATGACCGGTTGTCAATCGACGTCGAGCGTGCACTCACACACGGATATCCTGGCGTACAGTAAAGCGACAGCGACGTCTACGCTCACGTTGATCGCCGATGTTTCGAAGGGCAATCGAGTGTGTTGGCTGACGAAAGCTATGGTGACCGACGGTCGCGTCGACTACAATGTGCCTCATTGCGACTGGAGACGCGTATGTGATCCTTTGCAAATCGACAACACCACCACGGTCGAGTGCGAAGTCACGGTCGGCAGCATGTTGTCCTTACTGTGCCCCATACAATGTGACGGTCCGTGTCACGGACCGGTGTGTTACGACCCGACTAACGAAACGTACCAGGTGATAACATTGCATCTGCCCATTACAGCGGAGCGAGCGTTTCGCCACACTCCCAAACCAAGGTTAATAGTTGTAGCGCACGCCCTTTCGGACCTCGGTGCACGCGAAACACTGGCGTACACTCACAACATCACGCTCGTGACAGCTCAAGCGTTACGCGAAACAAAGGACGTGTTCAAATCCATAGAGAATATACGGTCTTTAGCGTATGCGTATATAAAGAAGGTCGATGACATTTACAGACCCGGCGGCGTGGGCACCACAGTAGAACAACAAGGTGCTCTCAAGTGCACACAGATACTGGCCGCATTATCACTCGCGATGTCTATCCTGACATGCCCGTTTCTGATTTCTATGTATATTAAATTATGACAAGAGCTATGGTGGTTACGATTACACTCTGACCACGTGCCTTAGTTTCTGCTAGTGACCTATAAATACATTTGACCACTTGCTCTCACTGCCATTAAAGCGGCTGTACCCACACGTACAACACCCAAGAAAAAAAATGATCTCGCTGTCTGTACTGGGTGTACTCTCAGTAGTCGCAGTTGCTCAGGCCATGGTGGTACGCTCACATAACGCCTCTGAGATACGTCCCATCACACCACCTCCTAGACTACTCGCGAAGGAGCATTCAACACCCCCTTTTTACGAAGACAACCATTATAACGAGCACAGCACAACGCTTGCCGCACGCGAAGACAACATGCAGGAGACAACGCTACCACCTGTCGTGAGAACAACGGATTTGAGTGACAACGATCGCGACTATGACGAGCACATTACAACACCCTCTGTGCACGAAGACCAGGTGCAGGAGACAACGCTACCACCTGTCATGAGAAACAAGAGTTTGGTTAACAATGATCATCGTCGTGTCCCATTGTAAACGGGCGCGCCATTGCACACATCGTACATGTGTGTTAACCCACCTGTATGCGACAGACTTTGTGTGTTGCATGACATCGAGATGTATTGACGTCTGTGTCAATACAGGACTCTCTAAGCTGGGAGCTGGACGCTAATGACCCGTGCATGCGCCACACAAAAGGTAACTCGACTAACTACAAAACGATTATTGTGATGTAGAAAGTTGGCTCGACTGTTTGAATCAGCTGCAGCTGCGGTTTACTCACGAAGTGAATCGCACGCTTGTTAGAAGTACATTCGGAGCACTTAAAAAATACATCGCTCTCATCGAGTTCCGTCTCAGCGTTCACCGGCTGATGGGCAAGAGCGTGACATGGGATCGCCAGGAACTTACTTAAGGACTATCATCTCATTTGGCATTTGCTCACGGACCCAAGAAACCAGTTCCGAAGAATGGTCGAGAATTATAACTTTTCTAATAGCAACTGGAAGATATGTTGCGTCATAAGCCTCTGATGGTTCACAAGGTGCACCGTCCACTCGAAATCCTAATGCTGTATTTGTAGTACATACACTAAGTCTTCTCTGTTGATGTCAGACTAGAGTTTTATTAGAGTTTTACTTTGCAACAATGGGATTCGAGCAATTGATGTGTATATTTTTAATAGTGCACAATGCTACTATTCCTAGGCTGAATGTGTGACATGGCTCTAATGTATCATTATGTATCGTTTCCATTAAGTACTAATTTAAATAAAGTCCCTCTGTCCTCAGTGCTAGGTTGTGGGTTTAAGTGGCAAGACGCTCCTCGGGGCGCATATTGCTTGGGCCTCTCTCCTGGATGCCCTCTGTCAGACCCAGTGTTGACATGTGGCAAGACGCTCCTTGGGGCGCGTCTTGCTTGGGCTTCTCTCCTGGAGGCCCTCAGTCAGACCCATTGTTGACATGTGGCAAGACGCTCCTCGGGGCACGTCTTGCTTGGGCCTCTCTCCTGGAGGCGCTCAAACAGACCGAGTAGTGACATGTGGCAAGACGCTCCTCGGGGCGCGTCTTGCTGGGGCTTCTCTCATGGAGGCACTCATTCAGACCCAGTGTTGACATGTGGCAAGACGCTCCTCGGGGCGCTTCTTGCTTGGACCTCTCTCCCTGAGGCGCTCAGGAAGACCGAGTAGTGACATGTGGCAAGACGCTCCTCGGGGTGCGTCTTGCTTGGGCCTCTCTCATGGAGGCCCTCTGTCAGACCCAGTGTTGACATGTGTCAAGACGCTCCTCGGGGGGCGTCTTGCTTTGGCCTCTCTCCTGGAGGCACTCAGTCAGACCGAGTGCTGACATGTGGCAAGAAGCTCCTCGGGGCGTGTGTTGCTTGGATTTATCTCCCTTGAGGCCCTCAGTAAGAACCATTGTTGACATGTGGCAAGACGCTCCTCGGGGCTCGTCTTGCTTGGGCATCTCTCCAGAAGGCCCTCAATCAGACCCAGTGTTGACACGTGGCAAGACGCTCCTCGGGGCGCGTCTTGCTTGGGCCTCTCTCCTGGAGGCGCTCTGTCAGACTGAGTAGTGACATGTGGCCTGACGCTCCTCGGGGCGCGTGTTGCTTGGGCCTCTCTCCTGGAGGCACTCAGTCAGACCAAGTGGTGACATGTGGCAAGACAATCCTCGGGGCGCGTCTTGCTTGGGCCTCTCTCCTGGAGGCCCTCTGTCAGACCCAGTGTTGACATGTGGCAAGACACTCCTCGGGGCGCGACTTGCTTGGGCCTCTCTCATGGAGGCCCTCTGTCAGACCCAGTGTTGACATGTGTCAAGACGCTCCACCGGGGCGCATCTTGCTTTGGCCTCTCTCCTGGAGGCTCTCAGTCAGATCGAGTGCTGCCATGTGGCAAGAAGCTCCTCGGGGCGCGTCTTGCTTGGGCTTCTCTCCTGGAGGCCCTCAGTAAGACCCATTGTTGACATGTGGCAAGATGCTCCTCGGGGCGCGTCTTGCTTGGGCCTCTCTCCTGGAGGCGCTCAGTCAGACTGAGTAGTGACATGTGGCCTGACGCTCCTCGGGGTGCGTGTTGCTTGGGCCTCTCTCCTGGAGGCGCTCAGTCAGACCAAGTGGTGACATGTGGCAAGACACTCCTCGGGGCGCGTCTTGCTTGGGCCTCTCTCCTGGAGGCCCTCTGTCATACCCAGTGTTGACATGTGTCAAGACGCTCCTCGGGGCGTGTCTTGCTTGGGCTTCTCTCCAGGAGGCCCTCAGTCAGACCCATTGTTGACATGTGGCAAGACGCTCCTCGGGGCGCATCTTGCTTGGGCCTCTCTCCTGGAGGCGCTCAGTCAGACCGAGTGCTGACATGTGGCAAGACGCTCCTCGGGGCGCGTCTTGCTTGGGCCTCTCTCCAGAAGGCCCTCAATCAGACCCAGTGTTGACACGTGGCAAGACGCTCCTCGGGGCACGTCTTGCTTGGGCCTCTCTCCTGGAGGCGCTCAGTCACACTGAGTAGTGACATGTGGCCTGACGCTCCTCGGGGCGCGTGTTGCTTGGGCCTCTCTCCTGGAGGCGCTCAGTCAGACCAAGTGGTGACATGTGGCAAGACAATCCTCGGGGCGCGTCTTGCTTGGGCCTCTCTCCTGGAGGCCCTCTGTCAGACCCAGTGTTGACATGTGGCAAGACACTCCTCGGGGCGCGTCTTGCTTGGGCCTCTCTCATGGAGGCCCTCTGTCAGACCCAGTGTTGACATGTGTCAAGACGCTCCACCGGGGCGCATCTTGCTTTGGCCTCTCTCCTGGAGGCGCTCAGTCAGATCGAGTGCTGACATGTGGCAAGAAGCTCCTCTGGGCGCGTCTTGCTTGGGCTTCTCTCCTGGAGGCCCTCAGTAAGACCCATTGTTGACATGTGGCAAGACGCTCCTCGGGGCGCGTCTTGCTTGGGCCTCTCTCCTGGAGGCCCTCTGTCATACCCAGTGTTGACATGTGTCAAGACGCTCCTCGGGGCGCGTCTTGCTTGGGCTTCTCTCCTGGAGGCCCTCAGTCAGACCCATTGTTGACATGTGGCAAGATGCTCCTCCGGGCGCATCTTGCTTGGGCCTCTCTCCTGGAGGCCCTCAGTCAGACCCATTGTTGACATGTGGCAAGACGCTCCTCGGGGCGCGTCTTGCTGGGGCCTCTCTCCTGGAGGCGCTCAGTCAGACCGAGTGCTGACATAAGGCAAGACGCTCCTCGGGGCGCGTCTTGCTGGGGCCTCTCTCCTGGAGGCGCTCAGTCAGACTGAGTAGTGACATGTGGCCTGACGCTCCTCGGGGCACGTCTTGCTTGGGCCTCTCTCCTGGAGGCGCTCAGTCAGACCCAGTGGTGACATGTGGCAAGACACTCCTCGGGGCGCGTCTTGCTTGGGCCTCTCTCGTGGAGCCCCTCTGTCAGACCCAGTGTTGACATGTGTCAAGACGCTCCTCGGGGCGCGTCTTGCTTGGGCTTCTCTCCTGGAGGCCCTCAATCAGACCCATTGTTGACATGTAGCAAGACGCTCCTCGGGGCACGTCTTGCTTGGGCTTCTCTCCTGGAGGCGCTCCGACAGACCCAGTGTTGACATGTGACAAGACGCTCCTCAGGGCGCGTCTTGCTTGGGCCTCTCTCCTGGAGGCGCTCAGTCAGAACCAGAGGTGACATGTGGCAATACGCTCCTCGGGGCGCGTCTTGCTTGGGCCTCTCTCCTGGAGGCCCTCTGTCAGACCCAGTGTTGACATGTGGCAAGACGCTCCTCCGGGCGCATCTTGCTTGGGCCTCTCTCCTGGAGGCCCTCAGTCAGACCCATTGTTGACATGTGGCAAGACGCTCCTCGGGGCGCGTCTTGCTTGGGCCTCTCTCCTGGAGGCGCTCAGTCAGACCCAGTGTTGACATGTGGCAAGACGCTCCTCGGGGCGCGTCTTGCTTGGGCCTCTCTCCTGGAGGCGCTCAGTCAGACCCAGTGGTGACACGTGGAAAGACGCTCCTCGGGGTGCGTCTTGCTTGGGCCTCTCTCCTGGAGGCGCTCAGTCAGCTGGCCGCATTATATCTCGCGATGTCTATCCTGACATGCCCGTTTCTGATTTCTATGTATATTAAATTATGACAAGAGCTACGGTGGTTACGATTTCACTCTGACCACGTGCCTTAATTTCTGCTAGTGACCTATAAATACATTTGACCACTTGCTCTCACTGCCATTAAAGCGGCTGTACCCACACATACAAAACCCAAGAAAAAAAATTATCTCGCGGTCTGTACTGTTTGTACTCTCAGTAGTCGCAGTTGCTCAGGCCATGGTGGTACGCTCACATAACGCCTCTGAGATACGTCCCATCACACCACCTCCTAGACTACTCGCAAAGGAGTATTCAACACCCCCCTTTGTACAAAGACAACCATTAAAACGAGCACAGCACAACGCTTGCCGCACGCGAAGACAACATGCAGGAGACAACGCTACCACCTGTCGTGAGAACAACGGATTCGAGTGACAACGATCGCGACTATGACGAGCACATTACAACACCCTCTGTGCACGAAGACCAGGTGCAGGAGACAACGCTACCACCTGTCGTGAGAAACAAGAGTTTGGTTAACAATGATCATCGTCGTGTCCCATTGTAAACGGGCGCGCCATCGCACACATCGTACATGTGTGTTAACCCACCTGTATGCGACAGACTTTGTGTGTTGCATGACATCGAGATGTATTGACGTCTGTGTCAATACAGGACTCTCTGTAAGCCGGGAGCTGGACGCTAACGACCCGTGCATGCGCCACACAAAAGGTATCGTACATGTGTTAACCCACCTGTATACGACAGACTTTGTGTGTTGCATGACATCGAGATGTATTGACGTCTGTGTCAATACAGGACTCTCTAAGCTGGGAGCTGGACGCTAACGACCCGTGCATGCGCCACACTAAAGGTAACTCGACTAACTACAAAACGCATATTGTGATGTAGAAAGTTGGCTCGACTGTTTGAATCAGCTGCAGCTGCGGTTTACTCACGAAGTGAATCGCACGCTTGTTAGAAGTACATTCGGAGCACTTAAAAAATACATCGCTCTCATCGAGTTCCGTCTCAGCGTTCACCGGCTGATGGGCAAGAGCGTGACATGGGATCGCCAGGAACTTACTTAAGGACTATCATCTCATTTGGCATTTACTCACGGACCCAAGAAACCAGTTTCGAAAAATGGTCGAGAATTATAACTTGTCTAATAGCAACTGGAATATATGTTGCGTCATAAGCCTCTGATGGTTCACAAGGTGCACGGTCCACTCGAAATCCTAATGCTGTATTTGTAGTACATACACTAAGTCTTCTCTGTTGATGTCAGACTAGAGTTTTATTAGAGTTTTACTTTGCAACAATGGGATTCGAGCAATTGATGTGTATATTTTTAATAGTGCACAATGCTACTATTCCTAGGCTGAATGTATGACATGGCTCTTATGTATCATTATGTATCGTTTCCATTAAGTACTAATTTAAATAAAGTCCCTCTGTCCTCAGTGCTAGGTTGTGGGTTTAATACACATTATTATGATCAACCTGTTGAATAGTATAATAACAATATTCCTGTAAAAGTCATTTAGTAATGAACAACCTCAGTTCTGTGAAAGAACATCATGTCTCTGATGTGTACACTGCAGGCCTGACCAGGGTTTGCACGCAAGGGCCTGTGTGTGTGTGTGTGTGTGTGTGTGTGTGTGTGTGTGTGTGTGTGTGTGTGTGTGTGTGTGTGTGTGTGTGTGTGTGTGTGTGTGTGTGTGTGTGTGTGTGTGTGTGAAACAAATAAAGATAAATATAGCTAGTGCGGCCACGAGCGGTCGTGCAGGGTAGAGGCTGCGCGAAAACGCCTCTAAAAACAAGCGCGTGCCCACGCCCGATCCGTGGAAGCACGTAGACCTAGCAAACGTACTAGCAGAAATCAACGATCGCACACGGGTCATTGAGTGTGTACAGGGTTCGTCTGCGTGTGTGGCATTGGGCAATCTAGCGGCAACCGAGTGGCCTGAAGGCGGAACCGGCCAACCCTTCGCCCTCACCATCGTTGCGCTTCGAGATGAACTATTGCTAAAGATGATCATCCTCATCAACCACGGCGCTACCAGAGTAGCTCGTAACGAAGACCCTCTCCGCGACCTCGCAGCCAGTGTGCGCAGTGTACAGCAAATGAGAAACGATGTTGCGAGCGATAAATCGGAAAAACTTTGCATTGACGCGACGGTCGCCACTGCAGGTTGTGTGAGTCTCGCGCAAAGTGCCATATCAAACGTGCGCAAGCTAGTGACAAGCAACTTCACCAGATCCGTAGATTCTGCATACGCTTGAATACCAACGAAAGTATCGAGAGATAACACCGACACGAGTTGCGCGACGGCGCTGGCTGCAGTCGCTACAACACTGGATTTATTAATCAACGTAACTGTGATCGTAATGGCGTATCGAGTGTGCACCAGAAACTACAACCAGTACTACAGAAAACTGGCATGAGGGTCGCGGTCTAACGTTATGTTGGTGTCTCGCATCGACCGTCGACGGCCGTTTGCCAGCGGCTGAAAATGGCACAGTTGACGAAATGGAAACGCCGACCGTCCATAGTGCACTCTCGCAAGTTCCAACCGCACCATCTCAGGAGACAGACCACAGTGTCATATTAGCGGAGGGTAGATAGAAAATGCGCAAACCGCCGCAACCGCCCATATACATACTATACGAGTTCAACATAGAGTGGAGTAAGAAGTTACTACCGATTGTATTTACAACGTGCAAGCAGCTGGTGTGTGACGCTTTACTTGATTATCACAGAGGTTGCGATGTCCTGTGTTCCACGAGCGCATGGAAACAAGTGAACGAACTTCTACGGACCGTACTGTTGGGGTATGAGCGAGCTGTAAAATCAATACACGCTAGACACGCGGACTTTGCCACATTACTGGACACGCATATCGCCACAACAAAACCGGGTCAAGTGTTCGGGGCGTCACCGCTCTCGACTATACACGTCTTGGCCTACCACGAGTACATGAGCCCACAAGATCCTAAGCGAGGTCGAAGCCGTTGTGTCTACCCAAAGCAAATTCAGCACAGCCGTGCGCGCTAAGACAAATCCCTCTAGATTGCTGGAAACTTTGGAAACGTGGAAGGCTGGAGTGTACACGCTTTCTACACATCTCAACAGTATGATCGCGATACTCTCGGCCGCACAACAACTAATGGTCATGTGTTCGGAAGGTCTGATCAGGTCTGACATGACCGGTTGTCAATCGACGTCGAGCGTGCACTCACACACGGATATCCTGGCGTACAGTAAAGCGACAGCGACCTCTACGCTCACGTTGATCGCCGATGTTTCGAAGGGCAATCGAGTGTGTTGGCTGATGAAAGCTATGGTGACCGACGGTCGCGTCGACTACAATGTGCCTCATTGCGACTGGAGAGGCGTATGTGATCCTTTGCAAATAGACAACACCACCGCGGTCGAGTGCGAAGTCACGGTCGGCGGCGTGTTGTCCTTACTGTGCCCCATACAATGTGGCGGTCCGTGTCACGGACCGGTGTGTTACGACCCGACTAACGAAACGTACCAGGTGATAACATTGCATCTGCCCATTACAGCGGAGCGAGCGTTTCGCCACACTCCCAAACCAAGGTTAATAGTTGTAGCGCACGCCCTTTCGGACCTCGGTGCACGCGAAACACTGGCGTACACTCACAAAATCACGCTCGAGACAGCTCAAGTGTTACGCAAAACAAAGGACGTGTTCAAATCCATAGAGAATATACGGTCTTTAGCGTATGCGTATATAAAGAAGGTCGATGACATTTACAGACCCGGCGGCGTGGGCACCACAGTAGAACAACAAGGTGCTCTCAAGCGCACACAGATACTGGCCGCATTATCACTCGCGATGTCTATCCTGACATGCCCGTTTCTGATTTCTATGTTAATTAAATTATGACAAGAGCTACGGTGGTTACGATTACACTCTGACCACGTGCCTTAGTTTATGCTAGTGACCTATAAATACATTTGACCACTTGCTCTCACTGCCATTAAAGCGGCTGTACCCACACGTACAACACCCAAGTAAAAAAATGATCTCGCTGTCTGTACTGGGTGTACTCTCAGTAGTCGCAGTTGCTCAGGCCATGGTGGTACGCTCACATAACGCCTCTGAGATACGTCCCATCACAACACCTCCTACACTACTCGCGAAGGAGTATTCAACACCCCCTTTGTACGAAGACAACCATTATAACGAGCACAGCACAACGCTTGCCGCACGCGAAGACAACATGCAGGAGACAACGCTACCACCTGTCGTGAGAACAACGGATTCGAGTGACAACGATCGCGACTATGACGAGCACATTACAGCACCCTCTGTGCACGAAGACCAGGTGCAGGAGACAACGCTACCACCTGTCGTGAGAAACAAGAGTTTGGTTAACAATGATCATCGTCGTGTCCCATTGTAAACTGGGCGTGCCATCGCACACATCGTACATGTGTGTTAACCCACCTGTATGCGACAGACTTTGTGTGTTGCATGACATCGAGATGTATTGACGTCTGTGTCAATACAGGACTCTCTATAAGCCGGGAGCTGGATGCTAACAACCCGTGCATGTGCCACACAAAAGGTATCGTACATGTGTTAACCCACCTGTATGCGACAGACTTTGTGTGTTGCATGACATCGAGATGTATTGACGTCTGTGTCAATACAGGACTCTCTAAGCTGGGAGCTGGACGCTAATAACCCGTGCAAGCGCCACACAAAAGGTATCGTACATGTGTTAACCCAACTGTATGCGACAGACTTTGTGTGTTGCATGACATCGAGATGTATTGACGTCTGTGTCAATACAGGACTCTCTAAGCTGGGAGCTGGACGATAACGACCCGTGCATGCGCCACACAAAAGGTAACTCGACTAACTACAAAACGCATATTGTGATGTAGAAAGTTGGCTCGACTGTTTGAATCAGCTGCAGCTGCGGTTTACTCACAAAGTGAATCGCACGCTTGTTAGAAGTACATTCGGAGCTCTTATGTATCATTATGTATCGTTTCCATTAAGTACTAATTTAAATAAAGTCCCTCTGTCCTCAGTGCTAGGTTGTGGGTTTAATACACATTATTATGATCAACCTGTTGAATAGTATATTAACAATATTCCTGTAAAAGTCATTTAGTAATGAACAACCTCAGTTCTGTGAAAGAACATCATGTCTCTGATGTGTACACTGCAGGCCTGACCGGTCTTGCTTGGGCCTCTCTCCTGGAGGCGCTCAGTCAGACTGAGTAGTGACATGTGGCAAGACACTCCTCGGGGCTCGTCTTGCTTGGGCCCCTCTCCTGGAGGCCCTCTGTCAGACCCAGTGTTGACATGTGTCAAGACGCTCCACGGGGCGCGTCTTGCTTGGGCTTCTCTCCTGAAGGCCCTCAGTCAGACCCATTGTTGACATGTGGCAAGACGCTCCTCGGGGCGCGTCTTGCTTGGGCCTCTCTCCTGGAGGCGCTCAGTCAGAACCAGAGGTGACATGTGGCAAGACGCTCCTCGGGGCGCGTCTTGCTTGGGCCTCTCTCCTGGAGGCCCTCTGTCAGACCCAGTGTTGACATGTGGCAAGACGCTCCTCCGGGCGCATCTTGCTTGGGCCTCTCTCCTGGAGGCCCTCAGTAAGACCCATTGTTGACATGTGGCAAGACGCTCCTCGGGGCGCGTCTTGCTTGGGCCTCTCTCCAGAAGGCCCTCAATAAGACCCAGTGTTGACATGTGGCAAGACGCTCCACGGGGCGCGTCTTGCTTGGGCTTCTCTCCTGGAGGCCCTCAGTAAGACCCATTGTTGACATGTGGCAAGACGCTCCTCGGGGCGCGTCTTGCTTGGGCCTCTCTCCTGGAGGCGCTCAGTCAGACCCAGTGTTGACATGTGGCAAGACGCTCCACGGGGCGCGTCTTGCTTGGGCTTCTCTCCTGGAGGCCCTCAGTCAGACACATTGTTGACATGTGGCAAGACGCTCCTCGGGGCACGTCTTGCTTGGGCCTCTCTCCTGGAGGCGCTCAGTCAGACCGAGTAGTGACATGTGGCAAGACGCTCCTCGGGGCGCGTCTTGCTTGGACCTCTCTCCTGGAGGCGCTCAGTTAGACCGAGTAGTGACATGTCGCAAGACGCTCCTCGGGGCGCGTCTTGCTTGGGCCTCTCTCATGGAGGCCCTCTGTCAGACCCAGTGTTGACATGTGGCAAGACGCTCCTCGGGGCGCGTCTTGCTTGGGCCTCTCTCCTGGAGGCGCTCAATCAGAACCAGAGGTGACATGTGGAAAGACGCTCCTCGGGGTGCGTCTTGCATGGGCCTCTCTCCTGGAGGCCCTCTGTCAGACCCAGTGTTGACATGTGGCAAAACGCTCCTCCGGGCGCATCTTGCTTGGGCCTCTCTCCTGGAGGCCCTCAGTAAGACCCATTGTTGACATGTGGCAAGACGCTCCTCGGGGCGCGTCTTGCTTGGGCCTCTCTCCAGAAGGCCCTCAATCAGACCCAGTGTTGACATGTGGCAAGACGCTCCTCGGGGCGCGTCTTGCTTGTGCCTCTCTCCTGGAGGCGCTCAGTCAGACTGAGTAGTGACATGTGGCAAGACGCTCCTCGGGGCGCGTCTTGCTTGGACCTCTCTCCCTGAGGCGCTCAGTCAGACCCAGTGTTGACATTTGGCAAGACACTCCTCGGGGCGCGTCTTGCTTGGGCCTCTCTCATGGAGGCCCTCTGTCAGACCCAGTGTTGACATGTGTCAAGACGCTCCTCGGGGGGCGTCTTGCTTGGGCTTCTCTCATGGAGGCCCTCAGTCCGACCCAGTGTTGACATGTGTCAAGACGCTCCTCGGGGCGTGTCTTGCTTGGGCCTCTCTCCTGGAGGCGCTCAGTCAGACCGAGTGCTGACATGTGGCAAGAAGCTAATCGGAGCGCGTCTTGCTTGGGCTTCTCTCCTGGAGGCCCTCAGTAAGACCCATTGTTGACATCTGGCAAGACGCTCCTCGGGGCGCGTCTTGCTTTGGCCTCTCTCCTGGAGGCGCTCAGTCAGACTGAGTAGTGACATGTGGCCTGACGCTCCTCGGGGCGCGTGTTGCTTGGGCCTCTCTCCTGGAGGCGCTCAGTCAGACCAAGTGGTGACATGTGGCAAGACGCTCCTCGGGGCGCGTCTTGCTTGGGCCTCTCTCCAGAAGGCCCTCAATCAGACCCAGTGTTGACACGTGGCAAGACGCTCCTCGGGGCGCGTCTTGCTTGGGCCTCTCTCCTGGAGGCGCTCAGTCAGAATGAGTAGTGACATGCTGTCTGACGCTCCTCGGGGCGCGTGTTGCTTGGGCCTCTCTCCTGGAGGCGCTCAGTCAGACCAAGTGGTGACATGTGGCAAGACACTTCTCGGGGCGCGTCTTGCTTGGGCCTCTCTCCTGGAGGCCCTCTGTCAGACCCAGTGTTGACATGTGGCAAGACACTCCTCGGGGCGCGTCTTGCTTGGGCCTCTCTCATGGAGGCGCTCAGTCAGACCCAGTGTTGACATGTGGCAAGACGCTCCTCTGGGCGCGTCTTGCTTGGGCTTCTCTCCTGGAGGCCCTCAGTCAGACCCATTGTTGACATGTGGCAAGACGCTCCTCGGGGCACGTCTTGCTTGGGCCTCTCTCCTGGAGGCGCTCAGTCGGACCGAGTAGTGACATGTGGCAAGACGCTCCTCGGGGCGCGTCTTGCTTGGACGTCCCTCCTGGAGGCGCTCAGTCAGACCGAGTAGTGACATTTGGGAAGACGCTCCTCGGCGCGCGTCTTGCTTGGGCCTCTCTCCTGGAGGCGCTCAGTCAGACCGAGTGCTGACATAAGGCAAGACGCTCCTCGGGGCGCGTCTTGCTGGGGCCTCTCTCCTGGAGGTGCTCAATCAGACCCAGTGGTGACACGTGGCAAGACGCTCCTCGAGGCGCATCTTGCTTGGGCCTCTCTCCTGGAGGCGCTAAGTCAGACCCAGTGTTGACACGTGGCAAGACGCTCATCGGGGCGCATCTTGCTTGGGCCTCTCTCCTGGAGGCGCTCAGTCAGACACATTGTTGACATGTGGAAAGAAGGTCCTCGGGGCACGTCTTGCTTTGGCTTCTCTCCTGGAGGCCCTCAGTCTGACCCATTGTTGACATGTGGCAAGACGCTCCTCGGGGCGCGTATTGCTTGGGCCTCTCTCCTGGATGCCCTCTGTCAGACCCAGTGTTGACATGTGGCAAGACTCTCCTCGGGGTGCGTCTTGCTTGGGCTTCTCTCATGGAGGCCCTCAGTCAGACCCAGTGTTGACATGTGTCAAGACGCTCCTTGGGGCGTGTCTTGCTTGGGCCTCTCTCCTGGAGGCGCTCAGTCAGACCCAGTGTTGACATGTGGCAATACGCTCCTCGGGGCGCTTCTTCCTTGGGCTTCTCTCCTGGAGGCCCTCAGTCAGACCCATTGTTGACATGTGGCAAGACGCTTCTCGGGGCACGTGTTGCTTGGACCTCTCTCCTGGAGGCGCTCAGTCAGACCGAGTAGTGACATGTGGCAAGACGCTCCTCGGGGTATGTCTTGCTTGGGCCTCTCTCCTGGAGGCGCTCAATTAGACCCAGTGTTGACATGTGGCAAGACGCTCCTCGGGGCGCGTCTTGCTTGGGCCTCTCTCCTGGAGGCGCTCAGTCAGACCGAGTGCTGACATATGGCAAGACGCTCCTCGGGGCGCGTCTTGCTGGGGCCTCTCTCCTGGAGGCGCTCAGTCAGACCCAGTGTTGACATGTGGCTTGACGCTCCTCGGGGCGCGTCTTGCTTGGGCTTCTCTCCTGGAGGCCCTCAGTCAGACCCATTGTTGACATGTGGCAAGATGCTCCTCGGGGCACGTCTTGCTTGGGCCTCTCTCCTGGAGGCGCTCAGTCAGACCGAGTAGTGACATGTGGCAAGACGCTCCTCTGGGCGCGTCTTGCTTGGACCTCCCTCCTGGAGGCGTTCAGTCAGACCGAGTAGTGACATTTGGGAAGACGCTCCTCGGGGCGCGTCTTGCTTGGGCCTCTCTCCTGGAGGCGCTCAGTCAGACCGAGTGCTGACATAAGGCAAGACGCTCCTCGGGGCGCGTCTTGCTGGGGCCTCTCTCCTGGAGGTGCTCAATCAGACCCAGTGGTGACACGTGGCAAGACGCTCCTCTGGGCGCGTCTTGCTTGGGCCTCTCTCCTGGAGGAGCTCAGTCAGACCCAGTGGCGACACGTGGCAAGACGCTCCTCGAGGAGCATCTTGCTTGGGCCTCTCTCCTGGAGGCGCTAAGTCAGACCCAGTGTTGACACGTGGCAAGACGCTCCTCGGGGCGCATCTTGCTTGGGCCTCTCTCCTGGAGGCGCTCAGTCAAACACAGTGTTGACACGTGGCAAGACACTCCTCGGGGCGCGTCTTGCTTGGGCTTCTCTCATGGAGGCCCTCAGTAAGACACATTGTTGACATTTGGAAAGAAGCTCCTCGGGGCACGTCTTGCTTTGGCTTCTCTCCTGGAGGCCCTCAGTCAGACCCATTGTATACATGTGGCAAGACGCTCCTCGGGGCGCGTATTGCTTGGGACTCTCTCCTGGATGCCCTCTGTTAGACCCAGTGTTGACTTGTGGCAAGACTCTCCTCGGGGCGCGTCTTGCTTGGGCTTCTCTCATGGAGGCCCTCAGTCAGACCCAGTGTTGACATGTGTCAAGACGCTCCTTGGGGCGTGTCTTGCTTGGGCCTCTCTCCTGGAGGCGCTCAGTCAGACCCAGTGTTGACATGTGGCAAGACGCTCCTCGGGGCGCTTCTTCCTTGGGCTTCTCTCCTGGAGGCCCTCAGTCAGACCCATTGTTGACATGTGGCAAGACGCTCCTCGGGGGGCGTCTTGCTTTGGCCTCTCTCCTGGAGGCGCTCAGTCAGACCCAGTGTTGACATTTGGCAAGACACTCCTCGGGGCGCATCTTGCTTGGGCCTCTCTCATGGAGGCCCTCTGTCAGACCCAGTGTTGACATGTGTCAAGACGCTCCTCGGGGGGCGTCTTGCTTTGGCCTCTCTCCTGGAGGCGCTCAGTCAGACCGAGTGCTGACATGTGGCAAGAAGCTCCTCCGAGCGCGTCTTGCTTGGGCTTCTCTCCTGGAGGCCCTCAGTAAGACCCATTGTTGACATCTGGCAAGACGCTCCTCGGGGCGCGTGTTGCTTGGGCCTCTCTCCTGGAGGCGCTCAGTCATACCAAGTGGTGACATGTGGCAAGACGCTCCTCGGGGCGCGTCTTGCTTGGGCCTCTCTCCAGAAGGCCCTCAATCATACCCAGTGTTGACACGTGGCAAGACGCTCCTCGGGGCGCGTCTTGCTTGGGCCTCTCTCCTGGAGGCGCTCAGTCAGAATGAGTAGTGACATGTGGTCTGACGCTCCTCGGGGCGCGTGTTGCTTGGGCCTCTCTCCTGGAGGCGCTCAGTCAGACCAAGTGGTGACATGTGGCAAGACACTTCTCGGGGCGCGTCTTGCTTGGGCCTCTCTCCTGGAGGCCCTCTGTCAGACCCAGTGTTGACATGTGGCAAGACACTCCTCGGGGCGCGTCTTGCTTGGGCCTCTCTCATGGAGGCGCTCAGTCAGACCCAGTATTGACATGTGGGAAGACGCTCCTCTGGGCGCGTCTTGCTTGGATTTCTCTCCTGGAGGCCCTCAGTCAGACCCATTGTTGACATGTGGCAAGACGCTCCTCGGGGCACGTCTTGCTTGGGCCTCTCTCCTGGAGGCGCTCAGTCAGACCGAGTAGTGACATTTGGGAAGACGCTCCTCGGGGCGCGTCTTGCTTGGGCCTCTCTCCTGGAGGCGCTCAGTCAGACCGAGTGCTGACATAAGGCAAGACGCTCCTCGGGGCGCGTCTTGCTGGGGCCTCTCTCCTGGAGGTGCTCAATCAGACCCAGTGGTGACACGTGGCAAGACGCTCCTCTGGGCGCGTCTTGCTTGGGCCTCTCTCCTGGAGGAGTTCAGTCAGACCCAGTGGCGACACGTGGCAAGACGCTCCTCGAGGCGCATCTTGCTTGGGCCTCTCTCCTGGAGGCGCTAAGTCAGACCCAGTGTTGACACGTGGCAAGACGCTCCTCGGGGCGCGTCTTGCTTGGGCTTCTCTCATGGAGGCCCTCAGTAAGACACATTGTTGACATGTGGAAAGAAGCTCCTCGGGGCACGTCTTGCTTTGGCTTCTCTCCTGGAGGCCCTCAGTCAGACCCATTGTTGACATGTGGCAAGACGCTCCTCGGGGCGCGTATTGCTTGGGCCTCTCTCCTGGATGCCCTCTGTCAGACCCAGTGTTGACATGTGGCAAGACTCTGCTCGGGGCGCGTCTTGCTTGGGCTTCTCTCATGGAGGCCCTCAGTCAGACCCAGTGTTGACATGTGTCAAGACGCTCCTTGGGGCGTGTCTTGCTTGGGCCTCTCTCCTGGAGGCGCTCAGTCAGACCCAGTGTTGACATGTGGCAAGACGCTCCGCGGGGCGCTTCTTCCTTGGGCTTCTCCCCTGGAGGCCCTCAGTCAGACCCATTGTTGACATGTGGCAAGACGCTCCACGGGGCACGTGTTGCTTGGACCTCTCTCCTGGAGGCGCTCAGTCAGACCGAGTAGTGACATGTGGAAAGACGCTCCTCGGGGTATGTCTTGCTTGGGCCTCTCTCCTGGAGGCGCTCAATTAGACCCAGTGTTGACATTTGGCAAGAAGCTCCTCGGGGCGCTTCTTGCTTGGGCCTCTCTCCTGGAGGCGCTCAGTCAGACCGAGTGCTGACATGTGGCAAGACGCTCCTCGGGGAGCGTCTTGCTGGGGCCTCTCTCCTGGAGGCGCTCAGTCAGACCCAGTGTTGACATGTGGCTTGACGCTCCTCGGGGCGCGTCTTGCTTGGGCTTCTCTCCTGGAGGCCCTCAGTCAGACCCATTGTTGACATGTGGCAAGACGCTCCTCGGGGCACATCTTGCTTGGGCCTCTCTCCTGGAGGCGCTCAGTCAGACCGAGTAGTGACATGTGGCAAGACGCTCCTCGGGGCGCGTCTTGCTTGGACCTCCCTCCTGGAGGCGCTCAGTCAGACCGAGTAGTGACATTTGGGAAGACGCTCCTCGGGGCGCGTCTTGCTTGGGCCTCTCTCCTGGAGGCGCTCAGTCAGACCGAGTGCTGACATAAGGCAAGACGCTCCTCTGGGCGCGTCTTGCTTGGGCCTCTCTCCTGGAGGAGCTCAGTCAGACCCAGTGGCGACACGTGGCAAGACGCTCCTCGAGGCGCATCTTGCTTGGGCCTCTCTCCTGGAGGCGCTAAGTCAGACCCAGTGTTGACACGTGGCAAGACGCTCCTCGGGGCGCATCTTGCTTGGGCCTCTCTCCTGGAGGCGCTCAGTCAGACACAGTGTTGACACGTGGCAAGACACTCCTCGGGGCGCGTCTTGCTTGGGCTTCTCTCATGGAGGCCCTCAGTAAGACACATTGTTGACATGTGGAAAGAAGCTCCTCGGGGCACGTCTTGCTTTGGCTTCTCTCCTGGAGGCCCTCAGTCAGACCCATTGTTGACATGTGGCAAGACGCTCCTCGGGGCGCGTATTGCTTGGGCCTCTCTCCTGGATGCCCTCTGTCAGACCCAGTGTTGACATGTGGCAAGACTCTCCTCGGGGCGCGTCTTGCTTGGGCTTCTCTCATGGAGGCCCTCAGTCAGACCCAGTGTTGACATGTGTCAAGACGCTCCTTGGGGCGTGTCTTGCTTGGGCCTCTCTCCTGGAGGCGCTAAGTCAGACCCAGTGTTGACATGTGGCAAGACGCTCCTCGGGGCGCTTCTTCCTTGGGCTTCTCTCCTGGAAGCCCTCAGTCAGACCCATTGTTGACATGTGGCAAGACGCTCCTCGGGGCACGTGTTGCTTGGACCTCTCTCCTGGAGGCGCTCAGTCAGACCGAGTAGTGACATGTGGCAAGACGCTCCTCGGGGTATGTCTTGCTTGGGCTTCTCTCCTGGAGGCCCTCAGTCAGACCCATTGTTGACATGTGGCAAGAAGCTCCTCGGGGCGCTTCTTGCTTGGGCCTCTCTCCTGGAGGCACTCAGTCAGACCGAGTGCTGATATGTGGCAAGACGCTCCTCGGGGCGCGTCTTGGTGGGGCCTCTCTCCTGGAGGCGCTCAGTCAGACCCAGTGTTGACATGTGGCTTGACGCTCCTCGGGGCGCGTCTTGCTTGGGCTTCTCTCCTGGAGGCCCTCAGTCAGACCCATTGTTGACATGTGGCAAGACGCTCCTCGGGGCACGTCTTGCTTGGGCCTCTCTCCTGGAGGCGCTCAGTTAGACCGAGTAGTGACATGTCGCAGGACGCTCCTCGGGGCGCGTCTTGCTTGGGCCTCTCTCCTGGAGGCGCTCAGTCAGACCCAGTGTTGACATGTGGCAAGACACTCCTCGGGGCGCGTCTTGTTTGGGCCTCTCTCATGGAGGCCCTCTGTCAGACCCAGTGTTGACATGTGTCAAGACGCTCCTCGGGGCGCGTCTTGCTTTGGCCTCTCTCCTGGAGGCGCTCAGTCAGACTGAGTAGTGACATGTGGCCTGACGCTCCTCGGGGCGCGTGTTGCTTGGGCCTCTCTCCTGGAGGCGCTCAGTCAGACCCATTGTTGACATGTTGCAAGACGCTCCTTTGGGCGCGTCTTGCTTGGGCCTCTCTCCTGGAGGCGCTCAGTCAGACCGAGTGCTGACATGTGGAAAGACGCTCCTCGGGGCGCGTCTTGCTTGGGCCTCTCTCCTGGAGTCCCTCTGTCAGACCCAGTGCTGACATGTGGCAAGACGCTCCTCCGGGCGCATCTTGCTTGGGCCTCTCTCCTGGAGGCCCTCAGTCAGACCCATTGTTGACATACGGCAAGACGCTCCTCAGGGCGCGTCTTTCTTGGGCCTTTCTCCTGGAGGCGCTCAGTCAGAGCGAGTGCTGACATGTGGCAAGACGCTCCTCGGGGCGCGTCTTGCTTGGGCCTCTCTCCTGGAGGCGGTCAGTCAGACTGAGTAGTGACATGTGGCCTGACGCTCCCCGGGGCGCGTCTTGCTTGGGCCTCTCTCCTGGAGGCTCTCAGTCAGACCCAGTGGTGACATGTGGCAAGACACTCCTCGGGGCGCGTCTTGCTTGGGCCTCTCTCCTGGAGGCCCTCAGTCAGACCCAGTGTTGACATGTGACAAGACGCTCCTCGGGGCGCGTCTTGCTTGGGCCTCTCTCCTGGAGGCGCTCAGTTAGAACCAGAGGTGACATGTGGCAAGACACTCCTCAGGGCGCGTCTTGCTTGGGCCTCTCTCCTGGAGGCCCTCTGTCAGACCCAGTGTTGACATGTGGCAAGACGCTCCTCCGGGCGCATCTTGCTTGGGCCTCTCTCCTGGAGGCCCTCAGTCAGACACATTGTTGACATGTGGCAAGACGCTCCTCGGGGCGCGTCTTGCTTGGGCCTCTCTCCTGGAGGCGCTCAGTCAGACCCAGTGTTGACATGTGGCAGGACGCTCCTCGGGGCGCGTCTTGCTTGGGCCTCTCTCCTGGAGGCGCTCAGTCAGACCCAGTGTTGGCATGTGGCAAGACACTCCTCGGGACGCGTCTTGGTTGGGCCTCTCTCCTGGAGGCGCTCATTCAGACCCAGTGGTGACATGTGGCAAGACGCTCCTCGGGGCGCGTATTGCTTCGGCCTCTCTCCTGAATGCCCTCTGTCAGACCGAGTGTTGACATGTGGCAAGACTCTCCTCGGGGCGCGTCTTGCTTGGGCTTCTCTCATGGAGGCCCTCAGTCCGACCCAGTGTTGACATGTGTCAAGACGCTCCTCGGGGCTTGTCTTGCTTGGGCCTATCTCCTGGAGGCGCTCAGTCAGGCCCAGTGTTGACATGTGGCAAGACGCTCCTCTGGGCGCGTCTTGCTTGGGCCTCTCTCCTGGAGGCGCTCAGTCAGACCCAGTGTTGACACGTGGCAAGACGCTCCTCGGGGCGCGTCTTGCTTGGGCCTCTCTCCTGGAGGCGCTCAGTCAGACCCAGTGTTGGCATGTGGCAAGACACTCCTCGGGGCGCGTCTTGGTTGGGCCTCTCTCCTGGAGGCGCTCATTCAGACCCAGTGGTGACATGTGGCAAGACGCTCCTCGGGGCGCGTCTTGCTTCGGCCTCTCTCCTGGAGGCGCTCAGTCAGACCCAGTGTTGACATGTGGCAAGACGCTCCTCTGGGCGCGTCTTGCTTGGGCTTCTCTCCTGGAGGCCCTCAGTCAGACCCATTTTTGACATGTGGCAAGACGCTCCTCGGGGCACGTCTAGCTTGGGCCTCTCTCCTGGAGGCGCTCAGTCAGACCGAGTAGTGACATGTGGCAAGACGCTGCTCGGGGTATGTCTTGCTTGGGCCACTCTCCTGGAGGCGCTCAATTAGACCCAGTGTTGACATGTGGCAAGACGCTCCTCGGGGCGCGTCTTGCTTGGGCTTCTCTCCAGGAGGCCGTCAGTCAGACCCATTGTTGACATGTGGCAAGAAGCTCCTCGGGGCGCTTCTTGCTTGGGCCTCTCTCCTGGAGGCGCTCAGTCAGACCGAGTGCTGACATGTGGCAAGACGCTCCTCGGGGCGCGTCTTGCTGGGGTCTCTCTCCTGGAGGCGCTCAGTCAGACCCAGTGTTGACATGTGGCTTGACGCTCCTCGGGACGCGTCTTGCTTGGGCTTCTCTCCTGGAGGCCCTCAGTCAGACCCATTGTTGACATGTGGCAAGACGCTCCTCGGGGCACGTCTTGCTTGGGCCTCTCTCCTGGAGGCGCTCAGTCAGCCCGAGTAGTGACATGTGGCAAGACGCTCCTCGGGGTGCGTCTTGCTTGGACCTCTCTCCTGGAGGCGCTCAGTTAGACCGATTAGTGACATGTCGCAAGACGCTCCTCGGGGCGCGTCTTGCTTGGGCCTCTCTCCTGGAGGCGCTCAGTCAGACCCAGTGGTGACATGTGGCAAGACGCTCCTCGGGGTGCATCTTGCTTGGGCCTCTCTCCTGGAGGCGCTCAGTCAGACCCAATGTTGACACGTGGCAAGACGCTCCTCGGGGAGCATCTTGCTTGGGCCTCTCTCCTGGAGGCGGTCAGTCAGACTGAGTAGTGACATGTGGCCTGACGCTCCCCGGGGCGTGTCTTGCTTGGGCCTCTCTCCTGGAGGCGCTCAGTCAGACCCAGTGGTGACATGTGGCAAGACAATCCTCGGGGCGCATCTTGCTTGGGCCTCTCTCCTGGAGGCCCTCAGTCAGACCCAGTGTTGACATGTGTCAAGACGCTCCTCGGGGCGCGTCTTGCTTGGGCCTCTCTCCTGGAGGCCCTCAGTCAGACCCATTGTTGACATGTTGCAAGACGCTCCTCGGGGCGCGTCTTGCTTGGGCTTCTCTGCTGGAGACGCTCAGACAGACCCAGTGTTGACATGTGACAAGACGCTCCTCGGGGCGCGTCTTGCTTGGGCCTCTCTCCTGGAGGCGCTCAGTCAGAACCAGAGGTGACATGTGGCAAGACGCTCCTCGGGGCGCGTCTTGCTTGGGCCTCTCTCCTGGAGGCCCTCTGTCAGACCCAGTGTTGACATGTGGCAAGACGCTCCTCCGGGCGCATCTTGCTTGGGCCTCTCTCCTGGAGGCCCTCAGTCAGACACATTGTTGACATGTGGCAAGACGCTCCTCGGGGCGCGTCATGCTTGGGCCTCTCTCTTGGAGGCGCTCAGTCAGACCCAGTGTTGACATGTGGCAGGACGCTCCTCGGGGCGCGTCTTGCTTGGGCCTCTCTCCTGGAGGCGCTCAGTCAGACCCAGTGTTGGCATGTGGCAAGACACTCCTCGGGGCGCCTCTTGGTTGGGCCTCTCTCCTGGAGGCGCTCATTCAGACCCAGTGGTGACATGTGGCAAGACGCTCCTCGGGGCGCGTATTGCTTCGGCCTCTCTCCTGAATGCCCTCTGTCAGACCGAGTGTTGACATGTGGCAAGACTCTCCTCGGGGCGCGTCTTGCTTGGGCTTCTCTCATGGAGGCCCTCAGTCCGACCCAGTGTTGACATGTGTCAAGACGCTCCTCGGGGCGTGTCTTGCTTGGGCCTCTCTCCTGGAGGCGCTCAGTCAGACCCAGTGTTGACATGTGGCAAGACGCTCCTCTGGGCGCGTCTTGCTTGGGCCTCTCTCCTGAAGGCGCTCAGTCAGACCCAGTGTTGACACGTGGCAAGACGCTCCTCGGAGCGCGTCTTGCTTGGGCCTCTCTCCTGGAGGCGCTCAGTCAGACCCAGTGTTGGCATGTGGCAAGACACTCCTCGGGGCGTGTCTTTGTTGGGCCTCTCTCCTGGAGGCGCTCATTCAGACTCAGTGGTGACATGTGGCAAGACGCTCCTCGGGGCGCGTCTTGCTTCGGCCTCTCTCCTGAATGCCCTCTGTCAGACCGAGTGTTGACATGTGGCAAGACTCTCCTCGGGGCGCGTCTTGCTTGGGCTTCTCTCATGGAGGCCCTCAGTCCGACCCAGTGTTGACATGTGTCAAGACGCTCCTCGGGGCGTGTCTTGCTTGGGCCTCTCTCCTGGAGGCGCTCAGTCAGACCCAGTGTTGACATGTGGCAAGACGCTACTCTGGGCGCGTCTTGCTTGGGCTTCTCTCCTGGAGGCCCTCAGTCAGACCCATTGTTGACATGTGGCAGGACGCTCCTCGGGGCACGTCTTGCTTGGGCCTCTCTCCTGGAGGCGCTCAGTCAGACCGAGTAGTGACATGTGGCAAGACGCTCCTCGGGGCGCGTCTTGCTTGGGCCTCTCTCCTGGAGGCGCTCAGTCAGACCGAGTGCTGACATAAGGCAAGACGCTCCTCGGGGCGCGTATTGCTTGGGCCTCTCTCCTGGAGGAGCTCAGTCAGACCCAGTGGTGACACGTGGCAAGACGCTCCTCGGGGCGCATCTTGCTTGGGCCTCTCTCCTGGAGGCGCTAAGTCAGACCCAGTGTTGACACGTGGCAAGACGCTCCTCGGGGCGCGTCTTGCTTGGGCCTCTCTCCTGGAGGTGCTCAGTCAGACACAGTGTTGACATGTGGCAAGACACTCCTCGGGGCGCGTCTTGCTTGGGCTTCTCTCATGGAGGCCCTCAGTAAGACCCATTGTTGACATGTGGAAAGAAGCTCCTCGGGGCGCGTATTGCTTGGGCCTCTCTCCTGGATGCCCTCTGTCAGACCCAGTGTTGACATGTGGCAAGACTCTCCTCGGGGCACGTCTTGCTTGGACCTCTCTCCTGGAGGTGCTCAGTCAGTCCGAGTAGTGACATGTGTCAAGACGCTGCTCGGGGCGCGTCTTGCTTGGGCCTCTCTCCTGGAGGCGCTCAATTAGACCCAGTGTTGACATGTGGCAAGACGCTCCTCGGGGCGCGTCTTGCTTGGGCTTCTCTCCTGGAGGCCCTCAGTCAGAACCATTGTTGACATGTGGCAAGACGCTCCTCGGGGCGCGTCTTTGCTGGGGCCTCTCTCCTGGAGGCGCTCAGTCAGACCCAGTGTTGACATGTGTCAAGACGCTCCTCGGGCGTTTCTTGCTTGCTCCTCTCTCCTGGTGGCGCTCAGTCAGACCCAGAGGTGACATGTGGCAAGACGCTCCTCAGGCCTCTCTCCTGGAGGCGCTCAGTCAGACCCAGTGTTGACATGTGGCAAGACACTTCTCGGGGCGCGTCTTGTTTGGGCCTCTCTCATGGAAGTCCTCTGTCAGACCCAGTGTTGACATGTGTCAAGACGCTCCTCGGGGCGCGTCTTGCTTTGGCCTCTCTCCTGGAGGCGCTCAGTCAGACCGAGTGCTGACATGTGGCAAGAAGCTCCTCGGGGCGCGTGTTGCTTGGGCTTCTCTCCTGGAGGCCCTCAGTAAGACCCATTGTTGACATGTGGCAAGACGCTCCTCGGGGCGCGTCTTGCTTGGGCCTCTCTCCTGGAGCCGCTCAGTCAGACCCAGTGTTGACATGTGGCAAGACACTCCTCGGGGCGCGTCTTGTTTGGGCCTCTCTCATGGAAGTCCTCTGTCAGACCCAGTGTTGACATGTGTCAAGACGCTCCTCGGGGCGCGTCTTGCTTTGGCCTCTCTCCTGGAGGCGCTCAGTCAGACCGAGTGCTGACATGTGGCAAGAAGCTCCTCGGGGCGCGTGTTGCTTGGGCTTCTCTCCTGGAGGCCCTCAGTAAGACCCATTGTTGACATGTGGCAAGACGCTCCTCGGGGCGCGTCTTGCTTGGGCCTCTCTCCAGAAGGCCCTCAATCAGACCCAGTGTTGACACGTGGCAAGACGCTCCTCGGGGCGCGTCTTGCTTGGGCCTCTCTCCTGGAGGCGCTCAGTCAGACTGAGTAGTGACATGTGGCCTGACGCTCCTCGGGGCGCGTGTTGCTTGGGCCTCTCTCCTGGAGGCGCTCAGTCAGACCCATTGTTGATATGTTGCAAGACGCTCCTCCGGGCGCATCTTGCTTGGGCCTCTCTCCTGGAGGCCCTCAGTCAGACCCATTGTTGACATGTGGCAAGACGCTCCTCAGGGCACGTCTTTCTTGGGCCTTTCTCCTGGAGGCGCTCAGTCAGACCGAGTGCTGACATGTGGCAAGACGCTCCTCGGGGCGCGTCTTGCTTGGGTCTCTCTCCTGGAGGCGGTCAGTCAGACTGAGTAGTGACATGTGGCCTGACGCTCCCCGGGGCGCGTCTTGCTTGGGCCTCTCTCCTGGAGGCGCTCAGTCAGACCCAGTGGTGACATGTGGCAAGACACTCCTCGGGGCGCGTCTTGCTTGGGCCTCTCTCCTGGAGGCCCTCTGTCAGACCCAGTGTTGACATGTGTCAAGACGCTCCTCGGGGCGCGTCTTGCTTGGGCCTCTCTCCTGGAGGCCCTCAGTCAGACCCAGTGTTGGCATGTGGCAAGACAATCCTCGGGGCGCGTCTTGGTTGGGCCTCTCTCCTGGAGGCGCTCATTCAGACCCAGTGGTGACATGTGGCAAGACGCTCCTCGGGGCGCGTCTTGCTTCGGCCTCTCTCCTGAATGCCCTCTGTCAGACCGAGTGTTGACATGTGGCAAGACTCTCCTCGGGGCGCGTCTTGCTTGGGCTTCTCTCATGGAGGCCCTCAGTCCGACCCAGTGTTGACATGTGTCAAGACGCTCCTCGGGGCGTGTCTTGCTTGGGCCTCTCTCCTAGAGGTGCTCAGTCAGACCCAGTGTTGACATTTGGCAAGACGCTCCTCTGGGCGCGTCTTGCTTGGGCTTCTCTCCTGGAGGCCCTCAGTCAGACCCATTGTTGACATGTGGCAAGACGCTCCTCGGGGCACGTCTTGCTTGGGCCTCTCTCCTGGAGGCGCTCAGTCAGACCGAGTAGTGACATGTGGCAAGACGCTCCTCGGGGCGCGTCTTGCTTGGACCTCCCTCCTGGAGGCGCTCAGTCAGACCGAGTAGTGATATTTGGCAAGACGCTCCTCGGGGCGCGTCTTGCTTGGACCTCTCTCCTGGAGGCGCTCAGTTAGACCGAGTAGTGACATGTGGCAAGACGCTCCTCGGGGCGCGTCTTGCTTGGGCCTCTCTCCTGGAGGCGCTCAGTCAGACCGAGTGCTGACATAAGGCAAGACGCTCCTCGGGGCGCGTCTTGCTTGGGCCTCTCTCCAGAAGGCCCTCAATCAGACCCAGTGTTGACACGTGGCAAGACGCTCCTCGGGGCGCGTCTTGCTTGGGCCTCTCTCCTGGAGGCGCTCAGTCAGACTGAGTAGTGTCATGTGGCCTGACGCTCCTCGGGGCGCGTGTTGCTTGGGCCTCTCTCCTGGAGGCGCTCAGTCAGACCCATTGTTGACATGTTGCAAGACGCTCCTCCGGGCGCATCTTGCTTGGGCCTCTCTCCTGGAGGCGCTCAGTCAGACCGAGTGCTGACATGTGGAAAGACGCTCCTCGGGGCGCGTCTTGCTTGGGCCTCTCTCCTGGAGTCCCTCTGTCAGACCCAGTGTTGACATGTGGCAAGACGCTCCTCCGGGCGCATCTTGCTTGGGCCTCTCTCCTGGAGGCCCTCAGTCAGACCCATTGTTGACATACGGCAAGACGCTCCTCAGGGCGCGTCTTTCTTGGGCCTTTCTCCTGGAGGCGCTCAGTCAGACCGAGTGCTGACATGTGGCAAGACGCTCCTCGGGGCGCGTCTTGCTTGGGCCTCTCTCCTGGAGGCGGTCAGTAAGACTGAGTAGTGACATGTGGCCTGACGCTCCCCGGGGCGCGTCTTGCTTGGGCCTCTCTCCTGGAGGCGCTCAGTCAGACCCAGTGGTGACATGTGGCAAGACACTCCTCGGGGCGCGTCTTGCTTGGGCCTCTCTCCTGGAGGCCCTCAGTCAGACCCAGTGTTGACATGTGACAAGACGCTCCTCGGGGCGCGTCTTGCTTGGGCCTCTCTCCTGGAGGCGCTCAGTCAGAACCAGAGGTGACATGTGGCAAGACGCTCCTCAGGGCGCGTCTTGCTTGGGCCTCTCTCCTGGAGGCCCTCTGTCAGACCCAGTGTTGACATGTGGCAAGACGCTCCTCCGGGCGCATCTTGCTTGGGCCTCTCTCCTGGAGGCCCTCAGTCAGACACATTGTTGACATGTGGCAAGACGCTCCTCAGGGCGCGTCTTGCTTGGGCCTCTCTCCTGGAGGCGCTCAGTCAGACCCAGTGTTGACATGTGGCAGGACGCTCCTCGGGGCGCGTCTTGCTTGGGCCTCTCTCCTGGAGGCGCTCAGTCAGACCCAGTGTTGGCATGTGGCAAGACACTCCTCGGGGCGCGTCTTGGTTGGGCCTCTCTCCTGGAGGCGCTCATTCAGACCCAGTGGTGACATGTGGCAAGACGCTCCTCGGGGCGCGTATTGCTTCGGCCTCTCTCCTGAATGCCCTCTGTCAGACCGAGTGTTGACATGTGGCAAGACTCTCCTCGGGGCGCGTCTTGCTTGGGCTTCTCTCATGGAGGCCCTCAGTCCGACCCAGTGTTGACATGTGTCAAGACGCTCCTCGGGGCTTGTCTTGCTTGGGCCTCTCTCCTGGAGGCGCTCAGTCAGGCCCAGTGTTGACATGTGGCAAGACGCTCCTCTGGGCGCGTCTTGCTTGGGCCTCTCTCCTGGAGGCGCTCAGTCAGACCCAGTGTTGACACGTGGCAAGACGCTCCTCGGGGCGCGTCTTGCTTGGGCCTCTCTCCTGGAGGCGCTCAGTCAGACCCAGTGTTGGCATGTGGCAAGACACTCCTCGGGGCGCGTCTTGGTTGGGCCTCTCTCCTGGAGGCGCTCATTCAGACCCAGTGGTGACATGTGGCAAGACGCTCCTCGGGGCGCGTCTTGCTTCGGCCTCTCTCCTGGAGGCGCTCAGTCAGACCCAGTGTTGACATGTGGCAAGACGCTCCTCTGGGCACGTCTAGCTTGGGCCTCTCTCCTGGAGGCGCTCAGTCAGACCGAGTAGTGACATGTGGCAAGACGCTCCTCGGGGTATGTCTTGCTTGGGCCTCTCTCCTGGAGGCGCTCAATTAGACCCAGTGTTGACATGTGGCAAGACGCTCCTCGGGGCGCGTCTTGCTTGGGCTTCTCTCCTGGAGGCCGTCAGTCAGACCCATTGTTGACATGTGGCAAGAAGCTCCTCGGGGCGCTTCTTGCTTGGGCCTCTCTCCTGGAGGCGCTCAGTCAGACCGAGTGCTGACATGTGGCAAGACGCTCCTCGGGGCCCGTCTTGCTGGGGCCTCTCTCCTGGAGGCGCTCAGTCAGACCCAGTGTTGACATGTGGCTTGACGCTCCTCGGGACGCGTCTTGCTTGGGCTTCTCTCCTGGAGACCCTCAGTCAGACCCATTGTTGACATGTGGCAAGACGCTCCTCGGGGCACGTCTTGCTTGGGCCTCTCTCCTGGAGGCGCTCAGTCAGACCGAGTAGTGACATGTGGCAAGACGCTCCTCGGGGTGCGTCTTGCTTGGACCTCTCTCCTGGAGGCGCTCAGTTAGACCGAGTAGTGACATGTCGCAAGACGCTCCTCGGGGCGCGTCTTGCTTGGGCCTCTCTCCTGGAGGCGGTCAGTCAGACTGAGTAGTGACATGTGGCCTGACGCTCCTCGGGGCGCGTCTTGCTTGGGCCTCTCTCCTGGAGGCGGTCAGTCAGACCGAGTAGTGATATTTGGCAAGACGCTCCTCGGGGCGCGTCTTGCTTGGACCTCTCTCCTGGAGGCGCTCAGTTAGACCGAGTAGTGACATGTGGCAAGACGCTCCTCGGGGCGCGTCTTGCTTGGGCCTCTCTCCTGGAGGCGCTCAGTCAGACCGAGTGCTGACATAAGGCAAGACGCTCCTCGGGGCGCGTCTTGCTTGGGCCTCTCTCCTGGAGGCCCTCAGTCAGACCCATTGTTGACATGTTGCAAGACGCTCCTCGGGGCGCGTCTTGCTTGGGCTTCTCTGCTGGAGACGCTCAGACAGACCCAGTGTTGACATGTGACAAGACGCTCCTCGGGGCGCGTCTTGCTTGGGCCTCTCTCCTGGAGGCGCTCAGTCAGAACCAGAGGTGACATGTGGCAAGACGCTCCTCGGGGCGCGTCTTGCTTGGGCCTCTCTCCTGGAGGCCCTCTGTCAGACCCAGTGTTGACATGTGACAAGACGCTCCTCCGGGCGCATCTTGCTTGGGCCTCTCTCCTGGAGGCCCTCAGTCAGACACATTGTTGACATGTGGCAAGACGCTCCTCGGGGCGCGTCATGCTTGGGCCTCTCTCTTGGAGGCGCTCAGTCAGACCCAGTGTTGACATGTGGCAGGACGCTCCTCGGGGCGCGTCTTGCTTGGGCCTCTCTCCTGGAGGCGCTCAGTCAGACCCAGTGTTGGCATGTGGCAAGACACTCCTCGGGGCGCCTCTTGGTTGGGCCTCTCTCCTGGAGGCGCTCATTCAGACCCAGTGGTGACATGTGGCAAGACGCTCCTCGGGGCGCGTATTGCTTCGGCCTCTCTCCTGAATGCCCTCTGTCAGACCGAGTGTTGACATGTGGCAAGACTCTCCTCGGGGCGCGTCTTGCTTGGGCTTCTCTCATGGAGGCCCTCAGTCCGACCCAGTGTTGACATGTGTCAAGACGCTCCTCGGGGCGTGTCTTGCTTGGGCCTCTCTCCTGGAGGCGCTCAGTCAGACCCAGTGTTGACATGTGGCAAGACGCTCCTCTGGGCGCGTCTTGCCACATGTCAACACTGGGTCTGACTGAGCGCCTCCAGGAGAGAGGCCCAAGCAAGACGCTCCTCGGGGCGTGTCTTGCTTGGGCCTCTCTCCTGGAGGCGCTCAGTCAGACCCAGTGTTGGCATGTGGCAAGACACTCCTCGGGGCGCGTCTTGGTTGGGCCTCTCTCCTGGAGGCGCTCATTCAGACCCAGTGGTGACATGTGGCAAGACGCTCCTCGGGGCGCGTCTTGCTTCGGCCTCTCTCCTGAATAACCTCTGTCAGACCGAGTGTTGACATGTGGCAAGACTCTCCTCGGGGCGCGTCTTGCTTGGGCTTCTCTCATGGAGGCCCTCAGTCCGACCCAGTGTTGATATGTGTCAAGACGCTCCTCGGGGCGTGTCTTGCTTGGGCCTCTCTCCTGGAGGCGCTCAGTCAGACCCAGTGTTGACATGTGGCAAGACGCTACTCTGGGCGCGTCTTGCTTGGGCTTCTCTCCTGGAGGCCCTCAGTCAGACCCATTGTTGACATGTGGCAAGACGCTCCTCGGGGCACGTCTTGCTTGGGCCTCTCTCCTGGAGGCGCTCAGTCAGACCGAGTAGTGACATGTGGCAAGACGCTCCACGGGGCGCGTCTTGCTTGGACCTCTCTCCTGGAGGCGCTCAGTTAGACCGAGTAGTGACATGTGGCAAGACGCTCCTCGGGGCGCGTCTTGCTTGGGCCTCTCTCCTGGAGGCGCTCAGTCAGACCGAGTGCTGACATAAGGCAAGACGCTCCTCGGGGCGCGTATTGCTTGGGCCTCTCTCCTGGAGGAGCTCAGTCAGACCCAGTGGTGACACGTGGCAAGACGCTCCTCGGGGCGCATCTTGCTTGGGCCTCTCTCCTGGAGGCGCTAAGTCAGACCCAGTGTTGACACGTGGCAAGACGCTCCTCGGGGCGCGTCTTGCTTGGGCCTCTCTCCTGGAGGTGCTCAGTCAGACACAGTGTTGACATGTGGCAAGACACTCCTCGGGGCGCGTCTTGCTTGGGCTTCTCTCATGGAGGCCCTCAGTAAGACCCATTGTTGACATGTGGAAAGAAGCTCCTCGGGGCGCGTATTGCTTGGGCCTCTCTCCTGGATGCCCTCTGTCAGACCCAGTGTTGACATGTGGCAAGACTCTCCTCGGGGCATGTCTTGCTTGGACCTCTCTCCTGGAGGCGCTCAGTCAGTCCGAGTAGTGACATGTGTCAAGACGCTCCTCGGGGCGCGTCTTGCTTGGGCCTCTCTCCTGGAGGCGCTCAATTAGACCCAGTGTTGACATGTGGCAAGACGCTCCTCGGGGCGCGTCTTGCTTGGGCTTTTCTCCTGGAGGCCCTCAGTCAGAACCATTGTTGACATGTGGCAAGACGCTCCTCGGGGCGCGTCTTTGCTGGGGCCTCTCTCCTGGAGGCGCTCAGTCAGACCCAGTGTTGACATGTGTCAAGACGCTCCTCGGGCGTTTCTTGCTTGCTCCTCTCTCCTGGTGGCGCTCAGTCAGACCCAGAGGTGACATGTGGCAAGACGCTCCTCAGGCCTCTCTCCTGGAGGCGCTCAGTCAGACCCAGTGTTGACATGTGGCAAGACACTTCTCGGGGCGCGTCTTGTTTGGGCCTCTCTCATGGAAGTCCTCTGTCAGACCCAGTGTTGACATGTGTCAAGACGCTCCTCGGGGCGCGTCTTGCTTTGGCCTCTCTCCTGGAGGCGCTCAGTCAGACCGAGTGCTGACATGTGGCAAGAAGCTCCTCGGGGCGCGTGTTGCATTGGCTTCTCTCCTGGAGGCCCTCAGTAAGACCCATTGTTGACATGTGGCAAGACGCTCCTCGGGGCGCGTCTTGCTTGGGCCTCTCTCCTGGAGCCGCTCAGTCAGACCCAGTGTTGACATGTGGCAAGACACTCCTCGGGGCGCGTCTTGTTTGGGCCTCTCTCATGGAAGTCCTCTGTCAGACCCAGTGTTGACATGTGTCAAGACGCTCCTCGGGGCGCGTCTTGCTTTGGCCTCTCTCCTGGAGGCGCTCAGTCAGACCGAGTGCTGACATGTGGCAAGAAGCTCCTCGGGGCGCGTGTTGCTTGGGCTTCTCTCCTGGAGGCCCTCAGTAAGACCCATTGTTGACATGTGGCAAGACGCTCCTCGGGGCGCGTCTTGCTTGGGCCTCTCTCCAGAAGGCCCTCAATCAGACCCAGTGTTGACACGTGGCAAGACGCTCCTCGGGGCGCGTCTTGCTTGGGCCTCTCTCCTGGAGGCGCTCAGTCAGACTGAGTAGTGACATGTGGCCTGACGCTCCTCGGGGCGCGTGTTGCTTGGGCCTCTCTCCTGGAGGCGCTCAGTCAGACCCATTGTTGACATGTTGCAAGACGCTCCTCCGGGCGCATCTTGCTTGGGCCTCTCTCCTGGAGGCCCTCAGTCAGACCCATTGTTGACATGTGGCAAGACGCTCCTCAGGGCACGTCTTTCTTGGGCCTTTCTCCTGGAGGCTCTCAGTCAGACCGAGTGCTGACATGTGGCAAGACGCTCCTCGGGGCGCGTCTTGCTTGGGTCTCTCTCCTGGAGGCGGTCAGTCAGACTGAGTAGTGACATGTGGCCTGACGCTCCCCGGGGCGCGTCTTGCTTGGGCCTCTCTCCTGGAGGCGCTCAGTCAGACCCAGTGGTGACATGTGGCAAGACACTCCTCGGGGCGCGTCTTGCTTGGGCCTCTCTCCTGGAGGCCCTCTGTCAGACCCAGTGTTGACATGTGTCAAGACGCTCCTCGGGGCGCGTCTTGCTTGGGCCTCTCTCCTGGAGGCCCTCAGTCAGACCCATTGTTGACATGTGGCAAGACGCTCCTCGGGGCGCGTCTTGCTTGGTCTTCTCTCCTGGAGACGCTCAGACAGACCCATTGTTGACATGTGACAAGACGCTCCTCGGGGCGCGTCTTGCTTGGGCCTCTCTCCTGGAGGCGCTCAGTCAGAACCAGAGGTGACATGTGGCAAGACGCTCCTCGGGGCGCGTCTTGCTTGGGCCTCTCTCCTGGAGGCCCTCTGTCAGACCCAGTGTTGACATTTTGCAAGACGCTCCTCCGGGCGCATCTTGCTTGGGCCTCTCTCCTGGAGGCCCTCAGTCAAACACATTGTTGACATGTGGCAAGACGCTCCTCGGGGCGCGTCTTGCTTGGGCCTCTCTCCTGGAGGCGCTCAGTCAGACCCAGTGTTGACATGTGGCAAGACGCTCCTCGGGGCGCGTCTTGCTTGGGCCTCTCTCCTGGAGGCGCTCAGTCAGACCCAGTGTTGACATGTGGCAGGACGCTCCTCGGGGCGCGTCTTGCTTGGGCCTCTCTCCTGGAGGCGCTCAGTCAGACCCAGTGTTGGCATGTGGCAAGACACTCCTCGGGGCGCGTCTTGGTTGGGCCTCTCTCCTGGAGGCGCTCATTCAGACCCAGTGGTGACATGTGGCAAGACGCTCCTCGGGGCGCGTATTGCTTCGGCCTCTCTCCTGAATGCCCTCTGTCAGACCGAGTGTTGACATGTGGCAAGACTCTCCTCGGGGCGCGTCTTGCTTGGGCTTTTCTCTTGGAGGCCCTCAGTCCGACCCAGTGTTGACATGTGTCAAGACGCTCCTCGGGGCGTGTCTTGCTTTGGCCTCTCTCCTGGAGGCGCTCAGTCAGACCCAGTGTTGACATGTGGCAAGACGCTCCTCTGGGCGCGTCTTGCTTGGGCCTCTCTCCTGGAGGCGCTCAGTCAGACCCAGTGTTGACACGTGGCAAGACGCTCCTCGGGGCGTGTCTTGCTTGGGCCTCTTACCTGGAGGCACTCAGTCAGACCCAGTGTTGGCATGTGGCAAGACACTCCTCGGGGCGCGTCTTGGTTGGGCCTCTCTCCTGGAGGCGCTCATTCAGACCCAGTGGTGACATGTGGCAAGACGCTCCTCGGGGCGCGTCTTGCTTCGGCCTCTCTCCTGAATGCCCTCTGTCAGACCGAGTGTTGACATGTGGCAAGACTCTCCTCGGGGCGCGTCTTGCTTGGGCTTCTCTCATGGAGGCCCTCAGTCCGACCCAGTGTTGACATGTGTCAAGACGCTCCTCGGGGCGTGTCTTGCTTGGGCCTCTCTCCTAGAGGTGCTCAGTCAGACCCAGTGTTGACATTTGGCAAGACGCTCCTCTGGGCGCGTCTTGCTTGGGCTTCTCTCCTGGAGGCCCTCAGTCAGACCCATTGTTGACATGTGGCAAGACGCTCCTCGGGGCACGTCTTGCTTGGGCCTCTCTCCTGGAGGCGCTCAGTCAGACCGAGTAGTGACATGTGGCAAGACGCTCCTCGGGGCGCGTCTTTCTTGGACCTCCCTCCTGGAGGCGCTCAGTCAGACCGAGTAGTGATATTTGGCAAGACGCTCCTCGGGGCGCGTCTTGCTTGGACCTCTCTCCTGGAGGCGCTCAGTTAGACCGAGTAGTGACATGTGGCAAGACGCTCCTCGGGGCGCGTCTTGCTTGGGCCTCTCTCCTGGAGGCGCTCAGTCAGACCGAGTGCTGACATAAGGCAAGACGCTCCTCGGGGCGCGTCTTGCTTGGGCCTCTCTCCAGAAGGCCCTCAATCAGACCCAGTGTTGACACGTGGCAAGACGCTCCTCGGGGCGCGTCTTGCTTGGGCCTCTCTCCTGGAGGCGCTCAGTCAGACTGAGTAGTGTCATGTGGCCTGACGCTCCTCGGGGCGCGTGTTGCTTGGGCCTCTCTCCTGGAGGCGCTCAGTCAGACCCATTGTTGACATGTTGCAAGACGCTCCTCCGGGCGCATCTTGCTTGGGCCTCTCTCCTGGAGGCCCTCAGTCAGACCCATTGTTGACATGTGGCAAGACGCTCCTCAGGGCGCGTCTTTCTTGGGCCTTTCTCCTGGAGGCGCTCAGTCAGACCGAGTGCTGACATGTGGCAAGACGCTCCTCGGGGCGCGTCTTGCTTGGGTCTCTCTCCTGGAGGCGGTCAGTCAGACTGAGTAGTGACATGTGGCCTGACGCTCCCCGGGGTGCGTCTTGCTTGGGCCTCTCTCCTGGAGGCGCTAAGTCAGACCCAGTGGTGACATGTGGCAAGACACTCCTCGGGGCGCGTCTTGCTTGGGCCTCTCTCCTGGAGGCCCTCTGTCAGACCCAGTGTTGACATGTGTCAAGACGCTCCTCGGGGCGCGTCTTGCTTGGGCCTCTCTCCTGGAGGCCCTCAGTCAGACCCATTGTTGACATGTGGCAAGACGCTAATCGGGGCGCGTCTTGCTTGGGCTTCTCTCCTGGAGACGCTCAGACAGACCCATTGATTACATGTGACAAGACGCTCCTCGGGGCGCGTCTTGCTTGGGCCTCTCTCCTGGAGGCGCTCAGTCAGAACCAGAGGTGACATGTGGCAAGACGCTCCTCGGGGCGCGTCTTGCTTGGGCCTCTCTCCTGGAGGCCCTCTGTCAGACCCAGTGTTGACATGTGGCAAGACGCTCCTCCGGGCGCATCTTGCTTGGGCCTCTCTCCTGGAGGCCCTCAGTCAAACACATTGTTGACATGTGGCAAGACGCTCCTCGGGGCGCGTCTTGCTTGGGCCTCTCTCCTGGAGGCGCTCAGTCAGACCCAGTGTTGACATGTGGCAAGACGCTCCTCGGGGCGCGTCTTGCTTGGGCCTCTCTCCTGGAGGCGCTCAGTCAGACCCAGTGTTGACATGTGGCAGGACGCTCCTCGGGGCGCGTCTTGCTTGGGCCTCTCTCCTGGAGGCGCTCAGTCAGACCCAGTGTTGGCATGTGGCAAGACACTCCTCGGGGCGCGTCTTGGTTGGGCCTCTCTCCTGGAGGCGCTCATTCAGACCCAGTGGTGACATGTGGCAAGACGCTCCTCGGGGCGCGTATTGCTTCGGCCTCTCTCCTGAATGCCCTCTGTCAGACCGAGTGTTGACATGTGGCAAGACTCTCCTCGGGGCGCGTATTGCTTGGGCCTCTCTCCTGGATGCCCTCTGTCAGACCCAGTGTTGACATGTGGCAAGACTCTCCTCGGGGCACGTCTTGCTTGGACCTCTCTCCTGGAGGCGCTCAGTCAGTCCGAGTAGTGACATGTGTCAAGACGCTCCTCGGGGCGCGTCTTGCTTGGGCCTCTCTCCTGGAGGCGCTCAATTAGACCCAGTGTTGACATGTGGCAAGACGCTCCTCGGGGCGCGTCTTGCTTGGGCTTCTCTCCTGGAGGCCCTCAGTCAGAACCATTGTTGACATGTGGCAAGACGCTCCTCGGGGCGCGTCTTTGCTGGGGCCTCTCTCCTGGAGGCGCTCAGTCAGACCCAGTGTTGACATGTGTCAAGACGCTCCTCGGGCGTTTCTTGCTTGCTCCTCTCTCCTGGTGGCGCTCAGTCAGACCCAGAGGTGACATGTGGCAAGACGCTCCTCAGGCCTCTCTCCTGGAGGCGCTCAGTCAGACCCAGTGTTGACATGTGGCAAGACACTTCTCGGGGCGCGTCTTGTTTGGGCCTCTCTCATGGAAGTCCTCTGTCAGACCCAGTGTTGACATGTGTCAAGACGCTCCTCGGGGCGCGTCTTGCTTTGGCCTCTCTCCTGGAGGCGCTCAGTCAGACCGAGTGCTGACATGTGGCAAGAAGCTCCTCGGGGCGCGTGTTGCATTGGCTTCTCTCCTGGAGGCCCTCAGTAAGACCCATTGTTGACATGTGGCAAGACGCTCCTCGGGGCGCGTCTTGCTTGGGCCTCTCTCCTGGAGCCGCTCAGTCAGACCCAGTGTTGACATGTGGCAAGACACTCCTCGGGGCGCGTCTTGTTTGGGCCTCTCTCATGGAAGTCCTCTGTCAGACCCAGTGTTGACATGTGTCAAGACGCTCCTCGGGGCGCGTCTTGCTTTGGCCTCTCTCCTGGAGGCGCTCAGTCAGACCGAGTGCTGACATGTGGCAAGAAGCTCCTCGGGGCGCGTGTTGCTTGGGCTTCTCTCCTGGAGGCCCTCAGTAAGACCCATTGTTGACATGTGGCAAGACGCTCCTCGGGGCGCGTCTTGCTTGGGCCTCTCTCCAGAAGGCCCTCAATCAGACCCAGTGTTGACACGTGGCAAGACGCTCCTCGGGGCGCGTCTTGCTTGGGCCTCTCTCCTGGAGGCGCTCAGTCAGACTGAGTAGTGACATGTGGCCTGACGCTCCTCGGGGCGCGTGTTGCTTGGGCCTCTCTCCTGGAGGCGCTCAGTCACACCCATTGTTGACATGTTGCAAGACGCTCCTCCGGGCGCATCTTGCTTGGGCCTCTCTCCTGGAGGCCCTCAGTCAGACCCATTGTTGACATGTGGCAAGACGCTCCTCAGGGCACGTCTTTCTTGGGCCTTTCTCCTGGAGGCTCTCAGTCAGACCGAGTGCTGACATGTGGCAAGACGCTCCTCGGGGCGCGTCTTGCTTGGGTCTCTCTCCTGGAGGCGGTCAGTCAGACTGAGTAGTGACATGTGGCCTGACGCTCCCCGGGGCGCGTCTTGCTTGGGCCTCTCTCCTGGAGGCGCTCAGTCAGACCCAGTGGTGACATGTGGCAAGACACTCCTCGGGGCGCGTCTTGCTTGGGCCTCTCTCCTGGAGGCCCTCTGTCAGACCCAGTGTTGACATGTGTCAAGACGCTCCTCGGGGCGCGTCTTGCTTGGGCCTCTCTCCTGGAGGCCCTCAGTCAGACCCATTGTTGACATGTGGCAAGACGCTCCTCGGGGCGCGTCTTGCTTGGGCTTCTCTCCTGGAGACGCTCAGACAGACCCATTGTTGACATGTGACAAGACGCTCCTCGGGGCGCGTCTTGCTTGGGCCTCTCTCCTGGAGGCGCTCAGTCAGAACCAGAGGTGACATGTGGCAAGACGCTCCTCGGGGCGCGTCTTGCTTGGGCCTCTCTCCTGGAGGCCCTCTGTCAGACCCAGTGTTGACATTTTGCAAGACGCTCCTCCGGGCGCATCTTGCTTGGGCCTCTCTCCTGGAGGCCCTCAGTCAAACACATTGTTGACATGTGGCAAGACGCTCCTCGGGGCGCGTCTTGATTGGGCCTCTCTCCTGGAGGCGCTCAGTCAGACCCAGTGTTGACATGTGGCAAGACGCTCCTCGGGGCGCGTCTTGCTTGGGCCTCTCTCCTGGAGGCGCTCAGTCAGACCCAGTGTTGACATGTGGCAGGACGCTCCTCGGGGCGCGTCTTGCTTGGGCCTCTCTCCTGGAGGCGCTCAGTCAGACCCAGTGTTGGCATGTGGCAAGACACTCCTCGGGGCGCGTCTTGGTTGGGCCTCTCTCCTGGAGGCGCTCATTCAGACCCAGTGTTGACATGTGGCAAGACGCTCCTCGGGGCGCGTATTGCTTCGGCCTCTCTCCTGAATGCCCTCTGTCAGACCGAGTGTTGACATGTGGCAAGACTCTCCTCGGGGCGCGTCTTGCTTGGGCTTTTCTCTTGGAGGCCCTCAGTCCGACCCAGTGTTGACATGTGTCAAGACGCTCCTCGGGGCGTGTCTTGCTTTGGCCTCTCTCCTGGAGGCGCTCAGTCAGACCCAGTGTTGACATGTGGCAAGACGCTCCTCTGGGCGCGTCTTGCTTGGGCCTCTCTCCTGGAGGCGCTCAGTCAGACCCAGTGTTGACACGTGGCAAGACGCTCCTCGGGGCGTGTCTTGCTTGGGCCTCTTACCTGGAGGCACTCAGTCAGACCCAGTGTTGGCATGTGGCAAGACACTCCTCGGGGCGCGTCTTGGTTGGGCCTCTCTCCTGGAGGCGCTCATTCAGACCCAGTGGTGACATGTGGCAAGACGCTCCTCGGGGCGCGTCTTGCTTCGGCCTCTCTCCTGAATGCCCTCTGTCAGACCGAGTGTTGACATGTGGCAAGACTCTCCTCGGGGCGCGTCTTGCTTGGGCTTCTCTCATGGAGGCCCTCAGTCCGACCCAGTGTTGACATGTGTCAAGACGCTCCTCGGGGCGTGTCTTGCTTGGGCCTCTCTCCTAGAGGTGCTCAGTCAGACCCAGTGTTGACATTTGGCAAGACGCTCCTCTGGGCGCGTCTTGCTTGGGCTTCTCTCCTGGAGGCCCTCAGTCAGACCCATTGTTGACATGTGGCAAGACGCTCCTCGGGGCACGTCTTGCTTGGGCCTCTCTCCTGGAGGCGCTCAGTCAGACCGAGTAGTGACATGTGGCAAGACGCTCCTCGGGGCGCGTCTTGCTTGGACCTCCCTCCTGGAGGCGCTCAGTCAGACCGACTAGTGATATTTGGCAAGACGCTCCTCGGGGCGCGTCTTGCTTGGACCTCTCTCCTGGAGGCGCTCAGTTAGACCGAGTAGTGACATGTGGCAAGACGCTCCTCGGGGCGCGTCTTGCTTGGGCCTCTCTCCTGGAGGCGCTCAGTCAGACCGAGTGCTGACATAAGGCAAGACGCTCCTCGGGGCGCGTCTTGCTTGGGCCTCTCTCCAGAAGGCCCTCAATCAGACCCAGTGTTGACACGTGGCAAGACGCTCCTCGGGGCGCGTCTTGCTTGGGCCTCTCTCCTGGAGGCGCTCAGTCAGACTGAGTAGTGTCATGTGGCCTGACGCTCCTCGGGGCGCGTGTTGCTTGGGCCTCTCTCCTGGAGGCGCTCAGTCAGACCCATTGTTGACATGTTGCAAGACGCTCCTCCGGGCGCATCTTGCTTGGGCCTCTCTCCTGGAGGCCCTCAGTCAGACCCATTGTTGACATGTGGCAAGACGCTCCTCAGGGCGCGTCTTTCTTGGGCCTTTCTCCTGGAGGCGCTCAGTCAGACCGAGTGCTGACATGTGGCAAGACGCTCCTCGGGGCGTGTCTTGCTTGGGTCTCTCTCCTGGAGGCGGTGAGTCAGACTGAGTAGTGACATGTGGCCTGACGCTCCCCGGGGTGCGTCTTGCTTGGGCCTCTCTCCTGGAGGCGCTAAGTCAGACCCAGTGGTGACATGTGGCAAGACACTCCTCGGGGCGCGTCTTGCTTGGGCCTCTCTCCTGGAGGCCCTCTGTCAGACCCAGTTTTGACATGTGTCAAGACGCTCCTCGGGGCGCGTCTTGCTTGGGCCTCTCTCCTGGAGGCCCTCAGTCAGACCCATTGTTGACATGTGGCAAGATGCTAATCGGGGCGCGTCTTGCTTGGGCTTCTCTCCTGGAGACGCTCAGACAGACCCATTGATTACATGTGACAAGACGCTCCTCGGGGCGCGTCTTGCTTGGGCCTCTCTCCTGGAGGCGCTCAGTCAGAACCAGAGGTGACATGTGGCAAGACGCTCCTCGGGGCGCGTCTTGCTTGGGCCTCTCTCCTGGAGGCCCTCTGTCAGACCCAGTGTTGACATGTGGCAAGACGCTCCTCCGGGCGCATCTTGCTTGGGCCTCTCTCCTGGAGGCGCTCAGTCAGACCCAGTGTTGGCATGTGGCAAGACACTCCTCGGGGCGCGTCTTGGTTGGGCCTCTCTCCTGGAGGCGCTCATTCAGACCCAGTGGTGACATGTGGCAAGACGCTCCTCGGGGCGCGTATTGCTTCGGCCTCTCTCCTGAATGCCCTCTGTCAGACCGAGTGTTGACATGTGGCAAGACTCTCCTCGGGGCGCGTCTTGCTTGGGCTTTTCTCTTGGAGGCCCTCAGTCCGACCCAGTGTTGACATGTGTCAAGACGCTCCTCGGGGCGTGTCTTGCTTTGGCCTCTCTCCTGGAGGCGCTCAGTCAGACCCAGTGTTGACATGTGGCAAGACGCCCCTCTGGGCGCGTCTTGCTTGGGCCTCTCTCCTGGAGGCGCTCAGTCAGACCCAGTGTTGACACGTGGCAAGACGCTCCTCGGGGCGTGTCTTGCTTGGGCCTCTCTCCTGGAGGCGCTCAGTCAGACCCAGTGTTGGCATGTGGCAAGACACTCCTCGGGGCGCGTCTTGGTTGGGCCTCTCTCCTGGAGGCGCTCATTCAGACCCAGTGGTGACATGTGGCAAGATGCTCCTCGGGGCGCGTCTTGCTTCGGCCTCTCTCCTGAATGCCCTCTGTCAGACCGAGTGTTGACGTGTGGCAAGACTCTCCTCGGGGCGCGTCTTGCTTGGGCTTCTCTCATGGAGGCCCTCAGTCCGACCCAGTGTTGACATGTGTCAAGACGCTCCTCGGGGCATGTCTTGCTTGGGCCTCTCTCCTGGAGGTGCTCAGTCAGACCCAGTGTTGACATTTGGCAAGACGCTCCTCTGGGCGCGTCTTGCTTGGGCTTCTCTCCTGGAGGCCCTCAGTCAGACCCATTGTTGACATGTGGCAAGACGCTCCTCGGGGCACGTCTTGCTTGGGCCTCTCTCCTGGAGGCGCTCAGTCAGACCGAGTAGTGACATGTGGCAAGACGCTCCTCGGGGCGCGTCTTGCTTGGACCTCCCTCCTGGAGGTGCTCAGTCAGACCAAGTAGTGATATTTGGCAAGACGCTCCTCGGGGCGCGTCTTGCTTGGACCTCTCTCCTGGAGGCGCTCAGTTAGACCGAGTAGTGACATGTGGCAAGACGCTCCTCGGGGCGCGTCTTGCTTGGGCCCCTCTCCTGGAGGCGCTCAGTCAGACCGAGTGCTGACATAAGGCAAGACGCACCTCGGGGCGCGTCTTGCTGGGGCCTCTCTACTGGAGGTGCTCAATCAGACCCAGTGGTGACACGTGGCAAGACGCTCCTCTGGGCGCGTCTTGCTTGGGCCTCTCTCCTGGAGGAGCTCAGTCAGACCCAGTGGTGACACGTGGCAAGACGCTCCTCGGGGCGCATCTTGCTTGGGTCTCTCTCCTGGAGGCGCTAAGTCAGACCCAGTGTTGACACGTGGCAAGACGCTCCTCGTGGCACGTCTTGCTTGGGCCTCTCTCCTGGAGGTGCTCAGTCAGACACAGTGTTGACATGTGGCAAGACACTCCTCGGGGCGCGTCTTGCTTGGGCTTCTCTCATGGAGGCCCTCAGTAAGACCCATTGTTGACATGTGGAAAGAAGCTCCTCGGGGCGCGTATTGCTTGGGCCTCTCTCCTGGATGCCCTCTGTCAGACCCAGTGTTGACATGTGGCAAGACTCTCCTCGGGGCACGTCTTGCTTGGACCTCTCTCCTGGAGGCGCTCAGTCAGTCCGAGTAGTGACATGTGGCAAGACGCTCCTCGGGGCGTGTCTTGCTTGGGCCTCTCTCCTGGAGGCGCTCAATTTGACCCAGTGTTGACATGTGGCAAGACGCTCCTCGGGGCGCGTCTTGCTTGGGCTTCTCTCCTGGAGGCCCTCAGTCAGACCCATTGTTGACATGTGGCAAGACGCTCCTCGGGGCGCGTCTTTGCTTGCGCCTCTCTCCTGGTGGCGCTCAGTCAGACCCAGAGGTGACATGTGGCAAGACGCTCCTCAGGCCTCTCTCCTGGAGGCGCTCAGTCAGACCCAGTGTTGACATGTGGCAAGACGCTCCTCGGGGCTCTTCTTGCTTGGGCCTCTTTCCTGGAGGTGCTCAGTCAGACCCAGTGTTGACATGTGGCAAGACGCTCCTCGGGGCGCGTCTTGCTGGGGCTTCTCTCATGGAGGCACTCAGTCAGACCCAGTGTTGACATGTGGCAAGATGCTCGTCGGGGCACGTCTTGCTTGGGCCTCTCTCCTGGAGGCGCTCAGTCAGACCCAGAGGAGACATGTGTCAAGACGCTCCTCGGGGCGCGTCTTGCTTGGGCCTCTCTCCTGGAGGCGCTCAGGCAGACCGAGTGCTGACATGTTGCAAGACTCTCCTCCGGGCGCGTCTTGCTTGGGCCTCTCTCCTGGAGGTGCTCAGTCAGACCCAGTGTTCAACTGTGGCAAGACGCTCCTCGGGGCGCGTCTTGCTTGGGCCTCTCTCCTGGAGGCGCTCAGTCAGACCCAGTGTTGACACGTGGCAAGACGCTCCTCGGGGCGCGTCTTGCTTGGGCCTCTCTCCTGTAGGCGCTCAGTCAGACCCAGTGTTGGCATGTGGCAAGACACTCCTCGGGGCGCGTCTTGGTTGGGCCTCTCTCCTGGAGGCGCTCATTCAGACCCAGTGGTGACATGTGGCAAGACGCTCCTCGGGGCGCGTATTGCTTGGGCCTCTCTCCTGATTGCCCTCTGTCAGACCGAGTGTTGACATGTGGCAAGACTCTCCTCGGGGCGCGTCTTGCTTGGGCTTCTCTCATCGAGTTCCTCAGTCCGACCCAGTGTTGACATGTGGCAAGACGCTCCTCTGGGCGCGTCTTGCTTGGGCTTCTCTCCTGGAGGCCCTCAGTCAGACCCATTGTTGACATGTGGCAAGACGCTCCTCGGGGCACGTCTTGCTTGGGCCTCTCTCCTGGAGAAGCTCAGTCAGACCGAGTAGTGACATGTGGCAAGACGCTCCTCGGGGCGCGTCTTGCTTGGACCTCTCTCCTGGAGGCGCTCAGTTAGACCGAGTAGTGACATGTGGCAAGACGCTCCTCGGGGCGCATCTTGCTGGGGCCTCTCTCCTGGAGGTGCTCAATCAGACCCAGTGGTGACACGTGGCAAGACGATCCTCTGGGTGCGTCTTGCTTGGGCCTCTCTCCTGGAGGAGCTCAGTCAGACCCAGTGGTGACACGTGGCAAGACGCTCCTCGGGGCGCACCTTGCTTGGGCCTCTCTCCTGGAGGCGCTAAGTCAGACCCAGTGTTGACACGTGGCAAGACACGCCCCGAGGAGCGTCTTGACACATGTCTCCTCTGGGTCTGACTGAGCGCCTCCAGGAGAGAGGCCCAAGCAAGACGCGCCCCGAGGAGCGTCTTGCCACATGTCAACACTGGGTCTGACTGAGCACCTCCAGGAGAGAGGCCCAAGCAAGAAGCGCCCCGAGGAGCGTCTTGCCACATGTCAACACTGGGTCTAATTGAGCGCCTCCAGGAGAGAGGCCCAAGCAAGACGCGCCCCGAGGAGCGTCTTGCCACATGTCACTACTCGGTCTGACTGAGCGCCTCCAGGAGAGAGGTCCAAGCAAGACGCGCCCCGAGGAGAGTCTTGCCACATGTCAACACTGGGTCTGACAGAGGGCATCCAGGAGAGAGGCCAAAGCAATACGCGCCCCAAGGAGCGTCTTGCCACATGTCAACAATGGGTCTGACTGAGGGGCTCCAGGAGAGAAGCCAAAGCAAGACGCGCCCCGAGGAGCTTCTTTCCACATGTCAACAATGGGTCTTACTGAGGGCCTCCATGAGAGAAGCCCAAGCAAGACGCGCCCCGAGGAGTGTCTTGCCACATGTAAACACTGTGTCTGACTGAGCGCCTCCAGGAGAGAGGCCCAAGCAAGATGCGCCCCGAGGAGCGTCTTGCCACGTGTCAACACTGGGTCTGACTTAGCGCCTTCAGGAGAGAGGCCCAAGCAAGATGCGCCCCGAGGAGTGTCTTGCCACGTGTCACCACTGGGTCTGACTGAGCTCCTCCAGGAGAGAGGCCCAAGCAAGACGCGCCCAGAGGAGCGTCTTGCCACGTGTCACCACTGGGTCTGATTGAGCACCTCCAGGAGAGAGGCCCCAGCAAGACGCGCCCCGAGGACCGTCTTGCCTTATGTCAGCACTCGGTCTGACTGAGCGCCTCCAGGAGAGAGGCCGAAGCAAGACGCGCCCCGAGGAGCGTCTTGCCAAATGTTACTACTCGGTCTGACTGAGCGCCTCCAGGAGGGAGGTCCAAGCAAGACACGCCCCGAGGAGCGTCTTGACATATGTCAACACTGGGTCGGACTGAGGGCCTCCATGAGAGACGCCCAATCAAGACGCGCCCCGAGGAGAGTCTTGCCACGTGTCAACACTCGGTCTGACAGAGGGCATTCAGGAGAGAGGCCGAAGCAATACGCGCCCCGAGGAGCGTCTTGCCACATGTCACCACTGGGTCTGAATGAGAGCCTCCAGGAGAGAGGCCCAACCAAGACGCGCCACGAGGAGCGTCTTGCCACGTGTCAACACTGGGTCTGACTGAGCGTCTCCAGGAGAGAGGCCCAAGCAAGAATTGCCCCGAGGAGCGTCTTTCCACGTGTCACCACTGGGTCTGACTGAGCGCCTCCAGGAGAGAGGCCCAAGCAAGACGCGCCCCGAGGAGCGTCTTGCCACATGTCAACACTGGGTCTGACTGAGCGCCTCCAGGAGAGAGGCCCAAGCAAGACGCGCCCCGAGGAGCGTCTTGCCACATGTCAACACTGGGTCTGACTGAGCGCCTCCAGGAGAGAGGCCCAAGCAAGACGCGCCCCGAGGAGCGTCTTGCCACATGTCACTACTCGGCGCTCAGAAAGACCCAGTGTTTACATGTGACAAGACGCTCCTCGGGGCGTGTCTTGCTTGGGCCTCTCTCCTGGAGGCGCTCAGTCAGACCCAGTGGTGACATGTGGCAAGACACTCCTCGAGCGCGTCTTGCTTGGGCCTCTCTCCTGGAGGCCCTCTGTCAGACCCAGTGTTGGCATGTGGCAAGACGCTCCTCAGGGCGCGTCTTGGTTGGGCCTCTCTCCTGGAGGCGCTCAGTCAGACCCAGTGGTGACATGTGGCAAGACGCTCCTCGGGGCGCGTATTGCTTGGGCCTCTCTCCTGGATGCCCTCTGTCAGACCGAGTGTTGACATTTGGCAAGACTCTCCTCGGGGCGCGTCTTGCTTGGGCTTCTCTCATGGAGGCCCTCAGTCAGACCCAGTGTTGACATGTGTCAAGACGCTCCTCGGTGCGTGTCTTGCTTGGGCTTCTCTCCTGGAGGCCCTCAGTCAGACCCATTGTTGACATGTGGCAAGACACTCCTCGGGGCACGTCTTGCTTGGGCCTCTCTCCTGGAGGCGCTCAAACAGACCGAGTAGTGACATGTGGCAAGACGCTCCTCGGGGCGCGTCTTGCTGGGGCTTCTCTCCTGGAGGCCCTCAGTAAGACCTATTGTTGACATGTGGCAAGACGCTCCTCGGGGGGCGTCTTGCTTGGGCCTCTCTCCTGGAGGCGCTCAGTCAGACTGAGTAGTGACATGTGGCCTGACGCTCCTCGGGGCGCGTGTTGCTTGGGCCTCTCTCCTGGAGGCGCTCAGTCAGACCAAGTGGTGACATGTGGCAAGAAGCTCCTCGGGGCGCGTCTTGCTTGGGCCTCTCTCCAGAAGGCCCTCAATCAGACCCAGTGTTGACACGTGGCAAGACGCTCCTCGGGGCGCGTCTTGCTTGGGCCTCTCTCCTGGAGGCGCTCAGTCAGACCGAGTGCTGACATGTGGCAAGACGCTCCTCGGGGCGCGTCTTGCTTTGGCTTCTCTCCTGGAGGCGCTCAGTCAGACCGAGTAGTGACATGTGGCAAGACGCTCCTCGGGGCGCGTCTTGCTTGGGCCTCTCTCCAGAAGGCCCTCAATCAGACCCAGTGTTGACACGTGGCAAGACGCTCCTCGGGGCGCGTCTTGCTTGGGCCTCTCTCCTGGAGGCGCTCAGTCAGACTGAGTAGTGACATGTGGCCTGACGCTCCTCGGGGCGCGCGTTGCTTTGGCCTCTCTCCTGGAGGCGCTCAGTCACACCAAGTGGTGACATGTGGCAAGACACTCCTCGGGGCGCATCTTGCTTGGGCCTTTCTTCTGGAGGCCCTCTGTCAGACCCAGTGTTGACATGTGGCAAGACACTCCTCGGGGCGCGTCTTGCTTGGGCCTCTCTCATGGAGGCCCTCTGTCAGACCCAGTGTTGACATGTGTCAAGACGCTCCTCGGGGCGCATCTTGCTTTGGCCTCTCTCCTGGAGGCGCTCAGTCAGACCGAGTGGTGACATGTGGCAAGAAGCTCCTCGGGGCGCGTCTTGCTTGGGCTTCTCTCCTGGAGGCCCTCAGTAAGACCTATTGTTGACATGTGGCAAGACGCTCCTCGGGGGGCGTCTTGCTTGGGCCTCTCTCCTGGAGGCGCTCAGTCAGACTGAGTAGTGACATGTGGCCTGACGCTCCTCGGGGCGCGTGTTGCTTGGGCTTCTCTAATGGAGGCACTCAGTCAGATCCAGTGTTGACATGTGGCAAGACGCTCCTCGGGGCACGTCTTGCTTGGGCCTCTCTCCTGGAGGCGCTCAAACAGACCGAGTAGTGACATGTGGCAAGACGCTCCTCGGGGCGCGTCTTGCTGGGGCTTCTCTAATGGAGGCACTCAGTCAGATCCAGTGTTGACATGTGGCAAGACGCTCCTCGGGGCGCATCTTGCTTGGACCTCTCTCCCTGAGGCGCTCAGTCAGACCGAGTAGTGACATGTGGCAAGACGCTCCTCGGGGCGCCTCTTGCTTGGGCCTCTCTCCAGAAGGCCCTCAATCAGACCCAGTGTTGACAAGTGGCAAGACGCTCCTCGGGGCGCGTCTTGCTTGGGCCACTCTCCTGGAGGCGCTCAGTCAGACTGAGTAGTGACATGTGGCCTGACGCTCCTCGGGGCGCGTGTTGCTTTGGCCTCTCTCCTGGAGGCGCTCAGTCAGACCAAGTGGTGACATGTGGCAAGACACTCCTCGGGGCGCGTTTTGCTTGGGCCTCTCTTCTGGAGGCCCTCTGTCAGACCCAGTGTTGACATGTGGCAAGACACTCCTCGGGGCGCGTCTTGCTTGGGCCTCTCTCATGGAGGCCCTCTGTCAGACCCAGTGTTGACATGTGTCAAGACGCTCCTCGGGGCGCATCTTGCTTTGGCCTCTCTCCTGGAGGCGCTCAGTCAGACCAAGTGGTGACATGTGGCAAGAAGCTCCTCGGGGCGCGTCTTGCTTGGGCTTCTCTCCTGGAGGCCCTCAGTAAGACCCATTGTTGACATGTGGCAAGATGCTCCTCGGGGGGCGTCTTGCTTGGGCCTCTCTCCTGGAGGCGCTCAGTCAGACTGAGTAGTGACATGTGGCCTGACGCTCCTCGGGGCGCGTGTTGCTTGGGCCTCTCTCCTGGAGGCGCTCAGTCAGACCAAGTGGTGACATGTGGCAAGACGCTCCTCGGGGCGCGTCTTGCTTGGGCCTCTCTCCAGAAGGCCCTCAATCAGACCCAGTGTTGACACGTGGCAAGACGCTCCTCGGGGCGCGTCTTGCTTGGGCCTCTCTCCTGGAGGCGCTCAGTCAGAATGAGTAGTGACATGTGGCCTGACACTCCTCGGGGCGCGTGTTGCTTGTGCCTCTCTCCTGGAGGCGCTCAGTCAGACCAAGTGGTGACATGTGGCAAGACACTTCTCGGGGCGCGTCTTGCTTGGGCCTCTCTCCTGGAGGCCCTCTGTCAGACCCAGTGTTGACATGTGGCAAGACACTCCTCGGGGCGCGTCTTGCTTGGGCCTCTCTCATGGAGGCCCTCTGTCAGACCCAGTGTTGACATGTGTCAAGACGCTCCTCAGGGCACATCTTGCTTTGGCCTCTCTCCTGGAGGCGCTCAGTCAGACCGAGTGCTGACATGTGGCAAGACGCTCCTCGGGGCGCGTCTTGCTTGGGCTTCTCTCCTGGAGGCGCTCAGAAAGACCCAGTGTTGACATGTGACAAGACGCTCCTCGGGGCACGTCTTGCTTGGGCCTCTCTCCTGGAGGCGCCCAGTCAGAACCAGAGGTGACATGTGGCAAGACGCTCCTCGGGGTGCGTCTTGCTTGGGCCTCTCTCCTGGAGGCCCTCTGTCAGACCCAGTGTTGACATGTGGCAAGACGCTCCTCCGGGCGCATCTTGCTTTGGCCTCTCTCATGGAGTCCCTCTGTCAGACCCAGTGTTGACATGTGTCAAGACGCTCCTTGGGGCGTGTCTTGCTTTGGCCTCTCTCCTGGAGGCGCTCAGTCAGACCGAGTGCTGACATAAGGCAAGACACTCCTCGGGGCGCGTCTTGCTTTGGCCTCTCTCCTGGAGGCGCTCAGTCAGACCCAGTGTTGACATGTGGCAAGACGCTCCTCGGGGCGCGTCTTGCTTTGGCCTCTCTCATGGAGTCCCTCTGTCAGACCCAGTGTTGACATGTGTCAAGACGCTCCTTGGGGCGTGTCTTGCTTTGGCCTCTCTCCTGGAGGCGCTCAGTCAGACCGAGTGCTGACATAAGGCAAGACACTCCTCGGGGCGCGTCTTGCTGGGGCCTCTCTCCTGGAGGCGCTCAGTCAGACCCAGTGCTGACATGTGGCAAGACGCTCCTCGGGGCGCGTCTTGCTTTGGCCTCTCTCCTGGAGGCGCTCAGTCAGACCCAGTGTTGACATGTGGCAAGACGCTCCTCGGTGCGCGTCTTGCTTTGGCCTCTCTCATGGAGTCCCTCTGTCAGACCCAGTGTTGACATGTGTCAAGACGCTCCTCGGGGCGCGTCTTGCTTTGGCCTCTCTCCTGGAGGCGCTCAGTCAGACCGAGTGCTGACATGTGGCAAGAAGCTCCTCGGGGCGCGTCTTGCTTGGGCTTCTCTCCTGGAGGCCCTCAGTAAGACCCATTGTTGACATGTGGCAAGACGCTCCTCGGGGCGAGTCTTGCATGGGCCTCTCTCCTGGAGGCGCTCAGTCAGACTGAGTAGTGACATGTGGCCTGACGCTCCTCGGGGCGCGTGTTGCTTGGGCCTCTCTCCTAGAGGCGCTCAGTGAGACCAAGTGGTGACATGTGGCAAGACGCTCCTCGGGGCGCGTCTTGCTTGGGCCTCTCTCTAGAAGGCCCTCAATCAGACCCAGTGTTGACACGTGGCAAGACGCTCCTCGGGGCGCGTCTTGCTTGGGCCTCTCTCCTGGAGGATCTCAGTCAGAATGAGTAGTGACATGTGGCCTGACGCTGCTCGGGGCGCGTGTTGCTTGGGCCTCTCTCCTGGAGGCGCTCAGTCAGACCAAGTGGTGACATGTGGCAAGACACTTCTCGGGGCGCGTCTTGCTTGGGCCTCTCTCCTGGAGGCCCTCTGTCAGACCCAGTGTTGACATGTGGCAAGACACTCCTCGGGGCGCGTCTTGCTTGGGCCTCTCTCATGGAGGCCCTCTGTCAGACCCAGTGTTGACATGTGTCAAGACGCTCCTCAGGGCGCGTCTTGCTTTGGCCTCTCTCCTGGAGGCGCTCAGTCAGACCGAGTGCTGACATGTGGCAAGACGCTCCTCGGGGCGCGTCTTGCTGGGGCCTCTCTCCTGGAGGCGTTCAGTCAGACCCAGTGCTGACATGTGGCAAGACGCTCCTCGGGGCGCGTCTTGCTTGGGCCTCTCTCCTGGAGGCCCTCAGTAAGACCCATTGTTGACATGTGGCAAGACGCTCCGCGGGGCGCGTCTTGCTTGGGCCTGTCTCCAGAAGGCCCTCATTCAGACCCAGTGTTGACACGTGGCAAGACGCTCCTCGGGGCGCGTCTTGCTTGGGCCTCTCTCCTGGAGGCGCTCAGTCAGACTGATTAGTGACATGTGGCCTGACGCTACTCGGGGCGCGTGTTGCTTGGGCCTCTCTCCTGGAGGCGCTCAGTCAGACACATTGTTGACATGTTGCAAGACGCTCCTTTGGGCGCGTCTTGCTTGGGCCTCTCTCCTGGAGGCGCTCAGTCAGACCGAGTGCTGACATGTGGAAAGACGCTCCTCGGGGCGCGTCTTGCTTGGGCTTCTCTCCTGGAGGCGCTCAGAAAGACCCAGTGTTTACATGTGACAAGACGCTCCTCGGGGCGTGTCTTGCTTGGGCCTCTCTCCTGGAGGCGCTCAGTCAGACCCAGTGGTGACATGTGGCAAGACACTCCTCGAGCGCGTCTTGCTTGGGCCTCTCTCCTGGAGGCCCTCTGTCAGACCCAGTGTTGGCATGTGGCAAGACGCTCCTCAGGGCGCGTCTTGGTTGGGCCTCTCTCCTGGAGGCGCTCAGTCAGACCCAGTGGTGACATGTGGCAAGACGCTCCTCGGGGCGCGTATTGCTTGGGCCTCTCTCCTGGATGCCCTCTGTCAGACCGAGTGTTGACATTTGGCAAGACTCTCCTCGGGGCGCGTCTTGCTTGGGCTTCTCTCATGGAGGCCCTCAGTCAGACCCAGTGTTGACATGTGTCAAGACGCTCCTCGGGGCGTGTCTTGCTTGGGCTTCTCTCCTGGAGGCCCTCAGTCAGACCCATTGTTGACATGTGGCAAGACACTCCTCGGGGCACGTGCAACATAATTCTGGGTGCCATTTACAAACCTTAAGTGCTAATGACTCCATTCCTTTTTGTGGTTGTAGGGACTGTTGATTGGAGTACACTAAAACAAACCTAACCTCTCTAGGACATTCAGAAGCCAAGTTATAAGCCCACAAAGGTGTAACTGGACTACTTCTTTAAAGTGACACCAGGCCCGGTGACCTTTGGGACATGGTTTGACCCCCTTAGGAAAGTGCTATCAACATGAAACGTTCAGATCACTTACAACTCAATAGATTCTACCTTCCTGTAACGTTTCAGCCTGATTGGACCTTGTTTTCACACAAATGAACCCAGAATGATGTGAAATTGTGCTTCGTGCAACATAATTCTGGGTGCCATTTAAACACCATAAGTGCTAATGACTCCATACCTTTTTGTGGTTGTAGGGGCTGTTGATTGGAGTATACTAAAACAAACCTGATCTCTCTAGGACATTCAGAAGCCAAGTTATAAGCCCACAAAGGTGTTACTGGACTACTTTAAATTGACACAAGATCCGGTGACCTTTGGGACATGGTTTGACCCCCTTAGGAAAGTGCTATCATCATGAAACGTTCAGATCACTTACAACTCAATAGATTCTACCTTCCTGTAACATTTCAGCCTGATTGGACCTTGTTTTCACACAAATGAACCCAGAATGATGTGAAATTGTGCTTCGTGCAACATAATTCTGGGTGCCATTTACAAACCATAAGTGCTAATGACTCCATTCCTTTTTGTGGTTGTAGGGGCTGTTGATTGGAGAACACTAAAACAAACCTAACCTCTCTAGGACATTCAGAAGCCAAGTTATAAGCCCACAAAGGTGTAACTGGACTGCTTCTTTAAAGTGACACCAGGCCCGGTGACCTTTGGGACATGGTTTGACCCCCTTAGGAAAGTGCTATCATCATGAAACGTTCAGATCACTTACAACTCAATATATTCTACCTTCCTGTAACATTTCAGCCTGATTGGACCTTGTTTTCACACAAATGAACCCAGAATGATGTGAAATTGTGCTTCGTGCAACATAATTCTGGGTGCCATTTAAAAACCATAAGTGCTAATGACTCCATTCCTTTTTGAGGTTGTAGGGGCTGTTGATTGGAGTACACTAAAACAAACCTGATCTCTCTAGGACATTCAGAAGCCAAGTTATAAGCCCTCAAAGGTGTAACTGGACTACTTCTTTAAAGTGACACCAGGCCCAGTGACCTTTGGGAAATGGTTTTACCCCCTATAGGAATGTGCGATCATCTTGAAACGTTCAGATCACTTACAACTCAATAGATTCTACCTTCTTGTAGCGTTTCAGCCTGATTGGACCTTGTTTTCACACAAATGGACCCAGAATGATGTGAAATTGTGCTTCGTGCAACATAATTCTGGGTGCCATTTACAAACCTTAAGTGCTAATGACTCCATTCCTTTTTGTGGTTGTAGGGGCTGTTGATTGGAGTACACTAAAACAAACCTAACCTCTCTAGGACATTCAGAAGCCAAGTTATAAGCCCACAAAGGTGTAACTGGACTACTTCTTTAAAGTGACACCAGGCCCGGTGACCTTTGGGACATGGTTTGACCCCCTTAGGAAAGTGCTATCATCATGAAACGTTCAGATCACTTACAACTCAATAGATTCTACCTTCCTGTAACGTTTCAGCCTGATTGGACCTTGTTTTCACACAAATGAACCCAGAATGATGTGAAATTGTGCTTCGTGCAACATAATTCTGGGTGCCATTTAAACACCATAAGTGCTGATGACTCCATACCTTTTTGTGGTTGTAGGGGCTGTTGATTGGAGTATACTAAAACAAACCTGATCTCTCTAGGACATTCAGAAGCCAAGTTATAAGCCCACAAAGGTGTAACTGGACTACTTTAAATTGACACAAGATCCGGTGACCTTTGGGACATGGTTTGACCCCCTTAGGAAAGTGCTATCATCATGAAACGTTCAGATCACTTACAACTCAATAGATTCTACCTTCCTGTAACATTTCAGCCTGATTGGACCTTGTTTTCACACAAATGAACCCAGAATGATGTGAAATTGTGCTTCGTGCAACATAATTCTGGGTGCCATTTACAAACCATAAGTGCTAATGACTCCATTCCTTTTTGTGGTTGTAGGGGCTGTTGATTGGAGAACACTAAAACAAACCTAACCTCTCTAGGACATTCAGAAGCCAAGTTATAAGCCCACAAAGGTGTAACTGGACTGCTTCTTTAAAGTGACACCAGGCCCGGTGACCTTTGGGACATGGTTTGACCCCCTTAGGAAAGTGCTATCATCATGAAACGTTCAGATCACTTACAACTCAATAGATTCTACCTTGTTGTAGCGTTTCAGCCTGATTGGACCTTGTTTTCACACAAATGGACCCAGAATGATGTGAAATTGTGCTTCGTGCAACATAATTCTGGGTGCCATTTCCAAACCTTAAGTGCTAATGACTCCATTCCTTTTTGTGGTTGTAGGGGCTGTTGATTGGAGAACACTAAAACAAACCTAACCTCTCTAGGACATTCAGAAGCCAAGTTATAAGCCCACAAAGGTGTAACTGGACTGCTTCTTTAAAGTGACACCAAGCCCGGTGACCTTTGGGAAATGGTTTGACCCCCTTAGGAAAGTGCTATCATCATGAAACGTTCAGATCACTTACAACTCAATAGATTCTACCTTCTTGTAGCGTTTCAGCCTGATTGGACCTTGTTTTCACACAAATGAACCCAGAATGATGTGAAATTGTGCTTCGTGCAACATAATTCTAGGTGCCATTTAAACACCATGAGTGCTAATGACTCCATTCCTTTTTGTGGTTGTAGGGGCTGTTGATTGGAGTATACTAAAACAAACCTGATCTCTCTAGGCCATTCAGAAGCCAAGTTATAAGCCCACAAAGGTGTAACTGGACTACTTCTTTAAATTGACACAAGATCCGGTGACCTTTGGGACATGGTTTGACCCCCTTAGGAAAGTGCTATCATCATGAAATGTTCAGATCACTTACAACTCAATATATTCTACCTTCCTGTAACATTTCAGCCTGATTGGACCTTGTTTTCACACAAATGAACCCAGAATGATGTGAAATTGTACTTCGTGCAACATAATTCTGGGTGCCATTTAAAAACCATAAGTGCTAATGACTCCATTCCTTTTTGAGGTTGTAGGGGCTGTTGATTGGAGTACACTAAAACAAACCTGATCTCTCTAGGACATTCAGAAGCCAAGTTATAAGCCCTCAAAGGTGTAACTGGACTACTTCTTTAAAGTGACACCAGGCCCAGTGAACTTTGGGAAATGGTTTTACCCCCTATAGGAATGTGCGATCATCTTGAAACTTTCAGATCACTTACAACTCAATAGATTCTACCTTCTTGTAGCGTTTCAGCCTGATTGGACCTTGTTTTCACACAAATGGACCCAGAATGATGTGAAATTGTGCTTCGTGCAACATAATTCTGGGTGCCATTTACAAACCTTAAGTGCTAATGACTCCATTCCTTTTTGTGGTTGTAGGGGCTGTTGATTGGAGTACACTAAAAAAACCTAACCTCTCTAGGACATTCAGAAGCCAAGTTATAAGCCCACAAAGGTGTAACTGGACTACTTCTTTAAAGTGACACCAGGCCCGGTGACCTTTGGGACATGGTTTGACCCCCTTAGGAAAGTGCTATCAACATGAAACGTTCAGATCACTTACAACTCAATAGATTCTACCTTCCTGTAACGTTTCAGCCTGATTGGACCTTGTTTTCACACAAATGAACCCAGAATGATGTGAAATTGTGCTTCGTGCAACATAATTCTGGGTGCCATTTAAACACCATAAGTGCTAATGACTCCATACCTTTTTGTGGTTATAGGGGCTGTTGATTGGAGTATACTAAAACAAACCTGATCTCTCTAGGACATTCAGAAGCCAAGTTATAAGCCCACAAAGGTGTAACTGGACTACTTTAAATTCACACAAGATCCGGTGACCTTTGGGACATGGTTTGACCCCCTTAGGAAAGTGCTATCATCATGAAACGTTCAGATCACTTACAACTCAATAGATTCTACCTTCCTGTAACATTTCAGCCTGATTGGACCTTGTTTTCACACAAATGAACCCAGAATGATGTGAATATGTGCTTCGTGCAACATAATTCTGGGTGCCATTTACAAACCATAAGTGCTAATGACTCCATTCCTTTTTGTGGTTGTAGGGGCTGTTGATTGGAGAACACTAAAACAAACCTAACCTCTCTAGGACATTCAGAAGCCAAGTTATAAGCCCACAAAGGTGTAACTGGACTGCTTCTTTAAAGTGACACCAGGCCCGGTGACCTTTGGGACATGGTTTGACCCCCTTAGGAAAGTGCTATCATTATGAAACGTTCAGATCACTTACAACTCAATAGATTCTACCTTCTTGTAGCGTTTCAGTCTGATTGGACCTTGTTTTCACACAAATGAACCCAGAATGATGTGAAATTGTGCTTCGTGCAACATAATTCTGGGTGCCATTTAAAAACCATAAGTTCTAATGACTACATTCCTTTTTGAGGTTGTAGGGGCTGTTGATTGGAGTACACTAAAACAAACCTGATCTCTCTAGGACATTCAGAAGCCAAGTTATAAGCCCTCAAAGGTGTAACTGGACTACTTCTTTAAAGTGACACCAGGCCCGGTGACCTTTGGGAAATGGTTTTACCCCCTATAGGAATGTGCGATCATCTTGAAACGTTCAGATCACTTACAACTCAATAGATTCTACGTTCTTGTAGCGTTTCAGCCTGATTGGACCTTGTTTTCACACAAATGGGCCCAGAATGATGTGAAATTGTGCTTCGTGCAACATAATTCTGGGTGCCATTTACAAACCTTAAGTGCTAATGACTCCATTCCTTTTTGTGGTTGTAGGGGCTGTTGATTGGAGTACACTAAAACAAACCTAACCTCTCTAGGACATTCAGAAGCCAAGTTATAAGCCCACAAAGGTGCAACTGGACTACTTCTTTAAAGTGACACCAGGCCCGGTGACCTTTGGGACATGGTTTGACCCCCTTAGGAAAGTGCTATCATCATGAAACATTCAGATCACTTACAACGCAATAGATTCTACCTTCCTGTAACGTTTCAGCCCTATTGGACCTTGTTTTCACACAAATGAACCCAGAATGATGTGAAATTGTGCTTTGTGCAACATAATTCTGGGTGCCATTTACAAACCATAAGTGCTAATGACTCCATTCCTTTTTGTGGTTGTAGGGGCTGTTGACTGGAGAACACTAAAACAAACCTAACCTCTCTAGGACATTCAGAAGCCAAGTTATAAGCCCACAAAGGTGTAACTGGACTGCTTCTTTAAAGTGACACCAGGCCCGGTGACCTTTGGGAAATGGTTTGACCCCCTTAGGAAAGTGCTATCATCATGAAACGTTCAGATCACTTACAACTCAATAGATTCTACCTTCTTGTAGCGTTTCAGCCTGATTGGACCTTGTTTTCACACAAATGAACCCAGAATGATGTGAAATTGTGCTTCGTGCAACATAATTCTGGGTGCCATTTAAACACCATAAGTGCTAATGACTCCATTCATTTTTGTGGTTGTAGGGGCTGTTGATTGGAGTATACTAAAACAAACCTGATCTCTCTAGGACATTCAGAAGCCAAGTTATAAGCCCACAAAGGTGTAACTGGACTACTTCTTTAAATTGACACAAGATCCGGTGACCTTTGGGACATGGTTTGACCCCCTTAGGAAAGTGCTATCATCATGAAACGTTCAGATCACTTACAACTCAATAGATTCTACCTTCCTGTAACATTTCAGCCTGATTGGACCTTGTTTTCACACAAATGAACCCAGAAAATGTGAAATTGTGCTTCGTGCAACATAATTCTGGGTGCCATTTAAAAACCATAAGTGCTAATGACTCCATTCCTTTTTGAGGTTGTAGGGGCTGTTGATTGGAGTACACTAAAACAAACCTGATCTCTCTAGGACATTCAGAAGCCAAGTTATAAGCCCTCAAAGGTGTAACTGGACTACTTCTTTAAAGTGACACCAGGCCCGGTGACCTTTGGGAAATGGTTTTACCCCCTATAGGAATGTGCGATCATCTTGAAACGTTCAGATCACTTACAACTCAGTAGATTCTACCTCCTTGTAGCGTTTCAGCCTGATTGGACCTTGTTTTCACACAAATGGACCCAGAATGATGTGAAATTGTGCTTCGTGCAACATAATTCTGGGTGCCATTTACAAACCTTAAGTGCTAATGACTCCATTCCTTTTTGTGGTTGTAGCGGCTGTTGATTGGAGTACACTAAAACAAACCTAACCTCTCTAGGACATTCAGAAGCCAAGTTATAAGCCCACAAAGGTGCAACTGGACTACTTCTTTAAAGTGACACCAGGCCCGGTGACCTTTGGGACATGGTTTGACCCCCTTAGGAAAGTGCTATCATCATGAAACATTCAGATCACTTACAACGCAATAGATTCTACCTTCCTGTAACGTTTCAGCCCTATTGGACCTTGTTTTCACACAAATGAACCCAGAATGATGTGAAATTGTGCTTTGTGCAACATAATTCTGGGTGCCATTTACAAACCATAAGTGCTAATGACTCCATTCCTTTTTGTGGTTGTAGGGGCTGTTGACTGGAGAACACTAAAACAAACCTAACCTCTCTAGGACATTCAGAAGCCAAGTTATAAGCCCACAAAGGTGTAACTGGACTGCTTCTTTAAAGTGACACCAGGCCCGGTGACCTTTGGGAAATGGTTTGACCCCCTTAGGAAAGTGCTATCATCATGAAACGTTCAGATCACTTACAACTCAATAGATTCTACCTTCTTGTAGCGTTTCAGCCTGATTGGACCTTGTTTTCACACAAATGAACCCAGAATGATGTGAAATTGTGCTTCGTGCAACATAATTCTGGGTGCCATTTAAACACCATAAGTGCTAATGACTCCATTCATTTTTGTGGTTGTAGGGGCTGTTGATTGGAGTATACTAAAACAAACCTGATCTCTCTAGGACATTCAGAAGCCAAGTTATAAGCCCACAAAGGTGTAACTGGACTACTTCTTTAAATTGACACAAGATCCGGTGACCTTTGGGACATGGTTTGACCCCCTTAGGAAAGTGCTATCATCATGAAACGTTCAGATCACTTACAACTCAATAGATTCTACCTTCCTGTAACATTTCAGCCTGATTGGACCTTGTTTTCACACAAATGAACCCAGAAAATGTGAAATTGTGCTTCGTGCAACATAATTCTGGGTGCCATTTAAAAACCATAAGTGCTAATGACTCCATTCCTTTTTGAGGTTGTAGGGGCTGTTGATTGGAGTACACTAAAACAAACCTGATCTCTCTAGGACATTCAGAAGCCAAGTTATAAGCCCTCAAAGGTGTAACTGGACTACTTCTTTAAAGTGACACCAGGCCCGGTGACCTTTGGGAAATGGTTTTACCCCCTATAGGAATGTGCGATCATCTTGAAACGTTCAGATCACTTACAACTCAGTAGATTCTACCTCCTTGTAGCGTTTCAGCCTGATTGGACCTTGTTTTCACACAAATGGACCCAGAATGATGTGAAATTGTGCTTCGTGCAACATAATTCTGGGTGCCATTTACAAACCTTAAGTGCTAATGACTCCATTCCTTTTTGTGGTTGTAGCGGCTGTTGATTGGAGTACACTAAAACAAACCTAACCTCTCTAGGACATTCAGAAGCCAAGTTATAAGCCCACAAAGGTGTAACTGGACTACTTCTTTAAAGTGACACCAGGCCCGGTGACCTTTGGGACAAGGTTTGACCCCCTTAGGAAAGTGCTATCAACATGAAACGTTCAGATCACTTACAACTCAATAGATTCTACCTTCCTGTAACGTTTCAGCCTGATTGGACCTTGTTTTCACACAAATGAACCCAGAATGATGTGAAATTGTGCTTCGTGCAACATAATTCTGGGTGCCATTTAAACACCATAAGTGCTAATGACTCCATACCTTTTTGTGGTTGTAGGGGCTGTTGATTGGAGTATACTAAAACAAACCTGATCTCTCTAGGACATTCAGAAGCCAAGTTATAAGCCCACAAAGGTGTAACTGGACTACTTTAAATTCACACAAGATCCGGTGACCTTTGGGACATGGTTTGACCCCCTTAGGAAAGTGCTATCATCATGAAACGTTCAGATCACTTACAACTCAATAGATTCTACCTTCCTGTAACATTTCAGCCTGATTGGACCTTGTTTTCACACAAATGAACCCAGAATGATGTGAAATTGTGCTTCGTGCAACATAATTCTGGGTGCCATTTACAAACCATAAGTGCTAATGACTCCATTCCTTTTTGTGGTTGTAGGGGCTGTTGATTGGAGAACACTAAAACAAACCTAACCTCTCTAGGACATTCAGAAGCCAAGTTATAAGCCCACAAAGGTGTAACTGGACTGCTTCTTCAAAGTGACACCAGGCTTGACCCCCTTAGGAAAGTGCTATCATCATGAAACGTTCAGATCACTTACAACTCAATAGATTCTACCTTCTTGTAGCGTTTCAGTCTGATTGGACCTTGTTTTCACACAAATGAACCCAGAATGATGTGAAATTGTGCTTCGTGCAACATAATTCTGGGTGCCATTTAAAAACCATAAGTGCTAATGACTACATTCCTTTTTGAGGTTGTAGGGGCTGTTGATTGGAGTACACTAAAACAAACCTGATCTCTCTAGGACATTCAGAAGCCAAGTTATAAGCCCTCAAAGGTGTAACTGGACTACTTCTTTAAAGTGACACCAGGCCCGGTGACCTTTGGGAAATGGTTTTACCCCCTATAGGAATGTGCGATCATCTTGAAACGTTCAGATCACTTACAACTCAATAGATTCTACCTTCTTGTAGCGTTTCAGCCTGATTGGACCTTGTTTTCACACAAATGGACCCAGAATGATGTGAAATTGTGCTTCGTGCAACATAATTCTGGGTGCCATTTACAAACCTTAAGTGCTAATGACTCCATTCCTTTTTGTGGTTGTAGGGGCTGTTGATTGGAGTACACTAAAACAAACCTAACCTCTCTAGGACATTCAGAAGCCAAGTTATAAGCCCACAAAGGTGCAACTGGACTACTTCATTAAAGTGACACCAGGCCCGGTGACCTTTGGGACATGGTTTGACCCCCTTAGGAAAGTGCTATCATCATGAAACATTCAGATCACTTACAACACAATAGATTCTACCTTCCTGTAACGTTTCAGCCTGATTGGACCTTGTTTTCACACAAATGAACCCAGAATGATGTGAAATTGTGCTTCGTGCAACATAATTCTGGGTGCCATTTACAAACCATAAGTGCTAATGACTCCATTCCTTTTTGTGGTTGTAGGGGCTGTTGATTGGAGAACACTAAAACAAACCTAACCTCTCTAGGACATTCAGAAGCCAAGTTATAAGCCCACAAAGGTGTAACTGGACTGCTTCTTTAAAGTGACACCAGGCCCGGTGACCTTTGGGAAATGGTTTGACCCCCTTAGGAAAGTGCTATCATCATGAAACGTTCAGATCACTTACAACTCAATAGATTCTACCTTCTTGTAGCGTTTCAGCCTGATTGGACCTTGTTTTCACACAAATGAACCCAGAACGATGTGAAATTGTGCTTCGTGCAACATAATTCTGGGTGCCATTTAAACACCATAAGTGCTAATGACTCCATTCCTTTTTGTGGTTGTAGGGGCTGTTGATTGGAGTATACTAAAACAAACCTGATCTCTCTAGGACATTCAGAAGCCAAGTTATAAGCCCACAAAGGTGTAACTGGACTACTTCTTTAAATTGACACAAGATCCGGTGACCTTTGGGACATGGTTTGACCCCCTTAGGAAAGTGCTATCATCATGAAACGTTCAGATCACTTACAACTCAATAGATTCTACCTTCCTGTAACATTTGAGCCTGATTGGACCTTGTTTTCACACAAATGAACCCAGAATGATGTGAAATTGTGCTTCGTGCAACATAATTCTGGGTGCCATTTAAAAACCATAAGTGCTAATGACTCCATTCCTTTTTGAGGTTGTAGGGGCTGTTGATTGGAGTACACTAAAACAAACCTGATCTCTCTAGGACATTCAGAAGCCAAGTTATAAGCCCTCAAAGGTGTAACTGGACTACTTCTTTAAAGTGACACCAGGCCCGGTGACCTTTGGGAAATGATTTTACCCCCTATAGGAATGTGCGATCATCTTGAAACGTTCAGATCACTTACAACTCAATAGATTCTACCTTCTTGTAGCGTTTCAGCCTGATTGGACCTTGTTTTCACACAAATGGACCCAGAATGATGTGAAATTGTGCTTCGTGCAACATAATTCTGGGTGCCATTTACAAACCTTAAGTGCTAATGACTCCATTCCTTTTTGTGGTTGTAGGGGCTGTTGATTGGAGTACACTAAAACAAACCTAACCTCTATAGGACATTCAGAAGCCAAGTTATAAGCCCACAAAGGTGTAACTGGACTACTTCTTTAAAGTGACACCAGGCCCGGTGACCTTTGGGACATGGTTTGACCCCCTTAGGAAAGTGATATCATCATGAAACGTTCAGATCACTTACAACTCAATAGATTCTACCTTCCTGTAACGTTTCAGCCTGATTGGACCTTGTTTTCACACAAATGAACCCAGAATGATGTGAAATTGTGCTTCGTGCAACATAATTCTGGGTGCCATTTAAACACCATAAGTGCTAATGACTCCATTCCTTTTTGTGGTTTTAGGGGCTGTTGATTGGAGTATACTAAAAAAACCTGATCTCTCTAGGACATACAGAAGCCAAGTTATAAGCCCACAAAGGTGTAACTGGACTACTTCTTTAAAGTGACACCAGGCCCGGTGACCTTTGGGACATGTTTAAACACCATAAGTGCTAATGACTCCATTCCTTTTTGTGGTTTTAGGGGCTGTTGATTGGAGTATACTAAAAAAACCTGATCTCTCTAGGACATACAGAAGCCAAGTTATAAGCCCACAAAGGTGTAACTGGACTACTTCTTTAAAGTGACACCAGGCCCGGTGACCTTTGGGACATGGTTTTACCCCCTATAGGAATGTGCGATCATCATGAAACGTTCAGATCACTTACAACTCAATAGATTCTACCTTCTTGTAGCATTTCAGCCTGATTGGACCTTGTTTTCACACAAATGGACCCAGAATGATGTGAAATTGTGCTTCGTGCAACATAATTCTGGGTGCCATTTACAAACCATAAGTGCTAATGACTCCATTCCTTGTTGTGGTTGTAGGGGCTGTTGGTTGGAGTACATTAAAAAAACCTGATCTCTCTAGGACATTCAGAAGCCAAGTTATAAGCCCACAAATGTGTAACTGGACTACTTTAAATTGACACCAGGCCCGGTGACCTTTGGGAAATGGTTTTACCCCCTATAGGAATGTGCGATCATCTTGAAACGTTCAGATCACTTACAACTCAATAGATTCTACCTTCTTGTAGCGTTTCAGCCTGATTGGACCTTGTTTTCACACAAATGGACCCAGAATGATGTGAAATTGTGCTTCGTGCAACATAATTCTGGGTGCCATTTACAAACCTTAAGTGCTAATGACTCCATTCCTTTTTGTGGTTGTAGGGGCTGTTGATTGGAGTACACTAAAACAAACCTAACCTCTCTAGGACATTCAGAAGCCAAGTTATAAGCCCACAAAGGTGCAACTGGACTACTTCTTTAAAGTGACACCAGGCCCGGTGACCTTTGGGACATGGTTTGACCCCCTTAGGAAAGGGCTATCATCATGAAACATTCAGATCACTTACAACACAATAGATTCTACCTTCCTGTAACGTTTCAGCCTGATTGGACCTTGTTTTCACACAAATGAACCCAGAATGATGTGAAATTGTGCTTCGTGCAACATAATTCTGGGTGCCATTTACAAACCATAAGTGCTAATGACTCCATTCCTTTTTGTGGTTGTAGGGGCTGTTGATTGGAGAACACTAAAACAAACCTAACCTCTCTAGGACATTCAGAAGCCAAGTTATAAGCCCACAAAGGTGTAACTGGACTGCTTCTTTAAAGTGACACCAGGCCCGGTGACCTTTGGGAAATGGTTTGACCCCCTTAGGAAAGTGCTATCATCATGAAACGTTCAGATCACTTACAACTCAATAGATTCTACCTTCTTGTAGCGTTTCAGCCTGATTGGACCTTGTTTTCACACAAATGAACCCAGAATGATGTGAAATTGTGCTTCGTGCAACATAATTCTGGGTGCCATTTAAACACCATAAGTGCTAATGACTCCATTCCTTTTTGTGGTTGTAGGGGCTGTTGATTGGAGTATACTAAAACAAACCTGATCTCTCTAGGACATTCAGAAGCCAAGTTATAAGCCCACAAAGGTGTAACTGGACTACTTCTTTAAAATGACACAAGATCCGGTGACCTTTGGGACATGGTTTGACCCCCTTAGGAAAGTGCTATCATCATGAAACGTTCAGATCAGTTACAACTCAATAGATTCTACCTTCCTGTAACATTTCAGCCTGATTGGACCTTGTTTTCACACAAATGAACCCAGAATGATGTGAAATTGTGCTTCGTGCAACATAATTCTGGGTGCCATTTAAAAACCATAAGTGCTAATGACTCCATTCCTTTTTGAGGTTGTAGGGGCTGTTGATTGGAGTACACTAAAACAAACCTGATCTCTCTAGGACATTCAGAAGCCAAGTTATAAGCCCTCAAAGGTGTAACTGGACTACTTCTTTAAAGTGACACCAGGCCCGGTGACCTTTGGGAAATGGTTTTACCCCCTATAGGAATGTGCGATCATCTTGAAACGTTCAGATCACTTACAACTCAATAGATTCTACCTTCTTGTAGCGTTTCAGCCTGATTGGACCTTGTTTTCACACAAATGGACCCAGAATGATGTGAAATTGTGCTTCGTGCAACATAATTCTGGGTGCCATTTACAAACCTTAAGTGCTAATGACTCCATTCCTTTTTGTGGTTGTAGGGGCTGTTGATTGGAGTACACTAAAACAAACCTAACCTCTATAGGACATTCAGAAGCCAAGTTATAAGCCCACAAAGGTGTAACTGGACTACTTCTTTAAAGTGACACCAGGCCCGGTGACCTTTGGGACATGGTTTGACCCCCTTAGGAAAGTGATATCATCATGAAACGTTCAGATCACTTACAACTCAATAGATTCTACCTTCCTGTAACGTTTCAGCCTGATTGGACCTTGTTTTCACACAAATGAACCCAGAATGATGTGAAATTGTGCTTCGTGCAACATAATTCTGGGTGCCATTTAAACACCATAAGTGCTAATGACTCCATTCCTTTTTGTGGTTTTAGGGGCTGTTGATTGGAGTATACTAAAAAAAACCTGATCTCTCTAGGACATTCAGAAGCCAAGTTATAAGCCCACAAAGGTGTAACTGGACTACTTCTTTAAATTGACACCAGATCCGGTGACCTTTGGGACATGGTTTGACCCCCTTAGGAAAGTGCTATCATCATGAAACGTTCATATCACTTACAACTCAATAGATTCTACCTTCCTGTAACATTTCAGCCTGGTTGGACCTTGTTTTCACACAAATGAACCCAGAATGATGTAAAATTGTGCTTCGTGCAACATAATTCTGGGTGCCATTTAAAAACCATAAGTGCTAATGACTCCATTCCTTTTTGTGGTTGTAGGGGCTGTTGACTGGAGTATACTAAAACAAACCTGATCTCTCTAGGACATTCAGAAGCCAAGTTATAAGCCCACAAAGGTGTAACTGGACTACTTCTTTAAATTGACACCAGATCCGGTGACCTTTGGGACATGGTTTGACCCCCTTAGGAAAGTGCTATCATCATGAAACGTTCAGATCCCTTACAACTCAATAGATTCTACCTTGTTGTAGCGTTTCAGCCTGATTGGACCTTGTTTTCACACAAATGGACCCAGAATGATGTGAAATTGTGCTTCGTGCAACATAATTCTGGGTTCCATTTACAAACCTTAAGTGCTAATGACTCCATTCCTTTTTGTGGTTGTAGGGGCTGTTGATTGGAGAACACTAAAACAAACCTAACCTCTCTAGGACATTCAGAAGCCAAGTTATAAGCCCACAAAGGTGTAACTGGACTGCTTCTTTAAAGTGACACCAGTCCCGGTGACCTTTGGGACAAGGTTTGACCACCTATAGGAATGTGCGATCATCTTGAAACGTTCAGATCACTTACAACTCAATAGATTATACCTTCCTGTAACGTTTCAGCCTGATTGGACCTTGTTTTCACACAAATGAACCCAGAATGATGTGAAATTGTGCTTCGTGCAACATAATTCTGGGTGCCATTTAAACACCATAAGTGCTAATGACTCCATTCCTTTTTGTGGTTGTAGGGGCTGTTGATTGGAGTATACTAAAACAAACCTGATCTCTCTTGGACATTCAGAAGCCAAGTTATAAGCCCACAAAGGTGTAACTGGACTACTTCTTTAAATTGACACCAGATCCGGTGACCTTTGGGACATGGTTTGACCCCCTTAGGAAAGTGCTATCATCGTGAAACGTTCAGATCACTTACAACTCAATAGATTCTACCTTCCTGTAACATTTCAGCCTGATTTGACCTTGTTTTCACACAAATGAACCCAGAATGATGTGAAATTGTGCTTCGTGCAACATAATTCTGGGTGCCATTTACTAACCTTAAGTGCTAATGACTCCATTCATTTTTGTGGTTGTAGGGGCTGTTGATTGGAGTACACTAAAACAAACCTAACCTCTCTAGGACATTCAGAAGCCAAGTTATAAGCCCACAAAGGTGTAACTGGACTACTTTAAAGTGACACCAGGCCCGGTGACCTTTGGGACATGGTTTGACCCCCTTAGGAAAGTGCTATCATCATGAAACGTTCAGATCACTTACAACTCAATAGATTCTACCTTCCTGTAACGTTTCAGCCTGATTGGACCTTGTTTTCACACAAATGAACCCAGAATGATGTGAAATTGTGCTACGTGCAACATAATTCTGGGTGCCATTTAAACACCATAAGTGCTAATGACTCCATTCCTTTTTGTGGTTGTAGGGGCTGTTGATTGGAGTATACTAAAACAAACCTGATCTCTCTAGGACATTCAGAAGCCAAGTTATAAGCCCACAAAGGTGTAACTGGACTACTTCTTTAAATTGACACAAGATCCGGTGACCTTTGGGACATGGTTTGACCCCCTTAGGAAAGGGCTATCATCATGAAACGTTCAGATCACTTACAACTCAATAGATTCTACCTTCCTGTAACATTTCAGCCTGATTGGACCTTGTTTTCACACAAATGAACCCAGAATGATGTGAAATTGTGCTTCGTGCAACATAATTCTGGGTGCCATTTAAAAACCATAAGTGCTAATGACTCCATTCCTTTTTGAGGTTGTAGGGGCTGTTGATTGGAGTACACTAAAACAAACCTGATCTCTCTAGGACATTCAGAAGCCAAGTTATAAGCCCTCAAAGGTGTAACTGGACTACTTCTTTAAAGTGACACCAGGCCCGGTGACCTTTGGGAAATGGTTTTACCCCCTATAGGAATGTGCGATCATCTTGAAACGTTCAGATCACTTACAACTCAATAGATTCTACCTTCTTGTAGCGTTTCAGCCTGATTGGACCTTGTTTTCACACAAATGGACCCAGAATGATGTGAAATTGTGCTTCGTGCAACATAATTCTGGGTGCCATTTAAAAACCATAAGTGATAATGACTCCATTCCTTTTTGTGGTTGTAGGGGCTGTTGATTGGAGTACACTAAAACAAACCTAACCTCTCTAGGACATTCAGAAGCCAAGTTATAAGCCCTCAAAGGTGTAACTGGACTACTTCTTTAAAGTGACACCAGGCCCGGTGACCTTTGGGACATGGTTTTACCCCCTATAGGAATGTGCGATCATCTTGAAACGTTCAGATCACTTACAACTCAATAGATTCTACCTTCCTGTAACATTTCAGCCTGTTTGGACCTTGTTTTCACACAAATGAACCCAGAATGATGTAAAATTGTGCTTCGTGCAACATATTCTGGGTGCCATTTAAAAACCATAAGTGCTAATGACTCCATTCCTTTTAGTGGTTGTAGGGGCTGTTGATTGGAGTATACTAAAACAAACCTGATCTCTCTAGGACATTCAGAAGCCAAGTTATAAGCCCACAAAGGTGTAACTGGACTACTTCTTTAAATTGACACCAGATCCGGTGACCTTTGGGACATGGTTTGACCCCCTTAGGAAAGTGCTATCATCATGAAACGTTCAGATCACTTACAACTCAATAGATTCTACCTTGTTGTAGCGTTTCAGCCTGATTGGACCTTGTTTTCACACAAATGAACCCAGAATGATGTGAAATTGTGCTTTGTGCAACATAATTCTGGGTGCCATTTAAAAACCATAAGTGCTAATGACCCCATTCCTTTTTGTGGTTGTAAGTGCTGTTGATTGGAGTATACTAAAACAAACCTGATCTCTCTAGGACATTCAGAAGCCAAGTTATAAGCCCTCAAAGGTGTAACTGGACTACTTCTTTAAAGTGACACCAGGCCCGGTGACCTTTGGGAAATGGTTTTACCCCCTATAGGAATGTGCGATCATCTTGAAACGTTCAGATCACTTACAACTCAATAGATTCTACCTTCTTGTAGCGTTTCAGCCTGATTGGACCTTGTTTTCACACAAATGGACCCAGAATGATGTGAAATTGTGCTTCGTGCAACATAATTCTGGGTGCCATTTACAAACCTTAAGTGCTAATGACTCCATTCCTTTTTGTGGTTGTAGGGGCTGTTGATTGGAGTACACTAAAACAAACCTAACCTCTATAGGACATTCAGAAGCCAAGTTATAAGCCCACAAAGGTGTAACTGGACTACTTCTTTAAATTGACACCAGATCCGGTGACCTTTGGGACATGGTTTGAGCCCCTTAGGAAAGTGCTATCATCATGAAACGTTCATATCACTTACAACTCAATAGATTCTACCTTCCTGTAACATTTCAGCCTGGTTGGACCTTGTTTTCACACAAATGAACCCAGAATGATGTAAAATTGTGCTTCGTGCAACATAATTCTGGGTGCCATTTAAAAACCATAAGTGCTAATGACTCCATTCCTTTTTGTGGTTGTAGGGGCTGTTGACTGGAGTATACTAAAACAAACCTGATCTCTCTAGGACATTCAGAAGCCAAGTTATAAGCCCACAAAGGTGTAACTGGACTACTTCTTTAAATTGACACCAGATCCGGTGACCTTTGGGACATGGTTTGACCCCCTTAGGAAAGTGCTATCATCATGAAACGTTCAGATCCCTTACAACTCAATAGATTCTACCTTGTTGTAGCGTTTCAGCCTGATTGGACCTTGTTTTCACACAAATGGACCCAGAATGATGTGAAATTGTGCTTCGTGCAACATAATTCTGGGTTCCATTTACAAACCTTAAGTGCTAATGACTCCATTCCTTTTTGTGGTTGTAGGGGCTGTTGATTGGAGAACACTAAAACAAACCTAACCTCTCTAGGACATTCAGAAGCCAAGTTATAAGCCCACAAAGGTGTAACTGGACTGCTTCTTTAAAGTGACACCAGTCCCGGTGACCTTTGGGACAAGGTTTGACCACCTATAGGAATGTGCGATCATCTTGAAACGTTCAGATCACTTACAACTCAATAGATTATACCTTCCTGTAACGTTTCAGCCTGATTGGACCTTGTTTTCACACAAATGAACCCAGAATGATGTGAAATTGTGCTTCGTGCAACATAATTCTGGGTGCCATTTAAACACCATAAGTGCTAATGACTCCATTCCTTTTTGTGGTTGTAGGGGCTGTTGATTGGAGTATACTAAAACAAACCTGATCTCTCTTGGACATTCAGAAGCCAAGTTATAAGCCCACAAAGGTGTAACTGGACTACTTCTTTAAATTGACACCAGATCCGGTGACCTTTGGGACATGGTTTGACCCCCTTAGGAAAGTGCTATCATCGTGAAACGTTCAGATCACTTACAACTCAATAGATTCTACCTTCCTGTAACATTTCAGCCTGATTTGACCTTGTTTTCACACAAATGAACCCAGAATGATGTGAAATTGTGCTTCGTGCCACATAATTCTGGGTGCCATTTACTAACCTTAAGTGCTAATGACTCCATTCATTTTTGTGGTTGTAGGGGCTGTTGATTGGAGTACACTAAAACAAACCTAACCTCTCTAGGACATTCAGAAGCCAAGTTATAAGCCCACAAAGGTGTAACTGGACTACTTTAAAGTGACACCAGGCCCGGTGACCTTTGGGACATGGTTTGACCCCCTTAGGAAAGTGCTATCATCATGAAACGTTCAGATCACTTACAACTCAATAGATTCTACCTTCCTGTAACGTTTCAGCCTGATTGGACCTTGTTTTCACACAAATGAACCCAGAATGATGTGAAATTGTGCTACGTGCAACATAATTCTGGGTGCCATTTAAACACCATAAGTGCTAATGACTCCATTCCTTTTTGTGGTTGTAGGGGCTGTTGATTGGAGTATACTAAAACAAACCTGATCTCTCTAGGACATTCAGAAGCCAAGTTATAAGCCCACAAAGGTGTAACTGGACTACTTCTTTAAATTGACACAAGATCCGGTGACCTTTGGGACATGGTTTGACCCGCTTAGGAAAGGGCTATCATCATGAAACGTTCAGATCACTTACAACTCAATAGATTCTACCTTCCTGTAACATTTCAGCCTGATTGGACCTTGTTTTCACACAAATGAAACCAGAATGATGTGAAATTGTGCTTCGTGCAACATAATTCTGGGTGCCATTTAAAAACCATAAGTGCTAATGACTCCATTCCTTTTTGAGGTTGTAGGGGCTGTTGATTGGAGTACACTAAAACAAACCTGATCTCTCTAGGACATTCAGAAGCCAAGTTATAAGCCCTCAAAGGTGTAACTGGACTACTTCTTTAAAGTGACACCAGGCCCGGTGACCTTTGGGAAATGGTTTTACCCCCTATAGGAATGTGCGATCATCTTGAAACGTTCAGATCACTTACAACTCAATAGATTCTACCTTCTTGTAGCGTTTCAGCCTGATTGGACCTTGTTTTCACACAAATGGACCCAGAATGATGTGAAATTGTGCTTCGTGCAACATAATTCTGGGTGCCATTTAAAAACCATAAGTGATAATGACTCCATTCCTTTTTGTGGTTGTAGGGGCTGTTGATTGGAGTACACTAAAACAAACCTAACCTCTCTAGGACATTCAGAAGCCAAGTTATAAGCCCTCAAAGGTGTAACTGGACTACTTCTTTAAAGTGACACCAGGCCCGGTGACCTTTGGGACATGGTTTTACCCCCTATAGGAATGTGCGATCATCTTGAAACGTTCAGATCACTTACAACTCAATAGATTCTACCTTCCTGTAACATTTCAGCCTGTTTGGACCTTGTTTTCACACAAATGAACCCAGAATGATGTAAAATTGTGCTTCGTGCAACATAATTCTGGGTGCCATTTAAAAACCATAAGTGCTAATGACTCCATTCCTTTTAGTGGTTGTAGGGGCTGTTGATTGGAGTATACTAAAACAAACCTGATCTCTCTAGGACATTCAGAAGCCAAGTTATAAGCCCACAAAGGTGTAACTGGACTACTTCTTTAAATTGACACCAGATCCGGTGACCTTTGGGACATGGTTTGACCCCCTTAGGAAAGTGCTATCATCATGAAACGTTCAGATCACTTACAACTCAATAGATTCTACCTTGTTGTAGCGTTTCAGCCTGATTGGACCTTGTTTTCACACAAATGAACCCAGAATGATGTGAAATTGTGCTTTGTGCAACATAATTCTGGGTGCCATTTAAAAACCATAAGTGCTAATGACCCCATTCCTTTTTGTGGTTGTAAGTGCTGTTGATTGGAGTATACTAAAACAAACCTGATCTCTCTAGGACATTCAGAAGCCAAGTTATAAGCCCTCAAAGGTGTAACTGGACTACTTCTTTAAAGTGACACCAGGCCCGGTGACCTTTGGGAAATGGTTTTACCCCCTATAGGAATGTGCGATCATCTTGAAACGTTCAGATCACTTACAACTCAATAGATTCTACCTTCTTGTAGCGTTTCAGCCTGATTGGACCTTGTTTTCACACAAATGGACCCAGAATGATGTGAAATTGTGCTTCGTGCAACATAATTCTGGGTGCCATTTACAAACCTTAAGTGCTAATGACTCCATTCCTTTTTGTGGTTGTAGGGGCTGTTGATTGGAGTACACTAAAACAAACCTAACCTCTATAGGACATTCAGAAGCCAAGTTATAAGCCCACAAAGGTGTAACTGGACTACTTCTTTAAATTGACACCAGATCCGGTGACCTTTGGGACATGGTTTGAGCCCCTTAGGAAAGTGCTATCATCATGAAACGTTCATATCACTTACAACTCAATAGATTCTACCTTCCTGTAACATTTCAGCCTGGTTGGACCTTGTTTTCACACAAATGAACCCAGAATGATGTAAAATTGTGCTTCGTGCAACATAATTCTGGGTGCCATTTAAAAACCATAAGTGCTAATGACTCCATTCCTTTTTGTGGTTGTAGGGGCTGTTGACTGGAGTATACTAAAACAAACCTGATCTCTCTAGGACATTCAGAAGCCAAGTTATAAGCCCACAAAGGTGTAACTGGACTACTTCTTTAAATTGACACCAGATCCGGTGACCTTTGGGACATGGTTTGACCCCCTTAGGAAAGTGCTATCATCATGAAACGTTCAGATCCCTTACAACTCAATAGATTCTACCTTGTTGTAGCGTTTCAGCCTGATTGGACCTTGTTTTCACACAAATGGACCCAGAATGATGTGAAATTGTGCTTCGTGCAACATAATTCTGGGTGCCATTTACAAACCTTAAGTGCTAATGACTCCATTCCTTTTTGTGGTTGTAGGGGCTGTTGATTGGAGAACACTAAAACAAACCTAACCTCTCTAGGACATTCAGAAGCCAAGTTATAAGCCCACAAAGGTGTAACTGGACTGCTTCTTTAAAGTGACACCAGTCCCGGTGACCTTTGGGACAAGGTTTGACCACCTATAGGAATGTGCGATCATCTTGAAACGTTCAGATCACTTACAACTCAATAGATTATACCTTCCTGTAACGTTTCAGCCTGATTGGACCTTGTTTTCACACAAATGAACCCAGAATGATGTGAAATTGTGCTTCGTGCAACATAATTCTGGGTGCCATTTAAACACCATAAGTGCTAATGACTCCATTCCTTTTTGTGGTTGTAGGGGCTGTTGATTGGAGTATACTAAAACAAACCTGATCTCTCTTGGACATTCAGAAGCCAAGTTATAAGCCCACAAAGGTGTAACTGGACTACTTCTTTAAATTGACACCAGATCCGGTGACCTTTGGGACATGGTTTGACCCCCTTAGGAAAGTGCTATCATCATGAAACGTTCAGATCCCTTACAACTCAATAGATTCTACCTTGTTGTAGCGTTTCAGCCTGATTGGACCTTGTTTTCACACAAATGGACCCAGAATGATGTGAAATTGTGCTTCGTGCAACATAATTCTGGGTGCCATTTACAAACCTTAAGTGCTAATGACTCCATTCCTTTTTGTGGTTGTAGGGGCTGTTGATTGGAGAACACTAAAACAAACCTAACCTCTCTAGGACATTCAGAAGCCAAGTTATAAGCCCACAAAGGTGTAACTGGACTGCTTCTTTAAAGTGACACCAGTCCCGGTGACCTTTGGGACAAGGTTTGACCACCTATAGGAATGTGCGATCATCTTGAAACGTTCAGATCACTTACAACTCAATAGATTATACCTTCCTGTAACGTTTCAGCCTGATTGGACCTTGTTTTCACACAAATGAACCCAGAATGATGTGAAATTGTGCTTCGTGCAACATAATTCTGGGTGCCATTTAAACACCATAAGTGTTAATGACTCCATTCCTTTTTGTGGTTGTAGGGGCTGTTGATTGGAGTATACTAAAACAAACCTGATCTCTCTTGGACATTCAGAAGCCAAGTTATAAGCCCACAAAGGTGTAACTGGACTACTTCTTTAAATTGACACCAGATCCGGTGACCTTTGGGACATGGTTTGACCCCCTTAGGAAAGTGCTATCATCATGAAACGTTCAGATCACTTACAACTCAATAGATTCTACCTTCCTGTAACTTTTCAGCCTGATTTGACCTTGTTTTCACACAAATGAACCCAGAATGATGTGAAATTGTGCTTCGTGCAACATAATTCTGGGTGCCATTTACTAACCTTAAGTGCTAATGACTCCATTCATTTTTGTGGTTGTAGGGGCTGTTGATTGGAGTACACTAAAACAAACCTAACCTCTCTAGGACATTCAGAAGCCAAGTTATAAGCCCACAAAGGTGTAACTGGACTACTTTAAAGTGACACCAGGCCCGGTGACCTTTGGGACATGGTTTGACCCCCTTAGGAAAGTGCTATCATCATGAAACGTTCAGATCACTTACAACTCAATAGATTCTACCTTCCTGTAACGTTTCAGCCTGATTGGACCTTGTTTTCACACAAATGAACCCAGAATGATGTGAAATTGTGCTACGTGCAACATAATTCTGGGTGCCATTTAAACACCATAAGTGCTAATGACTCCATTCCTTTTTGTGGTTGTAGGGGCTGTTGATTGGAGTATACTAAAACAAACCTGATCTCTCTAGGACATTCAGAAGCCAAGTTATAAGCCCACAAAGGTGTAACTGGACTACTTCTTTAAATTGACACAAGATCCGGTGACCTTTGGGACATGGTTTGACCCCCTTAGGAAAGTGCTATCATCATGAAACGTTCAGATCACTTACAACTCAATAGATTCTACCTTCCTGTAACATTTCAGCCTGATTGGACCTTGTTTTCACACAAATGAACCCAGAATGATGTGAAATTGTGCTTCGTGCAACATAATTCTGGGTGCCATTTAAAAACCATAAGTGCTAATGACTCCATTCCTTTTTGAGGTTGTAGGGGCTGTTGATTGGAGTACACTAAAACAAACCTGATCTCTCTAGGACATTCAGAAGCCAAGTTATAAGCCCTCAAAGGTGTAACTGGACTACTTCTTTAAAGTGACACCAGGCCCGGTGACCTTTGGGAAATGGTTTTACCCCCTATAGGAATGTGCGATCATCTTGAAACGTTCAGATCACTTACAACTCAATAGATTCTACCTTCTTGTAGCGTTTCAGCCTGATTGGACCTTGTTTTCACACAAATGGACCCAGAATGATGTGAAATTGTGCTTCGTGCAACATAATTCTGGGTGCCATTTAAAAACCATAAGTGATAATGACTCCATTCCTTTTTGTGGTTGTAGGGGCTGTTGATTGGAGTACACTAAAACAAACCTAACCTCTCTAGGACATTCAGAAGCCAAGTTATAAGCCCTCAAAGGTGTAACTGGACTACTTCTTTAAAGTGACACCAGGCCCGGTGACCTTTGGGACATGGTTTTACCCCCTATAGGAATGTGCGATCATCTTGAAACGTTCAGATCACTTACAACTCAATAGATTCTACCTTCCTGTAACATTTCAGCCTGTTTGGACCTTGTTTTCACACAAATGAACCCAGAATGATGTAAAATTGTGCTTCGTGCAACATAATTCTGGGTGCCATTTAAAAACCATAAGTGCTAATGACTCCATTCCTTTTAGTGGTTGTAGGGGCTGTTGATTGGAGTATACTAAAACAAACCTGATCTCTCTAGGACATTCAGAAGCCAAGTTATAGGCCCACAAAGGTGTAACTGGACTACTTCTTTAAATTGACACCAGATCCGGTGACCTTTGGGACATGGTTTGACCCCCTTAGGAAAGTGCTATCATCATGAAACGTTCAGATCACTTACAACTCAATAGATTCTACCTTGTTGTAGCGTTTCAGCCTGATTGGACCTTGTTTTCACACAAATGAACCCAGAATGATGTGAAATTGTGCTTTGTGCAACATAATTCTGGGTGCCATTTAAAAACCATAAGTGCTAATGACCCCATTCCTTTTTGTGGTTGTAAGTGCTGTTGATTGGAGTATACTAAAACAAACCTGATCTCTCTAGGACATTCAGAAGCCAAGTTATAAGCCCTCAAAGGTGTAACTGGACTACTTCTTTAAAGTGACACCAGGCCCGGTGACCTTTGGGAAATGGTTTTACCCCCTATAGGAATGTGCGATCATCTTGAAACGTTCAGATCACTCACAATTCAATAGATTCTACCTTCTTGTAGCGTTTCAGCCTGATTGGACCTTGTTTTCACACAAATGGACCCAGAATGATGTGAAATTGTGCTTCGTGCAACATAATTCTGGGTGCCATTTACAAACCTTAAGTGCTAATGACTCCATTCCTTTTTGTGGTTGTAGGGGCTGTTGATTGGAGTACACTAAAACAAACCTAACCTCTATAGGACATTCAGAAGCCAAGTTATAAGCCCACAAAGGTGTAACTGGACTACTTCTTTAAAGTGACACCAGGCCCGGTGACCTTTGGGACATGGTTTGACCCCCTTAGGAAAGTGATATCATCATGAAACGTTCAGATCACTTACAACTCAATAGATTCTACCTTCCTGTAACGTTTCAGCCTGATTGGACCTTGTTTTCACACAAATGAACCCAGAATGATGTGAAATTGTGCTTCGTGCAACATAATTCTGGGTGCCATTTAAACACCATAAGTGCTAATGACTCCATTCCTTTTTGTGGTTTTAGGGGCTGTTGATTGGAGTATACTAAAAAAAACCTGATCTCTCTAGGACATTCAGAAGCCAAGTTATAAGCCCACAAAGGTGTAACTGGACTACTTCTTTAAATTGACACCAGATCCGGTGACCTTTGGGACATGGTTTGAGCCCCTTAGGAAAGTGCTATCATCATGAAACGTTCATATCACTTACAACTCAATAGATTCTACCTTCCTGTAACATTTCAGCCTGGTTGGACCTTGTTTTCACACAAATGAACCCAGAATGATGTAAAATTGTGCTTCGTGCAACATAATTCTGGGTGCCATTTACAAACCTTAAGTGCTAATGACTCCATTCCTTTTTGTGGTTGTAGGGGCTGTTGATTGGAGTACACTAAAACAAACCTAACCTCTATAGGACATTCAGAAGCCAAGTTATAAGCCCACAAAGGTGTAACTGGACTACTTCTTTAAAGTGACACCAGGCCCGGTGACCTTTGGGACATGGTTTGACCCCCTTAGGAAAGTGATATCATCATGAAACGTTCAGATCACTTACAACTCAATAGATTCTACCTTCCTGTAACGTTTCAGCCTGATTGGACCTTGTTTTCACACAAATGAACCCAGAATGATGTGAAATTGTGCTTCGTGCAACATAATTCTGGGTGCCATTTAAACACCATAAGTGCTAATGACTCCATTCCTTTTTGTGGTTTTAGGGGCTGTTGATTGGAGTATACTAAAAAAAACCTGATCTCTCTAGGACATTCAGAAGCCAAGTTATAAGCCCACAAAGGTGTAACTGGACTACTTCTTTAAATTGACACCAGATCCGGTGACCTTTGGGACATGGTTTGAGCCCCTTAGGAAAGTGCTATCATCATGAAACGTTCATATCACTTACAACTCAATAGATTCTACCTTCCTGTAACATTTCAGCCTGGTTGGACCTTGTTTTCACACAAATGAACCCAGAATGATGTAAAATTGTGCTTCGTGCAACATAATTCTGGGTGCCATTTAAAAACCATAAGTGCTAATGACTCCATTCCTTTTTGTGGTTGTAGGGGCTGTTGACTGGAGTATACTAAAACAAACCTGATCTCTCTAGGACATTCAGAAGCCAAGTTATAAGCCCACAAAGGTGTAACTGGACTACTTCTTTAAATTGACACCAGATCCGGTGACCTTTGGGACATGGTTTGACCCCCTTAGGAAAGTGCTATCATCATGAAACGTTCAGATCCCTTACAACTCAATAGATTCTACCTTGTTGTAGCATTTCAGCCTGATTGGACCTTGTTTTCACACAAATGGACCCAGAATGATGTGAAATTGTGCTTCGTGCAACATAATTCTGGGTGCCATTTACAAACCTTAAGTGCTAATGACTCCATTCCTTTTTGTGGTTGTAGGGGCTGTTGATTGGAGAACACTAAAACAAACCTAACCTCTCTAGGACATTCAGAAGCCAAGTTATAAGCCCACAAAGGTGTAACTGGACTGCTTCTTTAAAGTGACACCAGTCCCGGTGACCTTTGGGACAAGGTTTGACCACCTATAGGAATGTGCGATCATCTTGAAACGTTCAGATCACTTACAACTCAATAGATTATACCTTCCTGTAACGTTTCAGCCTGATTGGACCTTGTTTTCACACAAATGAACCCAGAATGATGTGAAATTGTGCTTCGTGCAACATAATTCTGGGTGCCATTTAAACACCATAAGTGCTAATGACTCCATTCCTTTTTGTGGTTGTAGGGGCTGTTGATTGGAGTATACTAAAACAAACCTGATCTCTCTTGGACATTCAGAAGCCAAGTTATAAGCCCACAAAGGTGTAACTGGACTACTTCTTTAAATTGACACCAGATCCGGTGACCTTTGGGACATGGTTTGACCCCCTTAGGAAAGTGCTATCATCATGAAACGTTCAGATCACTTACAACTCAATAGATTCTACCTTCCTGTAACATTTCAGCCTGATTTGACCTTGTTTTCACACAAATGAACCCAGAATGATGTGAAATTGTGCTTCGTGCAACATAATTCTGGGTGCCATTTACTAACCTTAAGTGCTAATGACTCCATTCATTTTTGTGGTTGTAGGGGCTGTTGATTGGAGTACACTAAAACAAACCTAACCTCTCTAGGACATTCAGAAGCCAAGTTATAAGCCCACAAAGGTGTAACTGGACTACTTTAAAGTGACACCAGGCCCGGTGACCTTTGGGACATGGTTTGACCCCCTTAGGAAAGTGCTATCATCATGAAACGTTCAGATCACTTACAACTCAAAAGATTCTACCTTCCTGTAACGTTTCAGCCTGATTGGACCTTGTTTTCACACAAATGAACCCAGAATGATGTGAAACTGTGCTACGTGCAACATAATTCTGGGTGCCATTTAAACACCATAAGTGCTAATGACTCCATTCCTTTTTGTGGTTGTAGGGGCTGTTGATTGGAGTATACTAAAACAAACCTGATCTCTCTAGGACATTCAGAAGCCAAGTTATAAGCCCACAAAGGTGTAACTGGACTACTTCTTTAAATTGACACAAGATCCGGTGACCTTTGGGACATGGTTTGACCCCCTTAGGAAAGTGCTATCATCATGAAACGTTCAGATCACTTACAACTCAATAGATTCTACCTTCCTGTAACATTTCAGCCTGATTGGACCTTGTTTTCACACAAATGAACCCAGAATGATGTGAAATTGTGCTTCGTGCAACTTAATTCTGGGTGCCATTTAAAAACCATAAGTGCTAATGACTCCATTCCTTTTTGAGGTTGTAGGGGCTGTTGATTGGAGTACACTAAAACAAACCTGATCTCTCTAGGACATTCAGAAGCCAAGTTATAAGCCCTCAAAGGTGTAACTGGACTACTTCTTTAAAGTGACACCAGGCCCGGTGACCTTTGGGAAATGGTTTTACCCCCTATAGGAATGTGCGATCATCTTGAAACGTTCAGATCACTTACAACTCAATAGATTCTACCTTCTTGTAGCGTTTCAGCCTGATTGGACCTTGTTTTCACACAAATGGACCCAGAATGATGTGAAATTGTGCTTCGTGCAACATAATTCTGGGTGCCATTTAAAAACCATAAGTGATAATGACTCCATTCCTTTTTGTGGTTGTAGGGGCTGTTGATTGGAGTACACTAAAACAAACCTAACCTCTCTAGGACATTCAGAAGCCAAGTTATAAGCCCTCAAAGGTGTAACTGGACTACTTCTTTAAAGTGACACCAGGCCCGGTGACCTTTGGGACATGGTTTTACCCCCTATAGGAATGTGCGATCATCTTGAAACGTTCAGATCACTTACAACTCAATAGATTCTACCTTCCTGTAACATTCCAGCCTGTTTGGACCTTGTTTTCACACAAATGAACCCAGAATGATGTAAAATTGTGCTTCGTGCAACATAATTCTGGGTGCCATTTAAAAACCATAAGTGCTAATGACTCCATTTCTTGTAGTGGTTGTAGGGGCTGTTGATTGGAGTATACTAAAACAAACCTGATCTCTCTAGGACATTCAGAAGCCAAGTTATAAGCCCACAAAGGTGTAACTGGACTACTTCTTTAAATTGACACCAGATCCGGTGACCTTTGGGACATGGTTTGACCCCCTTAGGAAAGTGCTATCATCATGAAACGTTCAGATCACTTACAACTCAATAGATTCTACCTTGTTGTAGCGTTTCAGCCTGATTGGACCTTGTTTTCACACAAATGGACCCAGAATGATGTGAAATTGTGCTTCAAGCAACATAATTCTGGGTGCCATTTACAAACCTTAAGTGCTAATGACTCCATTCCTTTTTGTGGTTGTAGGGGCTGTTGATTGGAGTACACTAAAACAAACCTAACCTCTCTAGGACATTCAGAAGCCAAGTTATAATCCCACAAATGTGTAACTGGACTGCTTCTTTAAAGTGACACCAGTCCCGGTGACCTTTGGGACAAGGTTTGACCACCTATAGGAATGTGCGATCATCTTGAAACGTTCAGATCACTTACAACTCAATAGATTATACCTTCCTGTAACGTTTCAGCCTGATTGGACCTTGTTTTCACACAAATGAACCCAGAATGATGTGAAATTGTGCTTCGTGCAACATAATTCTGGGTGCCATTTAAACACCATAAGTGCTAATGACTCCATTCCTTTTTGTGGTTGTAGGGGCTGTTGATTGGAGTATACTAAAACAAACCTGATCTCTCTAGGACATTCAGAAGCCAAGTTATAGGCCCACAAAGGTGTAACTGGACTACTTCTTTAAACTGACACCAGATCCGGTGACCTTTGGGACATGGTTTGACCCCCTTAGGAAAGTGCTATCATCATGAAACGTTCAGATCACTTACAACTCAATAGATTCTACCTTCCTGTAACATTTCAGCCTGATTTGACCTTGTTTTCACACAAATGAACCCAGAATGATGTGAAATTGTGCTTCGTGCAACATAATTCTGGGTGCCATTTACTAACCTTAAGTGCTAATGACTCCATTCCTTTTTGTGGTTGTAGGGGCTGTTGATTGGAGTACACTAAAACAAACCTAACCTCTCTAGGACATTCAGAAGCCAAGTTATAAGCCCACAAAGGTGTAACTGGACTACTTCTTTAAAGTGACACCAGGCCCGGTGACCTTTGGGACATGGTTTGACCCCCTTAGGAAAGTGCTATCAGCATGAAACGTTCAGATCACTTACAACTCAATAGATTCTACCTTCCTGTAACGTTTCAGCCTGATTGGACCTTGTTTTCACACAAATGAACCCAGAATGATGTGAAATTGTGCTACGTGCAACATAATTCTGGGTGCCATTTAAACACCATAAGTGCTAATGACTCCATTCCTTTTTGTGGTTGTAGGGGCTGTTGATTGGAGTATACTAAAACAAACCTGATCTCTCTAGGACATTCAGAAGCCAAGTTATAAGCCCACAAAGGTGTAACTGGACTACTTCTTTAAATTGACACAAGATCCGGTGACCTTTGGGACATGGTTTGACCCCCTTAGGAAAGTGCTATCATCATGAAACGTTCAGATCACTTACAACTCAATAGATTCTACCTTCCTGTAACATTTCAGCCTGATTGGACCTTGTTTTCACACAAATGAACCCAGAATGATGTGAAATTGTGCTTTGTGCAACATAATTCTGGGTGCCATTTAAAAACCATAAGTGCTAATGACTCCATTCCTTTTTGAGGTTGTAGGGGCTGTTGATTGGAGTACACTAAAACAAACCTGATCTCTCTAGGACATTCAGAAGCCAAGTTATAAGCCCTCAAAGGTGTAACTGGACTACTTCTTTAAAGTGACACCAGGCCCGGTGACCTTTGGGAAATGGTTTTACCCCCTATAGGAATGTGCGATCATCTTGAAACGTTCAGATCACTTACAACTCAATAGATTCTACCTTCTTGTAGCGTTTCAGCCTGATTGGACCTTGTTTTCACACAAATGGACCCAGAATGATGTGAAATTGTGCTTTGTGCAACATAATTCTGGGTGCCATTTAAAAACCATAAGTGATAATGACTCCATTCCTTTTTGTGGTTGTAGGGGCTGTTGATTGGAGTACACTAAAACAAACCTAACCTCTCTAGGACATTCAGAAGCCAAGTTATAAGCCCTCAAAGGTGTAACTGGACTACTTCTTTAAAGTGACACCAGGCCCGGTGACCTTTGGGACATGGTTTTACCCCCTATAGGAATGTGCGATCATCTTGAAACGTTCAGATCACTTACAACTCACTAGATTCTACCTTCCTGTAACATTTCAGCCTGTTTGGACCTTGTTTTCACACAAATGAACCCAGAATGATGTAAAATTGTGCTTCGTGCAACATAATTCTGGGTGCCATTTAAAAACCATAAGTGCTAATGACTCCATTCCTTTTAGTGGTTGTAGGGGCTGTTGATTGGAGTATACTAAAACAAACCTGATCTCTCTAGGACATTCAGAAGCCAAGTTATAAGCCCACAAAGGTGTAACTGGACTACTTCTTTAAATTGACACCAGATCCGGTGACCTTTGGGACATGGTTTGACCCCCTTAGGAAAGTGCTATCATCATGAAACGTTCAGATCACTTACAACTCAATAGATTCTACCTTGTTGTAGCGTTTCAGCCTGATTGGACCTTGTTTTCACACAAATGGACCCAGAATGATGTGAAATTGTGCTTCGTGCAACATAATTCTGGGTGCCATTTACAAACCTTAAGTGCTAATGACTCCATTCCTTTTTGTGGTTGTAGGGGCTGTTGATTGGAGTACACTAAAACAAACCTAACCTCTCTAGGACATTCAGAAGCCAAGTTATAAACCCACAAATGTGTAACTGGACTGCTTCTTTAAAGTGACACCAGTCCCGGTGACCTTTGGGACAAGGTTTGACCACCTATAGGAATGTGCGATCATCTTGAAACGTTCAGATCACTTACAACTCAATAGATTATACCTTCCTGTAACGTTTCAGCCTGATTGGACCTTGTTTTCACACAAATGAACCCAGAATGATGTGAAATTGTGCTTCGTGCAACATAATTCTGGGTGCCATTTAAACACCATAAGTGCTAATGACTCCATTCCTTTTTGTGGTTGTAGGGGCTGTTGATTGGAGTATACTAAAACAAACCTGATCTCTCTTGGACATTCAGAAGCCAAGTTATAAGCCCACAAAGGTGTAACTGGACTACTTCTTTAAATTGACACCAGATCCGGTGACCTTTGGGACATGGTTTGACCCCCTTAGGAAAGTGCTATCATCATGAAACGTTCAGATCACTTACAACTCAATAGATTCTACCTTCCTGTAACATTTCAGCCTGATTTGACCTTGTTTTCACACAAATGAACCCAGAATGATGTGAAATTGTGCTTCGTGCAACATAATTCTGGGTGCCATTTACTAACCTTAAGTGCTAATGACTCCATTCATTTTTGTGGTTGTAGGGGCTGTTGATTGGAGTACACTAAAACAAACCTAACCTCTCTAGGACATTCAGAAGCCAAGTTATAAGCCCACAAAGGTGTAACTGGACTACTTTAAAGTGACACCAGGCCCGGTGACCTTTGGGACATGGTTTGACCCCCTTAGGAAAGTGCTATCATCATGAAACGTTCAGATCACTTACAACTCAAAAGATTCTACCTTCCTGTAACGTTTCAGCCTGATTGGACCTTGTTTTCACACAAATGAACCCAGAATGATGTGAAACTGTGCTACGTGCAACATAATTCTGGGTGCCATTTAAACACCATAAGTGCTAATGACTCCATTCCTTTTTGTGGTTGTAGGGGCTGTTGATTGGAGTATACTAAAACAAACCTGATCTCTCTAGGACATTCAGAAGCCAAGTTATAAGCCCACAAAGGTGTAACTGGACTACTTCTTTAAATTGACACAAGATCCGGTGACCTTTGGGACATGGTTTGACCCCCTTAGGAAAGTGCTATCATCATGAAACGTTCAGATCACTTACAACTCAATAGATTCTACCTTCCTGTAACATTTCAGCCTGATTGGACCTTGTTTTCACACAAATGAACCCAGAATGATGTGAAATTGTGCTTCGTGCAACTTAATTCTGGGTGCCATTTAAAAACCATAAGTGCTAATGACTCCATTCCTTTTTGAGGTTGTAGGGGCTGTTGATTGGAGTACACTAAAACAAACCTGATCTCTCTAGGACATTCAGAAGCCAAGTTATAAGCCCTCAAAGGTGTAACTGGACTACTTCTTTAAAGTGACACCAGGCCCGGTGACCTTTGGGAAATGGTTTTACCCCCTATAGGAATGTGCGATCATCTTGAAACGTTCAGATCACTTACAACTCAATAGATTCTACCTTCTTGTAGCGTTTCAGCCTGATTGGACCTTGTTTTCACACAAATGGACCCAGAATGATGTGAAATTGTGCTTCGTGCAACATAATTCTGGGTGCCATTTAAAAACCATAAGTGATAATGACTCCATTCCTTTTTGTGGTTGTAGGGGCTGTTGATTGGAGTACACTAAAACAAACCTAACCTCTCTAGGACATTCAGAAGCCAAGTTATAAGCCCTCAAAGGTGTAACTGGACTACTTCTTTAAAGTGACACCAGGCCCGGTGACCTTTGGGACATGGTTTTACCCCCTATAGGAATGTGCGATCATCTTGAAACGTTCAGATCACTTACAACTCAATAGATTCTACCTTCCTGTAACATTCCAGCCTGTTTGGACCTTGTTTTCACACAAATGAACCCAGAATGATGTAAAATTGTGCTTCGTGCAACATAATTCTGGGTGCCATTTAAAAACCATAAGTGCTAATGACTCCATTTCTTGTAGTGGTTGTAGGGGCTGTTGATTGGAGTATACTAAAACAAACCTGATCTCTCTAGGACATTCAGAAGCCAAGTTATAAGCCCACAAAGGTGTAACTGGACTACTTCTTTAAATTGACACCAGATCCGGTGACCTTTGGGACATGGTTTGACCCCCTTAGGAAAGTGCTATCATCATGAAACGTTCAGATCACTTACAACTCAATAGATTCTACCTTGTTGTAGCGTTTCAGCCTGATTGGACCTTGTTTTCACACAAATGGACCCAGAATGATGTGAAATTGTGCTTCAAGCAACATAATTCTGGGTGCCATTTACAAACCTTAAGTGCTAATGACTCCATTCCTTTTTGTGGTTGTAGGGGCTGTTGATTGGAGTACACTAAAACAAACCTAACCTCTCTAGGACATTCAGAAGCCAAGTTATAATCCCACAAATGTGTAACTGGACTGCTTCTTTAAAGTGACACCAGTCCCGGTGACCTTTGGGACAAGGTTTGACCACCTATAGGAATGTGCGATCATCTTGAAACGTTCAGATCACTTACAACTCAATAGATTATACCTTCCTGTAACGTTTCAGCCTGATTGGACCTTGTTTTCACACAAATGAACCCAGAATGATGTGAAATTGTGCTTCGTGCAACATAATTCTGGGTGCCATTTAAACACCATAAGTGCTAATGACTCCATTCCTTTTTGTGGTTGTAGGGGCTGTTGATTGGAGTATACTAAAACAAACCTGATCTCTCTAGGACATTCAGAAGCCAAGTTATAGGCCCACAAAGGTGTAACTGGACTACTTCTTTAAATTGACACCAGATCCGGTGACCTTTGGGACATGGTTTGACCCCCTTAGGAAAGTGCTATCATCATGAAACGTTCAGATCACTTACAACTCAATAGATTCTACCTTCCTGTAACATTTCAACCTGATTTGACCTTGTTTTCACACAAATGAACCCAGAATGATGTGAAATTGTGCTTCGTGCAACATAATTCTGGGTGCCATTTACTAACCTTAAGTGCTAATGACTCCATTCCTTTTTGTGGTTGTAGGGGCTGTTGATTGGAGTACACTAAAACAAACCTAACCTCTCTAGGACATTCAGAAGCCAAGTTATAAGCCCACAAAGTTGTAACTGGACTACTTCTTTAAAGTGACACCAGGCCCGGTGACCTTTGGGACATGGTTTGACCCCCTTAGGAAAGTGCTATCAGCATGAAACGTTCAGATCACTTACAACTCAATAGATTCTACCTTCCTGTAACGTTTCAGCCTGATTGGACCTTGTTTTCACACAAATGAACCCAGAATGATGTGAAATTGTGCTACGTGCAACATAATTCTGGGTGCCATTTAAACACCATAAGTGCTAATGACTCCATTCCTTTTTGTGGTTGTAGGGGCTGTTGATTGGAGTATACTAAAACAAACCTGATCTCTCTAGGACATTCAGAAGCCAAGTTATAAGCCCACAAAGGTGTAACTGGACTACTTCTTTAAATTGACACAAGATCCGGTGACCTTTGGGACATGGTTTGACCCCCTTAGGAAAGTGCTATCATCATGAAACGTTCAGATCACTTACAACTCAATAGATTCTACCTTCCTGTAACATTTCAGCCTGATTGGACCTTGTTTTCACACAAATGAACCCAGAATGATGTGAAATTGTGCTTTGTGCAACATAATTCTGGGTGCCATTTAAAAACCATAAGTGCTAATGACTCCATTCCTTTTTGAGGTTGTAGGGGCTGTTGATTGGAGTACACTAAAACAAACCTGATCTCTCTAGGACATTCAGAAGCCAAGTTATAAGCCCTCAAAGGTGTAACTGGACTACTTCTTTAAAGTGACACCAGGCCCGGTGACCTTTGGGAAATGGTTTTACCCCCTATAGGAATGTGCGATCATCTTGAAACGTTCAGATCACTTACAACTCAATAGATTCTACCTTCTTGTAGCGTTTCAGCCTGATTGGACCTTGTTTTCACACAAATGGACCCAGAATGATGTGAAATTGTGCTTTGTGCAACATAATTCTGGGTGCCATTTAAAAACCATAAGTGATAATGACTCCATTCCTTTTTGTGGTTGTAGGGGCTGTTGATTGGAGTACACTAAAACAAACCTAACCTCTCTAGGACATTCAGAAGCCAAGTTATAAGCCCTCAAAGGTGTAACTGGACTACTTCTTTAAAGTGACACCAGGCCCGGTGACCTTTGGGACATGGTTTTACCCCCTATAGGAATGTGCGATCATCTTGAAACGTTCAGATCACTTACAACTCACTAGATTCTACCTTCCTGTAACATTTCAGCCTGTTTGGACCTTGTTTTCACACAAATGAACCCAGAATGATGTAAAATTGTGCTTCGTGCAACATAATTCTGGGTGCCATTTAAAAACCATAAGTGCTAATGACTCCATTCCTTTTAGTGGTTGTAGGGGCTGTTGATTGGAGTATACTAAAACAAACCTGATCTCTCTAGGACATTCAGAAGCCAAGTTATAAGCCCACAAAGGTGTAACTGGACTACTTCTTTAAATTGACACCAGATCCGGTGACCTTTGGGACATGGTTTGACCCCCTTAGGAAAGTGCTATCATCATGAAACGTTCAGATCACTTACAACTCAATAGATTCTACCTTGTTGTAGCGTTTCAGCCTGATTGGACCTTGTTTTCACACAAATGGACCCAGAATGATGTGAAATTGTGCTTCGTGCAACATAATTCTGGGTGCCATTTACAAACCTTAAGTGCTAATGACTCCATTCCTTTTTGTGGTTGTAGGGGCTGTTGATTGGAGTACACTAAAACAAACCTAACCTCTCTAGGACATTCAGAAGCCAAGTTATAAACCCACAAATGTGTAACTGGACTGCTTCTTTAAAGTGACACCAGTCCCGGTGACCTTTGGGACAAGGTTTGACCACCTATAGGAATGTGCGATCATCTTGAAACGTTCAGATCACTTACAACTCAATAGATTATACCTTCCTGTAACGTTTCAGCCTGATTGGACCTTGTTTTCACACAAATGAACCCAGAATGATGTGAAATTGTGCTTCGTGCAACATAATTCTGGGTGCCATTTAAACACCATAAGTGCTAATGACTCCATTCCTTTTTGTGGTTGTAGGGGCTGTTGATTGGAGTATACTAAAACAAACCTGATCTCTCTAGGACATTCAGAAGCCAAGTTATAGGCCCACAAAGGTGTAACTGGACTACTTCTTTAAATTGACACCAGATCCGGTGACCTTTGGGACATGGTTTGACCCCCTTAGGAAAGTGCTATCATCATGAAACGTTCAGATCACTTACAACTCAATAGATTCTACCTTCCTGTAACATTTCAGCCTGATTTGACCTTGTTTTCACACAAATGAACCCAGAATGATGTGAAATTGTGCTTCGTGCAACATAATTCTGGGTGCCATTTACTAACCTTAAGTGCTAATGACTCCATTCCTTTTTGTGGTTGTAGGGGCTGTTGATTGGAGTACACTAAAACAAACCTAACCTCTCTAGGACATTCAGAAGCCAAGTTATAAGCCCACAAAGGTGTAACTGGACTACTTCTTTAAAGTGACACCAGGCCCGGTGACCTTTGGGACATGGTTTGACCCCCTTAGGAAAGTGCTATCAGCATGAAACGTTCAGATCACTTACAACTCAATAGATTCTACCTTCCTGTAACGTTTCAGCCTGATTGGACCTGGTTTTCAAACAAATGAACCCAGAATGATGTGAAATTGTGCTACGTGCAACATAATTCTGGGTTCCATTTAAACACCATAAGTGCTAATGACTCCATTCCTTTTTGTGGTTGTAGGGGCTGTTGATTGGAGTATACTAAAACAAACCTGATCTCTCTAGGACATTCAGAAGCCAAGTTATAAGCCGACAAAGGTGTAACTGGACTACTTCTTTAAATTGACACCAGATCCGGTGACCTTTGGGACATGGTTTGACCCCCTTAGGAAAGTGCTATCATCATGAAACGTTCAGATCACTTACAACTCGATAGATTCTACCTTCCTGTAACCTTTCAGCCTGATTTGACCTTGTTTTCACACAAATGAACCCAGAATGATGTGAAATTGTGCTTCGTGCAACATAATTCTGGGTGCCATTTACTAACCTTAAGTGCTAATGACTCCATTCCTTTTTGTGGTTGTAGGGGCTGTTGATTGGAGTACACTAAAACAAACCTAACCTCTCTAGGACATTCAGAAGCCAAGTTATAAGCCCACAAAGGTGTAACTGGACTACTTCTTTAAAGTGACACCAGGCCCGGTGACCTTTGGGACATGGTTTGACCCCCTTAGGAAAGTGCTATCAGCATGAAACGTTCAGATCACTTACAACTCAATAGATTCTACCTTCCTGTAACGTTTCAGCCTGATTGGACCTTGTTTTCACACAAATGAACCCAGAATGATGTGAAATTGTGCTACGTGCAACATAATTCTGGGTGCCATTTAAACACCATAAGTGCTAATGACTCCATTCCTTTTTGTGGTTGTAGGGGCTGTTGATTGGAGTATACTAAAACAAACCTGATCTCTCTAGGACATTCAGAAGCCAAGTTATAAGCCCACAAAGGTGTAACTGGACTACTTCTTTAAAGTGACACCAGGCCCGGTGACCTTTGGGACATGGTTTGACCCCCTTAGGAAAGTGCTATCAGCATGAAACGTTCAGATCACTTACAACTCAATAGATTCTACCTTCCTGTAACGTTTCAGCCTGATTGGACCTTGTTTTCACACAAATGAACCCAGAATGATGTGAAATTGTGCTACGTGCAACATAATTCTGGGTGCCATTTAAACACCATAAGTGCTAATGACTCCATTCCTTTTTGTGGTTGTAGGGGCTGTTGATTGGAGTATACTAAAACAAACCTGATCTCTCTAGGACATTCAGAAGCCAAGTTATAAGCCCACAAAGGTGTAACTGGACTACTTCTTTAAATTGACACAAGATCCGGTGACCTTTGGGACATGGTTTGACCCCCTTAGGAAAGTGCTATCATCATGAAACGTTCAGATCACTTACAACTCAATAGATTCTACCTTCCTGTAACATTTCAGCCTGATTGGACCTTGTTTTCACACAAATGAACCCAGAATGATGTGAAATTGTGCTTCGTGCAACATAATTCTGGGTGCCATTTAAAAACCATAAGTGCTAATGACTCCATTCCTTTTTGAGGTTGTAGGGGCTGTTGACTGGAGTACACTAAAACAAACCTGATCTCTCTAGGACATTCAGAAGCCAAGTTATAAGCCCTCAAAGGTGTAACTGGACTACTTCTTTAAAGTGACACCAGGCCCGGTGACCTTTGGGAAATGGTTTTACCCCCTATAGGAATGTGCGATCATCTTGAAACGTTCAGATCACTTACAACTCAATAGATTCTACCTTCTTGTAGCGTTTCAGCCTGATTGGACCTTGTTTTCACACAAATGGACCCAGAATGATGTGAAATTGTGCTTCGTGCAACATAATTCTGGGTGCCATTTAAAAACCATAAGTGCTAATGACTCCATTCCTTTTTGTGGTTGTAGGGGCTGTTGATTGGAGTACACTAAAACAAACCTAACCTCTCTAGGACATTCAGAAGCCAAGTTATAAGCCCTCAAAGGTGTAACTGGACTACTTCTTTAAAGTGACACCAGGCCCGGTGACCTTTGGGACATGGTTTTACCCCCTATAGGAATGTGCGATCATCTTGAAACGTTCAGATCACTTACAACTCAATAGATTCTACCTTCTTGTAGCGTTTCAGCCTGATTGGACCTTGTTTTCACACAAATGGACCCAGAATGATGTGAAATTGTGCTTCGTGCAACATAATTCTGGGTGCCATTTACTAACCTTAAGTGCTAAAGACTCCATTCCTTTTTGTGGTTGTAGGGGCTGTTGATTGGAGTACACTAAAACAAACCTAACCTCTCTAGGACATTCAGAAGCCAAGTTATAAGCCCACAAAGGTGTAACTGGACTACTTCTTTAAAGTGACACCAGGCCCGGTGACCTTTGGGACATGGTTTGACCCCCTTAGGAAAGTGCTATCATCATGAAACGTTCAGATCACTTACAACTCAATAGATTCTACCTTCCTGTAACGTTTCAGCCTGATTGGACCTTGTTTTCACACAAATGAACCCAGAATGATGTGAAATTGTGCTACGTGCAACATAATTCTGGGTGCCATTTAAACACCATAAGTGCTAATGACTCCATTCCTTTTTGTGGTTGTAGGGGCTGTTGATTGGAGTACACTAAAACAAACCTAACCTCTCTAGGACATTCAGAAGCCAAGTTATAAGCCCTCAAAGGTGTAACTGGACTACTTCTTTAAATTGACACCAGGCCTGGTGACCTTTGGGACATGGTTTTACCCCCTATAGGAATGTGCGATCATCTTGAAACGTTCAGATCACTTACAACTCAATAGATTCTACCTTCTTGTAGCGTTTCAGCCTGATTGGACCTTGTTTTCACACAAATGGACCCAGAATGATGTGAAATTGTGCTTCGTGCAACATAATTCTGGGTGCCATTTACAAACCTTAAGTGCTAATGACTCCATTCCTTTTTGTGGTTGTAGGGGCTGTTGATTGGAGTACACTAAAACAAACCTGATCTCTCTAGGACATTCAGAAGCCAAGTTATAAGCCCTCAAAGGTGTAACTGGACTACTTCTTTAAATTGACACCAGGCCTGGTGACCTTTGGGACATGGTTTTACCCCCTATAGGAATGTGCGATCATCTTGAAACGTTCAGATCACTTCCAACTCAATAGATTCTACCTTCTTGTAGCGTTTCAGCCTGATTGGACCTTGTTTTCACACAAATGGACCCAGAATGATGTGAAATTGTGCATCGTGCAACATAATTCTGGGTGCCATTTACTAACCTTAAGTGCTAAAGACTCCATTCCTTTTTGTGGTTGTAGGGGCTGTTGATTGGAGTACACTAAAACAAACCTAACCTCTCTAGGACATTCAGAAGCCAAGTTATAAGCCCACAAAGGTGTAACTGGACTACTTCTTTAAAGTGACACCAGGCCCGGTGACCTTTGGGACATGGTTTGACCCCCTTAGGAAAGTGCTATCATCATGAAACGTTCAGATCACTTACAACTCAATAGATTCTACCTTCCTGTAACGTTTCAGCCTGATTGGACCTTGTTTTCACACAAATGAACCCAGAATGATGTGAAATTGTGCTTCGTGCAACATAATTCTGGGTGCCATTTAAACACCATAAGTGCTAATGACTCCATTCCTTTTTGTGGTTTTAGGGGCTGTTGATTGGAGTATACTAAAACAAACCTGATCTCTCTAGGACATTCAGAAGCCAAGTTATAGGCCCACAAAGGTGTAACTGGACTACTTCTTTAAATTGACACCAGATCCGGTGACCTTTGGGACATGGTTTGACCCCCTTAGGAAAGTGCTATCATCATGAAACGTTCAGATCACTTACAACTCAATAGATTCTACCTTGTTGTAGCGTTTCAGCCTGATTGGACCTTGTTTTCACACAAATGAACCCAGAATGATGTGAAATTGTGCTTTGTGCAACATAATTCTGGGTGCCATTTAAAAACCATAAGTGCTAATGACCCCATTCCTTTTTGTGGTTGTAAGTGCTGTTGATTGGAGTATACTAAAACAAACCTGATCTCTCTAGGACATTCAGAAGCCAAGTTATAAGCCCTCAAAGGTGTAACTGGACTACTTCTTTAAAGTGACACCAGGCCCGGTGACCTTTGGGAAATGGTTTTACCCCCTATAGGAATGTGCGATCATCTTGAAACGTTCAGATCACTTACAATTCAATAGATTCTACCTTCTTGTAGCGTTTCAGCCTGATTGGACCTTGTTTTCACACAAATGGACCCAGAATGATGTGAAATTGTGCTTCGTGCAACATAATTCTGGGTGCCATTTAAAAACCATAAGTGATAATGACTCCATTCCTTTTTGTGGTTGTAGGGGCTGTTGATTGGAGTACACTAAAACAAACCTAACCTCTCTAGGACATTCAGAAGCCAAGTTATAAGCCCTCAAAGGTGTAACTGGACTACTTCTTTAAAGTGACACCAGGCCCGGTGACCTTTGGGACATGGTTTTACCCCCTATAGGAATGTGCGATCATCTTGAAACGTTCAGATCACTTACAACTCAATAGATTCTACCTTCCTGTAACATTTCAGCCTGTTTGGACCTTGTTTTCACACAAATGAACCCAGAATGATGTAAAATTGTGCTTCGTGCAACATAATTCTGGGTGCCATTTAAACACCATAAGTGCTAATGACTCCATTCCTTTTTGTGGTTGTAGGGGCTGTTGATTGGAGTATACTAAAACAAACCTGATCTCTCTAGGACATTCAGAAGCCAAGTTATAGGCCCACAAAGGTGTAACTGGACTACTTCTTTAAATTGACACCAGATCCGGTGACCTTTGGGACATGGTTTGACCCCCTTAGGAAAGTGCTATCATCATGAAACGTTCAGATCACTTACAACTCAATAGATTCTACCTTCCTGTAACATTTCAGCCTGATTGGACCTTGTTTTCACACAAATGGACCCAGAATGATGTGAAATTGTGCTTCGTGCAACATAATTCTGGGTGCCATTTACAAACCTTAAGTGCTAATGACTCCATTCCTTTTTGTGGTTGTAGGGGCTGTTGATTGGAGTACACTAAAACAAACCTAACCTCTCTAGGACATTCAGAAGCCAAGTTATAATCCCACAAATGTGTAACCGGACTGCTTCTTTAAAGTAAAACCAGTCCCGGTGACCTTTGGGACAAGGTTTGACCACCTATAGGAATGTGCGATCATTTTGAAACGTTCAGATCACTTACAACTCAATAGATTCTACCTTCCTGTAACATTTCAGCCTGATTGGACCTTGTTTTCACACAAATGAACCCAGAATGATGTGAAATTGTGCTTCGTGCAAAATAATTCTGGGTGCCATTTAAAAACCATAAGTGCTAATGACTCCATTCCTTTTTGTGGTTGTAGGGGCTGTTGATTGGAGTACACTAAAACAAACCTAACCTCTCTAGGACATTCAGAAGCCAAGTTATAAGCCCTCAAAGGTGTAACTGGACTACTTCTTTAAAGTGACACCAGGCCCGGTGACCTTTGGGACATGGTTTTACCCCCTATAGGAATGTGCGATCATCTTGAAACGTTCAGATCACTTACAACTCAATAGATTCTACCTTCTTGTAGCGTTTCAGCCTGATTGGACCTTGTTTTCACACAAATGGACCCAGAATGATGTGAAATTGTGCTTCGTGCAACATAATTCTGGGTGCCATTTACTAACCTTAAGTGCTAATGACTCCATTCCTTTTTGTGGTTGTAGGGGCTGTTGATTGGAGTACACTAAAACAAACCTAACCTCTCTAGGACATTCAGAAGCCAAGTTATAAGCCCACAAAGGTGTAACTGGACTACTTCTTTAAAGTGACACCAGGCCCGGTGACCTTTGGGACATGGTTTGACCCCCTTAGGAAAGTGCTATCATCATGAAACATTCAGATCACTTACAACTCAATAGATTCTACCTTCCTGTAACGTTTCAGCCTGATTGGACCTTGTTTTCACACAAATGAACCCAGAATGATGTGAAATTGTGCTTCGTGCAACATAATTCTGGGTGCCATTTAAACACCATAAGTGCTAATGACTCCAATCCTTTTTGTGGTTGTAGGGGCTGTTGATTGGAGTATACTAAAACAAACCTGATCTCTCTAGGACATTCAGAAGCCAAGTTATAAGCCCACAAAGGTGTAACTGGACTACTTATTTAAATTGACACAAGATCCGGTGACCTTTGGGACATGGTTTGACCCCCTTAGGAAAGTGCTATCATCATGAAACGTTCAGATCACTTACAACTCAATAGATTCTACCTTCCTGTAACATTTCAGCCTGATTGGACCTTGTTTTCACACAAATGGACCCAGAATGATGTGAAATTGTGCTTCGTGCAACATAATTCTGGGTGCCATTTAAAAACCATAAGTGCTAATGACTCCATTCCTTTTTGTGGTTGTAGGCGCTGTTGATTGGAGTACACTAAAACAAACCTAACCTCTCTAGGACATTCAGAAGCCAAGTTATAAGCCCTCAAAGGTGTAACTGGACTACTTCTTTAAAGTGACACCAGGCCCGGTGACCTTTGGGACATGGTTTTACCCCCTATAGGAATGTGCGATCATCTTGAAACGTTCAGATCACTTACAACTCAATAGATTCTACCTTCTTGTAGCGTTTCAGCCTGATTGGACCTTGTTTTCACACAAATGGACCCAGAATGATGTGAAATTGTGCTTCGTGCAACATAATTCTGGGTGCCATTTACTAACCTTAAGTGCTAATGACTCCATTCCTCTTTGTGGTTGAAGGGGCTGTTGATTGGAGTACACTAAAACAAACCTAACCTCTCTAGGACATTCAGAAGCCAAGTTATAAGCCCACAAAGGTGTAACTGGACTACTTCTTTAAAGTGACACCAGGCCCGGTGACCTTTGGGACATGGTTTGACCCCCTTAGGAAAGTGCTATCATCATGAAACGTTCAGATCACTTACAACTCAATAGATTCTACCTTCCTGTAACGTTTCAGCCTGATTGGACCTTGTTTTCACACAAATGAACCCAGAATGATGTGAAATTGTGCTTCGTGCAACATAATTCTGGGTGCCATTTAAACACCATAAGTGCTAATGACTCCAGTCCTTTTTGTGGTTGTAGGGGCTGTTGATTGGAGTATACTAAAACAAACCTGATCTCTCTAGGACATTCAGAAGCCAAGTTATAAGCCCACAAAGGTGTAACTGGACTACTTCTTTAAAGTGACACAAGATCCGGTGACCTTTGGGACATGGTTTGACCCCCTTAGGAAAGTGCTATCATCATGAAACGTTCAGATCACTTACAACTCAATAGATTCTACCTTCCTGTAACATTTCAGCCTGATTGGACCTTGTTTTCACACAAATGAACCCAGAATGATGTGAAATTGTGCTTCGTGCAACATAATTCTGGGTGCCATTAAAAAACCATAAGTGCTAATGACTCCATTCCTTTTTGTGGTTGTAGGGGCTGTTGATTGGAGAACACTAAAACAAACCTAACCTCTCTAGGACATTCAGAAGCCAAGTTATAAGCCCACAAAGGTGTAACTGGACTGCTTCTTCAAAGTGACACCAGGCCCGGTGACCTTTGGGACATGGTATGACCCCCTTAGGAAAGTGCTATCATCATGAAACGTTCAGATCACTTACAACTCAATAGATTCTACCTTCTTGTAGCGTTTCAGTCTGATTGGACCTTGTTTTCACACAAATGAACCCAGAATGATGTGAAATTGTGCTTCGTGCAACATAATTCTGGGTGCCATTTAAAAACCATAAGTGCTAATGACTACATTCCTTTTTGAGGTTGTAGGGGCTGTTGATTGGAGTACACTAAAACAAACCTGATCTCTCTAGGACATTCAGAAGCCAAGTTATAAGCCCTCAAAGGTGTAACTGGACTACTTCTTTAAAGTGACACCAGGCCCGGTGACCTTTGGGAAATGGTTTTACCCCCTATAGGAATGTGCGATCATCTTGAAACGTTCAGATCACTTACAACTCAATAGATTCTACCTTCTTGTAGCGTTTCAGACTGATTGGACCTTGTTTTCACACAAATGGACCCAGAATGATGTGAAATTGTGCTTCGTGCAACATAATTCTGGGTGCCATTTACAAACCTTAAGTGCTAATGACTCCATTCCTTTTTGTGGTTGTAGGGGCTGTTGATTGGAGTACACTAAAACAAACCTAACCTCTCTAGGACATTCAGAAGCCAAGTTATAAGCCCACAAAGGTGCAACTGGACTACTTCTTTAAAGTGACACCAGGCCCGGTGACCTTTGGGACATGGTTTTACCCCCTTAGGAAAGTGCTATCATCATGAAACATTCAGATCACTTACAACGCAATAGATTCTACCTTCCTGTAACGTTTCAGCCTGATTGGACCTTGTTTTCACACAAATGAACCCAGAATGATGTGAAATTGTGCTTCGTGCAACATAATTCTGGGTGCCATTTACAAACCATAAGTGCTAATGACTCCATTCCTTTTTGTGGTTGTAGGGGCTGTTGATTGGAGAACACTAAAACAAACCTAACCTCTCTAGGACATTCAGAAGCCAAGTTATAAGCCCACAAAGGTGTAACTGGACTGCTTCTTTAAAGTGACACCAGGCCCGGTGACCTTCGGGAAATGGTTTGACCCCCTTAGGAAAGTGCTATCATCATGAAACGTTCAGATCACTTACAACTCAATAGATTCTACCTTCTTGTAGCGTTTCAGCCTGATTGGACCTTGTTTTCACACAAATGAACCCAGAATGATGTGAAATTGTGCTTCGTGCAACATAATTCTGGGTGCCATTTAAACACCATAAGTGCTAATGACTCCATTCCTTTTTGTGGTTGTAGGGGCTGTTGAATGGAGTATACTAAAACAAACCTGATCTCTCTAGGACATTCAGAAGCCAAGTTATAAGCCCACAAAGGTGTAACTGGACTACTTCTTTAAATTGACACAAGATCCGGTGACCTTTGGGACATGGTTTGACCCCCTTAGGAAAGTGCTATCATCATGAAACGTTCAGATCACTTACAACTCAATAGATTCTACCTTCCTGTAACATTTCAGCCTGATTGGACCTTGTTTTCACACAAATGAACCCAGAATGATGTGAAATTGTGCTTCGTGCAACATAATTCTGGGTGCCATTTAAACACCATAAGTGCTAATGACTCCATTCCTTTTTGTGGTTTTAGGGGCTGTTGATTGGAGTATACTAAAAAAAACCTGATCTCTCTAGGACATTCAGAAGCCAAGTTATAAGCCCACAAAGGTGTAACTGGACTACTTCTTTAAATTGACACCAGATCCGGTGACCTTTGGGACATGGTTTGACCCCCTTAGGAAAGTGCTATCATCATGAAACGTTCATATCACTTACAACTCAATAGATTCTACCTTCCTGTAACATTTCAGCCTGGTTGGACCTTGTTTTCACACAAATGAACCCAGAATGATGTAAAATTGTGCTTCGTGCAACATAATTCTGGGTGCCATTTAAAAACCATAAGTGCTAATGACTCCATTCCTTTTTGTGGTTGTAGGGGCTGTTGACTGGAGTATACTAAAACAAACCTGATCTCTCTAGGACATTCAGAAGCCAAGTTATAAGCCCACAAAGGTGTAACTGGACTACTTCTTTAAATTGACACCAGATCCGGTGACCTTTGGGACATGGTTTGACCCCCTTAGGAAAGTGCTATCATCATGAAACGTTCAGATCCCTTACAACTCAATAGATTCTACCTTGTTGTAGCGTTTCAGCCTGATTGGACCTTGTTTTCACACAAATGGACCCAGAATGATGTGAAATTGTGCTTCGTGCAACATAATTCTGGGTGCCATTTACAAACCTTAAGTGCTAATGACTCCATTCCTTTTTGTGGTTGTAGGGGCTGTTGATTGGAGAACACTAAAACAAACCTAACCTCTCTAGGACATTCAGAAGCCAAGTTATAAGCCCACAAAGGTGTAACTGGACTGCTTCTTTAAAGTGACACCAGTCCCGGTGACCTTTGGTACAAGGTTTGACCACCTATAGGAATGTGCGATCATCTTGAAACGTTCAGATCACTTACAACTCAATAGATTATACCTTCCTGTAACGTTTCAGCCTGATTGGACCTTGTTTTCACACAAATGAACCCAGAATGATGTGAAATTGTGCTTCGTGCAACATAATTCTGGGTGCCATTTAAACACCATAAGTGCTAATGACTCCATTCCTTTTTGTGGTTGTAGGGGCTGTTGATTGGAGTATACTAAAACAAACCTGATCTCTCTTGGACATTCAGAAGCCAAGTTATAAGCCCACAAAGGTGTAACTGGACTACTTCTTTAAATTGACACCAGATCCGGTGACCTTTGGGACATGGTTTGACCCCCTTAGGAAAGTGCTATCATCATGAAACGTTCAGATCACTTACAACTCAATAGATTCTACCTTCCTGTAACATTTCAGCCTGGTTGGACCTTGTTTTCACACAAATGAACCCAGAATGATGTAAAATTGTGCTTCGTGCAACATAATTCTGGGTGCCATTTAAAAACCATAAGTGCTAATGACTCCATTCCTTTTTGTGGTTGTAGGGGCTGTTGACTGGAGTATACTAAAACAAACCTGATCTCTCTAGGACATTCAGAAGCCAAGTTATAAGCCCACAAAGGTGTAACTGGACTACTTCTTTAAATTGACACCAGATCCGGTGACCTTTGGGACATGGTTTGACCCCCTTAGGAAAGTGCTATCATCATGAAACGTTCAGATCCCTTACAACTCAATAGATTCTACCTTGTTGTAGCGTTTCAGCCTGATTGGACCTTGTTTTCACACAAATGGACCCAGAATGATGTGAAATTGTGCTTCGTGCAACATAATTCTGGGTGCCATTTACAAACCTTAAGTGCTAATGACTCCATTCCTTTTTGTGGTTGTAGGGGCTGTTGATTGGAGAACACTAAAACAAACCTAACCTCTCTAGGACATTCAGAAGCCAAGTTATAAGCCCACAAAGGTGTAACTGGACTGCTTCTTTAAAGTGACACCAGTCCCGGTGACCTTTGGTACAAGGTTTGACCACCTATAGGAATGTGCGATCATCTTGAAACGTTCAGATCACTTACAACTCAATAGATTATACCTTCCTGTAACGTTTCAGCCTGATTGGACCTTGTTTTCACACAAATGAACCCAGAATGATGTGAAATTGTGCTTCGTGCAACATAATTCTGGGTGCCATTTAAACACCATAAGTGCTAATGACTCCATTCCTTTTTGTGGTTGTAGGGGCTGTTGATTGGAGTATACTAAAACAAACCTGATCTCTCTTGGACATTCAGAAGCCAAGTTATAAGCCCACAAAGGTGTAACTGGACTACTTCTTTAAATTGACACCAGATCCGGTGACCTTTGGGACATGGTTTGACCCCCTTAGGAAAGTGCTATCATCATGAAACGTTCAGATCACTTACAACTCAATAGATTCTACCTTCCTGTAACATTTCAGCCTGATTTGACCTTGTTTTCACACAAATGAACCCAGAATGATGTGAAATTGTTTTTCGTGCAACATAATTCTGGGTGCCATTTACTAACCTTAAGTGCTAATGACTCCATTCATTTTTGTGGTTGTAGGGGCTGTTGATTGGAGTACACTAAAACAAACCTAACCTCTCTAGGACATTCAGAAGCCAAGTTATAAGCCCACAAAGGTGTAACTGGACTACTTTAAAGTGACACCAGGCCCGTTGACCTTTGGGACATGGTTTGACCCCCTTAGGAAAGTGCTATCATCATGAAACGTTCAGATCACTTACAACTCAATAGATTCTACCTTCCTGTAACGTTTCAGCCTGATTGGACCTTGTTTTCACACAAATGAACCCAGAATGATGTGAAATTGTGCTACGTGCAACATAATTCTGGGTGCCATTTAAACACCATAAGTGCTAATGACTCCATTCCTTTTTGTGGTTGTAGGGGCTGTTGATTGGAGTATACTAAAACAAACCTGATCTCTCTAGGACATTCAGAAGCCAAGTTATAAGCCCACAAAGGTGTAACTGGACTACTTCTTTAAATTGACACAAGATCCGGTGACCTTTGGGACATGGTTTGACCCCCTTAGGAAAGTGCTATCATCATGAAACGTTCAGATCACTTACAACTCAATAGATTCTACCTTCCTGTAACATTTCAGCCTGATTGGACCTTGTTTTCACACAAATGAACCCAGAATGATGTGAAATTGTGCTTGGTGCAACATAATTCTGGGTGCCATTTAAAAACCATAAGTGCTAATGACTCCATTCCTTTTTGAGGTTGTAGGGGCTGTTGATTGGAGTACACTAAAACAAACCTGATCTCTCTAGGACATTCAGAAGCCAAGTTATAAGCCCTCAAAGGTGTAACTGGACTACTTCTTTAAAGTGACACCAGGCCCGGTGACCTTTGGGAAATGGTTTTACCCCCTATAGGAATGTGCGATCATCTTGAAACGTTCAGATCACTTACAACTCAATAGATTCTACCTTCTTGTAGCGTTTCAGCCTGATTGGACCTTGTTTTCACACAAATGGACCCAGAATGATGTGAAATTGTGCTTCGTGCAACATAATTCTGGGTGCCATTTAAAAACCATAAGTGATAATGACTCCATTCCTTTTTGTGGTTGTAGGGGCTGTTGATTGGAGTACACTAAAACAAACCTAACCTCTCTAGGACATTCAGAAGCCAAGTTATAAGCCCTCAAAGGTGTAACTGGACTACTTCTTTAAAGTGACACCAGGCCCGGTGACCTTTGGGACATGGTTTTACCCCCTATAGGAATGTGCGATCATCTTGAAACGTTCAGATCACTTACAACTCAATAGATTCTACCTTCCTGTAACATTTCAGCCTGTTTGGACCTTGTTTTCACACAAATGAACCCAGAATGATGTAAAATTGTGCTTCGTGCAACATAATTCTGGGTGCCATTTAAAAGCCATAAGTGCTAATGACTCCATTCCTTTTAGTGGTTGTAGGGGCTGTTGATTGGAGTATACTAAAACAAACCTGATCTCTCTAGGACATTCAGAAGCCAAGTTATAAGCCCACAAAGGTGTAACTGGACTACTTCTTTAAATTGACACCAGATCCGGTGACCTTTGGGACATGGTTTGACCCCCTTAGGAAAGTGCTATCATCATGAAACGTTCAGATCACTTACAACTCAATAGATTCTACCTTGTTGTAGCGTTTCAGCCTGATTGGACCTTGTTTTCACACAAATGGACCCAGAATGATGTGAAATTGTGCTTCGTGCAACATAATTCTGGGTGCCATTTACAAACCTTAAGTGCTAATGACTCCATTCCTTTTTGTGGTTGTAGGGGCTGTTGATTGGAGTACACTAAAACAAACCTAACCTCTCTAGGACATTCAGAAGCCAAGTTATAATCCCACAAATGTGTAACTGGACTGCTTCTTTAAAGTGACACCAGTCCCGGTGACCTTTGGGACAAGGTTTGACCACCTATAGGAATGTGCGATCATCTTGAAACGTTCAGATCACTTACAACTCAATAGATTCTACCTTCCTGTAACGTTTCAGCCTGATTGGACCTTGTTTTCACACAAATGAACCCAGAATGATGTGAAATTGTGCTTCGTGCAACATAATTCTGGGTGCCATTTACACACCATAAGTGCTAATGACTCCATTCCTTTTTGTGGTTGTAGGGGCTGTTGATTGGAGTATACTAAAACAAACCTGATCTCTCTAGGACATTCAGAAGCCAAGTTATAGGCCCACAAAGGTGTAACTGGACTACTTCTTTAAATTGACACCAGATCCGGTGACCTTTGGGACATGGTTTGACCCCCTTAGGAAAGTGCTATCATCATGAAACGTTCAGATCACTTACAACTCAATAGATTCTACCTTCCTGTAACATTTCAGCCTGATTTGACCTTGTTTTCACACAAATGAACCCAGAATGATGTGAAATTGTGCTTCGTGCAACATAATTCTGGGTGCCATTTACTAACCTTAAGTGCTAATGACTCCATTCCTTTTTGTGGTTGTAGGGGCTGTTGATTGGAGTACACTAAAACAAACCTAACCTCTCTAGGACATTCAGAAGCCAAGTTATAAGCCCACAAAGGTGTAACTGGACTACTTCTTTAAAGTGACACCAGGCCCGGTGACCTTTGGGACATGGTTTGACCCCCTTAGGAAAGTGCTATCAGCATGAAACGTTCAGATCACTTACAACTCAATAGATTCTACCTTCCTGTAACGTTTCAGCCTGATTGGACCTTGTTTTCACACAAATGAACCCAGAATGATGTGAAATTGTGCTACGTGCAACATAATTCTGGGTGCCATTTAAACACCATAAGTGCTAATGACTCCATTCCTTTTTGTGGTTGTAGGGGCTGTTGATTGGAGTATACTAAAACAAACCTGATCTCTCTAGAACATTCAGAAGCCAAGTTATAAGCCCACAAAGGTGTAACTGGACTACTTCTTTAAATTGACACAAGATCCGGTGACCTTTGGGACATGGTTTGACCCCCTTAGGAAAGTGCTATCATCATGAAACGTTCAGATCACTTACAACTCAATAGATTCTACCTTCCTGTAACATTTCAGCCTGATTGGACCTTGTTTTCACACAAATGAACCCAGAATGATGTGAAATTGTGCTTCGTGCAACATAATTCTGGGTGCCATTTAAAAACCATAAGTGCTAATGACTCCATTCCTTTTTGAGGTTGTAGGGGCTGTTGATTGGAGTACACTAAAACAAACCTGATCTCTCTAGGACATTCAGAAGCCAAGTTATAAGCCCTCAAAGGTGTAACTGGACTACTTCTTTAAAGTGACACCAGGCCCGGTGACCTTTGGGAAATGGTTTTACCCCCTATAGGAATGTGCGATCATCTTGAAACGTTCAGATCACTTACAACTCAATAGATTCTACCTTCTTGTAGCGTTTCAGCCTGATTGGACCTTGTTTTCACACAAATGGACCCAGAATGATGTGAAATTGTGCTTCGTGCAACATAATTCTGGGTGCCATTTAAAAACCATAAGTGATAATGACTCCATTCCTTTTTGTGGTTGTAGGGGCTGTTGATTGGAGTACACTAAAACAAACCTAACCTCTCTAGGACATTCAGAAGCCAAGTTATAAGCCCTCAAAGGTGTAACTGGACTACTTCTTTAAAGTGACACCAGGCCCGGTGACCTTTGGGACATGGTTTTACCCCCTATAGGAATGTGCGATCATCTTGAAACGTTCAGATCACTTACAACTCAATAGATTCTACCTTCCTGTAACATTTCAGCCTGTTTGGACCTTGTTTTCACACAAATGAACCCAGAATGATGTAAAATTGTGCTTCGTGCAACATAATTCTGGGTGCCATTTAAAAACCATAAGTGCTAATGACTCCATTCCTTTTAGTGGTTGTAGGGGCTGTTGATTGGAGTATACTAAAACAAACCTGATCTCTCTAGGACATTCAGAAGCCAAGTTATAAGCCCACAAAGGTGTAACTGGACTACTTCTTTAAATTGACACCAGATCCGGTGACCTTTGGGACATGGTTTGACCCCCTTAGGAAAGTGCTATCATCATGAAACGTTCAGATCACTTACAACTCAATAGATTCTACCTTGTTGTAGCGTTTCAGCCTGATTGGACCTTGTTTTCACACAAATGGACCCAGAATGATGTGAAATTGTGCTTCGTGCAACATAATTCTGGGTGCCATTTACAAACCTTAAGTGCTAATGACTCCATTCCTTTTTGTGGTTGTAGGGGCTGTTGATTGGAGTACACTAAAACAAACCTGATCTCTCTAGGACATTCAGAAGCCAAGTTATAGGCCCACAAAGGTGTAACTGGACTACTTCTTTAAATTGACACCAGATCCGGTGACCTTTGGGACATGGTTTGACCCCCTTAGGAAAGTGCTATCATCATGAAACGTTCAGATCACTTACATCTCAATAGATTCTACCTTCCTGTAACATTTCAGCCTGATTTGACCTTGTTTTCACACAAATGAACCCAGAATGATGTGAAATTGTGCTTCGTGCAACATAATTCTGGGTGCCATTTACTAACCTTAAGTGCTAATGACTCCATTCCTTTTTGTGGTTGTAGGGGCTGTTGATTGGAGTACACTAAAACAAACCTAACCTCTCTAGGACATTCAGAAGCCAAGTTATAAGCCCACAAAGGTGTAACTGGACTACTTCTTTAAAGTGACACCAGGCCCGGTGACCTTTGGGACATGGTTTGACCCCCTTAGGAAAGTGCTATCAGCATGAAACGTTCAGATCACTTACAACTCAATAGATTCTACCTTCCTGTAACGTTTCAGCCTGATTGGACCTTGTTTTCACACAAATGAACCCAGAATGATGTGAAATTGTGCTACGTGCAACATAATTCTGGGTGCCATTTAAACACCATAAGTGCTAATGACTCCATTCCTTTTTGTGGTTGTAGGGGCTGTTGATTGGAGTATACTAAAACAAACCTGATCTCTCTAGGACATTCAGAAGCCAAGTTATAAGCCCACAAAGGTGTAACTGGACTACTTCTTTAAATTGACACAAGATCCGGTGACCTTTGGGACATGGTTTGACCCCCTTAGGAAAGTGCTATCATCATGAAACGTTCAGATCACTTACAACTCAATAGATTCTACCTTCCTGTAACATTTCAGCCTGATTGGACCTTGTTTTCACACAAATGAACCCAGAATGATGTGAAATTGTGCTTCGTGCAACATAATTCTGGGTGCCATTTAAAAACCATAAGTGCTAATGACTCCATTCCTTTTTGAGGTTGTAGGGGCTGTTGATTGGAGTACACTAAAACAAACCTGATCTCTCTAGGACATTCAGAAGCCAAGTTATAAGCCCTCAAAGGTGTAACTGGACTACTTCTTTAAAGTGACACCAGGCCCGGTGACCTTTGGGAAATGGTTTTACCCCCTATAGGAATGTGCGATCATCTTGAAACGTTCAGATCACTTACAACTCAATAGATTCTACCTTCTTGTAGCGTTTCAGCCTGATTGGACCTTGTTTTCACACAAATGGACCCAGAATGATGTGAAATTGTGCTTCGTGCAACATAATTCTGGGTGCCATTTAAAAACCATAAGTGATAATGACTCCATTCCTTTTTGTGGTTGTAGGGGCTGTTGATTGGAGTACACTAAAACAAACCTAACCTCTCTAGGACATTCAGAAGCCAAGTTATAAGCCCTCAAAGGTGTAACTGGACTACTTCTTTAAAGTGACACCAGGCCCGGTGACCTTTGGGACATGGTTTTACCCCCTATAGGAATGTGCGATCATCTTGAAACGTTCAGATCACTTACAACTCAATAGATTCTACCTTCCTGTAACATTTCAGCCTGTTTGGACCTTGTTTTCACACAAATGAACCCAGAATGATGTAAAATTGTGCTTCGTGCAACATAATTCTGGGTGCCATTTAAAAACCATAAGTGCTAATGACTCCATTCCTTTTAGTGGTTGTAGGGGCTGTTGATTGGAGTATACTAAAACAAACCTGATCTCTCTAGGACATTCAGAAGCCAAGTTATAAGCCCACAAAGGTGTAACTGGACTACTTCTTTAAATTGACACCAGATCCGGTGACCTTTGGGACATGGTTTGACCCCCTTAGGAAAGTGCTATCATCATGAAACGTTCAGATCACTTACAACTCAATAGATTCTACCTTGTTGTAGCGTTTCAGCCTGATTGGACCTTGTTTTCACACAAATGGACCCAGAATGATGTGAAATTGTGCTTCGTGCAACATAATTCTGGGTGCCATTTACAAACCTTAAGTGCTAATGACTCCATTCCTTTTTGTGGTTGTAGGGGCTGTTGATTGGAGTACACTAAAACAAACCTAACCTCTCTAGGACATTCAGAAGCCAAGTTATAAACCCACAAATGTGTAACTGGACTGCTTCTTTAAAGTGACACCAGTCCCGGTGACCTTTGGGACAAGGTTTGACCACCTATAGGAATGTGCGATCATCTTGAAACGTTCAGATCACTTACAACTCAATAGATTATACCTTCCTGTAACGTTTCAGCCTGATTGGACCTTGTTTTCACACAAATGAACCCAGAATGATGTGAAATTGTGCTTCGTGCAACATAATTCTGGGTGCCATTTAAACACCATAAGTGCTAATGACTCCATTCCTTTTTGTGGTTGTAGGGGCTGTTGATTGGAGTATACTAAAACAAACCTGATCTCTCTAGGACATTCAGAAGCCAAGTTATAGGCCCACAAAGGTGTAACTGGACTACTTCTTTAAATTGACACCAGATCCGGTGACCTTTGGGACATGGTTTGACCCCCTTAGGAAAGTGCTATCATCATGAAACGTTCAGATCACTTACAACTCAATAGATTCTACCTTCCTGTAACATTTCAGCCTGATTTGACCTTGTTTTCACACAAATGAACCCAGAATGATGTGAAATTGTGCTTCGTGCAACATAATTCTGGGTGCCATTTACTAACCTTAAGTGCTAATGACTCCATTCCTTTTTGTGGTTGTAGGGGCTGTTGATTGGAGTACACTAAAACAAACCTAACCTCTCTAGGACATTCAGAAGCCAAGTTATAAGCCCACAAAGGTGTAACTGGACTACTTCTTTAAAGTGACACCAGGCCCGGTGACCTTTGGGACATGGTTTGACCCCCTTAGGAAAGTGCTATCAGCATGAAACGTTCAGATCACTTACAACTCAATAGATTCTACCTTCCTGTAACGTTTCAGCCTGATTGGACCTTGTTTTCACACAAATGAACCCAGAATGATGTGAAATTGTGCTACGTGCAACATAATTCTGGGTGCCATTTAAACACCATAAGTGCTAATGACTCCATTCCTTTTTGTGGTTGTAGGGGCTGTTGATTGGAGTATACTAAAACAAACCTGATCTCTCTAGGACATTCAGAAGCCAAGTTATAAGCCCACAAAGGTGTAACTGGACTACTTCTTTAAATTGACACCAGATCCGGTGACCTTTGGGACATGGTTTGACCCCCTTAGGAAAGTGCTATCATCATGAAACGTTCAGATCACTTACAACTCGATAGATTCTACCTTCCTGTAACATTTCAGCCTGATTTGACCTTGTTTTCACACAAATGAACCCAGAATGATGTGAAATTGTGCTTCGTGCAACATAATTCTGGGTGCCATTTACTAACCTTAAGTGCTAATGACTCCATTCCTTTTTGTGGTTGTAGGGGCTGTTGATTGGAGTACACTAAAACAAACCTAACCTCTCTAGGACATTCAGAAGCCAAGTTATAAGCCCACAAAGGTGTAACTGGACTACTTCTTTAAAGTGACACCAGGCCCGGTGACCTTTGGGACATGGTTTGACCCCCTTAGGAAAGTGCTATCAGCATGAAACGTTCAGATCACTTACAACTCAATAGATTCTACCTTCCTGTAACGTTTCAGCCTGATTGGACCTTGTTTTCACACAAATGAACCCAGAATGATGTGAAATTGTGCTACGTGCAACATAATTCTGGGTGCCATTTAAACACCATAAGTGCTAATGACTCCATTCCTTTTTGTGGTTGTAGGGGCTGTTGATTGGAGTATACTAAAACAAACCTGATCTCTCTAGGACATTCAGAAGCCAAGTTATAAGCCCACAAAGGTGTAACTGGACTACTTCTTTAAAGTGACACCAGGCCCGGTGACCTTTGGGACATGGTTTGACCCCCTTAGGAAAGTGCTATCAGCATGAAACGTTCAGATCACTTACAACTCAATAGATTCTACCTTCCTGTAACGTTTCAGCCTGATTGGACCTTGTTTTCACACAAATGAACCCAGAATGATGTGAAATTGTGCTACGTGCAACATAATTCTGGGTGCCATTTAAACACCATAAGTGCTAATGACTCCATTCCTTTTTGTGGTTGTAGGGGCTGTTGATTGGAGTATACTAAAACAAACCTGATCTCTCTAGGACATTCAGAAGCCAAGTTATAAGCCCACAAAGGTGTAACTGGACTACTTCTTTAAATTGACACAAGATCCGGTGACCTTTGGGACATGGTTTGACCCCCTTAGGAAAGTGCTATCATCATGAAACGTTCAGATCACTTACAACTCAATAGATTCTACCTTCCTGTAACATTTCAGCCTGATTGGACCTTGTTTTCACACAAATGAACCCAGAATGATGTGAAATTGTGCTTCGTGCAACATAATTCTGGGTGCCATTTAAAAACCATAAGTGCTAATGACTCCATTCCTTTTTGAGGTTGTAGGGGCTGTTGACTGGAGTACACTAAAACAAACCTGATCTCTCTAGGACATTCAGAAGCCAAGTTATAAGCCCTCAAATGTGTAACTGGACTACTTCTTTAAAGTGACACCAGGCCCGGTGACCTTTGGGAAATGGTTTTACCCCCTATAGGAATGTGCGATCATATTGAAACGTTCAGATCACTTACAACTCAATAGATTCTACCTTCTTGTAGCGTTTCAGCCTGATTGGACCTTGTTTTCACACAAATGGACCCAGAATGATGTGAAATTGTGCTTCGTGCAACATAATTCTGGGTGCCATTTAAAAACCATAAGTGCTAATGACTCCATTCCTTTTTGTGGTTGTAGGGGCTGTTGATTGGAGTACACTAAAACAAACCTAACCTCTCTAGGACATTCAGAAGCCAAGTTATAAGCCCTCAAAGGTGTAACTGGACTACTTCTTTAAAGTGACACCAGGCCCGGTGACCTTTGGGACATGGTTTTACCCCCTATAGGAATGTGCGATCATCTTGAAACGTTCAGATCACTTACAACTCAATAGATTCTACCTTCTTGTAGCGTTTCAGCCTGATTGGACCTTGTTTTCACACAAATGGACCCAGAATGATGTGAAATTGTGCTTCGTGCAACATAATTCTGGGTGCCATTTACTAACCTTAAGTGCTAAAGACTCCATTCCTTTTTGTGGTTGTAGGGGCTGTTGATTGGAGTACACTAAAACAAACCTAACCTCTCTAGGACATTCAGAAGCCAAGTTATAAGCCCACAAAGGTGTAACTGGACTACTTCTTTAAAGTGACACCAGGCCCGGTGACCTTTGGGACATGGTTTGACCCCCTTAGGAAAGTGCTATCATCATGAAACGTTCAGATCACTTACAACTCAATAGATTCTACCTTCCTGTAACGTTTCAGCCTGATTGGACCTTGTTTTCACACAAATGAACCCAGAATGATGTGAAATTGTGCTTCGTGCAACATAATTCTGGGTGCCATTTAAACACCATAAGTGCTAATGACTCCATTCCTTTTTGTGGTTGTAGGGGCTGTTGATTGGAGTATACTAAAACAAACCTGATCTCTCTAGGACATTCAGAAGCCATGTTATAAGCCCACAAAGGTGTAACTGGACTACTTCTTTAAATTGACACAAGATCCGGTGACCTTTGGGACATGGTTTGACCCACTTAGGAAAGTGCTATCATCATGAAACGTTCAGATCACTTACAACTCAATAGATTCTACCTTCCTGTAACATTTCAGCCTGATTGGACCTTGTTTTCACACAAATGAACCCAGAATGATGTGAAATTGTGCTTCGTGCAAAATAATTCTGGGTGCCATTTAAAAACCATAAGTGCTAATGACTCCATTCCTTTTTGAGGTTGTAGGGGCTGTTGATTGGAGTACACTAAAACAAATCTGATCTCTCTAGGACATTCAGAAGCCAAGTTATAAGCACTCAAAGGTGTAACTGGACTACTTCTTTAAAGTGACACCAGGCCCGGTGACCTTTGGGACATGGTTTGACCCCCTTAGGAAAGTGCTATCATCATGAAACGTTCATATCACTTACAACTCAATAGATTCTACCTTCCTGTAACATTTCAGCCTGCTTGGACATTGTTTTCACACAAATGAACCCAGAATGATGTAAAATTGTGCTTCGTGCAACATAATTCTGGGTGCCATTTAAAAACCATAAGTGCTAATGACTCCATTCCTTTTTGTGGTTGTACGGGCTGTTGATTGGAGTATACTAAAACAAACCTGATCTCTCTAGGACATTCAGAAGCCAAGTTATAAGCCCACAAAGGTGTAACTGGACTACTTCTTTAAATTGACACCAGATCCGGTGACCTTTGGGACATGGTTTGACCCCCTTAGGAAAGTGCTATCATCATGAAACGTTCAGATCACTTACAACTCAATAGATTCTACCTTCCTGTAACATTTCAGCCTGATTGGACCTTGTTTTCACACAAATGAACCCAGAATGATGTGAAATTGTGCTTCGTGCAACATAATTCTGGGTGCCATTTAAAAACCATAAGTGCTAATGACTCCATTCCTTTTTGTGGTTGTAGGGGCTGTTGATTGGAGTATACTAAAACAAACCTGATCTCTCTAGGACATTCAGAAGCCAAGTTATAAGCCCACAAAGGTGTAACTGGACTACTTCTTTAAATTGACACCAGATCCGGTGACCTTTGGGACATGGTTTGACCCCCTTAGGAAAGTGCTATCATCATGAAACGTTCAGATCACTTACAACTCAATAGATTCTACCTTCCTGTAACATTTCAGCCTGATTTGACCTTGTTTTCACACAAATGAACCCAGAATGATGTGAAATTGTGCTTCGTGCAAAATAATTCTGGGTGCCATTTAAAAACCATAAGTGCTAATGACTCCATTCCTTTTTGTGGTTGTAGGGGCTGTTGATTGGAGTACACTAAAACAAACCTAACCTCTCTAGGACATTCAGAAGCCAAGTTATAAGCCCTCAAAGGTGTAACTGGACTACTTCTTTAAAGTGACACCAGGCCCGGTGACCTTTGGGACATGGTTTTAACCCCTATAGGAATGTGCGATCATCTTGAAACGTTCAGATCACTTACAACTCAATAGATTCTACCTTCTTGTAGCGTTTCAGCCTGATTGGACCTTGTTTTCACACAAATGGACCCAGAATGATGTGAAATTGTGCTTCGTGCAACATAATTCTGGGTGCCATTTACTAACCTTAAGTGCTAATGACTCCATTCCTTTTTGTGGTTGTAGGGGCTGTTGATTGGTGTACACTAAAACAAACCTAACCTCTCTAGGACATTCAGAAGCCAAGTTATAAGCCCACAAAGGTGTAACTGGACTACTTCTTTAAAGTGACACCAGGCCCGGTGACCTTTGGGACATGGTTTGACCCCCTTAGGAAAGTGCTATCATCATGAAACGTTCAGATCACTTACAACTCAATAGATTCTACCTTCCTGTAACGTTTCAGCCTGATTGGACCTTGTTTTCACACAAATGAACCCAGAATGATGTGAAATTGTGCTTCGTGCAACATAATTCTGGGTGCCATTTAAACACCATAAGTGCTAATGACTCCAATCCTTTTTGTGGTTGTAGGGGCTGTTGATTGGAGTATACTAAAACAAACCTGATCTCTCTAGGACATTCAGAAGCCAAGTTATAAGCCCACAAAGGTGTAACTGGACTACTTATTTAAATTGACACAAGATCCGGTGACCTTTGGGACATGGTTTGACCCCCTTAGGAAAGTGCTATCATCATGAAACGTTCAGATCACTTACAACTCAATAGATTCTACCTTCCTGTAACATTTCAGCCTGATTGGACCTTGTTTTCACACAAATGGACCCAGAATGATGTGAAATTGTGCTTCGTGCAACATAATTCTGGGTGCCATTTAAAAACCATAAGTGCTAATGACTCCATTCCTTTTTGTGGTTGTAGGCGCTGTTGATTGGAGTACACTAAAACAAACCTAACCTCTCTAGGACATTCAGAAGCCAAGTTATAAGCCCTCAAAGGTGTAACTGGACTACTTCTTTAAAGTGACACCAGGCCCGGTGACCTTTGGGACATGGTTTTACCCCCTATAGGAATGTGCGATCATCTTGAAACGTTCAGATCACTTACAACTCAATAGATTCTACCTTCTTGTAGCGTTTCAGCCTGATTGGACCTTGTTTTCACACAAATGGACCCAGAATGATGTGAAATTGTGCTTCGTGCAACATAATTCTGGGTGCCATTTACTAACCTTAAGTGCTAATGACTCCATTCCTCTTTGTGGTTGAAGGGGCTGTTGATTGGAGTACACTAAAACAAACCTAACCTCTCTAGAACATTCAGAAGCCAAGTTATAAGCCCACAAAGGTGTAACTGGACTACTTCTTTAAAGTGACACCAGGCCCGGTGACCTTTGGGACATGGTTTGACCCCCTTAGGAAAGTGCTATCATCATGAAACGTTCAGATCACTTAGAACTCAATAGATTCTACCTTCCTGTAACGTTTCAGCCTGATTGGACCTTGTTTTCACACAAATGAACCCAGAATGATGTGAAATTGTGCTTCGTGCAACATAATTCTGGGTGCCATTTAAACACCATAAGTGCTAATGACTCCAGTCCTTTTTGTGGTTGTAGGGGCTGTTGATTGGAGTATACTAAAACAAACCTGATCTCTCTAGGACATTCAGAAGCCAAGTTATAAGCCCACAAAGGTGTAACTGGACTACTTCTTTAAAGTGACACAAGATCCGGTGACCTTTGGGACATGGTTTGACCCCCTTAGGAAAGTGCTATCATCATGAAACGTTCAGATCACTTACAACTCAATAGATTCTACCTTCCTGTAACATTTCAGCCTGATTGGACCTTGTTTTCACACAAATGAACCCAGAATGATGTGAAATTGTGCTTCGTGCAACATAATTCTGGGTGCCATTAAAAAACCATAAGTGCTAATGACTCCATTCCTTTTTGTGGTTGTAGGGGCTGTTGATTGGAGAACACTAAAACAAACCTAACCTCTCTAGGACATTCAGAAGCCAAGTTATAAGCCCACAAAGGTGTAACTGGACTGCTTCTTCAAAGTGACACCAGGCCCGGTGACCTTTGGGACATGGTTTGACCCCCTTAGGAAAGTGCTATCATCATGAAACGTTCAGATCACTTACAACTCAATAGATTCTACCTTCTTGTAGCGTTTCAGTCTGATTGGACCTTGTTTTCACACAAATGAACCCAGAATGATGTGAAATTGTGCTTCGTGCAACATAATTCTGGGTGCCATTTAAAAACCATAAGTGCTAATGACTACATTCCTTTTTGAGGTTGTAGGGGCTGTTGATTGGAGTACACTAAAACAAACCTGATCTCTCTAGGACATTCAGAAGCCAAGTTATAAGCCCTCAAAGGTGTAACTGGACTACTTCTTTAAAGTGACACCAGGCCCGGTGACCTTTGGGAAATGGTTTTACCCCCTATAGGAATGTGCGATCATCTTGAAACGTTCAGATCACTTACAACTCAATAGATTCTACCTTCTTGTAGCGTTTCAGACTGATTGGACCTTGTTTTCACACAAATGGACCCAGAATGATGTGAAATTGTGCTTCGTGCAACATAATTCTGGGTGCCATTTACGAACCTTAAGTGCTAATGACTCCATTCCTTTTTGTGGTTGTAGGGGCTGTTGATTGGAGTACACTAAAACAAACCTAACCTCTCTAGGACATTCAGAAGCCAAGTTATAAGCCCACAAAGGTGCAACTGGACTACTTCTTTAAAGTGACACCAGGCCCGGTGACCTTTGGGACATGGTTTGACCCCCTTAGGAAAGTGCTATCATCATGAAACATTCAGATCACTTACAACGCAATAGATTCTACCTTCCTGTAACGTTTCAGCCTGATTGGACCTTGTTTTCACACAAATGAACCCAGAATGATGTGAAATTGTGCTTCGTGCAACATAATTCTGGGTGCCATTTACAAACCATAAGTGCTAATGACTCCATTCCTTTTTGTGGTTGTAGGGGCTGTTGATTGGAGAACACTAAAACAAACCTAACCTCTCTAGGACATTCAGAAGCCAAGTTATAAGCCCACAAAGGTGTAACTGGACTGCTTCTTTAAAGTGACACCAGGCCCGGTGACCTTTGGGAAATGGTTTGACCCCCTTAGGAAAGTGCTATCATCATGAAACGTTCAGATCACTTACAATTCAATAGATTCTACCTTCTTGTAGCGTTTCAGCCTGATTGGACCTTGTTTTCACACAAATGAACCCAGAATGATGTGAAATTGTGCTTCGTGCAACATAATTCTGGGTGCCATTTAAACACCATAAGTGCTAATGACTCCATTCCTTTTTGTGGTTGTAGGGGCTGTTGATTGGAGTATACTAAAACAAACCTGATCTCTCTAGGACATTCAGAAGCCAAGTTATAAGCCCACAAAGGTGTAACTGGACTACTTCTTTAAATTGACACAAGATCCGGTGACCTTTGGGACATGGTTTGACCCCCTTAGGAAAGTGCTATCATCATGAAACGTTCAGATCACTTACAACTCAATAGATTCTACCTTCCTGTAACATTTCAGCCTGATTGGACCTTGTTTTCACACAAATGAACCCAGAATGATGTGAAATTGTGCTTCGTGCAACATAATTCTGGGTGCCATTTAAAAACCATAAGTGCTAATGACTCCATTCCTTTTTGAGGTTGTAGGGGCTGTTGATTGGAGTACACTAAAACAAACCTGATCTCTCTAGGACATTCAGAAGCCAAGTTATAAGCCCTCAAAGGTGTAACTGGACTACTTCTTTAAAGTGACACCAGGCCCGGTGACCTTTGGGAAATGGTTTTACCCCCTATAGGAATGTGCGATCATCTTGAAACGTTCAGATCACTTACAACTCAATAGATTCTACCTTCTTGTAGCGTTTCAGCCTGATTGGACCTTGTTTTCACACAAATGGACCCAGAATGATGTGAAATTGTGCTCCGTGCAACATAATTCTGGGTGCCATTTACAAACCTTAAGTGCTAATGACTCCATTCCTTTTTGTGGTTGTAGGGGCTGTTGATTGGAGTACACTAAAACAAACCTAACCTCTATAGGACATTCAGAAGCCAAGTTATAAGCCCACAAAGGTGTAACTGGACTACTTCTTTAAAGTGACACCAGGCCCGGTGACCTTTGGGACATGGTTTGACCCCCTTAGGAAAGTGATATCATCATGAAACGTTCAGATCACTTACAACTCAATAGATTCTACCTTCCTGTAACGTTTCAGCCTGATTGGACCTTGTTTTCACACAAATGAACCCAGAATGATGTGAAATTGTGCTTCGTGCAACATAATTCTGGGTGCCATTTAAACACCATAAGTGCTAATGACTCCATTCCTTTTTGTGGTTTTAGGGGCTGTTGATTGGAGTATACTAAAAAAAACCTGATCTCTCTAGGACATTCAGAAGCCAAGTTATAAGCCCACAAAGGTGTAACTGGACTACTTCTTTAAATTGACACCAGATCCGGTGACCTTTGGGACATGGTTTGACCCCCTTAGGAAAGTGCTATCATCATGAAACGTTCATATCACTTACAACTCAATAGATTCTACCTTCCTGTAACATTTCAGCCTGGTTGGACCTTGTTTTCACACAAATGAACCCAGAATGATGTAAAATTGTGCTTCGTGCAACATAATTCTGGGTGCCATTTAAAAACCATAAGTGCTAATGACTCCATTCCTTTTTGTGGTTGTAGGGGCTGTTGACTGGAGTATACTAAAACAAACCTGATCTCTCTAGGACATTCAGAAGCCAAGTTATAAGCCCACAAAGGTGTAACTGGACTACTTCTTTAAATTGACACCAGATCCGGTGACCTTTGGGACATGGTTTGACCCCCTTAGGAAAGTGCTATCATCATGAAACGTTCAGATCCCTTACAACTCAATAGATTCTACCTTGTTGTAGCGTTTCAGCCTGATTGGACCTTGTTTTCACACAAATGGACCCAGAATGATGTGAAATTGTGCTTCGTGCAACATAATTCTGGGTGCCATTTACTAACCTTAAGTGCTAATGACTCCATTCCTCTTTGTGGTTGAAGGGGCTGTTGATTGGAGTACACTAAAACAAACCTAACCTCTCTAGAACATTCAGAAGCCAAGTTATAAGCCCACAAAGGTGTAACTGGACTACTTCTTTAAAGTGACACCAGGCCCGGTGACCTTTGGGACATGGTTTGACCCCCTTAGGAAAGTGCTATCATCATGAAACGTTCAGATCACTTACAACTCAATAGATTCTACCTTCCTGTAACGTTTCAGCCTGATTGGACCTTGTTTTCACACAAATGAACCCAGAATGATGTGAAATTGTGCTTCGTGCAACATAATTCTGGGTGCCATTTAAACACCATAAGTGCTAATGACTCCAGTCCTTTTTGTGGTTGTAGGGGCTGTTGATTGGAGTATACTAAAACAAACCTGATCTCTCTAGGACATTCAGAAGCCAAGTTATAAGCCCACAAAGGTGTACCTGGACTACTTCTTTAAAGTGACACAAGATCCGGTGACCTTTGGGACATGGTTTGACCCCCTTAGGAAAGGGCTATCATCATGAAACGTTCAGATCACTTACAACTCAATAGATTCTACCTTCCTGTAACATTTCAGCCTGATTGGACCTTGTTTTCACACAAATGAACCCAGAATGATGTGAAATTGTGCTTCGTGCAACATAATTCTGGGTGCCATTAAAAAACCATAAGTGCTAATGACTCCATTCCTTTTTGTGGTTGTAGGGGCTGTTGATTGGAGAACACTAAAACAAACCTAACCTCTCTAGGACATTCAGAAGCCAAGTTATAAGCCCACAAAGGTGTAACTGGACTGCTTCTTCAAAGTGACACCAGGCCCGGTGACCTTTGGGACATGGTTTGACCCCCTTAGGAAAGTGCTATCATCATGAAACGTTCAGATCACTTACAACTCAATAGATTCTACCTTCTTGTAGCGTTTCAGTCTGATTGGACCTTGTTTTCACACAAATGAACCCAGAATGATGTGAAATTGTGCTTCGTGCAACATAATTCTGGGTGCCATTTAAAAACCATAAGTGCTAATGACTACATTCCTTTTTGAGGTTGTAGGGGCTGTTGATTGGAGTACACTAAAACAAACCTGATCTCTCTAGGACATTCAGAAGCCAAGTTATAAGCCCTCAAAGGTGTAACTGGACTACTTCTTTAAAGTGACACCAGGCCCGGTGACCTTTGGGAAATGGTTTTACCCCCTATAGGAATGTGCGATCATCTTGAAACGTTCAGATCACTTACAACTCAATAGATTCTACCTTCTTGTAGCGTTTCAGACTGATTGGACCTTGTTTTCACACAAATGGACCCAGAATGATGTGAAATTGTGCTTCGTGCAACATAATTCTGGGTGCCATTTACAAACCTTAAGTGCTAATGACTCCATTCCTTTTTGTGGTTGTAGGGGCTGTTGATTGGAGTACACTTAAACAAACCTAACCTCTCTAGGACATTCAGAAGCCAAGTTATAAGCCCACAAAGGTGCAACTGGACTACTTCTTTAAAGTGACACCAGGCCCGGTGACCTTTGGGACATGGTTTGACCCCCTTAGGAAAGTGCTATCATCATGAAACATTCAGATCACTTACAACGCAATAGATTCTACCTTCCTGTAACGTTTCAGCCTGATTGGACCTTGTTTTCACACAAATGAACCCAGAATGATGTGAAATTGTGCTTCGTGCAACATAATTCTGGGTGCCATTTACAAACCATAAGTGCTAATGACTCCATTCCTTTTTGTGGTTGTAGGGGCTGTTGATTGGAGAACACTAAAACAAACCTAACCTCTCTAGGACATTCAGAAGCCAAGTTATAAGCCCACAAAGGTGTAACTGGACTGCTTCTTTAAAGTGACACCAGGCCCGGTGACCTTTGGGAAATGGTTTGACCCCCTTAGGAAAGTGCTATCATCATGAAACGTTCAGATCACTTACAATTCAATAGATTCTACCTTCTTGTAGCGTTTCAGCCTGATTGGACCTTGTTTTCACACAAATGAACCCAGAATGATGTGAAATTGTGCTTCGTGCAACATAATTCTGGGTGCCATTTAAACACCATAAGTGCTAATGACTCCATTCCTTTTTGTGGTTGTAGGGGCTGTTGATTGGAGTATACTAAAACAAACCTGATCTCTCTAGGACATTCAGAAGCCAAGTTATAAGCCCACAAAGGTGTAACTGGACTACTTCTTTAAATTGACACAAGATCCGGTGACCTTTGGGACATGGTTTGACCCCCTTAGGAAAGTGCTATCATCATGAAACGTTCAGATCACTTACAACTCAATAGATTCTACCTTCCTGTAACATTTCAGCCTGATTGGACCTTGTTTTCACACAAATGAACCCAGAATGATGTGAAATTGTGCTTCGTGCAACATAATTCTGGGTGCCATTTAAAAACCATAAGTGCTAATGACTCCATTCCTTTTTGAGGTTGTAGGGGCTGTTGATTGGAGTACACTAAAACAAACCTGATCTCTCTAGGACATTCAGAAGCCAAGTTATAAGCCCTCAAAGGTGTAACTGGACTACTTCTTTAAAGTGACACCAGGCCCGGTGACCTTTGGGAAATGGTTTTACCCCCTATAGGAATGTGCGATCATCTTGAAACGTTCAGATCACTTACAACTCAATAGATTCTACCTTCTTGTAGCGTTTCAGCCTGATTGGACCTTGTTTTCACACAAATGGACCCAGAATGATGTGAAATTGTGCTCCGTGCAACATAATTCTGGGTGCCATTTACAAACCTTAAGTGCTAATGACTCCATTCCTTTTTGTGGTTGTAGGGGCTGTTGATTGGAGTACACTAAAACAAACCTAACCTCTATAGGACATTCAGAAGCCAAGTTATAAGCCCACAAAGGTGTAACTGGACTACTTCTTTAAAGTGACACCAGGCCCGGTGACCTTTGGGACATGGTTTGACCCCCTTAGGAAAGTGATATCATCATGAAACGTTCAGATCACTTACAACTCAATAGATTCTACCTTCCTGTAACGTTTCAGCCTGATTGGACCTTGTTTTCACACAAATGAACCCAGAATGATGTGAAATTGTGCTTCGTGCAACATAATTCTGGGTGCCATTTAAACACCATAAGTGCTAATGACTCCATTCCTTTTTGTGGTTTTAGGGGCTGTTGATTGGAGTATACTAAAAAAAACCTGATCTCTCTAGGACATTCAGAAGCCAAGTTATAAGCCCACAAAGGTGTAACTGGACTACTTCTTTAAATTGACACCAGATCCGGTGACCTTTGGGACATGGTTTGACCCCCTTAGGAAAGTGCTATCATCATGAAACGTTCATATCACTTACAACTCAATAGATTCTACCTTCCTGTAACATTTCAGCCTGGTTGGACCTTGTTTTCACACAAATGAACCCAGAATGATGTAAAATTGTGCTTCGTGCAACATAATTCTGGGTGCCATTTAAAAACCATAAGTGCTAATGACTCCATTCCTTTTTGTGGTTGTAGGGGCTGTTGACTGGAGTATACTAAAACAAACCTGATCTCTCTAGGACATTCAGAAGCCAAGTTATAAGCCCACAAAGGTGTAACTGGACTACTTCTTTAAATTGACACCAGATCCGGTGACCTTTGGGACATGGTTTGACCCCCTTAGGAAAGTGCTATCATCATGAAACGTTCAGATCCCTTACAACTCAATATATTCTACCTTGTTGTAGCGTTTCAGCCTGATTGGACCTTGTTTTCACACAAATGGACCCAGAATGATGTGAAATTGTGCTTCGTGCAACATAATTCTGGGTGCCATTTACAAACCTTAAGTGCTAATGACTCCATTCCTTTTTGTGGTTGTAGGGGCTGTTGATTGGAGAACACTAAAACAAACCTAACCTCTCTAGGACATTCAGAAGCCAAGTTATAAGCCCACAAAGGTGTAACTGGACTACTTCTTTAAAGTGACACCAGTCCCGGTGACCTTTGGGACAAGGTTTGACCACCTATAGGAATGTGCGATCATCTTGAAACGTTCAGATCACTTACAACTCAATAGATTATACCTTCCTGTAACGTTTCAGCCTGATTGGACCTTGTTTTCACACAAATGAACCCAGAATGATGTGAAATTGTGCTTCGTGCAACATAATTCTGGGTGCCATTTAAACACCATAAGTGCTAATGACTCCATTCCTTTTTGTGGTTGTAGGGGCTGTTGATTGGAGTATACTAAAACAAACCTGATCTCTCTTGGACATTCAGAAGCCAAGTTATAAGCCCACAAAGGTGTAACTGGACTACTTCTTTAAATTGACACCAGATCCGGTGACCTTTGGGACATGGTTTGACCCCCTTAGGAAAGTGCTATCATCATGAAACGTTCAGATCACTTACAACTCAATAGATTCTACCTTCCTGTAACATTTCAGCCTGATTTGACCTTGTTTTCACACAAATGAACCCAGAATGATGTGAAATTGTGCTTCGTGCAACATAATTCTGGGTGCCATTTACTAACCTTAAGTGCTAATGACTCCATTCATTTTTGTGGTTGTAGGGGCTGTTGATTGGAGTACACTAAAACAAACCTAACCTCTCTAGGACATTCAGAAGCCAAGTTATAAGCCCACAAAGGTGTAACTGGACTACTTCTTTAAATTGACACAAGATCCGGTGACCTTTGGGACATGGTTTTACCCCCTTAGGAAAGTGCTATCATCATGAAACGTTCAGATCACTTACAACTCAATAGATTCTACCTTCCTGTAACGTTTCAGCCTGATTGGACCTTGTTTTCACACAAATGAACCCAGAATGATGTGAAATTGTGCTACGTGCAACATAATTCTGGGTGCCATTTAAACACCATAAGTGCTAATGACTCCATTCCTTTTTGTGGTTGTAGGGGCTGTTGATTGGAGTATACTAAAACAAACCTGATCTCTCTAGGACATTCAGAAGCCAAGTTATAAGCCCACAAAGGTGTAACTGGACTACTTCTTTAAATTGACACAAGATCCGGTGACCTTTGGGACATGGTTTGACCCCCTTAGGAAAGTGCTATCATCATGAAACGTTCAGATCACTTACAACTCAATAGATTCTACCTTCCTGTAACATTTCAGCCTGATTGGACCTTGTTTTCACACAAATGAACCCAGAATGATGTGAAATTGTGCTTCGTGCAACATAATTCTGGGTGCCATTTAAAAACCATAAGTGCTAATGACTCCATTCCTTTTTGAGGTTGTAGGGGCTGTTGATTGGAGTACACTAAAACAAACCTGATCTCTCTAGGACATTCAGAAGCCAAGTTATAAGCCCTCAAAGGTGTAACTGGACTACTTCTTTAAAGTGACACCAGGCCCGGTGACCTTTGGGAAATGGTTTTACCCCCTATAGGAATGTACGATCATCTTGAAACGTTCAGATCACTTACAACTCAATAGATTCTACCTTCTTGTAGCGTTTCAGCCTGATTGGACCTTGTTTTCACACAAATGGACCCAGAATGATGTGAAATTGTGCTTCGTGCAACATAATTCTGGGTGCCATTTAAAAACCATAAGTGATAATGACTCCATTCCTTTTTGTGGTTGTAGGGGCTGTTGATTGGAGTACACTAAAACAAACCTAACCTCTCTAGGACATTCAGAAGCCAAGTTATAAGCCCTCAAAGGTGTAACTGGACTACTTCTTTAAAGTGACACCAGGCCCGGTGACCTTTGGGACATGGTTTTACCCCTATAGGAATGTGCGATCATCTTGAAACGTTCAGATCACTTACAACTCAATAGATTCTACCTTCCTGTAACATTTCAGCCTGTTTGGACCTTGTTTTCACACAAATGAACCCAGAATGATGTAAAATTGTGCTTCGTGCAACATAAATCTGGGTGCCATTTAAAAACCATAAGTGCTAATGACTCCATTCCTTTTAGTGGTTGTAGGGGCTGTTGATTGGAGTATACTAAAACAAACCTGATCTCTCTAGGACATTCAGAAGCCAAGTTATAAGCCCACAAAGGTGTAACTGGACTACTTCTTTAAATTGACACCAGATCCGGTGACCTTTGGGACATGGTTTGACCCCCTTAGGAAAGTGCTATCATCATGAAACGTTCAGATCACTTACAACTCAATAGATTCTACCTTGTTGTAGCGTTTCAGCCTGATTGGACCTTGTTTTCACACAAATGGACCCAGAATGATGTGAAATTGTGCTTCGTGCAACATAATTCTGGGTGCCATTTACAAACCTTAAGTGCTAATGACTCCATTCCTTTTTGTGGTTGTAGGGGCTGTTGATTGGAGTACACTAAAACAAACCTAACCTCTCTAGGACATTCAGAAGCCAAGTTATAATCCCACAAATGTGTAACTGGACTGCTTCTGTAAAGTGACACCAGTCCCGGTGACCTTTGGGACAAGGTTTGACCACCTGTAGGAATGTGCGATCATCTTGAAACGTTCAGATCACTTACAACTCAATAGATTATACCTTCCTGTAACGTTTCAGCCTGATTGGACCTTGTTTTCACACAAATGAACCCAGAATGATGTGAAATTGTGCTACGTGGAACATAATTCTGGGTGCCATTTAAACACCATAAGTGCTAATGACTCCATTCCTTTTTGTGGTTGTAGGGGCTGTTGATTGGAGTATACTAAAACAAACCTGATCTCTCTAGGACATTCAGAAGCCAAGTTATAAGCCCACAAAGGTGTAACTGGACTACTTCTTTAAATTGACACCAGATCCGGTGACCTTTGGGACATGGTTTGACCCCCTTAGGAAAGTGCTATCATCATGAAACGTTCAGATCACTTACAACTCAATAGATTCTACCTTCCTGTAACATTTCAGCCTGATTTGACCTTGTTTTCACACAAATGAACCCAGAATGATGTGAAATTGTGCTTCGTGCAACATAATTCTGGGTGCCATTTACTAACCTTAAGTGCTAATGACTCCATTCCTTTTTGTGGTTGTAGGGGCTGTTGATTGGAGTACACTAAAACAAACCTAACCTCTCTAGGACATTCAGAAGCCAAGTTATAAGCCCACAAAGGTGTAACTGGACTACTTCTTTAAAGTGACACCAGGCCCGGTGACCTTTGGGACATGGTTTGACCCCCTTAGGAAAGTGCTATCAGCATGAAACGTTCAGATCACTTACAACTCAATAGATTCTACCTTCCTGTAACGTTTCAGCCTGATTGGACCTTGTTTTCACACAAATGAACCCAGAATGATGTGAAATTGTGCTACATGCAACATAATTCTGGGTGCCATTTAAACACCATAAGTGCTAATGACTCCATTCCTTTTTGTGGTTGTAGGGGCTGTTGATTGGAGTATACTAAAACAAACCTGATCTCTCTAGGACATTCAGAAGCCAAGTTATAAGCCCACAAAGGTGTAACTGGACTACTTCTTTAAAGTGACACCAGGCCCGGTGACATTTGGGACATGGTTTGACCCCCTTAGGAAAGTGCTATCAGCATGAAACGTTCAGATCACTTACAACTCAATAGATTCTACCTTCCTGTAACGTTTCAGCCTGATTGGACCTTGTTTTCACACAAATGAACCCAGAATGATGTGAAATTGTGCTACGTGCAACATAATTCTGGGTGCCATTTAAACACCATAAGTGCTAATGACTCCATTCCTTTTTGTGGTTGTAGGGGCTGTTGATTGGAGTATACTAAAACAAACCTGATCTCTCTAGGACATTCAGAAGCCAAGTTATAAGCCCACAAAGGTGTAACTGGACTACTTCTTTAAATTGACACAAGATCCGGTGACCTTTGGGACATGGTTTGACCCCCTTAGGAAAGTGCTATCATCATGAAACGTTCAGATCACTTACAACTCAATAGATTCTACCTTCCTGTAACATTTCAGCCTGATTGGACCTTGTTTTCACACAAATGAACCCAGAATGATGTGAAATTGTGCTTTGTGCAACATAATTCTGGGTGCCATTTAAAAACCATAAGTGCTAATGACTCCATTCCTTTTTGAGGTTGTAGGGGCTGTTGACTGGAGTACACTAAAACAAACCTGATCTCTCTAGGACATTCAGAAGCCAAGTTATAAGCCCTCAAAGGTGTAACTGGACTACTTCTTTAAAGTGACACCAGGCCCGGTGACCTTTGGGAAATGGTTTTACCCCCTATAGGAATGTGCGATCATCTTGAAACGTTCAGATCACTTACAACTCAATAGATTCTACCTTCTTGTAGCGTTTCAGCCTGATTGGACCTTGTTTTCACACAAATGGACCCAGAATGATGTGAAATTGTGCTTCGTGCAACATAATTCTGGGTGCCATTTAAAAACCATAAGTGCTAATGACTCCATTCCTTTTTGTGGTTGTAGGGGCTGTTGATTGGAGTACACTAAAACAAACCTAACCTCTCTAGGACATTCAGAAGCCAAGTTATAAGCCCTCAAAGGTGTAACTGGACTACTTCTTTAAAGTGACACCAGGCCCGGTGACCTTTGGGACATGGTTTTACCCCCTATAGGAATGTGCGATCATCTTGAAACGTTCAGATCACTTACAACTCAATAGATTCTACCTTCTTGTAGCGTTTCAGCTTGATTGGACCTTGTTTTCACACAAATGGACCCAGAATGATGTGAAATTGTGCTTCGTGCAACATAATTCTGGGTGCCATTTACTAACCTTAAGTGCTAAAGACTCCATTCCTTTTTGTGGTTGTAGGGGCTGTTGATTGGAGTACACTAAAACAAACCTAACCTCTCTAGGACATTCAGAAGCCAAGTTATAAGCCCACAAAGGTGTAACTGGACTACTTCTTTAAAGTGACACCAGGCCCGGTGACCTTTGGGACATGGTTTGACCCCCTTAGGAAAGTGCTATCATCATGAAACGTTCAGATCACTTACAACTCAATAGATTCTACCTTCCTGTAACGTTTCAGCCTGATTGGACCTTGTTTTCACACAAATGAACCCAGAATGATGTGAAATTGTGCTTCGTGCAACATAATTCTGGGTGCCATTTAAACACCATAAGTGCTAATGACTCCATTCCTTTTTGTGGTTGTAGGGGCTGTTGATTGGAGTATACTAAAACAAACCTGATCTCTCTAGGACATTCAGAAGCCATGTTATAAGCCCACAAAGGTGTAACTGGACTACTTCTTTAAATTGACACAAGATCCGGTGACCTTTGGGACATGGTTTGACCCACTTAGGAAAGTGCTAACATCATGAAACGTTCAGATCACTTACAACTCAATAGATTCTACCTTCCTGTAACATTTCAGCCTGATTGGACCTTGTTTTCACACAAATGAACCCAGAATGATGTGAAATTGTGCTTCGTGCAACATAATTCTGGGTGCCATTTAAAAACCATAAGTGCTAATGACTCCATTCCTTTTTGAGGTTGTAGGGGCTGTTGATTGGAGTACACTAAAACAAATCTGATCTCTCTAGGACATTCAGAAGCCAAGTTATAAGCCCTCAAAGGTGTAACTGGACTACTTCTTTAAAGTGACACCAGGCCCGGTGACCTTTGGGACATGGTTTGACCCCCTTAGGAAAGTGCTATCATCATGAAACGTTCATATCACTTACAACTCAATAGATTCTACCTTCCTGTAACATTTCAGCCTGCTTGGACCTTGTTTTCACACAAATGAACCCAGAATGATGTAAAATTGTGCTTCGTGCAACATAATTCTGGGTGCCATTTAAAAACCATAAGTGCTAATGACTCCATTCCTTTTTGTGGTTGTAGGGGCTGTTGATTGGAGTATACTAAAACAAACCTGATCTCTCTAGGACATTCAGAAGCCAAGTTATAAGCCCACAAAGGTGTAACTGGACTACTTCTTTAAATTGACACCAGATCCGGTGACCTTTGGGACATGGTTTGACCCCCTTAGGAAAGTGCTATCATCATGAAACGTTCAGATCACTTACAACTCAATAGATTCTACCTTGTTGTAGCCTTTCAGCCTGATTGGACCTTGTTTTCACACAAATGGACCCAGAATGATGTGAAATTGTGCTTCGTGCAACATAATTCTGGGTGCCATTTACAAACCTTAAGTGCTAATGACTCCATTCCTTTTTGTGGTTGTAGGGGCTGTTGATTGGAGTACACTAAAACAAACCTAACCTCTCTAGGACATTCAGAAGCCAAGTTATAATCCCACAAATGTGTAACCGGACTGCTTCTTTAAAGTGACACCAGTCCCGGTGACCTTTGGGACAAGGTTTGACCACCTATAGGAATGTGCGATCATTTTGAAACGTTCAGATCACTTACAACTCAATATATTCTACCTTCCTGTAACATTTCAGCCTGATTGGACCTTGTTTTCACACAAATGAACCCAGAATGATGTGAAATTGTGCTTCGTGCAACATAATTCTGGGTGCCATTTAAAAACCATAAGTGCTAATGACTCCATTCCTTTTTGTGGTTGTAGGGGCTGTTGATTGGAGTATACTAAAACAAACCTGATCTCTCTAGGACATTCAGAAGCCAAGTTATAAGCCCACAAAGGTGTAACTGGACTACTTCTTTAAATTGACACCAGATCCGGTGACCTTTGTGACATGGTTTGACCCCCTTAGGAAAGTGCTATCATCATGAAACGTTCAGATCACTTACAACTCAATAGATTCTACCTTCCTGTAACATTTCAGCCTGATTTGACCTTGTTTTCACACAAATGAACCCAGAATGATGTGAAATTGTGCTTCGTGCAAAATAATTCTGGGTGCCATTTAAAAACCATAAGTGCTAATGACTCCATTCCTTTTTGTGGTTGTAGGGGCTGTTGATTGGAGTACACTAAAACAAACCTAACCTCTCTAGGACATTCAGAAGCCAAGTTATAAGCCCTCCTTGAACCGTCACCTTATCGTGGTGGAGGAGTTTGAGTGCCCTAATGATCCTAGGAGCTATGTTGTCTGGGGCACTTAGTGCCCCTGGTAGGGTCTCCCATGACAAATTGGTCTTAGGTGAAGGGTGAGACAAAGAACGGTTCGAAGGATCTTTCATGGCGGTTAAAACGAAGAGTCGGAGTACCCGGCCCGGAGGGTTACCGGGGTCCCACCCTGGAGCCAGGCCTGGGGTTGGGGCCCGTGAGCGAGCGCCTGGTGGCCGGGCTTTCGCCCATGGGGCCCGGCCGGGCCCAGCCCGAACCGGATACATGGGCTCGTCCAACTGTGGACCCACCACCCGCAGGAGGAACATGAAGGGTCCGGTGCAATGTGAATCGGGTGGCAGACCAAGGCGGGAGCCTTGGCGGTCCAATCCCCGGACAAGAAAACTAGTTTTTGGGACATGGAACGTCACCTCGCTGGCGGGGAAGGAGCCGGAGCTTGTGGCAGAGGTTGAGCGGTACCGGCTAGATATAGTCGGACTCACCTCGACACATAGCATTGGCTCTGGAACCCGAGACATGGAGAGGGGTTGGACACTCTACTTTGCTGGAGTTGCTCCGGGTGAGAGGCGGAGGGCTGGGGTTGGCTTTTTGTTAGCCCCGAGACTCTCTGCCTGTGTGTTGGGGTTTACCCCGGGGGACAAGAGGGTAGCTTCCTTGCGCCTTCGGGTCGGGGAACGGGTCCTGACTGTTGTTTGTGCTTATGGGCCAAATATCAGTTCAGAGTACCCACCCTTTTTGGAGTCCCTGGGACGAGTGCTAGATAGTGCTCCATCAGGGGACTCCATTGTCCTGCTGGGGGACTTCAATGCTCACGTGGGCAATGACAGCTTGACCTGGAGGGGTGTGATTGGGAGGAACGGCCCACCTGATCAGAACTCGAGCGGTGTTTTGTTATTGGACTTCTGTGCAAGCCGCAGTTTGGCCATAACGAACACCATGTTCGAACATAAGGATGCCCACCGGTACACTTGGTACCAGGGCAGCCTAGGTCACAGGTCGATGATAGATTTTGTAGTCGTATCATCTGACCTGCGGCCGTATGTTTTGGACACCCGAGTGAAGAGAGGGGCGGAGCTGTCAACTGATCACCACCTGGTGGTGAGTTGGATCAGATGGCAAGGGAACATGCCGCGTAGACCTGGCAGACCCAAACGCATAGTGAGGGTCTGCTGGGAACGCCTGGCAGAAGAACCTGTCAAGATGGTCTTCAACTCCCACCTCCGGCAGAGCTTTGACCACGTCCCGAGAGCAGTGGGGGACATTGAGTCCGAGTGGGCCTTGTTCCACTCTGCGATTGTCGAGGCGGCTGTTGCTAGCTGTGGTGGTAAGGTGGCCGGTGCCAGTCGTGGTGGCAACCCCCGTACCCGCTGGTGGACACCAGAGGTTCGGGGAGCCGTCAGGCTGAAGAAGGAGGCCTACAGGGCGTGGCTGGTCTGTGGGTCTCCGGAGGCAGCAGACAGGTACCGGATAGCCAAGCGGGGTGCAGCAGTGGCAGTTGCCGAGGCAAAATCTCGGGCGTGGGAGGAGTTTGGTGAGGCCATGGAGAAAGACTATCGATCGGCTCCAAAGAGGTTCTGGCAAACTGTCCGGCGCCTCAGGAGAGGAAGGCAGCAACTCGCTCACACTGTTTACAGTGGGGATGGGGAGCTGCTGACGTCAACTGAGGCTATAGTCGGACGGTGGAAGGAATACTTTGAGGAGCTCCTCAATCCCACCAATGCGCATTCCGAGGAGGAACCAGAGCTGGGAGGCCTGGGGATGGACTGTCCGATCTCGGGGGCAGAAGTTGCTGAGGTAGTCAAACAACTACACAGCGGCGGAGCCCCGGGGGCGGATGAGGTTCGTCCTGGGTATCTCAAGGCTATGGATGTTGTAGGGCTGTCATGGTTGACACGTCTCTACAACATTGCGTGGTCATCGGGGGCAGTTCCTAGGGAGTGGCAGACCGGGGTGGTGGTCCCCATCTTTAAGAAGGGTGACCTGAGGGTGTGTTCCAACTATAGGGGGATCACACTCCTCAGCCTCCCTGGAAAGGTCTACTCCAAGGTACTGGAGAGGAGGGTCCGATCGATAGTTGAATCTCAGATAGAGGAGGAGCAATGTGGTTTTCGTCCTGGCCGTGGAACTGTGGACCAGCTCTATACCCTTGCAAGGGTGATGGAGGGGGCATGGGAGTTTGCCCAACCAATCCACATGTGCTTTGTGGATTTGGAGAAGGCTTATGACCGTGTCCCCAGGGGCACCCTGTGGGGGACGCTCCAGGAGTATGGGGTGGGTGGCTTTCTGTTAAGGGCCATTCAGTCCCTTTACCAGAGGAGCGTGAGTTTGGTCCGCATAGCCGGTAGTAAGTCGGACCTGTTCCCAGTGAGGGTTGGACTCCGCCAGGGCTGCCCTTTGTCACCGGTTCTGTTCATCACTTTTATGGACAGAATTTCTAGACGCAGCCGTGGTGTGGAGTGTGTCGAGTTTGGTGGCAGGAGAATCTCGTCTCTGCTTTTTGCGGATGATGTGGTCCTCCTAGCTTCATCCAGCTCTGACCTTCAGCTCTTGCTGGGTAGGTTCGCGGCCGAATGTGAAGCGGCTGGGATGAGGATCAGCACCTCCAAATCTGAGACCATGGTTCTCGACCGGAAAAGGGTGGCTTGCCACCTCCGGGTCGGGGGAGAGGTCCTACCTCAAGTGGAGGAGTTTAAGTATCTCGGGGTCTTGTTCACGAGTGAGGGTAGGAGGGATCGGGAGATCGACAGGCGGATTGGTTCGGCATCTGCAGTGATGCGGACGCTGAGCCGATCTGTCGTGGGGAAGAGGGAGCTGAGCCAGAAAGCCAGGCTCTCGATTTACCGGTCGATCTACGTCCCAATCCTCACCTATGGTCATGAGCTTTGGGTAATGACCGAAAGAACGAGATCGCGGATACAAGCGGCCGAAATGAGTTTCCTCCGTAGGGTGGCCGGGCTCAGCCTTAGAGATAGGGTGAGGAGCTCGGACATTCGGGAGGGACTCGGAGTAGAACCGCTGCTCCTCCGGATCGAAAGGAGCCAGTTGAGGTGGTTTGGGCATCTGGTCAGGATGCCTCCTGGACGCCTCCCCGGGGAGGTGTTTCGGGCATGTCCTGCCGGCAGAAGGCCCCCGGGTCGACCCAGGACACGTTGGAGAGGTTACATCTCCAATCTGGTCCGGGAACGCCTTGGGGTCCTGCCGGAGGAGCTGGTGGACAAGGCCGGGGAGAGGACGGCCTGGAGCTCCCTAGTTGGGATGCTGCCCCCGCGACCCGGACCCGGATAAGCGGAGGAAGACGAGAGACGAGACGAGACGAAGTTATAAGCCCTCAAAGGTGTAACTGGACTACTTCTTTAAAGTGACACCAGGCCCGGTGACCTTTGGGACATGGTTTTACCCCCTATAGGAATGTGCGATCATCTTGAAACGTTCAGATCACTTACAACTCAATAGATTCTACCTTCTTGTAGCGTTTCAGCCTGATTGGACCTTGTTTTCACACAAATGGACCCAGAATGATGTGAAATTGTGCTTCGTGCAACATAATTCTGGGTGCCATTTACTAACCTTAAGTGCTAATGACTCCATTCCTTTTTGTGGTTGTAGGGGTTGTTGATTGGAGTACACTAAAACAAACCTAACCTCTCTAGGACATTCAGAAGCCAAGTTATAAGCCCACAAAGGTGTAACTGGACTACTTCTTTAAAGTGACACCAGGCCCGGTGACCTTTGGGACATGGTTTGACCCCCTTAGGAAAGTGCTATCATCATGAAACGTTCAGATCACTTACAACTCAATAGATTCTACCTTCCTGTAACGTTTCAGCCTGATTGGACCTTGTTTTCACACAAATGAACCCAGAATGATGTGAAATTGTGCTTCGTGCAACATAATTCTGGGTGCCATTTAAACACCATAAGTGCTAATGACTCCAATCCTTTTTGTGGTTGTAGGGGCTGTTGATTGGAGTATACTAAAACAAACCTGATCTCTCTAGGACATTCAGAAGCCAAGTTATAAGCCCACAAAGGTGTAACTGGACTACTTATTTAAATTGACACAAGATCCGGTGACCTTTGGGACATGGTGTGACCCCCTTAGGAAAGTGCTATCATCATGAAACGTTCAGATCACTTACAACTCAATAGATTCTACCTTCCTGTAACATTTCAGCCTGATTGGACCTTGTTTTCACACAAATGGACCCAGAATGATGTGAAATTGTGCTTCGTGCAACATAATTCTGGGTGCCATTTAAAAACCATAAGTGCTAATGACTCCATTCCTTTTTGTGGTTGTAGGCGCTGTTGATTGGAGTACACTAAAACAAACCTAACCTCTCTAGGACATTCAGAAGCCAAGTTATAAGCCCTCAAAGGTGTAACTGGACTACTTCTTTAAAGTGACACCAGGCCCGGTGACCTTTGGGACATGGTTTTACCCCCTATAGGAATGTGCGATCATCTTGAAACGTTCAGATCACTTACAACTCAATAGATTCTACCTTCTTGTAGCGTTTCAGCCTGATTGGACCTTGTTTTCACACAAATGGACCCAGAATGATGTGAAATTGTGCTTCGTGCAACATAATTCTGGGTGCCATTTACTAACCTTAAGTGCTAATGACTCCATTCCTCTTTGTGGTTGAAGGGGCTGTTGATTGGAGTACACTAAAACAAACCTAACCTCTCTAGGACATTCAGAAGCCAAGTTATAAGCCCACAAAGGTGTAACTGGACTACTTCTTTAAAGTGACACCAGGCCCGGTGACCTTTGGGACATGGTTTGACCCCCTTAGGAAAGTGCTATCATCATGAAACGTTCAGATCACTTACAACTCAATAGATTCTACCTTCCTGTAACGTTTCAGCCTGATTGGACCTTGTTTTCACACAAATGAACCCAGAATGATGTGAAATTGTGCTTCGTGCAACATAATTCTGGGTGCCATTTAAACACCATAAGTGCTAATGACTCCAGTCCTTTTTGTGGTTGTAGGGGCTGTTGATTGGAGTATACTAAAACAAACCTGATCTCTCTAGGACATTCAGAAGCCAAGTTATAAGCCCACAAAGGTGTAACTGGACTACTTCTTTAAAGTGACACAAGATCCGGTGACCTTTGGGACATGGTTTGACCCCCTTAGGAAAGTGCTATCATCATGAAACGTTCAGATCACTTACAACTCAATAGATTCTACCTTCCTGTAACATTTCAGCCTGATTGGACCTTGTTTTCACACAAATGAACCCAGAATGATGTGAAATTGTGCTTCGTGCAACATAATTCTGGGTGCCATTTAAAAACCATAAGTGCTTATGACTCCATTCCTTTTTGAGGTTGTAGGGGCTGTTGATTGGAGTACACTAAAACAAACCTGATCTCTCTAGGACATTCAGAAGCCAAGTTATAAGCCCTCAAAGGTGTAACTGGACTACTTCTTTAAAGTGACACCAGGCCCGGTGACCTTTGGGAAATGGTTTTACCCCCTATAGGAATGTGCGATCATCTTGAAACGTTCAGATCACTTACAACTCAATAGATTCTACCTTCTTGTAGCGTTTCAGCCTGATTGGACCTTGTTTTCACACAAATGGACCCAGAATGATGTGAAATTGTGCTTCGTGCAACATAATTCTGGGTGCCATTTACAAACCTTAAGTGCTAATGACTCCATTCCTTTTTGTGGTTGTAGGGGCTGTTGATTGGAGTACACTAAAACAAACCTAACCTCTATAGGACATTCAGAAGCCAAGTTATAAGCCCACAAAGGTGTAACTGGACTAATTCTTTAAAGTGACACCAGGCCCGGTGACCTTTGGGACATGGTTTGACCCCCTTAGGAAAGTGCTATCATCATGAAACGTTCAGATCACTTACAACTCAATAGATTCTACCTTCCTGTAATGTTTCAGCCTGATTGGACCTTGTTTTCACACAAATGAACCCAGAATGATGTGAAATTGTGCTTCGTGCAACATAATTCTGGGTGCCATTTAAACACCATAAGTGCTAATGACTCCATTCCTTTTTGTGGTTGTAGGGGCTGTTGATTGGAGTATACTAAAACAAACCTGATCTCTCTAGGACATTTAGAAGCCAAGTTATAAGCCCACAAAGGTGTAACTGGACTACTTTTTTAAATTGACACCAGATCCGGTGACCTTTGGGACATGGTTTGACCCCCTTAGGAAAGTGCTATCATCATGAAACGTTCATATCACTTACAACTCAATAGATTCTACCTTCCTGTAACCTTTCAGCCTGGTTGGACCTTGTTTTCACACAAATGAACCCAGAATGATGTAAAATTGTGCTTCATGCAACATAATTCTGGGTGCCATTTAAAAACCATAAGTGCTAATGACTCCATTCCTTTTTGTGGTTGTAGGGGCTGTTGATTGGAGTATAGTAAAACTAACCTGATCTCTCTAGGACATTCAGAAGCCAAGTTATAAGCCCACAAAGGTGTAACTGGACTACTTCTTTAAATTGACACCAGATCCGGTGACCTTTGGGACATGGTTTGACCCCCTTAGGAAAGTGCTATCATCATGAAACGTTCAGATCACTTACAACTCAATAGATTCTACCTTGTTGTAGCATTTCAGCCTGATTGGACCTTGTTTTCACACAAATGGACCCAGAATGATGTGAAAATGTGCTTCGTGCAACATAATTCTGGGTGCCATTTACAAACCTTAAGTGCTAATGACTCCATTCCTTTTTGTGGTTGTAGGGGCTGTTGATTGGAGTACACTAAAACAAACCTAACCTCTCTAGGACATTCAGAAGCCAAGTTATAATCCCACAAATGTGTAACTGGACTGCTTCTTTAAAGTGACACCAGTCCCGGTGACCTTTGGGACAAGGTTTGACCACCTATAGGAATGTGCGATCATCTTGAAACGTTCAGATCACTTACAACTCAATAGATTCTACCTTCCTGTAACGTTTCAGCCTGATTGGACCTTGTTTTCACACAAATGAACCCAGAATGATGTGAAATTGTGCTTCGTGCAACATAATTCTGGGTGCCATTTAAACACCATAAGTGCTATTGACTCCATTCCTTTTTGTGGTTGTAGGGGCTGTTGATTGGAGTATACTAAAACAAACCTGATCTCTCTAGGACATTCAGAAGCCAAGTTATAAGCCCACAAAGGTGTAACTGGACTACTTCTTTAAAGTGACACCAGATCCGGTGACCTTTGGGACATGGTTTCACCCCCTTAGGAAAGTGCTATCATCATGAAACGTTCAGATCACTTACAACTCAATAGATTCTACCTTCCTGTAACATTTCAGCCTGATTTGACCTGGTTTTCACACAAATGAACCCAGAATGATGTGAAATTGTGCTTCGTGCAACATAATTCTGGGTGCCATTTAAAAACCATAAGTGCTAATGACTCCATTCCTTTTTGTGGTTGTAGGGGCTGTTGAGTGGAGTACACTAAAACAAACCTAACCTCTCTAGGACATTCAGAAGCCAAGTTATAAGCCCTCAAAGGTGTAACTGGACTACTTCTTTAAAGTGACACCAGGCCCGGTGACCTTTGGGACATGGTTTTACCCCCTATAGGAATGTGCGATCATCTTGAAACCTTCAGATCACTTACAACTCAATAGATTCTACCTTCTTGTAGCGTTTCAGCCTGATTGGACCTTGTTTTCACACAAATGGACCCAGAATGATGTGAAATTGTGCTTCGTGCAACATAATTCTGGGTGCCATTTAAAAACCATAAGTGCTAATGACTCCATTCCTTTTTGAGGTTGTAGGGGCTGTTGATTGGAGTACACTAAAACAAACCTGATCTCTCTAGGACATTCAGAAGCCAAGTTATAAGCCCTCAAAGGTGTAACTGGACTACTTCTTTAAAGTGACACCAGGCCCGGTGACCTTTGGGAAATGGTTTTACCCCCTATAGGAATGTGCGATCATCTTGAAACGTTCAGATCACTTACAACTCAATAGTTTCTACCTTCTTGTAGCGTTTCAGCCTGATTGGACCTTGTTTTCACACAAATGGACCCAGAATGATGTGAAATTGTGCTTCGTGCAACATAATTCTGGGTGCCATTTAAAAACCATAAGTGCTAATGACTCCATTCCTTTTTGTGGTTGTAGGGGCTGTTGATTGGAGTACACTAAAACAAACCTAACCTCTCTAGGACATTCAGAAGCCAAGTTATAAGCCCTCAAAGGTGTAACTGGACTACTTCTTTAAAGTGACACCAGGCCCGGTGACCTTTGGGACATGGTTTTACCCCCTATAGGAATGTGCGATCATCTTGAAACGTTCAGATCACTTACAACTCAATAGATTCTACCTTCTTGTAGCGTTTCAGCCTGATTGGACCTTGTTTTCACACAAATGGACCCAGAATGATGTGAAATTGTGCTTCGTGCAACATAATTCTGGGTGCCATTTACTAACCTTAAGTGCTAATGACTCCATTCCTTTTTGTGGTTGTAGGGGCTGTTGATTGGAGTACACTAAAACAAACCTAACCTCTCTAGGACATTCAGAAGCCAAGTTATAAGCCCACAAAGGTGTAACTGGACTACTTCTTTAAATTGACACCAGATCCGGTGACCTTTGGGACATGGTTTGACCCCCTTAGGAAAGTGCTATCATCATGAAACGTTCAGATCACTTACAACTCAATAGATTCTACCTTCCTGTAACGTTTCAGCCTGATTGGACCTTGTTTTCACACACATGAACCCAGAATGATGTGAAATTGTGCTTCGTGCAACTTAATTCTGGGTGCCATTTAAACACCATAAGTGCTAATGACTCCATTCCTTTTTGTGGTTGTAGGGGCTGTTGATTGGAGTATACTAAAACAAACCTGATCTCTCTAGGACATTCAGAAGCCATGTTATAAGCCCACAAATGTGTAACTGGACTATTTCTTTAAATTGACACAAGATCCGGTGACCTTTGGGACATGGTTTGACCCCCTTAGGAAAGTGCTATCATCATGAAACGTTCAGATCACTTACAACTCAATAGATTCTACCTTCCTGTAACATTTCAGCCTGATTGGACCTTGTTTTCACACAAATGAACCCAGAATGATGTGAAATTGTGCTTCGTGCAACATAATTCTGGGTGCCATTTAAAAACCATAAGTGCTAATGACTCCATTCCTTTTTGAGGTTGTAGGGGCTGTTGATTGGAGTACACTAAAACAAACCTGATCTCTCTAGGACATTCAGAAGCCAAGTTATAAGCCCTCAAAGGTGTAACTGGACTACTTCTTTAAAGTGACACCAGGCCCGGTGACCTTTGGGACATGGTTTGACCCCCTTAGGAAAGTGCTATCATCATGAAACGTTCATATCACTTACAACTCAATAGATTCTACCTTCCTGTAACATTTCAGCCTGGTTGGACCTTGTTTTCACACAAATGAACCCAGAATGATGTAAAATTGTGCTTCGTGCAACATAATTCTGGGTGCCATTTAAAAACCATAAGTGCTAATGACTCCATTCCTTTTTGTGGTTGTAGGGGCTGTTGATTGGAGTACACTAAAACAAACCTAACCTCTCTAGGACATTCAGAAGCCAAGTTATAATCCCACAAATGTGTAACTGGACTGCTTCTTTAAAGTGACAACAGTCCCCGTGACCTTTTGGACAAGGTTTGACCACCTATAGGAATGTGCGATCATCTTGAAACGTTCAGATCACTTACAACTCAATAGATTCTACCTTCCTGTAACGTTTCAGCCTGATTGGACCTTGTTTTCACACAAATGAACCCAGAATGATGTGAAATTGTTTTTCGTGCAACATAATTCTGGGTGCCATTTAAACACCATAAGTGCTAATGACTCCATTCCTTTTTGTGGTTGTAGGGGCTGTTGATTGGAGTATAATAAAACAAACCTGATCTCTCTAGGACATTCAGAAGCCAAGTTATAAGCCCACAAAGGTGTAACTGGACTACTTCTTTAAATTGACACAAGATCCGGTGACCTTTGGGACATGGTTTGACCCCCTTAGAAAAGTGCTATCATCATGAAACGTTCAGATCACTTACAACTCAATAGATTCTACCTTCCTGTAACATTTCAGCCTGATTGGACCTTGTTTTCACACAAATGAACCCAGAATGATGTGAAATTGTGCTTTGTGCAACATAATTCTGGGTGCCATGTAAAAACCATAAGTGCTAATGACTCCATTCCTTTTTGAGGTTGTAGGGGCTGTTGATTGGAGTACACTAAAACAAACCTGATCTCTCTAGGACATTCAGAAGCCAAGTTATAAGCCCTCAAAGGTGTAACTGGACTACTTCTTTAAAGTGACACCAGGCCCGGTGACCTTTGGGAAATGGTTTTACCCCCTATAGGAATGTGCGATCATCTTGAAACGTTCAGATCACTTACAACTCAATATATTCTACCTTCCTGTAACATTTCAGCCTGATTTGACCTTGTTTTCACACAAATGAACCCAGAATGATGTGAAATTGTGCTTCGTGCAACATAATTCTGGGTGCCATTTAAAAACCATAAGTGCTAATGACTCCATTCCTTTTTGTGGTTGTAGGGGCTGTTGAGTGGAGTACACTAAAACAAACCTAACCTCTCTAGGACATTCAGAAGCCAAGTTATAAGCCCTCAAAGGTGTAACTGGACTACTTCTTTAAAGTGACACCAGGACCGGTGACCTTTGGGACATGGTTTTACCCCCTATAGGAATATGCGATCATCTTGAAACGTTCAGATCACTTACAACTCAATAGATTCTACCTTCTTGTAGCGTTTCAGCCTGATTGGACCTTGTTTTCACACAAATGGACCCAGAATGATGTGAAATTGTGCTTCGTGCAACATAATTCTGGGTGCCATTTAAAAACCATAAGTGCTAATGACTCCATTCCTTTTTGTGGTTGTAGGGGCTGTTGATTGGAGTACACTAAAACAAACCTAACCTCTCTAGGACATTCAGAAGCCAAGTTATAAGCCCTCAAAGGTGTAACTGGACTACTTCTTTAAAGTGACACCAGGCCCGGTGACCTTTGGGACATGGTTTTACCCCCTATAGGAATGTGCGATCATCTTGAAACGTTCAGATCACTTACAACTCAATAGATTCTACCTTCTTGTAGCGTTTCAGCCTGATTGGACCTTGTTTTCACACAAATGGACCCAGAATGATGTGAAATTGTGCTTCGTGCAACATAATTCTGGGTGCCATTTACTAACCTTAAGTGCTAATGACTCCATTCCTTTTTGTGGTTGTAGGGGCTGTTGATTGGAGTACACTAAAACAAACCTAACCTCTCTAGGACATTCAGAAGCCAAGTTATAAGCCCACAAAGGTGTAACTGGACTACTTCTTTAAATTGACACCAGATCCGGTGACCTTTGGGACATGGTTTGACCCTCTTAGGAAAGTGCTATCATCATGAAACGTTCAGATCACTTACAACTCAATAGATTCTACCTTCCTGTAACGTTTCAGCCTGACTGGACCTTGTTTTCACACACATGAACCCAGAATGATGTGAAATTGTGCTTCGTGCAACTTAATTCTGGGTGCCATTTAAACACCATAAGTGCTAATGACTCCATTCCTTTTTGTGGTTGTAGGGGCTGTTGATTGGAGTATACTAAAACAAACCTGATCTCTCTAGGACATTCAGAAGCCATGTTATAAGCCCACAAATGTGTAACTGGACTATTTCTTTAAATTGACACAAGATCCGGTGACCTTTGGGACATGGTTTGACCCCCTTAGGAAAGTGCTATCATCATGAAACGTTCAGATCACTTACAACTCAATAGATTCTACCTTCCTGTAACATTTCAGCCTGATTGGACCTTGTTTTCACACAAATGAACCCAGAATGATGTGAAATTGTGCTTCGTGCAACATAATTCTGGGTGCCATTTAAAAACCATAAGTGCTAATGACTCCATTCCTTTTTGAGGTTGTAGGGGCTGTTGATTGGAGTACACTAAAACAAACCTGATCTCTCTAGGACATTCAGAAGCCAAGTTATAAGCCCTCAAAGGTGTAACTGGACTACTTCTTTAAAGTGACACCAGGCCCGGTGACCTTTGGGACATGGTTTGACCCCCTTAGGAAAGTGTTATCATCATGAAACGTTCATATCACTTACAACTCAATAGATTCTACCTTCCTGTAACATTTCAGCCTGGTTGGACCTTGTTTTCACACAAATGAACCCAGAATGATGTAAAATTGTGCTTCGTGCAACATAATTCTGGGTGCCATTTAAAAACCATAAGTGCTAATGACTCCATTCCTTTTTGTGGTTGTAGGGGCTGTTGATTGGAGTACACTAAAACAAACCTAACCTCTCTAGGACATTCAGAAGCCAAGTTATAATCCCACAAATGTGTAACTGGACTGCTTCTTTAAAGTGACAACAGTCCCCGTGACCTTTTGGACAAGGTTTGACCACCTATAGGAATGTGCGATCATCTTGAAACGTTCAGATCACTTACAACTCAATAGATTCTACCTTCCTGTAACGTTTCAGCCTGATTGGACCTTGTTTTCACACAAATGAACCCAGAATGATGTGAAATTGTTTTTCGTGCAACATAATTCTGGGTGCCATTTAAACACCATAAGTGCTAATGACTCCATTCCTTTTTGTTGTTGTAGGGGCTGTTGATTGGAGTATACTAAAACAAACCTGATCTCTCTAGGACATTCAGAAGCCAAGTTATAAGCCCACAAAGGTGTAACTGGACTACTTCTTTAAATTGACACAAGATCCGGTGACCTTTGGGACATGGTTTGACCCCCTTAGGAAAGTGCTATCATCATGAAACGTTCAGATCACTTACAACTCAATAGATTATACCTTCCTGTAACATTTCAGCCTGATTGGACCTTGTTTTCACACAAATGAACCCAGAATGATGTGAAATTGTGCTTTGTGCAACATAATTCTGGGTGCCATGTAAAAACCATAAGTGCTAATGACTCCATTCCTTTTTGAGGTTGTAGGGGCTGTTGATTGGAGTACACTAAAACAAACCTGATCTCTCTAGGACATTCAGAAGCCAAGTTATAAGCCCTCAAAGGTGTAACTGGACTACTTCTTTAAAGTGACACCAGGCCCGGTGACCTTTGGGAAATGGTTTTACCCCCTATAGGAATGTGCGATCATCTTGAAACGTTCAGATCACTTACAACTCAATAGATTCTACCTTCTTGTAGCGTTTCAGCCTGATTGGACCTTGTTTTCACACAAATGGACCCAGAATGATGTGAAATTGTGCTTCGTGCAACATAATTCTGGGTGCCATTTAAAAACCATAAGTGCTAATGACTCCATTCCTTTTTGTGGTTGTAGGGGCTGTTGATTGGAGTACACTAAAACAAACCTAACCTCTCTAGGACATTCAGAAGCCAAGTTATAAGCCCTCAAAGGTGTAACTGGACTACTTCTTTAAAGTGACACCAGGCCCGGTGACCTTTGGGACATGGTTTTACCCCCTATAGGAATGTGCGATCATCTTGAAACGTTCAGATCACTTACAACTCAATAGATTCTACCTTCTTGTAGCGTTTCAGCCTGATTGGACCTTGTTTTCACACAAATGGACTCATAATGATGTGAAATTGTGCTTCGTGCAACATAATTCTGGGTGCCATTTACTAACCTTAAGTGCTAATGACTCCATTCCTTTTTGTGGTTGTAGGGGCTGTTGATTGGAGTACACTAAAACAAACCTAACCTCTCTAGGACATTCAGAAGCCAAGTTATAAGCCCACAAATGTGTAACTGGACTACTTCTTTAAAGTGACACCAGGCCCGGTGACCTTTGGGACATGGTTTGACCCCCTTAGGAAAGTGCTATCATCATGAAACATTCAGATCACTTACAACTCAATAGATTCTACCTTCCTGTAACGTTTCAGCCTGATTGGACCTTGTTTTCACACAAATGAACCCAGAATGATGTGAAATTGTGCTTCGTGCAACATAATTCTGGGTGCCATTTAAACACCATAAGTGCTAATGACTCCATTCCTTTTTGTGGTTGTAGGGGCTGTTGATTGGAGTATACTAAAACAAACCTGATCTCTCTAGGACATTCAGAAGCCAAGTTATAAGCCCACAAATGTGTAACTGGACTACTTCTTTAAATTGACACAAGATCCGGTGACCTTTGGGACATGGTTTGACCCCCTTAGGAAAGTGCTATCATCATGAAACGTTCAGATCACTTACAACTCAATAGATTCTACCTTCCTGTAACATTTCAGCCTGATTGGACCTTGTTTTCACACAAATGAACCCAGAATGATGTGAAATTGTGCTTCGTGCAACATAATTCTGGGTGCCATTTAAAAACCATAAGTGCTAATGACTCCATTCCTTTTTGTGGTTGTAGGGGCTGTTGATTGGAGTACACTAAAACAAACCTGATCTCTCTAGGACATTCAGAAGCCAAGTTATAAGCCCTCAAAGGTGTAACTGGACTACTTCTTTAAAGTGACACCAGGCCCGGTGACCTTTGGGAAATGGTTTTACCCCCTATAGGAATGTGCGATCATCTTGAAACGTTCAGATCACTTACAACTCAATAGATTCTACCTTCTTGTAGCGTTTCAGCCTGATTGGACCTTGTTTTCACACAAATGAACCCAGAATGATGTGAAATTGTGCTTCGTGCAACATAATTCTGGGTGCCATTTACAAACCTTAAGTGCTAATGACTCCATTCCTTTTGTGGATGTAGGGGCTGTTGATTGGAGAACACTAAAACAAACCTAACCTCTCTAGGACATTCAGAAGCCAAGTTATAAGCCCACAAAGGTGTAACTGGACTGCTTCTTTAAAGTGACACCAGGCCCGGTGACCTATGGGACATGGTTTGACCCCCTTAGGAAAGTGCTATCATCTTGAAACGTTCAGATCACTTACAACTCAATAGATTCTACCTTCTTGTAGCGTTTCAGCCTGATTGGACCTTGTTTTCACACAAATGAACCCAGAATGATGTGAAATTGTGCTTCGTGCAACATAATTCTGGGTGCCATTTAAAAACCATAAGTGCTAATGACTCCATTCCTTTTTGAGGTTGTAGGGGCTGTTGATTGGAGTACACTAAAACAAACCTGATCTCTCTAGGACATTCAGAAGCCAAGTTATAAGCCCTCAAAGGTGTAACTGGACTACTTCTTTAAAGTGACACCAGGCCCGGTGACCTTTGGGAAATGGTTTTACCCCCTATAGGAATGTGCGATCATCTTGAAACGTTCAGATCACTTACAACTCAATAGATTCTACCTTCTTCTAGCGTTTCAGCCTGAATGGACCTTGTTTTCACACAAATGGACCCAGAATGATGTGAAATTGTGCTTCGTGCAACATAATTCTGGGTGCCATTTACAAACCTTAAGTGCTAATGACTCCATTCCTTTTTGTGGTTGTAGGGGCTGTTGATTGGAGTACACTAAAACAAACCTAACCTCTCTAGGACATTCAGAAGCCAAGTTATAAGCCCACAAAGGTGTAACAGGACTACTTCTTTAAAGTGACACCAGGCCCGGTGACCTTTGGGACATGGTTTGACCCCCTTAGGAAAGTGCTATCATCATGAAACGTTCAGATCACTTACAACTCAATAGATTCTACCTTCCTGTAACATTTCAGCCTGATTGGACCTTGTGTTCACACAAATGAACCCAGAATGATTTGAAATTGTGCTTCGTGCAACATAATTCTGGGTGCTATTTACAAACTATAAGTGCTAATGACTCCATTCCTTTTTGTGGTTGTAGGGGCTGTTGATTGGAGAACACTAAAACAAACCTAAACTCTCTAGGACATTCAGAAGCCAAGTTATAAGCCCACAAATGTGTAATTGGACTACTTCTTTAAATTGACACCAGATCCGGTGACCTTTGGGACATGGTTTGACCCCCTTAGGAAAGTGCTATCATCATGAAACGTTCATATCACTTACAACTCAATAGATTCTACATTCCTGTAACATTTCAGCCTGGTTGGACCTTGTTTTCACACAAATGAACCCAGAATGATGTGAAATTGTGCTTCGTGCAACATAATTCTTGGTGCCATTTAAAAACCATAAGTGCTAATGACTCCATTCCTTTTTGTGGTTGTAGGGGCTGTTGATTGGAGTATACTAAAACAAACCTGATATCTCTAGGACATTCAGAAGCCAAGTTATAAGCCCACAAAGGTGTAACTGGACTACTTCTTTAAATTGACACCAGATCCGGTGACCTTTGGGAAATGGTTTTACCCCCTATAGGAATGTGCGATCATCTTGAAACGTTCAGATCACTTACAACTCAATAGATTCTACCTTCTTGTAGCGTTTCAGCCTGATTGGACCTTGTTTTCACACAAATGGACCCAGAATGATGTGAAATTGTGCTTCGTGCAACATAATTCTGGGTGCCATTTACAAACCTTAAGTGCTAATGACTCCATTCCTTTTTGTGGTTGTAGGGGCTGTTGATTGGAGAACACTAAAACAAACCTAACCTCTCTAGGACATTCAGAAGCCAAGTTATAAGCCCACAAAGGTGTAACTGGACTGCTTCTTTAAAGTGACACCAGGCCCGGTGACCTTTGGGACATGGTTTGACCCCCTTAGGAAAGTGCTATCATCTTGAAACGTTCAGATCACTTACAACTCAATAGATTCTACCTTCTTGTAGCGTTTCAGCCTGATTGGAGCTTGTTTTCACACAAATGAACCCAGAATGATGTGAAATTGTGCTTCGTGCAACATAATTCTGGGTGCCATTTAAAAACCATAAGTGCTAATGACTCCATTCCTTTTTGAGGTTGTAGGGGCTGTTGATTGGAGTACACTAAAACAAACCTGATCTCTCTAGGACATTCAGAAGCCAAGTTATAAGCCCTCAAAGGTGTAACTGGACTACTTCTTTAAAGTGACACCAGGCCCGGTGACCTTTGGGAAATGGTTTTACCCCCTGTAGGAATGTGCGATCATCTTGAAACGTTCAGATCACTTACAACTCAATAGATTCTACCTTCTTGTAGCGTTTCAGCCTGATTGGACCTTGTTTTCACACAAATGGACCCAGAGTGATGTGAAATTGTGCTTCGTGCAACATAATTCTGGGTGCCATTTACAAACCTTAAGTGCTAATGACTCCATTCCTTTTTGTGGTTGTAGGGGCTGTTGATTGGAGTACACTAAAACAAACCTAACCTCTCTAGGACATTCAGAAGCCAAGTTATAAGCCCACAAAGGTGTAACAGGACTACTTCTTTAAAGTGACACCAGGCCCGGTGACCTTTGGGACATGGTTTGACCCCCTTAGGAAAGTGCTATCATCATGAAACGTTCAGATCACTTACAACTCAAAAGATTCTACCGTCCTGTAACATTTCAGCCTGATTGGACCTTGTTTTCACACAAATGAACCCAGAATGATGTGAAATTGTGCTTCGTGCAACATAATTCTGGGTGCCATTTAAAAACCATAAGTGCTAATGACTCCATTCCTTTTTGTGGTTGTAGGGGCTGTTGATTGGAGAACACTAAAACAAACCTAACCTCTCTAGGACATTCAGAAGCCAAGTTATAAGCCCACAAAGGTGTAACTGGACTGCTTCTTTAAAGTGACACCAGGCCCGGTGACCTTTGGGACATGGTTTGACCCCCTTAGGAAAGTGCTATCATCATGAAACGTTCAGATCACTTACAACTCAATAGATTCTACCTTCTTGTAGCGTTTCAGCCTGATTGGACCTTGTTTTCACACAAATGAACCCAGAATGATGTGAAATTGTGCTTCGTGCAACATAATTCTGGGTGCCATTTACAAACCATAAGTGCTAATGACTCCATTCCTTTTTGTGGTTGTAGGGGCTGTTGATTGGAGCACATTAAAATAAAACCTGATCTCTCTAGGACATTCAGAAGCCAAGTTATATTCCCACAAATGTGTAACTGGACTACTTCTTCAAATTGACACCAGATCCGGTGACCTTTGGGACATGGTTTGACCCCCTTAGGAAAGTGCTATCATCATGAAACGTTCATATCACTTACAACTCAATAGATTCTACCTTCCTGTAACATTTCAGCCTGGTTGGACCTTGTTTTCACACAAATGAACCCAGAATGATGTGAAATTGTGCTTCGTGCAACATAATTCTGGGTGCCATTTAAAAACCATAAGTGCTAATGACTCCATTCCTTTTTGTGGTTGTAGGGGCTGTTGATTGGAGTATACTAAAACAAACCTGATCTCTCTAGGACATTCAGAAGCCAAGTTATAAGCCCACAAAGGTGTAACTGGACTACTTCTTTAAATTGACACAAGATCCGGTGACCTTTGGGACATGGTTTGACCCCCTTAGGAAAGTGCTATCATCATGAAACGTTCAGATCACTTACAACTCAATAGATTCTACCTTCCTGTAACATTTCAGCCTGATTGGACCTTGTTTTCACACAAATGAACCCAGAATGATGTGAAATTGTGCTTCGTGCAACATAATTCTGGGTGCCATTTAAAAACCATAAGTGCTAATGACTCCATTTCTTTTTGAGGTTGTAGGGGCTGTTGATTGGAGTACACTAAAACAAACCTGATCTCTCTAGGACATTCAGAAGCCAAGTTATAAGCCCTCAAAGGTGTAACTGGACTACTTCTTTAAAGTGACACCAGGCCCGGTGACCTTTGGGAAATGGTTTTACCCCCTATAGGAATGTTCGATCATCTTGAAACGTTCAGATCACTTACAACTCAATAGATTCTACCTTCTTGTAGCGTTTCAGCCTGATTGGACCTTGTTTTCACACAAATGAACCCAGAATGATGTGAAATTGTGCTTCGTGCAACATAATTCTGGGTGCCATTTACAAACCTTAAGTGCTAATGACTCCATTCCTTTTTGTGGTTGTAGGGGCTGTTGATTGGAGAACACTAAAACAAACCTAACCTCTCTAGGACATTCAGAAGCCAAGTTATAAGCCCACAAAGGTGTAACTGGACTGCTTCTTTAAAGTGACACCAGGCCCGGTGACCTTTGGGACATGGTTTGACCCCCTTAGGAAAGTGCGATCATCTTGAAACGTTCAGATCACTTACAACTCAATAGATTCTACCTTCTTGTAGCGTTTCAGCCTGATTGGACCTTGTTTTCACACAAATGAACCCAGAATGATGTGAAATTGTGCTTCGTGCAACATAATTCTGGGTGCCATTTACAAACCATAAGTGCTAATGACTCCATTCCTTTTTGTGGTTGTAGGGGTTGTTGATTGGAGTACATTAAAATAAAACCTGATCTCTCTAGGACATTCAGAAGCCAAGTTATAAGCCCACAAATGTGTAACTGGACTACTTCTTTAAATTGACACCAGATCCGGTGACCTTTGGGACATGGTTTGACCCCCTTAGGAAAGTGCTATCATCATGAAACGTTCATATGACTTACAACTCAATAGATTCTACATTCCTGTAACATTTCAGCCTGGTTGGACCTTGTTTTCACACAAATGAACCCAGAATGATGTGAAATTGTGCTTCGTGCAACATAATTCTGGGTGCCATTTAAAAACCATAAGTGCTAATGACTCCATTCCTTTTTGTGGTTGTAGGGGCTGTTGATTGGAGTATACTAAAACAAACCTGATCTCTCTAGGACATTCAGAAGCCAAGTTATAAGCCCACAAAGGTGTAACTGGACTACTTCTTTAAATTGACACCAGATCCGGTGACCTTTGGGACATGGTTTTACCCCCTTAGGAAAGTGCTATCATCTTGAAACGTTCAGATCACTTACAACTCAATAGATTCTACCTTCTTGTAGCGTTTCAGCCTGATTGGACCTTGTTTTCACACAAATGAACCCAGAATGATGTGAAATTGTGCTTAGTGCAACATAATTCTGGGTGCCATTTAAAAAACATAAGTGCTAATGACTCCATTCCTTTTTGAGGTTGTAGGGACTGTTGATTGGCGTACACTAAAACAAACCTGATCTCTCTAGGACATTCAGAAGCCAAGTTATAAGCCCTCAAATGTGTAACTGGACTACTTCTTTAAAGTGACACCAGGCCCGGTGACCTTTGGGAAATGGTTTTACCCCCTATAGGAATGTGCGATCATCTTGAAACGTTCAGATCACTTACAACTCAATAGATTCTACTTTCTTGTAGCGTTTCAGCCTGATTGGACCTTGTTTTCACACAAATGGACCCAGAATGATGTGAAATTGTGCTTCGTGCAACATAATTCTGGGTGCCATTTACAAACCTTAAGTGCTAATGACTCCATTTCTTTTTGTGGTTGTAGGGGCTGTTGATTGGAGTACACTAAAACAAACCTAACCTCTCTAGGACATTCAGAAGCCAAGTTATAAGCCCACAAAGGTGTAACAGGACTACTTCTTTAAAGTGACACCAGGCCCGGTGACCTTTGGGACATGGTTTGACCCCCTTAGGAAAGTGCTATCATCATGAAACGTTCAGATCACTTACAACTCATTAGATTCTACCTTCCTGTAACGTTTCAGCCTGATTGGACCTTGTTTTCACACAAATGAACCCAGAATGATGTGAAATTGTGCTTCGTGCAACATAATTCTGGGTGCCATTTACAAACCATAAGTGCTAATGACTCCATTCCTTTTTGTGGTTGTAGGGGCTGTTGATTGGAGAACACTAAAACAAACCTAACCTCTCTAGGACATTCAGAAGCCAAGTTATAAGCCCACAAAGGTGTAACTGGACTGCTTCTTTAAAGTGACACCAGGCCCGGTGACCTTTGGGACATGGTTTGACCCCCTTAGGAAAGTGCTATCATCATGAAACGTTCAGATCACTTACAACTCAATAGATTCTACCTTCTTGTAGCGTTTCAGCTTGATTGGACCTTGTTTTCACACAAATGAACCCAGAATGATGTGAAATTGTGCTTCGTGCAACATAATTCTGGGTGCCATTTACAAACCATAAGTGCTATTGACTCCATTCCTTTTTGTGGTTGTAGGGGCTGTTGATTGGAGCACATTAAAATAAAACCTGATCTCTCTAGGACATTCAGAAGCCAAGTTATATTCCCACAAATGTGTAACTGGACTACTTCTTTAAATTGACACCAGATCCGGTGACCTTTGGGACATGGTTTGACCCCCTTAGGAAAGTGCTATCATCATGAAACGTTCATATCACTTACAACTCAATAGATTCTACCTTCCTGTAACATTTCAGCCTGGTTGGACCTTGTTTTCACACAAATGAACCCAGAATGATGTGAAATTGTGCTTCGTGCAACATAATTCTGGGTGCCATTTAAAAACCATAAGTGCTAATGACTCCATTCCTTTTTGTGGTTGTAGGGGCTGTTGATTGGAGTATACTAAAACAAACCTGATCTCTCTAGGACATTCAGAAGCCAAGTTATAAGCCCACAAAGGTGTAACTGGACTACTTCTTTAAATTGACACCAGATCCGGTGACCTTTGGGACATGGTTTGACCCCCTTAGGAAAGTGCTATCATCATGAAACGTTCAGATCACTTACAACTCAATAGATTCTACCTTGTTGTAGCGTTTCAGCCTGATTGGACCTTGTTTTCACACAAATGAACCCAGAATGATGTGAAATTGTGCTTCGTGCAACATAATTCTGGGTGCCATTTACAAACCATAAGTGCTAATGACTCCATTCCTTTTTGTGGTTGTAGGGGCTGTTGATTGGAGAACACTAAAACAAACCTAACCTCTCTAGGACATTCAGAATTCAAGTTATAAGCCCACAAAGGTGTAACTGGACTGCTTCTTTAAAGTGACACCAGGCCCGGTGACCTTTGGGACATGGTTTGACCCCCTATAGGAATGTGCGATCATCTTGAAACGTTCAGATCACTTACAACTCCATAGATTCTACCTTCCTGTAACATTTCAGCCTGATTGGACCTTGTTTTCACTCAAATGAAACCAGAATGATGTGAAATTGTGCTTCGTACAACATTAATTCTGGGTGCCATTTAAAAACCATAAGTGCTAATGACTCCATTCCTTTTTGAGGTTGTAGGGGCTGTTGATTTGAGTACACTAAAACAAACCTGATCTCTCTAGGACATTCAGAAGCCAAGTTATAAGCCCTCAAAGGTGTAACTGGACTACTTCTTTAAAGTGACACCAGGCCCGGTGACCTTTGGGACATGGTTTGACCCCCTATAGGAATGTGCGATCATTATGAAACGTTCAGATCACTTACAACTCAATAGATTCTACCTTCTTGTAACGTTTCAGCCTGATTGGACCTTGTTTTCACACAAATGGACCCAGAATGATGTGAAATTGTGCTTCGTGCAACATAATTCTGGGTGCCATTTACAAACCATAAGTGCTAATGACTCCATTCCTTTTTGGGTTGTAGGGGCTGTTGATTGGAGAATACTAAAACAAACCTGATCTCTCTAGGACATTCAGAAGCCAAGTTATAAGCCCACAAAGGTGTAACTGAACTACTTCTTTAAATTTACACCAGATCCGGTGACCTTTGGGACATGGTTTGACCCCCTTAGGAAAGTGCTATCATCATGAAACGTTCAGATCACTTACAACTCAATAGATTCTACCTTCCTGTAACATTTCAGCCTGATTGGACCTTGTTTTCACACAAATGAACCCAGAATGATGTGAAATTGTTCTTCGTGCAACATAATTCTGGGTGCCATTTAAAAACCATAAGTGCTAATGACTCCATTCCTTTTTGAGGTTGTAGGGGCTGTTGATTGCAGTACACTAAAACAAACCTGATCTCTCTAGGACATTCAGAAGCCAAGTTATAAGCCCTCAAAGGTGTAAATGGACTACTTCTTTAAAGTGACACCCGGTCCTGTGACCTTTGGGACATGGTTTGACCCCCTATAGGAATGTGCGATCATCATGAAACGTTCCGATCACTTACAACTCAATAGATTCTACCTTCTTGTAACGTTTCAGCCTGATTGGACCTTGTTTTCACACAAATGAACCCAGAATGATGTGAAATTGTGCTTCGTACAACATTAATTCTGGGTGCCATTTAAAAACCATAAGTGCTAATGACTCCATTCCTTTTTGAGGTTGTAGGGGCTGTTGATTGGAGTACACTAAAACAAACCTGATCTCTCTAGGATATTCAGAAGCCAAGTTATAAGCCCTCAAAGGTGAAACTGGACTACTTTAAAGTGACACCAGGCCCGGTGACCTTTGGGACATGGTTTGACCCCCTATAGGAATGTGCGATCATTATGAAACGTTCAGATCACTTACAACTCAATAGATTCTACCTTCTTGTAACGTTTCAGCCTGATTGGACCTTGTTTTCACACAAATGGACCCAGAATGATGTGAAATTGTGCTTCGTGCAACATAATTCTGGGTGCCATTTACAAACCATAAGTGCTAATGACTCCATTCCTTTTTGGGTTGTAGGGGCTGTTGATTGGAGAATACTAAAACAAACCTGATCTCTCTAGGACATTCAGAAGCCAAGTTATAAGCCCACAAAGGTGTAACTGAACTACTTCTTTAAATTTACACCAGATCCGGTGACCTTTGGGACATGGTTTGACCCCCTATAGGAATGTGCGATCATCATGAAACGTTCAGATCAATTATAACTCAATTGAGTCTACCATCCTGTAACGTTTCAGCCTGATTGGACCTTGTTTTCACACAAATGAACCCAGAATGATGTGAAATTGTACTTTGTGCAACATAATTCTGGGTGCCATTTACAAACCATAAGTGCTAATGACTCCATTCCTTTGTGGTTGTAGGGGCTGTTGATTGGAGTACACTAAAACAAACCTAACCTCTCTAGGACATTCAGAAGCCAAGTTATAAGCCCACAAAGGTGTAACTGGACTACTTCTTTAAATTGACACCAGATCCGGTGACCTTTGGGACATGGTTTGACCCCCTTAGAAAAGTGCTATCATCATGAAACGTTCAGATCACTTACAACTCAATAGATTCTACCTTCCTGTAACGTTTCAGCCTGATTGGACCTTGTTTTCACACAAATGAACCCAGAATGATGTGAAATTGTGCTTCGTGCAACATAATTCTGGGTGCCATTTACAAACCATAAGTGCTAATGACTCCATTCCTTTTTGTGGTTGTAGGGGCTGTTGATTGGAGAACACTAAAACAAACCTAACCTCTCTAGGACATTCAGAAGCCAAGTTATAATCCCACAAAGGTGTAACTGGACTACTTCTTTAAATTGACACCAGATCCGGTGACCTTTGGGACATTATTTGACCACCTTAGGAAAGTGCTATCATCATGAAACGTTCAGATCACTTACAACTCAATAGATTCTACCTTCCTGTAACGTTTCAGCCTGATTGGACCTTGTTTTCACACAAATGAACCCAGAATGATGTGAAATTGTGCTTAGTGCAACATAATTCTGGGTGCCATTTACAAACCATAAGTGCTAATGACTCCATTCCTTTTTGTGGTTGTAGGGGCTGTTGATTGGAGAACACTAAAACAAACCTAACCTCTCTGGGACATTCAGAAGCCAAGTTATAAGCCCACAAAGGTGTAACTGGACTGCTTCTTTAAAGTGACACCAGGCCCGGTGACCTTTGGGACATGGTTTGACCCCCTAGAGGAATGTGCGATCATCTTGAAACGTTCAGATCACTTACAACTCCATAGATTCTACCTTCCTGTAACATTTCAGCCTGATTGGACCTTGTTTTCACACAAATGAACCCAGAATGATGTGAAATTGTGCTTTGTACAATATTAATTCTGGGTGCCATTTAAAAACCATAAGTGCTAATGACTCCATTCATTTTTGAGGTTGTAGGGGCTGTTGATTGGAGTACACTAAAACAAACCTGATCTCTCTAGGACATTCAGAAGCCAAGTTATAAGCCCTCAAAGGTGTAACTGGACTACTTCTTTAAAGTGACACCAGGCCCGGTGACCTTTGGGACATGGTTTGACCCCCTATAGGAATGTGCGATCATCTTGAAACGTTCAGATCACTTACAACTCCATAGATTCTACCTTCCTGTAACATTTCAGCCTGATTGGACCTTGTTTTCACACAAATGAAACCAGAATGATGTGAAATTGTGCTTCGTACAACATTAATTCTGGGTGCCATTTAAAAACCATAAGTGCTAATGACTCCATTCCTTTTTGAGGTTGTAGGGGCTGTTGATTGCAGTACACTAAAACAAACCTGATCTCTCTAGGACATTCAGAAGCCAAGTTATAAGCCCTCAAATGTGTAAATGGACTACTTCTTTAAAGTGACACCCGGTCCTGTGACCTTTGGGACATGGTTTGACCCCCTATAGGAATGTGCGATCATCATGAAACGTTCCGATCACTTACAACTCAATAGATTCTACCTTCTTGTAACGTTTCAGCCTGATTGGACCTTGTTTTCACACAAATGAACCCAGAATGATGTGAAATTGTGCTTCGTACAACATTAATTCTGGGTGCCATTTAAAAACCATAAGTGCTAATGACTCCATTCCTTTTTGAGGTTGTAGGGGCTGTTGATTGGAGTACACTAAAACAAACCTGATCTCTCTAGGATATTCAGAAGCCAAGTTATAAGCCCTCAAAGGTGTAACTGGACTACTTTAAAGTGACACCAGGCCCGGTGACCTTTGGGACATGGTTTGACCCCCTATAGGAATGTGCGATCATTATGAAACGTTCAGATCACTTACAACTCAATAGATTCTACCTTCTTGTAACGTTTCAGCCTGATTGGACCTTGTTTTCACACAAATGGACCCAGAATGATGTGAAATTGTGCTTCGTGCAACATAATTCTGGGTGCCATTTACAAACCATAAGTGCTAATGACTCCATTCCTTTTTGGGTTGTAGGGGCTGTTGATTGGAGAATACTAAAACAAACCTGATCTCTCTAGGACATTCAGAAGCCAAGTTATAAGCCCACAAAGGTGTAACTGAACTACTTCTTTAAATTTACACCAGATCCGGTGACCTTTGGGACATGGTTTGACCCCCTATAGGAATGTGCGATCATCATGAAACGTTCAGATCACTTATAACTCAATTGAGTCTACCATCCTGTAACGTTTCAGCCTGATTGGACCTTGTTTTCACACAAATGAACCCAGAATGATGTGAAATTGTACTTTGTGCAACATAATTCTGGGTGCCATTTACAAACCATAAGTGCTAATGACTCCATTCCTTTGTGGTTGTAGGGGCTGTTGATTGGAGTACACTAAAACAAACCTAACCTCTCTAGGACATTCAGAAGCCAAGTTATAAGCCCACAAAGGTGTAACTGGACTACTTCTTTAAATTGACACCAGATCCGGTGACCTTTGGGACATGGTTTGACCCCCTTAGAAAAGTGCTATCATCATGAAACGTTCAGATCACTTACAACTCAATAGATTCTACCTTCCTGTAACGTTTCAGCCTGATTGGACCTTGTTTTCACACAAATGAACCCAGAATGATGTGAAATTGTGCTTCGTGCAACATAATTCTGGGTGCCATTTACAAACCATAAGTGCTAATGACTCCATTCCTTTTTGTGGTTGTAGGGGCTGTTGATTGGAGAACACTAAAACAAACCTAACCTCTCTAGGACATTCAGAAGCCAAGTTATAAGCCCACAAAGGTGTAACTGGACTACTTCTTTAAATTGACACCAGATCCGGTGACCTTTGGGACATGGTTTGACCCCCTTAGGAAAGTGCTATCATCATGAAACGTTCAGATCACTTACAACTCAATAGATTCTACCTTGTTGTAGCGTTTCAGCCTGATTGGACCTTGTTTTCACACAAATGGACCCAGAATGATGTGAAATTGTGCTTCGTGCAACATAATTCTGGGTGCCATTTACAAACCTTAAGTGCTAATGACTCCATTCCTTTTTGTGGTTGTAGGGGCTGTTGATTGGAGTAACCTAAAACAAACCTAACCTCTCTAGGACATTCAGAAGCCAAGTTATAATCCCACAAATGTGCAACTGGACTGCTTTTTTAAAGTGACACCAGTCCCGGTGACCTTTGGGACATGGTTTGACCACCTATAGGAATGTGCGATCATCTTGAAACGTTCATATCACTTACAACTCAATAGATTCTACCTCCCTGTAACGTTTCAGCCTGATTGGACCTTGTTTTCACACAAATGAACCCAGAATGATGTGAAATTGTGCTTCGTGCAACATAATTCCGGGTGCCATTTTAAAACCATAAGTGCTAATGACCCCATTCCTTTTTGTGGTTGTAAGTGCTGTTGATTGGAGTATACTAAAACAAACCTGATCTCTCTAGGACATTCAGAAGCCAAGTTATAAGCCCACAAAGGTGTAACTGGACTACTTCTTTAAATTGACACCAGATCCGGTGGGACATTATTTGACCACCTTAGGAAAGTGCTATCATCATGAAACGTTCAGATCACTTACAACTCAATAGATTCTACCTTCCTGTAACGTTTCAGCCTGATTGGACCTTGTTTTCACACAAATGAACCCAGAATGATGTGAAATTGTGCTTAGTGCAACATAATTCTGGGTGCCATTTACAAACCATAAGTGCTAATGACTCCATTCCTTTTTGTGGTTGTAGGGGCTGTTGATTGGAGAACACTAAAACAAACCTAACCTCTCTGGGACATTCAGAAGCCAAGTTATAAGCCCACAAAGGTGTAACTGGACTGCTTCTTTAAAGTGACACCAGGCCCGGTGACCTTTGGGACATGGTTTGACCCCCTAGAGGAATGTGCGATCATCTTGAAACGTTCAGATCACTTACAACTCCATAGATTCTACCTTCCTGTAACATTTCAGCCTGATTGGACCTTGTTTTCACACAAATGAACCCAGAATGATGTGAAATTGTGCTTTGTACAATATTAATTCTGGGTGCCATTTAAAAACCATAAGTGCTAATGACTCCATTCCTTTTTGAGGTTGTAGGGGCTGTTGATTGGAGTACACTAAAACAAACCTGATCTCTCTAGGACATTCAGAAGCCAAGTTATAAGCCCTCAAAGGTGTAACTGGACTACTTCTTTAAAGTGACACCAGGCCCGGTGACCTTTGGGACATGGTTTGACCCCCTATAGGAATGTGCGATCATCTTGAAACGTTCAGATCACTTACAACTCCATAGATTCTACCTTCCTGTAACATTTCAGCCTGATTGGACCTTGTTTTCACACAAATGAAACCAGAATGATGTGAAATTGTGCTTCGTACAACATTAATTCTGGGTGCCATTTAAAAACCATAAGTGCTAATGACTCCATTCCTTTTTGAGGTTGTAGGGGCTGTTGATTGGAGTACACTAAAACAAACCTGATCTCTCTAGGACATTCAGAAGCCAAGTTATAAGCCCTCAAAGGTGTAACTGGACTACTTCTTTAAAGTGACACCAGGCCCGGTGACCTTTGGGACATGGTTTGACCCCCTATAGGAATGTGCGATCATTATGAAACGTTCAGATCACTTACAACTCAATAGATTCTACCTTCTTGTAACGTTTCAGCCTGATTGGACCTTGTTTTCACACAAATGGACCCAGAATGATGTGAAATTGTGCTTCGTGCAACATAATTCTGGGTGCCATTTACAAACCATAAGTGCTAATGACTCCATTCCTTTTTGGGTTGTAGGGGCTGTTGATTGGAGAATACTAAAACAAACCTGATCTCTCTAGGACATTCAGAAGCCAAGTTATAAGCCCTCAAAGGTGTAAATGGACTACTTCTTTAAAGTGACACCAGGCCCGGTGACCTTTGGGACATGGTTTGACCCCCGATAGGAATGTCCGATCATCATGAAACGTTCAGATCACTTACAACTCAATATATTCTACCTTCTTGTAATTTTTCAGCCTGATTGGACCTTGTTTTCACACAAATGAACCCAGAATGATGTGAAATTGTGCTTAGTGCAGCATAATTCTGGGTGCCATTTACAAACCATAAGTGCTAATGACTCCATTCCTTTTTGAGGTTGTAGGGGCTGTTGATTGGAGAACACTAAAACAAACCTAACCTCTCTAGGACATTCAGAAGCCAAGTTATAAGCCCACAAATGTGTAACTGGACTACTTCTTTAAATTGACACCAGATCCGGTGACCTTTGGGACATGGTTTGACCCCCTTAGGAAAGTGCTATCATCATGAAACGTTCAGATCACTTACAACTCAATAGATTCTACCTTCCTGTAACGTTTCAGCCTGATTGGACCTTGTTTTCACACAAATAAACCCAGAATGTTGTGAAATTGTGCTTAGTGCAGCATAATTATGGGTGCCATTTAAAAACCATAAGTGCTAATGACTCCATTCCTTTTTGAGGTTGTAGGGGATGTTGATTGGAGTACACTAAAACAAACCTGATCTCTCTAGGATATTCAGAAGCCAAGTTATAAGCCCTCAAAGGTGTAAATGGACTACTTCTTTAAAGTGACACCAGGCCCGGTGACCTTTGGGACATGGTTTGACCCCCGATAGGAATGTGCGATCATCATGAAACGTTCAGATCATTTACAACTCAATAGATTCTACCTTCTTGTAACGTTTCAGCCTGATTGGACCTTGTTTTCACACAAATGAACCCAGAATGATGTGAAATTGTGCTTAGTGCAGCATAATTCTGGGTGCCATTTACAAACCATAAGTGCTAATGACTCCATTCCTTTTTGAGGTTGTAGGGGCTGTTGATTGGAGTACATTAAAACAAACCTGATCTATCTAGGACATTCAGAAGCCAAGTTATAAGCCCACAAATGTGTAACTGGACTACTTCTTTAAATTGACACCAGATCTGGTGACCTTTGGGACATGGTTTGACCCCCTTAGGAAAGTGCTATAATCATGAAACGTTCAGATCACTTACAACTCAATAGATTCTACCTTCCTGTAAAGTTTCAGCCTGATTGGACCTTGTTTTCACACAAATGAACCCATAATAATTGTGAAATTGTGCTTCGTGCAACATAATTCTGGGTGCCATTTACAAACCATAAGTGCTAATGACTCCATTCCTTTTTGTGGTTGTAGGGGCTGTTGATTGGAGTACAATAAAACAAACCTAACCTCTCTAGGACATTCAGAAGCCAAGTTATAAGCCCACAAAGGTGTAACTGGACTACTTCTTTAAAGTGACACCAGGCCCGGTGACCTTTGGGACATTGTATTACCCCCTATAGGAATGTGCGATCATCTTGAAACGTTCAGATCACTTACAACTCAATAGATTCTACCTTCTTGTAGCGTTTCAGCCTGATTGGACCTTGTTTTCACACAAATGGACCCAGAATGATGTGAAATTGTGCTTCGTGCAACATAATTCTGGGTGCCATTTACAAACCATAAGTGCTAATGACTCCATTCCTTGTTGTGGTAGTAGGGGCTGTTGGTTGGAGTACATTAAAACAAACCTGATCTCTCTAGGACATTCAGAAGCCAAGTTATAATCCCACAAATGTGTAACTGGACTACTTCTTTAAATTGACACCAGATCCGGTGACCTTTGGGACATGGTTTGACCCCCTTAGGAAAGTGCTATCATCATGAAACGTTCAGATCACTTACAACTCAATAGATTCTACCTTCCTGTAACGTTTCAGCCTGATTGGACCTTGTTTTCACACAAATGGACCCAGAATGATGTGAAATTGTGCTTCGTGCAACATAATTCTGGGTGCCATTTAAAAACCATAAGTGCTAATGACTCCATTCCTTTTGGTGGCAGTAGGGGCTGTTGGTTGGAGTACATTAAAACAAACCTGATCTCTCTAGGACATTCAGAAGCCAAGTTATAATCCCACAAATGTGTATCTGGACTACTTCTTTAAATTGACACCAGATCCGGTGACCTTTGGGACATGGTTTGACCCCCTTAGGAAAGTGCTATCATCATGAAACGTTCAGATCACTTACAAATCAATAGATTCTACCTTCCTGTAACGTTTCAGCCTGATTGGACCTTGTTTTCACACAAATGGACCCAGAATGATGTGAAATTGTGCTTCGTGCAACATAATTCTGGGTGCCATTTTAGAACCATAAGTGCTAATGACTCCATTCCTTTTTGTGGTTGTAGGGGCTGTTGATTGGAGTACACTAAAACAAACCTGATCTCTCTAGGACATTCAGAAGCCAAGTTATAAGCCCACAAATGTGTAACTGGACTACTTCTTTAAATTGACACCAGATCCGGTGACCTTTGGGACATGGTTTGACCCCCTTAGGAAAGTGCTATCATCATGAAACGTTCAGATCACTTACAACTCAATAGATTCTACCTTCCTGTAACGTTTCAGCCTGATTGGACCTTGTTTTCACACAAATGAACCCAGAATGATGTGAAATTGTGCTTCGTGCAACATAATTCTGGGTGCCATTTAAAAACCATAAGTGCTAATGACTCCATTCCTTTTTGTGGTTGTAGGGGCTGTTGATTGGAGTACACTAAAACAAACCTGATCTCTCTAGGACATTCAGAAGCCAAGTTATAAGCCCTCAAAGGTGTAAATGGACTACTTCTTTAAAGTGACACCAGGCCCGGTGACCTTTGGGACATGGTTTGACCCCCGATAGGAATGTCCGATCATCATGAAATGTTCAGATCACTTACAACTCAATAGATTCTACCTTCTTGTAACGTTTCAGCCTGATTGGACCTTGTTTTCACACAAATGAACCCAGAATGATGTGAAATTGTGCTTAGTGCAGCATAATTCTGGGTGCCATTTACAAACCATAAGTGCTAATGACTCCATTCCTTTTTGAGGTTGTAGGGGCTGTTGATTGGAGTACACTAAAACAAACCTTATCTCTCTAGGACATTCAGAAGCCAAGTTATAAGCCCACAAATGTGTAACTGGACTACTTCTTTAAATTGACACCAGATCTGGTGACCTTTGGGACATGGTTTGACCCCCTTAGGAAAGTGCTATCATCATGAAACGTTCAGATCACTTAAAACTCAATAGATTCTACCTTCCTGTAACGTTTCAGCCTGATTGGACCTTGTTTTCACACAAATGAACCCAGAATGATGTGAAATTGTGCTTCGTGCAACATAATTCTGGGTGCCATTTACAAACCATAAGTGCTAATGACTCCATTCCTTTTTGTGGTTGTAGGGGCTGTTGATTGGAGTACAATAAAACAAGCCTAACCTCTCTAGGACATTCAGAAGCCAAGTTATAAGCCCACAAAGGTGTAACTGGACTACTTCTTTAAAGTGACACCAGGCCCGGTGACCTTTGGGACATTGTTTTACCCCCTATAGGAATGTGCGATCATCTTGAAACGTTCAGATCACTTACAACTCAATAGATTCTACCTTCTTGTAGCGTTTCAGCCTGATTGGACCTTGTTTTCACACAAATGGACCCAGAATGATGTGAAATTGTGCTTCGTGCAACATAATTCTGGGTGCCATTTACAAACCATAAGTGCTAATGACTCCATTCCTTGTTGTGGTAGTAGGGGCTGTTGGTTGGAGTACATTAAAACAAACCTGATCTCTCTAGGACATTCAGAAGCCAAGTTATAATCCCACAAATGTGTAACTGGACTACTTCTTTAAATTGACACCAGATCCGGTGACCTTTGGGACATGGTTTGACCCCCTTAGGAAAGTGCTATCATAATGAAACGTTCAGATCACTTACAACTCAATAGATTCTACCTTCCTGTAACGTTTCAGCCTGATTGGACCTTGTTTTCACACAAATGGACCCAGAATGATGTGAAATTGTGCTTCGTGCAACATAATTCTGGGTGCCATTTAAAAACCATAAGTGCTAATGTCTCCATTACTTTTTGAGGTTGTAGGGGCTGTTGATTGGAGTACACTAAAACAAACCTGATCTCTCTAGGACATGCAGAAGCCAAGTTATAAGCCCACAAATGTGTAACTGGACTACTTCTTTAAATTGACACCAGATCCGGTGACCTTTGGGACATGGTTTGACCCCCTTAGGAAAGTGCTATCATCATGAAACGTTCAGATCACTTACAACTCAATAGATTCTACCTTCTTGTAGCGTTTCAGCCTGATTGGACCTTGTTTTCACACAAATGGACCCAGAATGATGTGAAATTGTGCTTCGTGCAACATAATTCTGGGTGCCATTTTAGAACCATAAGTGCTAATGACTCCATTCCTTTTTGTGGTTGTAGGGGCTGTTGATTGGAGTACACTAAAACAAACCTGATCTCTCTAGGACATGCAGAAGCCAAGTTATAAGCCCACAAATGTGTAACTGGACTACTTCTTTAAATTGACACCAGATCCGGTGACCTTTGGGACATGGTTTGACCCCCTTAGGAAAGTGCTATCATCATGAAACGTTCAGATCACTTACAACTCAATAGATTCTACATTCCTGTAACATTTCAGCCTGATTGGACCTTGTTTTCACACAAATGGACCCAGAATGATGTGAAATTGTGCTTCGTGCAACATAATTCTGGGTGCCATTTAAAAACCATAAGTGCTAATGACTCCATTCCTTGTTGTGGTAGTAGGGGCTGTTGGTTGGAGTACATTAAAACAAACCTGATCTCTCTAGGACATTCAGAAGCCAAGTTATAATCCCACAAATGTGTATCTGGACTACTTCTTTAAATTGACACCAGATCCGGTGACCTTTGGGACATGGTTTGACCCCCTTAGGAAAGTGTTATCATCATGAAACGTTCAGATCACTTACAACTCAATAGATTCTACCTTCCTGTAACGTTTCAGCCTGATTGGACCTTGTTTTCACACAAATGAACCCAGAATGATGTGAAATTGTGCTTCGTGCAACATAATTCTGGGTGCCATTTAAAAACCATAAGTGCTAATGACTCCATTCCTTTTTGTGGTTGTAGGGGCTGTTGATTGGAGTACACTAAAACAAACCTGATCTCTCTAGGACATTCAGAAGCCAAGTTATAAGCCCTCAAAGGTGTAAATGGACTACTTCTTTAAAGTGACACCAGGCCCGGTGACCTTTGGGACATGGTTTGACCCCCGATAGGAATGTGCGATCATCATGAAACGTTCAGATCACTTACAACTCAATAGATTCTACCTTCTTGTAACGTTTCAGCCTGATTGGACCTTGTTTTCACACAAATGAACCCAGAATGATGTGAAATTGTGCTTAGTGCAGCATAATTCTGGGTGCCATTTACAAACCATAAGTGCTAATGACTCCATTCCTTTTTGAGGTTGTAGGGGCTGTTGATTGGAGTACACTAAAACAAACCTGATCTCTCTAGGACATTCAGAAGCCAAGTTATAAGCCCACAAATGTGTAACTGGACTACTTCTTTAAATTGACACCAGATCTGGTGACCTTTGGGACATGGTTTGACCCCCTTAGGAAAGTGCTATCATCATGAAACGTTCAGATCACTTACAACTCAATAGATTCTACCTTCCTGTAACGTTTCAGCCTGATTGGACCTTGTTTTCACACAAATGAACCCAGAATGATGTGAAATTGTGCTTCGTGCAACATAATTCTGGGTGCCATTTACAAACCATAAGTGCTAATGACTCCATTCCTTTTTGTGGTTGTAGGGGCTGTTGATTGGAGTACAATAAAACAAACCTAACCTCTCTAGGACATTCAGAAGCCAAGTTATAAGCCCACAAAGGTGTAACTGGACTACTTCTTTAAAGTGACACCAGGCCCGGTGACCTTTGGGACATTGTTTTACCCCCTATAGGAATGTGCGATCATCTTGAAACGTTCAGATCACTTACAACTCAATAGATTCTACCTTCTTGTAGCGTTTCAGCCTGATTGGACCTTGTTTTCACACAAATGGACCCAGAATGATGTGAAATTGTGCTTCGTGCAACATAATTCTGGGTGCCATTTACAAACCATAAGTGCTAATGACTCCATTTGTTGTTGTGGTAGTAGGGGCTGTTGGTTGGAGTACATTAAAACAAACCTGATCTCTCTAGGACATTCAGAAGCCAAGTTATAATCCCACAAATGTGTAACTGGACTACTTCTTTAAATTGACACCAGATCCGGTGACCTTTGGGACATGGTTTGACCCCCTTAGGAAAGTGCTATCATCATGAAACGTTCAGATCACTTACAAATCAATAGATTCTACCTTCCTGTAACGTTTCAGCCTGATTGGACCTTGTTTTCACACAAATGGACCCAGAATGATGTGAAATTGTGCTTCGTGCAACATAATTCTGGGTGCCATTTTAGAACCATAAGTGCTAATGACTCCATTCCTTTTTGTGGTTGTAGGGGCTGTTGATTGGAGTACACTAAAACAAACCTGATCTCTCTAGGACATTCAGAAGCCAAGTTATAAGCCCACAAATGTGTAACTGGACTACTTCTTTAAATTGACACCAGATCCGGTGACCTTTGGGACATGGTTTGACCCCCTTAGGAAAGTGCTATCATCATGAAACGTTCAGATCACTTACAACTCAATAGATTCTACCTTCCTGTAACGTTTCAGCCTGATTGGACCTTGTTTTCACACAAATGAACCCAGAATGATGTGAAATTGTGCTTCGTGCAACATAATTCTGGGTGCCATTTAAAAACCATAAGTGCTAATGACTCCATTCCTTTTTGTGGTTGTAGGGGCTGTTGATTGGAGTACACTAAAACAAACCTGATCTCTCTAGGACATTCAGAAGCCAAGTTATAAGCCCTCGAAGGTGTAAATGGACTACTTTAAAGTGACACCAGGCCCGGTGACCTTTGGGACATGGTTTGACCCCCGATAGGAATGTCCGATCATCATGAAACGTTCAGATCACTTACAACTCAATAGATTCTACCTTCTTGTAACGTTTCAGCCTGATTGGACCTTGTTTTCACACAAATGAACCCAGAATGATGTGAAATTGTGCTTAGTGCAGCATAATTCTGGGTGCCATTTACAAACCATAAGTGCTAATGACTCCATTCCTTTTTGAGGTTGTAGGGGCTGTTGATTGGAGTACACTAAAACAAACCTTATCTCTATAGGACATTCAGAAGCCAAGTTATAAGCCCACAAATGTGTAACTGGACTACTTCTTTAAATTGACACCAGATCTGGTGACCTTTGGGACATGGTTTGACCCCCTTAGGAAAGTGCTATCATCATGAAACGTTCAGATCACTTAAAACTCAATAGATTCTACCTTCCTGTAACGTTTCAGCCTGATTGGACCTTGTTTTCACACAAATGAACCCAGAATGATGTGAAATTGTGCTTCGTGCAACATAATTCTGGGTGCCATTTACAAACCATAAGTGCTAATGACTCCATTCCTTTTTGTGGTTGTAGGGGCTGTTGATTGGAGTACAATAAAACAAGCCTAACCTCTCTAGGACATTCAGAAGCCAAGTTATAAGCCCACAAAGGTGTAACTGGACTACTTCTTTAAAGTGACACCAGGCCCGGTGACCTTTGGGACATTGTTTTACCCCCTATAGGAATGTGCGATCATCTTGAAACGTTCAGATCACTTACAACTCAATAGATTCTACCTTCTTGTAGCGTTTCAGCCTGATTGGACCTTGTTTTCACACAAATGGACCCAGAATGATGTGAAATTGTGCTTCGTGCAACATAATTCTGGGTGCCATTTACAAACCATAAGTGCTAATGACTCCATTCCTTGTTGTGGTAGTAGGGGCTGTTGGTTGGAGTACATTAAAACAAACCTGATCTCTCTAGGACATTCAGAAGCCAAGTTATAATCCCACAAATGTGTAAATGGACTACTTCTTTAAATTGACACCAGATCCGGTGACCTTTGGGACATGGTTTGACCCCCTTAGGAAAGTGCTATCATCATGAAACGTTCAGATCACTTACAACTCAATAGATTCTACCTTCCTGTAACGTTTCAGCCTGATTGGACCTTGTTTTCACACAAATGGACCCAGAATGATGTGAAATTGTGCTTCGTGCAACATAATTCTGGGTGCCATTTAAAAACCATAAGTGCCAATGACTCCATTCCTTTTTGTGGTTGTAGGGGCTGTTGATTGGAGTACACTTAAACAAACCTGATCTCTCTAGGACATTCAGAAGCCAAGTTATAAGCCCACAAATGTGTAACTGGACTACTTCTTTAAATTGACACCAGATCCGGTGACCTTTGGGACATGGTTTGACCCCCTTAGGAAAGTGCTATCATCATGAAACGTTCAGATCACTTACAACTCAATAGATTCTACCTTCCTGTAACGTTTCAGCCTGATTGGACCTTGTTTTCACACAAATGAACCCAGAATGATGTGAAATTGTGCTTCGTGCAACATAATTCGGGGTGCCATTTAAAAACCATAAGTGCTAATGACTCCATTCCTTTTTGTGGTTGTAGGGGCTGTTGATTGGAGTACACTAAAACAAACCTGATCTCTCTAGGACATTCAGAAGCCAAGTTATAAGCCCTCAAAGGTGTAAATGGACTACTTCTTTAAAGTGACACCAGGCCCGGTGACCTTTGGGACATGGTTTGACCCCCGATAGGAATGTCCGATCATCATGAAACGTTCAAATCACTTACAACTCAATAGATTCTACCTTCTTGTAACGTTTCAGCCTGATTGGACCTTGTTTTCACACAAATGAACCCAGAATGATGTGAAATTGTGCTTAGTGCAGCATAATTCTGGGTGCCATTTACAAACCATAAGTGCTAATGACTCCATTCCTTTTTGAGGTTGTAGGGGCTGTTGATTGGAGTACACTAAAACAAACCTTATCTCTCTAGGACATTCAGAAGCCAAGTTATAAGCCCACAAATGTGTAACTGGACTACTTCTTTAAATTGACACCAGATCTGGTGACCTTTGGGACATGGTTTGACCCCCTTAGGAAAGTGCTATCATCATGAAACGTTCAGATCACTTAAAACTCAATAGATTCTACCTTCCTGTAACGTTTCAGCCTGATTGGACCTTGTTTTCACACAAATGAACCCAGAATGATGTGAAATTGTGCTTCGTGCAACATAATTCTGGGTGCCATTTACAAACCATAAGTGCTAATGACTCCATTCCTTTTTGTGGTTGTAGGGGCTGTTGATTGGAGTACAATAAAACAAGCCTAACCTCTCTAGGACATTCAGAAGCCAAGTTATAAGCCCACAAAGGTGTAACTGGACTACTTCTTTAAAGTGACACCAGGCCCGGTGACCTTTGGGACATTGTTTTACCCCCTATAGGAATGTGCGATCATCTTGAAACGTTCAGATCACTTACAACTCAATAGATTCTACCTTCTTGTAGCGTTTCAGCCTGATTGGACCTTGTTTTCACACAAATGGACCCAGAATGATGTGAAATTGTGCTTCGTGCAACATAATTCTGGGTGCCATTTAAAAACCATAAGTGCTAATGACTCCATTCCTTGTTGTGGTAGTAGGGGCTGTTGGTTGGAGTACATTAAAACAAACCTGATCTCTCTAGGACATTCAGAAGCCAAGTTATAATCCCACAAATGTGTAACTGGACTACTTCTTTAAATTGACACCAGATCCGGTGACCTTTGGGACATGGTTTGACCCCCTTAGGAAAGTGCTATCATCATGAAACGTTCAGATCACTTACAACTCAATAGATTCTACCTTCCTGTAACGTTTCAGCCTGATTGGACCTTGTTTTCACACAAATGGACCCAGAATGATGTGAAATTGTGCTTCGTGCAACATAATTCTGGGTGCCATTTAAAAACCATAAGTGCTAATGTCTCCATTCCTTTTTGAGGTTGTAGGGGCTGTTGATTGGAGTACACTAAAACAAACCTGATCTCTCTAGGACATGCAGAAGCCAAGTTATAAGCCCACAAAGGTGTAACTGGACTACTTCTTTAAATTGACACCAGATCCGGTGACCTTTGGGACATGGTTTGACCCCCTTAGGAAAGTGCTATCATCATGAAACGTTCAGATCACTTACAACTCAATAGATTCTACCTTCTTGTAGCGTTTCAGCCTGATTGGACCTTGTTTTCACACAAATGGACCCAGAATGATGTGAAATTGTGCTTCGTGCAACATAATTCTGGGTGCCATTTTAGAACCATAAGTGCTAATGACTCCATTCCTTTTTGTGGTTGTAGGGGCTGTTGATTGGAGTACACTAAAACAAACCTGATCTCTCTAGGACATGCAGAAGCCAAGTTATAAGCCCACAAATGTGTAACTGGACTACTTCTTTAAATTGACACCAGATCCGGTGACCTTTGGGACATGGTTTGACCCCCTTAGGAAAGTGCTATCATCATGAAACGTTCAGATCAATTACAACTCAATAGATTCTACCTTCCTGTAACATTTCAGCCTGATTGGACCTTGTTTTCACACAAATGAACCCAGAATGATGTGAAATTGTGCTTCGTGCAACATAATTCTGGGTGCCATTTAAAAACCATAAGTGCTAATGTCTCCATTCCTTTTTGAGGTTGTAGGGGCTGTTGATTGGAGTACACTAAAACAAACCTGATCTCTCTAGGACATTCAGAAGCCAAGTTATAAGCCCTCAAAAGTGTAAATGGACTACTTCTTTAAAGTGACACCCGGCCCGGTGACCTTTGGGAGCTGGTTTGACCCACTATAGGAATGTGCGATCATCATGAAACGTTCAGATCACTTACAACTCAATAGATTCTACCTTCTTGTAACGTTTCAGCCTGATTGGACCTTGTTTTCACACAAATGAACCCAGAATGATGTGAAATTGTGCTTCGTGCAGCATAATTCTGGATGCCATTTACAAACCATAAGTGCTAATGACTCCATTCCTTTTTGTGGTTGTATGGGCTGTTGGTTGGAGTACATTAAAACAAACCTGATCTCTCTAGGACATTCAGAAGCCAAGTTATAAGCCCACAAATGTGTAACTGGACTACTTCTTTAAATTGACACCAGATCCGGTGACCTTTGGGACATGGTTTGACCCCCTTAGGAAAGTGCTATCATCATGAAACGTTCAGATCACTTACAACTCAATAGATTCTACCTTCTTGTAACGTTTCAGCCTGATTGGACCTTGTTTTCACACAAATGAACCCAGAATGATGTGAAATTGTGCAACGTGCAACATAATTCTGGGTGCCATTTACAAACCATAAGTGCTAATGACTCCATTCCTTGTTGTGGTTGTAGGGGCTGTTGGTTGGAGTACATTAAAACAAACCTGATCTCTCTAGGACATTCAGAAGCCAAGTTATAAGCCCACAAATGTGTAACTGGACTACTTCTTTAAAGTGACACCAGGCCCGGTGACCTTTGGGACATTGTTTGACCCCCTTAGGAAAGTGCTATCATCATGAAACGTTCAGATCACTTACAACTCAATAGATTCTACCTTCCTGTAACGTTTCAGCCTGATTGGACCTTGTTTTCACACAAATGAACCCAGAATGATGTGAAATTGTGCTTCGTGCAACATAATTCTGGGTGCCATTTACAAACCATAAGTGCTAATGACTCCATTCCTTTTTGTGGTTGTAGGGGCTGTTGATTGGAGAACACTAAAGCAAACCTGATCTCTCTAGGATATTCAGAAGCCAAGTTATAATCCCTCAAAGGTGTAACTGGACTACTTCTTTAAAGTGACACCAGGCCCGGTGACCTTTGGGACATGGTTTGACCCCCTATAGGAATGTGCGATCATCTTGAAACGTTCAGATCACTTACAACTCAATAGATTCTACCTTCTTGTAACGTTTCAGCCTGATTGGACCTTGTTTTCACACAAATGAACCCAGAATGATGTGAAATTGTGCAACGTGCAACATAATTCTGGGTGCCATTTACAAACCATAAGTGCTAATAACTCCATTCCTTATTGTGGTTGTAGGGGCTGTTGGTTGGAGTACATTAAAACAAACCTGATCTCTCTAGGACATTCAGAAGCCAAGTTATAAGCCCACAAATGTGTAACTGGACTACTTCTTTAAATTGACACCAGATCCGGTGACCTTTGGGAAATGGTTTGACCCCCTTAGGAAAGTGCTATCATGATGAAACGTTCAGATCACTTACAACTCAATAGATTCTACCTTCCTGTAACGTTTCAGCCTGATTGGACCTTGTTTTCACACAAATGAACCCAGAATGATGTGAAATTGTGCTTCGTGCAACATAATTCTGGGTGCCATTTAAACACCATAAGTGCTAATGACTCCATTCCTTTTTGTGGTTGTAGGGGCTGTTGATTGGAGTATACTAAAACAAACCTGATCTCTCTAGGACATTCAGAAGCCAAGTTATAAGCCCACAAAGGTGTAACTGGACTACTTCTTTAAATTGACACCAGATCCGGTGACCTTTGGGACATGGTTTGACCCCCTTAGGAAAGTGCTATCATCATGAAACGTTCAGATCACTTACAACTCAATAGATTCTACCTTCCTGTAACATTTCAGCCTGATTGGACCTTGTTTTCACACAAATGAACCCAGAAAGATGTGAAAATGTGCTTCGTGCAACATAATTCTGGGTGCCATTTAAAAACCATAAGTGCTAATGACTCCATTCCTTTTTGAGGTTGTAGGGGCTGTTGATTGGAGTACACTAAAACAAACCTGATCTCTCTAGGACATTCAGAAGCCAAGTTAAAGGCCCACAAAGGTGTAACTGGACTACTTCTTTAAAGAAACACCAGGCCCGGTGACCTTTGGGACATGGTTTTACCCCCTATAGGAATGTGCGATCATCTTGAAACGTTCAGATCACTTACAACTCAATAGATTCTACCTTCTTGTAGCGTTTCAGCCTGATTGGACCTTGTTTTCACACAAATGGACCCAGAATGATGTGAAATTGTGCTTCGTGCAACATAATTCTGGGTGCCATTTACAAACCTTAAGTGCTAATGACTCCATTCCTTTTTGTGGTTGTAGGGGCTGTTGATTGGAGTACACTAAAACAAATCTAACCTCTCTAGGACATTCAGAAGCCAAGTTATAAGCCCACAAAGTTGTAACTGGACTACTTCTTTAAAGTGACACCAGGCCCGGTGACCTTTGGGACATGGTTTGACCCCCTTAGGAAAGTGCTATCATCATGAAACGTTCAGATCACTTACAACTCAATAGATTCTACCTTCCTGTAACGTTTCAGCCTGATTGGACCTTGTTTTCACACAAATGAACCCAGAATGATGTGAAATTGTGCTTCGTGCAACATAATTCTGGGTGCCATTTACAAACCATAAGTGCTAATGACTCCATTCCTTTTTGTGGTTGTAGGGGCTGGTGATTGGAGAACACGAAAACAAACCTAACCTCTCTAGGACATTCAGAAGCCAAGTTATAAGCCCACAAAGGTGTAACTGGACTGCTTCTTTAAAGTGACACCAGGCCCGGTGACCGTTGGGACATGGTTTGACCCCCTTAGGAAAGTAATATCATCATGAAACGTTCAGATCGATTACAACTCAATAGATTCTACCTTCTTGTAGCGTTTCAGCCTGATTGGACCTTGTTTTCACACAAATAAACCCAGAATGATGTGAAATTGTGCTTAGTGCAGCATAATTCTGGGTGCCATTTAAAAACCATAAGTGCTAATGACTCCATTCCTTGTTGTGGTTGTAGGGGCTGTTGGTTGGAGTACATTAAAACAAACCTGATCTCTCTAGGACATTCAGAAGCCAAGTTATAAGCCCACAAATGTGTAACTGGACTACTTCTTTAAATTGACACCAGATCCGGTGACCTTTGGGACATGGTTTGACCCCCTTAGGAAAGTGCTATCATGATGAAACGTTCAGATCACTTACAACTCAATAGATTCTACCTTCCTGTAACGTTTCAGCCTGATTGGACCTTGTTTTCACACAAATGAACCCAGAATGATGTGAAATTGTGATTCGTGCAACATAATTCTGGGTGCCATTTAAACACCATAAGTGCTAATGACTCCATTCCTTTTTGTGTTTGTAGGGGCTGTTGATTGGAGTATACTAAAACAAACCTGATCTCTCTAGGACATTCAGAAGCCAAGTTATAAGCCCACAAAAGTGTAACTGGACTACTTCTTTAAATTGACACCAGATCCGGTGACCTTTGGGACATGGTTTGACCCCCTTAGGAAAGTGCTATCATCATGAAACGTTCAGATCACTTACAACTCAATAGATTCTACCTTCCTGTAACATTTCAGCCTGATTGGACCTTGTTTTCACACAAATGAACCCAGAAAGATGTGAAAATGTGCTTCGTGCAACATAATTCTGGGTGCCATTTAAAAACCATAAGTGCTAATGACTCCATTCCTTTTTGAGGTTGTAGGGGCTGTTGATTGGAGTACACTAAAACAAACCTGATCTCTCTGGGACATTCAGAAGCCAAGTTATAAGCCCACAAAGTTGTAACTGGACTACTTCTTTAAAGTGACACCAGGCCCGGTGACCTTTGGGACATGGTTTTACTCCCTATAGGAATGTGCGATCATCTTGAAACGTTCAGATCACTTACAACTCAATAGATTCTACCTTCTTGTAGCGTTTCATCCTGATTGGACCTTGTTTTCACACAAATGGACCCAGAATGATGTGAAATTGTGCTTCGTGCAACATAATTCTGGGTGCCATTTACAATCCTTAAGTGCTAATGACTCCATTCCTTTTTGTGGTTGTAGGGGCTGTTGATTGGAGTACACTAAAACAAACCTAACCTCTCTAGGACATTCAGAAGCCAAGTTATAAGCCCACAAAGTTGTAACTGGACTACTTCTTTAAAGTGACACCAGGCCCGGTGACCTTTGGGACATGGTTTGACCCCCTTAGGAAAGTGCTATCATCATGAAACGTTCAGATCACTTACAACTCAATAGATTCTACCTTCCTGTAACGTTTCAGCCTGATTGGACCTTGTTTTCACACAAATGAACCCAGAATGATGTGAAATTGTGCTTCGTGTAACATAATTATGGGTGCCATTTACAAACCATAAGTGCTAATGACTCCATTCCTTTTTGTGGTTGTAGGGGCTGTTGATTGGAGAACACTAAAACAAACCTAACCTCTCTAGGACATTCAGAAGCCAAGTTATAAGCCCACAAAGGTGTAACTGGAGTGCTTCTTTAAAGTGACACCAGGCCCGGTGACCGTTGGAACATGGTTTGACCCCCTTAGGAAAGTGCTATCATCATGAAACGTTCAGATCGATTACAACTCAATAGATTCTTCCTTCTTGTAGCGTTTCTGCCTGATTGGACCTTGTTTTCACACAAATAAACCCAGAATGATGTGAAATTGTGCTTAGTGCAGCATAATTCTGGGTGCCATTTAAAAACCATAAGTGCTAATGACTCCATTCCTTTTGTGGTTGTAGGGGTTGTTGATTGGAGTACACTAAAACAAACCTTATCTCTCTAGGAAATTCAGAAGCCAAGTTATTACCCCACAAATGTGTAACTGGACTACTTTAAATTGACACCAGATCCGGTGACCTTTGGGACATGGTTTGACCCCCTTAGGAAAGTGCTATCATCATGAAACGTTCAGATCACTTACAACTCAATAGATTCTACCTTTCTGTAACGTTTCAGCCTGATTGGACCTTGTTTTCAGACAAATGAACCCAGAATGATGTGAAATTGTGCTTTGTGCAAAATAATTCTGGGTGCCATTTAAAAACCATACGTGCTAATGACTCCATTCCTTTTTGGATTGTAGGGGCTGTTTATTGTAGTGTACTAAAACAAACCTGATCTCTCTAGGACATTCAGAAGCCAAGTTTTAAGCCCACAAAGGTGTAACTGGACTACTTCTTTAAATTGACACCAGATCCGGTGACCTTTGGGACATGGTTTGACCCCCTTAGGAAAGTGCTATCATCATGAAACGTTCAGATCACTTACAACTCAATAGATTCTACCTTCCTGTAACATTTCAGCCTGATTGGACCTTGTTTTCACACAAAAGAACCCAGAATGATGTGAAATTGTGCTTCGTGCAACATAATTCTGGGTGCCATTTAAAAACCATAAGTGGTAATGACTCCATTCCTTTTTGAGGTTGTAGGGGCTGTTGATTGGAGTACACTAAAACAAACCTGATCTCTCTAGGACATTCAGAAGCCAAGTTATAAACCCTCAAATGTGTAAATGGACTACTTCTTTAAAGTGACACCAGGCCCGGTGACCTTTGGGACATGGTTTGACCACCTATAGGAAAGTGCTATCATCATGAAACGTTCAGATCGCTTACAACTCAATAGATTCTACCTTCTTGTAACGTTTCAGCCTGATTGGACCTTGTTTTCACACAAATGAACCCAGAATGATGTGAAATTGTGCTTTGTGCAACATAATTCTGGGTGCCATTTACAAACCATAAGTGCTAATGACTCCATTCCTTTTTGTGGTTGTAGGGGCTGTTGGTTGGAGTACATTAAAACAAACCTGATCTCTCTAGGACAGTCAGAAGCCAAGTTATAAGCCCACAAAGGTGTAACTGGACTACTTCTTTAAATTGACACCAGATCCGGTGACCTTTGGGACATTGTTTGACCCCCTTAGGAAAGTGCTATCATGATGAAACGTTCAGATCACTTACAACTCAATAGATTCTACCTTCCTGTAACGTTTCAGCCTGATTGGACCTTGTTTTCACACAAATGAACCCAGAATGATGTGAAATTGTGCTTCGTGCAACATAATTCTGGGTGCCATTTAAACACCATAAGTGCTAATGACTCCATTCATTTTTGTGGTTGTAGGGGCTGTTGATTGGAGTATACTAAAACAAACCTGATCTCTCTAGGACATTCAGAAGCCAAGTTATAAGCCCACAAAGGTGTAACTGGACTACTTCTTTAAATTGACACAAGATCCGGTGACCTTTGGGACATGGTTTGACCCCCTTAGGAAAGTGCTATCATCATGAAACGTTCAGATCACTTACAACTCAATAGATTCTACCTTCCTGTAACATTTCAGCCTGATTGGACCTTGTTTTCACACAAATGAACCCAGAAAATGTGAAATTGTGCTTCGTGCAACATAATTCTGGGTGCCATTTAAAAACCATAAGTGCTAATTACTCCATTCCTTTTTGAGGTTGTAGGGGCTGTTGATTGGAGTACACTAAAACAAACCTGATCTCTCTAGGACATTCAGAAGCCAAGTTATAAGCCCTCAAAGGTGTAACTGGACTACTTCTTTAAAGTGACACCAGGCCCGGTGACCTTTGGGAAATGGTTTTACCCCCTATAGGAATGTGCGATCATCTTGAAACGTTCAGATCACTTACAACTCAGTAGATTCTACCTCCTTGTAGCGTTTCAGCCTGATTGGACCTTGTTTTCACACAAATGGACCCAGAATGATGTGAAATTGTGCTTCGTGCAACATAATTCTGGGTGCCATTTACAAACCTTAAGTGCTAATGACTCCATTCCTTTTTGTGGTTGTAGCGGCTGTTGATTGGAGTACACTAAAACAAACCTAACCTCTCTAGGACATTCAGAAGCCAAGTTATAAGCCCACAAAGGTGTAACTGGACTACTTCTTTAAAGTGACACCAGGCCCGGTGACCTTTGGGACAAGGTTTGACCCCCTTAGGAAAGTGCTATCAACATGAAACGTTCAGATCACTTACAACTCAATAGATTCTACCTTCCTGTAACGTTTCAGCCTGATTGGACCTTGTTTTCACACAAATGAACCCAGAATGATGTGAAATTGTGCTTCGTGCAACATAATTCTGGGTGCCATTTAAACACCATAAGTGCTAATGACTCCATACCTTTTTGTGGTTGTAGGGGCTGTTGATTGGAGTATACTAAAACAAACCTGATCTCTCTAGGACATTCAGAAGCCAAGTTATAAGCCCACAAAGGTGTAACTGGACTACTTTAAATTCACACAAGATCCGGTGACCTTTGGGACATGGTTTGACCCCCTTAGGAAAGTGCTATCATCATGAAACGTTCAGATCACTTACAACTCAATAGATTCTACCTTCCTGTAACATTTCAGCCTGATTGGACCTTGTTTTCACACAAATGAACCCAGAATGATGTGAAATTGTGCTTCGTGCAACATAATTCTGGGTGCCATTTACAAACCATAAGTGCTAATGACTCCATTCCTTTTTGTGGTTGTAGGGGCTGTTGATTGGAGAACACTAAAACAAACCTAACCTCTCTAGGACATTCAGAAGCCAAGTTATAAGCCCACAAAGGTGTAACTGGACTGCTTCTTCAAAGTGACACCAGGCCCGGTGACCTTTGGGACATGGTTTGACCCCCTTAGGAAAGTGCTATCATCATGAAACGTTCAGATCACTTACAACTCAATAGATTCTACCTTCTTGTAGCGTTTCAGTCTGATTGGACCTTGTTTTCACACAAATGAACCCAGAATGATGTGAAATTGTGCTTCGTGCAACATAATTCTGGGTGCCATTTAAAAACCATAAGTGCTAATGACTACATTCCTTTTTGAGGTTGTAGGGGCTGTTGATTGGAGTACACTAAAACAAACCTGATCTCTCTAGGACATTCAGAAGCCAAGTTATAAGCCCTCAAAGGTGTAACTGGACTACTTCTTTAAAGTGACACCAGGCCCGGTGACCTTTGGGAAATGGTTTTACCCCCTATAGGAATGTGCGATCATCTTGAAACGTTCAGATCACTTACAACTCAATAGATTCTACCTTCTTGTAGCGTTTCAGCCTGATTGGACCTTGTTTTCACACAAATGGACCCAGAATGATGTGAAATTGTGCTTCGTGCAACATAATTCTGGGTGCCATTTACAAACCTTAAGTGCTAATGACTCCATTCCTTTTTGTGGTTGTAGGGGCTGTTGATTGGAGTACACTAAAACAAACCTAACCTCTCTAGGACATTCAGAAGCCAAGTTATAAGCCCACAAAGGTGCAACTGGACTACTTCATTAAAGTGACACCAGGCCCGGTGACCTTTGGGACATGGTTTGACCCCCTTAGGAAAGTGCTATCATCATGAAACATTCAGATCACTTACAACACAATAGATTCTACCTTCCTGTAACGTTTCAGCCTGATTGGACCTTGTTTTCACACAAATGAACCCAGAATGATGTGAAATTGTGCTTCGTGCAACATAATTCTGGGTGCCATTTACAAACCATAAGTGCTAATGACTCCATTCCTTTTTGTGGTTGTAGGGGCTGTTGATTGGAGAACACTAAAACAAACCTAACCTCTCTAGGACATTCAGAAGCCAAGTTATAAGCCCACAAAGGTGTAACTGGACTGCTTCTTTAAAGTGACACCAGGCCCGGTGACCTTTGGGAAATGGTTTGACCCCCTTAGGAAAGTGCTATCATCATGAAACGTTCAGATCACTTACAACTCAATAGATTCTACCTTCTTGTAGCGTTTCAGCCTGATTGGACCTTGTTTTCACACAAATGAACCCAGAACGATGTGAAATTGTGCTTCGTGCAACATAATTCTGGGTGCCATTTAAACACCATAAGTGCTAATGACTCCATTCCTTTTTGTGGTTGTAGGGGCTGTTGATTGGAGTATACTAAAACAAACCTGATCTCTCTAGGACATTCAGAAGCCAAGTTATAAGCCCACAAAGGTGTAACTGGACTACTTCTTTAAATTGACACAAGATCCGGTGACCTTTGGGACATGGTTTGACCCCCTTAGGAAAGTGCTATCATCATGAAACGTTCAGATCACTTACAACTCAATAGATTCTACCTTCCTGTAACATTTGAGCCTGATTGGACCTTGTTTTCACACAAATGAACCCAGAATGATGTGAAATTGTGCTTCGTGCAACATAATTCTGGGTGCCATTTAAAAACCATAAGTGCTAATGACTCCATTCCTTTTTGAGGTTGTAGGGGCTGTTGATTGGAGTACACTAAAACAAACCTGATCTCTCTAGGACATTCAGAAGCCAAGTTATAAGCCCTCAAAGGTGTAACTGGACTACTTCTTTAAAGTGACACCAGGCCCGGTGACCTTTGGGAAATGATTTTACCCCCTATAGGAATGTGCGATCATCTTGAAACGTTCAGATCACTTACAACTCAATAGATTCTACCTTCTTGTAGCGTTTCAGCCTGATTGGACCTTGTTTTCACACAAATGGACCCAGAATGATGTGAAATTGTGCTTCGTGCAACATAATTCTGGGTGCCATTTACAAACCTTAAGTGCTAATGACTCCATTCCTTTTTGTGGTTGTAGGGGCTGTTGATTGGAGTACACTAAAACAAACCTAACCTCTATAGGACATTCAGAAGCCAAGTTATAAGCCCACAAAGGTGTAACTGGACTACTTCTTTAAAGTGACACCAGGCCCGGTGACCTTTGGGACATGGTTTGACCCCCTTAGGAAAGTGATATCATCATGAAACGTTCAGATCACTTACAACTCAATAGATTCTACCTTCCTGTAACGTTTCAGCCTGATTGGACCTTGTTTTCACACAAATGAACCCAGAATGATGTGAAATTGTGCTTCGTGCAACATAATTCTGGGTGCCATTTAAACACCATAAGTGCTAATGACTCCATTCCTTTTTGTGGTTTTAGGGGCTGTTGATTGGAGTATACTAAAAAAACCTGATCTCTCTAGGACATACAGAAGCCAAGTTATAAGCCCACAAAGGTGTAACTGGACTACTTCTTTAAAGTGACACCAGGCCCGGTGACCTTTGGGACATGTTTAAACACCATAAGTGCTAATGACTCCATTCCTTTTTGTGGTTTTAGGGGCTGTTGATTGGAGTATACTAAAAAAACCTGATCTCTCTAGGACATACAGAAGCCAAGTTATAAGCCCACAAAGGTGTAACTGGACTACTTCTTTAAAGTGACACCAGGCCCGGTGACCTTTGGGACATGGTTTTACCCCCTATAGGAATGTGCGATCATCATGAAACGTTCAGATCACTTACAACTCAATAGATTCTACCTTCTTGTAGCATTTCAGCCTGATTGGACCTTGTTTTCACACAAATGGACCCAGAATGATGTGAAATTGTGCTTCGTGCAACATAATTCTGGGTGCCATTTACAAACCATAAGTGCTAATGACTCCATTCCTTGTTGTGGTTGTAGGGGCTGTTGGTTGGAGTACATTAAAAAAACCTGATCTCTCTAGGACATTCAGAAGCCAAGTTATAAGCCCACAAATGTGTAACTGGACTACTTTAAATTGACACCAGGCCCGGTGACCTTTGGGAAATGGTTTTACCCCCTATAGGAATGTGCGATCATCTTGAAACGTTCAGATCACTTACAACTCAATAGATTCTACCTTCTTGTAGCGTTTCAGCCTGATTGGACCTTGTTTTCACACAAATGGACCCAGAATGATGTGAAATTGTGCTTCGTGCAACATAATTCTGGGTGCCATTTACAAACCTTAAGTGCTAATGACTCCATTCCTTTTTGTGGTTGTAGGGGCTGTTGATTGGAGTACACTAAAACAAACCTAACCTCTCTAGGACATTCAGAAGCCAAGTTATAAGCCCACAAAGGTGCAACTGGACTACTTCTTTAAAGTGACACCAGGCCCGGTGACCTTTGGGACATGGTTTGACCCCCTTAGGAAAGGGCTATCATCATGAAACATTCAGATCACTTACAACACAATAGATTCTACCTTCCTGTAACGTTTCAGCCTGATTGGACCTTGTTTTCACACAAATGAACCCAGAATGATGTGAAATTGTGCTTCGTGCAACATAATTCTGGGTGCCATTTACAAACCATAAGTGCTAATGACTCCATTCCTTTTTGTGGTTGTAGGGGCTGTTGATTGGAGAACACTAAAACAAACCTAACCTCTCTAGGACATTCAGAAGCCAAGTTATAAGCCCACAAAGGTGTAACTGGACTGCTTCTTTAAAGTGACACCAGGCCCGGTGACCTTTGGGAAATGGTTTGACCCTAATGAGGAAAGTGCTATCATCATGAAACGTTCAGATCACTTACAACTCAATAGATTCTACCTTCTTGTAGCGTTTCAGCCTGATTGGACCTTGTTTTCACACAAATGAACCCAGAATGATGTGAAATTGTGCTTCGTGCAACATAATTCTGGGTGCCATTTAAACACCATAAGTGCTAATGACTCCATTCCTTTTTGTGGTTGTAGGGGCTGTTGATTGGAGTATACTAAAACAAACCTGATCTCTCTAGGACATTCAGAAGCCAAGTTATAAGCCCACAAAGGTGTAACTGGACTACTTCTTTAAAATGACACAAGATCCGGTGACCTTTGGGACATGGTTTGACCCCCTTAGGAAAGTGCTATCATCATGAAACGTTCAGATCAGTTACAACTCAATAGATTCTACCTTCCTGTAACATTTCAGCCTGATTGGACCTTGTTTTCACACAAATGAACCCAGAATGATGTGAAATTGTGCTTCGTGCAACATAATTCTGGGTGCCATTTAAAAACCATAAGTGCTAATGACTCCATTCCTTTTTGAGGTTGTAGGGGCTGTTGATTGGAGTACACTAAAACAAACCTGATCTCTCTAGGACATTCAGAAGCCAAGTTATAAGCCCTCAAAGGTGTAACTGGACTACTTCTTTAAAGTGACACCAGGCCCGGTGACCTTTGGGAAATGGTTTTACCCCCTATAGGAATGTGCGATCATCTTGAAACGTTCAGATCACTTACAACTCAATAGATTCTACCTTCTTGTAGCGTTTCAGCCTGATTGGACCTTGTTTTCACACAAATGGACCCAGAATGATGTGAAATTGTGCTTCGTGCAACATAATTCTGGGTGCCATTTACAAACCTTAAGTGCTAATGACTCCATTCCTTTTTGTGGTTGTAGGGGCTGTTGATTGGAGTACACTAAAACAAACCTAACCTCTATAGGACATTCAGAAGCCAAGTTATAAGCCCACAAAGGTGTAACTGGACTACTTCTTTAAAGTGACACCAGGCCCGGTGACCTTTGGGACATGGTTTGACCCCCTTAGGAAAGTGATATCATCATGAAACGTTCAGATCACTTACAACTCAATAGATTCTACCTTCCTGTAACGTTTCAGCCTGATTGGACCTTGTTTTCACACAAATGAACCCAGAATGATGTGAAATTGTGCTTCGTGCAACATAATTCTGGGTGCCATTTAAACACCATAAGTGCTAATGACTCCATTCCTTTTTGTGGTTTTAGGGGCTGTTGATTGGAGTATACTAAAAAAAACCTGATCTCTCTAGGACATTCAGAAGCCAAGTTATAAGCCCACAAAGGTGTAACTGGACTACTTCTTTAAATTGACACCAGATCCGGTGACCTTTGGGACATGGTTTGACCCCCTTAGGAAAGTGCTATCATCATGAAACGTTCATATCACTTACAACTCAATAGATTCTACCTTCCTGTAACATTTCAGCCTGGTTGGACCTTGTTTTCACACAAATGAACCCAGAATGATGTAAAATTGTGCTTCGTGCAACATAATTCTGGGTGCCATTTAAAAACCATAAGTGCTAATGACTCCATTCCTTTTTGTGGTTGTAGGGGCTGTTGACTGGAGTATACTAAAACAAACCTGATCTCTCTAGGACATTCAGAAGCCAAGTTATAAGCCCACAAAGGTGTAACTGGACTACTTCTTTAAATTGACACCAGATCCGGTGACCTTTGGGACATGGTTTGACCCCCTTAGGAAAGTGCTATCATCATGAAACGTTCAGATCCCTTACAACTCAATAGATTCTACCTTGTTGTAGCGTTTCAGCCTGATTGGACCTTGTTTTCACACAAATGGACCCAGAATGATGTGAAATTGTGCTTCGTGCAACATAATTCTGGGTTCCATTTACAAACCTTAAGTGCTAATGACTCCATTCCTTTTTGTGGTTGTAGGGGCTGTTGATTGGAGAACACTAAAACAAACCTAACCTCTCTAGGACATTCAGAAGCCAAGTTATAAGCCCACAAAGGTGTAACTGGACTGCTTCTTTAAAGTGACACCAGTCCCGGTGACCTTTGGGACAAGGTTTGACCACCTATAGGAATGTGCGATCATCTTGAAACGTTCAGATCACTTACAACTCAATAGATTATACCTTCCTGTAACGTTTCAGCCTGATTGGACCTTGTTTTCACACAAATGAACCCAGAATGATGTGAAATTGTGCTTCGTGCAACATAATTCTGGGTGCCATTTAAACACCATAAGTGCTAATGACTCCATTCCTTTTTGTGGTTGTAGGGGCTGTTGATTGGAGTATACTAAAACAAACCTGATCTCTCTTGGACATTCAGAAGCCAAGTTATAAGCCCACAAAGGTGTAACTGGACTACTTCTTTAAATTGACACCAGATCCGGTGACCTTTGGGACATGGTTTGACCCCCTTAGGAAAGTGCTATCATCGTGAAACGTTCAGATCACTTACAACTCAATAGATTCTACCTTCCTGTAACATTTCAGCCTGATTTGACCTTGTTTTCACACAAATGAACCCAGAATGATGTGAAATTGTGCTTCGTGCAACATAATTCTGGGTGCCATTTACTAACCTTAAGTGCTAATGACTCCATTCATTTTTGTGGTTGTAGGGGCTGTTGATTGGAGTACACTAAAACAAACCTAACCTCTCTAGGACATTCAGAAGCCAAGTTATAAGCCCACAAAGGTGTAACTGGACTACTTTAAAGTGACACCAGGCCCGGTGACCTTTGGGACATGGTTTGACCCCCTTAGGAAAGTGCTATCATCATGAAACGTTCAGATCACTTACAACTCAATAGATTCTACCTTCCTGTAACGTTTCAGCCTGATTGGACCTTGTTTTCACACAAATGAACCCAGAATGATGTGAAATTGTGCTACGTGCAACATAATTCTGGGTGCCATTTAAACACCATAAGTGCTAATGACTCCATTCCTTTTTGTGGTTGTAGGGGCTGTTGATTGGAGTATACTAAAACAAACCTGATCTCTCTAGGACATTCAGAAGCCAAGTTATAAGCCCACAAAGGTGTAACTGGACTACTTCTTTAAATTGACACAAGATCCGGTGACCTTTGGGACATGGTTTGACCCCCTTAGGAAAGGGCTATCATCATGAAACGTTCAGATCACTTACAACTCAATAGATTCTACCTTCCTGTAACATTTCAGCCTGATTGGACCTTGTTTTCACACAAATGAACCCAGAATGATGTGAAATTGTGCTTCGTGCAACATAATTCTGGGTGCCATTTAAAAACCATAAGTGCTAATGACTCCATTCCTTTTTGAGGTTGTAGGGGCTGTTGATTGGAGTACACTAAAACAAACCTGATCTCTCTAGGACATTCAGAAGCCAAGTTATAAGCCCTCAAAGGTGTAACTGGACTACTTCTTTAAAGTGACACCAGGCCCGGTGACCTTTGGGAAATGGTTTTACCCCCTATAGGAATGTGCGATCATCTTGAAACGTTCAGATCACTTACAACTCAATAGATTCTACCTTCTTGTAGCGTTTCAGCCTGATTGGACCTTGTTTTCACACAAATGGACCCAGAATGATGTGAAATTGTGCTTCGTGCAACATAATTCTGGGTGCCATTTAAAAACCATAAGTGATAATGACTCCATTCCTTTTTGTGGTTGTAGGGGCTGTTGATTGGAGTACACTAAAACAAACCTAACCTCTCTAGGACATTCAGAAGCCAAGTTATAAGCCCTCAAAGGTGTAACTGGACTACTTCTTTAAAGTGACACCAGGCCCGGTGACCTTTGGGACATGGTTTTACCCCCTATAGGAATGTGCGATCATCTTGAAACGTTCAGATCACTTACAACTCAATAGATTCTACCTTCCTGTAACATTTCAGCCTGTTTGGACCTTGTTTTCACACAAATGAACCCAGAATGATGTAAAATTGTGCTTCGTGCAACATATTCTGGGTGCCATTTAAAAACCATAAGTGCTAATGACTCCATTCCTTTTAGTGGTTGTAGGGGCTGTTGATTGGAGTATACTAAAACAAACCTGATCTCTCTAGGACATTCAGAAGCCAAGTTATAAGCCCACAAAGGTGTAACTGGACTACTTCTTTAAATTGACACCAGATCCGGTGACCTTTGGGACATGGTTTGACCCCCTTAGGAAAGTGCTATCATCATGAAACGTTCAGATCACTTACAACTCAATAGATTCTACCTTGTTGTAGCGTTTCAGCCTGATTGGACCTTGTTTTCACACAAATGAACCCAGAATGATGTGAAATTGTGCTTTGTGCAACATAATTCTGGGTGCCATTTAAAAACCATAAGTGCTAATGACCCCATTCCTTTTTGTGGTTGTAAGTGCTGTTGATTGGAGTATACTAAAACAAACCTGATCTCTCTAGGACATTCAGAAGCCAAGTTATAAGCCCTCAAAGGTGTAACTGGACTACTTCTTTAAAGTGACACCAGGCCCGGTGACCTTTGGGAAATGGTTTTACCCCCTATAGGAATGTGCGATCATCTTGAAACGTTCAGATCACTTACAACTCAATAGATTCTACCTTCTTGTAGCGTTTCAGCCTGATTGGACCTTGTTTTCACACAAATGGACCCAGAATGATGTGAAATTGTGCTTCGTGCAACATAATTCTGGGTGCCATTTACAAACCTTAAGTGCTAATGACTCCATTCCTTTTTGTGGTTGTAGGGGCTGTTGATTGGAGTACACTAAAACAAACCTAACCTCTATAGGACATTCAGAAGCCAAGTTATAAGCCCACAAAGGTGTAACTGGACTACTTCTTTAAATTGACACCAGATCCGGTGACCTTTGGGACATGGTTTGAGCCCCTTAGGAAAGTGCTATCATCATGAAACGTTCATATCACTTACAACTCAATAGATTCTACCTTCCTGTAACATTTCAGCCTGGTTGGACCTTGTTTTCACACAAATGAACCCAGAATGATGTAAAATTGTGCTTCGTGCAACATAATTCTGGGTGCCATTTAAAAACCATAAGTGCTAATGACTCCATTCCTTTTTGTGGTTGTAGGGGCTGTTGACTGGAGTATACTAAAACAAACCTGATCTCTCTAGGACATTCAGAAGCCAAGTTATAAGCCCACAAAGGTGTAACTGGACTACTTCTTTAAATTGACACCAGATCCGGTGACCTTTGGGACATGGTTTGACCCCCTTAGGAAAGTGCTATCATCATGAAACGTTCAGATCCCTTACAACTCAATAGATTCTACCTTGTTGTAGCGTTTCAGCCTGATTGGACCTTGTTTTCACACAAATGGACCCAGAATGATGTGAAATTGTGCTTCGTGCAACATAATTCTGGGTTCCATTTACAAACCTTAAGTGCTAATGACTCCATTCCTTTTTGTGGTTGTAGGGGCTGTTGATTGGAGAACACTAAAACAAACCTAACCTCTCTAGGACATTCAGAAGCCAAGTTATAAGCCCACAAAGGTGTAACTGGACTGCTTCTTTAAAGTGACACCAGTCCCGGTGACCTTTGGGACAAGGTTTGACCACCTATAGGAATGTGCGATCATCTTGAAACGTTCAGATCACTTACAACTCAATAGATTATACCTTCCTGTAACGTTTCAGCCTGATTGGACCTTGTTTTCACACAAATGAACCCAGAATGATGTGAAATTGTGCTTCGTGCAACATAATTCTGGGTGCCATTTAAACACCATAAGTGCTAATGACTCCATTCCTTTTTGTGGTTGTAGGGGCTGTTGATTGGAGTATACTAAAACAAACCTGATCTCTCTTGGACATTCAGAAGCCAAGTTATAAGCCCACAAAGGTGTAACTGGACTACTTCTTTAAATTGACACCAGATCCGGTGACCTTTGGGACATGGTTTGACCCCCTTAGGAAAGTGCTATCATCGTGAAACGTTCAGATCACTTACAACTCAATAGATTCTACCTTCCTGTAACATTTCAGCCTGATTTGACCTTGTTTTCACACAAATGAACCCAGAATGATGTGAAATTGTGCTTCGTGCAACATAATTCTGGGTGCCATTTACTAACCTTAAGTGCTAATGACTCCATTCATTTTTGTGGTTGTAGGGGCTGTTGATTGGAGTACACTAAAACAAACCTAACCTCTCTAGGACATTCAGAAGCCAAGTTATAAGCCCACAAAGGTGTAACTGGACTACTTTAAAGTGACACCAGGCCCGGTGACCTTTGGGACATGGTTTGACCCCCTTAGGAAAGTGCTATCATCATGAAACGTTCAGATCACTTACAACTCAATAGATTCTACCTTCCTGTAACGTTTCAGCCTGATTGGACCTTGTTTTCACACAAATGAACCCAGAATGATGTGAAATTGTGCTACGTGCAACATAATTCTGGGTGCCATTTAAACACCATAAGTGCTAATGACTCCATTCCTTTTTGTGGTTGTAGGGGCTGTTGATTGGAGTATACTAAAACAAACCTGATCTCTCTAGGACATTCAGAAGCCAAGTTATAAGCCCACAAAGGTGTAACTGGACTACTTCTTTAAATTGACACAAGATCCGGTGACCTTTGGGACATGGTTTGACCCGCTTAGGAAAGGGCTATCATCATGAAACGTTCAGATCACTTACAACTCAATAGATTCTACCTTCCTGTAACATTTCAGCCTGATTGGACCTTGTTTTCACACAAATGAACCCAGAATGATGTGAAATTGTGCTTCGTGCAACATAATTCTGGGTGCCATTTAAAAACCATAAGTGCTAATGACTCCATTCCTTTTTGAGGTTGTAGGGGCTGTTGATTGGAGTACACTAAAACAAACCTGATCTCTCTAGGACATTCAGAAGCCAAGTTATAAGCCCTCAAAGGTGTAACTGGACTACTTCTTTAAAGTGACACCAGGCCCGGTGACCTTTGGGAAATGGTTTTACCCCCTATAGGAATGTGCGATCATCTTGAAACGTTCAGATCACTTACAACTCAATAGATTCTACCTTCTTGTAGCGTTTCAGCCTGATTGGACCTTGTTTTCACACAAATGGACCCAGAATGATGTGAAATTGTGCTTCGTGCAACATAATTCTGGGTGCCATTTAAAAACCATAAGTGATAATGACTCCATTCCTTTTTGTGGTTGTAGGGGCTGTTGATTGGAGTACACTAAAACAAACCTAACCTCTCTAGGACATTCAGAAGCCAAGTTATAAGCCCTCATAGGTGTAACTGGACTACTTCTTTAAAGTGACACCAGGCCCGGTGACCTTTGGGACATGGTTTTACCCCCTATAGGAATGTGCGATCATCTTGAAACGTTCAGATCACTTACAACTCAATAGATTCTACCTTCCTGTAACATTTCAGCCTGTTTGGACCTTGTTTTCACACAAATGAACCCAGAATGATGTAAAATTGTGCTTCGTGCAACATAATTCTGGGTGCCATTTAAAAACCATAAGTGCTAATGACTCCATTCCTTTTAGTGGTTGTAGGGGCTGTTGATTGGAGTATACTAAAACAAACCTGATCTCTCTAGGACATTCAGAAGCCAAGTTATAAGCCCACAAAGGTGTAACTGGACTACTTCTTTAAATTGACACCAGATCCGGTGACCTTTGGGACATGGTTTGACCCCCTTAGGAAAGTGCTATCATCATGAAACGTTCAGATCACTTACAACTCAATAGATTCTACCTTGTTGTAGCGTTTCAGCCTGATTGGACCTTGTTTTCACACAAATGAACCCAGAATGATGTGAAATTGTGCTTTGTGCAACATAATTCTGGGTGCCATTTAAAAACCATAAGTGCTAATGACCCCATTCCTTTTTGTGGTTGTAAGTGCTGTTCATTGGAGTATACTAAAACAAACCTGATCTCTCTAGGACATTCAGAAGCCAAGTTATAAGCCCTCAAAGGTGTAACTGGACTACTTCTTTAAAGTGACACCAGGCCCGGTGACCTTTGGGAAATGGTTTTACCCCCTATAGGAATGTGCGATCATCTTGAAATGTTCAGATCACTTACAACTCAATAGATTCTACCTTCTTGTAGCGTTTCAGCCTGATTGGACCTTGTTTTCACACAAATGGACCCAGAATGATGTGAAATTGTGCTTCGTGCAACATAATTCTGGGTGCCATTTACAAACCTTAAGTGCTAATGACTCCATTCCTTTTTGTGGTTGTAGGGGCTGTTGATTGGAGTACACTAAAACAAACCTAACCTCTATAGGACATTCAGAAGCCAAGTTATAAGCCCACAAAGGTGTAACTGGACTACTTCTTTAAATTGACACCAGATCCGGTGACCTTTGGGACATGGTTTGAGCCCCTTAGGAAAGTGCTATCATCATGAAACGTTCATATCACTTACAACTCAATAGATTCTACCTTCCTGTAACATTTCAGCCTGGTTGGACCTTGTTTTCACACAAATGAACCCAGAATGATGTAAAATTGTGCTTCGTGCAACATAATTCTGGGTGCCATTTAAAAACCATAAGTGCTAATGACTCCATTCCTTTTTGTGGTTGTAGGGGCTGTTGACTGGAGTATACTAAAACAAACCTGATCTCTCTAGGACATTCAGAAGCCAAGTTATAAGCCCACAAAGGTGTAACTGGACTACTTCTTTAAATTGACACCAGATCCGGTGACCTTTGGGACATGGTTTGACCCCCTTAGGAAAGTGCTATCATCATGAAACGTTCAGATCCCTTACAACTCAATAGATTCTACCTTGTTGTAGCGTTTCAGCCTGATTGGACCTTGTTTTCACACAAATGGACCCAGAATGATGTGAAATTGTGCTTCGTGCAACATAATTCTGGGTGCCATTTACAAACCTTAAGTGCTAATGACTCCATTCCTTTTTGTGGTTGTAGGGGCTGTTGATTGGAGAACACTAAAACAAACCTAACCTCTCTAGGACATTCAGAAGCCAAGTTATAAGCCCACAAAGGTGTAACTGGACTGCTTCTTTAAAGTGACACCAGTCCCGGTGACCTTTGGGACAAGGTTTGACCACCTATAGGAATGTGCGATCATCTTGAAACGTTCAGATCACTTACAACTCAATAGATTATACCTTCCTGTAACGTTTCAGCCTGATTGGACCTTGTTTTCACACAAATGAACCCAGAATGATGTGAAATTGTGCTTCGTGCAACATAATTCTGGGTGCCATTTAAACACCATAAGTGCTAATGACTCCATTCCTTTTTGTGGTTGTAGGGGCTGTTGATTGGAGTATACTAAAACAAACCTGATCTCTCTTGGACATTCAGAAGCCAAGTTATAAGCCCACAAAGGTGTAACTGGACTACTTCTTTAAATTGACACCAGATCCGGTGACCTTTGGGACATGGTTTGACCCCCTTAGGAAAGTGCTATCATCATGAAACGTTCAGATCCCTTACAACTCAATAGATTCTACCTTGTTGTAGCGTTTCAGCCTGATTGGACCTTGTTTTCACACAAATGGACCCAGAATGATGTGAAATTGTGCTTCGTGCAACATAATTCTGGGTGCCATTTACAAACCTTAAGTGCTAATGACTCCATTCCTTTTTGTGGTTGTAGGGGCTGTTGATTGGAGAACACTAAAACAAACCTAACCTCTCTAGGACATTCAGAAGCCAAGTTATAAGCCCACAAAGGTGTAACTGGACTGCTTCTTTAAAGTGACACCAGTCCCGGTGACCTTTGGGACAAGGTTTGACAACCTATAGGAATGTGCGATCATCTTGAAACGTTCAGATCACTTACAACTCAATAGATTATACCTTCCTGTAACGTTTCAGCCTGATTGGACCTTGTTTTCACACAAATGAACCCAGAATGATGTGAAATTGTGCTTCGTGCAACATAATTCTGGGTGCCATTTAAACACCATAAGTGTTAATGACTCCATTCCTTTTTGTGGTTGTAGGGGCTGTTGATTGGAGTATACTAAAACAAACCTGATCTCTCTTGGACATTCAGAAGCCAAGTTATAAGCCCACAAAGGTGTAACTGGACTACTTCTTTAAATTGACACCAGATCCGGTGACCTTTGGGACATGGTTTGACCCCCTTAGGAAAGTGCTATCATCATGAAACGTTCAGATCACTTACAACTCAATAGATTCTACCTTCCTGTAACTTTTCAGCCTGATTTGACCTTGTTTTCACACAAATGAACCCAGAATGATGTGAAATTGTGCTTCGTGCAACATAATTCTGGGTGCCATTTACTAACCTTAAGTGCTAATGACTCCATTCATTTTTGTGGTTGTAGGGGCTGTTGATTGGAGTACACTAAAACAAACCTAACCTCTCTAGGACATTCAGAAGCCAAGTTATAAGCCCACAAAGGTGTAACTGGACTACTTTAAAGTGACACCAGGCCCGGTGACCTTTGGGACATGGTTTGACCCCCTTAGGAAAGTGCTATCATCATGAAACGTTCAGATCACTTACAACTCAATAGATTCTACCTTCCTGTAACGTTTCAGCCTGATTGGACCTTGTTTTCACACAAATGAACCCAGAATGATGTGAAATTGTGCTACGTGCAACATAATTCTGGGTGCCATTTAAACACCATAAGTGCTAATGACTCCATTCCTTTTTGTGGTTGTAGGGGCTGTTGATTGGAGTATACTAAAACAAACCTGATCTCTCTAGGACATTCAGAAGCCAAGTTATAAGCCCACAAAGGTGTAACTGGACTACTTCTTTAAATTGACACAAGATCCGGTGACCTTTGGGACATGGTTTGACCCCCTTAGGAAAGTGCTATCATCATGAAACGTTCAGATCACTTACAACTCAATAGATTCTACCTTCCTGTAACATTTCAGCCTGATTGGACCTTGTTTTCACACAAATGAACCCAGAATGATGTGAAATTGTGCTTCGTGCAACATAATTCTGGGTGCCATTTAAAAACCATAAGTGCTAATGACTCCATTCCTTTTTGAGGTTGTAGGGGCTGTTGATTGGAGTACACTAAAACAAACCTGATCTCTCTAGGACATTCAGAAGCCAAGTTATAAGCCCTCAAAGGTGTAACTGGACTACTTCTTTAAAGTGACACCAGGCCCGGTGACCTTTGGGAAATGGTTTTACCCCCTATAGGAATGTGCGATCATCTTGAAACGTTCAGATCACTTACAACTCAATAGATTCTACCTTCTTGTAGCGTTTCAGCCTGATTGGACCTTGTTTTCACACAAATGGACCCAGAATGATGTGAAATTGTGCTTCGTGCAACATAATTCTGGGTGCCATTTAAAAACCATAAGTGATAATGACTCCATTCCTTTTTGTGGTTGTAGGGGCTGTTGATTGGAGTACACTAAAACAAACCTAACCTCTCTAGGACATTCAGAAGCCAAGTTATAAGCCCTCAAAGGTGTAACTGGACTACTTCTTTAAAGTGACACCAGGCCCGGTGACCTTTGGGACATGGTTTTACCCCCTATAGGAATGTGCGATCATCTTGAAACGTTCAGATCACTTACAACTCAATAGATTCTACCTTCCTGTAACATTTCAGCCTGTTTGGACCTTGTTTTCACACAAATGAACCCAGAATGATGTAAAATTGTGCTTCGTGCAACATAATTCTGGGTGCCATTTAAAAACCATAAGTGCTAATGACTCCATTCCTTTTAGTGGTTGTAGGGGCTGTTGATTGGAGTATACTAAAACAAACCTGATCTCTCTAGGACATTCAGAAGCCAAGTTATAGGCCCACAAAGGTGTAACTGGACTACTTCTTTAAATTGACACCAGATCCGGTGACCTTTGGGACATGGTTTGACCCCCTTAGGAAAGTGCTATCATCATGAAACGTTCAGATCACTTACAACTCAATAGATTCTACCTTGTTGTAGCGTTTCAGCCTGATTGGACCTTGTTTTCACACAAATGAACCCAGAATGATGTGAAATTGTGCTTTGTGCAACATAATTCTGGGTGCCATTTAAAAACCATAAGTGCTAATGACCCCATTCCTTTTTGTGGTTGTAAGTGCTGTTGATTGGAGTATACTAAAACAAACCTGATCTCTCTAGGACATTCAGAAGCCAAGTTATAAGCCCTCAAAGGTGTAACTGGACTACTTCTTTAAAGTGACACCAGGCCCGGTGACCTTTGGGAAATGGTTTTACCCCCTATAGGAATGTGCGATCATCTTGAAACGTTCAGATCACTTACAATTCAATAGATTCTACCTTCTTGTAGCGTTTCAGCCTGATTGGACCTTGTTTTCACACAAATGGACCCAGAATGATGTGAAATTGTGCTTCGTGCAACATAATTCTGGGTGCCATTTACAAACCTTAAGTGCTAATGACTCCATTCCTTTTTGTGGTTGTAGGGGCTGTTGATTGGAGTACACTAAAACAAACCTAACCTCTATAGGACATTCAGAAGCCAAGTTATAAGCCCACAAAGGTGTAACTGGACTACTTCTTTAAAGTGACACCAGGCCCGGTGACCTTTGGGACATGGTTTGACCCCCTTAGGAAAGTGATATCATCATGAAACGTTCAGATCACTTACAACTCAATAGATTCTACCTTCCTGTAACGTTTCAGCCTGATTGGACCTTGTTTTCACACAAATGAACCCAGAATGATGTGAAATTGTGCTTCGTGCAACATAATTCTGGGTGCCATTTAAACACCATAAGTGCTAATGACTCCATTCCTTTTTGTGGTTTTAGGGGCTGTTGATTGGAGTATACTAAAAAAAACCTGATCTCTCTAGGACATTCAGAAGCCAAGTTATAAGCCCACAAAGGTGTAACTGGACTACTTCTTTAAATTGACACCAGATCCGGTGACCTTTGGGACATGGTTTGAGCCCCTTAGGAAAGTGCTATCATCATGAAACGTTCATATCACTTACAACTCAATAGATTCTACCTTCCTGTAACATTTCAGCCTGGTTGGACCTTGTTTTCACACAAATGAACCCAGAATGATGTAAAATTGTGCTTCGTGCAACATAATTCTGGGTGCCATTTACAAACCTTAAGTGCTAATGACTCCATTCCTTTTTGTGGTTGTAGGGGCTGTTGATTGGAGTACACTAAAACAAACCTAACCTCTATAGGACATTCAGAAGCCAAGTTATAAGCCCACAAAGGTGTAACTGGACTACTTCTTTAAAGTGACACCAGGCCCGGTGACCTTTGGGACATGGTTTGACCCCCTTAGGAAAGTGATATCATCATGAAACGTTCAGATCACTTACAACTCAATAGATTCTACCTTCCTGTAACGTTTCAGCCTGATTGGACCTTGTTTTCACACAAATGAACCCAGAATGATGTGAAATTGTGCTTCGTGCAACATAATTCTGGGTGCCATTTAAACACCATAAGTGCTAATGACTCCATTCCTTTTTGTGGTTTTAGGGGCTGTTGATTGGAGTATACTAAAAAAAACCTGATCTCTCTAGGACATTCAGAAGCCAAGTTATAAGCCCACAAAGGTGTAACTGGACTACTTCTTTAAATTGACACCAGATCCGGTGACCTTTGGGACATGGTTTGAGCCCCTTAGGAAAGTGCTATCATCATGAAACGTTCATATCACTTACAACTCAATAGATTCTACCTTCCTGTAACATTTCAGCCTGGTTGGACCTTGTTTTCACACAAATGAACCCAGAATGATGTAAAATTGTGCTTCGTGCAACATAATTCTGGGTGCCATTTAAAAACCATAAGTGCTAATGACTCCATTCCTTTTTGTGGTTGTAGGGGCTGTTGACTGGAGTATACTAAAACAAACCTGATCTCTCTAGGACATTCAGAAGCCAAGTTATAAGCCCACAAAGGTGTAACTGGACTACTTCTTTAAATTGACACCAGATCCGGTGACCTTTGGGACATGGTTTGACCCCCTTAGGAAAGTGCTATCATCATGAAACGTTCAGATCCCTTACAACTCAATAGATTCTACCTTGTTGTAGCATTTCAGCCTGATTGGACCTTGTTTTCACACAAATGGACCCAGAATGATGTGAAATTGTGCTTCGTGCAACATAATTCTGGGTGCCATTTACAAACCTTAAGTGCTAATGACTCCATTCCTTTTTGTGGTTGTAGGGGCTGTTGATTGGAGAACACTAAAACAAACCTAACCTCTCTAGGACATTCAGAAGCCAAGTTATAAGCCCACAAAGGTGTAACTGGACTGCTTCTTTAAAGTGACACCAGTCCCGGTGACCTTTGGGACAAGGTTTGACCACCTATAGGAATGTGCGATCATCTTGAAACGTTCAGATCACTTACAACTCAATAGATTATACCTTCCTGTAACGTTTCAGCCTGATTGGACCTTGTTTTCACACAAATGAACCCAGAATGATGTGAAATTGTGCTTCGTGCAACATAATTCTGGGTGCCATTTAAACACCATAAGTGCTAATGACTCCATTCCTTTTTGTGGTTGTAGGGGCTGTTGATTGGAGTATACTAAAACAAACCTGATCTCTCTTGGACATTCAGAAGCCAAGTTATAAGCCCACAAAGGTGTAACTGGACTACTTCTTTAAATTGACACCAGATCCGGTGACCTTTGGGACATGGTTTGACCCCCTTAGGAAAGTGCTATCATCATGAAACGTTCAGATCACTTACAACTCAATAGATTCTACCTTCCTGTAACATTTCAGCCTGATTTGACCTTGTTTTCACACAAATGAACCCAGAATGATGTGAAATTGTGCTTCGTGCAACATAATTCTGGGTGCCATTTACTAACCTTAAGTGCTAATGACTCCATTCATTTTTGTGGTTGTAGGGGCTGTTGATTGGAGTACACTAAAACAAACCTAACCTCTCTAGGACATTCAGAAGCCAAGTTATAAGCCCACAAAGGTGTAACTGGACTACTTTAAAGTGACACCAGGCCCGGTGACCTTTGGGACATGGTTTGACCCCCTTAGGAAAGTGCTATCATCATGAAACGTTCAGATCACTTACAACTCAAAAGATTCTACCTTCCTGTAACGTTTCAGCCTGATTGGACCTTGTTTTCACACAAATGAACCCAGAATGATGTGAAACTGTGCTACGTGCAACATAATTCTGGGTGCCATTTAAACACCATAAGTGCTAATGACTCCATTCCTTTTTGTGGTTGTAGGGGCTGTTGATTGGAGTATACTAAAACAAACCTGATCTCTCTAGGACATTCAGAAGCCAAGTTATAAGCCCACAAAGGTGTAACTGGACTACTTCTTTAAATTGACACAAGATCCGGTGACCTTTGGGACATGGTTTGACCCCCTTAGGAAAGTGCTATCATCATGAAACGTTCAGATCACTTACAACTCAATAGATTCTACCTTCCTGTAACATTTCAGCCTGATTGGACCTTGTTTTCACACAAATGAACCCAGAATGATGTGAAATTGTGCTTCGTGCAACTTAATTCTGGGTGCCATTTAAAAACCATAAGTGCTAATGACTCCATTCCTTTTTGAGGTTGTAGGGGCTGTTGATTGGAGTACACTAAAACAAACCTGATCTCTCTAGGACATTCAGAAGCCAAGTTATAAGCCCTCAAAGGTGTAACTGGACTACTTCTTTAAAGTGACACCAGGCCCGGTGACCTTTGGGAAATGGTTTTACCCCCTATAGGAATGTGCGATCATCTTGAAACGTTCAGATCACTTACAACTCAATAGATTCTACCTTCTTGTAGCGTTTCAGCCTGATTGGACCTTGTTTTCACACAAATGGACCCAGAATGATGTGAAATTGTGCTTCGTGCAACATAATTCTGGGTGCCATTTAAAAACCATAAGTGATAATGACTCCATTCCTTTTTGTGGTTGTAGGGGCTGTTGATTGGAGTACACTAAAACAAACCTAACCTCTCTAGGACATTCAGAAGCCAAGTTATAAGCCCTCAAAGGTGTAACTGGACTACTTCTTTAAAGTGACACCAGGCCCGGTGACCTTTGGGACATGGTTTTACCCCCTATAGGAATGTGCGATCATCTTGAAACGTTCAGATCACTTACAACTCAATAGATTCTACCTTCCTGTAACATTCCAGCCTGTTTGGACCTTGTTTTCACACAAATGAACCCAGAATGATGTAAAATTGTGCTTCGTGCAACATAATTCTGGGTGCCATTTAAAAACCATAAGTGCTAATGACTCCATTTCTTGTAGTGGTTGTAGGGGCTGTTGATTGGAGTATACTAAAACAAACCTGATCTCTCTAGGACATTCAGAAGCCAAGTTATAAGCCCACAAAGGTGTAACTGGACTACTTCTTTAAATTGACACCAGATCCGGTGACCTTTGGGACATGGTTTGACCCCCTTAGGAAAGTGCTATCATCATGAAACGTTCAGATCACTTACAACTCAATAGATTCTACCTTGTTGTAGCGTTTCAGCCTGATTGGACCTTGTTTTCACACAAATGGACCCAGAATGATGTGAAATTGTGCTTCAAGCAACATAATTCTGGGTGCCATTTACAAACCTTAAGTGCTAATGACTCCATTCCTTTTTGTGGTTGTAGGGGCTGTTGATTGGAGTACACTAAAACAAACCTAACCTCTCTAGGACATTCAGAAGCCAAGTTATAATCCCACAAATGTGTAACTGGACTGCTTCTTTAAAGTGACACCAGTCCCGGTGACCTTTGGGACAAGGTTTGACCACCTATAGGAATGTGCGATCATCTTGAAACGTTCAGATCACTTACAACTCAATAGATTATACCTTCCTGTAACGTTTCAGCCTGATTGGACCTTGTTTTCACACAAATGAACCCAGAATGATGTGAAATTGTGCTTCGTGCAACATAATTCTGGGTGCCATTTAAACACCATAAGTGCTAATGACTCCATTCCTTTTTGTGGTTGTAGGGGCTGTTGATTGGAGTATACTAAAACAAACCTGATCTCTCTAGGACATTCAGAAGCCAAGTTATAGGCCCACAAAGGTGTAACTGGACTACTTCTTTAAATTGACACCAGATCCGGTGACCTTTGGGACATGGTTTGACCCCCTTAGGAAAGTGCTATCATCATGAAACGTTCAGATCACTTACAACTCAATAGATTCTACCTTCCTGTAACATTTCAGCCTGATTTGACCTTGTTTTCACACAAATGAACCCAGAATGATGTGAAATTGTGCTTCGTGCAACATAATTCTGGGTGCCATTTACTAACCTTAAGTGCTAATGACTCCATTCCTTTTTGTGGTTGTAGGGGCTGTTGATTGGAGTACACTAAAACAAACCTAACCTCTCTAGGACATTCAGAAGCCAAGTTATAAGCCCACAAAGGTGTAACTGGACTACTTCTTTAAAGTGACACCAGGCCCGGTGACCTTTGGGACATGGTTTGACCCCCTTAGGAAAGTGCTATCAGCATGAAACGTTCAGATCACTTACAACTCAATAGATTCTACCTTCCTGTAACGTTTCAGCCTGATTGGACCTTGTTTTCACACAAATGAACCCAGAATGATGTGAAATTGTGCTACGTGCAACATAATTCTGGGTGCCATTTAAACACCATAAGTGCTAATGACTCCATTCCTTTTTGTGGTTGTAGGGGCTGTTGATTGGAGTATACTAAAACAAACCTGATCTCTCTAGGACATTCAGAAGCCAAGTTATAAGCCCACAAAGGTGTAACTGGACTACTTCTTTAAATTGACACAAGATCCGGTGACCTTTGGGACATGGTTTGACCCCCTTAGGAAAGTGCTATCATCATGAAACGTTCAGATCACTTACAACTCAATAGATTCTACCTTCCTGTAACATTTCAGCCTGATTGGACCTTGTTTTCACACAAATGAACCCAGAATGATGTGAAATTGTGCTTTGTGCAACATAATTCTGGGTGCCATTTAAAAACCATAAGTGCTAATGACTCCATTCCTTTTTGAGGTTGTAGGGGCTGTTGATTGGAGTACACTAAAACAAACCTGATCTCTCTAGGACATTCAGAAGCCAAGTTATAAGCCCTCAAAGGTGTAACTGGACTACTTCTTTAAAGTGACACCAGGCCCGGTGACCTTTGGGAAATGGTTTTACCCCCTATAGGAATGTGCGATCATCTTGAAACGTTCAGATCACTTACAACTCAATAGATTCTACCTTCTTGTAGCGTTTCAGCCTGATTGGACCTTGTTTTCACACAAATGGACCCAGAATGATGTGAAATTGTGCTTTGTGCAACATAATTCTGGGTGCCATTTAAAAACCATAAGTGATAATGACTCCATTCCTTTTTGTGGTTGTAGGGGCTGTTGATTGGAGTACACTAAAACAAACCTAACCTCTCTAGGACATTCAGAAGCCAAGTTATAAGCCCTCAAAGGTGTAACTGGACTACTTCTTTAAAGTGACACCAGGCCCGGTGACCTTTGGGACATGGTTTTACCCCCTATAGGAATGTGCGATCATCTTGAAACGTTCAGATCACTTACAACTCACTAGATTCTACCTTCCTGTAACATTTCAGCCTGTTTGGACCTTGTTTTCACACAAATGAACCCAGAATGATGTAAAATTGTGCTTCGTGCAACATAATTCTGGGTGCCATTTAAAAACCATAAGTGCTAATGACTCCATTCCTTTTAGTGGTTGTAGGGGCTGTTGATTGGAGTATACTAAAACAAACCTGATCTCTCTAGGACATTCAGAAGCCAAGTTATAAGCCCACAAAGGTGTAACTGGACTACTTCTTTAAATTGACACCAGATCCGGTGACCTTTGGGACATGGTTTGACCCCCTTAGGAAAGTGCTATCATCATGAAACGTTCAGATCACTTACAACTCAATAGATTCTACCTTGTTGTAGCGTTTCAGCCTGATTGGACCTTGTTTTCACACAAATGGACCCAGAATGATGTGAAATTGTGCTTCGTGCAACATAATTCTGGGTGCCATTTACAAACCTTAAGTGCTAATGACTCCATTCCTTTTTGTGGTTGTAGGGGCTGTTGATTGGAGTACACTAAAACAAACCTAACCTCTCTAGGACATTCAGAAGCCAAGTTATAAACCCACAAATGTGTAACTGGACTGCTTCTTTAAAGTGACACCAGTCCCGGTGACCTTTGGGACAAGGTTTGACCACCTATAGGAATGTGCGATCATCTTGAAACGTTCAGATCACTTACAACTCAATAGATTATACCTTCCTGTAACGTTTCAGCCTGATTGGACCTTGTTTTCACACAAATGAACCCAGAATGATGTGAAATTGTGCTTCGTGCAACATAATTCTGGGTGCCATTTAAACACCATAAGTGCTAATGACTCCATTCCTTTTTGTGGTTGTAGGGGCTGTTGATTGGAGTATACTAAAACAAACCTGATCTCTCTTGGACATTCAGAAGCCAAGTTATAAGCCCACAAAGGTGTAACTGGACTACTTCTTTAAATTGACACCAGATCCGGTGACCTTTGGGACATGGTTTGACCCCCTTAGGAAAGTGCTATCATCATGAAACGTTCAGATCACTTACAACTCAATAGATTCTACCTTCCTGTAACATTTCAGCCTGATTTGACCTTGTTTTCACACAAATGAACCCAGAATGATGTGAAATTGTGCTTCGTGCAACATAATTCTGGGTGCCATTTACTAACCTTAAGTGCTAATGACTCCATTCATTTTTGTGGTTGTAGGGGCTGTTGATTGGAGTACACTAAAACAAACCTAACCTCTCTAGGACATTCAGAAGCCAAGTTATAAGCCCACAAAGGTGTAACTGGACTACTTTAAAGTGACACCAGGCCCGGTGACCTTTGGGACATGGTTTGACCCCCTTAGGAAAGTGCTATCATCATGAAACGTTCAGATCACTTACAACTCAAAAGATTCTACCTTCCTGTAACGTTTCAGCCTGATTGGACCTTGTTTTCACACAAATGAACCCAGAATGATGTGAAACTGTGCTACGTGCAACATAATTCTGGGTGCCATTTAAACACCATAAGTGCTAATGACTCCATTCCTTTTTGTGGTTGTAGGGGCTGTTGATTGGAGTATACTAAAACAAACCTGATCTCTCTAGGACATTCAGAAGCCAAGTTATAAGCCCACAAAGGTGTAACTGGACTACTTCTTTAAATTGACACAAGATCCGGTGACCTTTGGGACATGGTTTGACCCCCTTAGGAAAGTGCTATCATCATGAAACGTTCAGATCACTTACAACTCAATAGATTCTACCTTCCTGTAACATTTCAGCCTGATTGGACCTTGTTTTCACACAAATGAACCCAGAATGATGTGAAATTGTGCTTCGTGCAACTTAATTCTGGGTGCCATTTAAAAACCATAAGTGCTAATGACTCCATTCCTTTTTGAGGTTGTAGGGGCTGTTGATTGGAGTACACTAAAACAAACCTGATCTCTCTAGGACATTCAGAAGCCAAGTTATAAGCCCTCAAAGGTGTAACTGGACTACTTCTTTAAAGTGACACCAGGCCCGGTGACCTTTGGGAAATGGTTTTACCCCCTATAGGAATGTGTGATCATCTTGAAACGTTCAGATCACTTACAACTCAATAGATTCTACCTTCTTGTAGCGTTTCAGCCTGATTGGACCTTGTTTTCACACAAATGGACCCAGAATGATGTGAAATTGTGCTTCGTGCAACATAATTCTGGGTGCCATTTAAAAACCATAAGTGATAATGACTCCATTCCTTTTTGTGGTTGTAGGGGCTGTTGATTGGAGTACACTAAAACAAACCTAACCTCTCTAGGACATTCAGAAGCCAAGTTATAAGCCCTCAAAGGTGTAACTGGACTACTTCTTTAAAGTGACACCAGGCCCGGTGACCTTTGGGACATGGTTTTACCCCCTATAGGAATGTGCGATCATCTTGAAACGTTCAGATCACTTACAACTCAATAGATTCTACCTTCCTGTAACATTCCAGCCTGTTTGGACCTTGTTTTCACACAAATGAACCCAGAATGATGTAAAATTGTGCTTCGTGCAACATAATTCTGGGTGCCATTTAAAAACCATAAGTGCTAATGACTCCATTTCTTGTAGTGGTTGTAGGGGCTGTTGATTGGAGTATACTAAAACAAACCTGATCTCTCTAGGACATTCAGAAGCCAAGTTATAAGCCCACAAAGGTGTAACTGGACTACTTCTTTAAATTGACACCAGATCCGGTGACCTTTGGGACATGGTTTGACCCCCTTAGGAAAGTGCTATCATCATGAAACGTTCAGATCACTTACAACTCAATAGATTCTACCTTGTTGTAGCGTTTCAGCCTGATTGGACCTTGTTTTCACACAAATGGACCCAGAATGATGTGAAATTGTGCTTCAAGCAACATAATTCTGGGTGCCATTTACAAACCTTAAGTGCTAATGACTCCATTCCTTTTTGTGGTTGTAGGGGCTGTTGATTGGAGTACACTAAAACAAACCTAACCTCTCTAGGACATTCAGAAGCCAAGTTATAATCCCACAAATGTGTAACTGGACTGCTTCTTTAAAGTGACACCAGTCCCGGTGACCTTTGGGACAAGGTTTGACCACCTATAGGAATGTGCGATCATCTTGAAACGTTCAGATCACTTACAACTCAATAGATTATACCTTCCTGTAACGTTTCAGCCTGATTGGACCTTGTTTTCACACAAATGAACCCAGAATGATGTGAAATTGTGCTTCGTGCAACATAATTCTGGGTGCCATTTAAACACCATAAGTGCTAATGACTCCATTCCTTTTTGTGGTTGTAGGGGCTGTTGATTGGAGTATACTAAAACAAACCTGATCTCTCTAGGACATTCAGAAGCCAAGTTATAGGCCCACAAAGGTGTAACTGGACTACTTCTTTAAATTGACACCAGATCCGGTGACCTTTGGGACATGGTTTGACCCCCTTAGGAAAGTGCTATCATCATGAAACGTTCAGATCACTTACAACTCAATAGATTCTACCTTCCTGTAACATTTCAGCCTGATTTGACCTTGTTTTCACACAAATGAACCCAGAATGATGTGAAATTGTGCTTCGTGCAACATAATTCTGGGTGCCATTTACTAACCTTAAGTGCTAATGACTCCATTCCTTTTTGTGGTTGTAGGGGCTGTTGATTGGAGTACACTAAAACAAACCTAACCTCTCTAGGACATTCAGAAGCCAAGTTATAAGCCCACAAAGTTGTAACTGGACTACTTCTTTAAAGTGACACCAGGCCCGGTGACCTTTGGGACATGGTTTGACCCCCTTAGGAAAGTGCTATCAGCATGAAACGTTCAGATCACTTACAACTCAATAGATTCTACCTTCCTGTAACGTTTCAGCCTGATTGGACCTTGTTTTCACACAAATGAACCCAGAATGATGTGAAATTGTGCTACGTGCAACATAATTCTGGGTGCCATTTAAACACCATAAGTGCTAATGACTCCATTCCTTTTTGTGGTTGTAGGGGCTGTTGATTGGAGTATACTAAAACAAACCTGATCTCTCTAGGACATTCAGAAGCCAAGTTATAAGCCCACAAAGGTGTAACTGGACTACTTCTTTAAATTGACACAAGATCCGGTGACCTTTGGGACATGGTTTGACCCCCTTAGGAAAGTGCTATCATCATGAAACGTTCAGATCACTTACAACTCAATAGATTCTACCTTCCTGTAACATTTCAGCCTGATTGGACCTTGTTTTCACACAAATGAACCCAGAATGATGTGAAATTGTGCTTTGTGCAACATAATTCTGGGTGCCATTTAAAAACCATAAGTGCTAATGACTCCATTCCTTTTTGAGGTTGTAGGGGCTGTTGATTGGAGTACACTAAAACAAACCTGATCTCTCTAGGACATTCAGAAGCCAAGTTATAAGCCCTCAAAGGTGTAACTGGACTACTTCTTTAAAGTGACACCAGGCCCGGTGACCTTTGGGAAATGGTTTTACCCCCTATAGGAATGTGCGATCATCTTGAAACGTTCAGATCACTTACAACTCAATAGATTCTACCTTCTTGTAGCGTTTCAGCCTGATTGGACCTTGTTTTCACACAAATGGACCCAGAATGATGTGAAATTGTGCTTTGTGCAACATAATTCTGGGTGCCATTTAAAAACCATAAGTGATAATGACTCCATTCCTTTTTGTGGTTGTAGGGGCTGTTGATTGGAGTACACTAAAACAAACCTAACCTCTCTAGGACATTCAGAAGCCAAGTTATAAGCCCTCAAAGGTGTAACTGGACTACTTCTTTAAAGTGACACCAGGCCCGGTGACCTTTGGGACATGGTTTTACCCCCTATAGGAATGTGCGATCATCTTGAAACGTTCAGATCACTTACAACTCACTAGATTCTACCTTCCTGTAACATTTCAGCCTGTTTGGACCTTGTTTTCACACAAATGAACCCAGAATGATGTAAAATTGTGCTTCGTGCAACATAATTCTGGGTGCCATTTAAAAACCATAAGTGCTAATGACTCCATTCCTTTTAGTGGTTGTAGGGGCTGTTGATTGGAGTATACTAAAACAAACCTGATCTCTCTAGGACATTCAGAAGCCAAGTTATAAGCCCACAAAGGTGTAACTGGACTACTTCTTTAAATTGACACCAGATCCGGTGACCTTTGGGACATGGTTTGACCCCCTTAGGAAAGTGCTATCATCATGAAACGTTCAGATCACTTACAACTCAATAGATTCTACCTTGTTGTAGCGTTTCAGCCTGATTGGACCTTGTTTTCACACAAATGGACCCAGAATGATGTGAAATTGTGCTTCGTGCAACATAATTCTGGGTGCCATTTACAAACCTTAAGTGCTAATGACTCCATTCCTTTTTGTGGTTGTAGGGGCTGTTGATTGGAGTACACTAAAACAAACCTAACCTCTCTAGGACATTCAGAAGCCAAGTTATAAACCCACAAATGTGTAACTGGACTGCTTCTTTAAAGTGACACCAGTCCCGGTGACCTTTGGGACAAGGTTTGACCACCTATAGGAATGTGCGATCATCTTGAAACGTTCAGATCACTTACAACTCAATAGATTATACCTTCCTGTAACGTTTCAGCCTGATTGGACCTTGTTTTCACACAAATGAACCCAGAATGATGTGAAATTGTGCTTCGTGCAACATAATTCTGGGTGCCATTTAAACACCATAAGTGCTAATGACTCCATTCCTTTTTGTGGTTGTAGGGGCTGTTGATTGGAGTATACTAAAACAAACCTGATCTCTCTAGGACATTCAGAAGCCAAGTTATAGGCCCACAAAGGTGTAACTGGACTACTTCTTTAAATTGACACCAGATCCGGTGACCTTTGGGACATGGTTTGACCCCCTTAGGAAAGTGCTATCATCATGAAACGTTCAGATCACTTACAACTCAATAGATTCTACCTTCCTGTAACATTTCAGCCTGATTTGACCTTGTTTTCACACAAATGAACCCAGAATGATGTGAAATTGTGCTTCGTGCAACATAATTCTGGGTGCCATTTACTAACCTTAAGTGCTAATGACTCCATTCCTTTTTGTGGTTGTAGGGGCTGTTGATTGGAGTACACTAAAACAAACCTAACCTCTCTAGGACATTCAGAAGCCAAGTTATAAGCCCACAAAGGTGTAACTGGACTACTTCTTTAAAGTGACACCAGGCCCGGTGACCTTTGGGACATGGTTTGACCCCCTTAGGAAAGTGCTATCAGCATGAAACGTTCAGATCACTTACAACTCAATAGATTCTACCTTCCTGTAACGTTTCAGCCTGATTGGACCTGGTTTTCAAACAAATGAACCCAGAATGATGTGAAATTGTGCTACGTGCAACATAATTCTGGGTTCCATTTAAACACCATAAGTGCTAATGACTCCATTCCTTTTTGTGGTTGTAGGGGCTGTTGATTGGAGTATACTAAAACAAACCTGATCTCTCTAGGACATTCAGAAGCCAAGTTATAAGCCGACAAAGGTGTAACTGGACTACTTCTTTAAATTGACACCAGATCCGGTGACCTTTGGGACATGGTTTGACCCCCTTAGGAAAGTGCTATCATCATGAAACGTTCAGATCACTTACAACTCGATAGATTCTACCTTCCTGTAACCTTTCAGCCTGATTTGACCTTGTTTTCACACAAATGAACCCAGAATGATGTGAAATTGTGCTTCGTGCAACATAATTCTGGGTGCCATTTACTAACCTTAAGTGCTAATGACTCCATTCCTTTTTGTGGTTGTAGGGGCTGTTGATTGGAGTACACTAAAACAAACCTAACCTCTCTAGGACATTCAGAAGCCAAGTTATAAGCCCACAAAGGTGTAACTGGACTACTTCTTTAAAGTGACACCAGGCCCGGTGACCTTTGGGACATGGTTTGACCCCCTTAGGAAAGTGCTATCAGCATGAAACGTTCAGATCACTTACAACTCAATAGATTCTACCTTCCTGTAACGTTTCAGCCTGATTGGACCTTGTTTTCACACAAATGAACCCAGAATGATGTGAAATTGTGCTACGTGCAACATAATTCTGGGTGCCATTTAAACACCATAAGTGCTAATGACTCCATTCCTTTTTGTGGTTGTAGGGGCTGTTGATTGGAGTATACTAAAACAAACCTGATCTCTCTAGGACATTCAGAAGCCAAGTTATAAGCCCACAAAGGTGTAACTGGACTACTTCTTTAAAGTGACACCAGGCCCGGTGACCTTTGGGACATGGTTTGACCCCCTTAGGAAAGTGCTATCAGCATGAAACGTTCAGATCACTTACAACTCAATAGATTCTACCTTCCTGTAACGTTTCAGCCTGATTGGACCTTGTTTTCACACAAATGAACCCAGAATGATGTGAAATTGTGCTACGTGCAACATAATTCTGGGTGCCATTTAAACACCATAAGTGCTAATGACTCCATTCCTTTTTGTGGTTGTAGGGGCTGTTGATTGGAGTATACTAAAACAAACCTGATCTCTCTAGGACATTCAGAAGCCAAGTTATAAGCCCACAAAGGTGTAACTGGACTACTTCTTTAAATTGACACAAGATCCGGTGACCTTTGGGACATGGTTTGACCCCCTTAGGAAAGTGCTATCATCATGAAACGTTCAGATCACTTACAACTCAATAGATTCTACCTTCCTGTAACATTTCAGCCTGATTGGACCTTGTTTTCACACAAATGAACCCAGAATGATGTGAAATTGTGCTTCGTGCAACATAATTCTGGGTGCCATTTAAAAACCATAAGTGCTAATGACTCCATTCCTTTTTGAGGTTGTAGGGGCTGTTGACTGGAGTACACTAAAACAAACCTGATCTCTCTAGGACATTCAGAAGCCAAGTTATAAGCCCTCAAAGGTGTAACTGGACTACTTCTTTAAAGTGACACCAGGCCCGGTGACCTTTGGGAAATGGTTTTACCCCCTATAGGAATGTGCGATCATCTTGAAACGTTCAGATCACTTACAACTCAATAGATTCTACCTTCTTGTAGCGTTTCAGCCTGATTGGACCTTGTTTTCACACAAATGGACCCAGAATGATGTGAAATTGTGCTTCGTGCAACATAATTCTGGGTGCCATTTAAAAACAATAAGTGCTAATGACTCCATTCCTTTTTGTGGTTGTAGGGGCTGTTGATTGGAGTACACTAAAACAAACCTAACCTCTCTAGGACATTCAGAAGCCAAGTTATAAGCCCTCAAAGGTGTAACTGGACTACTTCTTTAAAGTGACACCAGGCCCGGTGACCTTTGGGACATGGTTTTACCCCCTATAGGAATGTGCGATCATCTTGAAACGTTCAGATCACTTACAACTCAATAGATTCTACCTTCTTGTAGCGTTTCAGCCTGATTGGACCTTGTTTTCACACAAATGGACCCAGAATGATGTGAAATTGTGCTTCGTGCAACATAATTCTGGGTGCCATTTACTAACCTTAAGTGCTAAAGACTCCATTCCTTTTTGTGGTTGTAGGGGCTGTTGATTGGAGTACACTAAAACAAACCTAACCTCTCTAGGACATTCAGAAGCCAAGTTATAAGCCCACAAAGGTGTAACTGGACTACTTCTTTAAAGTGACACCAGGCCCGGTGACCTTTGGGACATGGTTTGACCCCCTTAGGAAAGTGCTATCATCATGAAACGTTCAGATCACTTACAACTCAATAGATTCTACCTTCCTGTAACGTTTCAGCCTGATTGGACCTTGTTTTCACACAAATGAACCCAGAATGATGTGAAATTGTGCTACGTGCAACATAATTCTGGGTGCCATTTAAACACCATAAGTGCTAATGACTCCATTCCTTTTTGTGGTTGTAGGGGCTGTTGATTGGAGTACACTAAAACAAACCTAACCTCTCTAGGACATTCAGAAGCCAAGTTATAAGCCCTCAAAGGTGTAACTGGACTACTTCTTTAAATTGACACCAGGCCTGGTGACCTTTGGGACATGGTTTTACCCCCTATAGGAATGTGCGATCATCTTGAAACGTTCAGATCACTTACAACTCAATAGATTCTACCTTCTTGTAGCGTTTCAGCCTGATTGGACCTTGTTTTCACACAAATGGACCCAGAATGATGTGAAATTGTGCTTCGTGCAACATAATTCTGGGTGCCATTTACAAACCTTAAGTGCTAATGACTCCATTCCTTTTTGTGGTTGTAGGGGCTGTTGATTGGAGTACACTAAAACAAACCTGATCTCTCTAGGACATTCAGAAGCCAAGTTATAAGCCCTCAAAGGTGTAACTGGACTACTTCTTTAAATTGACACCAGGCCTGGTGACCTTTGGGACATGGTTTTACCCCCTATAGGAATGTGCGATCATCTTGAAACGTTCAGATCACTTCCAACTCAATAGATTCTACCTTCTTGTAGCGTTTCAGCCTGATTGGACCTTGTTTTCACACAAATGGACCCAGAATGATGTGAAATTGTGCATCGTGCAACATAATTCTGGGTGCCATTTACTAACCTTAAGTGCTAAAGACTCCATTCCTTTTTGTGGTTGTAGGGGCTGTTGATTGGAGTACACTAAAACAAACCTAACCTCTCTAGGACATTCAGAAGCCAAGTTATAAGCCCACAAAGGTGTAACTGGACTACTTCTTTAAAGTGACACCAGGCCCGGTGACCTTTGGGACATGGTTTGACCCCCTTAGGAAAGTGCTATCATCATGAAACGTTCAGATCACTTACAACTCAATAGATTCTACCTTCCTGTAACGTTTCAGCCTGATTGGACCTTGTTTTCACACAAATGAACCCAGAATGATGTGAAATTGTGCTTCGTGCAACATAATTCTGGGTGCCATTTAAACACCATAAGTGCTAATGACTCCATTCCTTTTTGTGGTTGTAGGGGCTGTTGATTGGAGTATACTAAAACAAACCTGATCTCTCTAGGACATTCAGAAGCCAAGTTATAGGCCCACAAAGGTGTAACTGGACTACTTCTTTAAATTGACACCAGATCCGGTGACCTTTGGGACATGGTTTGACCCCCTTAGGAAAGTGCTATCATCATGAAACGTTCAGATCACTTACAACTCAATAGATTCTACCTTGTTGTAGCGTTTCAGCCTGATTGGACCTTGTTTTCACACAAATGAACCCAGAATGATGTGAAATTGTGCTTTGTGCAACATAATTCTGGGTGCCATTTAAAAACCATAAGTGCTAATGACCCCATTCCTTTTTGTGGTTGTAAGTGCTGTTGATTGGAGTATACTAAAACAAACCTGATCTCTCTAGGACATTCAGAAGCCAAGTTATAAGCCCTCAAAGGTGTAACTGGACTACTTCTTTAAAGTGACACCAGGCCCGGTGACCTTTGGGAAATGGTTTTACCCCCTATAGGAATGTGCGATCATCTTGAAACGTTCAGATCACTTACAATTCAATAGATTCTACCTTCTTGTAGCGTTTCAGCCTGATTGGACCTTGTTTTCACACAAATGGACCCAGAATGATGTGAAATTGTGCTTCGTGCAACATAATTCTGGGTGCCATTTAAAAACCATAAGTGATAATGACTCCATTCCTTTTTGTGGTTGTAGGGGCTGTTGATTGGAGTACACTAAAACAAACCTAACCTCTCTAGGACATTCAGAAGCCAAGTTATAAGCCCTCAAAGGTGTAACTGGACTACTTCTTTAAAGTGACACCAGGCCCGGTGACCTTTGGGACATGGTTTTACCCCCTATAGGAATGTGCGATCATCTTGAAACGTTCAGATCACTTACAACTCAATAGATTCTACCTTCCTGTAACATTTCAGCCTGTTTGGACCTTGTTTTCACACAAATGAACCCAGAATGATGTAAAATTGTGCTTCGTGCAACATAATTCTGGGTGCCATTTAAACACCATAAGTGCTAATGACTCCATTCCTTTTTGTGGTTGTAGGGGCTGTTGATTGGAGTATACTAAAACAAACCTGATCTCTCTAGGACATTCAGAAGCCAAGTTATAGGCCCACAAAGGTGTAACTGGACTACTTCTTTAAATTGACACCAGATCCGGTGACCTTTGGGACATGGTTTGACCCCCTTAGGAAAGTGCTATCATCATGAAACGTTCAGATCACTTACAACTCAATAGATTCTACCTTCCTGTAACATTTCAGCCTGATTGGACCTTGTTTTCACACAAATGGACCCAGAATGATGTGAAATTGTGCTTCGTGCAACATAATTCTGGGTGCCATTTACAAACCTTAAGTGCTAATGACTCCATTCCTTTTTGTGGTTGTAGGGGCTGTTGATTGGAGTACACTAAAACAAACCTAACCTCTCTAGGACATTCAGAAGCCAAGTTATAATCCCACAAATGTGTAACCGGACTGCTTCTTTAAAGTAAAACCAGTCCCGGTGACCTTTGGGACAAGGTTTGACCACCTATAGGAATGTGCGATCATTTTGAAACGTTCAGATCACTTACAACTCAATAGATTCTACCTTCCTGTAACATTTCAGCCTGATTGGACCTTGTTTTCACACAAATGAACCCAGAATGATGTGAAATTGTGCTTCGTGCAAAATAATTCTGGGTGCCATTTAAAAACCATAAGTGCTAATGACTCCATTCCTTTTTGTGGTTGTAGGGGCTGTTGATTGGAGTACACTAAAACAAACCTAACCTCTCTAGGACATTCAGAAGCCAAGTTATAAGCCCTCAAAGGTGTAACTGGACTACTTCTTTAAAGTGACACCAGGCCCGGTGACCTTTGGGACATGGTTTTACCCCCTATAGGAATGTGCGATCATCTTGAAACGTTCAGATCACTTACAACTCAATAGATTCTACCTTCTTGTAGCGTTTCAGCCTGATTGGACCTTGTTTTCACACAAATGGACCCAGAATGATGTGAAATTGTGCTTCGTGCAACATAATTCTGGGTGCCATTTACTAACCTTAAGTGCTAATGACTCCATTCCTTTTTGTGGTTGTAGGGGCTGTTGATTGGAGTACACTAAAACAAACCTAACCTCTCTAGGACATTCAGAAGCCAAGTTATAAGCCCACAAAGGTGTAACTGGACTACTTCTTTAAAGTGACACCAGGCCCGGTGACCTTTGGGACATGGTTTGACCCCCTTAGGAAAGTGCTATCATCATGAAACATTCAGATCACTTACAACTCAATAGATTCTACCTTCCTGTAACGTTTCAGCCTGATTGGACCTTGTTTTCACACAAATGAACCCAGAATGATGTGAAATTGTGCTTCGTGCAACATAATTCTGGGTGCCATTTAAACACCATAAGTGCTAATGACTCCAATCCTTTTTGTGGTTGTAGGGGCTGTTGATTGGAGTATACTAAAACAAACCTGATCTCTCTAGGACATTCAGAAGCCAAGTTATAAGCCCACAAAGGTGTAACTGGACTACTTATTTAAATTGACACAAGATCCGGTGACCTTTGGGACATGGTTTGACCCCCTTAGGAAAGTGCTATCATCATGAAACGTTCAGATCACTTACAACTCAATAGATTCTACCTTCCTGTAACATTTCAGCCTGATTGGACCTTGTTTTCACACAAATGGACCCAGAATGATGTGAAATTGTGCTTCGTGCAACATAATTCTGGGTGCCATTTAAAAACCATAAGTGCTAATGACTCCATTCCTTTTTGTGGTTGTAGGCGCTGTTGATTGGAGTACACTAAAACAAACCTAACCTCTCTAGGACATTCAGAAGCCAAGTTATAAGCCCTCAAAGGTGTAACTGGACTACTTCTTTAAAGTGACACCAGGCCCGGTGACCTTTGGGACATGGTTTTACCCCCTATAGGAATGTGCGATCATCTTGAAACGTTCAGATCACTTACAACTCAATAGATTCTACCTTCTTGTAGCGTTTCAGCCTGATTGGACCTTGTTTTCACACAAATGGACCCAGAATGATGTGAAATTGTGCTTCGTGCAACATAATTCTGGGTGCCATTTACTAACCTTAAGTGCTAATGACTCCATTCCTCTTTGTGGTTGAAGGGGCTGTTGATTGGAGTACACTAAAACAAACCTAACCTCTCTAGGACATTCAGAAGCCAAGTTATAAGCCCACAAAGGTGTAACTGGACTACTTCTTTAAAGTGACACCAGGCCCGGTGACCTTTGGGACATGGTTTGACCCCCTTAGGAAAGTGCTATCATCATGAAACGTTCAGATCACTTACAACTCAATAGATTCTACCTTCCTGTAACGTTTCAGCCTGATTGGACCTTGTTTTCACACAAATGAACCCAGAATGATGTGAAATTGTGCTTCGTGCAACATAATTCTGGGTGCCATTTAAACACCATAAGTGCTAATGACTCCAGTCCTTTTTGTGGTTGTAGGGGCTGTTGATTGGAGTATACTAAAACAAACCTGATCTCTCTAGGACATTCAGAAGCCAAGTTATAAGCCCACAAAGGTGTAACTGGACTACTTCTTTAAAGTGACACAAGATCCGGTGACCTTTGGGACATGGTTTGACCCCCTTAGGAAAGTGCTATCATCATGAAACGTTCAGATCACTTACAACTCAATAGATTCTACCTTCCTGTAACATTTCAGCCTGATTGGACCTTGTTTTCACACAAATGAACCCAGAATGATGTGAAATTGTGCTTCGTGCAACATAATTCTGGGTGCCATTAAAAAACCATAAGTGCTAATGACTCCATTCCTTTTTGTGGTTGTAGGGGCTGTTGATTGGAGAACACTAAAACAAACCTAACCTCTCTAGGACATTCAGAAGCCAAGTTATAAGCCCACAAAGGTGTAACTGGACTGCTTCTTCAAAGTGACACCAGGCCCGGTGACCTTTGGGACATGGTATGACCCCCTTAGGAAAGTGCTATCATCATGAAACGTTCAGATCACTTACAACTCAATAGATTCTACCTTCTTGTAGCGTTTCAGTCTGATTGGACCTTGTTTTCACACAAATGAACCCAGAATGATGTGAAATTGTGCTTCGTGCAACATAATTCTGGGTGCCATTTAAAAACCATAAGTGCTAATGACTACATTCCTTTTTGAGGTTGTAGGGGCTGTTGATTGGAGTACACTAAAACAAACCTGATCTCTCTAGGACATTCAGAAGCCAAGTTATAAGCCCTCAAAGGTGTAACTGGACTACTTCTTTAAAGTGACACCAGGCCCGGTGACCTTTGGGAAATGGTTTTACCCCCTATAGGAATGTGCGATCATCTTGAAACGTTCAGATCACTTACAACTCAATAGATTCTACCTTCTTGTAGCGTTTCAGACTGATTGGACCTTGTTTTCACACAAATGGACCCAGAATGATGTGAAATTGTGCTTCGTGCAACATAATTCTGGGTGCCATTTACAAACCTTAAGTGCTAATGACTCCATTCCTTTTTGTGGTTGTAGGGGCTGTTGATTGGAGTACACTAAAACAAACCTAACCTCTCTAGGACATTCAGAAGCCAAGTTATAAGCCCACAAAGGTGCAACTGGACTACTTCTTTAAAGTGACACCAGGCCCGGTGACCTTTGGGACATGGTTTTACCCCCTTAGGAAAGTGCTATCATCATGAAACATTCAGATCACTTACAACGCAATAGATTCTACCTTCCTGTAACGTTTCAGCCTGATTGGACCTTGTTTTCACACAAATGAACCCAGAATGATGTGAAATTGTGCTTCGTGCAACATAATTCTGGGTGCCATTTACAAACCATAAGTGCTAATGACTCCATTCCTTTTTGTGGTTGTAGGGGCTGTTGATTGGAGAACACTAAAACAAACCTAACCTCTCTAGGACATTCAGAAGCCAAGTTATAAGCCCACAAAGGTGTAACTGGACTGCTTCTTTAAAGTGACACCAGGCCCGGTGACCTTCGGGAAATGGTTTGACCCCCTTAGGAAAGTGCTATCATCATGAAACGTTCAGATCACTTACAACTCAATAGATTCTACCTTCTTGTAGCGTTTCAGCCTGATTGGACCTTGTTTTCACACAAATGAACCCAGAATGATGTGAAATTGTGCTTCGTGCAACATAATTCTGGGTGCCATTTAAACACCATAAGTGCTAATGACTCCATTCCTTTTTGTGGTTGTAGGGGCTGTTGAATGGAGTATACTAAAACAAACCTGATCTCTCTAGGACATTCAGAAGCCAAGTTATAAGCCCACAAAGGTGTAACTGGACTACTTCTTTAAATTGACACAAGATCCGGTGACCTTTGGGACATGGTTTGACCCCCTTAGGAAAGTGCTATCATCATGAAACGTTCAGATCACTTACAACTCAATAGATTCTACCTTCCTGTAACATTTCAGCCTGATTGGACCTTGTTTTCACACAAATGAACCCAGAATGATGTGAAATTGTGCTTCGTGCAACATAATTCTGGGTGCCATTTAAACACCATAAGTGCTAATGACTCCATTCCTTTTTGTGGTTTTAGGGGCTGTTGATTGGAGTATACTAAAAAAAACCTGATCTCTCTAGGACATTCAGAAGCCAAGTTATAAGCCCACAAAGGTGTAACTGGACTACTTCTTTAAATTGACACCAGATCCGGTGACCTTTGGGACATGGTTTGACCCCCTTAGGAAAGTGCTATCATCATGAAACGTTCATATCACTTACAACTCAATAGATTCTACCTTCCTGTAACATTTCAGCCTGGTTGGACCTTGTTTTCACACAAATGAACCCAGAATGATGTAAAATTGTGCTTCGTGCAACATAATTCTGGGTGCCATTTAAAAACCATAAGTGCTAATGACTCCATTCCTTTTTGTGGTTGTAGGGGCTGTTGACTGGAGTATACTAAAACAAACCTGATCTCTCTAGGACATTCAGAAGCCAAGTTATAAGCCCACAAAGGTGTAACTGGACTACTTCTTTAAATTGACACCAGATCCGGTGACCTTTGGGACATGGTTTGACCCCCTTAGGAAAGTGCTATCATCATGAAACGTTCAGATCCCTTACAACTCAATAGATTCTACCTTGTTGTAGCGTTTCAGCCTGATTGGACCTTGTTTTCACACAAATGGACCCAGAATGATGTGAAATTGTGCTTCGTGCAACATAATTCTGGGTGCCATTTACAAACCTTAAGTGCTAATGACTCCATTCCTTTTTGTGGTTGTAGGGGCTGTTGATTGGAGAACACTAAAACAAACCTAACCTCTCTAGGACATTCAGAAGCCAAGTTATAAGCCCACAAAGGTGTAACTGGACTGCTTCTTTAAAGTGACACCAGTCCCGGTGACCTTTGGTACAAGGTTTGACCACCTATAGGAATGTGCGATCATCTTGAAACGTTCAGATCACTTACAACTCAATAGATTATACCTTCCTGTAACGTTTCAGCCTGATTGGACCTTGTTTTCACACAAATGAACCCAGAATGATGTGAAATTGTGCTTCGTGCAACATAATTCTGGGTGCCATTTAAACACCATAAGTGCTAATGACTCCATTCCTTTTTGTGGTTGTAGGGGCTGTTGATTGGAGTATACTAAAACAAACCTGATCTCTCTTGGACATTCAGAAGCCAAGTTATAAGCCCACAAAGGTGTAACTGGACTACTTCTTTAAATTGACACCAGATCCGGTGACCTTTGGGACATGGTTTGACCCCCTTAGGAAAGTGCTATCATCATGAAACGTTCAGATCACTTACAACTCAATAGATTCTACCTTCCTGTAACATTTCAGCCTGGTTGGACCTTGTTTTCACACAAATGAACCCAGAATGATGTAAAATTGTGCTTCGTGCAACATAATTCTGGGTGCCATTTAAAAACCATAAGTGCTAATGACTCCATTCCTTTTTGTGGTTGTAGGGGCTGTTGACTGGAGTATACTAAAACAAACCTGATCTCTCTAGGACATTCAGAAGCCAAGTTATAAGCCCACAAAGGTGTAACTGGACTACTTCTTTAAATTGACACCAGATCCGGTGACCTTTGGGACATGGTTTGACCCCCTTAGGAAAGTGCTATCATCATGAAACGTTCAGATCCCTTACAACTCAATAGATTCTACCTTGTTGTAGCGTTTCAGCCTGATTGGACCTTGTTTTCACACAAATGGACCCAGAATGATGTGAAATTGTGCTTCGTGCAACATAATTCTGGGTGCCATTTACAAACCTTAAGTGCTAATGACTCCATTCCTTTTTGTGGTTGTAGGGGCTGTTGATTGGAGAACACTAAAACAAACCTAACCTCTCTAGGACATTCAGAAGCCAAGTTATAAGCCCACAAAGGTGTAACTGGACTGCTTCTTTAAAGTGACACCAGTCCCGGTGACCTTTGGTACAAGGTTTGACCACCTATAGGAATGTGCGATCATCTTGAAACGTTCAGATCACTTACAACTCAATAGATTATACCTTCCTGTAACGTTTCAGCCTGATTGGACCTTGTTTTCACACAAATGAACCCAGAATGATGTGAAATTGTGCTTCGTGCAACATAATTCTGGGTGCCATTTAAACACCATAAGTGCTAATGACTCCATTCCTTTTTGTGGTTGTAGGGGCTGTTGATTGGAGTATACTAAAACAAACCTGATCTCTCTTGGACATTCAGAAGCCAAGTTATAAGCCCACAAAGGTGTAACTGGACTACTTCTTTAAATTGACACCAGATCCGGTGACCTTTGGGACATGGTTTGACCCCCTTAGGAAAGTGCTATCATCATGAAACGTTCAGATCACTTACAACTCAATAGATTCTACCTTCCTGTAACATTTCAGCCTGATTTGACCTTGTTTTCACACAAATGAACCCAGAATGATGTGAAATTGTTTTTCGTGCAACATAATTCTGGGTGCCATTTACTAACCTTAAGTGCTAATGACTCCATTCATTTTTGTGGTTGTAGGGGCTGTTGATTGGAGTACACTAAAACAAACCTAACCTCTCTAGGACATTCAGAAGCCAAGTTATAAGCCCACAAAGGTGTAACTGGACTACTTTAAAGTGACACCAGGCCCGTTGACCTTTGGGACATGGTTTGACCCCCTTAGGAAAGTGCTATCATCATGAAACGTTCAGATCACTTACAACTCAATAGATTCTACCTTCCTGTAACGTTTCAGCCTGATTGGACCTTGTTTTCACACAAATGAACACAGAATGATGTGAAATTGTGCTACGTGCAACATAATTCTGGGTGCCATTTAAACACCATAAGTGCTAATGACTCCATTCCTTTTTGTGGTTGTAGGGGCTGTTGATTGGAGTATACTAAAACAAACCTGATCTCTCTAGGACATTCAGAAGCCAAGTTATAAGCCCACAAAGGTGTAACTGGACTACTTCTTTAAATTGACACAAGATCCGGTGACCTTTGGGACATGGTTTGACCCCCTTAGGAAAGTGCTATCATCATGAAACGTTCAGATCACTTACAACTCAATAGATTCTACCTTCCTGTAACATTTCAGCCTGATTGGACCTTGTTTTCACACAAATGAACCCAGAATGATGTGAAATTGTGCTTGGTGCAACATAATTCTGGGTGCCATTTAAAAACCATAAGTGCTAATGACTCCATTCCTTTTTGAGGTTGTAGGGGCTGTTGATTGGAGTACACTAAAACAAACCTGATCTCTCTAGGACATTCAGAAGCCAAGTTATAAGCCCTCAAAGGTGTAACTGGACTACTTCTTTAAAGTGACACCAGGCCCGGTGACCTTTGGGAAATGGTTTTACCCCCTATAGGAATGTGCGATCATCTTGAAACGTTCAGATCACTTACAACTCAATAGATTCTACCTTCTTGTAGCGTTTCAGCCTGATTGGACCTTGTTTTCACACAAATGGACCCAGAATGATGTGAAATTGTGCTTCGTGCAACATAATTCTGGGTGCCATTTAAAAACCATAAGTGATAATGACTCCATTCCTTTTTGTGGTTGTAGGGGCTGTTGATTGGAGTACACTAAAACAAACCTAACCTCTCTAGGACATTCAGAAGCCAAGTTATAAGCCCTCAAAGGTGTAACTGGACTACTTCTTTAAAGTGACACCAGGCCCGGTGACCTTTGGGACATGGTTTTACCCCCTATAGGAATGTGCGATCATCTTGAAACGTTCAGATCACTTACAACTCAATAGATTCTACCTTCCTGTAACATTTCAGCCTGTTTGGACCTTGTTTTCACACAAATGAACCCAGAATGATGTAAAATTGTGCTTCGTGCAACATAATTCTGGGTGCCATTTAAAAGCCATAAGTGCTAATGACTCCATTCCTTTTAGTGGTTGTAGGGGCTGTTGATTGGAGTATACTAAAACAAACCTGATCTCTCTAGGACATTCAGAAGCCAAGTTATAAGCCCACAAAGGTGTAACTGGACTACTTCTTTAAATTGACACCAGATCCGGTGACCTTTGGGACATGGTTTGACCCCCTTAGGAAAGTGCTATCATCATGAAACGTTCAGATCACTTACAACTCAATAGATTCTACCTTGTTGTAGCGTTTCAGCCTGATTGGACCTTGTTTTCACACAAATGGACCCAGAATGATGTGAAATTGTGCTTCGTGCAACATAATTCTGGGTGCCATTTACAAACCTTAAGTGCTAATGACTCCATTCCTTTTTGTGGTTGTAGGGGCTGTTGATTGGAGTACACTAAAACAAACCTAACCTCTCTAGGACATTCAGAAGCCAAGTTATAATCCCACAAATGTGTAACTGGACTGCTTCTTTAAAGTGACACCAGTCCCGGTGACCTTTGGGACAAGGTTTGACCACCTATAGGAATGTGCGATCATCTTGAAACGTTCAGATCACTTACAACTCAATAGATTCTACCTTCCTGTAACGTTTCAGCCTGATTGGACCTTGTTTTCACACAAATGAACCCAGAATGATGTGAAATTGTGCTTCGTGCAACATAATTCTGGGTGCCATTTACACACCATAAGTGCTAATGACTCCATTCCTTTTTGTGGTTGTAGGGGCTGTTGATTGGAGTATACTAAAACAAACCTGATCTCTCTAGGACATTCAGAAGCCAAGTTATAGGCCCACAAAGGTGTAACTGGACTACTTCTTTAAATTGACACCAGATCCGGTGACCTTTGGGACATGGTTTGACCCCCTTAGGAAAGTGCTATCATCATGAAACGTTCAGATCACTTACAACTCAATAGATTCTACCTTCCTGTAACATTTCAGCCTGATTTGACCTTGTTTTCACACAAATGAACCCAGAATGATGTGAAATTGTGCTTCGTGCAACATAATTCTGGGTGCCATTTACTAACCTTAAGTGCTAATGACTCCATTCCTTTTTGTGGTTGTAGGGGCTGTTGATTGGAGTACACTAAAACAAACCTAACCTCTCTAGGACATTCAGAAGCCAAGTTATAAGCCCACAAAGGTGTAACTGGACTACTTCTTTAAAGTGACACCAGGCCCGGTGACCTTTGGGACATGGTTTGACCCCCTTAGGAAAGTGCTATCAGCATGAAACGTTCAGATCACTTACAACTCAATAGATTCTACCTTCCTGTAACGTTTCAGCCTGATTGGACCTTGTTTTCACACAAATGAACCCAGAATGATGTGAAATTGTGCTACGTGCAACATAATTCTGGGTGCCATTTAAACACCATAAGTGCTAATGACTCCATTCCTTTTTGTGGTTGTAGGGGCTGTTGATTGGAGTATACTAAAACAAACCTGATCTCTCTAGAACATTCAGAAGCCAAGTTATAAGCCCACAAAGGTGTAACTGGACTACTTCTTTAAATTGACACAAGATCCGGTGACCTTTGGGACATGGTTTGACCCCCTTAGGAAAGTGCTATCATCATGAAACGTTCAGATCACTTACAACTCAATAGATTCTACCTTCCTGTAACATTTCAGCCTGATTGGACCTTGTTTTCACACAAATGAACCCAGAATGATGTGAAATTGTGCTTCGTGCAACATAATTCTGGGTGCCATTTAAAAACCATAAGTGCTAATGACTCCATTCCTTTTTGAGGTTGTAGGGGCTGTTGATTGGAGTACACTAAAACAAACCTGATCTCTCTAGGACATTCAGAAGCCAAGTTATAAGCCCTCAAAGGTGTAACTGGACTACTTCTTTAAAGTGACACCAGGCCCGGTGACCTTTGGGAAATGGTTTTACCCCCTATAGGAATGTGCGATCATCTTGAAACGTTCAGATCACTTACAACTCAATAGATTCTACCTTCTTGTAGCGTTTCAGCCTGATTGGACCTTGTTTTCACACAAATGGACCCAGAATGATGTGAAATTGTGCTTCGTGCAACATAATTCTGGGTGCCATTTAAAAACCATAAGTGATAATGACTCCATTCCTTTTTGTGGTTGTAGGGGCTGTTGATTGGAGTACACTAAAACAAACCTAACCTCTCTAGGACATTCAGAAGCCAAGTTATAAGCCCTCAAAGGTGTAACTGGACTACTTCTTTAAAGTGACACCAGGCCCGGTGACCTTTGGGACATGGTTTTACCCCCTATAGGAATGTGCGATCATCTTGAAACGTTCAGATCACTTACAACTCAATAGATTCTACCTTCCTGTAACATTTCAGCCTGTTTGGACCTTGTTTTCACACAAATGAACCCAGAATGATGTAAAATTGTGCTTCGTGCAACATAATTCTGGGTGCCATTTAAAAACCATAAGTGCTAATGACTCCATTCCTTTTAGTGGTTGTAGGGGCTGTTGATTGGAGTATACTAAAACAAACCTGATCTCTCTAGGACATTCAGAAGCCAAGTTATAAGCCCACAAAGGTGTAACTGGACTACTTCTTTAAATTGACACCAGATCCGGTGACCTTTGGGACATGGTTTGACCCCCTTAGGAAAGTGCTATCATCATGAAACGTTCAGATCACTTACAACTCAATAGATTCTACCTTGTTGTAGCGTTTCAGCCTGATTGGACCTTGTTTTCACACAAATGGACCCAGAATGATGTGAAATTGTGCTTCGTGCAACATAATTCTGGGTGCCATTTACAAACCTTAAGTGCTAATGACTCCATTCCTTTTTGTGGTTGTAGGGGCTGTTGATTGGAGTACACTAAAACAAACCTGATCTCTCTAGGACATTCAGAAGCCAAGTTATAGGCCCACAAAGGTGTAACTGGACTACTTCTTTAAATTGACACCAGATCCGGTGACCTTTGGGACATGGTTTGACCCCCTTAGGAAAGTGCTATCATCATGAAACGTTCAGATCACTTACATCTCAATAGATTCTACCTTCCTGTAACATTTCAGCCTGATTTGACCTTGTTTTCACACAAATGAACCCAGAATGATGTGAAATTGTGCTTCGTGCAACATAATTCTGGGTGCCATTTACTAACCTTAAGTGCTAATGACTCCATTCCTTTTTGTGGTTGTAGGGGCTGTTGATTGGAGTACACTAAAACAAACCTAACCTCTCTAGGACATTCAGAAGCCAAGTTATAAGCCCACAAAGGTGTAACTGGACTACTTCTTTAAAGTGACACCAGGCCCGGTGACCTTTGGGACATGGTTTGACCCCCTTAGGAAAGTGCTATCAGCATGAAACGTTCAGATCACTTACAACTCAATAGATTCTACCTTCCTGTAACGTTTCAGCCTGATTGGACCTTGTTTTCACACAAATGAACCCAGAATGATGTGAAATTGTGCTACGTGCAACATAATTCTGGGTGCCATTTAAACACCATAAGTGCTAATGACTCCATTCCTTTTTGTGGTTGTAGGGGCTGTTGATTGGAGTATACTAAAACAAACCTGATCTCTCTAGGACATTCAGAAGCCAAGTTATAAGCCCACAAAGGTGTAACTGGACTACTTCTTTAAATTGACACAAGATCCGGTGACCTTTGGGACATGGTTTGACCCCCTTAGGAAAGTGCTATCATCATGAAACGTTCAGATCACTTACAACTCAATAGATTCTACCTTCCTGTAACATTTCAGCCTGATTGGACCTTGTTTTCACACAAATGAACCCAGAATGATGTGAAATTGTGCTTCGTGCAACATAATTCTGGGTGCCATTTAAAAACCATAAGTGCTAATGACTCCATTCCTTTTTGAGGTTGTAGGGGCTGTTGATTGGAGTACACTAAAACAAACCTGATCTCTCTAGGACATTCAGAAGCCAAGTTATAAGCCCTCAAAGGTGTAACTGGACTACTTCTTTAAAGTGACACCAGGCCCGGTGACCTTTGGGAAATGGTTTTACCCCCTATAGGAATGTGCGATCATCTTGAAACGTTCAGATCACTTACAACTCAATAGATTCTACCTTCTTGTAGCGTTTCAGCCTGATTGGACCTTGTTTTCACACAAATGGACCCAGAATGATGTGAAATTGTGCTTCGTGCAACATAATTCTGGGTGCCATTTAAAAACCATAAGTGATAATGACTCCATTCCTTTTTGTGGTTGTAGGGGCTGTTGATTGGAGTACACTAAAACAAACCTAACCTCTCTAGGACATTCAGAAGCCAAGTTATAAGCCCTCAAAGGTGTAACTGGACTACTTCTTTAAAGTGACACCAGGCCCGGTGACCTTTGGGACATGGTTTTACCCCCTATAGGAATGTGCGATCATCTTGAAACGTTCAGATCACTTACAACTCAATAGATTCTACCTTCCTGTAACATTTCAGCCTGTTTGGACCTTGTTTTCACACAAATGAACCCAGAATGATGTAAAATTGTGCTTCGTGCAACATAATTCTGGGTGCCATTTAAAAACCATAAGTGCTAATGACTCCATTCCTTTTAGTGGTTGTAGGGGCTGTTGATTGGAGTATACTAAAACAAACCTGATCTCTCTAGGACATTCAGAAGCCAAGTTATAAGCCCACAAAGGTGTAACTGGACTACTTCTTTAAATTGACACCAGATCCGGTGACCTTTGGGACATGGTTTGACCCCCTTAGGAAAGTGCTATCATCATGAAACGTTCAGATCACTTACAACTCAATAGATTCTACCTTGTTGTAGCGTTTCAGCCTGATTGGACCTTGTTTTCACACAAATGGACCCAGAATGATGTGAAATTGTGCTTCGTGCAACATAATTCTGGGTGCCATTTACAAACCTTAAGTGCTAATGACTCCATTCCTTTTTGTGGTTGTAGGGGCTGTTGATTGGAGTACACTAAAACAAACCTAACCTCTCTAGGACATTCAGAAGCCAAGTTATAAACCCACAAATGTGTAACTGGACTGCTTCTTTAAAGTGACACCAGTCCCGGTGACCTTTGGGACAAGGTTTGACCACCTATAGGAATGTGCGATCATCTTGAAACGTTCAGATCACTTACAACTCAATAGATTATACCTTCCTGTAACGTTTCAGCCTGATTGGACCTTGTTTTCACACAAATGAACCCAGAATGATGTGAAATTGTGCTTCGTGCAACATAATTCTGGGTGCCATTTAAACACCATAAGTGCTAATGACTCCATTCCTTTTTGTGGTTGTAGGGGCTGTTGATTGGAGTATACTAAAACAAACCTGATCTCTCTAGGACATTCAGAAGCCAAGTTATAGGCCCACAAAGGTGTAACTGGACTACTTCTTTAAATTGACACCAGATCCGGTGACCTTTGGGACATGGTTTGACCCCCTTAGGAAAGTGCTATCATCATGAAACGTTCAGATCACTTACAACTCAATAGATTCTACCTTCCTGTAACATTTCAGCCTGATTTGACCTTGTTTTCACACAAATGAACCCAGAATGATGTGAAATTGTGCTTCGTGCAACATAATTCTGGGTGCCATTTACTAACCTTAAGTGCTAATGACTCCATTCCTTTTTGTGGTTGTAGGGGCTGTTGATTGGAGTACACTAAAACAAACCTAACCTCTCTAGGACATTCAGAAGCCAAGTTATAAGCCCACAAAGGTGTAACTGGACTACTTCTTTAAAGTGACACCAGGCCCGGTGACCTTTGGGACATGGTTTGACCCCCTTAGGAAAGTGCTATCAGCATGAAACGTTCAGATCACTTACAACTCAATAGATTCTACCTTCCTGTAACGTTTCAGCCTGATTGGACCTTGTTTTCACACAAATGAACCCAGAATGATGTGAAATTGTGCTACGTGCAACATAATTCTGGGTGCCATTTAAACACCATAAGTGCTAATGACTCCATTCCTTTTTGTGGTTGTAGGGGCTGTTGATTGGAGTATACTAAAACAAACCTGATCTCTCTAGGACATTCAGAAGCCAAGTTATAAGCCCACAAAGGTGTAACTGGACTACTTCTTTAAATTGACACCAGATCCGGTGACCTTTGGGACATGGTTTGACCCCCTTAGGAAAGTGCTATCATCATGAAACGTTCAGATCACTTACAACTCGATAGATTCTACCTTCCTGTAACATTTCAGCCTGATTTGACCTTGTTTTCACACAAATGAACCCAGAATGATGTGAAATTGTGCTTCGTGCAACATAATTCTGGGTGCCATTTACTAACCTTAAGTGCTAATGACTCCATTCCTTTTTGTGGTTGTAGGGGCTGTTGATTGGAGTACACTAAAACAAACCTAACCTCTCTAGGACATTCAGAAGCCAAGTTATAAGCCCACAAAGGTGTAACTGGACTACTTCTTTAAAGTGACACCAGGCCCGGTGACCTTTGGGACATGGTTTGACCCCCTTAGGAAAGTGCTATCAGCATGAAACGTTCAGATCACTTACAACTCAATAGATTCTACCTTCCTGTAACGTTTCAGCCTGATTGGACCTTGTTTTCACACAAATGAACCCAGAATGATGTGAAATTGTGCTACGTGCAACATAATTCTGGGTGCCATTTAAACACCATAAGTGCTAATGACTCCATTCCTTTTTGTGGTTGTAGGGGCTGTTGATTGGAGTATACTAAAACAAACCTGATCTCTCTAGGACATTCAGAAGCCAAGTTATAAGCCCACAAAGGTGTAACTGGACTACTTCTTTAAAGTGACACCAGGCCCGGTGACCTTTGGGACATGGTTTGACCCCCTTAGGAAAGTGCTATCAGCATGAAACGTTCAGATCACTTACAACTCAATAGATTCTACCTTCCTGTAACGTTTCAGCCTGATTGGACCTTGTTTTCACACAAATGAACCCAGAATGATGTGAAATTGTGCTACGTGCAACATAATTCTGGGTGCCATTTAAACACCATAAGTGCTAATGACTCCATTCCTTTTTGTGGTTGTAGGGGCTGTTGATTGGAGTATACTAAAACAAACCTGATCTCTCTAGGACATTCAGAAGCCAAGTTATAAGCCCACAAAGGTGTAACTGGACTACTTCTTTAAATTGACACAAGATCCGGTGACCTTTGGGACATGGTTTGACCCCCTTAGGAAAGTGCTATCATCATGAAACGTTCAGATCACTTACAACTCAATAGATTCTACCTTCCTGTAACATTTCAGCCTGATTGGACCTTGTTTTCACACAAATGAACCCAGAATGATGTGAAATTGTGCTTCGTGCAACATAATTCTGGGTGCCATTTAAAAACCATAAGTGCTAATGACTCCATTCCTTTTTGAGGTTGTAGGGGCTGTTGACTGGAGTACACTAAAACAAACCTGATCTCTCTAGGACATTCAGAAGCCAAGTTATAAGCCCTCAAATGTGTAACTGGACTACTTCTTTAAAGTGACACCAGGCCCGGTGACCTTTGGGAAATGGTTTTACCCCCTATAGGAATGTGCGATCATATTGAAACGTTCAGATCACTTACAACTCAATAGATTCTACCTTCTTGTAGCGTTTCAGCCTGATTGGACCTTGTTTTCACACAAATGGACCCAGAATGATGTGAAATTGTGCTTCGTGCAACATAATTCTGGGTGCCATTTAAAAACCATAAGTGCTAATGACTCCATTCCTTTTTGTGGTTGTAGGGGCTGTTGATTGGAGTACACTAAAACAAACCTAACCTCTCTAGGACATTCAGAAGCCAAGTTATAAGCCCTCAAAGGTGTAACTGGACTACTTCTTTAAAGTGACACCAGGCCCGGTGACCTTTGGGACATGGTTTTACCCCCTATAGGAATGTGCGATCATCTTGAAACGTTCAGATCACTTACAACTCAATAGATTCTACCTTCTTGTAGCGTTTCAGCCTGATTGGACCTTGTTTTCACACAAATGGACCCAGAATGATGTGAAATTGTGCTTCGTGCAACATAATTCTGGGTGCCATTTACTAACCTTAAGTGCTAAAGACTCCATTCCTTTTTGTGGTTGTAGGGGCTGTTGATTGGAGTACACTAAAACAAACCTAACCTCTCTAGGACATTCAGAAGCCAAGTTATAAGCCCACAAAGGTGTAACTGGACTACTTCTTTAAAGTGACACCAGGCCCGGTGACCTTTGGGACATGGTTTGACCCCCTTAGGAAAGTGCTATCATCATGAAACGTTCAGATCACTTACAACTCAATAGATTCTACCTTCCTGTAACGTTTCAGCCTGATTGGACCTTGTTTTCACACAAATGAACCCAGAATGATGTGAAATTGTGCTTCGTGCAACATAATTCTGGGTGCCATTTAAACACCATAAGTGCTAATGACTCCATTCCTTTTTGTGGTTGTAGGGGCTGTTGATTGGAGTATACTAAAACAAACCTGATCTCTCTAGGACATTCAGAAGCCATGTTATAAGCCCACAAAGGTGTAACTGGACTACTTCTTTAAATTGACACAAGATCCGGTGACCTTTGGGACATGGTTTGACCCACTTAGGAAAGTGCTATCATCATGAAACGTTCAGATCACTTACAACTCAATAGATTCTACCTTCCTGTAACATTTCAGCCTGATTGGACCTTGTTTTCACACAAATGAACCCAGAATGATGTGAAATTGTGCTTCGTGCAAAATAATTCTGGGTGCCATTTAAAAACCATAAGTGCTAATGACTCCATTCCTTTTTGAGGTTGTAGGGGCTGTTGATTGGAGTACACTAAAACAAATCTGATCTCTCTAGGACATTCAGAAGCCAAGTTATAAGCACTCAAAGGTGTAACTGGACTACTTCTTTAAAGTGACACCAGGCCCGGTGACCTTTGGGACATGGTTTGACCCCCTTAGGAAAGTGCTATCATCATGAAACGTTCATATCACTTACAACTCAATAGATTCTACCTTCCTGTAACATTTCAGCCTGCTTGGACATTGTTTTCACACAAATGAACCCAGAATGATGTAAAATTGTGCTTCGTGCAACATAATTCTGGGTGCCATTTAAAAACCATAAGTGCTAATGACTCCATTCCTTTTTGTGGTTGTACGGGCTGTTGATTGGAGTATACTAAAACAAACCTGATCTCTCTAGGACATTCAGAAGCCAAGTTATAAGCCCACAAAGGTGTAACTGGACTACTTCTTTAAATTGACACCAGATCCGGTGACCTTTGGGACATGGTTTGACCCCCTTAGGAAAGTGCTATCATCATGAAACGTTCAGATCACTTACAACTCAATAGATTCTACCTTCCTGTAACATTTCAGCCTGATTGGACCTTGTTTTCACACAAATGAACCCAGAATGATGTGAAATTGTGCTTCGTGCAACATAATTCTGGGTGCCATTTAAAAACCATAAGTGCTAATGACTCCATTCCTTTTTGTGGTTGTAGGGGCTGTTGATTGGAGTATACTAAAACAAACCTGATCTCTCTAGGACATTCAGAAGCCAAGTTATAAGCCCACAAAGGTGTAACTGGACTACTTCTTTAAATTGACACCAGATCCGGTGACCTTTGGGACATGGTTTGACCCCCTTAGGAAAGTGCTATCATCATGAAACGTTCAGATCACTTACAACTCAATAGATTCTACCTTCCTGTAACATTTCAGCCTGATTTGACCTTGTTTTCACACAAATGAACCCAGAATGATGTGAAATTGTGCTTCGTGCAAAATAATTCTGGGTGCCATTTAAAAACCATAAGTGCTAATGACTCCATTCCTTTTTGTGGTTGTAGGGGCTGTTGATTGGAGTACACTAAAACAAACCTAACCTCTCTAGGACATTCAGAAGCCAAGTTATAAGCCCTCAAAGGTGTAACTGGACTACTTCTTTAAAGTGACACCAGGCCCGGTGACCTTTGGGACATGGTTTTAACCCCTATAGGAATGTGCGATCATCTTGAAACGTTCAGATCACTTACAACTCAATAGATTCTACCTTCTTGTAGCGTTTCAGCCTGATTGGACCTTGTTTTCACACAAATGGACCCAGAATGATGTGAAATTGTGCTTCGTGCAACATAATTCTGGGTGCCATTTACTAACCTTAAGTGCTAATGACTCCATTCCTTTTTGTGGTTGTAGGGGCTGTTGATTGGTGTACACTAAAACAAACCTAACCTCTCTAGGACATTCAGAAGCCAAGTTATAAGCCCACAAAGGTGTAACTGGACTACTTCTTTAAAGTGACACCAGGCCCGGTGACCTTTGGGACATGGTTTGACCCCCTTAGGAAAGTGCTATCATCATGAAACGTTCAGATCACTTACAACTCAATAGATTCTACCTTCCTGTAACGTTTCAGCCTGATTGGACCTTGTTTTCACACAAATGAACCCAGAATGATGTGAAATTGTGCTTCGTGCAACATAATTCTGGGTGCCATTTAAACACCATAAGTGCTAATGACTCCAATCCTTTTTGTGGTTGTAGGGGCTGTTGATTGGAGTATACTAAAACAAACCTGATCTCTCTAGGACATTCAGAAGCCAAGTTATAAGCCCACAAAGGTGTAACTGGACTACTTATTTAAATTGACACAAGATCCGGTGACCTTTGGGACATGGTTTGACCCCCTTAGGAAAGTGCTATCATCATGAAACGTTCAGATCACTTACAACTCAATAGATTCTACCTTCCTGTAACATTTCAGCCTGATTGGACCTTGTTTTCACACAAATGGACCCAGAATGATGTGAAATTGTGCTTCGTGCAACATAATTCTGGGTGCCATTTAAAAACCATAAGTGCTAATGACTCCATTCCTTTTTGTGGTTGTAGGCGCTGTTGATTGGAGTACACTAAAACAAACCTAACCTCTCTAGGACATTCAGAAGCCAAGTTATAAGCCCTCAAAGGTGTAACTGGACTACTTCTTTAAAGTGACACCAGGCCCGGTGACCTTTGGGACATGGTTTTACCCCCTATAGGAATGTGCGATCATCTTGAAACGTTCAGATCACTTACAACTCAATAGATTCTACCTTCTTGTAGCGTTTCAGCCTGATTGGACCTTGTTTTCACACAAATGGACCCAGAATGATGTGAAATTGTGCTTCGTGCAACATAATTCTGGGTGCCATTTACTAACCTTAAGTGCTAATGACTCCATTCCTCTTTGTGGTTGAAGGGGCTGTTGATTGGAGTACACTAAAACAAACCTAACCTCTCTAGAACATTCAGAAGCCAAGTTATAAGCCCACAAAGGTGTAACTGGACTACTTCTTTAAAGTGACACCAGGCCCGGTGACCTTTGGGACATGGTTTGACCCCCTTAGGAAAGTGCTATCATCATGAAACGTTCAGATCACTTAGAACTCAATAGATTCTACCTTCCTGTAACGTTTCAGCCTGATTGGACCTTGTTTTCACACAAATGAACCCAGAATGATGTGAAATTGTGCTTCGTGCAACATAATTCTGGGTGCCATTTAAACACCATAAGTGCTAATGACTCCAGTCCTTTTTGTGGTTGTAGGGGCTGTTGATTGGAGTATACTAAAACAAACCTGATCTCTCTAGGACATTCAGAAGCCAAGTTATAAGCCCACAAAGGTGTAACTGGACTACTTCTTTAAAGTGACACAAGATCCGGTGACCTTTGGGACATGGTTTGACCCCCTTAGGAAAGTGCTATCATCATGAAACGTTCAGATCACTTACAACTCAATAGATTCTACCTTCCTGTAACATTTCAGCCTGATTGGACCTTGTTTTCACACAAATGAACCCAGAATGATGTGAAATTGTGCTTCGTGCAACATAATTCTGGGTGCCATTAAAAAACCATAAGTGCTAATGACTCCATTCCTTTTTGTGGTTGTAGGGGCTGTTGATTGGAGAACACTAAAACAAACCTAACCTCTCTAGGACATTCAGAAGCCAAGTTATAAGCCCACAAAGGTGTAACTGGACTGCTTCTTCAAAGTGACACCAGGCCCGGTGACCTTTGGGACATGGTTTGACCCCCTTAGGAAAGTGCTATCATCATGAAACGTTCAGATCACTTACAACTCAATAGATTCTACCTTCTATTAGCGTTTCAGTCTGATTGGACCTTGTTTTCACACAAATGAACCCAGAATGATGTGAAATTGTGCTTCGTGCAACATAATTCTGGGTGCCATTTAAAAACCATAAGTGCTAATGACTACATTCCTTTTTGAGGTTGTAGGGGCTGTTGATTGGAGTACACTAAAACAAACCTGATCTCTCTAGGACATTCAGAAGCCAAGTTATAAGCCCTCAAAGGTGTAACTGGACTACTTCTTTAAAGTGACACCAGGCCCGGTGACCTTTGGGAAATGGTTTTACCCCCTATAGGAATGTGCGATCATCTTGAAACGTTCAGATCACTTACAACTCAATAGATTCTACCTTCTTGTAGCGTTTCAGACTGATTGGACCTTGTTTTCACACAAATGGACCCAGAATGATGTGAAATTGTGCTTCGTGCAACATAATTCTGGGTGCCATTTACGAACCTTAAGTGCTAATGACTCCATTCCTTTTTGTGGTTGTAGGGGCTGTTGATTGGAGTACACTAAAACAAACCTAACCTCTCTAGGACATTCAGAAGCCAAGTTATAAGCCCACAAAGGTGCAACTGGACTACTTCTTTAAAGTGACACCAGGCCCGGTGACCTTTGGGACATGGTTTGACCCCCTTAGGAAAGTGCTATCATCATGAAACATTCAGATCACTTACAACGCAATAGATTCTACCTTCCTGTAACGTTTCAGCCTGATTGGACCTTGTTTTCACACAAATGAACCCAGAATGATGTGAAATTGTGCTTCGTGCAACATAATTCTGGGTGCCATTTACAAACCATAAGTGCTAATGACTCCATTCCTTTTTGTGGTTGTAGGGGCTGTTGATTGGAGTACACTAAAACAAACCTAACCTCTCTAGGACATTCAGAAGCCAAGTTATAAGCCCTCAAAGGTGTAACTGGACTACTTCTTTAAAGTGACACCAGGCCCGGTGACCTTTGGGACATGGTTTTACCCCCTATAGGAATGTGCGATCATCTTGAAACGTTCAGATCACTTACAACTCAATAGATTCTACCTTCTTGTAGCGTTTCAGCCTGATTGGACCTTGTTTTCACACAAATGGACCCAGAATGATGTGAAATTGTGCTTCGTGCAACATAATTCTGGGTGCCATTTACTAACCTTAAGTGCTAAAGACTCCATTCCTTTTTGTGGTTGTAGGGGCTGTTGATTGGAGTACACTAAAACAAACCTAACCTCTCTAGGACATTCAGAAGCCAAGTTATAAGCCCACAAAGGTGTAACTGGACTACTTCTTTAAAGTGACACCAGGCCCGGTGACCTTTGGGACATGGTTTGACCCCCTTAGGAAAGTGCTATCATCATGAAACGTTCAGATCACTTACAACTCAATAGATTCTACCTTCCTGTAACGTTTCAGCCTGATTGGACCTTGTTTTCACACAAATGAACCCAGAATGATGTGAAATTGTGCTTCGTGCAACATAATTCTGGGTGCCATTTAAACACCATAAGTGCTAATGACTCCATTCCTTTTTGTGGTTGTAGGGGCTGTTGATTGGAGTATACTAAAACAAACCTGATCTCTCTAGGACATTCAGAAGCCATGTTATAAGCCCACAAAGGTGTAACTGGACTACTTCTTTAAATTGACACAAGATCCGGTGACCTTTGGGACATGGTTTGACCCACTTAGGAAAGTGCTATCATCATGAAACGTTCAGATCACTTACAACTCAATAGATTCTACCTTCCTGTAACATTTCAGCCTGATTGGACCTTGTTTTCACACAAATGAACCCAGAATGATGTGAAATTGTGCTTCGTGCAAAATAATTCTGGGTGCCATTTAAAAACCATAAGTGCTAATGACTCCATTCCTTTTTGAGGTTGTAGGGGCTGTTGATTGGAGTACACTAAAACAAATCTGATCTCTCTAGGACATTCAGAAGCCAAGTTATAAGCACTCAAAGGTGTAACTGGACTACTTCTTTAAAGTGACACCAGGCCCGGTGACCTTTGGGACATGGTTTGACCCCCTTAGGAAAGTGCTATCATCATGAAACGTTCATATCACTTACAACTCAATAGATTCTACCTTCCTGTAACATTTCAGCCTGCTTGGACATTGTTTTCACACAAATGAACCCAGAATGATGTAAAATTGTGCTTCGTGCAACATAATTCTGGGTGCCATTTAAAAACCATAAGTGCTAATGACTCCATTCCTTTTTGTGGTTGTACGGGCTGTTGATTGGAGTATACTAAAACAAACCTGATCTCTCTAGGACATTCAGAAGCCAAGTTATAAGCCCACAAAGGTGTAACTGGACTACTTCTTTAAATTGACACCAGATCCGGTGACCTTTGGGACATGGTTTGACCCCCTTAGGAAAGTGCTATCATCATGAAACGTTCAGATCACTTACAACTCAATAGATTCTACCTTCCTGTAACATTTCAGCCTGATTGGACCTTGTTTTCACACAAATGAACCCAGAATGATGTGAAATTGTGCTTCGTGCAACATAATTCTGGGTGCCATTTAAAAACCATAAGTGCTAATGACTCCATTCCTTTTTGTGGTTGTAGGGGCTGTTGATTGGAGTATACTAAAACAAACCTGATCTCTCTAGGACATTCAGAAGCCAAGTTATAAGCCCACAAAGGTGTAACTGGACTACTTCTTTAAATTGACACCAGATCCGGTGACCTTTGGGACATGGTTTGACCCCCTTAGGAAAGTGCTATCATCATGAAACGTTCAGATCACTTACAACTCAATAGATTCTACCTTCCTGTAACATTTCAGCCTGATTTGACCTTGTTTTCACACAAATGAACCCAGAATGATGTGAAATTGTGCTTCGTGCAAAATAATTCTGGGTGCCATTTAAAAACCATAAGTGCTAATGACTCCATTCCTTTTTGTGGTTGTAGGGGCTGTTGATTGGAGTACACTAAAACAAACCTAACCTCTCTAGGACATTCAGAAGCCAAGTTATAAGCCCTCAAAGGTGTAACTGGACTACTTCTTTAAAGTGACACCAGGCCCGGTGACCTTTGGGACATGGTTTTAACCCCTATAGGAATGTGCGATCATCTTGAAACGTTCAGATCACTTACAACTCAATAGATTCTACCTTCTTGTAGCGTTTCAGCCTGATTGGACCTTGTTTTCACACAAATGGACCCAGAATGATGTGAAATTGTGCTTCGTGCAACATAATTCTGGGTGCCATTTACTAACCTTAAGTGCTAATGACTCCATTCCTTTTTGTGGTTGTAGGGGCTGTTGATTGGTGTACACTAAAACAAACCTAACCTCTCTAGGACATTCAGAAGCCAAGTTATAAGCCCACAAAGGTGTAACTGGACTACTTCTTTAAAGTGACACCAGGCCCGGTGACCTTTGGGACATGGTTTGACCCCCTTAGGAAAGTGCTATCATCATGAAACGTTCAGATCACTTACAACTCAATAGATTCTACCTTCCTGTAACGTTTCAGCCTGATTGGACCTTGTTTTCACACAAATGAACCCAGAATGATGTGAAATTGTGCTTCGTGCAACATAATTCTGGGTGCCATTTAAACACCATAAGTGCTAATGACTCCAATCCTTTTTGTGGTTGTAGGGGCTGTTGATTGGAGTATACTAAAACAAACCTGATCTCTCTAGGACATTCAGAAGCCAAGTTATAAGCCCACAAAGGTGTAACTGGACTACTTATTTAAATTGACACAAGATCCGGTGACCTTTGGGACATGGTTTGACCCCCTTAGGAAAGTGCTATCATCATGAAACGTTCAGATCACTTACAACTCAATAGATTCTACCTTCCTGTAACATTTCAGCCTGATTGGACCTTGTTTTCACACAAATGGACCCAGAATGATGTGAAATTGTGCTTCGTGCAACATAATTCTGGGTGCCATTTAAAAACCATAAGTGCTAATGACTCCATTCCTTTTTGTGGTTGTAGGCGCTGTTGATTGGAGTACACTAAAACAAACCTAACCTCTCTAGGACATTCAGAAGCCAAGTTATAAGCCCTCAAAGGTGTAACTGGACTACTTCTTTAAAGTGACACCAGGCCCGGTGACCTTTGGGACATGGTTTTACCCCCTATAGGAATGTGCGATCATCTTGAAACGTTCAGATCACTTACAACTCAATAGATTCTACCTTCTTGTAGCGTTTCAGCCTGATTGGACCTTGTTTTCACACAAATGGACCCAGAATGATGTGAAATTGTGCTTCGTGCAACATAATTCTGGGTGCCATTTACTAACCTTAAGTGCTAATGACTCCATTCCTCTTTGTGGTTGAAGGGGCTGTTGATTGGAGTACACTAAAACAAACCTAACCTCTCTAGAACATTCAGAAGCCAAGTTATAAGCCCACAAAGGTGTAACTGGACTACTTCTTTAAAGTGACACCAGGCCCGGTGACCTTTGGGACATGGTTTGACCCCCTTAGGAAAGTGCTATCATCATGAAACGTTCAGATCACTTAGAACTCAATAGATTCTACCTTCCTGTAACGTTTCAGCCTGATTGGACCTTGTTTTCACACAAATGAACCCAGAATGATGTGAAATTGTGCTTCGTGCAACATAATTCTGGGTGCCATTTAAACACCATAAGTGCTAATGACTCCAGTCCTTTTTGTGGTTGTAGGGGCTGTTGATTGGAGTATACTAAAACAAACCTGATCTCTCTAGGACATTCAGAAGCCAAGTTATAAGCCCACAAAGGTGTAACTGGACTACTTCTTTAAAGTGACACAAGATCCGGTGACCTTTGGGACATGGTTTGACCCCCTTAGGAAAGTGCTATCATCATGAAACGTTCAGATCACTTACAACTCAATAGATTCTACCTTCCTGTAACATTTCAGCCTGATTGGACCTTGTTTTCACACAAATGAACCCAGAATGATGTGAAATTGTGCTTCGTGCAACATAATTCTGGGTGCCATTAAAAAACCATAAGTGCTAATGACTCCATTCCTTTTTGTGGTTGTAGGGGCTGTTGATTGGAGAACACTAAAACAAACCTAACCTCTCTAGGACATTCAGAAGCCAAGTTATAAGCCCACAAAGGTGTAACTGGACTGCTTCTTCAAAGTGACACCAGGCCCGGTGACCTTTGGGACATGGTTTGACCCCCTTAGGAAAGTGCTATCATCATGAAACGTTCAGATCACTTACAACTCAATAGATTCTACCTTCTATTAGCGTTTCAGTCTGATTGGACCTTGTTTTCACACAAATGAACCCAGAATGATGTGAAATTGTGCTTCGTGCAACATAATTCTGGGTGCCATTTAAAAACCATAAGTGCTAATGACTACATTCCTTTTTGAGGTTGTAGGGGCTGTTGATTGGAGTACACTAAAACAAACCTGATCTCTCTAGGACATTCAGAAGCCAAGTTATAAGCCCTCAAAGGTGTAACTGGACTACTTCTTTAAAGTGACACCAGGCCCGGTGACCTTTGGGAAATGGTTTTACCCCCTATAGGAATGTGCGATCATCTTGAAACGTTCAGATCACTTACAACTCAATAGATTCTACCTTCTTGTAGCGTTTCAGACTGATTGGACCTTGTTTTCACACAAATGGACCCAGAATGATGTGAAATTGTGCTTCGTGCAACATAATTCTGGGTGCCATTTACGAACCTTAAGTGCTAATGACTCCATTCCTTTTTGTGGTTGTAGGGGCTGTTGATTGGAGTACACTAAAACAAACCTAACCTCTCTAGGACATTCAGAAGCCAAGTTATAAGCCCACAAAGGTGCAACTGGACTACTTCTTTAAAGTGACACCAGGCCCGGTGACCTTTGGGACATGGTTTGACCCCCTTAGGAAAGTGCTATCATCATGAAACATTCAGATCACTTACAACGCAATAGATTCTACCTTCCTGTAACGTTTCAGCCTGATTGGACCTTGTTTTCACACAAATGAACCCAGAATGATGTGAAATTGTGCTTCGTGCAACATAATTCTGGGTGCCATTTACAAACCATAAGTGCTAATGACTCCATTCCTTTTTGTGGTTGTAGGGGCTGTTGATTGGAGAACACTAAAACAAACCTAACCTCTCTAGGACATTCAGAAGCCAAGTTATAAGCCCACAAAGGTGTAACTGGACTGCTTCTTTAAAGTGACACCAGGCCCGGTGACCTTTGGGAAATGGTTTGACCCCCTTAGGAAAGTGCTATCATCATGAAACGTTCAGATCACTTACAATTCAATAGATTCTACCTTCTTGTAGCGTTTCAGCCTGATTGGACCTTGTTTTCACACAAATGAACCCAGAATGATGTGAAATTGTGCTTCGTGCAACATAATTCTGGGTGCCATTTAAACACCATAAGTGCTAATGACTCCATTCCTTTTTGTGGTTGTAGGGGCTGTTGATTGGAGTATACTAAAACAAACCTGATCTCTCTAGGACATTCAGAAGCCAAGTTATAAGCCCACAAAGGTGTAACTGGACTACTTCTTTAAATTGACACAAGATCCGGTGACCTTTGGGACATGGTTTGACCCCCTTAGGAAAGTGCTATCATCATGAAACGTTCAGATCACTTACAACTCAATAGATTCTACCTTCCTGTAACATTTCAGCCTGATTGGACCTTGTTTTCACACAAATGAACCCAGAATGATGTGAAATTGTGCTTCGTGCAACATAATTCTGGGTGCCATTTAAAAACCATAAGTGCTAATGACTCCATTCCTTTTTGAGGTTGTAGGGGCTGTTGATTGGAGTACACTAAAACAAACCTGATCTCTCTAGGACATTCAGAAGCCAAGTTATAAGCCCTCAAAGGTGTAACTGGACTACTTCTTTAAAGTGACACCAGGCCCGGTGACCTTTGGGAAATGGTTTTACCCCCTATAGGAATGTGCGATCATCTTGAAACGTTCAGATCACTTACAACTCAATAGATTCTACCTTCTTGTAGCGTTTCAGCCTGATTGGACCTTGTTTTCACACAAATGGACCCAGAATGATGTGAAATTGTGCTCCGTGCAACATAATTCTGGGTGCCATTTACAAACCTTAAGTGCTAATGACTCCATTCCTTTTTGTGGTTGTAGGGGCTGTTGATTGGAGTACACTAAAACAAACCTAACCTCTATAGGACATTCAGAAGCCAAGTTATAAGCCCACAAAGGTGTAACTGGACTACTTCTTTAAAGTGACACCAGGCCCGGTGACCTTTGGGACATGGTTTGACCCCCTTAGGAAAGTGATATCATCATGAAACGTTCAGATCACTTACAACTCAATAGATTCTACCTTCCTGTAACGTTTCAGCCTGATTGGACCTTGTTTTCACACAAATGAACCCAGAATGATGTGAAATTGTGCTTCGTGCAACATAATTCTGGGTGCCATTTAAACACCATAAGTGCTAATGACTCCATTCCTTTTTGTGGTTTTAGGGGCTGTTGATTGGAGTATACTAAAAAAAACCTGATCTCTCTAGGACATTCAGAAGCCAAGTTATAAGCCCACAAAGGTGTAACTGGACTACTTCTTTAAATTGACACCAGATCCGGTGACCTTTGGGACATGGTTTGACCCCCTTAGGAAAGTGCTATCATCATGAAACGTTCATATCACTTACAACTCAATAGATTCTACCTTCCTGTAACATTTCAGCCTGGTTGGACCTTGTTTTCACACAAATGAACCCAGAATGATGTAAAATTGTGCTTCGTGCAACATAATTCTGGGTGCCATTTAAAAACCATAAGTGCTAATGACTCCATTCCTTTTTGTGGTTGTAGGGGCTGTTGACTGGAGTATACTAAAACAAACCTGATCTCTCTAGGACATTCAGAAGCCAAGTTATAAGCCCACAAAGGTGTAACTGGACTACTTCTTTAAATTGACACCAGATCCGGTGACCTTTGGGACATGGTTTGACCCCCTTAGGAAAGTGCTATCATCATGAAACGTTCAGATCCCTTACAACTCAATAGATTCTACCTTGTTGTAGCGTTTCAGCCTGATTGGACCTTGTTTTCACACAAATGGACCCAGAATGATGTGAAATTGTGCTTCGTGCAACATAATTCTGGGTGCCATTTACTAACCTTAAGTGCTAATGACTCCATTCCTCTTTGTGGTTGAAGGGGCTGTTGATTGGAGTACACTAAAACAAACCTAACCTCTCTAGAACATTCAGAAGCCAAGTTATAAGCCCACAAAGGTGTAACTGGACTACTTCTTTAAAGTGACACCAGGCCCGGTGACCTTTGGGACATGGTTTGACCCCCTTAGGAAAGTGCTATCATCATGAAACGTTCAGATCACTTACAACTCAATAGATTCTACCTTCCTGTAACGTTTCAGCCTGATTGGACCTTGTTTTCACACAAATGAACCCAGAATGATGTGAAATTGTGCTTCGTGCAACATAATTCTGGGTGCCATTTAAACACCATAAGTGCTAATGACTCCAGTCCTTTTTGTGGTTGTAGGGGCTGTTGATTGGAGTATACTAAAACAAACCTGATCTCTCTAGGACATTCAGAAGCCAAGTTATAAGCCCACAAAGGTGTAACTGGACTACTTCTTTAAAGTGACACAAGATCCGGTGACCTTTGGGACATGGTTTGACCCCCTTAGGAAAGGGCTATCATCATGAAACGTTCAGATCACTTACAACTCAATAGATTCTACCTTCCTGTAACATTTCAGCCTGATTGGACCTTGTTTTCACACAAATGAACCCAGAATGATGTGAAATTGTGCTTCGTGCAACATAATTCTGGGTGCCATTAAAAAACCATAAGTGCTAATGACTCCATTCCTTTTTGTGGTTGTAGGGGCTGTTGATTGGAGAACACTAAAACAAACCTAACCTCTCTAGGACATTCAGAAGCCAAGTTATAAGCCCACAAAGGTGTAACTGGACTGCTTCTTCAAAGTGACACCAGGCCCGGTGACCTTTGGGACATGGTTTGACCCCCTTAGGAAAGTGCTATCATCATGAAACGTTCAGATCACTTACAACTCAATAGATTCTACCTTCTTGTAGCGTTTCAGTCTGATTGGACCTTGTTTTCACACAAATGAACCCAGAATGATGTGAAATTGTGCTTCGTGCAACATAATTCTGGGTGCCATTTAAAAACCATAAGTGCTAATGACTACATTCCTTTTTGAGGTTGTAGGGGCTGTTGATTGGAGTACACTAAAACAAACCTGATCTCTCTAGGACATTCAGAAGCCAAGTTATAAGCCCTCAAAGGTGTAACTGGACTACTTCTTTAAAGTGACACCAGGCCCGGTGACCTTTGGGAAATGGTTTTACCCCCTATAGGAATGTGCGATCATCTTGAAACGTTCAGATCACTTACAACTCAATAGATTCTACCTTCTTGTAGCGTTTCAGACTGATTGGACCTTGTTTTCACACAAATGGACCCAGAATGATGTGAAATTGTGCTTCGTGCAACATAATTCTGGGTGCCATTTACAAACCTTAAGTGCTAATGACTCCATTCCTTTTTGTGGTTGTAGGGGCTGTTGATTGGAGTACACTTAAACAAACCTAACCTCTCTAGGACATTCAGAAGCCAAGTTATAAGCCCACAAAGGTGCAACTGGACTACTTCTTTAAAGTGACACCAGGCCCGGTGACCTTTGGGACATGGTTTGACCCCCTTAGGAAAGTGCTATCATCATGAAACATTCAGATCACTTACAACGCAATAGATTCTACCTTCCTGTAACGTTTCAGCCTGATTGGACCTTGTTTTCACACAAATGAACCCAGAATGATGTGAAATTGTGCTTCGTGCAACATAATTCTGGGTGCCATTTACAAACCATAAGTGCTAATGACTCCATTCCTTTTTGTGGTTGTAGGGGCTGTTGATTGGAGAACACTAAAACAAACCTAACCTCTCTAGGACATTCAGAAGCCAAGTTATAAGCCCACAAAGGTGTAACTGGACTGCTTCTTTAAAGTGACACCAGGCCCGGTGACCTTTGGGAAATGGTTTGACCCCCTTAGGAAAGTGCTATCATCATGAAACGTTCAGATCACTTACAATTCAATAGATTCTACCTTCTTGTAGCGTTTCAGCCTGATTGGACCTTGTTTTCACACAAATGAACCCAGAATGATGTGAAATTGTGCTTCGTGCAACATAATTCTGGGTGCCATTTAAACACCATAAGTGCTAATGACTCCATTCCTTTTTGTGGTTGTAGGGGCTGTTGATTGGAGTATACTAAAACAAACCTGATCTCTCTAGGACATTCAGAAGCCAAGTTATAAGCCCACAAAGGTGTAACTGGACTACTTCTTTAAATTGACACAAGATCCGGTGACCTTTGGGACATGGTTTGACCCCCTTAGGAAAGTGCTATCATCATGAAACGTTCAGATCACTTACAACTCAATAGATTCTACCTTCCTGTAACATTTCAGCCTGATTGGACCTTGTTTTCACACAAATGAACCCAGAATGATGTGAAATTGTGCTTCGTGCAACATAATTCTGGGTGCCATTTAAAAACCATAAGTGCTAATGACTCCATTCCTTTTTGAGGTTGTAGGGGCTGTTGATTGGAGTACACTAAAACAAACCTGATCTCTCTAGGACATTCAGAAGCCAAGTTATAAGCCCTCAAAGGTGTAACTGGACTACTTCTTTAAAGTGACACCAGGCCCGGTGACCTTTGGGAAATGGTTTTACCCCCTATAGGAATGTGCGATCATCTTGAAACGTTCAGATCACTTACAACTCAATAGATTCTACCTTCTTGTAGCGTTTCAGCCTGATTGGACCTTGTTTTCACACAAATGGACCCAGAATGATGTGAAATTGTGCTCCGTGCAACATAATTCTGGGTGCCATTTACAAACCTTAAGTGCTAATGACTCCATTCCTTTTTGTGGTTGTAGGGGCTGTTGATTGGAGTACACTAAAACAAACCTAACCTCTATAGGACATTCAGAAGCCAAGTTATAAGCCCACAAAGGTGTAACTGGACTACTTCTTTAAAGTGACACCAGGCCCGGTGACCTTTGGGACATGGTTTGACCCCCTTAGGAAAGTGATATCATCATGAAACGTTCAGATCACTTACAACTCAATAGATTCTACCTTCCTGTAACGTTTCAGCCTGATTGGACCTTGTTTTCACACAAATGAACCCAGAATGATGTGAAATTGTGCTTCGTGCAACATAATTCTGGGTGCCATTTAAACACCATAAGTGCTAATGACTCCATTCCTTTTTGTGGTTTTAGGGGCTGTTGATTGGAGTATACTAAAAAAAACCTGATCTCTCTAGGACATTCAGAAGCCAAGTTATAAGCCCACAAAGGTGTAACTGGACTACTTCTTTAAATTGACACCAGATCCGGTGACCTTTGGGACATGGTTTGACCCCCTTAGGAAAGTGCTATCATCATGAAACGTTCATATCACTTACAACTCAATAGATTCTACCTTCCTGTAACATTTCAGCCTGGTTGGACCTTGTTTTCACACAAATGAACCCAGAATGATGTAAAATTGTGCTTCGTGCAACATAATTCTGGGTGCCATTTAAAAACCATAAGTGCTAATGACTCCATTCCTTTTTGTGGTTGTAGGGGCTGTTGACTGGAGTATACTAAAACAAACCTGATCTCTCTAGGACATTCAGAAGCCAAGTTATAAGCCCACAAAGGTGTAACTGGACTACTTCTTTAAATTGACACCAGATCCGGTGACCTTTGGGACATGGTTTGACCCCCTTAGGAAAGTGCTATCATCATGAAACGTTCAGATCCCTTACAACTCAATATATTCTACCTTGTTGTAGCGTTTCAGCCTGATTGGACCTTGTTTTCACACAAATGGACCCAGAATGATGTGAAATTGTGCTTCGTGCAACATAATTCTGGGTGCCATTTACAAACCTTAAGTGCTAATGACTCCATTCCTTTTTGTGGTTGTAGGGGCTGTTGATTGGAGAACACTAAAACAAACCTAACCTCTCTAGGACATTCAGAAGCCAAGTTATAAGCCCACAAAGGTGTAACTGGACTACTTCTTTAAAGTGACACCAGTCCCGGTGACCTTTGGGACAAGGTTTGACCACCTATAGGAATGTGCGATCATCTTGAAACGTTCAGATCACTTACAACTCAATAGATTATACCTTCCTGTAACGTTTCAGCCTGATTGGACCTTGTTTTCACACAAATGAACCCAGAATGATGTGAAATTGTGCTTCGTGCAACATAATTCTGGGTGCCATTTAAACACCATAAGTGCTAATGACTCCATTCCTTTTTGTGGTTGTAGGGGCTGTTGATTGGAGTATACTAAAACAAACCTGATCTCTCTTGGACATTCAGAAGCCAAGTTATAAGCCCACAAAGGTGTAACTGGACTACTTCTTTAAATTGACACCAGATCCGGTGACCTTTGGGACATGGTTTGACCCCCTTAGGAAAGTGCTATCATCATGAAACGTTCAGATCACTTACAACTCAATAGATTCTACCTTCCTGTAACATTTCAGCCTGATTTGACCTTGTTTTCACACAAATGAACCCAGAATGATGTGAAATTGTGCTTCGTGCAACATAATTCTGGGTGCCATTTACTAACCTTAAGTGCTAATGACTCCATTCATTTTTGTGGTTGTAGGGGCTGTTGATTGGAGTACACTAAAACAAACCTAACCTCTCTAGGACATTCAGAAGCCAAGTTATAAGCCCACAAAGGTGTAACTGGACTACTTCTTTAAATTGACACAAGATCCGGTGACCTTTGGGACATGGTTTTACCCCCTTAGGAAAGTGCTATCATCATGAAACGTTCAGATCACTTACAACTCAATAGATTCTACCTTCCTGTAACGTTTCAGCCTGATTGGACCTTGTTTTCACACAAATGAACCCAGAATGATGTGAAATTGTGCTACGTGCAACATAATTCTGGGTGCCATTTAAACACCATAAGTGCTAATGACTCCATTCCTTTTTGTGGTTGTAGGGGCTGTTGATTGGAGTATACTAAAACAAACCTGATCTCTCTAGGACATTCAGAAGCCAAGTTATAAGCCCACAAAGGTGTAACTGGACTACTTCTTTAAATTGACACAAGATCCGGTGACCTTTGGGACATGGTTTGACCCCCTTAGGAAAGTGCTATCATCATGAAACGTTCAGATCACTTACAACTCAATAGATTCTACCTTCCTGTAACATTTCAGCCTGATTGGACCTTGTTTTCACACAAATGAACCCAGAATGATGTGAAATTGTGCTTCGTGCAACATAATTCTGGGTGCCATTTAAAAACCATAAGTGCTAATGACTCCATTCCTTTTTGAGGTTGTAGGGGCTGTTGATTGGAGTACACTAAAACAAACCTGATCTCTCTAGGACATTCAGAAGCCAAGTTATAAGCCCTCAAAGGTGTAACTGGACTACTTCTTTAAAGTGACACCAGGCCCGGTGACCTTTGGGAAATGGTTTTACCCCCTATAGGAATGTACGATCATCTTGAAACGTTCAGATCACTTACAACTCAATAGATTCTACCTTCTTGTAGCGTTTCAGCCTGATTGGACCTTGTTTTCACACAAATGGACCCAGAATGATGTGAAATTGTGCTTCGTGCAACATAATTCTGGGTGCCATTTAAAAACCATAAGTGATAATGACTCCATTCCTTTTTGTGGTTGTAGGGGCTGTTGATTGGAGTACACTAAAACAAACCTAACCTCTCTAGGACATTCAGAAGCCAAGTTATAAGCCCTCAAAGGTGTAACTGGACTACTTCTTTAAAGTGACACCAGGCCCGGTGACCTTTGGGACATGGTTTTACCCCTATAGGAATGTGCGATCATCTTGAAACGTTCAGATCACTTACAACTCAATAGATTCTACCTTCCTGTAACATTTCAGCCTGTTTGGACCTTGTTTTCACACAAATGAACCCAGAATGATGTAAAATTGTGCTTCGTGCAACATAAATCTGGGTGCCATTTAAAAACCATAAGTGCTAATGACTCCATTCCTTTTAGTGGTTGTAGGGGCTGTTGATTGGAGTATACTAAAACAAACCTGATCTCTCTAGGACATTCAGAAGCCAAGTTATAAGCCCACAAAGGTGTAACTGGACTACTTCTTTAAATTGACACCAGATCCGGTGACCTTTGGGACATGGTTTGACCCCCTTAGGAAAGTGCTATCATCATGAAACGTTCAGATCACTTACAACTCAATAGATTCTACCTTGTTGTAGCGTTTCAGCCTGATTGGACCTTGTTTTCACACAAATGGACCCAGAATGATGTGAAATTGTGCTTCGTGCAACATAATTCTGGGTGCCATTTACAAACCTTAAGTGCTAATGACTCCATTCCTTTTTGTGGTTGTAGGGGCTGTTGATTGGAGTACACTAAAACAAACCTAACCTCTCTAGGACATTCAGAAGCCAAGTTATAATCCCACAAATGTGTAACTGGACTGCTTCTGTAAAGTGACACCAGTCCCGGTGACCTTTGGGACAAGGTTTGACCACCTGTAGGAATGTGCGATCATCTTGAAACGTTCAGATCACTTACAACTCAATAGATTATACCTTCCTGTAACGTTTCAGCCTGATTGGACCTTGTTTTCACACAAATGAACCCAGAATGATGTGAAATTGTGCTACGTGGAACATAATTCTGGGTGCCATTTAAACACCATAAGTGCTAATGACTCCATTCCTTTTTGTGGTTGTAGGGGCTGTTGATTGGAGTATACTAAAACAAACCTGATCTCTCTAGGACATTCAGAAGCCAAGTTATAAGCCCACAAAGGTGTAACTGGACTACTTCTTTAAATTGACACCAGATCCGGTGACCTTTGGGACATGGTTTGACCCCCTTAGGAAAGTGCTATCATCATGAAACGTTCAGATCACTTACAACTCAATAGATTCTACCTTCCTGTAACATTTCAGCCTGATTTGACCTTGTTTTCACACAAATGAACCCAGAATGATGTGAAATTGTGCTTCGTGCAACATAATTCTGGGTGCCATTTACTAACCTTAAGTGCTAATGACTCCATTCCTTTTTGTGGTTGTAGGGGCTGTTGATTGGAGTACACTAAAACAAACCTAACCTCTCTAGGACATTCAGAAGCCAAGTTATAAGCCCACAAAGGTGTAACTGGACTACTTCTTTAAAGTGACACCAGGCCCGGTGACCTTTGGGACATGGTTTGACCCCCTTAGGAAAGTGCTATCAGCATGAAACGTTCAGATCACTTACAACTCAATAGATTCTACCTTCCTGTAACGTTTCAGCCTGATTGGACCTTGTTTTCACACAAATGAACCCAGAATGATGTGAAATTGTGCTACATGCAACATAATTCTGGGTGCCATTTAAACACCATAAGTGCTAATGACTCCATTCCTTTTTGTGGTTGTAGGGGCTGTTGATTGGAGTATACTAAAACAAACCTGATCTCTCTAGGACATTCAGAAGCCAAGTTATAAGCCCACAAAGGTGTAACTGGACTACTTCTTTAAAGTGACACCAGGCCCGGTGACATTTGGGACATGGTTTGACCCCCTTAGGAAAGTGCTATCAGCATGAAACGTTCAGATCACTTACAACTCAATAGATTCTACCTTCCTGTAACGTTTCAGCCTGATTGGACCTTGTTTTCACACAAATGAACCCAGAATGATGTGAAATTGTGCTACGTGCAACATAATTCTGGGTGCCATTTGAACACCATAAGTGCTAATGACTCCATTCCTTTTTGTGGTTGTAGGGGCTGTTGATTGGAGTATACTAAAACAAACCTGATCTCTCTAGGACATTCAGAAGCCAAGTTATAAGCCCACAAAGGTGTAACTGGACTACTTCTTTAAATTGACACAAGATCCGGTGACCTTTGGGACATGGTTTGACCCCCTTAGGAAAGTGCTATCATCATGAAACGTTCAGATCACTTACAACTCAATAGATTCTACCTTCCTGTAACATTTCAGCCTGATTGGACCTTGTTTTCACACAAATGAACCCAGAATGATGTGAAATTGTGCTTCGTGCAACATAATTCTGGGTGCCATTTAAAAACCATAAGTGCTAATGACTCCATTCCTTTTTGAGGTTGTAGGGGCTGTTGACTGGAGTACACTAAAACAAACCTGATCTCTCTAGGACATTCAGAAGCCAAGTTATAAGCCCTCAAAGGTGTAACTGGACTACTTCTTTAAAGTGACACCAGGCCCGGTGACCTTTGGGAAATGGTTTTACCCCCTATAGGAATGTGCGATCATCTTGAAACGTTCAGATCACTTACAACTCAATAGATTCTACCTTCTTGTAGCGTTTCAGCCTGATTGGACCTTGTTTTCACACAAATGGACCCAGAATGATGTGAAATTGTGCTTCGTGCAACATAATTCTGGGTGCCATTTAAAAACCATAAGTGCTAATGACTCCATTCCTTTTTGTGGTTGTAGGGGCTGTTGATTGGAGTACACTAAAACAAACCTAACCTCTCTAGGACATTCAGAAGCCAAGTTATAAGCCCTCAAAGGTGTAACTGGACTACTTCTTTAAAGTGACACCAGGCCCGGTGACCTTTGGGACATGGTTTTACCCCCTATAGGAATGTGCGATCATCTTGAAACGTTCAGATCACTTACAACTCAATAGATTCTACCTTCTTGTAGCGTTTCAGCTTGATTGGACCTTGTTTTCACACAAATGGACCCAGAATGATGTGAAATTGTGCTTCGTGCAACATAATTCTGGGTGCCATTTACTAACCTTAAGTGCTAAAGACTCCATTCCTTTTTGTGGTTGTAGGGGCTGTTGATTGGAGTACACTAAAACAAACCTAACCTCTCTAGGACATTCAGAAGCCAAGTTATAAGCCCACAAAGGTGTAACTGGACTACTTCTTTAAAGTGACACCAGGCCCGGTGACCTTTGGGACATGGTTTGACCCCCTTAGGAAAGTGCTATCATCATGAAACGTTCAGATCACTTACAACTCAATAGATTCTACCTTCCTGTAACGTTTCAGCCTGATTGGACCTTGTTTTCACACAAATGAACCCAGAATGATGTGAAATTGTGCTTCGTGCAACATAATTCTGGGTGCCATTTAAACACCATAAGTGCTAATGACTCCATTCCTTTTTGTGGTTGTAGGGGCTGTTGATTGGAGTATACTAAAACAAACCTGATCTCTCTAGGACATTCAGAAGCCATGTTATAAGCCCACAAAGGTGTAACTGGACTACTTCTTTAAATTGACACAAGATCCGGTGACCTTTGGGACATGGTTTGACCCACTTAGGAAAGTGCTAACATCATGAAACGTTCAGATCACTTACAACTCAATAGATTCTACCTTCCTGTAACATTTCAGCCTGATTGGACCTTGTTTTCACACAAATGAACCCAGAATGATGTGAAATTGTGCTTCGTGCAACATAATTCTGGGTGCCATTTAAAAACCATAAGTGCTAATGACTCCATTCCTTTTTGAGGTTGTAGGGGCTGTTGATTGGAGTACACTAAAACAAATCTGATCTCTCTAGGACATTCAGAAGCCAAGTTATAAGCCCTCAAAGGTGTAACTGGACTACTTCTTTAAAGTGACACCAGGCCCGGTGACCTTTGGGACATGGTTTGACCCCCTTAGGAAAGTGCTATCATCATGAAACGTTCATATCACTTACAACTCAATAGATTCTACCTTCCTGTAACATTTCAGCCTGCTTGGACCTTGTTTTCACACAAATGAACCCAGAATGATGTAAAATTGTGCTTCGTGCAACATAATTCTGGGTGCCATTTAAAAACCATAAGTGCTAATGACTCCATTCCTTTTTGTGGTTGTAGGGGCTGTTGATTGGAGTATACTAAAACAAACCTGATCTCTCTAGGACATTCAGAAGCCAAGTTATAAGCCCACAAAGGTGTAACTGGACTACTTCTTTAAATTGACACCAGATCCGGTGACCTTTGGGACATGGTTTGACCCCCTTAGGAAAGTGCTATCATCATGAAACGTTCAGATCACTTACAACTCAATAGATTCTACCTTGTTGTAGCCTTTCAGCCTGATTGGACCTTGTTTTCACACAAATGGACCCAGAATGATGTGAAATTGTGCTTCGTGCAACATAATTCTGGGTGCCATTTACAAACCTTAAGTGCTAATGACTCCATTCCTTTTTGTGGTTGTAGGGGCTGTTGATTGGAGTACACTAAAACAAACCTAACCTCTCTAGGACATTCAGAAGCCAAGTTATAATCCCACAAATGTGTAACCGGACTGCTTCTTTAAAGTGACACCAGTCCCGGTGACCTTTGGGACAAGGTTTGACCACCTATAGGAATGTGCGATCATTTTGAAACGTTCAGATCACTTACAACTCAATATATTCTACCTTCCTGTAACATTTCAGCCTGATTGGACCTTGTTTTCACACAAATGAACCCAGAATGATGTGAAATTGTGCTTCGTGCAACATAATTCTGGGTGCCATTTAAAAACCATAAGTGCTAATGACTCCATTCCTTTTTGTGGTTGTAGGGGCTGTTGATTGGAGTATACTAAAACAAACCTGATCTCTCTAGGACATTCAGAAGCCAAGTTATAAGCCCACAAAGGTGTAACTGGACTACTTCTTTAAATTGACACCAGATCCGGTGACCTTTGTGACATGGTTTGACCCCCTTAGGAAAGTGCTATCATCATGAAACGTTCAGATCACTTACAACTCAATAGATTCTACCTTCCTGTAACATTTCAGCCTGATTTGACCTTGTTTTCACACAAATGAACCCAGAATGATGTGAAATTGTGCTTCGTGCAAAATAATTCTGGGTGCCATTTAAAAACCATAAGTGCTAATGACTCCATTCCTTTTTGTGGTTGTAGGGGCTGTTGATTGGAGTACACTAAAACAAACCTAACCTCTCTAGGACATTCAGAAGCCAAGTTATAAGCCCTCCTTGAACCGTCACCTTATCGTGGTGGAGGAGTTTGAGTGCCCTAATGATCCTAGGAGCTATGTTGTCTGGGGCACTTAGTGCCCCTGGTAGGGTCTCCCATGACAAATTGGTCTTAGGTGAAGGGTGAGACAAAGAACGGTTCGAAGGATCTTTCATGGCGGTTAAAACGAAGAGTCGGAGTACCCGGCCCGGAGGGTTACCGGGGTCCCACCCTGGAGCCAGGCCTGGGGTTGGGGCCCGTGAGCGAGCGCCTGGTGGCCGGGCTTTCGCCCATGGGGCCCGGCCGGGCCCAGCCCGAACCGGATACATGGGCTCGTCCAACTGTGGACCCACCACCCGCAGGAGGAACATGAAGGGTCCGGTGCAATGTGAATCGGGTGGCAGACCAAGGCGGGAGCCTTGGCGGTCCAATCCCCGGACAAGAAAACTAGTTTTTGGGACATGGAACGTCACCTCGCTGGCGGGGAAGGAGCCGGAGCTTGTGGCAGAGGTTGAGCGGTACCGGCTAGATATAGTCGGACTCACCTCGACACATAGCATTGGCTCTGGAACCCGAGACATGGAGAGGGGTTGGACACTCTACTTTGCTGGAGTTGCTCCGGGTGAGAGGCGGAGGGCTGGGGTTGGCTTTTTGTTAGCCCCGAGACTCTCTGCCTGTGTGTTGGGGTTTACCCCGGGGGACAAGAGGGTAGCTTCCTTGCGCCTTCGGGTCGGGGAACGGGTCCTGACTGTTGTTTGTGCTTATGGGCCAAATATCAGTTCAGAGTACCCACCCTTTTTGGAGTCCCTGGGACGAGTGCTAGATAGTGCTCCATCAGGGGACTCCATTGTCCTGCTGGGGGACTTCAATGCTCACGTGGGCAATGACAGCTTGACCTGGAGGGGTGTGATTGGGAGGAACGGCCCACCTGATCAGAACTCGAGCGGTGTTTTGTTATTGGACTTCTGTGCAAGCCGCAGTTTGGCCATAACGAACACCATGTTCGAACATAAGGATGCCCACCGGTACACTTGGTACCAGGGCAGCCTAGGTCACAGGTCGATGATAGATTTTGTAGTCGTATCATCTGACCTGCGGCCGTATGTTTTGGACACCCGAGTGAAGAGAGGGGCGGAGCTGTCAACTGATCACCACCTGGTGGTGAGTTGGATCAGATGGCAAGGGAACATGCCGCGTAGACCTGGCAGACCCAAACGCATAGTGAGGGTCTGCTGGGAACGCCTGGCAGAAGAACCTGTCAAGATGGTCTTCAACTCCCACCTCCGGCAGAGCTTTGACCACGTCCCGAGAGCAGTGGGGGACATTGAGTCCGAGTGGGCCTTGTTCCACTCTGCGATTGTCGAGGCGGCTGTTGCTAGCTGTGGTCGTAAGGTGGCCGGTGCCAGTCGTGGTGGCAACCCCCGTACCCGCTGGTGGACACCAGAGGTTCGGGGAGCCGTCAGGCTGAAGAAGGAGGCCTACAGGGCGTGGCTGGTCTGTGGGTCTCCGGAGGCAGCAGACAGGTACCGGATAGCCAAGCGGGGTGCAGCAGTGGCAGTTGCCGAGGCAAAATCTCGGGCGTGGGAGGAGTTTGGTGAGGCCATGGAGAAAGACTATCGATCGGCTCCAAAGAGGTTCTGGCAAACTGTCCGGCGCCTCAGGAGAGGAAGGCAGCAACTCGCTCACACTGTTTACAGTGGGGATGGGGAGCTGCTGACGTCAACTGAGGCTATAGTCGGACGGTGGAAGGAATACTTTGAGGAGCTCCTCAATCCCACCAATGCGCATTCCGAGGAGGAACCAGAGCTGGGAGGCCTGGGGATGGACTGTCCGATCTCGGGGGCAGAAGTTGCTGAGGTAGTCAAACAACTACACAGCGGCGGAGCCCCGGGGGCGGATGAGGTTCGTCCTGGGTATCTCAAGGCTATGGATGTTGTAGGGCTGTCATGGTTGACACGTCTCTACAACATTGCGTGGTCATCGGGGGCAGTTCCTAGGGAGTGGCAGACCGGGGTGGTGGTCCCCATCTTTAAGAAGGGTGACCTGAGGGTGTGTTCCAACTATAGGGGGATCACACTCCTCAGCCTCCCTGGAAAGGTCTACTCCAAGGTACTGGAGAGGAGGGTCCGATCGATAGTTGAATCTCAGATAGAGGAGGAGCAATGTGGTTTTCGTCCTGGCCGTGGAACTGTGGACCAGCTCTATACCCTTGCAAGGGTGATGGAGGGGGCATGGGAGTTTGCCCAACCAATCCACATGTGCTTTGTGGATTTGGAGAAGGCTTATGACCGTGTCCCCAGGGGCACCCTGTGGGGGACGCTCCAGGAGTATGGGGTGGGTGGCTTTCTGTTAAGGGCCATTCAGTCCCTTTACCAGAGGAGCGTGAGTTTGGTCCGCATAGCCGGTAGTAAGTCGGACCTGTTCCCAGTGAGGGTTGGACTCCGCCAGGGCTGCCCTTTGTCACCGGTTCTGTTCATCACTTTTATGGACAGAATTTCTAGACGCAGCCGTGGTGTGGAGTGTGTCGAGTTTGGTGGCAGGAGAATCTCGTCTCTGCTTTTTGCGGATGATGTGGTCCTCCTAGCTTCATCCAGCTCTGACCTTCAGCTCTTGCTGGGTAGGTTCGCGGCCGAATGTGAAGCGGCTGGGATGAGGATCAGCACCTCCAAATCTGAGACCATGGTTCTCGACCGGAAAAGGGTGGCTTGCCACCTCCGGGTCGGGGGAGAGGTCCTACCTCAAGTGGAGGAGTTTAAGTATCTCGGGGTCTTGTTCACGAGTGAGGGTAGGAGGGATCGGGAGATCGACAGGCGGATTGGTTCGGCATCTGCAGTGATGCGGACGCTGAGCCGATCTGTCGTGGGGAAGAGGGAGCTGAGCCAGAAAGCCAGGCTCTCGATTTACCGGTCGATCTACGTCCCAATCCTCACCTATGGTCATGAGCTTTGGGTAATGACCGAAAGAACGAGATCGCGGATACAAGCGGCCGAAATGAGTTTCCTCCGTAGGGTGGCCGGGCTCAGCCTTAGAGATAGGGTGAGGAGCTCGGACATTCGGGAGGGACTCGGAGTAGAACCGCTGCTCCTCCGGATCGAAAGGAGCCAGTTGAGGTGGTTTGGGCATCTGGTCAGGATGCCTCCTGGACGCCTCCCCGGGGAGGTGTTTCGGGCATGTCCTGCCGGCAGAAGGCCCCCGGGTCGACCCAGGACACGTTGGAGAGGTTACATCTCCAATCTGGTCCGGGAACGCCTTGGGGTCCTGCCGGAGGAGCTGGTGGACAAGGCCGGGGAGAGGACGGCCTGGAGCTCCCTAGTTGGGATGCTGCCCCCGCGACCCGGACCCGGATAAGCGGAGGAAGACGAGAGACGAGACGAGACGAAGTTATAAGCCCTCAAAGGTGTAACTGGACTACTTCTTTAAAGTGACACCAGGCCCGGTGACCTTTGGGACATGGTTTTACCCCCTATAGGAATGTGCGATCATCTTGAAACGTTCAGATCACTTACAACTCAATAGATTCTACCTTCTTGTAGCGTTTCAGCCTGATTGGACCTTGTTTTCACACAAATGGACCCAGAATGATGTGAAATTGTGCTTCGTGCAACATAATTCTGGGTGCCATTTACTAACCTTAAGTGCTAATGACTCCATTCCTTTTTGTGGTTGTAGGGGCTGTTGATTGGAGTACACTAAAACAAACCTAACCTCTCTAGGACATTCAGAAGCCAAGTTATAAGCCCACAAAGGTGTAACTGGACTACTTCTTTAAAGTGACACCAGGCCCGGTGACCTTTGGGACATGGTTTGACCCCCTTAGGAAAGTGCTATCATCATGAAACGTTCAGATCACTTACAACTCAATAGATTCTACCTTCCTGTAACGTTTCAGCCTGATTGGACCTTGTTTTCACACAAATGAACCCAGAATGATGTGAAATTGTGCTTCGTGCAACATAATTCTGGGTGCCATTTAAACACCATAAGTGCTAATGACTCCAATCCTTTTTGTGGTTGTAGGGGCTGTTGATTGGAGTATACTAAAACAAACCTGATCTCTCTAGGACATTCAGAAGCCAAGTTATAAGCCCACAAAGGTGTAACTGGACTACTTATTTAAATTGACACAAGATCCGGTGACCTTTGGGACATGGTGTGACCCCCTTAGGAAAGTGCTATCATTATGAAACGTTCAGATCACTTACAACTCAATAGATTCTACCTTCCTGTAACATTTCAGCCTGATTGGACCTTGTTTTCACACAAATGGACCCAGAATGATGTGAAATTGTGCTTCGTGCAACATAATTCTGGGTGCCATTTAAAAACCATAAGTGCTAATGACTCCATTCCTTTTTGTGGTTGTAGGCGCTGTTGATTGGAGTACACTAAAACAAACCTAACCTCTCTAGGACATTCAGAAGCCAAGTTATAAGCCCTCAAAGGTGTAACTGGACTACTTCTTTAAAGTGACACCAGGCCCGGTGACCTTTGGGACATGGTTTTACCCCCTATAGGAATGTGCGATCATCTTGAAACGTTCAGATCACTTACAACTCAATAGATTCTACCTTCTTGTAGCGTTTCAGCCTGATTGGACCTTGTTTTCACACAAATGGACCCAGAATGATGTGAAATTGTGCTTCGTGCAACATAATTCTGGGTGCCATTTACTAACCTTAAGTGCTAATGACTCCATTCCTCTTTGTGGTTGAAGGGGCTGTTGATTGGAGTACACTAAAACAAACCTAACCTCTCTAGGACATTCAGAAGCCAAGTTATAAGCCCACAAAGGTGTAACTGGACTACTTCTTTAAAGTGACACCAGGCCCGGTGACCTTTGGGACATGGTTTGACCCCCTTAGGAAAGTGCTATCATCATGAAACGTTCAGATCACTTACAACTCAATAGATTCTACCTTCCTGTAACGTTTCAGCCTGATTGGACCTTGTTTTCACACAAATGAACCCAGAATGATGTGAAATTGTGCTTCGTGCAACATAATTCTGGGTGCCATTTAAACACCATAAGTGCTAATGACTCCAGTCCTTTTTGTGGTTGTAGGGGCTGTTGATTGGAGTATACTAAAACAAACCTGATCTCTCTAGGACATTCAGAAGCCAAGTTATAAGCCCACAAAGGTGTAACTGGACTACTTCTTTAAAGTGACACAAGATCCGGTGACCTTTGGGACATGGTTTGACCCCCTTAGGAAAGTGCTATCATCATGAAACGTTCAGATCACTTACAACTCAATAGATTCTACCTTCCTGTAACATTTCAGCCTGATTGGACCTTGTTTTCACACAAATGAACCCAGAATGATGTGAAATTGTGCTTCGTGCAACATAATTCTGGGTGCCATTTAAAAACCATAAGTGCTTATGACTCCATTCCTTTTTGAGGTTGTAGGGGCTGTTGATTGGAGTACACTAAAACAAACCTGATCTCTCTAGGACATTCAGAAGCCAAGTTATAAGCCCTCAAAGGTGTAACTGGACTACTTCTTTAAAGTGACACCAGGCCCGGTGACCTTTGGGAAATGGTTTTACCCCCTATAGGAATGTGCGATCATCTTGAAACGTTCAGATCACTTACAACTCAATAGATTCTACCTTCTTGTAGCGTTTCAGCCTGATTGGACCTTGTTTTCACACAAATGGACCCAGAATGATGTGAAATTGTGCTTCGTGCAACATAATTCTGGGTGCCATTTACAAACCTTAAGTGCTAATGACTCCATTCCTTTTTGTGGTTGTAGGGGCTGTTGATTGGAGTACACTAAAACAAACCTAACCTCTATAGGACATTCAGAAGCCAAGTTATAAGCCCACAAAGGTGTAACTGGACTAATTCTTTAAAGTGACACCAGGCCCGGTGACCTTTGGGACATGGTTTGACCCCCTTAGGAAAGTGCTATCATCATGAAACGTTCAGATCACTTACAACTCAATAGATTCTACCTTCCTGTAATGTTTCAGCCTGATTGGACCTTGTTTTCACACAAATGAACCCAGAATGATGTGAAATTGTGCTTCGTGCAACATAATTCTGGGTGCCATTTAAACACCATAAGTGCTAATGACTCCATTCCTTTTTGTGGTTGTAGGGGCTGTTGATTGGAGTATACTAAAACAAACCTGATCTCTCTAGGACATTTAGAAGCCAAGTTATAAGCCCACAAAGGTGTAACTGGACTACTTTTTTAAATTGACACCAGATCCGGTGACCTTTGGGACATGGTTTGACCCCCTTAGGAAAGTGCTATCATCATGAAACGTTCATATCACTTACAACTCAATAGATTCTACCTTCCTGTAACCTTTCAGCCTGGTTGGACCTTGTTTTCACACAAATGAACCCAGAATGATGTAAAATTGTGCTTCATGCAACATAATTCTGGGTGCCATTTAAAAACCATAAGTGCTAATGACTCCATTCCTTTTTGTGGTTGTAGGGGCTGTTGATTGGAGTATAGTAAAACTAACCTGATCTCTCTAGGACATTCAGAAGCCAAGTTATAAGCCCACAAAGGTGTAACTGGACTACTTCTTTAAATTGACACCAGATCCGGTGACCTTTGGGACATGGTTTGACCCCCTTAGGAAAGTGCTATCATCATGAAACGTTCAGATCACTTACAACTCAATAGATTCTACCTTGTTGTAGCATTTCAGCCTGATTGGACCTTGTTTTCACACAAATGGACCCAGAATGATGTGAAAATGTGCTTCGTGCAACATAATTCTGGGTGCCATTTACAAACCTTAAGTGCTAATGACTCCATTCCTTTTTGTGGTTGTAGGGGCTGTTGATTGGAGTACACTAAAACAAACCTAACCTCTCTAGGACATTCAGAAGCCAAGTTATAATCCCACAAATGTGTAACTGGACTGCTTCTTTAAAGTGACACCAGTCCCGGTGACCTTTGGGACAAGGTTTGACCACCTATAGGAATGTGCGATCATCTTGAAACGTTCAGATCACTTACAACTCAATAGATTCTACCTTCCTGTAACGTTTCAGCCTGATTGGACCTTGTTTTCACACAAATGAACCCAGAATGATGTGAAATTGTGCTTCGTGCAACATAATTCTGGGTGCCATTTAAACACCATAAGTGCTATTGACTCCATTCCTTTTTGTGGTTGTAGGGGCTGTTGATTGGAGTATACTAAAACAAACCTGATCTCTCTAGGACATTCAGAAGCCAAGTTATAAGCCCACAAAGGTGTAACTGGACTACTTCTTTAAAGTGACACCAGATCCGGTGACCTTTGGGACATGGTTTCACCCCCTTAGGAAAGTGCTATCATCATGAAACGTTCAGATCACTTACAACTCAATAGATTCTACCTTCCTGTAACATTTCAGCCTGATTTGACCTGGTTTTCACACAAATGAACCCAGAATGATGTGAAATTGTGCTTCGTGCAACATAATTCTGGGTGCCATTTAAAAACCATAAGTGCTAATGACTCCATTCCTTTTTGTGGTTGTAGGGGCTGTTGAGTGGAGTACACTAAAACAAACCTAACCTCTCTAGGACATTCAGAAGCCAAGTTATAAGCCCTCAAAGGTGTAACTGGACTACTTCTTTAAAGTGACACCAGGCCCGGTGACCTTTGGGACATGGTTTTACCCCCTATAGGAATGTGCGATCATCTTGAAACCTTCAGATCACTTACAACTCAATAGATTCTACCTTCTTGTAGCGTTTCAGCCTGATTGGACCTTGTTTTCACACAAATGGACCCAGAATGATGTGAAATTGTGCTTCGTGCAACATAATTCTGGGTGCCATTTAAAAACCATAAGTGCTAATGACTCCATTCCTTTTTGAGGTTGTAGGGGCTGTTGATTGGAGTACACTAAAACAAACCTGATCTCTCTAGGACATTCAGAAGCCAAGTTATAAGCCCTCAAAGGTGTAACTGGACTACTTCTTTAAAGTGACACCAGGCCCGGTGACCTTTGGGAAATGGTTTTACCCCCTATAGGAATGTGCGATCATCTTGAAACGTTCAGATCACTTACAACTCAATAGTTTCTACCTTCTTGTAGCGTTTCAGCCTGATTGGACCTTGTTTTCACACAAATGGACCCAGAATGATGTGAAATTGTGCTTCGTGCAACATAATTCTGGGTGCCATTTAAAAACCATAAGTGCTAATGACTCCATTCCTTTTTGTGGTTGTAGGGGCTGTTGATTGGAGTACACTAAAACAAACCTAACCTCTCTAGGACATTCAGAAGCCAAGTTATAAGCCCTCAAAGGTGTAACTGGACTACTTCTTTAAAGTGACACCAGGCCCGGTGACCTTTGGGACATGGTTTTACCCCCTATAGGAATGTGCGATCATCTTGAAACGTTCAGATCACTTACAACTCAATAGATTCTACCTTCTTGTAGCGTTTCAGCCTGATTGGACCTTGTTTTCACACAAATGGACCCAGAATGATGTGAAATTGTGCTTCGTGCAACATAATTCTGGGTGCCATTTACTAACCTTAAGTGCTAATGACTCCATTCCTTTTTGTGGTTGTAGGGGCTGTTGATTGGAGTACACTAAAACAAACCTAACCTCTCTAGGACATTCAGAAGCCAAGTTATAAGCCCACAAAGGTGTAACTGGACTACTTCTTTAAATTGACACCAGATCCGGTGACCTTTGGGACATGGTTTGACCCCCTTAGGAAAGTGATATCATCATGAAACGTTCAGATCACTTACAACTCAATAGATTCTACCTTCCTGTAACGTTTCAGCCTGATTGGACCTTGTTTTCACACACATGAACCCAGAATGATGTGAAATTGTGCTTCGTGCAACTTAATTCTGGGTGCCATTTAAACACCATAAGTGCTAATGACTCCATTCCTTTTTGTGGTTGTAGGGGCTGTTGATTGGAGTATACTAAAACAAACCTGATCTCTCTAGGACATTCAGAAGCCATGTTATAAGCCCACAAATGTGTAACTGGACTATTTCTTTAAATTGACACAAGATCCGGTGACCTTTGGGACATGGTTTGACCCCCTTAGGAAAGTGCTATCATCATGAAACGTTCAGATCACTTACAACTCAATAGATTCTACCTTCCTGTAACATTTCAGCCTGATTGGACCTTGTTTTCACACAAATGAACCCAGAATGATGTGAAATTGTGCTTCGTGCAACATAATTCTGGGTGCCATTTAAAAACCATAAGTGCTAATGACTCCATTCCTTTTTGAGGTTGTAGGGGCTGTTGATTGGAGTACACTAAAACAAACCTGATCTCTCTAGGACATTCAGAAGCCAAGTTATAAGCCCTCAAAGGTGTAACTGGACTACTTCTTTAAAGTGACACCAGGCCCGGTGACCTTTGGGACATGGTTTGACCCCCTTAGGAAAGTGCTATCATCATGAAACGTTCATATCACTTACAACTCAATAGATTCTACCTTCCTGTAACATTTCAGCCTGGTTGGACCTTGTTTTCACACAAATGAACCCAGAATGATGTAAAATTGTGCTTCGTGCAACATAATTCTGGGTGCCATTTAAAAACCATAAGTGCTAATGACTCCATTCCTTTTTGTGGTTGTAGGGGCTGTTGATTGGAGTACACTAAAACAAACCTAACCTCTCTAGGACATTCAGAAGCCAAGTTATAATCCCACAAATGTGTAACTGGACTGCTTCTTTAAAGTGACAACAGTCCCCGTGACCTTTTGGACAAGGTTTGACCACCTATAGGAATGTGCGATCATCTTGAAACGTTCAGATCACTTACAACTCAATAGATTCTACCTTCCTGTAACGTTTCAGCCTGATTGGACCTTGTTTTCACACAAATGAACCCAGAATGATGTGAAATTGTTTTTCGTGCAACATAATTCTGGGTGCCATTTAAACACCATAAGTGCTAATGACTCCATTCCTTTTTGTGGTTGTAGGGGCTGTTGATTGGAGTATAATAAAACAAACCTGATCTCTCTAGGACATTCAGAAGCCAAGTTATAAGCCCACAAAGGTGTAACTGGACTACTTCTTTAAATTGACACAAGATCCGGTGACCTTTGGGACATGGTTTGACCCCCTTAGGAAAGTGCTATCATCATGAAACGTTCAGATCACTTACAACTCAATAGATTCTACCTTCCTGTAACATTTCAGCCTGATTGGACCTTGTTTTCACACAAATGAACCCAGAATGATGTGAAATTGTGCTTTGTGCAACATAATTCTGGGTGCCATGTAAAAACCATAAGTGCTAATGACTCCATTCCTTTTTGAGGTTGTAGGGGCTGTTGATTGGAGTACACTAAAACAAACCTGATCTCTCTAGGACATTCAGAAGCCATGTTATAAGCCCTCAAAGGTGTAACTGGACTACTTCTTTAAAGTGACACCAGGCCCGGTGACCTTTGGGAAATGGTTTTACCCCCTATAGGAATGTGCGATCATCTTGAAACGTTCAGATCACTTACAACTCAATATATTCTACCTTCCTGTAACATTTCAGCCTGATTTGACCTTGTTTTCACACAAATGAACCCAGAATGATGTGAAATTGTGCTTCGTGCAACATAATTCTGGGTGCCATTTAAAAACCATAAGTGCTAATGACTCCATTCCTTTTTGTGGTTGTAGGGGCTGTTGAGTGGAGTACACTAAAACAAACCTAACCTCTCTAGGACATTCAGAAGCCAAGTTATAAGCCCTCAAAGGTGTAACTGGACTACTTCTTTAAAGTGACACCAGGACCGGTGACCTTTGGGACATGGTTTTACCCCCTATAGGAATGTGCGATCATCTTGAAACGTTCAGATCACTTACAACTCAATAGATTCTACCTTCTTGTAGCGTTTCAGCCTGATTGGACCTTGTTTTCACACAAATGGACCCAGAATGATGTGAAATTGTGCTTCGTGCAACATAATTCTGGGTGCCATTTAAAAACCATAAGTGCTAATGACTCCATTCCTTTTTGTGGTTGTAGGGGCTGTTGATTGGAGTACACTAAAACAAACCTAACCTCTCTAGGACATTCAGAAGCCAAGTTATAAGCCCTCAAAGGTGTAACTGGACTACTTCTTTAAAGTGACACCAGGCCCGGTGACCTTTGGGACATGGTTTTACCCCCTATAGGAATGTGCGATCATCTTGAAACGTTCAGATCACTTACAACTCAATAGATTCTACCTTCTTGTAGCGTTTCAGCCTGATTGGACCTTGTTTTCACACAAATGGACCCAGAATGATGTGAAATTGTGCTTCGTGCAACATAATTCTGGGTGCCATTTACTAACCTTAAGTGCTAATGACTCCATTCCTTTTTGTGGTTGTAGGGGCTGTTGATTGGAGTACACTAAAACAAACCTAACCTCTCTAGGACATTCAGAAGCCAAGTTATAAGCCCACAAAGGTGTAACTGGACTACTTCTTTAAATTGACACCAGATCCGGTGACCTTTGGGACATGGTTTGACCCTCTTAGGAAAGTGCTATCATCATGAAACGTTCAGATCACTTACAACTCAATAGATTCTACCTTCCTGTAACGTTTCAGCCTGACTGGACCTTGTTTTCACACACATGAACCCAGAATGATGTGAAATTGTGCTTCGTGCAACTTAATTCTGGGTGCCATTTAAACACCATAAGTGCTAATGACTCCATTCCTTTTGGTGGTTGTAGGGGCTGTTGATTGGAGTATACTAAAACAAACCTGATCTCTCTAGGACATTCAGAAGCCATGTTATAAGCCCACAAATGTGTAACTGGACTATTTCTTTAAATTGACACAAGATCCGGTGACCTTTGGGACATGGTTTGACCCCCTTAGGAAAGTGCTATCATCATGAAACGTTCAGATCACTTACAACTCAATAGATTCTACCTTCCTGTAACATTTCAGCCTGATTGGACCTTGTTTTCACACAAATGAACCCAGAATGATGTGAAATTGTGCTTCGTGCAACATAATTCTGGGTGCCATTTAAAAACCATAAGTGCTAATGACTCCATTCCTTTTTGAGGTTGTAGGGGCTGTTGATTGGAGTACACTAAAACAAACCTGATCTCTCTAGGACATTCAGAAGCCAAGTTATAAGCCCTCAAAGGTGTAACTGGACTACTTCTTTAAAGTGACACCAGGCCCGGTGACCTTTGGGACATGGTTTGACCCCCTTAGGAAAGTGTTATCATCATGAAACGTTCATATCACTTACAACTCAATAGATTCTACCTTCCTGTAACATTTCAGCCTGGTTGGACCTTGTTTTCACACAAATGAACCCAGAATGATGTAAAATTGTGCTTCGTGCAACATAATTCTGGGTGCCATTTAAAAACCATAAGTGCTAATGACTCCATTCCTTTTTGTGGTTGTAGGGGCTGTTGATTGGAGTACACTAAAACAAACCTAACCTCTCTAGGACATTCAGAAGCCAAGTTATAATCCCACAAATGTGTAACTGGACTGCTTCTTTAAAGTGACAACAGTCCCCGTGACCTTTTGGACAAGGTTTGACCACCTATAGGAATGTGCGATCATCTTGAAACGTTCAGATCACTTACAACTCAATAGATTCTACCTTCCTGTAACGTTTCAGCCTGATTGGACCTTGTTTTCACACAAATGAACCCAGAATGATGTGAAATTGTTTTTCGTGCAACATAATTCTGGGTGCCATTTAAACACCATAAGTGCTAATGACTCCATTCCTTTTTGTTGTTGTAGGGGCTGTTGATTGGAGTATACTAAAACAAACCTGATCTCTCTAGGACATTCAGAAGCCAAGTTATAAGCCCACAAAGGTGTAACTGGACTACTTCTTTAAATTGACACAAGATCCGGTGACCTTTGGGACATGGTTTGACCCCCTTAGGAAAGTGCTATCATCATGAAACGTTCAGATCACTTACAACTCAATAGATTATACCTTCCTGTAACATTTCAGCCTGATTGGACCTTGTTTTCACACAAATGAACCCAGAATGATGTGAAATTGTGCTTTGTGCAACATAATTCTGGGTGCCATGTAAAAACCATAAGTGCTAATGACTCCATTCCTTTTTGAGGTTGTAGGGGCTGTTGATTGGAGTACACTAAAACAAACCTGATCTCTCTAGGACATTCAGAAGCCAAGTTATAAGCCCTCAAAGGTGTAACTGGACTACTTCTTTAAAGTGACACCAGGCCCGGTGACCTTTGGGAAATGGTTTTACCCCCTATAGGAATGTGCGATCATCTTGAAACGTTCAGATCACTTACAACTCAATAGATTCTACCTTCTTGTAGCGTTTCAGCCTGATTGGACCTTGTTTTCACACAAATGGACCCAGAATGATGTGAAATTGTGCTTCGTGCAACATAATTCTGGGTGCCATTTAAAAACCATAAGTGCTAATGACTCCATTCCTTTTTGTGGTTGTAGGGGCTGTTGATTGGAGTACACTAAAACAAACCTAACCTCTCTAGGACATTCAGAAGCCAAGTTATAAGCCCTCAAAGGTGTAACTGGACTACTTCTTTAAAGTGACACCAGGCCCGGTGACCTTTGGGACATGGTTTTACCCCCTATAGGAATGTGCGATCATCTTGAAACGTTCAGATCACTTACAACTCAATAGATTCTACCTTCTTGTAGCGTTTCAGCCTGATTGGACCTTGTTTTCACACAAATGGACTCATAATGATGTGAAATTGTGCTTCGTGCAACATAATTCTGGGTGCCATTTACTAACCTTAAGTGCTAATGACTCCATTCCTTTTTGTGGTTGTAGGGGCTGTTGATTGGAGTACACTAAAACAAACCTAACCTCTCTAGGACATTCAGAAGCCAAGTTATAAGCCCACAAATGTGTAACTGGACTACTTCTTTAAAGTGACACCAGGCCCGGTGACCTTTGGGACATGGTTTGACCCCCTTAGGAAAGTGCTATCATCATGAAACATTCAGATCACTTACAACTCAATAGATTCTACCTTCCTGTAACGTTTCAGCCTGATTGGACCTTGTTTTCACACAAATGAACCCAGAATGATGTGAAATTGTGCTTCGTGCAACATAATTCTGGGTGCCATTTAAACACCATAAGTGCTAATGACTCCATTCCTTTTTGTGGTTGTAGGGGCTGTTGATTGGAGTATACTAAAACAAACCTGATCTCTCTAGGACATTCAGAAGCCAAGTTATAAGCCCACAAATGTGTAACTGGACTACTTCTTTAAATTGACACAAGATCCGGTGACCTTTGGGACATGGTTTGACCCCCTTAGGAAAGTGCTATCATCATGAAACGTTCAGATCACTTACAACTCAATAGATTCTACCTTCCTGTAACATTTCAGCCTGATTGGACCTTGTTTTCACACAAATGAACCCAGAATGATGTGAAATTGTGCTTCGTGCAACATAATTCTGGGTGCCATTTAAAAACCATAAGTGCTAATGACTCCATTCCTTTTTGTGGTTGTAGGGGCTGTTGATTGGAGTACACTAAAACAAACCTGATCTCTCTAGGACATTCAGAAGCCAAGTTATAAGCCCTCAAAGGTGTAACTGGACTACTTCTTTAAAGTGACACCAGGCCCGGTGACCTTTGGGAAATGGTTTTACCCCCTATAGGAATGTGCGATCATCTTGAAACGTTCAGATCACTTACAACTCAATAGATTCTACCTTCTTGTAGCGTTTCAGCCTGATTGGACCTTGTTTTCACACAAATGAACCCAGAATGATGTGAAATTGTGCTTCGTGCAACATAATTCTGGGTGCCATTTACAAACCTTAAGTGCTAATGACTCCATTCCTTTTGTGGATGTAGGGGCTGTTGATTGGAGAACACTAAAACAAACCTAACCTCTCTAGGACATTCAGAAGCCAAGTTATAAGCCCACAAAGGTGTAACTGGACTGCTTCTTTAAAGTGACACCAGGCCCGGTGACCTATGGGACATGGTTTGACCCCCTTAGGAAAGTGCTATCATCTTGAAACGTTCAGATCACTTACAACTCAATAGATTCTACCTTCTTGTAGCGTTTCAGCCTGATTGGACCTTGTTTTCACACAAATGAACCCAGAATGATGTGAAATTGTGCTTCGTGCAACATAATTCTGGGTGCCATTTAAAAACCATAAGTGCTAATGACTCCATTCCTTTTTGAGGTTGTAGGGGCTGTTGATTGGAGTACACTAAAACAAACCTGATCTCTCTAGGACATTCAGAAGCCAAGTTATAAGCCCTCAAAGGTGTAACTGGACTACTTCTTTAAAGTGACACCAGGCCCGGTGACCTTTGGGAAATGGTTTTACCCCCTATAGGAATGTGCGATCATCTTGAAACGTTCAGATCACTTACAACTCAATAGATTCTACCTTCTTCTAGCGTTTCAGCCTGAATGGACCTTGTTTTCACACAAATGGACCCAGAATGATGTGAAATTGTGCTTCGTGCAACATAATTCTGGGTGCCATTTACAAACCTTAAGTGCTAATGACTCCATTCCTTTTTGTGGTTGTAGGGGCTGTTGATTGGAGTACACTAAAACAAACCTAACCTCTCTAGGACATTCAGAAGCCAAGTTATAAGCCCACAAAGGTGTAACAGGACTACTTCTTTAAAGTGACACCAGGCCCGGTGACCTTTGGGACATGGTTTGACCCCCTTAGGAAAGTGCTATCATCATGAAACGTTCAGATCACTTACAACTCAATAGATTCTACCTTCCTGTAACATTTCAGCCTGATTGGACCTTGTGTTCACACAAATGAACCCAGAATGATTTGAAATTGTGCTTCGTGCAACATAATTCTGGGTGCTATTTACAAACTATAAGTGCTAATGACTCCATTCCTTTTTGTGGTTGTAGGGGCTGTTGATTGGAGAACACTAAAACAAACCTAAACTCTCTAGGACATTCAGAAGCCAAGTTATAAGCCCACAAATGTGTAATTGGACTACTTCTTTAAATTGACACCAGATCCGGTGACCTTTGGGACATGGTTTGACCCCCTTAGGAAAGTGCTATCATCATGAAACGTTCATATCACTTACAACTCAATAGATTCTACATTCCTGTAACATTTCAGCCTGGTTGGACCTTGTTTTCACACAAATGAACCCAGAATGATGTGAAATTGTGCTTCGTGCAACATAATTCTTGGTGCCATTTAAAAACCATAAGTGCTAATGACTCCATTCCTTTTTGTGGTTGTAGGGGCTGTTGATTGGAGTATACTAAAACAAACCTGATATCTCTAGGACATTCAGAAGCCAAGTTATAAGCCCACAAAGGTGTAACTGGACTACTTCTTTAAATTGACACCAGATCCGGTGACCTTTGGGAAATGGTTTTACCCCCTATAGGAATGTGCGATCATCTTGAAACGTTCAGATCACTTACAACTCAATAGATTCTACCTTCTTGTAGCGTTTCAGCCTGATTGGACCTTGTTTTCACACAAATGGACCCAGAATGATGTGAAATTGTGCTTCGTGCAACATAATTCTGGGTGCCATTTACAAACCTTAAGTGCTAATGACTCCATTCCTTTTTGTGGTTGTAGGGGCTGTTGATTGGAGAACACTAAAACAAACCTAACCTCTCTAGGACATTCAGAAGCCAAGTTATAAGCCCACAAAGGTGTAACTGGACTGCTTCTTTAAAGTGACACCAGGCCCGGTGACCTTTGGGACATGGTTTGACCCCCTTAGGAAAGTGCTATCATCTTGAAACGTTCAGATCACTTACAACTCAATAGATTCTACCTTCTTGTAGCGTTTCAGCCTGATTGGAGCTTGTTTTCACACAAATGAACCCAGAATGATGTGAAATTGTGCTTCGTGCAACATAATTCTGGGTGCCATTTAAAAACCATAAGTGCTAATGACTCCATTCCTTTTTGAGGTTGTAGGGGCTGTTGATTGGAGTACACTAAAACAAACCTGATCTCTCTAGGACATTCAGAAGCCAAGTTATAAGCCCTCAAAGGTGTAACTGGACTACTTCTTTAAAGTGACACCAGGCCCGGTGACCTTTGGGAAATGGTTTTACCCCCTGTAGGAATGTGCGATCATCTTGAAACGTTCAGATCACTTACAACTCAATAGATTCTACCTTCTTGTAGCGTTTCAGCCTGATTGGACCTTGTTTTCACACAAATGGACCCAGAGTGATGTGAAATTGTGCTTCGTGCAACATAATTCTGGGTGCCATTTACAAACCTTAAGTGCTAATGACTCCATTCCTTTTTGTGGTTGTAGGGGCTGTTGATTGGAGTACACTAAAACAAACCTAACCTCTCTAGGACATTCAGAAGCCAAGTTATAAGCCCACAAAGGTGTAACAGGACTACTTCTTTAAAGTGACACCAGGCCCGGTGACCTTTGGGACATGGTTTGACCCCCTTAGGAAAGTGCTATCATCATGAAACGTTCAGATCACTTACAACTCAAAAGATTCTACCGTCCTGTAACATTTCAGCCTGATTGGACCTTGTTTTCACACAAATGAACCCAGAATGATGTGAAATTGTGCTTCGTGCAACATAATTCTGGGTGCCATTTAAAAACCATAAGTGCTAATGACTCCATTCCTTTTTGTGGTTGTAGGGGCTGTTGATTGGAGAACACTAAAACAAACCTAACCTCTCTAGGACATTCAGAAGCCAAGTTATAAGCCCACAAAGGTGTAACTGGACTGCTTCTTTAAAGTGACACCAGGCCCGGTGACCTTTGGGACATGGTTTGACCCCCTTAGGAAAGTGCTATCATCATGAAACGTTCAGATCACTTACAACTCAATAGATTCTACCTTCTTGTAGCGTTTCAGCCTGATTGGACCTTGTTTTCACACAAATGAACCCAGAATGATGTGAAATTGTGCTTCGTGCAACATAATTCTGGGTGCCATTTACAAACCATAAGTGCTAATGACTCCATTCCTTTTTGTGGTTGTAGGGGCTGTTGATTGGAGCACATTAAAATAAAACCTGATCTCTCTAGGACATTCAGAAGCCAAGTTATATTCCCACAAATGTGTAACTGGACTACTTCTTCAAATTGACACCAGATCCGGTGACCTTTGGGACATGGTTTGACCCCCTTAGGAAAGTGCTATCATCATGAAACGTTCATATCACTTACAACTCAATAGATTCTACCTTCCTGTAACATTTCAGCCTGGTTGGACCTTGTTTTCACACAAATGAACCCAGAATGATGTGAAATTGTGCTTCGTGCAACATAATTCTGGGTGCCATTTAAAAACCATAAGTGCTAATGACTCCATTCCTTTTTGTGGTTGTAGGGGCTGTTGATTGGAGTATACTAAAACAAACCTGATCTCTCTAGGACATTCAGAAGCCAAGTTATAAGCCCACAAAGGTGTAACTGGACTACTTCTTTAAATTGACACAAGATCCGGTGACCTTTGGGACATGGTTTGACCCCCTTAGGAAAGTGCTATCATCATGAAACGTTCAGATCACTTACAACTCAATAGATTCTACCTTCCTGTAACATTTCAGCCTGATTGGACCTTGTTTTCACACAAATGAACCCAGAATGATGTGAAATTGTGCTTCGTGCAACATAATTCTGGGTGCCATTTAAAAACCATAAGTGCTAATGACTCCATTTCTTTTTGAGGTTGTAGGGGCTGTTGATTGGAGTACACTAAAACAAACCTGATCTCTCTAGGACATTCAGAAGCCAAGTTATAAGCCCTCAAAGGTGTAACTGGACTACTTCTTTAAAGTGACACCAGGCCCGGTGACCTTTGGGAAATGGTTTTACCCCCTATAGGAATGTTCGATCATCTTGAAACGTTCAGATCACTTACAACTCAATAGATTCTACCTTCTTGTAGCGTTTCAGCCTGATTGGACCTTGTTTTCACACAAATGAACCCAGAATGATGTGAAATTGTGCTTCGTGCAACATAATTCTGGGTGCCATTTACAAACCTTAAGTGCTAATGACTCCATTCCTTTTTGTGGTTGTAGGGGCTGTTGATTGGAGAACACTAAAACAAACCTAACCTCTCTAGGACATTCAGAAGCCAAGTTATAAGCCCACAAAGGTGTAACTGGACTGCTTCTTTAAAGTGACACCAGGCCCGGTGACCTTTGGGACATGGTTTGACCCCCTTAGGAAAGTGCGATCATCTTGAAACGTTCAGATCACTTACAACTCAATAGATTCTACCTTCTTGTAGCGTTTCAGCCTGATTGGACCTTGTTTTCACACAAATGAACCCAGAATGATGTGAAATTGTGCTTCGTGCAACATAATTCTGGGTGCCATTTACAAACCATAAGTGCTAATGACTCCATTCCTTTTTGTGGTTGTAGGGGTTGTTGATTGGAGTACATTAAAATAAAACCTGATCTCTCTAGGACATTCAGAAGCCAAGTTATAAGCCCACAAATGTGTAACTGGACTACTTCTTTAAATTGACACCAGATCCGGTGACCTTTGGGACATGGTTTGACCCCCTTAGGAAAGTGCTATCATCATGAAACGTTCATATGACTTACAACTCAATAGATTCTACATTCCTGTAACATTTCAGCCTGGTTGGACCTTCTTTTCACACAAATGAACCCAGAATGATGTGAAATTGTGCTTCGTGCAACATAATTCTGGGTGCCATTTAAAAACCATAAGTGCTAATGACTCCATTCCTTTTTGTGGTTGTAGGGGCTGTTGATTGGAGTATACTAAAACAAACCTGATCTCTCTAGGACATTCAGAAGCCAAGTTATAAGCCCACAAAGGTGTAACTGGACTACTTCTTTAAATTGACACCAGATCCGGTGACCTTTGGGACATGGTTTTACCCCCTTAGGAAAGTGCTATCATCTTGAAACGTTCAGATCACTTACAACTCAATAGATTCTACCTTCTTGTAGCGTTTCAGCCTGATTGGACCTTGTTTTCACACAAATGAACCCAGAATGATGTGAAATTGTGCTTAGTGCAACATAATTCTGGGTGCCATTTAAAAAACATAAGTGCTAATGACTCCATTCCTTTTTGAGGTTGTAGGGACTGTTGATTGGCGTACACTAAAACAAACCTGATCTCTCTAGGACATTCAGAAGCCAAGTTATAAGCCCTCAAATGTGTAACTGGACTACTTCTTTAAAGTGACACCAGGCCCGGTGACCTTTGGGAAATGGTTTTACCCCCTATAGGAATGTGCGATCATCTTGAAACGTTCAGATCACTTACAACTCAATAGATTCTACTTTCTTGTAGCGTTTCAGCCTGATTGGACCTTGTTTTCACACAAATGGACCCAGAATGATGTGAAATTGTGCTTCGTGCAACATAATTCTGGGTGCCATTTACAAACCTTAAGTGCTAATGACTCCATTTCTTTTTGTGGTTGTAGGGGCTGTTGATTGGAGTACACTAAAACAAACCTAACCTCTCTAGGACATTCAGAAGCCAAGTTATAAGCCCACAAAGGTGTAACAGGACTACTTCTTTAAAGTGACACCAGGCCCGGTGACCTTTGGGACATGGTTTGACCCCCTTAGGAAAGTGCTATCATCATGAAACGTTCAGATCACTTACAACTCATTAGATTCTACCTTCCTGTAACGTTTCAGCCTGATTGGACCTTGTTTTCACACAAATGAACCCAGAATGATGTGAAATTGTGCTTCGTGCAACATAATTCTGGGTGCCATTTACAAACCATAAGTGCTAATGACTCCATTCCTTTTTGTGGTTGTAGGGGCTGTTGATTGGAGAACACTAAAACAAACCTAACCTCTCTAGGACATTCAGAAGCCAAGTTATAAGCCCACAAAGGTGTAACTGGACTGCTTCTTTAAAGTGACACCAGTCCCGGTGACCTTTGGGACATGGTTTGACCCCCTTAGGAAAGTGCTATCATCATGAAACGTTCAGACCACTTACAACTCAATAGATTCTACCTTCTTGTAGCGTTTCAGCTTGATTGGACCTTGTTTTCACACAAATGAACCCAGAATGATGTGAAATTGTGCTTCGTGCAACATAATTCTGGGTGCCATTTACAAACCATAAGTGCTATTGACTCCATTCCTTTTTGTGGTTGTAGGGGCTGTTGATTGGAGCACATTAAAATAAAACCTGATCTCTCTAGGACATTCAGAAGCCAAGTTATATTCCCACAAATGTGTAACTGGACTACTTCTTTAAATTGACACCAGATCCGGTGACCTTTGGGACATGGTTTGACCCCCTTAGGAAAGTGCTATCATCATGAAACGTTCATATCACTTACAACTCAATAGATTCTACCTTCCTGTAACATTTCAGCCTGGTTGGACCTTGTTTTCACACAAATGAACCCAGAATGATGTGAAATTGTGCTTCGTGCAACATAATTCTGGGTGCCATTTAAAAACCATAAGTGCTAATGACTCCATTCCTTTTTGTGGTTGTAGGGGCTGTTGATTGGAGTATACTAAAACAAACCTGATCTCTCTAGGACATTCAGAAGCCAAGTTATAAGCCCACAAAGGTGTAACTGGACTACTTCTTTAAATTGACACCAGATCCGGTGACCTTTGGGACATGGTTTGACCCCCTTAGGAAAGTGCTATCATCATGAAACGTTCAGATCACTTACAACTCAATAGATTCTACCTTGTTGTAGCGTTTCAGCCTGATTGGACCTTGTTTTCACACAAATGAACCCAGAATGATGTGAAATTGTGCTTCGTGCAACATAATTCTGGGTGCCATTTACAAACCATAAGTGCTAATGACTCCATTCCTTTTTGTGGTTGTAGGGGCTGTTGATTGGAGAACACTAAAACAAACCTAACCTCTCTAGGACATTCAGAATTCAAGTTATAAGCCCACAAAGGTGTAACTGGACTGCTTCTTTAAAGTGACACCAGGCCCGGTGACCTTTGGGACATGGTTTGACCCCCTATAGGAATGTGCGATCATCTTGAAACGTTCAGATCACTTACAACTCCATAGATTCTACCTTCCTGTAACATTTCAGCCTGATTGGACCTTGTTTTCACTCAAATGAAACCAGAATGATGTGAAATTGTGCTTCGTACAACATTAATTCTGGGTGCCATTTAAAAACCATAAGTGCTAATGACTCCATTCCTTTTTGAGGTTGTAGGGGCTGTTGATTTGAGTACACTAAAACAAACCTGATCTCTCTAGGACATTCAGAAGCCAAGTTATAAGCCCTCAAAGGTGTAACTGGACTACTTCTTTAAAGTGACACCAGGCCCGGTGACCTTTGGGACATGGTTTGACCCCCTATAGGAATGTGCGATCATTATGAAACGTTCAGATCACTTACAACTCAATAGATTCTACCTTCTTGTAACGTTTCAGCCTGATTGGACCTTGTTTTCACACAAATGGACCCAGAATGATGTGAAATTGTGCTTCGTGCAACATAATTCTGGGTGCCATTTACAAACCATAAGTGCTAATGACTCCATTCCTTTTTGGGTTGTAGGGGCTGTTGATTGGAGAATACTAAAACAAACCTGATCTCTCTAGGACATTCAGAAGCCAAGTTATAAGCCCACAAAGGTGTAACTGAACTACTTCTTTAAATTTACACCAGATCCGGTGACCTTTGGGACATGGTTTGACCCCCTTAGGAAAGTGCTATCATCATGAAACGTTCAGATCACTTACAACTCAATAGATTCTACCTTCCTGTAACATTTCAGCCTGATTGGACCTTGTTTTCACACAAATGAACCCAGAATGATGTGAAATTGTTCTTCGTGCAACATAATTCTGGGTGCCATTTAAAAACCATAAGTGCTAATGACTCCATTCCTTTTTGAGGTTGTAGGGGCTGTTGATTGCAGTACACTAAAACAAACCTGATCTCTCTAGGACATTCAGAAGCCAAGTTATAAGCCCTCAAAGGTGTAAATGGACTACTTCTTTAAAGTGACACCCGGTCCTGTGACCTTTGGGACATGGTTTGACCCCCTATAGGAATGTGCGATCATCATGAAACGTTCCGATCACTTACAACTCAATAGATTCTACCTTCTTGTAACGTTTCAGCCTGATTGGACCTTGTTTTCACACAAATGAACCCAGAATGATGTGAAATTGTGCTTCGTACAACATTAATTCTGGGTGCCATTTAAAAACCATAAGTGCTAATGACTCCATTCCTTTTTGAGGTTGTAGGGGCTGTTGATTGGAGTACACTAAAACAAACCTGATCTCTCTAGGATATTCAGAAGCCAAGTTATAAGCCCTCAAAGGTGTAACTGGACTACTTTAAAGTGACACCAGGCCCGGTGACCTTTGGGACATGGTTTGACCCCCTATAGGAATGTGCGATCATTATGAAACGTTCAGATCACTTACAACTCAATAGATTCTACCTTCTTGTAACGTTTCAGCCTGATTGGACCTTGTTTTCACACAAATGGACCCAGAATGATGTGAAATTGTGCTTCGTGCAACATAATTCTGGGTGCCATTTACAAACCATAAGTGCTAATGACTCCATTCCTTTTTGGGTTGTAGGGGCTGTTGATTGGAGAATACTAAAACAAACCTGATCTCTCTAGGACATTCAAAAGCCAAGTTATAAGCCCACAAAGGTGTAACTGAACTACTTCTTTAAATTTACACCAGATCCGGTGACCTTTGGGACATGGTTTGACCCCCTATAGGAATGTGCGATCATCATGAAACGTTCAGATCAATTATAACTCAATTGAGTCTACCATCCTGTAACGTTTCAGCCTGATTGGACCTTGTTTTCACACAAATGAACCCAGAATGATGTGAAATTGTACTTTGTGCAACATAATTCTGGGTGCCATTTACAAACCATAAGTGCTAATGACTCCATTCCTTTGTGGTTGTAGGGGCTGTTGATTGGAGTACACTAAAACAAACCTAACCTCTCTAGGACATTCAGAAGCCAAGTTATAAGCCCACAAAGGTGTAACTGGACTACTTCTTTAAATTGACACCAGATCCGGTGACCTTTGGGACATGGTTTGACCCCCTTAGAAAAGTGCTATCATCATGAAACGTTCAGATCACTTACAACTCAATAGATTCTACCTTCCTGTAACGTTTCAGCCTGATTGGACCTTGTTTTCACACAAATGAACCCAGAATGATGTGAAATTGTGCTTCGTGCAACATAATTCTGGGTGCCATTTACAAACCATAAGTGCTAATGACTCCATTCCTTTTTGTGGTTGTAGGGGCTGTTGATTGGAGAACACTAAAACAAACCTAACCTCTCTAGGACATTCAGAAGCCAAGTTATAATCCCACAAAGGTGTAACTGGACTACTTCTTTAAATTGACACCAGATCCGGTGACCTTTGGGACATGGTTTGACCCCCTTAGGAAAGTGCTATCATCATGAAACGTTCAGATCACTTACAACTCAATAGATTCTACCTTGTTGTAGCGTTTCAGCCTGATTGGACCTTGTTTTCACACAAATGAACCCAGAATGATGTGAAATTGTGCTTCGTGCAACATAATTCTGGGTGCCATTTGCAAACCTTAAGTGCTAATGACTCCATTCCTTTTTGTGGTTGTAGGGGCTGTTGATTGGAGTAACCTAAAACAAACCTAACCTCTCTAGGACATTCAGAAGCCAAGTTATAATCCCACAAATGTGCAACTGGACTGCTTTTTTAAAGTGACACCAGTCCCGGTGACCTTTGGGACATGGTTTGACCACCTATAGGAATGTGCGATCATCTTGAAACGTTCATATCACTTACAACTCAATAGATTCTACCTCCCTGTAACGTTTCAGCCTGATTGGACCTTGTTTTCACACAAATGAACCCAGAATGATGTGAAATTGTGCTTCGTGCAACATAATTCCGGGTGCCATTTTAAAACCATAAGTGCTAATGACCCCATTCCTTTTTGTGGTTGTAAGTGCTGTTGATTGGAGTATACTAAAACAAACCTGATCTCTCTAGGACATTCAGAAGCCAAGTTATAAGCCCACAAAGGTGTAACTGGACTACTTCTTTAAATTGACACCAGATCCGGTGACCTTTGGGACATTATTTGACCACCTTAGGAAAGTGCTATCATCATGAAACGTTCAGATCACTTACAACTCAATAGATTCTACCTTCCTGTAACGTTTCAGCCTGATTGGACCTTGTTTTCACACAAATGAACCCAGAATGATGTGAAATTGTGCTTAGTGCAACATAATTCTGGGTGCCATTTACAAACCATAAGTGCTAATGACTCCATTCCTTTTTGTGGTTGTAGGGGCTGTTGATTGGAGAACACTAAAACAAACCTAACCTCTCTGGGACATTCAGAAGCCAAGTTATAAGCCCACAAAGGTGTAACTGGACTGCTTCTTTAAAGTGACACCAGGCCCGGTGACCTTTGGGACATGGTTTGACCCCCTATAGGAATGTGCGATCATCTTGAAACGTTCAGATCACTTACAACTCCATAGATTCTACCTTCCTGTAACATTTCAGCCTGATTGGACCTTGTTTTCACACAAATGAAACCAGAATGATGTGAAATTGTGCTTCGTACAACATTAATTCTGGGTGCCATTTAAAAACCATAAGTGCTAATGACTCCATTCCTTTTTGAGGTTGTAGGGGCTGTTGATTGCAGTACACTAAAACAAACCTGATCTCTCTAGGACATTCAGAAGCCAAGTTATAAGCCCTCAAAGGTGTAAATGGACTACTTCTTTAAAGTGACACCCGGTCCTGTGACCTTTGGGACATGGTTTGACCCCCTATAGGAATGTGCGATCATCATGAAACGTTCCGATCACTTACAACTCAATAGATTCTACCTTCTTGTAACGTTTCAGCCTGATTGGACCTTGTTTTCACACAAATGAACCCAGAATGATGTGAAATTGTGCTTCGTACAACATTAATTCTGGGTGCCATTTAAAAACCATAAGTGCTAATGACTCCATTCCTTTTTGAGGTTGTAGGGGCTGTTGATTGGAGTACACTAAAACAAACCTGATCTCTCTAGGATATTCAGAAGCCAAGTTATAAGCCCTCAAAGGTGTAACTGGACTACTTTAAAGTGACACCAGGCCCGGTGACCTTTGGGACATGGTTTGACCCCCTATAGGAATGTGCGATCATTATGAAACGTTCAGATCACTTACAACTCAATAGATTCTACCTTCTTGTAACGTTTCAGCCTGATTGGACCTTGTTTTCACACAAATGGACCCAGAATGATGTGAAATTGTGCTTCGTGCAACATAATTCTGGGTGCCATTTACAAACCATAAGTGCTAATGACTCCATTCCTTTTTGGGTTGTAGGGGCTGTTGATTGGAGAATACTAAAACAAACCTGATCTCTCTAGGACATTCAGAAGCCAAGTTATAAGCCCACAAAGGTGTAACTGAACTACTTCTTTAAATTTACACCAGATCCGGTGACCTTTGGGACATGGTTTGACCCCCTATAGGAATGTGCGATCATCATGAAACGTTCAGATCACTTATAACTCAATTGAGTCTACCATCCTGTAACGTTTCAGCCTGATTGGACCTTGTTTTCACACAAATGAACCCAGAATGATGTGAAATTGTACTTTGTGCAACATAATTCTGGGTGCCATTTACAAACCATAAGTGCTAATGACTCCATTCCTTTGTGGTTGTAGGGGCTGTTGATTGGAGTACACTAAAACAAACCTAACCTCTCTAGGACATTCAGAAGCCAAGTTATAAGCCCACAAAGGTGTAACTGGACTACTTCTTTAAATTGACACCAGATCCGGTGACCTTTGGGACATGGTTTGACCCCCTTAGAAAAGTGCTATCATCATGAAACGTTCAGATCACTTACAACTCAATAGATTCTACCTTCCTGTAACGTTTCAGCCTGATTGGACCTTGTTTTCACACAAATGAACCCAGAATGATGTGAAATTGTGCTTCGTGCAACATAATTCTGGGTGCCATTTACAAACCATAAGTGCTAATGACTCCATTCCTTTTTGTGGTTGTAGGGGCTGTTGATTGGAGAACACTAAAACAAACCTAACCTCTCTAGGACATTCAGAAGCCAAGTTATAAGCCCACAAAGGTGTAACTGGACTACTTCTTTAAATTGACACCAGATCCGGTGACCTTTGGGACATGGTTTGACCCCCTTAGGAAAGTGCTATCATCATGAAACGTTCAGATCACTTACAACTCAATAGATTCTACCTTGTTGTAGCGTTTCAGCCTGATTGGACCTTGTTTTCACACAAATGGACCCAGAATGATGTGAAATTGTGCTTCGTGCAACATAATTCTGGGTGCCATTTACAAACCTTAAGTGCTAATGACTCCATTCCTTTTTGTGGTTGTAGGGGCTGTTGATTGGAGTAACCTAAAACAAACCTAACCTCTCTAGGACATTCAGAAGCCAAGTTATAATCCCACAAATGTGCAACTGGACTGCTTTTTTAAAGTGACACCAGTCCCGGTGACCTTTGGGACATGGTTTGACCACCTATAGGAATGTGCGATCATCTTGAAACGTTCATATCACTTACAACTCAATAGATTCTACCTCCCTGTAACGTTTCAGCCTGATTGGACCTTGTTTTCACACAAATGAACCCAGAATGATGTGAAATTGTGCTTCGTGCAACATAATTCCGGGTGCCATTTTAAAACCATAAGTGCTAATGACCCCATTCCTTTTTGTGGTTGTAAGTGCTGTTGATTGGAGTATACTAAAACAAACCTGATCTCTCTAGGACATTCAGAAGCCAAGTTATAAGCCCACAAAGGTGTAACTGGACTACTTCTTTAAATTGACACCAGATCCGGTGGGACATTATTTGACCACCTTAGGAAAGTGCTATCATCATGAAACGTTCAGATCACTTACAACTCAATAGATTCTACCTTCCTGTAACGTTTCAGCCTGATTGGACCTTGTTTTCACACAAATGAACCCAGAATGATGTGAAATTGTGCTTAGTGCAACATAATTCTGGGTGCCATTTACAAACCATAAGTGCTAATGACTCCATTCCTTTTTGTGGTTGTAGGGGCTGTTGATTGGAGAACACTAAAACAAACCTAACCTCTCTGGGACATTCAGAAGCCAAGTTATAAGCCCACAAAGGTGTAACTGGACTGCTTCTTTAAAGTGACACCAGGCCCGGTGACCTTTGGGACATGGTTTGACCCCCTAGAGGAATGTGCGATCATCTTGAAACGTTCAGATCACTTACAACTCCATAGATTCTACCTTCCTGTAACATTTCAGCCTGATTGGACCTTGTTTTCACACAAATGAACCCAGAATGATGTGAAATTGTGCTTTGTACAATATTAATTCTGGGTGCCATTTAAAAACCATAAGTGCTAATGACTCCATTCCTTTTTGAGGTTGTAGGGGCTGTTGATTGGAGTACACTAAAACAAACCTGATCTCTCTAGGACATTCAGAAGCCAAGTTATAAGCCCTCAAAGGTGTAACTGGACTACTTCTTTAAAGTGACACCAGGCCCGGTGACCTTTGGGACATGGTTTGACCCCCTATAGGAATGTGCGATCATCTTGAAACGTTCAGATCACTTACAACTCCATAGATTCTACCTTCCTGTAACATTTCAGCCTGATTGGACCTTGTTTTCACACAAATGAAACCAGAATGATGTGAAATTGTGCTTCGTACAACATTAATTCTGGGTGCCATTTAAAAACCATAAGTGCTAATGACTCCATTCCTTTTTGAGGTTGTAGGGGCTGTTGATTGGAGTACACTAAAACAAACCTGATCTCTCTAGGACATTCAGAAGCCAAGTTATAAGCCCTCAAAGGTGTAACTGGACTACTTCTTTAAAGTGACACCAGGCCCGGTGACCTTTGGGACATGGTTTGACCCCCTATAGGAATGTGCGATCATTATGAAACGTTCAGATCACTTACAACTCAATAGATTCTACCTTCTTGTAACGTTTCAGCCTGATTGGACCTTGTTTTCACACAAATGGACCCAGAATGATGTGAAATTGTGCTTCGTGCAACATAATTCTGGGTGCCATTTACAAACCATAAGTGCTAATGACTCCATTCCTTTTTGGGTTGTAGGGGCTGTTGATTGGAGAATACTAAAACAAACCTGATCTCTCTAGGACATTCAGAAGCCAAGTTATAAGCCCTCAAAGGTGTAAATGGACTACTTCTTTAAAGTGACACCAGGCCCGGTGACCTTTGGGACATGGTTTGACCCCCGATAGGAATGTCCGATCATCATGAAACGTTCAGATCACTTACAACTCAATATATTCTACCTTCTTGTAATTTTTCAGCCTGATTGGACCTTGTTTTCACACAAATGAACCCAGAATGATGTGAAATTGTGCTTAGTGCAGCATAATTCTGGGTGCCATTTACAAACCATAAGTGCTAATGACTCCATTCCTTTTTGAGGTTGTAGGGGCTGTTGATTGGAGAACACTAAAACAAACCTAACCTCTCTAGGACATTCAGAAGCCAAGTTATAAGCCCACAAATGTGTAACTGGACTACTTCTTTAAATTGACACCAGATCCGGTGACCTTTGGGACATGGTTTGACCCCCTTAGGAAAGTGCTATCATCATGAAACGTTCAGATCACTTACAACTCAATAGATTCTACCTTCCTGTAACGTTTCAGCCTGATTGGACCTTGTTTTCACACAAATAAACCCAGAATGTTGTGAAATTGTGCTTAGTGCAGCATAATTATGGGTGCCATTTAAAAACCATAAGTGCTAATGACTCCATTCCTTTTTGAGGTTGTAGGGGATGTTGATTGGAGTACACTAAAACAAACCTGATCTCTCTAGGATATTCAGAAGCCAAGTTATAAGCCCTCAAAGGTGTAAATGGACTACTTCTTTAAAGTGACACCAGGCCCGGTGACCTTTGGGACATGGTTTGACCCCCGATAGGAATGTGCGATCATCATGAAACGTTCAGATCATTTACAACTCAATAGATTCTACCTTCTTGTAACGTTTCAGCCTGATTGGACCTTGTTTTCACACAAATGAACCCAGAATGATGTGAAATTGTGCTTAGTGCAGCATAATTCTGGGTGCCATTTACAAACCATAAGTGCTAATGACTCCATTCCTTTTTGAGGTTGTAGGGGCTGTTGATTGGAGTACATTAAAACAAACCTGATCTATCTAGGACATTCAGAAGCCAAGTTATAAGCCCACAAATGTGTAACTGGACTACTTCTTTAAATTGACACCAGATCTGGTGACCTTTGGGACATGGTTTGACCCCCTTAGGAAAGTGCTATAATCATGAAACGTTCAGATCACTTACAACTCAATAGATTCTACCTTCCTGTAAAGTTTCAGCCTGATTGGACCTTGTTTTCACACAAATGAACCCATAATAATTGTGAAATTGTGCTTCGTGCAACATAATTCTGGGTGCCATTTACAAACCATAAGTGCTAATGACTCCATTCCTTTTTGTGGTTGTAGGGGCTGTTGATTGGAGTACAATAAAACAAACCTAACCTCTCTAGGACATTCAGAAGCCAAGTTATAAGCCCACAAAGGTGTAACTGGACTACTTCTTTAAAGTGACACCAGGCCCGGTGACCTTTGGGACATTGTATTACCCCCTATAGGAATGTGCGATCATCTTGAAACGTTCAGATCACTTACAACTCAATAGATTCTACCTTCTTGTAGCGTTTCAGCCTGATTGGACCTTGTTTTCACACAAATGGACCCAGAATGATGTGAAATTGTGCTTCGTGCAACATAATTCTGGGTGCCATTTACAAACCATAAGTGCTAATGACTCCATTCCTTGTTGTGGTAGTAGGGGCTGTTGGTTGGAGTACATTAAAACAAACCTGATCTCTCTAGGACATTCAGAAGCCAAGTTATAATCCCACAAATGTGTAACTGGACTACTTCTTTAAATTGACACCAGATCCGGTGACCTTTGGGACATGGTTTGACCCCCTTAGGAAAGTGCTATCATCATGAAACGTTCAGATCACTTACAACTCAATAGATTCTACCTTCCTGTAACGTTTCAGCCTGATTGGACCTTGTTTTCACACAAATGGACCCAGAATGATGTGAAATTGTGCTTCGTGCAACATAATTCTGGGTGCCATTTAAAAACCATAAGTGCTAATGACTCCATTCCTTTTGGTGGCAGTAGGGGCTGTTGGTTGGAGTACATTAAAACAAACCTGATCTCTCTAGGACATTCAGAAGCCAAGTTATAATCCCACAAATGTGTATCTGGACTACTTCTTTAAATTGACACCAGATCCGGTGACCTTTGGGACATGGTTTGACCCCCTTAGGAAAGTGCTATCATCATGAAACGTTCAGATCACTTACAAATCAATAGATTCTACCTTCCTGTAACGTTTCAGCCTGATTGGACCTTGTTTTCACACAAATGGACCCAGAATGATGTGAAATTGTGCTTCGTGCAACATAATTCTGGGTGCCATTTTAGAACCATAAGTGCTAATGACTCCATTCCTTTTTGTGGTTGTAGGGGCTGTTGATTGGAGTACACTAAAACAAACCTGATCTCTCTAGGACATTCAGAAGCCAAGTTATAAGCCCACAAATGTGTAACTGGACTACTTCTTTAAATTGACACCAGATCCGGTGACCTTTGGGACATGGTTTGACCCCCTTAGGAAAGTGCTATCATCATGAAACGTTCAGATCACTTACAACTCAATAGATTCTACCTTCCTGTAACGTTTCAGCCTGATTGGACCTTGTTTTCACACAAATGAACCCAGAATGATGTGAAATTGTGCTTCGTGCAACATAATTCTGGGTGCCATTTAAAAACCATAAGTGCTAATGACTCCATTCCTTTTTGTGGTTGTAGGGGCTGTTGATTGGAGTACACTAAAACAAACCTGATCTCTCTAGGACATTCAGAAGCCAAGTTATAAGCCCTCAAAGGTGTAAATGGACTACTTCTTTAAAGTGACACCAGGCCCGGTGACCTTTGGGACATGGTTTGACCCCCGATAGGAATGTCCGATCATCATGAAATGTTCAGATCACTTACAACTCAATAGATTCTACCTTCTTGTAACGTTTCAGCCTGATTGGACCTTGTTTTCACACAAATGAACCCAGAATGATGTGAAATTGTGCTTAGTGCAGCATAATTCTGGGTGCCATTTACAAACCATAAGTGCTAATGACTCCATTCCTTTTTGAGGTTGTAGGGGCTGTTGATTGGAGTACACTAAAACAAACCTTATCTCTCTAGGACATTCAGAAGCCAAGTTATAAGCCCACAAATGTGTAACTGGACTACTTCTTTAAATTGACACCAGATCTGGTGACCTTTGGGACATGGTTTGACCCCCTTAGGAAAGTGCTATCATCATGAAACGTTCAGATCACTTAAAACTCAATAGATTCTACCTTCCTGTAACGTTTCAGCCTGATTGGACCTTGTTTTCACACAAATGAACCCAGAATGATGTGAAATTGTGCTTCGTGCAACATAATTCTGGGTGCCATTTACAAACCATAAGTGCTAATGACTCCATTCCTTTTTGTGGTTGTAGGGGCTGTTGATTGGAGTACAATAAAACAAGCCTAACCTCTCTAGGACATTCAGAAGCCAAGTTATAAGCCCACAAAGGTGTAACTGGACTACTTCTTTAAAGTGACACCAGGCCCGGTGACCTTTGGGACATTGTTTTACCCCCTATAGGAATGTGCGATCATCTTGAAACGTTCAGATCACTTACAACTCAATAGATTCTACCTTCTTGTAGCGTTTCAGCCTGATTGGACCTTGTTTTCACACAAATGGACCCAGAATGATGTGAAATTGTGCTTCGTGCAACATAATTCTGGGTGCCATTTACAAACCATAAGTGCTAATGACTCCATTCCTTGTTGTGGTAGTAGGGGCTGTTGGTTGGAGTACATTAAAACAAACCTGATCTCTCTAGGACATTCAGAAGCCAAGTTATAATCCCACAAATGTGTAACTGGACTACTTCTTTAAATTGACACCAGATCCGGTGACCTTTGGGACATGGTTTGACCCCCTTAGGAAAGTGCTATCATAATGAAACGTTCAGATCACTTACAACTCAATAGATTCTACCTTCCTGTAACGTTTCAGCCTGATTGGACCTTGTTTTCACACAAATGGACCCAGAATGATGTGAAATTGTGCTTCGTGCAACATAATTCTGGGTGCCATTTAAAAACCATAAGTGCTAATGTCTCCATTACTTTTTGAGGTTGTAGGGGCTGTTGATTGGAGTACACTAAAACAAACCTGATCTCTCTAGGACATGCAGAAGCCAAGTTATAAGCCCACAAATGTGTAACTGGACTACTTCTTTAAATTGACACCAGATCCGGTGACCTTTGGGACATGGTTTGACCCCCTTAGGAAAGTGCTATCATCATGAAACGTTCAGATCACTTACAACTCAATAGATTCTACCTTCTTGTAGCGTTTCAGCCTGATTGGACCTTGTTTTCACACAAATGGACCCAGAATGATGTGAAATTGTGCTTCGTGCAACATAATTCTGGGTGCCATTTTAGAACCATAAGTGCTAATGACTCCATTCCTTTTTGTGGTTGTAGGGGCTGTTGATTGGAGTACACTAAAACAAACCTGATCTCTCTAGGACATGCAGAAGCCAAGTTATAAGCCCACAAATGTGTAACTGGACTACTTCTTTAAATTGACACCAGATCCGGTGACCTTTGGGACATGGTTTGACCCCCTTAGGAAAGTGCTATCATCATGAAACGTTCAGATCACTTACAACTCAATAGATTCTACATTCCTGTAACATTTCAGCCTGATTGGACCTTGTTTTCACACAAATGGACCCAGAATGATGTGAAATTGTGCTTCGTGCAACATAATTCTGGGTGCCATTTAAAAACCATAAGTGCTAATGACTCCATTCCTTGTTGTGGTAGTAGGGGCTGTTGGTTGGAGTACATTAAAACAAACCTGATCTCTCTAGGACATTCAGAAGCCAAGTTATAATCCCACAAATGTGTATCTGGACTACTTCTTTAAATTGACACCAGATCCGGTGACCTTTGGGACATGGTTTGACCCCCTTAGGAAAGTGTTATCATCATGAAACGTTCAGATCACTTACAACTCAATAGATTCTACCTTCCTGTAACGTTTCAGCCTGATTGGACCTTGTTTTCACACAAATGAACCCAGAATGATGTGAAATTGTGCTTCGTGCAACATAATTCTGGGTGCCATTTAAAAACCATAAGTGCTAATGACTCCATTCCTTTTTGTGGTTGTAGGGGCTGTTGATTGGAGTACACTAAAACAAACCTGATCTCTCTAGGACATTCAGAAGCCAAGTTATAAGCCCTCAAAGGTGTAAATGGACTACTTCTTTAAAGTGACACCAGGCCCGGTGACCTTTGGGACATGGTTTGACCCCCGATAGGAATGTGCGATCATCATGAAACGTTCAGATCACTTACAACTCAATAGATTCTACCTTCTTGTAACGTTTCAGCCTGATTGGACCTTGTTTTCACACAAATGAACCCAGAATGATGTGAAATTGTGCTTAGTGCAGCATAATTCTGGGTGCCATTTACAAACCATAAGTGCTAATGACTCCATTCCTTTTTGAGGTTGTAGGGGCTGTTGATTGGAGTACACTAAAACAAACCTGATCTCTCTAGGACATTCAGAAGCCAAGTTATAAGCCCACAAATGTGTAACTGGACTACTTCTTTAAATTGACACCAGATCTGGTGACCTTTGGGACATGGTTTGACCCCCTTAGGAAAGTGCTATCATCATGAAACGTTCAGATCACTTACAACTCAATAGATTCTACCTTCCTGTAACGTTTCAGCCTGATTGGACCTTGTTTTCACACAAATGAACCCAGAATGATGTGAAATTGTGCTTCGTGCAACATAATTCTGGGTGCCATTTACAAACCATAAGTGCTAATGACTCCATTCCTTTTTGTGGTTGTAGGGGCTGTTGATTGGAGTACAATAAAACAAACCTAACCTCTCTAGGACATTCAGAAGCCAAGTTATAAGCCCACAAAGGTGTAACTGGACTACTTCTTTAAAGTTACACCAGGCCCGGTGACCTTTGGGACATTGTTTTACCCCCTATAGGAATGTGCGATCATCTTGAAACGTTCAGATCACTTACAACTCAATAGATTCTACCTTCTTGTAGCGTTTCAGCCTGATTGGACCTTGTTTTCACACAAATGGACCCAGAATGATGTGAAATTGTGCTTCGTGCAACATAATTCTGGGTGCCATTTACAAACCATAAGTGCTAATGACTCCATTTGTTGTTGTGGTAGTAGGGGCTGTTGGTTGGAGTACATTAAAACAAACCTGATCTCTCTAGGACATTCAGAAGCCAAGTTATAATCCCACAAATGTGTAACTGGACTACTTCTTTAAATTGACACCAGATCCGGTGACCTTTGGGACATGGTTTGACCCCCTTAGGAAAGTGCTATCATCATGAAACGTTCAGATCACTTACAAATCAATAGATTCTACCTTCCTGTAACGTTTCAGCCTGATTGGACCTTGTTTTCACACAAATGGACCCAGAATGATGTGAAATTGTGCTTCGTGCAACATAATTCTGGGTGCCATTTTAGAACCATAAGTGCTAATGACTCCATTCCTTTTTGTGGTTGTAGGGGCTGTTGATTGGAGTACACTAAAACAAACCTGATCTCTCTAGGACATTCAGAAGCCAAGTTATAAGCCCACAAATGTGTAACTGGACTACTTCTTTAAATTGACACCAGATCCGGTGACCTTTGGGACATGGTTTGACCCCCTTAGGAAAGTGCTATCATCATGAAACGTTCAGATCACTTACAACTCAATAGATTCTACCTTCCTGTAACGTTTCAGCCTGATTGGACCTTGTTTTCACACAAATGAACCCAGAATGATGTGAAATTGTGCTTCGTGCAACATAATTCTGGGTGCCATTTAAAAACCATAAGTGCTAATGACTCCATTCCTTTTTGTGGTTGTAGGGGCTGTTGATTGGAGTACACTAAAACAAACCTGATCTCTCTAGGACATTCAGAAGCCAAGTTATAAGCCCTCGAAGGTGTAAATGGACTACTTTAAAGTGACACCAGGCCCGGTGACCTTTGGGACATGGTTTGACCCCCGATAGGAATGTCCGATCATCATGAAACGTTCAGATCACTTACAACTCAATAGATTCTACCTTCTTGTAACGTTTCAGCCTGATTGGACCTTGTTTTCACACAAATGAACCCAGAATGATGTGAAATTGTGCTTAGTGCAGCATAATTCTGGGTGCCATTTACAAACCATAAGTGCTAATGACTCCATTCCTTTTTGAGGTTGTAGGGGCTGTTGATTGGAGTACACTAAAACAAACCTTATCTCTCTAGGACATTCAGAAGCCAAGTTATAAGCCCACAAATGTGTAACTGGACTACTTCTTTAAATTGACACCAGATCTGGTGACCTTTGGGACATGGTTTGACCCCCTTAGGAAAGTGCTATCATCATGAAACGTTCAGATCACTTAAAACTCAATAGATTCTACCTTCCTGTAACGTTTCAGCCTGATTGGACCTTGTTTTCACACAAATGAACCCAGAATGATGTGAAATTGTGCTTCGTGCAACATAATTCTGGGTGCCATTTACAAACCATAAGTGCTAATGACTCCATTCCTTTTTGTGGTTGTAGGGGCTGTTGATTGGAGTACAATAAAACAAGCCTAACCTCTCTAGGACATTCAGAAGCCAAGTTATAAGCCCACAAAGGTGTAACTGGACTACTTCTTTAAAGTGACACCAGGCCCGGTGACCTTTGGGACATTGTTTTACCCCCTATAGGAATGTGCGATCATCTTGAAACGTTCAGATCACTTACAACTCAATAGATTCTACCTTCTTGTAGCGTTTCAGCCTGATTGGACCTTGTTTTCACACAAATGGACCCAGAATGATGTGAAATTGTGCTTCGTGCAACATAATTCTGGGTGCCATTTACAAACCATAAGTGCTAATGACTCCATTCCTTGTTGTGGTAGTAGGGGCTGTTGGTTGGAGTACATTAAAACAAACCTGATCTCTCTAGGACATTCAGAAGCCAAGTTATAATCCCACAAATGTGTAAATGGACTACTTCTTTAAATTGATACCAGATCCGGTGACCTTTGGGACATGGTTTGACCCCCTTAGGAAAGTGCTATCATCATGAAACGTTCAGATCACTTACAACTCAATAGATTCTACCTTCCTGTAACGTTTCAGCCTGATTGGACCTTGTTTTCACACAAATGGACCCAGAATGATGTGAAATTGTGCTTCGTGCAACATAATTCTGGGTGCCATTTAAAAACCATAAGTGCCAATGACTCCATTCCTTTTTGTGGTTGTAGGGGCTGTTGATTGGAGTACACTTAAACAAACCTGATCTCTCTAGGACATTCAGAAGCCAAGTTATAAGCCCACAAATGTGTAACTGGACTACTTCTTTAAATTGACACCAGATCCGGTGACCTTTGGGACATGGTTTGACCCCCTTAGGAAAGTGCTATCATCATGAAACGTTCAGATCACTTACAACTCAATAGATTCTACCTTCCTGTAACGTTTCAGCCTGATTGGACCTTGTTTTCACACAAATGAACCCAGAATGATGTGAAATTGTGCTTCGTGCAACATAATTCGGGGTGCCATTTAAAAACCATAAGTGCTAATGACTCCATTCCTTTTTGTGGTTGTAGGGGCTGTTGATTGGAGTACACTAAAACAAACCTGATCTCTCTAGGACATTCAGAAGCCAAGTTATAAGCCCTCAAAGGTGTAAATGGACTACTTCTTTAAAGTGACACCAGGCCCGGTGACCTTTGGGACATGGTTTGACCCCCGATAGGAATGTCCGATCATCATGAAACGTTCAAATCACTTACAACTCAATAGATTCTACCTTCTTGTAACGTTTCAGCCTGATTGGACCTTGTTTTCACACAAATGAACCCAGAATGATGTGAAATTGTGCTTAGTGCAGCATAATTCTGGGTGCCATTTACAAACCATAAGTGCTAATGACTCCATTCCTTTTTGAGGTTGTAGGGGCTGTTGATTGGAGTACACTAAAACAAACCTTATCTCTCTAGGACATTCAGAAGCCAAGTTATAAGCCCACAAATGTGTAACTGGACTACTTCTTTAAATTGACACCAGATCTGGTGACCTTTGGGACATGGTTTGACCCCCTTAGGAAAGTGCTATCATCATGAAACGTTCAGATCACTTAAAACTCAATAGATTCTACCTTCCTGTAACGTTTCAGCCTGATTGGACCTTGTTTTCACACAAATGAACCCAGAATGATGTGAAATTGTGCTTCGTGCAACATAATTCTGGGTGCCATTTACAAACCATAAGTGCTAATGACTCCATTCCTTTTTGTGGTTGTAGGGGCTGTTGATTGGAGTACAATAAAACAAGCCTAACCTCTCTAGGACATTCAGAAGCCAAGTTATAAGCCCACAAAGGTGTAACTGGACTACTTCTTTAAAGTGACACCAGGCCCGGTGACCTTTGGGACATTGTTTTACCCCCTATAGGAATGTGCGATCATCTTGAAACGTTCAGATCACTTACAACTCAATAGATTCTACCTTCTTGTAGCGTTTCAGCCTGATTGGACCTTGTTTTCACACAAATGGACCCAGAATGATGTGAAATTGTGCTTCGTGCAACATAATTCTGGGTGCCATTTAAAAACCATAAGTGCTAATGACTCCATTCCTTGTTGTGGTAGTAGGGGCTGTTGGTTGGAGTACATTAAAACAAACCTGATCTCTCTAGGACATTCAGAAGCCAAGTTATAATCCCACAAATGTGTAACTGGACTACTTCTTTAAATTGACACCAGATCCGGTGACCTTTGGGACATGGTTTGACCCCCTTAGGAAAGTGCTATCATCATGAAACGTTCAGATCACTTACAACTCAATAGATTCTACCTTCCTGTAACGTTTCAGCCTGATTGGACCTTGTTTTCACACAAATGGACCCAGAATGATGTGAAATTGTGCTTCGTGCAACATAATTCTGGGTGCCATTTAAAAACCATAAGTGCTAATGTCTCCATTCCTTTTTGAGGTTGTAGGGGCTGTTGATTGGAGTACACTAAAACAAACCTGATCTCTCTAGGACATGCAGAAGCCAAGTTATAAGCCCACAAAGGTGTAACTGGACTACTTCTTTAAATTGACACCAGATCCGGTGACCTTTGGGACATGGTTTGACCCCCTTAGGAAAGTGCTATCATCATGAAACGTTCAGATCACTTACAACTCAATAGATTCTACCTTCTTGTAGCGTTTCAGCCTGATTGGACCTTGTTTTCACACAAATGGACCCAGAATGATGTGAAATTGTGCTTCGTGCAACATAATTCTGGGTGCCATTTTAGAACCATAAGTGCTAATGACTCCATTCCTTTTTGTGGTTGTAGGGGCTGTTGATTGGAGTACACTAAAACAAACCTGATCTCTCTAGGACATGCAGAAGCCAAGTTATAAGCCCACAAATGTGTAACTGGACTACTTCTTTAAATTGACACCAGATCCGGTGACCTTTGGGACATGGTTTGACCCCCTTAGGAAAGTGCTATCATCATGAAACGTTCAGATCAATTACAACTCAATAGATTCTACCTTCCTGTAACATTTCAGCCTGATTGGACCTTGTTTTCACACAAATGAACCCAGAATGATGTGAAATTGTGCTTCGTGCAACATAATTCTGGGTGCCATTTAAAAACCATAAGTGCTAATGTCTCCATTCCTTTTTGAGGTTGTAGGGGCTGTTGATTGGAGTACACTAAAACAAACCTGATCTCTCTAGGACATTCAGAAGCCAAGTTATAAGCCCTCAAAAGTGTAAATGGACTACTTCTTTAAAGTGACACCCGGCCCGGTGACCTTTGGGAGCTGGTTTGACCCACTATAGGAATGTGCGATCATCATGAAACGTTCAGATCACTTACAACTCAATAGATTCTACCTTCTTGTAACGTTTCAGCCTGATTGGACCTTGTTTTCACACAAATGAACCCAGAATGATGTGAAATTGTGCTCCGTGCAGCATAATTCTGGATGCCATTTACAAACCATAAGTGCTAATGACTCCATTCCTTTTTGTGGTTGTATGGGCTGTTGGTTGGAGTACATTAAAACAAACCTGATCTCTCTAGGACATTCAGAAGCCAAGTTATAAGCCCACAAATGTGTAACTGGACTACTTCTTTAAATTGACACCAGATCCGGTGACCTTTGGGACATGGTTTGACCCCCTTAGGAAAGTGCTATCATCATGAAACGTTCAGATCACTTACAACTCAATAGATTCTACCTTCTTGTAACGTTTCAGCCTGATTGGACCTTGTTTTCACACAAATGAACCCAGAATGATGTGAAATTGTGCAACGTGCAACATAATTCTGGGTGCCATTTACAAACCATAAGTGCTAATGACTCCATTCCTTGTTGTGGTTGTAGGGGCTGTTGGTTGGAGTACATTAAAACAAACCTGATCTCTCTAGGACATTCAGAAGCCAAGTTATAAGCCCACAAATGTGTAACTGGACTACTTCTTTAAAGTGACACCAGGCCCGGTGACCTTTGGGACATTGTTTGACCCCCTTAGGAAAGTGCTATCATCATGAAACGTTCAGATCACTTACAACTCAATAGATTCTACCTTCCTGTAACGTTTCAGCCTGATTGGACCTTGTTTTCACACAAATGAACCCAGAATGATGTGAAATTGTGCTTCGTGCAACATAATTCTGGGTGCCATTTACAAACCATAAGTGCTAATGACTCCATTCCTTTTTGTGGTTGTAGGGGCTGTTGATTGGAGAACACTAAAGCAAACCTGATCTCTCTAGGATATTCAGAAGCCAAGTTATAATCCCTCAAAGGTGTAACTGGACTACTTCTTTAAAGTGACACCAGGCCCGGTGACCTTTGGGACATGGTTTGACCCCCTATAGGAATGTGCGATCATCTTGAAACGTTCAGATCACTTACAACTCAATAGATTCTACCTTCTTGTAACGTTTCAGCCTGATTGGACCTTGTTTTCACACAAATGAACCCAGAATGATGTGAAATTGTGCAACGTGCAACATAATTCTGGGTGCCATTTACAAACCATAAGTGCTAATAACTCCATTCCTTATTGTGGTTGTAGGGGCTGTTGGTTGGAGTACATTAAAACAAACCTGATCTCTCTAGGACATTCAGAAGCCAAGTTATAAGCCCACAAATGTGTAACTGGACTACTTCTTTAAATTGACACCAGATCCGGTGACCTTTGGGAAATGGTTTGACCCCCTTAGGAAAGTGCTATCATGATGAAACGTTCAGATCACTTACAACTCAATAGATTCTACCTTCCTGTAACGTTTCAGCCTGATTGGACCTTGTTTTCACACAAATGAACCCAGAATGATGTGAAATTGTGCTTCGTGCAACATAATTCTGGGTGCCATTTAAACACCATAAGTGCTAATGACTCCATTCCTTTTTGTGGTTGTAGGGGCTGTTGATTGGAGTATACTAAAACAAACCTGATCTCTCTAGGACATTCAGAAGCCAAGTTATAAGCCCACAAAGGTGTAACTGGACTACTTCTTTAAATTGACACCAGATCCGGTGACCTTTGGGACATGGTTTGACCCCCTTAGGAAAGTGCTATCATCATGAAACGTTCAGATCACTTACAACTCAATAGATTCTACCTTCCTGTAACATTTCAGCCTGATTGGACCTTGTTTTCACACAAATGAACCCAGAAAGATGTGAAAATGTGCTTCGTGCAACATAATTCTGGGTGCCATTTAAAAACCATAAGTGCTAATGACTCCATTCCTTTTTGAGGTTGTAGGGGCTGTTGATTGGAGTACACTAAAACAAACCTGATCTCTCTAGGACATTCAGAAGCCAAGTTAAAGGCCCACAAAGGTGTAACTGGACTACTTCTTTAAAGAAACACCAGGCCCGGTGACCTTTGGGACATGGTTTTACCCCCTATAGGAATGTGCGATCATCTTGAAACGTTCAGATCACTTACAACTCAATAGATTCTACCTTCTTGTAGCGTTTCAGCCTGATTGGACCTTGTTTTCACACAAATGGACCCAGAATGATGTGAAATTGTGCTTCGTGCAACATAATTCTGGGTGCCATTTACAAACCTTAAGTGCTAATGACTCCATTCCTTTTTGTGGTTGTAGGGGCTGTTGATTGGAGTACACTAAAACAAATCTAACCTCTCTAGGACATTCAGAAGCCAAGTTATAAGCCCACAAAGTTGTAACTGGACTACTTCTTTAAAGTGACACCAGGCCCGGTGACCTTTGGGACATGGTTTGACCCCCTTAGGAAAGTGCTATCATCATGAAACGTTCAGATCACTTACAACTCAATAGATTCTACCTTCCTGTAACGTTTCAGCCTGATTGGACCTTGTTTTCACACAAATGAACCCAGAATGATGTGAAATTGTGCTTCGTGCAACATAATTCTGGGTGCCATTTACAAACCATAAGTGCTAATGACTCCATTCCTTTTTGTGGTTGTAGGGGCTGGTGATTGGAGAACACGAAAACAAACCTAACCTCTCTAGGACATTCAGAAGCCAAGTTATAAGCCCACAAAGGTGTAACTGGACTGCTTCTTTAAAGTGACACCAGGCCCGGTGACCGTTGGGACATGGTTTGACCCCCTTAGGAAAGTAATATCATCATGAAACGTTCAGATCGATTACAACTCAATAGATTCTACCTTCTTGTAGCGTTTCAGCCTGATTGGACCTTGTTTTCACACAAATAAACCCAGAATGATGTGAAATTGTGCTTAGTGCAGCATAATTCTGGGTGCCATTTAAAAACCATAAGTGCTAATGACTCCATTCCTTGTTGTGGTTGTAGGGGCTGTTGGTTGGAGTACATTAAAACAAACCTGATCTCTCTAGGACATTCAGAAGCCAAGTTATAAGCCCACAAATGTGTAACTGGACTACTTCTTTAAATTGACACCAGATCCGGTGACCTTTGGGACATGGTTTGACCCCCTTAGGAAAGTGCTATCATGATGAAACGTTCAGATCACTTACAACTCAATAGATTCTACCTTCCTGTAACGTTTCAGCCTGATTGGACCTTGTTTTCACACAAATGAACCCAGAATGATGTGAAATTGTGATTCGTGCAACATAATTCTGGGTGCCATTTAAACACCATAAGTGCTAATGACTCCATTCCTTTTTGTGTTTGTAGGGGCTGTTGATTGGAGTATACTAAAACAAACCTGATCTCTCTAGGACATTCAGAAGCCAAGTTATAAGCCCACAAAAGTGTAACTGGACTACTTCTTTAAATTGACACCAGATCCGGTGACCTTTGGGACATGGTTTGACCCCCTTAGGAAAGTGCTATCATCATGAAACGTTCAGATCACTTACAACTCAATAGATTCTACCTTCCTGTAACATTTCAGCCTGATTGGACCTTGTTTTCACACAAATGAACCCAGAAAGATGTGAAAATGTGCTTCGTGCAACATAATTCTGGGTGCCATTTAAAAACCATAAGTGCTAATGACTCCATTCCTTTTTGAGGTTGTAGGGGCTGTTGATTGGAGTACACTAAAACAAACCTGATCTCTCTGGGACATTCAGAAGCCAAGTTATAAGCCCACAAAGTTGTAACTGGACTACTTCTTTAAAGTGACACCAGGCCCGGTGACCTTTGGGACATGGTTTTACTCCCTATAGGAATGTGCGATCATCTTGAAACGTTCAGATCACTTACAACTCAATAGATTCTACCTTCTTGTAGCGTTTCATCCTGATTGGACCTTGTTTTCACACAAATGGACCCAGAATGATGTGAAATTGTGCTTCGTGCAACATAATTCTGGGTGCCATTTACAATCCTTAAGTGCTAATGACTCCATTCCTTTTTGCGGTTGTAGGGGCTGTTGATTGGAGTACACTAAAACAAACCTAACCTCTCTAGGACATTCAGAAGCCAAGTTATAAGCCCACAAAGTTGTAACTGGACTACTTCTTTAAAGTGACACCAGGCCCGGTGACCTTTGGGACATGGTTTGACCCCCTTAGGAAAGTGCTATCATCATGAAACGTTCAGATCACTTACAACTCAATAGATTCTACCTTCCTGTAACGTTTCAGCCTGATTGGACCTTGTTTTCACACAAATGAACCCAGAATGATGTGAAATTGTGCTTCGTGTAACATAATTATGGGTGCCATTTACAAACCATAAGTGCTAATGACTCCATTCCTTTTTGTGGTTGTAGGGGCTGTTGATTGGAGAACACTAAAACAAACCTAACCTCTCTAGGACATTCAGAAGCCAAGTTATAAGCCCACAAAGGTGTAACTGGAGTGCTTCTTTAAAGTGACACCAGGCCCGGTGACCGTTGGAACATGGTTTGACCCCCTTAGGAAAGTGCTATCATCATGAAACGTTCAGATCGATTACAACTCAATAGATTCTTCCTTCTTGTAGCGTTTCTGCCTGATTGGACCTTGTTTTCACACAAATAAACCCAGAATGATGTGAAATTGTGCTTAGTGCAGCATAATTCTGGGTGCCATTTAAAAACCATAAGTGCTAATGACTCCATTCCTTTTGTGGTTGTAGGGGTTGTTGATTGGAGTACACTAAAACAAACCTTATCTCTCTAGGAAATTCAGAAGCCAAGTTATTACCCCACAAATGTGTAACTGGACTACTTTAAATTGACACCAGATCCGGTGACCTTTGGGACATGGTTTGACCCCCTTAGGAAAGTGCTATCATCATGAAACGTTCAGATCACTTACAACTCAATAGATTCTACCTTTCTGTAACGTTTCAGCCTGATTGGACCTTGTTTTCAGACAAATGAACCCAGAATGATGTGAAATTGTGCTTTGTGCAAAATAATTCTGGGTGCCATTTAAAAACCATACGTGCTAATGACTCCATTCCTTTTTGGATTGTAGGGGCTGTTTATTGTAGTGTACTAAAACAAACCTGATCTCTCTAGGACATTCAGAAGCCAAGTTTTAAGCCCACAAAGGTGTAACTGGACTACTTCTTTAAATTGACACCAGATCCGGTGACCTTTGGGACATGGTTTGACCCCCTTAGGAAAGTGCTATCATCATGAAACGTTCAGATCACTTACAACTCAATAGATTCTACCTTCTTGTAACGTTTCAGCCTGATTGGACCTTGTTTTCACACAAATGAACCCAGAATGATGTGAAATTGTGCTTAGTGCAGCATAATTCTGGGTGCCATTTACAAACCATAAGTGCTAATGACTCCATTCCTTTTTGTGGTTGTAGCGGCTGTTGGTTGGAGTACATTAAAACAAACCTGATCTCTCTTGGACATTCAGAAGCCAAGTTATAAGCCCACAAATGTGTAACTGGACTACTTCTTTAAATTGACACCAGATCCGGTGACCTTTGGGACATGGTTTAACCCCCTTAGGAAAGTGCTATCATCATGAAACGTTCAGATCGCTTACAACTCAATAGATTCTACCTTCTTGTAACGTTTCAGCCTGATTGGACCTTGTTTTCACACAAATGAACCCAGAATGATGTGAAATTGTGCTTTGTGCAACATAATTCTGGGTGCCATTTACAAACCATAAGTGCTAATGACTCCATTCCTTTTTGTGGTTGTAGGGGCTGTTGGTTGGAGTACATTAAAACAAACCTGATCTCTCTAGGACAGTCAGAAGCCAAGTTATAAGCCCACAAAGGTGTAACTGGACTACTTCTTTAAATTGACACCAGATCCGGTGACCTTTGGGACATTGTTTGACCCCCTTAGGAAAGTGCTATCATGATGAAACGTTCAGATCACTTACAACTCAATAGATTCTACCTTCCTGTAACGTTTCAGCCTGATTGGACCTTGTTTTCACACAAATGAACCCAGAATGATGTGAAATTGTGCTTCGTGCAACATAATTCTGGGTGCCATTTAAACACCATAAGTGCTAATGACTCCATTCCTTTTTGTGTTTGTAGGGGCTGTTGATTGGAGTATACTAAAACAAACCTGATCTCTCTAGGACATTCAGAAGCCAAGTTATAAGCCCACAAAGGTGTAACTGGACTACTTCTTTAAATTGACACCAGATCCGGTGACCTTTGGGACTTGGTTTGACCCCCTTAGGAAAGTGCTATCATCATGAAACGTTCAGATCACTTACAACTCAATAGATTCTACCTTCCTGTAACATTTCAGCCTGATTGGACCTTGTTTTCACACAAATGAACCCAGAAAGATGTGAAATTGTGCTTCGTGCAACATAATTCTGGGTGCCATTTAAAAACCATAAGTGCTAATGACTCCATTCCTTTTGGAGGTTGTAGGGGCTGTTGATTGGAGTACACTAAAACAAACCTGATCTCTCTGGGACATTCAGAAGCCAAGTTATAAGCCCTCAAAGGTGTAACTGGACTACTTCTTTAAAGTGACACCATGCCCGGTGACCTTTGGGACATGGTTTTACTCCCTATAGGAATGTGCGATCATCTTGAAACGTTCAGATCACTTACAACTCAATAGATTCTACCTTCTTGTAGCGTTTCAGCCTGATTGGACCTTGTTTTCACACAAATGGACCCAGAATGATGTGAAATTGTGCTTCGTGCAACATAATTCTGGGTGCCATTTACAAACCTTAAGTGCTAATGACTCCATTCCTTTTTGTGGTTGTAGGGGCTGTTGATTGGAGTACACTAAAACAAACCTAACCTGTCTAGGACATTCAGAAGCCAAGTTATAAGACCACAAAGTTGTAACTGGACTACTTCTTTAAAGTGACACCAGGCCCGGTGACCTTTGGGACATGGTTTGACCCCCGTAGGAAAGTGCTATCATCATGAAACGTTCAGATCACTTACAACTCAATAGATTCTACCTTCCTGTAACGTTTCAGCCTGATTGGACCTTGTTTTCACACAAATGAACCCAGAATGATGTGAAATTGTGCTTCGTGTAACATAATTCTGGGTGCCATTTACAAACCATAAGTGCTAATGACTCCATTCCTTTTTGTGGTTGTAGGGGCTGTTGATTGGAGAAAACTAAAACAAACCTAACCTCTCTAGGACATTCAGAAGCCAAGTTATAAGCCCACAAAGGTGTAACTGGACTGCTTCTTTAAAGTGACACCAGGCCCGGTGACCGTTGGGACATGGTTTGACCCCCTTAGGAAAGTGCTATCATCATGAAACGTTCAGATCACTTACAACTCAATAGATTCTACCTTCTTGTAACGTTTCAGCCTGATTGGACCTTGTTTTCACACAAATGAACCCAGAATGATGTGAAATTGTGCTTAGTGCAGCATAATTCTGGGTGCCATTTACAAACCATAAGTGCTAATGACTCCATTCCTTTTTGTGGTTGTAGCGGCTGTTGGTTGGAGTACATTAAAACAAACCTGATCTCTCTTGGACATTCAGAAGCCAAGTTATAAGCCCACAAATGTGTAACTGGACTACTTCTTTAAATTGACACCAGATCCGGTGACCTTTGGGACATGGTTTAACCCCCTTAGGAAAGTGCTATCATCATGAAACGTTCAGATCGCTTACAACTCAATAGATTCTACCTTCTTGTAACGTTTCAGCCTGATTGGACCTTGTTTTCACACAAATGAACCCAGAATGATGTGAAATTGTGCTTTGTGCAACATAATTCTGGGTGCCATTTACAAACCATAAGTGCTAATGACTCCATTCCTTTTTGTGGTTGTAGGGGCTGTTGGTTGGAGTACATTAAAACAAACCTGATCTCTCTAGGACAGTCAGAAGCCAAGTTATAAGCCCACAAAGGTGTAACTGGACTACTTCTTTAAATTGACACCAGATCCGGTGACCTTTGGGACATTGTTTGACCCCCTTAGGAAAGTGCTATCATGATGAAACGTTCAGATCACTTACAACTCAATAGATTCTACCTTCCTGTAACGTTTCAGCCTGATTGGACCTTGTTTTCACACAAATGAACCCAGAATGATGTGAAATTGTGCTTCGTGCAACATAATTCTGGGTGCCATTTAAACACCATAAGTGCTAATGACTCCATTCCTTTTTGTGTTTGTAGGGGCTGTTGATTGGAGTATACTAAAACAAACCTGATCTCTCTAGGACATTCAGAAGCCAAGTTATAAGCCCACAAAGGTGTAACTGGACTACTTCTTTAAATTGACACCAGATCCGGTGACCTTTGGGACTTGGTTTGACCCCCTTAGGAAAGTGCTATCATCATGAAACGTTCAGATCACTTACAACTCAATAGATTCTACCTTCCTGTAACATTTCAGCCTGATTGGACCTTGTTTTCACACAAATGAACCCAGAAAGATGTGAAATTGTGCTTCGTGCAACATAATTCTGGGTGCCATTTAAAAACCATAAGTGCTAATGACTCCATTCCTTTTGGAGGTTGTAGGGGCTGTTGATTGGAGTACACTAAAACAAACCTGATCTCTCTGGGACATTCAGAAGCCAAGTTATAAGCCCTCAAAGGTGTAACTGGACTACTTCTTTAAAGTGACACCATGCCCGGTGACCTTTGGGACATGGTTTTACTCCCTATAGGAATGTGCGATCATCTTGAAACGTTCAGATCACTTACAACTCAATAGATTCTACCTTCTTGTAGCGTTTCAGCCTGATTGGACCTTGTTTTCACACAAATGGACCCAGAATGATGTGAAATTGTGCTTCGTGCAACATAATTCTGGGTGCCATTTACAAACCTTAAGTGCTAATGACTCCATTCCTTTTTGTGGTTGTAGGGGCTGTTGATTGGAGTACACTAAAACAAACCTAACCTCTCTAGGACATTCAGAAGCCAAGTTATAAGACCACAAAGTTGTAACTGGACTACTTCTTTAAAGTGACACCAGGCCCGGTGACCTTTGGGACATGGTTTGACCCCCGTAGGAAAGTGCTATCATCATGAAACGTTCAGATCACTTACAACTCAATAGATTCTACCTTCCTGTAACGTTTCAGCCTGATTGGACCTTGTTTTCACACAAATGAACCCAGAATGATGTGAAATTGTGCTTCGTGTAACATAATTCTGGGTGCCATTTACAAACCATAAGTGCTAATGACTCCATTCCTTTTTGTGGTTGTAGGGGCTGTTGATTGGAGAAAACTAAAACAAACCTAACCTCTCTAGGACATTCAGAAGCCAAGTTATAAGCCCACAAAGGTGTAACTGGACTGCTTCTTTAAAGTGACACCAGGCCCGGTGACCGTTGGGACATGGTTTGACCCCCTTAGGAAAGTGCTATCATCATGAAACGTTCAGATCGATTACAACTCAATAGATTCTACCTTCTTGTAGCGTTTCAGCCTGATTGGACCTTGTTTTCACACAAATAAACCCAGAATGATGTGAAATTGTGCTTAGTGCAGCATAATTCTGGGTGCCATTTAAAAACCATAAGTGCTAATGACTCCATTCCTTTTGTGGTTGTAGGGGTTGTTGATTGGAGTACACTAAAACAAACCTTATCTCTCTAGGACATTCAGAAGCCAAGTTATTACCCCACAAATGTGTAACTGGACTACTTTAAATTGACACCAGATCCGGTGACCTTTGGGACATGGTTTGACCCCCTTAGGAAAGTGCTATCATCATGAAACGTTCAGATCACTTACAACTCAATAGATTCTACCTTTCTGTAACGTTTCAGCCTGATTGGACCTTGTTTTCACACAAATGAACCCAGAATGATGTGAAATTGTGCTTTGTGCAAAATAATTCTGGGTGCCATTTAAAAACCATAAGTGCTAATGACTCCATTCCTTTTTGGATTGTAGGGGCTGTTTATTGTAGTGTACTAAAACAAACCTGATCTCTCTAGGACATTCAGAAGCCAAGTTATAAGCCCACAAAGGTGTAACTGGACTACTTCTTTAAATTGACACCAGATCCGGTGACCTTTGGGACATGGTTTGACCCCCTTAGGAAAGTGCTATCATCATGAAACGTTCAGATCACTTACAACTCAATAGATTCTACCTTCCTGTAACATTTCAGCCTGATTGGACCTTGTTTTCACACAAAAGAACCCAGAATGATGTGAAATTGTGCTTCGTGCAACATAATTCTGGGTGCCATTTAAAAACCATAAGTGGTAATGACTCCATTCCTTTTTGAGGTTGTAGGGGCTGTTGATTGGAGTACACTAAAACAAACCTGATCTCTCTAGGACATTCAGAAGCCAAGTTATAAGCCCTCAAATGTGTAAATGGACTACTTCTTTAAAGTGACACCAGGCCCGGTGACCTTTGGGACATGGTTTGACCACCTATAGGAATGTGCGATCATCATGAAACGTTCAGATCACTTACAACTCAATAGATTCTACCTTCTTGTAACGTTTCAGCCTGATTGGACCTTGTTTTCACACAAATGAACCCAGAATGATGTGAAATTGTGCTTAGTGCAGCATAATTCTGGGTGCCATTTACAAACCATAAGTGCTAATGACTCCATTCCTTTTTGTGGTTGTAGGGGCTGTTGGTTGGAGTACATTAAAACAAACCTGATCTCTCTTGGACATTCAGAAGCCAAGTTATAAGCCCACAAATGTGTAACTGGACTACTTCTTTAAATTGACACCAGATCCGGGGACCTTTGGGACATGGTTTGACCCCCTATGGAAAGTGCTATCATCATGAAACGTTCAGATCACTTACAACTCAATAGATTCTACCTTCCTGTAACATTTCAGCCGTATTGGACCTTGTTTTCACACAAATGAACTCAGAATGATGTGAAATTGTGCTTCGTGCAACATAATTCTGGGTGCCATTTAAACACCATAAGTGCTAATGACTCCATTCCTTTTTGTGTTTGTAGGGGCTGTTGATTGGAGTATACTAAAACAAACCTGATCTCTCTAGGACATTCAGAAGACAAGTTATAAGCCCACAAAGGTGTAACTGGACTACTTCTTTAAATTGACACCAGATCCGGTGACCTTTGGGACATGGTTTGACCCCCTTAGGAAAGTGCTATCATCATGAAACGTTCAGATCACTTACAACTCAATAGATTCTACCTTCCTGTAACATTTCAGCCTGATTGGACCTTGTTTTCACACAAATGAACCCAGAAAGATGTGAAAATGTGCTTCGTGCAACATAATTCTGGGTGCCATTTAAAAACCATAAGTGCTAATGACTCCATTCCTTTTTGAGGTTGTAGGGGCTGTTGATTGGAGTACACTAAATCAAACCTGATCTCTCTGGGACATTCAGAAGCCAAGTAATAAGCCCTCAAAGGTGTAACTGGACTACTTCTTTAAAGTGACACCAGGCCCGGTGACCTTTGGGACATGGTTTTACTCCCTATAGGAATGTGCGATCATCTTGAAACGTTCAGATCACTTACAACTCAATAGATTCTACCTTCTTGTAGCGTTTCAGCCTGATTGGACCTTGTTTTCACACAAATGGACCCAGAATGATGTGAAATTGTGCTTCGTGCAACATAATTCTGGGTGCCATTTACAAACCTTAAGTGCTAATGACTCCATTCCTTTTTGTGGTTGTAGGGGCTGTTGATTGGAGTACACTAAAACAAACCTAACCTCTCTAGGACATTCAGAAGCCAAGTTATAAGCCCACAAAGTTGTAACTGGACTACTTCTTTAAAGTGACACCATGCCCGGTGACCTTTGGGACATGGTTTTACTCCCTATAGGAATGTGCGATCATCTTGAAACGTTCAGATCACTTACAACTCAATAGATTCTACCTTCTTGTAGCGTTTCAGCCTGATTGGACCTTGTTTTCACACAAATGGACCCAGAATGATGTGAAATTGTGCTTCGTGCAACATAATTCTGGGTGCCATTTACAAACCATAAGTGCTAATGACTCCATTCCTTTTTGTGGTTGTAGGGGCTGTTGATTGGAGAAAACTAAAACAAACCTAACCTCTCTAGGACATTCAGAAGCCAAGTTATAAGCCCACAAAGGTGTAACTGGACTGCTTCTTTAAAGTGACACCAGGCCCGGTGACCGTTGGGACATGGTTTGACCCCCTTAGGAAAGTGCTATCATCATGAAACGTTCAGATCGATTACAACTCAATAGATTCTACCTTCTTGTAGCGTTTCAGCCTGATTGGACCTTGTTTTCACACAAATAAACCCAGAATGATGTGAAATTGTGCTTAGTGCAGCATAATTCTGGGTGCCATTTAAAAACCATAAGTGCTAATGACTCCATTCCTTTTGTGGTTGTAGGGGTTGTTGATTGGAGTACACTAAAACAAACCTTATCTCTCTAGGACATTCAGAAGCCAAGTTATTACCCCACAAATGTGTAACTGGACTACTTTAAATTGACACCAGATCCGGTGACCTTTGGGACATGGTTTGACCCCCTTAGGAAAGTGCTATCATCATGAAACGTTCAGATCACTTACAACTCAATAGATTCTACCTTTCTGTAACGTTTCAGCCTGATTGGACCTTGTTTTCACACAAATGAACCCAGAATGATGTGAAATTGTGCTTTGTGCAAAATAATTCTGGGTGCCATTTAAAAACCATAAGTGCTAATGACTCCATTCCTTTTTGGATTGTAGGGGCTGTTTATTGTAGTGTACTAAAACAAACCTGATCTCTCTAGGACATTCAGAAGCCAAGTTATAAGCCCACAAAGGTGTAACTGGACTACTTCTTTAAATTGACACCAGATCCGGTGACCTTTGGGACATGGTTTGACCCCCTTAGGAAAGTGCTATCATCATGAAACGTTCAGATCACTTACAACTCAATAGATTCTACCTTCCTGTAACATTTCAGCCTGATTGGACCTTGTTTTCACACAAAAGAACCCAGAATGATGTGAAATTGTGCTTCGTGCAACATAATTCTGGGTGCCATTTAAAAACCATAAGTGGTAATGACTCCATTCCTTTTTGAGGTTGTAGGGGCTGTTGATTGGAGTACACTAAAACAAACCTGATCTCTCTAGGACATTCAGAAGCCAAGTTATAAGCCCTCAAATGTGTAAATGGACTACTTCTTTAAAGTGACACCAGGCCCGGTGACCTTTGGGACATGGTTTGACCACCTATAGGAATGTGCGATCATCATGAAACGTTCAGATCACTTACAACTCAATAGATTCTACCTTCTTGTAACGTTTCAGCCTGATTGGACCTTGTTTTCACACAAATGAACCCAGAATGATGTGAAATTGTGCTTAGTGCAGCATAATTCTGGGTGCCATTTACAAACCATAAGTGCTAATGACTCCATTCCTTTTTGTGGTTGTAGGGGCTGTTGGTTGGAGTACATTAAAACAAACCTGATCTCTCTTGGACATTCAGAAGCCAAGTTATAAGCCCACAAATGTGTAACTGGACTACTTCTTTAAATTGACACCAGATCCGGGGACCTTTGGGACATGGTTTGACCCCCTATGGAAAGTGCTATCATCATGAAACGTTCAGATCACTTACAACTCAATAGATTCTACCTTCCTGTAACATTTCAGCCGTATTGGACCTTGTTTTCACACAAATGAACTCAGAATGATGTGAAATTGTGCTTCGTGCAACATAATTCTGGGTGCCATTTAAACACCATAAGTGCTAATGACTCCATTCCTTTTTGTGTTTGTAGGGGCTGTTGATTGGAGTATACTAAAACAAACCTGATCTCTCTAGGACATTCAGAAGACAAGTTATAAGCCCACAAAGGTGTAACTGGACTACTTCTTTAAATTGACACCAGATCCGGTGACCTTTGGGACATGGTTTGACCCCCTTAGGAAAGTGCTATCATCATGAAACGTTCAGATCACTTACAACTCAATAGATTCTACCTTCCTGTAACATTTCAGCCTGATTGGACCTTGTTTTCACACAAATGAACCCAGAAAGATGTGAAAATGTGCTTCGTGCAACATAATTCTGGGTGCCATTTAAAAACCATAAGTGCTAATGACTCCATTCCTTTTTGAGGTTGTAGGGGCTGTTGATTGGAGTACACTAAATCAAACCTGATCTCTCTGGGACATTCAGAAGCCAAGTAATAAGCCCTCAAAGGTGTAACTGGACTACTTCTTTAAAGTGACACCAGGCCCGGTGACCTTTGGGACATGGTTTTACTCCCTATAGGAATGTGCGATCATCTTGAAACGTTCAGATCACTTACAACTCAATAGATTCTACCTTCTTGTAGCGTTTCAGCCTGATTGGACCTTGTTTTCACACAAATGGACCCAGAATGATGTGAAATTGTGCTTCGTGCAACATAATTCTGGGTGCCATTTACAAACCTTAAGTGCTAATGACTCCATTCCTTTTTGTGGTTGTAGGGGCTGTTGATTGGAGTACACTAAAACAAACCTAACCTCTCTAGGACATTCAGAAGCCAAGTTATAAGCCCACAAAGTTGTAACTGGACTACTTCTTTAAAGTGACACCATGCCCGGTGACCTTTGGGACATGGTTTTACTCCCTATAGGAATGTGCGATCATCTTGAAACGTTCAGATCACTTACAACTCAATAGATTCTACCTTCTTGTAGCGTTTCAGCCTGATTGGACCTTGTTTTCACACAAATGGACCCAGAATGATGTGAAATTGTGCTTCGTGCAACATAATTCTGGGTGCCATTTACAAACCTTAAGTGCTAATGACTCCATTCCTTTTTGTGGTTGTAGGGGCTGTTGATTGGAGTACACTAAAACAAACCTAACCTCTCTAGGACATTCAGAAGCCAAGTTATAAGACCACAAAGTTGTAACTGGACTACTTCTTTAAAGTGACACCAGGCCCGGTGACCTTTGGGACATGGTTTGACCCCCGTAGGAAAGTGCTATCATCATGAAACGTTCAGATCACTTACAACTCAATAGATTCTACCTTCCTGTAACGTTTCAGCCTGATTGGACCTTGTTTTCACACAAATGAACCCAGAATGATGTGAAATTGTGCTTCGTGTAACATAATTCTGGGTGCCATTTACAAACCATAAGTGCTAATGACTCCATTCCTTTTTGTGGTTGTAGGGGCTGTTGATTGGAGAAAACTAAAACAAACCTAACCTCTCTAGGACATTCAGAAGCCAAGTTATAAGCCCACAAAGGTGTAACTGGACTGCTTCTTTAAAGTGACACCAGGCCCGGTGACCGTTGGGACATGGTTTGACCCCCTTAGGAAAGTGCTATCATCATGAAACGTTCAGATCGATTACAACTCAATAGATTCTACCTTCTTGTAGCGTTTCAGCCTGATTGGACCTTGTTTTCACACAAATAAACCCAGAATGATGTGAAATTGTGCTTAGTGCAGCATAATTCTGGGTGCCATTTAAAAACCATAAGTGCTAATGACTCCATTCCTTTTGTGGTTGTAGGGGTTGTTGATTGGAGTACACTAAAACAAACCTTATCTCTCTAGGACATTCAGAAGCCAAGTTATTACCCCACAAATGTGTAACTGGACTACTTTAAATTGACACCAGATCCGGTGACCTTTGGGACATGGTTTGACCCCCTTAGGAAAGTGCTATCATCATGAAACGTTCAGATCACTTACAACTCAATAGATTCTACCTTTCTGTAACGTTTCAGCCTGATTGGACCTTGTTTTCACACAAATGAACCCAGAATGATGTGAAATTGTGCTTTGTGCAAAATAATTCTGGGTGCCATTTAAAAACCATAAGTGCTAATGACTCCATTCCTTTTTGGATTGTAGGGGCTGTTTATTGTAGTGTACTAAAACAAACCTGATCTCTCTAGGACATTCAGAAGCCAAGTTATAAGCCCACAAAGGTGTAACTGGACTACTTCTTTAAATTGACACCAGATCCGGTGACCTTTGGGACATGGTTTGACCCCCTTAGGAAAGTGCTATCATCATGAAACGTTCAGATCACTTACAACTCAATAGATTCTACCTTCCTGTAACATTTCAGCCTGATTGGACCTTGTTTTCACACAAAAGAACCCAGAATGATGTGAAATTGTGCTTCGTGCAACATAATTCTGGGTGCCATTTAAAAACCATAAGTGGTAATGACTCCATTCCTTTTTGAGGTTGTAGGGGCTGTTGATTGGAGTACACTAAAACAAACCTGATCTCTCTAGGACATTCAGAAGCCAAGTTATAAGCCCTCAAATGTGTAAATGGACTACTTCTTTAAAGTGACACCAGGCCCGGTGACCTTTGGGACATGGTTTGACCACCTATAGGAATGTGCGATCATCATGAAACGTTCAGATCACTTACAACTCAATAGATTCTACCTTCTTGTAACGTTTCAGCCTGATTGGACCTTGTTTTCACACAAATGAACCCAGAATGATGTGAAATTGTGCTTAGTGCAGCATAATTCTGGGTGCCATTTACAAACCATAAGTGCTAATGACTCCATTCCTTTTTGTGGTTGTAGGGGCTGTTGGTTGGAGTACATTAAAACAAACCTGATCTCTCTTGGACATTCAGAAGCCAAGTTATAAGCCCACAAATGTGTAACTGGACTACTTCTTTAAATTGACACCAGATCCGGGGACCTTTGGGACATGGTTTGACCCCCTATGGAAAGTGCTATCATCATGAAACGTTCAGATCACTTACAACTCAATAGATTCTACCTTCCTGTAACATTTCAGCCGTATTGGACCTTGTTTTCACACAAATGAACTCAGAATGATGTGAAATTGTGCTTCGTGCAACATAATTCTGGGTGCCATTTAAACACCATAAGTGCTAATGACTCCATTCCTTTTTGTGTTTGTAGGGGCTGTTGATTGGAGTATACTAAAACAAACCTGATCTCTCTAGGACATTCAGAAGACAAGTTATAAGCCCACAAAGGTGTAACTGGACTACTTCTTTAAATTGACACCAGATCCGGTGACCTTTGGGACATGGTTTGACCCCCTTAGGAAAGTGCTATCATCATGAAACGTTCAGATCACTTACAACTCAATAGATTCTACCTTCCTGTAACATTTCAGCCTGATTGGACCTTGTTTTCACACAAATGAACCCAGAAAGATGTGAAAATGTGCTTCGTGCAACATAATTCTGGGTGCCATTTAAAAACCATAAGTGCTAATGACTCCATTCCTTTTTGAGGTTGTAGGGGCTGTTGATTGGAGTACACTAAATCAAACCTGATCTCTCTGGGACATTCAGAAGCCAAGTAATAAGCCCTCAAAGGTGTAACTGGACTACTTCTTTAAAGTGACACCAGGCCCGGTGACCTTTGGGACATGGTTTTACTCCCTATAGGAATGTGCGATCATCTTGAAACGTTCAGATCACTTACAACTCAATAGATTCTACCTTCTTGTAGCGTTTCAGCCTGATTGGACCTTGTTTTCACACAAATGGACCCAGAATGATGTGAAATTGTGCTTCGTGCAACATAATTCTGGGTGCCATTTACAAACCTTAAGTGCTAATGACTCCATTCCTTTTTGTGGTTGTAGGGGCTGTTGATTGGAGTACACTAAAACAAACCTAACCTCTCTAGGACATTCAGAAGCCAAGTTATAAGCCCACAAAGTTGTAACTGGACTACTTCTTTAAAGTGACACCAGGCCCGGTGACCTTTGGGACATGGTTTGACCCCCTTAGGAAAGTGCTATCATCATGAAACGTTCAGATCACTTACAACTCAATAGATTCTACCTTCCTGTAACGTTTCAGCCTGATTGGACCTTGTTTTCACACAAATGAACCCAGAATGATGTGAAATTGTGCTTCGTGTAACATAATTCTGGGTGCCATTTACAAACCATAAGTGCTAATGACTCCATTCCTTTTTGTGGTTGTAGGGGCTGTTGATTGGAGAACACTAAAACAAACCTAACCTCTCTAGGACATTCAGAAGCCAAGTTATAAGCCCACAAAGGTGTAACTGGACTGCTTCTTTAAAGTGACACCAGGCCCGGTGACCGTTGGGACATGGTTTGACCCCCTTAGGAAAGTGCTATCATCATGAAACGTTCAGATCACTTACAACTCAATAGATTCTACCTTCCTGTAACATTTCAGCCTGATTGGACCTTGTTTTCACACAAAAGAACCCAGAATGATGTGAAATTGTGCTTCGTGCAACATAATTCTGGGTGCCATTTAAAAACCATAAGTGCTAATGACACATGTCAACACTGGGTCTGACAAAGGGCCTCCATGAGAGAGGCCCAAGCAAGACGCGCCCCGAGGAGTGTCTTGCCACATGTCAACACTGGGTCTGACAGAGGGCCTCCAGGAGAGAGGCCCAAGCAAGACGCGCCCCGAGAAGTGTCTTGCCACATGTCACCACTTGGTCTGACTGAGCGCCTCCAGGAGAGAGGCCCAAGCAACACGCGCCCCGAGGAGCGTCAGGCCACATGTCACTACTCATTCTGACTGAGCGCCTCCAGGAGAGAGGCCCAAGCAAGACGCGCCCCGAGGAGCGTCTTGCCACGTGTCAACACTGGGTCTGATTGAGGGCCTTCTGGAGAGAGGCCCAAGCAAGACGCACCCCGAGGAGCGTCTTGCCAAATGTCACCACTTGGTCTGACTGAGCGCCTCCAGGAGAGAGGCCCAAGCAAAACGCGCCCCGAGGAGCGTCTTGCCACATGTCAACAATGGGTCTTACTGAGGGCCTCCAGGAGAGAAGCCCAAGCAAGACGCGCCCCGAGGAGCTTCTTGCCACATGTCAGCACTCGGTCTGACTGAGCGCCTCCAGGAGAGAGGCCAAAGCAAGACGCTCCCCGAGGAGCGTCTTGACACATGTCAACACTGGGTCTGACAGAGGGCCTCCATGAGAGAGGCCCAAGCAAGACGCGCCCCGAGGAGCGTCTTGCCACATGTCAACACTGGGTCTGACTGAGCGCCTCCAGGAGAGAAGCCCAAGCAAGACGCGCCACGAGGAGCGTCTTGCCACATGTCAGCACTGGGTCTGACTGAGCGTCTCCAGGAGAGAGGCCCCAGCAAGACGCGCCCCGAGGAGCGTCTTGCCTTATGTCAGCACTCGGTCTGACTGAGCGCCTCCAGGAGAGAGGCCCAAGCAAGACGCGCCCCGAGGAGCGTCTTGCCACATGTCAACAATGGGTCTGACTGAGGGCCTCCAGGAGAGAGGCCCAAGCAAGTTGCGCCCGGAGGAGTGTTTTGCCACATGTCAACACTGGGTCTGACAGAGGGCCTCCAGGAGAGAGGCCCAAGCAAGACGCGCCCCGAGGAGCATCTTGCCACATGTCACCTCTGGTTCTGACTGAGCGCCTCCAGGAGAGAGGTCCAAGCAAGACGCGCCCCGAGGAGCGTCTTGTCACATGTCAACACTGGATCTGTCTGAGCGCCTCCAGGAGAGATGCCCAAGCAAGACGCGCCCCGAGGAGTGTCTTGCCACATGTCAACAATGGGTCTGACTGAGGGCCTCCAGGAGAGAAGCACCAGCAAGACGCGCCCCGAGGAGCGTCTTGACACATGTCAACACTGGGTCTGACAGAGGGCCTCCAGGAGAGAGGCCCAAGCAAGACGTGCCCCGAGGAGTGTCTTGCCACATGTCACCACTGGGTCTGACTGAGCGCCTCCAGGAGACAGGCCCAAGCAAGACGCCCCCCGAGGAGCGTCAGGCCACATGTCACTACTCAGTTTGACTGACCGCCTCCAGGAGAGAGGCCCAAGCAAGACGCGCCCCGAGGAGCGTCTTGCCACAGGTCAGCACTGGGTATGACTGAACGCCTCCAGGAGAGAGGCCCCAGCAAGACGCGCCCCGAGGAGCGTCTTGCCTTTTGTCAGCACTCGGTCTGACTGAGCGCCTCCAGGAGAGAGGCCCAAGCAAGACGCGCCCCGAGGAGCGTCTTGCCACATTTCAACAATGGGTCTGATTGAGGGCCTCCAGTAGAGAGGCCCAAGCAAGATGCGCCCCGAGGAGCGTCTTGCCACATGTCAACAATGGGTCTGACTGAGCGCCTCCAGGAGAGAGGCCCAAGCAACACGCGCCCCGAGGAGCGTCAGGCCACATGTCACTACTCATTCTGACTGAGCGCCTCCAGGAGAGAGGCCCAAGCAAGACGCGCCCCGAGAAGTGTCTTGCCACATGTCAACACTTGGTCTGACTGAGCGCCTCCAGGAGAGAGGCCCAGGCAACACGCGCCCCGAGGAGCGTCAGGCCACATATCACTACTCATTCTGACTGAGCGCCTCCAGGAGAGAGGCCCAAGCAAGACGCGCCCCGAGGAGCGTCTTGCCACGTGTCAACACTGGGTCTGATTGAGGGCCTTCTGGAGAGAGGCCCAAGCAAGACGCGCCCCGAGGAGCGTCTTGCCAAATGTCACCACTTGGTCTGACTGAGCGCCTCCAGGAGAGAGGCCCAAGCAACACGCGCCCCGAGGAGCGTCAGGCCACATGTCACTACTCAGTCTGACTGAGCGCCTCCAGGAGAGAGGCCCAAGCAAGACGCGCCCCGAGGAGCGTCTTGCCACATGTCAACAAAGGGTCTTACTGAGGGCCTCCAGGAGATAAGCCCAAGCAGGACGCTTCCCGAGGAGCTTCTTGCCACATGTCAGCACTCGGTCTGACTGAGCGCCTCCAGGAGAGAGGCCAAAGCAAGACGCGCCCCGAGGAGCGTCTTGACACATGTCAACACTGGGTCTGACAGAGGGCCTCCATGAGAGAGGCCCAAGCAAGACGCGCCCCGAGGAGCGTCTTGCCACATGTCAACACTGGGTCTGACTGAGCGCCTCCAGGAGAGAGGCCCAAGCAAGACGCGCCCCGAGGAGCGTCTTGCCACATGTCAGCACTGGGTCTGACTGAGCGCCTCCAGGAGAGAGGCCCCAGCAAGACGCGCCCCGAGGAGCGTCTTGCCTTATGTCAGCACTCGGTCTGACTGAGCGCCTCCAGGAGAGAGGCCCAAGCAAGACGCGCCCCGAGGAGCGTCTTGCCACATGTCAACAATGGGTCTGACTGAGGGCCTCCAGGAGAGAGGCCCAAGCAAGTTGCGCCCCGGAGGAGCGTTTTGCCACATGTCAACACTGGGTCTGACAGAGGGCCTCCAGGAGAGAGGCCCAAGCAAGACGCGCCCCGAGGAGCGTCTTGCCACATGTCACCTCTGGTTCTGACTGAGCGCCTCCAGGAGAGAGGCCCCAGCAAGACGCGCCCCGAGGAGCGTCTTGCCTTATGTCAGCACTCGGTCTGACTGAGCGCCTCCAGGAGAGAGGCCCAAGCAAGACGCGCCCCGAGGAGCGTCTTGCCACATGTCAACAATGGGTCTGACTGAGGGCCTCCAGGAGAGAGGCCCAAGCAAGTTGCGCCCGGAGGAGCGTTTTGCCACATGTCAACACTGGGTCTGACAGAGGGCCTCCAGGAGAGAGGCCCAAGCAAGACGCGCCCCGAGGAGCGTCTTGCCACATGTCACCTCTGGTTCTGACTGAGCGCCTCCAGGAGAGAGGCCCAAGCAAGACGCGCCCCGAGGAGCGTCTTGTCACATGTCAACACTGGATCTGTCTGAGCGCCTCCAGGAGAGAGGCCAAAGCAAGACGCGCCCCGAGGAGCGTCTTGACACATGTCAACACTGGGTCTGACAGAGGGCCTCCATGAGAGAGGCCCAAGCAAGACGCGCCCCGAGGAGTGTCTTGCCACATGTCAACACTTGGTCTGACAGAGGGCCTCCAGGAGAGAGGCCCAAGCAAGACACGCCCCGAGAAGTGTCTTGCCACATGTCACCACTTGGTCTGACTGAGCGCCTCCAGGAGAGAGGCCCAAGCAACACGCGCCCCGAGGAGCGTCAGGCCACATGTCACTACTCATTCTGACTGAGCGCCTCCAGGAGAGAGGCCCAAGCAAGACGCGCCCCGAGGAGCGTCTTGCCACATGTCAACACTGGGTCTGACAGAGGGCCTCCAGGAGAGAGGCCCAAGCAAGACGCGCCCCGAGGAGTGTCTTGCCACATGTCACCACTGGGTCTGACTGAGCGCCTCCAGGAGAGAGGCCCAAGCAAGACGCGCCCCGAGGAGCGTCAGGCCACATGTCACTACTAAGTCGGACTGAGCGCCTCCAGGAGAGAGGCCCAGGCAAGACGCGCCCCGAGGAGCGTCTTGCCACATGTCAGCACTGGGTCTGACTGAACGCCTCCAGGAGAGAGGCCCCAGCAAGACGCTCCCCGAGGAGCGTCTTGCCTTATGTCAGCACTCGGTCTGACTGAGCGCCTCCAGGAGAGAGGCCCAAGCAAGACGCGCCCCGAGGAGCGTCTTGCCACATGTCAACAATGGGTCTGACTGAGGGCCTCCAGGAGAGAGGCCCAAGCAAGATGCGCCCGGAGGAGCGTCTTGCCACATGTCAACACTGGGTCCTACAGAGGGCCTCCAGGAGAGAGGCCCAAGCAAGACGCGCCCCGAGGAGCGTCTTGCCACATGTCACCTCTGGTTTTGACTGAGCGCCTCCAGGAGAGAGGCCCAAGCAAGACGTGCCCCGAGGAGCGTCTTGTCACATGTCAACACTGGGTCTTTCTGAGCGCCTCCAGGAGAGAAGCCCAAGCAAGACGCGCCCCGAGGAGCGTCTTGCCACATGTCAGCACTCGGTCTGACTGAGCGCCTCCAGGAGAGAGGCCCAAGCTAGACGCGCCAAGAGGAGCGTCTTGCCACATGTCAACAATGGGTCTGACTGAGGGCCTCCAGGAGAGAAGCCCAAGCAACACGCGGCCCGAGGAGCGTCTTGCCACATGTCAGCACTCGGTCTGACTGAGCGCCTCCAGGAGAGAGGCCAAAGCAAGACGCGCGCTGAGGAGCGTCTTGATACATGTCAACACTGGGTCTGACAGAGGGCCTCCATGAGAGAGGCCCAAGCAAGACGCGCCCCGAGGAGTGTCTTGCCATATGTCAACACTGGGTCTGACAGAGGGCCTCCAGGAGAGAGGCCCAAGCAAGACGCGCCCCGAGAAGTGTCTTGCCACATGTCACCACTTGGTCTGACTGAGCGCCTCCAGGAGAGAGGCCCAAGCAACACGCGCCCCGAGGAGCGTCAGGCCACATGTCACTACTCATTCTGACTGAGCGCCTCCAGGAGAGAGGCCCAAGCAAGACGCGCCACGAGGAGCGTCTTGCCACATGTCAGCACTGGATCTGACTGAGCGTCTCCAGGAGAGAGGCCCCAGCAAGACGCGCCCCGAGGAGCGTCTTGCCTTATGTCAGCACTCGGTCTGACTGAGCGCCTCCAGGAGAGAGGCCCAAGCAAGACGCGCCCCGAGGAGCGTCTTGCCACATGTCAACAATGGGTCTGACTGAGGGCCTCCAGGAGAGAGGCCCAAGCAAGTTGCGCCCGGAGGAGCGTTTTGCCACATGTCAACACTGGGTCTGACAGAGGGCCTCCAGGAGAGAGGCCCAAGCAAGACGCGCCCCGAGGAGCATCTTGCCACATGTCACCTCTGGTTCTGACTGAGCGCCTCCAGGAGAGAGGTCCAAGCAAGACGCGCCCCGAGGAGCGTCTTGTCACATGTCAACACTGGATCTGTCTGAGCGCCTCCAGGAGAGATGCCCAAGCAAGACGCGCCCCGAGGAGTGTCTTGACACATGTCAACACTGGGTCTGACAGAGGGCCTCCAGGAGAGAGGCCCAAGCAAGACGTGCCCCGAGGAGTGTCTTGCCACATGTCACCACTGGGTCTGACTGAGCGCCTCCAGGAGAGAGGCCCAAGCAAGACGCGCCCCGAGGAGCGTCAGGCCACATGTCACTACTCAGTCTGACTGACCGCCTCCAGGAGAGAGGCCCAAGCAAGACGCGCCCCGAGGAGCGTCAGGCCACATGTCACTACTCAGTCTGACTGACCGCCTCCAGGAGAGAGGCCCAAGCAAGACGCGCCCCGAGGAGCGTCTTGCCACAGGTCAGCACTGGGTATGACTGAACGCCTCCAGGAGAGAGGCCCCAGCAAGACGCGCCCCGAGGAGCGTCTTGCCTTTTGTCAGCACTCGGTCTGACTGAGCGCCTCCAGGAGAGAGGCCCAAGCAAGACGCGCCCCGAGGAGCGTCTTGCCACATTTCAACAATGGGTCTGATTGAGGGCCTCCAGTAGAGAGGCCCAAGCAAGATGCGCCCCGAGGAGCGTCTTGCCACATGTCAACAATGGGTCTGACTGAGGGCCTCCAGGAGAGAAGCCCAAGCAACACGCGGCCCGAGGAGCGTCTTGCCACATGTCAGCACTCGGTCTGACTGAGCGCCTCCAGGAGAGAGGCCAAAGCAAGAGGCGCCCTGAGGAGCGTCTTGACACATGTCAACACTGGGTCTGACAGAGGGAATCCATGAGAGAGGCCCAAGCAAGACGCGCCCCGAGGAGTGTCTTGCCACATGTCAACACTGGGTCTGACAGAGGGCCTCCAGGAGAGAGGCCCAAGCAAGACGCGCCCCGAGAAGTGTCTTGCCACATGTCACCACTTGGTCTGACTGAGCGCCTCCAGGAGAGAGGCCCAAGCAACACGCGCCCCGAGGAGCGTCAGGCCACATGTCACTACTCATTCTGACTGAGCGCCTCCAGGAGAGAGGCCCAAGCAAGACGCGCCCCGAGAAGTGTCTTGCCACATGTCAACACTTGGTCTGACTGAGCGCCTCCAGGAGAGAGGCCCAGGCAACACGCGCCCCGAGGAGCGTCAGGCCACATATCACTACTCATTCTGACTGAGCGCCTCCAGGAGAGAGGCCCAAGCAAGACGCGCCCCGAGGAGCGTCTTGCCACGTGTCAACACTGGGTCTGATTGAGGGCCTTCTGGAGAGAGGCCCAAGCAAGACGCGCCCCGAGGAGCGTCTTGCCAAATGTCACCACTTGGTCTGACTGAGCGCCTCCAGGAGAGAGGCCCAAGCAACACGCGCCCCGAGGAGCGTCAGGCCACATTTCACTACTCAGTCTGACTGAGCGCCTCCAGGAGAGAGGCCCAAGCAAGACGCGCCCCGAGGAGCGTCTTGCCACATGTCAACAAAGGGTCTTACTGAGGGCCTCCAGGAGAGAAGCCCAAGCAGGACGCTTCCCGAGGAGCTTCTTGCCACATGTCAGCACTCGGTCTGACTGAGCGCCTCCAGGAGAGAGGCCAAAGCAAGACGCGCCCCGAGGAGCGTCTTGACACATGTCAACACTGGGTCTGACAGAGGGCCTCCATGAGAGAGGCCCAAGCAAGACGCACCCCGAGGAGCGTCTTGCCACATGTCAACACTGGGTCTGACGGAGCGCCTCCAGGAGAGAGGCCCAAGCAAGACGCGCCCCGAGGAGCGTCTTGCCACATGTCAGCCCTGGTTCTGACTGAGCGCCTCCAGGAGAGAGGCCCCAGCAAGACGCGCCCCGAGGAGCGTCTTGCCTTATGTCAGCACTCGGTCTGACTGAGCGCCTCCAGGAGAGAGGCCCAAGCAAGACGCGCCCCGAGGAGCGTCTTGCCACATGTCAACAATGGGTCTGACCGAGGGCCTCCAGGAGAGAGGCCCAAGCAAGACGCGCCCCGAGGAGCGTCTTGCCACATGTCACCTCTGGGTCTGACAGAGGGCCTCCAGGAGAGAGGCCCAAGCAAGACGCGCCCCGAGGAGCGTCTTGCCACATGTCACCTCTGGTTCTGACTGAGCGCCTCCAGGAGAGAGGCCCAAGCAAGACGCGCCCCGAGGAGCGTCTTGCCACATGTCAGCACTGGGTCTGACTGAGCGCCTCCAGGAGAGAGGCCCCAGCAAGACGCGCCCCGAGGAGCGTCTTGCCTTATGTCAGCACTCGGTCTGACTGAGCGCCTCCAGGAGAGAGGCCCAAGCAAGACGCGCCCCGAGGAGCGTCTTGCCACATGTCAACAATGGGTCTGACTGAGGGCCTCCAGGAGAGAGGCCCAAGCAAGTTGCGCCCGGAGGAGCGTTTTGCCACATGTCAACACTGGGTCTGACAGAGGGCCTCCAGGAGAGAGGCCCAAGCAAGACGCGCCCCGAGGAGCGTCTTGCCACATGTCACCTCTGGTTCTGACTGAGCGCCTCCAGGAGAGAGGCCCAAGCAAGACGCGCCCCGAGGAGTGTCTTGCCACATGTCAACACTTGGTCTGACAGAGGGCCTCCAGGAGAGAGGCCCAAGCAAGACACGCCCCGAGAAGTGTCTTGCCACATGTCACCACTTGGTCTGACTGAGCGCCTCCAGGAGAGAGGCCCAAGCAACACGCGCCCCGAGGAGCGTCAGGCCACATGTCACTACTCATTCTGACTGAGCGCCTCCAGGAGAGAGGCCCAAGCAAGACGCGCCCCGAGGAGCGTCTTGCCACATGTCAACACTGGGTCTGACAGAGGGCCTCCAGGAGAGAGGCCCAAGCAAGACGCGCCCCGAGGAGTGTCTTGCCACATGTCACCACTGGGTCTGACTGAGCGCCTCCAGGAGAGAGGCCCAAGCAAGACGCGCCCCGAGGAGCGTCAGGCCACATGTCACTACTAAGTCGGACTGAGCGCCTCCAGGAGAGAGGCCCAGGCAAGACGCGCCCCGAGGAGCGTCTTGCCACATGTCAGCACTGGGTCTGACTGAACGCCTCCAGGAGAGAGGCCCCAGCAAGACGCTCCCCGAGGAGCGTCTTGCCTTATGTCAGCACTCGGTCTGACTGAGCGCCTCCAGGAGAGAGGCCCAAGCAAGACGCGCCCCGAGGAGCGTCTTGCCACATGTCAACAATGGGTCTGACTGAGGGCCTCCAGGAGAGAGGCCCAAGCAAGATGCGCCCGGAGGAGCGTCTTGCCACATGTCAACACTGGGTCCTACAGAGGGCCTCCAGGAGAGAGGCCCAAGCAAGACGCGCCCCGAGGAGCGTCTTGCCACATGTCACCTCTGGTTCTGACTGAGCGCCTCCAGGAGAGAGGCCCAAGCAAGACGTGCCCCGAGGAGCGTCTTGTCACATGTCAACACTGGGTCTTTCTGAGCGCCTCCAGGAGAGAAGCCCAAGCAAGACGCGCCCCGAGGAGCGTCTTGCCACATGTCAGCACTCGGTCTGACTGAGCGCCTCCAGGAGAGAGGCCCAAGCTAGACGCGCCAAGAGGAGCGTCTTGCCACATATCAACAATGGGTCTGACTGAGGGCCTCCAGGAGAGAAGCCCAAGCAACACGCGGCCCGAGGAGCGTCTTGCCACATGTCAGCACTCGGTCTGACTGAGCGCCTCCAGGAGAGAGGCCAAAGCAAGACGCGCGCTGAGGAGCGTCTTGATACATGTCAACACTGGGTCTGACAGAGGGCCTCCATGAGAGAGGCCCAAGCAAGACGCGCCCCGAGGAGTGTCTTGCCATATGTCAACACTGGGTCTGACAGAGGGCCTCCAGGAGAGAGGCCCAAGCAAGACGCGCCCCGAGAAGTGTCTTGCCACATGTCACCACTTGGTCTGACTGAGCGCCTCCAGGAGAGAGGCCCAAGCAACACGCGCCCCGAGGAGCGTCAGGCCACATGTCACTACTCATTCTGACTGAGCGCCTCCAGGAGAGAGGCCCAAGCAAGACGCGCCACGAGGAGCGTCTTGCCACATGTCAGCACTGGGTCTGACTGAGCGTCTCCAGGAGAGAGGCCCCAGCAAGACGCGCCCCGAGGAGCGTCTTGCCTTATGTCAGCACTCGGTCTGACTGAGCGCCTCCAGGAGAGAGGCCCAAGCAAGACGCGCCCCGAGGAGCGTCTTGCCACATGTCAACAATGGGTCTGACTGAGGGCCTCCAGGAGAGAGGCCCAAGCAAGTTGCGCCCGGAGGAGCGTTTTGCCACATGTCAACACTGGGTCTGACAGAGGGCCTCCAGGAGAGAGGCCCAAGCAAGACGCGCCCCGAGGAGCATCTTGCCACATGTCACCTCTGGTTCTGACTGAGCGCCTCCAGGAGAGAGGTCCAAGCAAGACGCGCCCCGAGGAGCGTCTTGTCACATGTCAACACTGGATCTGTCTGAGCGCCTCCAGGAGAGATGCCCAAGCAAGACGCGCCCCGAGGAGTGTCTTGACACATGTCAACACTGGGTCTGACAGAGGGCCTCCAGGAGAGAGGCCCAAGCAAGACGTGCCCCGAGGAGTGTCTTGCCACATGTCACCACTGGGTCTGACTGAGCGCCTCCAGGAGAGAGGCCCAAGCAAGACGCGCCCCGAGGAGCGTCAGGCCACATGTCACTACTCAGTCTGACTGACCGCCTCCAGGAGAGAGGCCCAAGCAAGACGCGCCCCGAGGAGCGTCAGGCCACATGTCACTACTCAGTCTGACTGACCGCCTCCAGGAGAGAGGCCCAAGCAAGACGCGCCCCGAGGAGCGTCTTGCCACAGGTCAGCACTGGGTATGACTGAACGCCTCCAGGAGAGAGGCCCCAGCAAGACGCGCCCCGAGGAGCGTCTTGCCTTTTGTCAGCACTCGGTCTGACTGAGCGCCTCCAGGAGAGAGGCCCAAGCAAGACGCGCCCCGAGGAGCGTCTTGCCACATTTCAACAATGGGTCTGATTGAGGGCCTCCAGTAGAGAGGCCCAAGCAAGATGCGCCCCGAGGAGCGTCTTGCCACATGTCAACAATGGGTCTGACTGAGGGCCTCCAGGAGAGAAGCCCAAGCAACACGCGGCCCGAGGAGCGTCTTGCCACATGTCAGCACTCGGTCTGACTGAGCGCCTCCAGGAGAGAGGCCAAAGCAAGAGGCGCCCTGAGGAGCGTCTTGACACATGTCAACACTGGGTCTGACAGAGGGAATCCATGAGAGAGGCCCAAGCAAGACGCGCCCCGAGGAGTGTCTTGCCACATGTCAACACTGGGTCTGACAGAGGGCCTCCAGGAGAGAGGCCCAAGCAAGACGCGCCCCGAGAAGTGTCTTGCCACATGTCACCACTTGGTCTGACTGAGCGCCTCCAGGAGAGAGGCCCAAGCAACACGCGCCCCGAGGAGCGTCAGGCCACATGTCACTACTCATTCTGACTGAGCGCCTCCAGGAGAGAGGCCCAAGCAAGACGCGCCCCGAGAAGTGTCTTGCCACATGTCAACACTTGGTCTGACTGAGCGCCTCCAGGAGAGAGGCCCAGGCAACACGCGCCCCGAGGAGCGTCAGGCCACATATCACTACTCATTCTGACTGAGCGCCTCCAGGAGAGAGGCCCAAGCAAGACGCGCCCCGAGGAGCGTCTTGCCACGTGTCAACACTGGGTCTGATTGAGGGCCTTCTGGAGAGAGGCCCAAGCAAGACGCGCCCCGAGGAGCGTCTTGCCAAATGTCACCACTTGGTCTGACTGAGCGCCTCCAGGAGAGAGGCCCAAGCAACACGCGCCCCGAGGAGCGTCAGGCCACATTTCACTACTCAGTCTAACTGAGCGCCTCCAGGAGAGAGGCCCAAGCAAGACGCGCCCCGAGGAGCGTCTTGCCACATGTCAACAAAGGGTCTTACTGAGGGCCTCCAGGAGAGAAGCCCAAGCAGGACGCTTCCCGAGGAGCTTCTTGCCACATGTCAGCACTCGGTCTGACTGAGCGCCTCCAGGAGAGAGGCCAAAGCAAGACGCGCCCCGAGGAGCGTCTTGACACATGTCAACACTGGGTCTGACAGAGGGCCTCCATGAGAGAGGCCCAAGCAAGACGCGCCCCGAGGAGCGTCTTGCCACATGTCAACACTGGGTCTGACGGAGCGCCTCCAGGAGAGAGGCCCAAGCAAGACGCGCCCCGAGGAGCGTCTTGCCACATGTCAGCCCTGGTTCTGACTGAGCGCCTCCAGGAGAGAGGCCCCAGCAAGACGCGCCCCGAGGAGCGTCTTGCCTTATGTCAGCACTCGGTCTGACTGAGCGCCTCCAGGAGAGAGGCCCAAGCAAGACGCGCCCCGAGGAGCGTCTTGCCACATGTCAACAATGGGTCTGACCGAGGGCCTCCAGGAGAGAGGCCCAAGCAAGTTGCGCCCGGAGGAGCGTTTTGCCACATGTCAACACTGGGTCTGACAGAGGGCCTCCAGGAGAGAGGCCCAAGCAAGACGCGCCCCGAGGAGCGTCTTGCCACATGTCACCTCTGGTTCTGACTGAGCGCCTCCAGGAGAGAGGCCCAAGCAAGACGCGCCCCGAGGAGCGTCTTGCCACATGTCAGCACTGGGTCTGACTGAGCGCCTCCAGGAGAGAGGCCCCAGCAAGACGCGCCCCGAGGAGCGTCTTGCCTTATGTCAGCACTCGGTCTGACTGAGCGCCTCCAGGAGAGAGGCCCAAGCAAGACGCGCCCCGAGGAGCGTCTTGCCACATGTCAACAATGGGTCTGACTGAGGGCCTCCAGGAGAGAGGCCCAAGCAAGTTGCGCCCGGAGGAGCGTTTTGCCACATGTCAACACTGGGTCTGACAGAGGGCCTCCAGGAGAGAGGCCCAAGCAAGACGCGCCCCGAGGAGCGTCTTGCCACATGTCACCTCTGGTTCTGACTGAGCGCCTCCAGGAGAGAGGCCCAAGCAAGACGCGCCCCGAGGAGCGTCTTGTCACATGTCAACACTGGATCTGTCTGAGCGCCTCCAGGAGAGAAGCCCAAGCAAGACGCGCCCCGAGGAGTGTCTTGCCACATGTCAACAATGGGTCTGACTGAGGGCCTCCAGGAGAGAAGCCCAAGCAAGACGCGCCCCGAGTAGCGTCTTGACACATGTCAACACTGGGTCTGACAGAGGGCCTCCAGGAGAGAGGCCCAAGCAAGACGCGCCCCGAGGAGTGTCTTGCCACATGTCACCACTGGGTCTGACTGAGCGCCTCCAGGAGAGAGGCCCAAGCAAGACGCGCCCCGAGGAGCGTCAGGCCACATGTCACTACTCAGTCTGACTGACCGCCTCCAGGAGAGAGGCCCAAGCAAGACGCGCCCCGAGGAGCGTCTTGCCACATGTCAGCACTGGGTCTGACTGAACGCCTCCAGGAGAGAGGCCCCAGCAAGACGCGCCCCGAGGAGCGTCTTGCCTTTTGTCAGCACTCGGTCTGACTGAGCGCCTCCAGGAGAGAGGCCCAAGCAAGACGCGCCCCGAGGAGCGTCTTGCCACATGTCAACAATGGGTCTGACTGAGGGCCTCCAGGAGAGAAGCCCAAGCAACACGCGGCCCGAGGATCGTCTTGCCACATGTCAGCAGTCGGTCTGACTGAGCTCCTCCAGGAGAGAGGCCCAAGCAAGACGCGCCCCGAGGAGCGTCTTGCCACATGTCACCACTTGGTCTGACTGAGCGCCTCCAGGAGAGAGGCCCAAGCAACACGCGCCCCGAGGAGCGTCAGGCCACATGTCACTACTCAGTCTGACTGAGCACCTCCAGGAGAGAGGCCCAAGCAAGACGTGCCCCGAGGAGCGTCTTGCCACATGTCAACAATGGGTCTTACTGAGGGCCTCCAGGAGAGAAGCCCAAGCAAGACGCGCCCCGAGGAGCTTCTTGCCACATGTCAGCACTCGGTCTGACTGAGCGCCTCCAGGAGAGAGGCCAAAGCAAGACGCGCCCCGAGGAGCGTCTTGACACATGTCAACACTGGGTCTGACAGAGGGACTCCATGAGAGAGGCCAAAGCAAGACGCGCCCCGAGGAGCGTCTTGCCACATGTCAACACTGGGTCTGACTGAGCGCCTCCAGGAGAGAGGCCCAAGCAAGACGCGCCCCGAGGAGCTTCTTGCCACATGTCAGCACTCGGTCTGACTGAGCGCCTCCAGGAGAGAGGCCCAAGGAAGACGCGCCCCGAGGAGCGTCTTGCCACATGTCAACAATGGGTCTGACTGAGGGCCTCCAGGAGAGAGGCCCAAGCAAGTTGCGCCCGGAGGAGCGTTTTGCCACATGTCAACACTGGGTCTGACAGAGGGCCTCCAGGAGAGAGGCCCAAGCAAGACGCGCCCCAAGAAGCGTCTTGCCACATGTCACCTCTGGTTCTGACTGAGCGCCTCCAGGAGAGAGGCCCAAGCAAGACGCGCCCCGAGGAGCGTCTTGTCACATGTCAACACTGGATCTGTCTGAGCGCCTCCAGGAGAGAAGCCCAAGCAAGACGCGCCCCGAGGAGTGTCTTGCCACATGTCAACAATGGGTCTGACTGAGGGCCTCCAGGAGAGAAGCCCAAGCAAGACGCGCCCCGAGGAGCGTCTTGACACATGTCAACACTGGGTCTGACAGAGGGCCTCCAGGAGAGAGGCCCAAGCAAGACGCGCCCCGAGGAGTGTCTTGCCACATGTCACCACTGGGTCTGACTGAGCGCCTCCAGGAGAGAGGCCCAAGCAAGACGCGCCCCGAGGAGCGTCAGGCCACATGTCACTACTCAGTCTGACTGACCGCCTCCAGGAGAGAGGCCCAAGCAAGACGCACCCCGAGGAGCGTCTTGCCTTTTGTCAGCACTCGGTCTGACTGAGCGCCTCCAGGAGAGAGGCCCAAGCAAGACGCGCCCCGAGGAGCGTCTTGCCACATGTCAACAATGGGTCTTATTGAGGGCCTCCAGGAGAGAGGCCCAAGCAAGATGCGCCCCGAGGAGCGTCTTGCCACATGTAAACAATGGGTCTGACTGAGGGCCTCCAGGAGAGAAGCCCAAGCAACACGCGGCCCGAGGATCGTCTTGCCACATGTCAGCACTCGGTCTGACTGAGCGCCTCCAGGAGAGAGGCCAAAGCAAGACGCGCCCTGAGGAGCGTCTTGACACATGTCAACACTGGGTCTGACAGAGGGCCTCCATGAGAGAGGCCCAAGCAAGACGCGCCCCGAGGAGTGTCTTGCCACATGTCAACACTTGGTCTGACAGAGGGCCTCCAGGAGAGAGGCCCAAGCAAGACACGCCCCGAGAAGTGTCTTGCCACATGTCACCACTTGGTCTGACTGAGCGCCTCCAGGAGAGAGGCCCAAGCAACACGCGCCCCGAGGAGCGTCAGGCCACATGTCACTACTCATTCTGACTGAGCGCCTCCAGGAGAGAGGCCCAAGCAAGACACGCCCCGAGGAGCGTCTTGCCACATGTCAACACTGGGTCTGACAGAGGGCCTCCAGGAGAGAGGCCCAAGCAAGACGCGCCCCGAGGAGTGTCTTGCCACATGTCACCACTGGGTCTGACTGAGCGCCTCCAGGAGAGAGGCCCAAGCAAGACGCGCCCCGAGGAGCGTCAGGCCACATGTCACTACTAAGTCTGACTGAGCGCCTCCAGGAGAGAGGCCCAAGCAAGACGCGCCCCGAGGAGCGTCTTGCCACATGTCAACAATGGGTCTGACTGAGGGCCTCCAGGAGAGAGGCCCAAGCAAGATGCGCCCGGAGGAGCGTCTTGCCACATGTCAACACTGGGTCCTACAGAGGGCCTCCAGGAGAGAGGCCCAAGCAAGACGCGCCCCGAGGAGCGTCTTGCCACATGTCACCTCTGGTTCTGACTGAGCGCCTCCAGGAGAGAGGCCCAAGCAAGACGTGCCCCGAGGAGCGTCTTGTCACATGTCAACACTGGGTCTTTCTGAGCGCCTCCAGGAGAGAAGCCCAAGCAAGACGCGCCCCGAGGAGCGTCTTGCCACATGTCAGCACTCGGTCTGACTGAGCGCCTCCAGGAGAGAGGCCCAAGCTAGACGCGCCAAGAGGAGCGTCTTGCCACATGTCAACAATGGGTCTGACTGAGGGCCTCCAGGAGAGAAGCCCAAGCAACACGCGGCCCGAGGAGCGTCTTGCCACATGTCAGCACTCGGTCTGACTGAGCGCCTCCAGGAGAGAGGCCAAAGCAAGACGCGCGCTGAGGAGCGTCTTGACACATGTCAACACTGGGTCTGACAGAGGGCCTCCATGAGAGAGGCCCAAGCAAGACGCGCCCCGAGGAGTGTCTTGCCATATGTCAACACTGGGTCTGACAGAGGGCCTCCAGGAGAGAGGCCCAAGCAAGACGCGCCCCGAGAAGTGTCTTGCCACATGTCACCACTTGGTCTGACTGAGCGCCTCCAGGAGAGAGGCCCAAGCAACACGCGCCCCGAGGAGCGTCAGGCCACATGTCACTACTCATTCTGACTGAGCGCCTCCAGGAGAGAGGCCCAAGCAAGACGCACCCCGAGGAGCGTCTTGCCACGTGTCAACACTGGGACTGATTGAGGGCCTTCTGGAGAGAGGCCCAAGCAAGACGCGCCCCGAGGAGCGTCTTGCCACATGTCACCACTTGGTCTGACTGAGCGCCTCCAGGAGAGAGGCCCAAGCAACACGCGCCCCGAGGAGCGTCAGGCCACATGTCACTACTCAGTCTGACTGAGCGCCTCCAGGAGAGAGGCCCAAGCAAGACGCCCCCCGAGGAGCGTCTTGCCACATGTCAACAATGGGTCTTACTGAGGGCCTCCAGGAGAGAAGCCCAAGCAAGACACGCCCCGAGGAGCTTCTTGCCACATGTCAGCACTCGGTCTGACTGAGCGCCTCCAGGAGAGAGGCCAAAGCAAGACGTGCCCCGAGGAGTGTCTTGCCACATGTCAACACTGGGTCTGACAGAGGGCGTCTTGCTTGGGCCTCTCTCCTGGAGGCGCTCAGTCAGAACCAGAGGTGACATGTGGCAAGACGCTCCTCGGGGCGCGTCTTGCTTGGGCCTCTCTCCTGGAGGCCCTCTGTCAGACCCAGTGTTGACATGTGGCAAAACGCTCCTCCGGGCGCAACTTGCTTGGGCCTCTCTCCTGGAGGCCCTCAGTCAGACCCATTGTTGACATGTGGCAAGACGCTCCTCGGGGCGCGTCTTGCTTGGGCCTCTCTCCTGGAGGCGCTCAGTCAGACCGAGTGCTGACATAAGGCAAGACGCTCCTCGGGGCGCGTCTTGCTGGGGCCTCTCTCCTGGAGGCGCTCAGTCAGAACCAGGGCTGACATGTGGCAAGACGCTCCTCGGGGCGCGTCTTGCTTGGGCCTCTCTCCTGGAGGCGCTCCGTCAGACCCAGTGTTGACATGTGGCAAGACGCTCCTCGGGGCGCGTCTTGCTTGGGCCTCTCTCATGGAGGCCCTCTGTCAGACCCAGTGTTGACATGTGTCAAGACGCTCCTCGGGGCGCGTCTTGCTTTGGCCTCTCTCCTGGAGGCGCTCAGTCAGACCGAGTGCTGACATGTGGCAAGAAGCTCCTCGGGAAGCGTCCTGCTTGGGCTTCTCTCCTGGAGGCCCTCAGTAAGACCCTTTGTTGACATGTGGCAAGACGCTCCTCGGGGCGCGTCTTGCTTGGGCCTCTCTCCTGGAGGCGCTCAGTCAGACTGAGTAGTGAAATGTGGCCTGACGCTCCTCGGGGCGCGTGTTGCTTGGGCCTCTCTCCTGGAGGCGCTCAGTCAGACCAAGTGGTGACATTTGGCAAGACGCTCCTCGGGGCGCGTCTTGCTTGGGCCTCTCTCCAGAAGGCCCTCAATCAGACCCAGTGTTGACACGTGGCAAGACGCTCCTCGGGGCGCGTCTTGCTTGGGCCTCTCTCCTGGAGGCGCTCAGTCAGAATGAGTAGTGATATGTGGCCTGACGCTCCTCGGGGCGCGTGTTGCCTGGGCCTCTCTCCTGGAGGCGCTCAGTCAGACCAAGTGTTGACATGTGGCAAGACACTTCTCGGGGCGCGTCTTGCTTGGGCCTCTCTCCTGGAGGCGCTCAGTCAGAATGAGTAGTGACATGTGGCCTGACGCTCCTCGGGGCGCGTGTTGCTTGGGCCTCTCTCCTGGAGGCGCTCAGTCAGACCAAGTGGTGACATGTGGCAAGACACTTCTCGGGGCGCGTCTTGCTTGGGCCTCTCTCCTGGAGGCCCTCTGTCAGACCCAGTGTTGACATGTGGCAAGACACTCCTCGGGGCGCGTCTTGCTTGGGCCTCTCTCATGGATTCCCTCTGTCAGACCCAGTGTTGACATGTGTCAAGACGCTCCTCAGGGCGCCTCTTTTTTTGGCCTCTCTCCTGGAGGCGCTCAGTCAGACCGAGTGCTGACATGTGGCAAGACGCTCCTCGGGCCGCGTGTTGCTTGGGCTTCTCTCCTGGAGGCCCTCAGTCAGACCCATTGTTGACATGTGGCAAGACGCTCCTCGGGGCGCATCTTGCTTGGGCCTCTCTACTGGAGGCCCTCAATCAGACCCATTGTTGAAATGTGGCAAGACGCTCCTCGGGGCGCGTCTTGCTTGGGCCTCTCTCCTGGAGGCGCTCAGTCAGACCGAGTGCTGACAAAAGGCAAGACGCTCCTCGGGGCGCGTCTTGCTGGGGCCTCTCTCCTGGAGGCGTTCAGTCATACCCAGTGCTGACCTGTGGCAAGACGCTCCTCGGGGCGCGTCTTGCTTGGGCCTCTCTCCTGGAGGCGGTCAGTCAGACTGAGTAGTGACATGTGGCCTGACGCTCCTCGGGGCGCGTCTTGCTTGGGCCTCTCTCCTGGAGGCGGTCAGTCAGACTGAGTAGTGACATGTGGCCTGACGCTCCTCGGGGCGCGTCTTGCTTGGGCCTCTCTCCTGGAGGCGCTCAGTCAGACCCAGTGGTGACATGTGGCAAGACACTCCTCGGGGCACGTCTTGCTTGGGCCTCTCTCCTGGAGGCCCTCTGTCAGACCCAGTGTTGACATGTGTCAAGACACTCCTCGGGGCGCGTCTTGCTTGGGCATCTCTCCTGGAGGCGCTCAGACAGATCCAGTGTTGACATGTGACAAGACGCTCCTCGGGGCGTGTCTTGCTTGGACCTCTCTCCTGGAGGCGCTCAGTCAGAACCAGAGGTGACATGTGGCAAGATGCTCCTCGGGGCGCGTCTTGCTTGGGCCTCTCTCCTGGAGGCCCTCTGTCAGACCCAGTGTTGACATGTGGCAAAACGCTCCTCCGGGCGCAACTTGCTTGGGCCTCTCTCCTGGAGGCCCTCAGTCAGACCCATTGTTGACATGTGTCAAGACGCTCCTCGGGGCGCGTCTTGCTTTGGCCTCTCTCCTGGAGGCGCTCAGTCAGACCGAGTGCTGACATGTGGCAAGAAGCTCCTCGGGAAGCGTCCTGCTTGGGCTTATCTCCTGGAGGCCCTCAGTAAGACCCTTTGTTGACATGTGGCAAGACGCTCCTCGGGGCGCGTCTTGCTTGGGCCTCTCTCCTGGAGGCGCTCAGTCAGACTGAGTAGTGACATGTGGCCTGACGCTCCTCGGGGCGCGTGTTGCTTGGGCCTCTCTCCTGGAGGCGCTCAGTCAGACCAAGTGGTGACATTTGGCAAGACGCTCCTCGGGGCGCGTCTTGCTTGGGCCTCTCTCCAGAAGGCCCTCAATCAGACCCAGTGTTGACACGTGGCAAGACGCTCCTCGGGGCGCGTCTTGCTTGGGCCTCTCTCCTGGAGGCGCTCAGTCAGAATGAGTAGTGATATGTGGCCTGACGCTCCTCGGGGCGCGTGTTGCCTGGGCCTCTCTCCTGGAGGCGCTCAGTCAGACCAAGTGTTGACATGTGGCAAGACACTTCTCGGGGCGCGTCTTGCTTGGGCCTCTCTCCTGGAGGCGCTCAGTCAGAATGAGTAGTGACATGTGGCCTGACGCTCCTCGGGGCGCGTGTTGCTTGGGCCTCTCTCCTGGAGGCGCTCAGTCAGACCCATTGTTGACATGTGGCAAGACGCTCCTCGGGGCGCATCTTGCTTGGGCCTCTCTACTGGAGGCCCTCAATCAGACCCATTGTTGAAATGTGGCAAGACGCTCCTCGGGGCGCGTCTTGCTTGGGCCTCTCTCCTGGAGGCGCTCAGTCAGACCGAGTGCTGACAAAAGGCAAGACGCTCCTCGGGGCGCGTCTTGCTGGGGCCTCTCTCCTGGAGGCGTTCAGTCATACCCAGTGCTGACCTGTGGCAAGACGCTCCTCGGGGCGCGTCTTGCTTGGGCCTCTCTCCTGGAGGCGGTCAGTCAAACTGAGTAGTGATATGTGGCCTGACGCTCCTCGGGGCGCGTCTTGCTTGGGCCTGTCTCCTGGAGGCGCTCAGTCAGACCCAGTGGTGACATGTGGCAAGACACTCCTCGGGGCACGTCTTGCTTGGGCCTCTCTCCTGGAGGCCCTCTGTCAGACCCAGTGTTGACATGTGTCAAGACGCTCCTCGGGGCGCGTCTTGCTGGTGCTTCTCTCCTGGAGGCCCTCAGTCAGACCCATTGTTGACATGTGGCAAGACACTCCTCGGGGCGCGTCTTGCTTGGGCATCTCTCCTGGAGGCGCTCAGACAGATCCAGTGTTGACATGTGACAAGACGCTCCTCGGGGCGCGTCTTGCTTGGACCTCTCTCCCGGAGGCGCTCAGTCAGAACCAGAGGTGACATGTGGCAAGATGCTCCTCGGGGCGCGTCTTGCTTGGGCCTCTCTCCTGGAGGCCCTCTGTCAGACCCAGTGTTGACATGTGGCAAAACGCTCCTCCGGGCGCAACTTGCTTGGGCCTCTCTCCTGGAGGCCCTCAGTCAGACCCATTGTTGACATGTGGCAAGACGCTCCTCGGGGCGCGTCTTGCTTGGGCCTCTCTCCTGGAGGCGCTCAGTCAGACCGAGTGCTGACATAAGGCAAGACGCTCCTCGGGGCGCGTCTTGCTGGGGCCTCTCTCCTGGAGACGCTCAGTCAGACCCAGTGCTGACATGTGGCAAGACGCTCCTCGTGGCGCGTCTTGCTTGGGCCTCTCTCCTGGAGGCGCTCAGTCAGACCCAGTGTTGACATGTGGCAAGACGCTCCTCGGGGCGCGTCTTGCTTGGGCCTCTCTCATGGAGGCCCTCTGTCAGACCCAGTGTTGACATGTGTCAAGACGCTCCTCGGGGAGCGTCTTGCTTTGGCCTCTCTCCTGGAGGCGCTCAGTCAGACCGAGTGCTGACATGTGGCAAGAAGCTCCTCGGGGCGCGTCTTGCTTGGGCTTCTCTCCTGGAGGCCCTCAGTAAGACCCATTGTTGACATGTGGCAAGACGCTCCTCGGGGCGCGTTTTGCTTGGGCCTCTCTCCTGGAGGCGCTCAGTCAGACCAAGTGGTGACATTTGGCAAGACGCTCCTCGGGGTGCGTCTTGCTTGGGCCTCTCTCCAGAAGGCCCTCAATCAGACCCAGTGTTGACACGTGGCAAGACGCTCCTCGGGGCGCATCTTGCTTGGGCCTCTCTCCTGGAGGCGCTCAGTCAGAATGAGTAGTGACATGTGGCCTGACGCTCCTCGGGGCGCGTGTTGCTTGGGCCTCTCTCCTGGAGGCGCTCAGTCAGACCAAGTGGTGACATGTGGCAAGACACTTCTCGGGGCGCGTCTTGCTTGGGCCTCTCTCCTGGAGGCCCTCTGTCAGACCCAGTGTTGACATGTGGCAAGACACTCCTCGGGGCGCGTCTTGCTTGGGCCTCTCTCATGGAGGCCCTTTGTCAGACCCAGTGTTGACATGTGTCATTAGCACTTATGGTTTTTAAATGGCACCCAGAATTATGTTGCACGAAGCACAATTTCACATCATTCTGGGTTCTTTTGTGTGAAAACAAGGTCCAATCAGGCTGAAATGTTACAGGAAGGTAGAATCTATTGAGTTGTAAGTGATCTGAACGTTTCATGATGATAGCACTTTCCTAAGGGGGTCAAACCATGTCCCAACGGTCACCGGGCCTGGTGTCACTTTAAAGAAGCAGTCCAGTTACACCTTTGTGGGCTTATAACTTGGCTTCTGAATGTCCTAGAGAGGTTAGGTTTGTTTTAGTGTTCTCCAATCAACAGCCCCTACAACCACAAAAAGGAATGGAGTCATTAGCACTTATGGTTTGTAAATGGCACCCAGAATTATGTTACACGAAGCACAATTTCACATCATTCTGGGTTCATTTGTGTGAAAACAAGGTCCAATCAGGCTGAAACGTTACAGGAAGGTAGAATCTATTGAGTTGTAAGTGATCTGAACGTTTCATGATGATAGCACTTTCCTAAGGGGGTCAAACCATGTCCCAAAGGTCACCGGGCCTGGTGTCACTTTAAAGAAGTAGTCCAGTTACAACTTTGTGGGCTTATAACTTGGCTTCTGAATGTCCTAGAGAGGTTAGGTTTGTTTTAGTGTACTCCAATCAACAGCCCCTACAACCACAAAAAGGAATGGAGTCATTAGCACTTAAGGTTTGTAAATGGCACCCAGAATTATGTTGCACGAAGCACAATTTCACATCATTCTGGGTCCATTTGTGTGAAAACAAGGTCCAATCAGGCTGAAACGCTACAAGAAGGTAGAATCTATTGAGTTGTAAGTGATCTGAACGTTTCAAGATGATCGCACATTCCTATAGGGAGTAAAACCATGTCCCAAAGGTCACCGGGCCTGGTGTCACTTTAAAGAAGTAGTCCAGTTACACCTTTGAGGGCTTATTACTTGGCTTCTGAATGTCCCAGAGAGATCAGGTTTGATTTAGTGTACTCCAATCAACAGCCCCTACAACCTCAAAAAGGAATGGAGTCATTAGCACTTATGGTTTTTAAATGGCACCCAGAATTATGTTGCACGAAGCACATTTTCACATCTTTCTGGGTTCATTTGTGTGAAAACAAGGTCCAATCAGGCTGAAATGTTACAGGAAGGTAGAATCTATTGAGTTGTAAGTGATCTGAACGTTTCATGATGATAGCACTTTCCTAAGGGGGTCAAACCATGTCCCAAAGGTCACCGGATCTGGTGTCAATTTAAAGAAGTAGTCCAGTTACACCTTTGTGGGCTTATAACTTGTCTTCTGAATGTCCTAGAGAGATCAGGTTTGTTTTAGTATACTCCAATCAACAGCCCCTACAAACACAAAAAGGAATGGAGTCATTAGCACTTATGGTGTTTAAATGGCACCCAGAATTATGTTGCACGAAGCACAATTTCACATCATTCTGAGTTCATTTGTGTGAAAACAAGGTCCAATACGGCTGAAATGTTACAGGAAGGTAGAATCTATTGAGTTGTAAGTGATCTGAACGTTTCATGATGATAGCACTTTCCATAGGGGGTCAAACCATGTCCCAAAGGTCCCCGGATCTGGTGTCAATTTAAAGAAGTAGTCCAGTTACACATTTGTGGGCTTATAACTTGGCTTCTGAATGTCCAAGAGAGATCAGGTTTGTTTTAATGTACTCCAACCAACAGCCCCTACAACCACAAAAAGGAATGGAGTCATTAGCACTTATGGTTTGTAAATGGCACCCAGAATTATGCTGCACTAAGCACAATTTCACATCATTCTGGGTTCATTTGTGTGAAAACAAGGTCCAATCAGGCTGAAACGTTACAAGAAGGTAGAATCTATTGAGTTGTAAGTGATCTGAACGTTTCATGATGATCGCACATTCCTATAGGTGGTCAAACCATGTCCCAAAGGTCACCGGGCCTGGTGTCACTTTAAAGAAGTAGTCCATTTACACATTTGAGGGCTTATAACTTGGCTTCTGAATGTCCTAGAGAGATCAGGTTTGTTTTAGTGTACTCCAATCAACAGCCCCTACAACCTCAAAAAGGAATGGAGTCATTACCACTTATGGTTTTTAAATGGCACCCAGAATTATGTTGCACGAAGCACAATTTCACATCATTCTGGGTTCTTTTGTGTGAAAACAAGGTCCAATCAGGCTGAAATGTTACAGGAAGGTAGAATCTATTGAGTTGTAAGTGATCTGAACGTTTCATGATGATAGCACTTTCCTAAGGGGGTCAAACCATGTCCCAAAGGTCACCGGATCTGGTGTCAATTTAAAGAAGTAGTCCAGTTACACCTTTGTTGGTCTTATAACTTGGCTTCTGAATGTCCTAGAGAGATCAGGTTTGTTTTAGTACACTACAATAAACAGCCCCTACAATCCAAAAAGGAATGGAGTCATTAGCACTTATGGTTTTTAAATGGCACCCAGAATTATTTTGCACAAAGCACAATTTCACATCATTCTGGGTTCATTTGTGTGAAAACAAGGTCCAATCAGGCTGAAACGTTACAGAAAGGTAGAATCTATTGAGTTGTAAGTGATCTGAACGTTTCATGATGATAGCACTTTCCTAAGGGGGTCAAACCATGTCCCAAAGGTCACCGGATCTGGTGTCAATTTAAAGTAGTCCAGTTACACATTTGTGGGGTAATAACTTGGCTTCTGAATGTCCTAGAGAGATAAGGTTTGTTTTAGTGTACTCCAATCAACAACCCCTACAACCACAAAAGGAATGGAGTCATTAGCACTTATGGTTTTTAAATGGCACCCAGAATTATGCTGCACTAAGCACAATTTCACATCATTCTGGGTTTATTTGTGTGAAAACAAGGTCCAATCAGGCTGAAACGCTACAAGAAGGTAGAATCTATTGAGTTGTAATCGATCTGAACGTTTCATGATGATAGCACTTTCCTAAGGGGGTCAAACCATGTCCCAACGGTCACCGGGCCTGGTGTCACTTTAAAGAAGCAGTCCAGTTACACCTTTGTGGGCTTATAACTTGGCTTCTGAATGTCCTAGAGAGGTTAGGTTTGTTTTAGTGTTCTCCAATCAACAGCCCCTACAACCACAAAAAGGAATGGAGTCATTAGCACTTATGGTTTGTAAATGACACCCAGAATTATGTTACACGAAGCACAATTTCACATCATTCTGGGTTCATTTGTGTGAAAACAAGGTCCAATCAGGCTGAAACGTTACAGGAAGGTAGAATCTATTGAGTTGTAAGTGATCTGAACGTTTCATGATGATAGCACTTTCCTACGGGGGTCAAACCATGTCCCAAAGGTCACCGGGCCTGGTGTCACTTTAAAGAAGTAGTCCAGTTACAACTTTGTGGTCTTATAACTTGGCTTCTGAATGTCCTAGAGAGGTTAGGTTTGTTTTAGTGTACTCCAATCAACAGCCCCTACAACCACAAAAAGGAATGGAGTCATTAGCACTTAAGGTTTGTAAATGGCACCCAGAATTATGTTGCACGAAGCACAATTTCACATCATTCTGGGTCCATTTGTGTGAAAACAAGGTCCAATCAGGCTGAAACGCTACAAGAAGGTAGAATCTATTGAGTTGTAAGTGATCTGAACGTTTCAAGATGATCGCACATTCCTATAGGGAGTAAAACCATGTCCCAAAGGTCACCGGGCATGGTGTCACTTTTAAGAAGTAGTCCAGTTACACCTTTGAGGGCTTATAACTTGGCTTCTGAATGTCCCAGAGAGATCAGGTTTGTTTTAGTGTACTCCAATCAACAGCCCCTACAACCTCAAAAAGGAATGGAGTCATTAGCACTTATGGTTTTTAAATGGCACCCAGAATTATGTTGCACGAAGCACATTTTCACATCTTTCTGGGTTCATTTGTGTGAAAACAAGGTCCAATCAGGCTGAAATGTTACAGGAAGGTAGAATCTATTGAGTTGTAAGTGATCTGAACGTTTCATGATGATAGCACTTTCCTAAGGGGGTCAAACCAAGTCCCAAAGGTCACCGGATCTGGTGTCAATTTAAAGAAGTAGTCCAGTTACACCTTTGTGGGCTTATAACTTGGCTTCTGAATGTCCTAGAGAGATCAGGTTTGTTTTAGTATACTCCAATCAACAGCCCCTACAAACACAAAAAGGAATGGAGTCATTAGCACTTATGGTGTTTAAATGGCACCCAGAATTATGTTGCACGAAGCACAATTTCACATCATTCTGGGTTCATTTGTGTGAAAACAAGGTCCAATCAGGCTGAAACGTTACAGGAAGGTAGAATCTATTGAGTTGTAAGTGATCTGAACGTTTCATCATGATAGCACTTTCCTAAGGGGGTCAAACAATGTCCCAAAGGTCACCGGATCTGGTGTCAATTTAAAGAAGTAGTCCAGTTACACCTTTGTGGGCTTATAACTTGGCTTCTGACTGTCCTAGAGAGATCAGGTTTGTTTTAATGTACTCCAACCAACAGCCCCTACAACCACAAAAAGGAATGGAGTCATTAGCACTTATGGTTTGTAAATGGCACCCAGAATTATGTTGCACAAAGCACAATTTCACATCATTCTGGGTTCATTTGTGTGAAAACAAGGTCCAATCAGGCTGAAACGTTACAAGAAGGTAGAATCTATTGAGTTGTAAGCGATCTGAACGTTTCATGATGATAGCACTTTCCTAAGGGGGTTAAACCATGTCCCAAAGGTCACCGGATCTGGTGTCAATTTAAAGAAGTAGTCCAGTTACACATTTGTGGGCTTATAACTTGGCTTCTGAATGTCCAAGAGAGATCAGGTTTGTTTTAATGTACTCCAACCAACAGCCCCTACAACCACAAAAAGGAATGGAGTCATTAGCACTTATGGTTTGTAAATGGCACCCAGAATTATGCTGCACTAAGCACAATTTCACATCATTCTGGGTTCATTTGTGTGAAAACAAGGTCCAATCAGGCTGAAACGTTACAAGAAGGTAGAATCTATTGAGTTGTAAGTGATCTGAACGTTTCATGATGATCGCACATTCCTATAGGTGGTCAAACCATGTCCCAAAGGTCACCGGGCCTGGTGTCACTTTAAAGAAGTAGTCCATTTACACATTTGAGGGTTTATAACTTGGCTTCTGAATGTCCTAGAGAGATCAGGTTTGTTTTAGTGTACTCCAATCAACAGCCCCTACAACCTCAAAAAGGAATGGAGTCATTACCACTTATGGTTTTTAAATGGCACCCAGAATTATGTTGCACGAAGCACAATTTCACATCATTCTGGGTTCTTTTGTGTGAAAACAAGGTCCAATCAGGCTGAAATGTTACAGGAAGGTAGAATCTATTGAGTTGTAAGTGATCTGAACGTTTCATGATGATAGCACTTTCCTAAGGGGGTCAAACCATGTCCCAAAGGTCACCGGATCTGGTGTCAATTTAAAGAAGTAGTCCAGTTACACCTTTGTGGGCTTAAAACTTGGCTTCTGAATGTCCTAGAGAGATCAGGTTTGTTTTAGTACACTACAATAAACAGCCCCTACAATCCAAAAAGGAATGGAGTCATTAGCACGTATGGTTTTTAAATGGCACCCAGAATTATTTTGCACAAAGCACAATTTCACATCATTCTGGGTTCATTTGTCTGAAAACAAGGTCCAATCAGGCTGAAACGTTACAGAAAGGTAGAATCTATTGAGTTGTAAGTGATCTGAACGTTTCATGATGATAGCACTTTCCTAAGGGGGTCAAACCATGTCCCAAAGGTCACCGGATCTGGTGTCAATTTAAAGTAGTCCAGTTACACATTTGTGGGGTAATAACTTGGCTTCTGAATTTCCTAGAGAGATAAGGTTTGTTTTAGTGTACTCCAATCAACAACCCCTACAACCACAAAAGGAATGGAGTCATTAGCACTTATGGTTTTTAAATGGCACCCAGAATTATGCTGCACTAAGCACAATTTCACATCATTCTGGGTTTATTTGTGTGAAAACAAGGTCCAATCAGGCAGAAACGCTACAAGAAGGAAGAATCTATTGAGTTGTAATCGATCTGAACGTTTCATGATGATAGCACTTTCCTAAGGGGGTCAAACCATGTCCCAACGGTCACCGGGCCTGGTGTCACTTTAAAGAAGCACTCCAGTTACACCTTTGTGGGCTTATAACTTGGCTTCTGAATGTCCTAGAGAGGTTAGGTTTGTTTTAGTGTTCTCCAATCAACAGCCCCTACAACCACAAAAAGGAATGGAGTCATTAGCACTTATGGTTTGTAAATGGCACCCATAATTATGTTACACGAAGCACAATTTCACATCATTCTGGGTTCATTTGTGTGAAAACAAGGTCCAATCAGGCTGAAACGTTACAGGAAGGTAGAATCTATTGAGTTGTAAGTGATCTGAACGTTTCATGATGATAGCACTTTCCTAAGGGGGTCAAACCATGTCCCAAAGGTCACCGGGCCTGGTGTCACTTTAAAGAAGTAGTCCAGTTACAACTTTGTGGGCTTATAACTTGGCTTCTGAATGTCCTAGAGAGGTTAGGTTTGTTTTAGTGTACTCCAATCAACAGCCCCTACAACCACAAAAAGGAATGGAGTCATTAGCACTTAAGGATTGTAAATGGCACCCAGAATTATGTTGCACGAAGCACAATTTCACATCATTCTGGGTCCATTTGTGTGAAAACAAGGTCCAATCAGGATGAAACGCTACAAGAAGGTAGAATCTATTGAGTTGTAAGTGATCTGAACGTTTCAAGATGATCGCACATTCCTATAGGGAGTAAAACCATGTCCCAAAGGTCACCGGGCCTGGTGTCACTTTAAAGAAGTAGTCCAGTTACAACTTTGTGGGCTTATAACTTGGCTTCTGAATGTCCCAGAGAGATCAGGTTTGTTTTAGTGTACTCCAATCAACAGCCCCTACAACCTCAAAAAGGAATGGAGTCATTAGCACTTATGGTTTTTAAATGGCACCCAGAATTATGTTGCACGAAGCACATTTTCACATCTTTCTGGGTTCATTTGTGTGAAAACAAGGTCCAATCAGGCTGAAATGTTACAGGAAGGTAGAATCTATTGAGTTGTAAGTGATCTGAACGTTTCATGATGATAGCACTTTCCTAAGGGGGTCAAACCATGTCCCAAAGGTCACCGGATCTGGTGTCAATTTAAAGAAGTAGTCCAGTTACACTTTTGTGGGCTTATAACTTGGCTTCTGAATGTCCTAGAGAGATCAGGTTTGTTTTAGTATACTCCAATCAACAGCCCCTACAAACACAAAAAGGAATGGAGTCATTAGCACTTATGGTGTTTAAATGGCACCCAGAATTATGTTGCACGAATCACAATTTCACATCATTCTGGGTTCATTTGTGTGAAAACAAGGTCCAATCAGGCTGAAACGTTACAGGAAGGTAGAATCTATTGAGTTGTAAGTGATCTGAACGTTTCATCATGATAGCACTTTCCTAAGGGGGTCAAACCATGTCCCAAAGGTCACCGGATCTGGTGTCAATTTAAAGAAGTAGTCCAGTTACACATTTGTGGGCTTATAACTTGGCTTCTGAATGTCCTAGAGAGATCAGGTTTGTTTTAATGTACTCCAACCAACAGCCCCTACAACCACAACAAGGAATGGAGTCATTAGCACTTATGGTTTTTAAATGGCACCCAGAATTATGCTGCACTAAGCACAATTTCACATCATTCTGGGTTTATTTGTGTGAAAACAAGGTCCAATCAGGCTGAAACGCTACAAGAAGGTAGAATCTATTGAGTTGTAATCGATCTGAACGTTTCATGATGATATTACTTTCCTAAGGGGGTCAAACCATGTCCCAACGGTCACCGGGCCTGGTGTCACTTTAAAGAAGCAGTCCAGTTACACCTTTGTGGGCTTATAACTTGGCTTCTGAATGTCCTAGAGAGGTTAGGTTTGTTTTCGTGTTCTCCAATCACCAGCCCCTACAACCACAAAAAGGAATGGAGTCATTAGCACTTATGGTTTGTAAATGGCACCCAGAATTATGTTGCACGAAGCACAATTTCACATCATTCTGGGTTCATTTGTGTGAAAACAAGGTCCAATCAGGCTGAAACGTTACAGGAAGGTAGAATCTATTGAGTTGTAAGTGATCTGAACGTTTCATGATGATAGCACTTTCCTAAGGGGGTCAAACCATGTCCCAAAGGTCACCGGGCCTGGTGTCACTTTAAAGAAGTAGTCCAGTTACAACTTTGTGGGCTTATAACTTGGCTTCTGAATGTCCTAGAGAGGTTAGATTTGTTTTAGTGTACTCCAATCAACAGCCCCTACAACCACAAAAAGGAATGGAGTCATTAGCACTTAAGGTTTGTAAATGGCACCCAGAATTATGTTGCACGAAGCACAATTTCACATCATTCTGGGTCCATTTGTGTGAAAACAAGGTCCAATCAGGCTGAAACGCTACAAGAAGGTAGAATCTATTGAGTTGTAAGTGATCTGAACGTTTCAAGATGATCGCACATTCCTATAGGGGGTAAAACCATGTCCCAAAGGTCACCGGGCCTGGTGTTTCTTTAAAGAAGTAGTCCAGTTACACCTTTGTGGGCCTTTAACTTGGCTTCTGAATGTCCTAGAGAGATCAGGTTTGTTTTAGTGTACTCCAATCAACAGCCCCTACAACCTCAAAAAGGAATGGAGTCATTAGCACTTATGGTTTTTAAATGGCACCCAGAATTATGTTGCACGAAGCACATTTTCACATCTTTCTGGGTTCATTTGTGTGAAAACAAGGTCCAATCAGGCTGAAATGTTACAGGAAGGTAGAATCTATTGAGTTGTAAGTGATCTGAACGTTTCATGATGATAGCACTTTCCTAAGGGGGTCAAACCATGTCCCAAAGGTCACCGGATCTGGTGTCAATTTAAAGAAGTAGTCCAGTTACACCTTTGTGGGCTTATAACTTGGCTTCTGAATGTCCTAGAGAGATCAGGTTTGTTTTAGTATACTCCAATCAACAGCCCCTACAACCACAAAAAGGAATGGAGTCATTAGCACTTATGGTGTTTAAATGGCACCCAGAATTATGTTGCACGAAGCACAATTTCACATCATTCTGGGTTCATTTGTGTGAAAACAAGGTCCAATCAGGCTGAAACGTTACAGGAAGGTAGAATCTATTGAGTTGTAAGTGATCTGAACGTTTCATCATGATAGCACTTTCCTAAGGGGGTCAAACCATTTCCCAAAGGTCACCGGATCTGGTGTCAATTTAAAGAAGTAGTCCAGTTACACATTTGTGGGCTTATAACTTGGCTTCTGAATGTCCTAGAGAGATCAGGTTTGTTTTAATGTACTCCAACCAACAGCCCCTACAACCACAATAAGGAATGGAGTTATTAGCACTTATGGTTTGTAAATGGCACCCAGAATTATGTTGCACGTTGCACAATTTCACATCATTCTGGGTTCATTTGTGTGAAAACAAGGTCCAATCAGGCTGAAACGTTACAAGAAGGTAGAATCTATTGAGTTGTAAGTGATCTGAACGTTTCAAGATGATCGCACATTCCTATAGGGGGTCAAACCATGTCCCAAAGGTCACCGGGCCTGGTGTCACTTTAAAGAAGTAGTCCAGTTACACCTTTGAGGGATTATAACTTGGCTTCTGAATATCCTAGAGAGATCAGGTTTGCTTTAGTGTTCTCCAATCAACAGCCCCTACAACCACAAAAAGGAATGGAGTCATTAGCACTTATGGTTTGTAAATGGCACCCAGAATTATGTTGCACGAAGCACAATTTCACATCATTCTGGGTTCATTTGTGTGAAAACAAGGTCCAATCAGGCTGAAACGTTACAGGAAGGTAGAATCTATTGAGTTGTAAGTGATCTGAACGTTTCATGATGATAGCACTTTCCTAAGGGGGTCAAACAATGTCCCAAAGGTCACCGTGCCTGGTGTCACTTTAAAGAAGTAGTCCAGTTACACATTTGTGGGCTTATAACTTGGCTTCTGAATGTCCTAGAGAGATCAGGTTTGTTTTAATGTACTCCAACCAACAGCCCCTACAACCACAACAAGGAATGGAGTCATTAGCACTTATGGTTTGTAAATGGCACCCAGAATTATGTTGCACGTTGCACAATTTCACATCATTCTGGGTTCATTTGTGTGAAAACAAGGTCCAATCAGGCTGAAACGTTACAAGAAGGTAGAATCTATTGAGTTGTAAGTGATCTGAACGTTTCATGATGATAGCACTTTCCTAAGGGGGTCAAACCATGTCCCAAAGGTCACCGGATCTGGTGTCAATTTAAAGAAGTAGTCCAGTTACACATTTGTGGGCTTATAACTTGGCTTCTGAATGTCCTAGAGAGATCAGGTTTGTTTTAATGTACTCCAACCAACAGCCCATACAACCACAAAAAGGAATGGAGTCATTAGCACTTATGGTTTGTAAATGGCATCCAGAATTATGCTGCACGAAGCACAATTTCACATCATTCTGGGTTCATTTGTGTGAAAACAAGGTCCAATCAGGCTGAAACGTTACAAGAAGGTAGAATCTATTGAGTTGTAAGTGATCTGAACGTTTCATGATGATCGCACATTCCTATAGTGGGTCAAACCAGCTCCCAAAGGTCACCGGGCCGGGTGTCACTTTAAAGAAGTAGTCCATTTACACTTTTGAGGGCTTATAACTTGGCTTCTGAATGTCCTAGAGAGATCAGGTTTGTTTTAGTGTACTCCAATCAACAGCCCCTACAACCTCAAAAAGGAATGGAGACATTAGCACTTATGGTTTTTAAATGGCACCCAGAATTATGTTGCACGAAGCACAATTTCACATCATTCTGGGTTCATTTGTGTGAAAACAAGGTCCAATCAGGCTGAAATGTTACAGGAAGGTAGAATCTATTGAGTTGTAAGTGATCTGAACGTTTCATGATGATAGCACTTTCCTAAGGGGGTCAAACCATGTCCCAAAGGTCACCGGATCTGGTGTCAATTTAAAGAAGTAGTCCAGTTACACATTTGTGGGCTTATAACTTGGCTTCTGCATGTCCTAGAGAGATCAGGTTTGTTTTAGTGTACTCCAATCAACAGCCCCTACAACCACAAAAAGGAATGGAGTCATTAGCACTTATGGTTCTAAAATGGCACCCAGAATTATGTTGCACGAAGCACAATTTCACATCATTCTGGGTCCATTTGTGTGAAAACAAGGTCCAATCAGGCTGAAACGCTACAAGAAGGTAGAATCTATTGAGTTGTAAGTGATCTGAACGTTTCATGATGATAGCACTTTCCTAAGGGGGTCAAACCATGTCCCAAAGGTCACCGGATCTGGTGTCAATTTAAAGAAGTAGTCCAGTTACACCTTTGTGGGCTTATAACTTGGCTTCTGCATGTCCTAGAGAGATCAGGTTTGTTTTAGTGTACTCCAATCAACAGCCCCTACAACCTCAAAAAGGAATGGAGACATTAGCACTTATGGTTTTTAAATGGCACCCAGAATTATGTTGCACGAAGCACAATTTCACATCATTCTGGGTCCATTTGTGTGAAAACAAGGTCCAATCAGGCTGAAACGTTACAGGAAGGTAGAATCTATTGAGTTGTAAGTGATCTGAACGTTTCATGATGATAGCACTTTCCTAAGGGGGTCAAACCATGTCCCAAAGGTCACCGGATCTGGTGTCAATTTAAAGAAGTAGTCCAGTTACACATTTGTGGGATTATAACTTGGCTTCTGAATGTCCTAGAGAGATCAGGTTTGTTTTAATGTACTCCAACCAACAGCCCCTACTACCACAACAAGGAATGGAGTCATTAGCACTTATGGTTTTTAAATGGCACCCAGAATTATGTTGCACGAAGCACAATTTCACATCATTCTGGGTCCATTTGTGTGAAAACAAGGTCCAATCAGGCTGAAACGCTACAAGAAGGTAGAATCTATTGAGTTGTAAGTGATCTGAACGTTTCAAGATGATCGCACATTCCTATAGGGGGTAAAACAATGTCCCAAAGGTCACCGGGCCTGGTGTCACTTTAAAGAAGTAGTCCAGTTACACCTTTGTGGGCTTATAACTTGGCTTCTGAATGTCCTAGAGAGGTTAGGCTTGTTTTATTGTACTCCAATCAACAGCCCCTACAACCACAAAAAGGAATGGAGTCATTAGCACTTATGGTTTGTAAATGGCACCCAGAATTATGTTGCACGAAGCACAATTTCACATCATTCTGGGTTCATTTGTGTGAAAACAAGGTCCAATCAGGCTGAAACGTTACAGGAAGGTAGAATCTATTGAGTTTTAAGTGATCTGAACGTTTCATGATGATAGCACTTTCCTAAGGGGGTCAAACCATGTCCCAAAGGTCACCAGATCTGGTGTCAATTTAAAGAAGTAGTCCAGTTACACATTTGTGGGCTTATAACTTGGCTTCTGAATGTCCTAGAGAGATAAGGTTTGTTTTAGTGTACTCCAATCAACAGCCCCTACAACCTCAAAAAGGAATGGAGTCATTAGCACTTATGGTTTGTAAATGGCACCCAGAATTATGCTGCACTAAGCACAATTTCACATCATTCTGGGTTCATTTGTGTGAAAACAAGGTCCAATCAGGCTGAAACGTTACAAGAAGGTAGAATCTATTGAGTTGTAAGTGATTTGAACGTTTCATGATGATCGGACATTCCTATCGGGGGTCAAACCATGTCCCAAAGGTCACCGGGCCTGGTGTCACTTTAAAGAAGTAGTCCATTTACACCTTTGAGGGCTTATAACTTGGCTTCTGAATGTCCTAGAGAGATCAGGTTTGTTTTAGTGTACTCCAATCAACAGCCCCTACAACCACAAAAAGGAATGGAGTCATTAGCACTTATGGTTTTTAAATGGCACCCCGAATTATGTTGCACGAAGCACAATTTCACATCATTCTGGGTTCATTTGTGTGAAAACAAGGTCCAATCAGGCTGAAACGTTACAGGAAGGTAGAATCTATTGAGTTGTAAGTGATCTGAACGTTTCATGATGATAGCACTTTCCTAAGGGGGTCAAACCATGTCCCAAAGGTCACCGGATCTGGTGTCAATTTAAAGAAGTAGTCCAGTTACACATTTGTGGGCTTATAACTTGGCTTCTGAATGTCCTAGAGAGATCAGGTTTGTTTAAGTGTACTCCAATCAACAGCCCCTACAACCACAAAAAGGAATGGAGTCATTAGCACTTATGGTTCTAAAATGGCACCCAGAATTATGTTGCACGAAGCACAATTTCACATCATTCTGGGTCCATTTGTGTGAAAACAAGGTCCAATCAGGCTGAAACGTTACAGGAAGGTAGAATCTATTGATTTGTAAGTGATCTGAACGTTTCATGATGATAGCACTTTCCTAAGGGGGTCAAACCATGTCCCAAAGGTCACCGGATCTGGTGTCAATTTAAAGAAGTAGTCCAGATACACATTTGTGGGATTATAACTTGGCTTCTGAATGTCCTAGAGAGATCAGGTTTGTTTTAATGTACTCCAACCAACAGCCCCTACTACCACCACAAGGAATGGAGTCATTGGCACTTATGGTTTTTAAATGGCACCCAGAATTATGTTGCACGAAGCACAATTTCACATCATTCTGGGTCCATTTGTGTGAAAACAAGGTCCAATCAGGCTGAAACGTTACAGGAAGGTAGAATCTATTGAGTTGTAAGTGATCTGAACGTTTCATGATGATAGCACTTTCCTAAGGGGGTCAAACCATGTCCCAAAGGTCACCGGATCTGGTGTCAATTTAAAGAAGTAGTCCATTTACACATTTGTGGGATTATAACTTGGCTTCTGAATGTCCTAGAGAGATCAGGTTTGTTTTAATGTACTCCAACCAACAGCCCCTACTACCACAACAAGGAATGGAGTCATTAGCACTTATGGTTTGTAAATGGCACCCAGAATTATGTTGCACGAAGCACAATTTCACATCATTCTGGGTCCATTTGTGTGAAAACAAGGTCCAATCAGGCTGAAACGCTACAAGAAGGTAGAATCTATTGAGTTGTAAGTGATCTGAACGTTTCAAGATGATCGCACATTCCTATAGGGGGTAAAACAATGTCCCAAAGGTCACCGGGCCTGGTGTCACTTTAAAGAAGTAGTCCAGTTACACCTTTGTGGGCTTATAACTTGGCTTCTGAATGTCCTAGAGAGGTTAGGCTTGTTTTATTGTACTCCAATCAACAGCCCCTACAACCACAAAAAGGAATGGAGTCATTAGCACTTATGGTTTGTAAATGGCACCCAGAATTATGTTGCACGAAGCACAATTTCACATCATTCTGGGTTCATTTGTGTGAAAACAAGGTCCAATCAGGCTGAAACGTTACAGGAAGGTAGAATCTATTGAGTTTTAAGTGATCTGAACGTTTCATGATGATAGCACTTTCCTAAGGGGGTCAAACCATGTCCCAAAGGTCACCAGATCTGGTGTCAATTTAAAGAAGTAGTCCAGTTACACAATTGTGGGCTTATAACTTGGCTTCTGAATGTCCTAGAGAGATAAGGTTTGTTTTAGTGTACTCCAATCAACAGCCCCTACAACCTCAAAAAGGAATGGAGTCATTAGCACTTATGGTTTGTAAATGGCACCCAGAATTATGCTGCACTAAGCACAATTTCACATCATTCTGGGTTCATTTGTGTGAAAACAAGGTCAAATCAGGCTGAAACGTTACAAGAAGGTAGAATCTATTGAGTTGTAAGTGATCTGAACGTTTCATGATGATCGGACATTCCTATCGGGGGTCAAACCATGTCCCAAAGGTCACCGGGCCTGGTGTCACTTTAAAGTAGTCCATTTACACCTTCGAGGGCTTATAACTTGGCTTCTGAATGTCCTAGAGAGATCAGGTTTGTTTTAGTGTACTCCAATCAACAGCCCCTACAACCACAAAAAGGAATGGAGTCATTAGCACTTATGGTTTTTAAATGGCACCCAGAATTATGTTGCACGAAGCACAATTTCACATCATTCTGGGTTCATTTGTGTGAAAACAAGGTCCAATCAGGCTGAAACGTTACAGGAAGGTAGAATCTATTGAGTTGTAAGTGATCTGAACGTTTCATGATGATAGCACTTTCCTAAGGGGGTCAAACCATGTCCCAAAGGTCACCGGATCTGGTGTCAATTTAAAGAAGTAGTCCAGTTACACATTTGTGGGCTTATAACTTGGCTTCTGAATGTCCTAGAGAGATCAGGTTTGTTTTAGTGTACTCCAATCAACAGCCCCTACAACCACAAAAAGGAATGGAGTCATTAGCACTTATGGTTCTAAAATGGCACCCAGAATTATGTTGCACGAAGCACAATTTCACATCATTCTGGGTCCATTTGTGTGAAAACAAGGTCCAATCAGGCTGAAACGTTACAGGAAGGTAGAATCTATTGATTTGTAAGTGATCTGAACGTTTCATGATGATAGCACTTTCCTAAGGGGGTCAAACCATGTCCCAAAGGTCACCGGATCTGGTGTCAATTTAAAGAAGTAGTCCAGTTACACATTTGTGGGATTATAACTTGGCTTCTGAATGTCCTAGAGAGATCAGGTTTGTTTTAATGTACTCCAACCAACAGCCCCTACTACCACAACAACAAATGGAGTCATTAGCACTTATGGTTTGTAAATGGCACCCAGAATTATGTTGCACGAAGCACAATTTCACATCATTCTGGGTCCATTTGTGTGAAAACAAGGTCCAATCAGGCTGAAACGCTACAAGAAGGTAGAATCTATTGAGTTGTAAGTGATCTGAACGTTTCAAGATGATCGCACATTCCTATAGGGGTCAAATCATGTCCCAAAGGTCACCGGGCCTGGTGTCACTTTAAAGAAGTAGTCCAGTTACACCTTTGTGGGCTTATAACTTGGCTTCTGAATGTCCTAGAGAGGTTAGGTTTGTTTTATTGTACTCCAATCAACAGCCCCTACAACCACAAAAAGGAATGGAGTCATTAGCACTTATGGTTTGTAAATGGCACCCAGAATTATGTTGCACGAAGCACAATTTCACATCATTCTGGGTTCATTTGTGTGAAAACAACGTCCAATCAGGCTGAAACGTTACAGGAAGGTAGAATCTATTGAGTTGTAAGTGATCTGAACGTTTCATGATGATAGCACTTTCCTAAGGGGGTCAAACCATGTCCCAAAGGTCACCAGATCTGGTGTCAATTTAAAGAAGTAGTCCAGTTACACATTTGTGGGCTTATAACTTGGCTTCTGAATGTCCTAGAGAGATCAGGTTTGTTTTAGTGTACTCCAATCAACAGCCCCTACAACCTCAAAAAGGAATGGAGTCATTAGCACTTATGGTTTGTAAATGGCACCCAGAATTATGCTGCACTAAGCACAATTTCACATCATTCTGGGTTCATTTGTGTGAAAACAAGGTCCAATCAGGCTGAAACGTTACAAGAAGGTAGAATCTATTGAGTTGTAAGTGATCTGAACGTTTCATGATGATCGCACATTCCTATCGGGGGTCAAACCATGTCCCAAAGGTCACCGGGCCTGGTGTCACTTTAAAGAAGTAGTCCATTTACACCTTTGAGGGCTTATAACTTGGCTTCTGAATGTCCTAGAGAGATCAGGTTTGTTTTAGTGTACTCCAATCAACAGCCCCTACAACCACAAAAAGGAATGGAGTCATTAGCACTTATGGTTTTTAAATGGCACCCAGAATTATGTTGCACGAAGCACAATTTCACATCATTCTGGGTTCATTTGTGTGAAAACAAGGTCCAATCAGGCTGAAACGTTACAGGAAGGTAGAATCTATTGAGTTGTAAGTGATCTGAACGTTTCATGATGATAACACTTTCCTAAGGGGGTCAAACCATGTCCCAAAGGTCACCGGATCTGGTGTCAATTTAAAGAAGTAGTCCAGTTACACATTTGTGGGCTTATAACTTGGCTTCTGAATGTCCTAGAGAGATCAGGTTTGTTTTAGTGTACTCCAATCAACAGCCCCTACAACCACAAAAAGGAATGGAGTCATTAGCACTTATGGTTCTAAAATGGCACCCAGAATTATGTTGCACGAAGCACAATTTCACATCATTCTGGGTCCATTTGTGTGAAAACAAGGTCCAATCAGGCTGAAACGTTACAGGAAGGTAGAATCTATTGATTTGTAAGTGATCTGAACGTTTCATGATGATAGCACTTTCCTAAGGGGGTCAAACCATGTCCCAAAGGTCACCGGATCTGGTGTCAATTTAAAGAAGTAGTCCAGATACACATTTGTGGGATTATAACTTGGCTTCTGAATGTCCTAGAGAGATCAGGTTTGTTTTAATGTACTCCAACCAACAGCCCCTACTACCACAACAAGGAATGGAGTCATTAGCACTTATGGTTTTTAAATGGCACCCAGAATTATGTTGCACGAAGCACAATTTCACATCATTCTGGGTCCATTTGTGTGAAAACAAGGTCCAATCAGGCTGAAATGTTACAGGAATGTAGAATCTATTGAGTTGTAAGTGATCTGAACGTTTCATGATGATAGCACTTTCCTAAGGGGGTCAAACCATGTCCCAAAGGTCACCGGATCTGGTGTCAATTTAAAGAAGTAGTCCAGTTACACATTTGTGGGCTTATAACTTGGCTTCTGCATGTCCTAGAGAGATCAGGTTTGTTTTAGTGTACTCCAATCAACAGCCCCTACAACCACAAAAAGGAATGGAGTCATTAGCACTTATGGTTCTAAAATGGCACCCAGAATTATGTTGCACGAAGCACAATTTCACATCATTCTGGGTCCATTTGTGTGAAAACAAGGTCCAATCAGGCTGAAACGCTACAAGAAGGTAGAATCTATTGAGTTGTAAGTGATCTGAACGTTTCATGATGATAGCACTTTCCTAAGGGGGTCAAACCATGTCCCAAAGGTCACCGGATCTGGTGTCAATTTAAAGAAGTAGTCCAGTTACACATTTGTGGGCTTATAACTTGGCTTCTGCATGTCCTAGAGAGATCAGGTTTGTTTTAGTGTACTCCAATCAACAGCCCCTACAACCTCAAAAAGGAATGGAGACATTAGCACTTATGGTTTTTAAATGGCACCCAGAATTATGTTGCACGAAGCACAATTTCACATCATTCTGGGTCCATTTGTGTGAAAACAAGGTCCAATCAGGCTGAAACGTTACAGGAAGGTAGAATCTATTGAGTTGTAAGTGATCTGAACGTTTCATTATGATAGCACTTTCCTAAGGGGGTCAAACCATGTCCCAAAGGTCACCGGATCTGGTGTCAATTTAAAGAAGTAGTCCAGTTACACATTTGTGGGATTATAACTTGGCTTCTGAATGTCCTAGAGAGATCAGGTTTGTTTTAATGTACTCCAACCAACAGCCCCTACTACCACAACAAGGAATGGAGTCATTAGCACTTATGGTTTGTAAATGGCACCCAGAATTATGTTGCACGAAGCACAATTTCACATCATTCTGGGTCCATTTGTGTGAAAACAAGGTCCAATCAGGCTGAAACGCTACAAGAAGGTAGAATCTATTGAGTTGTAAGTGATCTGAACGTTTCAAGATGATCGCACATTCCTATAGGGGGTAAAACAATGTCCCAAAGGTCACCGGGCCTGGTGTCACTTTAAAGAAGTAGTCCAGTTACACCTTTGTGGGCTTATAACTTGGCTTCTGAATGTCCTAGAGAGGTTAGGCTTGTTTTATTGTACTCCAATCAACAGCCCCTACAACCACAAAAAGGAATGGAGTCATTAGCACTTATGGTTTGTAAATGGCACCCAGAATTATGTTGCACGAAGCACAATTTCACATCATTCTGGGTTCATTTGTGTGAAAACAAGGTCCAATCAGGCTGAAACGTTACAGGAAGGTAGAATCTATTGAGTTTTAAGTGATCTGAACGTTTCATGATGATAGCACTTTCCTAAGGGGGTCAAACCATGTCCCAAAGGTCACCAGATCTGGTGTCAATTTAAAGAAGTAGTCCAGTTACACATTTGTGGGCTTATAACTTGGCTTCTGAATGTCCTAGAGAGATAAGGTTTGTTTTAGTGTACTCCAATCAACAGCCCCTACAACCTCAAAAAGGAATGGAGTCATTAGCACTTATGGTTTGTAAATGGCACCCAGAATTATGCTGCACTAAGCACAATTTCACATCATTCTGGGTTCATTTGTGTGAAAACAAGGTCCAATCAGGCTGAAACGTTACAAGAAGGTAGAATCTATTGAGTTGTAAGTGATCTGAACATTTCATGATGATCGGACATTCCTATCGGGGGTCAAACCATGTCCCAAAGGTCACCGGGCCTGGTGTCACTTTAAAGAAGTAGTCCATTTACACCTTTGAGGGCTTATAACTTGGCTTCTGAATGTCCTAGAGAGATCAGGTTTGTTTTAGTGTACTCCAATCAACAGCCCCTACAACCACAAAAAGGAATGGAGTCATTAGCACTTATGGTTTTTAAATGGCACCCAGAATTATGTTGCACGAAGCACAATTTCACATCATTCTGGGTTCATTTGTGTGAAAACAAGGTCCAATCAGGCTGAAACGTTACAGGAAGGTAGAATCTATTGAGTTGTAAGTGATCTGAACGTTTCATGATGATAGCACTTTCCTAAGGGGGTCAAACCATGTCCCAAAGGTCACCGGATCTGGTGTCAATTTAAAGAAGTAGTCCAGTTACACATTTGTGGGCTTATAACTTGGCTTCTGAATGTCCTAGAGAGATCAGGTTTGTTTTAGTGTACTCCAATCAACAGCCCCTACAACCACAAAAAGGAATGGAGTCATTAGCACTTATGGTTCTAAAATGGCACCCAGAATTATGTTGCACGAAGCACAATTTCACATCATTCTGGGTCCATTTGTGTGAAAACAAGGTCCAATCAGGCTGAAACGTTACAGGAAGGTAGAATCTATTGATTTGTAAGTGATCTGAACGTTTCATGATGATAGCACTTTCCTAAGGGGGTCAAACCATGTCCCAAAGGTCACCGGATCTGGTGTCAATTTAAAGAAGTAGTCCAGATACACATTTGTGGGATTATAACTTGGCTTCTGAATGTCCTAGAGAGATCAGGTTTGTTTTAATGTACTCCAACCAACAGCCCCTACTGCCACCAAAAGGAATGGAGTCATTAGCACTTATGGTTTTTAAATGGCACCCAGAATTATGTTGCACGAAGCACAATTTCACATCATTCTGGGTCCATTTGTGTGAAAACAAGGTCCAATCAGGCTGAAACGTTACAGGAAGGTAGAATCTATTGAGTTGTAAGTGATCTGAACGTTTCAAGATGATCGCACATTCCTATAGGGGGTAATACAATGTCCCAAAGGTCACCGGGCCTGGTGTCACTTTAAAGAAGTAGTCCAGTTACACCTTTGTGGGCTTATAACTTGGCTTCTGAATGTCCTAGAGAGGTTAGGTTTGTTTTATTGTACTCCAATCAACAGCCCCTACAACCACAAAAAGGAATGGAGTCATTAGCACTTATGGTTTGTAAATGGCACCCAGAATTATGTTGCACGAAGCACAATTTCACAATTATTCTGGGTTCATTTGTGTGAAAACAAGGTCCAATCAGGCTGAAACTTTACAGGAAGGTAGAATCTATTGAGTTGTAAGTGATCTGAACGTTTCATGATTATAGCACTTTCCTAAGGGGGTCAAACCATGTCCCAAAGGTCACCAGATCTGGTGTCAATTTAAAGAAGTAGTCCAGTTACACATTTGTGGGCTTATAACTTGGCTTCTGAATGTCCTAGATAGATCAGGTTTGTTTTAATGTACTCCAATCAACAGCCCCTACAACCTCAAAAAGGAATGGAGTCATTAGCACTTATGGTTTGTAAATGGCACCCAGAATTATGCTGCACTAAGCACAATTTCACATCATTCTGGGTTCATTTGTGTGAAAACAAGGTCCAATCAGGCTGAAACGTTACAAGAAGGTAGAATCTATTGAGTTGTAAATGATCTGAACGTTTCATGATGATCGCACATTCCTATCGGGGGTCAAACCATGTCCCAAAGGTCACCGGGCCTGGTGTCACTTTAAAGAAGTAGTCCATTTACACCTTTGAGGGCTTATAACTTGGCTTCTGAATATCCTAGAGAGATCAGGTTTGTTTTAGTGTACTCCAATCAACATCCCCTACAACCTCAAAAAGGAATGGAGTCATTAGCACTTATGGTTTTTAAATGGCACCCATAATTATGCTGCACTAAGCACAATTTCACAACATTCTGGGTTTATTTGTGTGAAAACAAGGTCCAATCAGGCTGAAACGTTACAGGAAGGTAGAATCTATTGAGTTGTAAGTGATCTGAACGTTTCATGATGATAGCACTTTCCTAAGGGGGTCAAACCATGTCCCAAAGGTCACCGGATCTGGTGTCAATTTAAAGAAGTAGTCCAGTTACACATTTGTGGGCTTATAACTTGGCTTCTGAATGTCCTAGAGAGGTTAGGTTTGTTTTAGTGTTCTCCAATCAACAGCCCCTACAACCTCAAAAAGGAATGGAGTCATTAGCACTTATGGTTTGTAAATGGCACCCAGAATTATGCTGCACTAAGCACAATTTCACATCATTCTGGGTTCATTTGTGTGAAAACAAGGTCCAATCACGCTGAAAAATTACAAGAAGGTAGAATCTATTGAGTTGTAAGTGATCTGAACGTTTCATGATGATCGGACATTCCTATCGGGGGTCAAACCATGTCCCAAAGGTCACCGGGCCTGGTGTCACTTTAAAGAAGTAGTCCATTTACACCTTTGAGGGCTTATAACTTGGCTTCTGAATGTCCTAGAGAGATCAGGTTTGTTTTAGTGTACTCCAATCAACAGCCCCTACAACCACAAAAAGGAATGGAGTCATTAGCACTTATGGTTTTTAAATGCCACCCAGAATTATGTTGCACGAAGCACAATTTCACATCATTCTGGGTTGATTTGTGTGAAAACAAGGTCCAATCAGGCTGAAACGTTACAGGAAGGTAGAATCTATTGAGTTGTAAGTGATCTGAACGTTTCATGATGATAGCACTTTCCTAAGGGGGTCAAACCATGTCCCAAAGGTCACCGGATCTGGTGTCAATTTAAAGAAGTAGTCCAGTTACACATTTGTGGGCTTATAACTTGGCTTCTGAATGTCCTAGAGAGATCAGGTTTGTTTTAGTGTACTCCAATCAACAGCCCCTACAACCACAAAAAGGAATGGAGTCATTAGCACTTATGGTTCTAAAATGGCACCCAGAATTATGTTGCACGAAGCACAATTTCACATCATTCTGGGTCCATTTGTGTGAAAACAAGGTCCAATCAGGCTGAAACGTTACAGGAAGGTAGAATCTATTGATTTGTAAGTGATCTGAACGTTTCATGATGATAGCACTTTCCTAAGAGGGTCAAACCATGTCCCAAAGGTCACCGGATCTGGTGTCAATTTAAAGAAGTAGTCCAGATACACATTTGTGGGATTATAACTTGGCTTCTGAATGTCCTAGAGAGATCAGGTTTGTTTTAATGCACTCCAACCAACAGCCCCTACTACCACAACAAGGAATGGAGTCATTAGCACTTATGGTTTTTAAATGGCACCCAGAATTATGTTGCACGAAGCACAATTTCACATCATTCTGGGTCCATTTGTGTGAAAACAAGGTCCAATCAGGCTGAAACGTTACAGGAAGGTAGAATCTATTGAGTTGTAAGTGATCTGAACGTTTCATGATGATAGCACTTTCCTAAGGGGGTCAAACCATGTCCCAAAGGTCACCGGATCTGGTGTCAATTTAAAGAAGTAGTCCAGTTACACATTTGTAGGATTATAACTTGGCTTCTGAATGTCCTAGAGAGATCAGGTTTGTTTTAATGTACTCCAACCAACAGCCCCTACTACCACAACAAGGAATGGAGTCATTAGCACTTATGGTTTGTAAATGGCACCCAGAATTATGTTGCACGAAGCACAATTTCACATCATTCTGGGTCCATTTGTGTGAAAACAAGGTCCAATCAGGCTGAAACACTACAAGAGGGTAGAATCTATTGAGTTGTAAGTGATCTGAACGTTTCAAGATTATCGCACATTCCTATAGGGGGTCAAACCATGTCCCAAAGGTCACCGGGCCTGGTGTCACTTTAAAGAAGCAGTCCAGTTACACCTTTGTGGGCTTATAACTTGGCTTCTGAATGTCCTATAGAGGTTAGGTTTGTTTTAGTGTTCTCCAATCAACAGCCCCTACAACCACAAAAAGGAATGGAGACATTAGCACTTATGGTTTGTAAATGGCACCCAGAATTATGTTGCACGAAGCACAATTTCACATCATTCTGGGTTCATTTGTGTGAAAACAAGGTCCAATCAGGCTGAAACGTTACAGGAAGGTAGAATCTATTGAGTGTGATTGTGGTTGTGAGTGTGATTGTGGTTGTAGGGGATGTTGATTGGAGTACAATAAAACAAACCTAACCTCTCTAGGACATTCAGAAGCCAAGTTATAAGCCCACAAAGGTGTAACTGGACTACTTCTTTAAAGTGACACCAGGCCCGGTGACCTTTGGGACAATGTTTTACCCCCTATAGGAATGTGCGATCATCTTGAAACGTTCAGATCACTTACAACTCAATAGATTCTACCCTCTTGTAGCGTTTCAGCCTGATTGGACCTTGTTTTCACACAAATGGACCCAGAATGATGTGAAATTGTGCTTCGTGCAACATAATTCTGGGTGCCATTTAAAAACCATAAGTGCTAATGACTCCATTCCTTGTTGTGGTAGTAGGGGCTGTTGGTTGGAGTACATTAAAACAAACCTGATCTCTCTAGGACATTCAGAAGCCAAGTTATAATCCCACAAATGTGTATCTGGACTACTTCTTTAAATTGACACCAGATCCGGTGACCTTTGGGACATGGTTTGACCCCCTTAGGAAAGTGCCATCATCATGAAACGTTCAGATCACTTACAAATCAATAGATTCTACCTTCCTGTAACGTTTCAGCCTGACTGGACCTTGTTTTCACACAAATGGACCGAGAATGATGTGAAATTGTGCTTCGTGCAACATAATTCTGGGTGCCATTTTAGAACCATAAGTGCTAATGACTCCATTCCTTTTTGTGGTTGTAGGGGCTGTTGATTGGAGTACACTAAAACAAACCTGATCTCTCTAGGACATTCAGAAGCCAAGTTATAAGCCCACAAATGTGTAACTGGACTACTTCTTTAAATTGACACCAGATCCGGTGACCTTTGGGACATGGTTTGACCCCCTTAGGAAAGTGCTATCATCATGAAACGTTCAGATCACTTACAACTCAATAGATTCTACCTTCCTGTAACGTTTCAGCCTGATTGGACCTTGTTTTCACACAAATGAACCCAGAATGATGTGAAATTGTGCTTCGTGCAACATAATTCTGGGTGCCATTTAAAAACCATAAGTGCTAATGACTCCATTCCTTTTTGTGGTTGTAGGGGCTGTTGATTGGAGTACACTAAAACAAACCTGATCTCTCTAGGACATTCAGAAGCCAAGTTATAAGCCCTCAAAGGTGTAAATGGACTACTTGTTGTAAGCGATCTGAACGTTTCATGATGATAGCACTTTCCTAAGGGGGTCAAACCATGTCCCAAAGGTCACCGGATCTGGTGTCAATTTAAAGAAGTAGTCTAGTTACACATTTGTGGGCTTATAACTTGGCTTCTGAATGTCCTAGAGAGATCAGGTTTGTTTTAATGTACTCCAACCAACAGCCCCTACAACCACAAAAAGGAATGGAGTCATTAGCCTTATGGTTTGTAAATGGCACCCAGAATTATGCTGCACTAAGCACAATTTCACATCATTCTGGGTTCATTTGTGTGAAAACAAGGTCCAATCAGGCTGAAACATTACAGGAAGGTAAAATCTATTGAGTTGTAAGTGATCTGAACGTTTCAAGATGATCGCACATTCCTATAGGGGGGTCAAACCATGTCCCAAAGGTCAACGGGCCTGGTGTCACTTTAAAGAAGCAGTCCAGTTACACCTTTGCGGGCTTATAACTTGGCTTCTGAATGTCCTAGAGAGATCAGGTTTGTTTTAATGTACTCCAACCAACAGCCCCTACAACCACAAAAAGGAATGGAGTCATTAGCACTTATGGTTTGTAAATGGCACCCAGAATTATGTTGCACGAAGCACAATTTCACATCATTCTGGGTTCATTTGTGTGAAAACAAGGTCCAATCAGGCTGAAACGTTACAGGAAGGTAGAATCTATTGAGTTGTAAGCGATCTGAACGTTTCATGATGATAGCACTTTCCTAAGGGGGTCAAACCATGTCCCAAAGGTCACCGGATCTGGTGTCAATTTAAAGAAGTAGTCCAGTTACACATTTGTGGGCTTATAACTTGGCTTCTGAATGTCCTAGAGAGATCAGGTTTGTTTTAATGTACTCCAACCAACAGCCCCTACAACCACAAAAAGGAATGGAGTCATTAGCACTTATGGTTTGTAAATGGCACCCAGAATTATGCTGCACTAAGCACAATTTCACATCATTCTGGGTTCATTTGTGTGAAAACAAGGTCCAATCAGGCTGAAACGTTACAAGAAGGTAGAATCTATTGAGTTGTAAGTGATCTGAACGTTTCATGATGATCGCACATTCCTATAGGGGGTCAAACCATGTCCCAAAGGTCACCGGGCCTGGTGTCACTTTAAAGAAGTAGTCCATTTACACCTTTGAGGGCTTATAACTTGGCTTCTGAATGTCCTAGAGAGATCAGGTTTGTTTTAGTGTACTCCAATCAACAGCCCCTACAACCTCAAAAAGGAATGGAGTCATTAGCACTTATGGTTTTTAAATGGCACCCAGAATTATGTTGCACGAAGCACAATTTCACATCATTCTGGGTTCTTTTGTGTGAAAACAAGGTCCAATCAGGCTGAAATGTTACAGGAAGGTAGAATCTATTGAGTTGTAAGTGATCTGAACGTTTCATGATGATAGCACTTTCCTATAGGGGGTCAAACCATGTCCCAAAGGTCACCGGATCTGGTGTCAATTTAAAGAAGTAGTCCAGTTACACCTTTGTGGGCTTATAACTTGGCTTCTGAATGTCCTAGAGAGATCAGGTTTGTTTTAGTATACTACAATAAACAGCCCCTACAATCCAAAAAGGAATGGAGTCATTAGCACCTATGGTTTTTAAATGGCACCCAGAATTATGTTGCACGAAGCACAATTTCACATCATTCTGGGTTCATTTGTGTGAAAACAAGGTCCAATCAGGCTGAAACGTTACAGAAAGGTAGAATCTATTGAGTTGTAAGTGATCTGAACGTTTCATGATGATAGCACTTTCCTAAGGGGGTCAAACCATGTCCCAAAGGTCACCGGGTCTGGTGTCAATTTAAAGAAGTAGTCCAGTTACACATTTGTGGGGTAATAACTTGGCTTCTGAATGTCCTAGAGAGATAAGGTTTGTTTTAGTGTACTCCAATCAACAACCCCTACAACCACAAAAAGGAATGGAGTCATTAGCACTTAAGGTTTGTAAAGGGCACCCAGAATTATGCTGCACTAAGCAAAATTTCACATCATTCTGGGTTCATTTGTGTGAAAACAAGGTCCAATCAGGCTGAAATGGTACAGGAAGGTAGAATCTATTGAGTTGTAAGTGATCTGAACGTTTCAAGATGATCGCACTTTCCTAAGGGGGTCAAACCATGTCCCAAAGGTCACCGGGCCTGGTGTCACCTTAAAGAAGTAGTCCAGTTACACCTTTGAGGGCTTATAACTTGGCTTCTGAATGTCCTAGAGAGATCAGGTTTGTTTTAGTGTACTCCAATCAACAGCCCCTACAACCTCAAAAAGGAATGGAGTCATTAGCACTTATGGTTTTTAAATGGCACCCAGAATTATGTTGCACGAAGCACAATTTCACATCATTCTGGGTTCTTTTGTGTGAAAACAAGGTCCAATCAGGCTGAAATGTTACAGGAAGGTAGAATCTATTGAGTTGTAAGTGATCTGAACGTTTCATGATGATAGCACTTTCCTATAGGGGGTCAAACCATGTCCCAAAGGTCACCGGATCTGGTGTCAATTTAAAGAAGTAGTCCAGTTACACCTTTGTGGGCTTATAACTTGGCTTCTGAATGTCCTAGAGAGATCAGGTTTGTTTTAGTATACTACAATAAACAGCCCCTACAATCCAAAAAGGAATGGAGTCATTAGCACCTATGGTTTTTAAATGGCACCCAGAATTATGTTGCACGAAGCACAATTTCACATCATTCTGGGTTCATTTGTGTGAAAACAAGGTCCAATCAGGCTGAAACGTTACAGAAAGGTAGAATCTATTGAGTTGTAAGTGATCTGAACGTTTCATGATGATAGCACTTTCCTAAGGGGGTCAAACCATGTCCCAAAGGTCACCGGGTCTGGTGTCAATTTAAAGTAGTCCAGTTACACATTTGTGGGGTAATAACTTGGCTTCTGAATGTCCTAGAGAGATAAGGTTTGTTTTAGTGTACTCCAATCAACAACCCCTACAACCACAAAAAGGAATGGAGTCATTAGCACTTAAGGTTTGTAAAGGGCACCCAGAATTATTCTGCACTAAGCAAAATTTCACATCATTCTGGGTTCATTTGTGTGAAAACAAGGTCCAATCAGGCTGAAATGGTACAGGAAGGTAGAATCTATTGAGTTGTAAGTGATCTGAACGTTTCAAGATGATCGCACTTTCCTAAGGGGGTCAAACCATGTCCCAAAGGTCACCGGGCCTGGTGTCACCTTAAAGAAGTAGTCCAGTTACACCTTTGTGGGCTTATAACTTGGCTTCTGAATGTCCTAGAGAGGTTAGGTTTGTTTTAGTGTTCTCCAATCAACAGCCCCTACGACCACAAAAAGGAATGGAGTCATTAGCACTTATGGTTTGTAAATGGCATCCAGAATGATGCTGCACTAAGCACAATTTCACATCATTCTGGGTTCATTTGTGTGAAAACAAGGTCCAATCAGGCTGAAACGTTACAGGAAGGTAGAATCTATTGAGTTGTAAGTGATCTGAACGTTTCATGATGATAGCACTTTCCTAAGGGGGTCAAACCATGTCCCAAAGGTCACCGGATCTGGTGTCAATTTAAAGAAGCAGTCCAGTTACACCTTTGTGGGCTTATAACTTGGCTTCTGAATGTCCTAGAGAGATCAGGTTTGTTTTAGTGTTCTCCAATCAACAGCCCCTACAACCACAAAAAGGAATGGAGTCATTAGCACTTATGGTTTGTAAATGGCACCCAGAATTATGCTGCACTAAGCACAATTTCACATCATTCTGGGTTCATTTGTGTGAAAACAAGGTCCATTCAGGCTGAAATGTTACAGGAAGGTAGAATTTATTGAGTTGTAAGTCATCTGAACGTTTCATGATGATAGCACTTTCCAGAGGGGGTCAAACCATGTCCCAAAGGTCCCAGGATCTGGTGTCAATTTAAAGAAGTAGTCCAGTTACACCTGTGTGGGCTTATAACTTGGCTTCTGAATGTCCTAGAGAGATAAGGTTTGTTTTAGTATACTCCAAAAAACAGCCCCTACAACCACAAAAAGGAATGGAGTCATTAGCACTTATGGTTTGTAAATGGCACCCAGAATTATGTTGCACGAAGCACAATTTCACATCATTCTGGGTTCATTTGTGTGAAAACAAGATCCAATCAGGCTGAAACATTACAGGAAGGTAAAATCTATTGAGTTGTAAGTGATCTGAACATTTCAAGATGATCGCACATTCCTATAGGGGGTCAAACCATGTCCCAAAGGTCAAGGGGCCTGGTGTCACTTTAAAGAAGCAGTCCAGATACACCTTTGTGGGCTTATAACTTGGCTTCTGAATGTCCTAGAGAGATCAGGTTTGTTTTAATGTACTCTAACCAACAGCCCCTACGACCACAAAAAGGAATGGAGTCATTAGCACTTATGGTGTTTAAATGGCACCCAGAATTATGTTGCACGAAGCACAATTTCACATCATTCTGGGTTCATTTGTGTGAAAACAAGGTCCAATCAGGCTGAAACGTTACAGGAAGGTAGAATCTATTGAGTTGTAAGTGATCTGAACGTTTCATGATGATAGCACTTTCCTAAGGGGGTCAAACCATGTCCCAAAGGTCACCAGATCTGGTGTCAATTTAAAGAAGTAGTCCAGTTACACATTTGTGGGCTTATAACTTGGCTTCTGAATGTCCTAGAGAGATCAGGTTTGTTTTAGTGTACTCCAATCAACAGCCCCAACAACCACAAAAAGAAATGGAGTCATTAGCCCTTATGGTTTTTAAATGGCACCCAGAATTATGCTGCACTAAGCACAATTTCACATCATTCTGGGTTTATTTGTGTGAAAACAAGGTCCAATCAGGCTGAAACGCTACAAGAAGGTAGAATCTATTGAGTTGTAAGTGATCTGAACGTTTCAAGATGATCGCACATTCCTATAGGGGGTAAAACCATGTCCCAAAGGTCACCTGGCCTGGTGTCACTTTAAAGAAGTAGTCCAGTTACACCTTTGAGGGCTTATAACTTGGCTTCTGAATGTCCTAGAGAGATCAGGTTTGTTTTAGTGTACTCCAATCAACAGCCCCTACAACCTCAAAAAGGAATGGAGTCATTAGCACTTATGGTTTTTAAATGGCACCCAGAATTATGTTGCACGAAGCACAATTTCACATCATTCTGGGTTCATTTGTGTGAAAACAAGGTCCAATCAGGCTGAAACGTTACAGGAAGGTAGAATCTATTGAGTTGTAAGTGATCTGAATGTTTCATCATGATAGCACTTTCCTAAGGGGGTCAAACCATGTCCCAAAGGTCACCGGATCTGGTGTCAATTTAAAGAAGTAGTCCAGTTACACATTTGTGGGCTTATAACTTAGCTTCTGAATGTCCTAGAGAGATCAGGTTTGTTTTAATGTACTCCAATCAACAGCCCCTACAACCACAAAAAGGAATGGAGTCATTAGCACTTATGGTTTGTAAATGGCACCCAGAATTATGTTGCACAAAGCACAATTTCACATCATTCTGGGAACATTTGTGTGAAAACAAGGTCCAATCAGGCTAAAACGCTACAAGAAGGTAGAATCTATTGAGTTGTAAGTGATCTGAACGTTTCAAGATGATCGCACATTCCTATAGGGGGTCAAACCATGTCCCAAAGGTCACCGGGCCTGGTGTCAGTTTAAAGAAGTAGTCCAGTTACACCTTTGTGGGCTTATAACTTGGCTTCTGAATGTCCTAGAGAGGTTAGGTTTGTTTTAGTGTTCTCCAATCAACAGCCCCTACAACCACAAAAAGGAATTGAGTCATTAGCACTTATGGTTTGTAAATGGCACCCAGAATTATGTTGCACGAAGCACAATTTCACATTATTCTGGGTTCATTTGTGTGAAAACAAGGTCCAATCAGGCTGAAACGTTACAGGAAGGTAGAATCTATTGAGTTGTAAGTGATCTGAACGTTTCAAGATTATCGCACATTCCTATAGGGGGTCAAACCATGTCCCAAAGGTCACCGGGCCTGGTGTCACTTTAAAGAAGCAGTCCAGTTACACCTTTGTGGGCTTATAACTTGGCTTCTGAATGTCCTAGAGAGGTTAGGTTTGTTTTAGTGTTCTCCAATCAACAGCCCCTACAACCACAAAAAGGAATGGAGACATTAGCACTTATGGTTTGTAAATGGCACCCAGAATTATGTTGCACGAAGCACAATTTCACATCATTCTGGGTTCATTTGTGTGAAAACAAGGTCCAATCAGGCTGAAACGTTACAGGAAGGTAGAATCTATTGAGTTGTAAGCGATCTGAACGTTTCATGATGATAGCACTTTCCTAAGGGGGTCAAACCATGTCCCAAAGGTCACCGGATCTGGTGTCAATTTAAAGAAGTAGTCTAGTTACACATTTGTGAGCTTATAACTTGGCTTCTGAATGTCCTAGAGAGATCAGGTTTGTTTTAATGTACTCCAACCAACAGCCCCTACAACCACAAAAAGGAATGGAGTCATTAGCCTTATGGTTTGTAAATGGCACCCAGAATTATGCTGCACTAAGCAAAATTTCACATCATTCTGGGTTCATTTGTGTGAAAACAAGGTCCAATCAGGCTGAAATGGTACAGGAAGGTAGAATCTATTGAGTTGTAAGTGATCTGAACGTTTCAAGATGATCGCACTTTCCTAAGGGGGTCAAACCATGTCCCAAAGTTCACCGGGCCTGGTGTCACCTTAAAGAAGTAGTCCAGTTACACCTTTGTGGGCTTATAACTTGGCTTCTGAATGTCCTAGAGAGGTTAGGTTTGTTTTAGTGTTCTCCAATCAACAGCCCCTACGACCACAAAAAGGAATGGAGTCATTAGCACTTATGGTTTGTAAATGGCATCCAGAATGATGCTGCACTAAGCACAATTTCACATCATTCTGGGTTCATTTGTGTGAAAACAAGGTCCAATCAGGCTGAAACGTTACAGGAAGGTAGAATCTATTGAGTTGTAAGTGATCTGAACGTTTCATGATGATAGCACTTTCCTAAGGGGGTCAAACCATGTCCCAAAGGTCACCGGATCTGGTGTCAATTTAAAGAAGCAGTCCAGTTACACCTTTGTGGGCTTATAACTTGGCTTCTGAATGTCCTAGAGAGATCAGGTTTGTTTTAGTGTTCTCCAATCAACAGCCCCTACAACCACAAAAAGGAATGGAGTCATTAGCACTTATGGTTTGTAAATGGCACCCAGAATTATGCTGCACTAAGCACAATTTCACATCATTCTGGGTTCATTTGTGTGAAAACAAGGTCCATTCAGGCTGAAATGTTACAGGAAGGTAGAATCTATTGAGTTGTAAGTCATCTGAACGTTTCATGATGATAGCACTTTCCAGAGGGGGTCAAACCATGTCCCAAAGGTCCCAGGATCTGGTGTCAATTTAAAGAAGTAGTCCAGTTACACCTGTGTGGGCTTATAACTTGGCTTCTGAATGTCCTAGAGAGATAAGGTTTGTTTTAGTATACTCCAAAAAACAGCCCTTACAACCACAAAAAGGAATGGAGTCATTAGCACTTATGGTTTGTAAATGGCACCCAGAATTATGTTGCACGAAGCACAATTTCACATCATTCTGGGTTCATTTGTGTGAAAACAAGATCCAATCAGGCTGAAACATTACAGGAAGGTAAAATCTATTGAGTTGTAAGTGATCTGAACATTTCAAGATGATCGCACATTCCTATAGGGGGTCAAACCATGTCCCAAAGGTCAAGGGGCCTGGTGTCACTTTAAAGAAGCAGTCCAGATACACCTTTGTGGGCTTATAACTTGGCTTCTGAATGTCCTAGAGAGATCAGGTTTGTTTTAATGTACTCTAACCAACAGCCCCTACGACCACAAAAAGGAATGGAGTCATTAGCACTTATGGTGTTTAAATGGCACCCAGAATTATGTTGCACGAAGCACAATTTCACATCATTCTGGGTTCATTTGTGTGAAAACAAGGTCCAATCAGGCTGAAACGTTACAGGAAGGTAGAATCTATTGAGTTGTAAGTGATCTGAACGTTTCATGATGATAGCACTTTCCTAAGGGGGTCAAACCATGTCCCAAAGGTCACCAGATCTGGTGTCAATTTAAAGAAGTAGTCCAGTTACACATTTGTGGGCTTATAACTTGGCTTCTGAATGTCCTAGAGAGATCAGGTTTGTTTTAGTGTACTCCAATCAACAGCCCCAACAACCACAAAAAGAAATGGAGTCATTAGCCCTTATGGTTTTTAAATGGCACCCAGAATTATGCTGCACTAAGCACAATTTCACATCATTCTGGGTTTATTTGTGTGAAAACAAGGTCCAATCAGGCTGAAACGCTACAAGAAGGTAGAATCTATTGAGTTGTAAGTGATCTGAACGTTTCAAGATGATCGCACATTCCTATAGGGGGTAAAACCATGTCCCAAAGGTCACCTGGCCTGGTGTCACTTTAAAGAAGTAGTCCAGTTACACCTTTGAGGGCTTATAACTTGGCTTCTGAATGTCCTAGAGAGATCAGGTTTGTTTTAGTGTACTCCAATCAACAGCCCCTACAACCTCAAAAAGGAATGGAGTCATTAGCACTTATGGTTTTTAAATGGCACCCAGAATTATGTTGCACGAAGCACAATTTCACATCATTCTGGGTTCATTTGTGTGAAAACAAGGTCCAATCAGGCTGAAACGTTACAGGAAGGTAGAATCTATTGAGTTGTAAGTGATCTGAATGTTTCATCATGATAGCACTTTCCTAAGGGGGTCAAACCATGTCCCAAAGGTCACCGGATCTGGTGTCAATTTAAAGAAGTAGTCCAGTTACACATTTGTGGGCTTATAACTTAGCTTCTGAATGTCCTAGAGAGATCAGGTTTGTTTTAATGTACTCCAATCAACAGCCCCTACAACCACAAAAAGGAATGGAGTCATTAGCACTTATGGTTTGTAAATGGCACCCAGAATTATGTTGCACAAAGCACAATTTCACATCATTCTGGGAACATTTGTGTGAAAACAAGGTCCAATCAGGCTAAAACGCTACAAGAAGGTAGAATCTATTGAGTTGTAAGTGATCTGAACGTTTCAAGATGATCGCACATTCCTATAGGGGGTCAAACCATGTCCCAAAGGTCACCGGGCCTGGTGTCACTTTAAAGAAGTAGTCCAGTTACACCTTTGTGGGCTTATAACTTGGCTTCTGAATGTCCTAGAGAGGTTAGGTTTGTTTTAGTGTTCTCCAATCAACAGCCCCTACAACCACAAAAAGGAATTGAGTCATTAGCACTTATGGTTTGTAAATGGCACCCAGAATTATGTTGCACGAAGCACAATTTCACATTATTCTGGGTTCATTTGTGTGAAAACAAGGTCCAATCAGGCTGAAACGTTACAGGAAGGTAGAATCTATTGAGTTGTAAGTGATCTGAACGTTTCAAGATTATCGCACATTCCTATAGGGGGTCAAACCATGTCCCAAAGGTCACCGGGCCTGGTGTCACTTTAAAGAAGCAGTCCAGTTACACCTTTGTGGGCTTATAACTTGGCTTCTGAATGTCCTAGAGAGGTTAGGTTTGTTTTAGTGTTCTCCAATCAACAGCCCCTACAACCACAAAAAGGAATGGAGACATTAGCACTTATGGTTTGTAAATGGCACCCAGAATTATGTTGCACGAAGCACAATTTCACATCATTCTGGGTTCATTTGTGTGAAAACAAGGTCCAATCAGGCTGAAACGTTACAGGAAGGTAGAATCTATTGAGTTGTAAGCGATCTGAACGTTTCATGATGATAGCACTTTCCTAAGGGGGTCAAACCATGTCCCAAAGGTCACCGGATCTGGTGTCAATTTAAAGAAGTAGTCTAGTTACACATTTGTGAGCTTATAACTTGGCTTCTGAATGTCCTAGAGAGATCAGGTTTGTTTTAATGTACTCCAACCAACAGCCCCTACAACCACAAAAAGGAATGGAGTCATTAGCCTTATGGTTTGTAAATGGCACCCAGAATTATGCTGCACTAAGCACAATTTCACATCATTCTGGGTTCATTTGTGTGAAAACAAGGTCCAATCAGGCTGAAACATTACAGGAAGGTAAAATCTATTGAGTTGTAAGTGATCTGAACGTTTCAAGATGATCGCACATTCCTATAGGGGGGTCAAACCATGTCCCAAAGGTCAACGGGCCTGGTGTCACTTTAAAGAAGCAGTCCAGTTACACCTTTGCGGGCTTATAACTTGGCTTCTGAATGTCCTAGAGAGATCAGGTTTGTTTTAATGTACTCCAACCAACAGCCCCTACAACCACAAAAAGGAATGGAGTCATTAGCACTTATGGTTTGTAAATGGCACCCAGAATTATGTTGCACGAAGCACAATTTCACATCATTCTGGGTTCATTTGTGTGAAAACAAGGTCCAATCAGGCTGAAACGTTACAGGAAGGTAGAATCTATTGAGTTGTAAGCGATCTGAACGTTTCATGATGATAGCACTTTCCTAAGGGGGTCAAACCATGTCCCAAAGGTCACCGGATCTGGTGTCAATTTAAAGAAGTAGTCCAGTTACACATTTGTGGGCTTATAACTTGGCTTCTGAATGTCCTAGAGAGATCAGGTTTGTTTTAATGTACTCCAACCAACAGCCCCTACAACCACAAAAAGGAATGGAGTAATTAGCACTTATGGTTTGTAAATGGCACCCAGAATTATGCTGCACTAAGCACAATTTCACATCATTCTGGGTTCATTTGTGTGAAAACAAGGTCCAATCAGGCTGAAACGTTACAAGAAGGTAGAATCTATTGAGTTGTAAGTGATCTGAACGTTTCATGATGATCGCACATTCCTATAGGGGGTCAAACCATGTCCCAAAGGTCACCGGGCCTGGTGTCACTTTAAAGAAGTAGTCCATTTACACCTTTGAGGGCTTATAACTTGGCTTCTGAATGTCCTAGAGAGATCAGGTTTGTTTTAGTGTACTCCAATCAACAGCCCCTACAACCTCAAAAAGGAATGGAGTCATTAGCACTTATGGTTTTTAAATGGCACCCAGAATTATGTTGCACGAAGCACAATTTCACATCATTCTGGGTTCTTTTGTGTGAAAACAAGGTCCAATCAGGCTGAAATGTTACAGGAAGGTAGAATCTATTGAGTTGTAAGTGATCTGAACGTTTCATGATGATAGCACTTTCCTATAGGGGGTCAAACCATGTCCCAAAGGTCACCGGATCTGGTGTCAATTTAAAGAAGTAGTCCAGTTACACCTTTGTGGGCTTATAACTTGGCTTCTGAATGTCCTAGAGAGATCAGGTTTGTTTTAGTATACTACAATAAACAGCCCCTACAATCCAAAAAGGAATGGAGTCATTAGCACCTATGGTTTTTAAATGGCACCCAGAATTATGTTGCACGAAGCACAATTTCACATCATTCTGGGTTCATTTGTGTGAAAACAAGGTCCAATCAGGCTGAAACGTTACAGAAAGGTAGAATCTATTGAGTTGTAAGTGATCTGAACGTTTCATGATGATAGCACTTTCCTAAGGGGGTCAAACCATGTCCCAAAGGTCACCGGGTCTGGTGTCAATTTAAAGAAGTAGTCCAGTTACACATTTGTGGGGTAATAACTTGGCTTCTGAATGTCCTAGAGAGATAAGGTTTGTTTTAGTGTACTCCAATCAACAACCCCTACAACCACAAAAAGGAATGGAGTCATTAGCACTTAAGGTTTGTAAAGGGCACCCAGAATTATGCTGCACTAAGCAAAATTTCACATCATTCTGGGTTCATTTGTGTGAAAACAAGGTCCAATCAGGCTGAAATGGTACAGGAAGGTAGAATCTATTGAGTTGTAAGTGATCTGAACGTTTCAAGATGATCGCACTTTCCTAAGGGGGTCAAACCATGTCCCAAAGGTCACCGGGCCTGGTGTCACCTTAAAGAAGTAGTCCAGTTACACCTTTGAGGGCTTATAACTTGGCTTCTGAATGTCCTAGAGAGATCAGGTTTGTTTTAGTGTACTCCAATCAACAGCCCCTACAACCTCAAAAAGGAATGGAGTCATTAGCACTTATGGTTTTTAAATGGCACCCAGAATTATGTTGCACGAAGCACAATTTCACATCATTCTGGGTTCTTTTGTGTGAAAACAAGGTCCAATCAGGCTGAAATGTTACAGGAAGGTAGAATCTATTGAGTTGTAAGTGATCTGAACGTTTCATGATGATAGCACTTTCCTATAGGGGGTCAAACCATGTCCCAAAGGTCACCGGATCTGGTGTCAATTTAAAGAAGTAGTCCAGTTACACCTTTGTGGGCTTATAACTTGGCTTCTGAATGTCCTAGAGAGATCAGGTTTGTTTTAGTATACTACAATAAACAGCCCCTACAATCCAAAAAGGAATGGAGTCATTAGCACCTATGGTTTTTAAATGGCACCCAGAATTATGTTGCACGAAGCACAATTTCACATCATTCTGGGTTCATTTGTGTGAAAACAAGGTCCAATCAGGCTGAAACGTTACAGAAAGGTAGAATCTATTGAGTTGTAAGTGATCTGAACGTTTCATGATGATAGCACTTTCCTAAGGGGGTCAAACCATGTCCCAAAGGTCACCGGGTCTGGTGTCAATTTAAAGTAGTCCAGTTACACATTTGTGGGGTAATAACTTGGCTTCTGAATGTCCTAGAGAGATAAGGTTTGTTTTAGTGTACTCCAATCAACAACCCCTACAACCACAAAAAGGAATGGAGTCATTAGCACTTAAGGTTTGTAAAGGGCACCCAGAATTATTCTGCACTAAGCAAAATTTCACATCATTCTGGGTTCATTTGTGTGAAAACAAGGTCCAATCAGGCTGAAATGGTACAGGAAGGTAGAATCTATTGAGTTGTAAGTGATCTGAACGTTTCAAGATGATCGCACTTTCCTAAGGGGGTCAAACCATGTCCCAAAGGTCACCGGGCCTGGTGTCACCTTAAAGAAGTAGTCCAGTTACACCTTTGTGGGCTTATAACTTGGCTTCTGAATGTCCTAGAGAGGTTAGGTTTGTTTTAGTGTTCTCCAATCAACAGCCCCTACGACCACAAAAAGGAATGGAGTCATTAGCACTTATGGTTTGTAAATGGCTTCCAGAATGATGCTGCACTAAGCACAATTTCACATCATTCTGGGTTCATTTGTGTGAAAACAAGGTCCAATCAGGCTGAAACGTTACAGGAAGGTAGAATCTATTGAGTTGTAAGTGATCTGAACGTTTCATGATGATAGCACTTTCCTAAGGGGGTCAAACCATGTCCCAAAGGTCACCGGATCTGGTGTCAATTTAAAGAAGCAGTCCAGTTACACCTTTGTGGGCTTATAACTTGGCTTCTGAATGTCCTAGAGAGATCAGGTTTGTTTTAGTGTTCTCCAATCAACAGCCCCTACAACCACAAAAAGGAATGGAGTCATTAGCACTTATGGTTTGTAAATGGCACCCAGAATTATGCTGCACTAAGCACAATTTCACATCATTCTGGGTTCATTTGTGTGAAAACAAGGTCCATTCAGGCTGAAATGTTACAGGAAGGTAGAATCTATTGAGTTGTAAGTCATCTGAACGTTTCATGATGATAGCACTTTCCAGAGGGGGTCAAACCATGTCCCAAAGGTCCCAGGATCTGGTGTCAATTTAAAGAAGTAGTCCAGTTACACCTGTGTGGGCTTATAACTTGGCTTCTGAATGTCCTAGAGAGATCAGGTTTGTTTTAGTATACTCCAAAAAACAGCCCCTACAACCACAAAAAGGAATGGAGTCATTAGCACTTATGGTTTGTAAATGGCACCCAGAATTATGTTGCACGAAGCACAATTTCACATCATTCTGGGTTCATTTGTGTGAAAACAAGATCCAATCAAGCTGAAACATTACAGGAAGGTAAAATCTATTGAGTTGTAAGTGATCTGAACGTTTCAAGATGATCGCACATTCCTATAGGGGGTCAAACCATGTCCCAAAGGTCAAGGGGCCTGGTGTCACTTTAAAGAAGCAGTCCAGATACACCTTTGTGGGCTTATAACTTGGCTTCTGAATGTCCTAGAGAGATCAGGTTTGTTTTAATGTACTCCAACCAACAGCCCCTACGACCACAAAAAGGAATGGAGTCATTAGCACTTATGGTTTGTAAATGGCACCCAGAATTATGTTGCACGAAGCACAATTTCACATCATTCTGGGTTCATTTGTGTGAAAACAAGGTCCAATCAGGCTGAAACGTTACAGGAAGGTAGAATCTATTGAGTTGTAAGCGATCTGAACGTTTCATGATGATAGCACTTTCCTAAGGGGGTCAAACCATGTCCCAAAGGTCACCGGATCTGGTGTCAATTTAAAGAAGTAGTCCAGTTACACATTTGTGGGCTTATAACTTGGCTTCTGAATGTCCTAGAGAGATCAGGTTTGTTTTAATGTACTCCAACCAACAGCCCCTACAACCACAAAAAGGAATGGAGTCATTAGCACTTATGGTTTGTAAATGGCACCCAGAATTATGCTGCACTAAGCACAATTTCACATCATTCTGGGTTCATTTGTGTGAAAACAAGGTCCAATCAGGCTGAAACGTTACAAGAAGGTAGAATCTATTGAGTTGTAAGTGATCTGAACGTTTCATGATGATCGCACTGTCCTATAGGGTGTCAAACCATGTCCCAAAGGTCACCGGGCCTGGTGTCACTTTAAAGAAGTAGTCCATTTACACCTTTGAGGGCTTATAACTTGGCTTCTGAATGTCCTAGAGAGATCAGGTTTGTTTTAGTGTACTCCAATCAACAGCCCCTACAACCTCAAAAAGGAATGGAGTCATTAGCACTTATGGTTTTTAAATGGCACCCAGAATTATGTTGCACGAAGCACAATTTCACATCATTCTGGGTTCTTTTGTGTGAAAACAAGGTCCAATCAGGCTGAAATGTTACAGGAAGGTAGAATCTATTGAGTTGTAAGTTATCTGAACATTTCATGATGATAGCACTTTCCTAAGGGGGTCAAACCATGTCCCAAAGGTCACCGGATCTGGTGTCAATTTAAAGAAGTAGTCCAGTTACACCTTTGTGGGCTTATAACTTGGCTTCTGAATGTCCTAGAGAGATCAGGTTTGTTTTAGTATACTACAATAAACAGCCCCTACAATCCAAAAAGGAATGGAGTCATTAGCACTTATGGTTTTTAAATGGCACCCAGAATTATGTTGCACGAAGCACAATTTCACATCATTCTGGGTTCATTTGTGTGAAAACAAGGTCCAATCAGGCTGAAACGTTACAGAAAGGTAGAATCTATTGAGTTGTAAGTGATCTGAACGTTTCATGATGATAGCACTTTCCTAAGGAGGTCAAACCATGTCCCAAAGGTCACCGGGTCTGGTGTCAATTTAAAGAAGTAGTCCAGTTACACATTTGTGGGGTAATAACTTGGCTTCTGAATGTCCTAGAGAGATAAGGTTTGTTTTAGTGTACTCCAATCAACAACCCCTACAACCACAAAAAGGAATGGAGTCATTAGCACTTAAGGTTTGTAAAGGGCACCCAGAATTATGCTGCACTAAGCAAAATTTCACATCATTCTGGGTTCATTTGTGTGAAAACAAGGTCCAATCAGGCTGAAATGTTACAGGAAGGTAGAATCTATTGAGTTGTAAGTGATCTGAACGTTTCAAGATGATCGCACATTCCTATAGGGGGTCAAACCATGTCCCAAAGGTCAAGGGGCCTGGTGTCACTTTAAAGAAGCAGTCCAGATACACCTTTGTGGGCTTATAACTTGGCTTCTGAATGTCCTAGAGAGATCAAGTTTGTTTTAATGTACTCCAACCAACAGCCCCTACGACCACAAAAAGGAATGGAGTCATTAGCACTTATGGTTTGTAAATGGCACCCAGAATTATGTTGCACGAAGCACAATTTCACATCATTCTGGGTTCATTTGTGTGAAAACAAGGTCCAATCAGGCTGAAACGTTACAGGAAGGTAGAATCTATTGAGTTGTAAGCGATCTGAACGTTTCATGATGATAGCACTTTCCTAAGGGGGTCAAACCATGTCCCAAAGGTCACCGGATCTGGTGTCAATTTAAAGAAGTAGTCCAGTTACACATTTGTGGGCTTATAACTTGGCTTCTGAATGTCCTAGAGAGATCAGGTTTGTTTTAATGTACTCCAACCAACAGCCCCTACAACCACAAAAAGGAATGGAGTCATTAGCACTTATGGTTTGTAAATGGCACCCAGAATTATGCTGCACTAAGCACAATTTCACATCATTCTGGGTTCATTTGTGTGAAAACAAGGTCCAATCAGGCTGAAACGTTACAAGAAGGTAGAATCTATTGAGTTGTAAGTGATCTGAACGTTTCATGATGATCGCACTTTCCTATAGGGGGTCAAACCATGTCCCAAAGGTCACCGGGCCTGGTGTCACTTTAAAGAAGTAGTCCATTTACACCTTTGAGGGCTTATAACTTGGCTTCTGAATGTCCTAGAGAGATCAGGTTTGTTTTAGTGTACTCCAATCAACAGCCCCTACAACCTCAAAAAGGAATGGAGTCATTAGCACTTATGGTTTTTAAATGGCACCCAGAATTATGTTGCACGAAGCACAATTTCACATCATTCTGGGTTCTTTTGTGTGAAAACAAGGTCCAATCAGGCTGAAATGTTACAGGAAGGTAGAATCTATTGAGTTGTAAGTGATCTGAACGTTTCATGATGATAGCACTTTCCTAAGGGGGTCAAACCATGTCCCAAAGGTCACCGGATCTGGTGTCAATTTAAAGAAGTAGTCCAGTTACACCTTTGTGGGCTTATAACTTGGCTTCTGAATGTCCTAGAGAGATCAGGTTTGTTTTAGTATACTACAATAAACAGCCCCTACAATCCAAAAAGGAATGGAGTCATTAGCACTTATGGTTTTTAAATGGCACCCAGAATTATGTTGCACGAAGCACAATTTCACATCATTCTGGGTTCATTTGTGTGAAAACAAGGTCCAATCAGGCTGAAACGTTACAGAAAGGTAGAATCTATTGAGTTGTAAGCGATCTGAACGTTTCATGATGATAGCACTTTCCTAAGGAGGTCAAACCATGTCCCAAAGGTCACCGGGTCTGGTGTCAATTTAAAGAAGTAGTCCAGTTACACATGTGTGGGGTAATAACTTGGCTTCTGAATGTCCTAGAGAGATAAGGTTTGTTTTAGTGTACTCCAATCAACAACCCCTACAACCACAAAAAGGAATGGAGTCATTAGCACTTAAGGTTTGTAAAGGGCACCCAGAATTATGCTGCACTAAGCAAAATTTCACATCATTCTGGGTTCATTTGTGTGAAAACAAGGTCCAATCAGGCTGAAATGTTACAGGAAGGTAGAATCTATTGAGTTGTAAGTGATCTGAACGTTTCAAGATGATCGCACTTTCCTAAGGGGGTCAAACCATGTCCCAAAGGTCACCGGGCCTGGTGTCACCTTAAAGAAGTAGTCCAGTTACACCTTTGTGGGCTTATAACTTGGCTTCTGAATGTCCTAGAGAGGTTAGGTTTGTTTTAGTGTACTCCAATCAACAGCCCCTACAACCACAAAAAGGAATGGAGTCATTAGCACTTATGGTTTGTAAATGGCACCCAGAATGATGCTGCACTAAGCACAATTTCACATCATTCTGGGTTCATTTGTGTGAAAACAAGGTCCAATCAGGCTGAAACGTTACAGGAAGGTAGAATCTATTGAGTTGTACGTGATCTGAACGTTTCATCATGATAGCCCTTTCCTAAGGGGGTCAAACCATGTCACAAAGGTCACCGGATCTGGTGTCAATTAAAAGAAGTACTCCAGTTACACATTTGTGGGCTTATAAATTGGCTTCTGAATGTCCTAGAGAGATCAGGTTTGTTTTAATGTACTCCAATCAACAGCCCCTACAACCACAAAAAGGAATGGAGTCATTAGCACTTATGGTTTTTAAATGGCACCCAGAATTATGCTGCACTAAGCACAATTTCACATCATTCTGGGTTTATTTGTGTGAAAACAAGGTCCAATCAGGCTGAAACGCTACAAGAAGGTAAAATCTATTGAGTTGTTAGCGATCTGAACGTTTCATGATGATAGCACTTTCCTAAGGGGGTCAAACCATGTCCCAACGGTCACCGGGCCTGGTGTCACTTTAAAGAAGCAGTCCAGTTACACCTTTGTGGGCTTATAACTTGGCTTCTGAATGTCCTAGAGAGGTTAGGTTTCTTTTAGTGTTCTCCAATCAACAGCCCCTACAACCACAAAAAGGAATGGAGTCATTAGCACTTAAGGTTTGTAAAGGGCACCCAGAATTATGCTGCACTAAGCAAAATTTCACATCATTCTGGGTTCATTTGTGTGAAAACAAGGTCCAATCAGGCTGAAATGTTACAGGAAGGTAGAATCTATTGAGTTGTAAGTGATCTGAACGTTTCAAGATGATCGCACTTTCCTAAGGGGGTCAAACCATGTCCCAAATGTCACCGGGCCTGGTGTCACCTTAAAGAAGTAGTCCAGTTACACCTTTGTGGGCTTATAACTTGGCTTCTGAATGTCCTAGAGAGGTTAGGTTTCTTTTAGTGTTCTCCAATCAACAGCCCCTACAACAACAAAAAGGAATGGAGTCATTAGCACTTAAGGTTTGTAAAGGGCACCCAGAATTATGCTGCACTAAGCACAATTTCACATCATTCTGGGTTCATTTGTGTGAAAACAAGGTCCATTCAGGCTGAAATGTTACAGGAAGGTAGAATCTATTGAGTTGTAAGTCATCTGAACGTTTCATGATGATAGCACTTTCCAGAGGGGGTCAAACCATGTCCCAAAGGTCCCAGGATCTGGTGTCAATTTAAAGAAGTAGTCCAGTTACACCTGTGTGGGCTTATAACTTGGCTTCTGAATGTCCTAGAGAGATCAGGTTTGTTTTAGTATACTCCAAAAAACAGCCCCTACAACCACAAAAAGGAATGGAGTCATTAGCACTTATGGTTTGTAAATGGCACCCAGAATTATGTTGCACGAAGCACAATTTCACATCATTCTGGGTTCATTTGTGTGAAAACAAGATCCAATCAGGCTGAAACATTACAGGAAGGTAAAATCTATTGAGTTGTAAGTGATCTGAACGTTTCAAGATGATCGCACATTCCTATAGGGGGTCAAGCCATGTCCCAAAGGTCAAGGGGCCTGGTGTCACTTTAAAGAAGCAGTCCAGATACACCTTTGTGGGCTTATAACTTGGCTTCTGAATGTCCTAGAGAGATCAGGTTTTTTTTAATGTACTCCAACCAACAGCCCCTACGACCACAAAAAGGAATGGAGTCATTAGCACTTATGGTTTGTAAATGGCACCCAGAATTATGTTGCACGAAGCACAATTTCACATCATTCTGGGTTCATTTGTGTGAAAACAAGGTCCAATCAGGCTGAAACGTTACAGGAAGGTAGAATCTATTGAGTTGTAAGCGATCTGAACGTTTCATGATGATAGCACTTTCCTAAGGGGGTCAAACCATGTCCCAAAGGTCACCGGATCTGGTGTCACCTTAAAGAAGTAGTCCAGTTACACCTTTGTGGGCTTATAACTTGGCTTCTGAATGTCCTAGAGAGGTTAGGTTTGTTTTAGTGTACTCCAATCAACAGCCCCTACAACCACAAAAAGGAATGGAGTCATTAGCACTTATGGTTTGTAAATGGCACCCAGAATGATGCTGCACTAAGCACAATTTCACATCATTCTGGGTTCATTTGTGTGAAAACAAGGTCCAATCAGGCTGAAACGTTACAGGAAGGTAGAATCTATTGAGTTGTACGTGATCTGAACGTTTCATCATGATAGCCCTTTCCTAAGGGGGTCAAACCATGTCACAAAGGTCACCGGATCTGGTGTCAATTAAAAGAAGTACTCCAGTTACACATTTGTGGGCTTATAAATTGGCTTCTGAATGTCCTAGAGAGATCAGGTTTGTTTTAATGTACTCCAATCAACAGCCCCTACAACCACAAAAAGGAATGGAGTCATTAGCACTTATGGTTTTTAAATGGCACCCAGAATTATGCTGCACTAAGCACAATTTCACATCATTCTGGGTTTATTTGTGTGAAAACAAGGTCCAATCAGGCTGAAACGCTACAAGAAGGTAAAATCTATTGAGTTGTTAGCGATCTGAACGTTTCATGATGATAGCACTTTCCTAAGGGGGTCAAACCATGTCCCAACGGTCACCGGGCCTGGTGTCACTTTAAAGAAGCAGTCCAGTTACACCTTTGTGGGCTTATAACTTGGCTTCTGAATGTCCTAGAGAGGTTAGGTTTCTTTTAGTGTTCTCCAATCAACAGCCCCTACAACCACAAAAAGGAATGGAGTCATTAGCACTTAAGGTTTGTAAAGGGCACCCAGAATTATGCTGCACTAAGCAAAATTTCACATCATTCTGGGTTCATTTGTGTGAAAACAAGGTCCAATCAGGCTGAAATGTTACAGGAAGGTAGAATCTATTGAGTTGTAAGTGATCTGAACGTTTCAAGATGATCGCACTTTCCTAAGGGGGTCAAACCATGTCCCAAATGTCACCGGGCCTGGTGTCACCTTAAAGAAGTAGTCCAGTTACACCTTTGTGGGCTTATAACTTGGCTTCTGAATGTCCTAGAGAGGTTAGGTTTCTTTTAGTGTTCTCCAATCAACAGCCCCTACAACCACAAAAAGGAATGGAGTCATTAGCACTTAAGGTTTGTAAAGGGCACCCAGAATTATGCTGCACTAAGCACAATTTCACATCATTCTGGGTTCATTTGTGTGAAAACAAGGTCCATTCAGGCTGAAATGTTACAGGAAGGTAGAATCTATTGAGTTGTAAGTCATCTGAACGTTTCATGATGATAGCACTTTCCAGAGGGGGTCAAACCATGTCCCAAAGGTCCCAGGATCTGGTGTCAATTTAAAGAAGTAGTCCAGTTACACCTGTGTGGGCTTATAACTTGGCTTCTGAATGTCCTAGAGAGATCAGGTTTGTTTTAGTATACTCCAAAAAACAGCCCCTACAACCACAAAAAGGAATGGAGTCATTAGCACTTATGGTTTGTAAATGGCACCCAGAATTATGTTGCACGAAGCACAATTTCACATCATTCTGGGTTCATTTGTGTGAAAACAAGATCCAATCAGGCTGAAACATTACAGGAAGGTAAAATCTATTGAGTTGTAAGTGATCTGAACGTTTCAAGATGATCGCACATTCCTATAGGGGGTCAAGCCATGTCCCAAAGGTCAAGGGGCCTGGTGTCACTTTAAAGAAGCAGTCCAGATACACCTTTGTGGGCTTATAACTTGGCTTCTGAATGTCCTAGAGAGATCAGGTTTTTTTTAATGTACTCCAACCAACAGCCCCTACGACCACAAAAAGGAATGGAGTCATTAGCACTTATGGTTTGTAAATGGCACCCAGAATTATGTTGCACGAAGCACAATTTCACATCATTCTGGGTTCATTTGTGTGAAAACAAGATCCAATCAGGCTGAAACATTACAGGAAGGTAAAATCTATTGAGTTGTAAGTGATCTGAACGTTTCAAGATGATCGCACATTCCTATAGGGGGTCAAGCCATGTCCCAAAGGTCAAGGGGCCTGGTGTCACTTTAAAGAAGCAGTCCAGATACACCTTTGTGGGCTTATAACTTGGCTTCTGAATGTCCTAGAGAGATCAGGTTTTTTTTAATGTACTCCAACCAACAGCCCCTACGACCACAAAAAGGAATGGAGTCATTAGCACTTATGGTTTGTAAATGGCACCCAGAATTATGTTGCACGAAGCACAATTTCACATCATTCTGGGTTCATTTGTGTGAAAACAAGGTCCAATCAGGCTGAAACGTTACAGGAAGGTAGAATCTATTGAGTTGTAAGCGATCTGAACGTTTCATGATGATAGCACTTTCCTAAGGGGGTCAAACCATGTCCCAAAGGTCACCGGATCTGGTGTCACCTTAAAGAAGTAGTCCAGTTACACCTTTGTGGGCTTATAACTTGGCTTCTGAATGTCCTAGAGAGGTTAGGTTTGTTTTAGTGTACTCCAATCAACAGCCCCTACAACCACAAAAAGGAATGGAGTCATTAGCACTTATGGTTTGTAAATGGCACCCAGAATGATGCTGCACTAAGCACAATTTCACATCATTCTGGGTTCATTTGTGTGAAAACAAGGTCCAATCAGGCTGAAACGTTACAGGAAGGTAGAATCTATTGAGTTGTACGTGATCTGAACGTTTCATCATGATAGCCCTTTCCTAAGGGGGTCAAACCATGTCACAAAGGTCACCGGATCTGGTGTCAATTAAAAGAAGTACTCCAGTTACACATTTGTGGGCTTATAAATTGGCTTCTGAATGTCCTAGAGAGATCAGGTTTGTTTTAATGTACTCCAATCAACAGCCCCTACAACCACAAAAAGGAATGGAGTCATTAGCACTTATGGTTTTTAAATGGCACCCAGAATTATGCTGCACTAAGCACAATTTCACATCATTCTGGGTTTATTTGTGTGAAAACAAGGTCCAATCAGGCTGAAACGCTACAAGAAGGTAAAATCTATTGAGTTGTTAGCGATCTGAACGTTTCATGATGATAGCACTTTCCTAAGGGGGTCAAACCATGTCCCAACGGTCACCGGGCCTGGTGTCACTTTAAAGAAGCAGTCCAGTTACACCTTTGTGGGCTTATAACTTGGCTTCTGAATGTCCTAGAGAGGTTAGGTTTCTTTTAGTGTTCTCCAATCAACAGCCCCTACAACCACAAAAAGGAATGGAGTCATTAGCACTTAAGGTTTGTAAAGGGCACCCAGAATTATGCTGCACTAAGCAAAATTTCACATCATTCTGGGTTCATTTGTGTGAAAACAAGGTCCAATCAGGCTGAAATGTTACAGGAAGGTAGAATCTATTGAGTTGTAAGTGATCTGAACGTTTCAAGATGATCGCACTTTCCTAAGGGGGTCAAACCATGTCCCAAATGTCACCGGGCCTGGTGTCACCTTAAAGAAGTAGTCCAGTTACACCTTTGTGGGCTTATAACTTGGCTTCTGAATGTCCTAGAGAGGTTAGGTTTCTTTTAGTGTTCTCCAATCAACAGCCCCTACAACCACAAAAAGGAATGGAGTCATTAGCACTTAAGGTTTGTAAAGGGCACCCAGAATTATGCTGCACTAAGCACAATTTCACATCATTCTGGGTTCATTTGTGTGAAAACAAGGTCCATTCAGGCTGAAATGTTACAGGAAGGTAGAATCTATTGAGTTGTAAGTCATCTGAACGTTTCATGATGATAGCACTTTCCAGAGGGGGTCAAACCATGTCCCAAAGGTCCCAGGATCTGGTGTCAATTTAAAGAAGTAGTCCAGTTACACCTGTGTGGGCTTATAACTTGGCTTCTGAATGTCCTAGAGAGATCAGGTTTGTTTTAGTATACTCCAAAAAACAGCCCCTACAACCACAAAAAGGAATGGAGTCATTAGCACTTATGGTTTGTAAATGGCACCCAGAATTATGTTGCACGAAGCACAATTTCACATCATTCTGGGTTCATTTGTGTGAAAACAAGATCCAATCAGGCTGAAACATTACAGGAAGGTAAAATCTATTGAGTTGTAAGTGATCTGAACGTTTCAAGATGATCGCACATTCCTATAGGGGGTCAAGCCATGTCCCAAAGGTCAAGGGGCCTGGTGTCACTTTAAAGAAGCAGTCCAGATACACCTTTGTGGGCTTATAACTTGGCTTCTGAATGTCCTAGAGAGATCAGGTTTTTTTTAATGTACTCCAACCAACAGCCCCTACGACCACAAAAAGGAATGGAGTCATTAGCACTTATGGTTTGTAAATGGCACCCAGAATTATGTTGCACGAAGCACAATTTCACATCATTCTGGGTTCATTTGTGTGAAAACAAGGTCCAATCAGGCTGAAACGTTACAGGAAGGTAGAATCTATTGAGTTGTAAGCGATCTGAACGTTTCATGATGATAGCACTTTCCTAAGGGGGTCAAACCATGTCCCAAAGGTCACCGGATCTGGTGTCACCTTAAAGAAGTAGTCCAGTTACACCTTTGTGGGCTTATAACTTGGCTTCTGAATGTCCTAGAGAGGTTAGGTTTGTTTTAGTGTACTCCAATCAACAGCCCCTACAACCACAAAAAGGAATGGAGTCATTAGCACTTATGGTTTGTAAATGGCACCCAGAATGATGCTGCACTAAGCACAATTTCACATCATTCTGGGTTCATTTGTGTGAAAACAAGGTCCAATCAGGCTGAAACGTTACAGGAAGGTAGAATCTATTGAGTTGTACGTGATCTGAACGTTTCATCATGATAGCCCTTTCCTAAGGGGGTCAAACCATGTCACAAAGGTCACCGGATCTGGTGTCAATTAAAAGAAGTACTCCAGTTACACATTTGTGGGCTTATAAATTGGCTTCTGAATGTCCTAGAGAGATCAGGTTTGTTTTAATGTACTCCAATCAACAGCCCCTACAACCACAAAAAGGAATGGAGTCATTAGCACTTATGGTTTTTAAATGGCACCCAGAATTATGCTGCACTAAGCACAATTTCACATCATTCTGGGTTTATTTGTGTGAAAACAAGGTCCAATCAGGCTGAAACGCTACAAGAAGGTAAAATCTATTGAGTTGTTAGCGATCTGAACGTTTCATGATGATAGCACTTTCCTAAGGGGGTCAAACCATGTCCCAACGGTCACCGGGCCTGGTGTCACTTTAAAGAAGCAGTCCAGTTACACCTTTGTGGGCTTATAACTTGGCTTCTGAATGTCCTAGAGAGGTTAGGTTTCTTTTAGTGTTCTCCAATCAACAGCCCCTACAACCACAAAAAGGAATGGAGTCATTAGCACTTAAGGTTTGTAAAGGGCACCCAGAATTATGCTGCACTAAGCAAAATTTCACATCATTCTGGGTTCATTTGTGTGAAAACAAGGTCCAATCAGGCTGAAATGTTACAGGAAGGTAGAATCTATTGAGTTGTAAGTGATCTGAACGTTTCAAGATGATCGCACTTTCCTAAGGGGGTCAAACCATGTCCCAAATGTCACCGGGCCTGGTGTCACCTTAAAGAAGTAGTCCAGTTACACCTTTGTGGGCTTATAACTTGGCTTCTGAATGTCCTAGAGAGGTTAGGTTTCTTTTAGTGTTCTCCAATCAACAGCCCCTACAACCACAAAAAGGAATGGAGTCATTAGCACTTAAGGTTTGTAAAGGGCACCCAGAATTATGCTGCACTAAGCACAATTTCACATCATTCTGGGTTCATTTGTGTGAAAACAAGGTCCATTCAGGCTGAAATGTTACAGGAAGGTAGAATCTATTGAGTTGTAAGTCATCTGAACGTTTCATGATGATAGCACTTTCCAGAGGGGGTCAAACCATGTCCCAAAGGTCCCAGGATCTGGTGTCAATTTAAAGAAGTAGTCCAGTTACACCTGTGTGGGCTTATAACTTGGCTTCTGAATGTCCTAGAGAGATCAGGTTTGTTTTAGTATACTCCAAAAAACAGCCCCTACAACCACAAAAAGGAATGGAGTCATTAGCACTTATGGTTTGTAAATGGCACCCAGAATTATGTTGCACGAAGCACAATTTCACATCATTCTGGGTTCATTTGTGTGAAAACAAGATCCAATCAGGCTGAAACATTACAGGAAGGTAAAATCTATTGAGTTGTAAGTGATCTGAACGTTTCAAGATGATCGCACATTCCTATAGGGGGTCAAGCCATGTCCCAAAGGTCAAGGGGCCTGGTGTCACTTTAAAGAAGCAGTCCAGATACACCTTTGTGGGCTTATAACTTGGCTTCTGAATGTCCTAGAGAGATCAGGTTTTTTTTAATGTACTCCAACCAACAGCCCCTACGACCACAAAAAGGAATGGAGTCATTAGCACTTATGGTTTGTAAATGGCACCCAGAATTATGTTGCACGAAGCACAATTTCACATCATTCTGGGTTCATTTGTGTGAAAACAAGGTCCAATCAGGCTGAAACGTTACAGGAAGGTAGAATCTATTGAGTTGTAAGCGATCTGAACGTTTCATGATGATAGCACTTTCCTAAGGGGGTCAAACCATGTCCCAAAGGTCACCGGATCTGGTGTCAATTTAAAGAAGTAGTCCAGTTACACATTTGTGGGCTTATAACTTGGCTTCTGAATGTCCTAGAGAGATCAGGTTTGTTTTAATGTACTCCAACCAACAGCCCCTACAACCACAAAAAGGAATGGAGTCATTAGCACTTATGGTTTGTAAATGGCACCCAGAATTATGCTGCACTAAGCACAATTTCACATCATTCTGGGTTCATTTGTGTGAAAACAAGGTCCAATCAGGCTGAAACGTTACAAGAAGGTAGAATCTACTGAGTTGTAAGTGATCTGAACGTTTCATGATGATCACACTGTCCTATAGGGTGTCAAACCATGTCCCAAAGGTCACCGGGCCTGGTGTCACTTTAAAGAAGTAGTCCATTTACACCTTTGAGGGCTTATAACTTGGCTTCTGAATGTCCTAGAGAGATCAGGTTTGTTTTAGTGTACTCCAATCAACAGCCCCTACAACCTCAAAAAGGAATGGAGTCATTAGCACTTATGGTTTTTAAATGGCACCCAGAATTATGTTGCACGAAGCACAATTTCACATCATTCTGGGTTCTTTTGTGTGAAAACAAGGTCCAATAAGGCTGAAATGTTACAGGAAGGTAGAATCTATTGAGTTGTAAGTGATCTGAGCGTTTCATGATGATAGCACTTTCCTAAGGGGGTCAAACCATGTCCCAAAGGTCACCGGATCTGGTGTCAATTTAAAGAAGTAGTCCAGTTACACCTTTGTGGGCTTATAACTTGGCTTCTGAATGTCCTAGAGAGATCAGGTTTGTTTTAGTATACTACAATAAACAGCCCCTACAATCCAAAAAGGAATGGAGTCATTAGCACTTATGGTTTTTAAATGGCACCCAGAATTATGTTGCACGAAGCACAATTTCACATCATTCTGGGTTCATTTGTGTGAAAACAAGGTCCAATCAGGCTGAAACGTTACAGAAAGGTAGAATCTATTGAGTTGTAAGTGATCTGAACGTTTCATGATGATAGCACTTTCCTAAGGAGGTCAAACCATGTCCCAAAGGTCACCGGGTCTGGTGTCAATTTAAAGAAGTAGTCCAGTTACACATTTGTGGGGTAATAACTTGGCTTCTGAATGTCCTAGAGAGATAAGGTTTGTTTTAGTGTACTCCAATCAACAACCCCTACAACCACAAAAAGGAATGGAGTCATTAGCACTTAAGGTTTGTAAAGGGCACCCAGAATTATGCTGCACTAAGCAAAATTTCACATCATTCTGGGTTCATTTGTGTGAAAACAAGGTCCAATCAGGCTGAAATGTTACAGGAAGGTAGAATCTATTGAGTTGTAAGTGATCTGAACGTTTCAAGATGATCGCACATTCCTATAGGGGGTCAAACCATGTCCCAAAGGTCAAGGGGCCTGGTGTCACTTTAAAGAAGCAGTCCAGATACACCTTTGTGGGCTTATAACTTGGCTTCTGAATGTCCTAGAGAGATCAGGTTTGTTTTAATGTACTCCAACCAACAGCCCCTACGACCACAAAAAGGAATGGAGTCATTAGCACTTATGGTTTGTAAATGGCACCCAGAATTATGTTGCACGAAGCACAATTTCACATCATTCTGGGTTCATTTGTGTGAAAACAAGGTCCAATCAGGCTGAAACGTTACAGGAAGGTAGAATCTATTGAGTTGTAAGCGATCTGAACGTTTCATGATGATAGCACTTTCCTAAGGGGGTCAAACCATGTCCCAAAGGTCACCGGATCTGGTGTCAATTTAAAGAAGTAGTCCAGTTACACATTTGTGGGCTTATAACTTGGCTTCTGAATGTCCTAGAGAGATCAGGTTTGTTTTAATGTACTCCAACCAACAGCCCCTACAACCACAAAAAGGAATGGAGTCATTAGCACTTATGGTTTGTAAATGGCACCCAGAATTATGCTGCACTAAGCACAATTTCACATCATTCTGGGTTCATTTGTGTGAAAACAAGGTCCAATCAGGCTGAAACGTTACAAGAAGGTAGAATCTATTGAGTTGTAAGTGATCTGAACGTTTCATGATGATCGCACTTTCCTATAGGGGGTCAAACCATGTCCCAAAGGTCACCGGGCCTGGTGTCACTTTAAAGAAGTAGTCCATTTACACCTTTGAGGGCTTATAACTTGGCTTCTGAATGTCCTAGAGAGATCAGGTTTGTTTTAGTGTACTCCAATCAACAGCCCCTACAACCTCAAAAAGGAATGGAGTCATTAGCACTTATGGTTTTTAAATGGCACCCAGAATTATGTTGCACGAAGCACAATTTCACATCATTCTGGGTTCTTTTGTGTGAAAACAAGGTCCAATCAGGCTGAAATGTTACAGGAAGGTAGAATCTATTGAGTTGTAAGTGATCTGAACGTTTCATGATGATAGCACTTTCCTAAGGGGGTCAAACCATGTCCCAAAGGTCACCGGATCTGGTGTCAATTTAAAGAAGTAGTCCAGTTACACCTTTGTGGGCTTATAACTTGGCTTCTGAATGTCCTAGAGAGATCAGGTTTGTTTTAGTATACTACAATAAACAGCCCCTACAATCCAAAAAGGAATGGAGTCATTAGCACTTATGGTTTTTAAATGGCACCCAGAATTATGTTGCACGAAGCACAATTTCACATCATTCTGGGTTCATTTGTGTGAAAACAAGGTCCAATCAGGCTGAAACGTTACAGAAAGGTAGAATCTATTGAGTTGTAAGTGATCTGAACGTTTCATGATGATAGCACTTTCCTAAGGAGGTCAAACCATGTCCCAAAGGTCACCGGGTCTGGTGTCAATTTAAAGAAGTAGTCCAGTTACACATTTGTGGGGTAATAACTTGGCTTCTGAATGTCCTAGAGAGATAAGGTTTGTTTTAGTGTACTCCAATCAACAACCCCTACAACCACTAAAAGGAATGGAGTCATTAGCACTTAAGGTTTGTAAAGGGCACCCAGAATTATGTTGCACGAAGCACAATTTCACATCATTCTGGGTTCATTTGTGTGAAAACAAGGTCCAATCAGGCTGAAATGTTACAGGAAGGTAGAATCTATTGAGTTGTAAGTGATCTGAACGTTTCAAGATGATCGCACTTTCCTAAGGGGGTCAAACCATGTCCCAAAGGTCACCGGGCCTGGTGTCACCTTAAAGAAGTAGTCCAGTTACACCTTTGTGGGCTTATAACTTGGCTTCTGAATGTCCTAGAGAGGTTAGGTTTGTTTTAGTGTACTCCAATCAACAGCCCCTACAACCACAAAAAGGAATGGAGTCATTAGCACTTATGGTTTGTAAATGGCACCCAGAATGATGCTGCACTAAGCACAATTTCACATCATTCTGGGTTCATTTGTGTGAAAACAAGGTCCAATCAGGCTGAAACGTTACAGGAAGGTAGAATCTATTGAGTTGTACGTGATCTGAACGTTTCATCATGATAGCCCTTTCCTAAGGGGGTCAAACCATGTCCCAAAGGTCACCGGATCTGGTGTCAATTAAAAGAAGTAGTCCAGTTACACATTTGTGGGCTTATAAATTGGCTTCTGAATGTCCTAGAGAGATCAGGTTTGTTTTAATGTACTCCAATCAACAGCCCCTACAACCACAAAAAGGAATGGAGTCATTAGCACTTATGGTTTTTAAATGGCACCCAGAATTATGCTGCACTAAGCACAATTTCACATCATTCTGGGTTTATTTGTGTGAAAACAAGGTCCAATCAGGCTGAAACGCTACAAGAAGGTAAAATCTATTGAGTTGTTAGCGATCTGAACGTTTCATGATGATAGCACTTTCCTAAGGGGGTCAAACCATGTCCCAACGGTCACCGGGCCTGGTGTCACTTTAAAGAAGCAGTCCAGTTACACCTTTGTGGGCTTATAACTTGGCTTCTGAATGTCCTAGAGAGGTTAGGTTTCTTTTAGTGTTCTGCAATAAACAGCCCCTACAACCACAAAAAGGAATGGAGTCATTAGCACTTAAGGTTTGTAAAGGGCACCCAGAATGATGCTGCACTAAGCAAAATTTCACATCATTCTGGGTTCATTTGTGTGAAAACAAGGTCCAATCAGGCTGAAACGTTACAGGAAGGTAGAATCTATTGAGTTGTAAGTGATCTGAACGTTTCAAGATTATCGCACTTTCCTAAGGGGGTCAAACCATGTCCCAAAGGTCACCGGATCTGGTGTCAATTTAAAGAAGTAGTCCAGTTACTCATTTGTGGGCTTATAACTTGGCTTCTGAATGTCCTAGAGAGATCAGGTTTGTTTTAATGTACTCCAATCAACAGCCCCTACAACCACAAAAAGGAATGGAGTCATTAGCACTTATGGTTTGTAAATGGCACCCAGAATTATGCTGCACAAAGCACAATTTCACATCATTCTGGGTTCATTTGTGTGAAAACAAGGTCCAATCAGGCTGAAATGTTACAGGAAGGTAGAATCTATTGAGTTGTACGTGATCTGAACGTTTCATCATGATAGCCCTTTCCTAAGGGGGTCAAACCATGTCCCAAAGGTCACCGGATCTGGTGTCAATTTAAAGAAGTAGTCCAGTTACACATTTGTGGGCTTATAACTTGGCTTCTGAATGTCCTAGAGAGATCAGGTTTGTTTTAATGTACTCCAATCAACAGCCCCTACAACCACAAAAAGGAATGGAGTCATTAGCACTTATGGTTTTTAAATGGCATACTCCAATCAACAGCCCTTACAACCACAAAAAGGAATGGAGTCATTAGCACTTATGGTTTTTAAATGGCACCCAGAATTATGGTGCACGAAGCACAATTTCACATCATTCTGGGTTCATTTGTGTGAAAACAAGGTCCAATCAGGCTGAAATGTTACAGGAAGGTAGAATCTATTGAGTTGTAAGGGATCTGAACGTTTCAAGATGATCGCACATTCCTATAGGGGGTCAAACCATGTCCCAAATTTCACCGGGCCTGGTGTCAATTTAAAGAAGCAGTCCAGTTACACCTTTGTGGGCTTATAACTTGGCTTCTGAATGTCCTAGAGAGGTTAGGTTTGTTTTAGTGTTCTCCAATCAACAGCCCGTACAACGACAAAAAGGAATGGAATAATCAGCACTTATGGTTTGTAAATGGCACCCAGAATTATGTTGCACGAAGCACAATTTCACATCATTCTGGGTTCATTTGTGTGAAAACAAGGTCCAATCAGGCTGAAAGAATCTATTGAGTTGTAAGTGATCTGAACGTTTAATGATGATAGCACTTTCCTAAGGGGGTCAAACCATGTCCCAAAGGTCACCGGGCCTGGTGTCACTTTAAAGAAGTAGTCCAGTTACACCTTTGTGGGCTATTAACTTTGCTTCTGAATGTCCTAGAGAGGTTAGGTTTGTTTTACTGTACTCCAATAAACAGCCCCTACAACCACAAAAAGGAATGGAGTCATTAGCACTTAAGGTTTGTAAATGGCACCCAGAATTATGTTGCACGAAGCACATTTTCACATCATTCTGGGTCCATTTGTGTGAAAACAAGGTCCAATCAGGCTGAAACGCTACAAGAAGGTAGAATCTATTGAGTTGTAAGTGATCTGAACGTTTCAAGATGATCGCACATTCCTATAGGGGGTAAAACTATGTCCCAAAGGTCACCGGGCCTGGTGTCACTTTAAAGAAGTAGTCCAGTTACACCTTTGAGGGCTTATACCTTGGCTTCTGAATGTCCTAGAGAGATCAGGTTTGTTTTAGTGTACTCCAATCAACAGCCCCTACAACCTCAAAAAGGAATGGAGTCATTAGCACTTATGGTTTTTAAATGGCACCCAGAATTATGTTGCACGAAGCACAATTTCACATCATTCTGGGTTCATTTGTGTGAAAACAAGGTCCAATCAGGCTGAAATGTTACAGGAAGGTAGAATCTATTGAGTTGTAAGTGATCTGAACGTTTCATGATTATAGCACTTTCCTAAGGGGGTCAAACCATGTCCCAAAGGTCACCAGGCCTGGTGTCACTTTAAAGAAGTAGTCCAGTTACACCTTTGTGGGCTTATAACTTGGCTTCTGAATGTCCTAGAGAGGTTAGGTTTGTTTTAGTGTACTCCAATCAACAGCCCCTACAACCACAAAAAGGAATGGAGTCATTAGCACTTAAGGTTTGTAAATGGCACCCAGAATTATGTTGCACGAAGCACAATTTCACATCATTCTGGGTCCATTTGTGTGAAAACAAGGTCCAATCAGGCTGAAACGCTACAAGAAGTTAGAATCTATTGAGTTGTAAGTGATCTGAACGTTTCAAGATGATAGCATATTCCTATAGGGGGTAAAACCATGTCCCAAAGGTCACCGGGCCTGGTGTCACTTTAAAGAAGTAGTCCAGTTACACCTTTGAGGGCTTATAACTTGGCTTCTGAATGTCCTAGAGAGATCAGGTTTGTTTTAGTGTACTCCAATCAACAGCCCCTACAACCTCAAAAAGGAATGGAGTCATTAGCACTTATGGTTTTTAAATGGCACCCAGAATTATGTTGCACGAAGCACAATTTCACATCATTCTGGGTTCATTTGTGTGAAAACAAGGTCCAATCAGGCTGAAATGTTACAGAAAGGTAGAATCAATTGAGTTGTAAGTGATCTGAACGTTTCATGATGATAGCACTTTCCTAAGGGGGTCAAACCATGTCCCAAAGGTCACCTGATCTGGTGTCAATTTAAAGAAGTAGTCCAGTTACACCTTTGTGGGCTTATAACTTGGCTTCTGAATGTCCTAGAGAGATCAGGTTTGTTTTAGTATACTCCAATCAACAGCCCCTACAACCACAAAAAGGAATGGAGTCATTAGCACTTATGGTGTTTAAATGGCACCCAGAATTATGTTGCACGAAGCACAATTTCACATCATTCTGGGTTCATTTGTGTGAAAACAAGGTCCAATCAGGCTGAAACGCTACAAGAAGGTAGGATCTATTGAGTTGTAAGTGATCTGAACGTTTCATGATGATAGCACTTTCCTAAGGGGGTCAAACCATGTCCCAAAGGTCACCGGGCCTGGTGTCACTTTAAAGAAGTAGTCCAGTTACACCTTTTGGGCTTATAACTTGGCTTCTGAATGTCCTAGTGAGGTTAGGTTTGTTTTAGTGTACTCCAATCAACAGCCCCTACAACCACAAAAAGGAATGGAGTCATTAGCACTTATGGTTTGTAAATGGCACCCAGAATTATGTTGCACGAAGCACAATTTCACATCATTCTGGGATCATTTGTGTGAAAACAAGGTCCAATCAGGCTGAAACGTTACAGGAAGGTAGAATCTATTGAGCTGTAAGTGATTTGAACGTTTCATGATGACAGCACTTTCCTAAGGGGGTCAAACCATGTCCCAGAGGTCACCGGATCTGGTTTCAATTTAAAGAAGTAGTCCAGTTACACATTTGTGGGCTTATAACTTGGCTTCTGAATGTCCTAGAGAGATCAGGTTTGTTTTAGTGTACTCCAATCAACATCTCCTACAACCTCAAAAAGGAATGGAGTCATTAGCACTTATGGTTTTTAAATGGCACCCAGAATTATGCTGCACTAAGCACAATTTCACATCATTCTGGGTTCATTTGTGTGAAAACAAGGTCCAATCAGGCTGAAACGTTACAAGAAAGTAGAATCTATTGAGTTGTAAGTGATCTGAACGTTTCATAATGATCGCACATTCCTATAGGGGGTCAAACCATGTCCCAAAGGTCACCGGGCCTGGTGTCACTTTAAAGAAGTAGTCCAGTTACACCTTTGAGGGCTTATAACTTGGCTTCTGAATATCCTAGAGAGATCAGGTTTGTTTTAGTGTACTCCAATCAACAGCCCTTACAACCTCAAAAAGGAATGGAGTCATTAGCACTTATGGTTTTTAAATGGCACCCAGAATTAATGTTGTACGAAGCACAATTTCACATCATTCTGGGTTCATTTGTGTGAAAACAAGGTCCAATCAGGCTGAAATGTTACAGGAAGGTAGAATCTATTGAGTTGTAAGTGATCTGAACGTTTCAAGATGATCGCACATTCCTCTAGGGGGTCAAACCATGTCCCAAAGGTCACCGGGCCTGGTGTCACTTTAAAGAAGCAGTCCAGTTACACCTTTGTGGGCTTATAACTTGGCTTCTGAATGTCCTAGAGAGGTTAGGTTTGTTTTAGTGTTCTCCAATCAACAGCCCCTACAACCACAAAAAGGAATGGAGTCATTAGCACTTATGGTTTGTAAATGGCACCCAGAATTATGTTGCACGAAGCACAATTTCACATCATTCTGGGTTCATTTGTGTGAAAACAAGGTCCAATCAGGCTGAAACGTTACAGGAAGGTAGAATCTATTGAGTTGTAAGTGATCTGAACGTTTCATGATGATAACACTTTCCTACGGGGGTCAAACCATGTCCCAAAGGTCACCGGATCTGGTGTCAATTTAAAGAAGTAGTCCAGTTACACCTTTGTGGGCTTATAACTTGGCTTCTGAATGTCCTAGAGAGACCAGGTTTGTTTTAGTATACTCCAATCAACAGCACTTACAACCACAAAAAGGAATGGGGTCATTAGCACTTATGGTTTTTAAATGGCACCCGGAATTATGTTGCACGAAGCACAATTTCACATCATTCTGGGTTCATTTGTGTGAAAACAAGGTCCAATCAGGCTGAAACGTTACAGGAAGGTAGAATCTATTGAGTTGTAAGTGATCTGAACGTTTCAAGATGATCGCACATTCCTATAGGTGGTCAAACCTTGTCCCAAAGGTCACCGGGACTGGTGTCACTTTAAAGAAGCAGTCCAGTTACACATTTGTGGGATTATAACTTGGCTTCTGAATGTCCTAGAGAGGTTAGGTTATTTTTAGTGTACTCCAATCAACATCTCCTACAACCTCAAAAAGGAATGGAGTCATTAGCACTTATGGTTTTTAAATGGCACCCAGAATTATGCTGCACTAAGCACAATTTCACAACATTCTGGGTTCATTTGTGTGAAAACAAGGTCCAATCAGGCTGAAACGTTACAGGAAGGTAGAATCTATTGAGTTGTAAGTGATCTGAACGTTTCATGATGATAGCACTTTCCTAAGGGGGTCAAACCATGTCCCAAAGGTCACCGGATCTGGTGTCAATTTAAAGTAGTCCAGTTACACATTTGTGGGCTTATAACTTGGCTTCTGAATGTTCTAGAGAGATCAGGTTTGTTTTAGTGTACTCCAATCAACAGCCCTTACAACCTCAAAAAGGAATGGAGTCATTAGCACTTATGGTTTTTAAATGGCACCCAGAATTAATACTGTACGAAGCACAATTTCACATCATTCTGGGTTCATTTGTGTGAAAACAAGGTCCAATCAGGCTGAAATGTTACAGGAAGGTAGAATCTATTGAGTTGTAAGTGATCTGAACGTTTCAAGATGATCGCACATTCCTCTAGGGGGTCAAACCATGTCCCAAAGGTCACCGGGCCTGGTGTCACTTTAAAGAAGCAGTCCAGTTACACCTTTGTGGGCTTATAACTTGGCTTCTGAATGTCCTAGAGAGGTTAGGTTTGTTTTAGTGTTCTCCAATCAACAGCCCCTACAACCACAAAAAGGAATGGAGTCATTAGCACTTATGGTTTGTAAATGGCACCCAGAATTATGTTGCACGAAGCACAATTTCACATCATTCTGGGTTTATTTGTGTGAAAACAAGGTCGATTTAGGCTGAAACGTTACAGGAAGGTAGAATCTATTGAGTTGTAAGTGATCTGAACGTTTCATGATGATAGCACTTTCCTAAGGGGGTCAAACCATGTCCCAAAGGTCACCGGATCTGGTGTCAATTTAAAGAAGTAGTCCAGTTACACCTTTGTGGGCTTATAACTTGGCTTCTGAATGTCCTAGAGAGACCAGGTTTGTTTTAGTATACTCCAATCAACAGCACTTACAACCACAAAAAGGAATGGGGTCATTAGCACTTATGGTTTTTAAATGGCACCCGGAATTATGTTGCACGAAGCACAATTTCACATCATTCTGGGTTCATTTGTGTGAAAACAAGGTCCAATCAGGCTGAAACGTTACAGGAAGGTAGAATCTATTGAGTTGTAAGTGATCTGAACGTTTCAAGATGATCGCACATTCCTATAGGTGGTCAAACCTTGTCCCAAAGGTCACCGGGACTGGTGTCACTTTAAAGAAGCAGTCCAGTTACACATTTGTGGGCTTATAACTTGGCTTCTGAATGTCCTAGAGAGATCAGGTTTGTTTTAGTGTACTCCAATCAACATCTCCTACAACCTCAAAAAGGAATGGAGTCATTAGCACTTATGGTTTTTAAATGGCACCCAGAATTATGCTGCACTAAGCACAATTTCACAACATTCTGGGTTCATTTGTGTGAAAACAAGGTCCAATCAGGCTGAAACGTTACAGGAAGGTAGAATCTATTGAGTTGTAAGTGATCTGAACGTTTCATGATGATAGCACTTTCCTAAGGGGGTCAAACCATGTCCCAAAGGTCACCGGATCTGGTGTCAATTTAAAGAAGTAGTCCAGTTACACATTTGTGGGCTTATAACTTGGCTTCTGAATGTTCTAGAGAGATCAGGTTTGTTTTAATGTACTCCAACCAACAGCCCCTACAACCACAAAAAGGAATGGAGTCATTAGCACTTATGGTTTGTAAATGGCACCCAGAATTATGTTGCACGAAGCACAATTTCACATCATTCTGGGTTCATTTGTGTGAAAACAAGGTCCAATCAGGCTGAAACGTTACAAGAAAGTAGAATCTATTGAGTTGTAAGTGATCTGAACGTTTCATAATGATCGCACATTCCTATAGGGGGTCAAACCATGTCCCAAAGGTCACCGGGCCTGGTGTCACTTTAAAGAAGTAGTCCAGTTACACCTTTGAGGGCTTATAACTTGGCTTCTGAATATCCTAGAGAGATCAGGTTTGTTTTAGTGTACTCCAATCAACAGCCCTTACAACCTCAAAAAGGAATGGAGTCATTAGCACTTATGGTTTTTAAATGGCACCCAGAATTAATGTTGTACGAAGCCAAATTTCACATCATTCTGGGTTCATTTGTGTGAAAACAAGGTCCAATCAGGCTGAAATGTTACAGGAAGGTAGAATCTATTGAGTTGTAAGTGATCTGAACGTTTCAAGATGATCGCACATTCCTCTAGGGGGTCAAACCATGTCCCAAATGTCACCGGGCCTGGTGTCACTTTAAAGAAGCAGTCCAGTTACACCTTTGTGGGCTTATAACTTGGCTTCTGAATGTCCTAGAGAGGTTAGGTTTGTTTTAGTGTTCTCCAATCAACAGCCCCTACAACCACAAAAAGGAATGGAGTCATTAGCACTTATGGTTTGTAAATGGCACCCAGAATTATGTTGCACGAAGCACAATTTCACATCATTCTGGGTTCATTTGTGTGAAAACAAGGTCCAATCAGGCTGAAACGTTACAGGAAGGTAGAATCTATTGAGTTGTAAGTGATCTGAACGTTTCATGATGATAGCACTTTCCTAAGGGGGTCAAACCATGTCCCAAAGGTCACCGGATCTGGTGTCAATTTAAAGAAGTAGTCCAGTTACACCTTTGTGGGCTTATAACTTGGCTTCTGAATGTCCTAGAGAGACCAGGTTTGTTTTAGTATACTCCAATCAACAGCACTTACAACCACAAAAAGGAATGGGGTCATTAGCACTTATGGTTTTTAAATGGCACCCGGAATTATGTTGCACGAAGCACAATTTCACATCATTCTGGGTTCATTTGTGTGAAAACAAGGTCCAATCAGGCTGAAACGTTACAGGAAGGTAGAATCTATTGAGTTGTAAGTGATCTGAACGTTTCAAGATGATCGCACATTCCTATAGGTGGTCAAACCTTGTCCCAAAGGTCACCGGGACTGGTGTCACTTTAAAGAAGCAGTCCAGTTACACATTTGTGGGATTATAACTTGGCTTCTGAATGTCCTAGAGAGGTTAGGTTTGTTTTAGTGTACTCCAATCAACAGCCCCTACAACCACAAAAAGGAATGGAGTCATTAGCACTTAAGGTTTGTAAATGGCACCCAGAATTATGTTGCACGAAGCACAATTTCACATCATTCTGGGTTCATTTGTGTGAAAACAAGGTCCAATCAGGCTGAAACGGTACAGGAAGGTAGAATCTATTGAGTTGTAAGTGATCTGAACGTTTCAAGATGATCGCACATTCCTCTAGGGGGTCAAACCATGCCCCAAAGGTCACCGGATCTGGTGTCAATTTAAAGAAGTAGTCCAGTTACACATTTGTGGGCTTATAACTTGGCTTCTGAATGTCCTAGAGAGATCAGGTTTGTTTTAGTGTACTCCAATCAACAGCCCCTACAACCACAAAAAGGAATGGAGTCATTAGCACTTAAGGTTTGTAAATGGCACCCAGAATTATGTTGCACGAAGCACAATTTCACATCATTCTGGGTTCATTTGTGTGAAAACAAGGTCCAATCAGGCTGAAACGCTACAACAAGGTAGAATCTATTGAGTTGTAAGTGATCTGAACGTTTCATGATGATAGCACTTTCCTAAGGGGGTCAAACCATGTCCCAAAGGTCACCGGATCTGGTGTCAATTTAAAGAAGTAGTCCAGTTACACCTTTGTGGGCTTATAACTTGGCTTCTGAATGTCCTAGAGAGGTTAGGTTTGTTTTAGTGTTCTCCAATCAACAGCCCCTACAACCACAAAAAGGAATGGAGTCATTAGCACTTATGGTTTGTAAATGGCACCCAGAATTATGTTGCACGAAGCACAATTTCACATCATTCTGGGTTCATTTGTGTGAAAACAAGGTCCAATCAGGCTGAAACGTTACAGGAAGGTAGAATCTATTGAGTTGTAAGTGATCTGAACGTTTCATGATGATAGCACTTTCCAAAGGGGGTCAAACCATGTCCCAAAGGTCACCCGATCTGGTGTCAATTTAAAGAAGTAGTCCAGTGAAACATTTGTGGGCTTATAACTTGGCTTCTGAATGTCCTAGAGAGATCAGGTTTGTTTTAATGTACTCCAACCAACAGCCCCTACAACCACAAAAAGGAATGGAGTCATTAGCACTTATGGTTTTTAAATGGCACCCAGAATTATGTTGCACTAAGCACAATTTCACATCATTCTGGGTTCATTTGTGTGAAAACAAGGTCCAGTCAGGCTGAAACGTTACAAGAAGGTAGAATCTATTGAGTTGTAAGTGATCTGAACGTTTCATGATGATCGCACATTCCTATAGGGGGTCAAACCATGTCCCAAAGGTCACCGGATCTGGTGTATATTTAAAGAAGTAGTTCAGTTACACCTTTGTGGGCTTATAACTTGGCTTCTGAATGTCCTAGAGAGATCAGGTTTGTTTTAGTATACTCCAATCAACAGCCCCTACAACCACAAAAAGGAATGGAGTCATTAGCACTTATGGTTTGTAAATGGCACCCAGAATTATGTTGCACGAAGCACAATTTCACATCATTCTGGGTTCATTTGTGTGAAAACAAGGTCCAATCAGGCTGAAACGTTACAGGAAGGTAGAATCTATTGAGTTGTAAGTGATCTGAACGTTTCATGATGATAGCACTTTCCAAAGGGGGTCAAACCATGTCCCAAAGGTCACCCGATCTGGTGTCAATTTAAAGAAGTAGTCCAGTGAAACATTTGTGGGCTTATAACTTGGCTTCTGAATGTCCTAGATAGATCAGGTTTGTTTTAATGTACTCCAACCAACAGCCCCTACAACCACAAAAAGGAATGGAGTCATTAGCACTTATGGTTTTTAAATGGCACCCAGAATTATGTTGCACTAAGCACAATTTCACATCATTCTGGGTTCATTTGTGTGAAAACAAGGTCCAGTCAGGCTGAAACGTTACAAGAAGGTAGAATCTATTGAGTTGTAAGTGATCTGAACGTTTCATGATGATCGCACATTCCTATAGGGGGTCAAACCATGTCCCAAAGGTCACCGGATCTGGTGTATATTTAAAGAAGTAGTTCAGTTACACCTTTGTGGGCTTATAACTTGGCTTCTGAATGTCCTAGAGAGATCAGGTTTGTTTTAGTATACTCCAATCAACAGCCCCTACAACCCAAAAAGGAATGGAGTCATTAGCACTTATGGTTTGTAAATGGCACCCAGAATTATGTTGCACGAAGCACAATTTCACATCATTCTGGGTCCATTTGTGTGAAAACAAGGTGCAATCAGGCTGAAACGTTACAAGAAAGTAGAATCTATTGAGTTGTAAGTGATCTGAACGTTTCATAATGATCGCACATTCCTATAGGGGGTCAAACCATGTCCCAAAGGTCACCGGGCCTGGTGTCACTTTAAAGAAGTAGTCCAGTTACACCTTTGAGGGCTTATAACTTGGCTTCTGATTATCCTAGAGAGATCAGGTTTGTTTTAGTGTACTCCAATCAACAGCCCCTCCAACCTCAAAAAGGAATGGAGTCATTAGCACTTATGGTTTTTAAATGGCACCCAGAATTAATGTTGTACGAAGAACAATTTCACATCATTCTGGGTTCATTTGTGTGAAAACAAGGTCCAATCAGGCTGAAATGTTACAGGAAGGTAGAATCTCTGGAGTTGTAAGTGATCTGAACGTTTCAAGATGATCGCACATTCCTCTAGGGGGTCAAACCATGTCCCAAAGGTCACCGGGCCAGGTGTCACTTTAAAGAAGCAGTCCAGTTACACATTTGTGGGCTTATAACTTGGCTTCTGAATGTCCTAGAGAGATCAGGTTTGTTTTAGTATACTCCAATCAACAGCCCCTACAACCACAAAAAGGAATGGAGTCATTAGCACTTATGGTTTTTAAATGGCACCCAGAATTATGTTGCACGAAGCACAATTTCACATCATTCTGGGTTCATTTGTGTGAAAACAAGGTCCAACCAGGCTGAAATGTTACAGGAAGGTAGAATCTATTGAGTTGTAAGTGATATGAACGTTTCATGATGATAGCACTTTCCTAAGGGGGTCAAACCATGTCCCAAAGGTCACCGGATCTGGTGTCAATTTAAAGAAGTAGTCCAGTTACACCTTTGTGGGCTTATAACTTGGCTTCTGAATGTCCTAGAGAGACCAGGTTTGTTTTAGTATACTCCAATCAACAGCACTTACAACCACAAAAAGGAATGGGGTCATTAGCACTTATGGTTTTTAAATGGCACCCGGAATTATGTTGCACGAAGCACAATTTCACATCATTCTTGGTTCATTTGTGTGAAAACAAGGTCCAATCAGGCTGAAACGTTACAGGAAGGTAGAATGTATTGAGTTGTAAGTGATCTGAACGTTTCAAGATGATCGCACATTCCTATAGGTGGTCAAACCTTGTCCCAAAGGTCACCGGGACTGGTGTCACTTTAAAGAAGCAGTCCAGTTACACATTTGTGGGATTATAACTTGGCTTCTGAATGTCCTAGAGAGGTTAGGTTTGTTTTAGTGTACTCCAATCAACAGCCCCTACAACCACAAAAAGGAATGGAGTCATTAGCACTTAATGTTTGTAAATGGCACCCAGAATTATGTTGCACGAAGCACAATTTCACATCATTCTGGGTCCATTTGTGTGAAAACAAGGTCCAATCAGGCTGAAACGCTACAACAAGGTAGAATCTATTGAGTTGTAAGTGATCTGAACGTTTCATGATGATAGCACTTTCCTAAGGGGGTCAAACCATGTCCCAAAGGTCACCGGATCTGGTGTCAATTTAAAGAAGTAGTCCAGTTACACCTTTGTGGGCTTATAACTTGGCTTCTGAATGTCCTAGAGAGGTTAGGTTTGTTTTAGTGTTCTCCAATCAACAGCCCTTACAACCACAAAAAGGAATGGAGTCATTAGCACTTATGGTTTGTAAATGGCACCCAGAATTATGTTGCACGAAGCACAATTTCACATCATTCTGGGTTCATTTGTGTGAAAACAAGGTCCAATCAGGCTGAAACGTTACAGGAAGGTAGAATCTATTGAGTTGTAAGTGATCTGAACGTTTCATGATGATAGCACTTTCCAAAGGGGGTCAAACCATGTCCCAAAGGTCACCGGGCCTGGTGTCACTTTAAAGAAATAGTCCAGTTACACCTTTGAGGGCTTATAACTTGGCTTCTGAATATCCTAGAGAGATCAGGTTTGTTTTAGTGTACTCCAATCAACAGCCCCTACAACCTCAAAAAGGAATGGAGTCATTAGCACTTATGGTTTTTAAATGGCACCCAGAATTAATGTTGTACGAAGCACAATTTCACATCATTCTGGGTTCATTTGTGTGAAAACAAGGTCCAATCAGGCTGAAATGTTACAGGAAGGTAGAATCTCTGGAGTTGTAAGTGATCTGAACGTTTCAAGATGATTGCACATTCCTCTAGGGGGTCAAACCATGTCCCAAAGGTCACCGGGCCTGGTGTCACTTTAAAGAAGCAGTCCAGTTACACCTTTGTGGGCTAATAACTTGGCTTCTGAATGTCCTAGAGAGGTTAGGTTTGTTTTAGTGTTCTCCAATCAACAGCCCCTACAACCACAAAAAGGAATGGAGTCATTAGCACTTATGGTTTGTAAATGGCACCCAGAATTATGTTGCACGAAGCACAATTTCACATCATTCTGGGTTCATTTGTGTGAAAACAAGGTCCAATCAGGCTGAAACGTTACAGGAAGGTAGAATCTATTGAGTTGTAAGTGATCTGAACGTTTCATGATGATAGCACTTTCCTAAGGGGGTCAAACCATGTCCCAAAGGTCACCGGATCTGGTGTCAATTTAAAGAAGTAGTCCAATTACACCTTTGTGGGCTTATAACTTGGCTTCTGAATGTCCTAGAGAGATCAGGTTTGTTTTAGTATACTCCAATCAACAGCACTTACAACCACAAAAAGGAATGGGGTCATTAGCACTTATGGTTTTTAAATGGCACCCGGAATTATGTTGCACGAAGCACAATTTCACATCATTCTGGGTTCATTTGTGTGAAAACAAGGTCCAATCAGGCTGAAACGTTACAGGAAGGTAGAATCTATTGAGTTGTAAGTGATCTGAATGTTTCAAGATGATCGCACATTCCTATAGGTGGTCAAACCTTGTCCCAAAGGTCACCGGGACTGGTGTCACTTTAAAGAAGCAGTCCAGTTACACATTTGTTGGATTATAACTTGGCTTCTGAATGTCCTAGAGAGGTTAGGTTTGTTTTAGTGTACTCCAATCAACAGCCCCTACAACCACAAAAAGGAATGGAGTCATTAGCACTTAAGGTTTGTAAATGGCACCCAGAATTATGTTGCACGAAGCACAATTTCACATCATTCTGGGTCCATTTGTGTGAAAACAAGGTCCAATCAGGCTGAAACGCTACAACAAGGTAGAATCTATTGAGTTGTAAGTGATCTGAACGTTTCATGATGATAGCACTTTCCTAAGGGGGTCAAACCATGTCCCAAAGGTCACCGGATCTGGTGTCAATTTAAAGAAGTAGTCCAGTTACACATTTGTGGGCTTATAACTTGGCTTCTGAATGTCCTAGAGAGATCAGGTTTCTTTTAGTATACTCCAATCAACAGCCCCTACAACCACAAAAAGGAATGGAGTCATTATCACTTATGGTTTTTAAATGGCACCCAGAATTATGTTGCACGAAGCACAATTTCACATCATTCTGGGTTCATTTGTGTGAAAACAAGGTCCAACCAGGCTGAAATGTTACAGGAACGTAGAATCTATTGAGTTGTAAGTGATATGAACGTTTCATGATGATAGCACTTTCCTAAGGGGGTTAAACCATGTCCCAAAGGTCAACGGATCTGGTGTCAATTTAAAGAAGTAGTCCAGTTACACATTTGTGGGCTTATAACTTGGCTTCTGAATGTCCTAGAGAGATCAGGTTTGTTTTAATGTACTCCAATCAACAGCCCCTACAACCACAAAAAGGAATGGAGTCATTAGCACTTATGGTTTGTAAATGGCACCCAGAATTATGTTGCACGAAGCACAATTTCACATCATTCTGGGTTCATTTGTGTGAAAACAAGGTCCAATCAGGCTGAAACGCTACAAGAAGGTAGAATCTATTGAGTTGTAAGTGATCTGAACGTTTCATGATGATAGCACTTTCCTAAGGGGGTCAAACCATGTCCCAAAGGTCACCGGGCCTGGTGTCACTTTAAAGAAGCAGTCCAGTTACACCTTTGTGGGCTTATAACTTGGCTTCTGAATGTCCTAGAGAGGTTAGGTTTGTTTTAGTGTTCTCCAATCAACAGCCCCTACAACCACAAAAAGGAATGGAGTCATTAGCACTTATGGTTTGTAAATGGCACCCAGAATTATGTTGCACGAAGCACAATTTCACATCATTCTGGGTTCATTTGTGTGAAAACATGGTCCAATCTGGCTGAAACGTTACAGGAAGGTAGAATCTATTGAGTTGTAAGTGATCTGAACGTTTCATGATGATAGCACTTTCCTAAGGGGGTCAAACCATGTCCCAAAGGTCACCGGGCCTGGTGTCACTTTAAAGAAGTAGTCCAGTTACACCTTTGTGGGCTTATAACTTGGCTTCTGAATGTCCTAGAGAGGTTAGGTTTGTTTTAGTGTTCTCCAATCAACAGCCCCTACAACCAGAAAAAGGAATGGAGTCATTAGCACTTATGGTTTGTAAATGGCACCCAGAATTATGTTGCACGAAGCACAATTTCACATAATTCTGGGTTCATTTGTGTGAAAACAAGGTCCAATCAGGCTGAAATGTTACAGGAAGGTAGAATCTATTGAGTTGTAAGTGATCTGAACGTTTCATGATGATAGCACTTTCCTAAGGGTGTCAAACCATGTCCCAAAGGTCACCGGATCTTGTGTCAATTTAAAGAAGTAGTCCAGTTACACCTTTGTGGGCTTTTAACTTGGCTTCTGAATGTCCTAGAGAGATCAGGTTTGTTTTAGTATACTCCAATCAACAGCCCCTACAACCACAAAAAGGAATGGAGTCATTAGCACTTATGGTGTTTAAATGGCACCCAGAATTATGTTGCACGAAGCACAATTTCACATCATTCTGGGTTCATTTGTGTGAAAACAAGGTCCAATCAGGCTGAAACGTTACAGGAAGGTAGAATCTATTGAGTTGTAAGTGATCTGAACGTTTCATGATGATAGCGCTTTCCTAAGGGGGTCAAACCATGTCCCAAAGGTCACCGGGCCTGGTGTCACTTTAAAGAAGTATTCCAGTTACACCTTTGTGGGCTTATAACTTGGCTTCTGAATGCCCTAGAGAGGTTAGGTTTGTTTTAGTGTACTCCAATCAACAGCCCCTACAACCACAAAAAGGAATGGAGTCATTAGCATTTAAGGTTTGTAAATGGCACCCAGAATTATGTTGCACGAAGCACAATTTCACATCATTCTGGGTCCATTTGTGTGAAAACAAGGTCCAATCAGGCTGAAATGCTACAAGAAGGTAGAATCTATTGAGTTGTAAGTGATCTGAACGTTTCAAGATGATCGCACATTCCTATAGGGGGTAAAACCATTTCCCAAAGGTCACCGGGCCTGGTGTCACTTTAAAGAAGTAGTCCAGTTACACCTTTGAGGGCTTATAACTTGGCATCTGAATGTCCTAGAGAGATCAGGTTTGTTTTAGTGTACTCCAATCAACAGCCCCTACAACCTCAAAAAGGAATGGAGTCATTAGCACTTATGGTTTTTAAATGGCACCCAGAATTATGTTGCACGAAGCACAATGTCACATCATTCTGGGTTCATTTGTGTGAAAACAAGGTCCAATCAGGCTGAAACGCTACAAGAAGGTAGAATCTATTGAGTTGTAAGTGATCTGAACGTTTCATGATGATAGCACTTTCCTAAGGGGGTCAAACCATGTCCCAAAGGTCACCGGGCCTGGTGTCACTTTAAAGAAGCAGTCCAGTTACACCTTTGTGGGCTTATAACTTGGCTTCTGAATGTCCTAGAGAGGTTAGGTTTGTTTATAGTGTTCTCCAATCAACAGCCCCTACAACCACAAAAAGGAATGGAGTCATTAGCACTTATGGTTTATAAATGGCACCCAGAATTATGTTGCACGAAGCACAATTTCACATCATTCTGGGTTCATTTGTGTGAAAACAAGGTCCAATCAGGCTGAAACGTTACAGGAAGGTAGAATCTACTGAGTTGTAAGTGATCTGAACGTTTCATGATGATAGCACTTTCCTATAGGGGGTCAAACCATGTCCCAACGATCACCGGGCCTGGTGTCACTTTAAAGAAGTAGTCCAGTTACACCTTTGTGGGCTTATAACTTGGCTTCTGAATGTCCTAGAGAGGTTAGGTTTGTTTTAGTGTACTCCAATCAACAGCCCCTACAACCACAAAAAGGAATGGAGTCATTAGCACTTAAGGTTTGTAAATGGCACCCAGAATTATGTTGCACGAAGCACAATTTCACATCATTCTGGGTCCATTTGTGTGAAAACAAGGTCCAATCAGGCTGAAACGCTACAAGAAGGTAGAATCTATTGAGTTGTAAGTGATCTGAACGTTTCAAGATGATCGCACATTCCTATAGGGGGTAAAACCATTTCCCAAAGGTCACCGGGCCTGGTGTCACTTTAAAGTAGTCCAGTTACACCTTTGAGGGCTTATAACTTGGCTTCTGAATGTCCTAGAGAGATCAGGTTTGTTTTAGTGTACTCCAATCAACAGCCCCTACAACCTCAAAAAGGAATGGAGTCATTAGCACTTATGGTTTTTAAATGGCACCCAGAATTATGTTGCACGAAGCACAATTTCACATCATTCTGGGTTCATTTGTGTGAAAACAAGGTCCAATCAGGCTGAAATGTTACAGGAAGGTAGAATCTATTGAGTTGTAAGTGATCTGAACGTTTCATGATGATAGCACTTTCCTAAGGGGTTCAAACCATGTCCCAAAGGTCACCGGATCTTGTGTCAATTTAAAGAAGTAGTCCAGTTACACCTTTGTGGGCTTATAACTTGGCTTCTGAATGTCCTAGAGAGATCAGGTTTGTTTTAGTATACTCCAATCAACAGCCCCTACAACCACAAAAAGGAATGGAGTCATTAGCACTTATGGTGTTTAAATGGCACCCAGAATTATGTTGCACGAAGCACAATTTCACATCATTCTGGGTTCATTTGTGTGAAAACAAGGTCCAATCAGGCTGAAACGTTACAGGAAGGTAGAATCTATTGAGTTGTAAGTGATCTGAACGTTTCATGATGATAGCACTTTCCTAAGGGGGTCAAACCATGTCCCAAAGGTCACCGGGCCTGGTGTCACTTTAAAGAAGTAGTCCAGTTACACCTTTGTGGGCTTATAACTTGGCTTCTGAATGTCCTAGAGAGGTTAGGTTTGTTTTAGTGTACTCCAATCAACAGCCCCTTCAACCACAAAAAGGAATGGAGTCATTAGCATTTAAGGTTTGTAAATGGCACCCAGAATTATGTTGCACGAAGCACAATTTCACATCATTCTGGGTCCATTTGTGTGAAAACAAGGTCCAATCAGGCTGAAACGCTACAAGAAGGTAGAATCTATTGAGTTGTAAGTGATCTGAACGTTTCAAGATGATCGCACATTCCTAAGGGGGTAAAACCATTTCCCAAAGGTCACCGGGCCTGGTGTCACTTTAAAGTAGTCCAGTTACACCTTTGAGGGCTTATAACTTGGCTTCTGAATGTCCTAGAGAGATCAGGTTTGTTTTAGTGTACTCCAATCAACAGCCCCTACAACCTCAAAAAGGAATGGAGTCATTAGCACTTATGGTTTTTAAATGGCACCCAGAATTATGTTGCACGAAGCACAATTTCACATCATTCTGGGTTCATTTGTGTGAAAACAAGGTCCAATCAGACTGAAATGTTACAGGAAGGTAGAATCTATTGAGTTGTAAGTGATCTGAACGTTTCATGATGATAGCACTTTCCTAAGGGGGTCAAACCATGTCCCAAAGGTCACCGGGCCTGGTGTCACTTTAAAGAAGTAGTCCAGTTACACCTTTGTGGGCTTATAACTTGGCTTCTGAATGTCCTAGAGGGGTTAGGTTTGTTTTAGTGTACTCCAATCAACAGCCCCTACAACCACAAAAAGGAATGGAGTCATTAGCACTTAAGGTTTGTAAATGGCACCCAGAATTATGTTGCACGAAGCACAATTTCACATCATTCTGGGTCCATTTGTGTGAAAACAAGGTCCAATCAGGCTGAAACGCTACATGAAGGTAGAATCTATTGAGTTGTAAGTGATCTGAACGTTTCAAGATGATCGCACATTCCTATAGGGGGTAAAACCATGTCCCAAAGGTCACCGGGCCTGGTGTCACTTTAAAGAAGTAGTCCAGTTACACCTTTGAGGGCTTATAACTTGGCTTCTGAATGTCCTAGAGAGGTTAGGTTTTTTTTAGTGTACTCCAATCAACAGCCCCTACAACCACAAAAAGGAATGGAGTCATTAGCACTTATGGTTTTTAAATGGCACCCAGAATTATGTTGCACGAAGCACAATTTCACATCATTCTGGGTTCATTTGTGTGAAAACAAGGTCAAATCAGGCTGAAATGTTACAGGAAGGTAGAATCTATTGAGTTGTAAGTGATCTGAACGTTTCATGATGATAGCACTTTCCTAAGGGGGTCAAACCATGTCCCAAAGGTCACCGGGCCTGGTGTCACTTTAAAGAAGCAGTCCAGTTACACCTTTGTGGGCTTATAACTTGGCTTCTGAATGTCCTAGAGAGGTTAGGTTTGTTTTAGTGTTCTCCAATCAATAGCCCCTACAACCACAAAAAGGAATGGAGTCATTAGCACTTATGGTTTGTAAATGGCACCCAGAATTATGTTGCACGAAGCACAATTTCACATCATTCTGGGTTCATTTGTGTGAAAACAAGGTCCAATCAGGCTGAAACGCTACAAGAAGGTAGAATCTATTGAGTTGTAAGTGATCTGAACGTTTCATGATGATAGCACTTTCCTAAGGGGGTCAAACCATGTCCCAAAGGTCACCGGGCCTGGTGTCACTTTAAAGAAGCAGTCCAGTTACACCTTTGTGGGCTTATAACTTGGCTTCTGAATGTCCTAGAGAGGTTAGGTTTGTTTATAGTGTTCTCCAATCAACAGCCCCTACAACCACAAAAAGGAATGGAGTCATTAGCACTTATGGTTTGTAAATGGCACCCAGAATTATGTTGCACGAAGCACAATTTCACATCATTCTGGGTTCATTTGTGTGAAAACAAGGTCCAATCAGGCTGAAACGTTACAGGAAGGTAGAATCTATTGAGTTGTAAGTGATCTGAACGTTTCATGATGATAGCACTTTCCTATAGGGGGTCAAACCATGTCCCAACGATCACCGGGCCTGGTGTCACTTTAAAGAAGTAGTCCAGTTACACCTTTGTGGGCTTATAACTTGGCTTCTGAATGTCCTAGAGAGGTTAGGTTTGTTTTAGTGTACTCCAATCAACAGCCCCTACAACCACAAAAAGGAATGGAGTCATTAGCACTTAAGGTTTGTAAATGGCACCCAGAATTATGTTGCACGAAGCACAATTTCACATCATTCTGGGTCCATTTGTGTGAAAACAAGGTCCAATCAGGCTGAAACGCTACAAGAAGGTAGAATCTATTGAGTTGTAAGTGATCTGAACGTTTCAAGATGATCGCACATTCCTATAGGGGGTAAAACCATTTCCCAAAGGTCACCGGGCCTGGTGTCACTTTAAAGTAGTCCAGTTACACCTTTGAGGGCTTATAACTTGGCTTCTGAATGTCCTAGAGAGATCAGGTTTGTTTTAGTGTACTCCAATCAACAGCCCCTACAACCTCAAAAAGGAATGGAGTCATTAGCACTTATGGTTTTTAAATGGCACCCAGAATTATGTTGCACGAAGCACAATTTCACATCATTCTGGGTTCATTTGTGTGAAAACAAGGTCCAATCAGGCTGAAATGTTACAGGAAGGTAGAATCTATTGAGTTGTAAGTGATCTGAACGTTTCATGATGATAGCACTTTCCTAAGGGGTTCAAACCATGTCCCAAAGGTCACCGGATCTTGTGTCAATTTAAAGAAGTAGTCCAGTTACACCTTTGTGGGCTTATAACTTGGCTTCTGAATGTCCTAGAGAGATCAGGTTTGTTTTAGTATACTCCAATCAACAGCCCCTACAACCACAAAAAGGAATGGAGTCATTAGCACTTATGGTGTTTAAATGGCACCCAGAATTATGTTGCACGAAGCACAATTTCACATCATTCTGGGTTCATTTGTGTGAAAACAAGGTCCAATCAGGCTGAAACGTTACAGGAAGGTAGAATCTATTGAGTTGTAAGTGATCTGAACGTTTCATGATGATAGCACTTTCCTAAGGGGGTCAAACCATGTCCCAAAGGTCACCGGGCCTGGTGTCACTTTAAAGAAGTAGTCCAGTTACACCTTTGTGGGCTTATAACTTGGCTTCTGAATGTCCTAGAGAGGTTAGGTTTGTTTTAGTGTACTCCAATCAACAGCCCCTTCAACCACAAAAAGGAATGGAGTCATTAGCATTTAAGGTTTGTAAATGGCACCCAGAATTATGTTGCACGAAGCACAATTTCACATCATTCTGGGTCCATTTGTGTGAAAACAAGGTCCAATCAGGCTGAAACGCTACAAGAAGGTAGAATCTATTGAGTTGTAAGTGATCTGAACGTTTCAAGATGATCGCACATTCCTAAGGGGGTAAAACCATTTCCCAAAGGTCACCGGGCCTGGTGTCACTTTAAAGTAGTCCAGTTACACCTTTGAGGGCTTATAACTTGGCTTCTGAATGTCCTAGAGAGATCAGGTTTGTTTTAGTGTACTCCAATCAACAGCCCCTACAACCTCAAAAAGGAATGGAGTCATTAGCACTTATGGTTTTTAAATGGCACCCAGAATTATGTTGCACGAAGCACAATTTCACATCATTCTGGGTTCATTTGTGTGAAAACAAGGTCCAATCAGACTGAAATGTTACAGGAAGGTAGAATCTATTGAGTTGTAAGTGATCTGAACGTTTCATGATGATAGCACTTTCCTAAGGGGGTCAAACCATGTCCCAAAGGTCACCGGGCCTGGTGTCACTTTAAAGAAGTAGTCCAGTTACACCTTTGTGGGCTTATAACTTGGCTTCTGAATGTCCTAGAGGGGTTAGGTTTGTTTTAGTGTACTCCAATCAACAGCCCCTACAACCACAAAAAGGAATGGAGTCATTAGCACTTAAGGTTTGTAAATGGCACCCAGAATTATGTTGCACGAAGCACAATTTCACATCATTCTGGGTCCATTTGTGTGAAAACAAGGTCCAATCAGGCTGAAACGCTACATGAAGGTAGAATCTATTGAGTTGTAAGTGATCTGAACGTTTCAAGATGATCGCACATTCCTATAGGGGGTAAAACCATGTCCCAAAGGTCACCGGGCCTGGTGTCACTTTAAAGAAGTAGTCCAGTTACACCTTTGAGGGCTTATAACTTGGCTTCTGAATGTCCTAGAGAGGTTAGGTTTTTTTTAGTGTACTCCAATCAACAGCCCCTACAACCACAAAAAGGAATGGAGTCATTAGCACTTATGGTTTTTAAATGGCACCCAGAATTATGTTGCACGAAGCACAATTTCACATCATTCTGGGTTCATTTGTGTGAAAACAAGGTCAAATCAGGCTGAAATGTTACAGGAAGGTAGAATCTATTGAGTTGTAAGTGATCTGAACGTTTCATGATGATAGCACTTTCCTAAGGGGGTCAAACCATGTCCCAAAGGTCACCGGGCCTGGTGTCACTTTAAAGAAGCAGTCCAGTTACACCTTTGTGGGCTTATAACTTGGCTTCTGAATGTCCTAGAGAGGTTAGGTTTGTTTTAGTGTTCTCCAATCAATAGCCCCTACAACCACAAAAAGGAATGGAGTCATTAGCACTTATGGTTTGTAAATGGCACCCAGAATTATGTTGCACGAAGCACAATTTCACATCATTCTGGGTTCATTTGTGTGAAAACAAGGTCCAATCAGGCTGAAACGTTACAGGAAGGTAGAATCTATTGAGTTGTAAGTGATCTGAACGTTTCATGATGATAGCACTTTCCTATAGGGGGTCAAACCATGTCCCAACGATCACCGGGCCTGGTGTCACTTTAAAGAAGTAGTCCAGTTACACCTTTGTGGGCTTATAACTTGGCTTCTGAATGTCCTAGAGAGGTTAGGTTTGTTTTAGTGTACTCCAATCAACAGCCCCTACAACCTCAAAAAGGAATGGAGTCATTAGCACTTATGGTTTTTAAATGGCACCCAGAATTATGTTGCACGAAGCACAATTTCACATCATTCTGGGTTCATTTGTGTGAAAACAAGGTCCAATCAGGCTGAAATGTTACAGGAAGGTAGAATCTATTGAGTTGTAAGTGATCTGAACGTTTCATGATGATAGCACTTTCCTAAGGGGGTCAAACCATGTCCCAAAGGTCACCGGGCCTGGTGTCACTTTAAAGAAGTAGTCCAGTTACACCTTTGTGGGCTTATAACTTGGCTTCTGAATGTCCTAGAGAGGTTAGGTTTGTTTTAGTGTACTCCAATCAACAGCCCCTTCAACCACAAAAAGGAATGGAGTCATTAGCATTTAAGGTTTGTAAATGGCACCCAGAATTATGTTGCACGAAGCACAATTTCACATCATTCTGGGTCCATTTGTGTGAAAACAAGGTCCAATCAGGCTGAAACGCTACAAGAAGGTAGAATCTATTGAGTTGTAAGTGATCTGAACGTTTCAAGATGATCGCACATTCCTATAGGGGGTAAAACCATTTCCCAAAGGTCACCGGGCCTGGTGTCACTTTAAAGTAGTCCAGTTACACCTTTGAGGGCTTATAACTTGGCTTCTGAATGTCCTAGAGAGATCAGGTTTGTTTTAGTGTACTCCAATCAACAGCCCCTACAACCTCAAAAAGGAATGGAGTCATTAGCACTTATGGTTTTTAAATGGCACCCAGAATTATGTTGCACGAAGCACAATTTCACATCATTCTGGGTTCATTTGTGTGAAAACAAGGTCCAATCAGGCTGAAATGTTACAGGAAGGTAGAATCTATTGAGTTGTAAGTGATCTGAACGTTTCATGATGATAGCACTTTCCTAAGGGGGTCAAACCATGTCCCAAAGGTCACCGGGCCTGGTGTCACTTTAAAGAAGTAGTCCAGTTACACCTTTGTGGGCTTATAACTTGGCTTCTGAATGTCCTAGAGGGGTTAGGTTTGTTTTAGTGTACTCCAATCAACAGCTCCTACAACCACAAAAAGGAATGGAGTCATTAGCACTTAAGGTTTGTAAATAGCACCCAGAATTATGTTGCACGAAGCACAATTTCACATCATTCTGGGTCCATTTGTGTGAAAACAAGGTCCAATCAGGCTGAAACGCTACATGAAGGTAGAATCTATTGAGTTGTAAGTGATCTGAACGTTTCAAGATGATCGCACATTCCTATAGGGGGTAAAACCATGTCCCAAAGGTCACCGGGCCTGGTGTCACTTTAAAGAAGTAGTCCAGTTACACCTTTGAGGGCTTATAACTTGGCTTCTGAATGTCCTAGAGAGGTTAGGTTTTTTTTAGTGTACTCCAATCAACAGCCCCTACAACCACAAAAAGGAATGGAGTCATTAGCACTTATGGTTTTTAAATGGCACCCAGAATTATGTTGCACGAAGCACAATTTCACATCATTCTGGGTTCATTTGTGTGAAAACAAGGTCAAATCAGGCTGAAATGTTACAGGAAGGTAGAATCTATTGAGTTGTAAGTGATCTGAACGTTTCATGATGATAGCACTTTCCTAAGGGGTTCAAACCATGTCCCAAAGGTCACCGGATCTTGTGTCAATTTAAAGAAGTAGTCCAGTTACACCTTTGTGGGCTTATAACTTGGCTTCTGAATGTCCTAGAGAGATCAGGTTTGTTTTAGTATACTCCAATCAACAGCCCCTACAACCACAAAAAGGAATGGAGTCATTAGCACTTATGGTGTTTAAATGGCACCCAGAATTATGTTGCACGAAGCACAATTTCACATCATTCTGGGTTCATTTGTGTGAAAACAAGGTCCAATCAGGCTGAAACGTTACAGGAAGGTAGAATCTATTGAGTTGTAAGTGATCTGAACGTTTCATGATGATAGCACTTTCCTAAGGGGGTCAAACCATGTCCCAAAGGTCACCGGGCCTGGTGTCACTTTAAAGAAGTAGTCCAGTTACACCTTTGTGGGCTTATAACTTGGCTTCTGAATGTCCTAGAGAGGTAAGGTTTGTTTTAGTGTACTCCAATCAACAGCCCCTTCAACCACAAAAAGGAATGGAGTCATTAGCATTTAAGGTTTGTAAATGGCACCCAGAATTATGTTGCACGAAGCACAATTTCACATCATTCTGGGTCCATTTGTGTGAAAACAAGGTCCAATCAGGCTGAAACGCTACAAGAAGGTAGAATCTATTGAGTTGTAAGTGATCTGAACGTTTCAAGATGATCGCACATTCCTATAGGGGGTAAAACCATTTCCCAAAGGTCACCGGGCCTGGTGTCACTTTAAAGTAGTCCAGTTACACCTTTGAGGGCTTATAACTTGGCTTCTGAATGTCCTAGAGAGATCAGGTTTGTTTTAGTGTACTCCAATCAACAGCCCCTACAACCTCAAAAAGGAATGGAGTCATTAGCACTTATGGTTTTTAAATGGCACCCAGAATTATGTTGCACGAAGCACAATTTCACATCATTCTGGGTTCATTTGTGTGAAAACAAGGTCCAATCAGGCTGAAATGTTACAGGAAGGTAGAATCTATTGAGTTGTAAGTGATCTGAACGTTTCATGATGATAGCACTTTCCTAAGGGGTTCAAACCATGTCCCAAAGGTCACCGGATCTTGTGTCAATTTAAAGAAGTAGTCCAGTTACACCTTTGTGGGCTTATAACTTGGCTTCTGAATGTCCTAGAGAGATCAGGTTTGTTTTAGTATACTCCAATCAACAGCCCCTACAACCACAAAAAGGAATGGAGTCATTAGCACTTATGGTGTTTAAATGGCACCCAGAATTATGTTGCACGAAGCACAATTTCACATCATTCTGGGTTCATTTGTGTGAAAACAAGGTCCAATCAGGCTGAAACGTTACAGGAAGGTAGAATCTATTGAGTTGTAAGTGATCTGAACGTTTCATGATGATAGCACTTTCCTAAGGGGGTCAAACCATGTCCCAAAGGTCACCGGGCCTGGTGTCACTTTAAAGAAGTAGTCCAGTTACACCTTTGTGGGCTTATAACTTGGCTTCTGAATGTCCTAGAGAGGTTAGGTTTGTTTTAGTGTACTCCAATCAACAGCCCCTTCAACCACAAAAAGGAATGGAGTCATTAGCATTTAAGGTTCGTAAATGGCACCCAGAATTATGTTGCACGAAGCACAATTTCACATCATTCTGGGTCCATTTGTGTGAAAACAAGGTCCAATCAGGCTGAAACGCTACAAGAAGGTAGAATCTATTGAGTTGTAAGTGATCTGAACGTTTCAAGATGATCGCACATTCCTATAGGGGGTAAAACCATTTCCCAAAGGTCACCGGGCCTGGTGTCACTTTAAAGTAGTCCAGTTACACCTTTGAGGGCTTATAACTTGGCTTCTGAATGTCCTAGAGAGATCAGGTTTGTTTTAGTGTACTCCAATCAACAGCCCCTACAACCTCAAAAAGGAATGGAGTCATTAGCACTTATGGTTTTTAAATGGCACCCAGAATTATGTTGCACGAAGCACAATTTCACATCATTCTGGGTTCATTTGTGTGAAAACAAGGTCCAATCAGGCTGAAATGTTACAGGAAGGTAGAATCTATTGAGTTGTAAGTGATCTGAACGTTTCATGATGATAGCACTTTCCTAAGGGGGTCAAACCATGTCCCAAAGGTCACCGGATCTTGTGTCAATTTAAAGAAGTAGTCCAGTTACACCTTTGTGGGCTTATAACTTGGCTTCTGAATGTCCTAGGGAGATCAGGTTTGTTTTAGTATACTCCAATCAACAGCCCCTACAACCACAAAAATGAATGGAGTCATTAGCACTTATGGTGTTTAAATGGCACCCAGAATTATGTTGCACGAAGCACAATTTCACATCATTCTGGGTTCATTTGTGTGAAAACAAGGTCCAATCAGGCTGAAACGTTACAGGAAGGTAGAATCTATTGAGTTGTAAGTGATCTGAACGTTTCATGATGATAGCACTTTCCTAAGGGGGTCAAACCATGTCCCAAAGGTCACCGGGCCTGGTGTCACTTTAAAGAAGTAGTCCAGTTATACCTTTGTGGGCTTATAACTTGGCTTCTGAATGTCCTAGAGGGGTTAGGTTTGTTTTAGTGTACTCCAATCAACAGCCCCTACAACCACAAAAAGGAATGGAGTCATTAGCACTTAAGGTTTGTAAATGGCACCCAGAATTATGTTGCACGAAGCACAATTTCACATCATTCTGGGTCAATTTGTGTGAAAACAAGGTCCAATCAGGCTGAAACGCTACATGAAGGTAGAATCTATTGAGTTGTAAGTGATCTGAACGTTTCAAGATGATCGCACATTCCTATAGGGGGTAAAACCATGTCCCAAAGGTCACCGGGCCTGGTGTCACTTTAAAGAAGTAGTCCAGTTACACCTTTGAGGGCTTAAAACTTGGCTTCTGAATGTCCTAGAGAGGTTAGGTTTGTTTTAGTGTACTCCAATCAACAGCCCCTACAACCACAAAAAGGAATGGAGTAATTAGCACTTATGGTTTTTAAATGGCACCCAGAATTATGTTGCACGAAGCACAATTTCACATCATTCTGGGTTCATTTGTGTGAAAACAAGGTCAAATCAGGCTGAAATGTTACAGGAAGGTAGAATCTATTGAGTTGTAAGTTATCTGAACGTTTCATGATGATAGCACTTTCCTAAGGGGGTCAAACCATGTCCCAAAGGTCACCGGGCCTGGTGTCACTTTAAAGAAGCAGTCCAGTTACACCTTTGTGGGCTTATAACTTGGCTTCTGAATGTCCTAGAGAGGTTAGGTTTGTTTTAGTGTTCTCCAATCAACAGCCCCTACAGCCACAAAAAGGAATGGAGTCATTAGCACTTATGGTTTGTAAATGGCACCCAGAATTATGTTGCACGAAGCACAATTTCACATCATTCTGGGTTCATTTGTGTGAAAACAAGGTCCAATCAGGCTGAAACGTTACAGGAAGGTAGAATCTATTGAGTTGTAAGTGATCTGAACGTTTCATGATGATAGCACTTTCCTATAGGGGGTCAAACCATGTCCCAACGATCACCGGGCCTGGTGTCACTTTAAAGAAGCAGTCCAGTTACACCTTTGTGGGCTTATAACTTGGCTTCTGAATGTCCAAGAGAGATCAGGTTTGTTTTAGTATACTCCAATCAACAGCCCCTACAACCACAAAAAGGAATGGAGTCATTAGCACTTATGGTGTTTAAATGGCACCCAGAATTATGTTGCACGAAGCACAATTTCACATCATTCTGGGTTCATTTGTGTGAAAACAAGGTCCAATCAGGCTGAAACGTTACAGGAAGGTAGAATCTATTGAGTTGTAAGTGATCTGAACGTTTCATGATGATAGCACTTTCCTAAGGGGGTCAAACCATGTCCCAAAGGTCACCGGGCCTGGTGTCACTTTAAAGAAGTAGTCCAGTTACACCTTTGTGGGCTTATAACTTGGCTTCTGAATGTCCTAGAGAGGTTAGGTTTGTTTTAGTGTACTCCAATCAACAGCCCCTTCAACCACAAAAAGGAATGGAGTCTTTAGCATTTAAGGTTTGTAAATGGCACCCAGAATTATGTTGCACGAAGCACAATTTCACATCATTCTGGGTTCATTTGTGTGAAAACAAGGTCCAATCAGGCTGAAATGTTACAGGAAGGTAGAATCTATTGAGTTGTAAGTGATCTGAACGTTTCATGATGATAGCACTTTCCTAAGGGGGTCAAACCATGTCCCAAAGGTCACCGGGCCTGGTGTCACTTTAAAGAAGCAGTCCAGTTACACCTTTGTGGGCTTATAACTTGGCTTCTGAATGTCCTAGAGAGGTTAGGTTTGTTTTAGTGTTCTCCAATCAACAGCCCCTACAACCACAAAAAGGAATGGAGTCATTAGCACTTATGGTTTGTAAATGGCACCCAGAATTATGTTGCACGAAGCACAATTTCACATCATTCTGGGTTCATTTGTGTGAAAACAAGGTCCAATCAGGCTGAAACGTTACAGGAAGGTAGAATCTATTGAGTTGTAAGTGATCTGAACGTTTCATGATGATAGCACTTTCCTATAGGGGGTCAAACCATGTCCCAACGATCACCGGGCCTGGTGTCACTTTAAAGAAGTAGTCCAGTTACACCTTTGTGGGCTTATAACTTGGCTTCTGAATGTCCTAGAGAGGTTAGGTTTGTTTTAGTGTACTCCAATCAACAGCCCCTACAACCTCAAAAAGGAATGGAGTCATTAGCACTTATGGTTTTTAAATGGCACCCAGAATTATGTTGCACGAAGCACAATTTCACATCATTCTGGGTTCATTTGTGTGAAAACAAGGTCCAATCAGGCTGAAATGTTACAGGAAGGTAGAATCTATTGAGTTGTAAGTGATCTGAACGTTTCATGATGATAGCACTTTCCTAAGGGGTTCAAACCATGTCCCAAAGGTCACCGGATCTTGTGTCAATTTAAAGAAGTAGTCCAGTTACACCTTTGTGGGCTTATAACTTGGCTTCTGAATGTCCAAGAGAGATCAGGTTTGTTTTAGTATACTCCAATCAACAGCCCCTACAACCACAAAAAGGAATGGAGTCATTAGCACTTATGGTGTTTAAATGGCACCCAGAATTATGTTGCACGAAGCACAATTTCACATCATTCTGGGTTCATTTGTGTGAAAACAAGGTCCAATCAGGCTGAAACGTTACAGGAAGGTAGAATCTATTGAGTTGTAAGTGATCTGAACGTTTCATGATGATAGCACTTTCCTAAGGGGGTCAAACCATGTCCCAAAGGTCACCGGGCCTGGTGTCACTTTAAAGAAGTAGTCCAGTTACACCTTTGTGGGCTTATAACTTGGCTTCTGAATGTCCTAGAGAGGTTAGGTTTGTTTTAGTGTACTCCAATCAACAGCCCCTTCAACCACAAAAAGGAATGGAGTCTTTAGCATTTAAGGTTTGTAAATGGCACCCAGAATTATGTTGCACGAAGCACAATTTCACATCATTCTGGGTTCATTTGTGTGAAAACAAGGTCCAATCAGGCTGAAACGCTACAAGAAGGTAGAATCTATTGAGTTGTAAGTGATCTGAACGTTTCAAGATGATCGCACATTCCTATAGGGGGTAAAACCATTTCCCAAAGGTCACCGGGCCTGGTGTCAATTTAAAGTAGTCCAGTTACACCTTTGAGGGCTTATAACTTGGCTTCTGAATGTCCTAGAGAGATCAGGTTTGTTTTAGTGTACTCCAATCAACAGCCCCTACAACCTCAAAAAGGAATGGAGTCATTAGCACTTATGGTTTTTAAATGGCACCCAGAATTATGTTGCACGAAGCACAATTTCACATCATTCTGGGTTCATTTGTGTGAAAACAAGGTCCAATCAGGCTGAAATGTTACAGGAAGGTAGAATCTATTGAGTTGTAAGTGATCTGAACGTTTCATGATGATAGCACTTTCCTAAGGGGGTCAAACCATGTCCCAAAGGTCACCATATCTTGTGTCAATTTAAAGAAGTAGTCCAGTTACACCTTTGTGGGCTTATAACTTGGCTTCTGAATGTCCTAGAGAGATCAGGTTTGTTTTAGTATACTCCAATCAACAGCCCCTACAACCACAAAAAGGAATGGAGTCATTAGCACTTATGTTGTTTAAATGGCACCCAGAATTATGTTGCACGAAGCACAATTTCACATCATTCTGGGTTCATTTGTGTGAAAACAAGGTCCAATCAGGCTGAAACGTTACAGGAAGGTAGAATCTGTTGAGTTGTAAGTGATCTGAACGTTTCATGATGATAGCACTTTCCTAAGGGGGTCAAACCATGTCCCAAAGGTCACCGGGCCTGGTGTCACTTTAAAGAAGTAGTCCAGTTACACCTTTGTGGGCTTATAACTTGGCTTCTGAATGTCCTAGAGGGGTTAGGTTTGTTTTAGTGTACTCCAATCAACAGCCCCTACAACCACAAAAAGGAATGGAGTCATTAGCACTTAAGGTTTGTAAATGGCACCCAGAATTATGTTGCACGAAGCACAATTTCACATCATTATGGGTCCATTTGTGTGAAAACAAGGTCCAATCAGGCTGAAACGCTACAAGAAGGTAGAATCTATTGAGTTGTAAGTGATCTGAACGTTTCAAGATGATCGCACATTCCTATAGGGGGTAAAACCATTTCCCAAAGGTCACCGGGCCTGGTGTCACTTTAAAGTAGTCCAGTTACACCTTTGAGGGCTTATAACTTGGCTTCTGAATGTCCTAGAGAGATCAGATTTGTTTTAGTGTACTCCAATCAACAGCCCCTACAACCTCAAAAGGAATGGAGTCATTAGCACTTATGGTTTTTAAATGGCACCCAGAATTATGTTGCACGAAGCACAATTTCACATCATTCTGGGTTCATTTGTGTGAAAACAAGGTCCAATCAGGCTGAAATGTTACAGGAAGGTAGAATCTATTGAGTTGTAAGTGATCTGAACGTTTCATGATGATAGCACTTTCCTAAGGGGTTCAAACCATGTCCCAAAGGTCACCGGATCTTGTGTCAATTTAAAGAAGTAGTCCAGTTACACCTTTGTGGGATTATAACTTGGCTTCTGAATGTCCTAGAGAGATCAGGTTTGTTTTAGTATACTCCAATCAACAGCCCCTACAACCACAAAAAGGAATGGAGTCATTAGCACTTATGGTGTTTAAATGGCACCCAGAATTATGTTGCACGAAGCACAATTTCACATCATTCTGGGTTCATTTGTGTGAAAACAAGGTCCAATCAGGCTGAAACGTTACAGGAAGGTAGAATCTATTGAGTTGTAAGTGATCTGAACGTTTCATGATGATAGCACTTTCCTAAGGGGGTCAAACCATGTCCCAAAGGTCACCGGGCCTGGTGTCACTTTAAAGAAGTAGTCCAGTTACACCTTTGTGGGCTTATAACTTGGCTTCTGAATGTCCTAGAGAGGTTAGGTTTGTTTTAGTGTACTCCAATCAACAGCCCCTTCAACCACAAAAAGGAATGGAGTCATTAGCATTTAAGGTTTGTAAATGGCACCCAGAATTATGTTGCACGAAGCACAATTTCACATCATTCTGGGTCCATTTGTGTGAAAACAAGGTCCAATAAGGCTGAAACGCTACAAGAAGGTAGAATCTATTGAGTTGTAAGTGATCTGAACGTTTCAAGATGATCGCACATTCCTATAGGGGGTAAAACCATTTCCCAAAGGTCACCGGGCCTGGTGTCACTTTAAAGAAGTAGTCCAGTTACACCTTTGTGGGCTTATAACTTGGCTTCTGAATGTCCTAGAGAGGTTAGGTTTGTTTTCGTGTACTCCAATCAACAGCCCCTACAACCTCAAAAAGGAATGGAGTCATTAGCACTTATGGTTTTTAAATGGCACCCAGAATTATGTTGCACGAAGCACAATTTCACATCATTCTGGGTTCATTTGTGTGAAAACAAGGTCCAATCAGGCTGAAATGTTACAGGAAGGTAGAATCTATTGAGTTGTAAGTGATCTGAACGTTTCATGATGATAGCACTTTCCTAAGGGGGTCAAACCATGTCCCAAAGGTCACCGGATCTTGTGTCAATTTAAAGAAGTAGTCCAGTTACACCTTTGTGGGCTTATAACTTGGCTTCTGAATGTCCTAGGGAGATCAGGTTTGTTTTAGTATACTCCAATCAACAGCCCCTACAATCACAAAAAGGAATGGAGTCATTAGCACTTATGGTGTTTAAATGGCACCCAGAATTATGTTGCACGAAGCACAATTTCACATCATTCTGGGTTCATTTGTGTGAAAACAAGGTCCAATCAGGCTGAAACGTTACAGGAAGGTAGAATCTATTGAGTTGTAAGTGATCTGAACGTTTCATGATGATAGCACTTTCCTAAGGGGGTCAAACCATGTCCCAAAGGTCACCGGGCCTGGTGTCACATTAAAGAAGTAGTCCAGTTACACCTTTGTGGGCTTATAACTTGGCGTCTGAATGTCCTAGAGAGATCAGGTTTGTTTTAGTATACTCCAATCAACAGCCCCTACAACCCAAAAAGGAATGGAGTCATTAGCACTTATGGTTTTTAAATGACACCCAGAATTATGTTGCACGAAACACAATTTCACATCATTCTGGGTCCATTTGTGTGAAAACAAGGTCCAATCAGGCTGAAACGCTACATGAAGGTAGAATCTATTGAGTTGTAAGTGATCTGAACGTTTCAAGATGATCGCACATTCCTATAGGGGGTAAAACCATGTCCCAAAGGTCACCGGGCCTGGTGTCACTTTAAAGAAGTAGTCCAGTTACACCTTTGAGGGCTTATAACTTGGCTTCTGAATGTCCTAGAGAGGTTAGGTTTGTTTTAGTGTACTCCAATCAACAGCCCCTACAACCTCAAAAAGGAATGGAGTCATTAGCACTTATGGTTTTTAAATGGCACCCAGAATTATGTTGCACGAAGCACAATTTCACATCATTCTGGGTTCATTTGTGTGAAAACAAGGTCAAATCAGGCTGAAATGTTACAGGAAGGTAGAATCTATTGAGTTGTAAGTGATCTGAACGTTTCATGATGATAGCACTTTCCTAAGGGGGTCAAACCATGTCCCAAAGGTCACCGGGCCTGGTGTCACTTTAAAGAAGCAGTCCAGTTACACCTTTGTGGGCTTATAACTTGGCTTCTGAATGTCCTAGAGAGGTTAGGTTTGTTTTAGTGTTCTCCAATCAACAGCCCCTACAACCACAAAAAGGAATGGAGTCATTAGCACTTATGGTTTGTAAATGGCACCCAGAATTATGTTGCACGAAGCACAATTTCACATCATTCTGGGTTCATTTGTGTGAAAACAAGGTCCAATCAGGCTGAAACGTTACAGGAAGGTAGAATCTATTGAGTTGTAAGTGATCTGAACGTTTCATGATGATAGCACTTTCCTATAGGGGGTCAAACCATGTCCCAACGATCACCGGGCCTGGTGTCACTTTAAAGAAGTAGTCCAGTTACACCTTTGTGGGCTTATAACTTGGCTTCTGAATGTCCTAGAGAGGTTAGGTTTGTTTTAGTGTACTCCAATCAACAGCCCCTACAACCTCAAAAAGGAATGGAGTCATTAGCACTTATGGTTTTTAAATGGCACCCAGAATTATGTTGCACGAAGCACAATTTCACATCATTCTGGGTTCATTTGTGTGAAAACAAGGTCCAATCAGGCTGAAATGTTACAGGAAGGTAGAATCTATTGAGTTGTAAGTGATCTGAACGTTTCATGATGATAGCACTTTCCTAAGGGGTTCAAACCATGTCCCAAAGGTCACCGGATCTTGTGTCAATTTAAAGAAGTAGTCCAGTTACACCTTTGTGGGCTCATAACTTGGCTTCTGAATGTCCTAGAGAGATCAGGTTTGTTTTAGTATACTCCAATCAACAGCCCCTACAACCACAAAAAGGAATGGAGTCATTAGCACTTATGGTGTTTAAATGGCACCCAGAATTATGTTGCACGAAGCACAATTTCACATCATTCTGGGTTCATTTGTGTGAAAACAAGGTCCAATCAGGCTGAAACGTTACAGGAAGGTAGAATCTATTGAGTTGTAAGTGATCTGAACGTTTCATGATGATAGCACTTTCCTAAGGGGGTCAAACCATGTCCCAAAGGTCACCGGGCCTGGTGTCACTTTAAAGAAGTAGTCCAGTTACACCTTTGTGGGCTTATAACTTGGCTTCTGAATGTCCTAGAGAAATTAGGTTTGTTTTAGTGTACTCCAATCAACAGCCCCTTCAACCACAAAAAGGAATGGAGTCATTAGCATTTAAGGTTTGTAAATGGCACCCAGAATTATGTTGCACGAAGCACAATTTCACATCATTCTGGGTCCATTTGTGTGAAAACAAGGTCCAATCAGGCTGAAACGCTACAAGAAGGTAGAATCTATTGAGTTGTAAGTGATCTGAACGTTTCAAGATGATCGCACATTCCTATAGGGGGTAAAACCATTTCCCAAAGGTCACCGGGCCTGGTGTCAATTTAAAGTAGTCCAGTTACACCTTTGAGGGCTTATAACTTGGCTTCTGAATGTCCTAGAGAGATCAGGTTTGTTTTAGTGTACTCCAATCAACAGCCCCTACAACCTATAAAAGGAATGGAGTCATTAGCACTTATGGTTTTTAAATGGCACCCAGAATTATGTTGCACGAAGCACAATTTCACATCATTCTGGGTTCATTTGTGTGAAAACAAGGTCCAATCAGGCTGAAATGTTACAGGAAGGTAGAATCTATTGAGTTGTAAGTGATCTGAACGTTTCATGACGATAGCACTTTCCTAAGGGGGTCAAACCATGTCCCAAAGGTCACCGGATCTTGTGTCAATTTAAAGTAGTCCAGTTACACCTTTGTGGGCTTATAACTTGGCTTCTGAATGTCCTAGAGAGATCAGGTTTGTTTTAGTATACTCCAATCAACAGCCCCTACAACCACAAAAAGGAATGGAGTCATTAGCACTTATGTTGTTTAAATGGCACCCAGAATTATGTTGCACGAAGCACAATTTCACATCATTCTGGGTTCATTTGTGTGAAAACAAGGTCCAATCAGGCTGAAACGTTACAGGAAGGTAGAATCTATTGAGTTGTAAGTGATCTGAACGTTTCATGATGATAGCACTTTCCTAAGGGGGTCAAACCATGTCCCAAAGGTCACCGGGCCTGGTGTCACTTTAAAGAAGTAGTCCAGTTACACCTTTGTGGGCTTATAACTTGGCTTCTGAATGTCCTAGAGGGGTTAGGTTTGTTTTAGTGTACTCCAATCAACAGCCCCTACAACCACAAAAAGGAATGGAGTCATTAGCACTTAAGGTTTGTAAATGGCACCCAGAATTATGTTGCACGAAGCACAATTTCACATCATTCTGTGTCCATTTGTGTGAAAACAAGGTCCAATCAGGCTGAAACGCTACATGAAGGTAGAATCTATTGAGTTGTAAGTGATCTGAACGTTTCAAGATGATCACACATTCCTATAGGGGGTAAAACCATGTCCCAAAGGTCACCGGGCCTGGTGTCACTTTAAAGAAGTAGTCCAGTTACACCTTTGAGGGCTTATAACTTGGCTTCTGAATGTCCTAGAGAGGTTAGGTTTGTTTTAGTGTACTCCAATCAACAGCCCCTACAACCACAAAAAGGAATGGAGTCATTAGCACTTATGGTTTTTAAATGGCACCCAGAATTATGTTGCACGAAGCACAATTTCACATCATTCTGGGTTCATTTGTGTGAAAACAAGGTCAAATCAGGCTGAAATGTTACAGGAAGGTAGAATCTATTGATTTGTAAGTGATCTGAACGTTTCATGATGATAGCACTTTCCTAAGGGGGTCAAAATATGTCCCAAAGGTCACCGGATCTGGTGTCAATTTAAAGAAGTAGTCCAGTTTCACCTTTGTGGGCTTATAACTTGGCTTCTGAATGTTCTAGAGAGATCAGGTTTGTTTTAGTATACTCTAATCAACAGCCCCTACAACCTATAAAAGGAATGGAGTCATTAGCACTTATGGTTTTTAAATGGCACCCAGAATTATGTTGCACGAAGCACAATTTCACATCATTCTGGGTTCATTTGTGTGAAAACAAGGTCCAATCAGGCTGAAATGTTACAGGAAGGTAGAATCTATTGAGTTGTAAGTGATCTGAACGTTTCATGACGATAGCACTTTCCTAAGGGGGTCAAACCATGTCCCAAAGGTCACCGGATCTTGTGTCAATTTAAAGTAGTCCAGTTACACCTTTGTGGGCTTATAACTTGGCTTCTGAATGTCCTAGAGAGATCAGGTTTGTTTTAGTATACTCCAATCAACAGCCCCTACAACCACAAAAAGGAATGGAGTCATTAGCACTTATGTTGTTTAAATGGCACCCAGAATTATGTTGCACGAAGCACAATTTCACATCATTCTGGGTTCATTTGTGTGAAAACAAGGTCCAATCAGGCTGAAACGTTACAGGAAGGTAGAATCTATTGAGTTGTAAGTGATCTGAACGTTTCATGATGATAGCACTTTCCTAAGGGGGTCAAACCATGTCCCAAAGGTCACCGGGCCTGGTGTCACTTTAAAGAAGTAGTCCAGTTACACCTTTGTGGGCTTATAACTTGGCTTCTGAATGTCCTAGAGGGGTTAGGTTTGTTTTAGTGTACTCCAATCAACAGCCCCTACAACCACAAAAAGGAATGGAGTCATTAGCACTTAAGGTTTGTAAATGGCACCCAGAATTATGTTGCACGAAGCACAATTTCACATCATTCTGTGTCCATTTGTGTGAAAACAAGGTCCAATCAGGCTGAAACGCTACATGAAGGTAGAATCTATTGAGTTGTAAGTGATCTGAACGTTTCAAGATGATCACACATTCCTATAGGGGGTAAAACCATGTCCCAAAGGTCACCGGGCCTGGTGTCACTTTAAAGAAGTAGTCCAGTTACACCTTTGAGGGCTTATAACTTGGCTTCTGAATGTCCTAGAGAGGTTAGGTTTGTTTTAGTGTACTCCAATCAACAGCCCCTACAACCACAAAAAGGAATGGAGTCATTAGCACTTATGGTTTTTAAATGGCACCCAGAATTATGTTGCACGAAGCACAATTTCACATCATTCTGGGTTCATTTGTGTGAAAACAAGGTCAAATCAGGCTGAAATGTTACAGGAAGGTAGAATCTATTGATTTGTAAGTGATCTGAACGTTTCATGATGATAGCACTTTCCTAAGGGGGTCAAAATATGTCCCAAAGGTCACCGGATCTGGTGTCAATTTAAAGAAGTAGTCCAGTTACACCTTTGTGGGCTTATAACTTGGCTTCTGAATGTTCTAGAGAGATCAGGTTTGTTTTAGTATACTCTAATCAACAGCCCCTACAACCACAAACAGGAATGGAGTCATTAGCACTTATGGTGTTTAAATGGCACCCAGAATTATGTTGCACGAAGCACAATTTCACATCATTCTGGGTTCATTTGTGTGAAAACAAGGTCCAATCAGGCTGAAACACTACAAGAAGGTAGAATCTGAGTTGTAAGTGATCTGAACGTTTCATGATGATAGCACTTTCCTAAGGGGGTCACACCATGTACCAAAGGTCACCGGGCCTGGTGTCACTTTAAAGAAGTAGTCCAGTTACACCTTTGTGGGCTTATAACTTGGCTTCTGAATGTCCTAGAGAGATCAGGTTTGTTTAAATGTACTCCAATTAACAGCCCCTACAACCACAAAAAGGAATGGAGTCATTAGCACTTATGGTTTGTAAATGGCACCCAGACTTATGTTGCACGAAGCACAATTTCACATCATTCTGGGAACATTTGTGTGAAAACAAGGTCCAATCAGGCTGAAACGCTACAAGAAGGTAGAATCTATTGAGTTTTAAGTGATCTGAACGTTTCAAGATGATCACACATTCCTATAGGGGGTAAAACCATGTCCCAAAGGTCACCGGGCCTGGTGTCACTTTAAAGAAGTAGTCCAGTTACACCTTTGTGGGCTTATAACTTGGCTTCTGAATGTCCTAGAGAGGTTAGGTTTGTTTTAGTATACTCCAATCAACAGCCCCTACAACCACAAAAAGGAATGGAGTCATTAGCACTTATGGTTTGTAAATGGCACCCAGAATTATGTTGCACGAAGCACAATTTCACATCATTCTGGGTTCATTTGTGTGAAAACAAGGTCCAATCAGGCTGAACCGTTACAGGAAGGTAGAATCTATTGAGTTGTAAGTGATTTGAACATTTCATGATGATAGCACTTTCCTAAGGGGGTCAAACCATGTCCCAGAGGTCACCGGATCTGGTGTCAATTTAAAGAAGTAGTCCAGTTACACATTTGTGGGCTTATAACTTGGCTTCTGAATGTCCTAGAGAGATCAGGTTTGTTTTAGTGTACTCCAATCAACATCCCCTACAACCACAAAAAGGAATGGAGTCATTAGCACTTATGGTTTTTAAATTGCACCCAGAATTATGCTGCACTAAGCACAATTTCACAACATTCTGGGTTCATTTGTGTGAAAACAAGGTCCAATCAGGCTGAAACGCTACAAGAAGGTAGAATCTATTGAGTTGTAAGCGATCTCAACGTTTCATGATGATAGCACTTTCCTAAGGGGGTCAAACCATGTCCCAAATGTCACCGGGCCTGGTGTCACTTTAAAGAAGTAGTCCCGTTACACCTTTGAGGGCTTATAACTTGGCTTCTGAATATCCTAGAGAGATCAGGTTTGTTTTAGTGTACTCCAATCAACAGCCCCTACAACCTCAAAAAGGAATGGAGTCATTAGCACTTATGGTTTTTAAATGGCACCCAGAATTATGTTGCACGAAGCACAATTTCACATCATTCTGGGTTCATTTGTGTGAAAACAAGGTCCAATCAGGCTGAAATGTTACAGGAAGGTAGAATCTATTGAGTTGTAAGTGATCTGAACGTTTCATGATGATCGGACTTTCCTAAGGGGGTCAAATCATGTCCCAAAGGTCCCCGGATCTGGTGTCAATTTAAAGAAGTAGTCCAGTTACACATTTGTGGGCTTATAACTTGGATTCTGAATGCCCTAGAGAGATCAGGTTTGTTTTAGTATACTCCAATCAACAGCCCCTACAACCACAAAAAGGAATGAAGTCATTAGCACTTATGGTTTTTAAATGGCACCCAGAATTATGTTGCACGAAGCACAATTTGACATCATTCTGGGTTCATTTGTGTGAAAACAAGGTCCAATCAGGCTGAAACATTACAGGAAACTAAAATCTATTGAGTTGTAAGTGATCTGAACGTTTCAAGATGATCGCACATTCCTATAGGGGGTCAAACCATGTCCCAAAGGTCACCAGGCCTGGTGTCACTTTAAAGAAGCAGTCCAGTTACACCTTTGTGAGCTTATAACTTGGCTTCTGAATGTCCTAGAGAGGTTAGGTTTGTTTTAGTGTTTTCCAATCAACAGCCCCTACAACCACAAAAAGGAATGGAGTCATTAGCACTTATGGTTTGTAAATGGCACCAAGAATTATGTTGCACGAAGCACAATTTCACATCTTTCTGGGTTCATTTGTGTGAAAACAAGGTCCAATCAGGCTGAAACGTTACAGGAAGGTAGAATCTATTGAGTTGTAAGCGATCTGAACGTTTCATGATGATAGCACTTTCCTAAGGGGGTCAAACCATGTCCCAAAGGTCACCGGATCTGGTGTCAATTTAAAGAAGTAGTCCAGTTACACATTTGTGGGCTTATAACTTGGCTTCTGAATGTCCTAGAGAGATCATGTTTGTTGTAATCTACTCCAACCAACAGCCCCTACAACCACAAAAAGGAATGGAGTCATTAGCACTTATGGTTTGTAAATGGCACCCAGAATTATGCTGCACAAAGCACAATTTCACATCATTCTGGGTTCATTTGTGTGAAAACAAGATCCAATCAGGCTGAAACGTTACAGGAAGGTAGAATCTATTGATTTGTGAGTGATCTGAACGTTTCATGATGATAGCACTTTCCTAAGGGGGTCAAACCATGTCCCAAAGGTCACCGGATCTGGTGTCAATTTAAAGAAGTAGTCCAGTTACACATTTGTGGGCTTATAACTTGGCTTCTGAATGTCCTAGAGAGATCAGGTTTGTTTTAGTGTTCTCCAACCAACAGCCCCTACAACCACAAAAAGGAATGGAGTCATTAGCACTTATGGTTTGTAAATGGCACCCAGAATTATGTTGCACGAAGCACAATTTCACATCATTCTGGGTCCATTTGTGTGAAAACAAGGTCCAATCAGGCTGAAATGTTACAGGAAGGTAGAATCTATTGAGTTGTAAGTGATCTGAACGTTTCATGATGATAGCACTTTCCTAAGGGGGTCAAACCATGTCCCAAAGGTCATCGGATCTGGTGTCAATTTAAAGAAGTAGTCCAGTTACACCTTTGTGGGCTTATAACTTGGCTTCTGAATGTCCTAGGGAGATCAGGTTTGTTTTAGTGTTCTCCAACCAACAGCCCCTACAACCACAAAAAGGAATGGAGTCATTAGCACTTATGGTTTGTAAATGGCACCCAGAATTATGTTGCACGAAGCACAATTTCACATCATTCTGGGTCCATTTGTGTGAAAACAAGGTCCAATCAGGCTGAAATGTTACAGGAAGGTAGAATCTATTGAGTTGTAAGTGATCTGAACGTTTCATGATGATAGCACTTTCCTAAGGGGGTCAAACCATGTCCCAAAGGTCATCGGATCTGGTGTCAATTTAAAGAAGTAGTCCAGTTACACCTTTGTGGGCTTATAACTTGGCTTCTGAATGTCCTAGAGAGAACAGGTTTGTTTTAGTATACTCCAATCAACAGCTCCTACAACCACAAAAAGGAATGGAGTCATTAGCACTTATGGTTTTTAAATGGCACCCAGAATTATGTTGCACGAAGCACAATTTCACATCATTCTGGGTTCATTTGTGTGAAAACAAGGTCCAATCAGGCTGAAACGTTACAGGAAGGTAGAATCTATTGAGTTGTAAGTGATCTGAACGTTTCAAGATGATCGCACATTCCTATAGGGGGTCAAACCATGCCCCAAAGGTCACCGGATCTGGTGTCACTTTAAAGAAGTAGTCCAGTTACACATTTGTGGGCTTATAACTTGGCTTCTTAATGTCCTAGATAGATCAGGTTTGTTTTAGTGTTCTCCAACCAACAGCCCCTACAACCACAAAAAGGAATGGAGTCATTAGCACTTATGGTTTGTAAATGGCACCAAGAATTATGTTGCACGAAGCACAATTTCACATCATTCTGGGTCCATTTGTGTGAAAACAAGGTCCAGTCAGGCTGAAATGTTACAGGAAGGTAGAATCTATTGAGCTGTAAGTGATCTGAACGTTTCATGATGATAGCACTTTCCTAAGGGGGTCAAACCATGTCCCAAAGGTCATCGGATCTGGTGTCAATTTAAAGAAGTAGTCCAGTTACACCTTTGTGGGCTTATAACTTGGCTTCTGAATGTCCTAGAGAGATCAGGTTTAGTTTAGTATACTCCAATCAACAGCTCCTACAACCACAAAAAGGAATGGAGTCATTAGCACTTATGGTTTTTAAATGGCACCCAGAATTATGTTGCACGAAGCACAATTTCACATCATTCTGGGTTCATTTGTGTGAAAACAAGGTCCAATCAGGCTGAAACGTTACAGGAAGGTAGAATCTATTGAGTTGTAAGTGATCTGAACGTTTCAAGATGATCGCACATTCCTATAGGGGGTCAAACCATGCCCCAAAGGTCACCGGATCTGGTGTCACTTTAAAGAAGTAGTCCAGTTACACATTTGTGGGCTTATAACTTGGCTTCTGAATGTCCTAGATAGATCAGGTTTGTTTTAGTGTTCTCCAACCAACAGCCCCTACAACCACAAAAAGGAATGGAGTCATTAGCACTTATGGTTTGTAAATGGCACCAAGAATTATGTTGCACGAAGCACAATTTCACATCATTCTGGGTCCATTTGTGTGAAAACAAGGTCCAGACAGGCTGAAATGTTACAGGAAGGTAGAATCTATTGAGCTGTAAGTGATCTGAACGTTTCATGATGATAGCACTTTCCTAAGGGGGTCAAACCATGTCCCAAAGGTCATCGGATCTGGTGTCAATTTAAAGAAGTAGTCCAGTTACACCTTTGTGGGCTTATAACTTGGCTTCTGAATGTCCTAGAGAGATCAGGTTTGTTTTAGTATACTCCAATCAACAGCTCCTACAACCACAAAAAGGAATGGAGTCATTAGCACTTATGGTTTTTAAATGGCACCCAGAATTATGTTGCACGAAGCACAATTTCACATCATTCTGGGTTCATTTGTGTGAAAACAAGGTCCAATCAGGCTGAAACGTTACAGGAAGGTAGAATCTATTGAGTTGTAAGTGATCTGAACGTTTCAAGATGATCGCACATTCCTATAGGGGGTCAAACCATGCCCCAAAGGTCACCGGATCTGGTGTCACTTTAAAGAAGTAGTCCAGTTACACATTTGTGGGCTTATAACTTGGCTTCTGAATGTCCTAGAGAGATCAGGTTTGTTTTAGTGTTCTCCAACCAACAGCCCCTACAACCACAAAAAGGAATGGAGTCATTAGCACTTATGGTTTGTAAATGGCACCCAGAATTATGTTGCACGAAGCACAATTTCACATCATTCTGGGTCCATTTGTGTGAAAACAAGGTCCAGTCAGGCTGAAATGTTACAGGAAGGTAGAATCTATTGAGTTGTAAGTGATCTGAACGTTTCATGATGATAGCACTTTCCTAAGGGGGTCAAACCATGTCCCAAAGGTCATCGGATCTGGTGTCAATTTAAAGAAGTAGTCCAGTTACACCTTTGTGGGCTTATAACTTGGCTTCTGCATGTCCTAGAGAGATCAGGTTTGTTTTAGTATACTCCAATCAACAGCTCCTACAACCACAAAAAGGAATGGAGTCATTAGCACTTATGGTTTTTAAATGGCACCCAGAATTATGTTGCACGAAGCACAATTTCACATCATTCTGGGTTCATTTGTGTGAAAACAAGGTCCAATCAGGCTGAAACGTTACAGGAAGGTAGAATCTATTGAGTTGTAAGTGATCTGAACGTTTCAAGATGATCGCACATTCCTATAGGGGGTCAAACCATGCCCCAAAGGTCACCGGATCTGGTGTCACTGTAAAGAAGTAGTCCAGTTACACATTTGTGGGCTTATAACTTGGCTTCTGAATGTCCTAGATAGATCAGGTTTGTTTTAGTGTTCTCCAACCAACAGCCCCTACAACCACAAAAAGGAATGGAGTCATTAGCACTTATGAATTGTAAATGGCACCAAGAATTATGTTGCACGAAGCACAATTTCACATCATTCTGGGTCCATTTGTGTGAAAACAAGGTCCAGTCAGGCTGAAATGTTACAGGAAGGTAGAATCTATTGAGCTGTAAGTGATCTGAACGTTTCATGATGATAGCACTTTCCTAAGGGGGTCAAACCATGTCCCAAAGGTCACCGGGCCTGGTGTCACTTTAAAGAAGTAGTCCAGTTACACCTTTGTGGGCTTATAACTTGGCTTCTGAATGTCCTAGAGAGGTAAGGTTTGTTTTAGTGTTCTCCAATCAACAGCCCCTACAACCACAGAAAGGAATGGAGTTATTAGCACTTATGGTTTGTAAATGGCACCCAGAATTATGTTGCACGAAGCACAATTTCACATCATTCTGGGTTCATTTGTGTGAAAACAAGGTCCAATCAGGCTGAAACGTTACAGGAAGGTAGAATCTATTGAGTTGTAAGTGATCTGAACGTTTCATGATGATAGCACTTTCCTAAGGGGGTCAAACCATGTCACAAAGGTCACCAGATCTGGTGTCAATTTAAAGAAGTAGTCCAGTTACACATTTGTGGGCTTATAACTTGGCTTCTGAATGTCCGAGAGAGATCAGGTTTGTTTTAATGTACTCCAACCAACAGCCCCTACAACCACAAAAAGGAATGGAGTCATTAACACTTATGGTTTGTAAATGGCACCCAGAATTATGTTGCACGAAGCACAATTTCACACCATTCTGGGTCCATTTGTGTGAAAACAAGGTCCATTCATGCTGTAACGTTACAAGAAGGTAGAATCTATTGAGTTGTAAGTGATCTGAACGTTTCATGATGATCGCACATTCCTATAGGGGGTCAAACCATGTCCCAAAGGTCACCGGGCCTGGTGTCACTTTAAAGAAGTAGTCCAGTTACACATTTTTGGGCTTATAACTTGGCTTCTGAATGTCCTAGAGAGATCAGATTTGTTTTAGTGTACCACAATCAACAGCCCCTACAACCACAAAAAGGAATGGAGCCATTAGCACTTAAGGTTTGTAAATGGCACCCAGAATTATGTTGCACGAAGCACAATTTCACATCATTCTGGGTTCATTTGTGTGAAAACAAGGTCCAATCAGGCTGAAACGTTACAGGAAGTTAGAATCTATTGAGTTGTAAGGGATCTGAACGTTTCAAGATGATCGCACATTCCTATAGGGGGTAAAACCATGTCCCAAAGGTCACCGGGCCTGGTGTCACTTTAAAGAAGTAGTCCAGTTACACCTTTGTGGGCTTATAACTTGGCTTCTGAATGTCCTAGAGAGGTTAGGGTTGTTTTAGTGTACTCCAGTCAACAGCCCCTACAACCACAAAAAGCAATGGAGTCATTAGAACTTATGGTTTTTAAATGGCACCCAGAATATTGCTGCACTAAGCACAATTTCACATCATTCTGGGTTCATTTGTGTGAAAACAAGGTCCAATCAGGCTGAAACGTTACAGGAAGGTAGAATCTATTGAGTTGTAAGTGATCTGAACGTTTCATGATGATAGCACTTTCCTAAGGGGGTCAAACCATGTCCCAAAGGTCACCGGATCTGGTGTCAATTTAAAGAAGTAGTCCAGTTACACATTTGTGGGCTTATAACTTGGCTTCTGAATGTCCTAGAGAGATCAGGGTTGTTTTAATGTACTCCAACCAACAGCCCCTACAACCACAAAAAGGAATGGAGTCATTAGCACTTATGGTTTTTAAATGGCACCCAGAATTATGTTGCACGAAGCACAATTTCACATCATTCTGGGTTCATTTGTGTGAAAACAAGGTCAAATCAGGCTGAAATGTTACAGGAAGGTAGAATCTATTGAGTTGTAAGGGATCTGAACGTTTCATGATGATAGCACTTTCCTAAGGGGGTCAAACCATGTCCCAAATGTCACCGGGCCTGGTGTCACTTTAAAGAAGTAGTCCCGTTACACCTTTGAGGGCTTATAACTTGGCTTCTGAATATCCTAGAGAGATCAGGTTTGTTTTAGTGTACTCCAATCAACAGCCCCTACAACCTCAAAAAGGAATGGAGTCATTAGCACTTATGGTTTTTAAATGGCACCCAGAATTATGTTGCACGAAGCACAATTTCACATCATTCTGGGTTCATTTATGTGAAAACAAGGTCCAATCAGGCTGAAATGTTACAGGAAGGTAGAATCTATTGAGTTGTAAGTGATCTGAACGTTTCATGATGATCGGACTTTCCTAAGGGGGTCAAATCATGTCCCAAAGGTCCCCGGATCTGGTGTCAATTTAAAGAAGTAGTCCAGTTACACATTTGTGGGCTTATAACTTGGATTCTGAATGCCCTAGAGAGATCAGGTTTGTTTTAGTATACTCCAATCAACAGCCCCTACAACCACAAAAAGGAATGAAGTCATTAGCACTTATGGTTTTTAAATGGCACCCAGAATTATGTTGCACGAAGCACAATTTCACATCATTCTGGGTTCATTTGTGTGAAAACAAGGTCCAATCAGGCTGAAACGTTACAGGAAACTAAAATCTATTGAGTTGTAAGTGATCTGAACGTTTCAAGATGATCACACATTCCTATAGGGGGTCAAACCATGTCCCAAAGGTCACCAGGCCTGGTGTCACTTTAAAGAAGCAGTCCAGTTATACCTTTGTGAGCTTATAACTTGGCTTCTGAATGTCCTAGAGAGATCAGGGTTGTTTTAATGTACTCCAACCAACAGCCCCTACAACCACAAAAAGGAATGGAGTCATTAGCACTTATGGTTTTTAAATGGCACCCAGAATTATGTTGCACGAAGCACAATTTCACATCATTCTGGGTTAATTTGTGTGAAAACAAGGTCCAATCAGGCTGAAATGTTACAGGAAGGTAGAATCTATTTAGTTGTAAGGGATCTGAACGTTTCATGATGATAGCACTTTCCTAAGGGGGTCAAACCATGTCCCAAATGTCACCGGGCCTGGTGTCACTTTAAAGAAGTAGTCCCGTTACACCTTTGAGGGCTTATAACTTGGCTTCTGAATATCCTAGAGAGATCAGGTTTGTTTTAGTGTACTCCAATCAACAGCCCCTACAACCTCAAAAAGGAATGGAGTCATTAGCACTTATGGTTTTTAAAAGGCACCCAGAATTATGTTGCACGAAGCACAATTTCACATCATTCTGGGTTCATTTGTGTGAAAACAAGGTCCAATCAGGCTGAAATGTTACAGGAAGGTAGAATCTATTGAGTTGTAAGTGATCTGAACGTTTCATGATGATCGGACTTTCCTAAGGGGGTCAAATCATGTCCCAAAGGTCCCCGGATCTGGTGTCAATTTAAAGTAGTAGTCCAGTTACACATTTGTGGGCTTATAACTTGGATTCTGAATGCCCTAGAGAGATCAGGTTTGTTTTAGTATACTCCAATCAACAGCCCCTACAACCACAAAAAGGAATGAAGTCATTAGCACTTATGGTTTTTAAATGGCACCCAGAATTATGTTGCACGAAGCACAATTTGACATCATTCTGGGTTCATTTGTGTGAAAACAAGGTCCAATCAGGCTGAAACGTTACAGGAAACTAAAATCTATTGAGTTGTAAGTGATCTGAACATTTCAAGATGATCGCACATTCCTATAGGGGGTCAAACCATGTCCCAAAGGTCACCAGGCCTGGTGTCACTTTAAAGAAGCAGTCCAGTTACACCTTTGTGAGCTTATAACTTGGCTTCTGAATGTCCTAGAGAGGTTAGGTTTGTTTTAGTGTTCTCCAATCAACAGCCCCTACAACCACAAAAAGGAATGGAGTCATTAGCACTTATGGTTTGTAAATGGCACCCAGAATTATGTTGCACGAAGCACAATTTCACATCTTTCTGGGTTCATTTGTGTGAAAACAAGGTCCAATCAGGCTGAAACGTTACAGGAAGGTAGGATCTATTGAGTTGTAAGCGATCTGAACGTTTCATGATGATAGCACTTTCCTAAGGGGGTCAAACCATGTCCCAAAGGTCACCGGATCTGGTGTCAATTTAAAGAAGTAGTCCAGTTACATATTTGTGGGCTTATAACTTGGCTTCTGAATGTCCTAGAGAGATCAGGTTTGTTTTAATGTACTCCAACCAACAGCCCCTACAACCACAAAAAGGAATGGAGTCATTAGCACTTATGGTTTGTAAATGGCACCCAGAATTATGCTGCACTAAGCACAATTTCACATCATTCTGGGTTCATTTGTGTGAAAACAAGGTCCAATCAGGCTGAAACATTACAAGAAGGTAGAATCTATTGAGTTGTAAGTGATCTGAACATTTCATGATGATCGCACTTTCCTATAGGGGGTCAAACCATGTCCCAAAGGTCACCGGATCTGGTGTCAATTTAAAGAAGTAGTCCAGTTACACATTTGTGGGCTTATAACTTGGCTTCTGAATGTCCTAGAGAGATCATGTTTGTTGTAATCTACTCCAACCAACAGCCCCTACAACCACAAAAAGGAATGGAGTCATTAGCACTTATGGTTTGTAAATGGCACCCAGAATTATGTTGCACGAAGCACAATTTCACATCATTCTGGGTTCATTTGTGTGAAAACAAGGTCCAATCAGGCTGAAACGTTACAGGAAGGTAGAATCTATTGAGTTGTAAGTGATCTGAACGTTTCATGATGATAGCACTTTCCTAAGGGGGTCAAACCATGTCCCAAAGGTCACCGGATCTGGTGTCAATTTAAAGAAGTAGTCCAGTTACACATTTGTGGGCTTATAACTTGGCTTCTGAATGTCCTAGAGAGATCAGGTTTGTTTTAGTATACTCCAATAAACAGCCCCTACAACCACAAAAAATGAATGGAGTCATTAGCACTTATGGTTTTTAAATGGCACCCAAAATTATGTTGCACGAAGCACAATTTCACATCATTCTGGGTTCATTTGTGTGAAAACAAGGTCCAATCAGGCTGAAACGTTACAGGAAGGTAGACTCTATTGAGTTGTAAGTGATCTGAACGTTTCAAGATGATCGCACATTCCTATAGGGGGTCAAACCATGTCCCAAAGGTCACCGGGCCTGGTGTCACCTTAAAGAAGCAGTCCAGTTACACCTTTGTGGGCTTATAACTTGGCTTCTGAATGTCCTAGAGAGGTTAGGTTTGTTTTAGTGTTCTCCAATCAACAGCCCCTACAACCACAAAAAGGAATGGAGTCATTAGCACTCATGGTTTGTAAATGGCACCCAGAATTATGCTGCACAAAGCACAATTTCACATCATTCTGGGTTCATTTGTGTGAAAACAAGATCCAATCAGGCTGAAACGTTACAGGAAGGTAGAATCTATTGAGTTGTAAGTGATCTGAACGTTTCATGATGATAGCACTTTCCTAAGGGGGTCAAACCATGTCCCAAAGGTCACCGGATCTGGTGTCAATTTAAAGAAGTAGTCCAGTTACACATTTGTGGGCTTATAACTTGGCTTCTGAATGTCCTAGAGAGATCAGGTTTGTTTTAGTGTTCTCCAACCAACAGCCCCTACAACCACAAAAAGGAATGGAGTCATTAGCACTTATGGTTTGTAAATGGCACCCAGAATTATGTTGCACGAAGCACAATTTCACATCATTCTGGGTTCATTTGTGTGAAAACAAGGTCCAATCAGGCTGAAATGTTACAGGAAGGTAGAATCTATTGAGTTGTAAGTGATCTGAAAGTTTCATGATGATAGCACTTTCCTAAGGGGGTCAAACCATGTCCCAAAGGTCACCGGATCTGGTGTCAATTTAAAGAAGTAGTCCAGTTACACCTTTGTGGGCTTATAACTTGGCTTCTGAATGTCCTAGAGAGATCAGGTTTGTTTTAGTATACTCCAATCAACAGCTCCTACAACCACAAAAAGGAATGGAGTCATTAGCACTTATGGTTTTTAAATGGCACCCAGAATTATGTTGCACGAAGCACAATTTCACATCATTCTGGGTTCATTTGTGTGAAAACAAGGTCCAATCAGGCTGAAACGTTACAGGAAGGTAGAATCTATTGAGTTGTAAGTGATCTGAACGTTTCAAGATGATCGCACATTCCTATAGGGGGTCAAACCATGCCCCAAAGGTCACCGGATCTGGTGTCAATTTAAAGAAGTAGTCCAGTTACACATTTGTGGGCTTATAACTTGGCTTCTGAATGTCCTAGAGAGGTTAGGTTTGTTTTAGTGTTCTCCAATCAACAGCCCCTACAACCACAAAAAGGAATGGAGTCATTAGCATTTAAGGTTTGTAAATGGCACCTAGAATTATGTTGCACGAAGCACAATTTCACATCATTCTGGGCCCATTTGTGTGAAAACAAGGTCCAATCAGGCTGAAATGTTACAGGAAGGTAGAATCTATTGAGCTGTAAGTGATCTGAACGTTTCATGATGATAGCACTTTCCTAAGGGGGTCAAACCATGTCCCAAAGGTCACCGGGCCTGGTGTCAATTTAAAGAAGTAGTCCAGTTACACCTTTGTGGGCTTATAACTTGGCTTCTGAATGTCCTAGAGAGGTTAGGTTTGTTTTAGTGTTCTCCAATCAACAGCCCCTACAACCACAAAAAGGAATGGAGTCATTAGCACTTATGGTTTGTAAATGGCACCCAGAATTATGTTGCACGAAGCACAATTTCACATCATTCTGGGTTCATTTATGTGAAAACAAGGTCCAATCAGGCTGAAACGTTACAGGAAGGTAGAATCTATTGAGTTGTAAGTGATCTGAACGTTTCATGATGATAGCACTTTCCTAAGGGGGTCAAACCATGTCACAAAGGTCACCAGATCTGGTGTCAATTTAAAGAAGTAGTCCAGTTACACATTTGTGGGCTTATAACTTGGCTTCTGAATGTCCTACAGAGATCAGGTTTGTTTTAATGTACTCCAACCAACAGCCCCTACAACCACAAAAAGGAATGGAGTCATTAACACTTATGGTTTGTAAATGGCACCCAGAATTATGTTGCACGAAGCACAATTTCACATCATTCTGGGTCCATTTGTGTCAAAACAAGGTCCAATCAGGCTGAAACGTTACAGGAAGTTAGAATCTATTGAGTTGTAAGTGATCTGAACGTTTCAAGATGATCGCACATTCCTATAGGGGGTAAAACCATGTCCCAAAGGTCACCGGGCCTGGTGTCACTTTAAAGAAGTAGTCCAGTTACACCTTTGTGGGCTTATAACTTGGCTTCTGAATGTCCGAGAGAGGTTAGGGTTGTTTTAGTGTACTCCAGTCAACAGCCCCTACAACCACAAAAAGCAATGGAGTCATCAGAACTTATGGTTTTTAAATGGCACCCAGAATATTGCTGCACTAAGCACAATTTCACATCATTCTGGGTTCATTTGTGTGAAAACAAGGTCCAATCAGGCTGAAACGTTACAGGAAGGTAGAATCTATTGAGTTGTAAGTGATCTGAACGTTTCATGATGATAGCACTTTCCTAAGGGGGTCAAACCATGTCCCAAAGGTCACCGGATCTGGTGTCAATTTAAAGAAGTAGTCCAGTTACACATTTGTGGGCTTATAACTTGGCTTCTGAATGTCCTAGAGAGATCAGGGTTGTTTTAATGTACTCCAACCAACAGCCCATACAACCACAAAAAGGAATGGAGTCATTAGCACTTATGGTTTGTAAATGGCACCCAGAATTATGTTGCACGAAGCACAATTTCACATCATTCTGGGTCCATTTGTGTGAAAACAAGGTCCAATCAGGCTGAAACGTTACAAGAAGGTAGAATCTATTGAGTTGTAAGTGATCTGAACGTTTCATGATGATCGCACATTCCTATAGGGGGTCAAACCATGTCCCAAAGGTCACCGGGCCTGGTGTCACTTTAAAGAAGTAGTCCAGGTACACCTTTGTGGGCTTATAACTTGGCTTCTGAATGTCCTAGAGAGGTTAGGTTTGTTTTAGTGTACTCCAATCAACAGCCCCTACAACCACAAAAAGCAATGGAGTCATTAGAACTTATGGTTTCTAAATGGCACCCAGAATTATGCTGCACTAAGCACAATTTCACATCATTCTGGGTTCATTTGTGTGAAAACAAGGTCCAATCAGGCTGAAACGTTACAGGAAGGTAGAATCTATTGAGTTGTAAGTGATCTAAACGTTTCATGATGATAGCACTTTCCTAAGGGGGTCAAACCATGTCCCAAAGGTCACCGGATCTGGTGTTAATTTAAAGAAGTAGTCCAGTTACACATTTGTGGGCTTATAACTTGGCTTCTGAATGTCCTAGAGAGATCAGGTTTGTTTTAATGTACTCCAATCAACAGCCCCTACAACCACAAAAAGGAATGGAGTCATTAGCACTTATGGTTTGTAAATGGCACCCAGAATAATGTTGCACGAAGCACAATTTCACATCATTCTGGGTCCATTTGTGTGAAAACAAGGTCCAATCAGGCTGAAACGCTACAGGAAGGTAGAATCTATTGAGTTGTAAGTGATCTGAACGTTTCATGATGATAGCTTTTTCCTAAGGGGGTCAAACCATGTCCCAAAGGTCACCGAATCTGGTGTCAATTTAAAGTAGTCCAGTTACACATTTGTGGGCTTATAACTTGGCTTCTGAATGTCCTAGAGAGATCAGGTTTGTTTTAGTGTACTCCAATCAACAGCCCCTACAACCACAAAAAGGAATGGAGTCATTAGCACTTATGGTTTGTAAATGGCACCCAGAATTATGTTGCACGAAGCACAATTTCACATCATTCTGGGTCCATTTGTGTGAAAACAAGGTCCAATCAGGCTGAAACGCTACAGGAAGGTAGAATCTATTGAGTTGTAAGTGATCTGAACGTTTCATGATGATAGCACTTTCCAAAGGGGGTCAAACCATGTCCCAAAGGTCACCGGATCTGGTGTCAATTTAAAGAAGTAGTTCAGTTACACATTTGTGGGCTTATAACTTGGCTTCTGAATGTCCTAGAGAGATCAGGTTTGTTTTAGTGTTCTCCAATCAACAGCCCCTACAACCACAAAAAGGAATGGAGTCATTTGCACTTATGGTTTGTAAATGGCACCCAGAATTATGTTGCACGAAGCACAATTTCACATCATTCTGGGTCCATTTGTGTGAAAACAAGGTCCAATCAGGCTGAAACATTACAAGAAGGTAGAATCTATTGAGTTGTAAGTGATCTGAACGTTTCATGATGATCGCACATTCCTATAGGGGGTCAAACCATGTCCCAAAGGTCACCGGGCCTGGTGTCACTTTAAAGAAGTAGTCCAGTTACACATTTGTGGGCTTATAACTTGGCTTCTGAATGTCCTAGAGAGGTTAGGTTTGTTTTAGTGTACTCCAATCAACAGCCCCTTCAACCACAAAAAGGAATGGAGTCATTAGCACCTAAGGTTTGTAAATGGCACCCAGAATTATGTTGCACGAAGCACAATTTCACATCATTCTGGGTTCATTTGTGTGAAAACAAGGTCCAGTCAGGCTGAAACGTTACAGGAAGGTAGAGTCTATTGAGTTTTAAGTGATCTGAACGTTTCATGATGATAGCACTTTCCTAAGGGGGTCAAACCATGTCCCAAAGGTCACCGGATCTGGTGTCAATTTAAAGAAGTAGTCCAGTTACACATTTGTGGGCTTATAACTTGGCTTCTGAATGTCCTAGAGAGATCAGGTTTGTTTTAATGTACTCCAATCAACAGCCCCTACAACCACAAAAAGGAATGGAGTAATTAGCACTTATGGTTTGTAAATGGCACCCAGAATTATGTTGCACGAAGCACAATTTCACATCATTCTGGGTTCATTTGTGTGAAAACAAGGTCCAATCAGGCTGAAACGCTACAGGAAGGTAGAATCTATTGAGTTGTAAGTGATCTGAACGTTTCATGATGATAGCACTTTCCAAAGGGGATCAAACCATGTCCCAAAGGTCACCGGATCTGGTGTCAATTTAAAGAAGTAGTTCAGTTACACATTTGTGGGCTTATAACTTGGCTTCTGAATGTCCTAGAGAGATCAGGTTTGTTTTAGTGTTCTCCAATCAACAGCCCCTACAACCACAAAAAGGAATGGAGTCATTAGCACTTATGGTTTGTAAATGGCACCCAGAATTATGTTGCACCAAGCACAATTTCACATCATTCTGGGTCCATTTGTGTGAAAACAAGGTCCAATCAGGCTGAAACGTTACAAGAAGGTAGAATCTATTGAGTTGTAAGTGATCTGAACGTTTCATGATGATCGCACATTCCTATAGGGGGTCAAACCATGTCCCAAAGGTCACCGGGCCTGGTGTCACTTTAAAGAAGTAGTCCAGTTACACATTTGTGGGCTTATAACTTGGCTTCTGAATGTCCTAGAGAGGTTAGGTTTGTTTTAGTGTACTCCAATCAACAGCCCCTACAACCACAAAAAGGAATGGAGTCATTAGCCCCTAAGGTTTGTAAATGGCACCCAGAATTATGTTGCACGAAGCACAATTTCACATCATTCTGGGTTCATTTGTGTGAAAACAAGGTCCAGTCAGGCTGAAACGTTACAGGAAGGTAGAGTCTATTGAGTTTTAAGTGATCTGAACGTTTCATGATGATAGCACTTTCCTAAGGGGGTCAAACCATGTCCCAAAGGTCACCGGATCTGGTGTCAATTTAAAGAAGTAGTCCAGTTACACATTTGTGGGCTTATAACTTGGCTTCTGAATGTCCTAGAGAGATCAGGTTTGTTTTAATGTACTCCAATCAACAGCCCCTACAACCACAAAAAGGAATGGAGCCATTAGCACTTAAGGTTTGTAAATGGCACCCAGAATTATGTTGCACGAAGCACAATTTCACATCATTCTGGGTTCATTTGTGTGAAAACAAGGTCCAATCAGGCTGAAACGTTACAGGAAGTTAGAATCTATTGAGTTGTAAGTGATCTGAACGTTTCAAGATGATCGCACATTCCTATAGGGGGTAAAACCATGTCCCAAAGGTCACCGGGCCTGGTGTCACTTTAAAGAAGTAGTCCAGTTACACCTTTGTGGGCTTATAACTTGGCTTCTGAATGTCCTAGAGAGGTTAGGGTTGTTTTAGTGTACTCCAGTCAACAGCCCCTACAACCACAAAAAGCAATGGAGTCATTAGAACTTATGGTTTTTAAATGGCACCCAGAATATTGCTGCACTAAGCACAATTTCACATCATTCTGGGTTCATTTGTGTGAAAACAAGGTCCAATCAGGTTGAAACGTTACAGGAAGGTAGAATCTATTGAGTTGTAAGTGATCTGAACGTTTCATGATGATAGCACTTTCCAAAGGGGGTCAAACCATGTCCCAAAGGTCACTGGATCTGGTGTCAATTTAAAGAAGTAGTTCAGTTACACATTTGTGGGCTTATAACTTGGCTTCTGAATGTCCTAGAGAGATCAGGTTTGTTTTAGTGTTCTCCAATCAACAGCCCCTACAACCACAAAAAGGAATGGAGTCATTAGCACTTATGGTTTGTAAATGGCACCCAGATTTATGTTGCACGAAGCACAATTTCACATCATTCTGGGTCCATTTGTGTGAAAACAAGGTCCAATCAGGCTGAAACGTTACAAGAAGGTAGAATCTATTGAGTTGTAAGTGATCTGAACGTTTCATGATGATCGCACATTCCTATAGGGGGTCAAACCATGTCCCAAAGGTCACCGGGCCTGGTGTCACTTTAAAGAAGTAGTCCAGTTACACATTTGTGGGCTTATAACTTGGCTTCTGAATGTCCTAGAGAGGTTAGGTTTGTTTTAGTGTACTCCAATCAACAGCCCCTACAACCACAAAAAGGAATGGAGTCATTAGCACCTAAGGTTTGTAAATGGCACCCAGAATTATCTTGCACGAAGCACAATTTCACATCATTCTGGGTTCATTTGTGTGAAAACAAGGTCCAGTCAGGCTGAAACGTTACAGGAAGGTAGAATCTATTGAGTTTTAAGTGATCTGAACGTTTCATGATGATAGCACTTTCCTAAGGGGGTCAAACCATGTCCCAAAGGTCACCGGATCTGGTGTCAATTTAAAGAAGTAGTCCAGTTACACATTTGTGGGCTTATAACTTGGCTTCTGAATGTCCTAGAGAGATCAGGTTTGTTTTAATGTACTCCAATCAACAGCCCCTACAACCACAAAAAGGAATGGAGTCATTAGCACTTATGGTTTGTAAATGGCACCCAGAATTATGTTGCACGAAGCACAATTTCACATCATTCTGGGTCCATTTGTGTGAAAACAAGGTCCAATCAGGCTGAAACGCTACAGGAAGGTAGAATCTATTGAGTTGTAAGTGATCTGAACGTTTCATGATGATAGCTTTTTCCTAAGGGGGTCAAACCATGTCCCAAAGGTCACCGAATCTGGTGTCAATTTAAAGTAGTCCAGTTACACATTTGTGGGCTTATAACTTGGCTTCTGAATGTCCTAGAGAGATCAGGTTTGTTTTAGTGTACTCCAATCAACAGCCCCTACAACCACAAAAAGGAATGGAGTCATTAGCACTTATGGTTTGTAAATGGCACCCAGAATTATGTTGCACGAAGCACAATTTCACATCATTCTGGGTCCATTTGTGTGAAAACAAGGTCCAATCAGGCTGAAACGCTACAGGAAGGTAGAATCTATTGAGTTGTAAGTGATCTGAACGTTTCATGATGATAGCACTTTCCAAAGGGGGTCAAACCATGTCCCAAAGGTCACCGGATCTGGTGTCAATTTAAAGAAGTAGTTCAGTTACACATCTGTGGGCTTATAACTTGGCTTCTGAATGTCCTAGAGAGATCAGGTTTGTTTTAGTGTACTCCAATCATCAGCCCCTACAACCACAAAAAGGAATGGAGTCATTAGCACTTATGGTTTGTAAATGGCACCCAGAATTATGTTGCACGAAGCACAATTCCACATCATTCTGGGTTCATTTGTGTGAAAACAAGGTCCAATCAGGCTGAAACGTTACAGGAAGGTAGAATCTATTGAGTTGTAAGTGATCTGAACGTTTCATGATGATAGCACTTTCCTAAGGGGGTCAAACCATGTCACAAAGGTCACCAGATCTGGTGTCAATTTAAAGAAGTAGTCCAGTTACACATTTGTGGGCTTATAACTTGGCTTCTGAATGTCCTAGAGAGATCAGATTTGTTTTAATGTACTCCAACCAACAGCCCCTACAATCACAAAAAGGAATGGAGCCATTAGCACTTAAGGTTTGTAAATGGCACCCAGAATTATGTTGCACGAAGCACAATTTCACATCATTCTGGGTTCATTTGTGTGAAAACAAGGTCCAATCAGGCTGAAACGTTACAGGAAGTTAGAATCTATTGAGTTGTAAGTGATCTGAACGTTTCAAGATGATCGCACATTCCTATAGGGGGTAAAACCATGTCCCAAAGGTCACCGGGCCTGGTGTCACTTTAAAGAAGTAGTCCAGTTACACCTTTGTGGGCTTATAACTTGGCTTCTGAATGTCCTAGAGAGGTTAGGGTTGTTTTAGTGTATTCCAGTCAACAGCCCCTACAACCACAAAAAGCAATGGAGTCATTAGAACTTAAGGTTTGTAAATGGCACCCAGAATTATGTTGCACGAAGCACAATTTCACATCATTCTGGGTTCATTTGTGTGAAAACAAGGTCCAATCAGGCTGAAACGTTACAGGAAGGTAGAATCTATTGAGTTGTAAGTGATCTGAACGTTTCATGATGATAGCACTTTCCAAAGGGGGTCAAACCATGTCCCAAAGGTCACTGGATCTGGTGTCACTTTAAAGAAGTAGTCCAGTTACACATTTGTGGGCTTATAACTTGGCTTCTGAATGTCCTAGAGAGATCAGGTTTGTTTTAGTGTTCTCCAATCAACAGCCCCTACAACCACAAAAAGGAATGGAGTCATTAGCACTTATGGTTTGTAAATGGCACCCAGAATTATGTTGCACGAAGCACAATTTCACATCATTCTGGGTCCATTTGTGTGAAAACAAGGTCCAATCAGGCTGAAACGTTACAAGAAGGTAGAATCTATTGAGTTGTAAGTGATCTGAACGTTTCATGATGATCGCACATTCCTATAGGGGGTCAAACCATGTCCCAAAGGTCACCGGGCCTGGTGTCACTTTAAAGAAGTAGTCCAGTTACACATTTGTGGGCTTATAACTTGGCTTCTGAATGTCCTAGAGAGGTTAGGTTTGTTTTAGTGTACTCCAATCAACAGCCCCTACAACTATCGCGTGCCTGTCCCATTTACTGGTTCCTTTAAAACCCAGTTCCGTTAGAACTTATGAGACGGTGCATCCATCAGGGTTCGATGGGGATGTCGGTGAGTATTATGGTATTAGATCCTGGTTTGGGCGTCCTAAGTTAGAATCATATCTTTTATTTTAAAGGTGAAATAATATGTAAGACCTTTCCTTCTGTAGTAGCTCACTTCTTTTTAAGCAATCCCGTTATCTTAAGGTTTCTTTATATTAATCTGTCACAAACCTTAAAGTAAGTCCTGATAATTCCAGAACCCATAATTAATGTGCTTACCTCTGTGCAATTAATGATCAGAGCCCCCCACTCGTGAAGCTTTAGAGAAAACCTGAAAGAATCAGGATTATGTTTCTTTTTCAAAAAAGGTTTATTACAAAATCAAAATACAAAAATGGGTAGATGAAAAAACAACTGCTATCCCCCACGGAGGAATTAGTTCAAAATGATTAAATAAGAGTTGGTTTACACCAGCTCTTGTCTTCTCAGAATCTCCCCAAAACTCTCCCTCTCTCTCTTTCTCTCCTAAGAGTCTCTTCTGTCATCCCCCATCCAGGCTTGGACAGGGGATGACCCCTCCAAATCTGCTCTGTCTCTTCTTGTCCTCTGCCCCAGCTGCTGTCCGCTCTCCCAATCCCTCTCTGCTGTTCAGAGCTGTTCTTATATACCCTTCCTGGACCAGCTTAAGGTCATGGGGTCATTTACCAGATACACACTTTGTAGCTCAACACAAAACATTTGGTGTCATTTTCCTTCTTAACACAGGTCATTGCATCATCTTTTGCAGCATTCTTCAGTTTCTCTCCAATGTTCCCGAGAGGGCTTCTGGATCTGATGGGCTTGTCTTCATTCTGTTCTCCTCCAATCCCATCTTTCCAAGCCAGGGGTGGGGCAAAGAGGTGGGGTCAGTCTCCTGACCCTTCGCCCAGTTCTGTCCTCTTGTCCCTGTGACCCTTGTGTGACCCTTGTTTCTGACCACAGTTTTTTTTGACCTGCAGCCCAACTCCTTTTGACTGGTTGATTTTGCTCGCACAAGCCAGTCCAGTGTGGCTCACCTTTTGACCCCGTACTTGCCACTGTCTTTGGCATGTGGGACTCGCAACATCCCCCATGCGAGAAAAATCTAGCCAGGGGACTGCAACAGCCTTCTTTGGGGTGGGGCTGCCTCCTCCTCTGGATCATCTTCATCTCCAGTCTCAGACCCAGAGTCTGACTAGCTCAGAGTCCAGATACACACCATCATCATCATCATCATCACTCACTTCAGTCTCTGAAGAACCAGATGTTTGTTCATGAGGGTTCAGAACTGGGTTCCTGCTTCTCCACCAGTTTCTACTGCCATCTGGTCAGCTGAGCTGCTGGTTGGAACATCTCAGTCTCCACCTTCAAGCAGAGACTCTCTCCCTCCAGACTGAAGACATCTTTTACTGCAGAGCTTCAAATATTCTCCTCACACACCTGAACAGCAACAAGCTAACTCTGCTTGCAGCTGCAGGTGGGAAGCTTACGCTAAAAACTATAAAGTGTGGCAAGGTGGATTAATGAGGGCCCGGGCGGGATTCGATCCCAAGACCCCCGGGGTGGGAGTCATACGCTCTAACCACTCAGCCAAAGGGACATCCCCTTAGCTAACTGGCCAGGGCGCATCATCAATCAAGACATTGTGACAGAACGCTCACACTGTCACACCTTCCCCCCTCTTTCCACCAGCGCGTCCTCGTACTCCCGCGCAGGGTGCCACAAACTTCACATCCACGGACCTACTTGACAGTACTACATGGATCCTGCCAACAACACCAAATGTGGCAAGGTTAAAAATGCTTACGCATTATTAGTGTAGCTGTCTGTCAGGTCAGAATCATACGGAGCTGTTAGTTCAGGACTCTCCCTTCTCAACAGAACTAGTAGGGGGAGGGGTGATGTCACCACATCCTGCTTGTCTGTTGTTGCTCAGCTGACTGAGTGCTTTTTCTCTGTTCAGCTGTGGCTTCTCATATCTGCAGGCTGCCGAGAGCGGAAGCTAGGTGCTTGTTTCAAGCAGATCCTCTAAAAACAAAGTTTAATTGGAGCAGAGTTCCAATGCTCCCAGTTATAAGTCCGTCCTTTACAGGCGGCACGGTTTCTCCCCTCACGGAGCCCTTAAGCACAGAGGTTCACACATTAAACATGTTCCCGGCTTCTAGCCTCCATTGCGCGTGACGATGCCCGACATGAGATTCTATGAAGCTAGGAAACATGATTACTTTACAGTTCGTGACAAATACCTCCCCGTGTTACCAGAAACGAGGCCCAAGTCACACAGATTCTTACATATCAGTCCTTCACTAGATTTTGATCCAGCCATGACGTTTAATCGCATCTCACTTGTGCCTCAGCACCCGGACAGCGCCCCGCCGCAGCTCCACACTAGCTTTTCCAGCCTCATTCTGAAAGCTCCGGTTACAGGATATTGAAAGATCTATCTGCCATGGCTGGTTAAAAGTTTTTCTTATTCTTTATTTATTTTTATTTTTTGCCTAGCTTTTATCCTTGGCTTTTCTTGCGTCGGAATGCCGTATTTTCTTTATACCTTTTTAAGTTGATCGTCCGTTCTCCCAGATTTCTTTCTTTTTCGAGAAACTGGTGCGGTTTTCACTCCAAGGTTATAAGCTTAATAGGTCCTTAGCGCGCAAGCTTTTATCAGCCTAAAAGACAGTTCTACGTCGGATAGCCCGGTATCTAATATTTAGACCTTCACTCCGTAGCCCCACGTTTGGCGCGCCATATCGCGTGCCCGTCCCATTTACCGGTTCCTTTAAAACCCAGTTCCATTAGAACTTATGAGACGGTGCATCCATCAGGGTTCGATGGGGATGTCGGTGAGTATTATGGTATTAGGTCCTGGTTTGGGCGTCCTAAGTTAGAATCATATCTTTTATTTTAAAGGTGAAATAATATGTAAGACCTTTCCTTCTGTAGTAGCTCACTTCTTTTTAAGCAATCCCGTTATCTTAAGGTTTCTTTATATTAATCTGTCACAAACCTTAAAGTAAGTCCTGATAATTCCAGAACCCATAATTAATGTGCTTACCTCTGTGCAATTAATGATCAGAGCCCCCCACTCGTGAAGCTTTAGAGAAAACCTGAAAGAATCAGGATTATGTTTCTTTTTCAAAAAAGGTTTATTACAAAATCAAAATACAAAAATGGGTAGATGAAAAAACAACTGCTATCCCCCACGGAGGAATTAGTTCAAAATGATTAAATAAGAGTTGGTTTACACCAGCTCTTGTCTTCTCAGAATCTCCCCAAAACTCTCCCTCTCTCTCTTTCTCTCCTAAGAGTCTCTTCTGTCATCCCCCATCCAGGCTTGGACAGGGGATGACCCCTCCAAATCTGCTCTGTCTCTTCTTGTCCTCTGCCCCAGCTGCTGTCCGCTCTCCCAATCCCTCTCTGCTGTTCAGAGCTGTTCTTATATACCCTTCCTGGACCAGCTTAAGGTCATGGGGTCATTTACCAGATACACACTTTGTAGCTCAACACAAAACATTTGGTGTCATTTTCCTTCTTAACACAGGTCATTGCATCATCTTTTGCAGCATTCTTCAGTTTCTCTCCAATGTTCCCGAGAGGGCTTCTGGATCTGATGGGCTTGTCTTCATTCTGTTCTCCTCCAATCCCATCTTTCCAAGCCAGGGGTGGGGCAAAGAGGTGGGGTCAGTCTCCTGACCCTTCGCCCAGTTCTGTCCTCTTGTCCCTGTGACCCTTGTGTGACCCTTGTTTCTGACCACAGTTTTTTTGACCTGCAGCCCAACTCCTGTCGACTGGTTGATTTTGCTCGCACAAGCCAGTCCAGTGTGGCTCACCTTTTGACCCCGTACTTGCCACTGTCTTTGGCATGTGGGACTCGCAACACAACCACAAAAAGGAATGGAGTCATTAGCACCTAAGGTTTGTAAATGGCACCCAGAATTAAGTTGCACGAAGCACAATTTCACATCATTCTGGGTTCATTTGTGTGAAAACAAGGTCCAGTCAGGCTGAAACGTTACAGGAAGGTAGAATCTATTGAGTTTTAAGTGATCTGAACGTTTCATGATGATAGCACTTTCCTAAGGGGGTCAAACCATGTCCCAAAGGTCACCGGATCTGGTGTCAATTTAAAGAAGTAGTCCAGTTACACATTTGTGGGCTTATAACTTGGCTTCTGAATGTCCTAGAGAGATCAGGTTTGTTTTAATGTACTCCAATCAACAGCCCCTACAACCACAAAAAGGAATGGAGTCATTAGCACTTATGGTTTGTAAATGGCACCCAGAATTATGTTGCACGAAGCACAATTTCACATCATTCTGGGTCCATTTGTGTGAAAACAAGGTCCAATCAGGCTGAAACGCTACAGGAAGGTGGAATCTATTGAGTTGTAAGTGATCTGAACGTTTCATGATGATAGCTTTTTCCTAAGGGGGTCAAACCATGTCCCAAAGGTCACCGAATCTGGTGTCAATTTAAAGTAGTCCAGTTACACATTTGTGGGCTTATAACTTGGCTTCTGAATGTCCTAGAGAGATCAGGTTTGTTTTAGTGTACTCCAATCAACAGCCCCTACAACCACAAAAAGGAATGGAGTCATTAGCACTTATGGTTTGTAAATGGCACCCAGAATTATGTTGCACGAAGCACAATTTCACATCATTCTGGGTCCATTTGTGTGAAAACAAGGTCCAATCAGGCTGAAACGCTACAGGAAGGTAGAATCTATTGAGTTGTAAGTGATCTGAACGTTTCATGATGATAGCACTTTCCAAAGGGGGTCAAACCATGTCCCAAAGGTCACCGGATCTGGTGTCAATTTAAAGAAGTAGTTCAGTTACACATCTGTGGGCTTATAACTTGGCTTCTGAATGTCCTAGAGAGATCAGGTTTGTTTTAGTGTACTCCAATCATCAGCCCCTACAATCACAAAAAGGAATGGAGTCATTAGCACTTATGGTTTGTAAATGGCACCCAGAATTATGTTGCACGAAGCACAATTTCACATCATTCTGGGTTCATTTGTGTGAAAACAAGGTCCAATCAGGCTGAAACGTTACAGGAAGGTAGAATCTATTGAGTTGTAAGTGATCTGAACGTTTCATGATGATAGCACTTTCCTAAGGGGGTCAAACCATGTCACAAAGGTCACCAGATCTGGTGTCAATTTAAAGAAGTAGTCCAGTTACACATTTGTGGGCTTATAACTTGGCTTCTGAATGTCCTAGAGAGATCAGATTTGTTTTAATGTACTCCAACCAACAGCCCCTACAATCACAAAAAGGAATGGAGCCATTAGCACTTAAGGTTTGTAAATGGCACCCAGAATTATGTTGCACGAAGCACAATTTCACATCATTCTGGGTTCATTTGTGTGAAAACAAGGTCCAATCAGGCTGAAACGTTACAGGAAGGTAGAATCTATTGAGTTGTAAGTGATCTGAACGTTTCAAGATGATCGCACATTCCTATAGGGGGTAAAACCATGTCCCAAAGGTCACCGGGCCTGGTGTCACTTTAAAGAAGTAGTCCAGTTACACCTTTGTGGGCTTATAACTTGGCTTCTGAATGCCCTAGAGAGGTTAGGTTTGTTTTAGTGTACTCCAATCAACAGCCCCTACAACCACAAAAAGGAATGGAGTCATTAGCACCTAAGGTTTGTAAATGGCACCCAGAATTATGTTGCACGAAGCACAATTTCACATCATTCTGGGTTCATTTGTGTGAAAACAAGGTCCAATCAGGCTGAAACGTTACAGGAAGGTAGAATCTATTGAGTTTTAAGTGATCTGAACGTTTCATGATGATAGCACTTTCCTAAGGGGGTCAAACCATGTCCCAAAGGTCACCGGATCTGGTGTCAATTTAAAGAAGTAGTCCAGTTACACATTTGTGGGCTTATAACTTGGCTTCTGAATGTCCTAGAGAGATCAGGTTTGTTTTAATGTACTCCAATCAACAGCCCCTACAACCACAAAAAGGAATGGAGTCATTAGCACTTATGGTTTGTAAATGGCACCCAGAATTATGTTGCACGAAGCACAATTTCACATCATTCTGGGTCCATTTGTGTGAAAACAAGGTCCAATCAGGCTGAAACGCTACAGGAAGGTAGAATCTATTGAGTTGTAAGTGATCTGAACGTTTCATGATGATAGCTTTTTCCTAAGGGGGTCAAACCATGTCCCAAAGGTCACCGAATCTGGTGTCAATTTAAAGTAGTCCAGTTACACATTTGTGGGCTTATAACTTGGCTTCTGAATGTCCTAGAGAGATCAGGTTTGTTTTAGTGTACTCCAATCAACAGCCCCTACAACCACAAAAAGGAATGGAGTCATTAGCACTTATGGTTTGTAAATGGCACCCAGAATTATGTTGCACGAAGCACAATTTCACATCATTCTGGGTCCATTTGTGTGAAAACAAGGTCCAATCAGGCTGAAACGCTACAGGAAGGTAGAATCTATTGAGTTGTAAGTGATCTGAACGTTTCATGATGATAGCACTTTCCAAAGGGGGTCAAACCATGTCCCAAAGGTCACCGGATCTGGTGTCAATTTAAAGAAGTAGTTCAGTTACACATCTGTGGGCTTATAACTTGGCTTCTGAATGTCCTAGAGAGATCAGGTTTGTTTTAGTGTACTCCAATCATCAGCCCCTACAACCACAAAAAGGAATGGAGTCATTAGCACTTATGGTTTGTAAATGGCACCCAGAATTATGTTGCACGAAGCACAATTTCACATCATTCTGGGTTCATTTGTGTGAAAACAAGGTCCAATCAGGCTGAAACATTACAAGAAGGTAGAATCTATTGAGTTGTAAGTGATCTGAACGTTTCATGATGATAGCACTTTCCTAAGGGGGTCAAACCATGTCACAAAGGTCACCAGATCTGGTGTCAATTTAAAGAAGTAGTCCAGTTACACATTTGTGGGCTTATAACTTGGCTTCTGAATGTCCTAGAGAGATCAGATTTGTTTTAATGTACTCCAACCAACAGCCCCTACAATCACAAAAAGGAATGGAGCCATTAGCACTTAAGGTTTGTAAATGGCACCCAGAATTATGTTGCACGAAGCACAATTTCACATCATTCTGGGTTCATTTGTGTGAAAACAAGGTCCAATCAGGCTGAACCGTTACAGGAAGGTAGAATCTATTGAGTTGTAAGTGATCTGAACGTTTCAAGATGATCGCACATTCCTATAGGGGGTCAAACCATGCCCCAAAGGTCACCGGATCTGGTGTCAATTTAAAGAAGTAGTCCAGTTACACATTTGTGGGCTTATAACTTGGCTTCTGAATGTCCTAGATAGATCAGGTTTGTTTTAGTGTTCTCCAACCAACAGCCCCTACAACCACAAAAAGGAATGGAGTCATTAGCACTTATGGTTTGTAAATGGCACCAAGAATTATGTTGCACGAAGCACAATTTCACATCATTCTGGGCCCATTTGTGTGAAAACAAGGTCCAATCAGGCTGAAATGTTACAGGAAGGTAGAATCTATTGAGCTGTAAGTGATCTGAACGTTTCATGATGATAGCACTTTCCTAAGGGGGTCAAACCATGTCCCAAAGGTCACCGGGCCTGGTGTCACTTTAAAGAAGTAGTCCAGTTACACCTTTGTGGGCTTATAACTTGGCTTCTGAATGTCCTAGAGAGGTTAGGTTTGTTTTAGTGTTCTCCAATCAACAGCCCCTACAACCACAAAAAGGAATGGAGTCATTAGCACTTATGGTTTGTAAATGGCACCCAGAATTATGTTGCACGAAGCACAATTTCACATCATTCTGGGTTCATTTGTGTGAAAACAAGGTCCAATCAGGCTGAAACGTTACAGGAAGGTAGAATCTATTGAGTTGTAAGTGATCTGAACGTTTCATGATGATAGCACTTTCCTAAGGGGGTCAAACCATGTCACAAAGGTCACCGGGCCTGGTGTCACTTTAAAGAAGTAGTCCCGTTACACCTTTGAGGGCTTATAACTTGGCTTCTGAATATCCTAGAGAGATCAGGTTTGTTTTAGTGTACTCCAATCAACAGCCCCTACAACCTCAAAAAGGAATGGAGTCATTAGCACTTATGGTTTTTAAATGGCACCCAGAATTATGTTGCACGAAGCACAATTTCACATCATTCTGGGTTCATTTGTGTGAAAACAAGGTCCAATCAGGCTGAAATGTTACAGGAAGGTAGAATCTATTGAGTTGTAAGTGATCTGAACGTTTCATGATGATCGGACTTTCCTAAGGGGGTCAAATCATGTCCCAAAGGTCCCCGGATCTGGTGTCAATTTAAAGAAGTAGTCCAGTTACACATTTGTGGGCTTATAACTTGGATTCTGAATGCCCTAGAGAGATCAGGTTTGTTTTAGTATACTCCAATCAACAGCCCCTACAACCACAAAAAGGAATGAAGTCATTAGCACTTATGGTTTTTAAATGGCACCCAGAATTATGTTGCACGAAGCACAATTTGACATCATTCTGGGTTCATTTGTGTGAAAACAAGGTCCAATCAGGCTGAAACATTACAGGAAACTAAAATCTATTGAGTTGTAAGTGATCTGAACGTTTCAAGATGATCGCACATTCCTATAGGGGGTCAAACCATGTCCCAAAGGTCACCAGGCCTGGTGTCACTTTAAAGAAGCAGTCCAGTTACACCTTTGTGAGCTTATAACTTGGCTTCTGAATGTCCTAGAGAGGTTAGGTTTGTTTTAGTGTTTTCCAATCAACAGCCCCTACAACCACAAAAAGGAATGGAGTCATTAGCACTTATGGTTTGTAAATGGCACCCAGAATTATGTTGCACGAAGCACAATTTCACATCATTCTGGGTTCATTTGTGTGAAAACAAGGTCCAATCAGGCTGAAACATTACAAGAAGGTAGAATCTATTGAGTTGTAAGTGATCTGAACGTTTCATGATGATAGCACTTTCCTAAGGGGGTCAAACCATGTCACAAAGGTCACCAGATCTGGTGTCAATTTAAAGAAGTAGTCCAGTTACACATTTGTGGGCTTATAACTTGGCTTCTGAATGTCCTAGAGAGATCAGATTTGTTTTAATGTACTCCAACCAACAGCCCCTACAATCACAAAAAGGAATGGAGCCATTAGCACTTAAGGTTTGTAAATGGCACCCAGAATTATGTTGCACGAAGCACAATTTCACATCATTCTGGGTTCATTTGTGTGAAAACAAGGTCCAATCAGGCTGAACCGTTACAGGAAGGTAGAATCTATTGAGTTGTAAGTGATCTGAACGTTTCAAGATGATCGCACATTCCTATAGGGGGTCAAACCATGCCCCAAAGGTCACCGGATCTGGTGTCAATTTAAAGAAGTAGTCCAGTTACACATTTGTGGGCTTATAACTTGGCTTCTGAATGTCCTAGATAGATCAGGTTTGTTTTAGTGTTCTCCAACCAACAGCCCCTACAACCACAAAAAGGAATGGAGTCATTAGCACTTATGGTTTGTAAATGGCACCAAGAATTATGTTGCACGAAGCACAATTTCACATCATTCTGGGCCCATTTGTGTGAAAACAAGGTCCAATCAGGCTGAAATGTTACAGGAAGGTAGAATCTATTGAGCTGTAAGTGATCTGAACGTTTCATGATGATAGCACTTTCCTAAGGGGGTCAAACCATGTCCCAAAGGTCACCGGGCCTGGTGTCACTTTAAAGAAGTAGTCCAGTTACACCTTTGTGGGCTTATAACTTGGCTTCTGAATGTCCTAGAGAGGTTAGGTTTGTTTTAGTGTTCTCCAATCAACAGCCCCTACAACCACAAAAAGGAATGGAGTCATTAGCACTTATGGTTTGTAAATGGCACCCAGAATTATGTTGCACGAAGCACAATTTCACATCATTCTGGGTTCATTTGTGTGAAAACAAGGTCCAATCAGGCTGAAACGTTACAGGAAGGTAGAATCTATTGAGTTGTAAGTGATCTGAACGTTTCATGATGATAGCACTTTCCTAAGGGGGTCAAACCATGTCACAAAGGTCACCAGATCTGGTGTCAATTTAAAGAATTAGTTCAGTTACACATTTGTGGGCTTATAACTTGGCTTCTGAATGTCCTACAGAGATCAGGTTTGTTTTAATGTACTCCAACCAACAGCCCCTACAACCACAAAAAGGAATGGAGTCATTAACACTTATGGTTTTTAAATGGCACCCAGAATATTGCTGCACTAAGCACAATTTCACATCATTCTGGGTTCATTTGTGTGAAAACAAGGTCCAATCAGGCTGAAACGTTACAGGAAGGTAGAATCTATTGAGTTGTAAGTGATCTGAACGTTTCATGATGATAGCACTTTCCTAAGGGGGTCAAACCATGTCTCAAAGGTCACCGGATCTGGTGTCAATTTAAAGAAGTAGTCCAGTTACACATTTGTGGGCTTATAACTTGGCTTCTGAATGTCCTAGAGAGATCAGATTTGTTTTAGTGTACTACAATCAACAGCCCCTACAACCACAAAAAGGAATGGAGCCATTAGCACTTAAGGTTTGTAAATGGCACCCAGAATTATGTTGCACGAAGCACAATTTCACATCATTCTGGGTTCATTTGTGTGAAAACAAGGTCCAATCAGGCTGAAACGTTACAGGAAGTTAGAATCTATTGAGTTGTAAGTGATCTGACCGTTTCAAGATGATCGCACATTCCTATAGGGGGTAAAACCATGTCCCAAAGGTCACCGGGCCTGGTGTCACTTTAAAGAAGTAGTCCAGTTACACCTTTGTGGGCTTATAACTTGGCTTCTGAATGTCCTAGAGAGGTTAGGGTTGTTTTAGTGTACTCCAGTCAACAGCCCCTACAACCACAAAAAGCAATGGAGTCATTAGATTTTATGGTTTTTAAATGGCACCCAGAATATTGCTGCACTAAGCACAATTTCACATCATTCTGGGTTCATTTGTGTGAAAACAAGGTCCAATCAGGCTGAAACGTTACAGGAAGGTAGAATCTATTGAGTTGTAAGTGATCTGAACGTTTCATGATGATAGCACTTTCCTAAGGAGGTCAAACCATGTCTCAAAGGTCACCGGATCTGGTGTCAATTTAAAGAAGTAGTCCAGTTACACATTTGTGGGCTTATAACTTGGCTTCTGAATGTCCTAGAGAGATCAGGGTTGTTTTAATGTACTCCAACCAACAGCCCCTACAACCACAAAAAGGAATGGAGTCATTAGCACTTATGGTTTGTAAATGGCACCCAGAATTATGTTGCACGAAGCACAATTTCACATCATTCTGGGTCCATTTGTGTGAAAACAAGGTCCAATCTGGTTGAAACGTTACAAGAAGGTAGAATCTATTGAGTTGTAAGTGATCTGAACGTTTCATGATGATCGCACATTCCTATAGGGGGTCAAACCATGTCCCAAAGGTCACCGGGCCTGGTGTCACTTTAAAGAAGTAGTCCAGTTACACCTTTGTGGGCTTATAACTTGGCTTCTGAATGTCCTAGAGAGGTTAGGTTTGTTTTAGTGAACTCCAATCAACAGCCCCTACAACCACAAAAAGCAATGGAGTCATTAGAACTTATGGTTTCTAAATGGCACCCAGAATTATGCTGCACTAAGCACAATTTCACATCATTCTGGGTTCATTTGTGTGAAAACAAGGTCCAATCAGGCTGAAACGTTACAGGAATGTAGAATCTATTGAGTTGTAAGTGATCTGAACGTTTCATGATGATAGCACTTTCCTAAGGGGGTCAAACCATGTCCCAAAGGTCACCGGATCTGGTGTTAATTTAAAGAAGTAGTCCAGTTACACCTTTGAGGGCTTATAACTTGGCTTCTGAATGTCCTAGAGAGATCAGGTTTGTTTTAGTGTACTCCAATCAACAGCCCCTACAACCTCAAAAAGGAATGGAGTCATTAGCACTTAAGGTTTGTAAATGGCACCCAGAATTATGTTGCACGAAGCACAATTTCACATCATTCTGGGTCCATTTGTGTGAAAACAAGGTCCAATCAGGCTGAAACGCTACAAGAAGGTAGAATCTATTGAGTTGTAAGTGATCTGAACATTTCAAGATGATCGCACATTCCTATAGGGGGTCAAACCATGCCCCAAAGGTCACCGGATCTGGTGTCAATTTAAAGAAGTAGTCCAGTTACACATTTGTGGGCTTATAACTTGGCTTCTGAATGTCCTAGATAGATCAGGTTTGTTTTAGTGTTCTCCAACCAACAGCCCCTACAACCACAAAAAGGAATGGAGTCATTAGCACTTATGGTTTGTAAATGGCACCAAGAATTATGTTGCACGAAGCACAATTTCACATCATTCTGGGCCCATTTGTGTGAAAACAAGGTCCAATCAGGCTGAAATGTTACAGGAAGGTAGAATCTATTGAGCTGTAAGTGATCTGAACGTTTCATGATGATAGCACTTTCCTAAGGGGGTCAAACCATGTCCCAAAGGTCACCGGGCCTCGTGTCACTTTAAAGAAGTAGTCCAGTTACACCTTTGTGGGCTTATAACTTGGCTTCTGAATGTCCTAGAGAGGTTAGGTTTGTTTTAGTGTTCTCCAATCAACAGCCCCTACAACCACAAAAAGGAATGGAGTCATTAGCACTTATGGTTTGTAAATGGCACCCAGAATTATGTTGCACGAAGCACAATTTCACATCATTCTGGGTTCATTTGTGTGAAAACAAGGTCCAATCAGGCTGAAACGTTACAGGAAGGTAGAATCTATTGAGTTGTAAGTGATCTGAACGTTTCATGATGATAGCACTTTCCTAAGGGGGTCAAACCATGTCACAAAGGTCACCAGATCTGGTGTCAATTTAAAGAAGTAGTCCAGTTACACATTTGTGGGCTTATAACTTGGCTTCTGAATGTCCTACAGAGATCAGGTTTGTTTTAATGTACTCCAACCAACAGCCCCTACAACCACAAAAAGGAATGGAGTCATTAACACTTATGGTTTGTAAATGGCACCCAGAATTATGTTGCACGAAGCACAATTTCACATCATTCTGGGTCCATTTGTGTGAAAACAAGGTCCATTCATGCTGTAACGTTACAAGAAGGTAAAATCTATTGAGTTGTAAGTGATCTGAACGTTTCATGATGATCGCACATTCCTATAGGGGGTCAAACCATGTCCCAAAGGTCACCGGGCCTGGTGTCACTTTAAAGAAGTAGTCCAGTTACACATTTTTGGGCTTATAACTTGGCTTCTGAATGTCCTAGAGAGATCAGATTTGTTTTAGTGTACTACAATCAACAGCCCCTACAACCACAAAAAGGAATGGAGCCATTAGCACTTAAGGTTTGTAAATGGCACCCAGAATTATGTTGCACGAAGCACAATTTCACATCATTCTGGGTTCATTTGTGTGAAAACAAGGTCCAATCAGGCTGAAACGTTACAGGAAGTTAGAATCTATTGAGTTGTAAGTGATCTGAACGTTTCAAGATGATCGCACATTCCTATAGGGGGTAAAACCATGTCCCAAAGGTCACCGGGCCTGGTGTCACTTTAAAGAAGTAGTCCAGTTACACCTTTGTGGGCTTATAACTTGGCTTCTGAATGTCCTAGAGAGGTTAGGGTTGTTTTAGTGTACTCCAGTCAACAGCCCCTACAACCACAAAAAGCAATGGAGTCATTAGAACTTATGGTTTTTAAATGGCACCCAGAATATTGCTGCACTAAGCACAATTTCACATCATTCTGGGTTCATTTGTGTGAAAACAAGGTCCAATCAGGCTGAAACGTTACAGGAAGGTAGAATCTATTGAGTTGTAAGTGATCTGAACGTTTCATGATGATAGCACTTTCCTAAGGGGGTCAAACCATGTCTCAAAGGTCACCGGATCTGGTGTCAATTTAAAGAAGTAGTCCAGTTACACATTTGTGGGCTTATAACTTGGCTTCTGAATGTCCTAGAGAGATCAGGGTTGTTTTAATGTACTCCAACCAACAGCCCCTACAACCACAAAAAGGAATGGAGTCATTAGCACTTATGGTTTGTAAATGGCACCCAGAATTATGTTGCACGAAGCACAATTTCACATCATTCTGGGTCCATTTGTGTGAAAACAAGGTCCAATCTGGCTGAAACGTTACAAGAAGGTAGAATCTATTGAGTTGTAAGTGATCTGAACGTTTCATGATGATCGCACATTCCTATAGGGGGTCAAACCATGTCCCAAAGGTCACCGGGCCTGGTGTCACTTTAAAGAAGTAGTCCAGTTACACCTTTGTGGGCTTATAACTTGGCTTCTGAATGTCCTAGAGAGGTTAGGTTTGTTTTAGTGAACTCCAATCAACAGCCCCTACAACCACAAAAAGCAATGGAGTCATTAGAACTTATGGTTTCTAAATGGCACCCAGAATTATGCTGCACTAAGCACAATTTCACATCATTCTGGGTTCATTTGTGTGAAAACAAGGTCCAATCAGGCTGAAACGTTACAGGAATGTAGAATCTATTGAGTTGTAAGTGATCTGAACGTTTCATGATGATAGCACTTTCCTAAGGGGGTCAAACCATGTCCCAAAGGTCACCGGATCTGGTGTTAATTTAAAGAAGTAGTCCAGTTACACATTTGTGGGCTTATAACTTGGCTTCTGAATGTCCTAGAGAGGTTAGGTTTGTTTTAGTGTACTCCAATCAACAGCCCCTACAACCACAAAAAGGAATGGAGTCATTAGCACTTATGGTTTGTAAATGGCACCCAGAATTATGTTGCACGAAGCACAATTTCACATCATTCTGGGTCCATTTGTGTGAAAACAAGGTCCAATCAGGCTGAAACGCTACAGGAAGGTAGAATCTATTGAGTTGTAAGTGATCTGAACGTTTCAAGATGATCGCACATTCCTATAGGGGGTCAAACCATGCCCCAAAGGTCACCGGATCTGGTGTCAATTTAAAGAAGTAGTCCAGTTACACATTTGTGGGCTTATAACTTGGCTTCTGAATGTCCTAGATAGATCAGGTTTGTTTTAGTGTTCTCCAACCAACAGCCCCTACAACCACAAAAAGGAATGGAGTCATTAGCACTTATGGTTTGTAAATGGCACCCAGAATTATGTTGCACGAAGCACAATTTCACATCATTCTGGGTTCATTTGTGTGAAAACAAGGTCCAATCAGGCTGAAACGTTACAGGAAGGTAGAATCTATTGAGTTGTAAGTGATCTGAACGTTTCATGATGATAGCACTTTCCTAAGGGGGTCAAACCATGTCACAAAGGTCACCAGATCTGGTGTCAATTTAAAGAAGTAGTCCAGTTACACATTTGTGGGCTTATAACTTGGCTTCTGAATGTCCTACAGAGATCAGGTTTGTTTTAATGTACTCCAACCAACAGCCCCTACAACCACAAAAAGGAATGGAGTCATTAACACTTATGGTTTGTAAATGGCACCCAGAATTATGTTGCACGAAGCACAATTTCACATCATTCTGGGTCCATTTGTGTGAAAACAAGGTCCATTCATGCTGTAACGTTACAAGAAGGTAGAATCTATTGAGTTGTAAGTGATCTGAACGTTTCATGATGATCGCACATTCCTATAGGGGGTCAAACCATGTCCCAAAGGTCACCGGGCCTGGTGTCACTTTAAAGAAGTAGTCCAGTTACACATTTTTGGGCTTATAACTTGGCTTCTGAATGTCCTAGAGAGATCAGATTTGTTTTAGTGTACTACAATCAACAGCCCCTACAACCACAAAAAGGAATGGAGCCATTAGCACTTAAGGTTTGTAAATGGCACCCAGAATTATGTTGCACGAAGCACAATTTCACATCATTCTGGGTTCATTTGTGTGAAAACAAGGTCCAATCAGGCTGAAACGTTACAGGAAGTTAGAATCTATTGAGTTGTAAGTGATCTGAACGTTTCAAGATGATCGCACATTCCTATAGGGGGTAAAACCATGTCCCAAAGGTCACCGGGCCTGGTGTCACTTTAAAGAAGTAGTCCAGTTACACCTTTGTGGGCTTATAACTTGGCTTCTGAATGTCCTAGAGAGGTTAGGGTTGTTTTAGTGTACTCCAGTCAACAGCCCCTACAACCACAAAAAGCAATGGAGTCATTAGAACTTATGGTTTTTAAATGGCACCCAGAATATTGCTGCACTAAGCACAATTTCACATCATTCTGGGTTCATTTGTGTGAAAACAAGGTCCAATCAGGCTGAAACGTTACAGGAAGGTAGAATCTATTGAGTTGTAAGTGATCTGAACGTTTCATGATGATAGCACTTTCCTAAGGGGGTCAAACCATGTCTCAAAGGTCACCGGATCTGGTGTCAATTTAAAGAAGTAGTCCAGTTACACATTTGTGGGCTTATAACTTGGCTTCTGAATGTCCTAGAGAGATCAGGGTTGTTTTAATGTACTCCAACCAACAGCCCCTACAACCACAAAAAGGAATGGAGTCATTAGCACTTATGGTTTGTAAATGGCACCCAGAATTATGTTGCACGAAGCACAATTTCACATCATTCTGGGTCCATTTGTGTGAAAACAAGGTCCAATCTGGCTGAAACGTTACAAGAAGGTAGAATCTATTGAGTTGTAAGTGATCTGAACGTTTCATGATGATCGCACATTCCTATAGGGGGTCAAACCATGTCCCAAAGGTCACCGGGCCTGGTGTCACTTTAAAGAAGTAGTCCAGTTACACCTTTGTGGGCTTATAACTTGGCTTCTGAATGTCCTAGAGAGGTTAGGTTTGTTTTAGTGAACTCCAATCAACAGCCCCTACAACCACAAAAAGCAATGGAGTCATTAGAACTTATGGTTTCTAAATGGCACCCAGAATTATGCTGCACTAAGCACAATTTCACATCATTCTGGGTTCATTTGTGTGAAAACAAGGTCCAATCAGGCTGAAACGTTACAGGAATGTAGAATCTATTGAGTTGTAAGTGATCTGAACGTTTCATGATGATAGCACTTTCCTAAGGGGGTCAAACCATGTCCCAAAGGTCACCGGATCTGGTGTTAATTTAAAGAAGTAGTCCAGTTACACCTTTGAGGGCTTATAACTTGGCTTCTGAATGTCCTAGAGAGATCAGGTTTGTTTTAGTGTACTCCAATCAACAGCCCCTACAACCTCAAAAAGGAATGGAGTCATTAGCACTTAAGGTTTGTAAATGGCACCCAGAATTATGTTGCACGAAGCACAATTTCACATCATTCTGGGTCCATTTGAGTGAAAACAAGGTCCAATCAGGCTGAAACGCTACAAGAAGGTAGAATCTATTGAGTTGTAAGTGATCTGAACATTTCAAGATGATCGCACATTCCTATAGGGGGTCAAACCATGCCCCAAAGGTCACCGGATCTGGTGTCAATTTAAAGAAGTAGTCCAGTTACACATTTGTGGGCTTATAACTTGGCTTCTGAATGTCCTAGATAGATCAGGTTTGTTTTAGTGTTCTCCAACCAACAGCCCCTACAACCACAAAAAGGAATGGAGTCATTAGCACTTATGGTTTGTAAATGGCACCAAGAATTATGTTGCACGAAGCACAATTTCACATCATTCTGGGCCCATTTGTGTGAAAACAAGGTCCAATCAGGCTGAAATGTTACAGGAAGGTAGAATCTATTGAGCTGTAAGTGATCTGAACGTTTCATGATGATAGCACTTTCCTAAGGGGGTCAAACCATGTCCCAAAGGTCACCGGGCCTGGTGTCACTTTAAAGAAGTAGTCCAGTTACACCTTTGTGGGCTTATAACTTGGCTTCTGAATGTCCTAGAGAGGTTAGGTTTGTTTTAGTGTTCTCCAATCAACAGCCCCTACAACCACAAAAAGGAATGGAGTCATTAGCACTTATGGTTTGTAAATGGCACCCAGAATTATGTTGCACGAAGCACAATTTCACATCATTCTGGGTTCATTTGTGTGAAAACAAGGTCCAATCAGGCTGAAACGTTACAGGAAGGTAGAATCTATTGAGTTGTAAGTGATCTGAACGTTTCATGATGATAGCACTTTCCTAAGGGGGTCAAACCATGTCACAAAGGTCACCAGATCTGGTGTCAATTTAAAGAAGTAGTCCAGTTACACATTTGTGGGCTTATAACTTGGCTTCTGAATGTCCTACAGAGATCAGGTTTGTTTTAATGTACTCCAACCAACAGCCCCTACAACCACAAAAAGGAATGGAGTCATTAACACTTATGGTTTGTAAATGGCACCCAGAATTATGTTGCACGAAGCACAATTTCACATCATTCTGGGTCCATTTGTGTGAAAACAAGGTCCATTCATGCTGTAACGTTACAAGAAGGTAGAATCTATTGAGTTGTAAGTGATCTGAACGTTTCATGATGATCGCACATTCCTATAGGGGGTCAAACCATGTCCCAAAGGTCACCGGGCCTGGTGTCACTTTAAAGAAGTAGTCCAGTTACACATTTTTGGGCTTATAACTTGGCTTCTGAATGTCCTAGAGAGATCAGATTTGTTTTAGTGTACTACAATCAACAGCCCCTACAACCACAAAAAGGAATGGAGCCATTAGCACTTAAGGTTTGTAAATGGCACCCAGAATTATGTTGCACGAAGCACAATTTCACATCATTCTGGGTTCATTTGTGTGAAAACAAGGTCCAATCAGGCTGAAACGTTACAGGAAGTTAGAATCTATTGAGTTGTAAGTGATCTGAACGTTTCAAGATGATCGCACATTCCTATAGGGGGTAAAACCATGTCCCAAAGGTCACCGGGCCTGGTGTCACTTTAAAGAAGTAGTCCAGTTACACCTTTGTGGGCTTATAACTTGGCTTCTGAATGTCCTAGAGAGGTTAGGGTTGTTTTAGTGTACTCCAGTCAACAGCCCCTACAACCACAAAAAGGAATGGAGTCATTAACACTTATGGTTTGTAAATGGCACCCAGAATTATGTTGCACGAAGCACAATTTCACATCATTCTGGGTCCATTTGTGTGAAAACAAGGTCCATTCATGCTGTAACGTTACAAGAAGGTAGAATCTATTGAGTTGTAAGTGATCTGAACGTTTCATGATGATCGCACATTCCTATAGGGGGTCAAACCATGTCCCAAAGGTCACCGGGCCTGGTGTCACTTTAAAGAAGTAGTCCAGTTACACATTTTTGGGCTTATAACTTGGCTTCTGAATGTCCTAGAGAGATCAGATTTGTTTTAGTGTACTACAATCAACAGCCCCTACAACCACAAAAAGGAATGGAGCCATTAGCACTTAAGGTTTGTAAATGGCACCCAGAATTATGTTGCACGAAGCACAATTTCACATCATTCTGGGTTCATTTGTGTGAAAACAAGGTCCAATCAGGCTGAAACGTTACAAGAAGGTAGAATCTATTGAGTTGTAAGTGATCTGAATGTTTCATGATGATCGCACATTCCTATAGGGGGTCAAACCATGTCCCAAAGGTCACCGGATCTGGTGTCAATTTAAAGAAGTAGTCCAGTTACACATTTGTGGGCTTATAACTTGGCTTCTGAATGTCCTAGAGAGATCAGGTTTGTTTTAATGTACTCCAACCAACAGCTCCTACAACCACAAAAACGAATGGAGTCATTAGCACTTATGGTTTGTAAATGGCACCCAGAATTATGCTGCACTAAGCACAATTTCACATCATTCTGGGTTCATTTGTGTGAAAACAAGGTCCAATCAGGCTGAAACGTTACAAGAAGGTAGAATCTATTGAGTTGTAATTGATCTGAACATTTCATGATGATCGCACATTCCTATAGGGGGTCAAACCATGTCCCAAAGGTCACCGGGCCTGGTGTCACTTTAAAGAAGTAGTCCAGTTACACATTTGTGGGCTTATAACTTGGCTTCTGAATGTCCTACAGAGATCAGGTTTGTTTTAATGTACTCCAACCAACAGCCCCTACAACCACAAAAAGGAATGGAGTCATTAACACTTATGGTTTGTAAATGGCACCCAGAATTATGTTGCACGAAGCACAATTTCACATCATTCTGGGTCCATTTGTGTGAAAACAAGGTCCATTCATGCTGTAACGTTACAAGAAGGTAGAATCTATTGAGTTGTAAGTGATCTGAACGTTTCATGATGATCGCACATTCCTATAGGGGGTCAAACCATGTCCCAAAGGTCACCGGGCCTGGTGTCACTTTAAAGAAGTAGTCCAGTTACACATTTTTGGGCTTATAACTTGGCTTCTGAATGTCCTAGAGAGATCAGATTTGTTTTAGTGTACTACAATCAACAGCCCCTACAACCACAAAAAGGAATGGAGCCATTAGCACTTAAGGTTTGTAAATGGCACCCAGAATTATGTTGCACGAAGCACAATTTCACATCATTCTGGGTTCATTTGTGTGAAAACAAGGTCCAATCAGGCTGAAACGTTACAGGAAGTTAGAATCTATTGAGTTGTAAGTGATCTGAACGTTTCAAGATGATCGCACATTCCTATAGGGGGTAAAACCATGTCCCAAAGGTCACCGGGCCTGGTGTCACTTTAAAGAAGTAGTCCAGTTACACCTTTGTGGGCTTATAACTTGGCTTCTGAATGTCCTAGAGAGGTTAGGGTTGTTTTAGTGTACTCCAGTCAACAGCCCCTACAACCACAAAAAGCAATGGAGTCATTAGAACTTATGTTTTTTAAATGGCACCCAGAATATTGCTGCACTAAGCACAATTTCACATCATTCTGGGTTCATTTGTGTGAAAACAAGGTCCAATCAGGCTGAAACGTTACAGGAAGGTAGAATCTATTGAGTTGTAAGCGATCTGAACGTTTCATGATGATAGCATTTTCCTAAGGGGGTCAAACCATGTCTCAAAGGTCACCGGATCTGGTGTCAATTTAAAGAAGTAGTCCAGTTACACATTTGTGGGCTTATAACTTGGCTTCTGAATGTCCTAGAGAGATCAGGGTTGTTTTAATGTACTCCAACCAACAGCCCCTACAACCACAAAAAGGAATGGAGTCATTAGCACTTATGGTTTGCAAATGGCACCCAGAATTATGTTGCACGAAGCACAATTTCACATCATTCTGGGTCCATTTGTGTGAAAACAAGGTCCAATCTGGCTGAAACGTTACAAGAAGGTAGAATCTATTGAGTTGTAAGTGATCTGAACGTTTCATGATGATCGCACATTCCTATAGGGGGTCAAACCATGTCCCAAAGGTCACCGGGCCTGGTGTCACTTTAAAGAAGTAGTCCAGTTACACCTTTGTGGGCTTATAACTTGGCTTCTGAATGTCCTAGAGAGGTTAGGTTTGTTTTAGTGAACTCCAATCAACAGCCCCTACAACCACAAAAAGCAATGGAGTCATTAGAACTTATGGTTTCTAAATGGCACCCAGAATTATGCTGCACTAAGCACAATTTCACATCATTCTGGGTTCATTTGTGTGAAAACAAGGTCCAATCAGGCTGAAACGTTACAGGAATGTAGAATCTATTGAGTTGTAAGTGATCTGAACGTTTCATGATGATAGCACTTTCCTAAGGGGGTCAAACCATGTCCCAAAGGTCACCGGATCTGGTGTTAATTTAAAGTAGTCCAGTTACACATTTGTGGGCTTATAACTTGGCTTCTGAATGTCCTAGAGAGGTTAGGTTTGTTTTAGTGTACTCCAATCAACAGCCCCTACAACCACAAAAAGGAATGGAGTCATTAGCACTTATGGTTTGTAAATGGCACCCAGAATTATGTTGCACGAAGCACAATTTCACATCATTCTGGGTCCATTTGTGTGAAAACAAGGTCCAATCAGGCTGAAACGCTACAGGAAGGTAGAATCTATTGAGTTGTAATTGATCTGAACGTTTCATGATGATAGCACTTTCCAAAGGGGGTCAAACCATGTCCCAAAGGTCACCGGATCTGGTGTCAATTTAAAGAAGTAGTTCAGTTACACATCTGTGGGCTTACAACTTGGCTTCTGAATGTCCTAGAGAGATCAGGTTTGTTTTAGTGTACTCCAATCAACAGCCCCTACAACCACAAAAAGGAATGGAGTCATTAGCACTTATGGTTTGTAAATGGCACCCAGAATTATGTTGCACGAAGCACAATTTCACATCATTCTGGGTTCATTTGTGTGAAAACAAGGTCCAATCAGGCTGAAACGTTACAGGAAGGTAGAATCTATTGAGTTGTAAGTGATCTGAACGTTTCATGATGATAGCACTTTCCTAAGGGGGTCAAACCATGTCACAAAGGTCACCAGATCTGGTGTCAATTTAAAGAAGTAGTCCAGTTACACATTTGTGGGCTTATAACTTGGCTTCTGAATGTCCTAGAGAGATCAGATTTGTTTTAATGTACTCCAACCAACAGCCCCTACAATCACAAAAAGGAATGGAGCCATTAGCACTTAAGGTTTGTAAATGGCACCCAGAATTATGTTGCACGAAGCACAATTTCACATCATTCTGGGTTCATTTGTGTGAAAACAAGGTCCAATCAGGCTGAAACGTTACAGGAAGGTAGAATCTATTGAGTTGTAAGTGATCTGAACGTTTCAAGATGATCGCACATTCCTATAGGGGGTAAAACCATGTCCCAAAGGTCACCGGGCCTGGTGTCACTTTAAAGAAGTAGTCCAGTTACACCTTTGTGGGCTTATAACTTGGCTTCTGAATGTCCTAGAGAGGTTAGGTTTGTTTTAGTGTACTCCAATCAACAGCCCCTACAACCACAAAAAGGAATGGAGTCATTAGCACCTAAGGTTTGTAAATGGCACCCAGAATTATGTTGCACGAAGCACAATTTCACATCATTCTGGGTTCATTTGTGTGAAAACAAGGTCCAGTCAGGCTGAAACGTTACAGGAAGGTAGAATCTATTGAGTTTTAAGTGATCTGAACGTTTCATGATGATAGCACTTTCCTAAGGGGGTCAAACCATGTCCCAAAGGTCACCGGATCTGGTGTCAATTTAAAGAAGTAGTCCAGTTACACATTTGTGGGCTTATAACTTGGCTTCTGAATGTCCTAGAGAGATCAGGTTTGTTTTAATGTACTCCAATCAACAGCCCCTACAACCACAAAAATGAATGGAGTCATTAGCACTTATGGTTTGTAAATGGCACCCAGAATTATGTTGCACGAAGCACAATTTCACATCATTCTGGGTCCATTTGTGTGAAAACAAGGTCCAATCAGGCTGAAACGCTACAGGAAGGTAGAATCTATTGAGTTGTAAGTGATCTGAACGTTTCATGATGATAGCTTTTTCCTAAGGGGGTCAAACAATGTCCCAAAGGTCACCGAATCTGGTGTCAATTTAAAGTAGTCCAGTCACACATTTGTGGGCTTATAACTTGGCTTCTGAATGTCCTAGAGAGATCAGGTTTGTTTTAGTGTACTCCAATCAACAGCCCCTACAACCACAAAAAGGAATGGAGTCATTAGCACTTATGGTTTGTAAATGGCACCCAGAATTATGTTGCACGAAGCACAATTTCACATCATTCTGGGTCCATTTGTGTGAAAACAAGGTCCAATCAGGCTGAAACGCTACAGGAAGGTAGAATCTATTGAGTTGTAAGTGATCTGAACGTTTCATGATGATAGCACTTTCCAAAGGGGGTCAAACCATGTCCCAAAGGTCACCGGATCTGGTGTCAATTTAAAGAAGTAGTTCAGTTACACATTTGTGGGCTTATAACTTGGCTTCTGAATGTCCTAGAGAGATCAGGTTTGTTTTATTGTACTCCAATCAACAGCCCCTACAACCACAAAAGGAATGGAGTCATTAGCACTTATGGTTTGTAAATGGCACCCAGAATTATGTTGCACGAAGCACAATTTCACATCATTCTGGGTTCATTTGTGTGAAAACAAGGTCCAATCAGGCTGAAACGTTACAGGAAGGTAGAATCTATTGAGTTGTAAGTGATCTGAACGTTTCATGATGATAGCACTTTCCTAAGGGGGTCAAACCATGTCACAAAGGTCACCAGATCTGGTGTCAATTTAAAGAAGTAGTCCAGTTACACATTTGTGGGCTTATAACTTGGCTTCTGAATGTCCTAGAGGGATCAGATTTGTTTTAATGTACTCCAACCAACAGCCCCTACAATCACAAAAAGGAATGGAGCCATTAGCACTTAAGGTTTGTAAATGGCACCCAGAATTATGTTGCACGAAGCACAATTTCACATCATTCTGGGTTCATTTGTGTGAAAACAAGGTCCAATCAGGCTGAAACGTTACAGGAAGGTAGAATCTATTGAGTTGTAAGTGATCTGAACGTTTCAAGATGATCGCACATTCCTATAGGGGGTAAAACCATGTCCCAAAGGTCACCGGGCCTGGTGTCACTTTAAAGAAGAAGTCCAGTTACACCTTTGTGGGCTTATAACTTGGCTTCTGAATGTCCTTAGAGAGGTTAGGTTTGTTTTAGTGTACTCCAATCAACAGCCCCTACAACCACAAAAAGCAATGGAGTCATTAGAACTTATGGTTTTTAAATGGCACCCAGAATTATGCTGCACTAAGCACAATTTCACATCATTCTGGGTTCATTTGTGTGAAAACAAGGTCCAATCAGGCTGAAACGTTACAGGAAGGTAGAATCTATTGAGTTGTAAGTGATCTGAACGTTTCATGATGATAGCACTTTCCTAAGGGGGTCAAACCATGTCCCAAAGGTCACCGGATCTGGTGTTAATTTAAAGAAGTAGTCCAGTTACACATTTGTGGGCTTATAACTTGGCTTCTGAATGTCCTAGAGAGGTTAGGTTTGTTTTAGTATACTCCAATCAACAGCCCCTACAACCACAAAGAGGAATGGTGTCATTAGCACTTATGGTTTGTAAATGGCACCCAGAATTATGTTGCACGAAGCACAATTTCACATCATTCTGGGTTCATTTGTGTGAAAAAAAGGTCCAATCAGGCTGAACCGTTACAGGAAGGTAGAATCTATTGAGTTGTAAGTGATCTGAACGTTTCAAGATGATCGCACATTCCTATAGGGGGTCAAACCATGCCCCAAAGGTCACCGGATCTGGTGTCAATTTAAAGAAGTAGTCCAGTTACACATTTGTGGGCTTATAACTTGGCTTCTGAATGTCCTAGATAGATCAGGTTTGTTTTAGTGTTCTCCAACCAACAGCCCCTACAACCACAAAAAGGAATGGAGTCATTAGCACTTATGGTTTGTAAATGGCACCAAGAATTATGTTGCACGAAGCACAATTTCACATCATTCTGGGCCCATTTGTGTGAAAACAAGGTCCAATCAGGCTGAAATGTTACAGGAAGGTAGAATCTATTGAGCTGTAAGTGATCTGAACGTTTCATGATGATAGCACTTTCCTAAGGGGGTCAAACCATGTCCCAAAGGTCACCGGGCCTGGTGTCAATTTAAAGAAGTAGTCCAGTTACACCTTTGTGGGCTTATAACTTGGCTTCTGAATGTCCTAGAGAGGATAGGTTTGTTTTAGTGTTCTCCAATCAACAGCCCCTACAACCACAAAAAGGAATGGAGTCATTAGCACTTATGGTTTGTAAATGGCACCCAGAATTATGTTGCACGAAGCACAATTTCACATCATTCTGGGTTCATTTGTGTGAAAACAAGGTCCAATCAGGCTGAAACGTTACAGGAAGGTAGAATCTATTGAGTTGTAAGTGCTCTGAACGTTTCATGATGATAGCACTTTCCTAAGGGGGTCAAACCATGTCACAAAGGTCACCAGATCTGGTGTCAATTTAAAGAAGTAGTCCAGTTACACATTTTTGGGCTTATAACTTGGCTTCTGAATGTCCTAGAGAGATCAGATTTGTTTTAGTGTACTACAATCAACAGCCCCTACAACCACAAAAAGGAATGGAGCCATTAGCACTTAAGGTTTGTAAATGGCACCCAGAATTATGTTGCACGAAGCACAATTTCACATCATTCTGGGTTCATTTGTGTGAAAACAAGGTCCAATCAGGCTGAAATGTTACAGGAAGTTAGAATCTATTGAGTTGTAAGTGATCTGAACGTTTCAAGATGATCGCACATTCCTATAGGGGGTATAACCATGTCCCAAAGGTCACCGGGCCTGGTGTCACTTTAAAGAAGTAGTCCAGTTACACCTTTGTGGGCTTATAACTTGGCTTCTGAATGTCCTAGAGAGGTTAGGGTTGTTTTAGTGTACTCCAGTCAACAGCCCCTACAACCACAAAAAGCAATGGAGTCATTAGAACTTATGGTTTTTAAATGGCACCCAGAATATTGCTGCACTAAGCACAATTTCACATCATTCTGGGTTCATTTGTGTGAAAACAAGGTCCAATCAGGCTGAAACGTTACAGGAAGGTAGAATCTATTGACTTGTAAGTGATCTGAACGTTTCATGATGATAGCACTTTCCTAAGGGGGTCAAACCATGTCTCAAAGGTCACCGGATCTGGTGTCAATTTAAAGAAGTAGTCCAGTTACACATTTGTGGGCTTATAACTTGGCTTCTGAATGTCCTAGAGAGATCAGGGTTGTTTTAATGTACTCCAACCAACAGCCCCTACAACCACAAAAAGGAATGGAGTCATTAGCACTTATGGTTTGTAAATGGCACCCAGAATTATGTTGCACGAAGCACAATTTCACATCATTCTGGGTCCATTTGTGTGAAAACAAGGTCCAATCAGGCTGAAACGTTACAAGAAGGTAGAATCTATTGAGTTGTAAGTGATCTGAACGTTTCCTGATGATCGCACATTCCTATAGGGGGTCAAACCATGTCCCAAAGGTCACCGGGCCTGGTGTCACTTTAAAGAAGTAGTCCAGGTACACCTTTGTGGGCTTATAACTTGGCTTCTGAATGTCCTAGAGAGGTTAGGTTTGTTTTAGTGAACTCCAATCAACAGCCCCTACAACCACAAAAAGCAATGGAGTCATTAGAACTTATGGTTTCTAAATGGCACCCAGAATTATGCTGCACTAAGCACAATTTCACATCATTCTGGGTTCATTTGTGTGAAAACAAGGTCCAATCAGGCTGAAACGTTACAGGAAGGTAGAATCTATTGAGTTGTAAGTGATCTGAACGTTTCATGATGATAGCACTTTCCTAAGGGGGTCAAACCATGTCCCAAAGGTCACCGGATCTGGTGTTAATTTAAAGAAGTAGTCAAGTTACACATTTGTGGGCTTATAACTTGGCTTCTGAATGTCCTACAGAGGTTAGGTTTGTTTTAGTGTACTCCAATCAACAGCCCCTACAACCACAAAAAGGAATGGAGTCATTAGCACCTGAGGTTTGTAAATGGCACCCAGAATTATGTTGCACGAAGCACAATTTCACATCATTCTGGGTTCATTTGTGTGAAAACAAGGTCCAGTCAGGCTGAAACGTTACAGGAAGGTAGAATCTATTGAGTTTTAAGTGATCTGAACGTTTCATGATGATAGCACTTTCCTAAGGGGGTCAAACCATGTCCCAAAGGTCACCGGATCTGGTGTCAATTTAAAGAAGTAGTCCAGTTACACATTTGTGGGCTTATAACTTGGCTTCTGAATGTCCTAGAGAGATCAGGTTTGTTTTAATGTACTCCAATCAACAGCCCCTACAACCACAAAAAGGAATGGAGTCATTAGCACTTATGGTTTGTAAATGGCACCCAGAATTATGTTGCACGAAGCACAATTTCACATCATTCTGGGTCCATTTGTGTGAAAACAAGGTCCAATCAGGCTGAAACGCTACAGGAAGGTAGAATCTATTGAGTTGTAAGTGATCTGAACGTTTCATGATGATAGCTTTTTCCTAAGGGGGTCAAACAGTGTCCCAAAGGTCACCGAATCTGGTGTCAATTTAAAGTAGTCCAGTTACACATTTGTGGGCTTATAACTTGGCTTCTGAATGTCCTAGAGAGATCAGGTTTGTTTTAGTGTACTCCAATCAACAGCCCCTACAACCACAAAAAGGAATGGAGTCATTAGCACTTATGGTTTGTAAATGGCACCCAGAATAATGTTGCACGAAGCACAATTTCACATCATTCTGGGTCCATTTGTGTGAAAACAAGGTCCAATCAGGCTGAAACTCTACAGGAAGGTAGAATCTATTGAGTTGTAAGTGATCTGAACGTTTCATGATGATAGCACTTTCCAAAGGGGGTCAAACCATGTCCCAAAGGTCACCGGATCTGGTGTCAATTTAAAGAAGTAGTTCAGTTACACATTTGTGGGCTTATAACTTGGCTTCTGAATGTCCTAGAGAGATCAGGTTTGTTTTAGTGTACTCCAATCAACAGCCCCTACAACCACAAAAAGGAATGGAGTCATTAGCACTTATGGTTTGTAATTGGCACCCAGAATTATGTTGCACGAAGCACAATTTCACATCATTCTGGGTCCATTTGTGTGAAAACAAGGTCCAATCAGGCTGAAACGGTACAAGAAGGTAGAATCTATTGAGTTGTAAGTGATCTGAACGTTTCATGATGATCGCACATTCCTATAGGGGGTCAAACCATGTCCCAAAGGTCACCGGGCCTGGTGTCACTTTAAAGAAGTAGTCCAGTTACACATTTGTGGGCTTATAACTTGGCTTCTGAATGTCCTAGAGAGGTTAGGTTTGTTTTAGTGTACTCCAATCAACAGCCCCTACAACCACAAAAAGGAATGGAGTCATTAGCACCTAAGGTTTGTAAATGGCACCCAGAATTATGTTGCACGAAGCACAATTTCACATCATTCTGGGTTCATTTGTGTGAAAACAAGGTCCAGTCAGGCTGAAACGTTACAGGAAGGTAGAATCTATTGAGTTTTAAGTGATCTGAACGTTTCATGATGATAGCACTTTCCTAAGGGGGTCAAACCATGTCCCAAAGGTCACCGGATCTGGTGTCAATTTAAAGAAGTAGTCCAGTTACACATTTGTGGGCTTATAACTTGGCTTCTGAATGTCCTAGAGAGATCAGGTTTGTTTTAATGTACTCCAATCAACAGCCCCTACAACCACAAAAAGGAATGGAGTCATTAGCACTTATGGTTTGTAAATGGCACCCAGAATTATGTTGCACGAAGCACAATTTCACATCATTCTGGGTCCATTTGTGTGAAAACAAGGTCCAATCAGGCTGAAACGCTACAGGAAGGTAGAATCTATTGAGTTGTAAGTGATCTGAACGTTTCATGATGATAGCTTTTTCCTAAGGGGGTCAAACAGTGTCCCAAAGGTCACCGAATCTGGTGTCAATTTAAAGTAGTCCAGTTACACATTTGTGGGCTTATAACTTGGCTTCTGAATGTCCTAGAGAGATCAGGTTTGTTTTAGTGTACTCCAATCAACAGCCCCTACAACCACAAAAAGGAATGGAGTCATTAGCACTTATGGTTTGTAAATGGCACCCAGAATAATGTTGCCCGAAGCACAATTTCACATCATTCTGGGTCCATTTGTGTGAAAACAAGGTCCAATCAGGCTGAAACTCTACAGGAAGGTAGAATCTATTGAGTTGTAAGTGATCTGAACGTTTCATGATGATAGCACTTTCCAAAGGGGGTCAAACCATGTCCCAAAGGTCACCGGATCTGGTGTCATTTTAAAGAAGTAGTTCAGTTACACATTTGTGGGCTTATAACTTGGCTTCTGAATGTCCTAGAGAGATCAGGTTTGTTTTAGTGTACTCCAATCAACAGCCCCTACAACCACAAAAAGGAATGGAGTCATTAGCACTTATGGTTTGTAATTGGCACCCAGAATTATGTTGCACGAAGCACAATTTCACATCATTCTGGGTCCATTTGTGTGAAAACAAGGTCCAATCAGGCTGAAACGTTACAAGAAGGTAGAATCTATTGAGTTGTAAGTGATCTGAACGTTTCATGATGATCGCACATTCCTATAGGGGGTCAAACCATGTCCCAAAGGTCACCGGGCCTGGTGTCACTTTAAAGAAGTAGTCCAGTTACACATTTGTGGGCTTATAACTTGGCTTCTGAATGTCCTAGAGAGGTTAGGTTTGTTTTAGTGTACTCCAATCAACAGCCCCTACAACCACAAAAAGGAATGGAGTCATTAGCACCTAAGGTTTGTAAATGGCACCCAGAATTATGTTGCACGAAGCACAATTTCACATCATTCTGGGTTCATTTGTGTGAAAACAAGGTCCAGTCAGGCTGAAACGTTACAGGAAGGTAGAATCTATTGAGTTTTAAGTGATCTGAACGTTTCATGATGATAGCACTTTCCTAAGGGGGTCAAACCATGTCCCAAAGGTCACCGGATTTGGTGTCAATTTAAAGAAGTAGTCCAGTTACACATTTGTGGGCTTATAACTTGGCTTCTGAATGTCCTAGAGAGATCAGGTTTGTTTTAATGTACTCCAATCAACAGCCCCTACAACCACAAAAAGGAATGGAGTCATTAGCACTTATGGTTTGTAAATGGCACCCAGAATTATGTTGCACGAAGCACAATTTCACATCATTCTGGGTCCATTTGTGTGAAAACAAGGTCCAATCAGGCTGAAACGCTACAGGAAGGTAGAATCTATTGAGTTGTAAGTGATCTGAACGTTTCATGATGATAGCTTTTTCCTAAGGGGGTCAAACCATGTCCCAAAGGTCACCGAATCTGGTGTCAATTTAAAGTAGTCCAGTTACACATTTGTGGGCTTATAACTTGGCTTCTGAATGTCCTAGAGAGATCAGGTTTGTTTTAGTGTACTCCAATCAACAGCCCCTACAACCACAAAAAGGAATGGAGTCATTAGCACTTATGGTTTGTAAATGGCACCCAGAATTACAGGTGCTGGCCAGTAAATTAGAATATCATCAAAAGGTTGAAAATATTTCAGTAATTCAATTCAAAACGTGAAACTTGTACATTATATTCATGCAATGCACACAGACCAATGTATTTCCAATGTTCATTACATTTAAATTTGATATTCATAAGTGACAACTAATGAAAACTCCAAATTTGGTATCTCAAAAAATTAGAATATTCTGAAAAGGCTGAATATAGAAGACACCTGCTGCCACTCTAATCAGCTGATTTACTCAAAACACCTGCAAAGGCCTTTAAAAGGTCCCTCAGTCTTGTTTTGAAGGCACCACAATCATGGGGAAGACTTCTGACTTAACAGCTGTCCAAAAGACAATCATTGACACCTTGCACAAGGAGGGCAAGACACAAAAGGTGATTGCTAAAGAAGCTGGCTGTTCGCAGAGCTCTGTGTCCAAGCACATTAACAGACAGGCGAAGGGACGGAAAAAATGTGGTAGAAAAAAGTGTACAAGCTCTAGGGATAACCGCACCCTGCAGAGAATTGTGACGACAAACCCATTCAAAAATGTGGGGGAGATCCACAAAGAGTGGACTGCAGCTGGAGTCAGCGCTTCAAGAACCACCACGAGGAGACTCATGAAAGACATGGGATTCAGGTGTCGCATTCCGTGTGTCCAGCCACTCTTGAACATGAAACAGCGCAAGAAGCGTCTCGCCTGGGCCAAGGACAAAAAGGACTGGACTGATGCTGAGTGGTCCAAAGTTATGTTTTCTGATGAAAGCAAGTTCTGCATTTCCTTTGGAAATCAAGGACCCAGAGTCTGGAGGAAGAGCGGAGAAGCACAGAATCCACGTTGCATGAGGTCCAGTGTAAAGTTTCCACCGTCAGTGATGGTGTGGGGTGCCATGTCATCTGCCGGTGTTGGCCCACTCTGTTTCCTGAGGTCCAGGGTCAATGCAGCCGTCTACCAGGAAGTTTTAGAGCACTTCATGCTTCCTGCTGCTGACCAACTTTATGGGGATGCAGACTTCACCTTTCAACAGGACTTGGCACCTGCACACAGTGCCAAAACCACCAGCACCTGGTTCAAGGACCATGGTATCCCTGTCCTTGATTGGCCAGCAAACTCGCCTGACCTTAACCCCATAGAAAATCTATGGGGTATTGTGAAGCGGAGGATGCAATACGCTAGACCCAACAATGCAGAGGAGCTGAAGACGACTATCAGAGCAGCCTGGGCTCTCATAACACCTGAGCAGTGCCACAGACTGATCGAGTCCATGCCACGCCGCATTACTGCAGTTATTGAGGCAAAAGGAGCCCCGACTAAGTATTGAGTGCTATACATGCACATTCTTTTCATGTTCATTCTTTTCAGTTGGCCAACATTAGAGAAACAAACATTTTTTCATTGGCCTTTAGAATATTCTAATTTTCTGAGATACCAGATTTGATGTTTTCATTGGTTGTCACCTATAAATAACAAAATTAAACGTAATAAACATCGGAAATACATTGGTCTGTGTGCATTGCATGAATATAATGTACAAGTTTCACGTTTTGAATGGAATTACTGAAATATTTTCAACCTTTTGATGATATTCTAATTTACTGGCCAGCACCTGTATGTTGAACGAAGCACAATTTCACATCATTCTGGGTCCATTTGTGTGAAAACAAGGTCCAATCAGGCTGAAACGCTACAGGAAGGTAGAATCTATTGAGTTGTAAGTGATCTGAACGTTTCATGATGATAGCACTTTCCAAAGGGGGTCAAACCATGTCCCAAAGGTCACCGGATCTGGTGTCAATTTAAAGAAGTAGTTCAGTTACACATTTGTGGGCTTATAACTTGGCTTCTGAATGTCCTAGAGAGATCAGGTTTGTTTTAGTGTACTCCAATCAACAGCCCCTACAACCACAAAAAGGAATGGAGTCATTAGCACTTATGGTTTGTAAATGGCACCCAGAATTATGTTGCACGAAGCACAATTTCACATCATTCTGGGTTCATTTGTGTGAAAACAAGGTCCAATCAGGCTGAAACGTTACAGGAAGGTAGAATCTATTGAGTTGTAAGTGATCTGAACGTTTCATGATGATAGCACTTTCCTAAGGGGGTCAAACCATGTCACAAAGGTCACCAGATCTGGTGTCAATTTAAAGAAGTAGTCCAGTTACACATTTGTGGGCTTATAACTTGGCTTCTGAATGTCCTAGAGAGATCAGGTTTTTTTTAGTGTACTCCAATCAACAGCCCCTACAACCTCAAAAAGGAATGGAGTCATTAGCACTTAAGGTTTGTAAATGGCACCCAGAATTATGTTGCACGAAGCACAATTTCACATCATTCTGGGTCCATTTGTGTGAAAACAAGGTCCATTCAGGCTGAAACGCTACAAGAAGGTAGAATCTATTGAGTTGTAAGTGATCTGAACGTTTCAAGATGATCGCACATTCCTATAGGGGGTAAAACCATGTCCCAAAGGTCACCGGGCCTGGTGTCACTTTAAAGAAGTAGTCCAGTTACACCTTTGTGGGCTTATAACTTGGCTTCTGAATGTCCTAGAGAGGGTAGGTTTGTTTTAGTGTACTCCAATCAACAGCCCCTACAACCACAAAAAGCAATGGAGTCATTAGAACTTATGGTTTTTAAATGGCACCCAGAATTATGCTGCACTAAGCACAATTTCACATCATTCTGGGTTCATTTGTGTGAAAACAAGGTCCAATCAGGCTGAAACGTTACAGGAAGGTAGAATATATTGAGTTGTAAGTGATCTGAACGTTTCATGATGATAGCACTTTCCTAAGGGGGTCAAACATTGTCCCAAAGGTCACCGGATCTGGTGTTAATTTAAAGAAGTAGTCCAGTTACACATTTGTGGGCTTATAACTTGGCTTCTGAATGTCCTAGAGAGATCAGGTTTGTTTTAATGTACTCCAACCAACAGCCCCTACAACCACAAAAAGGAATGGAGTCATTAGCACTCATGGTTTGTAAATGGCACCCAGAATTATGTTGCACGAAGCACAATTTCACATCATTCTGGGTCCATTTGTGTGAAAACAAGGTCCAAACAGGCTGAAACGTTACAAGAAGGTAGAATCTATTGAGTTGTAAGTGATCTGAACGTTTCATGATGATCGCACATTCCTATAGTGGGTCAAACCATGTCCCAAAGGTCACCGGGCCTGGTGTCACTTTAAAGAAGTAGTCCAGTTACACCTTTGAGGGCTTATAACTTGGCTTCTGAATGTCCTAGAGAGATCAGGTGTGTTTTAGTGTACTCCAATCAACAGCCCCTACAACCTCAAAAAGGAATGGAGTCATTAGCACTTAAGGTTTGTAAATGGCACCCAGAATTATGTTGCACGAAGCACAATTTCACATCATTCTGGGTCCATTTGTGTGAAAACAAGGTCCATTCAGGCTGAAACGCTACAAGAAGGTAGAATCTATTGAGTTGTAAGTGATCTGAACGTTTCAAGATGATCGCACATTCCTATAGGGGGTAAAACCATGTCCCAAAGGTCACCGGGCCTGGTGTCACTTTAAAGAAGTAGTCCAGTTACACCTTTGTGGGCTTATAACTTGGCTTCTGAATGCCCTAGAGAGGTTAGGTTTGTTTTAGTGTACTCCAACCAACAGCCCCTACAACCACAAAAAGGAATGGAGTCATTAGCACTTATGGTTTGTAAATGGCACCCAGAATTATGTTGCACGAAGCACAATTTCACATCATTCTGGGTCCATTTGTGTGAAAACAAGGTCCAATCAGGCTGAAACGTTACAAGAAGGTAGAATCTATTGAGTTGTAAGTGATCTGAACGTTTCATGATGATCGCACATTCCTATAGGGGGTCAAACCATGTCCCAAAGGTCACCGGGCCTGGTGTCACTTTAAAGAAGTAGTCCAGTTACACCTTTGAGGGCTTATAACTTGGCTTCTGAATGTCCTAGAGAGATCAGGTTTGTTTTAGTGTACTCCAATCAACAGCCCCTACAACCTCAAAAAGGAATGGAGTCATTAGCACTTAAGATTTGTAAATGGCACCCAGAATTATGTTGCACGAAGCACAATTTCACATCATTCTGGGTCAATTTGTGTGAAAACAAGGTCCAATCAGGCTGAAACGCTACAAGAAGGTAGAATCTATTGAGTTGTAAGTGATCTGAACGTTTCAAGATGATCGCACATTCCTATAGGGGGTAAAACCATGTCCCAAAGGTCACCGGGCCTGGTGTCACTTTAAAGAAGTAGTCCAGTTACACTTTTGTGGGCTTATAACTTGGCTTCTGAATGTCCTAGAGAGGTTAGGTTTGTTTTAGTGTACTCCAATCAACAGCCCCTACAACCACAAAAAGCAATGGAGTCATTAGAACTTATGGTTTCTAAATGGCACCCAGAATTATGCTGCACTAAGCACAATTTCACATCATTCTGGGTTCATTTGTGTGAAAACAAGGTCCAATCAGGCTGAAACGTTACAGGAAGGTTGAATCTATTGAGTTGTAAGTGATCTGAACGTTTCATGATGATAGCACTTTCCTAAGGGGGTCAATCCATGTCCCAAAGGTCACCGGATCTGGTGTTAATTTAAAGAAGTAGTCCAGTTACACATTTGTGGGCTTATAACTTGGCTTCTGAATGTCCTAGAGAGATCAGGTTTGTTTTAATATACTCCAACCAACAGCCCCTACAACCACAAAAAGGAATGGAGTCATTAGCACTTATGGTTTGTAAATGGCACCCAGAATTATGTTGCACGAAGCACAATTTCACATCATTCTGGGTCCATTTGTGTGAAAACAAGGTCCAATCAGGCTGAAACGTTACAAGAAGGTAGAATCTATTGAGTTGTAAGTGATCTGAACGTTTCATGATAATCGCACATTCCTATAGGGGGTCAAACCATGTCCCAAAGGTCACCGGGCCTGGTGTCACTTTAAAGAAGTAGTGCAGTTACACCTTTGAGGGCTGATAACTTGGCTTCTGAATGTCCTAGAGAGATCAGGTTTGTTTTAGTGTATTCCAATCAACAGCCCCTACAACCTCAAAAAGGAATGGAGTCATTAGCACTTAAGATTTGTAAATGGCACCCAGAATTATGTTGCACTAAGCACAATTTCACATTATTCTGAGTCCATTTGTGTGAAAACAAGGTCCAATCAGGCTGAAACGCTACAAGAAGTTAGAATCTATTGAGTTGTAAGTGATCTGAACGTTTCAAGATGATCGCACATTCCTATAGGGGGTAAAACCATGTCCCAAAGGTCACCGGGCCTGGTGTCACTTTAAAGAAGTAGTCCAGTTACACATTTGTGGGCTAATAACTTGGCTTCTGAATGTCCTAGAGAGGTTAGGTTTGTTTTAGTGTACTCCAATCAACAGCCCCTACAACCACAAAAAGGAATGGAGTCATTAGCAGCTAAGGTTTGTAAATGGCACCCAGAATTATGTTGCACGAAGCACAATTTCACATCATTCTGGGTTCATTTGTGTGAAAACAAGGTCCAGTCAGGCTGAAACGTTACAGGAAGGTAGAATCTATTGAGTTGTAAGTGATCTGAACGTTTCATGATGATAGCACATTCCTAAGGGGGTCAAACCATGTCCCAAAGGTCACCGGATCTGGTGTCAATTTAAAGAAGTAGTCCAGTTACACATTTGTGGGCTTATAACTTGGCTTCTGAATGTCCTAGAGAGATCAGGTTTGTTTTAATGTACTCCAATCAACAGCCCCTACAACCACAAAAAGGAATGGAGTCATTAGCACTTATGGTTTGTAAATGGCACCCAGAATTATGTTGCATGAAGCACAATTTCACATCATTCTGGGTCCATTTGTGTGAAAACAAGGTCCAATCAGGCTGAAACGCTATAGGAAGGTAGAATCTATTGAGTTGTAAGTGATCTGAACGTTTCATGATGATAGCTTTTTCCTAAGGGGGTCAAACCATGTCCCAAAGGTCACCGAATCTGGTGTCAATTTAAAGTAGTCCAGTTACACATTTGTGGGCTTATAACTTGGCTTCTGAATGTCCTAGAGAGATCAGGTTTGTTTTAGTGTACTCCAACCAACAGCCCCTACAACCACAAAAAGGAATGGAGCCATTAGCACTTAAGGTTTGTAATTGGCACCCAGAATTATGTTGCTCGAAGCACAATTTCACATCATTCTGGGTTCATTTGTGTGAAAACAAGGTCCAATCAGGCTGAAACGTTACAGGAAGGTAGAATCTATTGAGTTGTAAGTGATCTGAACGTTTCAAGATGATCGCACATTCCTATAGGGGGTAAAACCATGTCCCAAAGGTCACCGGGCCTGGTGTCACTTTAAAGAAGTAGTCCAGTTACACCTTTGTGGGCTTATAACTTGGCTTCTGAATGTCCTAGAGAGGTTAGGTTTGTTTTAGTGTACTCCAATCAACAGCCCCTACAACCACAAAAAGCAATGGAGTCATTAGAACTTATGGTTTTTAAATGGCACCCAGAATTATGCTGCACTAAGCACAATTTCACATCATTCTGGGTTCATTTGTGTGAAAACAAGGTCCAATCAGGCTGAAACGTTACAGGAAGGTAGAATCTATTGAGTTGTAAGTGATCTGAACATTTCATGATTATAGCACTTTCCTAAGGGGGTCAAACCATGTCCCAAAGGTCACCGGATCTGGTGTTAATTTAAAGAAGTAGTCCAGTTACACATTTGTGGGCTTATAACTTGGCTTCTGAATGTCCTAGAGAGATCAGGTTTGTTTTAATGTACTCCAACCAACAGCCCCTACAACCACAAAAAGGAATGGAGTCATTAGCACTCATGGTTTGTAAATGGCACCCAGAATTATGTTGCACGAAGCACAATTTCACATCATTCTGGGTCCATTTGTGTGAAAACAAGGTCCAATCAGGCTGAAACGTTACAAGAAGGTAGAATCTATTGAGTTGTAAGTGATCTGAACGTTTCATGATGATCGCACATTCCTATAGGGGGTCAAACCATGTCCCAAAGGTCACCGGGCCTGGTGTCACTTTAAAGAAGTAGTCCAGTTACACCTTTGAGGGCTTATAACTTGGCTTCTGAATGTCCTAGAGAGATCAGGTTTGTTTTAGTGTACTCCAATCAACAGCCCCTACAACCTCAAAAAGGAATGGAGTCATTAGCACTTAAGGTTTGTAAATGGCACCCAGAATTATGTTGCACGAAGCACAATTTCACATCATTCTGGGTCCATTTGTGTGAAAACAAGGTCCAATCAGGCTGAAACGCTACAAGAAGGTAGAATCTATTGAGTTGTAAGTGATCTGAACGTTTCAAGATGATCGCACATTCCTATAGGGGGTAAAACCATGTCCCAAAGGTCACCGGGCCTGGTGTCACTTTAAAGAAGTAGTCCAGTTACACCTTTGTGGGCTTATAACTTGGCTTCTGAATGTCCTAGAGAGGTTAGGTTTGTTTTAGTGTACTCCAATCAACAGCCCCTACAACCACAAAAAGCAATGGAGTCATTAGAACTTATGGTTTTTAAATGGCACCCAGAATTATGCTGCACTAAGCACAATTTCACATCATTCTGGGTTCATTTGTGTGAAAACAAGGTCCAGTCAGGCTGAAACGTTACAGGAAGGTAGAATCTATTGAGTTGTAAGTGATCTGAACGTTTCATGATGATAGCACATTCCTAAGGGGGTCAAACCATGTCCCAAAGGTCACCGGATCTGGTGTCAATTTAAAGAAGTAGTCCAGTTACACATTTGTGGGCTTATAACTTGGCTTCTGAATGTCCTAGAGAGATCAGGCTTGTTTTAATTGTACTCCAATCAACAGCCCCTACAACCACAAAAAGGAATGGAGTCATTAGCACTTATGGTTTGTAAATGGCACCCAGAATTATGTTGCATGAAGCACAATTTCACATCATTCTGGGTCCATTTGTGTGAAAACAAGGTCCAATCAGGCTGAAACGCTACAGGAAGGTAGAATCTATTGAGTTGTAAGTGATCTGAACGTTTCATGATGATAGCTTTTTCCTAAGGGGGTCAAACCATGTCCCAAAGGTCACCGAATCTGGTGTCAATTTAAAGTAGTCCAGTTACACATTTGTGGGCTTATAACTTGGCTTCTGAATGTCCTAGAGAGATCAGGTTTGTTTTAGTGTACTCCAACCAACAGCCCCTACAACCACAAAAAGGAATGGAGCCATTAGCACTTAAGGTTTGTAATTGGCACCCAGAATTATGTTGCACGAAGCACAATTTCACATCATTCTGGGTTCATTTGTGTGAAAACAAGGTCCAATCAGGCTGAAACGTTACAGGAAGGTAGAATCTATTGAGTTGTAAGTGATCTGAACGTTTCAAGATGATCGCACATTCCTATAGGGGGTAAAACCATGTCCCAAAGGTCACCGGGCCTGGTGTCACTTTAAAGAAGTAGTCCAGTTACACCTTTGTGGGCTTATAACTTGGCTTCTGAATGTCCTAGAGAGGTTAGGTTTGTTTTAGTGTACTCCAATCAACAGCCCCTACAACCACAAAAAGCAATGGAGTCATTAGAACTTATGGTTTTTAAATGGCACCCAGAATTATGCTGCACTAAGCACAATTTCACATCATTCTGGGTTCATTTGTGTGAAAACAAGGTCCAATCAGGCTGAAACGTTACAGGAAGGTAGAATCTATTGAGTTGTAAGTGATCTGAATGTTTCATGATTATAGCACTTTCCTAAGGGGGTCAAACCATGTCCCAAAGGTCACCGGATCTGGTGTTAATTTAAAGAAGTAGTCCAGTTACACATTTGTGGGCTTATAACTTGGCTTCTGAATGTCCTAGAGAGATCAGGTTTGTTTTAATGTACTCCAACCAACAGCCCCTACAACCACAAAAAGGAATGGAGTCATTAGCACTCATGGTTTGTAAATGGCACCCAGAATTATGTTGCACGAAGCACAATTTCACATCATTCTGGGTCCATTTGTGTGAAAACAAGGTCCAATCAGGCGGCTGAAACGTTACAAGAAGGTAGAATCTATTGAGTTGTAAGTGATCTGAACGTTTCATGATGATAGCACTTTCCTAAGGGGGTCAAACCATGTCCCAAAGGTCACCGGGCCTGGTGTCACTTTAAAGAAGTAGTCCAGTTACACCTTTGAGGGCTTATAACTTGGCTTCTGAATGTCCTAGAGAGATCAGGTTTGTTTTAGTGTACTCCAATCAACAGCCCCTACAACCTCAAAAAGGAATGGAGTCATTAGCACTTAAGGTTTGTAAATGGCACCCAGAATTATGTTGCACGAAGCACAATTTCACATCATTCTGGGTCCATTTGTGTGAAAACAAGGTCCAATCAGGCTGAAACGCTACAAGAAGGTAGAATCTATTGAGTTGTAAGTGATCTGAACGTTTCAAGATGATCGCACATTCCTATAGGGGGTAAAACCATGTCCCAAAGGTCACCGGGCCTGGTGTCACTTTAAAGAAGTAGTCCAGTTACACCTTTGTGGGCTTATAACTTGGCTTCTGAATGTCCTAGAGAGGTTAGGTTTGTTTTAGTGTACTCCAATCAACAGCCCCTACAACCACAAAAAGCAATGGAGTCATTAGAACTTATGGTTTTTAAATGGCACCCAGAATTATGCTGCACTAAGCACAATTTCACATCATTCTGGGTTCATTTGTGTGAAAACAAGGTCCAATCAGGCTGAAACGTTACAGGAAGGTAGAATCTATTGAGTTGTAAGTGATCTGAACGTTTCATGATGATAGCACTTTCCTAAGGGGGTCAAACCATGTCCCAAAGGTCACCGGATCTGGTGTTAATTTAAAGAAGTAGTCCAGTTACACATTTGTGGGCTTATAACTTGGCTTCTGAATGTCCTAGAGAGATAAGGTTTGTTTTAATGTACTCCAACCAACAGCCCCTACAACCACAAAAAGGAATGGAGTCATTAGCAATTATGGTTTGTAAATGGCACCCAGAATTATGTTGCACTAAGCACAATTTCACATCATTCTGGGTTCATTTGTGTGAAAACAAGGTCCAATCAGGCTGAAACGTTACAGGAAGGTAGAATCTATTGAGTTGTAAGTGATCTGAACGTTTCATGATGATAGCACTTTCCTAAGGGGGTCAAACCATGTCCCAAAGGTCACCGGATCTGGTGTTAATTTAAAGAAGTAGTCCAGTTACACATTTGTGGGCTTATAACTTGGCTTCTGAATGTCCTAGAGAGATCAGGTTTGTTTTAATGTACTCCAACCAACAGCCCCTACAACCACAAAAAGGAATGGAGTCATTAGCACTTATGGTTTGTAAATGGCACCCAGAATTATGTTGCACGAAGCACAATTTCACATCATTCTGGGTCCATTTGTGTGAAAACAAGGTCCAATCAGGCTGAAACGTTACAAGAAGGTAGAATCTATTGAGTTGTAAGTGATATGAACGTTTCATGATGATCGCACATTCCTATAGGGGGTCAAACCATGTCCCAAAGGTCACCGGGCCTGGTGTCACTTTAAAGAAGTAGTGCAGTTACACCTTTGAGGGCTGATAACTTGGCTTCTGAATGTCCTAGAGAGATCAGGTTTGTTTTAGTGTACTCCAATCAACAGCCCTTACAACCTCAAAAAGGAATGGAGTCATTAGCACTTAAGATTTGTAAATGGCACCCAGAATTATGTTGCACGAAGCACAATTTCACATCATTCTGGGTCCATTTGTGTGAAAACAAGGTCCAATCAGGCTGAAACGCTACAAGAAGTTCGAATCTATTGAGTTGTAAGTGATCTGAACGTTTCAAGATGATCGCACATTCCTATAGGGGGTAAAACCATGTCCCAAAGGTCACCGGGCCTGGTGTCACTTTAAAGAAGTAGTCCAGTTACACCTTTGAGGGCTTATAACTTGGCTTCTGAATGTCCTAGAGAGATCGGGGTTGTTTTAGTGTACTCCAATCAACAGCCCTTACACCCACAAAAAGGAATGGAGTCATTAGCACTTATGGTTTTTAAATGGCACCCAGAATTATGTTGCATGAAGCACAATTTCACATCATTCTGGGTTCATTTGTGTGAAAACAAGGTCCAATCAGGCTGAAACGTTACAGGAAGGTAGAATCAATTGAGTTGTAAGTGATCTGAACGTTTCAAGATGATCGCACATTCCTATAGGGGGTAAAACCATGTCCCAAAGGTCACCGGGCCTGGTGTCACTTTAAAGAAGTAGTCCAGTTACACCTTTGAGGGCTTATAACTTGGCTTCTGAATGTCCTAGAGAGATCGGGGTTGTTTTAGTGTACTCCAATCAACAGCCCTTACAACCACAAAAAGGAATGGAGTCATTAGCACTTATGGTTTTTAAATGGCACCCAGAATTATGTTGCACGAAGCACAATTTCACATCATTCTGGGTTCATTTGTGTGAAAACAAGGTCCAATCAGGCTGAAACGTTACAGGAAGGTAGAATCAATTGAGTTGTAAGTGATCTGAACGTTTCAAGATGATCGCACATTCCGATAGGGGGTCAAACCATGTCCCAAAGGTCACCGGGCCTGGTGTCACTTTAAAGAAGCAGTCCAGTTACACCTTTGTGGGCTTATAACTTGGCTTCTCAATGTCCTAGAGAGGTTAGGTTTGTTTTAGTGTACTCCAATCAACAGCCCCTACAACCACAAAAAGGAATGGAGTCATTAGCACTTAAGGTTTGTAAATGGCACCCAGAATTATGTTGCACGAAGCACAATTTCACATCATTCTGGGTCCATTTGTGTGAAAACAAGGTCCAATCAGGCTGAAACTTTACAAGAAGGTAGAATCTATTGAGTTGTAAGTGATCTGAACGTTTCATGATGATAGCACTTTCCTAAGGGGGTCAAACCATGTCCCAAAGGTCACCGGATCTGGTGTCAATTTAAAGAAGTAGTCCAGTTACACCTTTGTGGGCTTATAACTTGGCTTCTGAATGTCCTAGAGAGATCAGGTTTGTTTTAGTATACTCAAATCAACAGCCCCTACAACCACAAAAAGGAATGGAGTCATTAGCACTTATGGTGTTTAAATGGCACCCAGAATTATGTTGCACGAAGCACAGTTTCACATCATTCTGGGTTCTGTGTGTGAAAACAAGGTCCAATCAGGCTGAAACATTACAGGAAGGTAGAATCTATTGAGTTGTAAGTGATCTGAACGTTTCATGATAATAGCACTTTCCTAAGGGGGTCAAACCATATCCCAATGGTCACCGGGCCTGGTGTCACTTTAAAGAAGTAGTCCAGTTACACCTTTGTGGGCTTATAACTTGGCTTCTGAATGTCCTACAGAGGTTAGGTTTGTTTTAGTATACTCCAATCAACAGCCCCTACAACCACAAAACGGAATGGAGTCATTAGCACTTAAGGTTTGTAAATGGCACCCAGAATTATGTTGCACGAAGCACAATTTCACATCATTCTGGGTCCATTTGTGTGAAAACAAGGTCCAATCAGGCTGAAACGCAACAAGAAGGTAGAATCTATTGAGTTGTAAGTGATCTGAACGTTTCAAGATGATGGCACATTCCTATAGGGGGAAAAACCATGTCCCAAAGGTCACCGGGCCTGGTGTCACTTTAAAGAAGTAGTCCAGTTACACCTTTGAGGGCTTATAACTTGGCTACTGAATGTCCTAGAGAGATCAGGTTTGTTTTAGTGTACTCCAATCAACAGCCCCTACAACCTACAAAAAGGAATGAACCCAGAATGATGTGAAATTGTGCTTCGTGCAACATAATTCTGGGTGCCATTTAAAAACCATAAGTGCTAATGACTCCATTCCTTTTTGGGTTGTAGGGGCTGTTGATTGGAGTATACTAAAACAAACCTGATCTCTCTAGGACATTCAGAAGCCAAGTTGTAAGCCCACAAAGGTGTAACTGGACTAGTTCTTTAAATTGACACCAGATCCGGTGACCTTTGGGACATGGTTTGACCCCCTTAGGAAAGTGCTATCATCATGAAACGTTCAGATCACTTACAACTCAATAGATTCTACCTTGTTGTAGTGTTTCAACCTGATTGGACCTTGTTTTCACACAAATGGACCCAGAATGATGTGAAATTGTGCTTCGTGCAACATAATTCTGGGTGCCATTTAAAAACCATAAGTGCTAATGACTCCATTCCTTTTTTTGGTTGTAGGGGCTGTTGATTGGAGTATACTAAAACAAACCTGATCTGTCTAGGACATTCAGAAGCCAAGTTATAAGCCCACAAATGTGTAACTGGACTACTTCTTTAAATTGACACCAGATCCAGTGACCTTTGGGACATGGTTTGACCCCTTTAGGAAAGTGCTATCATCATGAAACGTTCAGATCACTTACAACTCAATAGATTCTACCTTCCTGTAACGTTTCAGCCTGATTGGACCTTGTTTTCACACAAATGAACCCAGAATGATGAGAAATTGTGCTTCGTGCAACATAATTCTGGGTGCCATTTAAAAACCATGATTGCTAATGATTCCATTCCTTTTTGAGGTTGTAGGGGCTGTTGATTGGAGTACATTAAAACAAACCCTATCTCTCTAGGACATTCAGAAGCCAAGTTATAAGCCCTCAAAGGTGTAATTGGACTACTTCTTTAAAGTGACACCAGGCCCGGTGACCTTTGGGACATGGTTTGACCCCCTATAGGAATGTGCGATCATCATGAAATGTTCAGATCACTTACAACTCAATAGATTCTACCTTCTTGTAAGGTTTCAGCCTGATTGGACCTTGTTTTCACACAAATGGACCCAGAATGATGTGAAATTGTGCTTCGTGCAACATAATTCTGGGTGCCATTTACAAACCATAAGTGCTAATGACTCCATTCCTTTTTGTGGTTGTAGGACCTGTTGATTGGAGTACACTAAAACAAACCTGATCTCTCTAGGACATTCAGAAGCCAAGTTATAAGCCCACAAATGTGTAACTGGACTACTTCTTTAAAGTGACACCAGGCCCGGTGACCTTTGGGACATGGTTTGACCCCCTATAGGAATGTGCGATCATCATGAAACGTTCAGATCACTTACAACTCAATAGATTCTACCTTCTTGTAACGTTTCAGCCTGATTGGACCTTGTTTTCACACAAATGGACCCAGAATGATGTGAAATTGTGCTTCGTGCAACATAATTCTGGGTGCCGTTTACAAACCATAAGTGCTAATGACTCCATTCCTTTTTGTGGTTGTAGGACCTGTTGATTGGAGTACACTAAAACAAACCTGATCTCTCTAGGACATTCAGAAGCCAAGTTGTAAGCCCACAAATGTGTAACTGGACTACTTCTTTAAAGTGACACCAGGCCCGGTGACCTTTGGGACATGGTTTTACCCCCTACAGAAATGTGCGATCATCACGAAACGTTCAGATAACTTACAACTCAATAGATTCTTCCTTCTTGTAAAGTTTCAGCCTGATTGGACCTTGTTTTCACTCAAATGAACCCAGAATGATGTGAAATTGTGCTTCGTGCAACATAATTCTGGGTGCCATTTAAAAACCATAAGTGATAATGACTCCATTCCTTTTAGTGGTAATGTGGGCTTTTAACTGGAGTACTCTAAAACAAACCTGACCTCTCTAGGATATTCAGAAGCCAAGTTATAAGCCCACAAAGGTCTAACTGGACTACTTCTTTAAAGTGACACCAGGCCCGGTGACCTTTGGGACATGGTTTGACCCCCTATAGGAATGTGCGATCATCATGAAATGTTCAGATCACTTACAACTCAATAGATTCTACCTTCTTGTAACGTTTCAGCCTGATTGGACCTTGTTTTCACACAAATGGACCCAGAATGATGTGAAATTGTGCTTTGTGCAACATAATTCTGGGTGCCATTTACAAACCATAAGTGCTAATGACTCCATTCCTTTTTGTGGTTGTAGGGGCTGTTGGTTGGAGTGCATTAAAACAAACCTGATCTCTCTAGGACATTCAGAAGCCAAGTTATAAGCCCACAAAGGTGTAACTGGACTACTTCTTTAAATTGACACCAGATCCGGTGACCTTTGGGACATGGTTTTACCCCCTTAGGAAAGTGCTATCATCATGAAACGTTCAGATCACTTACAACTCAATAGATTCTACCTTCCTGTAATGTTTCAGCCTGATTGGACCTTGTTTTCACACAAATGAACCTAGAATGATGTGAAATTGTGCTTCGTGCAACATAATTCTGGGTTCCATTTACAAACCATAAGTGCTAATGACTCCATTCCTTTTTGTGGTTGTAGGGGCTGTTGGTTGGAGTACATTAAAACAAATCTGATCTCTCTAGGACATTCAGAAGCCAAGTTATAAGCCCACAAATGTGTAACTGGACTACTTCTTTAAATTGACACCAGATCCGGTGACCTTTGGGACATGGTTTTACCCCCTATAGGAATGTGCGATCATCATGAAACGTTCAGATCACTTACAACTCAATAGATTCTACCTTGTTGTAACGTTTCAGCCTGATTGGACCTTGTTTTCAAACAAATGAACCCAGAATGATGTGAAATTGTGCTTCGTGCAACATAATTCTGGGTGCCATTTAAAAACCATAAGGGCTAACGACGCCATTCCTTTTAGTTGTAATGGGGGCTTTTAACTGGAGTACTCTAAAACAAACCTGACCTCTCTAGGATATTCAGAAGCCAAGTTATAAGCCCACAAAGGTGTAACTGGACTACTTCTTTAAAGTGACACCAGGCCCGGTGACATTTGGGACATGGTTTGACCCCCTATAGGAATGTGCGATCATCATGAAACGTTCAGATCACTTACAACTCAATAGATTCTACCTTCTTGTAACGTTTCAGCCTGATTGGACCTTGTTTTCACACAAATGGACCCAGAATGATGTGAAATTGTGCTTCGTGCAACATAATTCTGGGTGCCATTTACAAACCATAAGTGCTGATGACTCCATTCCTTTTTGTGGTTGTAGGGGCTGTTGGTAGGAGTACATTAAAACAAACCTGATCTCTCTAGGACATTCAGAAGCCAAGTTATAAGCCCAAAAAGGTGTAACTGGACTACTTCTTTAAATTGACACCAGATCCGGTGACCTTTGGGACATGGTTTGACCCCCTTAGGAAAGTGCTATCATCATGAAACGTTCAGATCACTTACATCTCAATAGATTGTACCTTCCTGTAACATTTCAGCCTGATTGAACCTTGTTTTCACACAAATGAACCCAGAATGATGTGAAATTGTGCTTCGTGCAACATAATTCTGGGTGCCATTTAAAAACCATAAGTGCTAATGACTCCATTCCTTTTTGTAGGTTGTAGGGGCTGTTGATTGGAGTACACTAAAACAAACCTGATCTCTCTAGGACATTCAGAAGCCAAGTTATAAGCCCTCAAAGGTGTAACTGGACTACTTCTTTAAAGTGACACCAGGCCCGGTGACCTTTGGGACATGGTTTGACCCCCTATAGGAATGTGCGATCATCATGAAACGTTCAGATCACTTACAACTCAATAGATTCTACCTTCTTGTAGCGTTTCAGCCTGATTGGACCTTGTTTTCACACAATTGGACCCAGAATGATGTGAAATTGTGCTTCGTGCAACATAATTCTGGGTGCCATTTACAAACCATAAGTGCTATTGACTCCATTCCTTTTTGTGGTTGTAGGGGCTGTTGGTTGGAGTACATTAAAACAAACCTGATCTCTCTAGGACATTCAGAAGCCAAGTTATAAGCCCACAAATGTGTAACTGGACTACTTCTTTAAATTGACACCAGATCCGGTGACCTTTGGGAGATGGTTTGACCCTCTTAGGAAAGTGCTATCATCATGAAACGTTCAGATCACTTACAACTCAATAGATTCTACCTTCCTGTAACGTTTCAGCCTGATTGGACCTTGTTTTCACACAAATGAACCCAGAATGATGTGAAATTGTGCTTTGTGCAGCATATTTCTGGGTGCCATTTACAAACCATAAGTGCTAATGACTCCATTCCTTTTTGTGGTTGTAGTGGCCTTTGATTGGAGTACACTAAAACAAACCTAACCTCCCTAGGACATTCAGAAGCCAAGTTATAAGCCCACAAAGGTGTAACTGGACTACATCTTTAAGGTGACACCAGGCCCGGTGACCTTTGGGACATGGTTTGACCCCCTTAGGAAAGTGCTATCATCATGAAACGTTCAGATCACTTACAACTCAATAGATTCTACCTTCTTGTAGCGTTTCAGCCTGATTGGACCTTGTTTTCACACAAATGAACCCAGAATGATGTGAAATTGTGCTTCGTGCAACATAATTCTGGGTGCCATTTAAACACCATAAGTGCTAATGACTCCATTCCTTTTTGTGGTTGTAGGGGCTGTTGATTGGAGTACACTAAAACAAACCTTATCTCTCTAGGACATTCAGAAGCCAAGTTATAACCCCACAAATGTGTAACTGGACTACTTCTTTAAATTGACACCAGATCCGGTGACCTTTTGGGACATGGTTTGACCCCCTTAGGAAAGTGCTATCATCATGAAACGTTCAGATCACTTACAACTCAATAGATTCTACCTTTCTGTAACGTTTCAGCCTGATTGGACCTTGTTTTCACACAAATGAACCCGGAATGATGTGAAATTGTGCTTCGTGCAACATAATTCTGGGTGCCATTTAAAAACCATAAGTGCTAATAACTCCATTCCTTTTTGGGTTGTAGGGGCTGTTGATTGGAGTACACTAAAACAAACCTGATCTCTCTAGGACATTCAGAAGCCAAGTTATAAGCCCACAAAGGTGTAACTGGACTACTTCTTTAAATTGACACCAGATCCGGTGACCATTGGGACATGGTTTGACCCCCTTAGGAAAGAGCTATCATCATGAAACGTTCAGATCACTTACAACTCAACAGATTCTACCTTCCTGTAACATTTCAGCCTGATTGGACCTTGTTTTCACACAAATGAACCCAGAATGATGTGAAATTGTGATTCAAGCAACATAATTCTGGGTGCCATTTAAAAACCATAAGTGCTAATGACTCCATTCCTTTTTGAGGTTGTAGGGGCTGTTGATTGGAGTACACTAAAACAAACTGATCTCTCTAGGACATTCAGAAGCCAAGTTATAAGCCCTCAAAGGTGTAAATGGACTACTTCTTTAAAGTGACACCAGGCCCGGTGACCTTTGGGACATGGTTTGACCCCCTATAGGAATGTGCGATCATCATGAAACGTTCAGATCAATTACAACTCAATAGATTCTACCTTCTTGTAACGTTTCAGCCTGATTGGACCTTGTTTTCACACAAATGAACCCAGAATGATGTGAAATTGTGCTTAGTGCAGCATAATTCTGGGTGCCATTTACAAACCATAAGGGCTAATGACTCCATTCGTTTTTGTGGTTGTAGGGGCTGTTGGTTGGAGTACATTAAAACAAACCTGATCTCTCTAGGACATTCAGAAGCCAAGTTATAAGCCCACAAATGTGTAACTGGACTACTTCTTTAAATTGACACCAGATCCGGTGACCTTTGGAACATGGTTTGACCCCCTTAGGAAAGAGCTATCATCATGAAACGTTCAGATCGCTTACAACTCAATAGATTCTACCTTCCTGTAAAGTTTCAGCCTGATTGGACCTTGTTTTCACACAAATGAACCCAGAATGATGTGAAATTGTGCTTCATGCAACATAATTCTGGGTGCCATTTACAAACCATAAGTGCTAATGACTCCATTCCTTTTTGTGGTTGTAGGGGCTGTTGATTGGAGAACACTAAAACAAACCTAACCTCTCTAGGACATTCAGAAGCCAAGTTATAAGCCCACAAAGGTGTAACTGGACTGCTTCTTTAAAGTGACACCAGGCCCGGTGACCTTTGGGACATGGTTTGACCCCCTATAGGAATGTGCGATTAACTTTGAAACATTCAGATCACTTACAACTCAATAGATTTTAGTTTCCTGTAACGTTTCAGCCTGATTGGACCTTGTTTTCACACAAATGGACCCAGAATGATGTGAAATTGTGCTTCGTGCAACATAATTCTGGGTGCCATTTACAAACCATAAGTGCTAATGACTCCATTCCTTTTTGTGGTTGTAGGGGCTGTTGATTGGAGTACATTAAAACAAACCTGATCTCTCTAGGACATTCAGAAGCCAAGTTATAAGCCCACAAATGTGTAACTGGACTACTTCTTTAAATTGACACCAGATCCGGTGACCTTTGGGACATGGTTTGACCCCCTTAGGAAAGTGCTATCATCATGAAACGTTCAGATCACTTACAACTCAATAGATTCTACCTTCCTGTAACATTTCAGCCTGATTGGACCTTGTTTTCACACAAATGACCCCAGAATGATATGGAATTTTGCTTCGTGCAACATAATTCTGGGTGCCATTTACAAACCATAAGTGCTAATGACTCCATTCCTTTTTGTGGTTGTAGGGGCTGTTGATTGGAGTATACTAAAACAAACCTGATCTCTCTAGGACATTCAGAAGCCAAGTTATAAGCCCACAAATGTGTAAGTGGACTACTTCTTTAAAGTGACACCAGGCCCGGTGACCTTTGGGACATGGTTTGACCCCCTATAGGAATGTGCGATCATCATGAAATGTTCAGATCAATTACAACTCAATAGATTCTACCTTCTTGTAACGTTTCAGCCTGATTGGACCTTGTTTTCACACAAATGAACCCAGAATGATGTGAAATTGTGCTTAGTGCAGCATAATTCTGGGTGCCATTTACAAACCATAAGTGCTAATGACTCCATTCGTTTTTGTGGTTGTAGGAGCTGTTGGTTGGAGTACATTAAAACAAACCTGATCTCTCTAGGACATTCAGAAGCCAAGTTATAAGCCCACAAATGTGTAACTGGACTACTTCTTTAAATTGACACCAGATCCGGTGACCTTTGGGACATGGTTTGACCCCCTATAGGAATGTGCGATCATCATGAAACATTCAGATCACTTACAACTCAATAGATTCTACCTTCTTGTAACGTTTCAGCCTGATTGGACCTTGTTTTCACACAAATGGACCCAGAATGATGTGAAATTGTGCTTCGTGCAACATAATTCTGGGTGCCATTTAAAAACCATAAGTGCTAATAACTCCATTCCTTTTTGGGTTGTAGGGGCTGTTGATTGGAGTACACTAAAACAAACCTGATCTCTCTAGGACATTCAGAAGCCAAGTTATAAGCCCACAAATGTGTAACTGGACTACTTCTTTAAAGTGACACCAGGCCCGGTGACCTTTGGGACATGGTTTTACCCCCTACAGAAATGTGCGATCATCACGAAACGTTCAGATAACTTACAACTCAATAGATTCTTCCTTCTTGTAAAGTTTCAGCCTGATTGGACCTTGTTTTCACTCAAATGAACCCAGAATGATGTGAAATTGTGCTTCGTGCAACATAATTCTGGGTGCCATTTAAAAACCATAAGTGATAATGACTCCATTCCTTTTAGTGGTAATGTGGGCTTTTAACTGGAGTACTCTAAAACAAACCTGACCTCTCTAGGATATTCAGAAGCCAAGTTATAAGCCCACAAAGGTCTAACTGGACTACTTCTTTAAAGTGACACCAGGCCCGGTGACCTTTGGGACATGGTTTGACCCCCTATAGGAATGTGCGATCATCATGAAATGTTCAGATCACTTACAACTCAATAGATTCTACCTTCTTGTAACGTTTCAGCCTGATTGGACCTTGTTTTCACACAAATGGACCCAGAATGATGTGAAATTGTGCTTTGTGCAACATAATTCTGGGTGCCATTTACAAACCATAAGTGCTAATGACTCCATTCCTTTTTGTGGTTGTAGGGGCTGTTGGTTGGAGTGCATTAAAACAAACCTGATCTCTCTAGGACATTCAGAAGCCAAGTTATAAGCCCACAAAGGTGTAACTGGACTACTTCTTTAAATTGACACCAGATCCGGTGACCTTTGGGACATGGTTTTACCCCCTTAGGAAAGTGCTATCATCATGAAACGTTCAGATCACTTACAACTCAATAGATTCTACCTTCCTGTAATGTTTCAGCCTGATTGGACCTTGTTTTCACACAAATGAACCCAGAATGATGTGAAATTGTGCTTCGTGCAACATAATTCTGGGTTCCATTTACAAACCATAAGTGCTAATGACTCCATTCCTTTTTGTGGTTGTAGGGGCTGTTGGTTGGAGTACATTAAAACAAATCTGATCTCTCTAGGACATTCAGAAGCCAAGTTATAAGCCCACAAATGTGTAACTGGACTACTTCTTTAAATTGACACCAGATCCGGTGACCTTTGGGACATGGTTTTACCCCCTATAGGAATGTGCGATCATCATGAAACGTTCAGATCACTTACAACTCAATAGATTCTACCTTGTTGTAACGTTTCAGCCTGATTGGACCTTGTTTTCAAACAAATGAACCCAGAATGATGTGAAATTGTGCTTCGTGCAACATAATTCTGGGTGCCATTTAAAAACCATAAGGGCTAACGACGCCATTCCTTTTAGTTGTAATGGGGGCTTTTAACTGGAGTACTCTAAAACAAACCTGACCTCTCTAGGATATTCAGAAGCCAAGTTATAAGCCCACAAAGGTGTAACTGGACTACTTCTTTAAAGTGACACCAGGCCCGGTGACATTTGGGACATGGTTTGACCCCCTATAGGAATGTGTGATCATCATGAAACGTTCAGATCACTTACAACTCAATAGATTCTACCTTCTTGTAACGTTTCAGCCTGATTGGACCTTGTTTTCACACAAATGGACCCAGAATGATGTGAAATTGTGCTTCGTGCAACATAATTCTGGGTGCCATTTACAAACCATAAGTGCTGATGACTCCATTCCTTTTTGTGGTTGTAGGGGCTGTTGGTAGGAGTACATTAAAACAAACCTGATCTCTCTAGGACATTCAGAAGCCAAGTTATAAGCCCAAAAAGGTGTAACTGGACTACTTCTTTAAATTGACACCAGATCCGGTGACCTTTGGGACATGGTTTGACCCCCTTAGGAAAGTGCTATCATCATGAAACGTTCAGATCACTTACATCTCAATAGATTGTACCTTCCTGTAACATTTCAGCCTGATTGAACCTTGTTTTCACACAAATGAACCCAGAATGATGTGAAATTGTGCTTCGTGCAACATAATTCTGGGTGCCATTTAAAAACCATAAGTGCTAATGACTCCATTCCTTTTTGTAGGTTGTAGGGGCTGTTGATTGGAGTACACTAAAACAAACCTGATCTCTCTAGGACATTCAGAAGCCAAGTTATAAGCCCTCAAAGGTGTAACTGGACTACTTCTTTAAAGTGACACCAGGCCCGGTGACCTTTGGGACATGGTTTGACCCCCTATAGGAATGTGCGATCATCATGAAACGTTCAGATCACTTACAACTCAATAGATTCTACCTTCTTGTAGCGTTTCAGCCTGATTGGACCTTGTTTTCACACAATTGGACCCAGAATGATGTGAAATTGTGCTTCGTGCAACATAATTCTGGGTGCCATTTACAAACCATAAGTGCTATTGACTCCATTCCTTTTTGTGGTTGTAGGGGCTGTTGGTTGGAGTACATTAAAACAAACCTGATCTCTCTAGGACATTCAGAAGCCAAGTTATAAGCCCACAAATGTGTAACTGGACTACTTCTTTAAATTGACACCAGATCCGGTGACCTTTGGGAGATGGTTTGACCCTCTTAGGAAAGTGCTATCATCATGAAACGTTCAGATCACTTACAACTCAATAGATTCTACCTTCCTGTAACGTTTCAGCCTGATTGGACCTTGTTTTCACACAAATGAACCCAGAATGATGTGAAATTGTGCTTTGTGCAGCATATTTCTGGGTGCCATTTACAAACCATAAGTGCTAATGACTCCATTCCTTTTTGTGGTTGTAGTGGCCTTTGATTGGAGTACACTAAAACAAACCTAACCTCCCTAGGACATTCAGAAGCCAAGTTATAAGCCCACAAAGGTGTAACTGGACTACATCTTTAAGGTGACACCAGGCCCGGTGACCTTTGGGACATGGTTTGACCCCCTTAGGAAAGTGCTATCATCATGAAACGTTCAGATCACTTACAACTCAATAGATTCTACCTTCTTGTAGCGTTTCAGCCTGATTGGACCTTGTTTTCACACAAATGAACCCAGAATGATGTGAAATTGTGCTTCGTGCAACATAATTCTGGGTGCCATTTAAACACCATAAGTGCTAATGACTCCATTCCTTTTTGTGGTTGTAGGGGCTGTTGATTGGAGTACACTAAAACAAACCTTATCTCTCTAGGACATTCAGAAGCCAAGTTATAACCCCACAAATGTGTAACTGGACTACTTCTTTAAATTGACACCAGATCCGGTGACCTTTTGGGACATGGTTTGACCCCCTTAGGAAAGTGCTATCATCATGAAACGTTCAGATCACTTACAACTCAATAGATTCTACCTTTCTGTAACGTTTCAGCCTGATTGGACCTTGTTTTCACACAAATGAACCCGGAATGATGTGAAATTGTGCTTCGTGCAACATAATTCTGGGTGCCATTTAAAAACCATAAGTGCTAATAACTCCATTCCTTTTTGGGTTGTAGGGGCTGTTGATTGGAGTACACTAAAACAAACCTGATCTCTCTAGGACATTCAGAAGCCAAGTTATAAGCCCACAAAGGTGTAACTGGACTACTTCTTTAAATTGACACCAGATCCGGTGACCATTGGGACATGGTTTGACCCCCTTAGGAAAGTGCTATCATCATGAAACGTTCAGATCACTTACAACTCAACAGATTCTACCTTCCTGTAACATTTCAGCCTGATTGGACCTTGTTTTCACACAAATGAACCCAGAATGATGTGAAATTGTGATTCAAGCAACATAATTCTGGGTGCCATTTAAAAACCATAAGTGCTAATGACTCCATTCCTTTTTGAGGTTGTAGGGGCTGTTGATTGGAGTACACTAAAACAAACTGATCTCTCTAGGACATTCAGAAGCCAAGTTATAAGCCCTCAAAGGTGTAAATGGACTACTTCTTTAAAGTGACACCAGGCCCGGTGACCTTTGGGACATGGTTTGACCCCCTATAGGAATGTGCGATCATCATGAAACGTTCAGATCAATTACAACTCAATAGATTCTACCTTCTTGTAACGTTTCAGCCTGATTGGACCTTGTTTTCACACAAATGAACCCAGAATGATGTGAAATTGTGCTTAGTGCAGCATAATTCTGGGTGCCATTTACAAACCATAAGGGCTAATGACTCCATTCGTTTTTGTGGTTGTAGGGGCTGTTGGTTGGAGTACATTAAAACAAACCTGATCTCTCTGGGACATTCAGAAGCCAAGTTATAAGCCCACAAATGTGTAACTGGACTACTTCTTTAAATTGACACCAGATCCGGTGACCTTTGGGACATGGTTTGACCCCCTTAGGAAAGAGCTATCATCATGAAACGTTCAGATCGCTTACAACTCAATAGATTCTACCTTCCTGTAAAGTTTCAGCCTGATTGGACCTTGTTTTCACACAAATGAACCCAGAATGATGTGAAATTGTGCTTCATGCAACATAATTCTGGGTGCCATTTACAAACCATAAGTGCTAATGACTCCATTCCTTTTTGTGGTTGTAGGGGCTGTTGATTGGAGAACACTAAAACAAACCTAACCTCTCTAGGACATTCAGAGGCCAAGTTATAAGCCCACAAAGGTGTAACTGGACTACTTCTTTAAAGTGACACCAGGCCCGGTGACCTTTGGGACATGGTTTGACCCCCTTAGGAAAGTGCTATCATCATGAAACGTTCAGATCACTTACAACTCAATAGATTCTACCTTCTTGTAGCGTTTCAGCCTGATTGGACCTTGTTTTCACACAAATGAACCCAGAATGATGTGAAATTGTGCTTCGTGCAACATAATTCTGGGTGCCATTTAAACACCATAAGTGCTAATGACTCCATTCCTTTTTGTGGATGTAGGGGCAGTTGATTGGAGTATACTAAAACAAACCTGATCTCTCTAGGACATTCAGAAGCCAAGTTATAAGCTCACAAATGTGTAACTGGACTACTTCTTTAAAGTGACACCAGATCCGGTGACCTTTGGGACATGGTTTGACCCCCTTAGGAAAGTGCTATCATAATGAAACGTTCAGATCACTTACAACTCAATAGATTCTACCTTCCTGTAACATTTCAGCCTGATTGGACCTTGTTTTCACAAAAATGAACCCAGAATGATGTGAAATTGTGCTTCGTGCAACATAATTCTGGGTGCCATTTAAACACCATAAGTGCTAATGACTCCATTCCTTTTTGTGGTTGTAGGGGCTGTTGATTGGAGTATACTAAAACAAACCTGATCTCTCTAGGACATTCAGAAGCCAAGTTATAAGCCCACAAATGTGTAAGTGGACTACTTCTTTAAAGTGACACCAGGCCCGGTGACCTTTGGGACATGGTTTGACCCCCTATAGGAATGTGCGATCATCATGAAATGTTCAGATCAATTACAACTCAATAGATTCTACCTTCTTGTAACGTTTCAGCCTGATTGGACCTTGTTTTCACACAAATGAACCCAGAATGATGTGAAATTGTGCTTAGTGCAGCATAATTCTGGGTGCCATTTACAAACCATAAGTGCTAATGACTCCATTCGTTTTTGTGGTTGTAGGAGCTGTTGGTTGGAGTACATTAAAACAAACCTGATCTCTCTAGGACATTCAGAAGCCAAGTTATAAGCCCACAAATGTGTAACTGGACTACTTCTTTAAATTGACACCAGATCCGGTGACCTTTGGGACATGGTTTGACCCCCTATAGGAATGTGCGATCATCATGAAACATTCAGATCACTTACAACTCAATAGATTCTACCTTCTTGTAACGTTTCAGCCTGATTGGACCTTGTTTTCACACAAATGGACCCAGAATGATGTGAAATTGTGCTTCGTGCAACATAATTCTGGGTGCCATTTACAAACCATAAGTGCTAATGACTCCATTCCTTTTTGTGGTTGTAGGGGCTGTTGGTTGGAGTACATTAAAACAAACCTGATCTCTCTAGGCCATTCAGAAGCCAAGTTATAAGCCCACAAATGTGTAACTGGACTACTTCTTTAAATTGACCCCAGATCCGGTGACCTTTGGGACATGGTTTGACCCCCTTAGGAAAGTGCTATCATCATGAAACGTTCAGATCACTTACAACTCAATAGATTCTACCTTCCTGTAAAGTTTCAGCCTGATTGAACCTTGTTTTCACACAAATGAACCCAGAATGATGTGAAATTTTGCTTCGTGCAACATAATTCTGGGTGCCATTTACAAACCATAAGTGCTAATGACTCCATTCCTTTTTGTGGTTGTAGGGGCTGTTGATTGGAGTACACTAAAACAAACCTAACCTCTCTAGGACATTCAGAAGCCAAGTTATAAGCCCACAAAGGTGTAACTGGACTACTTCTTTAAAGTGACACCAGGCCCGGTGACCTTTGGGACATGGTTTTACCCCCTATAGGAATGTGCGATCATCTTGAAACGTTCAGATCACTTACAACTCAATAGATTCTACCTTCTTGTAGCGTTTCAGCCTGATTGGACCTTGTTTTCACACAAATGTTCCCAGAATGTTGTGAAATTGTGCTTCGTGCAACATAAGTCTGGGTGCCATTTACAAACCATAAGTGCTAATGACTCCATTCCTTTTTGTGGTTGTAGGGGCTGTTGATTGGAGTACATTTAAACAAACCTGATCTCCCTAGGACTTTCAGAAGCCAAGTTATAAGCCCACAAAGGTGTAACTGGACTACTTCTTTAAAGTGACACCAGGCCCGGTGACCTTTGGGACATGGTTTGACCCCCTTAGGAAAGTGCTATCATCATGAAACGTTCAGATCACTTACAACTCAATAGATTCTACCTTCTTCTAGCATTTCAGCCTGATTGGACCTTGTTTTCACACAAATGAACCCAGAATGATGTGAAATTGTGCTTCGTGCAACATAATTCTGGGTGCCATTTACAAACCATAAGTGCTAATGACTCCATTCCTTTTTGTGGTTGTAGGGGCTGTTGATTGGAGAACACTAAAACAAACCTGATCTCTCTAGGACATTCAGAAGCCAAGTTATAAGTCCACAAAGGTGTAACTGGACTACTTCTTTAAAGTGACACTAGGCCCGGTGACCTTTGGGACATGGTTTGACCCCCTATAGGAATGTGCGATCATCTTGAAACATTCAGATCACTTACAACTCAATAGATTTTAGTTTCCTGTAACGTTTCAGCCTGATTGGACCTTGTTTTCACACAAATGAACCCAGAATGATGTGAAATTGTGCTTTGTGCAACATAATTCTGCGTGCCATTTAAAAACCATAAGTGCTAATGACTCCATTCCTTTTTGTGGTTGTAGGGGCTGTTGATTGGAGTATACTAAAACAAACCTGATCTCTCTAGGGCATTCAGAAGCCAAGTTATAAGCCCACAAAGGTGTAACTGGACTGCTTCTTTAAATTGACACCAGGCCCGGTGACCTTTGGGACATGGTTTGACCCCCTTAGGAAAGTGCTATCATCATGAAACGTTCAGATCACTCACAACTCAATAGATTCTACCTTTCTGTAACATTTCAGCCTGATTGGACCTTGTTTTCACACGAATAAACCCAGAATGATGTGAAATTGTGCTTCGTGCAACATAATTCTGGGTGCCATTTAAAAACCATAAGTGCTAATGACTCCATTCCTTTTTGAGGTTGTAGGGGCTGTTGATTGGAGTATACTAAAACAAACCTGATCTCTCTAGGATATTCAGAAGCCAAGTTATAAGCCCTCAAAGGTGTAACTGGACTACTTCTTTAAAGTGACACTAGGCCCGGTGACCTTTGGGACATGGTTTGACCCCCTATAGGAATGTGCGATCATCATGAAACATTCAGATCACTTACAACTCAATAGATTCTACCTTCTTGTAACGTTTCAGCCTGATTGGACCTTGTTTTCACACAAATGGACCCAGAATGATGTGAAATTGTGCTTCGTGCAACATAATTCTGGGTGCCATTTACAAACCATAAGTGCTAATGACTCCATTCCTTTTTGTGGTTGTAGGGGCTGTTGGTTGGAGTACATTAAAACAAACCTGATCTCTCTAGGACATTCAGAAGCCAAGTTATAAGCCCACAAATGTGTAACTGGACTACTTCTTTAAATTGACACCAGATCCGGTGACCTTTGGGACATGGTTTGACCCCCTTAGGAAAGTGCTATCATCATGAAACGTTCAGATCACTTACAACTCAATAGATTCTACCTTCCTGTAACGTTTCAGCCTGATTGGACCTTGTTTTCACACAAATGACCCCAGAATGATATGAAATTTTGCTTCGTGCAACATAATTCTGGGTGCCATTTACAAACCATAAGTGCTAATGACTCCATTCCTTTTTGTGGTTGTAGGGGCTGTTGATTGGAGTACACTAAAACAAACCTAACCTCTCTAGGACATTCAGAAGCCAAGTTATAAGCCCTCAAAGGTGTAACTGGACTACTTCTTTAAAGTGACACCAGGCCCGGTGACCTTTGGGACATGGTTTTACCCCCTATAGGAATGTGCGATCATCTTGAAACGTTCAGATCACTTACAACTCAATAGATTCTACCTTCTTGTAGCGTTTCAGCCTGATTGGACCTTGTTTTCACACAAATGTTCCCAGAATGTTGTGAAATTGTGCTTCGTGCAACATAAGTCTGGGTGCCATTTACAAACCATAAGTGCTAATGACTCCATTCCTTTTTGTGGTTGTAGGGGCTGTTGATTGGAGTACATTTAAACAAACCTGATCTCCCTAGGACTTTCAGAAGCCAAGTTATAAGCCCACAAAGGTGTAACTGGACTACTTCTTTAAAGTGACACCAGGCCCGGTGACCTTTGGGACATGGTTTGACCCCCTTAGGAAAGTGCTATCATCATGAAACGTTCAGATCACTTACAACTCAATAGATTCTACCTTCTTGTAGCGTTTCAGCTGGATTGGACCTTGTTTTCACACAAATGAACCCAGAATGATGTGAAATTGTGCTTCGTGCAACATAATTCTGGGTGCCATTTAAACACCATAAGTGCTAATGACTCCATTCCTTTTTGTGGTTGTAGGGGCTGTTGATTGGAGTATACTAAAACAAACCTGATCTCCCTAGGACATTCAGAAGCCAAGTTATAAGCTCACAAATGTGTAACTGGACTACTTCTTTAAAGTGACACCAGATCCCGTGACCTTTGGGACATGGTTTGACCCCCTTAGGAAAGTGCTATCATCATGAAACGTTCAGATCACTTACAATTCAATAGATTCTACCTTCCTGTAACATTTCAGCCTGATTGGACCTTGTTTTCACACAAATGAACCCAGAATGATGTGAAATTGTGCTTCGTGCAACATAATTCTGGGTGCCATTTAAACACCATAAGTGCTAATGACTCCATTCCTTTTTGTGGTTGTAGGGGCTGTTGATTGGAGTATACTAAAACAAACCTGATCTCTCTAGGACATTCAGAAGCCAAGTTATAAGCCCACAAATGTGTAAGTGGACTACTTCTTTAAAGTGACACCAGGCCCGGTGACCTTTGGGACATGGTTTGACCCCCTATAGGAATGTGCGATCATCATGAAAGGTTCAGATCAATTACAACTCAATAGATTCTACCTTCTTGTAACGTTTCAGCCTGATTGGACCTTGTTTTCACACAAATGAACCCAGAATGATGTGAAATTGTGCTTAGTGCAGCATAATTCTGGGTGCCATTTACAAACCATAAGTGCTAATGACTCCATTCCTTTTTGTGGTTGTAGGAGCTGTTGGTTGGAGTACATTAAAACAAACCTGATCTCTCTAGGACATTCAGAAGCCAAGTTATAAGCCCACAAATGTGTAACTGGACTACTTCTTTAAATTGACACCAGATCCGGTGACCTTTGGGACATGGTTTGACCCCCTATAGGAATGTGCGATCATCATGAAACATTCAGATCACTTACAACTCAATAGATTCTAGCTTCTTGTAACGTTTCAGCCTGATTGGACCTTGTTTTCACACAAATGGACCCAGAATGATGTGAAATTGTGCTTCGTGCAACATAATTCTGGGTGCCATTTACAAACCATAAGTGCTAATGACTCCATTCCTTTTTGTGGTTGTAGGGGCTGTTGGTTGGAGTACATTAAAACAAACCTGATCTCTCTAGGACATTCAGAAGCCAAGTTATAAGCCCACAAATGTGTAACTGGACTACTTCTTTAAATTGACCCCAGATCCGGTGACCTTTGGGACATGGTTTGACCCCCTTAGGAAAGTGCTATCATCATGAAACGTTCAGATCACTTACAACTCAATAGATTCTACCTTCCTGTAAAGTTTCAGCCTGATTGAACCTTGTTTTCACACAAATGAACCCAGAATGATGTGAAATTTTGCTTCGTGCAACATAATTCTGGGTGCCATTTACAAACCATAAGTGCTAATGACTCCATTCCTTTTTGTGGTTGTAGGGGCTGTTGATTGGTGTTGAGGGTCTGACCTCATGAGGAAATTACTATGCAGTGATTTTCTCCAAAATGACTGTGCTTAAATTGCTCTGAAAAGCAAATAATCACATCAGCGCCAAGAAACTTCATTTCCCATGATGCTTTGCACACGGAAGCATTGTGATGACGTCACCGCTAGTACCAGAAATACGTTCTGCGCATGTGCGGGAAGCCGTGGAGCTTTCCCGCGAACTAAGACCATAAATCTTCAGCAGAGACAAAGAATCCTCGTTTCTTTTGCCCAGGATACCTGGCGGTGAGGACACGCTTGTCGAACGCTCCGACTTCTTTGAGCACGCGGAAGCTCTAAGAGCCAAGTTGAGCCCACGGGACCGCTGATCTGCTCGTTTCTGCTCCCCTCCAGCTGATGTTTGAGGACACAGAACCAGCGGAGGGAAACAACAACTCCATCCAGCTCTCAGAAACGCTGTAAGTTGTCAAACTCAGCCCAAAAGGAACTTCGTTTTCTTTGTGTCCAGCCGTGGAGAAACACTCGTGGAGCCAAACAACGGAGAAAGCATCAAACCGGCGGATGACGCTGAAAGCTGCGGAGAAACACGGAGAACCGTCAAATCAAAACAGTGAGGGACGCTTCACTGTTCTGGTGATCAGAAACTCATCTCTTTCTCTCATTCTTTCCTTCTCCCGTTTCCTCTATAGTCTCGAATAAGCAATAAACCGCGTCTATTGCTTAAAAGTAGCTTCGTGCTTTCCTCTTTCGTCCCAAACACGTCAGTCGGGTCATTTTGAAAGAATAAACTGCTTATTGATCATTGTTTGGTATCTTTAAATGTTTTCTGCTTGGCCACGTGGTTAAACTAAAAGATATTATTCGTGATTAATCTTTTGTGTTGTTTCATGATCTTTTGAAATGTTTTGAGTGATTTTAAGGTTAAGTTACTACTGATTCTAAGTGCTTTGGAAGTTAAAGTGCAAGTTGCCACCCACACTTTAGCCAGACAAAGGAGTCAGCCATCTTGTATTCAAGACTCCATTTTGAATCCATACACACGCACACACACTACTCCTTTGTGAGAACAAAGGACCCCATTCATACATCCTACATACACACAAAACACCTTGAACATTATTTTGAATATACATCCTTTTATTATATCACATGGTTATTATTCATTTATGCCACTGTTTATTCATTTGACAAATTGTTAATTAAACGTTATAAAATTCAGATTTTCGTCTCCAGTAGCTTTGTTGTGTCGAAGAGAAGTCTCTGCTCCAAGGATTCTACGAACTTCAAGAAAGACTGATAAGAGTTTTGGATTCAATTTTTCCCCGGTAAAAGGGGAATGGTGCCCCGTATATCTAAGAATATCTTAATTAATTAATAAATCAGTAAATATTCCCATATTTACAGAATTTATTGAAGAATCCAAAAGTAAGTTGAAGCTTACTAATTGTTCGCTCCTAATAACCCCAACATTTTATTGGTGCGGCCGTGTGAGGCTTGGATACACAGAGATTTCTATCCGGCACAAACAAACAAATAAATCCAAAGAGCTTGAATTAAAAATAATCCGTTGTTCAGCCTTGAACCAGCAACAGAGTGGTGCTGATTTCGCTGAGCAGGAAGCTGCATCGAACTCTCACCAGTAACTCAGTGCTTCTTTAAAGGTGCAACGTGTAAATTAATTCTGGTTGACCTTTTAGGTTAAAAATTCAGTTTTTCCTTAAAGGTGCAACGTGTAATTAATTCTGGCTAACCTTTTAGGTTAAAATTCAGCTTTTCCTTAAAGGTGCAACGTGTAATTAATTCTGGCTAACCTTTTAGGTTAAAATTCAGTTTTTCCTTAAAGGTGCAACGTGTAATTAATTCTGGCTAACCTTTTAGGTTAAAATTCAGTTCCTCATTAAAGGTGCAGCGTGTAAGTAATTCTGACTAACCCTTTTAGGCTAAAATTAACTGCTAATTTAGCGACTTTAACTCACAGTGGCTATTGTAACTAACTGAAACCTTCACTCAAAGACTGATAACACCTTGTTTGCTAATATTCTGAAGGAATAACTAGCATATTTAACACTGCAAGTGTTGTAAGACGTTGCTACGGCAACGCACCAGCTTTTGCTAAAATACTGAAAGGAATAGTATTTTAAGCATCAGTCACGGCATTCCGTGCAATCTTAAAACGCTAAAACCTGTGCGCACAAAGGTTAATTTAGTGTTTTTCTGCTACAAAGCTAGCAGTTGCTGCCCAAAAGGTGCAGCTTGAGCTATCTGCAGAAGCTCTACTAGGCTATTTTTGGTTCGGTTGTTAAAATGGAGGGACAGAGTAGTGAACTGACCAACTCCCGGCAACCAGGTGGCGCTGCGGCCCACGACTATGAACCTGGCCTACTTTCTGGACAAATATTGTCCAAACTGGTCGCGGTTGCTCGAGAACCCGACTACCCTTCTAGGGATTTCACTGAAGAACAGCGTAGCGACGAGCTAGAAGCTGTAATTGATCAAATAGAAAACCCGGATGGTACAAAACCAATCCAGGTTCACTTAGCTAAGTTAGCCTTGATCCTCTATCAGAGAGAACTCCAACATGATCGAGAGATCATGAAGCTCCAGAGCATGCTAGCTGAAAGGCAGCAAAATGGAAGGCAGAAGGATGACGAGGAGGAAGCCAGCACCGATTCTGGGGAAGATGGGGAGAAGACCCCGCCCCCTTCTGCTGATGACAACAGACAGTGGGAAGGGGGGGAACACCGTGACTCTGAGGCTGAGCCAGAGTGCTCTCCCACACCGGTACGAAAGCAAGCCGGCAAAGCCAACCAGGGTCCGCCCAGGACGATCGCCAAAGACCAATTGGTTCCCTCCACCCAAGGTAGCGAGGGACCGCCGTCCCGCCGTAAAGGTAGGCTACCTCCTGATACGGCTCCATACGATAATCAACAGTATGTGGTGTGGGACTCTCTGGACGGACGCACGCCGCAGGGGAGAGATGAAGCTTATCTGTCCCAACCTTCGGCCCCGTTCCCTACACACACTATAGGGCATTCAGGACCACCTAGGGGCCGAGGGCAATTCGCCCTCGAACCCCAGGTTGGACCACCACCCTCATCTTCACGGGCTTCTCAATCAGTGAGAAGTCGACCAGCTGAGCGGCACCTCTATTTAGACCGCTCCCCCAGTCCACGAAGGGTGCAAGGTGCCGATTGGGGTTATGCACCCCAAGCTGCACCTCAACCATCCACCCATCCTAGCTACTCCGGTATTCGGCATGCTGGTAACCAGCTGCAGGACAAAGCATCATACGCCAGTCCGTATCCGGACAAAGTGTGTTACGCAGAAGCCCCAGTTGAAAGACGCAGGCTGCACTACGCAGACGTGCCCCGGGAGGAGGACCTCCCAAGACACCCACGTGACGTGCCAGCAGCCCGCCACAGCATGCCGAACCCCGATTTGGGCCCCAGGAGTCAACATTGGGAGCCCAGAGCACACCAGCGATATCCAGCGCCCTCTGAGACAGACCGTGGGTCAGAGTCAGAGGATGACGCGCCGTACCGTGAGTCAGGGCTCCGTGTACGTCAAATTGAATCGCTAGCTAAAGACATAGAACGCTTTGATCCTAACAACAATGAATCCAATGTCGACGATTATCTCAGGGAGATAGAACGTTGTCTGCTTGATCTTCCAGCACCCTCTTCAAGGGAAAAGCTCAAGCTAATTTGGAAAACCACATCTAGAACGGTGCACGGTTTCATGGAAACTCTACCACCTGACATTCGTGATCGGTACTCCTCGCTCTGCCGAGCGTTGAGGGATGAATACGCCACGTATGCAGACTCTGCGTCAGCTACAATGGGGGCCTTCTCCATCAAACACTGGAGAAACGAACCCCCCAGAGAGTATTATCGCAGACTCAAAAGTGCTTATTTCCAAGGTCGAAACGGCCCTGGGCTCGAGGAAGACCCTGCCTTCAGATCCCTGTTCATTCACAACCTGCACGAGTGTGTTCGCTCCGAAGTCTCAATGTATTGTCGGATAAAAAAACTGACAACTCAGGAGGTTAGGAGATAGGCCCAACAGGCTTGGGAAGCCGGCGGAAAGCCCCAAAAGCCTGACGCACGTCACCGCGTCATGCACCTAGCTCCCGACGCCGAGCCGCGTTTGGAGCTCGAAGGCACAGAAGCTCCACCCACTAAGCCAAAATCTGCTAAACCTAGACCTGTTAAACCGCGAGAGCAGTCCCAATCTCCTCAACAGGGGAAGGGGGGTGCTGATTGGCCGCCTAGGTCTGGACAATCAGACAGGAAGTGGCCCAACCAAAACCAACGGCAGGCAGGTCGGAACAGTGGAAGGTTTAAGGAGCGCCGCCCACAGGTAGGTCCCGAACACGAGTCCGCAGGTGAGTACTTGACCAAAGCCGACGTCCAGGAGATGTTTCAGCAGTTTCTAGCTAAACAGGAGGAACAGCTGAGATCTGCAGAAGAAACCCTTGCACCAAAGTCGTCTTCTAAGAAGCCAGACCCAGAGCCAACGTCCGCATGACTAGGCGTGGCTCAACCCCCCAGCGTGGCCAGGACTTACCTGATCAGTTGGGGAAACACTACTGGTAGACCACAGGAGTCTCCTGAAATCTACCCCCCAGAGAAACCAGATACTAAATTTCTGAAGTTCCTTGGTGACTTAACAAACCATGATCATGCTCGCCGTTTGTACTGTAGCACCAATCTAGGTGGATGCATACAAGTTGATGCTCTGCTGGATACCGGCTCAGAAATCACCCTGATGTGCTCCACATTGTTCCATCGCGTGTCTGACACCATGCGGTCGCTCGGGAAACCAGTCCAGGTTGAACCTTGTGACCTGAAAATCACCAGCTACACCCAGACCCGGGAGTGTATCACTCACCGGGCGTGGCTGGATATCACCTTCCAAGACATGACTCTGGTTCACCCGTTTTATGTCTGCCAGCTAGACACTGAACCACTTCTCATTGGTCAGGACCTGCTTGAACGTCTAGCTCCCCTCATCGACTGCCAGAAGGGTCAACTGTGGGCCCAGGTGGACACACCTAAGCCCTGGAACCCAGATAGCAGCCGACCATCCTCCATTCTTGAAGTCAGCATAAGTGAGCCGCAAAACCCTTGTTCCAAGGTCATGCCCCTTCCTACGGCTCCCACAGACGATGTCCGCCTGCAAAGGCACGAAACCGCTCCTGGAACTCCTCTCTGCACACATTCATCTTTTCTCTGCTCGCTGAAGAACGTCAGCCTGCAGCCATATGCACCACACATAGTTGGTGGTCTTACCATCAACTGCACCCACATCTCAGATGCTCGCCTTGCTCTTTGGTCGGAAAAGTCAGCCATCAGCCAGCAGATGTTTGAACACCTGCGTCAGAAGGACCCCCTTCTGGTCAGTGTGACACGTAGCCATCGGCTCTTGTCACCTACTTGGCCGCAGAGGCTCCTGAAAGCGCCAGAGGTCTGCTCTCTGACTATCCAGCTTGGAGCAAGACAGCTCACACATACATTCAGCATCATACCACAGCTTGATCCACCTGCACTCATCGGAGCAGATCTGCTGGTTCGACTCGGTGCCCAGCTGGACACTTGCAATCAAGTCCTTTGGGCCCGGGCCACACCATCCTCCGAGCCTGGCTCAGAAGGCCCTGAACACTTGCTGTCCGGTCAGACCATTCCACAGGCCTGCCGTGCAGTGGTTGAGGCCAGCACGGTTCTGCCCCCACAGGTCAAAGGAGTGCCCGTTCGTCTGACTCTGATGAAGCATCAGAAGCTGCCAGGCACACAGGCCTTCTTCCAGCCATCACCACACTTCTTGGAGCTCAACTTAGCCGTCTGTGGCACGCCACTCTTGGAGCTGAACAATCGTTCTGCGTACTTGTTGGTCGAAAATCCGACCCAGAGTCCTATCCACCTGCCGGCAGGAAAGCCCTTGGGCATGCTGATAGATAGCTCATTCCATGACTTCGAACTTTCAGTCCCCGTGATCGGACAACTTCCGTTGTTCTTGAACGACAGACAGGTTGGTGTAGACACATTCAGTACTTTCCCTTCACAAATGATTACCATCAAGCGGCATGAAGCCCTTCCTGAGGAACCCATTTGCAGTGCAACCTTAGATACTGACGGCGGTCAGTGTCTAACGGTTTTTGCAATAAATACTCAACCCTCTGAGTCACCGGTTGAAAGCCCGGAACATCAGAGACCCTCCTCCTCTGAACCTTATGACGGCTTCGAGGCCGAAGTCAGCCAGCAGCTTGACAAAGCGGATGCGCTGGAGTCAGAGGAGCAGAGAGCAGAGCTTAGAAGCCTGTTCTACGAGTTTCAGTCCGTCTTATCCAGGGACTCCCTGGACTGTGGACTCACAAACTTGCATACGGTTCGCATTCCAACGAACCCGAATGCCCCTCCTACTTTTGTACGTCAGTACAAGATTCCCCTCGCTGCTTATGAGTCGATCCAGGAGATCCTCGATCAGCTGAAGGAGAAAAACATCATCAGAGAGTGTAACTCCACTTACAACTCTCCCATCTGGCCGGTTCTGAAACCGACTGGGAAATGGCGTCTCACCATAGACTATCGTGCACTGAACAAACAAGTACCTCTCTCCAGGTGGCCTATGATCCATTTAGATCAAGAGCTAGCCAGAGTCAGAGATGCTCGTTTCTTCTCTACGGTTGACGTAGCCAACGGCTTCTGGACCATGAAGGTTGAGCCGGCGGACCAGTATAAACTGGCTTTCTCCTTTGGAAATCGCCAATATACTTGGAACCGCTGCCCCTTTGGCTACTCTAACTCACCTGCAGAGTTCAACATCTTCCTCCACAAAGCCATGTCAGATGCTGCTTCCAGAGGGAACCTCATATATGTCGATGACATCTTGATGAGGAGTCGAACCTTCGAGGAGCACCTGGCCGAACTCCGTCACGTGCTGCAACAGCTCGCTGACGCCGGAGCTAAATTGGCGATTCTCAAGGGACAGTGGTGTCGAACCAAAGTGGAGTATGTTGGACTGCTGGTGGGCCCTAATGGAGTCGAGCCCCAAGCGGGACGCATTAGGGCCATTCAGGACATCAAAGCCCCAGCTAATCTGACTGAACTCAGGAGCTTCCTCGGAGTCTGCAACTACTCCAGACAGTTCATTGAGGAGTACGCTGAAACAGCGAGGCCCCTCACTGAGCTGCTTCGGAACGACACACCTTTCGTGTGGGACAGACCCCAAGAACTCTCCTTCCAGTTCCTAAAACAGAAGTTGGCGTCCGCACCCTGTCTGGCTTACCCAGACAAGGATAAAGAGTTCTACATAGAGGCTACTTTCTCCTCTCACTGCCTGAGCGCTGCTTTGAAGCAGAAACACGATCAGGACATGAGAGTTGTGGCATACGCCAGCAAGCCTCTGAGCAAGGTGGAACTCCAGTTCTCAGACTGCGAGAGAGCTCTCCTCTCTACAGTCTGGGCCGTCGAACACTTTCGTAGTTACATCGGTGGACAGAAAGTGATCATTGAAACGTGTCATCAGCCTGTTACCTTCCTAAACAGCCAGCGTCTGCGCGAAGGAAGAGTGTCAAACAGCCGCATTGCGACGTGGATGATGGTGCTCCAAGGATATAACATTGATCAGGTTTGTTTTAGTATACTCCAATCAACAGCCCCTACAACCACAAAAAGGAATGGAGTCATTAGCACTTATGGTTTTTAAATGGCACCCAGAATTATGTTGCACAAAGCACAATTTCACATCATTCTGGGTTCATTTGTGTGAAAACAAGGTCCAATCAGGCTGAAACGTTACAGGAAACTAAAATCTATTGAGTTGTAAGTGATCTGAATGTTTCAAGATGATCGCACATTCCTATAGGGGGTCAAACCATGTCCCAAAGGTCACCGGGCCTAGTGTCACTTTAAAGAAGTAGTCCAGTTACACCTTTGTGGACTTATAACTTGGCTTCTGAATGTCCTAGAGAGATCAGGTTTGTTTTAGTGTTCTCCAATCAACAGCCCCTACAACCACAAAAAGGAATGGAGTCATTAGCACTTATGGTTTGTAAATGGCACCCAGAATTATGTTGCACGAAGCACAATTTCACATCATTCTGGGTTCATTTGTGTGAAAACAAGGTCCAATCAGGCTGAAATGCTAGAAGAAGGTAGAATCTATTGAGTTGTAAGTGATCTGAACGTTTCATGATGATAGCACTTTCCTAAGGGGGTCAAACCATGTCCCAAAGGTCACCGGGCCTGGTGTCACTTTAAAGAAGTAGTCCAGTTACACCTTTGTGGGCTTATAACTTGGCTTCTGAAAGTCCTAGGGAGATCAGGTTTGTTTAAATGTACTCCAATCAACAGCCCCTACAACCACAAAAAGGAATGGAGTCATTAGCACTTATGGTTTGTAAATGGCACCCAGACTTATGTTGCACGAAGCACAATTTCACAACATTCTGGGAACATTTGTGTGAAAACAAGGTCCAATCAGGCTGAAACGCTACAAGAAGGTAGAATCTATTGAGTTGTAAGTGATCTGAACGTTTCAAGATGATCGCACATTCCTATAGGGGGTAAAACCATGTCCCAAAGGTCACCGGGCCTGGTGTCACTTTAAAGAAGTAGTCCAGTTACACCTTTGTGGGCTTATAACTTGGCTTCTGAATGTCCTAGAGAGGTTAGGTTTGTTTTAGTGTACTCCAATCAACAGCCCCTACAACCACAAAAAGGAATGGAGTCATTAGCACTTATGGTTTGTAAATGGCACCCAGAATTATGTTGCACGAAGCAAAATTTCACATCATTCTGGGTTCATTTGTGTGAAAACAAGGTTCAATCAGGCTGAAACTTTACAGGAAGGTAGAATCTATTGAGTTGTAAGTGATCTGAACGTTTCATGATGATAGCACTTTCCTAAGGGGGTCAAACCATGTCCCAAAGGTCACCGGATCTGGGGTCAATTTAAAGAAGTAGTCCAGTTACACATTTGTGGGCTTATAACTTGGCTTCTGAATGGCCTAGAGAGATCAGGTTTGTTTTAATGTACTCCAACCAACAGCCCCTACAACCACAAAAAGGAATGGAGTCATTAGCACTTATGGTTTGTAAATGGCACCCAGAATTATGTTGCACGAAGCACAATTTCACATCATTCTGGGTCCATTTGTGTGAAAACAAGGTCCAATCAGGCTGAAACGTTACAAGAAGGTAGAATCTATTGAGTTGTAAGTGATCTGAATGTTTCATGATGATCGCACATTCCTATAGGGGGTCAAACCATGTCCCAAAGGTCACCGGATCTGGTGTCAATTTAAAGAAGTAGTCCAGTTACACATTTGTGGGCTTATAACTTGGCTTCTGAATGTCCTAGAGAGATCAGGTTTGTTTTAATGTACTCCAACCAACAGCTCCTACAACCACAAAAACGAATGGAGTCATTAGCACTTATGGTTTGTAAATGGCACCCAGAATTATGCTGCACTAAGCACAATTTCACATCATTCTGGGTTCATTTGTGTGAAAACAAGGTCCAATCAGGCTGAAACGTTACAAGAAGGTAGAATCTATTGAGTTGTAATTGATCTGAACATTTCATGATGATCGCACATTCCTATAGGGGGTCAAACCATGTCCCAAAGGTCACCGGGCCTGGTGTCACTTTAAAGAAGTAGTCCACTTACACATTTGTGGGCTTATAACTTGGCTTCTGAATGTCCTAGAGAGATCAGGTTTGTTTTAGTATACTCCAATCAACAGCCCCTACAACCACAAAAAGGAATGGAGTCATTAGCACTTATGGTGTTTAAATGGCACCCAGAATTATGTTGCACGAAGCACAATTTCACATCATTCTGGGTTCATTTTTGTGAAAACAAGGTCCAATCAGGCTGAAATGTTACAGGAAGGTAGAATCTATTGAGTTGTAAGTGATCTGAACGTTTCATTATGATAGCACTTTCCTAAGGGGGTCAAACCATGTCCCAAAGGTCACCGGATCTGGTGTCACTTTAAAGAAGTAGTCCAGTTACACATTTGTGAGCTTATAACTTGGCTTCTGAATGTCCTAGAGAGATCAGGTTTGTTTTAGTATACTCCAATCAACTGCCCCTACATCCACAAAAAGGAATGGAGTCATTAGCACTTATGGTGTTTAAATGGCACCCAGAATTATGTTGCACGAAGCACAATTTCACATCATTCTGGGTTCATTTGTGTGAAAACAAGGTCCAATCAGGCTGAAACGCTACAAGAAGGTAGAATCTATTGAGTTGTAAGTGATCTGAACGTTTCATGATGATAGCACTTTCCTAAGGGGGTCAAACCATGTCCCAAAGGTCACCGGGCCTGGTGTCACTTTAAAGAAGTAGTCCAGTTACACCTTTGTGGGCTTATAACTTGGCTTCTGAAAGTCCTAGGGAGATCAGGTTTGTTTAAATGTACTCCAATCAACAGCCCCTACAACCACAAAAAGGAATGGAGTCATTAGCACTTATGGTTTGTAAATGGCACCCAGACTTATGTTGCACGAAGCACAATTTCACAACATTCTGGGAACATTTGTGTGAAAACAAGGTCCAATCAGGCTGAAACGCTACAAGAAGGTAGAATCTATTGAGTTGTAAGTGATCTGAACGTTTCAAGATGATCGCACATTCCTATAGGGGGTAAAACCATGTCCCAAAGGTCACCGGGCCTGGTGTCACTTTAAAGAAGTAGTCCAGTTACACCTTTGAGGGCTTATAACTTGGCTTCTGAATGTCCTAGAGAGGTTAGGTTTGTTTTAGTGTACTCCAATCAACAGCCCCTACAACCACAAAAAGGAATGGAGTCATTAGCACTTATGGTTTGTAAATGGCACCCAGAATTATGTTGCACGAAGCAAAATTTCATATCATTCTGGGGTCATTTGTGTGAAAACAAGGTCCAAATCAGGCTGAAACGTTACAGGAAGGTAGAATCTATTGAGTTGTAAGTGATCTGAACGTTTCATGATGATAGCACTTTCCTAAGGGGGTCAAACCATGTCCCAAAGGTCACCGGATCTGGTGTCAATTTAAAGAAGTAGTCCAGTTACACATTTGTGGGCTTATAACTTGGCTTCTGAATGTCCTAGAGAGATCAGGTTTGTTTTAATGTACTCCAATCAACAGCCCCTACAACCACAAAAAGGAATGGAGTCATTAGCACTTATGGTTTGTAAATGGCACCCAGAATTATGTTGCACGAAGCACAATTTCACATCATTCTGGGTCCATTTGTGTGAAAACAAGGTCCAATCAGGCTGAAACGTTACAAGAAGGTAGAATCTATTGAGTTGTAAGTGATCTGAATGTTTCATGATGATCGCACATTCCTATAGGGGGTCAAACCATGTCCCAAAGGTCACCGGGCCTAGTGTCACTTTAAAGAAGTAGTCCAGTTACACCTTTGAGGGCTTATAACTTGGCTTCTGAATATCCTAGAGAGATCAGGTTTGTTTTAGTATACTCCAATCAACAGCCCCTACAACCTCAAAAAGGAATGGAGTCATTAGCACTTATGGTTTTTAAATGGCACCCAGAATTATGTTGCACGAAGCACAATTTCACATCATTCTGGGTTCATTTGTGTGAAAACAAGGTCCAATCAGGCTGAAATGTTACAGAAAGGTAGAATCTATTGAGTTGTGAGTGATCTCAACGTTTCATGATGATAGCACTTTCCTAAGGGGGTCAAAGTTTCAGCCTGATTGGACCTTGTTTTCACACAAATGAACCCAGAATGATGTGAAATTGTGCTTCGTGCAACATAATTCTGGGTGCCATTTACAAACCATAAGTGCTAATGACTCCATTCCTTTTTGTGGTTGTAGGGGCTGTTGATTGGAGAACACTAAAACAAACCTAACCTCTCTAGGACATTCAGAAGCCAAGTTATAAGCCCACAAAGGTGTAACTGGACTACTTCTTTAAAGTGACACCAGGCCCGGTGACCTTTGGGACATGGTTTGACCCCCTATAGGAATGTGCGATCATCTTGAAACGTTCAGATCACTTACAACTCAATAGATTCTACCTTCCTGTAACGTTTCAGCCTGATTGGACCTTGTTTTCACACAAATGAACCCAGAATGATGTGAAATTGTGCTTCGTGCAACATAATTCTGGGTGCCATTTACAAACCATAAGTGCTAATGACTCCATTCCTTTTTGTGGTTGTAGGGGCTGTTGATTGGAGTATACTAAAACAAACCTGATCTCTCTAGGACATACAGAAGCCAAGTTATAAGCCCACAAATGTGTAACTGGACTACTTCTTTAAAATGACACCAGATCTGGTGACCTTTGGGACATGGTTTGACCCCCTTAGGAAAGTGCTATCATCATGGAATGTTCAGATCACTTACAACTCAATAGATTCTACCTTCCTGTAACGTTTCAGCCTGATTGGACCTTGTTTTCACACAAATGAACCCAGAATGATGTGAAATTGTGCTTCGTGCAACATAATTCTGGGTGCCATTTAAAATCCATAAGTACTAATGACTCCATTCCTTTTTGTGGTTGTTGGGGCTGTTGATTGGAGTATACTAAAACAAACCTGATCTCTCTAGGACATTCAGAAGCCAAGTTATAAGCCCACAAAGGTGTAACTGGACTACTTCTTTAAAGTGACACCAGGCCCGGTGACCTTTGGGACATGGTTTGACCCCCTATAGGAATGTGCGATCATCATGAAACATTCAGATCACTTACAACTCAATAGATTCTACCTTCTTGTAACGTTTCAGCCTGATTGGACCTTGTTTTCACACAAATGAACCCAGAATGATGTGAAATTGTGCTTCGTGCAACATAATTCTGGGTGCCATTTAAAAACCATAAGTGCTAATGACTCCATTCCTTTTTGTGGTTGTAGGGGCTGTTGATTGGAGTATACTAAAACAAACCTGATCTCTCTTGGACATTCAGAAGCCAAGTTATAAGCCCACAAAGGTGTAACTGGACTACTTCTTTAAATTGACACCAGATCCGGTGACCTTTGGGACATGGTTTGACCCCCTTAGGAAAGTGCTATCATCATGAAACGTTCAGATCACTTACAACTCAATAGATTCTACCTTCCTGTAACATTTCAGCCTGATTGGACCTTGTTTTCACACAAATGAACCCAGAATGATGTGAAATTGTGCTTCGTGCAACATAATTCTGGGTGCCATTTAAAAACCATAAGTGCTAATGACTCCATTCCTTTTTGAGGTTGTAGGGGCTGTTGATTGGAGTACACTAAAACAAACCTGATCTCTCTAGGACATTCAGAAGCCAAGGTATAAGCCCTCAAAGGTGTAACTGGACTACTTCTTTAAAGTGACACCAGGCCCGGTGACCTTTGGGACATGGTTTGACCCCCTTAGGAAATTTCTATCATCATGAAACGTTCAGATCACTTACAACTCAATAGATTCTACCTTCCTGTAACGTTTCAGCCTGATTGGACCTTGTTTTCACACAAATGAACCCAGAATGATGTGAAATTGTGCTTAGTGCAGCATAATTCTGGGTGCCATTTAAAAACCATAAGTGCTAATGACTCCATTCCTTTTTGTGGTTGTAGGGGCTGTTGATTGGAGTATACTAAAACAAACCTGATCTCTCTAGGACATTCAGAAGCCAAGTTATAAGCCCACAAAGGTGTAACTGGACTACTTCTTTAAAGTGACACAAGGCCCGGTGACCTTTGGGACATGGTTTGACCCCCTATAGGAATGTGCGATCATCATGAAACGTTCAGATCACTTACAACTCAATAGATTCTACCTTCTTGTAATGTTTCAGCCTGAATGGACCTTGTTTTCACACAAATGGACCCAGAATGATGTGAAATTGTGCTTCGTGCAACATAATTCTGGGTGCCATTTACAAACCATAAGTGCTAATCACTCCATTCATTTTTGTGGTTGTAGGGGCTGTTGGTTGGAGTACATTAAAACAAACCTGATCTCTCTAGGACATTCAGAAGCCAAGTTATAAGCCCACAAATGTGTAACTGGACTACTTTAAATTGACACCAGATCTGGTGACCTTTGGGACATTGTTTGACCCCCTTAGGAAAGTGCTATCATCATGAAACGTTCAGATCACTTACAACTCAATAGATTCTACCTTCCTGTAACGTTTCAGCCTGATTGGACCTTGTTTTCACACAAATGAACCCAGAATGATGTGAAATTGTGCTTCGTGCAACATAATTCTGGGTGCCATTTACAAACCATAAGTGCTAATGACTCCATTCCTTTTTGTGGTTGTAGGGGCTGTTGATTGGAGAACACTAAAACAAGCCTAACCTCTCTAGGACATTCCGAAGCCAAGTTATAAGCCCACAAAGGTGTAACTGGACTGCTTCTTTAAAGTGACACCAGGCCCGGTGACCTTTGGGACATGGTTTGACCCCCTATAGGAATGTGCGATCTTGAAACGTTCAGATCACTTACAACTCAATAGATTGTAGTTTCCTGTAACGTTTCAGCCTGATTGGACCTTGTTTTCACACAAATGAACCCAGAATGATGTGAAATTGTGCTTCGTGCAACATAATTCTGGGTGCCATTTAAAAACCATAAGTGCTAATGACTCCATTCCTTTTTGTGGTTGTAGGGGCTGTTGATTGGAGTACACTAAAACAAACCTGATCTCTCTAGGACATTCAGAAGCCAAGTTAAAAGCCCTCAAAGGTGTAACTGGACTACTTCTTTAAAGTGACACCAGGCCCGGTGACCTTTGGGACATGGTTTGACCCCCTTAGGAAAGTGCTATCATCATGAAACGTTCAGATCACTTACAACTCAATAGATTCTACCTTCTTGTAACATTTCAGCCTGATTGGACCTTGTTTTCACACAAATGAACCCAGAATGATGTGAAATTGTGCTTCGTGCAACATAATTCTGGGTGCCATTTAAAAACCATAAGTGCTAATGACTCCATTCCTTTTTGGGGTTGTAGGGGCTGTTGATTGGAGTACAATAAAACAAACCTGATCTCTCTAGGACATTCAGAAGCCAAGTTATAAGCCCTCAAAGGTGTAAATGGCACCCAGAATTATGCTGCACTAAGCACAATTTCACATCATTCTGGGTTCATTTGTGTGAAAACAAGGTCCAATCAGGCTGAAACGTTACAGGAAGGTAGAATCTATTGAGTTGTAAGTGATCTGAATGTTTCATGATGATCGCACATTCCTATAGGGGGTCAAACCATGTCCCAAAGGTCACCGGGCCTGGTGTCACTTTAAAGAAGTAGTCCATTTACACCTTTGTGGGCTTATAACTTGGCTTCTGAATGTCCTAGAGAGATCAGGTTTGTTTTAGTATACTCCAATCAACAGCCCCAACAACCACAAAAAGGAATGGAGTCATTAGTACTTATGGATTTTAAATGGCACCCAGAATTATGTTGCACGAAGCACAATTTCACATCATTCTGGGTTCATTTGTGTGAAAACAAGGTCCAATCAGGCTGAAACGTTACAGGAAGGTAGAATCTATTGAGTTGTAAGTGATCTGAACATTCCATGATGATAGCACTTTCCTAAGGGGGTCAAACCATGTCCCAAAGGTCACCAGATCTGGTGTCATTTTAAAGAAGTAGTCCAGTTACACATTTGTGGGCTTATAACTTGGCTTCTGAATGTCCTAGAGAGATCAGGTTTGTTTTAGTGTACTCCAATCAACAGCCCCTACAACCACAAAAAGGAATGGAGTCATTAGCACTTAAGGTTTGTAAATGGCACCCAGAATTATGTTGCACGAAGCACAATTTCACATCATTCTGGGTTCATTTGTTTGAAAACAAGGTCCAATCAGGCTGAAACGTTACAGGAAGGTAGAATCTATTGAGTTGTAAGTGATCTGAACGTTTCAAGATGATCGCACATTCCTATAGGGGGTAAAACCATGTCCCAAAGGTCACCGGGCCTGGTGTCACTTTAAAGAAGCAGTCCAGTTACACCTTTGTGGGCTTATAAATGGCTTCTGAATGTCCTAGAGAGGTTAGGTTTGTTTTAGTGTACTCCAATCAACAGCCCCTACAACCACAAAAAGCAATGGAGTCATTAGAACTTATGGTTTTTAAATGGCACCCAGAATTATGCTGCACTAAGCAAAATTTCACATCATTCTGGGTCCATTTGTGTGAAAACAAGGTCCAATCAGGCTGAAACGCTACAAGAAGGTAGAATCTATTGAGTTGTAAGTGATCTGAACGTTTCATGATGATAGCACTTTCCTAAGGGGGTAAAACCATGTCCCAAAGGTCACCGGGCCTGGTGTCACTTTAAAGAAGTAGTCCAGTTACACCTTTGTGGGCTTATAACTTGGCTTCTGAATGTCCTAGAGAGGTTAGGTTTGTTTTAGTGTACTCCAATCAACAGCCCCTACAACCAAAAAAAGGAATGGAGTCATTAGCACTTATGGTTTGTAAATGGCACCCAGAATTATGTTGCACGGAGCACAATTTCACATCATTCTGGGTTCATTTGTGTGAAAACAAGGTCCAATCAGGCTGAAACGTTACAGGAAGGTAGAATCTATTGAGTTGTAAGTGATCTGAACGTTTCATGATGATAGCACTTTCCTAAGGGGGTCAAACCATGTCCCAAAGGTCACCGGATCTGGTGTCAATTTAAAGAAGTAGTCCAGTTACACATTTGTGGGCTTATAACTTGGCTTCTGAATGTCCTAGAGAGATCAGGTTTGTTTTAATGTACTCCAATCAACATCCCCTACAACCACAAAAAGGAATGGAGTCATTAGCACTAATGGTTTGTAAATGGCACCCAGAATTATGTTGTACGAAGCAAATTTTCACATCATTCTGGGTCCATTTGTGTGAAAACAAGGTCCAATCAGGCGGACACGCTACAGGAAGGTAGAATCTATTGAGTTGTAAGTGATCTGAACGTTTCATGATGATAGCTCTTTCCTAAGGGGGTCAAACCATGTCCCAAAGGTCACCGGATCTGGTGTCAATTTAAAGAAGTAGTCCAGTTACACATTTGTGGGCTTATAACTTGGCTTCTGAATGTCCTAGAGAGATCAGGTTTGTTTTAGTGTACTCCAATCAACAGCCCCTACAACCACAAAAAGGAATGGAGTCATTAGCACTTATGGTTTGTAAATGGCACCCAGAATTATATTGCACGAAGCACAATTTCACATCATTCTCGGTCCATTTGTGTGAAAACAAGGTCCAATCAGGCTGAAACGTTACAGGAAGGTAGAATCTATTGAGTTGTAAGTGATCTGAATGTTTCATGATGATAGCACTTTCCTAAGGGGGTCAAACCATGTCCCAAAGGTCACCGGATCTGGTGTCAATTTAAAGAAGTAGTTCAGTTACACATTTGTGGGCTTTTAACTTGGCTTCTGAATGTCCTAGAGAGATCAGGTTTGTTTTAGTGTACTCCAATCAACAGCCCCTACAACCACAAAAAGGAATGGAGTCATTAGCACTTATGGTTTGTAAATGGCACCCAGAATTATGTTGCACGAAGCAAAATTTCACACCATTCTGGGTCCATTTGTGTGAAAACAAGGTCCAATCAGGCTGAAATGTTACAGGAAGGTAGAATCTATTGAGTTGTAAGTGATCTGAACGTTTCATGATGATAGCACTTTCCTAAGGGGGTCAAACCATGTCCCAAAAGTCACCGGATCTGGTGTCAATTTAAAGAAGTAGTCCAGTTACACCTTTGTGGGCTTATAACTTGGCTTCTGAATGTCCTAGAGAGATCAGGTTTGTTTTAGTATACTCCAATCAACAGCCCCTACAACCACAAAAAGGAATGGAGTCATTAGCACTTATGGTTTGTAAATGGCACCCAGAATTATGCTGCACAAAGCACAATTTCACATCATTCTGGGTTCATTTGTGTGAAAACAAGGTCCAATCAGGCTGAAACGTTACAGGAAGGTAGAATCTATTGAGTTGTAAGTGATCTGAACGTTTCATGATGATAGCACTTTCCTAAGGGGGTCAAACCATGTCCCAAAGGTCACCGGATCTGGTGTCAATTTAAAGTAGTCCAGTTACACCTTTGTGGGCTTATAACTTGGCTTCTGAATGTCCTAGAGAGATCAGGTTTGTTTTAGTATACTCCAATCAACAGCCCCTACAACCACAAAAAGGAATGGAGTCATTAGCACTTATGGTTTTTAAATGGCACCCAGAATTATGTTGCACGAAGCACAATTTCACATCATTCTGGGTTCATTTGTGTGAAAACAAGGTCCAATCAGGCTGAAACGTTACAGGAAGGTAGAATCTATTGAGTTGTAAGTGATCTGAACATTCCATGATGATAGCACTTTCCTAAGGGGGTCAAACCATGTCCCAAAGGTCACCAGATCTGGTGTCATTTTAAAGAAGTAGTCCAGTTACACATTTGTGGGCTTATAACTTGGCTTCTGAATGTCCTAGAGAGATCAGGTTTGTTTTAGTGTACTCCAATCAACAGCCCCTACAGCCACAAAAAGGAATGGAGTCATTAGCACTTAAGGTTTGTAAATGGCACCCAGAATTATGTTGCACGAAGCACAATTTCACATCATTCTGGGTTCATTTGTTTGAAAACAAGGTCCAATCAGGCTGAAACGTTACAGGAAGGTAGAATCTATGGAGTTGTAAGTGATCTGAACATTTCAAGATGATCGCACATTCCTATAGGGGGTAAAACCATGTCCCAAAGGTCACCGGGCCTGGTGTCACTTTAAAGAAGTAGTCCAGTTACACCTTTGTGGGCTTATAACTTGGCTTCTGAATGTCCTAGAGAGGTTAGGTTTGTTTTAGTGTACACCAATCAACAGCCCCTACAACCACAAAAAGCAATGGAGTCATTAGAACTTATGGTTTTTAAATGGCACCCAGAATTATGCTGTACTAAGCACAATTTCACATCATTCTGGGTCCATTTGTGTGAAAACAAGGTCCAATCAGGCTGAAACGCTACAAGAAGGTAGAATCTATTGAGTTGTAAGTGATCTGAACGTTTCATGATGATAGCACTTTCCTAAGGGGGTAAAACCATGTCCCAAAGGTCACCGGGCCTGGTGTCACTTTAAAGAAGTAGTCCAGTTACACCTTTGTGGGCTTATAACTTGGCTTCTGAATGTCCTAGAGAGGTTAGGTTTGTTTTAGTGTACTCCAATCAACAGCCCCTACAACCAAAAAAAGGAATGGAGTCATTAGCACTTATGGTTTGTAAATGGCACCCAGAATTATGTTGCACGAAGCACAATTTCACATCATTCTGGGTTCATTTGTGTGAAAACAAGGTCCAATCAGGCTGAAACGTTACAGGAAGGTAGAATCTATTGAGTTGTAAGTGATCTGAACGTTTCATGATGATAGCACTTTCCTAAGGGGGTCAAACCATGTCCCAAAGGTCACCGGATCTGGTGTCAATTTAAAGAAGTAGTCCAGTTACACATTTGTGGGCTTATAACTTGGCTTCTGAATGTCCTAGAGAGATCAGGTTTGTTTTAATGTACTCCAATCAAAATCCCCTACAACCACAAAAAGGAATGGAGTCATTAGCACTAATGGTTTGTAAATGGCACCCAGAATTATGTTGTACGAAGCAAAATTTCACATCATTCTGGGTCCAATTGTGTGAAAACAAGGTCCAATCAGGCAGACGCGCTACAGGAAGGTAGAATCTATTGCGTTGTAAGTGATCTGAACGTTTCATGATGATAGCTCTTTCCTAAGGGGGTCAAACCATGTCCCAAAGGTCACCGGATCTGGTGTCAATTTAAAGAAGTAGTCCAGTTACACATTTGTGGGCTTATAACTTGGCTTCTGAATGTCCTAGAGAGATCAGGTTTGTTTTAGTGTACTCCAATCAACAGCCCCTACAACCACAAAAAGGAATGGAGTCATTAGCACTTATGGTTTGTAAATGGCACCCAGAATTATATTGCACGAAGCACAATTTCACATCATTCTCGGTCCATTTGTGTGAAAACAAGGTCCAATCAGGCTGAAACGTTACAGGAAGGTAGAATCTATTGAGCTGTAAGTGATCTGAATGTTTCATGATGATAGCACTTTCCTAAGGGGGTCAAACCATGTCCCAAAGGTCACCGGATCTGGTGTCAATTTAAAGAAGTAGTTCAGTTACACATTTGTGGGCTTATAACTTGGCTTCTGAATGTCCTAGAGAGATCAGGTTTGTTTTAGTGTACTCCAATCAACAGCCCCTACAACCACAAAAATGAATGGAGTCATTAGCACTTATGGTTTGTAAATGGCACCCAGAATTATGTTGCACGAAGCACAATTTCACACCATTCTGGGTCCATTTGTGTGAAAACAAGGTCCAATCAGGCTGAAATGTTACTGGAAGGTAGAATCTATTGAGTTGTAAGTGATCTGAACGTTTCATGATGATAGCACTTTCCTAAGGGGGTCAAACCATGTCCCAAAGGTCACCGGATCTGGTGTCAATTTAAAGAAGTAGTCCAGTTACACCTTTGTGGGCTTATAACTTGGCTTCTGAATGTCCTAGAGAGATCAGGTTTGTTTTAGTATACTCCAATCAACAGCCCCTACAACCACAAAAAGGAATGGAGTCATTAGCACTTATGATTTTTAAATGGCACCCAGAATTATGTTGCACGAAGCACAATTTCACATCATTCTGGGTTCATTTGTGTGAAAACAAGGTCCAATCAGGCTGAAACGTTACAGGAAGGTAGAATCTATTGAGTTGTAAGTGATCTGAACATTCCATGATGATAGCACTTTCCTAAGGGGGTCAAACCATGTCCCAAAGGTCACCAGATCTGGTGTCATTTTAAAGAAGTAGTCCAGTTACACATTTGTGGGCTTATAACTTGGCTTCTGAATGTCCTAGAGAGATCAGGTTTGTTTTAGTATACTCCAATCAACAGCCCCTACAACCACAAAAAGGAATGGAGTCATTAGCACTTATGGTTTTTAAATGGCACCCAGAATTATGTTGCACGAAGCACAATTTCACATCATTCTGGGTTCATTTGTGTGAAAACAAGGTCCAATCAGGCTGAAACATTACAGGAAGGTAGAATCTATTGAGTTGTAAGTGATCTGAACGTTTCAAGATGATCGCACATTCCTATAGGGGGTCAAACCATGTCCCAAAGGTCACCGGGCCTGGTGTCACTTTAAAGAAGTAGTCCAGTTACACATTTGTGGGCTTATAACTTGGCTTCTGAATGTCCTAGAGAGGTTAGGTTTGTTTTAGTGTTCTCCTATCAACAGCCCCTACAACCACAAAAAGGAATGGAGTCATTAGCACTAATGGTTTGTAAATGGCACCCAGAATTATGTTGCACGAAGCAAATTTTCACATCATTCTGGGTCCATTTGTGTGAAAACAAGGTCCAATCAGGCGGACACGCTACAGGAAGGTAGAATCTATTGAGTTGTAAGTGATCTGAACGTTTCATGATGATAGCTCTTTCCTAAGGGGGTCAAACCATGTCCCAAAGGTCACCGGATCTGGTGTCAATTTAAAGAAGTAGTCCAGTTACACATTTGTGGGCTTATAACTTGGCTTCTGAATGTCCTAGAGAGATCAGGTTTGTTTTAGTGTACTCCAATCAACAGCCCCTACAACCACAAAAAGGAATGGAGTCATTAGCACTTATGGTTTGTAAATGGCACCCAGAATTATATTGCACAAAGCACAATTTCACATCATTCTCGGTCCATTTGTGTGAAAACAAGGTCCAATCAGGCTGAAACGTTACAGGAAGGTAGAATCTATTGAGTTGTAAGGGATCTGAATGTTTCATGATGATAGCACTTTCCTAAGGGGGTCAAACCATGTCCCAAAGGTCACCGGATCTGGTGTCAATTTAAAGAAGTAGTTCAGTTACACATTTGTGGGCTTTTAACTTGGCTTCTGAATGTCCTAGAGAGATCAGGTTTGTTTTAGTGTACTCCAATCAACAGCCCCTACAACCACAAAAAGGAATGGAGTCATTAGCACTTATGGTTTGTAAATGGCACCCAGAATTATGTTGCACGAAGCACAATTTCACACCATTCTGGGTCCATTTGTGTGAAAACAAGGTCCAATCAGGCTGAAATGTTACAGGAAGGTAGAATCTATTGAGTTGTAAGTGATCTGAACGTTTCATGATGATAGCACTTTCCTAAGGGGGTCAAACCATGTCCCAAAGGTCACCGGATCTGGTGTCAATTTAAAGAAGTAGTCCAGTTACACCTTTGTGGGCTTATAACTTGGCTTCTGAATGCCCTAGAGAGATCAGGTTTGTTTTAGTATACTCCAATCAACAGCCCCTACAATGACAAAAAGGAATGGAGTCATTAGCACTTATGGTTTGTAAATGGCACCCAGAATTATGCTGCACAAAGCACAATTTCACATCATTCTGGGTTCATTTGTGTGAAAACAAGGTCCAATCAGGCTGAAACGTTACAGGAAGGTAGAATCTATTGAGTTGTAAGTGATCTGAACGTTTCATGATGATAGCACTTTCCTAAGGGGGTCAAACCATGTCCCAAAGGTCACCGGATCTGGTGTCAATTTAAAGAAGTAGTCCAGTTACACCTTTGTGGGCTTATAACTTGGCTTCTGAATGTCCTAGAGAGATCAGGTTTGTTTTAGTATACTCCAATCAACAGCCCCTACAACCACAAAAAGGAATGGAGTCATTAGCACTTATGGTTTTTAAATGGCACCCAGAATTATGTTGCACGAAGCACAATTTCACATCATTCTGGGTTCATTTGTGTGAAAACAAGGTCCAATCAGGCTGAAACGTTACAGGAAGGTAGAATATATTGAGTTGTAAGTGATCTGAACATTCCATGATGATAGCACTTTCCTAAGGGGGTCAAACCATGTCCCAAAGGTCACCAGATCTGGTGTCATTTTAAAGAAGTAGTCCAGTTACACATTTGTGGGCTTATAACTTGGCTTCTGAATGTCCTAGAGAGATCAGGTTTGTTTTAGTGTACTCCAATCAACAGCCCCTACAACCACAAAAAGGAATGGAGTCATTAGCACTTAAGGTTTGTAAATGGCACCCAGAATTATGTTGCACGAAGCACAATTTCACATCATTCTGGGTTCATTTGTTTGAAAACAAGGTCCAATCAGGCTGAAACGTTACAGGAAGGTAGAATCTATTGAGTTGTAAGTGATCTGAACGTTTCAAGATGATCGCACATTCCTATAGGGGGTAAAACCATGTCCCAAAGGTCACCGGGCCTGGTGTCACTTTAAAGAAGTAGTCCAGTTACACCTTTGTGGGCTTATAACTTGGCTTCTGAATGTCCTAGAGAGGTTAGGTTTGTTTTAGTGTACTCCAATCAACAGCCCCTACAACCACAAAAAGCAATGGAGTCATTAGAACTTATGGTTTTTAAATGGCACCCAGAATTATGCTGCACTAAGCACAATTTCACATCATTCTGGGTCCATTTGTGTGAAAACAAGGTCCAATCAGGCTGAAACGCTACAAGAAGGTAGAATCTATTGAGTTGTAAGTGATCTGAACGTTTCATGATGATAGCACTTTCCTAAGGGGGTAAAACCATGTCCCAAAGGTCACCGGGCCTGGTGTCACTTTAAAGAAGTAGTCCAGTTACACCTTTGTGGGCTTATAACTTGGCTTCTGAATGTCCTAGAGAGGTTAGGTTTGTTTTAGTGTACTCCAATCAACAGCCCCTACAACCAAAAAAAGGAATGGAGTCATTAGCACTTATGGTTTGTAAATGGCACCCAGAATTATGTTGCACGAAGCACAATTTCACATCATTCTGGGTTCATTTGTGTGAAAACAAGGTCCAATCAGGCTGAAACGTTACAGGAAGGTAGAATCTATTGAGTTGTAAGTGATCTGAACGTTTCATGATGATAGCACTTTCCTAAGGGGGTCAAACCATGTCCCAAAGGTCACCGGATCTGGTGTCAATTTAAAGAAGTAGTCCAGTTACACATTTGTGGGCTTATAACTTGGCTTCTGAATGTCCTAGAGAGATCAGGTTTGTTTTAATGTACTCCAATCAACATCCCCTACAACCACAAAAAGGAATGGAGTCATTAGCACTAATGGTTTGTAAATGGCACCCAGAATTATGTTGTACGAAGCAAAATTTCACATCATTCTGGGTCCAATTGTGTGAAAACAAGGTCCAATCAGGCGGACACGCTACAGGAAGGTAGAATCTATTGAGTTGTAAGTGATCTGAACGTTTCATGATGATAGCTCTTTCCTAAGGGGGTCAAACCATGTCCCAAAGGTCACCGGATCTGGTGTCAATTTAAAGAAGTAGTCCAGTTACACATTTGTGGGCTTATAACTTGGCTTCTGAATGTCCTAGAGAGATCAGGTTTGTTTTAGTGTACTCCAATCAACAGCCCCTACAACCACAAAAAGGAATGGAGTCATTAGCACTTATGGTTTGTAAATGGCACCCAGAATTATATTGCACGAAGCACAATTTCACATCATTCTCGGTCCATTTGTGTGAAAACAAGGTCCAATCAGGCTGAAATGTTACAGGAAGGTAGAATCTATTGAGTTGTAAGTGATCTGAACGTTTCATGATGATAGCACTTTCCAATGGGGGTCAAACCATGTCCCAAAGGTCACCGGATCTGGTGTCAATTTAAAGAAGTAGTCCAGTTACACCTTTGTGCGCTTATAACTTGGCTTCTGAATGTCCTAGAGAGATCAGGTTTGTTTTAGTATACTCCAATCAACAGCCCCTACAACCACAAAAAGTAGTGGTGTCATTAGCACTTATGGTTTGTAAATGGCACCCAGAACTATGTTGCACGAAGCACAATTTCACAACATTCTGGGTTCATTTGTGTGAAAACAAGGTCCAATCAGGCTGAAACGTTACAGGAAGGTAGAATCTATTGAGTTGTAAGTGATCTGAACGTTTCATGATGATAGCACTTTCCTAAGGGGGTCAAACCATGTCCCAAAGGTCACCGGATCTGGTGTCAATTTAAAGAAGTAGTCCAGTTACACCTTTGTGGGCTTATAACTTGGCTTCTGAATGTCCTAGAGAGATCAGGTTTGTTTTAGTATACTCCAATCAACAGCCCCTACAACCACAAAAAGGAATGGAGTCATTAGCACTTATGGTTTTTAAATGGCACCCAGAATTATGCTGCACTAAGCACAATTTCACATCATTCTGGGTTCATTTGTGTGAAAACAAGGTCCAATCAGGCTGAAACGTTACAGGAAGGTAGAATCTATTGAGTTGTAAGTGATCTGAACGTTTCATGATGATAGCACTTTCCTAAGGGGGTCAAACCATGTCACAAAGGTCACCAGATCTGGTGTCAATTTAAAGAAGTAGTCCAGTTACACATTTGTGGGCTTATAACTTGTCTTCTGAATGTCCTGGAGAGATCAGGTTTGTTTTAATGTACTCCAACCAACAGCCCCTACAACCACAAAAAGGAATGGAGTCATTAGCACTTATGGTTTTTAAATGGCACCCAGAATTATGCTGCACTAAGCACAATTTCACATCATTCTGGGTTCATTTGTGTGAAAACAAGGTCCAATCAGGCTGAAACGTTACAGGAAGGTAGAATCTATTGAGTTGTAAGTGATCTGAACGTTTCATGATGATAGCACTTTCCTATAGGGGGTCAAACCATGTCCCAAAGGTCACCGGGCCTGGTGTCACTTTAAAGAAGTAGTCCAGTTACACCTTTGTGGGCTAATAACTTGGCTTCTGAATGTCCTAGAGAGGTTAGGTTTGTTTTAGTGTTCTCCAATCAACAGCCCCTACAACCACAAAAAGTAATGGAGTCATTAGCACTTATGGTTTGTAAATGGCACCCAGAATTATGTTGCACGAAGCACAATTTCACATCATTCTGGGTTCATTTGTGTGAAAACAAGGTCCAATCAGGCTGAAACGTTACAGGAAGTTAGAATCTATTGAGTTGTAAGTGATCTGAACGTTTCATGATGATAGCACTTTCCTAAGGGGGTCAAACCATGTCCCAAAGGTCACCGGATCTGCTGTCAATTTAAAGAAGTTGTCCAGTTACACATTTGTGGGCTTATAACTTGGCTTCTGAATGTCCTAGAGAGATCAGGTTTGTTTTAATGTACTCCAACCAACAGCCCCTACAACCACAAAAAGGAATGGAGTCATTAGCACTTATTGTTTGTAAATGGCACCCAGAATTATGTTGCACAAAGCACAATTTCACATCATTCTGGGTCCATTTGTGTGAAAACAAGGTCCAATCAGGCTGAAATGTTACAGAAAGGTAGAATCTATTGAGTTGTAAGTGATCTGAACGTTTCATGATGATAGCACTTTCCTAAGGGGGTCAAACCATGTCCCAAAGGTCACCGTATCTGGTGTCATTTTAAAAAAGTAGTCCAGTTACACCTTTGTGGGCTTATAACTTGGCTTCTGAATGTCCTAGAGAGATCAGGTTTGTTTTAGTATACTCCAATCAACAGCCCCTACAACCAAAAAAAAGGAATGGAGTCATTAGCACTTATGGTTTTTAAATGGCACCCAGAATTATGTTGCACGAAGCACAATTTCACATCATTCTGGGTTCATTTGTGTGAAAACAAGGTCCAATCAGGCTGGAACGTTACAGGAAGGTAGAATCTATTGAGTTGTAATTGATCTGAACGTTTCAAGATGATCGCACATTCCTATAGGGGGTCAAACCATGTCCCAAAGGTCACCGGGCCTGGTGTCACTTTAAAGAAGTAGTCCAGTTACACCTTTGTGGGCTTATAACTTGGCTTCTGAATGTCCTAGAGAGGTTAGGTTTGTTTTAGTGTTCTCCAATCAACAGCCCCTACAACCACAAAAAGGAATGGAGTCATTAGCACTTATGGTTTGTAAATGGCACCCAGAATTATGTTGCACTAAGCACAATTTCACATCATTCTGGGTCCATTTGTGTGAAAACAAGGTCCAATCAGGCTGAAACATTACAAGAAGGTAGAATCTATTGAGTTGTAAGTGATCTGAACGTTTCATGATGATATCACTTTCCTAAGGGGGTCAAACCATGTCCCAAAGGTCACCGGATCTGGTGTCAATTTAAAGAAGTAGTCCATTTACACATGTGTGGGCTTATAACTTGGCTTCTGAATGTCCTAGAGAGATCAGGTTTGTTTTAATGTACTCCAACCAACAGCCCCTACAACCACAAAAAGGAATGGAGTCATTAGCACTTATGGTTTGTAAATGGCACCCAGAATTATGTTGCACGAAGCACAATTTCACATCATTCTGGGTCCATTTGTGTGAAAACCAGGTCCAATCAGGCTGAAACGTTACAAGAAGGTAGAATCTATTGAGTTGTAAGTGATCTGAACGTTTCATGATGATAGCACTTTCCTATAGGGGGTCAAACCATGTCCCAAAGGTCACCGGGCCTGGTGTCACTTTAAAGTAGTCCAGTTACACCTTTGTGGGCTAATAACTTGGCTTCTGAATGTCCTAGAGAGGTTAGGTTTGTTTTAGTGTTCTCCAATCAACAGCCCCTACAACCACAAAAAGTAATGGAGTCATTAGCACTTATGGTTTGTAAATGGCACCCAGAATTATGTTGCACGAAGCACAATTTCACATCATTCTGGGTTCATTTGTGTGAAAACAAGGTCCAATCAGGCTGAAACGTTACAGGAAGGTAGAATCTATTGAGTTGTAAGTGATCTGAACGTTTCATGATGATAGCACTTTCCTAAGGGGGTCAAACCATGTCCCAAAGGTCACCGGATCTGGTGTCAATTTAAAAAAGTAGTCCAGTTACACCTTTGTGGGCTTATAACTTGGCTTCTGAATGTCCTAGAGAGATCAGGTTTGTTTTAGTATACTCCAATCAACAGCCCCTACAACCACAAAAAGGAATGGAGTCATTAGCACTTATGGTTTGTAAATGGCACCCAGAATTATGTTGCACGAAGCACAATTTCACATCATTCTGGGTCCATTTGTGTGAAAACAAGGTCCAATCAGGCTGAAACGTTACAGGAAGGTAGAATCTATTGAGTTGTAAGTGATCTGAACGTTTCATGATGATAGCACTTTCCTAAGGGGGTCAAACCATGTCCCAAAGGTCACCGGATCTGGTGTCAATTTAAAGAAGTAGTCCAGTTACACATTTGTGGGCTTATAACTTGGCTTCTGAATGTCCTAGAGAGATCAGGTTTGTTTTAATGTACTCTAACCAACAGCCCCTACAACCACAAAAAGGAATGGAGTCATTAGCACTTATGGTTTGTAAATGGCACCCAGAATTATGTTGCACGAAGCACAATTTCACATCATTCTGGGTCCATTTGTGTGAAAACAAGGTCCAATCAGGCTGAAATGTTACAGGAAGGTAGAATCTATTGAGTTGTAAGTGATCTGAACGTTTCATGATGATAGCACTTTCCTAAGGGGGTCAAACCATGTCCCAAAGGTCACCGGATCTTGTGTCAATTTAAAGAAGTAGTCCAGTTACACCTTTGTGGGCTTATAACTTGGCTTCTGAATGTCCTAGAGAGATCAGGTTTGTTTTAGTATACTCCAATCAACAGCCCCTACAACCACAAAAAGGAATGGAGTCATTAGCACTTATGGTTTTTAAATGGCACCCAGAATTATGTTGCACGAAGCACAATTTCACATCATTCTGGGTTCATTTGTGTGAAAACAAGGTCCAATCAGGCTGGTACGTTACAGGAAGGTAGAATCTATTGAGTTGTAAGTGATCTGAACGTTTCAAGATGATCGCACATTCCTATAGGGGGTCAAACCATGTCCCAAAGGTCACCGGGCCTGGTGTCACTTTAAAGTAGTAGTCCAGTTACACCTTTGTGGGCTTATAACTTGGCTTCTGAATGTCCTAGAGAGGTTAGGTTTGTTTTAGTGTTCTCCAATCAACAGCCCCTACAACCACAAAAAGGAATGGAGTCATTAGCACTTATGATTTGTAAATGGCACCCAGAATTATGTTGCACGAAGCACAATTTCACATCATTCTGGGTCCATTTGTGTGAAAACAAGGTCCAATCAGGCTGAAACATTACAAGAAGGTAGAATCTATTGAGTTGTAAGTGATCTGAACGTTTCATGATGATAGCACTTTCCTAAGGGGGTCAAACCATGTCCCAAAGGTCACCGGATCTGGTGTCAATTTAAAGAAGTAGTCCAGTTACACATTTGTGGGCTTATAACTTGGCTTCTGAATGTCCTAGAGAGATCAGGTTTGTTTTAATGTACTCCAACCAACAGCCCCTACAACCACAAAAAGGAATGGAGTCATTAGCACTTATGGTTTGTAAATGGCACCCAGAATTATGTTGCACGAAGCACAATTTCACATCATTCTGGGTGTGAAAACAAGGTCCAATCAGGCTGAAACGTTACAAGAAGGTAGAATCTATTGAGTTGTAAGTGATCTGAACGTTTTATGATGATCGCACATTCCTATAGGGGGTCAAACCATGTCCCAAAGGTCACCGGGCCTGGTGTCACTTTAAAGAAGTAGTCGAGTTACATCTTTGAGGGCTTATAACTTGGCTTCTGAATGTCCTAGAGAGATCAGGTTTGTTTTAGTGTACTCCAATCAACAGCCCCTATAACCTCAAAAAGGAATGGAGTCATTAGCACTTAAGGTTTGTAAATGGCACCCAGAATTATGTTGCACGAAGCACAATTTCACATCATTCTGGGTCCATTTGTGTGAAAACAAGGTCCAATCAGGCTGAAACATTACAAGAAGGTAGAATCTATTGAGTTGTAAGTGATCTGAACGTTTCATGATGATAGCACTTTCCTAAGGGGGTCAAACCATGTCCCAAAGGTCACCGGATCTGGTGTCAATTTAAAGAAGTAGTCCAGGTACACATTTGTGGGCTTATAACTTGGCTTCTGAATGTCCTAGAGAGATCAGGTTTGTTTTAATGTACTCCAACCAACAGCCCCTACAACCACAAAAAGGAATGGAGTCATTAGCACTTATGGTTTGTAAATGGCACCCAGAATTATGTTGCACGAAGCACAATTTCACATCATTCTGGGTCCATTTGTGTGAAAACAAGGTCCAATCAGGCTGAAACGTTACAAGAAGGTAGAATCTATTGAGTTGTAAGTGATCTGAACGTTTTATGATGATCGCACATTCCTATAGGGGGTCAAACCATGTCCCAAAGGTCACCGGGCCTGGTGTCACTTTAAAGAAGTAGTCCAGTTACATCTTTGAGGGCTTATAACTTGGCTTCTGAATGTCCTAGAGAGATCAGGTTTGTTTTAGTGTACTCCAATCAACAGCCCCTACAACCTCAAAAAGGAATGGAGTCATTAGCACTTAAGGTTTGTAAATGGCACCCAGAATTATGTTGCACGAAGCACAATTTCACATCATTCTGGGTTCATTTGTGTGAAAACAAGGTCCAATCAGGCTGAAACGCTACAAGAAGGTAAAATCTATTGAGTTGTAAGTGATCTGAACGTTTCAAGATGATCGCACATTCCTATAGGGGGTAAAACCATGTCCCAAAGGTCACCGGGCCTGGTGTCACTTTAAAGAAGTAGTCCAGTTACACCTTTGTGGGCTTATAACTTGGCTCCTGAATGTCCTAGAGAGGTTAGGTTTGTTTTAGTGTACTCCAATCAACAGCCCCTACAACCACAAAAAGGAATGGAGTCATTAGCACTTATGGTTTGTAAATGGCACCCAGAATTATGTTGCACGAAGCACAATTTCACATCATTCTGGGTTCATTTGTGTGAAAACAAGGTCCAATCAGGCTGAAACGTTACAAGAAGGTAGAATCTATTGAGTTGTAAGTGATCTGAACGTTTCATGATGACAGCACTTTCCTAAGGGGGTCAAACCATGTCCCAAAGGTCACCGGATCGGGTGTCAATTTAAAGAAGTAGTCCAGTTACACATTTGTTCGGCTTATAACTTGGCTTCTGAATGTCCTAGAGAGATCAGGTTTGTTTTAGTGTACTCCAATCAACAGCCCCTACAACCTCAAAAAGGAATGGAGTCATTAGCACTTATGGTTTTTAAATGGCACCCAGAATTATGTTGCACGAAGCACAATTTCACATCATTCTGGGTCCATTTGTGTGAAAACAAGGTCCAATCAGGCTGAATAGTTACAGGAAGGAAGAATCTATTGAGTTGTAAGTGATCTGAACGTTTCATGATGATAGCACTTTCCTAAGGGGGTCAAACCATGTCCCAAAGGTCACCGGGCCTGGTGTCACTTTAAAGAAGTAGTCCAGTTACACCTTTGTGGGCTTATAACTTGGCTTCTGAATGTCCTAGAGAGGTTAGGTTTGTTTTAGTGTTCTCCAATCAACAGCCCCTACAACCACAAAAAGGAATGGAGTCATTAGCACTTATGGTTTGTAAATGGCACCCAGAATTATGTTGCACTAAGCACAATTTCACATCATTCTGGGTCCATTTGTGTGAAAACAAGGTCCAATCAGGCTGAAACATTACAAGAAGGTAGAATCTATTGAGTTGTAAGTGATCTGAACGTTTCATGATGATATCACTTTCCTAAGGGGGTCAAACCATGTCCCAAAGGTCACCGGATCTGGTGTCAATTTAAAGAAGTAGTCCATTTACACATGTGTGGGCTTATAACTTGGCTTCTGAATGTCCTAGAGAGATCAGGTTTGTTTTAATGTACTCCAACCAACAGCCCCTACAACCACAAAAAGGAATGGAGTCATTAGCACTTATGGTTTGTAAATGGCACCCAGAATTATGTTGCACGAAGCACAATTTCACATCATTCTGGGTCCATTTGTGTGAAAACCAGGTCCAATCAGGCTGAAACGTTACAAGAAGGTAGAATCTATTGAGTTGTAAGTGATCTGAACGTTTCATGATGATAGCACTTTCCTATAGGGGGTCAAACCATGTCCCAAAGGTCACCGGGCCTGGTGTCACTTTAAAGTAGTCCAGTTACACCTTTGTGGGCTAATAACTTGGCTTCTGAATGTCCTAGAGAGGTTAGGTTTGTTTTAGTGTTCTCCAATCAACAGCCCCTACAACCACAAAAAGTAATGGAGTCATTAGCACTTATGGTTTGTAAATGGCACCCAGAATTATGTTGCACGAAGCACAATTTCACATCATTCTGGGTTCATTTGTGTGAAAACAAGGTCCAATCAGGCTGAAACGTTACAGGAAGGTAGAATCTATTGAGTTGTAAGTGATCTGAACGTTTCATGATGATAGCACTTTCCTAAGGGGGTCAAACCATGTCCCAAAGGTCACCGGATCTGGTGTCAATTTAAAAAAGTAGTCCAGTTACACCTTTGTGGGCTTATAACTTGGCTTCTGAATGTCCTAGAGAGATCAGGTTTGTTTTAGTATACTCCAATCAACAGCCCCTACAACCACAAAAAGGAATGGAGTCATTAGCACTTATGGTTTGTAAATGGCACCCAGAATTATGTTGCACGAAGCACAATTTCACATCATTCTGGGTCCATTTGTGTGAAAACAAGGTCCAATCAGGCTGAAACGTTACAGGAAGGTAGAATCTATTGAGTTGTAAGTGATCTGAACGTTTCATGATGATAGCACTTTCCTAAGGGGGTCAAACCATGTCCCAAAGGTCACCGGATCTGGTGTCAATTTAAAGAAGTAGTCCAGTTACACATTTGTGGGCTTATAACTTGGCTTCTGAATGTCCTAGAGAGATCAGGTTTGTTTTAATGTACTCTAACCAACAGCCCCTACAACCACAAAAAGGAATGGAGTCATTAGCACTTATGGTTTGTAAATGGCACCCAGAATTATGTTGCACGAAGCACAATTTCACATCATTCTGGGTCCATTTGTGTGAAAACAAGGTCCAATCAGGCTGAAATGTTACAGGAAGGTAGAATCTATTGAGTTGTAAGTGATCTGAACGTTTCATGATGATAGCACTTTCCTAAGGGGGTCAAACCATGTCCCAAAGGTCACCGGATCTTGTGTCAATTTAAAGAAGTAGTCCAGTTACACCTTTGTGGGCTTATAACTTGGCTTCTGAATGTCCTAGAGAGATCAGGTTTGTTTTAGTATACTCCAATCAACAGCCCCTACAACCACAAAAAGGAATGGAGTCATTAGCACTTATGGTTTTTAAATGGCACCCAGAATTATGTTGCACGAAGCACAATTTCACATCATTCTGGGTTCATTTGTGTGAAAACAAGGTCCAATCAGGCTGGTACGTTACAGGAAGGTAGAATCTATTGAGTTGTAAGTGATCTGAACGTTTCAAGATGATCGCACATTCCTATAGGGGGTCAAACCATGTCCCAAAGGTCACCGGGCCTGGTGTCACTTTAAAGTAGTAGTCCAGTTACACCTTTGTGGGCTTATAACTTGGCTTCTGAATGTCCTAGAGAGGTTAGGTTTGTTTTAGTGTTCTCCAATCAACAGCCCCTACAACCACAAAAAGGAATGGAGTCATTAGCACTTATGATTTGTAAATGGCACCCAGAATTATGTTGCACGAAGCACAATTTCACATCATTCTGGGTCCATTTGTGTGAAAACAAGGTCCAATCAGGCTGAAACATTACAAGAAGGTAGAATCTATTGAGTTGTAAGTGATCTGAACGTTTCATGATGATAGCACTTTCCTAAGGGGGTCAAACCATGTCCCAAAGGTCACCGGATCTGGTGTCAATTTAAAGAAGTAGTCCAGTTACACATTTGTGGGCTTATAACTTGGCTTCTGAATGTCCTAGAGAGATCAGGTTTGTTTTAATGTACTCCAACCAACAGCCCCTACAACCACAAAAAGGAATGGAGTCATTAGCACTTATGGTTTGTAAATGGCACCCAGAATTATGTTGCACGAAGCACAATTTCACATCATTCTGGGTGTGAAAACAAGGTCCAATCAGGCTGAAACGTTACAAGAAGGTAGAATCTATTGAGTTGTAAGTGATCTGAACGTTTTATGATGATCGCACATTCCTATAGGGGGTCAAACCATGTCCCAAAGGTCACCGGGCCTGGTGTCACTTTAAAGAAGTAGTCGAGTTACATCTTTGAGGGCTTATAACTTGGCTTCTGAATGTCCTAGAGAGATCAGGTTTGTTTTAGTGTACTCCAATCAACAGCCCCTATAACCTCAAAAAGGAATGGAGTCATTAGCACTTAAGGTTTGTAAATGGCACCCAGAATTATGTTGCACGAAGCACAATTTCACATCATTCTGGGTCCATTTGTGTGAAAACAAGGTCCAATCAGGCTGAAACATTACAAGAAGGTAGAATCTATTGAGTTGTAAGTGATCTGAACGTTTCATGATGATAGCACTTTCCTAAGGGGGTCAAACCATGTCCCAAAGGTCACCGGATCTGGTGTCAATTTAAAGAAGTAGTCCAGGTACACATTTGTGGGCTTATAACTTGGCTTCTGAATGTCCTAGAGAGATCAGGTTTGTTTTAATGTACTCCAACCAACAGCCCCTACAACCACAAAAAGGAATGGAGTCATTAGCACTTATGGTTTGTAAATGGCACCCAGAATTATGTTGCACGAAGCACAATTTCACATCATTCTGGGTCCATTTGTGTGAAAACAAGGTCCAATCAGGCTGAAACGTTACAAGAAGGTAGAATCTATTGAGTTGTAAGTGATCTGAACGTTTTATGATGATCGCACATTCCTATAGGGGGTCAAACCATGTCCCAAAGGTCACCGGGCCTGGTGTCACTTTAAAGAAGTAGTCCAGTTACATCTTTGAGGGCTTATAACTTGGCTTCTGAATGTCCTAGAGAGATCAGGTTTGTTTTAGTGTACTCCAATCAACAGCCCCTACAACCTCAAAAAGGAATGGAGTCATTAGCACTTAAGGTTTGTAAATGGCACCCAGAATTATGTTGCACGAAGCACAATTTCACATCATTCTGGGTTCATTTGTGTGAAAACAAGGTCCAATCAGGCTGAAACGCTACAAGAAGGTAAAATCTATTGAGTTGTAAGTGATCTGAACGTTTCAAGATGATCGCACATTCCTATAGGGGGTAAAACCATGTCCCAAAGGTCACCGGGCCTGGTGTCACTTTAAAAAAGTAGTCCAGTTACACCTTTGTGGGCTTATAACTTGGCTCCTGAATGTCCTAGAGAGGTTAGGTTTGTTTTAGTGTACTCCAATCAACAGCCCCTACAACCACAAAAAGGAATGGAGTCATTAGCACTTATGGTTTGTAAATGGCACCCAGAATTATGTTGCACGAAGCACAATTTCACATCATTCTGGGTTCATTTGTGTGAAAACAAGGTCCAATCAGGCTGAAACGTTACAAGAAGGTAGAATCTATTGAGTTGTAAGTGATCTGAACGTTTCATGATGACAGCACTTTCCTAAGGGGGTCAAACCATGTCCCAAAGGTCACCGGATCGGGTGTCAATTTAAAGAAGTAGTCCAGTTACACATTTGTTCGGCTTATAACTTGGCTTCTGAATGTCCTAGAGAGATCAGGTTTGTTTTAGTGTACTCCAATCAACAGCCCCTACAACCTCAAAAAGGAATGGAGTCATTAGCACTTATGGTTTTTAAATGGCACCCAGAATTATGTTGCACGAAGCACAATTTCACATCATTCTGGGTCCATTTGTGTGAAAACAAGGTCCAATCAGGCTGAATAGTTACAGGAAGGAAGAATCTATTGAGTTGTAAGTGATCTGAACGTTTCATGATGATAGCACTTTCCTAAGGGGGTCAAACCATGTCCCAAAGGTCACCGGATCTGGTGTCAATTTAAAGAAGTAATTCAGTTACACATTTGTGGGCTTATAACTTGGCTTCTGAATGTCCTAGAGAGATCAGGTTTGTTTTAGTGTACGCCAATCAACAGCCCCTACAACCACAAAAAGGAATGGAGTCATTAGCACTTATGGTTTGTAAATGGCACCCAGAATTATGTTGCACGAAGCACAATTTCACATCATTCTGGGACCATTTTGGTGAAAACAAGGTCCAATCAGGCTGAAACGTTACAGGAAGGTAGAATCTATTGAGTTGTAAGTGATCTGAACGTTTCGTGATGATAGCACTTTCCTAAGAGGTCAAACCATGTCCCAAAGATCACCGGATCTGGTGTCAATTTAAAGAAGTAGTTCAGTTACACATTTGTGGGCTTATAACTTGGCTTCTGAATGTCCTAGAGAGATCAGGTTTGTTTTAGTGTACTCCAATCAACAGCCCCTAAAACCACAAAAAGGAATGGAGTCATTAGCACTTAAGGTTTGTAAATGGCACCCAGAATTATGTTGCACGAAGCACAATTTCACATCATTCTGGGTCCATTTGTGTGAAAACAAGGTCCAATCAGGCTGAAACGCTACAAGAAGGTAAAATCTATTGAGTTGTAAGTGATCTGAACGTTTCAAGATGATCGCACATTCCTCTAGGGGGTAAAACCATGTCCCAAAGGTCACCGGGCCTGGTGTCACTTTAAAGAAGTAGTCCAGTTACACCTTTGAGGGCTTATAACTTGGCTTCTGTATGTCCTAGAGAGATCAGGTTTGTTTTAGTGTACTCCAATCAACAGCCCCTACAACCTCAAAAAGGAATGGAGTCATTAGCACTTATGGTTTTTAAATGGCACCCAGAATTATGTTGTACGAAGCACAATTTCACATCATTCTGGGTTCATTTGTGTGAAAACAAGGTCCAATCAGGCTGAAACGTTACAGGAAGGTAGAATCTACTTAGTTGTAAGTGATCTGAACGTTTCATGATGATAGCACTTTCCTAAGGGGGTCAAACCATGTCCCAAAGGTCACCGGATTTGGTGTCACTTTAAAGAAGTAGTCCAGTTACACCTTTGTGGGCTTATAACTTGGTTTATGAATGTCCAAGAGAGATCAGGTTTGTTTCAATGTACTCCAACCAACAGCCCCTACCACCACAAAAAGGAATGGAGTCATTAGCACTTATGGTTTGTAAATGGCACCCAGAATTATGTTGCACGAAGCACAATTTCACATCATTCTGGGTTCATTTGTATGAAAACAAGGTCCAATCAGGCTGAAACATTACAAGAAGGTAGAATCTATTGAGTTGTAAGTGATCTGAACGTTTCATGATGATCGCACATTCCTATAGGGGGTCAAACCATGTCCCAAAGGTCACCGGGCCTGGTGTCACTTTAAAGAAGTAGTCCAGTTACACCTTTGAGGGCTTATAACTTGGCTTCTGAATATCCTAGAGAGATCAGGTTTGTTTTAGTGTACTCCAATCAACAGCCCCTACAACCTCAAAAAGGAATGGAGTCATTAGCACTTATGGTTTTTAAATGGCACCCAGAATTATGTTGTACGAAGCACAATTTCACATCATTCTGGGTTCATTTGTGTGAAAACAAGGTCCAATCAGGCTGAAACGTTACAGGAAGGTAGAATCTATTGAGTTGTAAGTGATCTGAACGTTTCATGATGATAGCACTTTCCTAAGGGGGTCAAACCATGTCCCAAAGGTCACCGGATCTGGTGTCACTTTAAAGAAGTAGTCCAGTTACACCTTTGTGGGCTTATAACTTGGCTTCTGAATGTCCTAGAGAGATCAGGTTTGTTTTAATGTACTCCAATCAACAGCCCCTACAACCACAAAAAGGAATGGAGTCATTAGCACTTATGGTTTGTAAATGGCACCCAGAATTATGTTGCACGAAGCACAATTTCACGTCATTCTGGGTTCATTTGTGTGAAAACAAGGTCCAATCAGGCTGAAATGTTACAGGAAGTCTATTGAATTGTAAGTGATCTGAACATTTCATGATGATAGCACTTTCCTAAGGGGGTCAAACCATGTCCCAAAGGTCACCGGATCTGGTGTCAATTTAAAGAAGTAGTCCAGTTACACATTTGTGGGCTTATAACTTGGCTTCTGAATGTCCTAGAGAGATCAGGTTTGTTTGAGTACTCCAATCAACAGCCCCTACAACCACAAAAAGGAATGGAGTCATTAGCACTTATGGTTCTTAAATGGCACCCAGAATTATGTTGCACGAAGCACAATTTCACATCATTCTGGGTCCATTTGTGTGAAAACAAGGTCCAATCAGGCTGAAACGTTACAGGAAGGTAGAATCTTACAACTCAATAGATTCTACCTTCCTGTAACGTTTAGGCCTGATTGGACCTTGTTTTCACACAAATGGACCCAGAATGATGTGAAATTGTGCTTCGTGCAACATAATTTTGGGTGCCATTTACAAACCATAAGTGCTAATGACTCCATTCCTTTTTGTGGTTAGGGGCTGTTGATTGGAGTACACTAAAACAAACCTGATCTCTCTAGGACATTCAGAAGCCAAGTTATAAGCCCACAAATGTGTAACTGAACTACTTCTTTAAATTGACACCAGATCCGGTGACCTTTGGGACATGGTTTGACCCCCTTAGGAAAGTGCTATCACCATGAAACGTTCAGATCAATTACAACTCAATAGATTCTACCTTCCTGTAACGTTTAGGCCTGATTGGACCTTGTTTTCACACAAATGGACCCAGAATGATGTGAAATTGTGCTTCGTGCAACATAATTCTGGGTGCCATTTACAAACCTTAAGTGCTAATGACTCCATTCCTTTTTGTGGTTGTAGGGGCTGTTGATTGGAGTACACTAAAACAAACCTAATCTCTCTAGGACATTCAGAAGCCAAGTTATAAGCCCACAAAGGTGTAACTGGACTACTTCTTTAAAGTGACACCAGGCCCGGTGACCTTTGGGACATGGTTTGACCCCCTTAGGAAAGTGCTATCATCATGAAACGTTCAGATCACTTACAACTCAATAGATTCTACCTTCCTGTAATGTTTCAGCCTGATTGGACCTTGTTTTCACACAAATGAACCCAGAATGATGTGAAATTGTGCTTCGTGCAACATAATTCTGGGTGCCATTTAAAGACCATAAGTGCTAATGACTCCATTCCTTTTTGTGGTTGTAGGGGCTGTTGATTGGAGTATACTAAAACAAACCTGATCTCTCTAGGACATTCAGAAGCCAAGTTATAAGCCCACAAAGGTGTAACTGGACTACTTCTTTAAATTGACACCAGATCCGGTGACCTTTGGGACATGGTTTGACCCCCTTAGGAAAGTGCTATCATCATGAAACGTTCAGATCACTTACAACTCAATATATTCTACCTTCTTGTAGCGTTTCAGCCTGATTGGACCTTGTTTTCACACAAATGAACCCAGAATGATGTGAAATTGTGCTTCGTGCAACATAATTCTGGGTGCCATTTACAAACCATAAGTGCTAATGACTCCATTCCTTTTTGTGGTTGTAGGGGCTGTTGATTGGAGTATACTAAAACAAACCTGATCTCTCTAGGACATTCAGAAGCCAAGTTATAAGCCCACAAAGGTGTAACTGGACTACTTTAAATTGACACCAGGCCTGGTGACCTTTGGGACATGGTTTGACCCCCTATAGGAATGTGCGATCATCTTGAAACATTCAGATCAATTACAACTCAATAGATTCTACCTTCCTGTAACGTTTCAGCCTGATTGGACCTTGTTTTCACACAAATGAACCCAGAATGATGTGAAATTGTGCTTCGTGCAACATAATTCTGGGTGCCATTTAAAAACCATAAGTGCTAATGACTCCATTCCTTTTTGTGGTTGTAAGGGCTGTTGATTGGAGTATACTAAAACAAACCTGATCTCTCTAGGACATTCAGAAGCCAAGTTATAAGCCCACAAAGGTGTAACTGGACTACTTCTTTAAATTGACACCAGATCCGGTGACCTTTGGGACATGGTTTGACCCCCTTAGGAAAGTGCTATCATCATGAAACGTTCAGATCATTTACAACTCAATAGATTCTACCTTCCTGTAACGTTTAGGCCTGATTGGACCTTGTTTTCACACAAATGGACCCAGAATGATGTGAAATTGTGCTTCGTGCAACATAATTTTGGGTGCCATTTACAAACCATAAGTGCTAATGACTCCATTCCTTTTTGTGGTTGTAGGGGCTGTTGATTGGAGTACACTAAAACAAACCTGATCTCTCTAGGACATTCAGAAGCCAAGTTATAAGCCCACAAATGTGTAACTGAACTACTTCTTTAAATTGACACCAGATCCGGTGACCTCTGGGACATGGTTTGACCCCCTTAGGAAAGTGCTATCATCATGAAACGTTCAGATCACTTACAACTCAATAGATTCTACCTTCCTGTAACGTTTAGGCCTGATTGGACCTTGTTTTCACACAAATGGACCCAGAATGATGTGAAATTGTGCTTCGTGCAACATAATTCTGGGTGCCATTTACAAACCTTAAGTGCTAATGACTCCATTCCTTTTTGTGGTTGTAGGGGCTGTTGATTGGAGTACACTAAAACAAACCTGATCTCTCTAGGACATTCAGAAGCCAAGTTATAAGCCCACAAAGGTGTAACTGGACTACTGACACCAGGCCCGGTGACCTTTGGGACATGGTTTGACCCCCTTAGGAAAGTGCTATCATCATGAAACATTCAGATCACTTACAACTCAATATATTCTACATTCTTGTAGCGTTTCAGCCTGATTGGACCTTGTTTTCACACAAATGAACCCAGAATGATGTGAAATTGTGCTTCGTGCAACATAATTCTGGGTGCCATTTACAAACCATAAGTGCTAATGACTCCATTCCTTTTTGTGGTTGTAGGGGCTGTTGATTGGAGTATACTAAAACAAACCTGATCTCTCTAGGACATTCAGAAGCCAAGTTATAAGCCCACAAAGGTGTAACTGGACTACTTTAAATTGACACCAGGACCGGTGACCTTTGGGACATGGTTTGACCCCCTATAGGAATGTGCGATCATCTTGAAACATTCAGATCACTTACAACTCAATAGATTCTACCTTCCTGTAACGTTTCAGCCTGATTGGACCTTGTTTTCACACAAATGAACCCAGAATGATGTGAAATTGTGCTTCGTGAAACATAATTCTGGGTGCCATTTAAAAACCATAAGTGCTAATGACTCCATTCCTTTTTGTGGTTGTAAGGGCTGTTGATTGGAGTATACTAAAACAAACCTGATCCCTCTAGGACATTCAGAAGCCAAGTTATAAGCCCACAAAGGTGTAACTGGACTACTTCTTTAAATTGACACCAGATCCGGTGACCTTTGGGACATGGTTTGACCCCCTTAGGAAAGTGCTATCATCATGAAACGTTCAAATCACTTACAACTCAATAGATTCTACCTTCCTGTAACGTTTCAGCCTGATTGGACCTTGTTTTCACACAAATGAACCCAGAATGATGTGAAATTGTGCTTCGTGCAACATAATTCTGGGTGCCATTTACAAACCATAAGTGCTAATGACTCCATTCCTTTTTGTGGTTGTAGGGGCTGTTGATTGGAGTATACTAAAACAAACCTGATCTCTCTAGGACATTCAGAAGCCAAGTTATAAGCCCACAAAGGTGTAACTGGACTACTTTAAATTGACACCAGGCCCGGTGACCTTTGGGACATGGTTTGACCCCCTATAGGAATGTGCGATCATCTTGAAACATTCAGATCACTTACAACTCAATAGATTCTACCTTCCTGTAACGTTTCAGCCTGATTGGACCTTGTTTTCACACAAATGAACCCAGAATGATGTGAAATTGTGCTTCGTGCAACATAATTCTGGGTGCCATTTAAAAACCATAAGTGCTAATGACTCCATTCCTTTTTGTGGTTGTAAGGGCTGTTGATTGGAGTATACTAAAACAAACCTGATCTCTCTAGGACATTCAGAAGCCAAGTTATAAGCCCACAAAGGTGTAACTGGACTACTTCTTTAAATTGACACCAGATCCGGTGACCTTTGGGACATGGTTTGACCCCCTTAGGAAAGTGCTATCATCATGAAACGTTCAGATCATTTACAACTCAATAGATTCTACCTTCCTGTAACGTTTAGGCCTGATTGGACCTTGTTTTCACACAAATGGACCCAGAATGATGTGAAATTGTGCTTCGTGCAACATAATTTTGGGTGCCATTTACAAACCATAAGTGCTAATGACTCCATTCCTTTTTGTGGTTGTAGGGGCTGTTGATTGGAGTACACTAAAACAAACCTGATCTCTCTAGGACATTCAGAAGCCAAGTTATAAGCCCACAAATGTGTAACTGAACTACTTCTTTAAATTGACACCAGATCCGGTGACCTTTGGGACATGGTTTGACCCCCTTAGGAAAGTGCTATCATCATGAAACGTTCAGATCACTTACAACTCAATAGATTCTACCTTCCTGTAACGTTTAGGCCTGATTGGACCTTGTTTTCACACAAATGGACCCAGAATGATGTGAAATTGTGCTTCGTGCAACATAATTCTGGGTGCCATTTACAAACCTTAAGTGCTAATGACTCCATTCCTTTTTGTGGTTGTAGGGGCTGTTGATTGGAGTACACTAAAAAAAACCTGATCTCTCTAGGACATTCAGAAGCCAAGTTATAAGCCCACAAAGGTGTAACTGGACTACTTCTTTAAATTGACACCAGATCCGGTGACCTTTGGGACATGGTTTGACCCCCTTAGGAAAGTGCTATCATCATGAAACGTTCAGATCACTTACAACTCAATATATTCTACCTTCTTGTAACGTTTCAGCCTGATTGGACCTTGTTTTCACACAAATGAACCCAGAATGATGTGAAATTGTGCTTCGTGCAACATAATTCTGGGTGCCATTTACAAACCATAAGTGCTAATGACTCCATTCCTTTTTTTGGTTGTAGGGGCTGTTGATTGGAGTATACTAAAACAAACCTGATCTCTCTAGGACATTCAGAAGCCAAGTTATAAGCCCACAAAGGTGTAACTGGACTACTTTAAATTGACACCAGGCCCGGTGACCTTTGGGACATGGTTTGACCCCCTATAGGAATGTGCGATCATCTTGAAACATTCAGATCACTTACAACTCAATAGATTCTACCTTCCTGTAAAGTTTCAGCCTGATTGGACCTTGTTTTCACACAAATGAACCCAGAATGATGTGAAATTGTGCTTCGTGCAACATAATTCTGGGTGCCATTTAAAAACCATAAGTGCTAATGACTCCATTCCTTTTTGTGGTTGTAAGGGCTGTTGATTGGAGTATACTAAAACAAACCTGATCTCTCTAGGACATTCAGAAGCCAAGTTATAAGCCCACAAAGGTGTAACTGGACTACTTCTTTAAATTGACACCAGGCCCGGTGACCTTTGGGACATGGTTTGACCCCCTATAGGAATGTGCGATCATCATGAAACGTTCAGATCACTTACAACTCAATAGATTCTACCTTCTTGTAACGTTTCAGCCTGATTGGACCTTGTTTTCACACAAATGAACCCAGAATGATGTGAAATTGTGCTTCGTGCAACATAATTCTGGGTGCCATTTACAAACCATAAGTGCTAATGACTACATTCCTTTTTGTGGTTGTAGGGGCTGTTGGTTGGAGTACATTAAAACAACCCTGATCTCTCTAGGACATTCAGAAGCTAAGTTATAAGCCCACAAATCTGTAACTGGACTACTTCTTTAAATTGACACCAGATCCGGTTACCTTTGGGACATGGTTTGACCCCCTTAGGAAAGTGCTATCATCATGAAACGTTCAGATCACTTACAACTCAATAGATTCTACCTTCCTGTAACGTTTCAGCCTGATTGGACCTTGTTTTCACACAAATGGACCCAGAATGATGTGAGATTGTGCTTCGTGCAACATAATTCTGGGTGCCATTTAAAAACCATAAGTGCTAATGACTCCATTCCTTTTTGAGGTTGTAGGGGCTGTTGATTGGAGTACACTAAAACAAACCTGATCTCTCTAGGACATTCAGAAGCCAAGTTATAAGCCCTCAAAGGTGTAAATGGACTACTTCTTTAAAGTGACACCAGGCCCGGTGACCTTTGGGACATGGTTTGACCCCCTTAGGAAAGTGCTATCATCATGAAACGTTCAGATCACTTACAACTCAATATATTCTACCTTCCTGTAATGTTTCAGCCTGATTGGACCTTGTTTTCACACAAATGAACCCAGAATGATGTGAAATTGTGCTTCGTGCAACATAATTCTGGGTGCCATTTAAAGACCATAAGTGCTGATGACTCCATTCCTTTTTGTGGTTGTAGGGGCTGTTGATTGAAGTATGCTAAAACAAACCTGATCTCTCTAGGACATTCAGAAGCCAAGTTATAAGCCCACAAAGGTGTAACTGGACTACTTCTTTAAATTGACACCAGATCCGGTGACCTTTGGGACATGGTTTGACCCCATTAGGAAAGTGCTATCATCATGAAACGTTCAGATCACTTACAACTCAATATATTCTACCTTTTTGTAGCGTTTCAGCCTGATTGGACCTTGTTTTCACACAAATGAACCCAGAATGATGTGAAATTGTGCTTCGTGCAACATAATTCTGGGTGCCATTTACAAACCATAAGTGCTAATGACTCCATTCCTTTTTGTGGTTGTAGGGGATGTTGATTGGAGTATACTAAAACAAACCTGATCTCTCTAGGACATTCAGAAGCCAAGTTATAAGCCCACAAAGGTGTAACTGGACTACTTTAAATTGACACCAGGCCCGGTGACCTTTGGGACATGGTTTGACCCCCTATAGGAATGTGCGATCATCTTGAAACATTCAGATCACTTACAACTCAATAGATTCTACCTTCCTGTAACGTTTCAGCCTGATTGGACCTTGTTTTCACACAAATGAACCCAGAATGATGTGAAATTGTGCTTCGTGCAACATAATTCTGGGTGCCATTTAAAGACCATAAGTGCTAATGACTCCATTCCTTTTTGTGGTTGTAGGGGCTGTTGATTGGAGTATACTAAAACAAACCTGATCTCTCTAGGACATTCAGAAGCCAAGTTATAAGCCCACAAATGTGTAACTGGACTACTTCTTTAAATTGAAACCAGATCCGGTGACCTTTGGGACATGGTTTGACCCCCTTAGGAAAGTGCTATCATCATGAAACGTTCAGATCACTTACAACTCAATATATTCTACCTTCTTGTAGCGTTTCAGCCTGATTGGACCTTGTTTTCACACAAATGAACCCAGAATGATGTGAAATTGTGCTTCGTGCAACATAATTCTGGGTGCCATTTACAAACCATAAGTGCTAATGACTCCATTCCTTTTTGTGGTTGTAGGGGCTGTTGAGTGGAGAAAACTAAAACAAACCTAACCTCTCTAGGACATTCAGAAGCCAAGTTATAAGCCCACAAAGGTGTAACTGGACTTTTTCTTTAAATTGACACCAGGCCCGGTGACCTTTGGGGCATGGTTTGACCCCCTTTGGAAAGTGCTATCATCATGAAACGTTCAGATCACTTACAACTCAATAGATTCTACCTTCTTGTAGCGTTTCAGCCTGATTGGACCTTGTTTTCACACAAATGAACCCAGAATGATGTGAAATTGTGCTTCGTGCAACATAATTCTGGGTGCCATTTACAAACCTTAAGTGCTAATGACTCCATTCCTTTTTGTGGTTGTAGGGGCTGTTGATTGGAGTACACTAAAACAAACCTGATCTCTCTAGGGCATTCAGAAGCCAAGTTATAAGCCCACAAATGTGTAACTGAACTACTTCTTTAAATTGACACCAGATCCGGTGACCTTTGGGACATGGTTTGACCCCCTTAGGAAAGTGCTATCATCATGAAACGTTCAGATCACTTACAACTCAATAGATTCTACCTTCCTGTAACGTTTCAGCCTGATTGGACCTTGTTTTCACACAAATGGACCCAGGATGATGTGAAATTGTGCTTCGTGCAACATAATTCTGGGTGCCATTTACAAACCATAAGTGCTAATGACTCCATTCCTTTTTGTGGTTGTAGGGGCTGTTGATTGGAGTACACTAAAACAAACCTGATCTCTCTAGGACATTCAGAAGCAAAGTTATAAGCCCACAAAGGTGTAACTGGACTACTTCTTTAAAGTGACACCAGGCCCGGTGACCTTTGGGGCATGGTTTGACCCCCTATAGGAATGAGTGATCATCTTGAAACGTTCAGATCCCTTACAACTCAATAGATTCTACCTTCTTGTAGCGTTTCAGCCTGATTGGACCTTGTTTTCACACAAATGAACCCAGAATGATGTGAAATTGTGCTTCGTGCAACATAATTCTGGGTGCCATTTACAAACCTTAAGTGTTAATGACTCCATTCCTTTTTGTGGTTGTAGGGGCTGTTGATTGGAGTACACTAAATCAAACCCGATCTCTCTAGGACATTCAGAAGCCAAGTTATAAGCCCACAAATGTGTAACTGAACTACTTGACACCAGATCCGGTGACCTTTGGGACATGGTTTGACCCCCTTAGGAAAGTGCTATCATCATGAAACGTTCAGATCATTTACAACTCAATAGATTCTACCTTCCTGTAACGTTTAGGCCTGATTGGACCTTGTTTTCACACAAATGAACCCAGAATGATGTGAAATTGTGCTTCGTGCAACATAATTCTGGGTGCCATTTACAAACCATAAGTGCTAATGACTCCATTCCTTTTTGTGGTTGTAGGGGCTGTTGATTGGAGTATACTAAAACAAACCTGATCTCTCTAGGACATTCAGAAGCCAAGTTATAAGCCCACAAAGGTGTAACTGGACTACTTTAAATTGACACCAGGCCCGGTGACCTTTGGGACATGGTTTGACCCCCTATAGGAATGTGCGATCATCTTGAAACATTCAGATCACTTACAACTCAATAGATTCTACCTTCCTGTAACGTTTCAGCCTGATTGGACATTGTTTTCACACAAATGAACCCAGAATGATGTGAAATTGTGCTTCGTGCAACATAATTCTGGGTGCCATTTAAAGACCATAAGTGCTAATGACTCCATTCCTTTTTGTGGTTGTAGGGGCTGTTGATTGGAGTATACTAAAACAAACCTGATCTCTCTAGGACATTCAGAAGCCAAGTTATAAGCCCACAAAGGTGTAACTGGACTACTTATTTAAATTGACACCAGATCCGGTGACCTTTGGGACATGGATTGACCCCCTTAGGAAAGTGCTACCATCATGAAACGTTCAGATCACTTACAACTCAATATATTCTACCTTCTTGTAGCGTTTCAGCCTGATTGGACCTTGTTTTCACACAAATGAACCCAGAATGATGTGAAATTGTGCTTCGTGCAACATAATTCTGGGTGCCATTTACAAACCATAAGTGCTAATGACTCCATTCCTTTTTGTGGTTGTAGGGGCCGTTGAGTGGAGAAAAGTAAAACAAACCTAACCTCTCTAGGACATTCAGAAGCCAAGTTATAAGCCCACAAAGGTGTAACTGGACTACTTCTTTAAAGTGACACCAGGCCCGGTGACCTTTGGGGCATGGTTTGACCCCCTTTGGAAAGTGCTATCATCATGAAACGTTCAGATCACTTACAACTCAATAGATTCTACCTTCTTGTAGCGTTTCAGCCTGATTGGACCTTGTTTTCACACAAATGAACCCAGAATGATGTGAAATTGTGCTTCGTGCAACATAATTCTGGGTGCCATTTACAAACCTTAAGTGCTAATGACTCCATTCCTTTTTGTGGTTGTAGGGGCTGTTGATTGGAGTACACTAAAACAAACCTGATCTCTCTAGGGCATTCAGAAGCCAAGTTATAAGCCCACAAATGTGTAACTGAACTACTTCTTTAAATTGACACCAGATCCGGTGACCTTTGGGACATGGTTTGACCCCCTTAGGAAAGTGCTATCATCATGAAACGTTCAGATCACTTACAACTCAATAGATTCTACCTTCCTGTAACGTTTCAGCCTGATTGGACCTTGTTTTCACACAAATGGACCCAGGATGATGTGAAATTGTGCTTCGTGCAACATAATTCTGGGTGCCATTTACAAACCATAAGTGCTAATGACTCCATTCCTTTTTGTGGTTGTAGGGGCTGTTGATTGGAGTACACTAAAACAAACCTGATCTCTCTAGGACATTCAGAAGCAAAGTTATAAGCCCACAAAGGTGTAACTGGACTACTTCTTTAAAGTGACACCAGGCCCGGTGACCTTTGGGGCATGGTTTGACCCCCTATAGGAATGTGTGATCATCTTGAAACGTTCAGATCCCTTACAACTCAATAGATTCTACCTTCTTGTAGCGTTTCAGCCTGATTGGACCTTGTTTTCACACAAATGAACCCAGAATGATGTGAAATTGTGCTTCGTGCAACATAATTCTGGGTGCCATTTACAAACCTTACGTGTTAATGACTCCATTCCTTTTTGTGGTTGTAGGGGCTGTTGATTGGAGTACACTAAATCAAACCCGATCTCTCTAGGACATTCAGAAGCCAAGTTATAAGCCCACAAATGTGTAACTGAACTACTTGACACCAGATCCGGTGACCTTTGGGACATGGTTTGACCCCCTTAGGAAAGTGCTATCATCATGAAACGTTCAGATCATTTACAACTCAATAGATTCTACCTTCCTGTAACGTTTAGGCCTGATTGGACCTTGTTTTCACACAAATGAACCCAGAATGATGTGAAATTGTGCTTCGTGCAACATAATTCTGGGTGCCATTTACAAACCATAAGTGCTAATGACTCCATTCCTTTTTGTGGTTGTAGGGGCTGTTGATTGGAGTATACTAAAACAAACCTGATCTCTCTAGGACATTCAGAAGCCAAGTTATAAGCCCACAAAGGTGTAACTGGACTACTTTAAATTGACACCAGGCCCGGTGACCTTTGGGACATGGTTTGACCCCCTATAGGAATGTGCGATCATCTTGAAACATTCAGATCACTTACAACTCAATAGATTCTACCTTCCTGTAACGTTTCAGCCTGATTGGACCTTGTTTTCACACAAATGAACCCAGAATGATGTGAAATTGTGCTTCGTGCAACATAATTCTGGGTGCCATTTAAAGACCATAAGTGCTAATGACTCCATTCCTTTTTGTGGTTGTAGGGGCTGTTGATTGGAGTATACTAAAACAAACCTGATCTCTCTAGGACATTCAGAAGCCAAGTTATAAGCCCACAAAGGTGTAACTGGACTACTTCTTTAAATTGACACCAGATCCGGTGACCTTTGGGACATGGTTTGACCCCCTTAGGAAAGTGCTATCATCATGAAACGTTCAGATCACTTACAACTCAATATATTCTACCTTCTTGTAGCGTTTCAGCCTGATTGGACCTTGTTTTCACACAAATGAACCCAGAATGATGTGAAATTGTGCTTCGTGCAACATAATTCTGGGTGCCATTTACAAACCATAAGTGCTAATGACTCCATTCCTTTTTGTGGTTGTAGGGGCTGTTGAGTGGAGAAAAGTAAAACAAACCTAACCTCTCTAGGACATTCAGAAGCCAAGTTATAAGCCCACAAAGGTGTAACTGGACTACTTCTTTAAAGTGACACCAGGCCCGGTGACCTTTGGGGCATGGTTTGACCCCCTTTGGAAAGTGCTATCATCATGAAACGTTCAGATCACTTACAACTCAATAGATTCTACCTTCTTGTAGCGTTTCAGCCTGATTGGACCTTGTTTTCACACAAATGAACCCAGAATGATGTGAAATTGTGCTTCGTGCAACATAATTCTGGGTGCCATTTACAAACCTTAAGTGCTAATGACTCCATTCCTTTTTGTGGTTGTAGGGGCTGTTGATTGGAGTACACTAAAACAAACCTGATCTCTCTAGGGCATTCAGAAGCCAAGTTATAAGCCCACAAATGTGTAACTGAACTACTTCTTTAAATTGACACCAGATCCGGTGACCTTTGGGACATGGTTTGACCCCCTTAGGAAAGTGCTATCATCATGAAACGTTCAGATCACTTACAACTCAATAGATTCTACCTTCCTGTAACGTTTCAGCCTGATTGGACCTTGTTTTCACACAAATGGACCCAGAATGATGTGAAATTGTGCTTCGTGCAACATAATTCTGGGTGCCATTTACAAACCATAAGTGCTAATGACTCCATTCCTTTTTGTGGTTGTAGGGGCTGTTGATTGGAGTACACTAAAACAAACCTGATCTCTCTAGGACATTCAGAAGCAAAGTTATAAGCCCACAAAGGTGTAACTGGACTACTTCTTTAAAGTGACACCAGGCCCGGTGACCTTTGGGGCATGGTTTGACCCCCTATAGGAATGTGTGATCATCTTGAAACGTTCAGATCCCTTACAACTCAATAGATTCTACCTTCCTGTAACGTTTCAGCCTGATTGGACCTTGTTTTCACACAAATGGACCCAGAATGATGTGAAATTGTGCTTCGTGCAACATAATTCTGGGTGCCATTTACAAACCTTAAGTGTTAATGACTCCATTCCTTTTTGTGGTTGTAGGGGCTGTTGATTGGAGTACACTAAAACAAACCCGATCTCTCTAGGACATTCAGAAGCCAAGTTATAAGCCCACAAATGTGTAACTGAACTACTTGACACCAGATCCGGTGACCTTTGGGACATGGTTTGACCCCCTTAGGAAAGTGCTATCATCATGAAACGTTCAGATCATTTACAACTCAATAGATTCTACCTTCCTGTAACGTTTAGGCCTGATTGGACCTTGTTTTCACACAAATGAACCCAGAATGATGTGAAATTGTGCTTCGTGCAACATAATTATGGGTGCCATTTACAAACCATAAGTGCTAATGACTCCATTCCTTTTTGTGGTTGTAGGGGCTGTTGATTGGAGTATACTAAAACAAACCTGATCTCTCTAGGACATTCAGAAGCCAAGTTATAAGCCCACAAAGGTGTAACTGGACTACTTTAAAGTGACACCAGGCCTGGTGACCTTTGGGACATGGTTTGACCCCCTATAGGAATGTGCGATCATCTTGAAACATTCAGATCACTTACAACTCAATAGATTCTACCTTCCTGTAACGTTTCAGCCTGATTGGACCTTGTTTTCACACAAATGAACCCAGAATGATGTGAAATTGTGCTTCGTGCAACATAATTCTGGGTGCCATTTAAAGACCATAAGTGCTAATGACTCCATTCCTTTTTGTGGTTGTAGGGGCTGTTGATTGGAGTATACTAAAACAAACCTGATCTCTCTAGGACATTCAGAAGCCAAGTTATAAGCCCACAAAGGTGTAACTGGACTACTTCTTTAAATTGACACCAGATCCGGTGACCTTTGGGACATGGTTTGACCCCCTTAGGAAAGTGCTATCATCATGAAACGTTCAGATCACTTACAACTCAATATATTCTACCTTCTTGTAGCGTTTCAGCCTGATTGGACCTTGTTTTCACACAAATGAACCCAGAATGATGTGAAATTGTGCTTCGTGCAACATAATTCTGGGTGCCATTTAGAAACCATAAGTGCTAATGACTCCATTCCTTTTTGTGGTTGTAGGGGCTGTTGAGTGGAGAAAAGTAAAACAAACCTAACCTCTCTAGGACATTCAGAAGCCAAGTTATAAGCCCACAAAGGTGTAACTGGACTACTACTTTAAAGTGACACCAGGCCCGGTGACCTTTGGGGCATGGTTTGACCCCCTTTGGAAAGTGCTATCATCATGAAACGTTCAGATCACTTACAACTCAATAGATTCTACCTTCTTGTAGCGTTTCAGCCTGATTGGACCTTGTTTTCACACAAATGAACCCAGAATGATGTGAAATTGTGCTTCGTGCAACATAATTCTGGGTGCCATTTACAAACCTTAAGTGCTAATGACTCCATTCCTTTTTGTGGTTGTAGGGGCTGTTGATTGGAGTACACTAAAACAAACCTGATCTCTCTAGGACATTCAGAAGCCAAGTTATAAGCCCACAAATGTGTAACTGAACTACTTCTTTAAATTGACACCAGATCCGGTGACCTTTGGGACATGGTTTGACCCCCTTAGGAAAGTGCTATCATCATGAAACGTTCAGATCACTTACAACTCAATAGATTCTACCTTCCTGTAACGTTTCAGCCTGATTGGACCTTGTTTACACAAAAATGGACCCAGAATGATGTGAAATTGTGCTTCGTGCAACATAATTCTGGGTGCCATTTACAAACCATAAGTGCTAATGACTCCATTCCTTTTTGTGGTTGTAGGGGCTGTTGATTGGAATACACTAAAACAAACCTGATCTCTCTAGGACATTCAGAAGCAAAGTTATAAGCCCACAAAGGTGTAACTGGACTACTTCTTTAAAGTGACACCAGGCCCGGTGACCTTTGGGGCATGGTTTGACCCCCTATAGGAATGTGTGATCATCTTGAAACGTTCAGATCACTTACAACTCAATAGATTCTACCTTCTTGTAGCGTTTCAGCCTGATTGGACCTTGTTTTCACACAAATGAACCCAGAATGATGTGAAATTGTGCTTCGTGCAACATAATTCTGGGTGCCATTTACAAACCTTAAGTGTTAATGACTCCATTCCTTTTTGTGGTTGTAGGGGCTGTTGATTGGAGTACACTAAAACAAACCTGATCTCTCTAGGACATTCAGAAGCCAAGTTATAAGCCCACAAATGTGTAACTGAACTACTTGACACCAGATCCGGTGACCTTTGGGAGATGGTTTGACCACCTTAGGAAAGTGCTATCATCATGAAACGTTCAGATCATTTACAACTCAATAGATTCTACCTTCCTGTAACGTTTAGGCCTGATTGGACCTTGTTTTCACACAAATGGACCCAGAATGATGTGAAATTGTGCTTCGTGCAACATAATTCTGGGTGCCATTTACAAACCTTAAGTGCTAATGACTCCATTCCTTTTTGTGGTTGTAGGGGCTGTTGATTGGAGTACACTAAAACAAACCTGATCTCTCTAGGACATTCAGAAGCCAAGTTATAAGCCCACAAAGGTGTAACTGGACTACTTCTTTAAAGAGACACCAGGCCCGGTGACCTTTGGGACATGGTTTGACCCCCTTAGGAAAGTGCTATCATCATGAAACGTTCAGATCACTTACAACTCAATAGATTCTACCTTCCTGTAACATTTCAGCCTGATTGGACCTTGTTTTCACACAAATGAACCCAGAATGATGTGAAATTGTGCTTCGTGCAGCATAATTCTGGGTGCCATTTAAAGACCATAAGTGCTAATGACTCCATTCCTTTTTGTGGTTGTAGGGGCTGTTGATTGGAGTACACTAAAACAATCCTGATCTCTCTAGGACATTCAGAAGCCAAGTTATAAGCCCACAAAGGTGTAACTGGACTACTTCTTTAAAGTGACACCAGGCCCGGTGACCTTTGGGACATGGTTTGACCCCCTTAGGAAAGTGCTATCATCATGAAACGTTCAGATCACTTACAACTCAATAGATTCTACCTTCCTGTAATGTTTCAGCCTGATTGGACCTTGTTTTCACACAAATGAACCCAGAATGATGTGAAATTGTGCTTCGTGCAGCATAATTCTGGGTGCCATTTAAAGACCATAAGTGCTAATGACTCCATTCCTTTTTGTGGTTGTAGGGGCTGTTGATTGGAGTACACTAAAACAAACCTGATCTCTCTAGGACATTCAGAAGCCAAGTTATAAGCCCACAAAGGTGTAACTGGACTACTTCTTTAAAGTGACACCAGGCCCGGTGACCTTTGGGACATGGTTTGACCCCCTTAGGAAAGTGCTATCATCATGAAACGTTCAGATCACTTACAACTCAATATATTCTACCTTTTTGTAGCGTTTCAGCCTGATTGGACCTTGTTTTCACACAAATGAACCCAGAATGATGTGAAATTGTGCTTCGTGCAACATAATTCTGGGTGCCATTTACAAACCATAAGTGCTAATGACTCCATTCCTTTTTGTGGTTGTAGGGGATGTTGATTGGAGTATACTAAAACAAACCTGATCTCTCTAGGACATTCAGAAGCCAAGTTATAAGCCCACAAAGGTGTAACTGGACTACTTTAAATTGACACCAGGCCCGGTGACCTTTGGGACATGGTTTGACCCCCTATAGGAATGTGCGATCATCTTGAAACATTCAGATCACTTACAACTCGTTAGATTCTACCTTCCTGTAACGTTTCAGCCTGATTGGACCTTGTTTTTCACACAAATGAACCCAGAATGATGTGAAATTGTGCTTCGTGCAACATAATTCTGGGTGCCATTTACAAACCATAAGTGCTAATGACTCCATTCCTTTTTGTGGTTGTAGGGGCTGTTGATTGGAGTATACTAAAACAAACCTGATCTCTCTAGGACATTCAGAAGCCAAGTTATAAGCCCACAAATGTGTAACTGGACTACTTCTTTAAATTGAAACCAGATCCGGTGACCTTTGGGACATGGTTTGACCCCCTTAGGAAAGTGCTATCATCATGAAACGTTCAGATCACTTACAACTCAATAGATTCTACCTTCTTGTAGCGTTTCAGCCTGATTGGACCTTGTTTTCACACAAATGAACCCAGAATGATGTGAAATTGTGCTTCGTGCAACATAATTCTGGGTGCCATTTACAAACCATAAGTGCTAATGACTCCATTCCTTTTTGTGGTTGTAGGGGCTGTTGAGTGGAGAAAACTAAAACAAACCTAACCTCTCTAGGACATTCAGAAGCCAAGTTATAAGCCCACAAAGGTGTAACTGGACTACTTCTTTAAAGTGACACCAGGCCCGGTGACCTTTGGGGCATGGTTTGACCCCCTTTGGAAAGTGCTATCATCATGAAACGTTCAGATCACTTACAACTCAATAGATTCTACCTTCTTGTAGCGTTTCAGCCTGATTGGACCTTGTTTTCACACAAATGAACCCAGAATGATGTGAAATTGTGCTTCGTGCAACATAATTCTGGGTGCCATTTACAAACCATAAGTGCTAATGACTCCATTCCTTTTTGTGGTTGTAGGGGATGTTGATTGGAGAACACTAAAACAAACCTAACCTCTCTAGGACATTCAGAAGCCAAGTTATAAGCCCACAAAGGTGTAACTGGACTACTTCTTTAAAGTGACACCAGGCCCGGTGACCTTTGGGGCATGGTTTGACCCCCTTAGGAAAGTGCTATCATCATGAAACGTTCAGATCACTTACAACTCAATAGATTCTACCTTCCTGTAACGTTTAGGCCTGATTGGACCTTGTTTTTACACAAATGAACCCAGAATGATGTGAAATTGTGCTTCGTGCAACATAATTCTGGGTGCCATTTACAAACCATAAGTGCTAATGACTCCATTCCTTTTTGTGGTTGTAGGGGCTGTTGATTGGAGAACACTAAAACAAACCTAACCTCTCTAGGACATTCAGAAGCCAAGTTATAAGCCCACAAAGGTGTAACTGGACTACTTCTTTAAAGTGACACCAGGCCCGGTGACCTTTGGGGCATGGTTTGACCCCCTTAGGAAAGTGCTATCATCATGAAACGTTCAGATCACTTACAACTCAATAGATTCTACCTTCCTGTAATGTTTCAGCCTGATTGGACCTTGTTTTCACACAAATGAACCCAGAATGATGTGAAATTGTGCTTCGTGCAGCATAATTCTGGGTGCCATTTAAAGACCATAAGTGCTAATGACTCCATTCCTTTTTGTGGTTGTAGGGGCTGTTGATTGGAGTACACTAAAACAAACCTGATCTCTCTAGGACATTCAGAAGCCAAGTTATAAGCCCACAAAGGTGTAACTGGACTACTTCTTTAAAGTGACACCAGGCCCGGTGACCTTTGGGACATGGTTTGACCCCCTTAGGAAAGTGCTATCATCATGAAACGTTCAGATCACTTACAACTCAATAGATTCTACCTTCCTGTAATGTTTCAGCCTGATTGGACCTTGTTTTCACACAAATGAACCCAGAATGATGTGAAATTGTGCTTCGTGCAGCATAATTCTGGGTGCCATTTAAAGACCATAAGTGCTAATCACTCCATTCCTTTTTGTGGTTGTAGGGGCTGTTGATTGGAGTACACTAAAACAAACCTGATCTCTCTAGGACATTCAGAAGCCAAGTTATAAGCCCACAAAGGTGTAACTGGACTACTTCTTTAAAGTGACACCAGGCCCGGTGACCTTTGGGACATGGTTTGACCCCCTTAGGAAAGTGCTATCATCATGAAACGTTCAGATCACTTACAACTCAATATATTCTACCTTTTTGTAGCGTTTCAGCCTGATTGGACCTTGTTTTCACACAAATGAACCCAGAATGATGTGAAATTGTGCTTCGTGCAACATAATTCTGGGTGCCATTTACAAACCATAAGTGCTAATGACTCCATTCCTTTTTGTGGTTGTAGGGGATGTTGATTGGAGTATACTAAAACAAACCTGATCTCTCTAGCACATTCAGAAGCCAAGTTATAAGCCCACAAAGGTGTAACTGGACTACTTTAAATTGACACCAGGCCCGGTGACCTTTGGGACATGGTTTGACCCCCTATAGGAATGTGCGATCATCTTGAAACATTCAGATCACTTACAACTCAATAGATTCTACCTTCCTGTAACGTTTCAGCCTGATTGGACCTTGTTTTCACACAAATGAACCCAGAATGATGTGAAATTGTGCTTCGTGCAACATAATTCTGGGTGCCATTTAAAGACCATAAGTGCTAATGACTCCATTCCTTTTTGTGGTTGTAGGGGCTGTTGATTGGAGTATACTAAAACAAACCTGATCTCTCTAGGACATTCAGAAGCCAAGTTATAAGCCCACAAATGTGTAACTGGACTACTTCTTTAAATTGAAACCAGATCCGGTGACCTTTGGGACATGGTTTGACCCCCTTAGGAAAGTGCTATCATCATGAAACGTTCAGATCACTTACAACTCAATATATTCTACCTTCTTGTAGCGTTTCAGCCTGATTGGACCTTGTTTTCACACAAATGAACCCAGAATGATGTGAAATTGTGCTTCGTGCAACATAATTCTGGGTGCCATTTACAAACCATAAGTGCTAATGACTCCATTCCTTTTTGTGGTTGTAGGGGCTGTTGAGTGGAGAAAACTAAAACAAACCTAACCTCTCTAGGACATTCAGAAGCCAAGTTATAAGCCCACAAAGCTGTAACTGGACTACTTCTTTAAAGTGACACCAGGCCCGGTGACCTTTGGGGCATGGTTTGACCCCCTTTGGAAAGTGCTATCATCATGAAACGTTCAGATCACTTACAACTCAATAGATTCTACCTTCTTGTAGCGTTTCAGCCTGATTGGACCTTGTTTTCACACAAATGAACCCAGAATGATGTGAAATTGTGCTTCGTGCAACATAATTCTGGGTGCCATTTACAAACCTTAAGTGCTAATGACTCCATTCCTTTTTGTGGTTGTAGGGGCTGTTGATTGGAGTACACTAAAACAAACCTGATCTCTCTAGGGCATTCAGAATCCAAGTTATAAGCCCACAAATGTGTAACTGAACTACTTCTTTATATTGACACCAGATCCGGTGACCTTTGGGACATGGTTTGACCCCCTTAGGAAAGTGCTATCATCATGAAACGTTCAGATCACTTACAACTCAATAGATTCTACCTTCCTGTAACGTTTCAGCCTGATTGGACCTTGTTTTCACACAAATGGACCCAGAATGATGTGAAATTGTGCTTCGTGCAACATAATTCTGGGTGCCATTTACAAACCATAAGTGCTAATGACTCCATTCCTTTTTGTGGTTGTAGGGGCTGTTGATTGGAGTACACTAAAACAAACCTGATCTCTCTAGGACATTCAGAAGCAAAGTTATAAGCCCACAAAGGTGTAACTGGACTACTTCTTTAAAGTGACACCAGGCCCGGTGACCTTTGGGGCATGGTTTGACCCCCTATAGGAATGTGTGATCATCTTGAAACGTTCAGATCACTTACAACTCAATAGATTCTACCTTCTTGTAGCGTTTCAGCCTGATTGGACCTTGTTTTCACACAAATGAACCCAGAATGATGTGAAATTGTGCTTCGTGCAACATAATTCTGGGTGCCATTTACAAACCTTAAGTGTTAATGACTCCATTCCTTTTTGTGGTTGTAGGGGCTGTTGATTGGAGTACACTAAAACAAACCTGATCTCTCTAGGACATTCAGAAGCCAAGTTATAAGCCCACAAATGTGTAACTGAACTACTTGACACCAGATCCGGTGACCTTTGGGACATAGTTTGACCCCCTTAGGAAAGTGCTATCATCATGAAACGTTCAGATCATTTACAACTCAATAGATTCTACCGTCCTGTAACGTTTAGGCCTGATTGGACCTTGTTTTCACACAAATGAACCCAGAATGATGTGAAATTGTGCTTCGTGCAACATAATTCTGGGTGCCATTTACAAACCATAAGTGCTAATGACTCCATTCCTTTTTGTGGTTGTAGGGGCTGTTGATTGGAGTATACTAAAACAAACCTGATCTCTCTAGGACATTCAGAAGCCAAGTTATAAGCCCACAAAGGTGTAACTGGACTACTTTAAATTGACACCAGGCCCGGTGACCTTTGGGACATGGTTTGACCCCCTATAGGAATGTGCGATCATCTTGAAACATTCAGATCACTTACAACTCAATAGATTCTACCTTCCTGTAACGTTTCAGCCTGATTGGACCTTGTTTTCTCACAAATGAACCCAGAATGATGTGAAATTGTGCTTCGTGCAACATAATTCTGGGTGCCATTTAAAGACCATAAGTGCTAATGACTCCATTCCTTTTTGTGGTTGTAGGGGCTGTTGATTGGAGTATACTAAAACAAACCTGATCTCTCTAGGACATTCAGAAGCCAAGTTATAAGCCCACAAAGGTGTAACTGGACTACTTCTTTAAATTGACACCAGATCCAGTGACCTTTGGGACATGGTTTGACCCCCTTAGGAAAGTGCTATCATCATGAAACGTTCAGATCACTTACAACTCAATATATTCTACCTTCTTGTAGCGTTTCAGCCTGATTGGACCTTGTTTTCACACAAAGGAACCCAGAATGATGTGAAATTGTGCTTCGTGCAACATAATTCTGGGTGCCATTTACAAACCATAAGTGCTAATGACTCCATTCCTTTTTGTGGTTGTAGGGGCTGTTGAGTGGAGAAAAGTAAAACAAACCTAACCTCTCTAGGACATTCAGAAGCCAAGTTATGAGCCCACAAAGGTGTAACTGGACTACTTCTTTAAAGTGACACCAGGCCCGGTGACCTTTGGGGCATGGTTTGACCCCCTTTGGAAAGTGCTATCATCATGAAACGTTCAGATCACTTACAACTCAATAGATTCTACCTTCTTGTAGCGTTTCAGCCTGATTGGACCTTGTTTTCACACAAATGAACCCAGAATGATGTGAAATTGTGCTTCGTGCAACATAATTCTGGGTGCCATTTACAAACCTTAAGTGCTAATGACTCCATTCCTTTTTGTGGTTGTAGGGGCTGTTGATTGGAGTACACTAAAACAAACCTGATCTCTCTAGGACATTCAGAAGCCAAGTTATAAGCCCACAAATGTGTAACTGAACTACTTCTTTAAATTGACACCAGATCCGGTGACCTTTGGGACATGGTTTGACCCCCTTAGGAAAGTGCTATCATCATGAAACGTTCAGATCACTTACAACTCAATAGATTCTACCTTCCTGTAACGTTTCAGCCTGATTGGACCTTGTTTTCACACAAATGGACCCAGAATGATGTGAAATTGTGCTTCGTGCAACATAATTCTGGGTGCCATTTACAAACCATAAGTGCTAATGACTCCATTCCTTTTTGTGGTTGTAGGGGCTGTTGATTGGAGTACACTAAAACAAACCTGATCTCTCTAGGACATTCAGAAGCCAAGTTATAAGCCCTCAAAGGTGTAAATGGACTACTTCTTTAAAGTGACACCAGGCCCGGTGACCTTTGGGGCATGGTTTGACCCCCTATAGGAATGTGTGATCATCTTGAAACGTTCAGATCACTTACAACTCAATAGATTCTACCTTCTTGTAGCGTTTCAGCCTGATTGGACCTTGTTTTCACACAAATGAACCCAGAATGATGTGAAATTGTGCTTCGTGCAACATAAATCTGGGTGCCATTTACAAACCTTAAGTGTTAATGACTCCATTCCTTTTTGTGGTTGTAGGGGCTGTTGATTGGAGTACACTAAAACAAACCTGATCTCTCTAGGACATTCAGAAGCCAAGTTATAAGCCCACAAATGTGTAACTGAACTACTTGACACCAGATCCGGTGACCTTTGGGACATGGTTTGACCCCCTTAGGAAAGTGCTATCATCATGAAACGTTCAGATCATTTACAACTCAATAGATTCTACCTTCCTGTAACGTTTAGGCCTGATTGGACCTTGTTTTCACACAAATGGACCCAGAATGATGTGAAATTGTGCTTCGTGCAACATAATTTTGGGTGCCATTTACAAACCATAAGTGCTAATGACTCCATTCCTTTTTGTGGTTGTAGGGGCTGTTGATTGGAGTACACTAAAACAAACCTGATCTCTCTAGGACATTCAGAAGCCAAGTTATAAGCCCACAAATGTGTAACTGAACTACTTCTTTAAATTGACACCAGATCCGGTGACCTTTGGGACATGGTTTGACCCCCTTAGGAAAGTGCTATCATCATGAAACGTTCAGATCACTTACAACTCAATAGATTCTACCTTCCTGTAACGTTTAGGCCTGATTGGACCTTGTTTTCACACAAATGGACCCAGAATGATGTGAAATTGTGCTTCGTGCAACATAATTCTGGGTGCCATTTACAAACCTTAAGTGCTAATGACTCCATTCCTTTTTGTGGTTGTAGAGGCTGTTGATTGGAGTACACTAAAACAAACCTGATCTCTCTAGGACATTCAGAAGCCAAGTTATAAGCCCACAAAGGTGTAACTGGACTACTTCTTTAAAGTGACACCAGGCCCGGTGACCTTTGGGACATGGTTTGACCCCCTTAGGAAAGTGCTATCATCATGAAACGTTCAGATCACTTACAACTCAATAGATTCTACCTTCCTGTAATGTTTCAGCCTGATTGGACCTTGTTTTCACACAAATGAACCCAGAATGATGTGAAATTGTGCTTCGTGCAACATAATTCTGGGTGCCATTTAAAGACCATAAGTGCTAATGACTCCATTCCTTTTTGTGGTTGTAGGGGCTGTTGATTGGAGTATACTAAAACAAACCTGATCTCTCTAGGACATTCAGAAGCCAAGTTATAAGCCCACAAAGGTGTAACTGGACTACTTCTTTAAATTGACACCAGATCCGGTGACCTTTGGGACATGGTTTGACCCCCTTAGGAAAGTGCTATCATCATGAAACGTTCAGATCACTTACAACTCAATATATTCTACCTTCTTGTAGCGTTTCAGCCTGATTGGACCTTGTTTTCACACAAATGAACCCAGAATGATGTGAAATATTGCTTCGTGCAACATAATTCTGGGTGCCATTTACAAACCATAAGTGCTAATGACTCCATTCCTTTTTGTGGTTGTAGGGGCTGTTGATTGGAGTATACTAAAACAAACCTGATCTCTCTAGGACATTCAGAAGCAAAGTTATAAGCCCACAAAGGTGTAACTGGACTACTTTAAATTGACACCAGGCCCGGTGACCTTTGGGACATGGTTTGACCCCCTATAGGAATGTGCGATCATCTTGAAACATTCAGATCACTTACAACTCAATAGATTCTACCTTCCTGTAACGTTTCAGCCTGATTGGACCTTGTTTTCACACAAATGAACCCAGAATGATGTGAAATTGTGCTTCGTGCAACATAATTCTGGGTGCCATTTAAAAACCATAAGTGCTAATGACTCCATTCCTTTTTGTGGTTGTAAGGGCTGTTGATTGGAGTATACTAAAACAAACCTGATCTCTCTAGGACATTCAGAAGCCAAGTTATAAGCCCACAAAGGTGTAACTGGACTACTTCTTTAAATTGACACCAGATCCGGTGACCTTTGGGACATGGTTTGACCCCCTTAGGAAAGTGCTATCATCATGAAACGTTCAAATCACTTACAACTCAATAGATTCTACCTTCCTGTAACGTTTCAGCCTGATTGGACCTTGTTTTCACACAAATGAACCCAGAATGATGTGAAATTGTCCTTCGTGCAACATAATTCTGGGTGCCATTTACAAACCATAAGTGCTAATGACTCCATTCCTTTTTGTGGTTGTAGGGGCTGTTGATTGGAGAACACTAAAACAAACCTAACCTCTCTAGGACATTCAGAAGCCAAGTTATAAGCCCACAAAGGTGTAACTGGACTACTTCTTTAAAGTGACACCAGGCCCGGTGACCTTTGGGGCATGGTTTGACCCCCTATAGGAATGTGTGATCATCTTGAAACGTTCAGATCACTTACAACTCAATAGATTCTACCTTCTTGTAGCGTTTCAGCCTGATTGGACCTTGTTTTCACACAAACGAACCCAGAATGATGTGAAATTGTGCTTCGTGCAACATAATTCTGGGTGCCATTTACAAACCTTAAGTGTTAATGACTCCATTCCTTTTTGTGGTTGTAGGGGCTGTTGATTGGAGTACACTAAAACAAACCTGATCTCTCTAGGACATTCAGAAGCCAAGTTATAAGCCCACAAATGTGTAACTGAACTACTTCTTTAAATTGACACCAGATCCGGTGACCTTTGGGACATGGTTTGACCCCCTTAGGAAAGTGCTATCATCATGAAACGTTCAGATCACTTACAACTCAATAGATTCTACCTTCCTGTATCGTTTAGGCCTGATTGGACCTTGTTTTCACACAAATGGGCCCAGAATGATGTGAAATTGTGCTTCGTGCAACATAATTTTGGGTGCCATTTACAAACCATAAGTGCTAATGACTCCATTCCTTTTTGTGGTTGTAGGGGCTGTTGATTGGAGTACACTAAAACAAACCTGATCTCTCTAGGACATTCAGAAGCCAAGTTATAAGCCCACAAATGTGTAACTGAACTACTTCTTTAAATTGACACCAGATCCGGTGACCTTTGGGACATGGTTTGACCCCCTTAGGAAAGTGCTATCATCATGAAACGTTCAGATCACTTACAACTCAATAGATTCTACCTTCCTGTAACGTTTAGGCCTGATTGGACCTTGTTTTCACACAAATGGACCCAGAATGATGTGAAATTGTGCTTCGTGCAACATAATTCTGGGTGCCATTTACAAACCATAAGTGCTAATGACTCCATTCCTTTTTGTGGTTGTAGGGGCTGTTGATTGGAGTACACTAAAACAAACCTGATCTCTCTAGGACATTCAGAAGCAAAGTTATAAGCCCACAAAGGTGTAACTGGACTACTTCTTTAAAGTGACACCAGGCCCGGTGACCTTTGGGGCATGGTTTGACCCCCTATAGGAATGTGTGATCATCTTGAAACGTTCAGATCACTTACAACTCAATAGATTCTACCTTCTTGTAGCGTTTCAGCCTGATTGGACCTTGTTTTCACACAAATGAACCCAGAATGATGTGAAATTGTGCTTCGTGCAACATAATTATGGGTGCCATTTACAAACCTTAAGTGTTAATGACTCCATTCCTTTTTGTGGTTGTAGGGGCTGTTGATTGGAGTACACTAAAACAAACCTGATCTCTCTAGGACATTCAGAAGCCAAGTTATAAGCCCACAAATGTGTAACTGAACTACTTGACACCAGATCCGGTGACCTTTGGGACATGGTTTGACCCCCTTAGGAAAGTGCTATCATCATGAAACGTTCAGATCATTTACAACTCAATAGATTCTACCTTCCTGTAACGTTTAGGCCTGATTGGACCTTGTTTTCACACAAATGAACCCAGAATGATGTGAAATTGTGCTTCGTGCAACATAATTCTGGGTGCCATTTACAAACCATAAGTGCTAATGACTCCATTCCTTTTTGTGGTTGTAGGGGCTGTTGATTGGAGTATACTAAAACAAACCTGATCTCTCTAGGACATTCAGAAGCCAAGTTATAAGCCCACAAAGGTGTAACTGGACTACTTTAAATTGACACCAGGCCCGGTGACCTTTGGGACATGGTTTGACCCCCTATAGGAATGTGCGATCATCTTGAAACATTCAGATCACTTACAACTCAATACATTCTACCTTCCTGTAACGTTTCAGCCTGATTGGACCTTGTTTTCTCACAAATGAACCCAGAATGATGTGAAATTGTGCTTCGTGCAACATAATTCTGGGTGCCATTTAAAGACCATAAGTGCTAATGACTCCATTCCTTTTTGTGGTTGTAGGGGCTGTTGATTGGAGTACAATTAAAACAAACCTGATCTCTCTAGGACATTCAGAAGCCAAGTTATAAGCCCACAAAGGTGTAACTGGACTACTTCTTTAAATTGACACCAGATCCAGTGACCTTTGGGACATGGTTTGACCCCCTTAGGAAAGTGCTATCATCATGAAACGTTCAGATCACTTACAACTCAATATATTCTACCTTCTTGTAGCGTTTCAGCCTGATTGGACCTTGTTTTCACACAAAGGAACCCAGAATGATGTGAAATTGTGCTTCGTGCAACATAATTCTGGGTGCCATTTACAAACCATAAGTGCTAATGACTCCATTCCTTTTTGTGGTTGTAGGGGCTGTTGAGTGGAGAAAAGTAAAACAAACCTAACCTCTCTAGGACATTCAGAAGCCAAGTTATGAGCCCACAAAGGTGTAACTGGACTACTTCTTTAAAGTGACACCAGGCCCGGTGACCTTTGGGGCATGGTTTGACCCCCTTTGGAAAGTGCTATCATCATGAAACGTTCAGATCACTTACAACTCAATAGATTCTACCTTCTTGTAGCGTTTCAGCCTGATTGGACCTTGTTTTCACACAAATGAACCCAGAATGATGTGAAATTGTGCTTCGTGCAACATAATTCTGGGTGCCATTTACAAACCTTAAGTGCTAATGACTCCATTCCTTTTTGTGGTTGTAGGGGCTGTTGATTGGAGTACACTAAAACAAACCTGATCTCTCTAGGACATTCAGAAGCCAAGTTATAAGCCCACAAATGTGTAACTGAACTACTTCTTTAAATTGACACCAGATCCGGTGACCTTTGGGACATGGTTTGACCCCCTTAGGAAAGTGCTATCATCATGAAACGTTCAGATCACTTACAACTCAATAGATTCTACCTTCCTGTAACGTTTCAGCCTGATTGGACCTTGTTTTCACACAAATGGACCCAGAATGATGTGAAATTGTGCTTCGTGCAACATAATTCTGGGTGCCATTTACAAACCATAAGTGCTAATGACTCCATTCCTTTTTGTGGTTGTAGGGGCTGTTGATTGGAGTACACTAAAACAAACCTGATCTCTCTAGGACATTCAGAAGCCAAGTTATAAGCCCTCAAAGGTGTAAATGGACTACTTCTTTAAAGTGACACCAGGCCCGGTGACCTTTGGGGCATGGTTTGACCCCCTATAGGAATGTGTGATCATCTTGAAACGTTCAGATCACTTACAACTCAATAGATTCTACCTTCTTGTAGCGTTTCAGCCTGATTGGACCTTGTTTTCACACAAATGAACCCAGAATGATGTGAAATTGTGCTTCGTGCAACATAAATCTGGGTGCCATTTACAAACCTTAAGTGTTAATGACTCCATTCCTTTTTGTGGTTGTAGGGGCTGTTGATTGGAGTACACTAAAACAAACCTGATCTCTCTAGGACATTCAGAAGCCAAGTTATAAGCCCACAAATGTGTAACTGAACTACTTGACACCAGATCCGGTGACCTTTGGGACATGGTTTGACCCCCTTAGGAAAGTGCTATCATCATGAAACGTTCAGATCATTTACAACTCAATAGATTCTACCTTCCTGTAACGTTTAGGCCTGATTGGACCTTGTTTTCACACAAATGGACCCAGAATGATGTGAAATTGTGCTTCGTGCAACATAATTTTGGGTGCCATTTACAAACCATAAGTGCTAATGACTCCATTCCTTTTTGTGGTTGTAGGGGCTGTTGATTGGAGTACACTAAAACAAACCTGATCTCTCTAGGACATTCAGAAGCCAAGTTATAAGCCCACAAATGTGTAACTGAACTACTTCTTTAAATTGACACCAGATCCGGTGACCTTTGGGACATGGTTTGACCCCCTTAGGAAAGTGCTATCATCATGAAACGTTCAGATCACTTACAACTCAATAGATTCTACCTTCCTGTAACGTTTAGGCCTGATTGGACCTTGTTTTCACACAAATGGACCCAGAATGATGTGAAATTGTGCTTCGTGCAACATAATTCTGGGTGCCATTTACAAACCTTAAGTGCTAATGACTCCATTCCTTTTTGTGGTTGTAGGGGCTGTTGATTGGAGTACACTAAAACAAACCTGATCTCTCTAGGACATTCAGAAGCCAAGTTATAAGCCCACAAAGGTGTAACTGGACTACTTCTTTAAAGTGACACCAGGCCCGGTGACCTTTGGGACATGGTTTGACCCCCTTAGGAAAGTGCTATCATCATGAAACGTTCAGATCACTTACAACTCAATAGATTCTACCTTCCTGTAATGTTTCAGCCTGATTGGACCTTGTTTTCACACAAATGAACCCAGAATGATGTGAAATTGTGCTTCGTGCAACATAATTCTGGGTGCCATTTAAAGACCATAAGTGCTAATGACTCCATTCCTTTTTGTGGTTGTAGGGGCTGTTGATTGGAGTATACTAAAACAAACCTGATCTCTCTAGGACATTCAGAAGCCAAGTTATAAGCCCACAAAGGTGTAACTGGACTACTTCTTTAAATTGACACCAGATCCGGTGACCTTTGGGACATGGTTTGACCCCCTTAGGAAAGTGCTATCATCATGAAACGTTCAGATCACTTACAACTCAATATATTCTACCTTCTTGTAGCGTTTCAGCCTGATTGGACCTTGTTTTCACACAAATGAACCCAGAATGATGTGAAATTGTGCTTCGTGCAACATAATTCTGGGTGCCATTTACAAACCATAAGTGCTAATGACTCCATTCCTTTTTGTGGTTGTAGGGGCTGTTGATTGGAGTATACTAAAACAAACCTGATCTCTCTAGGACATTCAGAAGCAAAGTTATAAGCCCACAAAGGTGTAACTGGACTACTTTAAATTGACACCAGGCCCGGTGACCTTTGGGACATGGTTTGACCCCCTATAGGAATGTGCGATCATCTTGAAACATTCAGATCACTTACAACTCAATAGATTCTACCTTCCTGTAACGTTTCAGCCTGATTGGACCTTGTTTTCACACAAATGGACCCAGAATGATGTGAAATTGTGCTTCGTGCAACATAATTCTGGGTGCCATTTACAAACCATAAGTGCTAATGACTCCATTCCTTTTTGTGGTTGTAGGGGCTGTTGATTGGAGTACACCAAAACAAACCTGATCTCTCTAGGACATTCAGAAGCCAAGTTATAAGCCCACAAAGGTGTAACTGGACTACTTCTTTAAATTGACACCAGATCCGGTGACCTTTGGGACATGGTTTGACCCCCTTAGGAAAGTGCTATCATCATGAAACGTTCAAATCACTTACAACTCAATAGATTCTACCTTCCTGTAACGTTTCAGCCTGATTGGACCTTGTTTTCACACAAATGAACCCAGAATGATGTGAAATTGTCCTTCGTGCAACATAATTCTGGGTGCCATTTACAAACCATAAGTGCTAATGACTCCATTCCTTTTTGTGGTTGTAGGGGCTGTTGATTGGAGAACACTAAAACAAACCTAACCTCTCTAGGACATTCAGAAGCCAAGTTATAAGCCCACAAAGGTGTAACTGGACTACTTCTTTAAAGTGACACCAGGCCCGGTGACCTTTGGGGCATGGTTTGACCCCCTATAGGAATGTGTGATCATCTTGAAACGTTCAGATCACTTACAACTCAATAGATTCTACCTTCTTGTAGCGTTTCAGCCTGATTGGACCTTGTTTTCACACAAACGAACCCAGAATGATGTGAAATTGTGCTTCGTGCAACATAATTCTGGGTGCCATTTACAAACCTTAAGTGTTAATGACTCCATTCCTTTTTGTGGTTGTAGGGGCTGTTGATTGGAGTACACTAAAACAAACCTGATCTCTCTAGGACATTCAGAAGCCAAGTTATAAGCTCACAAATGTGTAACTGAACTACTTCTTTAAATTGACACCAGATCCGGTGACCTTTGGGACATGGTTTGACCCCCTTAGGAAAGTGCTATCATCATGAAACGTTCAGATCACTTACAACTCAATAGATTCTACCTTCCTGTATCGTTTAGGCCTGATTGGACCTTGTTTTCACACAAATGGACCCAGAATGATGTGAAATTGTGCTTCGTGCAACATAATTTTGGGTGCCATTTACAAACCATAAGTGCTAATGACTCCATTCCTTTTTGTGGTTGTAGGGGCTGTTGATTGGAGTACACTAAAACAAACCTGATCTCTCTAGGACATTCAGAAGCCAAGTTATAAGCCCACAAATGTGTAACTGAACTACTTCTTTAAATTGACACCAGATCCGGTGACCTTTGGGACATGGTTTGACCCCCTTAGGAAAGTGCTATCATCATGAAACGTTCAGATCACTTACAACTCAATAGATTCTACCTTCCTGTAACGTTTAGGCCTGATTGGACCTTGTTTTCACACAAATGGACCCAGAATGATGTGAAATTGTGCTTCGTGCAACATAATTCTGGGTGCCATTTACAAACCTTAAGTGCTAATGACTCCATTCCTTTCTGTGGTTGTAGGGGCTGTTGATTGGAGTACACTAAAACAAACCTGATCTCTCTAGGACATTCAGAAGCCAAGTTATAAGCCCACAAAGGTGTAACTGGACTACTTCTTTAAAGTGACACCAGGCCCGGTGACCTTTGGGACATGGTTTGACCCCCTTAGGAAAGTGCTATCATCATGAAACGTTCAGATCACTTACAACTCAATAGATTCTACCTTCCTGTAATGTTTCAGCCTGATTGGACCTTGTTTTCACACAAATGAACCCAGAATGATGTGAAATTGTGCTTCGTGCAACATAATTCTGGGTGCCATTTAAAGACCATAAGTGCTAATGACTCCATTCCTTTTTGTGGTTGTAGGGGCTGTTGATTGGAGTATACTAAAACAAACCTGATCTCTCTAGGACATTCAGAAGCCAAGTTATAAGCCCACAAAGGTGTAACTGGACTACTTCTTTAAATTGACACCAGATCCGGTGACCTTTGGGACATGGTTTGACCCCCTTAGGAAAGTGCTATCATCATGAAACGTTCAGATCACTTACAACTCAATATATTCTACCTTCTTGTAGCGTTTCAGCCTGATTGGACCTTGTTTTCACACAAATGAACCCAGAATGATGTGAAATTGTGCTTCGTGCAACATAATTCTGGGTGCCATTTATAAACCATAAGTGCTAATGACTCCATTCCTTTTTGTGGTTGTAGGGGCTGTTGATTGGAGTATACTAAAACAAACCTGATCTCTCTAGGACATTCAGAAGCCAAGTTATAAGCCCACAAAGGTGTAACTGGACTACTTTAAATTGACACCAGGCCCGGTGACCTTTGGGACATGGTTTGACCCCCTATAGGAATGTGCGATCATCTTGAAATATTCAGATCACTTACAACTCAATAGATTCTACCTTCCTGTAACGTTTCAGCCTGATTGGACCTTGTTTTCACACAAATGAACCCAGAATGATGTGAAATTGTGCTTCGTGCAACATAATTCTGGGTGCCATTTAAAAACCATAAGTGCTAATGACTCCATTCCTTTTTGTGGTTGTAAGGGCTGTTGATTGGAGTATACTAAAACAAACCTGATCTCTCTAGGACATTCAGAAGCCAAGTTATAAGCCCACAAAGGTGTAACTGGACTACTTCTTTAAATTGACACCAGATCCGGTGACCTTTGGGACATGGTTTGACCCCCTTAGGAAAGTGCTATCATCATGAAACGTTCAGATCATTTACAACTCAATAGATTCTACCTTCCTGTAACGTTTAGGCCTGATTGGACCTTGTTTTCACACAAATGGACCCAGAATGATGTGAAATTGTGCTTCGTGCAACATAATTCTGGGTGCCATTTACAAACCATAAGTGCTAATGACTCCATTCCTTTTTGTGATTGTAGGGGCTGTTGATTGGAGTATACTAAAACAAACCTGATCTCTCTAGGACATTCAGAAGCCAAGTTATAAGCCCACAAAGGTGTAACTGGACTACTTTAAATTGACACCAGGCCCGGTGACCTTTGGGACATTGTTTGACCCCCTATAGGAATGTGCGATCATCTTGAAACATTCAGATCACTTACAACTCAATAGATTCTACCTTCCTGTAACGTTTCAGCCTGATTGGACCTTGTTTTCACACAAATGAACCCAGAATGATGTGAAATTGTGCTTCGTGCAACATAATTCTGGGTGCAATTTACAAACCATAAGTGCTAATGACTCCATTCCTTTTTGTGGTTGTAGGGGCTGTTGATTGGAGAACACTAAAACAAACCTAACCTCTCTAGGACATTCAGAAGCCAAGTTATAAGCCCACAAAGGTGTAACTGGACTACTTCTTTAAAGTGACACCAGGCCCGGTGACCTTTGGGGCATGGTTTGACCCCCTTAGGAAAGTGCTATCATCATGAAACGTTCATATCACTTACAACTCAATAGATTCTACCTTCCTGTAACGTTTAGGCCTGATTGGACCTTGTTTTTACACAAATGGACCCAGAATGATGTGAAATTGTGCTTCGTGCAACATAATTCTGGGTGCCATTTACAAACCTTAAGTGCTAATGACTCCATTCCTTTTTGTGGTTGTAGGGGCTGTTGATTGGAGTACACTAAAACAAACCTGATCTCTCTAGGACATTCAGAAGCCAAGTTATAAGCCCACAAAGGTGTAACTGGACTACTTCTTTAAAGTGACACCAGGCCCGGTGACCTTTGGGACATGGTTTGACCCCCTTAGGAAAGTGCTATCATCATGAAACGTTCAGATCACTTACAACTCAATAGATTCTACCTTCCTGTAATGTTTCAGCCTGATTGGACCTTGTTTTCACACAAATGAACCCAGAATGATGTGAAATTGTGCTTCGTGCAGCATAATTCTGGGTGCCATTTAAAGACCATAAGTGCTAATGACTCCATTCCTTTTTGTGGTTGTAGGGGCTGTTGATTGGAGTATACTAAAACAAACCTGATCTCTCTAGGACATTCAGAAGCCAAGTTATAAGCCCACAAAGGTGTAACTGGACTACTTCTTTAAATTTACACCAGATCCGGTGACATTTGGGACATGGTTTGACCCCCTTAGGAAAGTGCTATCATCATGAAACGTTCAGATCACTTACAACTCAATAGATTCTACCTTCTTGTAGCGTTTCAGCCTGATTGGACCTTGTTTTCACACAAATGAACCCAGAATGATGTGAAATTGTGCTTCGTGCAACATAATTCTGGGTGCCATTTACAAACCATAAGTGCTAATGACTCCATTCCTTTTTGTGGTTGTAGGGGCTGTTGATTGGAGTATACTAAAACAAACCTGATCTCTCTAGGACATTCAGAAGCCAAGTTATAAGCCCACAAAGGTGTAACTGGACTACTTTAAATTGACACCAGGCCCGGTGACCTTTGGGACATGGTTTGACCCCCTATAGGAATGTGCGATCATCTTGAAACATTCAGATCACTTACAACTCAATAGATTCTACCTTCCTGTAACGTTTCAGCCTGATTGGACCTTGTTTTCACACAAATGAACCCAGAATGATGTGAAATTGTGCTTCGTGCAACATAATTCTGGGTGCCATTTAAAAACCATAAGTGCTAATGACTCCATTCCTTTTTGTGGTTGTAAGGGCTGTTGATTGGAGTATACTAAAACAAACCTGATCTCTCCAGGACATTCAGAAGCCAAGTTATAAGCCCACAAAGGTGTAACTGGACTACTTCTTTAAATTGACACCAGATCCGGTGACCTTTGGGACATGGTTTGACCCCCTTAGGAAAGTGCTATCATCATGAAACGTTCAAATCACTTACAACTCAATAGATTCTACCTTCCTGTAATGTTTCAGCCTGATTGGACCTTGTTTTCACACAAATGAACCCAGAATGATGTGAAATTGTGCTTCGTGCAACATAATTCTGGGTGCCATTTACAAACCATAAGTGCTAATGACTCCATTGCTTTTTGTGGTTGTAGGGGCTGTTGATTGGAGAACACTAAAACAAACCTAACCTCTCTAGGACATTCAGAAGCCAAGTTATAAGCCCACAAAGGTGTAACTGGACTGCTTCTTCAAAGTGACACCAGGCCCGGTGACCTTTGGGACATGGTTTGACCCCCTATAGGAATGTGCGATCATCATGAATCGTTCAGATCACTTACAACTCAATAGATTCTACCTTCTTGTAACGTTTCAGCCTGATTGGACCTTGTTTTCACACAAATGAACCCAGAATGATGTGAAATTGTGCTTCGTGCAACATAATTCTGGGTGCCATTTACAAACCATAAGTGCTAATGACTACATTCCTTTTTGTGGTTGTAGGGGCTGTTGGTTGGAGTACATTAAAACAACCCTGATCTCTCTAGGACATTCAGAAGCTAAGTTATAAGCCCACAAATCTGTAACTGGACTACTTCTTTAAATTGACACCAGATCCGGTTACCTTTGGGACATGGTTTGACCCCCTTAGGAAAGTGCTATCATCATGAAACGTTCAGATCATTTACAACTCAATAGATTCTACCTTCCTGTAACGTTTCAGCCTGATTGGACCTTGTTTTCACACAAATGGACCCAGAATGATGTGAAATTGTGCTTCGTGCAACATAATTCTGGGTGCCATTTAAAAACCATAAGTGCTAATGACTCCATTCCTTTTTGAGGTTGTAGGGGCTGTTGATTGGATAACACTAAAACAAACCTGATCTCTCTAGGACATTCAGAAGCCAAGTTATAAGCCCTCAAAGGTGTAAATGGACTACTTCTTTAAAGTGACACCAGGCCCGGTGACCTTTGGGACATGGTTTTACCCCCTATAGGAATGTGCGATCATCTTGAAACGTTCAGATCACTTACAACTCAATAGATTCTACCTTCCTGTAACGTTTCAGCCTGATTGGACCTTGTTTTCACACAAATGGACCCAGAATGATGTGAAATTGTGCTTCGTGCAACATAATTCTGGGTGCCATTTACAAACCATAAGTGCTAATGACTCCATTCCTTTTTGTGGTTGTAGGGGCTGTTGATTGGAGTATACTAAAACAAACCTGATCTCTCTAGGACATTCAGAAGCCAAGTTATAAGCCCACAAAGGTGTAACTGGACTACTTTAAATTGACACCAGGCCCGGTGACCTTTGGGACATGGTTTGACCCCCTATAGGAATGTGCGATCATCTTGAAACATTCAGATCACTTACAACTCAATAGATTCTACCTTCCTGTAACGTTTCAGCCTGATTGGACCTTGTTTTCACACAAATGAACCCAGAATGATGTGAAATTGTGCTTCGTGCAACATAATTCTGGGTGCCATTTAAAAACCATAAGTGCTAATGACTCCATTCCTTTTTGTGGTTGTAAGGGCTGTTGATTGGAGTATACTAAAACAAACCTGATCTCTCCAGGACATTCAGAAGCCAAGTTATAAGCCCACAAAGGTGTAACTGGACTACTTCTTTAAATTGACACCAGATCCGGTGACCTTTGGGACATGGTTTGACCCCCTTAGGAAAGTGCTATCATCATGAAACGTTCAAATCACTTACAACTCAATAGATTCTACCTTCCTGTAATGTTTCAGCCTGATTGGACCTTGTTTTCACACAAATGAACCCAGAATGATGTGAAATTGTGCTTCGTGCAACATAATTCTGGGTGCCATTTACAAACCATAAGTGCTAATGACTCCATTGCTTTTTGTGGTTGTAGGGGCTGTTGATTGGAGAACACTAAAATAAACCTAACCTCTCTAGGACATTCAGAAGCCAAGTTATAAGCCCACAAAGGTGTAACTGGACTGCTTCTTCAAAGTGACACCAGGCCCGGTGACCTTTGGGACATGGTTTGACCCCCTATAGGAATGTGCGATCATCATGAATCGTTCAGATCACTTACAACTCAATAGATTCTACCTTCTTGTAACGTTTCAGCCTGATTGGACCTTGTTTTCACACAAATGAACCCAGAATGATGTGAAATTGTGCTTCGTGCAACATAATTCTGGGTGCCATTTACAAACCATAAGTGCTAATGACTACATTCCTTTTTGTGGTTGTAGGGGCTGTTGGTTGGAGTACATTAAAACAACCCTGATCTCTCTAGGACATTCAGAAGCTAAGTTATAAGCCCACAAATCTGTAACTGGACTACTTCTTTAAATTGACACCAGATCCGGTTACCTTTGGGACATGGTTTGACCCCCTTAGGAAAGTGCTATCATCATGAAACGTTCAGATCACTTACAACTCAATAGATTCTACCTTCCTGTAACGTTTCAGCCTGATTGGACCTTGTTTTCACACAAATGGACCCAGAATGATGTGAAATTGTGCTTCGTGCAACATAATTCTGGGTGCCATTTAAAAACCATAAGTGCTAATGACTCCATTCCTTTTTGAGGTTGTAGGGGCTGTTGATTGGAGTACACTAAAACAAACCTGATCTCTCTAGGACATTCAGAAGCCAAGTTATAAGCCCTCAAAGGTGTAAATGGACTACTTCTTTAAAGTGACACCAGGCCCGGTGACCTTTGGGACATGGTTTTACCCCCTATAGGAATGTGCGATCATCTTGAAACGTTCAGATCACTTACAACTCAATAGATTCTACCTTCCTGTAACGTTTCAGCCTGATTGGACATTGTTTTCACACAAATGGACCCAGAATGATGTGAAATTGTGCTTCGTGCAACATAATTCTGGGTGCCATTTACAAACCATAAGTGCTAATGACTCCATTCCTTTTTGTGGTTGTAGGGGCTGTTGATTGGAGTATACTAAAACAAACCTGATCTCTCTAGGACATTCAGAAGCCAAGTTATAAGCCCACAAAGGTGTAACTGGACTACTTCTTTAAATTGACACCAGATCCGGTGACCTTTGGGACATGGTTTGACCCCCTTAGGAAAGTGCTATCATCATGAAACGTTCAGATCACTTACAACTCAATAGATTCTACCTTCCTGTAATGTTTCAGCCTGATTGGACCTTGTTTTCACACAAATGAACCCAGAATGATGTGAAATTGTGCTTTTTTCAACATAATTCTGGGTGCCATTTACAAACCATAAGTGCTAATGACTCCATTACTTTTTTTGGTTGCAGGGGCTGTTGATTGGAGAACACTAAAACAAACCTAACCTCTCTAGGACATTCAGAAGCCAAGTTATAAGCCCACAAAGGTATAACTGGACTACTTCTTTAAAGTGACACCAGGCCCGGTGACCTTTGGGGCATGGTTTGACCCCCTATAGGAATGTGTGATCATCTTGAAACGTTCAGATCACTTACAACTCAATAGATTCTACCTTCTTGTAGCGTTTCAGTCTGATTGGACCTTGTTTTCACACAAATGAACCCAGAATGATGTGAAATTGTGCTTCGTGCAACATAATTCTGGGTGCCATTTACAAACCTTAAGTGCTAATGACTCCATTCCTTTTTGTGGTTGTAGGGGCTGTTGATTGGAGTACACTAAAACAAACCTGATCTCTCTTGGACATTCAGAAGCCAAGTTATAAGCCCACAAATGTGTAACTGAACTACTTCTTTAAATTGACACCAGATCCGGTGACCTTTGGGACATGGTTTGACCCCCTTAGGAAAGTGCTATCATCATGAAACGTTCAGATCACTTACAACTCAATAGATTCTACCTTCCTGTAACGTTTCAGCCTGATTGGACCTTGTTTTCACACAAATGAACCCAGAATGATGTGAAATTGTGCTTCGTGCAACATAATTCTGGGTGCCATTTAAAAACCATAAGTGCTAATGACTCCATTCCTTTTTGTGGTTGTAGGGGCTGTTGATTGGAGTACACTAAAAGAAACCTGATCTCTCTAGGACATTCAGAAGCCAAGTTTTAAGCCCACAAAGGTGTAACTGGACTACTTCTTTAAAGTGACACCAGGCCCGGTGACCTTTGGGGCATGGTTTGACCCCCTATAGGAATGTGTGATCATCTTGAAACGTTCAGATCACTTACAACTCAATAGATTCTACCTTCTTGTAGCGTTTCAGCCTGATTGGGCCTTGTTTTCACACAAATGAACCCAGAATGATGTGAAATTGTGCTTCGTGCAACATAATTCTGGGTGCCATTTAAAAACCATAAGTGCTAATGACTCCATTCCTTTTTGTGGTTATAGGGGCTGTTGATTGGAGTACACTAAAACAAACCTGATCTCTCTAGGACATTCAGAAGCCAAGTTATAAGCCCACAAATGTGTAACTGAACTACTTCTTTAAATTGACACCAGATCCGGTGACCTTTGGGACATGGTTTGACCCCCTTAGGAAAGTGCTATCATCATGAAACGTTCAGATCACTTACAACTCAATAGATTCTACCTTCCTGTAACATTTCAGCCTAATTGGACCTTGTTTTCACACAAATGGACCCAGAATGATGTGAAATTGTGCTTCGTGCAACATAATTCTGGGTGCCATTTACAAACCATAAGTGCTAATGACTCCATTCCTTTTTGTGGTTGTAGGGGCTGTTGATTGGAGTACACCAAAACAAACCTGATCTCTCTAGGACATTCAGAAGCCAAGTTATAAGCCCACAAAGGTGTAACTGAACTACTTCTTTAAATTGACACCAGATCCGGTGACCTTTGGGACATGGTTTGACCCCCTTAGGAAAGCGCTATCATCATGAAAAGTTCAGATCACTTACAACTCAATAGATTCTACCTTCCTGTAACGTTTCAGCCTGATTGGACCTTGTTTTCACACAAATGAACCCAGAATGATGTGAAATTGTGCTTCGTGCAACATGATTCTGGGTGCCATTTACAAACCATAAGTGCTAATGACTCCATTCCTTTTTGTGGTTGTAGGGGCTGTTGATTGGAGTACACTAAAACAAACCTGATCTCTCTAGGACATTCAGAAGCCAAGTTATAAGCCCACAAATGTGTAACTGGACTACTTCTTTAAATTGACACCAGATCCGGTGACCTTTTGGACATGGTTTGACCCCCTTAGGAAAGAGCTATCATCATGAAACGTTCAGATCACTTACAACTCAATAGATTCTACCTTCCTGTAACGTTTCAGCCTGATTGGACCTTGTTTTCACACAAATGAACCCAGAATGATGTGAAATTGTGCTTCGTGCAACATAATTCTGGGTGCCATTTAAAAACCATAAGTGCTAATGACTCCATTCCTTTTTGTGGTTGTAGGGGCTGTTGATTGGAGTACACTAAAAGAAACCTGATCTCTCTAGGACATTCAGAAGCCAAGTTTTAAGCCCACAAAGGTGTAACTGGACTACTTCTTTAAAGTGACACCAGGCCCGGTGACCTTTGGGGCATGGTTTGACCCCCTATAGGAATGTGTGATCATCTTGAAACGTTCAGATCACTTACAACTCAATATATTCTACCTTCTTGTAGCGTTTCAGCCTGATTGGACCTTGTTTTCACACAAATGAACCCAGAATGATGTGAAATTGTGCTTCGTGCAACATAATTCTGGGTGCCATTTACAAACCATAAGTGCTAATGACTCCATTCCTTTTTGTGGTTGTAGGGGCTGTTGATTGGAGTATACTAAAACAAACCTGATCTCTCTAGGACATTCAGAAGCCAAGTTATAAGCCCACAAAGGTGTAACTGGACTACTTTAAATTGACACCAGGCCCGGTGACCTTTGGGACATGGTTTGACCCCCTATAGGAATGTGCGATCATCTTGAAACATTCAGATCACTTACAACTCAATAGATTCTACCTTCCTGTAACGTTTCAGCCTGATTGGACCTTGTTTTCACACAAATGAACCCAGAATGATGTGAAATTGTGCTTCGTGCAACATAATTCTGGGTGCCATTTAAAAACCATAAGTGCTAATGACTCCATTCCTTTTTGTGGTTGTAAGGGCTGTTGATTGGAGTATACTAAAACAAACCTGATCTCTCCAGGACATTCAGAAGCCAAGTTATAAGCCCACAAAGGTGTAACTGGACTACTTCTTTAAATTGACACCAGATCCGGTGACCTTTGGGACATGGTTTGACCCCCTTAGGAAAGTGCTATCATCATGAAACGTTCAAATCACTTACAACTCAATAGATTCTACCTTCCTGTAATGTTTCAGCCTGATTGGACCTTGTTTTCACACAAATGAACCCAGAATGATGTGAAATTGTGCTTCGTGCAACATAATTCTGGGTGCCATTTACAAACCATAAGTGCTAATGACTCCATTGCTTTTTGTGGTTGTAGGGGCTGTTGATTGGAGAACACTAAAACAAACCTAACCTCTCTAGGACATTCAGAAGCCAAGTTATAAGCCCACAAAGGTGTAACTGGACTGCTTCTTCAAAGTGGCACCAGGCCCGGTGACCTTTGGGACATGGTTTGACCCCCTATAGGAATGTGCGATCATCATGAATCGTTCAGATCACTTACAACTCAATAGATTCTACCTTCTTGTAACGTTTCAGCCTGATTGGACCTTGTTTTCACACAAATGAACCCAGAATGATGTGAAATTGTGCTTCGTGCAACATAATTCTGGGTGCCATTTACAAACCATAAGTGCTAATGACTACATTCCTTTTTGTGGTTGTAGGGGCTGTTGGTTGGAGTACATTAAAACAACCCTGATCTCTCTAGGACATTCAGAAGCTAAGTTATAAGCCCACAAATCTGTAACTGGACTACTTCTTTAAATTGACACCAGATCCGGTTACCTTTGGGACATGGTTTGACCCCCTTAGGAAAGTGCTATCATCATGAAACGTTCAGATCACTTACAACTCAATAGATTCTACCTTCCTGTAACTTTTCAGCCTGATTGGACCTTGTTTTCACACAAATGGACCCAGAATGATGTGAAATTGTGCTTCGTGCAACATAATTCTGGGTGCCATTTAAAAACCATAAGTGCTAATGACTCCATTCCTTTTTGAGGTTGTAGGGGCTGTTGATTGGAGTACACTAAAACAAACCTGATCTCTCTAGGACATTCAGAAGCCAAGTTATAAGCCCTCAAAGGTGTAAATGGACTACTTCTTTAAAGTGACACCAGGCCCGGTGACCTTTGGGACATGGTTTTACCCCCTATAGGAATGTGCGATCATCTTGAAACGTTCAGATCACTTACAACTCAATAGATTCTACCTTCCTGTAACGTTTCAGCCTGATTGGACCTTGTTTTCACACAAATGGACCCAGAATGATGTGAAATTGTGCTTCGTGCAACATAATTCTGGGTGCCATTTACAAACCATAAGTGCTAATGACTCCATTCCTTTTTGTGGTTGTAGGGGCTGTTGATTGGAGTATACTAAAACAAACCTGATCTCTCTAGGACATTCAGAAGCCAAGTTATAAGCCCACAAAGGTGTAACTGGACTACTTTAAATTGACACCAGGCCCGGTGACCTTTGGGACATGGTTTGACCCCCTATAGGAATGTGCGATCATCTTGAAACATTCAGATCACTTACAACTCAATAGATTCTACCTTCCTGTAACGTTTCAGCCTGATTGGACCTTGTTTTCACACAAATGAACCCAGAATGATTTGAAATTGTGCTTCGTGCAACATAATTCTGGGTGCCATTTAAAAACCATAAGTGCTAATGACTCCATTCCTTTTTGTGGTTGTAAGGGCTGTTGATTGGAGTATACTAAAACAAACCTGATCTCTCCAGGACATTCAGAAGCCAAGTTATAAGCCCACAAAGGTGTAACTGGACTACTTCTTTAAATTGACACCAGATCCGGTGACCTTTGGGACATGGTTTGACCCCCTTAGGAAAGTGCTATCATCATGAAACGTTCAAATCACTTACAACTCAATAGATTCTACCTTCCTGTAATGTTTCAGCCTGATTGGACCTTGTTTTCACACAAATGAACCCAGAATGATGTGAAATTGTGCTTCGTGCAACATAATTCTGGGTGCCATTTACAAACCATAAGTGCTAATGACTCCATTGCTTTTTGTGGTTGTAGGGGCTGTTGATTGGAGAACACTAAAACAAACCTAACCTCTCTAGGACATTCAGAAGCCAAGTTATAAGCCCACAAAGGTGTAACTGGACTGCTTCTTCAAAGTGACACCAGGCCCGGTGACCTTTGGGACATGGTTTGACCCCCTATAGGAATGTGCGATCATCATGAATCGTTCAGATCACTTACAACTCAATAGATTCTACCTTCTTGTAACGTTTCAGCCTGATTGGACCTTGTTTTCACACAAATGAACCCAGAATGATGTGAAATTGTGCTTCGTGCAACATAATTCTGGGTGCCATTTACAAACCATAAGTGCTAATGACTACATTCCTTTTTGTGGTTGTAGGGGCTGTTGGTTGGAGTACATTAAAACAACCCTGATCTCTCTAGGACATTCAGAAGCTAAGTTATAAGCCCACAAATCTGTAACTGGACTACTTCTTTAAATTGACACCAGATCCGGTTACCTTTGGGACAGGGTTTGACCCCCTTAGGAAAGTGCTATCATCATGAAACGTTCAGATCACTTACAACTCAATAGATTCTACCTTCCTGTAACGTTTCAGCCTGATTGGACCTTGTTTTCACACAAATGGACCCAGAATGATGTGAAATTGTGCTTCGTGCAACATAATTCTGGGTGCCATTTACAAACCATAAGTGCTAATGACTCCATTGCTTTTTGTGGTTGTAGGGGCTGTTGATTGGAGAACATTAAAACAAACCTAACCTCTCTAGGACATTCAGAAGCCAAGTTATAAGCCCTCAAAGGTGTAAATGGACTACTTCTTTAAATTGACACCAGATCCGGTGACCTTTGGGACATGGTTTGACCCCCTTAGGAAAGTGCTATCATCATGAAACGTTCAGATCACTTACAACTCAATAGATTCTACCTTCCTGTAATGTTTCAGCCTGATTGGACCTTGTTTTCACACAAATGAACCCAGAATGATGTGAAATTGTGCTTTTTTCAACATAATTCTGGGTGCCATTTACAAACCATAAGTGCTAATGACTCCATTCCTTTTTGTGGTTGCAGGGGCTGTTGATTGGAGAACACTAAAACAAACCTAACCTCTCTAGGACATTCAGAAGCCAAGTTATAAGCCCACAAAGGTGTAACTGGACTACTTCTTTAAAGTGACACCAGGCCCGGTGACCTTTGGGGCATGGTTTGACCCCCTATAGGAATGTGTGATCATCTTGAAACGTTCAGATCACTTACAACTCAATAGATTCTACCTTCTTGTAGCGTTTCAGTCTGATTGGACCTTGTTTTCACACAAATGAACCCAGAATGATGTGAAATTGTGCTTCGTGCAACATAATTCTGGGTGCCATTTACAAACCTTAAGTGCTAATGACTCCATTCCTTTTTGTGGTTGTAGGGGCTGTTGATTGGAGTACACTAAAACAAACCTGATCTCTCTTGGACATTCAGAAGCCAAGTTATAAGCCCGCAAATGTGTAACTGAACTACTTCTTTAAATTGACACCAGATCCGGTGACCTTTGGGACATGGTTTGACCCCCTTAGGAAAGTGCTATCATCATGAAACGTTCAGATCACTTACAACTCAATAGATTCTACCTTCCTGTAACGTTTCAGCCTGATTGGACCTTGTTTTCACACAAATGAACCCAGAATGATGTGAAATTGTGCTTCGTGCAACATAATTCTGGGTGCCATTTAAAAACCATAAGTGCTAATGACTCCATTCCTTTTTGTGGTTGTAGGGGCTGTTGATTGGAGTACACTAAAAGAAACCTGATCTCTCTAGGACATTCAGAAGCCAAGTTTTAAGCCCACAAAGGTGTAACTGGACTACTTCTTTAAAGTGACACCAGGCCCGGTGACCTTTGGGGCATGGTTTGACCCCCTATAGGAATGTGTGATCATCTTGAAACGTTCAGATCACTTACAACTCAATAGATTCTACCTTCTTGTAGCGTTTCAGCCTGATTGGGCCTTGTTTTCACACAAATGAACCCAGAATGATGTGAAATTGTGCTTCGTGCAACATAATTCTGGGTGCCATTTACAAACCTTAAGTGCTAATGACTCCATTCCTTTTTGTGGTTATAGGGGCTGTTGATTGGAGTACACTAAAACAAACCTGATCTCTCTAGGACATTCAGAAGCCAAGTTATAAGCCCACAAATGTGTAACTGAACTACTTCTTTAAATTGACACCAGATCCGGTGACCTTTGGGACATGGTTTGACCCCCTTAGGAAAGTGCTATCATCATGAAACGTTCAGATCACTTACAACTCAATAGATTCTACCTTCCTGTAACGTTTCAGCCTAATTGGACCTTGTTTTCACACAAATGGACCCAGAATGATGTGAAATTGTGCTTCGTGCAACATAATTCTGGGTGCCATTTACAAACCATAAGTGCTAATGACTCCATTCCTTTTTGTGGTTGTAGGGGCTGTTGATTGGAGTACACCAAAACAAACCTGATCTCTCTAGGACATTCAGAAGCCAAGTTATAAGCCCACAAAGGTGTAACTGGACTACTTCTTTAAATTGACACCAGATCCGGTGACCTTTGGGACATGGTTTGACCCCCTTAGGAAAGCGCTATCATCATGAAAAGTTCAGATCACTTACAACTCAATAGATTCTACCTTCCTGTAACGTTTCAGCCTGATTGGACCTTGTTTTCACACAAATGAACCCAGAATGATGTGAAATTGTGCTTCGTGCAACATGATTCTGGGTGCCATTTACAAACCATAAGTGCTAATGACTCCATTCCTTTTTGTGGTTGTAGGGGCTGTTGATTGGAGTACACTAAAACAAACCTGATCTCTCTAGGACATTCAGAAGCCAAGTTATAAGCCCACAAATGTGTAACTGGACTACTTCTTTAAATTGACACCAGATCCGGTGACCTTTTGGACATGGTTTGACCCCCTTAGGAAAGAGCTATCATCATGAAACGTTCAGATCACTTACAACTCAATAGATTCTACCTTCCTGTAACGTTTCAGCCTGATTGGACCTTGTTTTCACACAAATGAACCCAGAATGATGTGAAATTGTGCTTCGTGCAACATAATTCTGGGTGCCATTTAAAAACCATAAGTGCTAATGACTCCATTCCTTTTTGTGGTTGTAGGGGCTGTTGATTGGAGTACACTAAAAGAAACCTGATCTCTCTAGGACATTCAGAAGCCAAGTTTTAAGCCCACAAAGGTGTAACTGGACTACTTCTTTAAAGTGACACCAGGCCCGGTGACCTTTGGGGCATGGTTTGACCCCCTATAGGAATGTGTGATCATCTTGAAACGTTCAGATCACTTACAACTCAATAGATTCTACCTTCCTGTAACGTTTCAGCCTGATTGGACCTTGTTTTCACACAAATGAACCCAGAATGATGTGAAATTGTGCTTCGTGCAACATAATTCTGGGTGCCATTTACAAACCATAAGTGCTAATGACTCCATTCCTTTTTGTGGTTGTAGGGGCTGTTGATTGGAGTACACTAAAACAAACCTAACCTCTCTAGGACATTCAGAAGCCAAGTTATAAGCCCACAAAGGTGTAACTGGACTACTTCTTTAAAGTGACACCAGGCCCGGTGACCTTTGGGACATGGTTTTACCCCCTATAGGAATGTGCGATCATCTTGAAACGTTCAGATCACTTACAACTCAATAGATTCTACCTTCTTGTAGCGTTTCAGCCTGATTGGACCTTGTTTTCACACAAATGGACCCAGAATGATGTGAAATTGTGCTTCGTGCAACATAATTCTGGGTGCCATTTACAAACCTTAAGTGCTAATGACTCCATTCCTTTTTGAGGTTGTAGGGGCTGTTGATTGGAGTACACTAAAACAAACCTGATCTCTCTAGGACATTCAGAAGCCAAGTTATAAGCCCTCAAAGGTGTAACTGGACTACTTCTTTAAAGTGACACCAGGCCCGGTGACCTTTGGGACATGGTTTGACCCCCTATAGGAATGTGCGATCATCATGAAACGTTCAGATCACTTACAACTCAATAGATTCTACCTTCTTGTAACGTTTCAGCCTGATTGGACCTTGTTTTCACACAAATGGACCCAGAATGATGTGAAATTGTGCTTCGTGCAACATAATTCTGGGTGCCATTTACAAACCATAAGTGCTAATGACTCCATTCCTTTTTGTGGTTGTAGGGGCTGTTGATTGGAGTAAACTAAAACAAACCTAACCTCTCTAGGACATTCAGAAGCCAAGTTATAAGCCCACAAATGTGTAACTGGACTACTTCTTTAAATTGACACCAGATCCGGTGACCTTTGGGACATGGTTTGACCCCCTTAGGAAAGTGCTATCATCATGAAACGTTCAGATCACTTACAATTCAATAGATTCTACCTTCCTGTAACGTTTCAGCCTGATTGGACCTTGTTTTCACACAAATGAACCCAGAATGATGTGAAATTGTGCTTAGTGCAGCATAATTCTGGGTGCCATTTAAAAACCATAAGTTCTAATGACTCCATTGCTTTTTGTGGTTGTAGGGGCTGTTGATTGGAGTACACTAAAACAAACCTAACCTCTCTAGGACATTCAGAAGCCAAGTTATAAGCCCACAAAGGTGTAACTGGACTACTTCTTTAAAGTGACACCAGGCCCGGTGACCTTTGGGACATGGTTTTACCCCCTATAGGAATGTGCGATCATCTTGAAACGTTCAGATCACTTACAACTCAATAGATTCTACCTTCCTGTAACGTTTCAGCCTGATTGGACCTTGTTTTCACACAAATGAACCCAGAATGATGTGAAATTGTGCTTCGTGCAACATAATTCTGGGTGCCATTTACAAACCTTAAGTGCTAATGACTCCATTCCTTTTTGTGGTTGTAGGGGCTGTTGATTGGAGTACACTAAAACAAATCTGATCTCTCTAGGACATTCAGAAGCAAAGTTATAAGCCCAAAAATGTGTAACTGGACTACTTCTTTAAATTGACACTAGATCCGGTGACCTTTGGGACATAGTTTGACCCCCTTAGCAAAGTGCTATCATCATGAAACGTTCAGATCACTTACAACTCAATAGATTCTACCTTCCTGTAACGTTTCAGCCTGATTGGACCTTGTTTTCACACAAATGAACCCAGAATGATGTGAAATTGTGCTTCGTGCAACATAATTCTGGGTGCCATTTACAAACCATAAGTGCTAATGACTCCATTCCTTTTTGTGGTTGTAGGGGCTGTTGATTGGAGTACACTAAAACAAACCTAACCTCTCTAGGAGATTCAGAAGCCAAGTTATAAGCCCACAAAGGTGTAACTGGACTATTTCTTTAAAGTGACACCAGGCCCGGTGACCTTTGGGACATGGTTTTACCCCCTATGGGAATGTGCGATCATCTTGAAACGTTCAGATCACTTACAACTCAATAGATTCTACCTTCTTGTAGCGTTTCAGCCTGATTGGACCTTGTTTTCACACAAATGGACCCAGAATGATGTGAAATTGTGCTTCGTGCAACATAATTCTGGGTGCCATTTACAAACCTTAAGTGCTCCATTCCTTTTTGTGGTTGTAGGGGCTGTCGATTGGAGTACACTAAAACAAACCTGATCTCTCTAGGACATTCAGAAGCCAAGTTATGAGCCCACAAATGTGTAACTGAACTACTTCTTTAAATTGACACCAGATCCGGTGACCTTTGGGACATGGTTTGACCCCCTTAGGAAAGTGCTATCATCATGAAACGTTCAGATCACTTAAAGCTCAATAGATTCTACCTTCCTGTAACGTTTCAGCCTGATTGGACCTTGTTTTCACACAAATGGACCCAGAATGATGTGAAATTGTGCTTCGTGCAACATAATTCTGGGTGCCATTTACAAACCATAAGTGCTAATGACTCCATTCCTTTTTGTGGTTGTAGGGGCTGTTGATTGGAGTACACTAAAACAAACCTGATCTCTCTAGGACATTCAGAAGCCAAGTTATAAGCCCACAAATGTGTAACTGAACTACTTCTTTAAATTGACACCAGATCCGGTGACCTTTGGGACATGGTTTGACCCCCTTAGGAAAGTGCTATCATCATGAAACGTTCATATCACTTACAACTCAATAGATTCTAACTTCCTGTAACGTTTCAGCCTGATTGGACCTTGTTTTCACACAAATGGACCCAGAATGATGTGAAATTGTGCTTCGTGCAGCATAATTCTGGGTGCCATTTACAAACCATAAGTGCTAATGACTCCATTCATTTTTGTGGTTGTAGGGGCTGTTGATTGGAGTACATTAAACAAACCTGATCCCTCTAGGACATTCAGAAGCCAAGTTATGAGCCCACAAAGGTGTAACTGGACTACTTCTTTAAATTGACACCAGATCCGGTGACCTTTGGGACATGGTTTGACCCCCTTAGGAAAGTGCTATCATCATGAAACGTTCAGATCACTTACAACTCAATAGATTCTACCTTCCTGTAACATTGCAGCCTGATTGGACCTTGTTTTCAAACAAATGAACCCAGAATGATGTGAAATTGTGCTTCGTGCAACATAATTCTGGGTGCCATTTACAAACCATAAGTGCTAATGACTCCATTCCTTTTTGTGGTTGTAGGGGCTGTTGATTGGAGTACACTAAAACAAACCTAACCTCTCTAGGACATTCAGAAGCCAAGTTATAAGCCCACAAAGGTGTAACTGGACTACTTCTTTAAAGTGACACCAGGCCCGGTGACCTTTGGGACATGGTTTGACCCCCTATAGGAATGTGCGATCATCATGAAATGTTCAGATCACTTACAACTCAATAGATTCTAACTTCCTGTAACGTTTCAGCCTGATTGGACCTTGTTTTCACACAAATGGACCCAGAATGATGTGAAATTGTGCTTCGTGCAGCATAATTCTGGGTGCCATTTACAAACCATAAGTGCTAATGACTCCATTCATTTTTGTGGTTGTAGGGGCTGTTGATTGGAGTACATTAAAACAAACCTGATCTCTCTAGGACATTCAGAAGCCAAGTTATGAGCCCACAAATGTGTAACTGGACTACTTCTTTAAATTGACACCAGATCCGGTGACCTTTGGGACATGGTTTGACCCCCTTAGGAAAGTGCTATCATCATGAAACGTTCAGATCACTTACAACTCAATAGATTCTACCTTCCTGTAACGTTTCAGTCTGATTGGACCTTGTTTTCAAACAAATGAACCCAGAATGATGTGAAATTGTGCTTCGTGCAACATAATTCTGGGTGCCATTTACAAACCATAAGTGCTAATGACTCCATTCCTTTTTGTGGTTGTAAGGGCTGTTGATTGGAGTATACTAAAACAAACCTGATCTCTCTAGGACATTCAGAAGCCAAGTTATAAGCCCACAAAGGTGTAACTGGACTACTTCTTTAAATTGACACCAGATCCGGTGACCTTTGGGACATGGTTTGACCCCCTTAGGAAAGTGCTATCATCATGAAACGTTCAGATCACTTTCAACTCAATAGATTCTACCTTCCTGTAACGTTTCAGCCTGATTGGACCTTGTTTTCACACAAATGAACCCAGAATGATGTGAAATTGTGCTTCGTGCAACATAATTCTGGGTGCCATTTACAAACCATAAGTGCTAATGACTCCATTCCTTTTTGTGGTTGTAGGGGCTGTTGATTGGAGAACACTAAAACAAACCTAACCTCTCTAGGACATTCAGAAGCCAAGTTATAAGCCCACAAAGGTGTAACTGGACTGCTTCTTCAAAGTGACACCAGGCCCGGTGACCTTTGGGACATGGTTTGACCCCCTAGAGGAATGTGCGATCATCTTGAAACGTTCAGATCACTTACAACTCAATAGATTTTACCTTCCTGTAACATTTCAGCCTGATTGGACCTTGTTTTCAAACAAATGAACCCAGAATGATGTGAAATTGTGCTTCGTACAACATAATTCTGGGTGCCATTTAAAAACCATAAGTGCTAATGACTCCATTCCTTTTTGAGGTTGTAGGGGCTGTTGATTGGAGTACACTAAAACAAAGCTGACCTCTCTAGGATATTCAGAAGCCAAGTTATAAGCCCTCAAAGGTGTAACTGGACAACTTCTTTAAAGTGACACCAGGCCCGGTGACCTTTGGGACATGGTTTGACCCCCTATAGGAATGTGCGATCATCATGAAACGTTCAGATCACTTACAACTCAATAGATTCTACCTTCTTGTAACGTTTCAGCCTGATTGGACCTTGTTTTCACACAAATGAACCCAGAATGATGTGAAATTGTGCTTCGTGCAACATAATTCTGGGTGCCATTTACAAACCATAAGTGCTAATGACTACATTCCTTTTTGTGGTTGTAGGGGCTGTTGGTTGGAGTACATTAAAACAACCCTGATCTCTCTAGGACATTCAGAAGCCAAGTTATAAGCCCTCAAAGGTGTAAATGGACTACTTCTTTAAAGTGACACCAGGCCTGGTGACCTTTGGGACATGGTTTTACCCCCTATAGGAATGTGCGATCAACTTGAAATGTTAAGATCACTTACAACTCAATAGATTCTACCTTCTTGTAGCGTTTCAGCCTGATTGGACCTTGTTTTCACACAAATGGACCCAGAATGATGTGAAATTGTGCTTCGTGCAACATAATTCTGGGTGCCATTTACAAACCATAAGTGCTAATGACTCCATTCCTTTTTGTGGTTGTAGGGGCTGTTGATTGGAGTATACTAAAACAAACCTGATCTCTCTAGGACATTCAGAAGCCAAGTTATAAGCCCACAAAGGTGTAACTGGACTACTTTAAAATGACACCAGATCTGGTGACCTTTGGGGCATGGTTTGACCCCCTTAGGAAAGTGCTATCATCATGAAACGTTCAGATCACTTACAACTCAATAGATTCTACCTTCCTGTAACGTTTCAGCCTGATTGGACCTTGTTTTCACACAAATGGACCCAGAATGATGTGAAATTGTGCTTCGTGCAGCATAATTCTGGGTGCCATTTACAAACCATAAGTGCTAATGACTCCATTCATTTTTGTGGTTGTAGGGGCTGTTGATTGGAGTACATTAAAACAAACCTGATCTCTCTAGGACATTCAGAAGCCAAGTTATGAGCCCACAAATGTGTAACTGGACTACTTCTTTAAATTGACACCAGATCCGGTGACCTTTGGGACATGGTTTGACCCCCTTAGGAAAGTGCTATCATCATGAAACGTTCAGATCACTTACAACTCAATAGATTCTACCTTCCTGTAACGTTTCAGCCTGATTGGACCTTGTTTTCAAACAAATGAACCCAGAATGATGTGAAATTGTGCTTCGTGCAACATAATTCTGGGTGCCATTTACAAACCATAAGTGCTAATGACTCCATTCCTTTTTGTGGTTGTAGGGGCTGTTGATTGGAGTACACTAAAACAAACCTAACCTCTCTAGGACATTCAGAAGCCAAGTTATAAGCCCACAAAGGTGTAACTGGACTACTTCTTTAAAGTGACACCAGGCCCGGTGACATTTGGGACATGGTTTGACCCCCTATAGGAATGTGCGATCATCTTGAAACGTTCAGATCACTTACAACTCAATAGATTCTACCTTCTTGTAGCGTTTCAGCCTGATTGGACCTTGTTTTCACACAAATGAACCCAGAATGATGTGAAATTGTGCTTCGTGGAACATAATTCTGGGTGCCATTTAAAAACCATAAGTGCTAATGACTCCATTCCTTTTTGTGGTTGTAAGGGCTGTTGATTGGAGTATACTAAAACAAACCTGATCTCTCTAGGACATTCAGAAGCCAAGTTATAAGCCCACAAAGGTGTAACTGGACTACTTCTTTAAATTGACACCAGATCCGGTGACCTTTGGGACATGGTTTGACCCCCTTAGGAAAGTGCTATCATCATGAAACGTTCAGATCACTTACAACTCAATAGATTCTACCTTCCTGTAACGTTTCAGCCTGATTGGACCTTGTTTTCACACAAATGAACCCAGAATGATGTGAAATTGTGCTTCGTGCAACATAATTCTGGGTGCCATTTACAAACCATAAGTGCTAATGACTCCATTCCTTTTTGTGGTTGTAGGGGCTGTTGATTGGAGAACACTAAAACAAACCTAACCTCTCTAGGACATTCAGAAGCCAAGTTATAAGCCCACAAAGGTGTAACTGGACTGCTTCTTCAAAGTGACACCAGGCCCGGTGACCTTTGGGACATGGTTTGACCCCCTAGAGGAATGTGCGATCATCTTGAAACGTTCAGATCACTTACAACTCAATAGATTTTACCTTCCTGTAACATTTCAGCCTGATTGGACCTTGTTTTCACACCAATGAACCCAGAATGATGTGAAATTGTGCTTCGTACAACATAATTCTGGGTGCCATTTAAAAACCATAAGTGCTAATGACTCCATTCCTTTTTGAGGTTGTAGGGGCTGTTGATTGGAGTACACTAAAACAAAGCTGACCTCTCTAGGATATTCAGAAGCCAAGTTATAAGCCCTCAAAGGTGTAACTGGACAACTTCTTTAAAGTGACACCAGGCCCGGTGACCTTTGGGACATGGTTTGACCCCCTATAGGAATGTGCGATCATCATGAAACGTTCAGATCACTTACAACTCAATAGATTCTACCTTCTTGTAACGTTTCAGCCTGATTGGACCTTGTTTTCACACAAATGAACCCAGAATGATGTGAAAGTGTGCTTCGTGCAACATAATTCTGGGTGCCATTTACAAACCATAAGTGCTAATGACTACATTCCTTTTTGTGGTTGTAGGGGCTGTTGGTTGGAGTACATTAAAACACCCTGATCTCTCTAGGACATTCAGAAGCCAAGTTATAAGCCCTCAAAGGTGTAAATGGACTACTTCTTTAAAGTGACACCAGGCCCGGTGACCTTTGGGACATGGTTTTACCCCCTATAGGAATGTGCGATCATCTTGAAACGTTCAGATCACTTACAACTCAATAGATTCTACCTTCTTGTAGCGTTTCAGCCTGATTGGACCTTGTTTTCACACAAATGGACCCAGAATGATGTGAAATTGTGCTTCGTGCAACATAATTCTGGGTGCCATTTACAAACCATAAGTGCTAATGACTCCATTCCTTTTTGTGGTTGTAGGGGCTGTTGATTGGAGTATACTAAAACAAACCTGATCTCTCTAGGACATTCAGAAGCCAAGTTATAAGCCCACAAAGGTGTAACTGGACTACTTCTTTAAATTGACACCAGATCCGGTGACCTTTGGGGCATGGTTTGACCCCCTTAGGAAAGTGCTATCATCATGAAACGTTCAGATCACTTACAACTCAATAGATTCTACCTTCCTGTAACGTTTCAGCCTGATTGGACCTTGTTTTCACACAAATGGACCCAGAATGATGTGAAATTGTGCTTCGTGCAACATAATTCTGGGTGCCATTTACAAACCATAAGTGCTAATGACTCAATTCCTTTTTGTGGTTGTAGGGGCTGTTGATTGGAGTACACTAAAACAAACCTGATCTCTCTAGGACATTCAGAAGCCAAGTTATAAGCCCACAAATGTGTAACTGAACTACTTCTTTAAATTGACACCAGATACGGTGAACTTTGGGACATGGTTTGACCCCCTTAGGAAAGCGCTATCATCATGAAACGTTCAGATCACTTACAACTCAATAGATTCTACCTTCCTGTAACGTTTCAGCCTGATTGGACCTTGTTTTCACACAAATGAACCCAGAATGATGTGAAATTGTGCTTCGTGCAACATAATTCTGGGTGCCATCTAGAAACCATAAGTGCTAATGACTCCATTCCTTTTTGTGGTTGTAGGGGCTGTTGATTGGAGTACACTAAAACAAACCTGATCTCTCTAGGACATTCACAAGCCAAGTTATAAGCCCACAAATGTGTAACTGGACTACTTCTTTAAATTGACACCAGATCCGGTGACCTTTGGGACATGATTTGACCCCCTTAGGAAAGTGCTATCATCATGAAACGTTCAGATCACTTACAACTCAATAGATTCTACCTTCCTGTAGCGTTTCAGCCTAATTGGACCTTGTTTTCACACAAATGGACCCAGAATGATGTGAAATTGTGCTTCGTGCAACATAATTCTGGGTGCCATTTACAAACCATAAGTGCTAATGACTCCATTCCTTTTTGTGCTTGTAGGGGCTGTTGATTGGAGTACATTAAAACAAACCTGATCTCTCTAGGACATTCAGAAGCCAAGTTATGAGCCCACAAATGTGTAACTGGACTACTTCTTTAAATTGACACCAGATCCGGTGACCTTTGGGACATGGTTTGACCCCCTTAGGAAAGTGCTATCATCATGAAACGTTCAGATCACTTACAACTCAATAGATTCTACCTTCCTGTAACGTTTCAGCCTGATTGGACCTTGTTTTCAAACAAATGAACCCAGAATGATGTGAAATTGTGCTTCGTGCAACATAATTCTGGGTGCCATTTACAAACCATAAGTGCTAATGACTCCATTCCTTTTTGTGGTTGTAGGGGCTGTTGATTGGAGTACACTAAAACAAACCTAACCTCTCTAGGACATTCAGAAGCCAAGTTATAAGCCCACAAAGGTGTAACTGGACTACTTCTTTAAAGTGACACCAGGCCCGGTGACATTTGGGACATGGTTTGACCCCCTATAGGAATGTGCGATCATCTTGAAACGTTCAGATCACTTACAACTCAATAGATTCTACCTTCTTGTAGCGTTTCAGCCTGATTGGACCTTGTTTTCACACAAATGAACCCAGAATGATGTGAAATTGTGCTTCGTGGAACATAATTCTGGGTGCCATTTAAAAACCATAAGTGCTAATGACTCCATTCCTTTTTGTGGTTGTAAGGGCTGTTGATTGGAGTATACTAAAACAAACCTGATCTCTCTAGGACATTCAGAAGCCAAGTTATAAGCCCACAAAGGTGTAACTGGACTACTTCTTTAAATTGACACCAGATCCGGTGACCTTTGGGACATGGTTTGACCCCCTTAGGAAAGTGCTATCATCATGAAACGTTCAGATCACTTACAACTCAATAGATTCTACCTTCCTGTAACGTTTCAGCCTGATTGGACCTTGTTTTCACACAAATGAACCCAGAATGATGTGAAATTGTGCTTCGTGCAACATAATTCTGGGTGCCATTTACAAACCATAAGTGCTAATGACTCCATTCCTTTTTGTGGTTGTAGGGGCTGTTGATTGGAGAACACTAAAACAAACCTAACCTCTCTAGGACATTCAGAAGCCAAGTTATAAGCCCACAAAGGTGTAACTGGACTGCTTCTTCAAAGTGACACCAGGCCCGGTGACCTTTGGGACATGGTTTGACCCCCTAGAGGAATGTGCGATCATCTTGAAACGTTCAGATCACTTACAACTCAATAGATTTTACCTTCCTGTAACATTTCAGCCTGATTGGACCTTGTTTTCACACCAATGAACCCAGAATGATGTGAAATTGTGCTTCGTACAACATAATTCTGGGTGCCATTTAAAAACCATAAGTGCTAATGACTCCATTCCTTTTTGAGGTTGTAGGGGCTGTTGATTGGAGTACACTAAAACAAAGCTGACCTCTCTAGGATATTCAGAAGCCAAGTTATAAGCCCTCAAAGGTGTAACTGGACAACTTCTTTAAAGTGACACCAGGCCCGGTGACCTTTGGGACATGGTTTGACCCCCTATAGGAATGTGCGATCATCATGAAACGTTCAGATCACTTACAACTCAATAGATTCTACCTTCTTGTAACGTTTCAGCCTGATTGGACCTTGTTTTCACACAAATGAACCCAGAATGATGTGAAAGTGTGCTTCGTGCAACATAATTCTGGGTGCCATTTACAAACCATAAGTGCTAATGACTACATTCCTTTTTGTGGTTGTAGGGGCTGTTGGTTGGAGTACATTAAAACACCCTGATCTCTCTAGGACATTCAGAAGCCAAGTTATAAGCCCTCAAAGGTGTAAATGGACTACTTCTTTAAAGTGACACCAGGCCCGGTGACCTTTGGGACATGGTTTTACCCCCTATAGGAATGTGCGATCATCTTGAAACGTTCAGATCACTTACAACTCAATAGATTCTACCTTCTTGTAGCGTTTCAGCCTGATTGGACCTTGTTTTCACACAAATGGACCCAGAATGATGTGAAATTGTGCTTCGTGCAACATAATTCTGGGTGCCATTTACAAACCATAAGTGCTAATGACTCCATTCCTTTTTGTGGTTGTAGGGGCTGTTGATTGGAGTATACTAAAACAAACCTGATCTCTCTAGGACATTCAGAAGCCAAGTTATAAGCCCACAAAGGTGTAACTGGACTACTTCTTTAAATTGACACCAGATCCGGTGACCTTTGGGGCATGGTTTGACCCCCTTAGGAAAGTGCTATCATCATGAAACGTTCAGATCACTTACAACTCAATAGATTCTACCTTCCTGTAACGTTTCAGCCTGATTGGACCTTGTTTTCACACAAATGGACCCAGAATGATGTGAAATTGTGCTTCGTGCAACATAATTCTGGGTGCCATTTACAAACCATAAGTGCTAATGACTCCATTCCTTTTTGTGGTTGTAGGGGCTGTTGATTGGAGTACACTAAAACAAACCTGATCTCTCTAGGACATTCAGAAGCCAAGTTATAAGCCCACAAATGTGTAACTGAACTACTTCTTTAAATTGACACCAGATACGGTGAACTTTGGGACATGGTTTGACCCCCTTAGGAAAGCGCTATCATCATGAAACGTTCAGATCACTTACAACTCAATAGATTCTACCTTCCTGTAACGTTTCAGCCTGATTGGACCTTGTTTTCACACAAATGAACCCAGAATGATGTGAAATTGTGCTTCGTGCAACATAATTCTGGGTGCCATCTAGAAACCATAAGTGCTAATGACTCCATTCCTTTTTGTGGTTGTAGGGGCTGTTGATTGGAGTACACTAAAACAAACCTGATCTCTCTAGGACATTCAGAAGCCAAGTTATAAGCCCACAAATGTGTAACTGGACTACTTCTTTAAATTGACACCAGATCCGGTGACCTTTGGGACATGATTTGACCCCCTTAGGAAAGTGCTATCATCATGAAACGTTCAGATCACTTACAACTCAATAGATTCTACCTTCCTGTAGCGTTTCAGCCTAATTGGACCTTGTTTTCACACAAATGGACCCAGAATGATGTGAAATTGTGCTTCGTGCAACATAATTCTGGGTGCCATTTACAAACCATAAGTGCTAATGACTCCATTCCTTTTTGTGCTTGTAGGGGCTGTTGATTGGAGTACATTAAAACAAACCTGATCTCTCTAGGACATTCAGAAGCCAAGTTATAAGCCCAAAAATGTGTAACTGGACTACTTCTTTAAATTGACACCAGATCCGGTGACCTTTGGGACATGGTTTGACCCCCTTAGGAAAGTGCTATCATCATGAAACGTTCAGATCACTTACAACTCAATAGATTCTACCTTCCTGTAACGTTTAAGCCTGATTGGACCTTGTTTTCACACAAATGAACCCAGAATGATGTGAAATTGTGCTTCGTGCAACATAATTCTGGGTGCCATTTACAAACCATAAGTGCTAATGACTCCATTCCTTTTTGTGGTTGTAGGGGCTGTTGATTGGAGTACACTAAAACAAACCTAACCTCTCTAGGACATTCAGAAGCCAAGTTATAAGCCCACAAAGGTGTAACTGGACTACTTCTTTAAAGTGACACCAGGCCCGGTGACCTTTGGGACATGGTTTTACCCCCTATAGGAATGTGCGATCATCTTGAAACGTTCAGATCACTTACAACTCAATAGATTCTACCTTCTTGTAGCGTTTCAGCCTGATTGGACCTTGTTTTCACACAAATGAACCCAGAATGATGTGAATTTGTGCTTCGTGCAACATAATTCTGGGTGCCATTTACAAACCTTAAGTGCTAATGACTCCATTCCTTTTTGTGGTTATAGGGGCTGTTGATTGGAGTACACTAAAACAAACCTGATCTCTCTAGGACATTCAGAAGCCAAGTTATAAGCCCACAAATGTGTAACTGGACTACTTCTTTAAATTGACACCAGATCCGGTGACCTTTGGGACATGGTTTGACCCCCTTAGGAAAGTGCTATCATCATGAAACGTTCAGATCACTTACAACTCAGTAGATTCTACCTTCCTGTAACGTTTCAGCCTGATTGGACCTTGTTTTCACACAAATGGACCCAGAATGATGTGAAATTGTGCTTCGTGCAACATAATTCTGGGTGCCATTTACAAACCATAAGTGCTAATGACTCCATTCCTTTTTGTGGTTGTAGGGGCTGTTGATTGGAGAACACTAAAACAAACCTAACCTCTCTAGGACATTCAGAAGCCAAGTTATAAGCCCACAAAGGTGTAACTGGACTGCTTCTTCAAAGTGACACCAGGCCCGGTGACCTTTGGGACATGGTTTGACCCCCTAGAGGAATGTGCGATCATCTTGAAACGTTCAGATCACTTACAACTCAATAGATTTTACCTTCTTGTAACGTTTCAGCCTGATTGGACCTTGTTTTCACACAAATGAACCCAGAATGATGTGAAATTGTGCTTCGTGCAACATAATTCTGGGTGCCATTTACAAACCATAAGTGCTAATGACTACATTCCTTTTTGTGGTTGTAGGGGCTGTTGGTTGGAGTACATTAAAACAACCCTGATCTCTCTAGGACATTCAGAAGCCAAGTTATAAGCCCTCAAAGGTGTAAATGGACTACTTCTTTAAAGTGACACCAGGCCTGGTGACCTTTGGGACATGGTTTTACCCCCTATAGGAATGTGCGATCATCTTGAAACGTTAAGATCACTCACAACTCAATAGATTCTACCTTCTTGTAGCGTTTCAGCCTGATTGGACCTTGTTTTCACACAAATGGACCCAGAATGATGTGAAATTGTGCTTCGTGCAACATAATTCTGGGTGCCATTTACAAACCATAAGTGCTAATGACTCCATTCCTTTTTGTGGTTGTAGGGGCTGTTGATTGGAGTATACTAAAACAAACCTGATCTCTCTAGGACATTCAGAAGCCAAGTTATAAGCCCACAAAGGTGTAACTGGACTACTTTAAATTGACACCAGATCCGGTGACCTTTGGGGCATGGTTTGACCCCCTTAGGAAAGTGCTATCATCATGAAACGTTCAGATCACTTACAACTCAATAGATTCTACCTTCCTGTAACGTTTCAGCCTGATTGGACCTTGTTTTCAGACAAATGGACCCAGAATGATGTGAAATTGTGCTTCGTGCAACATAATTCTGGGTGCCATTTACAAACCATAAGTGCTAATGACTCCATTCCTTTTTGTGGTTGTAGGGGCTGTTGATTGGAGTACACTAAAACAAACCTGATCTCTCTAGGACATTCAGAAGCCAAGTTATAAGCCCACAAATGTGTAACTGAACTACTACTTTAAATTGACACCAGATCCGGTGACCTTTGGGACATGGTTTGACCCCCTTAGGAAAGTGCTATCATCATGAAACGTTCAGATCACTTACAACTCAATAGATTCTAACTTCCTGTAACGTTTCAGCCTGATTGGACCTTGTTTTCACACAAATGGACCCAGAATGATGTGAAATTGTGCTTCGTGCAGCATAATTCTGGGTGCCATTTACAAACCATAAGTGCTAATGACTCCATTCATTTTTGTGGTTGTAGGGGCTGTTGATTGGAGTACATTAAAACAAACCTGATCTCTCTAGGACATTCAGAAGCCAAGTTATGAGCCCACAAATGTGTAACTGGACTACTTCTTTAAATTGACACCAGATCCGGTGACCTTTGGGACATGGTTTGACCCCCTTAGGAAAGTGCTATCATCATGAAACGTTCAGATCACTTACAACTCAATAGATTCTACCTTCCTGTAACGTTTCAGCCTGATTGGACCTTGTTTTCAAACAAATGAACCCAGAATGATGTGAAATTGTGCTTCGTGCAACATAATTCTGGGTGCCATTTACAAACCATAAGTGCTAATGACTCCATTCCTTTTTGTGGTTGTAGGGGCTGTTGATTGGAGTACACTAAAACAAACCTAACCTCTCTAGGACATTCAGAAGCCAAGTTATAAGCCCACAAAGGTGTAACTGGACTACTTCTTTAAAGTGACACCAGGCCCGGTGACATTTGGGACATGGTTTGACCCCCTATAGGAATGTGCGATCATCTTGAAACGTTCAGATCACTTACAACTCAATAGATTCTACCTTCTTGTAGCGTTTCAGCCTGATTGGACCTTGTTTTCACACAAATGAACCCAGAATGATGTGAAATTGTGCTTCGTGGAACATAATTCTGGGTGCCATTTAAAAACCATAAGTGCTAATGACTCCATTCCTTTTTGTGGTTGTAAGGGCTGTTGATTGGAGTATACTAAAACAAACCTGATCTCTCTAGGACATTCAGAAGCCAAGTTATAAGCCCACAAATGTGTAACTGGACTACTTCTTTAAATTGACACCAGATCCGGTGACCTTTGGGACATGGTTTGACCCCCTTAGGAAAGTGATATCATCATGAAACGTTCAGATCACTTACAACTCAGTAGATTCTACCTTCCTGTAACGTTTCAGCCTGATTGGACCTTGTTTTCACACAAATGGACCCAGAATGATGTGAAATTGTGCTTCGTGCAACATAATTCTGGGTGCCATTTACAAACCATAAGTGCTAATGACTCCATTCCTTTTTGTGGTTGTAGGGGCTGTTGATTGGAGAACACTAAAACAAACCTAACCTCTCTAGGACATTCAGAAGCCAAGTTATAAGCCCACAAAGGTGTAACTGGACTGCTTCTTCAAAGTGACACCAGGCCCGGTGACCTTTGGGACATGGTTTGACCCCCTAGAGGAATGTGCGATCATCTTGAAACGTTCAGATCACTTACAACTCAATAGATTTTACCTTCTTGTAACGTTTCAGCCTGATTGGACCTTGTTTTCACACAAATGAACCCAGAATGATGTGAAATTGTGCTTCGTGCAACATAATTCTGGGTGCCATTTACAAACCATAAGTGCTAATGACTACATTCCTTTTTGTGGTTGTAGGGGCTGTTGGTTGGAGTACATTAAAACAACCCTGATCTCTCTAGGACATTCAGAAGCCAAGTTATAAGCCCTCAAAGGTGTAAATGGACTACTTCTTTAAAGTGACACCAGGCCTGGTGACCTTTGGGACATGGTTTTACCCCCTATAGGAATGTGCGATCATCTTGAAACGTTAAGATCACTCACAACTCAATAGATTCTACCTTCTTGTAGCGTTTCAGCCTGATTGGACCTTGTTTTCACACAAATGGACCCAGAATGATGTGAAATTGTGCTTCGTGCAACATAATTCTGGGTGCCATTTACAAACCATAAGTGCTAATTACTCCATTCCTTTTTGTGGTTGTAGGGGCTGTTGATTGGAGTATACTAAAACAAACCTGATCTCTCTAGGACATTCAGAAGCCAAGTTATAAGCCCACAAAGGTGTAACTGGACTACTTTAAATTGACACCAGATCCGGTGACCTTTGGGGCATGGTTTGACCCCCTTAGGAAAGTGCTATCATCATGAAACGTTCAGATCACTTACAACTCAATAGATTCTACCTTCCTGTAACGTTTCAGCCTGATTGGACCTTGTTTTCACACAAATGGACCCAGAATGATGTGAAATTGTGCTTCGTGCAACATAATTCTGGGTGCCATTTACAAACCATAAGTGCTAATGACTCCATTCCTTTTTGTGGTTGTAGGGGCTGTTGATTGGAGTACACTAAAACAAACCTGATCTCTCTAGGACATTCAGAAGCCAAGTTATAAGCCCACAAATGTGTAACTGAACTACTTCTTTAAATTGACACCAGATCCGGTGACCTTTGGGACATGGTTTGACCCCCTTAGGAAAGTGCTATCATCATGAAACGTTCAGATCACTTACAACTCAATAGATTCTAACTTCCTGTAACGTTTCAGCCTGATTGGACCTTGTTTTCACACAAATGGACCCAGAATGATGTGAAATTGTGCTTCGTGCAGCATAATTCTGGGTGCCATTTACAAACCATAAGTGCTAATGACTCCATTCATTTTTGTGGTTGTAGGGGCTGTTGATTGGAGTACATTAAAACAAACCTGATCTCTCTAGGACATTCAGAAGCCAAGTTATGAGCCCACAAATGTGTAACTGGATTACTTCTTTAAATTGACACCAGATCCGGTGACCTTTGGGACATGGTTTGACCCCCTTAGGAAAGTGCTATCATCATGAAACGTTCAGATCACTTACAACTCAATAGATTCTACCTTCCTGTAACGTTTCAGCCTGATTGGACCTTGTTTTCACACAAATGGACCCAGAATGATGTGAAATTGTGCTTCGTGCAACATAATTCTGGGTGCCATTTACAAACCATAAGTGCTAATGACTACATTCCTTTTTGTGGTTGTAGGGGCTGTTGGTTGGAGTACATTAAAACAACCCTGATCTCTCTAGGACATTCAGAAGCCAAGTTATAAGCCCTCAAAGGTGTAAATGGACTACTTCTTTAAAGTGACACCAGGCCTGGTGACCTTTGGGACATGGTTTTACCCCCTATAGGAATGTGCGATCATCTTGAAACGTTAAGATCACTCACAACTCAATAGATTCTACCTTCTTGTAGCGTTTCAGCCTGATTGGACCTTGTTTTCACACAAATGGACCCAGAATGATGTGAAATTGTGCTTCGTGCAACATAATTCTGGGTGCCATTTACAAACCATAAGTGCTAATGACTCCATTCCTTTTTGTGGTTGTAGGGGCTGTTGATTGGAGTATACTAAAACAAACCTGATCTCTCTAGGACATTCAGAAGCCAAGTTATAAGCCCACAAAGGTGTAACTGGACTACTTTAAATTGACACCAGATCCGGTGACCTTTGGGGCATGGTTTGACCCCCTTAGGAAAGTGCTATCATCATGAAACGTTCAGATCACTTACAACTCAATAGATTCTACCTTCCTGTAACGTTTCAGCCTGATTGGACCTTGTTTTCAGACAAATGGACCCAGAATGATGTGAAATTGTGCTTCGTGCAACATAATTCTGGGTGCCATTTACAAACCATAAGTGCTAATGACTCCATTCCTTTTTGTGGTTGTAGGGGCTGTTGATTGGAGTACACTAAAACAAACCTGATCTCTCTAGGACATTCAGAAGCCAAGTTATAAGCCCACAAATGTGTAACTGAACTACTACTTTAAATTGACACCAGATCCGGTGACCTTTGGGACATGGTTTGACCCCCTTAGGAAAGTGCTATCATCATGAAACGTTCAGATAACTTACAACTCAATAGATTCTAACTTCCTGTAACGTTTCAGCCTGATTGGACCTTGTTTTCACACAAATGGACCCAGAATGATGTGAAATTGTGCTTCGTGCAGCATAATTCTGGGTGCCATTTACAAACCATAAGTGCTAATGACTCCATTCATTTTTGTGGTTGTAGGGGCTGTTGATTGGAGTACATTAAAACAAACCTGATCTCTCTAGGACATTCAGAAGCCAAGTTATGAGCCCACAAATGTGTAACTGGACTACTTCTTTAAATTGACACCAGATCCGGTGACCTTTGGGACATGGTTTGACCCCCTTAGGAAAGTGCTATCATCATGAAACGTTCAGATCACTTACAACTCAATAGATTCTACCTTCCTGTAACGTTTCAGCCTGATTGGACCTTGTTTTCAAACAAATGAACCCAGAATGATGTGAAATTGTGCTTCGTGCAACATAATTCTGGGTGCCATTTACAAACCATAAGTGCTAATGACTCCATTCCTTTTTGTGGTTGTAGGGGCTGTTGATTGGAGTACACTAAAACAAACCTAACCTCTCTAGGACATTCAGAAGCCAAGTTATAAGCCCACAAAGGTGTAACTGGACTACTTCTTTAAAGTGACACCAGGCCCGGTGACATTTGGGACATGGTTTGACCCCCTATAGGAATGTGCGATCATCTTGAAACGTTCAGATCACTTACAACTCAATAGATTCTACCTTCTTGTAGCGTTTCAGCCTGATTGGACCTTGTTTTCACACAAATGAACCCAGAATGATGTGAAATTGTGCTTCGTGGAACATAATTCTGGGTGCCATTTAAAAACCATAAGTGCTAATGACTCCATTCCTTTTTGTGGTTGTAAGGGCTGTTGATTGGAGTATACTAAAACAAACCTGATCTCTCTAGGACATTCAGAAGCCAAGTTATAAGCCCACAAATGTGTAACTGGACTACTTCTTTAAATTGACACCAGATCCGGTGACCTTTGGGACATGGTTTGACCCCCTTAGGAAAGTGATATCATCATGAAACGTTCAGATCACTTACAACTCAGTAGATTCTACCTTCCTGTAACGTTTCAGCCTGATTGGACCTTGTTTTCACACAAATGGACCCAGAATGATGTGAAATTGTGCTTCGTGCAACATAATTCTGGGTGCCATTTACAAACCATAAGTGCTAATGACTCCATTCCTTTTTGTGGTTGTAGGGGCTGTTGATTGGAGAACACTAAAACAAACCTAACCTCTCTAGGACATTCAGAAGCCAAGTTATAAGCCCACAAAGGTGTAACTGGACTGCTTCTTCAAAGTGACACCAGGCCCGGTGACCTTTGGGACATGGTTTGACCCCCTAGAGGAATGTGCGATCATCTTGAAACGTTCAGATCACTTACAACTCAATAGATTTTACCTTCTTGTAACGTTTCAGCCTGATTGGACCTTGTTTTCACACAAATGAACCCAGAATGATGTGAAATTGTGCTTCGTGCAACATAATTCTGGGTGCCATTTACAAACCATAAGTGCTAATGACTACATTCCTTTTTGTGGTTGTAGGGGCTGTTGGTTGGAGTACATTAAAACAACCCTGATCTCTCTAGGACATTCAGAAGCCAAGTTATAAGCCCTCAAAGGTGTAAATGGACTACTTCTTTAAAGTGACACCAGGCCTGGTGACCTTTGGGACATGGTTTTACCCCCTATAGGAATGTGCGATCATCTTGAAACGTTAAGATCACTCACAACTCAATAGATTCTACCTTCTTGTAGCGTTTCAGCCTGATTGGACCTTGTTTTCACACAAATGGACCCAGAATGATGTGAAATTGTGCTTCGTGCAACATAATTCTGGGTGCCATTTACAAACCATAAGTGCTAATTACTCCATTCCTTTTTGTGGTTGTAGGGGCTGTTGATTGGAGTATACTAAAACAAACCTGATCTCTCTAGGACATTCAGAAGCCAAGTTATAAGCCCACAAAGGTGTAACTGGACTACTTTAAATTGACACCAGATCCGGTGACCTTTGGGGCATGGTTTGACCCCCTTAGGAAAGTGCTATCATCATGAAACGTTCAGATCACTTACAACTCAATAGATTCTACCTTCCTGTAACGTTTCAGCCTGATTGGACCTTGTTTTCACACAAATGGACCCAGAATGATGTGAAATTGTGCTTCGTGCAACATAATTCTGGGTGCCATTTACAAACCATAAGTGCTAATGACTCCATTCCTTTTTGTGGTTGTAGGGGCTGTTGATTGGAGTACACTAAAACAAACCTGATCTCTCTAGGACATTCAGAAGCCAAGTTATAAGCCCACAAATGTGTAACTGAACTACTTCTTTAAATTGACACCAGATCCGGTGACCTTTGGGACATGGTTTGACCCCCTTAGGAAAGTGCTATCATCATGAAACGTTCAGATCACTTACAACTCAATAGATTCTAACTTCCTGTAACGTTTCAGCCTGATTGGACCTTGTTTTCACACAAATGGACCCAGAATGATGTGAAATTGTGCTTCGTGCAGCATAATTCTGGGTGCCATTTACAAACCATAAGTGCTAATGACTCCATTCATTTTTGTGGTTGTAGGGGCTGTTGATTGGAGTACATTAAAACAAACCTGATCTCTCTAGGACATTCAGAAGCCAAGTTATGAGCCCACAAATGTGTAACTGGATTACTTCTTTAAATTGACACCAGATCCGGTGACCTTTGGGACATGGTTTGACCCCCTTAGGAAAGTGCTATCATCATGAAACGTTCAGATCACTTACAACTCAATAGATTCTACCTTCCTGTAACGTTTCAGCCTGATTGGACCTTGTTTTCACACAAATGGACCCAGAATGATGTGAAATTGTGCTTCGTGCAGCATAATTCTGGGTGCCATTTACAAACCATAAGTGCTAATGACTCCATTCATTTTTGTGGTTGTAGGGGCTGTTGATTGGAGTACATTAAAACAAACCTGATCTCTCTAGGACATTCAGAAGCCAAGTTATGAGCCCACAAATGTGTAACTGGATTACTTCTTTAAATTGACACCAGATCCGGTGACCTTTGGGACATGGTTTGACCCCCTTAGGAAAGTGCTATCATCATGAAACGTTCAGATCACTTACAACTCAATAGATTCTACCTTCCTGTAACGTTTCAGCCTGATTGGACCTTGTTTTCAAACAAATGAACCCAGAATGATGTGAAATTGTGCTTCGTGCAACATAATTCTGGGTGCCATTTACAAACCATAAGTGCTAATGACTCCATTCCTTTTTGTGGTTGTAGGGGCTGTTGATTGGAGTACACTAAAACAAACCTAACCTCTCTAGGACATTCAGAAGCCAAGTTATAAGCCCACAAAGGTGTAACTGGACTACTTCTTTAAAGTGACACCAGGCCCGGTGACATTTGGGACATGGTTTGACCCCCTATAGGAATGTGCGATCATCTTGAAACGTTCAGATCACTTACAACTCAATAGATTCTACCTTCTTGTAGCGTTTCAGCCTGATTGGACCTTGTTTTCACACAAATGAACCCAGAATGATGTGAAATTGTGCTTCGTGGAACATAATTCTGGGTGCCATTTAAAAACCATAAGTGCTAATGACTCCATTCCTTTTTGTGGTTGTAAGGGCTGTTGATTGGAGTATACTAAAACAAACCTGATCTCTCTAGGACATTCAGAAGCCAAGTTATAAGCCCACAAAGGTGTAACTGGACTACTTCTTTAAATTGACACCAGATCCGGTGACCTTTGGGACATGGTTTGACCCCCTTAGGAAAGTGCTATCATCATGAAACGTTCAGATCACTTACAACTCAATAGATTCTACCTTCCTGTAACGTTTCAGCCTGATTGGACCTTGTTTTCACACAAATGAACCCAGAATGATGTGAAATTGTGCTTCGTGCAACATAATTCTGGGTGCCATTTACAAACCATAAGTGCTAATGACTCCATTCCTTTTTGTGGTTGTAGGGGCTGTTGATTGGAGAACACTAAAACAAACCTAACCTCTCTAGGACATTCAGAAGCCAAGTTATAAGCCCACAAAGGTGTAACTGGACTGCTTCTTCAAAGTGACACCAGGCCCGGTGACCTTTGGGACATGGTTTGACCCCCTAGAGGAATGTGCGATCATCTTGAAACGTTCAGATCACTTACAACTCAATAGATTCTACCTTCTTGTAACGTTTCAGCCTGATTGGACCTTGTTTTCACACAAATGAACCCAGAATGATGTGAAATTGTGCTTCGTGCAACATAATTCTGGGTGCCATTTACAAACCATAAGTGCTAATGACTACATTCCTTTTTGTGGTTGTAGGGGCTGTTGGTTGGAGTACATTAAAACACCCTGATCTCTCTAGGACATTCAGAAGCCAAGTTATAAGCCCTCAAAGGTGTAAATGGACTACTTCTTTAAAGTGACACCAGGCCCGGTGACCTTTGGGACATGGTTTTACCCCCTATAGGAATGTGCGATCATCTTGAAACGTTCAGATCACTTACAACTCAATAGATTCTACCTTCTTGTAGCGTTTCAGCCTGATTGGACCTTGTTTTCACACAAATGGACCCAGAATGATGTGAAATTGTGCTTCGTGCAACATAATTCTGGGTGCCATTTATAAACCATAAGTGCTAATGACTCCATTCCTTTTTGTGGTTGTAGGGGCTGTTGATTGGAGTATACTAAAACAAACCTGATCTCTCTAGGACATTCAGAAGCCAAGTTATAAGCCCACAAAGGTGTAACTGGACTACTTCTTTAAATTGACACCAGATCCGGTAACCTTTGGGGCATGGTTTGACCCCCTTAGGAAAGTGCTATCATCATGAAACGTTCAGATCACTTACAACTCAATAGATTCTACCTTCCTGTAAAGTTTCAGCCTGATTGGACCTTGTTTTCACACAAATGGACCCAGAATGATGTGAAATTGTGCTTCGTGCAACATAATTCTGGGTGCCATTTACAAACCATAAGTGCTAATGACTCCATTCCTTTTTGTGGTTGTAGGGGCTGTTGATTGGAGTACACTAAAACAAACCTGATCTCTCTAGGACATTCAGAAGCCAAGTTATAAGCCCACAAATGTGTAACTGAACTACTTCTTTAAATTGACACCAGATACGGTGAACTTTGGGACATGGTTTGACCCCCTTAGGAAAGCGCTATCATCATGAAACGTTCAGATCACTTACAACTCAATAGATTCTACCTTCCTGTAACGTTTCAGCCTGATTGGACCTTGTTTTCACACAAATGAACCCAGAATGATGTGAAATTGTGCTTCGTGCAACATAATTCTGGGTGCCATCTACAAACCATAAGTGCTAATGACTCCTTTCCTTTTTGTGGTTGTAGGGGCTGTTGATTGGAGTACACTAAAACAAACCTGATCTCTCTAGGACATTCAGAAGCCAAGTTATAAGCCCACAAATGTGTAACTGGACTACTTCTTTAAATTGACACCAGATCCGGTGAACTTTGGGACATGATTTGACCCCCTTAGGAAAGCGCTATCATCATGAAACGTTCAGATCACTTACAACTCAATAGATTCTACCTTCCTGTAGCGTTTCAGCCTAATTGGACCTTGTTTTCACACAAATGGACCCAGAATGATGTGAAATTGTGCTTCGTGCAACATAATTCTGGGTGCCATTTACAAACCATAAGTGCTAATGACTCCATTCCTTTTTGTGCTTGTAGGGGCTGTTGATTGGAGTACATTAAAACAAACCTGATCTCTCTAGGACATTCAGAAGCCAAGTTATAAGCCCACAAATGTGTAACTGGACTACTTCTTTAAATTGACACCAGATCCGGTGACCTTTGGGACATGGTTTGACCCCCTTAGGAAAGTGCTATCATCATGAAACGTTCAGATCACTTACAACTCAATAGATTCTACCTTCCTGTAACGTTTCAGCCTGATTGGACCTTGTTTTCACACAAATGAACCCAGAATGATGTGAAATTGTGCTTCGTGCAACATAATTCTGGGTGCCATTTACAAACCATAAGTGCTAATGACTCCATTCCTTTTTGTGGTTGTAGGGGCTGTTGATTGGAGTACACTAAAACAAACCTAACCTCTCTAGGACATTCAGAAGCCAAGTTATAAGCCCACAAAGGTGTAACTGGACTACTTCTTTAAAGTGACACCAGGCCCGGTGACCTTTGGGACATGGTTTTACCCCCTATAGGAATGTGCGATCATCTTGAAACGTTCAGATCACTTACAACTCAATAGATTCTACCTTCTTGTAGCGTTTCAGCCTGATTGGACCTTGTTTTCACACAAATGAACCCAGAATGATGTGAATTTGTGCTTCGTGCAACATAATTCTGGGTGCCATTTACAAACCTTAAGTGCTAATGACTCCATTCCTTTTTGTGGTTATAGGGGCTGTTGATTGGAGTACACTAAAACAAACCTGATCTCTCTAGGACATTCAGAAGCCAAGTTATAAGCCCACAAATGTGTAACTGAACTACTTCTTTAAATTGACACCAGATCCGGCGACCTTTGGGACATGGTTTGACCCCCTTAGGAAAGTGCTATCATCATGAAACGTTCAGATCACTTACAACTCAGTAGATTCTACCTTCCTGTAACGTTTCAGCCTGATTGGACCTTGTTTTCACACAAATGGACCCAGAATGATGTGAAATTGTGCTTCGTGCAACATAATTCTGGGTGCCATTTACAAACCATAAGTGCTAATGACTCCATTCCTTTTTGTGGTTGTAGGGGCTGTTGATTGGAGTACACTAAAACAAATCTGATCTCTCTAGGACATTCAGAAGCCAAGTTATAAGCCCACAAATGTGTAACTGAACTACTTCTTTAAATTGACACCAGATCCGGTGACCTTTGGGACATGGTTTGACCCCCTTAGGAAAGCGCTATCATCATGAAACATTCAGATCACTTACAACTCAATAGATTCTACCTTCCTGTAACGTTTCAGCCTGATTGGACCTTGTTTTCACACAAATGAACCCAGAATGATGTGAAATTGTGCTTCGTGCAACATAATTCTGGGTGCCATTTACAAACCATAAGTGCTAATGACTCCATTCCTTTTTGTGGTTGTAGGGGCTGTTGATTGGAGTACACTAAAACAAACCTGATCTCTCTAGGACATTCAGAAGCCAAGTTATAAGCCCACAAATGTGTAACTGGACTACTTCTTTAAATTGACACCAGATCCGGTGACCTTTGGGACATGGTTTGACCCCCTTAGGAAAGAGCTATCATCATGAAACGTTCAGATCACTTACAACTCAATAGATTCTACCTTCCTGTATCATTTCAGCCTAATTGGACCTTGTTTTCACACAAATGAACCCAGAATGATGTGAAATTGTGCTTCGTGCAACATATTTCTGGGTGCCATTTACAAACCATAAGTGCTAATGACTCCATTCCTATTTGAGGTTGTAGGGGCTGTTGATTGGAGTACACTAAAACAAACCTGATCTCTCTAGGACATTCAGAAGCCAAGTTATAAGCCCTCAAAGGTGTAACTGGACTACTTTAAAGTGACACCAGGCCCGGTGACCTTTGGGACATGGTTTGACCCCCTATAGGAATGTGCGATCATCATGAAACGTTCAGATCACTTACAACTCAATAGATTCTACCTTCTTGTAAGGTTTCAGCCTGATTGGACCTTGTTTTCACACAAATGGACCCAGAATGATGCGAAATTGTGCTTCGTGCAACATAATTCTGGGTGCCATTTACAAACCATAAGTGCTAATGACTCCATTCCTTTTTGTGGTTGTAGGGGCTGTTGGTTGGAGTACATTAAAACAAACCTGATCTCTCTAGGACATTCAGAATCCAAGTTATAAGCCCACAAATGTGTAACTGGACTACTTCTTTAAATTGACACCAGATCCGGTGACCTTTGGGACATGGTTTGACCCCCTTAGGAAAGTGCTATCATCATGAAACGTTCAGATCACTTACAACTCAATAGATTCTACCTTCCTGTAACGTTTCAGCCTGATTGGACCTTGTTTTCACACAAATGAACCCAGAATGATGTGAAATTGTGCTTAGTGCAACATAATTCTGGGTGCCATTTACAAACCTTAAGTGCTAATGACTCCATTCCTTTTTGTGGTTGTAGGGGCTGTTGATTGGAGTACACTAAAACAAATCTGATCTCTCTAGGACATTCAGAAGCAAAGTTATAAGCCCACAAATGTGTAACTGGACTACTTCTTTAAATTGACACCAGATCCGGTGACCTTTGGGACATAGTTTGACCCCCTTAGGAAAGTGCTATCATCATGAAACGTTCAGATCACTTACAACTCAATAGATTCTACCTTCCTGTAACGTTTCAGCCTGATTGGACCTTGTTTTCACACAAATGAACCCAGAATGATGTGAAATTGTGCTTCGTGCAACATAATTCTGGGTGCCATTTACAAACCATAAGTGCTAATGACTCCATTCCTTTTTGTGGTTGTAGGGGCTGTTGATTGGAGTACACTAAAACAAACCTAACCTCTCTAGGACATTCAGAAGCCAAGTTATAAGCCCACAAAGGTGTAACTGGACTACTTCTTTAAAGTGACACCAGGCCCGGTGACCTTTGGGACATGGTTTTACCCCCTATAGGAATGTGCGATCATCTTGAAACGTTCAGATCACTTACAACTCAATAGATTCTACCTTCTTGTAGCGTTTCAGCCTGATTGGACCTTGTTTTCACATAAATGGACCCAGAATGATGTGAAATTGTGCTTCGTGCAACATAATTCTGGGTGCCATTTACAAACCTTAAGTGCTCCATTCCTTTTTGTGGTTGTAGGGGCTGTCGATTGGAGTACACTAAAACAAACCTGATCTCTCTAGGACATTCAGAAGCCAAGTTATAAGCCCACAAATGTGTAACTGAACTACTTCTTTAAATTGACACCAGATCCGGTGACCTTTGGGACATGGTTTGACCCCCTTAGGAAAGTGCTATCATCATGAAACGTTCAGATCACTTACAGCTCAATAGATTCTACCTTCCTGTAACGTTTCAGCCTGATTGGACCTTGTTTTCACACAAATGGACCCAGAATGATGTGAAATTGTGCTTCGTGCAACATAATTCTGGGTGCCATTTACAAACCATAAGTGCTAATGACTCCATTCCTTTTTGTGGTTGTAGGGGCTGTTGATTGGAGTACACTAAAACAAACCTGATCTCTAGGACATTCAGAAGCCAAGTTATAAGCCCACAAATGTTTAACTGAACTACTTCTTTAAATTGACACCAGATCCGGTGACCTTTGGGACATGGTTTGACCCCCTTAGGAAAGTGCTATCATCATGAAACGTTCAGATCACTTACAACTCAATAGATTCTACCTTCCTGTAACGTTTCAGCCTGATTGGACCTTGTTTTCACACAAATGGACCCAGAATGATGTGAAATTGTGCTTCGTGCAACATAATTCTGGGTGCCATTTAAAAACCATAAGTGCTAATGACTCCATTCCTTTTTGTGGTTGTAGGGGCTGTTGATTGGAGTACACTAAAACAACCCTGATCTCTCTAGGACATTCAGAAGCCAAGTTATAAGCCCACAAATGTGTAACTGGACTACTTCTTTAAATTGACACCAGATCCGGTGACCTTTGGGACATGGTTTGACCCCCTTAGGAAAGTGCTATCATCATGAAACGTTCAGATCACTTACAACTCAATAGATTCTACCATCCTGTAACGTTTCAGCCTGATTGGACCTTGTTTTCACACAAATGAACCCAGAATGATGTGAAATTGTGCTTCGTGCAACATAATTCTGGGTGCCATTTACAAACCATAAGTTCTAATGACTCCATTGCTTTTTGTGGTTGTAGGGGCTGTTGATTGGAGTACACTAAAACAAACCTAACCTCTCTAGGACATTCAGAAGCCAAGTTATAAGCCCACAAAGGTGTAACTGGACTACTTCTTTAAAGTGACACCAGGCCCGGTGACCTTTGGGACATGGTTTTACCCCCTATAGGAATGTGCGATCATCTTGAAACGTTCAGATCACTTACAACTCAATAGATTCTACCTTCCTGTAACGTTTCAGCCTGATTGGACCTTGTTTTCACACAAATGAACCCAGAATGATGTGAAATTGTGCTTCGTGCAACATAATTCTGGGTGCCATTTACAAACCATAAGTGCTAATGACTCCATTCCTTTTTGAGATTGTAGGGAATGTTGATTGGAGTACACTAAAACAAACCTGATCTCTCTAGGACATTCAGAAGCCAAGTTATAAGCCCACAAATGTGTAACTGAACTACTTCTTTAAATTGACACCAGATACGGTGAACTTTGGGACATGGTTTGACCCCCTTAGGAAAGCGCTATCATCATGAAACGTTCAGATCACTTACAACTCAATAGATTCTACCTTCCTGTAACGTTTCAGCCTGATTGGACCTTGTTTTCACACAAATGAACCCAGAATGATGTGAAATTGTGCTTCGTGCAACATAATTCTGGGTGCCATCTACAAACCATAAGTGCTAATGACTCCTTTCCTTTTTGTGGTTGTAGGGGCTGTTGATTGGAGTACACTAAAACAAACCTGATCTCTCTAGGACATTCAGAAGCCAAGTTATAAGCCCACAAATGTGTAACTGGACTACTTCTTTAAATTGACACCAGATCCGGTGACCTTTGGGACATGATTTGACCCCCTTAGGAAAGCGCTATCATCATGAAACGTTCAGATCACTTACAACTCAATAGATTCTACCTTCCTGTAGCGTTTCAGCCTAATTGGACCTTGTTTTCACACAAATGGACCCAGAATGATGTGAAATTGTGCTTCGTGCAACATAATTCTGGGTGCCATTTACAAACCATAAGTGCTAATGACTCCATTCCTTTTTGTGCTTGTAGGGGCTGTTGATTGGAGTACATTAAAACAAACCTGATCTCTCTAGGACATTCAGAAGCCAAGTTATAAGCCCACAAATGTGTAACTGGACTACTTCTTTAAATTGACACCAGATCCGGTGACCTTTGGGACATGGTTTGACCCCCTTAGGAAAGTGCTATCATCATGAAACGTTCAGATCACTTACAACTCAATAGATTCTACCTTCCTGTAACGTTTCAGCCTGATTGGACCTTGTTTTCACACAAATGAACCCAGAATGATGTGAAATTGTGCTTCGTGCAACATAATTCTGGGTGCCATTTACAAACCATAAGTGCTAATGACTCCATTCCTTTTTGTGGTTGTAGGGGCTGTTGATTGGAGTACACTAAAACAAACCTAACCTCTCTAGGACATTCAGAAGCCAAGTTATAAGCCCACAAAGGTGTAACTGGACTACTTCTTTAAAGTGACACCAGGCCCGGTGACCTTTGGGACATGGTTTTACCCCCTATAGGAATGTGCGATCATCTTGAAACGTTCAGATCACTTACAACTCAATAGATTCTACCTTCTTGTAGCGTTTCAGCCTGATTGGACCTTGTTTTCACACAAATGAACCCAGAATGATGTGAATTTGTGCTTCGTGCAACATAATTCTGGGTGCCATTTACAAACCTTAAGTGCTAATGACTCCATTCCTTTTTGTGGTTATAGGGGCTGTTGATTGGAGTACACTAAAACAAACCTGATCTCTCTAGGACATTCAGAAGCCAAGTTATAAGCCCACAAATGTGTAACTGAACTACTTCTTTAAATTGACACCAGATCCGGCGACCTTTGGGACATGGTTTGACCCCCTTAGGAAAGTGCTATCATCATGAAACGTTCAGATCACTTACAACTCAGTAGATTCTACCTTCCTGTAACGTTTCAGCCTGATTGGACCTTGTTTTCACACAAATGGACCCAGAATGATGTGAAATTGTGCTTCGTGCAACATAATTCTGGGTGCCATTTACAAACCATAAGTGCTAATGACTCCATTCCTTTTTGTGGTTGTAGGGGCTGTTGATTGGAGTACACTAAAACAAATCTGATCTCTCTAGGACATTCAGAAGCCAAGTTATAAGCCCACAAATGTGTAACTGAACTACTTCTTTAAATTGACACCAGATCCGGTGACCTTTGGGACATGGTTTGACCCCCTTAGGAAAGCGCTATCATCATGAAACATTCAGATCACTTACAACTCAATAGATTCTACCTTCCTGTAACGTTTCAGCCTGATTGGACCTTGTTTTCACACAAATGAACCCAGAATGATGTGAAATTGTGCTTCGTGCAACATAATTCTGGGTGCCATTTACAAACCATAAGTGCTAATGACTCCATTCCTTTTTGTGGTTGTAGGGGCTGTTGATTGGAGTACACTAAAACAAACCTGATCTCTCTAGGACATTCAGAAGCCAAGTTATAAGCCCACATATGTGTAACTGGACTACTTCTTTAAATTGACACCAGATCCGGTGACCTTTGGGACATGGTTTGACCCCCTTAGGAAAGAGCTATCATCATGAAACGTTCAGATCACTTACAACTCAATAGATTCTACCTTCCTGTATCGTTTCAGCCTAATTGGACCTTGTTTTCACACAAATGAACCCAGAATGATGTGAAATTGTGCTTCGTGCAACATATTTCTGGGTGCCATTTACAAACCATAAGTGCTAATGACTCCATTCCTATTTGAGGTTGTAGGGGCTGTTGATTGGAGTACACTAAAACAAACCTGATCTCTCTAGGACATTCAGAAGCCAAGTTATAAGCCCTCAAAGGTGTAACTGGACTACTTTAAAGTGACACCAGGCCCGGTGACCTTTGGGACATGGTTTGACCCCCTATAGGAATGTGCGATCATCATGAAACGTTCAGATCACTTACAACTCAATAGATTCTACCTTCTTGTAAGGTTTCAGCCTGATTGGACCTTGTTTTCACACAAATGGACCCAGAATGATGCGAAATTGTGCTTCGTGCAACATAATTCTGGGTGCCATTTACAAACCATAAGTGCTAATGACTCCATTCCTTTTTGTGGTTGTAGGGGCTGTTGGTTGGAGTACATTAAAACAAACCTGATCTCTCTAGGACATTCAGAATCCAAGTTATAAGCCCACAAATGTGTAACTGGACTACTTCTTTAAATTGACACCAGATCCGGTGACCTTTGGGACATGGTTTGACCCCCTTAGGAAAGTGCTATCATCATGAAACGTTCAGATCACTTACAACTCAATAGATTCTACCTTCCTGTAACGTTTCAGCCTGATTGGACCTTGTTTTCACACAAATGAACCCAGAATGATGTGAAATTGTGCTTAGTGCAGCATAATTCTGGGTGCCATTTAAAAACCATAAGTTCTAATGACTCCATTGCTTTTTGTGGTTGTAGGGGCTGTTGATTGGAGTACACTAAAACAAACCTAACCTCTCTAGGACATTCAGAAGCCAAGTTATAAGCCCACAAAGGTGTAACTGGACTACTTCTTTAAAGTGACACCAGGCCCGGTGACCTTTGGGACATGGTTTTACCCCCTATAGGAATGTGCGATCATCTTGAAACGTTCAGATCACTTACAACTCAATAGATCCTACCTTCCTGTAACGTTTCAGCCTGATTGGACCTTGTTTTCACACAAATGAACCCAGAATGATGTGAAATTGTGCTTCGTGCAGCATAATTCTGGGTGCCATTTACAAACCTTAAGTGCTAATGACTCCATTCCTTTTTGTGGTTGTAGGGGCTGTTGATTGGAGTACACTAAAACAAATCTGATCTCTCTAGGACATTCAGAAGCAAAGTTATAAGCCCACAAATGTGTAACTGGACTACTTCTTTAAATTGACACCAGATCCGGTGACCTTTGGGACATAGTTTGACCCCCTTAGGAAAGTGCTATCATCATGAAACGTTCAGATCACTTACAACTCAATAGATTCTACCTTCCTGTAACGTTTCAGCCTGATTGGACCTTGTTTTCACACAAATGAACCCAGAATGATGTGAAATTGTGCTTCGTGCAACATAATTCTGGGTGCCATTTACAAACCATAAGTGCTAATGACTCCATTCCTTTTTGTGGTTGTAGGGGCTGTTGATTGGAGTACACTAAAACAAACCTAACCTCTCTAGGACATTCAGAAGCCAAGTTATAAGCCCACAAAGGTGTAACTGGACTACTTCTTTAAAGTGACACCAGGCCCGGTGACCTTTGGGACATGGTTTTACCCCCTATAGGAATGTGCGATCATCTTGAAACGTTCAGATCACTTACAACTCAATAGATTCTACCTTCTTGTAGCGTTTCAGCCTGATTGGACCTTGTTTTCACATAAATGGACCCAGAATGATGTGAAATTGTGCTTCGTGCAACATAATTCTGGGTGCCATTTACAAACCTTAAGTGCTCCATTCCTTTTTGTGGTTGTAGGGGCTGTTGATTGGAGTACACTAAAACAACCCTGATCTCTCTAGGACATTCAGAAGCCAAGTTATAAGCCCACAAATGTGTAACTGGACTACTTCTTTAAATTGACACCAGATCCGGTGACCTTTGGGACATGGTTTGACCCCCTTAGGAAAGTGCTATCATCATGAAACGTTCAGATCACTTACAACTCAATAGATTCTACCATCCTGTAACGTTTCAGCCTGATTGGACCTTGTTTTCACACAAATGAACCCAGAATGATGTGAAATTGTGCTTCGTGCAACATAATTCTGGGTGCCATTTACAAACCATAAGTTCTAATGACTCCATTGCTTTTTGTGGTTGTAGGGGCTGTTGATTGGAGTACACTAAAACAAACCTAACCTCTCTAGGACATTCAGAAGCCAAGTTATAAGCCCACAAAGGTGTAACTGGACTACTTCTTTAAAGTGACACCAGGCCCGGTGACCTTTGGGACATGGTTTTACCCCCTATAGGAATGTGCGATCATCTTGAAACGTTCAGATCACTTACAACTCAATAGATTCTACCTTCCTGTAACGTTTCAGCCTGATTGGACCTTGTTTTCACACAAATGAACCCAGAATGATGTGAAATTGTGCTTCGTGCAACATAATTCTGGGTGCCATTTACAAACCATAAGTGCTAATGACTCCATTCCTTTTTGAGATTGTAGGGAATGTTGATTGGAGTACACTAAAACAAACCTGATCTCTCTAGGACATTCAGAAGCCAAGTTATAAGCCCACAAATGTGTAACTGAACTACTTCTTTAAATTGACACCAGATACGGTGAACTTTGGGACATGGTTTGACCCCCTTAGGAAAGCGCTATCATCATGAAACGTTCAGATCACTTACAACTCAATAGATTCTACCTTCCTGTAACGTTTCAGCCTGATTGGACCTTGTTTTCACACAAATGAACCCAGAATGATGTGAAATTGTGCTTCGTGCAACATAATTCTGGGTGCCATCTACAAACCATAAGTGCTAATGACTCCTTTCCTTTTTGTGGTTGTAGGGGCTGTTGATTGGAGTACACTAAAACAAACCTGATCTCTCTAGGACATTCAGAAGCCAAGTTATAAGCCCACAAATGTGTAACTGGACTACTTCTTTAAATTGACACCAGATCCGGTGACCTTTGGGACATGATTTGACCCCCTTAGGAAAGCGCTATCATCATGAAACGTTCAGATCACTTACAACTCAATAGATTCTACCTTCCTGTAGCGTTTCAGCCTAATTGGACCTTGTTTTCACACAAATGGACCCAGAATGATGTGAAATTGTGCTTCGTGCAACATAATTCTGGGTGCCATTTACAAACCATAAGTGCTAATGACTCCATTCCTTTTTGTGCTTGTAGGGGCTGTTGATTGGAGTACATTAAAACAAACCTGATCTCTCTAGGACATTCAGAAGCCAAGTTATAAGCCCACAAATGTGTAACTGGACTACTTCTTTAAATTGACACCAGATCCGGTGACCTTTGGGACATGGTTTGACCCCCTTAGGAAAGTGCTATCATCATGAAACGTTCAGATCCCTTACAACTCAATAGATTCTACCTTCCTGTAACGTTTCAGCCTGATTGGACCTTGTTTTCACACAAATGAACCCAGAATGATGTGAAATTGTGCTTCGTGCAACATAATTCTGGGTGCCATTTACAAACCATAAGTGCTAATGACTCCATTCCTTTTTGTGGTTGTAGGGGCTGTTGATTGGAGTACACTAAAACAAACCTAACCTCTCTAGGACATTCAGAAGCCAAGTTATAAGCCCACAAAGGTGTAACTGGACTACTTCTTTAAAGTGACACCAGGCCCGGTGACCTTTGGGACATGGTTTTACCCCCTATAGGAATGTGCGATCATCTTGAAACGTTCAGATCACTTACAACTCAATAGATTCTACCTTCTTGTAGCGTTTTAGCCTGATTGGACCTTGTTTTCACACAAATGAACCCAGAATGATGTGAATTTGTGCTTCGTGCAACATAATTCTGGGTGCCATTTACAAACCTTAAGTGCTAATGACTCCATTCCTTTTTGTGGTTATAGGGGCTGTTGATTGGAGTACACTAAAACAAACCTGATCTCTCTAGGACATTCAGAAGCCAAGTTATAAGCCCACAAATGTGTAACTGAACTACTTCTTTAAATTGACACCAGATCCGGCGACCTTTGGGACATGGTTTGACCCCCTTAGGAAAGTGCTATCATCATGAAACGTTCAGATCACTTACAACTCAGTAGATTCTACCTTCCTGTAACGTTTCAGCCTGATTGGACCTTGTTTTCACACAAATGGACCCAGAATGATGTGAAATTGTGCTTCGTGCAACATAATTCTGGGTGCCATTTACAAACCATAAGTGCTAATGACTCCATTCCTTTTTGTGGTTGTAGGGGCTGTTGATTGGAGTACACTAAAACAAATCTGATCTCTCTAGGACATTCAGAAGCCAAGTTATAAGCCCACAAATGTGTAACTGAACTACTTCTTTAAATTGACACCAGATCCGGTGACCTTTGGGACATGGTTTGACCCCCTTAGGAAAGCGCTATCATCATGAAACATTCAGATCACTTACAACTCAATAGATTCTACCTTCCTGTAACGTTTCAGCCTGATTGGACCTTGTTTTCACACAAATGAACCCAGAATGATGTGAAATTGTGCTTCGTGCAACATAATTCTGGGTGCCATTTACAAACCATAAGTGCTAATGACTCCATTCCTTTTTGTGGTTGTAGGGGCTGTTGATTGGAGTACACTAAAACAAACCTGATCTCTCTAGGACATTCAGAAGCCAAGTTATAAGCCCACATATGTGTAACTGGACTACTTCTTTAAATTGACACCAGATCCGGTGACCTTTGGGACATGGTTTGACCCCCTTAGGAAAGAGCTATCATCATGAAACGTTCAGATCACTTACAACTCAATAGATTCTACCTTCCTGTATCGTTTCAGCCTAATTGGACCTTGTTTTCACACAAATGAACCCAGAATGATGTGAAATTGTGCTTCGTGCAACATATTTCTGGGTGCCATTTACAAACCATAAGTGCTAATGACTCCATTCCTATTTGAGGTTGTAGGGGCTGTTGATTGGAGTACACTAAAACAAACCTGATCTCTCTAGGACATTCAGAAGCCAAGTTATAAGCCCTCAAAGGTGTAACTGGACTACTTTAAAGTGACACCAGGCCCGGTGACCTTTGGGACATGGTTTGACCCCCTATAGGAATGTGCGATCATCATGAAACGTTCAGATCACTTACAACTCAATAGATTCTACCTTCTTGTAAGGTTTCAGCCTGATTGGACCTTGTTTTCACACAAATGGACACAGAATGATGCGAAATTGTGCTTCGTGCAACATAATTCTGGGTGCCATTTACAAACCATAAGTGCTAATGACTCCATTCCTTTTTGTGGTTGTAGGGGCTGTTGGTTGGAGTACATTAAAACAAACCTGATCTCTCTAGGACATTCAGAATCCAAGTTATAAGCCCACAAATGTGTAACTGGACTACTTCTTTAAATTGACACCAGATCCGGTGACCTTTGGGACATGGTTTGACCCCCTTAGGAAAGTGCTATCATCATGAAACGTTCAGATCACTTACAACTCAATAGATTCTACCTTCCTGTAACGTTTCAGCCTGATTGGACCTTGTTTTCACACAAATGAACCCAGAATGATGTGAAATTGTGCTTAGTGCAGCATAATTCTGGGTGCCATTTAAAAACCATAAGTTCTAATGACTCCATTGCTTTTTGTGGTTGTAGGGGCTGTTGATTGGAGTACACTAAAACAAACCTAACCTCTCTAGGACATTCAGAAGCCAAGTTATAAGCCCACAAAGGTGTAACTGGACTACTTCTTTAAAGTGACACCAGGCCCGGTGACCTTTGGGACATGGTTTTACCCCCTATAGGAATGTGCGATCATCTTGAAACGTTCAGATCACTTACAACTCAATAGATCCTACCTTCCTGTAACGTTTCAGCCTGATTGGACCTTGTTTTCACACAAATGAACCCAGAATGATGTGAAATTGTGCTTCGTGCAGCATAATTCTGGGTGCCATTTACAAACCTTAAGTGCTAATGACTCCATTCCTTTTTGTGGTTGTAGGGGCTGTTGATTGGAGTACACTAAAACAAATCTGATCTCTCTAGGACATTCAGAAGCAAAGTTATAAGCCCACAAATGTGTAACTGGACTACTTCTTTAAATTGACACCAGATCCGGTGACCTTTGGGACATAGTTTGACCCCCTTAGGAAAGTGCTATCATCATGAAACGTTCAGATCACTTACAACTCAATAGATTCTACCTTCCTGTAACGTTTCAGCCTGATTGGACCTTGTTTTCACACAAATGAACCCAGAATGATGTGAAATTGTGCTTCGTGCAACATAATTCTGGGTGCCATTTACAAACCATAAGTGCTAATGACTCCATTCCTTTTTGTGGTTGTAGGGGCTGTTGATTGGAGTACACTAAAACAAACCTAACCTCTCTAGGACATTCAGAAGCCAAGTTATAAGCCCACAAAGGTGTAACTGGACTACTTCTTTAAAGTGACACCAGGCCCGGTGACCTTTGGGACATGGTTTTACCCCCTATAGGAATGTGCGATCATCTTGAAACGTTCAGATCACTTACAACTCAATAGATTCTACCTTCTTGTAGCGTTTCAGCCTGATTGGACCTTGTTTTCACATAAATGGACCCAGAATGATGTGAAATTGTGCTTCGTGCAACATAATTCTGGGTGCCATTTACAAACCTTAAGTGCTCCATTCCTTTTTGTGGTTGTAGGGGCTGTCGATTGGAGTACACTAAAACAAACCTGATCTCTCTAGGACATTCAGAAGCCAAGTTATAAGCCCACAAATGTGTAACTGAACTACTTCTTTAAATTGACACCAGATCCGGTGACCTTTGGGACATGGTTTGACCCCCTTAGGAAAGTGCTATCATCATGAAACGTTCAGATCACTTACAGCTCAATAGATTCTACCTTCCTGTAACGTTTCAGCCTGATTGGACCTTGTTTTCACACAAATGGACCCAGAATGATGTGAAATTGTGCTTCGTGCAACATAATTCTGGGTGCCATTTACAAACCATAAGTGCTAATGACTCCATTCCTTTTTGTGGTTGTAGGGGCTGTTGATTGGAGTACACTAAAACAAACCTGATCTCTAGGACATTCAGAAGCCAAGTTATAAGCCCACAAATGTTTAACTGAACTACTTCTTTAAATTGACACCAGATCCGGTGACCTTTGGGACATGGTTTGACCCCCTATAGGAATGTGCGATCATCATGAAACGTTCAGATCACTTACAACTCAATAGATTCTACCTTCTTGTAAGGTTTCAGCCTGATTGGACCTTGTTTTCACACAAATGAACCCAGAATGATGTGAAATTGTGCTTCGTGCAACATAATTCTGGGTGCCATTTACAAACCTTAAGTGCTCCATTCCTTTTTGTGGTTGTAGGGGCTGTTGATTGGAGTACACTAAAACAACCCTGATCTCTCTAGGACATTCAGAAGCCAAGTTATAAGCCCACAAATGTGTAACTGGACTACTTCTTTAAATTGACACCAGATCCGGTGACCTTTGGGACATGGTTTGACCCCCTTAGGAAAGTGCTATCATCATGAAACGTTCAGATCACTTACAACTCAATAGATTCTACCATCCTGTAACGTTTCAGCCTGATTGGACCTTGTTTTCACACAAATGAACCCAGAATGATGTGAAATTGTGCTTCGTGCAACATAATTCTGGGTGCCATTTACAAACCATAAGTTCTAATGACTCCATTGCTTTTTGTGGTTGTAGGGGCTGTTGATTGGAGTACACTAAAACAAACCTAACCTCTCTAGGACATTCAGAAGCCAAGTTATAAGCCCACAAAGGTGTAACTGGACTACTTCTTTAAAGTGACACCAGGCCCGGTGACCTTTGGGACATGGTTTTACCCCCTATAGGAATGTGCGATCATCTTGAAACGTTCAGATCACTTACAACTCAATAGATTCTACCTTCCTGTAACGTTTCAGCCTGATTGGACCTTGTTTTCACACAAATGAACCCAGAATGATGTGAAATTGTGCTTCGTGCAACATAATTCTGGGTGCCATTTACAAACCATAAGTGCTAATGACTCCATTCCTTTTTGAGATTGTAGGGAATGTTGATTGGAGTACACTAAAACAAACCTGATCTCTCTAGGACATTCAGAAGCCAAGTTATAAGCCCACAAATGTGTAACTGAACTACTTCTTTAAATTGACACCAGATACGGTGAACTTTGGGACATGGTTTGACCCCCTTAGGAAAGCGCTATCATCATGAAACGTTCAGATCACTTACAACTCAATAGATTCTACCTTCCTGTAACGTTTCAGCCTGATTGGACCTTGTTTTCACACAAATGAACCCAGAATGATGTGAAATTGTGCTTCGTGCAACATAATTCTGGGTGCCATCTACAAACCATAAGTGCTAATGACTCCTTTCCTTTTTGTGGTTGTAGGGGCTGTTGATTGGAGTACACTAAAACAAACCTGATCTCTCTAGGACATTCAGAAGCCAAGTTATAAGCCCACAAATGTGTAACTGGACTACTTCTTTAAATTGACACCAGATCCGGTGACCTTTGGGACATGATTTGACCCCCTTAGGAAAGCGCTATCATCATGAAACGTTCAGATCACTTACAACTCAATAGATTCTACCTTCCTGTAGCGTTTCAGCCTAATTGGACCTTGTTTTCACACAAATGGACCCAGAATGATGTGAAATTGTGCTTCGTGCAACATAATTCTGGGTGCCATTTACAAACCATAAGTGCTAATGACTCCATTCCTTTTTGTGCTTGTAGGGGCTGTTGATTGGAGTACATTAAAACAAACCTGATCTCTCTAGGACATTCAGAAGCCAAGTTATAAGCCCACAAATGTGTAACTGGACTACTTCTTTAAATTGACACCAGATCCGGTGACCTTTGGGACATGGTTTGACCCCCTTAGGAAAGTGCTATCATCATGAAACGTTCAGATCCCTTACAACTCAATAGATTCTACCTTCCTGTAACGTTTCAGCCTGATTGGACCTTGTTTTCACACAAATGAACCCAGAATGATGTGAAATTGTGCTTCGTGCAACATAATTCTGGGTGCCATTTACAAACCATAAGTGCTAATGACTCCATTCCTTTTTGTGGTTGTAGGGGCTGTTGATTGGAGTACACTAAAACAAACCTAACCTCTCTAGGACATTCAGAAGCCAAGTTATAAGCCCACAAAGGTGTAACTGGACTACTTCTTTAAAGTGACACCAGGCCCGGTGACCTTTGGGACATGGTTTTACCCCCTATAGGAATGTGCGATCATCTTGAAACGTTCAGATCACTTACAACTCAATAGATTCTACCTTCTTGTAGCGTTTCAGCCTGATTGGACCTTGTTTTCACACAAATGAACCCAGAATGATGTGAATTTGTGCTTCGTGCAACATAATTCTGGGTGCCATTTACAAACCTTAAGTGCTAATGACTCCATTCCTTTTTGTGGTTATAGGGGCTGTTGATTGGAGTACACTAAAACAAACCTGATCTCTCTAGGACATTCAGAAGCCAAGTTATAAGCCCACAAATGTGTAACTGAACTACTTCTTTAAATTGACACCAGATCCGGCGACCTTTGGGACATGGTTTGACCCCCTTAGGAAAGTGCTATCATCATGAAACGTTCAGATCACTTACAACTCAGTAGATTCTACCTTCCTGTAACGTTTCAGCCTGATTGGACCTTGTTTTCACACAAATGGACCCAGAATGATGTGAAATTGTGCTTCGTGCAACATAATTCTGGGTGCCATTTACAAACCATAAGTGCTAATGACTCCATTCCTTTTTGTGGTTGTAGGGGCTGTTGATTGGAGTACACTAAAACAAATCTGATCTCTCTAGGACATTCAGAAGCCAAGTTATAAGCCCACAAATGTGTAACTGAACTACTTCTTTAAATTGACACCAGATCCGGTGACCTTTGGGACATGGTTTGACCCCCTTAGGAAAGCGCTATCATCATGAAACATTCAGATCACTTACAACTCAATAGATTCTACCTTCCTGTAACGTTTCAGCCTGATTGGACCTTGTTTTCACACAAATGAACCCAGAATGATGTGAAATTGTGCTTCGTGCAACATAATTCTGGGTGCCATTTACAAACCATAAGTGCTAATGACTCCATTCCTTTTTGTGGTTGTAGGGGCTGTTGATTGGAGTACACTAAAACAAACCTGATCTCTCTAGGACATTCAGAAGCCAAGTTATAAGCCCACATATGTGTAACTGGACTACTTCTTTAAATTGACACCAGATCCGGTGACCTTTGGGACATGGTTTGACCCCCTTAGGAAAGAGCTATCATCATGAAACATTCAGATCACTTACAACTCAATAGATTCTACCTTCCTGTATCGTTTCAGCCTAATTGGACCTTGTTTTCACACAAATGAACCCAGAATGATGTGAAATTGTGCTTCGTGCAACATATTTCTGGGTGCCATTTACAAACCATAAGTGCTAATGACTCCATTCCTATTTGAGGTTGTAGGGGCTGTTGATTGGAGTACACTAAAACAAACCTGATCTCTCTAGGACATTCAGAAGCCAAGTTATAAGCCCTCAAAGGTGTAACTGGACTACTTTAAAGTGACACCAGGCCCGGTGACCTTTGGGACATGGTTTGACCCCCTATAGGAATGTGCGATCATCATGAAACGTTCAGATCACTTACAACTCAATAGATTCTACCTTCTTGTAAGGTTTCAGCCTGATTGGACCTTGTTTTCACACAAATGGACACAGAATGATGCGAAATTGTGCTTCGTGCAACATAATTCTGGGTGCCATTTACAAACCATAAGTGCTAATGACTCCATTCCTTTTTGTGGTTGTAGGGGCTGTTGGTTGGAGTACATTAAAACAAACCTGATCTCTCTAGGACATTCAGAATCCAAGTTATAAGCCCACAAATGTGTAACTGGACTACTTCTTTAAATTGACACCAGATCCGGTGACCTTTGGGACATGGTTTGACCCCCTTAGGAAAGTGCTATCATCATGAAACGTTCAGATCACTTACAACTCAATAGATTCTACCTTCCTGTAACGTTTCAGCCTGATTGGACCTTGTTTTCACACAAATGAACCCAGAATGATGTGAAATTGTGCTTAGTGCAGCATAATTCTGGGTGCCATTTAAAAACCATAAGTTCTAATGACTCCATTGCTTTTTGTGGTTGTAGGGGCTGTTGATTGGAGTACACTAAAACAAACCTAACCTCTCTAGGACATTCAGAAGCCAAGTTATAAGCCCACAAAGGTGTAACTGGACTACTTCTTTAAAGTGACACCAGGCCCGGTGACCTTTGGGACATGGTTTTACCCCCTATAGGAATGTGCGATCATCTTGAAACGTTCAGATCACTTACAACTCAATAGATCCTACCTTCCTGTAACGTTTCAGCCTGATTGGACCTTGTTTTCACACAAATGAACCCAGAATGATGTGAAATTGTGCTTCGTGCAGCATAATTCTGGGTGCCATTTACAAACCTTAAGTGCTAATGACTCCATTCCTTTTTGTGGTTGTAGGGGCTGTTGATTGGAGTACACTAAAACAAATCTGATCTCTCTAGGACATTCAGAAGCAAAGTTATAAGCCCACAAATGTGTAACTGGACTACTTCTTTAAATTGACACCAGATCCGGTGACCTTTGGGACATAGTTTGACCCCCTTAGGAAAGTGCTATCATCATGAAACGTTCAGATCACTTACAACTCAATAGATTCTACCTTCCTGTAACGTTTCAGCCTGATTGGACCTTGTTTTCACACAAATGAACCCAGAATGATGTGAAATTGTGCTTCGTGCAACATAATTCTGGGTGCCATTTACAAACCATAAGTGCTAATGACTCCATTCCTTTTTGTGGTTGTAGGGGCTGTTGATTGGAGTACACTAAAACAAACCTAACCTCTCTAGGACATTCAGAAGCCAAGTTATAAGCCCACAAAGGTGTAACTGGACTACTTCTTTAAAGTGACACCAGGCCCGGTGACCTTTGGGACATGGTTTTACCCCCTATAGGAATGTGCGATCATCTTGAAACGTTCAGATCACTTACAACTCAATAGATTCTACCTTCTTGTAGCGTTTCAGCCTGATTGGACCTTGTTTTCACATAAATGGACCCAGAATGATGTGAAATTGTGCTTCGTGCAACATAATTCTGGGTGCCATTTACAAACCTTAAGTGCTCCATTCCTTTTTGTGGTTGTAGGGGCTGTCGATTGGAGTACACTAAAACAAACCTGATCTCTCTAGGACATTCAGAAGCCAAGTTATAAGCCCACAAATGTGTAACTGAACTACTTCTTTAAATTGACACCAGATCCGGTGACCTTTGGGACATGGTTTGACCCCCTTAGGAAAGTGCTATCATCATGAAACATTCAGATCACTTACAGCTCAATAGATTCTACCTTCCTGTAACGTTTCAGCCTGATTGGACCTTGTTTTCACACAAATGGACCCAGAATGATGTGAAATTGTGCTTCGTGCAACATAATTCTGGGTGCCATTTACAAACCATAAGTGCTAATGACTCCATTCCTTTTTGTGGTTGTAGGGGCTGTTGATTGGAGTACACTAAAACAAACCTGATCTCTAGGACATTCAGAAGCCAAGTTATAAGCCCACAAATGTTTAACTGAACTACTTCTTTAAATTGACACCAGATCCGGTGACCTTTGGGACATGGTTTGACCCCCTATAGGAATGTGCGATCATCATGAAACGTTCAGATCACTTACAACTCAATAGATTCTACCTTCTTGTAAGGTTTCAGCCTGATTGGACCTTGTTTTCACACAAATGGACCCAGAATGATGTGAAATTGTGCTTCGTGCAACATAATTCTGGGTGCCATTTACAAACCATAAGTGCTAATGACTCCATTCCTTTTTGTGGTTGTAGGGGCTGTTGATTGGAGTACACTAAAACAAATCTGATCTCTCTAGGACATTCAGAAGCCAAGTTATAAGCCCACAAATGTGTAACTGAACTACTTCTTTAAATTGACACCAGATCCGGTGACCTTTGGGACATGGTTTGACCCCCTTAGGAAAGCGCTATCATCATGAAACATTCAGATCACTTACAACTCAATAGATTCTACCTTCCTGTAACGTTTCAGCCTGATTGGACCTTGTTTTCACACAAATGAACCCAGAATGATGTGAAATTGTGCTTCGTGCAACATAATTCTGGGTGCCATTTACAAACCATAAGTGCTAATGACTCCATTCCTTTTTGTGGTTGTAGGGGCTGTTGATTGGAGTACACTAAAACAAACCTGATCTCTCTAGGACATTCAGAAGCCAAGTTATAAGCCCACATATGTGTAACTGGACTACTTCTTTAAATTGACACCAGATCCGGTGACCTTTGGGACATGGTTTGACCCCCTTAGGAAAGAGCTATCATCATGAAACGTTCAGATCACTTACAACTCAATAGATTCTACCTTCCTGTATCGTTTCAGCCTAATTGGACCTTGTTTTCACACAAATGAACCCAGAATGATGTGAAATTGTGCTTCGTGCAACATATTTCTGGGTGCCATTTACAAACCATAAGTGCTAATGACTCCATTCCTATTTGAGGTTGTAGGGGCTGTTGATTGGAGTACACTAAAACAAACCTGATCTCTCTAGGACATTCAGAAGCCAAGTTATAAGCCCTCAAAGGTGTAACTGGACTACTTTAAAGTGACACCAGGCCCGGTGACCTTTGGGACATGGTTTGACCCCCTATAGGAATGTGCGATCATCATGAAACGTTCAGATCACTTACAACTCAATAGATTCTACCTTCTTGTAAGGTTTCAGCCTGATTGGACCTTGTTTTCACACAAATGGACCCAGAATGATGCGAAATTGTGCTTCGTGCAACATAATTCTGGGTGCCATTTACAAACCATAAGTGCTAATGACTCCATTCCTTTTTGTGGTTGTAGGGGCTGTTGGTTGGAGTACATTAAAACAAACCTGATCTCTCTAGGACATTCAGAATCCAAGTTATAAGCCCACAAATGTGTAACTGGACTACTTCTTTAAATTGACACCAGATCCGGTGACCTTTGGGACATGGTTTGACCCCCTTAGGAAAGTGCTATCATCATGAAACGTTCAGATCACTTACAACTCAATAGATTCTACCTTCCTGTAACGTTTCAGCCTGATTGGACCTTGTTTTCACACAAATGAACCCAGAATGATGTGAAATTGTGCTTAGTGCAGCATAATTCTGGGTGCCATTTAAAAACCATAAGTTCTAATGACTCCATTGCTTTTTGTGGTTGTAGGGGCTGTTGATTGGAGTACACTAAAACAAACCTAACCTCTCTAGGACATTCAGAAGCCAAGTTATAAGCCCACAAAGGTGTAACTGGACTACTTCTTTAAAGTGACACCAGGCCCGGTGACCTTTGGGACATGGTTTTACCCCCTATAGGAATGTGCGATCATCTTGAAACGTTCAGATCACTTACAACTCAATAGATCCTACCTTCCTGTAACGTTTCAGCCTGATTGGACCTTGTTTTCACACAAATGAACCCAGAATGATGTGAAATTGTGCTTCGTGCAGCATAATTCTGGGTGCCATTTACAAACCTTAAGTGCTAATGACTCCATTCCTTTTTGTGGTTGTAGGGGCTGTTGATTGGAGTACACTAAAACAAATCTGATCTCTCTAGGACATTCAGAAGCAAAGTTATAAGCCCACAAATGTGTAACTGGACTACTTCTTTAAATTGACACCAGATCCGGTGACCTTTGGGACATAGTTTGACCCCCTTAGGAAAGTGCTATCATCATGAAACGTTCAGATCACTTACAACTCAATAGATTCTACCTTCCTGTAACGTTTCAGCCTGATTGGACCTTGTTTTCACACAAATGAACCCAGAATGATGTGAAATTGTGCTTCGTGCAACATAATTCTGGGTGCCATTTACAAACCATAAGTGCTAATGACTCCATTCCTTTTTGTGGTTGTAGGGGCTGTTGATTGGAGTACACTAAAACAAACCTAACCTCTCTAGGACATTCAGAAGCCAAGTTATAAGCCCACAAAGGTGTAACTGGACTACTTCTTTAAAGTGACACCAGGCCCGGTGACCTTTGGGACATGGTTTTACCCCCTATAGGAATGTGCGATCATCTTGAAACGTTCAGATCACTTACAACTCAATAGATTCTACCTTCTTGTAGCGTTTCAGCCTGATTGGACCTTGTTTTCACATAAATGGACCCAGAATGATGTGAAATTGTGCTTCGTGCAACATAATTCTGGGTGCCATTTACAAACCTTAAGTGCTCCATTCCTTTTTGTGGTTGTAGGGGCTGTCGATTGGAGTACACTAAAACAAACCTGATCTCTCTAGGACATTCAGAAGCCAAGTTATAAGCCCACAAATGTGTAACTGAACTACTTCTTTAAATTGACACCAGATCCGGTGACCTTTGGGACATGGTTTGACCCCCTTAGGAAAGTGCTATCATCATGAAACGTTCAGATCACTTACAGCTCAATAGATTCTACCTTCCTGTAACGTTTCAGCCTGATTGGACCTTGTTTTCACACAAATGGACCCAGAATGATGTGAAATTGTGCTTCGTGCAACATAATTCTGGGTGCCATTTACAAACCATAAGTGCTAATGACTCCATTCCTTTTTGTGGTTGTAGGGGCTGTTGATTGGAGTACACTAAAACAAACCTGATCTCTAGGACATTCAGAAGCCAAGTTATAAGCCCACAAATGTTTAACTGAACTACTTCTTTAAATTGACACCAGATCCGGTGACCTTTGGGACATGGTTTGACCCCCTTAGGAAAGTGCTATCATCATGAAACGTTCAGATCACTTACAACTCAATAGATTCTACCTTCCTGTAACGTTTCAGCCTGATTGGACCTTGTTTTCACACAAATGGACCCAGAATGATGTGAAATTGTGCTTCGTGCAACATAATTCTGGGTGCCATTTAAAAACCATAAGTGCTAATGACTCCATTCCTTTTTGTGGTTGTAGGGGCTGTTGATTGGAGTACACTAAAACAACCCTGATCTCTCTAGGACATTCAGAAGCCAAGTTATAAGCCCACAAATGTGTAACTGGACTACTTCTTTAAATTGACACCAGATCCGGTGACCTTTGGGACATGGTTTGACCCCCTTAGGAAAGTGCTATCATCATGAAACGTTCAGATCACTTACAACTCAATAGATTCTACCATCCTGTAACGTTTCAGCCTGATTGGACCTTGTTTTCACACAAATGAACCCAGAATGATGTGAAATTGTGCTTCGTGCAACATAATTCTGGGTGCCATTTACAAACCATAAGTTCTAATGACTCCATTGCTTTTTGTGGTTGTAGGGGCTGTTGATTGGAGTACACTAAAACAAACCTAACCTCTCTAGGACATTCAGAAGCCAAGTTATAAGCCCACAAAGGTGTAACTGGACTACTTCTTTAAAGTGACACCAGGCCCGGTGACCTTTGGGACATGGTTTTACCCCCTATAGGAATGTGCGATCATCTTGAAACGTTCAGATCACTTACAACTCAATAGATTCTACCTTCCTGTAACGTTTCAGCCTGATTGGACCTTGTTTTCACACAAATGAACCCAGAATGATGTGAAATTGTGCTTCGTGCAACATAATTCTGGGTGCCATTTACAAACCTTAAGTGCTAATGACTCCATTCCTTTTTGTGGTTGTAGGGGCTGTTGATTGGAGTACACTAAAACAAATCTGATCTCTCTAGGACATTCAGAAGCAAAGTTATAAGCCCACAAATGTGTAACTGGACTACTTCTTTAAATTGACACCAGATCCGGTGACCTTTGGGACATAGTTTGACCCCCTTAGGAAAGTGCTATCATCATGAAACGTTCAGATCACTTACAACTCAATAGATTCTACCTTCCTGTAACGTTTCAGCCTGATTGGACCTTGTTTTCACACAAATGAACCCAGAATGATGTGAAATTGTGCTTCGTGCAACATAATTCTGGGTGCCATTTACAAACCATAAGTGCTAATGACTCCATTCCTTTTTGTGGTTGTAGGGGCTGTTGATTGGAGTACACTAAAACAAACCTAACCTCTCTAGGACATTCAGAAGCCAAGTTATAAGCCCACAAAGGTGTAACTGGACTACTTCTTTAAAGTGACACCAGGCCCGGTGACCTTTGGGACATGGTTTTACCCCCTATAGGAATGTGCGATCATCTTGAAACGTTCAGATCACTTACAACTCAATAGATTCTACCTTCTTGTAGCGTTTCAGCTGATTGGACCTTGTTTTCACATAAATGGACCCAGAATGATGTGAAATTGTGCTTCGTGCAACATAATTCTGGGTGCCATTTACAAACCTTAAGTGCTCCATTCCTTTTTGTGGTTGTAGGGGCTGTCGATTGGAGTACACTAAAACAAACCTGATCTCTCTAGGACATTCAGAAGCCAAGTTATAAGCCCACAAATGTGTAACTGAACTACTTCTTTAAATTGACACCAGATCCGGTGACCTTTGGGACATGGTTTGACCCCCTTAGGAAAGTGCTATCATCATGAAACGTTCAGATCACTTACAGCTCAATAGATTCTACCTTCCTGTAACGTTTCAGCCTGATTGGACCTTGTTTTCACACAAATGGACCCAGAATGATGTGAAATTGTGCTTCGTGCAACATAATTCTGGGTGCCATTTACAAACCATAAGTGCTAATGACTCCATTCCTTTTTGTGGTTGTAGGGGCTGTTGATTGGAGTACACTAAAACAAACCTGATCTCTAGGACATTCAGAAGCCAAGTTATAAGGCCACAAATATTTAACTGAACTACTTCTTTAAATTGACACCAGATCCGGTGACCTTTGGGACATGGTTTGACCCCCTTAGGAAAGTGCTATCATCATAAAACGTTCAGATCACTTACAACTCAATAGATTCTACCTTCCTGTAACGTTTCAGCCTGATTGGACCTTGTTTTCACACAAATGGACCCAGAATGATGTGAAATTGTGCTTCGTGCAACATAATTCTGGGTGCCATTTACAAACCATAAGTGCTAATGACTCCATTCCTTTTTGTGGTTGTAGGGGCTGTTGATTGGAGTACATTAAAACAAACCTGATCTCTCTAGGACATTCAGAAGCCAAGTTATAAGCCCACAAATGTGTAACTGGACTACTTCTTTAAATTGACACCAGATCCGGTGACCTTTGGGACATGGTTTGACCCCCTTAGGAAAGTGCTATCATCATGAAATGTTCAGATCACTTACAACTCAATAGATTCTACCTTCCTGTAACGTTTCAGCCTGATTGGACCTTGTTTTCACACCAATGAACCCAGAATGATGTGAAATTGTGCTTCGTACAACATAATTCTGGGTGCCATTTAAAAACCATAAGTGCTAATGACTCCATTCCTTTTTGAGGTTGTAGGGGCTGTTGATTGGAGTACACTAAAACAAAGCTGACCTCTCTAGGATATTCAGAAGCCAAGTTATAAGCCCTCAAAGGTGTAACTGGAAAACTTCTTTAAAGTGACACCAGGCCCGGTGACCTTTGGGACATGGTTTGACCCCCCTATAGGAATGTGCGATCATCATGAAACGTTCAGATCACTTACAACTCAATAGATTCTACCTTCTTGTAACGTTTCAGCCTGATTGGACCTTGTTTTCACACAAATGAACCCAGAATGATGTGAAATTGTGCTTCGTGCAACATAATTCTGGGTGCCATTTACAAACCATAAGTGCTAATGACTACATTCCTTTTTGTGGTTGTAGGGGCTGTTGGTTGGAGTACATTAAAACAACCCTGATCTCTCTAGGACATTCAGAAGCCAAGTTATAAGCCCTCAAAGGTGTAAATGGACTACTTCTTTAAAGTGACACCAGGCCTGGTGACCTTTGGGACATGGTTTTACCCCCTATAGGAATGTGTGATCATCTTGAAACGTTAAGATCACTTACAACTCAATAGATTCTACCTTCTTGTAGCGTTTCAGCCTGATTGGACCTTGTTTTCACACAAATGGACCCAGAATGATGTGAAATTGTGCTTCGTGCAACATAATTCTGGGTGCCATTTACAAACCATAAGTGCTAATGACTCCATTCCTTTTTGTGGTTGTAGGGGCTGTTGATTGGAGTATACTAAAACAAACCTGATCTCTCTAGGACATTCAGAAGCCAAGTTATAAGCCCACAAAGGTGTAACTGGACTACTTTAAATTGACACCAGATCCGGTGACCTTTGGGGCATGGTTTGACCCCCTTAGGAAAGTGCTATCATCATGAAACGTTCAGATCACTTACAACTGAATAGATTCTACCTTCCTGTAACGTTTCAGCCTGATTGGACCTTGTTTTCACACAAATGGACCCAGAATGATGTGAAATTGTGCTTTGTGCAACATAATTCTGGGTGCCATTTACAAACCATAAGTGCTAATGACTCCATTCCTTTTTCTGGTTGTAGGGGCTGTTGATTGGAGTACACTAAAACAAACCTGATCTCTCTAGGACATTCAGAAGCCAAGTTATAAGCCCACAAATGTGTAACTGAACTACTTCTTTAAATTGACACCAGATCCGGTGACCTTTGGGACATGGTTTGACCCCCTTAGGAAAGTGCTATCATCATGAAACGTTCAGATCACTTACAACTCAATAGATTCTAACTTCCTGTAACGTTTCAGCCTGATTGGACCTTGTTTTCACACAAATGGACCCAGAATGATGTGAAATTGTGCTTCGTGCAGCATAATTCTGGGTGCCATTTACAAACCATAAGTGCTAATGACTCCATTCATTTTTGTGGTTGTAGGGGCTGTTGATTGGAGTACATTAAAACAAACCTGATCTCTCTAGGACATTCAGAAGCCAAGTTATGAGCCCACAAATGTGTAACTGGACTACTTTAAATTGATACCAGATCCGGTGACCTTTGGGACATGGTTTGACCCCCTTAGGAAAGTGCTATCATCATGAAACGTTCAGATCACTTACAACTCAATAGATTCTACCTTCCTGTAACGTTTCAGCCTGATTGGACCTTGTTTTCAAACAAATGAACCCAGACTGATGTGAAATTGTGCTTCGTGCAACATAATTCTGGGTGCCATTTACAAACCATAAGTGCTAATGACTCCATTCCTTTTTGTGGTTGTAGGGGCTGTTGATTGGAGTACACTAAAACAAACCTAACCTCTCTAGGACATTCAGAAGCCAAGTTATAAGCCCACAAAGGTGTAACTGGACTACTTCTTTAAAGTGACACCAGGCCCGGTGACATTTGGGACATGGTTTGACCCCCTATAGGAATGTGCGATCATCTTGAAACGTTCAGATCACTTACAACTCAATAGATTCTACCTTCTTGTAACGTTTCAGCCTGATTGGACCTTGTTTTCACACAAATGAACCCAGAATGATGTGAAATTGTGCTTCGTGGAACATAATTCTGGGTGCCATTTAAAAACCATAAGTGCTAATGACTCCATTCCTTTTTGTGGTTGTAAGGGCTGTTGATTGGAGTATACTAAAACAAACCTGATCTCTCTAGGACATTCAGAAGCCAAGATATAAGCCCACAAAGGTGTAACTGGACTACTTCTTTAAATTGACACCAGATCCGGTGACCTTTGGGACATGGTTTGACCCCCTTAGGAAAGTGCTATCATCATGAAACGTTCAGATCACTTACAACTCAATAGATTCTACCTTCCTGTAACGTTTCAGCCTGATTGGACCTTGTTTTCACACAAATGAACCCAGAATGATGTGAAATTGTGCTTCGTGCAACATAATTCTGGGTGCCATTTACAAACCATAAGTGCTAATGACTCCATTCCTTTTTGTGGTTGTAGGGGCTGTTGATTGGAGAACACTAAAACAAACCTAACCTCTCTAGGACATTCAGAAGCCAAGTTATAAGCCCACAAAGGTGTAACTGGACTGCTTCTTCAAAGTGATACCAGGCCCGGTGACCTTTGGGACATGGTTTGACCCCCTAGAGGAATGTGCGATCATCTTGAAACGTTCAGATCACTTACAACTCAATAGATTTTACCTTCCTGTAACATTTCAGCCTGATTGGACCTTGTTTTCACACCAATGAACCCAGAATGATGTGAAATTGTGCTTCGTACAACATAATTCTGGGTGCCATTTAAAAACCATAAGTGCTAATGACTCCATTCCTTTTTGAGGTTGTAGGGGCTGTTGATTGGAGTACACTAAAACAAAGCTGACCTCTCTAGGATATTCAGAAGCCAAGTTATAAGCCCTCAAAGGTGTAACTGGACAACTTCTTTAAAGTGACACCAGGCCCGGTGACCTTTGGGACATGGTTTGACCCCCTATAGGAATGTGCGATCATCATGAAACGTTCAGATCACTTACAACTCAATAGATTCTACCTTCTTGTAACGTTTCAGCCTGATTGGACCTTGTTTTCACACAAATGAACCCAGAATGATGTGAAATTGTGCTTCGTGCAACATAATTCTGGGTGCCATTTACAAACCATAAGTGCTAATGACTCCATTCCTTTTTGTGGTTGTAGGGGCTGTTGGTTGGAGTACATTAAAACACCCTGATCTCTCTAGGACATTCAGAAGCCAAGTTATAAGCCCTCAAAGGTGTAAATGGACTACTTCTTTAAAGTGACACCAGGCCCGGTGACCTTTGGGACATGGTTTTACCCCCTATAGGAATGTGCGATCATCTTGAAACGTTCAGATCACTTACAACTCAATAGATTCTACCTTCTTGTAGCGTTTCAGCCTGATTGGACCTTGTTTTCACACAAATGGACCCAGAATGATGTGAAATTGTGCTTCGTGCAACATAATTCTGGATGCCATTTACAAACCATAAGTGCTAATGACTCCATTCCTTTTTGTGGTTGTAGGGGCTGTTGATTGGAGTATACTAAAACAAACCTGATCTCTCTAGGACATTCAGAAGCCAAGTTATAAGCCCACAAAGGTGTAACTGGACTACTTCTTTAAATTGACACCAGATCCGGTGACCTTTGGGACATGGTTTGACCCCCTTAGGAAAGTGCTATCATCATGAAACGTTCAGATCACTTACAACTCAATAGATTCTACCTTCCTGTAACGTTTCAGCCTGATTGGACCTTGTTTTCACACAAATGGACCCAGAATGATGTGAAATTGTGCTTCGTGCAACATAATTCTGGGTGCCATTTACAAACCATAAGTGCTAATGACTCCATTCCTTTTTGTGGTTGTAGGGGCTGTTGATTGGAGTACACTAAAACAAACCTGATCTCTCTAGGACATTCAGAAGCCAAGTTATAAGCCCACAAATGTGTAACTGAACTACTTCTTTAAATTGACACCAGATACGGTGAACTTTGGGACATGGTTTGACCCCCTTAGGAAAGCGCTATCATCATGAAACGTTCAGATCACTTACAACTCAATAGATTCTACCTTCCTGTAACGTTTCAGCCTGATTGGACCTTGTTTTCACACAAATGAACCCAGAATGATGTGAAATTGTGCTTCGTGCAACATAATTCTGGGTGTCATCTACAAACCATAAGTGCTAATGACTCCATTCCTTTTTGTGGTTGTAGGGGCTGTTGATTGGAGTACACTAAAACAAACCTGATCTCTCTAGGACATTCAGAAGCCAAGTTATAAGCCCACAAATGTGTAACTGGACTACTTCTTTAAATTGACACCAGATCCGGTGACCTTTGGGACATGGTTTGACCCCCTTAGGAAAGTGCTATCATCATGAAACGTTCAGATCACTTACAACTCAATAGATTCTACCTTCCTGTAGCGTTTCAGCCTAATTGGACCTTGTTTTCACACAAATGGACCCAGAATGATGTGAAATTGTGCTTCGTGCAACATAATTCTGGGTGCCATTTACAAACCATAAGTGCTAATGACTCCATTCCTTTTTGTGCTTGTAGGGGCTGTTGATTGGAGTACATTAAAACAAACCTGATCTCTCTAGGACATTCAGAAGCCAAGTTATAAGCCCACAAATGTGTAACTGGACTACTTCTTTAAATTGACACCAGATCCGGTGACCTTTGGGACATGGTTTGACCCCCTTAGGAAAGTGCTATCATCATGAAACGTTCAGATCACTTACAACTCAATAGATTCTACCTTCCTGTAACGTTTCAGCCTGATTGGACCTTGTTTTCACACAAATGAACCCAGAATGATGTGAAATTGTGCTTCGTGCAACATAATTCTGGGTGCCATTTACAAACCATAGGTGCTAATGACTCCATTCCTTTTTGTGGTTGTAGGGGCTGTTGATTGGAGTACACTAAAACAAACCTAACCTCTCTAGGACATTCAGAAGCCAAGTTATAAGCCCACAAAGGTGTAACTGGACTACTTCTTTAAAGTGACACCAGGCCCGGTGACCTTTGGGACATGGTTTTACCCCCTATAGGAATGTGCAATCATCTTGAAACGTTCAGATCACTTACAACTCAATAGATTCTACCTTCTTGTAGCGTTTCAGCCTGATTGGACCTTGTTTTCACACAAATGAACCCAGAATGATGTGAATTTGTGCTTCGTGCAACATAATTCTGGGTGCCATTTACAAACCTTAAGTGCTAATGACTCCATTCCTTTTTGTGGTTATAGGGGCTGTTGATTGGAGTACACTAAAACAAACCTGATCTCTCTAGGACATTCAGAAGCCAAGTTATAAGCCCACAAATGTGTAACTGGACTACTTCTTTAAATTGACACCAGATCCGGTGACCTTTGGGACATGGTTTGACCCCCTTAGGAAAGTGCTATCATCATGAAACGTTCAGATCACTTACAACTCAGTAGATTCTACCTTCCTGTAACGTTTCAGCCTGATTGGACCTTGTTTTCACACAAATGGACCCAGAATGATGTGAAATTGTGCTTCGTGCAACATAATTCTGGGTGCCATTTACAAACCATAAGTGCTAATGACTCCATTCCTTTTTGTGGTTGTAGGGGCTGTTGATTGGAGTACACTAAAACAAACCTGATCTCTCTAGGACATTCAGAAGCCAAGTTATAAGCCCACAAAGGTGTAACTGGACTGCTTCTTCAAAGTGACACCAGGCCCGGTGACCTTTGGGACATGGTTTTACCCCCTAGAGGAATGTGCGATCATCTTGAAACGTTCAGATCACTTACAACTCAATAGATTTTACCTTCCTGTAACATGTCAGCCTGATTGGACCTTGTTTTCACACCAATGAACCCAGAATGATGTGAAATTGTGCTTCGTACAACATAATTCTGGGTGCCATTTAAAAACCATAAGTGCTAATGACTCCATTCCTTTTTGAGGTTGTAGGGGCTGTTGATTGGAGTACACTAAAACAAAGCTGACCTCTCTAGGATATTCAGAAGCCAAGTTATAAGCCCTCAAAGGTGTAACTGGACAACTTCTTTAAAGTGACACCAGGCCCGGTGACCTTTGGGACATGGTTTGACCCCCTATAGGAATGTGCGATCATCATGAAACGTTCAGATCACTTACAACTCAATAGATTCTACCTTCTTGTAACGTTTCAGCCTGATTGGACCTTGTTTTCACACAAATGAACCCAGAATGATGTGAAATTGTGCTTCGTGCAACATAATTCTGGGTGCCATTTACAAACCATAAGTGCTAATGACTACATTCCTTTTTGTGGTTGTAGGGGCTGTTGGTTGGAGTACATTAAAACAACCCTGATCTCTCTACGACATTCAGAAGCCAAGTTATAAGCCCTCAAAGGTGTAAATGGACTACTTCTTTAAAGTGACACCAGGCCTGGTGACCTTTGGGACATGGTTTTACCCCCTATAGGAATGTGCGATCATCTTGAAACGTTAAGATCACTTACAACTCAATAGATTCTACCTTCTTGTAGCGTTTCAGCCTGATTGGACCTTGTTTTCACACAAATGGACCCAGAATGATGTGAAATTGTGCTTCGTGCAACATAATTCTGGGTGCCATTTACAAACCATAAGTGCTAATGACTCCATTCTTTTTTGTGGTTGTAGGGGCTGTTGATTGGAGTATACTAAAACAAACCTGATCTCTCTAGGACATTCAGAAGCCAAGTTATAAGCCCACAAAGGTGTAACTGGACTACTTTAAATTGACACCAGATCCGGTGACCTTTGGGGCATGGTTTGACCCCCTTAGGAAAGTGCTATCATCATGAAACGTTCAGATCACTTACAACTCAATAGATTCTACCTTCCTGTAACGTTTCAGCCTGATTGGACCTTGTTTTCACACAAATGGACCCAGAATGATGTGAAATTGTGCTTCGTGCAACATAATTCTGGGTGCCATTTACAAACCAGAAGTGCTAATGACTCCATTCCTTTTTGTGGTTGTAGGGGCTGTTGATTGGAGTACACTAAAACAAACCTGATCTCTCTAGGACATTCAGAAGCCAAGTTATAAGCCCACAAATGTGTAACTGAACTACTTCTTTAAATTGACACCAGATCCGTTGACCTTTGGGACATGGTTTGTCCCCCTTAGGAAAGTGCTATCATCATGAAACGTTCAGATCACTTACAACTCAATAGATTCTAACTTCCTGTAACGTTTCAGCCTGATTGGACCTTGTTTTCACACAAATGGACCCAGAATGATGTGAAATTGTGCTTCGTGCAGCATAATTCTGGGTGCCATTTACAAACCATAAGTGCTAATGACTCCATTCATTTTTGTGGTTGTAGGGGCTGTTGATTGGAGTACATTAAAACAAACCTGATCTCTCTAGGACATTCAGAAGCCAAGTTATGAGCCCACAAATGTGTAACTGGACTACTTCTTTAAATTGACACCAGATCCGGTGACCTTTGGGACATGGTTTGACCCCCTTAGGAAAGTGCTATCATCATGAAACGTTCAGATCACTTACAACTCAATAGATTCTACCTTCCTGTAACGTTTCAGCCTGATTGGACCTTGTTTTCAAACAAATGAACCCAGAATGATGTGAAATTGTGCTTCGTGCAACATAATTCTGGGTGCCATTTACAAACCATAAGTGCTAATGACTCCATTCCTTTTTGTGGTTGTAGGGGCTGTTGATTGGAGTACACTAAAACAAACCTAACCTCTCTAGGACATTCAGAAGCCAAGTTATAAGCCCACAAAGGTGTAACTGGACTACTTCTTTAAAGTGACACCAGGCCCGGTGACATTTGGGACATGGTTTGACCCCCTATAGGAATGTGCGATCATCTTGAAACGTTCAGATCACTTACAACTCAATAGATTCTACCTTCTTGTAGCTTTTCAGCCTGATTGGACCTTGTTTTCACACAAATGAACCCAGAATGATGTGAAATTGTGCTTCGTGGAACATAATTCTGGGTGCCATTTAAAAACCATAAGTGCTAATGACTCCATTCCTTTTTGTGGTTGTAAGGGCTGTTGATTGGAGTATACTAAAACAAACCTGATCTCTCTAGGACATTCAGAAGCCAAGTTATAAGCCCACAAAGGTGTAACTGGACTACTTCTTTAAATTGACACCAGATCCGGTGACCTTTGGGACATGGTTTGACCCCCTTAGGAAAGTGCTATCATCATGAAACGTTCAGATCACTTACAACTCAATAGATTCTACCTTCCTGTAACGTTTCAGCCTGATTGGACCTTGTTTTCACACAAATGAACCCAGAATGATATGAAATTGTGCTTCGTGCAACATAATTCTGGGTGCCATTTACAAACCATAAGTGCTAATGACTCCATTCCTTTTTGTGGTTGTAGGGGCTGTTGATTGGAGAACACTAAAACAAACCTAACCTCTCTAGGACATTCAGAAGCCAAGTTATAAGCCCACAAAGGTGTAACTGGACTGCTTCTTCAAAGTGACACCAGGCCCGGTGACCTTTGGGACATGGTTTGACCCCCTAGAGGAATGTGCGATCATCTTGAAACGTTCAGATCACTTACAACTCAATAGATTTTACCTTCCTGTAACATTTCAGCCTGATTGGACCTTGTTTTCACACCAATGAACCCAGAATGATGTGAAATTGTGCTTCGTACAACATAATTCTGGGTGCCATTTAAAAACCATAAGTGCTAATGACTCCATTCCTTTTTGAGGTTGTAGGGGCTGTTGATTGGAGTACACTAAAACAAAGCTGACCTCTCTAGGATATTCAGAAGCCAAGTTATAAGCCCTCAAAGGTGTAACTGGACAACTTCTTTAAAGTGACACCAGGCCCGGTGGCCTTTGGGACATGGTTTGACCCCCTATAGGAATGTGCGATCATCATGAAACTTTCAGATCACTTACAACTCAATAGATTCTACCTTCTTGTAACGTTTCAGCCTGATTGGACCTTGTTTTCACACAAATGAACCCAGAATGATGTGAAATTGTGCTTCGTGCAACATAATTCTGGGTGCCATTTACAAACCATAAGTGCTAATGACTACATTCCTTTTTGTGGTTGTAGGGGCTGTTGGTTGGAGTACATTAAAACACCCTGATCTCTCTAGGACATTCAGAAGCCAAGTTATAAGCCCTCAAAGCTGTAAATGGACTACTTCTTTAAAGTGACACCAGGCCCGGTGACCTTTGGGACATGGTTTTACCCCCTATAGGAATGTGCGATCATCTTGAAACGTTCAGATCACTTACAACTCAATAGATTCTACCTTCTTGTAGCGTTTCAGCCTGATTGGACCTTGTTTTCACACAAATGGACCCAGAATGATGTGAAATTGTGCTTCGTGCAACATAATTCTGGGTGCCATTTACAAACCATAAGTGCTAATGACTCCATTCCTTTTTGTGGTTGTAGGGGCTGTTGATTGGAGTATACTAAAACAAACCTGATCTCTCTAGGACATTCAGAAGCCAAGTTATAAGCCCACAAAGGTGTAACTGGACTACTTCTTTAAATTGACACCAGATCCGGTGACCTTTGGGGCATGGTTTGACCCCCTTAGGAAAGTGCTATCATCATGAAACGTTCAGATCACTTACAACTCAATAGATTCTACCTTCCTGTAACGTTTCAGCCTGATTGGACCTTGTTTTCACACAAAGGGACCCAGAATGATGTGAAATTGTGCTTCGTGCAACATAATTCTGGGTGCCATTTACAAACCATAAGTGCTAATGACTCGATTCCTTTTTGTGGTTGTAGGGGCTGTTGATTGGAGTACACTAAAACAAACCTGATCTCTCTAGGACATTCAGAAGCCAAGTTATAAGCCCACAAATGTGTAACTGAACTACTTCTTTAAATTGACACCAGATACGGTGAACTTTGGGACATGGTTTGACCCCCTTAGGAAAGCGCTATCATCATGAAACGTTCAGATCACTTACAACTCAATAGATTCTACCTTCCTGTAACGTTTCAGCCTGATTGGACCTTGTTTTCACACAAATGAACCCAGAATGATGTGAAATTGTGCTTCGTGCAACATAATTCTGGGTGCCATCTACAAACCATAAGTGCTAATGACTCCATTCCTTTTTGTGGTTGTAGGGGCTGTTGATTGGAGTACACTAAAACAAACCTGATCTCTCTAGGACATTCAGAAGCCAAGTTATAAGCCCACAAATGTGTAACTGGACTACTTCTTTAAATTGACACCAGATCCGGTGACCTTTGGGACATGGTTTGACCCCCTTAGGAAAGCGCTATCATCATGAAACGTTCAGATCACTTACAACTCAATAGATTCTACCTTCCTGTAGCGTTTAAGCCTAATTGGACCTTGTTTTCACACAAATGGACCCAGAATGATGTGAAATTGTGCTTCGTGCAACATAATTCTGGGTGCCATTTACAAACCATAAGTGCTAATGACTCCATTCCTTTTTGTGCTTGTAGGGGCTGTTGATTGGAGTACATTAAAACAAACCTGATCTCTCTAGGACATTCAGAAGCCAAGTTATAAGCCCACAAATGTGTAACTGGACTACTTCTTTAAATTGACACCAGATCCGGTGACCTTTGGGACATGGTTTGACCCCCTTAGGAAAGTGCTATCATCATGAAACGTTCAGATCACTTACAACTCAATAGATTCTACCTTCCTGTAACGTTTCAACCTGATTGGACCTTGTTTTCACACAAATGAACCCAGAATGATGTGAAATTGTGCTTCGTGCAACATAATTCTGGGTGCCATTTACAAACGATAAGTGCTAATGACTCCATTCCTTTATGTGGTTATAGGAGCTGTTGATTGGAGTACACTAAAACAAACCTGATCTCTCTAGGACATTCAGAAGCCAAGTTATAAGCCCACAAATGTGTAACTGAACTACTTCTTTAAATTGACACCAGATCCGGTGACCTTTGGGACATGGTTTGACCCCCTTAGGAAAGTGCTATCATCATGAAACGTTCAGATCACTTACAACTCAGTAGATTCTACCTTCCTGTAACGTTTCAGCCTGATTAGACCTTGTTTTCACACAAATGGACCCAGAATGATGTGAAATTGTGCTTCGTGCAACATAATTCTGGGTGCCATTTACAAACCATAAGTGCTAATGACTCCATTCCTTTTTGTGGTTGTAGGGGCTGTTGATTGGAGTACACTAAAACAAATCTGATCTCTCTAGGACATTCAGAAGCCAAGTTATAAGCCCACAAATGTGTAACTGAACTACTTCTTTAAATTGACACCAGATCCGGTGACCTTTGGGACATGGTTTGACCCCCTTAGGAAAGCGCTATCATCATGAAACATTCAGATCACTTACAACTCAATAGATTCTACCTTCCTGTAACGTTTCAGCCTGATTGGACCTTGTTTTCACACAAATGAACCCAGAATGATGTGAAATTGTGCTTCGTGCAACATAATTCTGGGTGCCATTTACAAACCATAAGTGCTAATGACTCCATTCCTTTTTGTGGTTGTAGGGGCTGTTGATTGGAGTACACTAAAACAAACCTGATCTCTCTAGGACATTCAGAAGCCAAGTTATAAGCCCACAAATGTGTAACTGGACTACTTCTTTAAATTGACACCAGATCCGGTGACCTTTGGGACATGGTTTGACCCCCTTAGGAAAGAGCTATCATCATGAAACGTTCAGATCACTTACAACTCAATAGATTCTACCTTCCTGTATCGTTTCAGCCTAATTGGACCTTGTTTTCACACAAATGAACCCAGAATGATGTGAAATTGTGCTTCGTGCAACATAATTCTGGGTGCCATTTACAAACCATAAGTGCTAATGACTCCATTCCTATTTGAGGTTGTAGGGGCTGTTGATTGGAGTACACTAAAACAAACCTGATCTCTCTAGGACATTCAGAAGCCAAGTTATAAGCCCTCAAAGGTGTAACTGGACTACTTTAAAGTGACACCAGGCCCGGTGACCTTTGGGACATGGTTTGACCCCCTTAGGAAAGCGCTATCATCATGAAACGTTCAGATCACTTACAACTCAATAGATTCTACCTTCCTGTAGCGTTTCAGCCTAATTGGACCTTGTTTTCACACAAATGGACCCAGAATGATGTGAAATTGTGCTTCGTGCAACATAATTCTGGGTGCCATTTACAAACCATAAGTGCTAATGACTCCATTCCTTTTTGTGCTTGTAGGGGCTGTTGATTGGAGTACATTAAAACAAACCTGATCTCTCTAGGACATTCAGAAGCCAAGTTATAAGCCCACAAATGTGTAACTGGACTACTTCTTTAAATTGACACCAGATCCGGTGACCTTTGGGACATGGTTTGACCCCCTTAGGAAAGTGCTATCATCATGAAACGTTCAGATCACTTACAACTCAGTAGATTCTACCTTCCTGTAACGTTTCAGCCTGATTGGACCTTGTTTTCACACAAATGGACCCAGAATGATGTGAAATTGTGCTTCGTGCAACATAATTCTGGGTGCCATTTACAAACCATAAGTGCTAATGACTCCATTCCTTTTTATGGTTGTAGGGGCTGTTGATTGGAGTACACTAAAACAAATCTGATCTCTCTAGGACATTCAGAAGCCAAGTTATAAGCCCACAAATGTGTAACTGAACTACTTCTTTAAATTGACACCAGATCCGGTGACCTTTGGGACATGGTTTGACCCCCTTAGGAAAGCGCTATCATCATGAAACATTCAGATCACTTACAACTCAATAGATTCTACCTTCCTGTAACGTTTCAGCCTGATTGGACCTTGTTTTCACACAAATGAACCCAGAATGATGTGAAATTGTGCTTCGTGCAACATAATTCTGGGTGCCATTTTAAAACCATAAGTGCTAATGACTCCATTCCTTTTTGTGGTTATAGGGGCTGTTGATTGGAGTACACTAAAACAAACCTGATCTCTCTAGGACATTCAGAAGCCAAGTTATAAGCCCACAAATGTGTAACTGAACTACTTCTTTAAATTGACACCAGATCCGGTGACCTTTGGGACATGGTTTGACCCCCTTAGGAAAGTGCTATCATCATGAAACGTTCAGATCACTTACAACTCAGTAGATTCTACCTTCCTGTGACGTTTCAGCCTGATTGGACCTTGTTTTCACACAAATGGACCCAGAATGATGTGAAATTGTGCTTCGTGCAACATAATTCTGGGTGCCATTTACAAACCATAAGTGCTAATGACTCCATTCCTTTTTGTGGTTGTAGGGGCTGTTGATTGGAGTACACTAAAACAAATCTGATCTCTCTAGGACATTCAGAAGCCAAGTTATAAGCCCACAAATGTGTAACTGAACTACTTCTTTAAATTGACACCAGATCCGGTGACCTTTGGGACATGGTTTGACCCCCTTAGGAAAGCGCTATCATCATGAAACATTCAGATCACTTACAACTCAATAGATTCTACCTTCCTGTAACGTTTCAGCCTGATTGGACCTTGTTTTCACACAAATGAACCCAGAATGATGTGAAATTGTGCTTCGTGCAACATAATTCTGGGTGCCATTTACAAACCATAAGTGCTAATGACTCCATTCCTTTTTGTGGTTGTAGGGGCTGTTGATTGGAGTACACTAAAACAAACCTGATCTCTCTAGGACATTCAGAAGCCAAGTTATAAGCCCACAAATGTGTAACTGGACTACTTCTTTAAATTGACACCAGATCCGGTGACCTTTGGGACATGGTTTGACCCCCTTAGGAAAGAGCTATCATCATGAAACGTTCAGATCACTTACAACTCAATAGATTCTACCTTCCTGTATCGTTTCAGCCTAATTGGACCTTGTTTTCACACAAATGAACCCAGAATGATGTGAAATTGTGCTTCGTGCAACATAATTCTGGGTGCCATTTACAAACCATAAGTGCTAATGACTCCATTCCTATTTGAGGTTGTAGGGGCTGTTGATTGGAGTACACTAAAACAAACCTGATCTCTCTAGGACATTCAGAAGCCAAGTTATAAGCCCTCAAAGGTGTAACTGGACTACTTTAAAGTGACACCAGGCCCAGTGACCTTTGGGACATGGTTTGACCCCCTATAGGAATGTGCGATCATCATGAAACGTTCAGATCACTTACAACTCAATAGATTCTACCTTCTTGTAAGGTTTCAGCCTGATTGGACCTTGTTTTCACACAAATGGACCCAGAATGATGTGAAATTGTGCTTCGTGCAACATAATTCTGGGTGCCATTTACAAACCTTAAGTGCTAATGACTCCATTCCTTTTTGTGGTTGTAGGGGCTGTTGATTGGAGTACACTAAAACAAACCTAACCTCTCTAGGACATTCAGAAGCCAAGTTATAAGCCCACAAAGGTGTAACTGGACTACTTCTTTAAAGTGACACCAGGCCCGGTGACCTTTGGGACATGGTTTTACCCCCTATAGGAATGTGCGATCATCTTGAAACGTTCAGATCACTTACAACTCAATAGATTCTACCTTCTTGTAGCGTTTCAGCCTGATTGGACCTTGTTTTCACATAAATGGACCCAGAATGATGTGAAATTGTGCTTCGTGCAACATAATTCTGGGTGCCATTTACAAACCTTAAGTGCTCCATTCCTTTTTGTGGTTGTAGGGGCTGTCGATTGGAGTACACTAAAACAAACCTGATCTCTCTAGGACATTCAGAAGCCAAGTTATAAGCCCACAAATGTGTAACTGAACTACTTCTTTAAATTGACACCAGATCCGGTGACCTTTGGGACATGGTTTGACCCCCTTAGGAAAGTGCTATCATCATGAAACGTTCAGATCACTTACAGCTCAATAGATTCTACCTTCCTGTAACGTTTCAGCCTGATTGGACCTTGTTTTCACACAAATGGACCCAGAATGATGTGAAATTGTGCTTCGTGCAACATAATTCTGGGTGCCATTTACAAACCATAAGTGCTAATGACTCCATTCCTTTTTGTGGTTGTAGGGGCTGTTGATTGGAGTACACTAAAACAAACCTGATCTCTAGGACATTCAGAAGCCAAGTTATAAGCTCACAAATGTTTAACTGAACTACTTCTTTAAATTGACACCAGATCCGGTGACCTTTGGGACATGGTTTGACCCCCTTAGGAAAGTGCTATCATCATGAAACGTTCAGATCACTTACAACTCAATAGATTCTACCTTCCTGTAACGTTTCAGCCTGATTGGACCTTGTTTTCACACAAATGGACCCAGAATGATGTGAAATTGTGCTTCGTGCAACATAATTCTGGGTGCCATTTACAAACCATAAGTGCTAATGACTCCATTCCTTTTTGTGGTTGTAGGGGCTGTTGATTGGAGTACATTAAAACAAACCTGATCTCTCTAGGACATTCAGAAGCCAAGTTATAAGCCCACAAATGTGTAACTGGACTACTTCTTTAAATTGACACCAGATCCGGTGACCTTTGGGACATAGTTTGACCCCCTTAGGAAAGTGCTATCATCATGAAACGTTCAGATCACTTACAACTCAATAGATGCTACCTTCCTGTAACGTTTCAGCCTGATTGGACCTTGTTTTCACACAAATGAACCCAGAATGATGTGAAATTGTGCTTCGTGCAACATAATTCTGGGTGCCATTTACAAACCATAAGTGCTAATGACTCCATTCCTTTTTGTGGTTGTAGGGGCTGTTGATTGGAGTACACTAAAACAAACCTAACCTCTCTAGGACATTCAGAAGCCAAGTTATAAGCCCACAAAGGTGTAACTGGATTACTTCTTTAAAGTGACACCAGGCCCGGTGACCTTTGGGACATGGTTTTACCCCCTATAGGAATGTGCGATCATCTTGAAACGTTCAGATCACTTACAACTCAATAGATTCTACCTTCTTGTAGCGTTTCAGCCTCATTGGACCTTGTTTTCACATAAATGGACCCAGAATGATGTGAAATTGTGCTTCGTGCAACATAATTCTGGGTGCCATTTACAAACCTTAAGTGCTCCTTTCCTTTTTGTGGTTGTAGGGGCTGTCGATTGGAGTACACTAAAACAAACCTGATCTCTCTAGGACATTCAGAAGCCAAGTTATAAGCCCACAAATGTGTAACTGAACTACTTCTTTAAATTGTCACCAGATCCGGTGACCTTTGGGACATGGTTTGACCCCCTTAGGAAAGTGCTATCATCATGAAACGTTCAGATCACTTACAGCTCAATAGATTCTACCTTCCTGTAACGTTTCAGCCTGATTGGACCTTGTTTTCACACAAATGGACCCAGAATGATGTGAAATTGTGCTTCGTGCAACATAATTCTGGGTGCCATTTACAAACCATAAGTGCTAATGACTCCATTCCTTTTTGTGGTTGTAGGGGCTGTTGATTGGAGTACACTAAAACAAACCTGATCTCTAGGACATTCAGAAGCCAAGTTATAAGCCCACAAATTTGTAACTGAACTACTTCTTTAAATTGACACCAGATCCGGTGACCTTTGGGACATGGTTTGACCCCCTTAGGAAAGTGCTATCATCATGAAACGTTCAGATCACTTACAACTCAATAGATTCTACCTTCCTGTAACGTTTCAGCCTGATTGGACCTTGTTTTCACACAAATGGACCCAGAATGATGTGAAATTGTGCTTCGTGCAACATAATTCTGGGTGCCATTTACAAACCATAAGTGCTAATGACTCCATTCCTTTTTGTGGTTGTAGGGGCTGTTGATTGGAGTACACTAAAACAAACCTAACCTCTCTAGGACATTCAGAAGCCAAGTTATAAGCCCACAAAGGTGTAACTGGACTACTTCTTTAAAGTGACACCAGGCCCGGTGACCTTTGGGACATGGTTTGACCCCCTATAGGAATGTGCGATCATCTTGAAACGTTCAGATCACTTACAACTCAATAGATTCTACCTTCTTGTAGCGTTTCAGCCTGATTGGACCTTGTTTTCACACAAATGGACCCAGAATGATGTGAAATTGTGCTTCGTGCAACATAATTCTGGGTGCCATTTACAAACCTTAAGTGCTAATGACTCCATTCCTTTTTGAGGTTGTAGGGGCTGTTGATTGGAGTACACTAAAACAAACCTGATCTCTCTAGGACATTCAGAAGCCAAGTTATAAGCCCTCAAAGGTGTAACTGGACTACTTCTTTAAAGTGACACCAGGCCCGGTGACCTTTGGGACATAGTTTGACCCCCTATAGGAATGTGCAATCATCATGAAACGTTCAGATCACTTACAACTCAATAGATTCTACCTTCTTGTAACGTTTCAGCCTGATTGGACCTTGTTTTCACACAAATGGACCCAGAATGATGTGAAATTGTGCTCCGTGCAACATAATTCTGGGTGCCATTTACAAACCATAAGTGCTAATGACTCCATTCCTTTTTGTGGTTGTAGGGGCTGTTGGTTGGAGTACATTAAAACAAACCTGATCTCTCTAGGACATTCAGAAGCCAAGTTACAAGCCCACAAATGTGTAACTGGACTACTTCTTTAAATTGACACCAGATCCGGTGACCTTTGGGACATGGTTTGACCCCCTTAGGAAAGTGCTATCATCATGAAACGTTCAGATCACTTACAACTCAATAGATTCTACCTTCCTGTAACGTTTCAGCCTGATTGGACCTTGTTTTCATACAAATGAACCCAGAATGATGTGAAATTGTGCTTAGTGCAGCATAATTCTGGGTGCCATTTAAAAACCATAAGTTCTAAAGACTCCCTTGCTTTTTGTGGTTGTAGGGGCTGTTGATTGGAGTACACTAAAACAAACCTAACCTCTCTAGGACATTCAGAAGCCAAGTTTTAAGCCCACAAAGGTGTAACTGGACTACTTCTTTAAAGTGACACCAGGCCCGGTGACCTTTGGGACATGGTTTTACCCCCTATAGGAATGTCCGATCATCTTGAAACGTTCAGATCAATTACAACTCAATAGATTCTACCTTCCTGTAACATTTCAGCCTGATTGGACCTTGTTTTCACACAAATGAACCCAGAATGATGTGAAATTGTGCTTATGGTTTGTAAATGGCACCCAGAATTATGTTGCACGAAGCACAATTTCACATCATTCTGGGTTCATTTGTGTGAAAACAAGGTCCAATCAGGCTGAAACGTTACAGGAAGGTAGAATCTATTGAGTTGTAAGTGATCTGAATGTTTCAAGATGATAGCACTTTCCTAAGGGGGTCAAACCATGTCCCAAAGTTCACCGGGCCTGGTGTCACTTTAAATAAGTAGTCCAGTTACACCTTTGTGGGCTTATAACTTGGCTTCTGAATGTCCTAGAGAGGTTAGGTTTGTTTTAGTTTTCTCCAATCAACAGCCCCTACAGCCACAAAAAGGAATGGAGTCATTAGCACTTATGGTTTGTAAATGGCACCCAGAATTATGTTGCACGAAGCACAATTTCACATCATTCTGGGTTCATTTGTGTGAAAACAAGGTCCAATCAGGCTGAAACATTACAGGAAGGTAGAATCTATTGAGTTGTAAGTGATCTGAACGTTTCAAGATGATTGCACATTCCTATAGGGGGTCAAATCATGTCCCAAAGGTCACCGGGCCTGGTGTCACTTTAAAGAAGCAGTCCAGTTACACCTTTGTGGGCTTATAACTTGGCTTCTGAATGTCCTAGAGAGGTTAGGTTTGTTTTAGTTTTCTCCAATCAACAGCCCCTACAACCACAAAAAGGAATGGAGTCATTAGCACTTATGGTTTGTAAATGGCACCCAGAATTATGTTGCACGAAGCACAATTTCACATCATTCTGGGTTCATTTGTGTGAAAACAAGGTCCAATCAGGCTGAAACGTTAAAGGAAGGTAGAATCTATTGAGTTGTAAGCGATCTGAACATTTCATGATGATAGCACTTTCCTAAGGGGGTCAAACCATGTCCCAAAGGTCACCGGATCTGGTGTCAATTTAAAGGCCCAATGTGTGATATTTCATCTTATAAGTTATCAAATTTCTTATATCACATTCTCAAATTTGTTTTTTTTAATGATAATTCAAACAAGCATTTATTCTAAGCATTATTATTAGCTTTATATTTTAATATTTTAGACAAAAGAAGCAGACCGGTGCTCCATACGGCATGCGCCATCTTAAAATACAGTGACCTTTTAGGGACATACAACATATTAAGCTTCGCATTTGATGTTTGCGTTTTTAAATGATGTAACCTCAAAGAAACAGCAGGGGGCATAAGTGTGCCTTGTAAGCATGCAGTCTGACAAAGTAACTAAGAAGAAGAAGAAACTAGCCACCCCGTACTTCTAGCGATGGAGGATCACACATATTCTACAAGCAAACTTGAGAAACGGGATAGTTTGTCTCATCCAAGTAAAAGAAAAAGGATTTTGAAAAGTGAACAAGACCGGCATCATGAGAAAACCAGAGTAAATATAGGAGTTGCCTTCCCAAGATGGAGAGACCTCATGTTACAAAAGGGATTCAGTAGACACGCTGAGCTTGCTACCTTCCTTTTGGACAGGTAAGTTAAAAATGTGTGTTTAATTTCTTCATTGTAGTAGTTGTGTGCTTTGTGACACAAAGTTTGTGTGGAGTAAGCTAGAATTTGGGAAACAGCTCATGCTAACTAGTGCCAAAAATGTAGCACACCATCTTAAAATTCAGAAGCATTTCTTTTTGTTTATTGTTTATGCGCCTTCGTATACATATGTAATGATTTAACGATCGATCATTTTTGGTGATGTTGCAAGACAGCCACCACAATAGAGCAGTTTCTTGTAAGAAAACTTTAATTCCAATAGTATCCCAAACTCCACCTAAAAACCTGTCATATTCATACTGTTTTGCATTGTGTTTAATTTTGCACAGGCACATTGGGTTGGAATTCTACACCATGTTTGCAATGTTCACACATGGGCAATGGGAAACTGCCAGCATGATCATCTTGATGACCAGCAGGGGAAGCAGTGGATCGAGAAGGATTCCAGGAGTCACAAAGCTCTTGTGGAGATTGTCTTGAACAAACGCTGGCAGAAGGACGTGCATAAATATCTGCACTTCAGGTACATGTGAGACTTATTTAAGTATTTTTTTGTGAAGCTGTAGGCCAGGGGTGCTCCGTTAGCTGTTTTGCCTCCCAGCAACTGAGTGTCACTTTAAAAATTGCTCAAATACATTTCCTGAAAATAATGCATACAATAACAGTGCATACAGACACTAAAGAAGATATAACTGCTGGCCTACACACTCAAGGTGTCTAATTTATACTGAGGCCTGCTAATGGAACTGCTGATAAATTTGATTCTGCTGTATTTAACCAGGGACAGAACTAAATATGCATGTTAGCTGCCCTCCAGGACTGACTTGGAGCATCCCTGCTATTAGCCATGTGACCAGTTGTCCTCTCTCATACTGACTGTTCATTTGTACAGATCAACAGCCCTGCTTGAGTCATTTCAGAACCACATTCTGATGTATGCCAGCAAGCGTCAAGCCTTCTCCTACAAAGTGTATGAAGCCAGAGTTCTCCTTGCAGCACTGGATTATAACTTTCACCTTAATCGACCAGCAATCAGGAATGCTGAAGGCCAACTAATGTAGGTTTTACCTTGTTTTTCAGTCAGAGTTGAGCCAAAATAATGCCTACCACTTACAATTAAAAAGCTGTATTAACGTTACTACACGTTATTTAAGTTTGTCCCATTGTCGTGACAGAAATTCATTATGCAATTGTCCTATTTTTTAGATTCAAACGGAAGTACAATAAGAATGCCAGAAGGTACAGTGTGTATTCACTAAAATCAGAAAAGGGCTACGAATACATTCCAGTACTCCAATCAAAAATAATCAACGAGAGGTTTGCGAGAGGAGTTGGGATGCCTCGTACCAGATCAATGAGGGATGATGACCCCAGACGGCTCGGTCTTGTGCCACCCATCGCTCCACCACCTATTTCGGAGCTAGTGCAGATCCAAGTCAGCCGAGGTCTTGGTATGTGTCATTTTAGCATCCTTTGACTACAGCTCAGTTCTTTACCTACACTTGTCTTACAATACTTTTTTCACAGTATCAGAACTCAACACAGCTACAGGCCTCCAGTGACGATCTTGTCTACATTTACATGGAGTATTCTATACCTGCTGCGTGTTACTAATGTAATGTACATAAAAATGTAGATATTGCACTTTGATGTCTTTACTACTGTGCTAACATGTTGTTCTTTTTACTTGAAGTAGCACATAAATTCTGCACAGTCTTTTACGTTAGATCTATTCTTTATTATCCTAAAGTGTGTAAAATCATGTTTCAAGATTAAAATGTGTTCCAAATTTGTCTGTTCAAACTCTGAATAAGGTTAATTCAAATAAAAGTGCATCTGTACTAATTTCTTTATTTCTTATGTCTTTCAGAAAATTACATATTTTTTGTTTCATGACTTGACCCTGTAAGAGTGTAAATTAATAGCTCACTAATGTAATGCAAAACTATGGAGTTGTAAAGATGTGATTTTTTTTTCACATTACAAGAGTATACATGGCTGAAGAGTAGCCACCTCTAAATTTGTCATTATTGTACAACACTAACATTGGGGTTTCAAAAAATATTTATCTAAAATACTTATTCAACATAATAAATTACAATATAAAGGTGTACAAAATATCAGAAACACTTCAACAACCCATGTAAACTTTTGACCAGTTACACTCCCGGAAGAAAACCAGTATACTGTCCATGAGGGTCTGGAAATTTCTCCCTAATTTTGACCACACAGCAACTTGGGATGACTCTTCGATTTCCATGTCCAAGTGACCCATGCTGCCAGAAAATGAAGTGCCGGTAGGCAGCATACCTGTATTCCCTGTTGTCATCGCCTGGTTCCCTAATCTGTCCTAATACGGTGAGGTCTGCTCTGTACTGACGATGGATCCTCAGGACACCTTCATCCAAACAGTAAAGTCTAAAATGGGGCAGAAGGCTTATACAGTTTACAGAGTCTTGTCCACAGCATTTGCGCTCTGCATCTGTTGGCATATCTGTGCAATTGCCACAAGTACACCATGTTAACGCAGGGGCCTGCACGGGTGTGGTGTGCCTATCTCGGCGTTGGTTGTCCAACAAAACATCAAAAACCAGACCTGGCTGTCTTTCCAAAAGTTGAGAGGTGAGATGACGGTGGTCCTCCAGGCTCATGCCCTGTACAAGGCGCTGGGGGGAAAAGTAGGATTAGAATTTTTGTAAGATTATTTTAATTGAATTACAGTAGAAAGCAATGTTTTGTAAATGTTTTAACAAGTTTATAAGAGTAGCTGATTAATAATATATATATTAAATGGCTAATTCCTAAAATAAAGGTACTATCAAAAACAAATAATATGTATTAGGAAAGAAGTAGGACACTGAATGTTTTACAAAACTACATATAATTCCAAACACTTGCTATACGGTTAAATAGAATTACCGTATGTACTTATATGAATGAAATGAGTGACAGGACGGCATATATTGACCCAGATAATTATTAATTTGCTCATTATCTTACACAAACCTCAATTTCTGCTCTTCTTTCCCTTTGAAGCTCCTCGACTCTCCTCATCAGCTCTTGAAAGCGCCGATCTTCTAGACTTTATTGCAGCTCTGCCTCTTCCTCTTGTGCGTGGGACGTTGCGGCTGGTTTGAGCAAATTCGGCTCCTTCTTCTTGGGATGCTTGCCCTGCTTCTGTCGCATGTCTAACACCTCTGCCTCTCTGTGCGCTGGCACACGTCTGTCCTCTCCCTCTTCCTCGCCCTCTTCCTCTCCCTCGTCCTCTGTCTGTCTCCACTGATGAACCATCGGATGATATCTGACTCTGTTTACGGAGAGAAAACAATTACAGACTACACTACCTTGTATATTTCCAAAATGGCAAATAGAAATATAACATTTCTCAAATAAAATGAACAAAATATTGTCATTTTTTGTAGTCAGAAGTCATCACTAACTAGCTGCCGTTTGCTATTAGCAAACATAACTGACATAAAAAAGTTTTTCTTATTCAAAACCTATTTAGATTAAATTAATAAAATAAGTTAGATGAAAACAACTAACCTGTTCGCTGACTTGAAAGCTGGAAATAGATGATGACATGCTGCCGTTTACAGCATCACGATTTTGTATTGTATTTGTTATATTTGTTAATAAAGTTTTAAATAATGATAAAAAAAAACCTTTTTGATCCTCGGGGGCTCCAATAGCTGATATACCGACTCTAAACTGCGTGGTGCTAAAGAGTCGGATCTTTTTACTATGATTTCTGTGAATTTCACACACGGGGCCTTTAAAGGAGACATAACATGCTTTTAAGTTATTCCTTTTTACATCTAAATCCTTCAGTTGGGGGTCTAAAAACAGTGGAACTGCAGTTCTTTGGTCTGATTTCCTCATTATTGTTGCTCTACAGACCCTCATCTACCCCTGTTCTGAGGAGAGTCTTGAGAACGAGCCGTTTTGGGGTACTGTCTCTTTAAACTGGAGGAGGAGCTGTAAACTCCGCCCCCCTCCATAGTGCAGTCCTGTACTCTCCTCCCCCAGTCGGACTTTGTAGTTCTATAGAGAAATCATTATTTAGCATAGCAGATTTAGCATAGCATATTAGCATTTTTAAAACACGTGGGGAGAGTAGTTCATCAAGCTGTTTCATGGCTGCTAACTCTCTCATGCATTTGTCTGTAGTCACTCACACACACCCGTCACGGCCGACGGAGGGACAAGCGAGCAGGCACACGCGCGCGCGCACACACACACACACACACACAAGGAATGCTGCTTGCTTATTTCTGTAAAAAATGATACAGCTCATTAAAACACCATTCAAAGAATATATTTTATTAAGATCTCTATCTATATACATACATATAATTATAAATAATTTTATAAGTAGTCTTATTTTATATTGGGTGTCTTAATGGCTGAAAATGGATAAAAAGCAGTTACATTTTAATTTAAAGAGTTGAGATTCTAGTCAAAAATAAAGAACATTCCTCCAAGTGTTCTTTAATGTCATCATTATAATTCTAATGCTTACAACTTTGTTTTTATTGTCTGCAATGCGTAGCCTATATCTTTATTAAATGTGTTTAGCTGTAAAGTGGTAATTCTCTCTAATGTGTACAGAGAGGTGGACATCAGTGCTGCAGTGAAATTCCCAAGATCAGTCTGCTTTGCTAACAAATATAGTTAAATCTTACCTGCATTCTAAATAAATACCGTTAGGTGAAAACATCAGTAGGCATTGAGTTATTGATACAATCCCTAACAGCCAGAATGGAAGAGCATGCTGGGTCATCCTGGACCTGAGCCTGTTCTGTGTATTTACCTACAGGATGCAATAAATGTCTACAAGGCTGAGTTTGGACCATTACATCTAAAAGAAAGCATACAATCAGTGATTTTTTTTTATTGTTTACATTAATATACAAATTTTCTAAGTATTAACCTCACAGCAAATAAGTAGAACAATATAATAAACAGGCTTTAGTAGTTAAAACAGGCGTTGTGCACACAGGTGCTTTGTGTCTCGGTGCTGGTGGTGTCTAGGTCTCAGAGTTCCTGTCCTCCTGCCGTCTTCTGTTGTCCTCAGGATACGGATTGATGTTTCCTGATGATGAGGGAGGGGCAGTATGTGGGCTTCAAACTGGTCCTGGACAACAGTGGGAGACCTCCGTTGTCTGAATACTGAGACCAGAGAGTTGGTGAGATGCAGATCTTCTCTACCTCATCTAGAAACGGAGTTGGTTCAGGGAAAACTTTTCCAAAGACCAGTTCCATGATGTCATCGCCATATTCTGCAATGATAGACAATAACTTTAATGACATATTTTGTTTACAAGCAGCTTTAGGAAAGTTGTTTCTTTAGCTTTCATGTTTATAGTCACGTTTGTGTTTGTTCACAAGTTCACTTTGCTGCAGTGACTTCATGTTTTCCTACAAATGTAATAAAATAGTGACACTAAAATTATACAAATGATTCCTTATGAAAGGAAGCTCATTAGAGAGCAGTGCAGACAGACTTACTACATGCTGCAGCTGTTTTTGTAGGCCAGCTGCTGCTGAATTTGGGGAAAGTTATTCTGCACACATCCAGATCAGATGGTCGATTACAGAAAATAATGTAATTCAATAATTTCTAAACAGACTAAACAAGTAAAACATCAAATAAATCACTCTGCTGTCACCAGACGGAGTGATTCAGGGGGTGAGGTGTTCTTAATGATGAGGGTGGCTGAGGTGTGTCATCACTCACTTTGGTCTGGTCCAGACCGTCTCTTTACTGGTGGGTCTCCTTCCTCAGTAGGTGACGTGAAACGCCAACATCTGAACGTTCTGTGTTCCTTAGAGGAGAAGAAAAGTAACATTAGCAAGCTGGCTAAATTATTTTTTACTAGCATCTCAAGGACTTGGAGAAGCAGATCTTCACTTACCTAAACATCAGACCAGTTTGTCCCAGCTGAGCTCATCAGGGCGTTAGTCTGACAGCCTGTCAGTGAAACACGGCTCCAGTCTTCTGGATGTGGACTCTAAAAAGCAAAGGAACATTTTTACTTTGTTTTAATTATTTTACAGCCAATTTTATCAGCTTTCCGACGCTCACGCTCATACAGACGGTGAGCTTTGCTGCGTCTGACTGATGCAGAGTTAGTTTTTATATCTGCAGTGAGACAAAAAACTAACCTCACTTCACTTAGAGATCGTTCTTTAAAACTCTATTAAATCCACTGTGTTGACACACTTTAATGACTTTGTCACGCTGCATTTTAGCTGATATGGGACTTTATTTACTGGATGCTAAGATTACATCACACTCATGTAGAATAACACACAGGCTCTCTGCTGTTACAATCAGTGGGAGGTTATCATCTGGTGTAAAAGAAGGAGTTGATCAGAAATCACGTTTTATTCCACGAAAATCAGCCAAATCCACATTAATCTGGGTGCTAACTTTACTAGCATACTGTGCTAGCGATAGCAAGCCGGATGCTAACGCTTTAGTGCTGCTAATGCCCGTAAATCTAAAGTAAAGTTTGTCGAGATTTTAGAGTGATATGAAGCTTACCGCTCTGCTGCTGTGTCCCGGTGCTGCCAAATTCAGATGGAAATAACTCCTTTTAGATAGATGAAGCCCTCAGTACTTAGCCACTAGCCTGGAGACAGAACGAACGAACCACGCGCGCACGCACACACACACACACAAACAAACAAACGCAAACACACTACTTTTTCTTCTGTGTTTTTTTTAGCAGTAGTGTCATCAGCTCCTGGGTTTAAATACTGCCACACCACCCTTCCTTAAAGGCCCAATGTGTGATATTTCATCTTATAAGTTATCAAATTTCTTGAGCTGTGTGTGGCTAAAATAACCAGACATTCTGCATTTTTCCAATAGGACTACAAAAAATCTTAGCGAGAAGAAAAAATGGCGGATTGGCTCTGTGTTTAGCCGAGGGCCATTACCATATTTGGTAGTTATCCTCACTAAATTAATTACTGATGTAATAGATAATGTAAAAACTGAACGGGTGGACAAATATGCCCAAAACTTAATTATTAAATATCTAAATAGCAACTCCAGTGAATAATATAAGCCTTTTTGCTCACTTAGACACTTAAAATGTGAAACACACCGTGTTAATGGATAAAAAAGTGGGTTTTTCATGTTATGTCTCCTTTAAAGAAGTAGTCCAGTTACACATTTGTGGGCTTATAACTTGGCTTCTGAATGTCCTAGAGAGATCAGGTTTGTTTTAATGTACTCCAACCAACAGCCCCTACAACCACAAAAAGGAATGGAGTCATTAGCACTTATGGTTTGTAAATGGCACCCAGAATTATGCTGCACTAAGCACAATTTCACATCATTCTGGGTTCATTTGTGTGAAAACAAGGTCCAATCAGGATGAAACGTTACAAGAAGGTAGAATCTATTGAGTTGTAAGTGATCTGAACGTTTCATGATGATCGCACATTCCTATAGGGGGTCAAACCATGTCCCAAAGGTCACCGGGCCTGGTGTCACTTTAAAGAAGTAGTCCATTTACACCTTTGAGGGCTTATAACTTGGCTTCTGAATGTCCTAGAGAGATCAGGTTTGTTTTAGTGTACTCCAATCAACAGCCCCTACAACATCAAAAAGGAATGGAGTCATTAGCACTTATGGTTTTTAAATGGCACCCAGAATTATGTTGCACGAAGCACAATTTCACATCATTCTGGGTTCATTTGTGTGAAAACAAGGTCCAATCAGGCTGAAATGTTACAGGAAGGTAGAATCTATTGAGTTTTAAGTGATCTGACCGTTTCATGATGATAGACTTTCCTAAGGGGGTCAAACCATGTCCCAAAGGTCACCGGATCTGGTGTCCATTTAAAGAAGTAGTCCAGTTACACATTTGTGGGCTTATAACTTGGCTTCTGAATGTCCTAGAGAGGTTAGAATTGTTTTAGTATACTCCAATCAACAGCCCCTACAACCACAAAAAGGAATGGAGTCATTAGCACTTATGGTTTGTAAATGGCACCCAGAATTTTGTTGCACGAAGCACAATTTCACATCATTCTGGGTTCATTTGTGTGAAAACAAGGTCCAGTCAGGCTGAAACGTTACAGGAAGGTAGAATCTATTGAGTTGTAAGTGATCTGAACGTTTCATGATGATAGCACTTTCCTAAGGGGGTCAAACAATGTCCCAAAGGTCACCGGATCTGGTGTCAATTTAAAGAAGTAGTCCAGTTACACCTTTGTGGGCTTATAACTTGGCTTCTGAATGTCCTAGAGAGATCAGGTTTGTTTTAGTATACTCCAATCAACAGCCCCTACAACCACAAAAAGGAATGGAGTCATTAGCACTTATGGTTTTTAAATGGCACCCAGAATTATGTTGCACGAAGCACAATTTCACATCATTCTGGGTTCATTTGTGTGAAAACAAGGTCCAATCAGGCTGAAACGTTAGAGGAAGGTAGAATCTATTGAGTTGTAAGTGATCTGAACATTTCAAGATGATCGCGCATTCCTATAGGGGGTCAAACCATGTCCCAAAGGTCACCGGGCCTGGTGTCACCTTAAAGAAGCAGTCCAGTTACACCTTTGTGGGCTTATAACTTGGCTTCTGAATGTCCTAGAGAGGTTAGGTTTGTTTTACTGTTCTCCAATCAACAGCCCCTACAACCACAAAAAGGAATGGAGTCATTAGCACTTATGGTTTGTAAATGGCACCCAGAATTATGTTGCACGAAGCACAATTTCACATCATTCTGGGTTCATTTGTGTGAAAACAAGGTCCAATCAGGCTGAAACGTTACAGGAAGGTAGAATCTATTGAGTTGAAAGTGATCTGAACGTTTCATGATGATAGCACTTTCCTAAGGGGGTCAAACCATGTCCCAAAGGTCACCAGATCTGGTGTCAATTTAAAGAAGTAGTCCAGTTACACATTTGTGGGCTTATAACTTGGCTTCTGAATGTCCTAGAGAGATCAGGTTTGTTTTAGTATACTCCAATCAACAGCCCCTACAACCACAAAAAGGAATGGAGTCATTAGCACTTATGGTTTGTAAATGGCACCCAGAATTATGTTGCACGAAGCACAATTTCACATCATTCTGGGTCCATTTGTGTGAAAACAAGGTCCAATCAGGCTGAAATGTTACAGGAAGGTAGAATCTATTGAGTTGTAAGTGATCTGAACGTTTCAAGATGATCGCACATTCCTATAGGGGGTCAAACCATGTCCCAAAGTTCACCGGCCCTGGTGTCACTTTAAAGAAGCAGTCCAGTTACACATTTGTGGGCTTATAACTTGGATTCTGAATGTCCTAGAGAGGTTAGGTTTGTTTTAGTGTACTCCAATCAACAGCCCATACAACCACAAAAAGGAATGGAGTCATTAGCACTTATGGTTTGTAAATGGCACCCAGAATTATGTTGCACAAAGCACAATTTCACATCATTCTGGGTTCATTTGTGTGAAAACAACGTCCAATCAGGCTGAAACATCACAGGAAGGTAGAATCTATTGAGTTGTAAGTGATCTGAACGTTTCATGATGATAGCTCTTTCCTAAGGGGGTCAAACCATGTCCCAAAGGTCACCGGATCTGGTGTCAATTTAAAGAAGTAGTCCAGTTACACATTTGTGGGCTTATAACTTGGCTTCTGAATGTCCTAGAGAGATCAGGTTTGTTTTAATGTACTCCAACCAACAGCCCCTACAACCACAAAAAGGAATGGAGTCATTAGCACTTATGGTTTGTAAATGGCACCCAGAATTATGCTGCACTAAGCAAAATTTCACATCATTCTGGGTTCATTTGTGTGAAAACAAGGTCCAATCAGGCTGAAACGTTAGAAGAAGGTAGAATCTATTGAGTTGTAAGTGATCTGAACGTTTCATGATGATCACACATTCCTATAGGGGGTCAAACCATGTCCCAAAGGTCACCGGGCCGGGTGTCACTTTAAAGAAGTAGTCCATTTACACCTTTGAGGGCTTATAACTTGGCTTCTGAATGTCCTAGAGAGATTAGGTTTGTTTTATTGTACTCCAGTCAACATTCTCTACAACCTCAAAAAGGAATGGAGTCATTAGCACTTATGGTTTTTAAATGGCACCCAGAATTATGTTGCACGAAGCACAATTTCACATCATTCTGGGTTCATTTGTGTGAAAACAAGGTCCAATCAGGCTGAAATGTTAAAGGAAGGTAGAATCTATTGAGTTGTAAGTGATCTGAACATTTCATGATGATAGCACTTTCCTAAGGGGGTCAAACCATGTCCCAAAGGTCACCGGATCTGGTGTCCATTTAAAGAAGTAGTCCAGTTACACATTTGTGGGCTTATAACTTGGCTTCTGAATGTCCTAGAGAGGTTAGAATTGTTTTAGTATACTCCAATCAACAGCCCCTACAACCACAAAAAGGAATGGAGTCATTAGCACTTATGGTTTGTAAATGGCACCCAGAATTATGCTGCACAAAGCACAATTTCACATCATTCTGGGTTCATTTGTGTGAAAACAAGGTCCAATCAGGCTGAAACGTTACAGGAAGGTAGAATATATTGAGTTGTAAGTGATCTGAACATTTCATGATGATAGCACTTTCCTAAGGGGGTCAAACAATGTCCCAAAGGTCACCGGATCTGGTGTCAATTTAAAGAAGTAGTCCAGTTACACCTTTGTGGGCCTATAACTTGGCTTCTGAATGTCCTAGAGAGATCAGGTTTGTTTTAATGTACTCCAACCAACAGCCCCTACAACCACAAAAAGGAATGGAGTCATTAGCACTTATGGTTTGTAAATGGCACCCAGAATTTTGTTGCACGAAGCACAATTTCACATCATTCTGGGTTCATTTGTGTGAAAACAAGGTCCAGTCAGGCTGAAACGTTACAGGAAGGTAGAATCTATTGAGTTGTAAGTGATCTGAACGTTTCATGATGATAGCACTTTCCTAAGGGGGTCAAACAATGTCCCAAAGGTCACCGGATCTGGTGTCAATTTAAAGAAGTAGTCCAGTTACACCTTTGTGGGCTTATAACTTGGCTTCTGAATGTCCTAGAGAGATCAGGTTTGTTTTAGTATACTCCAATCAACAGCCCCTACAACCACAAAAAGGAATGGAGTCATTAGCACTTATGGTTTTTAAATGGCACCCAGAATTATGTTGCACGAAGCACAATTTCACATCATTCTGGGTTCATTTGTGTGAAAACAAGGTCCAATCAGGCTGAAACGTTAGAGGAAGGTAGAATCTATTGAGTTGTAAGTGATCTGAACATTTCAAGATGATCGCGCATTCCTATAGGGGGTCAAACCATGTCCCAAAGGTCACCGGGCCTGGTGTCACCTTAAAGAAGCAGTCCAGTTACACCTTTGTGGGCTTATAACTTGGCTTCTGAATGTCCTAGAGAGGTTAGGTTTGTTTTACTGTTCTCCAATCAACAGCCCCTACAACCACAAAAAGGAATGGAGTCATTAGCACTTATGGTTTGTAAATGGCACCCAGAATTATGTTGCACGAAGCACAATTTCACATCATTCTGGGTTCATTTGTGTGAAAACAAGGTCCAATCAGGCTGAAACGTTACAGGAAGGTAGAATCTATTGAGTTGAAAGTGATCTGAACGTTTCATGATGATAGCACTTTCCTAAGGGGGTCAAACCATGTCCCAAAGGTCACCAGATCTGGTGTCAATTTAAAGAAGTAGTCCAGTTACACATTTGTGGGCTTATAACTTGGCTTCTGAATGTCCTAGAGAGATCAGGTTTGTTTTAGTATACTCCAATCAACAGCCCCTACAACCACAAAAAGGAATGGAGTCATTAGCACTTATGGTTTGTAAATGGCACCCAGAATTATGTTGCACGAAGCACAATTTCACATCATTCTGGGTCCATTTGTGTGAAAACAAGGTCCAATCAGGCTGAAATGTTACAGGAAGGTAGAATCTATTGAGTTGTAAGTGATCTGAACGTTTCAAGATGATCGCACATTCCTATAGGGGGTCAAACCATGTCCCAAAGTTCACCGGCCCTGGTGTCACTTTAAAGAAGCAGTCCAGTTACACATTTGTGGGCTTATAACTTGGATTCTGAATGTCCTAGAGAGGTTAGGTTTGTTTTAGTGTACTCCAATCAACAGCCCATACAACCACAAAAAGGAATGGAGTCATTAGCACTTATGGTTTGTAAATGGCACCCAGAATTATGTTGCACAAAGCACAATTTCACATCATTCTGGGTTCATTTGTGTGAAAACAACGTCCAATCAGGCTGAAACATCACAGGAAGGTAGAATCTATTGAGTTGTAAGTGATCTGAACGTTTCATGATGATAGCTCTTTCCTAAGGGGGTCAAACCATGTCCCAAAGGTCACCGGATCTGGTGTCAATTTAAAGAAGTAGTCCAGTTACACATTTGTGGGCTTATAACTTGGCTTCTGAATGTCCTAGAGAGATCAGGTTTGTTTTAATGTACTCCAACCAACAGCCCCTACAACCACAAAAAGGAATGGAGTCATTAGCACTTATGGTTTGTAAATGGCACCCAGAATTATGCTGCACTAAGCAAAATTTCACATCATTCTGGGTTCATTTGTGTGAAAACAAGGTCCAATCAGGCTGAAACGTTAGAAGAAGGTAGAATCTATTGAGTTGTAAGTGATCTGAACGTTTCATGATGATCACACATTCCTATAGGGGGTCAAACCATGTCCCAAAGGTCACCGGGCCGGGTGTCACTTTAAAGAAGTAGTCCATTTACACCTTTGAGGGCTTATAACTTGGCTTCTGAATGTCCTAGAGAGATTAGGTTTGTTTTATTGTACTCCAGTCAACATTCCCTACAACCTCAAAAAGGAATGGAGTCATTAGCACTTATGGTTTTTAAATGGCACCCAGAATTATGTTGCACGAAGCACAATTTCACATCATTCTGGGTTCATTTGTGTGAAAACAAGGTCCAATCAGGCTGAAATGTTAAAGGAAGGTAGAATCTATTGAGTTGTAAGTGATCTGAACATTTCATGATGATAGCACTTTCCTAAGGGGGTCAAACCATGTCCCAAAGGTCACCGGATCTGGTGTCAATTTAAAGAAGTAGTCCAGTTACACATTTGTGGGCTTATAACTTGGCTTCTGAATGTCCTAGAGAGATCAGGTTTGTTTTAGTGTACTCCAATCAACAGCCCCTACAACCTCAAAAAGGAATGGATTCATTAGCACTTATGGTTTTTAAATGGCACCCAGAATTATGTTGTACGAAGCACAATTTCACATCATTCTGGGTTCATTTGTGTGAAAACAAGGTCCAATCAGGCTGAAATGTTACAGGAAGGTAGAATCTATTGAGTTGTACGTGATCTGAACGTTTCAAGATGATCGCACATTCCTATAGGGGGTCAAACCATGTCCCAAAGGTCACCGTATCTGGTGTCAATTTAAAGAAGTAGTCCAGTTACACATTTGTGGGCTTATAACTTGGCTTCTGAATGTCCTAGAGAGATCAGGTTTGTTTTAGTGTACTCCAATCAACAGCCCCTACAACCACAAAAAGGAATGGAGTCATTAGCACTTATGGTTCTTAAATGGCACCCAGAATTATGTTGCACGAAGCACAATTTCACATCATTCTGGGTCCATTTGTGTGAAAACATGGTCCAATCAGGCTGAAACGTTACAGGAAGGTAGAATCTATTGAGTTGTAAGTGATCTGAACGTTTCATGATGATAGCACTTTCCTAAGGGGGTCAAACCATGTCCCAAAGGTCACCGGATCTGGTGTCAATTTGAAGAAGTAGTCCCGTTACACATTTGTGGGCTTATAACTTGGCTTCTGAATGTCCTAGAGAGATCAGGTTTGTTTTAATGTACTCAAACCAACAGCCCCTACAACCACAAAAAGGAATGGAGTCATTAGCACTTATGTTTTGTAAATGGCACCCAGAATTATGTTGCACGAAGCACAATTTCACATCATTCTGGGTTCATTTGTATGAAAACAAGGTCCAATCAGGCTGAAACATTACAAGAAGGTAGAATCTATTGAGTTGTAAGTGATCTGAACGTTTCCTGATGATCGCACATTCCTATAGGGGGTCAAACCATGTCCCAAAGGTCACCGGGCCTGGTGTCAATTTAAAGAAGTAGTCCAGTTACACCTTTGAGGGCTTATAACTTGGCTTCTGAATATCCTAGAGAGATCAGGTTTGTTTTAGTGTACTCCAATCAACAGCCCCTACAACCTCAAAAAGGAATGGATTCATTAGCACTTATGGTTTTTAAATGGCACCCAGAATTATGTTGTACGAAGCAAATTTCACATCATTCTGGGTTCATTTGTGTGAAAACAAGGTCCAATCAGGCTGAAATGTTACAGGAAGGTAGAATCTATTGAGTTGTAAGTGATCTGAACGTTTCAAGATGATAGCACATTCCTATAGGGGGTCAAACCATGTCCCAAAGGTCACCGGGCCTGGTGTCACTTTAAAGAAGCAGTCCAGTTACACCTTTGTGGGCTTATAACTTGGCTTCTGAATGTCCTAGAGAGGTTAGGTTTGTTTTAGTGTTCTCCAATCAACATCCCCTACAACCACAAAAAGGAATGGAGTCATTAGCACCTATGGTTTGTAAATGGCACCCAGAATTATGTTGCACGAAGCACAATTTCACATCATTCTGGGTTCATTTGTGTGAAAACAAGGTCCAATCAGGCTGAAACGTTACAGGAAGGTAGAATCTATTGAGTTGTAAGTGATCTGAACGTTTCATGATGATAGCACTTTCCTAAGGGGGTCAAACCATGTCCCAAAGGTCACCGTATCTGGTGTCAATTTAAAGAAGTAGTCCAGTTACACATTTGTGGGCTTATAACTTGGCTTCTGAATGTCCTAGAGAGATCAGTGTTGTTTTAGTGTACTCCAATCAACAGCCCCTACAACCACAAAAAGGAATGGAGTCATTAGCACTTATGGTTTTTAAATGGCACCCAGAATTATGTTGCACGAAGCACAATTTCACATCATTCTGGGTCCATTTGTGTGAAAACAAGGTCCAATCAGGCTGAAACGCTACAAGAAGGTAGAATCTATTGAGTTGTAAGTGATCTGAACGTTTCAAGATGATCGCACATTCCTATAGGTGGTAAAACCATGTCCCAAAGGTCACCGGGCCTGGTGTCACTTTAAAGAAGTAGTCCAGTTACACCTTTGTGTGCTTATAACTTGGCTTCTGAATGTCCTAGAGAGGTTAGGTTTGTTTTAGTGTACTCCAATCAACAGCCCCTACAACCTCAAAAAGGAATGGAGTCATTAGCACTTATGGTTTTTAAATGGCATCCAGAATTATGTTGCACGAAGCACAATTTCACATCATTCTGGGTTCATTTGTGTGAAAACAAGGTCCAATCAGGCTGAAATTTTACAGGAAGGTAGAATCTATTGAGTTGTAAGTGATCTGAACGTTTCATGATGATAGCACTTTCCTATAGGGGGTCAAACCATGTCCCAAAGGTCACCGGGCCTGGTGTCACTTTAAAGAAGCAGTCCAGTTACACCTTTGTGGGCTTATAACTTGGCTTCTGAATGTCCTAGAGAGGATAGGTTTGTTTTAGTGTACTCCAATCAACAGCCCCTACAACCACAAAAAGGAATGGAGTCATTAGCACTTATGGTTTGTAAATGGCACCCAGAATTATGTTGCACGAAGCACAATTTCACATCATTCTGGGTTCATTTGTATGAAAACAAGGTCCAATCAGGCTGAAATATTACAAGAAGGTAGAATCTATTGAGTTGTAAGTGATCTGAACGTTTCATGATGATCGCACATTCCTATAGGGGGTCAAACCATGTCCCAAAGGTCACCGGGCCTGGTGTCACTTTAAAGAAGTAGTCCAGTTACACCTTTGAGGGCTTATAACTTGGCTTCTGAATATCCTAGAGAGATCAGGTTTGTTTTAGTGTACTCCAATCAACAGCCCCTACAACCTCAAAAAGGAATGGATTCATTAGCACTTATGGTTTGTAAATGGCACCCAGGATTATGTTGCACGAAGCACAATTTCACATCATTCTGGGTTCATTTGTATGAAAACAAGGTCCAATCAGGCTGAAACATTACAAGAAGGTAGAATCTATTGAGTTGTAAGTGATCTGAACGTTTCATGATGATCGCACATTCCTATAGGGGGTCAAACCATGTCCCAAAGGTCACCGGGCCTGGTGTCACTTTAAAGAAGTAGTCCAGTTACACCTTTGAGGGCTTATAACTTGGCTTCTGAATATCCTAGAGAGATCAGGTTTGTTTTAGTGTACTCCAATCAACAGCCCCTACAACCTTAAAAAGGAATGGATTCATTAGCACTTCTGGTTTTTAAATGGCACCCAGAATTATGTTGTACGAAACATAATTTCACATCATTCTGCGTTCATTTGTGTGAAAACAAGGTCCAATCAGGCTGAAATGTTACAGGAAGGTAGAATCTATTGAGTTGTAAGTGATCTGAACGTTTCAAGATAATCGCACATTCCTATAGGGGGTCAAACCATGTCCCAAAGGTCACCGGGCCAGGTGTCACTTTAAAGAAGCAGTCCAGTTACACCTTTGTGGGCTTATAACTTGGCTTCTGAATGTCCTAGAGAGGTTAGGTTTGTTTTAGTGTTCTCCAATCAACAGCCCCTACAACCACAAAAAGGAATGGAGTCATTAGCACTTATGGTTTGTAAATGGCACCCAGAATTATGTTGCACGAAGCACAATTTCACATCATTCTGGGTTCATTTGTGTGAAAACAAGGTCCAATCAGGCTGAAACGTTACAGGATGGTAGAATCTATTGAGTTGTAAGTGATCTGAACGTTTCATGATGATAGCACTTTCCTAAGGGGGTCAAACCATGTCCCAAAGGTCACCGGGCCTGGTGTCACTTTAAAGAAGTAGTCCAGTTACACCTTTGTGTGCTTATAACTTGGCTTCTGAATGTCCTAGAGAGATCAGGTTTGTTTTAGTATACTCCAATCAACAGCCCCTACAACCACAAAAAGGAATGGAGTCATTAGCACTTATGGTTTTTAAATGGCACCCAGAATTATGTTGCACGAAGCACATTTTCACATCATTCTGGGTTCATTTGTGTGAAAACAAGGTCCAATCAGGCTGAAATGTTACAGGAAGGTATAATCTATTGAGTTGTAAGTGATCTGAACGTTTCAAGATGATCGCACATTCCTATAGGGGGTCAAACCATGTCCCAAAGGTCACCGGGCCTGGTGTCACTTTAAAGAAGCAGTCCAGTTACACCTTTGTGGGCTTATAACTTGGCTTCTGAATGTCCTAGAGAGGTTAGGTTTGTTTTAGTGTTCTCCAATCAACAGCCCGTACAACCACAAAAAGGAATGGAGTCATTAGCACTTATGGTTTGTAAATGATACCCAGAATTATGTTGCACGAAGCACAATTTCACATCATTCTGGGTTCATTTGTGTGAAAACAAGGTCCAATCAGGCTGAAACGTTACAGGAAGGTAGAATCTATTGAGTTGTAAGTGATCTGAACGTTTCATGATGATAGCACTTTCCTAAGGGGGTCAAACCATGTCCCAAAGGTCACCGGATCTGGTGTCAATTTGAAGAAGTAGTCCCGTTACACATTTGTAGGCTTATAACTTGGCTTCTGAATGTCCTAGAGAGATCAGGTTTGTTTTAATGTACTCCAACCAACAGCCCCTACAACCACAAAAAGGAATGGAGTCATTAGCACTTATGGTTTGTAAATGGCACCCAGGATTATGTTGCACGAAGCACAATTTCACATCATTCTGGGTTCATTTGTATGAAAACAAGGTCCAATCAGGCTGAAACATTACAAGAAGGTAGAATCTATTGAGTTGTAAGTGATCTGAACGTTTCATGATGATCGCACATTCCTATAGGGGGTCAAACCATGTCCCAAAGGTCACCGGGCCTGGTGTCACTTTAAAGAAGTAGTCCAGTTACACCTTTGAGGGCTTATAACTTGGCTTCTGAATGTCTTAGAGAGATCAGGTTTGTTTTAGTGTACTCCAATCAACAGCCCCTACAACCTTAAAAAGGAATGGATTCATTAGCACTTCTGGTTTTTAAATGGCACCCAGAATTATGTTGTACGAAGCATAATTTCACATCATTCTGGGTTCATTTGTGTGAAAACAAGGTCCAATCAGGCTGAAATGTTACAGGAAGGTAGAATCTATTGAGTTGTAAGTGATCTGAACGTTTCAAGATAATCGCACATTCCTATAGGGGGTCAAACCATGTCCCAAAGGTCACCGGGCCAGGTGTCACCTTAAAGAAGCAGTCCAGTTACACCTTTGTGGGCTTATAACTTGGCTTCTGAATGTCCTAGAGAGGTTAGGTTTGTTTTAGTGTTCTCCAATCAACAGCCCCTACAACCACAAAAAGGAATGGAGTCATTAGCACTTATGGTTTGTAAATGGCACCCAGAATTATGTTGCACGAAGCACAATTTCACATCATTCTGGGTTCATTTGTATGAAAACAAGGTCCAATCAGGCTGAAACATTACAAGAAGGTAGAATCTATTGAGTTGTAAGTGATCTGAACGTTTCATGATGATAGCACTTTCCTAAGGGGGTCAAACCATGTCCCAAAGGTCACCGGATCTGGTGTCAATTTGAAGAAGTAGTCCCGTTACACATTTGTGGGCTTATAACTTGGCTTCTGAATGTCCTAGAGAGATCAGGTTTGTTTTAATGTACTCCAACCAACAGCCCCTACAACCACAAAAAGGAATGGAGTCATTAGCACTTATGGTTTGTAAATGGCACCCAGGATTATGTTGCACGAAGCACAATTTCACATCATTCTGGGTTCATTTGTATGAAAACAAGGTCCAATCAGGCTGAAACATTACAAGAAGGTAGAATCTATTGAGTTGTAAGTGATCTGAACGTTTCATGATGATCGCACATTCCTATAGGGGGTCAAACCATGTCCCAAAGGTCACCGGGCCTGGTGTCACTTTAAAGAAGTAGTCCAGTTACACCTTTGAGGGCTTATAACTTGGCTTCTGAATATCCTAGAGAGATCAGGTTTGTTTTAGTGTACTCCAATCAACAGCCCCTACAACCTTAAAAAGGAATGGATTCATTAGCACTTCTGGTTTTTAAATGGCACCCAGAATTATGTTGTACGAAGCATAATTTCACATCATTCTGGGTTCATTTGTGTGAAAACAAGGTCCAATCAGGCTGAAATGTTACAGGAAGGTAGAATCTATTGAGTTGTAAGTGATCTGAACGTTTCAAGATAATCGCACATTCCTATAGGGGGTCAAACCATGTCCCAAAGGTCACCGGGCCAGGTGTCACCTTAAAGAAGCAGTCCAGTTACACCTTTGTGGGCTTATAACTTGGCTTCTGAATGTCCTAGAGAGGTTAGGTTTGTTTTAGTGTTCTCCAATCAACAGCCCCTACAACCACAAAAAGGAATGGAGTCATTAGCACTTATGGTTTGTAAATGGCACCCAGAATTATGTTGCACGAAGCACAATTTCACATCATTCTGGGTTCATTTGTGTGAAAACAAGGTCCAATCAGGCTGAAACGTTACAGGATGGTAGAATCTATTGAGTTGTAAGTGATCTGAACGTTTCATGATGATAGCACTTTCCTAAGGGGGTCAAACCATGTCCCAAAGGTCACCGGATCTGGTGTCAATTTAAAGAAGTAGTCCAGTTACACATTTGTGGGCTTATAACTTGGCTTCTGAATGTCCTAGAGAGATCAGGGTTGTTTTAGTGTACTCCAATCAACAGCCCCTACAACCACAAAAAGGAATGGAGTCATTAGCACTTATGGTTTTTAAATGGCACCCAGAATTATGTTGCACGAAGCACAATTTCACATCATTCTGGGTCCATTTGTGTGAAAACAAGGTCCAATCAGGCTGAAACGCTACAAGAAGGTAGAATCTATTGAGTTGTAAGTGATCTGAACGTTTCAAGATGATCGCACATTCCTATAGGTGGTAAAACCATGTCCCAAAGGTCACCGGGCCTGGTGTCACTTTAAAGAAGTAGTCCAGTTACACCTTTGTGTGCTTATAACTTGGCTTCTGAATGTCCTAGAGAGGTTAGGTTTGTTTTAGTGTACTCCAATCAACAGCCCCTACAACCTCAAAAAGGAATGGAGTCATTAGCACTTATGGTTTTTAAATGGCATCCAGAATTATGTTGCACGTAGCACAATTTCACATCATTCTGGGTTCATTTGTGTGAAAACAAGGTCCAATCAGGCTGAAATGTTACAGGAAGGTAGAATCTATTGAGTTGTAAGTGATCTGAACGTTTCATGATGATAGCACTTTCCTATAGGGGGTCAAACCATGTCCCAAAGGTCACCGGGCCTGGTGTCACTTTAAAGAAGCAGTCCAGTTACACCTTTGTGGGCTTATAACTTGGCTTCTGAATGTCCTAGAGAGGTTAGGTTTGTTTTAGTGTTCTCCAATCAACAGCCCCTACAACCACAAAAAAGAATGGAGTCATTAGCACTTATGGTTTGTAAATGGCACCCAGAATTATGTTGCACGAAGCTCAATTTCACATCATTCTGGGTTCATTTGTGTGAAAACAAGGTCCAATAAGGCTGAAACGTTACAGGAAGGTAGAATCTATTGAGTTGTAAGTGATCTGAACGTTTCATGATGATAGCACTTTCCTAAGGGGGTCAAACCATGTCCCAAAGGTCACCGGATCTGGTGTCAATTTAAAGAAGTAGTCCAGTTACACATTTGTGGGCTCATAACTTGGCTTCTGAATGTCCTAGAGAGATCAGGGTTGTTTTAGTGTACTCCAATCAACAGCCCCTACAACCACAAAAAGGAATGGAGTCATTAGCACTTATAGGTTTTAAATGGCACCCAGAATTATGTTGCACGAAGCACAATTTCACATCATTCTGGGTCCATTTGTGTGAAAACAAGGTCCAATCAGGCTGAAACGCTACAAGAAGGTAGAATCTATTGAGTTGTAAGTGATCTGAACGTTTCAAGATGATCGCACATTCCTATAGGTGGTAAAACCATGTCCCAAAGGTCACCGGGCCTGGTGTCACTTTAAAGAAGTAGTCCAGTTACACCTTTGTGTGCTTATAACTTGGCTTCTGAATGTCCTAGAGAGGGTAGGTTTGTTTTAGTGTACTCCAATCAACAGCCCCTACAACCTCAAAAAGGAATGGACTCATTAGCACTTATGGTTTTTAAATGGCATCCAGAATTTTGTTGCACGAAGCACAATTTCACATCATTCTGGGTTCATTTGTGTGAAAACAAGGTCCAATGAGGCTGAAACGTTACAGGAAGGTAGAATCTATTGAGTTGTAAGTGATCTGAACGTTTCATGATGATAGCACTTTCCTAAGGGGGTCAAACCATGTCCCAAAGGTCACCGGATCTGGTGTCAATTTAAAGAAGTCGTCCAGTTACACATTTGTGGGCTTATAACTTGGCTTCTGAATGTCCCAGAGAGATCAGGTTTGTTTTAGTGTACTCCAATCAACAGCCCCTACAACCCAAAAAGGAATGGAGTCATTAGCACTTATGGTTTGTAAATGGCACCCAGAATTATGTTGCACGAAGCACAATTTCACATCATTCTGGGTTCATTTGTGTGAAAACAAGGTCCAATCAGGCTCAAACGTTACAGGAAGGTAGAATCTATTGAGTTGTAATTGATCTGAACGTTTCATGATGATAGCACTTTCCTAAGGGGGTCAAACCATGTCCCAAAGGTCACCGGATCTGGTGTCAATTTAAAGAAGTAGTCCCGTTACACATTTGTGGGCTTATAACTTGGCTTCTGAATGTCCTAGAGAGATCAGGTTTGTTTTAATGTACTCCAACCAACAGCCCCTACAACCACAAAAAGGAATGGAGTCATTAGCACTTATGGTTTGTAAATGGCACACAGAATTATGTTGCACGAAGCACAATTTCACATCATTCTGGGTTCATTTGTGTGAAAACAAGGTCCAATCAGGCTGAAACGTTACAGGAAACTAAAATCTATTGAGTTGTAAGTGATCTGAACATTTCAAGATGATCGCACATTCCTATAGGGGGTCAAACCATGTCCCAAAGGTCACCGGGCCTGGTGTCACTTTAAAGAAGCAGTCCAGTTACACCTTTGTGGGCTTATAACTTGGCTTCTGAATGTCCTAGAGAGGTTAGGTTTGTTTTAGTGTTCTCCGATCAACAGCCCCTAGAAACACAAAAAGGAATGGAGTCATTAACACTTAAGGTTTGTAAATGGCACCCAGAATTATGTTGCACGAAGCACAATTTCACATCATTCTGGGTTCATTTGTGTGAAAACAAGGTCCAATCAGGCTGAAACGCTACAAGAAGGTAGAATCTATTGAGTTGTAAGTGATCTGAACGTTTAAAGATGATCGCACATTCCTATAGGTAACTGTGTAACTGGACTACTTCTTTAAATTGACACCAGATCCGGTGACCTTTGGGACATGGTTTGACCCCCTTAGGAAAGTGCTATCATCATGAAACGCTCAGATCACTTACAACTCAATAGATTCTACCTTCCTGTAACATTTCAGCCTGATTGGACCTTGTTTTCACACAAATGAACCCAGAATGATGTGAAATTGTGCTACAAGCAACATAATTCTGGGTGCCATTTAAAAACCATAAGTGCTAATGACTCCATTCCTTTTTGAGGTTGTAGGGGCTGTTGATTGGAGTACACTAAAACAAACTGATCTCTCTAGGACATTCAGAAGCCAAGTTATAAGCCCTCAAAGGTGTAACTGGACTACTTCTTTAAAGTGACACCAGGCCCGGTGACCTTTGGGACATGGTTTGACCCCCTATAGGAATGTGCGATCATCATGAAACGTTCAGATCAATTACAACTCAATAGATTCTACCTTCTTGTAACGTTTCAGCCTGATTGGACCTTGTTTTCACACAAATGACCCAGATCGATGTGAAATTGTGCTTAGTGCAGCATAATTCTGGGTGCCATTTACAAACCATAAGTGCTGATGACTCCATTCCTTTTTTTGGTTGTAGGGGCTGTTGGTTGGAGTACATTAAAACAAACCTGATCTCTCTAGGACATTCAGAAGCCAAGTTATAAGCCCACAAATGTGTAACTGGACTACTTTAAATTGACACCAGATCCGGTGACCTTTGGGACATGGTTTGACCCCCTTAGGAAAGTGCTATCATCATGAAACATTCAGATCGCTTACAACTCAATAGATTCTACCTTCCTGTAACGTTTCAGACTGATTGGACCTTGTTTTCACACAAATGAACCCAGAATGATGTGAAATTGTGCTTAGTGCAGCATAATTCTGGGTGCCATTTACAAACCATAAGTGCTAATGACTCCATTCCATTTGGTGGTTGTAGGGGCTGTTGGTTGGAGTACATTAAAACAAACCTGATCTCTCTAGGACATTCAGAAGCCAAGTTATAAGCCCACAAATGTGTAACTGGACTACTTCTTTAAATTGACACCAGATCCGGTGACCTTGGGACATGGTTTGACCCCCTTAGGAAAGTGCTATCATCATGAAACATTCAGATCGCTGACAACTCAATAGATTCTACCTTCCTGTAACGTTTCAGCCTGATTGGACCTTGTTTTCACACAAATGAACCCAGAATGATGTGAAATTGTGCTTCGTGCAGCATAATTCTGGGTGCCATTTACAAACCATAAGTGCTAATGACTCCATTCCTTTTTGTGGTTGTAGGGGCTGTTGATTGGAGAACACTAAAACAAACCTAACCTCTCTAGGACATTCAGAAGCCAAGTTATAAGCCCACAAAGGTGTAACTGGACTGCTTCTTTAAAGTGAAACCAGGCCCGGTGACCTTTGGGACATGGTTTGACCCCCTATAGGAATGTGCAATCATCTTGAAACGTTCAGATCACTTACAACTCACTAGATTTTAGTTTCCTGTAACGTTTCAGCCTAATTGGACCTTGTTTTCACACAAATGAACCCAGAATGATGTGAAATTGTGCTTCGTGCAACATAATTCTGGGTGCCATTTAAAAACCAGAAGTGCTAATGACTCCATTCCTTTTTGTGGTTGTAGGGGCTGTTGATTGGAGTATACTAAAACAAACCTGATCTCTTTAGGGCATTCAGAAGCCAAGTTATAAGCCCACAAAGGTGTAACTGGACTACTTCTTTAAATTGACACCAGATCCGGGGACCTTTGGGACATGGTTTGACCACCTTAGGAAAGTGCTATCATCATGAAACGTTCAGATCACTTACAACTCAATAGATTCTACCTTCCTGTAACATTTCAGCCTGATTGGACCTTGTTTTCACACAAATGAACCCAGAATGATGTGAAATTGTGCTTCGTGCAACATAATTCTGTGTGCCATTTACAAACCATAAGTGCTAATGACTCCATTCCTTTTTGTGGTTGTAGAGGCTGTTGGTTGGAGTACATTAAAACAAACCTGATCTCTCTAGGACATTCAGAAGCCAAGTTATAAGCCCACAAATGCGTAACGGGACTACTTCTTTAAATTGACACCAGATCCGGTGACCTTTGGGACATGGTTTGACCCCCTTAGGAAAGTGCTATCATCATGAAACGTTCAGATCACTTACAACTCAATAGATTCTACCTTCCTGTAACGTTTGAGCCTGATTGGACCTTGTTTTCACACAAATGAACCCAGAATGATGTGAAATTGTGCTTCGTGCAACATAATTCTGGGTGCCATTTACAAACCATAAGTGCTAATGACTCCATTCCTTTTTGTGGTTGTAGGGGCTCTTGATTGTAGTACACTAAAACAAACCTAACCTCTCTAGGACATTCAGAAGCCAAGTTATAAGCCCACAAAGGTGTAACTGGACTACTTCTTTAAAGTGACACCAGGCCAGGTGACCTTTGGGACATGGTTTTACCCCCTATAGGAATGTGCGATCATCTTGAAATGTTCAGATCACTTACAACTCAATAGATTCTACCTTCTTGTAGCGTTTCAGCCTGATTGGACCTTGTTTTCACACAAATGGACCCAGAATGATGTGAAATTGTGCTTCGTGCAACATAATTCTGGGTGCCATTTACAAACCATAAGTGCTAATGACTCCATTCCTTTTTGGGGTTGTAGGGGCTGTTGATTGGAGTACACTAAAACAAACCTGATCTCTCTAGGACATTCAGAAGCCAAGTTATAAGCCCACAAATGTGTAACTGGACGACTTCTTTAAATTGACACCAGATCCGGTGACCTTTGGGACATGGTTTGACCCCCTTAGGAAAGTGCTATCATCATGAAACGTTCAGATAACTTACAACTCAATAGATTCTACCTTCCTGTAACATTTCAGCCTCATTGGACCTTGTTTTCACACAAATGAACCCAGAATGATGTGAAATTGTGCTTCGTGCAACATAATTCTGGGTGCCATTTCAAAACCATAAGTGCTAATGTCTCCATTCCTTTTTGAGGTTGTAGGGGCTGTTGATTGGAATACACTAAAACAAACCTGATCTCTCTAGGACATTCAGAAGCCAAGTTATGAGCCCTCAAAGGTGTAAATGGACTACTTCTTTAAAGTGACACCAGGCCCGGTGACCTTTGGGACATGGTTTGACCCCCTTAGGAAAGTGCTATCATCATGAAACGTTCAGATCACTTACAACTCAATAGATTCTACCTTCCTGTAACGTTTCAGCCTGATTGGACCTTGTTTTCAAACAAATGAACCCAGAATGATGTGAAATTGTGCTTCGTGCAACATAATTCTGGGTGCCATTTCAAAACCATAAGTGCTAATGACTCCATTCATTTTTGAGGTTGTAGGGGCTGTTGGTTGGAGTACATTAAAACAAACCTGATCTCTCTAGAACATTCAGAAGCCAAGTTATAAGCCCACAAATGTGTAACTGGACTACTTCTTTAAATTGACACCAGATCCGGTGACCTTTGGGACATGGTTTGACCCTCTTAGGAAAGTGCTATCATCATGAAACGTTCAGATCACTTACAACTCAATAGATTCTACCTTCCTGTAATGTTTCAGCCTGATTGGACCTTGTTTTCACACAAATGAACCCAGAATGATGTGAAATTGTGCTTCGTGCAACATAATTCTGGGTGCCATTTACAAACCATAAGTGCTAATGACTCCATTCCTTTTTGTGGTTGTAGGGGCTGCTGATTGGAGAACACTAAAACAAACCTAACTTCTCTAGGACATTCAGAAGCCAAGTTATAAGCCCACAAAGGTGTAACTGGACTGCTTCTTTAAAGTGACACCAGGCCCGGTGACCTTTGGGACATGGTTTGACCCCCTATAGGAATGTGCGATCATCTTGAAACGTTCAGATCACTTACAACTCAATAGATTTTAGTTTCCTGTAACGTTTCAGCCTAATTGGACCTTGTTTTCACACAAATGAACCCAGAATGATGTGAAATTGTGCTTCGTGCAACATAATTCTGGGTGCCATTTAAAAACCATAAGTGCTAATGACTCCATTCCTTTTTGTGGTTGTAGGGGCTGTTGATTGGAGTATACTAAAACAAACCTGATCTCTCTAGGGCATTCAGAAGCCAAGTTATAAGCCCACAAAGGTGTAACTGGACTACTTCTTTAAATTGACACCAGATCCGGGGACCTTTGGGACATGGTTTGACCCCCTTAGGAAAGTGCTATCATCATGAAACGTTCAGATCACTTACAACTCAATAGATTCTACCTTCCTGTAGCGTTTCAGCCTGATTGGACCTTGTTTTCACACAAATGAACCCAGAATGATGTGAAATTGTGCTTCGTGCAACATAATTCTGGGTGCCATTTACAAACCATAAGCGCTAATGACTCCATTCCTTTTTGTGGTTGTAGGGGCTGTTGATTCGAGTACACTAAAACAAACCTTACCTCTCTAGGACATTCAGAAGCCAAGTTATAAGCCCACAAATGTGTAACTGGACTACTTCTTTAAATTGACACCAGATCCGGTGACCTTTGGGACATGGTTTGACCCCCTTAGGAAAGTGCTATCATCATGAAACGTTCAGATCACTTACAACTCAATAGATTCTACCTTCCTGTAACGTTTCAGCCTGATTGGACCTTGTTTTCACAGAAATGAACCCAGAATGACGTGAAATTGTGCTTCGTGCAACATAATTCTGGGTGCCATTTACAAACCATAAGTGCTAATGACTCCATTCCTTTTTGTGGTTGTAGGGGCTGTTGATTGGAGTACACTAAAACAAACCTAACCTCTCTAGGACATTCAGAAGCCAAGTTATAAGCCCACAAAGGTGTAACTGGACTACTTCTTTAAAGTGACACCAGGCCCGGTGACCTTTGGGACATGGTTTTACCCCCTATAGGAATGTGCGATCATCTTGAAACGTTCAGATCACTTACAACTCAATAGATTCTACCTTCTTGTAGCGTTTCAGCCTGATTGGACCTTGTTTTCTCACAAATGGATCCAGAATGATGTGAAATTGTGCTTCGTGCAACATAATTCTGGGTGCCATTTAAAAACCATAAGTGCTAATGACTCCATTCCTTTTTGAGGTTGTAGGGAATGTTGATTGGAGTACACTAAAACAAACCTGATCTCTCTAGGACATTCAGAAGCCAAATTATAAGCCCTCAAAGGTGTAAATGGACTACTTCTTTAAAGTGACACCCAGCCCGGTGACCTTTGGGACATGGTTTGACCCCCTATAGGAATGTGCGGTCATCATGAAACGTTCAGATCACTAACAACTCAATAGATTCTACCTTCTTGTAACGTTTCAGCCTGATTGGACCTTGTTTTCACACAAATGAACCCAGAATGATGTGAAATTTTGCTTAGTGCAGCATAATTCTGGGTGCCATTTACAAACCATAAGTGCTAATGACTCCATTCCTTTTTGTGGTTGTAGGGGCTGTTGGTTGGAGTACATTAAAACAAACCTGATCTCTCTAGGACATTCAGAAGCCAAGTTATAAGCCCACAAATGTGTAACTGGACTACTTCTTTAAATTGACACCAGATCCGGTGACCTTTGGGACATGGTTTGACCCCCTTAGGAAAGAGCTATCATCATGAAACGTTCAGATCACTTACAACTCAATAGATTCTACCTTCCTGTAATGTTTCAGCCTGATTGGACCTTGTTTTCACACAAATGAACCCAGAATGATGTGAAATTGTGCTTTGTGCAACATAATTCTGGGTGCCATTTACAAACCATAAGTGCTAATGACTCCATTCCTTTTTGTGGTTGTAGGGGCTGTTGATTGGAGTACACTAAAACAAACCTAACCTCTCTAGGACATTCAGAAGCCAAGTTATAAGCCCACAAATGTGTAACTGGACTACTTCTTTAAAGTGACACCAGGCCCGGTGACCTTTGGGACATTGTTTGACCCCCTATAGGAATGTGCGATCATCTTGAAATGTTCAGATCACTTACAACTCAATAGATTCTACCTTCTTGTAGCGTTTCAGCCTGATTGCACCTTGTTTTCACACAGATGGACCCAGATTGATGTGAAATTGTGCTTCGTGCAACATAATTCTGGGTGCCATTTACAAACCATAAGTGCTAATGACTCCATTCCTTTTTGTGGTTGTAGGGGCTGTTGGTTGGAGTACATTAAAACAAACCTGATCTCTCTAGGACATTCAGAAGCCAAGTTATAAGCCCACAAATGTGTAACGGGACTACTTCTTCAAATTGACACCAGGCTCGGTGACCTTTGGGACATGGTTTGACCCCCTATAGGAATGTGCGATCATCATGAAACGTTCAGATCACTTACAACTCAATAGATTCTACCTTCCTGTAACGTTTCAGCCTGATTGGACCTTGTTTTCACACAAATGGACCCAGAATGATGTGAAATTGTGCTTCGTGTAACATAATTCTGGGTGCCATTTAAGAACCATAAGTGCTAATGACTCCATTCCTTTTTGTGGTTGTAGGGGCTGTTGATTGGAGTACACTAAAACAACCCTGATCTCTCTAGGACATTCAGAAGCCAAGTTATAAGCCCACAAATGTGTAACTGGACTACTTCTTTAAATTGACAACCAGATCCGGTGACCTTTGGGACATGGTTTGACCCCCTTAGGAAAGTGCTATCATCATGAAATGTTCAGATCACTTACAACTCAATAGATTCTACCTTCCTGTAACATTTCAGCCTGATTGGACCTTGTTTTTACACAAATGAACCCAGAATGATGTGAAATTGTGCTTCGTGCAACATAATTCTGGGTGCCATTTAAAAACCATAAGTGCTAATGACTCCATTCCTTTTTGAGGTTGTAGGGAATGTTTATTGGAGTACACTAAAACAAACCTGATCTCTATAGGACATTCAGAAGCCAAGTTATAAGCCCTCAAAGGTGTAAATGGACTACTTATTTAAAGTGACACCCGGCCCGGTGACCTTTGGGACATGGTTTGACCCCCTTAGGAAAGTGCTATCATCATGAAACGTTCAGATCACTTACAACTCAATAGATTCTACCTTCCTGTAACGTTTCAGCCTGAATTGACCTTGTTTTCACACAAATGAACCCAGAATGATGTGAAATTGTGCTTCGTGCAACATAATTCTGGGTGCCATTTACAAACCATAAGTGCTAATGACTCCATTCCTTTTTGTGGTTGTAGGGGCTGTTGATTCGAGTACACTAAAACAACCCTGATCTCTCTAGGACATTCAGAAGCCAAGTTATAAGCCCACAAATGTGTAACTGGACTACTTCTTTAAATTGACACCAGATCCGGTGACCTTTGGGACATGGTTTGACCCCCTTAGGAAAGTGCTATCATCATGAAACGTTCAGATCACTTACAACTCAATAGATTCTACCTTCCTGTAACGTTTCAGCCTGATTGGACCTTGTTTTCACACAAATGGACCCAGAATGATGTGAAATTGTGCTTCGTGCAACATAATTCTGGGTGCCATTTAAGAACCATAAGTGCTAATGACTCCATTCCTTTTTGTGGTTGTAGGGGCTGTTGATTGGAGTACACTAAAACAAACCTGATCTCTCTAGGACATTCAGAAGCCAAGTTATAAGCCCACAAATGTGTAACTGGACTACTTCTTTAAATTGACACCAGATCCGGTGACCTTTGGGACATGGTTTGACCCCCTATAGGAATGTGCGATCATCATGAAATGTTCAGATCACTTACAACTCAATAGATTCTACCTTCTTGTAACATTTCAGCCTGATTGGACCTTGTTTTCACACAAATGAACCCAGAATGATGTGAAATTTTGCTTAGTGCAGCATAATTCTGGGTGCCATTTACAAACCATAAGTGCTAATGACTCCATTCCTTTTTGTGGTTGTAGGGGCTGTTGGTTGGAGTAAATTAAAACAAACCTGATCTCTCTAGGACATTCAGAAGCCAAGTTATAAGCCCACAAATGTGTAACTGGACTACTTCTTTAAAGTGACACCAGGCCCGGTGACCTTTGGGACATGGTTTTACCCCCTATAGGAATGTGCGATCATCTTGAAACGTTCAGATCACTTACAACTCAATAGATTCTACCTTCTTGTAGCGTTTCAGCCTGATTGGACCTTGTTTTCACACAAATGGACCCAGAATGATGTGAAATTGTGCTTCGTGCAACATAATTCTGGGTGCCATTTACAAACCATAAGTGCTAATGACTCCATTCCTTTTTGTGGTTGTAGGGGCTGTTGGTTGGAGTACATTAAAACAAACCTGATCTCTCTAGGACATTCAGAAGCCAAGTTATAAGCCCACAAATGTGTAACTGGACTAATTCTTTAAATTGACACCAGATCTGGTGACCTTTGTGACATGGTTTGACCCCCTTAGGAAAGTGCTATCATCATGAAACGTTCAGATCACTGACAACTCAATAGATTCTACCTTCCTGTAACGTTTCAGCCTGATTGGACCTTGTTTTCACACAAATGAACCCAGAATGATGTGAAATTGTGCTTCGTACAACATAATTCTGGGTGCCATTTAAAAACCATAAGTGCTAATGACTCCATTCCTTTTTGAGGTTGTAGGGGCTGTTGATTGGAGTACACTAAAACAAACCTGATCTCTCTAGGATATTCAGAAGCCAAGTTATAAGCCCTCAAAGGTGTAACTGGACTACTTCTTTAAATTGACACCAGGCCCGGTGACCTTTGGGACATGGTTTGACCCCCTATAAGAATGTGCGATCATCATGAAACGTTCAGATCACTTACAACTCAATAGATTCTACCTTCTTGTAATGTTTCAGCCTGATTGGACCTTGTTTTCATACAAATGAACCCAGAATGATGTGAAATTGTGCTTCGTGCAACATAATTCTGGGTGCCATTTACAAACCATAAGTGCTAATGACTCCATTCCTTTTTGTGGTTGTAGGGGCTGTTGGTTGGAGTACATTAAAACAAACCTGATCTCTCTAGGACATTCAGAAGCCAAGTTATAAGCCCACAAATGTGTAACGGGACTACTTCTTCAAACTGACACCAGGCCCGGTGACCTTTGGGACATGGTTTGACCCCCTATAGGAATGTGCGATCATCATGAAACGTTCAGATCACTTACAACTCAATAGATTCTACCTTCCTGTAACGTTTCAGCCTGATTGGACCTTGTTTTCACACAAATGGACCCAGAATGATGTGAAATTGTGCTTCGTGCAACATAATTCTGGGTGCCATTTAAGAACCATAAGTGCTAATGACTCCATTCCTTTTTGTGGTTGTAGGGGCTGTTGATTGGAGTACACTCAAACAAACCTGATCTCTCTAGGACATTCAGAAGCCAAGTTATAAGCCCACAAATGTGTAACTGGACTACTTCTTTAAATTGACACCAGATCCGGTGACCTTTGGGACATGGTTTGACCCCCTTAGGAAAGTGCTATCATCATGAAATGTTCAGATCACTTACAATTCAATAGATTCTACCTTCCTGTAACATTTCAGCCTGATTGGACCTTGTTTTCACACAAATGAACCCAGAATGATGTGAAATTGTGCTTCGTGCAACATAATTCTGGGTGCCATTTAAAAACCATAAGTGATAATGACTCCATTCCTTTTTGAGGTTGTAGGGAATGTTGATTGGAGTACACTAAAACAAACCTGATCTCTCTAGGACATTCAGAAGCCAAGTTATAAGCCCTCAAAGGTGTAAATGGACTACTTCTTTAAAGTGACACCCGGCCCGGTGACCTTTGGGACATGGTTTGACCCCCTTAGGAAAGTGCTATCATCATGAAACGTTCAGATCACTTACAACTCAATAGATTCTACCTTCTTGTAACATTTCAGCCTGATTGGACCTTGTTTTCACACAAATGAACCCAGAATGACGTGAAATTGTGCTTCGTGCAACATAATTCTGGGTGCCATTTACAAACCATAAGTGCTAATGACTCCATTCCTTTTTGTGGTTGTAGGGGCTGTTGATTGGAGTACATTAAAACAAACCTGATCTCTCTAGGACATTCAGAAGCCAAGTTATAAGCCCACAAAGGTGTAACTGGACTACTTCTTTAAAGTGACACCAGATCCGGTGACCTTTGGGACATGGTTTGACCCCCTTAGGAAAGTGCTATCATCATGAAACGTTCAGATCACTTACAACTCAATAGATTCTACCTTCCTGTAACGTTTCAGCCTGATTGGACCTTGTTTTCACACAAATGAACCCAGAATGATGTGAAATTGTGCTTCGTACAACATAATTCTGGGTGCCATTTAAAAACCATAAGTGCTAATGACTCCATTCCTTTTTGAGGTTGTAGGGGCTGTTGATTGGAGTACACTAAAACAAACCTGATCTCTCTAGGATATTCAGAAGCCAAGTTATAAGCCCTCAAAGGTGTAACTGGACTACTTCTTTAAAGTGACACCAGGCCCGGTGACCTTTGGGACATGGTTTGACCCCCTATAGGAATGTGCGATCATCATGAAACGTTCAGATCACTTACAACTCAATAGATTCTACCTTCTTGTAATGTTTCAGCCTGATTGGACCTTGTTTTCATACAAATGAACCCAGAATGATGTGAAATTGTGCTTCGTGCAACATAATTCTGGGTGCCATTTACAAACCATAAGTGCTAATGACTCCATTCCTTTTTGTGGTTGTAGGGGCTGTTGGTTGGAGTACATTGAAACAAACCTGATCTCTCTAGGACATTCAGAAACCAAGTTATAAGCCCACAAAGGTGTAACTGGACTACTTCTTTAAAGTGACACCAGGCCCGGTGACCTTTGGGACATGGTTTGACCGCCTATAAGAATGTGCGATCATCATGAAACGTTCAGATCACTTACAACTCAATAGATTCTACCTTCTTGTAATGTTTCAGCCTGATTGGACCTTGTTTTCATACAAATGAACCCAGAATGATGTGAAATTGTGCTTCGTGCAACATAATTCTGGGTGCCATTTACAAACCATAAGTGCTAATGACTCCATTCCTTTTTGTGGTTGTAGGGGCTGTTGGTTGGAGTACATTAAAACAAACCTGATCTCTCTAGGACATTCAGAAGCCAAGTTATAAGCCCACAAATGTGTAACGGGACTACTTCTTCAAACTGACACCAGGCCCGGTGACCTTTGGGACATGGTTTGACCCCCTATAGGAATGTGCGATCATCATGAAACGTTCAGATCACTTACAACTCAATAGATTCTACCTTCCTGTAACGTTTCAGCCTGATTGGACCTTGTTTTCACACAAATGGACCCAGAATGATGTGAAATTGTGCTTCGTGCAACATAATTCTGGGTGCCATTTAAGAACCATAAGTGCTAATGACTCCATTCCTTTTTGTGGTTGTAGGGGCTGTTGATTGGAGTACACTCAAACAAACCTGATCTCTCTAGGACATTCAGAAGCCAAGTTATAAGCCCACAAATGTGTAACTGGACTACTTCTTTAAATTGACACCAGATCCGGTGACCTTTGGGACATGGTTTGACCCCCTTAGGAAAGTGCTATCATCATGAAATGTTCAGATCACTTACAATTCAATAGATTCTACCATCCTGTAACATTTCAGCCTGATTGGACCTTGTTTTCACACAAATGAACCCAGAATGATGTGAAATTGTGCTTCGTGCAACATAATTCTGGGTGCCATTTACAAACCATAAGTGCTAATGACTCCATTCCTTTTTGTGGTTGTAGGGGCTGTTGATTGGAGAACACTAAAACAAACCTAACCTCTCTAGGACATTCAGAAGCCAAGTTATAAGCCCACAAAGGTGTAACTGGACTGCTTCTTTAAAGTGACACCAGGCCCGGTGACCTTTGGGACATGGTTTGACCCCCTATAGGAAAGTGCTATCATCATGAAACGTTCAGATCACTTACAACTCAATAGATTCTACCTTCCTGTAAAATTTCAGCCTGATTGGACCTTGTTTTCACACAAATGAACCCAGAATGATGTGAAATTGTGCTTCGTGCAACATAATTCTGGATGCCATTTAAAAACCATAAGTGCTAATGACTCCATTCCTTTTTGAGGTTGTAGGGGCTGTTGATTGGAGTACACTAAAACAAACCTAACCTCTCTAGGACATTCAGAAGCCAAGTTATAAGCACACAAAGGTGTAACTGGACTACTTCTTTAAAGTGACACCAGGCCCGGTGACCTTTGGGACATGGTTTTACCACCTATAGGAATGTGCGATCATCTTGAAACGTTCAGATCACTTACAACTCAATAGATTCTACCTTCTTGTAGCGTTTCAGCCTGATTGGACCTTGTTTTCACACAAATGGACCCAGAATGATGTGAAATTGTGCTTCGTGCAACATAATTCTGGGTGCCATTTAAAAACCATAAGTGCTAATGACTCCATTCCTTTTTGTGGTTGTAGGGGCTGTTGATTGGAGTACACTAAAACAACACTGATCTCTCTAGGACATTCAGAAGCCAAGTTATAAGCCCACAAATGTGTAACTGGACTACTTCTTTAAATTGATACCAGATCTGGTGACCTTTGGGACATGGTTTGACCCCCTTAGGAAAGTGCTATCATCATGAAACGTTCAGATCACTTACAACTCAATAGATTCTACCTTCCTGTAACGTTTCAGCCTGATTGGACCTTGTTTTCACACAAATGAACCCAGAATGATGTGAAATTGTGCTTCGTGCAACATAATTCTGGGTGCCATTTACAAACCATAGGTGCTAATGACTCCATTCCTTTTTGTGGTTGTAGGGGATGTTGATTGGAGAACACTAAAACAAACCTAACCTCTCTAGGACATTCAGAAGCCAAGTTATAAGCCCACAAAGGTGTAACTGGACTGCTTCTTTAAAGTGACACCAGGCCCGGTGACCTTTGGGACATGGTTTGACCCCCTATAGGAATGTGCTATCATCTTGAAACGTTCAGATCACTTACAACTCAATAGATTCTACCTTCCTGTAACATTTCAGCCTGATTGGACCTTGTTTTCACACAAATGAACCCAGAATGATGTGAAATTTGCTTCGTACAACATAATTCTGGGTGCCATTTAAAAACCATAAGTGCTAATGAATCCATTCCTTTTTGAGGTTGTAGGGGCTGTTGATTGGAGTACACTAAAACAAACCTGATCTCTCTAGGATATTCAGAAGCCAAGTTATAAGCCCTCAAAGGTGTAACTGGACTACTTCTTTAAATTGACACCAGGCCCGGTGACCTTTGGGACATGGTTTGACCCCCTATAGGAATGTGCGATCATCAGGAAACGTTCAGATCACTTACAACTCAATAGATTCTACCTTCTTGTAATGTTTCAGCCTGATTGGACCTTGTTTTCATACAAATGAACCCAGAATGATGTGAAATTGTGCTTCGTGCAACATAATTCTGGGTGCCATTTACAAACCATAAGTGCTAATGACTCCATTCCTTTTTGTGGTTGTAGGGGCTGTTGGTTGGAGTACATTAAAACAAACCTGATCTCTCTAGGACATTCAGAAGCCAAGTTATAAGCCCACAAATGTGTAACGGGACTACTTCTTCAAATTGACACCAGATCCGGTGACCTTTGGGACATGGTTTGACCCCCTTAGGAAAGTGCTATCATCATGAAACGTTCAGATCACTTACAACTCAATAGATTCTACCTTCCTGTAACGTTTCAGCCTGATTGGACCTTGTTTTCACACAAATGGACCCAGAATGATGTGAAATTGTGCTTCGTGCAACATAATTCTGGGTGCCATTTAAGAACCATAAGTGCTAATGAATCCATTCCTTTTTGTGGTTGTAGGGGCTGTTGATTGGAGTACAGTAAAACAAACCTGATCTCTCTAGGACATTCAGAAGCCAAGTTATAAGCCCACAAATGTGTAACTGGACTACTTCTTTAAATTGACACCAGATACGGTGACCTTTGGGACATGGTTTGACCCCCTATAGGAATGTGCGATCATCTTGAAACGTTCAGATCACGTACAACTCAATAGATTCTACCTTCCTGTAACATTTCAGCCTGATTGGACCTTGTTTTCACACAAATGAACCCAGAATGATGTGAAATTGTGCTTCGTACAACATAATTCTGGGTGCCATTTAAAAACCATAAGTGCTAATGAATCCATTCCTTTTTGAGGTTGTAGGGGCTGTTGATTGGAGTACACTAAAACAAACCTGATCTCTCTAGGACATTCAGAAGCCAAGTTATAAGCCCACAAATGTGTAACTGGACTACTTCTTTAAATTGACACCAGATCCGGTGACCTTTGGGACATGGTTTGACCCCCTTAGGAAAGTGCTATCATCATGAAATGTTCAGATCACTTACAACTCAATAGATTCTACCTTCCTTTAACATTTCAGCCTGATTGGACCTTGTTTTCACACAAATGAACCCAGAATGATGTGAAATTGTGCTTCGTGCAACATAATTCTGGGTGCCATTTAAAAACCATAAGTGCTAATGACTCCATTCCTTTTTGAGGTTGTAGGGAATGTTGACTGGAGTACAATAAAACAAACCTAATCTCTCTAGGACATTCAGAAGCCAAGTTATAAGCCCTCAAAGGTGTAAATGGACTACTTCTTTAAAGTGACACCCGGCCCGGTGACCTTTGGGACATGGTTTGACCCCCTATAGGAATGTGTGATCATCATGAAATGTTCAGATCACTTACAACTCAATAGATTCTACCTTCTTCTAACGTTTCAGCCTGATTGGACCTTGTTTTCACACAAATGAACCCAGAATGATGTGAAATTTTGCTTAGTGCAGCATAATTCTGGGTGCCATTTACAAACCATAAGTGCTAATGACTCCATTCCTTTTTGTGGTTGTAGGGGCTGTTGGTTGGAGTACATTAAAACAAACCTGATCTCTCTAGGACATTCAGAAGCCAAGTTATAAGCCCACAAATGTGTAACTGGACTACTTCTTTAAATTGACACCAGATCCGGTGACCTTTGGGACATGGTTTGACCCCCTTAGGAAAGAGCTATCATCATGAAACGTTCAGATCACTTACAACTCAATAGATTCTACCTTCCTGTGATGTTTCAGCCTGATTGGACGTTGTTTTCACACAAATGAACCCAGAATGATGTGAAATTGTGCTTTGTGCAACATAATTCTGGGTGCCATTTACAAACCATAAGTGCTAATGACTCCATTCCTTTTTGTGGTTGTATGGGCTGTTGATTGGAGTACACTAAAACAAACCTAACCTCTCTAGGACATTCAGAATCCAAGTTATAAGCCCACAAATGTGTAACTGGACTGCTTCTTTAAAGTGACACCAGGCCCGGTGAACTTTCGGACATGGTTTGACCCCCTATAGGAATGTGCGATCATCTTGAAACGTTCAGATCACTTACAACTCAATAGATTCTACCTTCCTGTAACATTTCAGCCTGATTGGACCTTGTTTTCACACAAATGGACCCAGAATGATGTGAAATTGTGCTTCGTGCAACATAATTCTGGGTGCCATTTACAAACCATAAGTGCTAATGACTCCATTCCTTTTTGTGGTTGTAGGGGCTGTTGATTGGAGTATACTAAAACAAACCTGATCTCTCTAGGACATTCAGAAGCCAAGTTATAAGCCCACAAATGTGTAACTGGACTACTTCTTTAAATTGACACCAGATCTGGTGACCTTTGGGACATGGTTTGACCCCCTTAGGAAAGTGCTATCATCATGAAACGTTCAGATCACTTTCAACTCAATAGATTCTACCTTCCTGTAACGTTTCAGCCTGATTGGACCTTGTTTTCACACAAATGAACCCAGAATGATGTGAAATTGTGCTTCGTGCAACATAATTCTGGGTGCCATTTACAAACCATAAGTGCTAATGACTCCATTCCTTTTTGTGGTTGTAGGGGCTGTTGATTGGAGAACAGTAAAACAAACCTAACCTCTCTAGGACATTCAGAAGCCAAGTTATAAGCCCACAAAGGTGTAACTGGACTGCTTCTTTAAGGTGACACCAGGCCCGGTGACCTTTGGGACATGGTTTGACCCCCTATAGGAATGCGCGATCATCTTGAAATGTTCAGATCACTTACAACTCAATAGATTCTACCTTCCTCTAACGTTTCAGCCTGATTGGACCTTGTTTTCACACAAATGAACCCAGAATGATGTGAAATTGTGCTTCGTGCAACATAATTCTGGGTGCCATTTAAAAACCATAAGTGCTAATGACTCCATTCCTTTTTGTGGTTGTAGGGGCTGTTGATTGGAGTATACTAAAACAAACCTGATCTCTCTAGGACATTCAGAAGCCAAGTTATAAGCCCACAAAGGTGTAACTGGACGACTACTTTAAATTGACACCAGATCCGGTGACCTTTGGGACATTGTTTGACCCCCTTAGGAAAGTGCTATCATCATGAAACGTTCAGATCACTTACAACTCAATAGATTCTACCTTCCTGTAACGTTTCAGCCTGACTGGACCTTGTTTTCACACAAATGAACCCAGAATGATGTGAAATTGTGCTTCGTGCAACAAAATTCTGGGTGCCATTTACAAACCATAAGTGCTAATGACTCCATTCCTTTTTGTGGTTGTAGGGGCTGTTGGTTGGAGTACATTAAAACAAACCTGATCTCTCTAGGACATTCAGAAGCCAAGTTATAGGCCCACAAAGGTGTAACTGGACTACTTCTTTAAATTGACACCAGATCCGGTGACCTTTGGGACATTGTTTGACCCCCTTAGGAAAGTGCTATCATCATGAAATGTTCAGATCACTTACAACTCAATATATTCTACTTTCCTGTAACGTTTCAGCCTGATTGGACCTTGTTTTCACACAAATGAACCCAGAATGATGTGAAATTGTGCTTTGTGCAGCATAATTCTGGGTGCCATTTACAAACCATAAGTGCTAATGACTCCATTCCTTTTTGTGGTTGTAGGGGCTGTTGATTGGAGTATACTAAAACAATTCTAACCTCTCTAGGACATTCAGAAGCCAAGTTATAAGCCCACAAATGTGTAACTGGACTACTTCTTTAAATGGACACCAGATCCGGTGACCTTTGGGACATGGTTTGACCCCCTTAGGAAAGTCTATCATCATGAAACGGTCAGATTACTTAAAACTCAATAGATTCTACCTTCCTGTAACATTTCAGCCTGATTGGACCTTGTTTTCACACAAATGAACCCAGAATGATGTGAAATTGTGCTTCGTGCAACATAATTCTGGGTGCCATTTAAAAACCATAAGTGCTAATGACTCCATTCCTTTTTGAATTTGTAGGGGCTGTTGATTGGAGTACACTAAAACAAACCTGATCTCTCTAGGACATTCAGAAGCCAAGTTATAAGCCCTCAAAGGTGTAAATGGACTACTTCTTTAAAGTGACACCAGGCCCGGTGACCTTTGGGACATGGTTTGACCCCCTATAGGAATGTGCGATCATCATGAAACGTTCAGATCACTTACAACTCAATAGATTCTACCTTCTTGTAACGTTTCAGCCTGATTGGACCTTGTTTTCACACAAATGAACCCAGAATGATGTGAAATTGTGCTTAGTGCAGCATAATTCTGGGTGCCATTTACAAACCATAAGTGCTAATGACTCCATTCCTTTTTGTGGTTGTAGGGGCTGTTGGTTGGAGTACATTAAAACAAACCTGATCTCTCTAGGACATTCAGAAGCCAAGTTATAAGCCCACAAATGTGTAACTGGACTACTTCTTTAAAGGAGACATAACATGAAAAACCCACTTTTTTATCCATTAACACGGTGTGTTTCACATTTTAAGTGTCTAAGTGAGCAAAAAGGCTTATATTATTCACTGGAGTTGCTATTTAGATATTTAATAATTAAGTTTTGGGCATATTTGTCCACCCGTTCAGTTTTTACATTATCTATTACATCAGTAATTAAGTGAGGATAACTACCAAATATGGTAATGGCCCTCGGCTAAACACAGAGCCAATCCGCCATTTTTTCTTCTCGCTAAGATTTTTTGTAGTCCTATTGGAAAAATGCAGAATGTCTGGTTATTTTAGCCACACACAGCTCAAGAAATTTGATAACTTATAAGATGAAATATCACACATTGGGCCTTTAAGGAAGGGTGGTGTGGCAGTATTTAAACCCAGGAGCTGATGACACTACTGCTAAAAAAAACACAGAAGAAAAAGTAGTGTGTTTGCGTTTGTTTGTTTGTGTGTGTGTGTGTGCGTGCGCGCGTGGTTCGTTCGTTCTGTCTCCAGGCTAGTGGCTAAGTACTGAGGGCTTCATCTATCTAAAAGGAGTTATTTCCATCTGAATTTGGCAGCACCGGGACACAGCAGCAGAGCGGTAAGCTTCATATCACTCTAAAATGTCGACAAACTTTACTTTAGATTTACGGGCATTAGCAGCACTAAAGCGTTAGCATCCGGCTTGCTATCGCTAGCACAGTATGCTAGTAAAGTTAGCACCCAGATTAATGTGGATTTGGCTGATTTTCGTGGAATAAAACGTGATTTCTGATCAACTCCTTCTTTTACACCAGATGATAACCTCCCACTGATTGTAACAGCAGAGAGCCTGTGTGTTATTCTACATGAGTGTGATGTAATCTTAGCATCCAGTAAATAAAGTCCCATATCAGCTAAAATGCAGCGTGACAAAGTCATTAAAGTGCGTCAACACAGTGGATTTAATAGAGTTTTAAAGAACGATCTCTAAGTGAAGTGAGGTTAGTTTTTTGTCTCACTGCAGATATAAAAACTAACTCTGCATCAGTCAGACGCAGCAAAGCTCACCGTCTGTATGAGCGTGAGCGTCGGAAAGCTGATAAAATTGGCTGTAAAATAATTAAAACAAAGTAAAAATGTTCCTTTGCTTTTTAGAGTCCACATCCAGAAGACTGGAGCCGTGTTTCACTGACAGGCTGTCAGACTAACGCCCTGATGAGCTCAGCTGGGACAAACTGGTCTGATGTTTAGGTAAGTGAAGATCTGCTTCTCCAAGTCCTTGAGATGCTAGTAAAAAATAATTTAGCCAGCTTGCTAATGTTACTTTTCTTCTCCTCTAAGGAACACAGAACGTTCAGATGTTGGCGTTTCACGTCACCTACTGAGGAAGGAGACCCACCAGTAAAGAGACGGTCTGGACCAGACCAAAGTGAGTGATGACACACCTCAGCCACCCTCATCATTAAGAACACCTCACCCCCTGAATCACTCCGTCTGATGACAGCAGAGTGATTTATTTGATGTTTTACTTGTTTAGTCTGTTTAGAAATTATTGAATTACATTATTTTCTGTAATCGACCATCTGATCTGGATGTGTGCAGAATAACTTTCCCCAAATTCAGCAGCAGATGGCCTACAAAAACAGCTGCAGCATGTAGTAAGTCTGTCTGCACTGCTCTCTAATGAGCTTCCTTTCATAAGGAATCATTTGTATAATTTTAGTGTCACTATTTTATTACATTTGTAGGAAAACATGAAGTCACTGCAGCAAAGTGAACTTGTGAACAAACACAAACGTGACTATAAACATGAAAGCTAAAGAAACAACTTTCCTAAAGCTGCTTGTAAACAAAATATGTCATTAAAGTTATTGTCTATCATTGCAGAATATGGCGATGACATCATGGAACTGGTCTTTGGAAAAGTTTTCCCTGAACCAACTCCGTTTCTAGATGAGGTAGAGAAGATCTGCATCTCACCAACTCTCTGGTCTCAGTATTCAGACAACGGAGGTCTCCCACTGTTGTCCAGGACCAGTTTGAAGCCCACATACTGCCCCTCCCTCATCATCAGGAAACATCAATCCGTATCCTGAGGACAACAGAAGACGGCAGGAGGACAGGAACTCTGAGACCTAGACACCACCAGCACCGAGACACAAAGCACCTGTGTGCACAACGCCTGTTTTAACTACTAAAGCCTGTTTATTATATTGTTCTACTTATTTGCTGTGAGGTTAATACTTAGAAAATTTGTATATTAATGTAAACAATAAAAAAAAATCACTGATTGTATGCTTTCTTTTAGATGTAATGGTCCAAACTCAGCCTTGTAGACATTTATTGCATCCTGTAGGTAAATACACAGAACAGGCTCAGGTCCAGGATGACCCAGCATGCTCTTCCATTCTGGCTGTTAGGGATTGTATCAATAACTCAATGCCTACTGATGTTTTCACCTAACGGTATTTATTTAGAATGCAGGTAAGATTTAACTATATTTGTTAGCAAAGCAGACTGATCTTGGGAATTTCACTGCAGCACTGATGTCCACCTCTCTGTACACATTAGAGAGAATTACCACTTTACAGCTAAACACATTTAATAAAGATATAGGCTACGCATTGCAGACAATAAAAACAAAGTTGTAAGCATTAGAATTATAATGATGACATTAAAGAACACTTGGAGGAATGTTCTTTATTTTTGACTAGAATCTCAACTCTTTAAATTAAAATGTAACTGCTTTTTATCCATTTTCAGCCATTAAGACACCCAATATAAAATAAGACTACTTATAAAATTATTTATAATTATATGTATGTATATAGATAGAGATCTTAATAAAATATATTCTTTGAATGGTGTTTTAATGAGCTGTATCATTTTTTACAGAAATAAGCAAGCAGCATTCCTTGTGTGTGTGTGTGTGTGTGTGCGCGCGCGCGTGTGCCTGCTCGCTTGTCCCTCCGTCGGCCGTGACGGGTGTGTGTGAGTGACTACAGACAAATGCATGAGAGAGTTAGCAGCCATGAAACAGCTTGATGAACTACTCTCCCCATGTGTTTTAAAAATGCTAATATGCTATGCTAAATCTGCTATGCTAAATAATGATTTCTCTATAGAACTACAAAGTCCGACTGGGGGAGGAGAGTACAGGACTGCACTATGGAGGGGGGCGGAGTTTACAGCTCCTCCTCCAGTTTAAAGAGACAGTACCCCAAAACGGCTTGTTCTCAAGACTCTCCTCAGAACAGGGGTAGATGAGGGTCTGTAGAGCAACAATAATGAGGAAATCAGACCAAAGAACTGCAGTTCCACTGTTTTTAGACCCCCAACTGAAGGATTTAGATGTAAAAAGGAATAACTTAAAAGCATGTTATGTCTCCTTTAAAGGCCCCGTGTGTGAAATTCACAGAAATCATAGTAAAAAGATCCGACTCTTTAGCACCACGCAGTTTAGAGTCGGTATATCAGCTATTGGAGCCCCCGAGGATCAAAAAGGTTTTTTTTTTATCATTATTTAAAACTTTATTAACAAATATAACAAATACAATACAAAATCGTGATGCTGTAAACGGCAGCATGTCATCATCTATTTCCAGCTTTCAAGTCAGCGAACAGGTTAGTTGTTTTCATCTAACTTATTTTATTAATTTAATCTAAATAGGTTTTGAATAAGAAAAACTTTTTTATGTCAGTTATGTTTGCTAATAGCAAACGGCAGCTAGTTAGTGATGACTTCTGACTACAAAAAATGACAATATTTTGTTCATTTTATTTGAGAAATGTTATATTTCTATTTGCCATTTTGGAAATATACAAGGTAGTGTAGTCTGTAATTGTTTTCTCTCCGTAAACAGAGTCAGATATCATCCGATGGTTCATCAGTGGAGACAGACAGAGGACGAGGGAGAGGAAGAGGGCGAGGAAGAGGGAGAGGACAGACGTGTGCCAGCGCACAGAGAGGCAGAGGTGTTAGACATGCGACAGAAGCAGGGCAAGCATCCCAAGATGAAGGAGCCGAATTTGCTCAAACCAGCCGCAACGTCCCACGCACAAGAGGAAGAGGCAGAGCTGCAATAAAGTCTAGAAGATCGGCGCTTTCAAGAGCTGATGAGGAGAGTCGAGGAGCTTCAAAGGGAAAGAAGAGCAGAAATTGAGGTTTGTGTAAGATAATGAGCAAATTAATAATTATCTGGGTCAATATATGCCGTCCTGTCACTCATTTCATTCATATAAGTACATACGGTAATTCTATTTAACCGTATAGCAAGTGTTTGGAATTATATGTAGTTTTGTAAAACATTCAGTGTCCTACTTCTTTCCTAATACATATTATTTGTTTTTGATAGTACCTTTATTTTAGGAATTAGCCATTTAATATATATATTATTAATCAGCTACTCTTATAAACTTGTTAAAACATTTACAAAACATTGCTTTCTACTGTAATTCAATTAAAATAATCTTACAAAAATTCTAATCCTACTTTTCCCCCCAGCGCCTTGTACAGGGCATGAGCCTGGAGGACCACCGTCATCTCACCTCTCAACTTTTGGAAAGACAGCCAGGTCTGGTTTTTGATGTTTTGTTGGACAACCAACGCCGAGATAGGCACACCACACCCGTGCAGGCCCCTGCGTTAACATGGTGTACTTGTGGCAATTGCACAGATATGCCAACAGATGCAGAGCGCAAATGCTGTGGACAAGACTCTGTAAACTGTATAAGCCTTCTGCCCCATTTTAGACTTTACTGTTTGGATGAAGGTGTCCTGAGGATCCATCGTCAGTACAGAGCAGACCTCACCGTATTAGGACAGATTAGGGAACCAGGCGATGACAACAGGGAATACAGGTATGCTGCCTACCGGCACTTCATTTTCTGGCAGCGTGGGTCACTTGGACATGGAAATCGAAGAGTCATCCCAAGTTGCTGTGTGGTCAAAATTAGGGAGAAATTTCCAGACCCTCATGGACAGTATACTGGTTTTCTTCCGGGAGTGTAACTGGTCAAAAGTTTACATGGGTTGTTGAAGTGTTTCTGATATTTTGTACACCTTTATATTGTAATTTATTATGTTGAATAAGTATTTTAGATAAATATTTTTTGAAACCCCAATGTTAGTGTTGTACAATAATGACAAATTTAGAGGTGGCTACTCTTCAGCCATGTATACTCTTGTAATGTGAAAAAAAAATCACATCTTTACAACTCCATAGTTTTGCATTACATTAGTGAGCTATTAATTTACACTCTTACAGGGTCAAGTCATGAAACAAAAAATATGTAATTTTCTGAAAGACATAAGAAATAAAGAAATTAGTACAGATGCACTTTTATTTGAATTAACCTTATTCAGAGTTTGAACAGACAAATTTGGAACACATTTTAATCTTGAAACATGATTTTACACACTTTAGGATAATAAAGAATAGATCTAACGTAAAAGACTGTGCAGAATTTATGTGCTACTTCAAGTAAAAAGAACAACATGTTAGCACAGTAGTAAAGACATCAAAGTGCAATATCTACATTTTTATGTACATTACATTAGTAACACGCAGCAGGTATAGAATACTCCATGTAAATGTAGACAAGATCGTCACTGGAGGCCTGTAGCTGTGTTGAGTTCTGATACTGTGAAAAAAGTATTGTAAGACAAGTGTAGGTAAAGAACTGAGCTGTAGTCAAAGGATGCTAAAATGACACATACCAAGACCTCGGCTGACTTGGATCTGCACTAGCTCCGAAATAGGTGGTGGAGCGATGGGTGGCACAAGACCGAGCCGTCTGGGGTCATCATCCCTCATTGATCTGGTACGAGGCATCCCAACTCCTCTCGCAAACCTCTCGTTGATTATTTTTGATTGGAGTACTGGAATGTATTCGTAGCCCTTTTCTGATTTTAGTGAATACACACTGTACCTTCTGGCATTCTTATTGTACTTCCGTTTGAATCTAAAAAATAGGACAATTGCATAATGAATTTCTGTCACGACAATGGGACAAACTTAAATAACGTGTAGTAACGTTAATACAGCTTTTTAATTGTAAGTGGTAGGCATTATTTTGGCTCAACTCTGACTGAAAAACAAGGTAAAACCTACATTAGTTGGCCTTCAGCATTCCTGATTGCTGGTCGATTAAGGTGAAAGTTATAATCCAGTGCTGCAAGGAGAACTCTGGCTTCATACACTTTGTAGGAGAAGGCTTGACGCTTGCTGGCATACATCAGAATGTGGTTCTGAAATGACTCAAGCAGGGCTGTTGATCTGTACAAATGAACAGTCAGTATGAGAGAGGACAACTGGTCACATGGCTAATAGCAGGGATGCTCCAAGTCAGTCCTGGAGGGCAGCTAACATGCATATTTAGTTCTGTCCCTGGTTAAATACAGCAGAATCAAATTTATCAGCAGTTCCATTAGCAGGCCTCAGTATAAATTAGACACCTTGAGTGTGTAGGCCAGCAGTTATATCTTCTTTAGTGTCTGTATGCACTGTTATTGTATGCATTATTTTCAGGAAATGTATTTGAGCAATTTTTAAAGTGACACTCAGTTGCTGGGAGGCAAAACAGCTAACGGAGCACCCCTGGCCTACAGCTTCACAAAAAAATACTTAAATAAGTCTCACATGTACCTGAAGTGCAGATATTTATGCACGTCCTTCTGCCAGCGTTTGTTCAAGACAATCTCCACAAGAGCTTTGTGACTCCTGGAATCCTTCTCGATCCACTGCTTCCCCTGCTGGTCATCAAGATGATCATGCTGGCAGTTTCCCATTGCCCATGTGTGAACATTGCAAACATGGTGTAGAATTCCAACCCAATGTGCCTGTGCAAAATTAAACACAATGCAAAACAGTATGAATATGACAGGTTTTTAGGTGGAGTTTGGGATACTATTGGAATTAAAGTTTTCTTACAAGAAACTGCTCTATTGTGGTGGCTGTCTTGCAACACCACCAAAAATGATCGATCGTTAAATCATTACATATGTATACGAAGGCGCATAAACAATAAACAAAAAGAAATGCTTCTGAATTTTAAGATGGTGTGCTACATTTTTGGCACTAGTTAGCATGAGCTGTTTCCCAAATTCTAGCTTACTCCACACAAACTTTGTGTCACAAAGCACACAACTACTACAATGAAGAAATTAAACACACATTTTTAACTTACCTGTCCAAAAGGAAGGTAGCAAGCTCAGCGTGTCTACTGAATCCCTTTTGTAACATGAGGTCTCTCCATCTTGGGAAGGCAACTCCTATATTTACTCTGGTTTTCTCATGATGCCGGTCTTGTTCACTTTTCAAAATCCTTTTTCTTTTACTTGGATGAGACAAACTATCCCGTTTCTCAAGTTTGCTTGTAGAATATGTGTGATCCTCCATCGCTAGAAGTACGGGGTGGCTAGTTTCTTCTTCTTCTTAGTTACTTTGTCAGACTGCATGCTTACAAGGCGCACTTATGCCCCCTGCTGTTTCTTTGAGGTTACATCATTTAAAAACGCAAACATCAAATGCGAAGCTTAATATGTTGTATGTCCCTAAAAGGTCACTGTATTTTAAGATGGCGCATGCCGTATGGAGCACCGGTCTGCTTCTTTTGTCTAAAATATTAAAATATAAAGCTAATAATAATGCTTAGAATAAATGCTTGTTTGAATTATCATTAAAAAAAACAAATTTGAGAATGTGATATAAGAAATTTGATAACTTATAAGATGAAATATCACACATTGGGCCTTTAAATTGACACCAGATCCGGTGACCTTTGGGACATGGTTTGACCCCCTTAGGAAAGTGCTATCATCATGAAACGTTCAGATCGCTTACAACTCAATAGATTCTACCTTCCTGTAACGTTTCAGCCTGATTGGACCTTGTTTTCACACAAATGAACCCAGAATGATGTGAAATTGTGCTTCGTGCAACATAATTCTGGGTGCCATTTACAAACCATAAGTGCTAATGACTCCATTCCTTTTTGTGGTTGTAGGGGCTGTTGATTGGAGAAAACTAAAACAAACCTAACCTCTCTAGGACATTCAGATGCCAAGTTATAAGCCCACAAAGGTGTAACTGGACTGCTTCTTTAAAGTGACACCAGGCCCGGTGACCTTTGGGACATGATTTGACCCCCTATAGGAATGTGCAATCATCTTGAAACGTTCAGATCACTTACAACTCAATAGATTCTACCTTCCTGTAATGTTTCAGCCTGATTGGACCTTGTTTTCACACAAATGAACCCAGAATGATGTGAAATTGTGCTTCGTGCAACATAATTCTGGGTGCCATTTACAAACCATAAGTGCTAATGACTCCATTCCTTTTTGTGGCTGTAGGGGCTGTTGATTGGAGAAAACTAAAACAAACCTAACCTCTCTAGGACATTCAGAAGCCAAGTTATAAGCCCACAAAGGTGTAACTGGACTACTTATTTAAAGTGACACCAGGCCCGGTGAACTTTGGGACATGGTTTGACCCCCTTAGGAAAGTGCTATCATCTTGAAACATTCAGATCACTTACAACTCAATAGATTCTACCTTCCTGTAACGTTTCAGCCTGATTGGACCTTGTTTTCACACAAATGAACCCAGAATGATGTGAAATTGTGCTTCGTGCAACATAATTCTGGGTGCCATTTACAAACCATAAGCACAATTTCACATCATTCTGGGTTCATTTGTGTGAAAACAAGGTCCAATCAGGCTGAAATGTTACAGGAAGGTAGAATCTATTGAGTTGTAATTGATCTGAACGTTTCAAGATGATCGGACATTCCTATAGGGGGTAAAACCATGTCCCAAAGGTCACCGGGCCTGGTGTCACTTTAAAGAAGTAGTCCAGTTACACCTTTGTGGGCTTAAAACTTGGCTTCTGAATGTCCTAGAGAGGTTAGGTTTGTTTTAGTGTACTCCAATCAACAGCCCCTACAACCACAAAAAGCAAGGGAGTCTTTAGAACTTATGGTTTTTAAATGGCACCCAGAATTATGCTGCACTAAGCACAATTTCACATCATTCTGGGTTCATTTGTATGAAAACAAGGTCCAATCAGGCTGAAACGTTACAGGAAGGTAGAATCTATTGAGTTGTAAGTGATCTGAACGTTTCATGATGATAGCACTTTCCTAAGGGGGTCAAACCATGTCCCAAAGGTCACCGGATCTGGTGTCAATTTAAAGAAGTAGTCCAGTTACACATTTGTGGGCTTGTAACTTGGCTTCTGAATGTCCTAGAGAGATCAGGTTTGTTTTAATGTACTCCAACCAACAGCCCCTACAACCACAAAAAGGAATGGAGTCATTAGCACTTATGGTTTGTAAATGGCACCCAGAATTATGTTGCACGGAGCACAATTTCACATCATTCTGGGTCCGTTTGTGTGAAAACAAGGTCCAATCAGGCTGAAACGTTACAAGAAGGTAGAATCTATTGAGTTGTAAGTGATCTGAACGTTTCATGATGATCGCACATTCCTATAGGGGGTCAAACTATGTCCCAAAGGTCACCGGGCCTGGTGTCACTTTAAAGAAGTAGTCCAGTTACACCTTTGAGGGCTTATAACTTGGCTTCTGAATGTCCTAGAGAGATCAGGTTTGTTTTAGTGTACTCCAATCAACAGCCCCTACAACCTCAAAAAGGAATGGAGTCATTAGCACTTAAGGTTTGTAAATGGCACCCAGAATTATGTTGCACGAAGCACAATTTCACATCATTCTGGGTCCATTTGTGTGAAAACAAGGTCCAATCAGGCTGAAACGCTACAAGAAGGTAGAATCTATTGAGTTGTAAGTGATCTGAACGTTTCAAGATGATCGCACATTCCTATAGGGGGTCAAACCATGTCCCAAAGGTCACCGGGCCTGGTGTCACTTTAAAGAAGTAGTCCAGTTACACCTTTGTGGGCTTATAACTTGGCTTCTGAATGTCCTAGAGAGGTTAGGTTTGTTTTAGTGTACTCCAATCAACAGCCCCTACAACCACAAAAAGGAATGGAGTCATTAGCACTTATGGTTTGTAAATGGCACCCAGAATTATGTTGCACGAAGCACAATTTCACATCATTCTGGGTCCATTTGTGTGAAAACAAGGTCCAATCAGGCTGAAACGTTACAGGAAGGTAGAATCTATTGAGTTGTAAGTGATCTGAACGTTTCATGATGATAGCACTTTCCTAAGGGGGTCAAACCATGTCCCAAAGGTCACCGGATCTGGTGTCAATTTAAAGAAGTAGTTCAGTTACAAATTTGTGGGCTTATAACTTGGCTTCTGAATGTCCTAGAGATCAGGTTTGTTTTAGTGTACTCCAATCAACAGCCCCTACAACCACAAAAAGGAATGGAGTCATTAGCACTTATGGTTTGTAAATGGCACCCAGAATTATGTTGCACGAAGCACAATTTCACATCATTCTGGGTCCATTTGTGTGAAAACAAGGTCCAATCAGGCTGAAACGTTACAGGAAGGTAGAATCTATTGAGCTGTAAGTGATCTGAACGTTTCATGATGATAGCACTTTCCTAAGGGGGTCAAACCATGTCCCAAAGGTCACCGGATCTGGTGTCAATTTAAAGAAGTAGTTCAGTTACACATTTGTGGGCTTATAACTTGGCTTCTGAATGTCCTAGAGAGATCAGGTTTGTTTTAGTGTACTCCAATCGACAGCCCCTACAACCACAAAAAGGAAAGGAGCACTTAAGGTTTGTAAATGGCACCCAGAATTATGTTGCACGAAGCACAATTTCACATCATTCTGGGTCCATTTATGTGAAAACAAGGTCCAATCAGGCTGAAACGCTACAAGAAGGTAGAATCTATTGAGTTGTAAGTGATCTGAACGTTTCAAGATGATCGCACATTCCTATAGGGGGTAAAACCATGTCCCAAAGGTCACCGGGCCTGGTGTCACTTTAAAGAAGTAATCCAGTTACACCTTTGTGGGCTTATAACTTGGCTTCTGAATGTCCTAGAGAGGTTAGGTTTGTTTTAGTGTACTCCAATCAACAGCCCCTACAACCACAAAAAGGAATGGAGTCATTAGCACTTATGGTTTGTAAATGGCACCCAGAATTATGTTGCACGAAGCACAATTTCACATCATTCTGGGTTCATTTGTGTGAAAACAAGGTCCAATCAGGCTGAAACGTTACAGGAAGGTAGCATCTATTGAGTTGTAAGTGATCTGAACGTTTCATGATGATAGCACTTTCCTAAGGGGGTCAAACTATGTCCCAAAGGTCACCGGATCTGGTGTCAATTTAAAGAAGTAGTCCAGTTACACATTTGTGGGCTTATAACTTTGCTTCTGAATGTCCTAGAGAGATCAGATTTGTTTTAGTGTACTCCAATCAACAGCCCCTACAACCACAAAAAGGAATGGAGTCATTAGCACTTATGGTTTGTAAATGGCACCCAGAATTATGTTGCACGAAGCACAATTTCACATCATTCTGGGTCCATTTGTGTGAAAACAAGGTCCAATCAGGCTGAAACCTTACAAGAAGGTAGAATCTATTGAGTTGTAAGTGATCTGAACGTTTCATGATGATCGCACATTCCTATAGGGGGTCAAACCATGTCCCAAAGGTCACCGGGCCTGGTGTCACTTTAAAGTAGTCCAGTTACACCTTTGAGGGCTTATAACTTGGCTTCTGAATGTCCTAGAGAGATCAGGTTTGTTTTAGTGTACTCCAATCAACAGCCCCTACAACCTCAAATAGGAATGGAGTCATTAGCACTTATGGTTTGTAAATGGCACCCAGAATTATGTTGCACGAAACACAATTTCACATCATTCTGGGTTCATTTGTGTGAAAACAAGGTCCAATCAGGCTGAAACGTTACAGGAAGGTAGAATCTATTGAGTTGTAAGTGATCTGAACGTTTCATGATGATAGCACTTTCCTAAGGGGGTCAAACCATGTCCCAAAGGTCACCGGATCTGGTGTCAATTTAAAGAAGTAGTCCAGTTACACATTTGTGGGCTTATAACTTGGCTTCTGAATGTCCTAGAGAGATCAGGTTTGTTTTAATGTACTCCAATCAACAGCCCCTACAACCACAAAAAGGAATGGAGTCATTAGCACTTATGGTTTGTAAATGGCACCCAGAATTATGTTGCACGAAGCACAATTTCACATCATTCTGGGTCCATTTGTGTGAAAACAAGGTCCAATCAGGCTGAAACGTTACAGGAAGGTAGAATCTATTGAGTTGTAAGTGATCTGAACGTTTCATGATGATAGCACTTTCCTAAGGGGGTCAAACCATGTCCCAAAGGTCACCGGATCTGGTGTCAATTTAAAGAAGTAGTTCAGTTAAACATTTGTGGGCTTATAACTTGGCTTCTGAATGTCCTAGAGATCAGGTTTGTTTTAGTGTACTCCAATCAACAGCCCCTACAACCACAAAAAGGAATGGAGTCATTAGCACTTATGGTTTGTAAATGGCACCCAGAATTATGTTGCACGAAGCACAATTTCACATCATTCTGGGTCCATTTGTGTGAAAACAAGGTCCAATCAGGCTGAAACGTTACAGGAAGGTAGAATCTATTGAGCTGTAAGTGATCTGAACGTTTCATGATGATAGCACTTTCCTAAGGGGGTCAAACCATGTCCCAAAGGTCACCGGATCTGGTGTCAATTTAAAGAAGTAGTTCAGTTACACATTTGTGGGCTTATAACTTGGCTTCTGAATGTCCTAGAGAGATCAGGTTTGTTTTAGTGTACTCCAATCGACAGCCCCTACAACCACAAAAAGGAATGGAGCACTTAAGGTTTGTAAATGGCACCCAGAATTATGTTGCACGAAGCACAATTTCACATCATTCTGGGTCCATTTATGTGAAAACAAGGTCCAATCAGGCTGAAACGCTACAAGAAGGTAGAATCTATTGAGTTGTAAGTGATCTGAACGTTTCAAGATGATCGCACATTCCTATAGGGGGTAAAACCATGTCCCAAAGGTCACCGGGCCTGGTGTCACTTTAAAGAAGTAGTCCAGTTACACCTTTGTGGGCTTATAACTTGGCTTCTGAATGTCCTAGAGAGGTTAGGTTTGTTTTAGTGTACTCCAATCAACAGCCCCTACAACCACAAAAAGGAATGGAGTCATTAGCACTTATGGTTTGTAAATGGCACCCAGAATTATGTTGCACGAAGCACAATTTCACATCATTCTGGGTTCATTTGTGTGAAAACAAGGTCCAATCAGGCTGAAACGTTACAGGAAGGTAGAATCTATTGAGTTGTAAGTGATCTGAACGTTTCATGATGATAGCACTTTCCTAAGGGGGTCAAACTATGTCCCAAAGGTCACCGGATCTGGTGTCAATTTAAAGAAGTAGTCCAGTTACACATTTGTGGGCTTATAACTTTGCTTCTGAATGTCCTAGAGAGATCAGATTTGTTTTAGTGTACTCCAATCAACAGCCCCTACAACCACAAAAAGGAATGGAGTCATTAGCACTTAAGGTTTGTAAATGGCACCCAGAATTATGTTGCACGAAGCACAATTTCACATCATTCTGGGTTCATTTGTGTGAAAACAAGGTCCAATCAGGCTGAAACATTACAGGAAGGTAGAATCTATTGAGTTGTAAGTGATCTGAACGTTTCAAGATGATCGCACATTCCTATAGGGGGTAAAACCATGTCCCAAAGGTCACCGGGCCTGGTGTCACTTTAAAGAAGTAGTCCAGTTACACCTTTGTGGGCTTATAACTTGGCTTCTGAATGTCCTAGAGAGGTTAGGTTTGTTTTAGTGTACTCCAATCAACAGCCCCTACAACCACAAAAAGCAATGGAGTCATTAGAACTTATGGTTTTTAAATGGCACCCAGAATTATGCTGCACTAAGCACAATTTCACATCATTCTGGGTTCATTTGTGTGAAAACAAGGTCCAATCAGGCTGAAACGTTACAGGAAGGTAGAATCTATTGAGTTGTAAGTGATCTGAACGTTTCATGATGATAGCACTTTCCTAAGGGGGTCAAACCATGTCCCAAAGGTCACCGGATCTGGTGTCAATTTAAAGAAGTAGTCCAGTTACACATTTGTGGGCTTATAACTTGAATTCTGAATGTCCTAGAGAGATCAGGTTTGTTTTAATGTACTCCAACCAACAGCCCCTACAACCACAAAAAGGAATGGAGTCATTCGCACTTATGGTTTGTAAATGGCACCCAGAATTATGTTGCACGAAGCACAATTTCACATCATTCTGGGTCCATTTGTGTGAAAACAAGGTCCAATCAGGCTGAAACCTTACAAGAAGGTAGAATCTATTGAGTTGTAAGTGATCTGAACGTTTCATGATGATCGCACATTCCTATAGGGGGTCAAACCATGTCCCAAAGGTCACTGGGCCTGGTGTCACTTTAAAGTAGTCCAGTTACACCTTTGAGGGCTTATAACTTGGCTTCTGAATGTCCTAGAGAGATCAGGTTTGTTTTAGTGTACTCCAATCAACAGCCCCTACAACCTCAAATAGGAATGGAGTCATTAGCACTTATGGTTTGTAAATGGCACCCAGAATTATGTTGCACGAAGCACAATTTCACATCATTCTGGGTTCATTTGTGTGAAAACAAGGTCCAATTAGGCTGAAACGATACAGGAAGGTAGAATCTATTGAGTTGTAAGTGATCTGAACGTTTCATGATGATAGCTCTTTCCTAAGGGGGTCAAACCATGTCCCAAAGGTCACCGGATCTGGTGTCAATTTAAAGAAGTAGTCCAGTTACACATTTGTGGGCTTATAACTTGGCTTCTGAATGTCCTAGAGAGATCAGGTTTGTTTTAGTGTACTCCAATCAACAGCCCCTACAACAACAAAAAGGAATGGAGTCATTAGCACTTATGGTTTGTAAATGGCACCCAGAATTATGTTGCACGAAGCACAATTTCACATCATTCTGGGTTCATTTGTGTGAAAACAAGGTCCAATCAGGCTGAAACGTTACAGGAAGGTAGAATCTATTGAGTTGTAAGTGATCTGAATGTTTCATGATGATAGCGCTTTCCTAAGGGGGTCAAACCATGTCCCAAAGGTCACCGGATCTGGTGTCAATTTAAAGAAGTAGTTCAGTTACACATTTGTGGGCTTATAACTTGGCTTCTGAATGTCCTAGAGAGATCAGATTTGTTTTAGTGTACTCCAATCAACAGCCCCTACAACCACAAAAAGGAATGGAGTCATTAGCACTTATGGTTTGTAAATGGCACCCAGAATTATGTTGCACGAAGCACAATTTCACATCATTCTGGGTCCATTTGTGTGAAAACAAGGTCCAATCAGGCTGAAACGTTACAGGAAGGTAGAATCAACTGAGTTGTAAGTGATCTGAACGTTTCATGATGATAGCACTTTCCTAAGGGGGTCAAACCATGTCCCAAAGGTCACCGGATCTGGTGTCAATTTAAAGAAGTAGTTCAGTTACACATTTGTGGGCTTATAACTTGGCTTCTGAATGTCCTAGAGAGATCAGGTTTGTTTTAGTGTACTCCAATCAACAGCCCCTATAACCACAAAAAGGAATGGAGTCATTAGCACTTATGGTTTGTAAATGGCACCCAGAATTATGTTGCACGAAGCACAATTTCACATCATTCTGGGTTCATTTGTGTGAAAACAAGGTCCAATCAGGCTGAAACGTTACAGGAAGGTAGAATCTATTGAGTTGTAAGTGATCTGAATGTTTCATGATGATAGCGCTTTCCTAAGGGGGTCAAACCATGTCCCAAAGGTCACCGGATCTGGTGTCAATTTAAAGAAGTAGTTCAGTTACACATTTGTGGGCTTATAACTTGGCTTCTGAATGTCCTAGAGAGATCAGATTTGTTTTAGTGTACTCCAATCAACAGCCCCTACAACCACAAAAAGGAATGGAGTCATTAGCACTTATGGTTTGTAAATGGCACCCAGAATTATGTTGCACGAAGCACAATTTCACATCATTCTGGGTTCATTTGTGTGAAAACAAGGTCCAATCAGGCTGAAACGTTACAGGAAGGTAGAATCTATTGAGTTGTAAGTGATCTGAACGTTTCATGATGATAGCACTTTCCTAAGGGGGTCAAACCATGTCCCAAAGGTCACCGGATCTGGTGTCAATTTAAAGAAGTAGTCCAGTTACACATTTGTGGGCTTATAACTTGGCTTCTGAATGTCCTAGAGAGATCAGGTTTGTTTTAATGTACTCCAATCAACAGCCCCTACAAGCACAAAAAGGAATGGAGTCATTAGCACTTATGGTTTGTAAATGGCACCCAGAATTATGTTGCACGAAGCACAATTTCACATCATTCTGGGTCCATTTGTGTGAAAACAAGGTCCAATTAGGCTGAAACGCTACAGGAAGGTAGAATCTATTGAGTTGTAAGTGATCTGAACGTTTCATGATGATAGCGCTTTCCTAAGGGGGTCAAACCATGTCCCAAAGGTCACCGGGCCTGGTGTCACTTTAAAGTAGTCCAGTTACACCTTTGAGGGCTTATAACTTGGCTTCTGAATGTCCTAGAGAGATCAGGTTTGTTTTAGTGTACTCCAATCAACAGCCCCTACAACCTCAAATAGGAATGGAGTCATTAGCACTTATGGTTTGTAAATGGCACCCAGAATTATGTTGCACGAAGCACAATTTCACATCATTCTGGGTTCATTTGTGTGAAAACAAGGTCCAATTAGGCTGAAACGATACAGGAAGGTAGAATCTATTGAGTTGTAAGTGATCTGAACGTTTCATGATGATAGCTCTTTCCTAAGGGGGTCAAACCATGTCCCAAAGGTCACCGGATCTGGTGTCAATTTAAAGAAGTAGTCCAGTTACACATTTGTGGGCTTATAACTTGGCTTCTGAATGTCCTAGAGAGATCAGGTTTGTTTTAGTGTACTCCAATCAACAGCCCCTACAACCACAAAAAGGAATGGAGTCATTAGCACTTATGGTTTGTAAATGGCACCCAGAATTATGTTGCACGAAGCACAATTTCACATCATTCTGGGTTCATTTGTGTGAAAACAAGGTCCAATCAGGCTGAAACGTTACAGGAAGGTAGAATCTATTGAGTTGTAAGTGATCTGAATGTTTCATGATTATAGCGCTTTCCTAAGGGGGTCAAACCATGTCCCAAAGGTCACCGGATCTGGTGTCAATTTAAAGAAGTAGTTCAGTTACACATTTGTGGGCTTATAACTTGGCTTCTGAATGTCCTAGAGAGATCAGGTTTGTTTTAGTGTACTCCAATCAACAGCCCCTACAACCACAAAAAGGAATGGAGTCATTAGCACTTATGGTTTGTAAATGGCACCCAGAATTATGTTGCACGAAGCACAATTTCACATCATTCTGGGTTCATTTGTGTGAAAACAAGGTCCAATCAGGCTGAAACGTTACAGGAAGGTAGAATCTATTGAGTTGTAAGTGATCTGAATGTTTCATGATGATAGCGCTTTCCTAAGGGGGTCAAACCATGTCCCAAAGGTCACCGGATCTGGTGTCAATTTAAAGAAGTAGTTCAGTTACACATTTGTGGGCTTATAACTTGGCTTCTGAATGTCCTAGAGAGATCAGATTTGTTTTAGTGTACTCCAATCAACAGCCCCTACAACCACAAAAAGGAATGGAGTCATTAGCACTTATGGTTTGTAAATGGCACCCAGAATTATGTTGCACGAAGCACAATTTCACATCATTCTGGGTCCATTTGTGTGAAAACAAGGTCCAATCAGGCTGAAACGTTACAGGAAGGTAGAATCTACTGAGTTGTAAGTGATCTGAACGTTTCATGATGATAGCACTTTCCTAAGGGGGTCAAACCATGTCCCAAAGGTCACCGGATCTGGTGTCAATTTAAAGAAGTAGTTCAGTTACACATTTGTGGGCTTATAACTTGGCTTCTGAATGTCCTAGAGAGATCAGGTTTGTTTTAGTGTACTCCAATCAACAGCCCCTATAACCACAAAAAGGAATGGAGTCATTAGCACTTATGGTTTGTAAATGGCACCCAGAATTATGTTGCACGAAGCACAATTTCACATCATTCTGGGTTCATTTGTGTGAAAACAAGGTCCAATCAGGCTGAAACGTTACAGGAAGGTAGAATCTATTGAGTTGTAAGTGATCTGAATGTTTCATGATGATAGCGCTTTCCTAAGGGGGTCAAACCATGTCCCAAAGGTCACCGGATCTGGTGTCAATTTAAAGAAGTAGTTCAGTTACACATTTGTGGGCTTATAACTTGGCTTCTGAATGTCCTAGAGAGATCAGATTTGTTTTAGTGTACTCCAATCAACAGCCCCTACAACCACAAAAAGGAATGGAGTCATTAGCACTTATGGTTTGTAAATGGCACCCAGAATTATGTTGCACGAAGCACAATTTCACATCATTCTGGGTTCATTTGTGTGAAAACAAGGTCCAATCAGGCTGAAACGTTACAGGAAGGTAGAATCTATTGAGTTGTAAGTGATCTGAACGTTTCATGATGATAGCACTTTCCTAAGGGGGTCAAACCATGTCCCAAAGGTCACCGGATCTGGTGTCAATTTAAAGAAGTAGTCCAGTTACACATTTGTGGGCTTATAACTTGGCTTCTGAATGTCCTAGAGAGATCAGGTTTGTTTTAATGTACTCCAATCAACAGCCCCTACAAGCACAAAAAGGAATGGAGTCATTAGCACTTATGGTTTGTAAATGGCACCCAGAATTATGTTGCACGAAGCACAATTTCACATCATTCTGGGTCCATTTGTGTGAAAACAAGGTCCAATTAGGCTGAAACGCTACAGGAAGGTAGAATCTATTGAGTTGTAAGTGATCTGAACGTTTCATGATGATAGCGCTTTCCTAAGGGGGTCAAACCATGTCCCAAAGGTCACCGGGCCTGGTGTCACTTTAAAGTAGTCCAGTTACACCTTTGAGGGCTTATAACTTGGCTTCTGAATGTCCTAGAGAGATCAGGTTTGTTTTAGTGTACTCCAATCAACAGCCCCTACAACCTCAAATAGGAATGGAGTCATTAGCACTTATGGTTTGTAAATGGCACCCAGAATTATGTTGCACGAAGCACAATTTCACATCATTCTGGGTTCATTTGTGTGAAAACAAGGTCCAATTAGGCTGAAACGATACAGGAAGGTAGAATCTATTGAGTTGTAAGTGATCTGAACGTTTCATGATGATAGCTCTTTCCTAAGGGGGTCAAACCATGTCCCAAAGGTCACCGGATCTGGTGTCAATTTAAAGAAGTAGTCCAGTTACACATTTGTGGGCTTATAACTTGGCTTCTGAATGTCCTAGAGAGATCAGGTTTGTTTTAGTGTACTCCAATCAACAGCCCCTACAACCACAAAAAGGAATGGAGTCATTAGCACTTATGGTTTGTAAATGGCACCCAGAATTATGTTGCACGAAGCACAATTTCACATCATTCTGGGTTCATTTGTGTGAAAACAAGGTCCAATCAGGCTGAAACGTTACAGGAAGGTAGAATCTATTGAGTTGTAAGTGATCTGAATGTTTCATGATTATAGCGCTTTCCTAAGGGGGTCAAACCATGTCCCAAAGGTCACCGGATCTGGTGTCAATTTAAAGAAGTAGTTCAGTTACACATTTGTGGGCTTATAACTTGGCTTCTGAATGTCCTAGAGAGATCAGGTTTGTTTTAGTGTACTCCAATCAACAGCCCCTACAACCACAAAAAGGAATGGAGTCATTAGCACTTATGGTTTGTAAATGGCACCCAGAATTATGTTGCACGAAGCACAATTTCACATCATTCTGGGTTCATTTGTGTGAAAACAAGGTCCAATCAGGCTGAAACGTTACAGGAAGGTAGAATCTATTGAGTTGTAAGTGATCTGAATGTTTCATGATTATAGCGCTTTCCTAAGGGGGTCAAACCATGTCCCAAAGGTCACCGGATCTGGTGTCAATTTAAAGAAGTAGTTCAGTTACACATTTGTGGGCTTATAACTTGGCTTCTGAATGTCCTAGAGAGATCAGATTTGTTTTAGTGTACTCCAATCAACAGCTCCTATAACCACAAAAAGGAATGGAGTCATTAGCACTTATGGTTTGTAAATGGCACCCAGAATTATGTTGCACGAAGCACAATTTCACATCATTCTGGGTTCATTTGTGTGAAAACAAGGTCCAATCAGGCTGAAACGTTACAGGAAGGTAGAATCTATTGAGTTGTAAGTGATCTGAACGTTTCATGATGATAGCACTTTCCTAAGGGGGTCAAACCATGTCCCAAAGGTCACCGGATCTGGTGTCAATTTAAAGAAGTAGTCCAGTTACACATTTGTGGGCTTATAACTTGGCTTCTGAATGTCCTAGAGAGATCAGGTTTGTTTTAATGTACTCCAATCAACAGCCCCTACAAGCACAAAAAGGAATGGAGTCATTAGCACTTATGGTTTGTAAATGGCACCCAGAATTATGTTGCACGAAGCACAATTTCACATCATTCTGGGTCCATTTGTGTGAAAACAAGGTCCAATTAGGCTTAAACGCTACAGGAAGGTAGAATCTATTGAGTTGTAAGTGATCTGAACGTTTCATGATGATAGCGCTTTCCTAAGGGGGTCAAACCATGTCCCAAAGGTCACCGGATCTGGTGTCAATTTAAAGAAGTAGTCCAGTTACACATTTGTGGGCTTATAACTTGGCTTCTGAATGTCCTAGAGAGATCAGGTTTGTTTTAGTGTACTCCAATCAACAGCCCCTACAACCACAAAAAGGAATGGAGTCATTAGCACTTATGGTTTGTAGATGGCACCCAGAATTATGTTGCACGAAGCACAATTTCACATCATTCTGGGTTCATTTGTGTGAAAACAAGGTCCAATCAGGCTGAAACGTTACAGGAAGGTAGAATCTATTGAGTTGTAAGTGATCTGAACGTTTCATGATGATAGCGCTTTCCTAAGGGGGTCAAACCATGTCCCAAAGTTCACCGTATCTGGTGTCAATTTAAAGAAGTAGTTCAGTTACACATTTGTGGGCTTATAACTTGGCTTCTGAATGTCCTAGAGAGATCAGGTTTGTTTTAGTGTACTCCAATCAACAGCCCCTACAACCACAAAAAGGAATGGAGTCATTAGCACTTATGGTTTGTAAATGGCACCCAGAATTATGTTGCACGAAGCACAATTTCACATCATTCTGGGTCCCTTTGTGTGAAAACAAGGTCCAATCAGGCTGAAACGTTACAGGAAGGTAGAATCTATTGAGTTGTAAGTGATCTGAACGTTTCATGATGATAGCACTTTCCTAAGGGGGTCAAACCATGCCCCAAAGGTCACCGGATCTGGTGTCAATTTAAAGAAGTAGTCCAGTTACACCTTTGTGGGCTTATAACTTGGCTTCTGAATGTCCTAGAGAGATCAGGTTTGTTTTAGTATACTCCAATCAACAGCCCCTACAACCACAAAAAGGAATGGAGTCATTAGCACTTATGGTTTGTAAATGGCACCCAGAATTATGTTGCACGAAGCACAATTTCACATCATTCTGGGTCCATTTGTGTGAAAACAAGGTCCAATCAGGCTGAAACGCTACAAGAAGGTAGAATCTATTGAGTTGTAAGTGATCTGAACGTTTCAAGATGATCGCACATTCCTATAGGGGGTAAAACCATGTCCCAAAGGTCACCGGGCCTGGTGTCACTTTAAAGAAGTAGTCCATTTACACCTTTGAGGGCTTATAACTTGGCTTCTGAATGTCCTAGAGAGATCAGGGTGTTTTAATGTACTCCAACCAACAGCCCCTACAACCACAAAAAGGAATGTAGTCATTAGCACTTATGGTTTGTAAATGGCACCCAGAATTATGTTGCACGAAGCACAATTTCACATCATTCTGGGTTCATTTGTGTGAAAACAAGGTCCAATCAGGCTGAAACGTTACAAGAAGGTAGAATCTATTGAGTTGTAAGTGATCTGAACGTTTCATGATGATCGCACATTCCTATAGGGGGTCAAACCATGTCCCAAAGGTCACCGGGCCTGGTGTCACTTTAAAGAAGTTGTCCAGTTACACCTTTGAGGGCTTATAACTTGGCTTCTGAATATCCTAGAGAGGTCAGCTTTGTTTTAGTGTACTCCAATCAACAGCCCCTACAACCTCAAAAAGGAATGGAGTCATTAGCACTTATGGTTTTTAAATGGCACCCAGAATTATGTTGTACGAAGCACAATTTCACATCATTCTGGGTTCATTGGTGTGAAAACAAGGTCCAATCAGGCTGAAATGTTACAGGAAGGTAAAATCTATTGAGTTGTAAGTGATCTGAACGTTTCAAGATGATCGCACATTCCTCTAGGGGGTCAAACCATGTCCCAAAGGTCACCGGGCCTGGTGTCACTTTGAAGAAGCAGTCCAGTTACACCTTTGTGGGCTTACAACTTGGCTTCTGAATGTCCTAGAGAGGTTAGGTTTGTTTTAGTGTTCTCCAATCAACAGCCCCTACAACCACAAAAAGGAATGGAGTCATTAGCACTTATGGTTTGTAAATGGCACCCAGAATTATGTTGCACGAAGCACAATTTCACATCATTCTGGGTTCATTTGTGTGAAAACAAGGTCCAATCAGGCTGAAACGTTACAGGAAGGTAGAATCTATTGAGTTGTAAGTGATCTGAACGTTTCATGATGATAGCACTTTCCTAAGAGGGTCAAACCATGTCCCAAAGGTCACCGGATCTGGTGTCAATTTAAAGAAGTAGTCCAGTTACACCTTTGTGGGCTTATAACTTGGCTTCTGAATGTCCTAGAGAGATCAGGTTTGTTTTAGTATACTCCAATCAACAGCCCTTACAACCACAAAAAGGAATGGAGTCATTAGCACTTATGGTTTTTAAATGGCACCCAGAATTATGTTCCACGAAGCACAATTTCACATCATTCTGGGTTCATTTGTGTGAAAACAAGGTCCAATCAGGCTGAAAAGCAACAAGAAGGTAGAATCTATTGAGTTGTAAGTGATCTGAACGTTTCAAGATGATCGCACATTCCTATAGGGGGTCAAACCATGTCCCAAATGTCACCGGGCCTGGTGTCACTTTAAAGAAGTAGTCCAGTTACACCTTTGTGGGCTTATAACTTGGCTTCTGAATGTCCTAGAGAGGTTAGGTTTGTTTTAGTGTACTCCAATCAACAGCCCCTACAACCACAAAAAGGAATGGAGTCATTAGCACTTATGGTTTGTAAATGGCACCCAGAATTATGTTGCACGAAGCACAATTTCACATCATTCTGGGTTCATTTGTTTGAAAACAAGGTCCAATCAGGCTGAAACGTTACAGGAAGGTAGAATCTATTGAGTTGTAAGTGATCTGAACGTTTCATGATGATAGCACTTTCCTAAGGGGGTCAAACCATGTCCCAAAGGTCACCGGATCTGGTGTCAATTTAAAGAAGTAGTCCAGTTACACATTTGTGGGCTCATAACTTGGCTTCTGAATGTCCTAGAGAGATCAGGTTTGTTTTAATGTACTCCAATCAACAGCCCCTACAACCACAAAAATGAATGGAGTCATTAGCACTTATGGTTTGTAAATGGCACCCAGAATTATGCTGCACGAAGCACAATTTCACATCATTCTGGGTCCATTTGTGTGAAAACAAGGTCCAATCAGGCTGAAACGTTACAGGAAGTTAGAATCTATTGAGTTGTAAGTGATCTGAACGTTTCATGATGATAGCACTTTCCTAAGGGGGTCAAACCATGTCCCAAAGGTCACCGGATCTGGTGTCAATTTAAAGAAGTAGTTCAGTTACACATTTGTGGGCTTATAACTTGGCTTCTGAATGTCCTAGAGAGATCAGGTTTGTTTTAGTGTACTCCAATCAACAGCCCCTACAACCACAAAAAGAAATGGAGTCATTAGCACTTATGGTTTGTAAATGGCACCCAGAATTATGTTGCACGAAGCACAATTTCACATCATTCTGGGTCCATTTGTGTGAAAACAAGGTCCAATCAGGCTGAAACGTTACAGGAAGGTAGAATCTATTGAGTTGTAAGTGATCTGAACGTTTCATGATGATAGCACTTTCCTAAGGGGGTCAAACCATGCCCCAAAGGTCACCGGATCTGGTGTCAATTTAAAGTAGTCCAGTTACACCTTTGTGGGCTTATAACTTGGCTTCTGAATGTCCTAGAGAGATCAGGTTTGTTTTAGTATACTCCAATCAACAGCCCCTACAACCACAAAAAGGAATGGAGTCATTAGCACTTATGGTTTGTAAATGGCACCCAGAATTATGTTGCACGAAGCACAATTTCACATCATTCTGGGTCCATTTGTGTGAAAACAAGGTCCAATCAGGCTGAAACGCTACAAGAAGGTAGAATCTATTGAGTTGTAAGTGATCTTAACGTTTCAAGATGATCGCACATTCCTATAGGGGGTAAAACCATGTCCCAAAGGTCACCAGGCCTGGTGTCACTTTAAAGAAGTAGTCCATTTACACCTTTGAGGGCTTATAACTTGGCTTCTGAATGTCCTAGAGAGATCAGGGTTGTTTTAATGTACTCCAACCAACAGCCCCTACAACCACAAAAAGGAATGTAGTCATTAGCACTTATGGTTTGTAAATGGCACCCAGAATTATGTTGCACGAAGCACAATTTCACATCATTCTGGGTTCATTTGTGTGAAAACAAGGTCCAATCAGGCTGAAACGTTACAAGAAGGTAGAATCTATTGAGTTGTAAGTGATCTGAACGTTTCATGATGATCGCACATTCCTATAGGGGGTCAAACCATGTCCCAAAGGTCACCGGGCCTGGTGTCACTTTAAAGAAGTTGTCCAGTTACACCTTTGAGGGCTTATAACTTGGCTTCTGAATATCCTAGAGAGGTCAGCTTTGTTTTAGTGTACTCCAATCAACAGCCCCTACAACCTCAAAAAGGAATGGAGTCATTAGCACTTATGGTTTTTAAATGGCACCCAGAATTATGTTGTACGAAGCACAATTTCACATCATTCTGGGTTCATTGGTGTGAAAACAAGGTCCAATCAGGCTGAAATGTTACAGGAAGGTAAAATCTATTGAGTTGTAAGTGATCTGAACGTTTCAAGATGATCGCACATTCCTCTAGGGGGTCAAACCATGTCCCAAAGGTCACCGGGCCTGGTGTCACTTTGAAGAAGCAGTCCAGTTACACCTTTGTGGGCTTATAACTTGGCTTCTGAATGTCCTAGAGAGATCAGGTTTGTTTTAGTGTACTCCAATCAACAGCCCCTACAACCACAAAAAGGAATGGAGTCATTAGCACTTATGGTTTGTAAATGGCACCCAGAATTATGTTGCACGAAGCACAATTTCACATCATTCTGGGTCCATTTGTGTGAAAACAAGGTCCAATCAGGCTGAAACGTTACAGGAAGGTAGAATCTACTGAGTTGTAAGTGATCTGAACGTTTCATGATGATAGCACTTTCCTAAGGGGGTCAAACCATGTCCCAAAGGTCACCGGATCTGGTGTCAATTTAAAGAAGTAGTCCAGTTACACATTTGTGGGCTTATAACTTGGCTTCTGAATGTCCTAGAGAGATCAGGTTTGTTTTAGTGTACTCCAATCAACAGCCCCTATAACCACAAAAAGGAATGGAGTCATTAGCACTTAAGGTTTGTAAATGGCACCCAGAATTATGTTGCACGAAGCACAAATTCACATCATTCTGGGTTCATTTGTGTGAAAACAAGGTCCAATCAGGCTGAAACGCTACAAGAAGGTAGAATCTATTGAGTTGTAAGTGATCTGAACGTTTCAAGATGATTGCACATTCCTATAGGGGGTAAAACCATGTCCCAAAGGTCACCGGGCCTGGTGTCACTTTAAAGAAGTAGTCCAGTTACACCTTTGTGGGCTTATAACTTGGCTTCTGAATGTCCTAGAGAGGTTAGGTTTGTTTTAGTGTACTCCAATCAACAGCCCCTACAACCACAAAAAGGAATGGAGTCATTAGCACCTATGGTTTGTAAATGGCACCCAGAATTATGTTGCACGAAGCACAATTTCACATCATTCTGGGTTCATTTGTGTGAAAACAAGGTCCAATCAGGCTGAAACGTTACAGGAAGGTAGAATCTATTGAGTTGTAAGTGATCTGAACGTTTCATGATGATAGCACTTTCCTAAGGGGGTCAAACCATGTCCCAAAGGTCACCGGATCTGGTGTCAATTTAAAGAAGTAGTCCAGTTACACATTTGTGGGCTTATAACTTGGCTTCTGAATGTCCTAGAGAGATCAGGTTTGTTTTAATGTACTCCAATCAACAGCCCCTACAAGCACAAAAAGGAATGGAGTCATTAGCACTTATGGTTTGTAAATGGCACCCAGAATTATGTTGCACGAAGCACAATTTCACATCATTCTGGGTCCATTTGTGTGAAAACAAGGTCCAATTAGGCTGAAACGCTACAGGAAGGTAGAATCTATTGAGTTGTAAGTGATCTGAACGTTTCATGATGATAGCACTTTCCTAAGGGGGTCAAACCATGTCCCAAAGGTCACCGGATCTGGTGTCAATTTAAAGAAGTAGTCCAGTTACACATTTGTGGGCTTATAACTTGGCTTCTGAATGTCCTAGAGAGATCAGGTTTGTTTTAGTGTACTCCAATCAACAGCCCCTACAACCACAAAAAGGAATGGAGTCATTAGCACTTATGGTTTGTAGATGACACCCAGAATTATGTTGCACGAAGCACAATTTCACATCATTCTGGGTTCATTTGTGTGAAAACAAGGTCCAATCAGGCTGAAACGTTACAGGAAGGTAGAATCTATTGAGTTGTAAGTGATCTGAACGTTTCATGATGATAGCGCTTTCCTAAGGGGGTCAAACCATGTCCCAAAGTTCACCGTATCTGGTGTCAATTTAAAGAAGTAGTTCAGTTACACATTTGTGGGCTTATAACTTGGCTTCTGAATGTCCTAGAGAGATCAGGTTTGTTTTAGTGTACTCCAATCAACAGCCCCTACAACCACAAAAAGGAATGGAGTCATTAGCACTTATGGTTTGTAAATGGCACCCAGAATTATGTTGCACGAAGCACAATTTCACATCATTCTGGGTCCATTTGTGTGAAAACAAGGTCCAATCAGGCTGAAACGTTACAGGAAGGTAGAATCTATTGAGTTGTAAGTGATCTGAACGTTTCATGATGATAGCACTTTCCTAAGGGGGTCAAACCATGCCCCAAAGGTCACCGGATCTGGTGTCAATTTAAAGTAGTCCAGTTACACCTTTGTGGGCTTATAACTTGGCTTCTGAATGTCCTAGAGAGATCAGGTTTGTTTTAGTATACTCCAATCAACAGCCCCTACAACCACAAAAAGGAATGGAGTCATTAGCACTTATGGTTTGTAAATGGCACCCAGAATTATGTTGCACGAAGCACAATTTCACATCATTCTGGGTCCATTTGTGTGAAAACAAGGTCCAATCAGGCTGAAACGCTACAAGAAGGTAGAATCTATTGAGTTGTAAGTGATCTTAACGTTTCAAGATGATCGCACATTCCTATAGGGGGTAAAACCATGTCCCAAAGGTCACCAGGCCTGGTGTCACTTTAAAGAAGTAGTCCATTTACACCTTTGAGGGCTTATAACTTGGCTTCTGAATGTCCTAGAGAGATCAGGGTTGTTTTAATGTACTCCAACCAACAGCCCCTACAACCACAAAAAGGAATGTAGTCATTAGCACTTATGGTTTGTAAATGGCACCCAGAATTATGTTGCACGAAGCACAATTTCACATCATTCTGGGTTCATTTGTGTGAAAACAAGGTCCAATCAGGCTGAAACGTTACAAGAAGGTAGAATCTATTGAGTTGTAAGTGATCTGAACGTTTCATGATGATCGCACATTCCTATAGGGGGTCAAACCATGTCCCAAAGGTCACCGGGCCTGGTGTCACTTTAAAGAAGTTGTCCAGTTACACCTTTGAGGGCTTATAACTTGGCTTCTGAATATCCTAGAGAGGTCAGCTTTGTTTTAGTGTACTCCAATCAACAGCCCCTACAACCTCAAAAAGGAATGGAGTCATTAGCACTTATGGTTTTTAAATGGCACCCAGAATTATGTTGTACGAAGCACAATTTCACATCATTCTGGGTTCATTGGTGTGAAAACAAGGTCCAATCAGGCTGAAATGTTACAGGAAGGTAAAATCTATTGAGTTGTAAGTGATCTGAATGTTTCAAGATGATCGCACATTCCTCTAGGGGGTCAAACCATGTCCCAAAGGTCACCGGGCCTGGTGTCACTTTGAAGAAGCAGTCCAGTTACACCTTTGTGGGCTTATAACTTGGCTTCTGAATGTCCTAGAGAGATCAGGTTTGTTTTAGTGTACTCCAATCAACAGCCCCTACAACCACAAAAAGGAATGGAGTCATTAGCACTTATGGTTTGTAAATGGCACCCAGAATTATGTTGCACGAAGCACAATTTCACATCATTCTGGGTCCATTTGTGTGAAAACAAGGTCCAATCAGGCTGAAACGTTACAGGAAGGTAGAATCTACTGAGTTGTAAGTGATCTGAACGTTTCATGATGATAGCACTTTCCTAAGGGGGTCAAACCATGTCCCAAAGGTCACCGGATCTGGTGTCAATTTAAAGAAGTAGTCCAGTTACACATTTGTGGGCTTATAACTTGGCTTCTGAAGGTCCTAGAGAGATCAGGTTTGTTTTAGTGTACTCCAATCAACAGCCCCTATAACCACAAAAAGGAATGGAGTCATTAGCACTTAAGGTTTGTAAATGGCACCCAGAATTATGTTGCACGAAGCACAAATTCACATCATTCTGGGTTCATTTGTGTGAAAACAAGGTCCAATCAGGCTGAAACGCTACAAGAAGGTAGAATCTATTGAGTTGTAAGTGATCTGAACGTTTCAAGATGATTGCACATTCCTATAGGGGGTAAAACCATGTCCCAAAGGTCACCGGGCCTGGTGTCACTTTAAAGAAGTAGTCCAGTTACACCTTTGTGGGCTTATAACTTGGCTTCTGAATGTCCTAGAGAGGTTAGGTTTGTTTTAGTGTACTCCAATCAACAGCCCCTACAACCACAAAAAGGAATGGAGTCATTAGCACCTATGGTTTGTAAATGGCACCCAGAATTATGTTGCACGAAGCACAATTTCACATCATTCTGGGTTCATTTGTGTGAAAACAAGGTCCAATCAGGCTGAAACGTTACAGGAAGGTAGAATCTATTGAGTTGTAAGTGATCTGAACGTTTCATGATGATAGCACTTTCCTAAGGGGGTCAAACCATGTCCCAAAGGTCACCGGATCTGGTGTCAATTTAAAGAAGTAGTCCAGTTACACATTTGTGGGCTTATAACTTGGCTTCTGAATGTCCTAGAGAGATCAGGTTTGTTTTAATGTACTCCAATCAACAGCCCCTACAAGCACAAAAAGGAATGGAGTCATTAGCACTTATGGTTTGTAAATGGCACCCAGAATTATGTTGCACGAAGCACAATTTCACATCATTCTGGGTCCATTTGTGTGAAAACAAGGTCCAATTAGGCTGAAACGCTACAGGAAGGTAGAATCTATTGAGTTGTAAGTGATCTGAACGTTTCATGATGATAGCACTTTCCTAAGGGGGTCAAACCATGTCCCAAAGGTCACCGGATCTGGTGTCAATTTAAAGAAGTAGTCCAGTTACACATTTGTGGGCTTATAACTTGGCTTCTGAATGTCCTAGAGAGATCAGGTTTGTTTTAGTGTACTCCAATCAACAGCCCCTACAACCACAAAAAGGAATGGAGTCATTAGCACTTATGGTTTGTAGATGACACCCAGAATTATGTTGCACGAAGCACAATTTCACATCATTCTGGGTTCATTTGTGTGAAAACAAGGTCCAATCAGGCTGAAACGTTACAGGAAGGTAGAATCTATTGAGTTGTAAGTGATCTGAACGTTTCATGATGATAGCGCTTTCCTAAGGGGGTCAAACCATGTCCCAAAGTTCACCGTATCTGGTGTCAATTTAAAGAAGTAGTTCAGTTACACATTTGTGGGCTTATAACTTGGCTTCTGAATGTCCTAGAGAGATCAGGTTTGTTTTAGTGTACTCCAATCAACAGCCCCTACAACCACAAAAAGGAATGGAGTCATTAGCACTTATGGTTTGTAAATGGCACCCAGAATTATGTTGCACGAAGCACAATTTCACATCATTCTGGGTCCATTTGTGTGAAAACAAGGTCCAATCAGGCTGAAACGTTACAGGAAGGTAGAATCTATTGAGTTGTAAGTGATCTGAACGTTTCATGATGATAGCACTTTCCTAAGGGGGTCAAACCATGCCCCAAAGGTCACCGGATCTGGTGTCAATTTAAAGTAGTCCAGTTACACCTTTGTGGGCTTATAACTTGGCTTCTGAATGTCCTAGAGAGATCAGGTTTGTTTTAGTATACTCCAATCAACAGCCCCTACAACCACAAAAAGGAATGGAGTCATTAGCACTTATGGTTTGTAAATGGCACCCAGAATTATGTTGCACGAAGCACAATTTCACATCATTCTGGGTCCATTTGTGTGAAAACAAGGTCCAATCAGGCTGAAACGCTACAAGAAGGTAGAATCTATTGAGTTGTAAGTGATCTTAACGTTTCAAGATGATCGCACATTCCTATAGGGGGTAAAACCATGTCCCAAAGGTCACCAGGCCTGGTGTCACTTTAAAGAAGTAGTCCATTTACACCTTTGAGGGCTTATAACTTGGCTTCTGAATGTCCTAGAGAGATCAGGGTTGTTTTAATGTACTCCAACCAACAGCCCCTACAACCACAAAAAGGAATGTAGTCATTAGCACTTATGGTTTGTAAATGGCACCCAGAATTATGTTGCACGAAGCACAATTTCACATCATTCTGGGTTCATTTGTGTGAAAACAAGGTCCAATCAGGCTGAAACGTTACAAGAAGGTAGAATCTATTGAGTTGTAAGTGATCTGAACGTTTCATGATGATCGCACATTCCTATAGGGGGTCAAACCATGTCCCAAAGGTCACCAGGCCTGGTGTCACTTTAAAGAAGTAGTCCATTTACACCTTTGAGGGCTTATAACTTGGCTTCTGAATGTCCTAGAGAGATCAGGGTTGTTTTAATGTACTCCAACCAACAGCCCCTACAACCACAAAAAGGAATGTAGTCATTAGCACTTATGGTTTGTAAATGGCACCCAGAATTATGTTGCACGAAGCACAATTTCACATCATTCTGGGTTCATTTGTGTGAAAACAAGGTCCAATCAGGCTGAAACGTTACAAGAAGGTAGAATCTATTGAGTTGTAAGTGATCTGAACGTTTCATGATGATCGCACATTCCTATAGGGGGTCAAACCATGTCCCAAAGGTCACCGGGCCTGGTGTCACTTTAAAGAAGTTGTCCAGTTACACCTTTGAGGGCTTATAACTTGGCTTCTGAATATCCTAGAGAGGTCAGCTTTGTTTTAGTGTACTCCAATCAACAGCCCCTACAACCTCAAAAAGGAATGGAGTCATTAGCACTTATGGTTTTTAAATGGCACCCAGAATTATGTTGTACGAAGCACAATTTCACATCATTCTGGGTTCATTGGTGTGAAAACAAGGTCCAATCAGGCTGAAATGTTACAGGAAGGTAAAATCTATTGAGTTGTAAGTGATCTGAACGTTTCAAGATGATCGCACATTCCTCTAGGGGGTCAAACCATGTCCCAAAGGTCACCGGGCCTGGTGTCACTTTGAAGAAGCAGTCCAGTTACACCTTTGTGGGCTTATAACTTGGCTTCTGAATGTCCTAGAGAGATCAGGTTTGTTTTAGTGTACTCCAATCAACAGCCCCTACAACCACAAAAAGGAATGGAGTCATTAGCACTTATGGTTTGTAAATGGCACCCAGAATTATGTTGCACGAAGCACAATTTCACATCATTCTGGGTCCATTTGTGTGAAAACAAGGTCCAATCAGGCTGAAACGTTACAGGAAGGTAGAATCTACTGAGTTGTAAGTGATCTGAACGTTTCATGATGATAGCACTTTCCTAAGGGGGTCAAACCATGTCCCAAAGGTCACCGGATCTGGTGTCAATTTAAAGAAGTAGTCCAGTTACACATTTGTGGGCTTATAACTTGGCTTCTGAATGTCCTAGAGAGATCAGGTTTGTTTTAGTGTACTCCAATCAACAGCCCCTATAACCACAAAAAGGAATGGAGTCATTAGCACTTAAGGTTTGTAAATGGCACCCAGAATTATGTTGCACGAAGCACAAATTCACATCATTCTGGGTTCATTTGTGTGAAAACAAGGTCCAATCAGGCTGAAACGTTACAGGAAGGTAGAATCTATTGAGTTGTAAGTGATCTGAACGTTTCATGATGATAGCACTTTCCTAAGGGGGTCAAACCATGTCCCAAAGGTCACCGGATCTGGTGTCAATTTAAAGAAGTAGTCCAGTTACACATTTGTGGGCTTATAACTTGGCTTCTGAATGTCCTAGAGAGATCAGGTTTGTTTTAATGTACTCCAATCAACAGCCCCTACAAGCACAAAAAGGAATGGAGTCATTAGCACTTATGGTTTGTAAATGGCACCCAGAATTATGTTGAATGAAGCACAATTTCACATCATTCTGGGTCCATTTGTGTGAAAACAAGGTCCAATTAGGCTGAAATGCTACAGGAAGGTAGAATCTATTGAGTTGTAAGTGATCTGAACGTTTCATGATGATAGCACTTTCCTAAGGGGGTCAAACCATGTCCCAAAGGTCACCGGATCTGGTGTCAATTTAAAGAAGTAGTCCAGTTACACATTTGTGGGCTTATAACTTGGCTTCTGAATGTCCTAGAGAGATCAGGTTTGTTTTAGTGTACTCCAATCAACAGCCCCTACAACCACAAAAAGGAATGGAGTCATTAGCACTTATGGTTTGTAGATGACACCCAGAATTATGTTGCACGAAGCACAATTTCACATCATTCTGGGTTCATTTGTGTGAAAACAAGGTCCAATCAGGCTGAAACGTTACAGGAAGGTAGAATCTATTGAGTTGTAAGTGATCTGAACGTTTCATGATGATAGCGCTTTCCTAAGGGGGTCAAACCATGTCCCAAAGTTCACCGTATCTGGTGTCAATTTAAAGAAGTAGTTCAGTTACACATTTGTGGGCTTATAACTTGGCTTCTGAATGTCCTAGAGAGATCAGGTTTGTTTTAGTGTACTCCAATCAACAGCCCCTACAACCACAAAAAGGAATGGAGTCATTAGCACTTATGGTTTGTAAATGGCACCCAGAATTATGTTGCACGAAGCACAATTTCACATCATTCTGGGTCCATTTGTGTGAAAACAAGGTCCAATCAGGCTGAAACGTTACAGGAAGGTAGAATCTATTGAGTTGTAAGTGATCTGAACGTTTCATGATGATAGCGCTTTCCTAAGGGGGTCAAACCATGCCCCAAAGGTCACCGGATCTGGTGTCAATTTAAAGAAGTAGTCCAGTTACACCTTTGTGGGCTTATAACTTGGCTTCTGAATGTCCTAGAGAGATCAGGTTTGTTTTAGTATACTCCAATCAACAGCCCCTACAACCACAAAAAGGAATGGAGTCATTAGCACTTATGGTTTGTAAATGGCATCCAGAATTATGTTGCACGAAGCACAATTTCACATCATTCTGGGTCCATTTGTGTGAAAACAAGGTCCAATCAGGCTGAAACGCTACAAGAAGGTAGAATCTATTGAGTTGTAAGTGATCTGAACGTTTCAAGATGATCGCACATTCCTATAGGGGGTAAAACCATGTCCCAAAGGTCACCGGGCCTGGTGTCACTTTAAAGAAGTAGTCCATTTACACCTTTGAGGGCTTATAACTTGGCTTCTGAATGTCCTAGAGAGATCAGGGTGTTTTAATGTACTCCAACCAACATCCCCTACAACCACAAAAAGGAATGGAGTCATTAGCACTTATGGTTTGTAAATGGCACCCAGAATTATGTTGCACGAAGCACAATTTCACATCATTCTGGGTTCATTTGTGTGAAAACAAGGTCCAATCAGGCTGAAACGTTACAAGAAGGTAGAATCTATTGAGTTGTAAGTGATCTGAACGTTTCATGATGATCGCACATTCCTATAGGGGGTCAAACCATGTCCCAAAGGTCACCGGGCCTGGTGTCACTTTAAAGAAGTTGTCCAGTTACACCTTTGAGGGCTTATAACTTGGCTTCTGAATATCCTAGAGAGGTCAGCTTTGTTTTAGTGTACTCCAATCAACAGCCCCTACAACCTCAAAAAGGAATGGAGTCATTAGCACTTATGGTTTTTAAATGGCACCCAGAATTATGTTGTACGAAGCACAATTTCACATCATTCTGGGTTCATTGGTGTGAAAACAAGGTCCAATCAGGCTGAAATGTTACAGGAAGGTAAAATCTATTGAGTTGTAAGTGATCTGAACGTTTCAAGATGATCGCACATTCCTCTAGGGGGTCAAACCATGTCCCAAAGGTCACCGGGCCTGGTGTCACTTTGAAGAAGCAGTCCAGTTACACCTTTGTGGGCTTATAACTTGGCTTCTGAATGTCCTAGAGAGGTTAGGTTTGTTTTAGTGTTCTCCAATCAACAGCCCCTACAACCACAAAAAGGAATGGAGTCATTAGCACTTATGGTTTGTAAATGGCACCCAGAATTATGTTGCACGAAGCACAATTTCACATCATTCTGGGTTCATTTGTGTGAAAACAAGGTCCAATCAGGCTGAAACGTTACAGGAAGGTAGAATCTATTGAGTTGTAAGTGATCTGAACGTTTCATGATGATAGCACTTTCCTAAGGGGGTCAAACCATGTCCCAAAGGTCACCGGATCTGGTGTCAATTTAAAGAAGTAGTCCAGTTACACCTTTGTGGGCTTATAACTTGGCTTCTGAATGTCCTAGAGAGATCAGGTTTGTTTTAGTATACTCCAATCAACAGCCCTTACAACCACAAAAAGGAATGGAGTCATTAGCACTTATGGTTTTTAAATGGCACCCAGAATTATGTTCCACGAAGCACAATTTCACATCATTCTGGGTTCATTTGTGTGAAAACAAGGTCCAATCAGGCTGAAACGCTACAAGAAGGTAGAATCTATTGAGTTGTAAGTGATCTGAACGTTTCAAGATGATCGCACATTCCTATAGGGGGTCAAACCATGTCCCAAATGTCACCGGGCCTGGTGTCACTTTAAAGAAGTAGTCCAGTTACACCTTTGTGGGCTTATAACTTGGCTTCTGAATGTCCTAGAGAGGTTAGGTTTGTTTTAGTGTACTCCAATCAACAGCCCCTACAACCACAAAAAGGAATGGAGTCATTAGCACTTATGGTTTGTAAATGGCACCCAGAATTATGTTGCACGAAGCACAATTTCACATCAGTCTGGGTTCATTTGTTTGAAAACAAGGTCCAATCAGGCTGAAACGTTACAGGAAGGTAGAATCTATTGAGTTGTAAGTGATCTGAACGTTTCATGATGATAGCACTTTCCTAAGGGGGTCAAACCATGTCCCAAAGGTCACCGGATCTGGTGTCAATTTAAAGAAGTAGTCCAGTTACACATTTGTGGGCTCATAACTTGGCTTCTGAATGTCCTAGAGAGATCAGGTTTGTTTTAATGTACTCCAATCAACAGCCCCTACAACCACAAAAATGAATGGAGTCATTAGCACTTATGGTTTGTAAATGGCACCCAGAATTATGCTGCACGAAGCACAATTTCACATCATTCTGGGTCCATTTGTGTGAAAACAAGGTCCAATCAGGCTGAAACGTTACAGGAAGTTAGAATCTATTGAGTTGTAAGTTATCTGAACGTTTCATGATGATAGCACTTTCCTAAGGGGGTCAAACCATGTCCCAAAGGTCACCGGATCTGGTGTCAATTTAAAGAAGTAGTTCAGTTACACATTTGTGGGCTTATGACTTGGCTTCTGAATGTCCTAGAGAGATCAGGTTTGTTTTAGTGTACTCCAATCAACAGCCCCTACAACCAGAAAAAGGAATGGAGTCATTAGCACTTATGGTTTGTAAATGGCACCCAGAATTATGTTGCACAAAGCACAATTTCACATCATTCTGGGTCCATTTGTGTGAAAACAAGGTCCAATCAGGCTGAAACGTTACAGGAAGGTAGAATCTATTGAGTTGTAAGTGATCTGAACGTTTCATGATGATAGCACTTTCCTAAGGGGGTCAAACCATGCCCCAAAGGTCACCGGATCTGGTGTCAATTTAAAGTAGTCCAGTTACACCTTTGTGGGCTTATAACTTGGCTTCTGAAGGTCCTAGAGAGATCAGGTTTGTTTTAGTATACTCCAATCAACAGCCCCTACAACCACAAAAAGGAATGGAGTCATTAGCACTTATGGTTTGTAAATGGCACCCAGAATTATGTTGCACGAAGCACAATTTCACATCATTCTGGGTCCATTTGTGTGAAAACAAGGTCCAATCAGGCTGAAACGCTACAAGAAGGTAGAATCTATTGATGAACCCAGACTGATGTGAAATTGTGCTTCGTGCAACATAATTCTGGGTGCCATTTACAAACCATAAGTGCTAATGACTCCATTCCTTTTTGTGGTTGTAGGGGCTGTTGATTGGAGTACACTAAAACAAACCTAACCTCTCTAGGACATTCAGAAGCCAAGTTATAAGCCCACAAAGGTGTAACTGGACTACTTCTTTAAAGTGACACCAGGCCCGGTGACATTTGGGACATGGTTTGACCCCCTATAGGAATGTGCGATCATCTTGAAACGTTCAGATCACTTACAACTCAATAGATTCTACCTTCTTGTAGCGTTTCAGCCTGATTGGACCTTGTTTTCACACAAATGAACCCAGAATGATGTGAAATTGTGCTTCGTGGAACATAATTCTGGGTGCCATTTAAAAACCATAAGTGCTAATGACTCCATTCCTTTTTGTGGTTGTAAGGGCTGTTGATTGGAGTATACTAAAACAAACCTGATCTCTCTAGGACATTCAGAAGCCAAGTTATAAGCCCACAAAGGTGTAACTGGACTACTTCTTTAAATTGACACCAGATCCGGTGACCTTTGGGACATGGTTTGACCCCCTTAGGAAAGTGCTATCATCATGAAACGTTCAGATCACTTACAACTCAATAGATTCTACCTTCCTGTAACGTTTCAGCCTGATTGGACCTTGTTTTCACACAAATGAACCCAGAATGATGTGAAATTGTGCTTCGTGCAACATAATTCTGGGTGCCATTTACAAACCATAAGTGCTAATGACTCCATTCCTTTTTGTGGTTGTAGGGGCTGTTGATTGGAGAACACTAAAACAAACCTAACCTCTCTAGGACATTCAGAAGCCAAGTTATAAGCCCACAAAGGTGTAACTGGACTGCTTCTTCAAAGTGACACCAGGCCCGGTGACCTTTGGGACATGGTTTGACCCCCTAGAGGAATGTGCGATCATCTTGAAACGTTCAGATCACTTACAACTCAATAGATTTTACCTTCCTGTAACATTTCAGCCTGATTGGACCTTGTTTTCACACCAATGAACCCAGAATGATGTGAAATTGTGCTTCGTACAACATAATTCTGGGTGCCATTTAAAAACCATAAGTGCTAATGACTCCATTCCTTTTTGAGGTTGTAGGGGCTGTTGATTGGAGTACACTAAAACAAAGCTGACCTCTCTAGGATATTGAGAAGCCAAGTTATAAGCCCTCAAAGGTGTAACTGGACAACTTCTTTAAAGTGACACCAGGCCCGGTGACCTTTGGGACATGGTTTGACCCCCTATAGGAATGTGCGATCATCATGAAACGTTCAGATCACTTACAACTCAATAGATTCTACCTTCTTGTAACGTTTCAGCCTGATTGGACCTTGTTTTCACACAAATGAACCCAGAATGATGTGAAATTGTGCTTCGTGCAACATAATTCTGGGTGCCATTTACAAACCATAAGTGCTAATGACTCCATTCCTTTTTGTGGTTGTAGGGGATGTTGGTTGGAGTACATTAAAACACCCTGATCTCTCTAGGACATTCAGAAGCCAAGTTATAAGCCCTCAAAGGTGTAAATGGACTACTTCTTTAAAGTGACACCAGGCCCGGTGACCTTTGGGACATGGTTTTACCCCCTATAGGAATGTGCGATCATCTTGAAACGTTCAGATCACTTACAACTCAATAGATTCTACCTTCTTGTAGCGTTTCAGCCTGATTGGACCTTGTTTTCACACAAATGGACCCAGAATGATGTGAAATTGTGCTTCGTGCAACATAATTCTGGATGCCATTTACAAACCATAAGTGCTAATGACTCCATTCCTTTTTGTGGTTGTAGGGGCTGTTGATTGGAGTATACTAAAACAAACCTGATCTCTCTAGGACATTCAGAAGCCAAGTTATAAGCCCACAAAGGTGTAACTGGACTACTTCTTTAAATTGACACCAGATCCGGTGACCTTTGGGGCATGGTTTGACCCCCTTAGGAAAGTGCTATCATCATGAAACGTTCAGATCACTTACAACTCAATAGATTCTACCTTCCTGTAACGTTTCAGCCTGATTGGACCTTGTTTTCACACAAATGGACCCAGAATGATGTGAAATTGTGCTTCGTGCAACATAATTCTGGGTGCCATTTACAAACCATAAGTGCTAATGACTCCATTCCTTTTTGTGGTTGTAGGGGCTGTTGATTGGAGTACACTAAAACAAACCTGATCTCTCTAGGACATTCAGAAGCCAAGTTATAAGCCCACAAATGTGTAACTGAACTACTTCTTTAAATTGACACCAGATACGGTGAACTTTGGGACATGGTTTGACCCCCTTAGGAAAGCGCTATCATCATGAAACGTTCAGATCACTTACAACTCAATAGATTCTACCTTCCTGTAACGTTTCAGCCTGATTGGACCTTGTTTTCACACAAATGAACCCAGAATGATGTGAAATTGTGCTTCGTGCAACATAATTCTGGGTGTCATCTACAAACCATAAGTGCTAATGACTCCATTCCTTTTTGTGGTTGTAGGGGCTGTTGATTGGAGTACACTAAAACAAACCTGATCTCTCTAGGACATTCAGAAGCCAAGTTATAAGCCCACAAATGTGTAACTGGACTACTTCTTTAAATTGACACCAGATCCGGTGACCTTTGGGACATGGTTTGACCCCCTTAGGAAAGTGCTATCATCATGAAACGTTCAGATCACTTACAACTCAATAGATTCTACCTTCCTGTAGCATTTCAGCCTAATTGGACCTTGTTTTCACACAAATGGACCCAGAATGATGTGAAATTGTGCTTCGTGCAACATAATTCTGGGTGCCATTTACAAACCATAAGTGCTAATGACTCCATTCCTTTTTGTGCTTGTAGGGGCTGTTGATTGGAGTACATTAAAACAAACCTGATCTCTCTAGGACATTCAGAAGCCAAGTTATAAGCCCACAAATGTGTAACTGGACTACTTCTTTAAATTGACACCAGATCCGGTGACCTTTGGGACATGGTTTGACCTCCTTAGGAAAGTGCTATCATCATGAAACGTTCAGATCACTTACAACTCAATAGATTCTACCTTCCTGTAACGTTTCAGCCTGATTGGACCTTGTTTTCACACAAATGAACCCAGAATGATGTGAATTTGTGCTTCGTGCAACATAATTCTGGGTGCCATTTACAAACCTTAAGTGCTAATGACTCCATTCCTTTTTGTGGTTATAGGGGCTGTTGATTGGAGTACACTAAAACAAACCTGATCTCTCTAGGACATTCAGAAGCCAAGTTATAAGCCCACAAATGTGTAACTGGACTACTTCTTTAAATTGACACCAGATCCGGTGACCTTTGGGACATGGTTTGACCCCCTTAGGAAAGTGCTATCATCATGAAACGTTCAGATCACTTACAACTCAGTAGATTCTACCTTCCTGTAACGTTTCAGCCTGATTGGACCTTGTTTTCACACAAATGGACCCAGAATGATGTGAAATTGTGCTTCGTGCAACATAATTCTGGGTGCCATTTACAAACCATAAGTGCTAATGACTCCATTCCTTTTTGTGGTTGTAGGGGCTGTTGATTGGAGTACACTAAAACAAACCTGATCTCTCTAGGACATTCAGAAGCCAAGTTATAAGCCCACAAAGGTGTAACTGGACTGCTTCTTCAAAGTGACACCAGGCCCGGTGACCTTTGGGACATGGTTTGACCCCCTAGAGGAATGTGCGATCATCTTGAAACGTTCAGATCACTTACAACTCAATAGATTTTACCTTCCTGTAACATTTCAGCCTGATTGGACCTTGTTTTCACACCAATGAACCCAGAATGATGTGAAATTGTGCTTCGTACAACATAATTCTGGGTGCCATTTAAAAACCATAAGTGCTAATGACTCCATTCCTTTTTGAGGTTGTAGGGGCTGTTGATTGGAGTACACTAAAACAAAGCTGACCTCTCTAGGATATTCAGAAGCCAAGTTATAAGCCCTCAAAGGTGTAACTGGACAACTTCTTTAAAGTGACACCAGGCCCGGTGACCTTTGGGACATGGTTTGACCCCCTATAGGAATGTGCGATCATCATGAAACGTTCAGATCACTTACAACTCAATAGATTCTACCTTCTTGTAACGTTTCAGCCTGATTGGACCTTGTTTTCACACAAATGAACCCAGAATGATGTGAAATTGTGCTTCGTGCAACATAATTCTGGGTGCCATTTACAAACCATAAGTGCTAATGACTACATTCCTTTTTGTGGTTGTAGGGGCTGTTGGTTGGAGTACATTAAAACAACCCTGATCTCTCTAGGACATTCAGAAGCCAAGTTATAAGCCCTCAAAGGTGTAAATGGACTACTTCTTTAAAGTGACACCAGGCCTGGTGACCTTTGGGACATGGTTTTACCCCCTATAGGAATGTGCGATCATCTTGAAACGTTAAGATCACTTACAACTCAATAGATTCTACCTTCTTGTAGCGTTTCAGCCTGATTGGACCTTGTTTTCACACAAATGGACCCAGAATGATGTGAAATTGTGCTTCGTGCAACATAATTCTGGGTGCCATTTACAAACCATAAGTGCTAATGACTCCATTCCTTTTTGTGGTTGTAGGGGCTGTTGATTGGAGTATACTAAAACAAACCTGATCTCTCTAGGACATTCAGAAGCCAAGTTATAAGCCCACAAAGGTGTAACTAGACTACTTTAAATTGACACCAGATCCGGTGACCTTTGGGGCATGGTTTGACCCCCTTAGGAAAGTGCTATCATCATGAAACGTTCAGATCACTTACAACTCAATAGATTCTACCTTCCTGTAACGTTTCAGCCTGATTGGACCTTGTTTTCACACAAATGGACCCAGAATGATGTGAAATTGTGCTTCGTGCAACATAATTCTGGGTGCCATTTACAAACCATAAGTGCTAATGACTCCATTCCTTTTTGTGGTTGTAGGGGCTGTTGATTGGAGTACACTAAAACAAACCTGATCTCTCTAGGACATTCAGAAGCCAAGTTATAAGCCCACAAATGTGTAACTGAACTACTTCTTTAAATTGACACCAGATACGGTGAACTTTGGGACATGGTTTGACCCCCTTAGGAAAGCGCTATCATCATGAAACGTTCAGATCACTTACAACTCAATAGATTCTACCTTCCTGTAACGTTTCAGCCTGATTGGACCTTGTTTTCACACAAATGAACCCAGAATGATGTGAAATTGTGCTTCGTGCAACATAATTCTGGGTGTCATCTACAAACCATAAGTGCTAATGACTCCATTCCTTTTTGTGGTTGTAGGGGCTGTTGATTGGAGTACACTAAAACAAACCTGATCTCTCTAGGACATTCAGAAGCCAAGTTATAAGCCCACAAATGTGTAACTGGACTACTTCTTTAAATTGACACCAGATCCGGTGACCTTTGGGACATGGTTTGACCCCCTTAGGAAAGTGCTATCATCATGAAACGTTCAGATCACTTACAACTCAATAGATTCTACCTTCCTGTAGCGTTTCAGCCTAATTGGACCTTGTTTTCACACAAATGGACCCAGAATGATGTGAAATTGTGCTTCGTGCAACATAATTCTGGGTGCCATTTACAAACCATAAGTGCTAATGACTCCATTCCTTTTTGTGCTTGTAGGGGCTGTTGATTGGAGTACATTAAAACAAACCTGATCTCTCTAGGACATTCAGAAGCCAAGTTATAAGCCCACAAATGTGTAACTGGACTACTTCTTTAAATTGACACCAGATCCGGTGACCTTTGGGACATGGTTTGACCCCCTTAGGAAAGTGCTATCATCATGAAACGTTCAGATCACTTACAACTCAATAGATTCTACCTTCCTGTAACGTTTCAGCCTGATTGGACCTTGTTTTCACACAAATGAACCCAGAATGATGTGAAATTGTGCTTCGTGCAACATAATTCTGGGTGCCATTTACAAACCATAGGTGCTAATGACTCCATTCCTTTTTGTGGTTGTAGGGGCTGTTGATTGGAGTACACTAAAACAAACCTAACCTCTCTAGGACATTCAGAAGCCAAGTTATAAGCCCACAAAGGTGTAACTGGACTACTTCTTTAAAGTGACACCAGGCCCGGTGACCTTTGGGACATGGTTTTACCCCCTATAGGAATGTGCAATCATCTTGAAACGTTCAGATCACTTACAACTCAATAGATTCTACCTTCTTGTAGCGTTTCAGCCTGATTGGACCTTGTTTTCACACAAATGAACCCAGAATGATGTGAATTTGTGCTTCGTGCAACATAATTCTGGGTGCCATTTACAAACCTTAAGTGCTAATGACTCCATTCCTTTTTGTGGTTATAGGGGCTGTTGATTGGAGTACACTAAAACAAACCTGATCTCTCTAGGACATTCAGAAGCCAAGTTATAAGCCCACAAATGTGTAACTGGACTACTTCTTTAAATTGACACCAGATCCGGTGACCTTTGGGACATGGTTTGACCCCCTTAGGAAAGTGCTATCATCATGAAACGTTCAGATCACTTACAACTCAGTAGATTCTACCTTCCTGTAACGTTTCAGCCTGATTGGACCTTGTTTTCACACAAATGGACCCAGAATGATGTGAAATTGTGCTTCGTGCAACATAATTCTGGGTGCCATTTACAAACCATAAGTGCTAATGACTCCATTCCTTTTTGTGGTTGTAGGGGCTGTTGATTGGAGTACACTAAAACAAACCTGATCTCTCTAGGACATTCAGAAGCCAAGTTATAAGCCCACAAAGGTGTAACTGGACTGCTTCTTCAAAGTGACACCAGGCCCGGTGACCTTTGGGACATGGTTTGACCCCCTAGAGGAATGTGCGATCATCTTGAAACATTCAGATCACTTACAACTCAATAGATTTTACCTTCCTGTAACATTTCAGCCTGATTGGACCTTGTTTTCACACCAATGAACCCAGAATGATGTGAAATTGTGCTTCGTACAACATAATTCTGGGTGCCATTTAAAAACCATAAGTGCTAATGACTCCATTCCTTTTTGAGGTTGTAGGGGCTGTTGATTGGAGTACACTAAAACAAAGCTGACCTCTCTAGGATATTCAGAAGCCAAGTTATAAGCCCTCAAAGGTGTAACTGGACAACTTCTTTAAAGTGACACCAGGCCCGGTGACCTTTGGGACATGGTTTGACCCCCTATAGGAATGTGCGATCATCATGAAACGTTCAGATCACTTACAACTCAATAGATTCTACCTTCTTGTAACGTTTCAGCCTGATTGGACCTTGTTTTCACACAAATGAACCCAGAATGATGTGAAATTGTGCTTCGTGCAACATAATTCTGGGTGCCATTTACAAACCATAAGTGCTAATGACTACATTCCTTTTTGTGGTTGTAGGGGCTGTTGGTTGGAGTACATTAAAACAACCCTGATCTCTCTAGGACATTCAGAAGCCAAGTTATAAGCCCTCAAAGGTGTAAATGGACTACTTCTTTAAAGTGACACCAGGCCTGGTGACCTTTGGGACATGGTTTTACCCCCTATAGGAATGTGCGATCATCTTGAAACGTTAAGATCACTTACAACTCAATAGATTCTACCTTCTTGTAGCGTTTCAGCCTGATTGGACCTTGTTTTCACACAAATGGACCCAGAATGATGTGAAATTGTGCTTCGTGCAACATAATTCTGGGTGCCATTTACAAACCATAAGTGCTAATGACTCCATTCCTTTTTGTGGTTGTAGGGGCTGTTGATTGGAGTATACTAAAACAAACCTGATCTCTCTAGGACATTCAGAAGCCAAGTTATAAGCCCACAAAGGTGTAACTGGACTACTTTAAATTGACACCAGATCCGGTGACCTTTGGGGCATGGTTTGACCCCCTTAGGAAAGTGCTATCATCATGAAACGTTCAGATCACTTACAACTCAATAGATTCTACCTTCCTGTAACGTTTCAGCCTGATTGGACCTTGTTTTCACACAAATGGACCCAGAATGATGTGAAATTGTGCTTCGTGCAACATAATTCTGGGTGCCATTTACAAACCATAAGTGCTAATGACTCCATTCCTTTTTGTGGTTGTAGGGGCTGTTGATTGGAGTACACTAAAACAAACCTGATCTCTCTAGGACATTCAGAAGCCAAGTTATAAGCCCACAAATGTGTAACTGAACTACTTCTTTAAATTGACACCAGATACGGTGAACTTTGGGACATGGTTTGACCCCCTTAGGAAAGCGCTATCATCATGAAACGTTCAGATCACTTACAACTCAATAGATTCTACCTTCCTGTAACGTTTCAGCCTGATTGGACCTTGTTTTCACACAAATGAACCCAGAATGATGTGAAATTGTGCTTCGTGCAACATAATTCTGGGTGTCATCTACAAACCATAAGTGCTAATGACTCCATTCCTTTTTGTGGTTGTAGGGGCTGTTGATTGGAGTACACTAAAACAAACCTGATCTCTCTAGGACATTCAGAAGCCAAGTTATAAGCCCACAAATGTGTAACTGGACTACTTCTTTAAATTGACACCAGATCCGGTGACCTTTGGGACATGGTTTGACCCCCTTAGGAAAGTGCTATCATCATGAAACGTTCAGATCACTTACAACTCAATAGATTCTACCTTCCTGTAGCGTTTCAGCCTAATTGGACCTTGTTTTCACACAAATGGACCCAGAATGATGTGAAATTGTGCTTCGTGCAACATAATTCTGGGTGCCATTTACAAACCATAAGTGCTAATGACTCCATTCCTTTTTGTGCTTGTAGGGGCTGTTGATTGGAGTACATTAAAACAAACCTGATCTCTCTAGGACATTCAGAAGCCAAGTTATAAGCCCACAAATGTGTAACTGGACTACTTCTTTAAATTGACACCAGATCCGGTGACCTTTGGGACATGGTTTGACCCCCTTAGGAAAGTGCTATCATCATGAAACGTTCAGATCACTTACAACTCAATAGATTCTACCTTCCTGTAACGTTTCAGCCTGATTGGACCTTGTTTTCACACAAATGAACCCAGAATGATGTGAAATTGTGCTTCGTGCAACATAATTCTGGGTGCCATTTACAAACCATAGGTGCTAATGACTCCATTCCTTTTTGTGGTTGTAGGGGCTGTTGATTGGAGTACACTAAAACAAACCTAACCTCTCTAGGACATTCAGAAGCCAAGTTATAAGCCCACAAAGGTGTAACTGGACTACTTCTTTAAAGTGACACCAGGCCCGGTGACCTTTGGGACATGGTTTTACCCCCTATAGGAATGTGCAATCATCTTGAAACGTTCAGATCACTTACAACTCAATAGATTCTACCTTCTTGTAGCGTTTCAGCCTGATTGGACCTTGTTTTCACACAAATGAACCCAGAATGATGTGAATTTGTGCTTCGTGCAACATAATTCTGGGTGCCATTTACAAACCTTAAGTGCTAATGACTCCATTCCTTTTTGTGGTTATAGGGGCTGTTGATTGGAGTACACTAAAACAAACCTGATCTCTCTAGGACATTCAGAAGCCAAGTTATAAGCCCACAAATGTGTAACTGGACTACTTCTTTAAATTGACACCAGATCCGGTGACCTTTGGGACATGGTTTGACCCCCTTAGGAAAGTGCTATCATCATGAAACGTTCAGATCACTTACAACTCAGTAGATTCTACCTTCCTGTAACGTTTCAGCCTGATTGGACCTTGTTTTCACACAAATGGACCCAGAATGATGTGAAATTGTGCTTCGTGCAACATAATTCTGGGTGCCATTTACAAACCATAAGTGCTAATGACTCCATTCCTTTTTGTGGTTGTAGGGGCTGTTGATTGGAGTACACTAAAACAAACCTGATCTCTCTAGGACATTCAGAAGCCAAGTTATAAGCCCACAAAGGTGTAACTGGACTGCTTCTTCAAAGTGACACCAGGCCCGGTGACCTTTGGGACATGGTTTGACCCCCTAGAGGAATGTGCGATCATCTTGAAACGTTCAGATCACTTACAACTCAATAGATTTTACCTTCCTGTAACATTTCAGCCTGATTGGACCTTGTTTTCACACCAATGAACCCAGAATGATGTGAAATTGTGCTTCGTACAACATAATTCTGGGTGCCATTTAAAAACCATAAGTGCTAATGACTCCATTCCTTTTTGAGGTTGTAGGGGCTGTTGATTGGAGTACACTAAAACAAAGCTGACCTCTCTAGGATATTCAGAAGCCAAGTTATAAGCCCTCAAAGGTGTAACTGGACAACTTCTTTAAAGTGACACCAGGCCCGGTGACCTTTGGGACATGGTTTGACCCCCTATAGGAATGTGCGATCATCATGAAACGTTCAGATCACTTACAACTCAATAGATTCTACCTTCTTGTAACGTTTCAGCCTGATTGGACCTTGTTTTCACACAAATGAACCCAGAATGATGTGAAATTGTGCTTCGTGCAACATAATTCTGGGTGCCATTTACAAACCATAAGTGCTAATGACTACATTCCTTTTTGTGGTTGTAGGGGCTGTTGGTTGGAGTACATTAAAACAACCCTGATCTCTCTAGGACATTCAGAAGCCAAGTTATAAGCCCTCAAAGGTGTAAATGGACTACTTCTTTAAAGTGACACCAGGCCTGGTGACCTTTGGGACATGGTTTTACCCCCTATAGGAATGTGCGATCATCTTGAAACGTTAAGATCACTTACAACTCAATAGATTCTACCTTCTTGTAGCGTTTCAGCCTGATTGGACCTTGTTTTCACACAAATGGACCCAGAATGATATGAAATTGTGCTTCGTGCAACATAATTCTGGGTGCCATTTACAAACCATAAGTGCTAATGACTCCATTCCTTTTTGTGGTTGTAGGGGCTGTTGATTGGAGTATACTAAAACAAACCTGATCTCTCTAGGACATTCAGAAGCCAAGTTATAAGCCCACAAAGGTGTAACTGGACTACTTTAAATTGACACCAGATCCGGTGACCTTTGGGGCATGGTTTGACCCCCTTAGGAAAGTGCTATCATCATGAAACGTTCAGATCACTTACAACTCAATAGATTCTACCTTCCTGTAACGTTTCAGCCTGATTGGACCTTGTTTTCACACAAATGGACCCAGAATGATGTGAAATTGTGCTTCGTGCAACATAATTCTGGGTGCCATTTACAAACCATAAGTGCTAATGACTCCATTTCTTTTTGTGGTTGTAGGGGCTGTTGATTGGAGTACACTAAAACAAACCTGATCTCTCTAGGACATTCAGAAGCCAAGTTATAAGCCCACAAATGTGTAACTGAACTACTTCTTTAAATTGACACCAGATCCGGTGACCTTTGGGACATGGTTTGACCCCCTTAGGAAAGTGCTATCATCATGAAACGTTCAGATCACTTACAACTCAATAGATTCTAACTTCCTGTAACGTTTCAGCCTGATTGGACCTTGTTTTCACACAAATGGACCCAGAATGATGTGAAATTGTGCTTCGTGCAGCATAATTCTGGGTGCCATTTACAAACCATAAGTGCTAATGACTCCATTCATTTTTGTGGTTGTAGGGGCTGTTGATTGGAGTACATTAAAACAAACCTGATCTCTCTAGGACATTCAGAAGCCAAGTTATGAGCCCACAAATGTGTAACTGGACTACTTCTTTAAATTGACACCAGATCCGGTGACCTTTGGGACATGGTTTGACCCCCTTAGGAAAGTGCTATCATCATGAAACGTTCAGATCACTTACAACTCAATAGATTCTACCTTCCTGTAACGTTTCAGCCTGATTGGACCTTGTTTTCAAACAAATGAACCCAGAATGATGTGAAATTGTGCTTCGTGCAACATAATTCTGGGTGCCATTTACAAACCATAAGTGCTAATGACTCCATTCCTTTTTGTGGTTGTAGGGGCTGTTGATTGGAGTACACTAAAACAAACCTAACCTCTCTAGGACATTCAGAAGCCAAGTTATAAGCCCACAAAGGTGTAACTGGACTACTTCTTTAAAGTGACACCAGGCCCGGTGACATTTGGGACATGGTTTGACCCCCTATAGGAATGTGCGATCATCTTGAAACGTTCAGATCACTTACAACTCAATAGATTCTACCTTCTTGTTGCTTTTCAGCCTGATTGGACCTTGTTTTCACACAAATGAACCCAGAATGATGTGAAATTGTGCTTCGTGGAACATAATTCTGGGTGCCATTTAAAAACCATAAGTGCTAATGACTCCATTCCTTTTTGTGGTTGTAAGGGCTGTTGATTGGAGTATACTAAAACAAACCTGATCTCTCTAGGACATTCAGAAGCCAAGTTATAAGCCCACAAAGGTGTAACTGGACTACTTCTTTAAATTGACACCAGATCCGGTGACCTTTGGGACATGGTTTGACCCTCTTAGGAAAGTGCTATCATCATGAAACGTTCAGATCACTTACAACTCAATAGATTCTACCTTCCTGTAACGTTTCAGCCTGATTGGACCTTGTTTTCACACAAATGAACCCAGAATGATGTGAAATTGTGCTTCGTGCAACATAATTCTGGGTGCCATTTACAAACCATAAGTGCTAATGACTCCATTCCTTTTTGTGGTTGTAGGGGCTGTTGATTGGAGAACACTAAAACAAACCTAACCTCTCTAGGACATTCAGAAGCCAAGTTGTAAGCCCACAAAGGTGTAACTGGACTGCTTCTTCAAAGTGACACCAGGCCCGGTGACCTTTGGGACATGGTTTGACCCCCTAGAGGAATGTGCGATCATCTTGAAACGTTCAGATCACTTACAACTCAATAGATTTTACCTTCCTGTAACATTTCAGCCTGATTGGACCTTGTTTTCACACCAATGAACCCAGAATGATGTGAAATTGTGCTTCGTACAACATAATTCTGGGTGCCATTTAAAAACCATAAGTGCTAATGACTCCATTCCTTTTTGAGGTTGTAGGGGCTGTTGATTGGAGTACACTAAAACAAAGCTGACCTCTCTAGGATATTCAGAAGCCAAGTTATAAGCCCTCAAAGGTGTAACTGGACAACTTCTTTAAAGTGACACCAGGCCCGGTGACCTTTGGGACATGGTTTGACCCCCTATAGGAATGTGCGATCATCATGAAACGTTCAGATCACTTACAACTCAATAGATTCTACCTTCTTGTAACGTTTCAGCCTGATTGGACCTTGTTTTCACACAAATGAACCCAGAATGATGTGAAATTGTGCTTCGTGCAACATAATTCTGGGTGCCATTTACAAACCATAAGTGCTAATGACTACATTCCTTTTTGTGGTTGTAGGGGCTGTTGGTTGGAGTACATTAAAACACCCTGATCTCTCTAGGACATTCAGAAGCCAAGTTATAAGCCCTCAAAGGTGTAAATGGACTACTTCTTTAAAGTGACACCAGGCCCGGTGACCTTTGGGACATGGTTTTACCCCCTATAGGAATGTGCGATCATCTTGAAACGTTCAGATCACTTACAACTCAATAGATTCTACCTTCTTGTAGCGTTTCAGCCTGATTGGACCTTGTTTTCACACAAATGGACCCAGAATGATGTGAAATTGTGCTTCGTGCAACATAATTCTGGGTGCCATTTACAAACCATAAGTGCTAATGACTCCATTCCTTTTTGTGGTTGTAGGGGCTGTTGATTGGAGTATACTAAAACAAACCTGATCTCTCTAGGACATTCAGAAGCCAAGTTATAAGCCCACAAAGGTGTAACTGGACTACTTCTTTAAATTGACACCAGATCCGGTGACCTTTGGGGCATGGTTTGACCCCCTTAGGAAAGTGCTATCATCATGAAACGTTCAGATCACTTACAACTCAATAGATTCTACCTTCCTGTAACGTTTCAGCCTGATTGGACCTTGTTTTCACACAAAGGGACCCAGAATGATGTGAAATTGTGCTTCGTGCAACATAATTCTGGGTGCCATTTACAAACCATAAGTGCTAATGACTCCATTCCTTTTTGTGGTTGTAGGGGCTGTTGATTGGAGTACACTAAAACAAACCTGATCTCTCTAGGACATTCAGAAGCCAAGTTATAAGCCCACAAATGTGTAACTGAACTACTTCTTTAAATTGACACCAGATACGGTGAACTTTGGGACATGGTTTGACCCCCTTAGGAAAGCGCTATCATCATGAAACGTTCAGATCACTTACAACTCAATAGATTCTACCTTCCTGTAACGTTTCAGCCTGATTGGACCTTGTTTTCACACAAATGAACCCAGAATGATGTGAAATTGTGCTTCGTGCAACATAATTCTGGGTGCCATCTACAAACCATAAGTGCTAATGACTCCATTCCTTTTTGTGGTTGTAGGGGCTGTTGATTGGAGTACACTAAAACAAACCTGATCTCTCTAGGACATTCAGAAGCCAAGTTATAAGCCCACAAATGTGTAACTGGACTACTTCTTTAAATTGACACCAGATCCGGTGACCTTTGGGACATGGTTTGACCCCCTTAGGAAAGCGCTATCATCATGAAACGTTCAGATCACTTACAACTCAATAGATTCTACCTTCCTGTAGCGTTTAAGCCTAATTGGACCTTGTTTTCACACAAATGGACCCAGAATGATGTGAAATTGTGCTTCGTGCAACATAATTCTGGGTGCCATTTACAAACCATAAGTGCTAATGACTCCATTCCTTTTTGTGCTTGTAGGGGCTGTTGATTGGAGTACATTAAAACAAACCTGATCTCTCTAGGACATTCAGAAGCCAAGTTATAAGCCCACAAATGTGTAACTGGACTACTTCTTTAAATTGACACCAGATCCGGTGACCTTTGGGACATGGTTTGACCCCCTTAGGAAAGTGCTATCATCATGAAACGTTCAGATCACTTACAACTCAATAGATTCTACCTTCCTGTAACGTTTCAGCCTGATTGGACCTTGTTTTCACACAAATGAACCCAGAATGATGTGAAATTGTGCTTCGTGCAACATAATTCTGGGTGCCATTTACAAACCATAAGTGCTAATGACTCCATTCCTTTTTGTGGTTATAGGAGCTGTTGATTGGAGTACACTAAAACAAACCTGATCTCTCTAGGACATTCAGAAGCCAAGTTATAAGCCCACAAATGTGTAACTGAACTACTTCTTTAAATTGACACCAGATCCGGTGACCTTTGGGACATGGTTTGACCCCCTTAGGAAAGCGCTATAATCATGAAACATTCAGATCACTTACAACTCAATAGATTCTACCTTCCTGTAACGTTTCAGCCTGATTGGACCTTGTTTTCACACAAATGAACCCAGAATGATGTGAAATTGTGCTTCGTGCAACATAATTCTGGGTGCCATTTACAAACCATAAGTGCTAATGACTCCATTCCTTTTTGTGGTTGTAGGGGCTGTTGATTGGAGTACACTAAAACAAACCTGATCTCTCTAGGACATTCAGAAGCCAAGTTATAAGCCCACAAATGTGTAACTGGACTACTTCTTTAAATTGACACCAGATCCGGTGACCTTTGGGACATGGTTTGACCCCCTTAGGAAAGAGCTATCATCATGAAACGTTCAGATCACTTACAACTCAATAGATTCTACCTTCCTGTATCGTTTCAGCCTAATTGGACCTTGTTTTCACACAAATGAACCCAGAATGATGTGAAATTGTGCTTCGTGCAACATAATTCTGGGTGCCATTTACAAACCATAAGTGCTAATGACTCCATTCCTATTTGAGGTTGTAGGGGCTGTTGATTGGAGTACACTAAAACAAACCTGATCTCTCTAGGACATTCAGAAGCCAAGTTATAAGCCCTCAAAGGTGTAACTGGACTACTTTAAAGTGACACCAGGCCCGGTGACCTTTGGGACATGGTTTGACCCCCTTAGGAAAGCGCTATCATCATGAAACGTTCAGATCACTTACAACTCAATAGATTCTACCTTCCTGTAGCGTTTCAGCCTAATTGGACCTTGTTTTCACACAAATGGACCCAGAATGATGTGAAATTGTGCTTCGTGCAACATAATTCTGGGTGCCATTTACAAACCATAAGTGCTAATGACTCCATTCCTTTTTGTGCTTGTAGGGGCTGTTGATTGGAGTACATTAAAACAAACCTGATCTCTCTAGGACATTCAGAAGCCAAGTTATAAGCCCACAAATGTGTAACTGGACTACTTCTTTAAATTGACACCAGATCCGGTGACCTTTGGGACATGGTTTGACCCCCTTAGGAAAGTGCTATCATCATGAAACGTTCAGATCACTTACAACTCAATAGATTCTACCTTCCTGTAACGTTTCAGCCTGATTGGACCTTGTTTTCACACAAATGAACCCAGAATGATGTGAAATTGTGCTTCGTGCAACATAATTCTGGGTGCCATTTACAAACCATAAGTGCTAATGACTCCATTCCTTTTTGTGGTTGTAGGGGCTGTTGATTGGAGTACACTAAAACAAATCTGATCTCTCTAGGACATTCAGAAGCCAAGTTATAAGCCCACAAATGTGTAACTGAACTACTTCTTTAAATTGACACCAGATCCGGTGACCTTTGGGACATGGTTTGACCCCCTTAGGAAAGCGCTATCATCATGAAACATTCAGATCACTTACAACTCAATAGATTCTACCTTCCTGTAACGTTTCAGCCTGATTGGACCTTGTTTTCACACAAATGAACCCAGAATGATGTGAAATTGTGCTTCGTGCAACATAATTCTGGGTGCCATTTACAAACCATAAGTGCTAATGACTCCATTCCTTTTTGTGGTTATAGGGGCTGTTGATTGGAGTACACTAAAACAAACCTGATCTCTCTAGGACATTCAGAAGCCAAGTTATAAGCCCACAAATGTGTAATTGAACTACTTCTTTAAATTGACACCAGATCCGGTGACCTTTGGGACATGGTTTGACCCCCTTAGGAAAGTGCTATCATCATGAAACGTTCAGATCACTTACAACTCAGTAGATTCTACCTTCCTGTAACGTTTCAGCCTGATTGGACCTTGTTTTCACACAAATGGACCCAGAATGATGTGAAATTGTGCTTCGTGCAACATAATTCTGGGTGCCATTTACAAACCATAAGTGCTAATGACTCCATTCCTTTTTGTGGTTGTAGGGGCTGTTGATTGGAGTACACTAAAACAAATCTGATCTCTCTAGGACATTCAGAAGCCAAGTTATAAGCCCACAAATGTGTAACTGAACTACTTCTTTAAATTGACACCAGATCCGGTGACCTTTGGGACATGGTTTGACCCCCTTAGGAAAGCGCTATCATCATGAAACATTCAGATCACTTACAACTCAATAGATTCTACCTTCCTGTAACGTTTCAGCCTGATTGGACCTTGTTTTCACACAAATGAACCCAGAATGATGTGAAATTGTGCTTCGTGCAACATAATTCTGGGTGCCATTTACAAACCATAAGTGCTAATGACTCCATTCCTTTTTGTGGTTGTAGGGGCTGTTGATTGGAGTACACTAAAACAAACCTGATCTCTCTAGGACATTCAGAAGCCAAGTTATAAGCCCACAAATGTGTAACTGAACTACTTCTTTAAATTGACACCAGATCCGGTGACCTTTGGGACATGGTTTGACCCCCTTAGGAAAGCGCTATAATCATGAAACATTCAGATCACTTACAACTCAATAGATTCTACCTTCCTGTAACGTTTCAGCCTGATTGGACCTTGTTTTCACACAAATGAACCCAGAATGATGTGAAATTGTGCTTCGTGCAACATAATTCTGGGTGCCATTTACAAACCATAAGTGCTAATGACTCCATTCCTTTTTGTGGTTGTAGGGGCTGTTGATTGGAGTACACTAAAACAAACCTGATCTCTCTAGGACATTCAGAAGCCAAGTTATAAGCCCACAAATGTGTAACTGGACTACTTCTTTAAATTGACACCAGATCCGGTGACCTTTGGGACATGGTTTGACCCCCTTAGGAAAGAGCTATCATCATGAAACGTTCAGATCACTTACAACTCAATAGATTCTACCTTCCTGTATCGTTTCAGCCTAATTGGACCTTGTTTTCACACAAATGAACCCAGAATGATGTGAAATTGTGCTTCGTGCAACATAATTCTGGGTGCCATTTACAAACCATAAGTGCTAATGACTCCATTCCTATTTGAGGTTGTAGGGGCTGTTGATTGGAGTACACTAAAACAAACCTGATCTCTCTAGGACATTCAGAAGCCAAGTTATAAGCCCTCAAAGGTGTAACTGGACTACTTTAAAGTGACACCAGGCCCGGTGACCTTTGGGACATGGTTTGACCCCCTTAGGAAAGCGCTATCATCATGAAACGTTCAGATCACTTACAACTCAATAGATTCTACCTTCCTGTAGCGTTTCAGCCTAATTGGACCTTGTTTTCACACAAATGGACCCAGAATGATGTGAAATTGTGCTTCGTGCAACATAATTCTGGGTGCCATTTACAAACCATAAGTGCTAATGACTCCATTCCTTTTTGTGCTTGTAGGGGCTGTTGATTGGAGTACATTAAAACAAACCTGATCTCTCTAGGACATTCAGAAGCCAAGTTATAAGCCCACAAATGTGTAACTGGACTACTTCTTTAAATTGACACCAGATCCGGTGACCTTTGGGACATGGTTTGACCCCCTTAGGAAAGTGCTATCATCATGAAACGTTCAGATCACTTACAACTCAATAGATTCTACCTTCCTGTAACGTTTCAGCCTGATTGGACCTTGTTTTCACACAAATGAACCCAGAATGATGTGAAATTGTGCTTCGTGCAACATAATTCTGGGTGCCATTTACAAACCATAAGTGCTAATGACTCCATTCCTTTTTGTGGTTGTAGGGGCTGTTGATTGGAGTACACTAAAACAAATCTGATCTCTCTAGGACATTCAGAAGCCAAGTTATAAGCCCACAAATGTGTAACTGAACTACTTCTTTAAATTGACACCAGATCCGGTGACCTTTGGGACATGGTTTGACCCCCTTAGGAAAGCGCTATCATCATGAAACATTCAGATCACTTACAACTCAATAGATTCTACCTTCCTGTAACGTTTCAGCCTGATTGGACCTTGTTTTCACACAAATGAACCCAGAATGATGTGAAATTGTGCTTCGTGCAACATAATTCTGGGTGCCATTTACAAACCATAAGTGCTAATGACTCCATTCCTTTTTGTGGTTATAGGGGCTGTTGATTGGAGTACACTAAAACAAACCTGATCTCTCTAGGACATTCAGAAGCCAAGTTATAAGCCCACAAATGTGTAACTGAACTACTTCTTTAAATTGACACCAGATCCGGTGACCTTTGGGACATGGTTTGACCCCCTTAGGAAAGTGCTATCATCATGAAACGTTCAGATCACTTACAACTCAGTTGATTCTACCTTCCTGTAACGTTTCAGCCTGATTGGACCTTGTTTTCACACAAATGGACCCAGAATGATGTGAAATTGTGCTTCGTGCAACATAATTCTGGGTGCCATTTACAAACCATAAGTGCTAATGACTCCATTCCTTTTTGTGGTTGTAGGGGCTGTTGATTGGAGTACACTAAAACAAATCTGATCTCTCTAGGACATTCAGAAGCCAAGTTATAAGCCCACAAATGTGTAACTGAACTACTTCTTTAAATTGACACCAGATCCGGTGACCTTTGGGACATGGTTTGACCCCCTTAGGAAAGCGCTATCATCATGAAACATTCAGATCACTTACAACTCAATAGATTCTACCTTCCTGTAACGTTTCAGCCTGATTGGACCTTGTTTTCACACAAATGAACCCAGAATGATGTGAAATTGTGCTTCGTGCAACATAATTCTGGGTGCCATTTACAAACCATAAGTGCTAATGACTCCATTCCTTTTTGTGGTTGTAGGGGCTGTTGATTGGAGTACACTAAAACAAACCTGATCTCTCTAGGACATTCAGAAGCCAAGTTATAAGCCCACAAATGTGTAACTGGACTACTTCTTTAAATTGACACCAGATCCGGTGACCTTTGGGACATGGTTTGACCCCCTTAGGAAAGAGCTATCATCATGAAACGTTCAGATCACTTACAACTCAATAGATTCTACCTTCCTGTATCGTTTCAGCCTAATTGGACCTTGTTTTCACACAAATGAACCCAGAATGATGTGAAATTGTGCTTCGTGCAACATAATTCTGGGTGCCATTTACAAACCATAAGTGCTAATGACTCCATTCCTATTTGAGGTTGTAGGGGCTGTTGATTGGAGTACACTAAAACAAACCTGATCTCTCTAGGACATTCAGAAGCCAAGTTATAAGCCCTCAAAGGTGTAACTGGACTACTTTAAAGTGACACCAGGCCCAGTGACCTTTGGGACATGGTTTGACCCCCTATAGGAATGTGCGATCATCATGAAACGTTCAGATCACTTACAACTCAATAGATTCTACCTTCTTGTAAGGTTTCAGCCTGATTGGACCTTGTTTTCACACAAATGGACCCAGAATGATGTGAAATTGTGCTTCGTGCAACATAATTCTGGGTGCCATTTACAAACCATAAGTGCGAATGACTCCATTCCTTTTTGTGGTTGTAGGGGCTGTTGGTTGGAGTACATTAAAACAAACCTGATCTCTCTAGGACATTCAGAATTCAAGTTATAAGCCCACAAATGTGTAACTGGACTACTTCTTTAAATTGACACCAGATCCGGTGACCTTTGGGACATGGTTTGACCCCCTTAGGAAAGTGCTATCATCATGAAACGTTCAGATCACTTACAACTCAATAGATTCTACCTTCCTGTAACGTTTCAGCCTGATTGGACCTTGTTTTCACACAAATGAACCCAGAATGATGTGAAATTGTGCTTAGTGCAGCATAATTCTGGGTGCCATTTAAAAACCATAAGTTCTTATGACTCCATTGCTTTTTGTGGTTGTAGGGGCTGTTGATTGGAGTACACTAAAACAAACCTAACCTCTCTAGGACATTCAGAAGCCAAGTTATAAGCCCACAAAGGTGTAACTGGACTACTTCTTTAAAGTGACACCAGGCCCGGTGACCTTTGGGACATGGTTTTACCCCCTATAGGAATGTGCGATCATCTTGAAACGTTCAGATCACTTACAACTCAATAGATTCTACCTTCCTGTAATGTTTCAGCCTGATTGGACCTTGTTTTCACACAAATGAACCCAGAATGATGTGAAATTGTGCTTCGTGCAACATAATTCTGGGTGCCATTTACAAACCTTAAGTGCTAATGACTCCATTCCTTTTTGTGGTTGTAGGGGCTGTTGATTGGAGTACACTAAAACAAATCTGATCTCTCTAGGACATTCAGAAGCAAAGTTATAAGCCCACAAATGTGTAACTGGACTACTTCTTTAAATTGACACCAGATCCGGTGACCTTTGGGACATAGTTTGACCCCCTTAGGAAAGTGCTATCATCATGAAACGTTCAGATCACTTACAACTCAATAGATTCTACCTTCCTGTAACGTTTCAGCCTGATTGGACCTTGTTTTCACACAAATGAACCCAGAATGATGTGAAATTGTGCTTCGTGCAACATAATTCTGGGTGCCATTTACAAACCATAAGTGCTAATGACTCCATTCCTTTTTGTGGTTGTAGGGGCTGTTGATTGGAGTACACTAAAACAAACCTAACCTCTCTAGGACATTCAGAAGCCAAGTTATAAGCCCACAAAGGTGTAACTGGACTACTTCTTTAAAGTGACACCAGGCCCGGTGACCTTTGGGACATGGTTTTACCCCCTATAGGAATGTGCGATCATCTTGAAACGTTCAGATCACTTACAACTCAATAGATTCTACCTTCTTGTAGCGTTTCAGCCTGATTGGACCTTGTTTTCACATAAATGGACCCAGAATGATGTGAAATTGTGCTTCGTGCAACATAATTCTGGGTGCCATTTACAAACCTTAAGTGCTCCATTCCTTTTTGTGGTTGTAGGGGCTGTCGATTGGAGTACACTAAAACAAACCTGATCTCTCTAGGACATTCAGAAGCCAAGTTATAAGCCCACAAATGTGTAACTGAACTACTTCTTTAAATTGACACCAGATCCGGTGACCTTTGGGACATGGTTTGACCCCCTTAGGAAAGTGCTATCATCATGAAACGTTCAGATCACTTACAGCTCAATAGATTCTACCTTCCTGTAACGTTTCAGCCTGATTGGACCTTGTTTTCACACAAATGGACCCAGAATGATGTGAAATTGTGCTTCGTGCAACATAATTCTGGGTGCCATTTACAAACCATAAGTGCTAATGACTCCATTCCTTTTTGTGGTTGTAGGGGCTGTTGATTGGAGTACACTAAAACAAACCTGATCTCTAGGACATTCAGAAGCCAAGTTATAAGCCCACAAATGTTTAACTGAACTACTTCTTTAAATTGACACCAGATCCGGTGACCTTTGGGACATGGTTTGACCCCCTTAGGAAAGTGCTATCATCATGAAACGTTCAGATCACTTACAACTCAATAGATTCTACCTTCCTGTAACGTTTCAGCCTGATTGGACCTTGTTTTCACACAAATGGACCCAGAATGATGTGAAATTGTGCTTCGTGCAACATAATTCTGGGTGCCATTTACAAACCATAAGTGCTAATGACTCCATTCCTTTTTGTGGTTGTAGGGGCTGTTGATTGGAGTACATTAAAACAAACCTGATCTCTCTAGGACATTCAGAAGCCAAGTTATAAGCCCACAAATGTGTAACTGGACTACTTCTTTAAATTGACACCAGATCCGGTGACCTTTGGGACATGGTTTGACCCCCTTAGGAAAGTGCTATCATCATGAAACGTTCAGATCACTTACAACTCAATAGATTCTACCTTCCTGTAACGTTTCAGCCTGATTGGACCTTGTTTTCACACAAATGAACCCAGAATGATGTGAAATTGTGTTTCGTGCAACATAATTCTGGGTGCCATTTACAAACCATAAGTGCTAATGACTCCATTCCTATTTGAGGTTGTAGGGGCTGTTGATTGGAGTACACTAAAACAAACCTGATCTCTCTAGGACATTCAGAAGCCAAGTTATAAGCCCTCAAAGGTGTAACTGGACTACTTTAAAGTGACACCAGGCCCGGTGACCTTTGGGACATGGTTTGACCCCCTATAGGAATGTGCGATCATCATGAAACGTTCAGATCACTTACAACTCAATAGATTCTACCTTCTTGTAAGGTTTCAGCCTGATTGGACCTTGTTTTCACACAAATGGACCCAGAATGATGTGAAATTGTGCTTCGTGCAACATAATTCTGGGTGCCATTTACAAACCATAAGTGCTAATGACTCCATTCCTTTTTGTGGTTGTAGGGGCTGTTGATTGGAGTACACTAAAACAAATCTGATCTCTCTAGGACATTCAGAAGCAAAGTTATAAGCCCACAAATGTGTAACTGGACTACTTCTTTAAATTGACACCAGATCCGGTGACCTTTGGGACATAGTTTGACCCCCTTAGGAAAGTGCTATCATCATGAAACGTTCAGATCACTTACAACTCAATAGATGCTACCTTCCTGTAACGTTTCAGCCTGATTGGACCTTGTTTTCACACAAATGAACCCAGAATGATGTGAAATTGTGCTTCGTGCAACATAATTCTGGGTGCCATTTACAAACCATAAGTGCTAATGACTCCATTCCTTTTTGTGGTTGTAGGGGCTGTTGATTGGAGTACACTAAAACAAACCTAACCTCTCTAGGACATTCAGAAGCCAAGTTATAAGCCCACAAAGGTGTAACTGGATTACTTCTTTAAAGTGACACCAGGCCCGGTGACCTTTGGGACATGGTTTTACCCCCTATAGGAATGTGCGATCATCTTGAAACGTTCAGATCACTTACAACTCAATAGATTCTACCTTCTTGTAGCGTTTCAGCCTGATTGGACCTTGTTTTCACATAAATGGACCCAGAATGATGTGAAATTGTGCTTCGTGCAACATAATTCTGGGTGCCATTTACAAACCTTAAGTGCTCCTTTCCTTTTTGTGGTTGTAGGGGCTGTCGATTGGAGTACACTAAAACAAACCTGATCTCTCTAGGACATTCAGAAGCCAAGTTATAAGCCCACAAATGTGTAACTGAACTACTTCTTTAAATTGACACCAGATCCGGTGACCTTTGGGACATGGTTTGACCCCCTTAGGAAAGTGCTATCATCATGAAACGTTCAGATCACTTACAGCTCAATAGATTCTACCTTCCTGTAACGTTTCAGCCTGATTGGACCTTGTTTTCACACAAATGGACCCAGAATGATGTGAAATTGTGCTTCGTGCAACATAATTCTGGGTGCCATTTACAAACCATAAGTGCTAATGACTCCATTCCTTTTTGTGGTTGTAGGGGCTGTTGATTGGAGTACACTAAAACAAACCTGATCTCTAGGACATTCAGAAGCCAAGTTATAAGCCCACAAATTTGTAACTGAACTACTTCTTTAAATTGACACCAGATCCGGTGACCTTTGGGACATGGTTTGACCCCCTTAGGAAAGTGCTATCATCATGAAACGTTCAGATCACTTACAACTCAATAGATTCTACCTTCCTGTAACGTTTCAGCCTGATTGGACCTTGTTTTCACACAAATGGACCCAGAATGATGTGAAATTGTGCTTCGTGCAACATAATTCTGGGTGCCATTTACAAACCATAAGTGCTAATGACTCCATTCCTTTTTGTGGTTGTAGGGGCTGTTGATTGGAGTACACTAAAACAAACCTAACCTCTCTAGGACATTCAGAAGCCAAGTTATAAGCCCACAAAGGTGTAACTGGACTACTTCTTTAAAGTGACACCAGGCCCGGTGACCTTTGGGACATGGTTTGACCCCCTATAGGAATGTGCGATCATCTTGAAACGTTCAGATCACTTACAACTCAATAGATTCTACCTTCTTGTAGCGTTTCAGCCTGATTGGACCTTGTTTTCACACAAATGGACCCAGAATGATGTGAAATTGTGCTTCGTGCAACATAATTCTGGGTGCCATTTACAAACCTTAAGTGCTAATGACTCCATTCCTTTTTGAGGTTGTAGGGGCTGTTGATTGGAGTACACTAAAACAAACCTGATCTCTCTAGGACATTCAGAAGCCAAGTTATAAGCCCTCAAAGGTGTAACTGGACTACTTCTTTAAAGTGACACCAGGCCCGGTGACCTTTGGGACATAGTTTGACCCCCTATAGGAATGTGCGATCATCATGAAACGTTCAGATCACTTACAACTCAATAGATTCTACCTTCTTGTAACGTTTCAGCCTGATTGGACCTTGTTTTCACACAAACGGACCCAGAATGATGTGAAATTGTGCTCCGTGCAACATAATTCTGGGTGCCATTTACAAACCATAAGTGCTAATGACTCCATTCCTTTTTGTGGTTGTAGGGGCTGTTGGTTGGAGTACATTAAAACAAACCTGATCTCTCTAGGACATTCAGAAGCCAAGTTACAAGCCCACAAATGTGTAACTGGACTACTTCTTTAAATTGACACCAGATCCGGTGACCTTTGGGACATGGTTTGACCCCCTTAGGAAAGTGCTATCATCATGAAACGTTCAGATCACTTACAACTCAATAGATTCTACCTTCCTGTAACGTTTCAGCCTGATTGGACCTTGTTTTCATACAAATGAACCCAGAATGATGTGAAATTGTGCTTAGTGCAGCATAATTCTGGGTGCCATTTAAAAACCATAAGTTCTAAAGACTCCCTTGCTTTTTGTGGTTGTAGGGGCTGTTGATTGGAGTACACTAAAACAAACCTAACCTCTCTAGGACATTCAGAAGCCAAGTTTTAAGCCCACAAAGGTGTAACTGGACTACTTCTTTAAAGTGACACCAGGCCCGGTGACCTTTGGGACATGGTTTTACCCCCTATAGGAATGTCCGATCATCTTGAAACGTTCAGATCAATTACAACTCAATAGATTCTACCTTCCTGTAACATTTCAGCCTGATTGGACCTTGTTTTCACACAAATGAACCCAGAATGATGTGAAATTGTGCTTATGGTTTGTAAATGGCACCCAGAATTATGTTGCACGAAGCACAATTTCACATCATTCTGGGTTCATTTGTGTGAAAACAAGGTCCAATCAGGCTGAAACGTTACAGGAAGGTAGAATCTATTGAGTTGTAAGTGATCTGAATGTTTCAAGATGATAGCACTTTCCTAAGGGGGTCAAACCATGTCCCAAAGTTCACCGGGCCTGGTGTCACTTTAAATAAGTAGTCCAGTTACACCTTTGTGGGCTTATAACTTGGCTTCTGAATGTCCTAGAGAGGTTAGGTTTGTTTTAGTTTTCTCCAATCAACAGCCCCTACAGCCACAAAAAGGAATGGAGTCATTAGCACTTATGGTTTGTAAATGGCACCCAGAATTATGTTGCACGAAGCACAATTTCACATCATTCTGGGTTCATTTGTGTGAAAACAAGGTCCAATCAGGCTGAAACATTACAGGAAGGTAGAATCTATTGAGTTGTAAGTGATCTGAACGTTTCAAGATGATTGCACATTCCTATAGGGGGTCAAATCATGTCCCAAAGGTCACCGGGCCTGGTGTCACTTTAAAGAAGCAGTCCAGTTACACCTTTGTGGGCTTATAACTTGGCATCTGAATGTCCTAGAGAGGTTAGGTTTGTTTTAGTTTTCTCCAATCAACAGCCCCTACAACCACAAAAAGGAATGGAGTCATTAGCACTTATGGTTTGTAAATGGCACCCAGAATTATGTTGCACGAAGCACAATTTCACATCATTCTGGGTTCATTTGTGTGAAAACAAGGTCCAATCAGGCTGAAACGTTACAGGAAGGTAGAATCTATTGAGTTGTAAGCGATCTGAACGTTTCATGATGATAGCACTTTCCTAAGGGGGTCAAACCATGTCCCAAAGGTCACCGGATCTGGTGTCAATTTAAAGGCCCAATGTGTGATATTTCATCTTATAAGTTATCAAATTTCTTATATCACATTCTCAAATTTGTTTTTTTTAATGATAATTCAAACAAGCATTTATTCTAAGCATTATTATTAGCTTTATATTTTAATATTTTAGACAAAAGAAGCAGACCGGTGCTCCATACGGCATGCGCCATCTTAAAATACAGTGACCTTTTAGGGACATACAACATATTAAGCTTCGCATTTGATGTTTGCGTTTTTAAATGATGTAACCTCAAAGAAACAGCAGGGGGCATAAGTGCGCCTTGTAAGCATGCAGTCTGACAAAGTAACTAAGAAGAAGAAGAAACTAGCCACCCCGTACTTCTAGCGATGGAGGATCACACATATTCTACAAGCAAACTTGAGAAACGGGATAGTTTGTCTCATCCAAGTAAAAGAAAAAGGATTTTGAAAAGTGAACAAGACCGGCATCATGAGAAAACCAGAGTAAATATAGGAGTTGCCTTCCCAAGATGGAGAGACCTCATGTTACAAAAGGGATTCAGTAGACACGCTGAGCTTGCTACCTTCCTTTTGGACAGGTAAGTTAAAAATGTGTGTTTAATTTCTTCATTGTAGTAGTTGTGTGCTTTGTGACACAAAGTTTGTGTGGAGTAAGCTAGAATTTGGGAAACAGCTCATGCTAACTAGTGCCAAAAATGTAGCACACCATCTTAAAATTCAGAAGCATTTCTTTTTGTTTATTGTTTATGCGCCTTCGTATACATATGTAATGATTTAACGATCGATCATTTTTGGTGGTGTTGCAAGACAGCCACCACAATAGAGCAGTTTCTTGTAAGAAAACTTTAATTCCAATAGTATCCCAAACTCCACCTAAAAACCTGTCATATTCATACTGTTTTGCATTGTGTTTAATTTTGCACAGGCACATTGGGTTGGAATTCTACACCATGTTTGCAATGTTCACACATGGGCAATGGGAAACTGCCAGCATGATCATCTTGATGACCAGCAGGGGAAGCAGTGGATCGAGAAGGATTCCAGGAGTCACAAAGCTCTTGTGGAGATTGTCTTGAACAAACGCTGGCAGAAGGACGTGCATAAATATCTGCACTTCAGGTACATGTGAGACTTATTTAAGTATTTTTTTGTGAAGCTGTAGGCCAGGGGTGCTCCGTTAGCTGTTTTGCCTCCCAGCAACTGAGTGTCACTTTAAAAATTGCTCAAATACATTTCCTGAAAATAATGCATACAATAACAGTGCATACAGACACTAAAGAAGATATAACTGCTGGCCTACACACTCAAGGTGTCTAATTTATACTGAGGCCTGCTAATGGAACTGCTGATAAATTTGATTCTGCTGTATTTAACCAGGGACAGAACTAAATATGCATGTTAGCTGCCCTCCAGGACTGACTTGGAGCATCCCTGCTATTAGCCATGTGACCAGTTGTCCTCTCTCATACTGACTGTTCATTTGTACAGATCAACAGCCCTGCTTGAGTCATTTCAGAACCACATTCTGATGTATGCCAGCAAGCGTCAAGCCTTCTCCTACAAAGTGTATGAAGCCAGAGTTCTCCTTGCAGCACTGGATTATAACTTTCACCTTAATCGACCAGCAATCAGGAATGCTGAAGGCCAACTAATGTAGGTTTTACCTTGTTTTTCAGTCAGAGTTGAGCCAAAATAATGCCTACCACTTACAATTAAAAAGCTGTATTAACGTTACTACACGTTATTTAAGTTTGTCCCATTGTCGTGACAGAAATTCATTATGCAATTGTCCTATTTTTTAGATTCAAACGGAAGTACAATAAGAATGCCAGAAGGTACAGTGTGTATTCACTAAAATCAGAAAAGGGCTACGAATACATTCCAGTACTCCAATCAAAAATAATCAACGAGAGGTTTGCGAGAGGAGTTGGGATGCCTCGTACCAGATCAATGAGGGATGATGACCCCAGACGGCTCGGTCTTGTGCCACCCATCGCTCCACCACCTATTTCGGAGCTAGTGCAGATCCAAGTCAGCCGAGGTCTTGGTATGTGTCATTTTAGCATCCTTTGACTACAGCTCAGTTCTTTACCTACACTTGTCTTACAATACTTTTTTCACAGTATCAGAACTCAACACAGCTACAGGCCTCCAGTGACGATCTTGTCTACATTTACATGGAGTATTCTATACCTGCTGCGTGTTACTAATGTAATGTACATAAAAATGTAGATATTGCACTTTGATGTCTTTACTACTGTGCTAACATGTTGTTCTTTTTACTTGAAGTAGCACATAAATTCTGCACAGTCTTTTACGTTAGATCTATTCTTTATTATCCTAAAGTGTGTAAAATCATGTTTCAAGATTAAAATGTGTTCCAAATTTGTCTGTTCAAACTCTGAATAAGGTTAATTCAAATAAAAGTGCATCTGTACTAATTTCTTTATTTCTTATGTCTTTCAGAAAATTACATATTTTTTGTTTCATGACTTGACCCTGTAAGAGTGTAAATTAATAGCTCACTAATGTAATGCAAAACTATGGAGTTGTAAAGATGTGATTTTTTTTTCACATTACAAGAGTATACATGGCTGAAGAGTAGCCACCTCTAAATTTGTCATTATTGTACAACACTAACATTGGGGTTTCAAAAAATATTTATCTAAAATACTTATTCAACATAATAAATTACAATATAAAGGTGTACAAAATATCAGAAACACTTCAACAACCCATGTAAACTTTTGACCAGTTACACTCCCGGAAGAAAACCAGTATACTGTCCATGAGGGTCTGGAAATTTCTCCCTAATTTTGACCACACAGCAACTTGGGATGAATCTTCGATTTCCATGTCCAAGTGACCCATGCTGCCAGAAAATGAAGTGCCGGTAGGCAGCATACCTGTATTCCCTGTTGTCATCGCCTGGTTCCCTAATCTGTCCTAATACGGTGAGGTCTGCTCTGTACTGACGATGGATCCTCAGGACACCTTCATCCAAACAGTAAAGTCTAAAATGGGGCAGAAGGCTTATACAGTTTACAGAGTCTTGTCCACAGCATTTGCGCTCTGCATCTGTTGGCATATCTGTGCAATTGCCACAAGTACACCATGTTAACGCAGGGGCCTGCACGGGTGTGGTGTGCCTATCTCGGCGTTGGTTGTCCAACAAAACATCAAAAACCAGACCTGGCTGTCTTTCCAAAAGTTGAGAGGTGAGATGACGGTGGTCCTCCAGGCTCATGCCCTGTACAAGGCGCTGGGGGGAAAAGTAGGATTAGAATTTTTGTAAGATTATTTTAATTGAATTACAGTAGAAAGCAATGTTTTGTAAATGTTTTAACAAGTTTATAAGAGTAGCTGATTAATAATATATATATTAAATGGCTAATTCCTAAAATAAAGGTACTATCAAAAACAAATAATATGTATTAGGAAAGAAGTAGGACACTGAATGTTTTACAAAACTACATATAATTCCAAACACTTGCTATACGGTTAAATAGAATTACCGTATGTACTTATATGAATGAAATGAGTGACAGGACGGCATATATTGACCCAGATAATTATTAATTTGCTCATTATCTTACACAAACCTCAATTTCTGCTCTTCTTTCCCTTTGAAGCTCCTCGACTCTCCTCATCAGCTCTTGAAAGCGCCGATCTTCTAGACTTTATTGCAGCTCTGCCTCTTCCTCTTGTGCGTGGGACGTTGCGGCTGGTTTGAGCAAATTCGGCTCCTTCATCTTGGGATGCTTGCCCTGCTTCTGTCGCATGTCTAACACCTCTGCCTCTCTGTGCGCTGGCACACGTCTGTCCTCTCCCTCTTCCTCGCCCTCTTCCTCTCCCTCGTCCTCTGTCTGTCTCCACTGATGAACCATCGGATGATATCTGACTCTGTTTACGGAGAGAAAACAATTACAGACTACACTACCTTGTATATTTCCAAAATGGCAAATAGAAATATAACATTTCTCAAATAAAATGAACAAAATATTGTCATTTTTTGTAGTCAGAAGTCATCACTAACTAGCTGCCGTTTGCTATTAGCAAACATAACTGACATAAAAAAGTTTTTCTTATTCAAAACCTATTTAGATTAAATTAATAAAATAAGTTAGATGAAAACAACTAACCTGTTCGCTGACTTGAAAGCTGGAAATAGATGATGACATGCTGCCGTTTACAGCATCACGATTTTGTATTGTATTTGTTATATTTGTTAATAAAGTTTTAAATAATGATAAAAAAAAACCTTTTTGATCCTCGGGGGCTCCAATAGCTGATATACCGACTCTAAACTGCGTGGTGCTAAAGAGTCGGATCTTTTTACTATGATTTCTGTGAATTTCACACACGGGGCCTTTAAAGGAGACATAACATGCTTTTAAGTTATTCCTTTTTACATCTAAATCCTTCAGTTGGGGGTCTAAAAACAGTGGAACTGCAGTTCTTTGGTCTGATTTCCTCATTATTGTTGCTCTACAGACCCTCATCTACCCCTGTTCTGAGGAGAGTCTTGAGAACAAGCCGTTTTGGGGTACTGTCTCTTTAAACTGGAGGAGGAGCTGTAAACTCCGCCCCCCTCCATAGTGCAGTCCTGTACTCTCCTCCCCCAGTCGGACTTTGTAGTTCTATAGAGAAATCATTATTTAGCATAGCAGATTTAGCATAGCATATTAGCATTTTTAAAACACATGGGGAGAGTAGTTCATCAAGCTGTTTCATGGCTGCTAACTCTCTCATGCATTTGTCTGTAGTCACTCACACACACCCGTCACGGCCGACGGAGGGACAAGCGAGCAGGCACACGCGCGCGCGCACACACACACACACACACACAAGGAATGCTGCTTGCTTATTTCTGTAAAAAATGATACAGCTCATTAAAACACCATTCAAAGAATATATTTTATTAAGATCTCTATCTATATACATACATATAATTATAAATAATTTTATAAGTAGTCTTATTTTATATTGGGTGTCTTAATGGCTGAAAATGGATAAAAAGCAGTTACATTTTAATTTAAAGAGTTGAGATTCTAGTCAAAAATAAAGAACATTCCTCCAAGTGTTCTTTAATGTCATCATTATAATTCTAATGCTTACAACTTTGTTTTTATTGTCTGCAATGCGTAGCCTATATCTTTATTAAATGTGTTTAGCTGTAAAGTGGTAATTCTCTCTAATGTGTACAGAGAGGTGGACATCAGTGCTGCAGTGAAATTCCCAAGATCAGTCTGCTTTGCTAACAAATATAGTTAAATCTTACCTGCATTCTAAATAAATACCGTTAGGTGAAAACATCAGTAGGCATTGAGTTATTGATACAATCCCTAACAGCCAGAATGGAAGAGCATGCTGGGTCATCCTGGACCTGAGCCTGTTCTGTGTATTTACCTACAGGATGCAATAAATGTCTACAAGGCTGAGTTTGGACCATTACATCTAAAAGAAAGCATACAATCAGTGATTTTTTTTTATTGTTTACATTAATATACAAATTTTCTAAGTATTAACCTCACAGCAAATAAGTAGAACAATATAATAAACAGGCTTTAGTAGTTAAAACAGGCGTTGTGCACACAGGTGCTTTGTGTCTCGGTGCTGGTGGTGTCTAGGTCTCAGAGTTCCTGTCCTCCTGCCGTCTTCTGTTGTCCTCAGGATACGGATTGATGTTTCCTGATGATGAGGGAGGGGCAGTATGTGGGCTTCAAACTGGTCCTGGACAACAGTGGGAGACCTCCGTTGTCTGAATACTGAGACCAGAGTTGGTGAGATGCAGATCTTCTCTACCTCATCTAGAAACGGAGTTGGTTCAGGGAAAACTTTTCCAAAGACCAGTTCCATGATGTCATCGCCATATTCTGCAATGATAGACAATAACTTTAATGACATATTTTGTTTACAAGCAGCTTTAGGAAAGTTGTTTCTTTAGCTTTCATGTTTATAGTCACGTTTGTGTTTGTTCACAAGTTCACTTTGCTGCAGTGACTTCATGTTTTCCTACAAATGTAATAAAATAGTGACACTAAAATTATACAAATGATTCCTTATGAAAGGAAGCTCATTAGAGAGCAGTGCAGACAGACTTACTACATGCTGCAGCTGTTTTTGTAGGCCAGCTGCTGCTGAATTTGGGGAAAGTTATTCTGCACACATCCAGATCAGATGGTCGATTACAGAAAATAATGTAATTCAATAATTTCTAAACAGACTAAACAAGTAAAACATCAAATAAATCACTCTGCTGTCATCAGACGGAGTGATTCAGGGGGTGAGGTGTTCTTAATGATGAGGGTGGCTGAGGTGTGTCATCACTCACTTTGGTCTGGTCCAGACCGTCTCTTTACTGGTGGGTCTCCTTCCTCAGTAGGTGACGTGAAACGCCAACATCTGAACGTTCTGTGTTCCTTAGAGGAGAAGAAAAGTAACATTAGCAAGCTGGCTAAATTATTTTTTACTAGCATCTCAAGGACTTGGAGAAGCAGATCTTCACTTACCTAAACATCAGACCAGTTTGTCCCAGCTGAGCTCATCAGGGCGTTAGTCTGACAGCCTGTCAGTGAAACACGGCTCCAGTCTTCTGGATGTGGACTCTAAAAAGCAAAGGAACATTTTTACTTTGTTTTAATTATTTTACAGCCAATTTTATCAGCTTTCCGACGCTCACGCTCATACAGACGGTGAGCTTTGCTGCGTCTGACTGATGCAGAGTTAGTTTTTATATCTGCAGTGAGACAAAAAACTAACCTCACTTCACTTAGAGATCGTTCTTTAAAACTCTATTAAATCCACTGTGTTGACGCACTTTAATGACTTTGTCACGCTGCATTTTAGCTGATATGGGACTTTATTTACTGGATGCTAAGATTACATCACACTCATGTAGAATAACACACAGGCTCTCTGCTGTTACAATCAGTGGGAGGTTATCATCTGGTGTAAAAGAAGGAGTTGATCAGAAATCACGTTTTATTCCACGAAAATCAGCCAAATCCACATTAATCTGGGTGCTAACTTTACTAGCATACTGTGCTAGCGATAGCAAGCCGGATGCTAACGCTTTAGTGCTGCTAATGCCCGTAAATCTAAAGTAAAGTTTGTCGACATTTTAGAGTGATATGAAGCTTACCGCTCTGCTGCTGTGTCCCGGTGCTGCCAAATTCAGATGGAAATAACTCCTTTTAGATAGATGAAGCCCTCAGTACTTAGCCACTAGCCTGGAGACAGAACGAACGAACCACGCGCGCACGCACACACACACACACAAACAAACAAACGCAAACACACTACTTTTTCTTCTGTGTTTTTTTTAGCAGTAGTGTCATCAGCTCCTGGGTTTAAATACTGCCACACCACCCTTCCTTAAAGGCCCAATGTGTGATATTTCATCTTATAAGTTATCAAATTTCTTGAGCTGTGTGTGGCTAAAATAACCAGACATTCTGCATTTTTCCAATAGGACTACAAAAAATCTTAGCGAGAAGAAAAAATGGCGGATTGGCTCTGTGTTTAGCCGAGGGCCATTACCATATTTGGTAGTTATCCTCACTTAATTACTGATGTAATAGATAATGTAAAAACTGAACGGGTGGACAAATATGCCCAAAACTTAATTATTAAATATCTAAATAGCAACTCCAGTGAATAATATAAGCCTTTTTGCTCACTTAGACACTTAAAATGTGAAACACACCGTGTTAATGGATAAAAAAGTGGGTTTTTCATGTTATGTCTCCTTTAAAGAAGTAGTCCAGTTACACATTTGTGGGCTTATAACTTGGCTTCTGAATGTCCTAGAGAGATCAGGTTTGTTTTAATGTACTCCAACCAACAGCCCCTACAACCACAAAAAGGAATGGAGTCATTAGCACTTATGGTTTGTAAATGGCACCCAGAATTATGCTGCACTAAGCACAATTTCACATCATTCTGGGTTCATTTGTGTGAAAACAAGGTCCAATCAGGCTGAAACGTTACAAGAAGGTAGAATCTATTGAGTTGTAAGTGATCTGAACGTTTCATGATGATCGCACATTCCTATAGGGGGTCAAACCATGTCCCAAAGGTCACCGGGCCTGGTGTCACTTTAAAGAAGTAGTCCATTTACACCTTTGAGGGCTTATAACTTGGCTTCTGAATGTCCTAGAGAGATCAGGTTTGTTTTAGTGTACTCCAATCAACAGCCCCTACAAATTCAAAAAGGAATGGAGTCATTAGCACTTATGGTTTTTAAATGGCACCCAGAATTATGTTGCACGAAGCACAATTTCACATCATTCTGGGTTCATTTGTGTGAAAACAAGGTCCAATCAGGCTGAAATGTTACAGGAAGGTAGAATCTATTGAGTTTTAAGTAATCTGACCGTTTCATGATGATAGACTTTCCTAAGGGGGTCAAACCATGTCCCAAAGGTCACCGGATCTGGTGTCCATTTAAAGAAGTAGTCCAGTTACACATTTGTGGGCTTATAACTTGGCTTCTGAATGTCCTAGAGAGGTTAGAATTGTTTTAGTATACTCCAATCAACAGCCCCTACAACCACAAAAAGGAATGGAGTCATTAGCACTTATGGTTTGTAAATGGCACCCAGAATTATGCTGCACAAAGCACAATTTCACATCATTCTGGGTTCATTTGTGTGAAAACAAGGTCCAATCAGGCTGAAACGTTACAGGAAGGTAGAATATATTGAGTTGTAAGTGATCTGAACATTTCATGATGATAGCACTTTCCTAAGGGGGTCAAACAATGTCCCAAAGGTCACCGGATCTGGTGTCAATTTAAAGAAGTAGTCCAGTTACACCTTTGTGGGCCTATAACTTGGCTTCTGAATGTCCTAGAGAGATCAGGTTTGTTTTAATGTACTCCAACCAACAGCCCCTACAACCACAAAAAGGAATGGAGTCATTAGCACTTATGGTTTGTAAATGGCACCCAGAATTTTGTTGCACGAAGCACAATTTCACATCATTCTGGGTTCATTTGTGTGAAAACAAGGTCCAGTCAGGCTGAAACGTTACAGGAAGGTAGAATCTATTGAGTTGTAAGTGATCTGAACGTTTCATGATGATAGCACTTTCCTAAGGGGGTCAAACAATGTCCCAAAGGTCACCGGATCTGGTGTCAATTTAAAGTAGTCGTCCAGTTACACCTTTGTGGGCTTATAACTTGGCTTCTGAATGTCCTAGAGAGATCAGGTTTGTTTTAGTATACTCCAATCAACAGCCCCTACAACCACAAAAAGGAATGGAGTCATTAGCACTTATGGTTTTTAAATGGCACCCAGAATTATGTTGCACGAAGCACAATTTCACATCATTCTGGGTTCATTTGTGTGAAAACAAGGTCCAATCAGGCTGAAACGTTAGAGGAAGGTAGAATCTATTGAGTTGTAAGTGATCTGAACATTTCAAGATGATCGCGCATTCCTATAGGGGGTCAAACCATGTCCCAAAGGTCACCGGGCCTGGTGTCACCTTAAAGAAGCAGTCCAGTTACACCTTTGTGGGCTTATAACTTGGCTTCTGAATGTCCTAGAGAGGTTAGGTTTGTTTTACTGTTCTCCAATCAACAGCCCCTACAACCACAAAAAGGAATGGAGTCATTAGCACTTATGGTTTGTAAATGGCACCCAGAATTATGTTGCACGAAGCACAATTTCACATCATTCTGGGTTCATTTGTGTGAAAACAAGGTCCAATCAGGCTGAAACGTTACAGGAAGGTAGAATCTATTGAGTTGAAAGTGATCTGAACGTTTCATGATGATAGCACTTTCCTAAGGGGGTCAAACCATGTCCCAAAGGTCACCAGATCTGGTGTCAATTTAAAGAAGTAGTCCAGTTACACATTTGTGGGCTTATAACTTGGCTTCTGAATGTCCTAGAGAGATCAGGTTTGTTTTAGTATACTCCAATCAACAGCCCCTACAACCACAAAAAGGAATGGAGTCATTAGCACTTATGGTTTGTAAATGGCACCCAGAATTATGTTGCACGAAGCACAATTTCACATCATTCTGGGTCCATTTGTGTGAAAACAAGGTCCAATCAGGCTGAAATGTTACAGGAAGGTAGAATCTATTGAGTTGTAAGTGATCTGAACGTTTCAAGATGATCGCACATTCCTATAGGGGGTCAAACCATGTCCCAAAGTTCACCGGGCCTGGTGTCACTTTAAAGAAGCAGTCCAGTTACACATTTGTGGGCTTATAACTTGGATTCTGAATGTCCTAGAGAGGTTAGGTTTGTTTTAGTGTACTCCAATCAACAGCCCATACAACCACAAAAAGGAATGGAGTCATTAGCACTTATGGTTTGTAAATGGCACCCAGAATTATGTTGCACAAAGCACAATTTCACATCATTCTGGGTTCATTTGTGTGAAAACAACGTCCAATCAGGCTGAAACATCACAGGAAGGTAGAATCTATTGAGTTGTAAGTGATCTGAACGTTTCATGATGATAGCTCTTTCCTAAGGGGGTCAAACCATGTCCCAAAGGTCACCGGATCTGGTGTCAATTTAAAGAAGTAGTCCAGTTACACATTTGTGGGCTTATAACTTGGCTTCTGAATGTCCTAGAGAGATCAGGTTTGTTTTAATGTACTCCAACCAACAGCCCCTACAACCACAAAAAGGAATGGAGTCATTAGCACTTATGGTTTGTAAATGGCACCCAGAATTATGCTGCACTAAGCAAAATTTCACATCATTCTGGGTTCATTTGTGTGAAAACAAGGTCCAATCAGGCTGAAACGTTAGAAGAAGGTAGAATCTATTGAGTTGTAAGTGATCTGAACATTTCATGATGATCACACATTCCTATAGGGGGTCAAACCATGTCCCAAAGGTCACCGGGCCGGGTGTCACTTTAAAGAAGTAGTCCATTTACACCTTTGAGGGCTTATAACTTGGCTTCTGAATGTCCTAGAGAGATTAGGTTTGTTTTATTGTACTCCAGTCAACATTCCCTACAACCTCAAAAAGGAATGGAGTCATTAGCACTTATGGTTTTTAAATGGCACCCAGAATTATGTTGCACGAAGCACAATTTCACATCATTCTGGGTTCATTTGTGTGAAAACAAGGTCCAATCAGGCTGAAATGTTAAAGGAAGGTAGAATCTATTGAGTTGTAAGTGATCTGAACATTTCATGATGATAGCACTTTCCTAAGGGGGTCAAACCATGTCCCAAAGGTCACCGGATCTGGTGTCAATTTAAAGAAGTAGTCCAGTTACACATTTGTGGGCTTATAACTTGGCTTCTGAATGTCCTAGAGAGATCAGGTTTGTTTTAGTGTACTCCAATCAACAGCCCCTACAACCTCAAAAAGGAATGGATTCATTAGCACTTATGGTTTTTAAATGGCACCCAGAATTATGTTGTACGAAGCACAATTTCACATCATTCTGGGTTCATTTGTGTGAAAACAAGGTCCAATCAGGCTGAAATGTTACAGGAAGGTAGAATCTATTGAGTTGTACGTGATCTGAACGTTTCAAGATGATCGCACATTCCTATAGGGGGTCAAACCATGTCCCAAAGGTCACCGTATCTGGTGTCAATTTAAAGAAGTAGTCCAGTTACACATTTGTGGGCTTATAACTTGGCTTCTGAATGTCCTAGAGAGATCAGGTTTGTTTTAGTGTACTCCAATCAACAGCCCCTACAACCACAAAAAGGAATGGATTCATTAGCACTTATGGTTCTTAAATGGCACCCAGAATTATGTTGCACGAAGCACAATTTCACATCATTCTGGGTCCATTTGTGTGAAAACAAGGTCCAATCAGGCTGAAACGTTACAGGAAGGTAGAATCTATTGAGTTGTAAGTGATCTGAACGTTTCATGATGACAGCACTTTCCTAAGGGGGTCAAACCATGTCCCAAAGGTCACCGGATCTGGTGTCAATTTGAAGAAGTAGTCCCGTTACACATTTGTGGGCTTATAACTTGGCTTCTGAATGTCCTAGAGAGATCAGGTTTGTTTTAATGTACTCCAACCAACAGCCCCTACAACCACAAAAAGGAATGGAGTCATTAGCACTTATGGTTTGTAAATGGCACCCAGAATTATGTTGCACGAAGCACAATTTCACATCATTCTGGGTTCATTTGTATGAAAACAAGGTCCAATCAGGCTGAAACATTACAAGAAGGTAGAATCTATTGAGTTGTAAGTGATCTGAACGTTTCCTGATGATCGCACATTCCTATAGGGGGTCAAACCATGTCCCAAAGGTCACCGGGCCTGGTGTCAATTTAAAGAAGTAGTCCAGTTACACCTTTGAGGGCTTATAACTTGGCTTCTGAATATCCTAGAGAGATCAGGTTTGTTTTAGTGTACTCCAATCAACAGCCCCTACAACCTCAAAAAGGAATGGATTCATTAGCACTTATGGTTTTTAAATGGCACCCAGAATTATGTTGTACGAAGCAAATTTCACATCATTCTGGGTTCATTTGTGTGAAAACAAGGTCCAATCAGGCTGAAATGTTACAGGAAGGTAGAATCTATTGAGTTGTAAGTGATCTGAACGTTTCAAGATGATAGCACATTCCTATAGGGGGTCAAACCATGTCCCAAAGGTCACCGGGCCTGGTGTCACTTTAAAGAAGCAGTCCAGTTACACCTTTGTGGGCTTATAACTTGGCTTCTGAATGTCCTAGAGAGGTTAGGTTTGTTTTAGTGTTCTCCAATCAACATCCCCTACAACCACAAAAAGGAATGGAGTCATTAGCACCTATGGTTTGTAAATGGCACCCAGAATTATGTTGCACGAAGCACAATTTCACATCATTCTGGGTTCATTTGTGTGAAAACAAGGTCCAATCAGGCTGAAACGTTACAGGAAGGTAGAATCTATTGAGTTGTAAGTGATCTGAACGTTTCATGATGATAGCACTTTCCTAAGGGGGTCAAACCATGTCCCAAAGGTCACCAGATCTGGTATCAATTTAAAGAAGTAGTCCAGTTACACATTTGTGGGCTTATAACTTGGCTTCTGAATGTCCTAGAGAGATCAGTGTTGTTTTAGTGTACTCCAATCAACAGCCCCTACAACCACAAAAAGGAATGGAGTCATTAGCACTTATGGTTTTTAAATGGCACCCAGAATTATGTTGCACGAAGCACAATTTCACATCATTCTGGGTCCATTTGTGTGAAAACAAGGTCCAATCAGGCTGAAACGCTACAAGAAGGTAGAATCTATTGAGTTGTAAGTGATCTGAACGTTTCAAGATGATCGCACATTCCTATAGGTGGTAAAACCATGTCCCAAAGGTCACCGGGCCTGGTGTCACTTTAAAGAAGTAGTCCAGTTACACCTTTGTGTGCTTATAACTTGGCTTCTGAATGTCCTAGAGAGGTTAGGTTTGTTTTAGTGTACTCCAATCAACAGCCCCTACAACCTCAAAAAGGAATGGAGTCATTAGCACTTATGGTTTTTAAATGGCATCCAGAATTATGTTGCACGAAGCACAATTTCACATCATTCTGGGTTCATTTGTGTGAAAACAAGGTCCAATCAGGCTGAAATTTTACAGGAAGGTAGAATCTATTGAGTTGTAAGTGATCTGAACGTTTCATGATGATAGCACTTTCCTATAGGGGGTCAAACCATGTCCCAAAGGTCACCGGGCCTGGTGTCACTTTAAAGAAGCAGTCCAGTTACACCTTTGTGGGCTTATAACTTGGCTTCTGAATGTCCTAGAGAGGTTAGGTTTGTTTTAGTGTTCTCCAATCAACAGCCCCTACAACCACAAAAAGGAATGGAGTCATTAGCACTTATGGTTTGTAAATGGCACCCAGAATTATGTTGCACGAAGCACAATTTCACATCATTCTGGGTTCATTTGTGTGAAAACAAGGTCCAATCAGGCTGAAATGTTACAGGATGGTAGAATCTATTGAATTGTAAGTGATCTGAACATTTCATGATGATAGCACTTTCCTAAGGGGGTCAAACCATGTCCCAAAGGTCACCGGATCTGGTGTCAATTTAAAGAAGTAGTCCAGTTACACATTTGTGGGCTTATAACTTGGCTTCTGAATGTCCTAGAGAGATCAGGTTTGTTTGAGTGTACTCCAATCAACAGCCCCTACAACCACAAAAAGGAATGGAGTCATTAGCACTTATGGTTCTTAAATGGCACCCAGAATTATGTTGCACGAAGCACAATTTCACATCATTCTGGGTCCATTTGTGTGAAAACAAGGTCCAATCAGGCTGAAACGTTACAGGAAGGTAGAATCTATTGAGTTGTAAGTGATCTGAACGTTTCATGATGATCGCACATTCCTATAGGGGGTCAAACCATGTCCCAAAGGTCACCGGGCCTGGTGTCAGTTTGAAGAAGTAGTCCCGTTACACATTTGTGGGCTTATAACTTGGCTTCTGAATGTCCTAGAGAGATCAGGTTTGTTTTAATGTACTCCAACCAACAGCCCCTACAACCACAAAAAGGAATGGAGTCATTAGCACTTATGGTTTGTAAATGGCACCCAGAATTATGTTGCACGAAGCACAATTTCACATCATTCTGGGTTCATTTGTATGAAAACAAGGTCCAATCAGGCTGAAACATTACAAGAAGGTAGAATCTATTGAGTTGTAAGTGATCTGAACGTTTCATGATGATCGCACATTCTTATAGGCGGTCAAACCATGTCCCAAAGGTCACCGGGCCTGGTGTCACTTTAAAGAAGTAGTCCAGTTACACCTTTGTGGGCTTATAACTTGGTTTCTGAATGTCCTAGAGAGATCAGGTTTGTTTCAATGTACTCCAACCAACAGCCCCTACAACCACAAAAAGGAATGGAGTCATTAGCACTTATGGTTTGTAAATGGCACCCAGAATTATGTTGCACGAAGCACAATTTCACATCATTCTGGGTTCATTTGTATGAAAACAAGGTCCAATCAGGCTGAAACATTACAAGAAGGTAGAATCTATTGAGTTGTAAGTGATCTGAACGTTTCATGATGATCGCACATTCCTATAGGGGGTCAAACCATGTCCCAAAGGTCACCGGGCCTGGTGTCACTTTAAAGAAGTAGTCCAGTTACACCTTTGAGGGCTTATAACTTGGCTTCTGAATATCCTAGAGAGATCAGGTTTGTTTTAGTGTACTCCAATCAACAGCCCCTACAACCTCAAAAAGGAATGGAGTCATTAGCACTTATGGTTTTTAAATGGCACCCAGAATTATGTTGTACGAAGCACAATTTCACATCATTCTGGGTTCATTTGTGTGAAAACAAGGTCCAATCAGGCTGAAACGTTACAGGAAGGTAGAATCTATTGAGTTGTAAGTGATCTGAACGTTTCATGATGATAGCACTTTCCTAAGGGGGTCAAACCATGTCCCAAAGGTCACCGGATCTGGTGTCACTTTAAAGAAGTAGTCCAGTTACACCTTTGTGGGCTTATAACTTGGCTTCTGAATGTCCTAGAGAGATCAGGTTTGTTTTAATGTACTCCAATCAACAGCCCCTACAACCACAAAAAGGAATGGAGTCATTAGCACTTATGGTTTGTAAATGGCACCCAGAATTATGTTGCACGAAGCACAATTTCACGTCATTCTGGGTTCATTTGTGTGAAAACAAGGTCCAATCAGGCTGAAATGTTACAAGAAGGTAGAATCTATTGAGTTGTAAGTGATCTGAACGTTTCATGATGATAGCACTTTCCTAAGGGGGTCAAACCATGTCCCAAAGGTCACCGGGCCGGGTGTCACTTTAAAGAAGTAGTCCATTTACACCTTTGAGGGCTTATAACTTGGCTTCTGAATGTCCTAGAGAGATCAGGTTTGTTTTAGTGTACTCCAATCAACATTCCCTACAACCTCAAAAAGGAATGGAGTCATTATCACTTATGGTTTTTAAATGGCACCCAGAATTATGTTGCACGAAGCACAATTTCACATCATTCTGGGTTCATTTGTGTGAAAACAAGGTCCAATCAGGCTGAAATGTTACAGGAAGGTAGAATCTATTGAATTGTAAGTGATCTGAACATTTCATGATGATAGCACTTTCCTAAGGGGGTCAAACCATGTCCCAAAGGTCACCGGATCTGGTGTCAATTTAAAGAAGTAGTCCAGTTACACATTTGTGGGCTTATAACTTGGCTTCTGAATGTCCTAGAGAGATCAGGTTTGTTTGAGTGTACTCCAATCAACAGCCCCTACAACCACAAAAAGGAATGGAGTCATTAGCACTTATGGTTCTTAAATGGCACCCAGAATTATGTTGCACGAAGCACAATTTCACATCATTCTGGGTCCATTTGTGTGAAAACAAGGTCCAATCAGGCTGAAACGTTACAGGAAGGTAGAATCTATTGAGTTGTAAGTGATCTGAACGTTTCATGATGATCGCACATTCCTATAGGGGGTCAAACCATGTCCCAAAGGTCACCGGGCCTGGTGTCAGTTTGAAGAAGTAGTCCCGTTACACATTTGTGGGCTTATAACTTGGCTTCTGAATGTCCTAGAGAGATCAGGTTTGTTTTAATGTACTCCAACCAACAGCCCCTACAACCACAAAAAGGAATGGAGTCATTAGCACTTATGGTTTGTAAATGGCACCCAGAATTATGTTGCACGAAGCACAATTTCACATCATTCTGGGTTCATTTGTATGAAAACAAGGTCCAATCAGGCTGAAACATTACAAGAAGGTAGAATCTATTGAGTTGTAAGTGATCTGAACGTTTCATGATGATCGCACATTCTTATAGGGGGTCAAACCATGTCCCAAAGGTCACCGGGCCTGGTGTCAATTTAAAGAAGTAGTCCAGTTACACCTTTGAGGGCTTATAACTTGGCTTCTGAATATCCTAGAGAGATCAGGTTTGTTTTAGTGTACTCCAATCAACAGCCCCTACAACCTCAAAAAGAATGGAGTCATTAGCACTTATGGTTTTTAAATGGCACCCAGAATTATGTTGTACGAAGCACAATTTCACATCATTCTGGGTTCATTTGTGTGAAAACAAGGTCCAATCAGGCTGAAACGTTACAGGAAGGTAGAATCTATTGAGTTGTCAGTGATCTGAACGTTTCATGATGATAGCACTTTCCTAAGGGGGTCAAACCATGTCACAAAGGTCACCAGATCTGGTGTCAATTTAAAGAAGTAGTCCAGTTACACATTTGTGGGCTTATAACTTGGCTTCTGAATGTCCTAGAGAGATCAGGTTTGTTTTAATGTACTCCAACCAACAGCCCCTACAACCACAAAAAGGAATGGAGTCATTAGCACTTATGGTTTGTAAATGGCACCCAGAATTATGTTGCACGAAGCACAATTTCACATCATTCTGGGTCCATTTGTGTGAAAACAAGGTCCAATCAGGCTGAAACGCTACAAGAAGGTAGAATCTATTGAGTTGTAAGTGATCTGAACGTTTCAAGATGATCGCACATTCCTATAGGGGGTAAAACCATGTCCCAAAGGTCACCGGGCCTGGTGTCACTTTAAAGAAGTAGTCCAGTTACACATTTGTGGGCTTATAACTTGGCTTCTGAATGTCCTAGAGAGATCAGGTTTGTTTTAATTTACTCCAACCAACAGCCCCTACAACCACAAAAAGGAATGGAGTCATTAGCACTTATGGTTTGTAAATGGCACCCAGAATTATGCTGCACTAAGCAAAATTTCACATCATTCTGGGTTCATTTGTGTGAAAACAAGGTCCAATCAGGCTGAAATGTTACAAGAAGGTAGAATCTATTGAGTTGTAAGTGATCTGAACGTTTCATGATGATCGCACATTCCTATAGGGGGTCAAACCATGTCCCAAAGGTCACCGGATCTGGTGTCAATTTAAAGAAGTAGTCCAGTTACACATTTGTGGGCTTATAACTTGGCTTCTGAATGTCCTAGAGAGATCAGGTTTGTTTTAGTGTACTCCAATCAACAGCCCCTACAACCACAAAAAGGAATGGAGTCATTAGCACTTATGGTTCTTAAATGGCACCCAGAATTATGTTGCACGAAGCACAATTTCACATCATTCTGGGTCCATTTGTGTGAAAACAAGGTCCAATCAGGCTGAAACGTTACAGGAAGGTAGAATCTATTGAGTTGTAAGTGATCTGAACGTTTCATGATGATAGCACTTTCCTAAGGGGGTCAAACCATGTCCCAAAGGTCACCGGATCTGGTGTCAATTTAAAGAAGTAGTCCAGTTACACATTTGTGGGCTTATAACTTGGCTTCTGAATGTCCTAGAGAGATCAGGGTTGTTTTAGTGTACTCGAATCAACAGCCCCTACAACCACAAAAAGGAATGGAGTCATTAGCACTTATGGTTTGTAAATGGCACCCAGAATTATGTTGCACGAAGCACAATTTCACATCATTCTGGGTTCATTTGTGTGAAAACAAGGTCAATTCAGGCTGAAACGTTACAGGAAGGTAGAATCTATTGAGTTGTAAGTGATCTGAACGTTTCATGATGATAGCACTTTCCTAAGGGGGTCAAACCATGTCCCAAAGGTCACCGGGCCGGGTGTCACTTTAAATAAGTAGTCCATTTACACCTTTGAGGGCTTATAACTTGGCTTCTGAATGTCCTATAGAGATCAGGTTTGTTTTAGTGTACTCCAATCAACATTCCCTACAACCTCAAAAAGGAATGGAGTCATTAGCACTTATGGTTTTTAAATGGCACCCAGAATTATGTTGCACGAAGCACAATTTCACATCATTCTGGGTTCATTTGTATGAAAACAAGGTCCAATCAGGCTGAAACATTACAAGAAGGTAGAATCTATTGAGTTGTAAGTGATCTGAACGTTTCATGATGATCGCACATTCTTATAGGGGGTCAAACCATGTCCCAAAGGTCACCGGGCCTGGTGTCAATTTAAAGAAGTAGTCCAGTTACACCTTTGAGGGCTTATAACTTGGCTTCTGAATATCCTAGAGAGATCAGGTTTGTTTTAGTGTACTCCAATCAACAGCCCCTACAACCTCAAAAAGAATGGAGTCATTAGCACTTATGGTTTTTAAATGGCACCCAGAATTATGTTGTACGAAGCACAATTTCACATCATTCTGGGTTCATTTGTGTGAAAACAAGGTCCAATCAGGCTGAAACGTTACAGGAAGGTAGAATCTATTGAGTTGTCAGTGATCTGAACGTTTCATGATGATAGCACTTTCCTAAGGGGGTCAAACCATGTCACAAAGGTCACCAGATCTGGTGTCAATTTAAAGAAGTAGTCCAGTTACACATTTGTGGGCTTATAACTTGGCTTCTGAATGTCCTAGAGAGATCAGGTTTGTTTTAATGTACTCCAACCAACAGCCCCTACAACCACAAAAAGGAATGGAGTCATTAGCACTTATGGTTTGTAAATGGCACCCAGAATTATGTTGCACGAAGCACAATTTCACATCATTCTGGGTCCATTTGTGTGAAAACAAGGTCCAATCAGGCTGAAACGCTACAAGAAGGTAGAATCTATTGAGTTGTAAGTGATCTGAACGTTTCAAGATGATCGCACATTCCTATAGGGGGTAAAACCATGTCCCAAAGGTCACCGGGCCTGGTGTCACTTTAAAGAAGTAGTCCAGTTACACATTTGTGGGCTTATAACTTGGCTTCTGAATGTCCTAGAGAGATCAGGTTTGTTTTAATTTACTCCAACCAACAGCCCCTACAACCACAAAAAGGAATGGAGTCATTAGCACTTATGGTTTGTAAATGGCACCCAGAATTATGCTGCACTAAGCAAAATTTCACATCATTCTGGGTTCATTTGTGTGAAAACAAGGTCCAATCAGGCTGAAATGTTACAAGAAGGTAGAATCTATTGAGTTGTAAGTGATCTGAACGTTTCATGATGATCGCACATTCCTATAGGGGGTCAAACCATGTCCCAAAGGTCACCGGATCTGGTGTCAATTTAAAGAAGTAGTCCAGTTACACATTTGTGGGCTTATAACTTGGCTTCTGAATGTCCTAGAGAGATCAGGTTTGTTTTAGTGTACTCCAATCAACAGCCCCTACAACCACAAAAAGGAATGGAGTCATTAGCACTTATGGTTCTTAAATGGCACCCAGAATTATGTTGCACGAAGCACAATTTCACATCATTCTGGGTCCATTTGTGTGAAAACAAGGTCCAATCAGGCTGAAACGTTACAGGAAGGTAGAATCTATTGAGTTGTAAGTGATCTGAACGTTTCATGATGATAGCACTTTCCTAAGGGGGTCAAACCATGTCCCAAAGGTCACCGGATCTGGTGTCAATTTAAAGAAGTAGTCCAGTTACACATTTGTGGGCTTATAACTTGGCTTCTGAATGTCCTAGAGAGATCAGGGTTGTTTTAGTGTACTCGAATCAACAGCCCCTACAACCACAAAAAGGAATGGAGTCATTAGCACTTATGGTTTGTAAATGGCACCCAGAATTATGTTGCACGAAGCACAATTTCACATCATTCTGGGTTCATTTGTGTGAAAACAAGGTCAATTCAGGCTGAAACGTTACAGGAAGGTAGAATCTATTGAGTTGTAAGTGATCTGAACGTTTCATGATGATAGCACTTTCCTAAGGGGGTCAAACCATGTCCCAAAGGTCACCGGGCCGGGTGTCACTTTAAATAAGTAGTCCATTTACACCTTTGAGGGCTTATAACTTGGCTTCTGAATGTCCTATAGAGATCAGGTTTGTTTTAGTGTACTCCAATCAACATTCCCTACAACCTCAAAAAGGAATGGAGTCATTAGCACTTATGGTTTTTAAATGGCACCCAGAATTATGTTGCACGAAGCACAATTTCACATCATTCTGGGTTCATTTGTGTAAAAACAAGGTCCAATCAGGCTGAAATGTTACAGGAAGGTAGAATCTATTGAGTTGTAAGTGATCTGAACATTTCATGATGATAGCACTTTCCTAAGGGGGTCAAACCATGTCCCAAAGGTCACCGGATCTGGTTGTCAATTTAAAGAAGTAGTCCAGTTACACATTTGTGGGCTTATAACTTGGCTTCTGAATGTCCTAGAGAGATCAGGGTTGTTTTAGTGTACTCCAATCAACAGCCCCTACAACCACAAAAAGGAATGGAGTCATTAGCACTTATGGTTCTTAAATGGCACCCAGAATTATGTTACACGAAGCACAATTTCACATCATTCTGGGTCCATTTGTGTGAAAACAAGGTCCAATCAGGCTGAAACGTTACAGGAAGGTAGAATCTATTGAGTTGTAAGTGATCTGAACGTTTCATGATGATCGCACATTCCTATAGGGGGTCAAACCATGTCCCAAAGGTCACCGAGCCTGGTGTCAATTTGAAGAAGTAGTCCCGTTACACATTTGTGGGCTTATAACTTGGCTTCTGAATGTCCTAGAGAGATCAGGTTTGTTTTAATGTACTCCAACCAACAGCCCCTACAACCACAAAAAGGAATGGAGTCATTAGCACTTATGGTTTGTAAATGGCACCCAGAATTATGTTGCACGAAGCACAATTTCACATCAATCTGGGTCCATCTGTGTGAAAACAAGGTGCAATCAGGCTGAAACGCTACAAGAAGGTAGAATCTATTGAGTTGTAAGTGATCTGAACGTTTCAAGATGATCGCACATTCCTATAGGGGGTCAAACAATGTCCCAAAGGTCACCGGGCCTGGTGTCACTTTAAAGAAGTAGTCCAGTTACACATTTGTGGGCTTATAACTTGGCTTCTGAATGTCCTAGAGAGGTTAGGTTTGTTTTAGTGTACTCCAATCAACAGCCCCTACAACCACAAAAAGGAATGGAGTCATTAGCACTTATGGTTAGTAAATGGCACCCAGAATTATGTTGCACAAAGCACAATTTCACATCATTCTGGGTTCATTTGTGTGAAAACAAGGTCCAATCAGGCTGAAACATTACAGGAAGGTAGAATCTATTGAGTTGTAAGTGATCTGAACGTTTCATGATGATAGCTCTTTCCTAAGGGGGTCAAACCATGTCCCAAAGGTCACCGGATCTGGTGTCAATTTAAAGAAGTAGTCCAGTTACACATTTGTGGGCTTATAACTTGGCTTCTGAATGTCCTAGAGAGATCAGGTTTGTTTTAATGTACTCCAACCAACAGCCCCTACAACCACAAAAAGGAATGGAGTCATTAGCACTTATGGTTTGTAAATGGCACCCAGAATTATGCTGCACTAAGCAAAATTTCACATCATTCTGGGTTCATTTGTGTGAAAACAAGGTCCAATCAGGCTGAAACGTTACAAGAAGGTAGAATCTATTGAGTTGTTAGTGATCTGAACGTTTCATGATGATCGCACATTCCTATAGGGGGTCAAACCATGTCCCAAAGGTCACCGGGCTGGGTGTCACTTTAAAGAAGTAGTCCATTTACACCTTTGAGGGCTTATAATTTGGCTTCTGAATGTCCTAGAGAGATCAGGTTTGTTTTAGTGTACTCCAATCAACATTCCCTACAACCTCAAAAAGGAATGGAGTCATTAGCACTTATGGTTTTTAAATGGCACCCAGAATTATGTTGCACGAAGCACAATTTCACATCATTCTGGATCCATTTGTGAGAAAACAAGGTCCAATCAGGCTGAAACGCTACAAGAAGGTAGAATCTATTGAGTTGTAAGTGATCTGAACGTTTCAAGATGATCGCACATTCCTATAGGGGGTAAAACCATGTCCCAAAGGTCACCGGGCCTGGTGTCACTTTAAAGAAGTAGTCCAGTTACACCTTTGTGGGCTTATAACTTGGCTTCTGAATGTCCTAGAGAGGTTAGGTTTGTTTTAGTGTACTCCAATCAACAGCCCCTACAACCACAAAAAGGAATGGAGTCATTAGCACTTATGGTTTGTAAATGGCACCCAGAATTATGTTGCACGAAGCACAATTTCACGTCATTCTGGGTTCATTTCTGTGAAAACAAGGTCCAATCAGGCTGAAACGTTACAGGAAGGTAGAATCTATTGAGTTGTAAGTGATCTGAACGTTTCATGATGATAGCACTTTCCTAAGGGGGTCAAACCATGTCCCAAAGGTCACCGGATCTGGTGTCAATTTAAAGAAGTAGTCCAGTTACACATTTGTGGGCTTATAACTTGGCTTCTGAATGTCCTAGAGAGGTAAGGTTTGTTTTAGTGTACTCGAATCAACAGCCCCTACAACCACAAAAAGGAATGGAGTCATTAGCGCTTATGGTTTGTAAATGGCACCCAGAATTATGTTGCACGAAGCACAATTTCACATCATTCTGGGTTCATTTGTGTGAAAACAAGGTCCAATCAGGCTGAAACGCTACAGGAAGGTAGAATCTATTGAGTTGTAAGTGATCTGAACGTTTCATGATGATAGCACTTTCCTAAGGGGGTCAAACCATGTCCCAAAGGTCCCCGGATCTGGTGTCAATTTAAAGAAGTAGTCCAGTTACACCTTTGTGGGCTTATAACTTGGCTTCTGAATGCCCTAGAGAGATCAGGTTTGTTTTAGTATACTCCAATCAACAGCCCCTACAACCACAAAAAGGAATGGAGTCATTAGCACTTATGGTTTTTAAATGGCACCCAGAATTATGTTGCACGAAGCACAATTTCACATCATTCTGGGTTCATTTGTGTGAAAACAAGGTCCAATTAGGCTGAAACGTTACAGGAAACTAAAATCTATTGAGTTGTAAGTGATCTGAACGTTTCAAGATGATCGCACATTCCTATAGGGGGTCAAACCATGTCCCAAAGGTCACCGGGCCTGGTGTCACTTTAAAGAAGCAGTCCAGTTACACCTTTGTGGGCTTATAACTTGGCTTCTGAATGTCCTAGAGAAGTTAGGTTTGTTTTAGTGTTCTCCAATCAGCAGCCCCTACAACCACAAAAAGGAATGGAGTCATTAGCACTTATGGTTTGTAAATGGCACCCAGAATTATGTTGCACGAAGCACAATTTCACATCATTCTGGGTTCATTTGTGTGAAAACAAGGTCCAATCAGGCTGAAACATTACAGGAAGGTAGAATCTATTGAGTTGTAAGTGATCTGAACGTTTCATGATGATAGCACTTTCCTAAGAGGGTCAAACCATGTCCCAAAGGTCACCGGATCTGGTGTCAATTTAAAGAAGTAGTCCAGTTACACATTTGTGGGCTTATAACTTGGCTTCTGAATGTTCTAGAGAGATCAGGTTTGTTTTAATGTACTCCAACCAACAGCCCCTACAACCTCAAAAATGAATGGAGTCATTAGCACTTATGGTTTTGAAATGGCACCCAGAATTATGTTGCACGAAGCACAATTTCACATCATTCTGGGTTCATTTGTTTGAAAACAAGGTCCAATCAGGCTGAAACGTTACAGGAAGGTAGAATCTATTGAGTTGTAAGTGATCTGAACGTTTCATGATGATAGCACTTTCCTAAGGGGGTCAAACCATGTCCCAAAGGTCACCGGGCCTGGTGTCACTTTAAAGAAGTAGTCCATTTACACCTTTGAGGGCTCATAACTTGGCTTCTGAATGTCCTAGAGAGATCAGGTTTGTTTTAGTGTACTCCAATCAACAGCCCCTACAACCCCAAAAAGGAATGGAGTCATTAGCACTTATGGTTTGTAAATGGCACCCAGAATTATGTTGCACGAAGCACAATTTCACATCATTCTGGGTCCATTTGTGTGAAAACAAGGTCCAATCAGGCTGAAACGCTACAAGAAGGTAGAATCTATTGAGTTGTAAGTGATCTGAACATTTCAAGATGATCGCACATTCCTATAGGGGGTAAAACCATGTCCCAAAGGTCACCTGGCCTGGTGTCACTTTAAAGAAGTAGTCCAGTTACACCTTTGTGGGCTTATAATTTGGCTTCTGAATGTCCTAGAGAGGTTAGGTTTGTTTTAGTGTACTACAATCAAGAGCCCCTACAACCACAAAAAGGAATGGAGTCATTAGCACTTATGGTTTGTAAATGGCACCCAGAATTATGTTGCACGAAGCACAATTTCACATCATTCTGGGTTCATTTGTGTGAAAACAAGGTCCAATCAGGCTCAAACGTTACAGGAAGGTAGAATCTATTGAGTTGTAAGTGATCTGAACGTTTCATGATGATAGCACTTTCCTAAGGGGGTCAAACCATGTCCCAAAGGTCACCGGATCTGGTGTCAATTTAAAGAAGTAGTCCCGTTACGCATTTGTGGGCTTATAACTTGGCTTCTGAATGTCCTAGAGAGATCAGGTTTGTTTTAATGTACTCCAACCAACAGCCTCTACAACCACAAAAAGGAATGGAGTCATTAGCACTTATGGTTTGTAAATGGCACACAGAATTATGTTGCACGAAGCACAATTTCACATCATTCTGGGTTCATTTGTGTGAAAACAAGGTCCAATCAGGCTGAAATGTTACAGGAAGGTAGAATCTATTGAGTTGTAAGTGATCTGAACGTTTCATGATGATAGCACTTTCCTAAGGTGGTCAAACCATGTCCCAAAGGTCCCCGGATCTGGTGTCAATTTAAAGAAGTAGTCCAGTTACACCTTTGTGGGCTTATAACTTGGCTTCTGAATGCCCTAAAGAGATCAGGTTTGTTTTAGTATACTCCAATCAACAGCCCCTACAACCACAAAAAGGAATGGAGTCATTAGCACTTCTGGTTTTTAAATGGCACCCAGAATTATGTTGCACGAAGCACAATTTCACATCATTCTGGGTTCATTTGTGTGAAAACAAGGTCCAATTAGGCTGAAACGTTACAGGAAACTAAAATCTAGTGAGTTGTAAGTGATCTGAACGTTTCAAGATGATTGCACATTCCTATAGGGGGTCAAACCATGTCCCAAAGGTCACCGGGCCTGGTTTCACTTTAAAGAAGCAGTCCAGTTACACCTTTGTGGGCTTATAACTTGGCTTCTGAATGTCCTAGAGAGGTTAGGTTTGTTTTAGTGTTCTCCAATCAACAGCCCCTACAACCACAAAAAGGAATGGAGTCATTAGCACTTATGGTTTGTAAATGGCACCCAGAATTATGCTGCACGAAGCACAATTTCACATCATTCTGGGTTCATTTGTGTGAAAACAAGGTCCAATCAGGCTGAAACGTTACAGGAAGGTAGAATCTATTGAGTTGTCAGCGATCTGAATGTTTCATGATGATAGCACTTTCCTAAGGGGGTCAAACCATGTCCCAAGGTCACCGGATCTGGTGTCAATTTAAAGAAGTAGTCCAGTTACACATTTGTGGGCTTATAACTTGGCTTCTGAATGTCCTAGAGAGATCAGGTTTGTTTTAATGTACTCCAACCAACAGCCCCTACAACCACCAAATGGAATGGAGTCATTAGCACTTATGGTTTGTAAATGGCACCCAGAATTATGCTGCACTAAGCACAATTTCACATCATTCTGGGTTCATTTGTGTGAAAACAAGGTCCAATCAGTCTGAAACGTTACAGGAAGGTAGAATCTATTGAGTTGTAAGCGATCTGAATGTTTCATGATGATAGCACTTTCCTAAGGGGGTCAAACCATGTCCCAAAGGTCACCGGATCTGGTGTCAATTTAAAGTAGTCCAGTTACACATTTGTGGGCTTATAACTTGGCTTCTGAATGTCCTAGAGAGATCAGGTTTGTTTTAATGTACTCCAACCAACAGCCCCTACAACCAAAAAAAGGAATGGAGTCATCAGCACTTATGGTTTGTAAATGGCACCCAGAATTATGCTGCACTAAGCACAATTTCACATCGATCTGGGTCATTTGTGTGAAAACAAGGTCCAATCAGGCTGAAACGTTACAAGAAGGTAGAATCTATTGAGTTGTAATTGATCTGAACGTTTCATGATGATCGCACATTCCTATAGGGGGTCAAACCATGTCCCAAAGGTCACCGGGCCTGGTGTCACTTTAAAGAAGTAGTCCAGTTACACCTTTGAGGGCTTATAACTTGGCTTCTGAATGTCCTAGAGAGATCAGTTTGTTTTAGTGTACTCCAATCAACAGCCCCTACAACCTCAAAAAGGAATGGAGTCATTAGCACTTATGGTTTTTAAATGGCACCCAGAATTATGTTGCTTGTAGCACAATTTCACATCATTCTGGGTTCATTTGTGTGAAAACAAGGTCCAATCAGGCTGAAATGTTACAGGAAGGTAGAATCTATTGAGTTGTAAGTGATCTGAGCGTTTCATGATGATAGCACTTTCCTAAGGGGGTCAAACCATGTCCCAAAGGTCACCGGATCTGGTGTCAATTTAAAGAAGTAGTCCAGTTACACAGTTACCTATAGGAATGTGCGATCATCTTTAAACGTTCAGATCACTTACAACTCAATAGATTCTACCTTCTTGTAGCGTTTCAGCCTGATTGGACCTTGTTTTCACACAAATGAACCCAGAATGATGTGAAATTGTGCTTCGTGCAACATAATTCTGGGTGCCATTTACAAACCTTAAGTGTTAATGACTCCATTCCTTTTTGTGTTTCTAGGGGCTGTTGATCGGAGAACACTAAAACAAACCTAACCTCTCTAGGACATTCAGAAGCCAAGTTATAAGCCCACAAAGGTGTAACTGGACTGCTTCTTTAAAGTGACACCAGGCCCGGTGACCTTTGGGACATGGTTTGACCCCCTATAGGAATGTGCGATCATCTTGAAATGTTCAGATCACTTACAACTCAATAGATTTTAGTTTCCTGTAACGTTTCAGCCTGATTGGACCTTGTTTTCACACAAATGAACCCAGAATGATGTGAAATTGTGCTTCGTGCAACATAATTCTGTGTGCCATTTACAAACCATAAGTGCTAATGACTCCATTCCTTTTTGTGGTTGTAGGGGCTGTTGGTTGGAGTACATTAAAACAAACCTGATCTCTCTAGGACATTCAGAAGCCAAGTTATAAGCCCACAAATGTGTAACGGGACTACTTCTTTAAATTGACACCAGATCCGGTGACCTTTGGGACATGGTTTGACCCCCTTAGGAAAGTGCTATCATCATGAAACGTTCAGATCAATTACAACTCAATAGATTCTACCTTCCTGTAACGTTTGAGCCTGATTGGACCTTGTTTTCACACAAATGAACCCAGAATGATGTGAAATTGTGCTTCGTGCAACATAATTCTGGGTGCCATTTACAAACCATAAGTGCTAATGACTCCATTCCTTTTTGGGTTGTAGGGGCTGTTGATTGGAGTACACTAAAACAAACCTGATCTCTCTGGGACATTCAGAAGCCAAGTTATAAGCCCACAAATGTGTAACTGGACGACTTCTTTAAATTGACACCAGATCCGGTGACCTTTGGGACATGGTTTGACCCCCTTAGGAAAGTGCTATCATCATGAAACGTTCAGATCACTTACAACTCAATAGATTCTACCTTCCTGTAACGTTTCAGCCTCATTGGACCTTGTTTTCACACAAATGAACCCAGAATGATGTGAAATTGTGCTTCGTGCAACAAAATTCTGGATGCCATTTAAAAACCATAAGTGCTAATGAGTCCATTCCTTTTTGAGGTTGTAGGGGCTGTTGATTGGAGTACACTAAAACAAACCTACCCTCTCTAGGACATTCAGAAGCCAAGTTATAAGCACACAAAGGTGTAACTGGACTACTTCTTTAAAGTGACACCAGGCCCGGTGACCTTTGGGACATGGTTTTACCACCTATAGGAATGTGCGATCATCTTGAAACGTTCAGATCACTTACAACTCAATAGATTCTACCTTCTTGTAGCGTTTCAGCCTGATTGGACCTTGTTTTCACACAAATGGACCCAGAATGATGTGAAATTGTGCTTCGTGCAACATAATTCTGGGTGCCATTTAAAACCTATAAGTGCTAATGACTCCATTCCTTTTTGTGGTTGTAGGGGCTGTTGATTGGAGTACACTAAAACAACCCTGATCTCTCTAGGACATTCAGAAGCCAAGTTATGAGCCCACAAATGTGTAACTGGACTACTTCTTTAAATTGACACCAGATCCGGTGACCTTTGGGACATGGTTTGACCCCCTTAGGAAAGTGCTATCATCATGAAACGTTCAGATCACTTACAACTCAATAGATTCTACCTTCCTGTAACGTTTCAGCCTTATTGGACCTTGTTTTCACACAAATGAACCCAGAATGATGTGAAATTGAGCTTCGTGCAACATAATTCTGGGTGCCATTTACAAACCATAAGTGCTAATGACTCCATTCTTTTTTGTGGTTGTAGGGGCTGTTGATTGGAGAACACTAAAACAAACCTAACCTCTCTAGGACATTCAGAAGCCAAGTTATAAGCCCACAAAGGTGTAACTGGACTGCTTCTTTAAAGTGACACCAGGCCCGGTGACCTTTGGGACATGGTTTGACCCCCTATAGGAAAGTGCTATCATCATGAAACGTTCAGATCACTTACAACTCAATAGATTCTACCTTCCTGTAACATTTCAGCCTGATTGGACCTTGTTTTCACACAAATGAACCCAGAATGATGTGAAATTGTGCTACGTGCAACATAATTCTGGATGCCATTTAAAAACCATAAGTGCTAATGACTCCATTCCTTTTTGAGGTTGTAGGGGCTGTTGATTGGAGTACACTAAAACAAACCTAACCTCTCTAGGACATTCAGAAGCCAAGTTATAAGCACACAAAGGTGTAACTGGACTACTTCTTTAAAGTGACACCAGGCCCGGTGACCTTTGGGACATGGTTTTACCACCTATAGGAATGTGCGATCATCTTGAAACGTTCAGATCACTTACAACTCAATAGATTCTACCTTCTTGTAGCGTTTCAGCCTGATTGGACCTTGTTTTCACACAAATGGACCCAGAATGATGTGAAATTGTGCTTCGTGCAACATAATTCTGGGTGCCATTTAAAAACCATAAGTGCTAATGACTCCATTCCTTTTTGTGGTTGTAGGGGCTGTTGATTGGAGTACACTAAAACAACCCTGATCTCTCTAGGACATTCAGAAGCCAAGTTATAAGCCCACAAATGTGTAACTGGACTACTTCTTTAAATTGACACCAGATCCGGTGACCTTTGGGACATGGTTTGACCCCCTTAGGAAAGTGCTATCATCATGAAACGTTCAGATCACTTACAACTCAATAGATTCTACCATCCTGTAACGTTTCAGCCTGATTGGACCTTGTTTTCACACAAATGAACCCAGAATGATGTGAAATTGTGCTTCGTGCAACATAATTCTGGGTGCCATTTACAAACCATAAGTGCTAATGACTCCATTCCTTTTTGTGGTTGTAGGGGCTGTTGATTGGAGAACACTAAAACAAACCTAACCTCTCTAGGACATTCAGAAGCCAAGTTATAAGCCCACAAAGGTGTAACTGGACTGCTTCTTTAAGGTGACACCTGGCCCGGTGACCTTTGGGACATGGTTTGACCCCCTATAGGAATGTGCGATTATCTTGAAACGTTCAGATCACTTACAACTCAATAGATTCTACCTTCCTGTAACATTTCAGCCTGATTGGACCTTGTTTTCACACAAATGAACCCAGAATGATGTGAAATTATGCTTCGTACAACATAATTCTGGGTGCCATTTAAAAACCAGAAGTGCTAATGAATCCATTCCTTTTTAAGGTTGTAGGGGCTGTTGATTGGAGTACACTAAAACAAACCTGATCTCTCTAGGATATTCAGAAGCCAAGTTATAAGCCCTCAAAGGTGTAACTGGACTACTTCTTTAAAGTGACACCAGGCCCGGTGACCTTTGGGACATGGTTTGACCCCCTATAGGAATGTGCGATCATCATGAAACGTTCAGATCACTTACAACTCAATAGATTCTACCTTCTTGTAATGTTTCAGCCTGATTGGACCTTGTTTTCATACAAATGAACCCAGAATGATGTGAAATTGTGCTTCGTGCAACATAATCCTGGGTGCCATTTACAAACCATAAGTGCTAATGACTCCATTCCTTTTTGTGGTTGTAGGGGCTGTTGGTTGGAGTACATTAAAACAAACCTGATCTCTCTAGGACATTCAGAAGCCAAGTTATAAGCCCACAAATGTGTAACGGGACTACTTCTTCAAATTGACACCAGATCCGGTGACCTTTGGGACATGGTTTGACCCCCTTAGGAAAGTGCTATCATCATGAAACGTTCAGATCACTTACAACTCAATAGATTCTACCTTCTTGTAATGTTTCAGCCTGATTGGACCTTGTTTTCATACAAATGAACCCAGAATGATGTGAAATTGTGCTTCGTGCAACATAATTCTGGGTGCCATTTACAAACCATAAGTGCTAATGACTCCATTCCTTTTTGTGGTTGTAGGGGCTGTTGATTGGAGAACACTAAAACAAACCTAACCTCTCTAGGACATTCAGAAGCCAAGTTATAAGCCCACAAAGGTGTAACTGGACTGCTTCTTTAAGGTGACACCTGGCCCGGTGACCTTTGGGACATGGTTTGACCCCCTATAGGAATGTGCGATTATCTTGAAACGTTCAGATCACTTACAACTCAATAGATTCTACCTTCCTGTAACATTTCAGCCTGATTGGACCTTGTTTTCACACAAATGAACCCAGAATGATGTGAAATTATGCTTCGTACAACATAATTCTGGGTGCCATTTAAAAACCAGAAGTGCTAATGAATCCATTCCTTTTTAAGGTTGTAGGGGCTGTTGATTGGAGTACACTAAAACAAACCTGATCTCTCTAGGATATTCAGAAGCCAAGTTATAAGCCCTCAAAGGTGTAACTGGACTACTTCTTTAAAGTGACACCAGGCCCGGTGACCTTTGGGACATGGTTTGACCCCCTATAGGAATGTGCGATCATCATGAAACGTTCAGATCACTTACAACTCAATAGATTCTACCTTCTTGTAATGTTTCAGCCTGATTGGACCTTGTTTTCATACAAATGAACCCAGAATGATGTGAAATTGTGCTTCGTGCAACATAATCCTGGGTGCCATTTACAAACCATAAGTGCTAATGACTCCATTCCTTTTTGTGGTTGTAGGGGCTGTTGGTTGGAGTACATTAAAACAAACCTGATCTCTCTAGGACATTCAGAAGCCAAGTTATAAGCCTACAAATGTGTAACGGGACTACTTCTTCAAATTGACACCAGATCCGGTGACCTTTGGGACATGGTTTGACCCCCTTAGGAAAGTGCTATCATCATGAAACGTTCAGATCACTTACAACTCAATAGATTCTACCTTCCTGTAACGTTTCAGCCTGATTGGACCTTGTTTTCACACAAATGAACCCAGAATGATGTGAAATTGTGCTTCGTGCAACATAATTCTGGGTGCCATTTACAAACCATAAGTGCTAATGACTCCATTCCTTTTTGTGGTTGTACGGGCTGTTGATTGGAGAACACTAAAACAAACCTAACCTCTCTAGGACATTCAGAAGCCAAGTTATAAGCCCACAAAGGTGTAACTGGACTGCTTCTTTAAAGTGACACCAGGCCCGGTGACCTTTGGGACATGGTTTGACCCCCTATAGGAATGTGCGATCATCTTGAAACGTTCAGATCACTTACAACTCAATAGATTATACCTTCCTGTAACATTTCAGCCTGATTGGACCTTGTTTTCACACAAATGAACCCAGAATGATGTGAAAATGTGCTTCGTGCAACATAATTCTGGGTGCCATTTAAAAACCATAAGTGCTAATGACTCCATTCCTTTTTGTGGTTGTAGGGGCTGTTGATTGGAGTATACTAAAACAAACCTGATCTCTCTAGGACATTCAGAAGCCAAGTTATAAGCACACAAAGGTGTAACTGGACTACTTCTTTAAAGTGACACCAGGCCCGGTGACCTTTGGGACATGGTTTTACCACCTATAGGAATGTGCGATCATCTTGAAACGTTCAGATCACTTACAACTCAATAGATTCTACCTTCTTGTAGCGTTTCAGCCTGATTGGACCTTGTTTTCACACAAATGGACCCAGAATGATGTGAAATTGTGCTTCGTGCAACATAATTCTGGGTGCCATTTAAAAACCATAAGTGCTAATGACTCCATTCCTTTTTGTGGTTGTAGGGGCTGTTGATTGGAGTACACTAAAACAACCCTGATCTCTCTAGGACATTCAGAAGCCAAGTTATAAGCCCACAAATGTGTAACTGGACTACTTCTTTAAATTGACACCAGATCCGGTGACCTTTGGGACATGGTTTGACCCCCTTAGGAAAGTGCTATCATCATGAAACGTTCAGATCACTTACAACTCAATAGATTCTACCATCCTGTAACGTTTCAGCCTGATTGGACCTTGTTTTCACACAAATGAACCCAGAATGATGTGAAATTGTGCTTCGTGCAACATAATTCTGGGTGCCATTTACAAACCATAAGTGCTAATGACTCCATTCCTTTTTGTGGTTGTAGGGGCTGTTGATTGGAGAACACTAAAACAAACCTAACCTCTCTAGGACATTCAGAAGCCAAGTTATAAGCCCACAAAGGTGTAACTGGACTGCTTCTTTAAAGTGACACCTGGCCCGGTGACCTTTGGGACATGGTTTGACCCCCTATAGGAATGTGCGATTATCTTGAAACGTTCAGATCACTTACAACTCAATAGATTCTACCTTCCTGTAACATTTCAGCCTGATTGGACCTTGTTTTCACACAAATGAACGCAGAATGATGTGAAATTATGTTTCGTACAACATAATTCTGGGTGCCATTTAAAAACCAGAAGTGCTAATGAATCCATTCCTTTTTAAGGTTGTAGGGGCTGTTGATTGGAGTACACTAAAACAAACCTGATCTCTCTAGGATATTCAGAAGCCAAGTTATAAGCCCTCAAAGGTGTAACTGGACTACTTCTTTAAAGTGACACCAGGCCCGGTGACCTTTGGGACATGGTTTGACCCCCTATAGGAATGTGCGATCATCATGAAACGTTCAGATCACTTACAACTCAATAGATTCTACCTTCTTGTAATGTTTCAGCCTGATTGGACCTTGTTTTCATACAAATGAACCCAGAATGATGTGAAATTGTGCTTCGTGCAACATAATCCTGGGTGCCATTTACAAACCATAAGTGCTAATGAATCCATTCCTTTTTGAGGTTGTAGGGGCTGTTGATTGGAGTACACTAAAACAAACCTGATCTCTCTAGGATATTCAGAAGCCAAGTTATAAGCCCTCAAAGGTGTAACTGGACTACTTCTTTAAAGTGACACCAGGCCCGGTGACCTTTGGGACATGGTTTGACCCCCTATAGGAATGTGCGATCATCATGAAACGTTCAGATCACTTACAACTCAATAGATTCTACCTTCTTGTAATATTTCAGCCTGATTGGACCTTGTTTTCATACAAATGAACCCAGAATGATGTGAAATTGTGCTTCGTGCAACATAATTCTGGGTGCCATTTACAAACCATAAGTGCTAATGACTCCATTCCTTTTTGTGGTTGTAGGGGCTGTTGATTGGAGTACACTAAAACAAACCTATCCTCTCTAGGACATTCAGAAGCCAAGTTATAAGCCCACAAAGGTGTAACTGGACTGCTTCTTTAAAGTGACACCAGGCCCGGTGACCTTTGGGACATGGTTTGACCCCCTATAGGAAAGTGCTATCATCATGAAACGTTCAGATCACTTACAACTCAATAGATTCTACCTTCCTGTAAAATTTCAGCCTGATTGGACCTTGTTTTCACACAAATGAACCCAGAATGATGTGAAATTGTGCTTCGTGCAACATAATTCTGGATGCCATTTAAAAACCATAAGTGCTAATGACTCCATTCCTTTTTGAGGTTGTAGGGGCTGTTGATTGGAGTACACTAAAACAAACCTAACCTCTCTAGGACATTCAGAAGCCAAGTTATAAGCACACAAAGGTGTAACTGGACTACTTCTTTAAAGTGACACCAGGCCCGGTGACCTTTGGGACATGGTTTTACCACCTATAGGAATGTGCGATCATCTTGAAACGTTCAGATCACTTACAACTCAATAGATTCTACCTTCTTGTAGCGTTTCAGCCTGATTGGACCTTGTTTTCACACAAATGGACCCAGAATGATGTGAAATTGTGCTTCGTGCAACATAATTCTGGGTGCCATTTAAAAACCATAAGTGCTAATGACTCCATTCCTTTTTGTGGTTGTAGGGGCTGTTGATTGGAGTACACTAAAACAACACTGATCTCTCTAGGACATTCAGAAGCCAAGTTATAAGCCCACAAATGTGTAACTGGACTACTTCTTTAAATTGACACCAGATACGGTGACCTTTGGGACATGGTTTGACCCCCTTAGGAAAGTGCTATCATCATGAAACGTTCAGATCACTTACAACTCAATAGATTCTACCTTCCTGTAACGTTTCAGCCTGATTGGACCTTGTTTTCACACAAATGAACCCAGAATGATGTGAAATTGTGCTTCGTGCAACATAATTCTGGGTGCCATTTACAAACCATAGGTGCTAATGACTCCATTCCTTTTTGTGGTTGTAGGGGATGTTGATTGGAGAACACTAAAACAAACCTAACCTCTCTAGGACATTCAGAAGCCAAGTTATAAGCCCACAAAGGTGTAACTGGACTGCTTCTTTAAAGTGACACCAGGCCCGGTGACCTTTGGGACATGGTTTGACCCCCTATAGGAATGTGCTATCATCTTGAAACGTTCAGATCACTTACAACTCAATAGATTCTACCTTCCTGTAACATTTCAGCCTGATTGGACCTTGTTTTCACACAAATGAACCCAGAATGATGTGAAATTTGCTTCGTACAACATAATTCTGGGTGCCATTTAAAAACCATAAGTGCTAATGAATCCATTCCTTTTTGAGGTTGTAGGGGCTGTTGATTGGAGTACACTAAAACAAACCTGATCTCTCTAGGATATTCAGAAGCCAAGTTATAAGCCCTCAAAGGTGTAACTGGACTACTTCTTTAAATTGACACCAGGCCCGGTGACCTTTGGGACATGGTTTGACCCCCTATAGGAATGTGCGATCATCAGGAAACGTTCAGATCACTTACAACTCAATAGATTCTACCTTCTTGTAATGTTTCAGCCTGATTGGACCTTGTTTTCATACAAATGAACCCAGAATGATGTGAAATTGTGCTTCGTGCAACATAATTCTGGGTGCCATTTACAAACCATAAGTGCTAATGACTCCATTCCTTTTTGTGGTTGTAGGGGCTGTTGGTTTGAGTACATTAAAACAAACCTGATCTCTCTAGGACATTCAGAAGCCAAGTTATAAGCCCACAAATGTGTAACGGGACTACTTCTTCAAATTGACACCAGATCCGGTGACCTTTGGGACATGGTTTGACCCCCTTAGGAAAGTGCTATCATCATGAAACGTTCAGATCACTTACAACTCAATAGATTCTACCTTCCTGTAACGTTTCAGCCTGATTGGACCTTGTTTTCACACAAATGGACCCAGAATGATGTGAAATTGTGCTTCGTGCAACATAATTCTGGGTGCCATTTAAGAACCATAAGTGCTAATGACTCCATTCCTTTTTGTGGTTGTAGGGGATGTTGATTGGAGTACACTAAAACAAACCTGATCTCTCTAGGACATTCAGAAGCCAAGTTATAAGCCCACAAATGTGTAACTGGACTACTTCTTTAAATTGACACCAGATACGGTGACCTTTGGGACATGGTTTGACCACCTGTGTGCACAACGCCTGTTTTAACTACTAAAGCCTGTTTATTATATTGTTCTACTTATTTGCTGTGAGGTTAATACTTAGAAAATTTGTATATTAATGTAAACAATAAAAAAAAATCACTGATTGTATGCTTTCTTTTAGATGTAATGGTCCAAACTCAGCCTTGTAGACATTTATTGCATCCTGTAGGTAAATACACAGAACAGGCTCAGGTCCAGGATGACCCAGCATGCTCTTCCATTCTGGCTGTTAGGGATTGTATCAATAACTCAATGCCTACTGATGTTTTCACCTAACGGTATTTATTTAGAATGCAGGTAAGATTTAACTATATTTGTTAGCAAAGCAGACTGATCTTGGGAATTTCACTGCAGCACTGATGTCCACCTCTCTGTACACATTAGAGAGAATTACCACTTTACAGCTAAACACATTTAATAAAGATATAGGCTACGCATTGCAGACAATAAAAACAAAGTTGTAAGCATTAGAATTATAATGATGACATTAAAGAACACTTGGAGGAATGTTCTTTATTTTTGACTAGAATCTCAACTCTTTAAATTAAAATGTAACTGCTTTTTATCCATTTTCAGCCATTAAGACACCCAATATAAAATAAGACTACTTATAAAATTATTTATAATTATATGTATGTATATAGATAGAGATCTTAATAAAATATATTCTTTGAATGGTGTTTTAATGAGCTGTATCATTTTTTACAGAAATAAGCAAGCAGCATTCCTTGTGTGTGTGTGTGTGTGTGTGCGCGCGCGCGTGTGCCTGCTCGCTTGTCCCTCCGTCGGCCGTGACGGGTGTGTGTGAGTGACTACAGACAAATGCATGAGAGAGTTAGCAGCCATGAAACAGCTTGATGAACTACTCTCCCCATGTGTTTTAAAAATGCTAATATGCTATGCTAAATCTGCTATGCTAAATAATGATTTCTCTATAGAACTACAAAGTCCGACTGGGGGAGGAGAGTACAGGACTGCACTATGGAGGGGGGCGGAGTTTACAGCTCCTCCTCCAGTTTAAAGAGACAGTACCCCAAAACGGCTTGTTCTCAAGACTCTCCTCAGAACAGGGGTAGATGAGGGTCTGTAGAGCAACAATAATGAGGAAATCAGACCAAAGAACTGCAGTTCCACTGTTTTTAGACCCCCAACTGAAGGATTTAGATGTAAAAAGGAATAACTTAAAAGCATGTTATGTCTCCTTTAAAGGCCCCGTGTGTGAAATTCACAGAAATCATAGTAAAAAGATCCGACTCTTTAGCACCACGCAGTTTAGAGTCGGTATATCAGCTATTGGAGCCCCCGAGGATCAAAAAGGTTTTTTTTTATCATTATTTAAAACTTTATTAACAAATATAACAAATACAATACAAAATCGTGATGCTGTAAACGGCAGCATGTCATCATCTATTTCCAGCTTTCAAGTCAGCGAACAGGTTAGTTGTTTTCATCTAACTTATTTTATTAATTTAATCTAAATAGGTTTTGAATAAGAAAAACTTTTTTATGTCAGTTATGTTTGCTAATAGCAAACGGCAGCTAGTTAGTGATGACTTCTGACTACAAAAAATGACAATATTTTGTTCATTTTATTTGAGAAATGTTATATTTCTATTTGCCATTTTGGAAATATACAAGGTAGTGTAGTCTGTAATTGTTTTCTCTCCGTAAACAGAGTCAGATATCATCCGATGGTTCATCAGTGGAGACAGACAGAGGACGAGGGAGAGGAAGAGGGCGAGGAAGAGGGAGAGGACAGACGTGTGCCAGCGCACAGAGAGGCAGAGGTGTTAGACATGCGACAGAAGCAGGGCAAGCATCCCAAGATGAAGGAGCCGAATTTGCTCAAACCAGCCGCAACGTCCCACGCACAAGAGGAAGAGGCAGAGCTGCAATAAAGTCTAGAAGATCGGCGCTTTCAAGAGCTGATGAGGAGAGTCGAGGAGCTTCAAAGGGAAAGAAGAGCAGAAATTGAGGTTTGTGTAAGATAATGAGCAAATTAATAATTATCTGGGTCAATATATGCCGTCCTGTCACTCATTTCATTCATATAAGTACATACGGTAATTCTATTTAACCGTATAGCAAGTGTTTGGAATTATATGTAGTTTTGTAAAACATTCAGTGTCCTACTTCTTTCCTAATACATATTATTTGTTTTTGATAGTACCTTTATTTTAGGAATTAGCCATTTAATATATATATTATTAATCAGCTACTCTTATAAACTTGTTAAAACATTTACAAAACATTGCTTTCTACTGTAATTCAATTAAAATAATCTTACAAAAATTCTAATCCTACTTTTCCCCCCAGCGCCTTGTACAGGGCATGAGCCTGGAGGACCACCGTCATCTCACCTCTCAACTTTTGGAAAGACAGCCAGGTCTGGTTTTTGATGTTTTGTTGGACAACCAACGCCGAGATAGGCACACCACACCCGTGCAGGCCCCTGCGTTAACATGGTGTACTTGTGGCAATTGCACAGATATGCCAACAGATGCAGAGCGCAAATGCTGTGGACAAGACTCTGTAAACTGTATAAGCCTTCTGCCCCATTTTAGACTTTACTGTTTGGATGAAGGTGTCCTGAGGATCCATCGTCAGTACAGAGCAGACCTCACCGTATTAGGACAGATTAGGGAACCAGGCGATGACAACAGGGAATACAGGTATGCTGCCTACCGGCACTTCATTTTCTGGCAGCATGGGTCACTTGGACATGGAAATCGAAGAGTCATCCCAAGTTGCTGTGTGGTCAAAATTAGGGAGAAATTTCCAGACCCTCATGGACAGTATACTGGTTTTCTTCCGGGAGTGTAACTGGTCAAAAGTTTACATGGGTTGTTGAAGTGTTTCTGATATTTTGTACACCTTTATATTGTAATTTATTATGTTGAATAAGTATTTTAGATAAATATTTTTTGAAACCCCAATGTTAGTGTTGTACAATAATGACAAATTTAGAGGTGGCTACTCTTCAGCCATGTATACTCTTGTAATGTGAAAAAAAAATCACATCTTTACAACTCCATAGTTTTGCATTACATTAGTGAGCTATTAATTTACACTCTTACAGGGTCAAGTCATGAAACAAAAAATATGTAATTTTCTGAAAGACATAAGAAATAAAGAAATTAGTACAGATGCACTTTTATTTGAATTAACCTTATTCAGAGTTTGAACAGACAAATTTGGAACACATTTTAATCTTGAAACATGATTTTACACACTTTAGGATAATAAAGAATAGATCTAACGTAAAAGACTGTGCAGAATTTATGTGCTACTTCAAGTAAAAAGAACAACATGTTAGCACAGTAGTAAAGACATCAAAGTGCAATATCTACATTTTTATGTACATTACATTAGTAACACGCAGCAGGTATAGAATACTCCATGTAAATGTAGACAAGATCGTCACTGGAGGCCTGTAGCTGTGTTGAGTTCTGATACTGTGAAAAAAGTATTGTAAGACAAGTGTAGGTAAAGAACTGAGCTGTAGTCAAAGGATGCTAAAATGACACATACCAAGACCTCGGCTGACTTGGATCTGCACTAGCTCCGAAATAGGTGGTGGAGCGATGGGTGGCACAAGACCGAGCCGTCTGGGGTCATCATCCCTCATTGATCTGGTACGAGGCATCCCAACTCCTCTCGCAAACCTCTCGTTGATTATTTTTGATTGGAGTACTGGAATGTATTCGTAGCCCTTTTCTGATTTTAGTGAATACACACTGTACCTTCTGGCATTCTTATTGTACTTCCGTTTGAATCTAAAAAATAGGACAATTGCATAATGAATTTCTGTCACGACAATGGGACAAACTTAAATAACGTGTAGTAACGTTAATACAGCTTTTTAATTGTAAGTGGTAGGCATTATTTTGGCTCAACTCTGACTGAAAAACAAGGTAAAACCTACATTAGTTGGCCTTCAGCATTCCTGATTGCTGGTCGATTAAGGTGAAAGTTATAATCCAGTGCTGCAAGGAGAACTCTGGCTTCATACACTTTGTAGGAGAAGGCTTGACGCTTGCTGGCATACATCAGAATGTGGTTCTGAAATGACTCAAGCAGGGCTGTTGATCTGTACAAATGAACAGTCAGTATGAGAGAGGACAACTGGTCACATGGCTAATAGCAGGGATGCTCCAAGTCAGTCCTGGAGGGCAGCTAACATGCATATTTAGTTCTGTCCCTGGTTAAATACAGCAGAATCAAATTTATCAGCAGTTCCATTAGCAGGCCTCAGTATAAATTAGACACCTTGAGTGTGTAGGCCAGCAGTTATATCTTCTTTAGTGTCTGTATGCACTGTTATTGTATGCATTATTTTCAGGAAATGTATTTGAGCAATTTTTAAAGTGACACTCAGTTGCTGGGAGGCAAAACAGCTAACGGAGCACCCCTGGCCTACAGCTTCACAAAAAAATACTTAAATAAGTCTCACATGTACCTGAAGTGCAGATATTTATGCACGTCCTTCTGCCAGCGTTTGTTCAAGACAATCTCCACAAGAGCTTTGTGACTCCTGGAATCCTTCTCGATCCACTGCTTCCCCTGCTGGTCATCAAGATGATCATGCTGGCAGTTTCCCATTGCCCATGTGTGAACATTGCAAACATGGTGTAGAATTCCAACCCAATGTGCCTGTGCAAAATTAAACACAATGCAAAACAGTATGAATATGACAGGTTTTTAGGTGGAGTTTGGGATACTATTGGAATTAAAGTTTTCTTACAAGAAACTGCTCTATTGTGGTGGCTGTCTTGCAACACCACCAAAAATGATCGATCGTTAAATCATTACATATGTATACGAAGGCGCATAAACAATAAACAAAAAGAAATGCTTCTGAATTTTAAGATGGTGTGCTACATTTTTGGCACTAGTAAGCATGAGCTGTTTCCCAAATTCTAGCTTACTCCACACAAACTTTGTGTCACAAAGCACACAACTACTACAATGAAGAAATTAAACACACATTTTTAACTTACCTGTCCAAAAGGAAGGTAGCAAGCTCAGCGTGTCTACTGAATCCCTTTTGTAACATGAGGTCTCTCCATCTTGGGAAGGCAACTCCTATATTTACTCTGGTTTTCTCATGATGCCGGTCTTGTTCACTTTTCAAAATCCTTTTTCTTTTACTTGGATGAGACAAACTATCCCGTTTCTCAAGTTTGCTTGTAGAATATGTGTGATCCTCCATCGCTAGAAGTACGGGGTGGCTAGTTTCTTCTTCTTCTTAGTTACTTTGTCAGACTGCATGCTTACAAGGCGCACTTATGCCCCCTGCTGTTTCTTTGAGGTTACATCATTTAAAAACGCAAACATCAAATGCGAAGCTTAATATGTTGTATGTCCCTAAAAGGTCACTGTATTTTAAGATGGCGCATGCCGTATGGAGCACCGGTCTGCTTCTTTTGTCTAAAATATTAAAATATAAAGCTAATAATAATGCTTAGAATAAATGCTTGTTTGAATTATCATTAAAAAAAACAAATTTGAGAATGTGATATAAGAAATTTGATAACTTATAAGATGAAATATCACACATTGGGCCTTTAAATTGACACCAGATCCGGTGACCTTTGGGACATGGTTTGACCCCCTTAGGAAAGTGCTATCATCATGAAACGTTCAGATCGCTTACAACTCAATAGATTCTACCTTCCTGTAACGTTTCAGCCTGATTGGACCTTGTTTTCACACAAATGAACCCAGAATGATGTGAAATTGTGCTTCGTGCAACATAATTCTGGGTGCCATTTACAAACCATAAGTGCTAATGACTCCATTCCTTTTTGTGGTTGTAGGGGCTGTTGATTGGAGAAAACTAAAACAAACCTAACCTCTCTAGGACATTCAGATGCCAAGTTATAAGCCCACAAAGGTGTAACTGGACTGCTTCTTTAAAGTGACACCAGGCCCGGTGACCTTTGGGACATGATTTGACCCCCTATAGGAATGTGCAATCATCTTGAAACGTTCAGATCACTTACAACTCAATAGATTCTACCTTCTTGTAACGTTTCAGCCTGATTGGACCTTGTTTTCACACAAATGAACCCAGAATGATGTGAAATTGTGCTTCGTGCAACATAATTCTGGGTGCCATTTACAAACCATAAGTGCTAATGACTCCATTCCTTTTTGTGGCTGTAGGGGCTGTTGATTGGAGAAAACTAAAACAAACCTAACCTCTCTAGGACATTCAGAAGCCAAGTTATAAGCCCACAAAGGTGTAACTGGACTACTTATTTAAAGTGACACCAGGCCCGGTGAACTTTGGGACATGGTTTGACCCCCTTAGGAAAGTGCTATCATCTTGAAACATTCAGATCACTTACAACTCAATAGATTCTACCTTCCTGTAACGTTTCAGCCTGATTGGACCTTGTTTTCACACAAATGAACCCAGAATGATGTGAAATTGTGCTTCGTGCAACATAATTCTGGGTGCCATTTACAAACCATAAGCACAATTTCACATCATTCTGGGTTCATTTGTGTGAAAACAAGGTCCAATCAGGCTGAAATGTTACAGGAAGGTAGAATCTATTGAGTTGTAATTGATCTGAACGTTTCAAGATGATCGGACATTCCTATAGGGGGTAAAACCATGTCCCAAAGGTCACCGGGCCTGGTGTCACTTTAAAGAAGTAGTCCAGTTACACCTTTGAGGGCTTATAACTTGGCTTCTGAATGTCCTAGAGAGATCAGGTTTGTTTTAATGTACTCCAACCAACAGCCCCTACAACCAAAAAAAGGAATGGAGTCATCAGCACTTATGGTTTGTAAATGGCACCCAGAATTATGCTGCACTAAGCACAATTTCACATCGATCTGGGTCATTTGTGTGAAAACAAGGTCCAATCAGGCTGAAACGTTACAAGAAGGTAGAATCTATTGAGTTGTAATTGATCTGAACGTTTCATGATGATCGCACATTCCTATAGGGGGTCAAACCATGTCCCAAAGGTCACCGGGCCTGGTGTCACTTTAAAGAAGTAGTCCAGTTACACCTTTGAGGGCTTATAACTTGGCTTCTGAATGTCCTAGAGAGATCAGTTTGTTTTAGTGTACTCCAATCAACAGCCCCTACAACCTCAAAAAGGAATGGAGTCATTAGCACTTATGGTTTTTAAATGGCACCCAGAATTATGTTGCTTGTAGCACAATTTCACATCATTCTGGGTTCATTTGTGTGAAAACAAGGTCCAATCAGGCTGAAATGTTACAGGAAGGTAGAATCTATTGAGTTGTAAGTGATCTGAGCGTTTCATGATGATAGCACTTTCCTAAGGGGGTCAAACCATGTCCCAAAGGTCACCGGATCTGGTGTCAATTTAAAGAAGTAGTCCAGTTACACAGTTACCTATAGGAATGTGCGATCATCTTTAAACGTTCAGATCACTTACAACTCAATAGATTCTACCTTCTTGTAGCGTTTCAGCCTGATTGGACCTTGTTTTCACACAAATGAACCCAGAATGATGTGAAATTGTGCTTCGTGCAACATAATTCTGGGTGCCATTTACAAACCTTAAGTGTTAATGACTCCATTCCTTTTTGTGTTTCTAGGGGCTGTTGATCGGAGAACACTAAAACAAACCTAACCTCTCTAGGACATTCAGAAGCCAAGTTATAAGCCCACAAAGGTGTAACTGGACTGCTTCTTTAAAGTGACACCAGGCCCGGTGACCTTTGGGACATGGTTTGACCCCCTATAGGAATGTGCGATCATCTTGAAATGTTCAGATCACTTACAACTCAATAGATTTTAGTTTCCTGTAACGTTTCAGCCTGATTGGACCTTGTTTTCACACAAATGAACCCAGAATGATGTGAAATTGTGCTTCGTGCAACATAATTCTGTGTGCCATTTACAAACCATAAGTGCTAATGACTCCATTCCTTTTTGTGGTTGTAGGGGCTGTTGGTTGGAGTACATTAAAACAAACCTGATCTCTCTAGGACATTCAGAAGCCAAGTTATAAGCCCACAAATGTGTAACGGGACTACTTCTTTAAATTGACACCAGATCCGGTGACCTTTGGGACATGGTTTGACCCCCTTAGGAAAGTGCTATCATCATGAAACGTTCAGATCAATTACAACTCAATAGATTCTACCTTCCTGTAACGTTTGAGCCTGATTGGACCTTGTTTTCACACAAATGAACCCAGAATGATGTGAAATTGTGCTTCGTGCAACATAATTCTGGGTGCCATTTACAAACCATAAGTGCTAATGACTCCATTCCTTTTTGGGTTGTAGGGGCTGTTGATTGGAGTACACTAAAACAAACCTGATCTCTCTGGGACATTCAGAAGCCAAGTTATAAGCCCACAAATGTGTAACTGGACGACTTCTTTAAATTGACACCAGATCCGGTGACCTTTGGGACATGGTTTGACCCCCTTAGGAAAGTGCTATCATCATGAAACGTTCAGATCACTTACAACTCAATAGATTCTACCTTCCTGTAACGTTTCAGCCTCATTGGACCTTGTTTTCACACAAATGAACCCAGAATGATGTGAAATTGTGCTTCGTGCAACAAAATTCTGGATGCCATTTAAAAACCATAAGTGCTAATGAGTCCATTCCTTTTTGAGGTTGTAGGGGCTGTTGATTGGAGTACACTAAAACAAACCTACCCTCTCTAGGACATTCAGAAGCCAAGTTATAAGCACACAAAGGTGTAACTGGACTACTTCTTTAAAGTGACACCAGGCCCGGTGACCTTTGGGACATGGTTTTACCACCTATAGGAATGTGCGATCATCTTGAAACGTTCAGATCACTTACAACTCAATAGATTCTACCTTCTTGTAGCGTTTCAGCCTGATTGGACCTTGTTTTCACACAAATGGACCCAGAATGATGTGAAATTGTGCTTCGTGCAACATAATTCTGGGTGCCATTTAAAACCTATAAGTGCTAATGACTCCATTCCTTTTTGTGGTTGTAGGGGCTGTTGATTGGAGTACACTAAAACAACCCTGATCTCTCTAGGACATTCAGAAGCCAAGTTATGAGCCCACAAATGTGTAACTGGACTACTTCTTTAAATTGACACCAGATCCGGTGACCTTTGGGACATGGTTTGACCCCCTTAGGAAAGTGCTATCATCATGAAACGTTCAGATCACTTACAACTCAATAGATTCTACCTTCCTGTAACGTTTCAGCCTTATTGGACCTTGTTTTCACACAAATGAACCCAGAATGATGTGAAATTGAGCTTCGTGCAACATAATTCTGGGTGCCATTTACAAACCATAAGTGCTAATGACTCCATTCTTTTTTGTGGTTGTAGGGGCTGTTGATTGGAGAACACTAAAACAAACCTAACCTCTCTAGGACATTCAGAAGCCAAGTTATAAGCCCACAAAGGTGTAACTGGACTGCTTCTTTAAAGTGACACCAGGCCCGGTGACCTTTGGGACATGGTTTGACCCCCTATAGGAAAGTGCTATCATCATGAAACGTTCAGATCACTTACAACTCAATAGATTCTACCTTCCTGTAACATTTCAGCCTGATTGGACCTTGTTTTCACACAAATGAACCCAGAATGATGTGAAATTGTGCTACGTGCAACATAATTCTGGATGCCATTTAAAAACCATAAGTGCTAATGACTCCATTCCTTTTTGAGGTTGTAGGGGCTGTTGATTGGAGTACACTAAAACAAACCTAACCTCTCTAGGACATTCAGAAGCCAAGTTATAAGCACACAAAGGTGTAACTGGACTACTTCTTTAAAGTGACACCAGGCCCGGTGACCTTTGGGACATGGTTTTACCACCTATAGGAATGTGCGATCATCTTGAAACGTTCAGATCACTTACAACTCAATAGATTCTACCTTCTTGTAGCGTTTCAGCCTGATTGGACCTTGTTTTCACACAAATGGACCCAGAATGATGTGAAATTGTGCTTCGTGCAACATAATTCTGGGTGCCATTTAAAAACCATAAGTGCTAATGACTCCATTCCTTTTTGTGGTTGTAGGGGCTGTTGATTGGAGTACACTAAAACAACCCTGATCTCTCTAGGACATTCAGAAGCCAAGTTATAAGCCCACAAATGTGTAACTGGACTACTTCTTTAAATTGACACCAGATCCGGTGACCTTTGGGACATGGTTTGACCCCCTTAGGAAAGTGCTATCATCATGAAACGTTCAGATCACTTACAACTCAATAGATTCTACCATCCTGTAACGTTTCAGCCTGATTGGACCTTGTTTTCACACAAATGAACCCAGAATGATGTGAAATTGTGCTTCGTGCAACATAATTCTGGGTGCCATTTACAAACCATAAGTGCTAATGACTCCATTCCTTTTTGTGGTTGTAGGGGCTGTTGATTGGAGAACACTAAAACAAACCTAACCTCTCTAGGACATTCAGAAGCCAAGTTATAAGCCCACAAAGGTGTAACTGGACTGCTTCTTTAAGGTGACACCTGGCCCGGTGACCTTTGGGACATGGTTTGACCCCCTATAGGAATGTGCGATTATCTTGAAACGTTCAGATCACTTACAACTCAATAGATTCTACCTTCCTGTAACATTTCAGCCTGATTGGACCTTGTTTTCACACAAATGAACCCAGAATGATGTGAAATTATGCTTCGTACAACATAATTCTGGGTGCCATTTAAAAACCAGAAGTGCTAATGAATCCATTCCTTTTTAAGGTTGTAGGGGCTGTTGATTGGAGTACACTAAAACAAACCTGATCTCTCTAGGATATTCAGAAGCCAAGTTATAAGCCCTCAAAGGTGTAACTGGACTACTTCTTCAAAGTGACACCAGGCCCGGTGACCTTTGGGACATGGTTTGACCCCCTATAGGAATGTGCGATCATCATGAAACGTTCAGATCACTTACAACTCAATAGATTCTACCTTCTTGTAATGTTTCAGCCTGATTGGACCTTGTTTTCATACAAATGAACCCAGAATGATGTGAAATTGTGCTTCGTGCAACATAATCCTGGGTGCCATTTACAAACCATAAGTGCTAATGACTCCATTCCTTTTTGTGGTTGTAGGGGCTGTTGGTTGGAGTACATTAAAACAAACCTGATCTCTCTAGGACATTCAGAAGCCAAGTTATAAGCCCACAAATGTGTAACGGGACTACTTCTTCAAATTGACACCAGATCCGGTGACCTTTGGGACATGGTTTGACCCCCTTAGGAAAGTGCTATCATCATGAAACGTTCAGATCACTTACAACTCAATAGATTCTACCTTCTTGTAATGTTTCAGCCTGATTGGACCTTGTTTTCATACAAATGAACCCAGAATGATGTGAAATTGTGCTTCGTGCAACATAATTCTGGGTGCCATTTACAAACCATAAGTGCTAATGACTCCATTCCTTTTTGTGGTTGTAGGGGCTGTTGATTGGAGAACACTAAAACAAACCTAACCTCTCTAGGACATTCAGAAGCCAAGTTATAAGCCCACAAAGGTGTAACTGGACTGCTTCTTTAAGGTGACACCTGGCCCGGTGACCTTTGGGACATGGTTTGACCCCCTATAGGAATGTGCGATTATCTTGAAACGTTCAGATCACTTACAACTCAATAGATTCTACCTTCCTGTAACATTTCAGCCTGATTGGACCTTGTTTTCACACAAATGAACCCAGAATGATGTGAAATTATGCTTCGTACAACATAATTCTGGGTGCCATTTAAAAACCAGAAGTGCTAATGAATCCATTCCTTTTTAAGGTTGTAGGGGCTGTTGATTGGAGTACACTAAAACAAACCTGATCTCTCTAGGATATTCAGAAGCCAAGTTATAAGCCCTCAAAGGTGTAACTGGACTACTTCTTTAAAGTGACACCAGGCCCGGTGACCTTTGGGACATGGTTTGACCCCCTATAGGAATGTGCGATCATCATGAAACGTTCAGATCACTTACAACTCAATAGATTCTACCTTCTTGTAATGTTTCAGCCTGATTGGACCTTGTTTTCATACAAATGAACCCAGAATGATGTGAAATTGTGCTTCGTGCAACATAATCCTGGGTGCCATTTACAAACCATAAGTGCTAATGACTCCATTCCTTTTTGTGGTTGTAGGGGCTGTTGGTTGGAGTACATTAAAACAAACCTGATCTCTCTAGGACATTCAGAAGCCAAGTTATAAGCCTACAAATGTGTAACGGGACTACTTCTTCAAATTGACACCAGATCCGGTGACCTTTGGGACATGGTTTGACCCCCTTAGGAAAGTGCTATCATCATGAAACGTTCAGATCACTTACAACTCAATAGATTCTACCTTCCTGTAACGTTTCAGCCTGATTGGACCTTGTTTTCACACAAATGAACCCAGAATGATGTGAAATTGTGCTTCGTGCAACATAATTCTGGGTGCCATTTACAAACCATAAGTGCTAATGACTCCATTCCTTTTTGTGGTTGTACGGGCTGTTGATTGGAGAACACTAAAACAAACCTAACCTCTCTAGGACATTCAGAAGCCAAGTTATAAGCCCACAAAGGTGTAACTGGACTGCTTCTTTAAAGTGACACCAGGCCCGGTGACCTTTGGGACATGGTTTGACCCCCTATAGGAATGTGCGATCATCTTGAAACGTTCAGATCACTTACAACTCAATAGATTATACCTTCCTGTAACATTTCAGCCTGATTGGACCTTGTTTTCACACAAATGAACCCAGAATGATGTGAAAATGTGCTTCGTGCAACATAATTCTGGGTGCCATTTAAAAACCATAAGTGCTAATGACTCCATTCCTTTTTGTGGTTGTAGGGGCTGTTGATTGGAGTATACTAAAACAAACCTGATCTCTCTAGGACATTCAGAAGCCAAGTTATAAGCACACAAAGGTGTAACTGGACTACTTCTTTAAAGTGACACCAGGCCCGGTGACCTTTGGGACATGGTTTTACCACCTATAGGAATGTGCGATCATCTTGAAACGTTCAGATCACTTACAACTCAATAGATTCTACCTTCTTGTAGCGTTTCAGCCTGATTGGACCTTGTTTTCACACAAATGGACCCAGAATGATGTGAAATTGTGCTTCGTGCAACATAATTCTGGGTGCCATTTAAAAACCATAAGTGCTAATGACTCCATTCCTTTTTGTGGTTGTAGGGGCTGTTGATTGGAGTACACTAAAACAACCCTGATCTCTCTAGGACATTCAGAAGCCAAGTTATAAGCCCACAAATGTGTAACTGGACTACTTCTTTAAATTGACACCAGATCCGGTGACCTTTGGGACATGGTTTGACCCCCTTAGGAAAGTGCTATCATCATGAAACGTTCAGATCACTTACAACTCAATAGATTCTACCATCCTGTAACGTTTCAGCCTGATTCGACCTTGTTTTCACACAAATGAACCCAGAATGATGTGAAATTGTGCTTCGTGCAACATAATTCTGGGTGCCATTTACAAACCATAAGTGCTAATGACTCCATTCCTTTTTGTGGTTGTAGGGGCTGTTGATTGGAGAACACTAAAACAAACCTAACCTCTCTAGGACATTCAGAAGCCAAGTTATAAGCCCACAAAGGTGTAACTGGACTGCTTCTTTAAAGTGACACCTGGCCCGGTGACCTTTGGGACATGGTTTGACCCCCTATAGGAATGTGCGATTATCTTGAAACGTTCAGATCACTTACAACTCAATAGATTCTACCTTCCTGTAACATTTCAGCCTGATTGGACCTTGTTTTCACACAAATGAACGCAGAATGATGTGAAATTATGTTTCGTACAACATAATTCTGGGTGCCATTTAAAAACCAGAAGTGCTAATGAATCCATTCCTTTTTAAGGTTGTAGGGGCTGTTGATTGGAGTACACTAAAACAAACCTGATCTCTCTAGGATATTCAGAAGCCAAGTTATAAGCCCTCAAAGGTGTAACTGGACTACTTCTTTAAAGTGACACCAGGCCCGGTGACCTTTGGGACATGGTTTGACCCCCTATAGGAATGTGCGATCATCATGAAACGTTCAGATCACTTACAACTCAATAGATTCTACCTTCTTGTAATGTTTCAGCCTGATTGGACCTTGTTTTCATACAAATGAACCCAGAATGATGTGAAATTGTGCTTCGTGCAACATAATCCTGGGTGCCATTTACAAACCATAAGTGCTAATGAATCCATTCCTTTTTGAGGTTGTAGGGGCTGTTGATTGGAGTACACTAAAACAAACCTGATCTCTCTAGGATATTCAGAAGCCAAGTTATAAGCCCTCAAAGGTGTAACTGGACTACTTCTTTAAAGTGACACCAGGCCCGGTGACCTTTGGGACATGGTTTGACCCCCTATAGGAATGTGCGATCATCATGAAACGTTCAGATCACTTACAACTCAATAGATTCTACCTTCTTGTAATATTTCAGCCTGATTGGACCTTGTTTTCATACAAATGAACCCAGAATGATGTGAAATTGTGCTTCGTGCAACATAATTCTGGGTGCCATTTACAAACCATAAGTGCTAATGACTCCATTCCTTTTTGTGGTTGTAGGGGCTGTTGATTGGAGTACACTAAAACAAACCTATCCTCTCTAGGACATTCAGAAGCCAAGTTATAAGCCCACAAAGGTGTAACTGGACTGCTTCTTTAAAGTGACACCAGGCCCGGTGACCTTTGGGACATGGTTTGACCCCCTATAGGAAAGTGCTATCATCATGAAACGTTCAGATCACTTACAACTCAATAGATTCTACCTTCCTGTAAAATTTCAGCCTGATTGGACCTTGTTTTCACACAAATGAACCCAGAATGATGTGAAATTGTGCTTCGTGCAACATAATTCTGGATGCCATTTAAAAACCATAAGTGCTAATGACTCCATTCCTTTTTGAGGTTGTAGGGGCTGTTGATTGGAGTACACTAAAACAAACCTAACCTCTCTAGGACATTCAGAAGCCAAGTTATAAGCACACAAAGGTGTAACTGGACTACTTCTTTAAAGTGACACCAGGCCCGGTGACCTTTGGGACATGGTTTTACCACCTATAGGAATGTGCGATCATCTTGAAACGTTCAGATCACTTACAACTCAATAGATTCTACCTTCTTGTAGCGTTTCAGCCTGATTGGACCTTGTTTTCACACAAATGGACCCAGAATGATGTGAAATTGTGCTTCGTGCAACATAATTCTGGGTGCCATTTAAAAACCATAAGTGCTAATGACTCCATTCCTTTTTGTGGTTGTAGGGGCTGTTGATTGGAGTACACTAAAACAACACTGATCTCTCTAGGACATTCAGAAGCCAAGTTATAAGCCCACAAATGTGTAACTGGACTACTTCTTTAAATTGACACCAGATACGGTGACCTTTGGGACATGGTTTGACCCCCTTAGGAAAGTGCTATCATCATGAAACGTTCAGATCACTTACAACTCAATAGATTCTACCTTCCTGTAACGTTTCAGCCTGATTGGACCTTGTTTTCACACAAATGAACCCAGAATGATGTGAAATTGTGCTTCGTGCAACATAATTCTGGGTGCCATTTACAAACCATAGGTGCTAATGACTCCATTCCTTTTTGTGGTTGTAGGGGATGTTGATTGGAGAACACTAAAACAAACCTAACCTCTCTAGGACATTCAGAAGCCAAGTTATAAGCCCACAAAGGTGTAACTGGACTGCTTCTTTAAAGTGACACCAGGCCCGGTGACCTTTGGGACATGGTTTGACCCCCTATAGGAATGTGCTATCATCTTGAAACGTTCAGATCACTTACAACTCAATAGATTCTACCTTCCTGTAACATTTCAGCCTGATTGGACCTTGTTTTCACACAAATGAACCCAGAATGATGTGAAATTTGCTTCGTACAACATAATTCTGGGTGCCATTTAAAAACCATAAGTGCTAATGAATCCATTCCTTTTTGAGGTTGTAGGGGCTGTTGATTGGAGTACACTAAAACAAACCTGATCTCTCTAGGATATTCAGAAGCCAAGTTATAAGCCCTCAAAGGTGTAACTGGACTACTTCTTTAAATTGACACCAGGCCCGGTGACCTTTGGGACATGGTTTGACCCCCTATAGGAATGTGCGATCATCAGGAAACGTTCAGATCACTTACAACTCAATAGATTCTACCTTCTTGTAATGTTTCAGCCTGATTGGACCTTGTTTTCATACAAATGAACCCAGAATGATGTGAAATTGTGCTTCGTGCAACATAATTCTGGGTGCCATTTACAAACCATAAGTGCTAATGACTCCATTCCTTTTTGTGGTTGTAGGGGCTGTTGGTTTGAGTACATTAAAACAAACCTGATCTCTCTAGGACATTCAGAAGCCAAGTTATAAGCCCACAAATGTGTAACGGGACTACTTCTTCAAATTGACACCAGATCCGGTGACCTTTGGGACATGGTTTGACCCCCTTAGGAAAGTGCTATCATCATGAAACGTTCAGATCACTTACAACTCAATAGATTCTACCTTCCTGTAACGTTTCAGCCTGATTGGACCTTGTTTTCACACAAATGGACCCAGAATGATGTGAAATTGTGCTTCGTGCAACATAATTCTGGGTGCCATTTAAGAACCATAAGTGCTAATGACTCCATTCCTTTTTGTGGTTGTAGGGGCTGTTGATTGGAGTACACTAAAACAAACCTGATCTCTCTAGGACATTCAGAAGCCAAGTTATAAGCCCACAAATGTGTAACTGGACTACTTCTTTAAATTGACACCAGATACGGTGACCTTTGGGACATGGTTTGACCCCCTATAGGAATGTGCGATCATCTTGAAACGTTCAGATCACGTACAACTCAATAGATTCTACCTTCCTGTAACATTTCAGCCTGATTGGACCTTGTTTTCACACAAATGAACCCAGAATGATGTGAAATTGTGCTTCGTACAACATAATTCTGGGTGTCATTTAAAAACCATAAGTGCTAATGAATCCATTCCTTTTTGAGGTTGTAGGGGCTGTTGATTGGAGTACACTAAAACAAACCTGATCTCTCTAGGACATTCAGAAGCCAAGTTATAAGCCCACAAATGTGTAACTGGACTACTTCTTTAAATTGACACCAGATCCGGTGACCTTTGGGACATGGTTTGACCCCCTTAGGAAAGTGCTATCATCATGAAATGTTCAGATCACTTACAACTCAATAGATTCTACCTTCCTTTAACATTTCAGCCTGATTGGACCTTGTTTTCACACAAATGAACCCAGAATGATGTGAAATTGTGCTTCGTGCAACATAATTCTGGGTGCCATTTAAAAACCATAAGTGCTAATGACTCCATTCCTTTTTGAGGTTGTAGGGAATGTTGACTGGAGTACAATAAAACAAACCTAATCTCTCTAGGACATTCAGAAGCCAAGTTATAAGCCCTCAAAGGTGTAAATGGACTACTTCTTTAAAGTGACACCCGGCCCGGTGACCTTTGGGACATGGTTTGACCCCCTATAGGAATGTGTGATCATCATGAAACGTTCAGATCACTTACAACTCAATAGATTCTACCTTCTTCTAACGTTTCAGCCTGATTGGACCTTGTTTTCACACAAATGAACCCAGAATGATGTGAAATTTTGCTTAGTGCAGCATAATTCTGGGTGCCATTTACAAACCATAAGTGCTAATGACTCCATTCCTTTTTGTGGTTGTAGGGGCTGTTGGTTGGAGTACATTAAAACAAACCTGATCTCTCTAGGACATTCAGAAGCCAAGTTATAAGCCCACAAATGTGTAACTGGACTACTTTAAATTGACACCAGATCCGGTGACCTTTGGGACATGGTTTGACCCCCTTAGGAAAGAGCTATCATCATGAAACGTTCAGATCACTTACAACTCAATAGATTCTACCTTCCTGTGATGTTTCAGCCTGATTGGACGTTGTTTTCACACAAATGAACCCAGAATGATGTGAAATTGTGCTTTGTGCAACATAATTCTGGGTGCCATTTACAAACCATAAGTGCTAATGACTCCATTCCTTTTTGTGGTTGTATGGGCTGTTGATTGGAGTACACTAAAACAAACCTAACCTCTCTAGGACATTCAGAATCCAAGTTATAAGCCCACAAATGTGTAACTGGACTGCTTCTTTAAAGTGACACCAGGGCCGGTGAACTTTGGGACATGGTTTGACCCCCTATAGGAATGTGCGATCATCTTGAAACGTTCAGATCACTTACAACTCAATAGATTCTACCTTCCTGTAACATTTCAGCCTGATTGGACCTTGTTTTCACACAAATGGACCCAGAATGATGTGAAATTGTGCTTCGTGCAACATAATTCTGGGTGCCATTTACAAACCATAAGTGCTAATGACTCCATTCCTTTTTGTGGTTGTAGGGGCTGTTGATTGGAGTATACTAAAACAAACCTGATCTCTCTAGGACATTCAGAAGCCAAGTTATAAGCCCACAAATGTGTAACTGGACTACTTCTTTAAATTGACACCAGATCTGGTGACCTTTGGGACATGGTTTGACCCCCTTAGGAAAGTGCTATCATCATGAAACGTTCAGATCACTTTCAACTCAATAGATTCTACCTTCCTGTAACGTTTCAGCCTGATTGGACCTTGTTTTCACACAAATGAACCCAGAATGATGTGAAATTGTGCTTCGTGCAACATAATTCTGGGTGCCATTTACAAACCATAAGTGCTAATGACTCCATTCCTTTTTGTGGTTGTAGGGGCTGTTGATTGGAGAACAGTAAAACAAACCTAACCTCTCTAGGACATTCAGAAGCCAAGTTATAAGCCCACAAAGGTGTAACTGGACTGCTTCTTTAAGGTGACACCAGGCCCGGTGACCTTTGGGACATGGTTTGACCCCCTATAGGAATGCGCGATCATCTTGAAATGTTCAGATCACTTACAACTCAATAGATTCTACCTTCCTCTAACGTTTCAGCCTGATTGGACCTTGTTTTCACACAAATGAACCCAGAATGATGTGAAATTGTGCTTCGTGCAACATAATTCTGGGTGCCATTTAAAAACCATAAGTGCTAATGACTCCATTCCTTTTTGTGGTTGTAGGGGCTGTTGATTGGAGTATACTAAAACAAACCTGATCTCTCTAGGACATTCAGAAGCCAAGTTATAAGCCCACAAAGGTGTAACTGGACTACTTCTTTAAATTGACACCAGATCCGGTGACCTTTGGGACATTGTTTGACCCCCTTAGGAAAGTGCTATCATCATGAAACGTTCAGATCACTTACAACTCAATAGATTCTACCTTCCTGTAACGTTTCAGCCTGACTGGACCTTGTTTTCACACAAATGAACCCAGAATGATGTGAAATTGTGCTTCGTGCAACAAAATTCTGGGTGCCATTTACAAACCATAAGTGCTAATGACTCCATTCCTTTTTGTGGTTGTAGGGGCTGTTGGTTGGAGTACATTAAAACAAACCTGATCTCTCTAGGACATTCAGAAGCCAAGTTATAGGCCCACAAAGGTGTAACTGGACTACTTCTTTAAATTGACACCAGATCCGGTGACCTTTGGGACATTGTTTGACCCCCTTAGGAAAGTGCTATCATCATGAAATGTTCAGATCACTTACAACTCAATATATTCTACCTTCCTGTAACGTTTCAGCCTGATTGGACCTTGTTTTCACACAAATGAACCCAGAATGATGTGAAATTGTGCTTTGTGCAGCATAATTCTGGGTGCCATTTACAAACCATAAGTGCTAATGACTCCATTCCTTTTTGTGGTTGTAGGGGCTGTTGATTGGAGTATACTAAAACAATTCTAACCTCTCTAGGACATTCAGAAGCCAAGTTATAAGCCCACAAATGTGTAACTGGACTACTTCTTTAAATGGACACCAGATCCGGTGACCTTTGGGACATGGTTTGACCCCCTTAGGAAAGTGCTATCATCATGAAATGTTCAGATCACTTACAACTCAATAGATTCTACCTTCCTTTAACATTTCAGCCTGATTGGACCTTGTTTTCACACAAATGAACCCAGAATGATGTGAAATTGTGCTTCGTGCAACATAATTCTGGGTGCCATTTAAAAACCATAAGTGCTAATGACTCCATTCCTTTTAGAGGTTGTAGGGAATGTTGACTGGAGTACAATAAAACAAACCTAATCTCTCTAGGACATTCAGAAGCCAAGTTATAAGCCCTCAAAGGTGTAAATGGACTACTTCTTTAAAGTGACACCCGGCCCGGTGACCTTTGGGACATGGTTTGACCCCCTATAGGAATGTGTGATCATCATGAAACGTTCAGATCACTTACAACTCAATAGATTCTACCTTCTTCTAACGTTTCAGCCTGATTGGACCTTGTTTTCACACAAATGAACCCAGAATGATGTGAAATTTTGCTTAGTGCAGCATAATTCTGGGTGCCATTTACAAACCATAAGTGCTAATGACTCCATTCCTTTTTGTGGTTGTAGGGGCTGTTGGTTGGAGTACATTAAAACAAACCTGATCTCTCTAGGACATTCAGAAGCCAAGTTATAAGCCCACAAATGTGTAACTGGACTACTTCTTTAAATTGACACCAGATCCGGTGACCTTTGGGACATGGTTTGACCCCCTTAGGAAAGAGCTATCATCATGAAACGTTCAGATCACTTACAACTCAATAGATTCTACCTTCCTGTGATGTTTCAGCCTGATTGGACGTTGTTTTCACACAAATGAACCCAGAATGATGTGAAATTGTGCTTTGTGCAACATAATTCTGGGTGCCATTTACAAACCATAAGTGCTAATGACTCCATTCCTTTTTGTGGTTGTATGGGCTGTTGATTGGAGTACACTAAAACAAACCTAACCTCTCTAGGACATTCAGAATCCAAGTTATAAGCCCACAAATGTGTAACTGGACTGCTTCTTTAAAGTGACACCAGGGCCGGTGAACTTTGGGACATGGTTTGACCCCCTATAGGAATGTGCGATCATCTTGAAACGTTCAGATCACTTACAACTCAATAGATTCTACCTTCCTGTAACATTTCAGCCTGATTGGACCTTGTTTTCACACAAATGGACCCAGAATGATGTGAAATTGTGCTTCGTGCAACATAATTCTGGGTGCCATTTACAAACCATAAGTGCTAATGACTCCATTCCTTTTTGTGGTTGTAGGGGCTGTTGATTGGAGTATACTAAAACAAACCTGATCTCTCTAGGACATTCAGAAGCCAAGTTATAAGCCCACAAATGTGTAACTGGACTACTTCTTTAAATTGACACCAGATCTGGTGACCTTTGGGACATGGTTTGACCCCCTTAGGAAAGTGCTATCATCATGAAACGTTCAGATCACTTTCAACTCAATAGATTCTACCTTCCTGTAACGTTTCAGCCTGATTGGACCTTGTTTTCACACAAATGAACCCAGAATGATGTGAAATTGTGCTTCGTGCAACATAATTCTGGGTGCCATTTACAAACCATAAGTGCTAATGACTCCATTCCTTTTTGTGGTTGTAGGGGCTGTTGATTGGAGAACAGTAAAACAAACCTAACCTCTCTAGGACATTCAGAAGCCAAGTTATAAGCCCACAAAGGTGTAACTGGACTGCTTCTTTAAGGTGACACCAGGCCCGGTGACCTTTGGGACATGGTTTGACCCCCTATAGGAATGCGCGATCATCTTGAAATGTTCAGATCACTTACAACTCAATAGATTCTACCTTCCTCTAACGTTTCAGCCTGATTGGACCTTGTTTTCACACAAATGAACCCAGAATGATGTGAAATTGTGCTTCGTGCAACATAATTCTGGGTGCCATTTAAAAACCATAAGTGCTAATGACTCCATTCCTTTTTGTGGTTGTAGGGGCTGTTGATTGGAGTATACTAAAACAAACCTGATCTCTCTAGGACATTCAGAAGCCAAGTTATAAGCCCACAAAGGTGTAACTGGACTACTTCTTTAAATTGACACCAGATCCGGTGACCTTTGGGACATAGTTTGACCCCCTTAGGAAAGTGCTATCATCATGAAACGTTCAGATCACTTACAACTCAATAGATTCTACCTTCCTGTAACGTTTCAGCCTGACTGGACCTTGTTTTCACACAAATGAACCCAGAATGATGTGAAATTGTGCTTCGTGCAACAAAATTCTGGGTGCCATTTACAAACCATAAGTGCTAATGACTCCATTCCTTTTTGTGGTTGTAGGGGCTGTTGGTTGGAGTACATTAAAACAAACCTGATCTCTCTAGGACATTCAGAAGCCAAGTTATAGGCCCACAAAGGTGTAACTGGACTACTTCTTTAAATTGACACCAGATCCGGTGACCTTTGGGACATTGTTTGACCCCCTTAGGAAAGTGCTATCATCATGAAATGTTCAGATCACTTACAACTCAATATATTCTACCTTCCTGTAACGTTTCAGCCTGATTGGACCTTGTTTTCACACAAATAAACCCAGAATGATGTGAAATTGTGCTTTGTGCAGCATAATTCTGGGTGCCATTTACAAACCATAAGTGCTAATGACTCCATTCCTTTTTGTGGTTGTAGGGGCTGTTGATTGGAGTATACTAAAACAATTCTAACCTCTCTAGGACATTCAGAAGCCAAGTTATAAGCCCACAAATGTGTAACTGGACTACTTCTTTAAATGGACACCAGATCCGGTGACCTTTGGGACATGGTTTGACCCCCTTAGGAAAGTCTATCATCATGAAACGGTCAGATCACTTAAAACTCAATAGATTCTACCTTCCTGTAACATTTCAGCCTGATTGGACCTTGTTTTCACACAAATGAACCCAGAATGATGTGAAATTGTGCTTCGTGCAACATAATTCTGGGTGCCATTTAAAAACCATAAGTGCTAATGACTCCATTCCTTTTTGATGTTGTAGGGGCTGTTGATTGGAGTACACTAAAACAAACCTGATCTCTCTAGGACATTCAGAAGCCAAGTTATAAGCCCTCAAAGGTGTAAATGGACTACTTCTTTAAAGTGACACCAGGCCCGGTGACCTTTGGGACATGGTTTGACCCCCTATAGGAATGTGCGATCATCATGAAACGTTCAGATCACTTACAACTCAATAGATTCTACCTTCTTGTAACGTTTCATCCTGATTGGACCTTGTTTTCACACAAATGAACCCAGAATGATGTGAAATTGTGCTTAGTGCAGCATAATTCTGGGTGCCATTTACAAACCATAAGTGCTAATGACTCCATTCCTTTTTGTGGTTGTAGGGGCTGTTGGTTGGAGTACATTAAAACAAACCTGATCTCTCTAGGACATTCAGAAGCCAAGTTATAAGCCCACAAATGTGTAACTGGACTACTTCTTTAAAGGAGACATAACATGAAAAACCCACTTTTTTATCCATTAACACGGTGTGTTTCACATTTTAAGTGTCTAAGTGAGCAAAAAGGCTTATATTATTCACTGGAGTTGCTATTTAGATATTTAATAATTAAGTTTTGGGCATATTTGTCCACCCGTTCAGTTTTTACATTATCTATTACATCAGTAATTAATTTAGTGAGGATAACTACCAAATATGGTAATGGCCCTCGGCTAAACACAGAGCCAATCCGCCATTTTTTCTTCTCGCTAAGATTTTTTGTAGTCCTATTGGAAAAATGCAGAATGTCTGGTTATTTTAGCCACACACAGCTCAAGAAATTTGATAACTTATAAGATGAAATATCACACATTGGGCCTTTAAGGAAGGGTGGTGTGGCAGTATTTAAACCCAGGAGCTGATGACACTACTGCTAAAAAAAACACAGAAGAAAAAGTAGTGTGTTTGCGTTTGTTTGTTTGTGTGTGTGTGTGTGCGTGCGCGCGTGGTTCGTTCGTTCTGTCTCCAGGCTAGTGGCTAAGTACTGAGGGCTTCATCTATCTAAAAGGAGTTATTTCCATCTGAATTTGGCAGCACCGGGACACAGCAGCAGAGCGGTAAGCTTCATATCACTCTAAAATCTCGACAAACTTTACTTTAGATTTACGGGCATTAGCAGCACTAAAGCGTTAGCATCCGGCTTGCTATCGCTAGCACAGTATGCTAGTAAAGTTAGCACCCAGATTAATGTGGATTTGGCTGATTTTCGTGGAATAAAACGTGATTTCTGATCAACTCCTTCTTTTACACCAGATGATAACCTCCCACTGATTGTAACAGCAGAGAGCCTGTGTGTTATTCTACATGAGTGTGATGTAATCTTAGCATCCAGTAAATAAAGTCCCATATCAGCTAAAATGCAGCGTGACAAAGTCATTAAAGTGTGTCAACACAGTGGATTTAATAGAGTTTTAAAGAACGATCTCTAAGTGAAGTGAGGTTAGTTTTTTGTCTCACTGCAGATATAAAAACTAACTCTGCATCAGTCAGACGCAGCAAAGCTCACCGTCTGTATGAGCGTGAGCGTCGGAAAGCTGATAAAATTGGCTGTAAAATAATTAAAACAAAGTAAAAATGTTCCTTTGCTTTTTAGAGTCCACATCCAGAAGACTGGAGCCGTGTTTCACTGACAGGCTGTCAGACTAACGCCCTGATGAGCTCAGCTGGGACAAACTGGTCTGATGTTTAGGTAAGTGAAGATCTGCTTCTCCAAGTCCTTGAGATGCTAGTAAAAAATAATTTAGCCAGCTTGCTAATGTTACTTTTCTTCTCCTCTAAGGAACACAGAACGTTCAGATGTTGGCGTTTCACGTCACCTACTGAGGAAGGAGACCCACCAGTAAAGAGACGGTCTGGACCAGACCAAAGTGAGTGATGACACACCTCAGCCACCCTCATCATTAAGAACACCTCACCCCCTGAATCACTCCGTCTGGTGACAGCAGAGTGATTTATTTGATGTTTTACTTGTTTAGTCTGTTTAGAAATTATTGAATTACATTATTTTCTGTAATCGACCATCTGATCTGGATGTGTGCAGAATAACTTTCCCCAAATTCAGCAGCAGCTGGCCTACAAAAACAGCTGCAGCATGTAGTAAGTCTGTCTGCACTGCTCTCTAATGAGCTTCCTTTCATAAGGAATCATTTGTATAATTTTAGTGTCACTATTTTATTACATTTGTAGGAAAACATGAAGTCACTGCAGCAAAGTGAACTTGTGAACAAACACAAACGTGACTATAAACATGAAAGCTAAAGAAACAACTTTCCTAAAGCTGCTTGTAAACAAAATATGTCATTAAAGTTATTGTCTATCATTGCAGAATATGGCGATGACATCATGGAACTGGTCTTTGGAAAAGTTTTCCCTGAACCAACTCCGTTTCTAGATGAGGTAGAGAAGATCTGCATCTCACCAACTCTCTGGTCTCAGTATTCAGACAACGGAGGTCTCCCACTGTTGTCCAGGACCAGTTTGAAGCCCACATACTGCCCCTCCCTCATCATCAGGAAACATCAATCCGTATCCTGAGGACAACAGAAGACGGCAGGAGGACAGGAACTCTGAGACCTAGACACCACCAGCACCGAGACACAAAGCACCTGTGTGCACAACGCCTGTTTTAACTACTAAAGCCTGTTTATTATATTGTTCTACTTATTTGCTGTGAGGTTAATACTTAGAAAATTTGTATATTAATGTAAACAATAAAAAAAAATCACTGATTGTATGCTTTCTTTTAGATGTAATGGTCCAAACTCAGCCTTGTAGACATTTATTGCATCCTGTAGGTAAATACACAGAACAGGCTCAGGTCCAGGATGACCCAGCATGCTCTTCCATTCTGGCTGTTAGGGATTGTATCAATAACTCAATGCCTACTGATGTTTTCACCTAACGGTATTTATTTAGAATGCAGGTAAGATTTAACTATATTTGTTAGCAAAGCAGACTGATCTTGGGAATTTCACTGCAGCACTGATGTCCACCTCTCTGTACACATTAGAGAGAATTACCACTTTACAGCTAAACACATTTAATAAAGATATAGGCTACGCATTGCAGACAATAAAAACAAAGTTGTAAGCATTAGAATTATAATGATGACATTAAAGAACACTTGGAGGAATGTTCTTTATTTTTGACTAGAATCTCAACTCTTTAAATTAAAATGTAACTGCTTTTTATCCATTTTCAGCCATTAAGACACCCAATATAAAATAAGACTACTTATAAAATTATTTATAATTATATGTATGTATATAGATAGAGATCTTAATAAAATATATTCTTTGAATGGTGTTTTAATGAGCTGTATCATTTTTTACAGAAATAAGCAAGCAGCATTCCTTGTGTGTGTGTGTGTGTGTGTGCGCGCGCGCGTGTGCCTGCTCGCTTGTCCCTCCGTCGGCCGTGACGGGTGTGTGTGAGTGACTACAGACAAATGCATGAGAGAGTTAGCAGCCATGAAACAGCTTGATGAACTACTCTCCCCACGTGTTTTAAAAATGCTAATATGCTATGCTAAATCTGCTATGCTAAATAATGATTTCTCTATAGAACTACAAAGTCCGACTGGGGGAGGAGAGTACAGGACTGCACTATGGAGGGGGGCGGAGTTTACAGCTCCTCCTCCAGTTTAAAGAGACAGTACCCCAAAACGGCTCGTTCTCAAGACTCTCCTCAGAACAGGGGTAGATGAGGGTCTGTAGAGCAACAATAATGAGGAAATCAGACCAAAGAACTGCAGTTCCACTGTTTTTAGACCCCCAACTGAAGGATTTAGATGTAAAAAGGAATAACTTAAAAGCATGTTATGTCTCCTTTAAAGGCCCCGTGTGTGAAATTCACAGAAATCATAGTAAAAAGATCCGACTCTTTAGCACCACGCAGTTTAGAGTCGGTATATCAGCTATTGGAGCCCCCGAGGATCAAAAAGGTTTTTTTTTATCATTATTTAAAACTTTATTAACAAATATAACAAATACAATACAAAATCGTGATGCTGTAAACGGCAGCATGTCATCATCTATTTCCAGCTTTCAAGTCAGCGAACAGGTTAGTTGTTTTCATCTAACTTATTTTATTAATTTAATCTAAATAGGTTTTGAATAAGAAAAACTTTTTTATGTCAGTTATGTTTGCTAATAGCAAACGGCAGCTAGTTAGTGATGACTTCTGACTACAAAAAATGACAATATTTTGTTCATTTTATTTGAGAAATGTTATATTTCTATTTGCCATTTTGGAAATATACAAGGTAGTGTAGTCTGTAATTGTTTTCTCTCCGTAAACAGAGTCAGATATCATCCGATGGTTCATCAGTGGAGACAGACAGAGGACGAGGGAGAGGAAGAGGGCGAGGAAGAGGGAGAGGACAGACGTGTGCCAGCGCACAGAGAGGCAGAGGTGTTAGACATGCGACAGAAGCAGGGCAAGCATCCCAAGAAGAAGGAGCCGAATTTGCTCAAACCAGCCGCAACGTCCCACGCACAAGAGGAAGAGGCAGAGCTGCAATAAAGTCTAGAAGATCGGCGCTTTCAAGAGCTGATGAGGAGAGTCGAGGAGCTTCAAAGGGAAAGAAGAGCAGAAATTGAGGTTTGTGTAAGATAATGAGCAAATTAATAATTATCTGGGTCAATATATGCCGTCCTGTCACTCATTTCATTCATATAAGTACATACGGTAATTCTATTTAACCGTATAGCAAGTGTTTGGAATTATATGTAGTTTTGTAAAACATTCAGTGTCCTACTTCTTTCCTAATACATATTATTTGTTTTTGATAGTACCTTTATTTTAGGAATTAGCCATTTAATATATATATTATTAATCAGCTACTCTTATAAACTTGTTAAAACATTTACAAAACATTGCTTTCTACTGTAATTCAATTAAAATAATCTTACAAAAATTCTAATCCTACTTTTCCCCCCAGCGCCTTGTACAGGGCATGAGCCTGGAGGACCACCGTCATCTCACCTCTCAACTTTTGGAAAGACAGCCAGGTCTGGTTTTTGATGTTTTGTTGGACAACCAACGCCGAGATAGGCACACCACACCCGTGCAGGCCCCTGCGTTAACATGGTGTACTTGTGGCAATTGCACAGATATGCCAACAGATGCAGAGCGCAAATGCTGTAGACAAGACTCTGTAAACTGTATAAGCCTTCTGCCCCATTTTAGACTTTACTGTTTGGATGAAGGTGTCCTGAGGATCCATCGTCAGTACAGAGCAGACCTCACCGTATTAGGACAGATTAGGGAACCAGGCGATGACAACAGGGAATACAGGTATGCTGCCTACCGGCACTTCATTTTCTGGCAGCGTGGGTCACTTGGACATGGAAATCGAAGAGTCATCCCAAGTTGCTGTGTGGTCAAAATTAGGGAGAAATTTCCAGACCCTCATGGACAGTATACTGGTTTTCTTCCGGGAGTGTAACTGGTCAAAAGTTTACATGGGTTGTTGAAGTGTTTCTGATATTTTGTACACCTTTATATTGTAATTTATTATGTTGAATAAGTATTTTAGATAAATATTTTTTGAAACCCCAATGTTAGTGTTGTACAATAATGACAAATTTAGAGGTGGCTACTCTTCAGCCATGTATACTCTTGTAATGTGAAAAAAAAATCACATCTTTACAACTCCATAGTTTTGCATTACATTAGTGAGCTATTAATTTACACTCTTACAGGGTCAAGTCATGAAACAAAAAATATGTAATTTTCTGAAAGACATAAGAAATAAAGAAATTAGTACAGATGCACTTTTATTTGAATTAACCTTATTCAGAGTTTGAACAGACAAATTTGGAACACATTTTAATCTTGAAACATGATTTTACACACTTTAGGATAATAAAGAATAGATCTAACGTAAAAGACTGTGCAGAATTTATGTGCTACTTCAAGTAAAAAGAACAACATGTTAGCACAGTAGTAAAGACATCAAAGTGCAATATCTACATTTTTATGTACATTACATTAGTAACACGCAGCAGGTATAGAATACTCCATGTAAATGTAGACAAGATCGTCACTGGAGGCCTGTAGCTGTGTTGAGTTCTGATACTGTGAAAAAAGTATTGTAAGACAAGTGTAGGTAAAGAACTGAGCTGTAGTCAAAGGATGCTAAAATGACACATACCAAGACCTCGGCTGACTTGGATCTGCACTAGCTCCGAAATAGGTGGTGGAGCGATGGGTGGCACAAGACCGAGCCGTCTGGGGTCATCATCCCTCATTGATCTGGTACGAGGCATCCCAACTCCTCTCGCAAACCTCTCGTTGATTATTTTTGATTGGAGTACTGGAATGTATTCGTAGCCCTTTTCTGATTTTAGTGAATACACACTGTACCTTCTGGCATTCTTATTGTACTTCCGTTTGAATCTAAAAAATAGGACAATTGCATAATGAATTTCTGTCACGACAATGGGACAAACTTAAATAACGTGTAGTAACGTTAATACAGCTTTTTAATTGTAAGTGGTAGGCATTATTTTGGCTCAACTCTGACTGAAAAACAAGGTAAAACCTACATTAGTTGGCCTTCAGCATTCCTGATTGCTGGTCGATTAAGGTGAAAGTTATAATCCAGTGCTGCAAGGAGAACTCTGGCTTCATACACTTTGTAGGAGAAGGCTTGACGCTTGCTGGCATACATCAGAATGTGGTTCTGAAATGACTCAAGCAGGGCTGTTGATCTGTACAAATGAACAGTCAGTATGAGAGAGGACAACTGGTCACATGGCTAATAGCAGGGATGCTCCAAGTCAGTCCTGGAGGGCAGCTAACATGCATATTTAGTTCTGTCCCTGGTTAAATACAGCAGAATCAAATTTATCAGCAGTTCCATTAGCAGGCCTCAGTATAAATTAGACACCTTGAGTGTGTAGGCCAGCAGTTATATCTTCTTTAGTGTCTGTATGCACTGTTATTGTATGCATTATTTTCAGGAAATGTATTTGAGCAATTTTTAAAGTGACACTCAGTTGCTGGGAGGCAAAACAGCTAACGGAGCACCCCTGGCCTACAGCTTCACAAAAAAATACTTAAATAAGTCTCACATGTACCTGAAGTGCAGATATTTATGCACGTCCTTCTGCCAGCGTTTGTTCAAGACAATCTCCACAAGAGCTTTGTGACTCCTGGAATCCTTCTCGATCCACTGCTTCCCCTGCTGGTCATCAAGATGATCATGCTGGCAGTTTCCCATTGCCCATGTGTGAACATTGCAAACATGGTGTAGAATTCCAACCCAATGTGCCTGTGCAAAATTAAACACAATGCAAAACAGTATGAATATGACAGGTTTTTAGGTGGAGTTTGGGATACTATTGGAATTAAAGTTTTCTTACAAGAAACTGCTCTATTGTGGTGGCTGTCTTGCAACATCACCAAAAATGATCGATCGTTAAATCATTACATATGTATACGAAGGCGCATAAACAATAAACAAAAAGAAATGCTTCTGAATTTTAAGATGGTGTGCTACATTTTTGGCACTAGTTAGCATGAGCTGTTTCCCAAATTCTAGCTTACTCCACACAAACTTTGTGTCACAAAGCACACAACTACTACAATGAAGAAATTAAACACACATTTTTAACTTACCTGTCCAAAAGGAAGGTAGCAAGCTCAGCGTGTCTACTGAATCCCTTTTGTAACATGAGGTCTCTCCATCTTGGGAAGGCAACTCCTATATTTACTCTGGTTTTCTCATGATGCCGGTCTTGTTCACTTTTCAAAATCCTTTTTCTTTTACTTGGATGAGACAAACTATCCCGTTTCTCAAGTTTGCTTGTAGAATATGTGTGATCCTCCATCGCTAGAAGTACGGGGTGGCTAGTTTCTTCTTCTTCTTAGTTACTTTGTCAGACTGCATGCTTACAAGGCGCACTTATGCCCCCTGCTGTTTCTTTGAGGTTACATCATTTAAAAACGCAAACATCAAATGCGAAGCTTAATATGTTGTATGTCCCTAAAAGGTCACTGTATTTTAAGATGGCGCATGCCGTATGGAGCACCGGTCTGCTTCTTTTGTCTAAAATATTAAAATATAAAGCTAATAATAATGCTTAGAATAAATGCTTGTTTGAATTATCATTAAAAAAAACAAATTTGAGAATGTGATATAAGAAATTTGATAACTTATAAGATGAAATATCACACATTGGGCCTTTAAATTGACACCAGATCCGGTGACCTTTGGGACATGGTTTGACCCCCTTAGGAAAGTGCTATCATCATGAAATGTTCAGATCGCTTACAACTCAATAGATTCTACCTTCCTGTAACGTTTCAGCCTGATTGGACCTTGTTTTCACACAAATGAACCCAGAATGATGTGAAATTGTGCTTCGTGCAACATAATTCTGGGTGCCATTTACAAACCATAAGTGCTAATGACTCCATTCCTTTTTGTGGTTGTAGGGGCTGTTGATTGGAGAAAACTAAAACAAACCTAACCTCTCTAGGACATTCAGAAGCCAAGTTATAAGCCCACAAAGGTGTAACTGGACTGCTTCTTTAAAGTGACACCAGGCCCGGTGACCTTTGGGACATGATTTGACCCCCTATAGGAATGTGCAATCATCTTGAAACGTTCAGATCACTTACAACTCAATAGATTCTACCTTCCTGTAATGTTTCAGCCTGATTGGACCTTGTTTTCACACAAATGAACCCAGAATGATGTGAAATTGTGCTTCGTGCAACATAATTCTGGGTGCCATTTACAAACCATAAGTGCTAATGACTCCATTCCTTTTTGTGGCTGTAGGGGCTGTTGATTGGAGAAAACTAAAACAAACCTAACCTCTCTAGGACATTCAGAAGCCAAGTTATAAGCCCACAAAGGTGTAACTGGACTACTTATTTAAAGTGACACCAGGCCCGGTGAACTTTGGGACATGGTTTGACCCCCTTAGGAAAGTGCTATCATCTTGAAACATTCAGATCACTTACAACTCAATAGATTCTACCTTCCTGTAACGTTTCAGCCTGATTGGACCTTGTTTTCACACAAATGAACCCAGAATGATGTGAAATTGTGCTTCGTGCAACATAATTCTGGGTGCCATTTACAAACCATAAGCACAATTTCACATCATTCTGGGTTCATTTGTGTGAAAACAAGGTCCAATCAGGCTGAAATGTTACAGGAAGGTAGAATCTATTGAGTTGTAATTGATCTGAACGTTTCAAGATGATCGGACATTCCTATAGGGGGTAAAACCATGTCCCAAAGGTCACCGGGCCTGGTGTCACTTTAAAGAAGTAGTCCAGTTACACCTTTGTGGGCTTAAAACTTGGCTTCTGAATGTCCTAGAGAGGTTAGGTTTGTTTTAGTGTACTCCAATCAACAGCCCCTACAACCACAAAAAGCAAGGGAGTCTTTAGAACTTATGGTTTTTAAATGGCACCCAGAATTATGCTGCACTAAGCACAATTTCACATCATTCTGGGTTCATTTGTATGAAAACAAGGTCCAATCAGGCTGAAACGTTACAGGAAGGTAGAATCTATTGAGTTGTAAGTGATCTGAACGTTTCATGATGATAGCACTTTCCTAAGGGGGTCAAACCATGTCCCAAAGGTCACCGGATCTGGTGTCAATTTAAAGAAGTAGTCCAGTTACACATTTGTGGGCTTGTAACTTGGCTTCTGAATGTCCTAGAGAGATCAGGTTTGTTTTAATGTACTCCAACCAACAGCCCCTACAACCACAAAAAGGAATGGAGTCATTAGCACTTATGGTTTGTAAATGGCACCCAGAATTATGTTGCACGGAGCACAATTTCACATCATTCTGGGTCCATTTGTGTGAAAACAAGGTCCAATCAGGCTGAAACGTTACAAGAAGGTAGAATCTATTGAGTTGTAAGTGATCTGAACGTTTCATGATGATTGCACATTCCTATAGGGGGTCAAACTATGTCCCAAAGGTCACCGGGCCTGGTGTCACTTTAAAGAAGTAGTCCAGTTACACCTTTGAGGGCTTATAACTTGGCTTCTGAATGTCCTAGAGAGATCAGGTTTGTTTTAGTGTACTCCAATCAACAGCCCCTACAACCTCAAAAAGGAATGGAGTCATTAGCACTTAAGGTTTGTAAATGGCACCCAGAATTATGTTGCACGAAGCACAATTTCACATCATTCTGGGTCCATTTGTGTGAAAACAAGGTCCAATCAGGCTGAAACGCTACAAGAAGGTAGAATCTATTGAGTTGTAAGTGATCTGAACGTTTCAAGATGATCGCACATTCCTATAGGGGGTCAAACCATGTCCCAAAGGTCACCGGGCCTGGTGTCACTTTAAAGAAGTAGTCCAGTTACACCTTTGTGGGCTTATAACTTGGCTTCTGAATGTCCTAGAGAGGTTAGGTTTGTTTTAGTGTACTCCAATCAACAGCCCCTACAACCACAAAAAGGAATGGAGTCATTAGCACTTATGGTTTGTAAATGGCACCCAGAATTATGTTGCACGAAGCACAATTTCACATCATTCTGGGTCCATTTGTGTGAAAACAAGGTCCAATCAGGCTGAAACGTTACAGGAAGGTAGAATCTATTGAGTTGTAAGTGATCTGAACGTTTCATGATGATAGCACTTTCCTAAGGGGGTCAAACCATGTCCCAAAGGTCACCGGATCTGGTGTCAATTTAAAGAAGTAGTTCAGTTACAAATTTGTGGGCTTATAACTTGGCTTCTGAATGTCCTAGAGATCAGGTTTGTTTTAGTGTACTCCAATCAACAGCCCCTACAACCACAAAAAGGAATGGAGTCATTAGCACTTATGGTTTGTAAATGGCACCCAGAATTATGTTGCACGAAGCACAATTTCACATCATTCTGGGTCCATTTGTGTGAAAACAAGGTCCAATCAGGCTGAAACGTTACAGGAAGGTAGAATCTATTGAGCTGTAAGTGATCTGAACGTTTCATGATGATAGCACTTTCCTAAGGGGGTCAAACCATGTCCCAAAGGTCACCGGATCTGGTGACAATTTAAAGAAGTAGTTCAGTTACACATTTGTGGGCTTATAACTTGGCTTCTGAATGTCCTAGAGAGATCAGGTTTGTTTTAGTGTACTCCAATCGACAGCCCCTACAACCACAAAAAGGAAAGGAGCACTTAAGGTTTGTAAATGGCACCCAGAATTATGTTGCACGAAGCACAATTTCACATCATTCTGGGTCCATTTATGTGAAAACAAGGTCCAATGAGGCTGAAACGCTACAAGAAGGTAGAATCTATTGAGTTGTAAGTGATCTGAATGTTTCAAGATGATCGCACATTCCTATAGGGGGTAAAACCATGTCCCAAAGGTCACCGGGCCTGGTGTCACTTTAAAGAAGTAATCCAGTTACACCTTTGTGGGCTTATAACTTGGCTTCTGAATGTCCTGGAGAGGTTAGGTTTGTTTTAGTGTACTCCAATCAACAGCCCCTACAACCACAAAAAGGAATGGAGTCATTAGCACTTATGGTTTGTAAATGGCACCCAGAATTATGTTGCACGAAGCACAATTTCACATCATTCTGGGTTCATTTGTGTGAAAACAAGGTCCAATCAGGCTGAAACGTTACAGGAAGGTAGCATCTATTGAGTTGTAAGTGATCTGAACGTTTCATGATGATAGCACTTTCCTAAGGGGGTCAAACTATGTCCCAAAGGTCACCGGATCTGGTGTCAATTTAAAGAAGTAGTCCAGTTACACATTTGTGGGCTTATAACTTGGCTTCTGAATGTCCTAGAGAGATCAGGTTTGTTTTAATGTACTCCAATCAACAGCCCCTACAACCACAAAAAGGAATGGAGTCATTAGCACTTATGGTTTGTAAATGGCACCCAGAATTATGTTGCACGAAGCACAATTTCACATCATTCTGGGTCCATTTGTGTGAAAACAAGGTCCAATCAGGCTGAAACGTTACAGGAAGGTAGAATCTATTGAGTTGTAAGTGATCTGAACGTTTCATGATGATAGCACTTTCCTAAGGGGGTCAAACCATGTCCCAAAGGTCACCGGATCTGGTGTCAATTTAAAGAAGTAGTTCAGTTACACATTTGTGGGCTTATAACTTGGCTTCTGAATGTCCTAGAGAGATCAGGTTTGTTTTAGTGTACTCCAATCGACAGCCCCTACAACCACAAAAAGGAATGGAGCACTTAAGGTTTGTAAATGGCACCCAGAATTATGTTGCACGAAGCACAATTTCACATCATTCTAGGTCCATTTATGTGAAAACAAGGTCCAATCAGGCTGAAACGCTACAAGAAGGTAGAATCTATTGAGTTGTAAGTGATCTGAACGTTTCAAGATGATCGCACATTCCTATAGGGGGTAAAACCATGTCCCAAAGGTCACCGGGCCTGGTGTCACTTTAAAGAAGTAGTCCAGTTACACCTTTGTGGGCTTATAACTTGGCTTCTGAATGTCCTAGAGAGGTTAGGTTTGTTTTAGTGTACTCCAATCAACAGCCCCTACAACCACAAAAAGGAATGGAGTCATTAGCACTTAAGGTTTGTAAATGGCACCCAGAATTATGTTGCACGAAGCACAATTTCACATCATTCTGGGTCCATTTGTGTGAAAACAAGGTCCAATCAGGCTGAAACCTTACAAGAAGGTAGAATCTATTGAGTTGTAAGTGATCTGAACGTTTCATGATGATCGCACATTCCTATAGGGGGTCAAACCATGTCCCAAAGGTCACTGGGCCTGGTGTCACTTTAAAGTAGTCCAGTTACACCTTTGAGGGCTTATAACTTGGCTTCTGAATGTCCTAGAGAGATCAGGTTTGTTTTAGTGTACTCCAATCAACAGCCCCTACAACCTCAAATAGGAATGGAGTCATTAGCACTTATGGTTTGTAAATGGCACCCAGAATTATGTTGCACGAAGCACAATTTCACATCATTCTGGGTTCATTTGTGTGAAAACAAGGTCCAATTAGGCTGAAACGATACAGGAAGGTAGAATCTATTGAGTTGTAAGTGATCTGAACGTTTCATGATGATAGCTCTTTCCTAAGGGGGTCAAACCATGTCCCAAAGGTCACCGGATCTGGTGTCAATTTAAAGAAGTAGTCCAGTTACACATTTGTGGGCTTATAACTTGGCTTCTGAATGTCCTAGAGAGATCAGGTTTGTTTTAGTGTACTCCAATCAACAGCCCCTACAACCACAAAAAGGAATGGAGTCATTAGCACTTATGGTTTGTAAATGGCACCCAGAATTATGTTGCACGAAGCACAATTTCACATCATTCTGGGTTCATTTGTGTGAAAACAAGGTCCAATCAGGCTGAAACGTTACAGGAAGGTAGAATCTATTGAGTTGTAAGTGATCTGAATGTTTCATGATGATAGCGCTTTCCTAAGGGGGTCAAACCATGTCCCAAAGGTCACCGGATCTGGTGTCAATTTAAAGAAGTAGTTCAGTTACACATTTGTGGGCTTATAACTTGGCTTCTGAATGTCCTAGAGAGATCAGATTTGTTTTAGTGTACTCCAATCAACAGCCCCTACAACCACAAAAAGGAATGGAGTCATTAGCACTTATGGTTTGTAAATGGCACCCAGAATTATGTTGCACGAAGCACAATTTCACATCATTCTGGGTCCATTTGTGTGAAAACAAGGTCCAATCAGGCTGAAACGTTACAGGAAGGTAGAATCTACTGAGTTGTAAGTGATCTGAACGTTTCATGATGATAGCACTTTCCTAAGGGGGTCAAACCATGTCCCAAAGGTCACCGGATCTGGTGTCAATTTAAAGAAGTAGTTCAGTTACACATTTGTGGGCTTATAACTTGGCTTCTGAATGTCCTAGAGAGATCAGGTTTGTTTTAGTGTACTCCAATCAACAGCCCCTATAACCACAAAAAGGAATGGAGTCATTAGCACTTATGGTTTTAAAATGGCACCCAGAATTATGTTGCACGAAGCACAATTTCACATCATTCTGGGTTCATTTGTGTGAAAACAAGGTCCAATCAGGCTGAAACGTTACAGGAAGGTAGAATCTATTGAGTTGTAAGTGATCTGAATGTTTCATGATGATAGCGCTTTCCTAAGGGGGTCAAACCATGTCCCAAAGGTCACCGGATCTGGTGTCAATTTAAAGAAGTAGTTCAGTTACACATTTGTGGGCTTATAACTTGGCTTCTGAATGTCCTAGAGAGATCAGATTTGTTTTAGTGTACTCCAATCAACAGCCCCTACAACCATAAAAAGGAATGGAGTCATTAGCACTTATGGTTTGTAAATGGCACCCAGAATTATGTTGCACGAAGCACAATTTCACATCATTCTGGGTCCATTTGTGTGAAAACAAGGTCCAATCAGGCTGAAACGTTACAGGAAGGTAGAATCTACTGAGTTGTAAGTGATCTGAACGTTTCATGATGATAGCACTTTCCTAAGGGGGTCAAACCATGTCCCAAAGGTCACCGGATCTGGTGTCAATTTAAAGAAGTAGTCCAGTTACACATTTGTGGGCTTATAACTTGGCTTCTGAATGTCATAGAGAGATCAGGTTTGTTTTAATGTACTCCAATCAACAGCCCCTACAAGCACAAAAAGGAATGGAGTCATTAGCACTTATGGTTTGTAAATGGCACCCAGAATTATGTTGCACGAAGCACAATTTCACATCATTCTGGGTCCATTTGTGTGAAAACAAGGTCCAATTAGGCTGAAACGCTACAGGAAGGTAGAATCTATTGAGTTGTAAGTGATCTGAACGTTTCATGATGATAGCGCTTTCCTAAGGGGGTCAAACCATGTCCCAAAGGTCACCGGGCCTGGTGTCACTTTAAAGTAGTCCAGTTACACCTTTGAGGGCTTATAACTTGGCTTCTGAATGTCCTAGAGAGATCAGGTTTGTTTTAGTGTACTCCAATCAACAGCCCCTACAACCTCAAATAGGAATGGAGTCATTAGCACTTATGGTTTGTAAATGGCACCCAGAATTATGTTGCACGAAGCACAATTTCACATCATTCTGGGTTCATTTGTGTGAAAACAAGGTCCAATTAGGCTGAAACGATACAGGAAGGTAGAATCTATTGAGTTGTAAGTGATCTGAACGTTTCATGATGATAGCTCTTTCCTAAGGGGGTCAAACCATGTCCCAAAGGTCACCGGATCTGGTGTCAATTTAAAGAAGTAGTCCAGTTACACATTTGTGGGCTTATAACTTGGCTTCTGAATGTCCTAGAGAGATCAGGTTTGTTTTAGTGTACTCCAATCAACAGCCCCTACAACCACAAAAAGGAATGGAGTCATTAGCACTTATGGTTTGTAAATGGCACCCAGAATTATGTTGCACGAAGCACAATTTCACATCATTCTGGGTTCATTTGTGTGAAAACAAGGTCCAATCAGGCTGAAACGTTACAGGAAGGTAGAATCTATTGAGTTGTAAGTGATCTGAATGTTTCATGATGATAGCGCTTTCCTAAGGGGGTCAAACCATGTCCCAAAGGTCACCGGATCTGGTGTCAATTTAAAGAAGTAGTTCAGTTACACATTTGTGGGCTTATAACTTGGCTTCTGAATGTCCTAGAGAGATCAGATTTGTTTTAGTGTACTCCAATCAACAGCCCCTACAACCACAAAAAGGAATGGAGTCATTAGCACTTATGGTTTGTAAATGGCACCCAGAATTATGTTGCACGAAGCACAATTTCACATCATTCTGGGTCCATTTGTGTGAAAACAAGGTCTAATCAGGCTGAAACGTTACAGGAAGGTAGAATCTACTGAGTTGTAAGTGATCTGAACGTTTCATGATGATAGCACTTTCCTAAGGGGGTCAAACCATGTCCCAAAGGTCACCGGATCTGGTGTCAATTTAAAGAAGTAGTTCAGTTACACATTTGTGGGCTTATAACTTGGCTTCTGAATGTCCTAGAGAGATCAGGTTTGTTTTAGTGTACTCCAATCAACAGCTCCTATAACCACAAAAAGGAATGGAGTCATTAGCACTTATGGTTTGTAAATGGCACCCAGAATTATGTTGCACGAAGCACAATTTCACATCATTCTGGGTTCATTTGTGTGAAAACAAGGTCCAATCAGGCTGAAACGTTACAGGAAGGTAGAATCTATTGAGTTGTAAGTGATCTGAACGTTTCATGATGATAGCACTTTCCTAAGGGGGTCAAACCATGTCCCAAAGGTCACCGGATCTGGTGTCAATTTAAAGAAGTAGTCCAGTTACACATTTGTGGGCTTATAACTTGGCTTCTGAATGTCCTAGAGAGATCAGGTTTGTTTTAATGTACTCCAATCAACAGCCCCTACAAGCACAAAAAGGAATGGAGTCATTAGCACTTATGGTTTGTAAATGGCACCCAGAATTATGTTGCACGAAGCACAATTTCACATCATTCTGGGTCCATTTGTGTGAAAACAAGGTCCAATTAGGCTTAAACGCTACAGGAAGGTAGAATCTATTGAGTTGTAAGTGATCTGAACGTTTCATGATGATAGCGCTTTCCTAAGGGGGTCAAACCATGTCCCAAAGGTCACCGGATCTGGTGTCAATTTAAAGAAGTAGTCCAGTTACACATTTGTGGGCTTATAACTTGGCTTCTGAATGTCCTAGAGAGATCAGGTTTGTTTTAGTGTACTCCAATCAACAGCCCCTACAACCACAAAAAGGAATGGAGTCATTAGCACTTATGGTTTGTAGATGGCACCCAGAATTATGTTGCACGAAGCACAATTTCACATCATTCTGGGTTCATTTGTGTGAAAACAAGGTCCAATCAGGCTGAAACGTTACAGGAAGGTAGAATCTATTGAGTTGTAAGTGATCTGAACGTTTCATGATGATAGCGCTTTCCTAAGGGGGTCAAACCATGTCCCAAAGTTCACCGTATCTGGTGTCAATTTAAAGAAGTAGTTCAGTTACACATTTGTGGGCTTATAACTTGGCTTCTGAATGTCCTAGAGAGATCAGGTTTGTTTTAGTGTACTCCAATCAACAGCCCCTACAACCACAAAAAGGAATCGAGTCATTAGCACTTATGGTTTGTAAATGGCACCCAGAATTATGTTGCACGAAGCACAATTTCACATCATTCTGGGTCCCTTTGTGTGAAAACAAGGTCCAATCAGGCTGAAACGTTACAGGAAGGTAGAATCTATTGAGTTGTAAGTGATCTGAACGTTTCATGATGATAGCACTTTCCTAAGGGGGTCAAACCATGCCCCAAAGGTCACCGGATCTGGTGTCAATTTAAAGAAGTAGTCCAGTTACACCTTTGTGGGCTTATAACTTGGCTTCTGAATGTCCTAGAGAGATCAGGTTTGTTTTAGTATACTCCAATCAACAGCCCCTACAACCACAAAAAGGAATGGAGTCATTAGCACTTATGGTTTGTAAATGGCACCCAGAATTATGTTGCACGAAGCACAATTTCACATCATTCTGGGTCCATTTGTGTGAAAACAAGGTCCAATCAGGCTGAAACGCTACAAGAAGGTAGAATCTATTGAGTTGTAAGTGATCTGAACGTTTCAAGATGATCGCACATTCCTATAGGGGGTAAAACCATGTCCCAAAGGTCACCGGGCCTGGTGTCACTTTAAAGAAGTAGTCCATTTACACCTTTGAGGGCTTATAACTTGGCTTCTGAATGTCCTAGAGAGATCAGGGTGTTTTAATGTACTCCAACCAACAGCCCCTACAACCACAAAAAGGAATGTAGTCATTAGCACTTATGGTTTGTAAATGGCACCCAGAATTATGTTGCACGAAGCACAATTTCACATCATTCTGGGTTCATTTGTGTGAAAACAAGGTCCAATCAGGCTGAAACGTTACAAGAAGGTAGAATCTATTGAGTTGTAAGTGATCTGAAAGTTTCATGATGATCGCACATTCCTATAGGGGGTCAAACCATGTCCCAAAGGCCACCGGGCCTGGTGTCACTTTAAAGAAGTTGTCCAGTTACACCTTTGAGGGCTTATAACTTGGCTTCTGAATATCCTAGAGAGGTCAGCTTTGTTTTAGTGTACTCCAATCAACAGCCCCTACAACCTCAAAAAGGAATGGAGTCATTAGCACTTATGGTTTTTAAATGGCACCCAGAATTATGTTGTACGAAGCACAATTTCACATCATTCTGGGTTCATTGGTGTGAAAACAAGGTCCAATCAGGCTGAAATGTTACAGGAAGGTAAAATCTATTGAGTTGTAAGTGATCTGAACGTTTCAAGATGATCGCACATTCCTCTAGGGGGTCAAACCATGTCCCAAAGGTCACCGGGCCTGGTGTCACTTTGAAGAAGCAGTCCAGTTACACCTTTGTGGGCTTATAACTTGGCTTCTGAATGTCCTAGAGAGGTTAGGTTTGTTTTAGTGTTCTCCAATCAACAGCCCCTACAACCACAAAAAGGAATGGAGTCATTAGCACTTATGGTTTGTAAATGGCACCCAGAATTATGTTGCACGAAGCACAATTTCATATCATTCTGGGTTCATTTGTGTGAAAACAAGGTCCAATCAGGCTGAAACGTTACAGGAAGGTAGAATCTATTGAGTTGTAAGTGATCTGAACGTTTCATGATGATAGCACTTTCCTAAGGGGGTCAAACCATGTCCCAAAGGTCACCGGATCTGGTGTCAATTTAAAGAAGTAGTCCAGTTACACCTTTGTGGGCTTATAACTTGGCTTCTGAATGTCCTAGAGAGATCAGGTTTGTTTTAGTATACTCCAATCAACAGCCCTTACAACCACAAAAAGGAATGGAGTCATTAGCACTTATGGTTTTTAAATGGCACCCAGAATTATGTTCCACGAAGCACAATTTCACATCATTCTGGGTTCATTTGTGTGAAAACAAGGTCCAATCAGGCTGAAAAGCTACAAGAAGGTAGAATCTATTGAGTTGTAAGTGATCTGAACGTTTCAAGATGATCGCACATTCCTATAGGGGGTCAAACCATGTCCCAAATGTCACCGGGCCTGGTGTCACTTTAAAGAAGTAGTCCAGTTACACCTTTGTGGGCTTATAACTTGGCTTCTGAATGTCCTAGAGAGGTTAGGTTTGTTTTAGTGTACTCCAATCAACAGCCCCTACAACCACAAAAAGGAATGGAGTCATTAGCACTTATGGTTTGTAAATGGCACCCAGAATTATGTTGCACGAAGCACAATTTCACATCATTCTGGGTTCATTTGTTTGAAAACACGGTCCAATCAGGCTGAAACGTTACAGGAAGGTAGAATCTATTGAGTTGTAAGTGATCTGAACGTTTCATGATGATAGCACTTTCCTAAGGGGGTCAAACCATGTCCCAAAGGTCACCGGATCTGGTGTCAATTTAAAGAAGTAGTCCAGTTACACATTTGTGGGCTCATAACTTGGCTTCTGAATGTCCTAGAGAGATCAGGTTTGTTTTAATGTACTCCAATCAACAGCCCCTACAACCACAAAAATGAATGGAGTCATTAGCACTTATGGTTTGTAAATGGCACCCAGAATTATGCTGCACGAAGCACAATTTCACATCATTCTGGGTCCATTTGTGTGAAAACAAGGTCCAATCAGGCTGAAACGTTACAGGAAGTTAGAATCTATTGAGTTGTAAGTGATCTGAACGTTTCATGATGATAGCACTTTCCTAAGGGGGACAAACCATGTCCCAAAGGTCAACGGATCTGGTGTCAATTTAAAGAAGTAGTTCAGTTACACATTTGTGGGCTTATAACTTGGCTTCTGAATGTCCTAGAGAGATCAGGTTTGTTTTAGTGTACTCCAATCAACAGCCCCTACAACCACAAAAAGGAATGGAGTCATTAGCACTTCTGGTTTGTAAATGGCACCCAGAATTATGTTGCACGAAGCACAATTTCACATCATTCTGGGTCCATTTGTGTGAAAACAAGGTCCAATCAGGCTGAAACGTTACAGGAAGGTAGAATCTATTGAGTTGTAAGTGATCTGAACGTTTCATGATGATAGCACTTTCCTAAGGGGGTCAAACCATGCCCCAAAGGTCACCGGATCTGGTGTCAATTTAAAGTAGTCCAGTTACACCTTTGTGGGCTTATAACTTGGCTTCTGAATGTCCTAGAGAGATCAGGTTTGTTTTAGTATACTCCAATCAACAGCCCCTACAACCACAAAAAAGAATGGAGTCATTAGCACTTATGGTTTGTAAATGGCACCCAGAATTATGTTGCACGAAGCACAATTTCACATCATTCTGGGTCCATTTGTGTGAAAACAAGGTCCAATCAGGCTGAAACGCTACAAGAAGGTAGAATCTATTGAGTTGTAAGTGATCTTAACGTTTCAAGATGATCGCACATTCCTATAGGGGGTAAAACCATGTCCCAAAGGTCACCAGGCCTGGTGTCACTTTAAAGAAGTAGTCCATTTACACCTTTGAGGGCTTATAACTTGGCTTCTGAATGTCCTAGAGAGATCAGGGTTGTTTTAATGTACTCCAACCAACAGCCCCTACAACCACAAAAAGGAATGTAGTCATTAGCACTTATGGTTTGTAAATGGCACCCAGAATTATGTTGCACGAAGCACAATTTCACATCATTCTGGGTTCATTTGTGTGAAAACAAGGTCCAATCAGGCTGAAACGTTACAAGAAGGTAGAATCTATTGAGTTGTAAGTGATCTGAACGTTTCATGATGATCGCACATTCCTATAGGGGGTCAAACCATGTCCCAAAGGTCACCGGGCCTGGTGTCACTTTAAAGAAGTTGTCCAGTTACACCTTTGAGGGCTTATAACTTGGCTTCTGAATATCCTAGAGAGGTCAGCTTTGTTTTAGTGTACTCCAATCAACAGCCCCTACAACCTCAAAAAGGAATGGAGTCATTAGCACTTATGGTTTTTAAATGGCACCCAGAATTATGTTGTACGAAGCACAATTTCACATCATTCTGGGTTCATTGGTGTGAAAACAAGGTCCAATCAGGCTGACATGTTACAGGAAGGTAAAATCTATTGAGTTGTAAGTGATCTGAACGTTTCAAGATGATCGCACATTCCTCTAGGGGGTAAAACCATGTCCCAAAGGTCACCGGGCCTGGTGTCACTTTGAAGAAGCAGTCCAGTTACACCTTTGTGGGCTTATAACTTGGCTTCTGAATGTCCTAGAGAGATCAGGTTTGTTTTAGTGTACTCCAATCAACAGCCCCTACAACCACAAAAAGGAATGGAGTCATTAGCACTTATGGTTTGTAAATGGCACCCAGAATTATGTTGCACGAAGCACAATTTCACATCATTCTGGGTCCATTTGTGTGAAAACAAGGTCCAATCAGGCTGAAACGTTACAGGAAGGTAGAATCTACTGAGTTGTAAGTGATCTGAACGTTTCATGATGATAGCACTTTCCTAAGGGGGTCAAACCATGTCCCAAAGGTCACCGGATCTGGTGTCAATTTAAAGAAGTAGTCCAGTTACACATTTGTGGGCTTATAACTTGGCTTCTGAATGTCCTAGAGAGATCAGGTTTGTTTTAGTGTACTCCAATCAACAGCCCCTATAACCACAAAAAGGAATGGAGTCATTAGCACTTAAGGTTTGTAAATGGCACCCAGAATTATGTTGCACGAAGCACAAATTCACATCATTCTGGGTTCATTTGTGTGAAAACAAGGTCCAATCAGGCTGAAACGCTACAAGAAGGTAGAATCTATTGAGTTGTAAGTGATCTGAACGTTTCAAGATGATTGCACATTCCTATAGGGGGTAAAACCATGTCCCAAAGGTCACCGGGCCTGGTGTCACTTTAAAGAAGTAGTCCAGTTACACCTTTGTGGGCTTATAACTTGGCTTCTGAATGTCCTAGAGAGGTTAGGTTTGTTTTAGTGTACTCCAATCAACAGCCCCTACAACCACAAAAAGGAATGGAGTCATTAGCACCTATGGTTTGTAAATGGCACCCAGAATTATGTTGCACGAAGCACAATTTCACATCATTCTGGGTTCATTTGTGTGAAAACAAGGTCCAATCAGGCTGAAACGTTACAGGAAGGTAGAATCTATTGAGTTGTAAGTGATCTGAACGTTTCATGATGATAGCACTTTCCTAAGGGGGTCAAACCATGTCCCAAAGGTCACCGGATCTGGTGTCAATTTAAAGAAGTAGTCCAGTTACACATTTGTGGGCTTATAACTTGGCTTCTGAATGTCCTAGAGAGATCAGGTTTGTTTTAGTGTACTCCAATCAACAGCCCCTACAACCACAAAAAGGAATGGAGTCATTAGCACTTATGGTTTGTAAATGGCACCCAGAATTATGTTGCACGAAGCACAATTTCACATCATTCTGGGTTCATTTGTGTGAAAACAAGGTCCAATCAGGCTGAAACGTTACAGGAAGGTAGAATCTATTGAGTTGTAAGTGATCTGAACGTTTCATGATGATAGCGCTTTCCTAAGGGGGTCAAACCATGTCCCAAAGTTCACCGTATCTGGTGTCAATTTAAAGAAGTAGTTCAGTTACACATTTGTGGGCTTATAACTTGGCTTCTGAATGTCCTAGAGAGATCAGGTTTGTTTTAGTGTACTCCAATCAACAGCCCCTACAACCACAAAAAGGAATGGAGTCATTAGCACTTATGGTTTGTAAATGGCACCCAGAATTATGTTGCACGAAGCACAATTTCACATCATTCTGGGTCCATTTGTGTGAAAACAAGGTCCAATCAGGCTGAAACGTTACAGGAAGGTAGAATCTATTGAGTTGTAAGTGATCTGAACGTTTCATGATGATAGCACTTTCCTAAGGGGGTCAAACCATGTCCCAAAGGTCACCGGATCTGGTGTCAATTTAAAGAAGTAGTCCAGTTACACATTTGTGGGCTTATAACTTGGCTTCTGAATGTCCTAGAGAGATCAGGTTTGTTTTAGTATACTCCAATCAACAGCCCCTACAACCACAAAAAGGAATGGAGTCATTAGCACTTATGGTTTGTAAATGGCATCCAGAATTATGTTGCACGAAGCACAATTTCACATCATTCTGGGTCCATTTGTGTGAAAACAAGGTCCAATCAGGCTGAAACGCTACAAGAAGGTAGAATCTATTGAGTTGTAAGTGATCTGAACGTTTCAAGATGATCGCACATTCCTATAGGGGGTAAAACCATGTCCCAAAGGTCACCGGGCCTGGTGTCACTTTAAAGAAGTAGTCCATTTACACCTTTGAGGGCTTATAACTTGGCTTCTGAATGTCCTAGAGAGATCAGGGTGTTTTAATGTACTCCAACCAACAGCCCCTACAACCACAAAAAGGAATGGAGTCATTAGCACTTATGGTTTGTAAATGGCACCCAGAATTATGTTGCACGAAGCACAATTTCACATCATTCTGGGTTCATTTGTGTGAAAACAAGGTCCAATCAGGCTGAAACGTTACAAGAAGGTAGAATCTATTGAGTTGTAAGTGATCTGAACGTTTCATGATGATCGCACATTCCTATAGGGGGTCAAACCATGTCCCAAAGGTCACCGGGCCTGGTGTCACTTTAAAGAAGTTGTCCAGTTACACCTTTGAGGGCTTATAACTTGGCTTCTGAATATCCTAGAGAGGTCAGCTTTGTTTTAGTGTACTCCAATCAACAGCCCCTACAACCTCAAAAAGGAATGGAGTCATTAGCACTTATGGTTTTTAAATGGCACCCAGAATTATGTTGTACGAAGCACAATTTCACATCATTCTGGGTTCATTGGTGTGAAAACAAGGTCCAATCAGGCTGAAATGTTACAGGAAGGTAAAATCTATTGAGTTGTAAGTGATCTGAACGTTTCAAGATGATCGCACATTCCTCTAGGGGGTCAAACCATGTCCCAAAGGTCACCGGGCCTGGTGTCACTTTGAAGAAGCAGTCCAGTTACACCTTTGTGGGCTTATAACTTGGCTTCTGAATGTCCTAGAGAGGTTAGGTTTGTTTTAGTGTTCTCCAATCAACAGCCCCTACAACCACAAAAAGGAATGGAGTCATTAGCACTTATGGTTTGTAAATGGCACCCAGAATTATGTTGCACGAAGCACAATTTCACATCATTCTGGGTTCATTTGTGTGAAAACAAGGTCCAATCAGGCTGAAACGTTACAGGAAGGTAGAATCTATTGAGTTGTAAGTGATCTGAACGTTTCATGATGATAGCACTTTCCTAAGGGGGTCAAACCATGTCCCAAAGGTCACCGGATCTGGTGTCAATTTAAAGAAGTAGTCCAGTTACACCTTTGTGGGCTTATATCTTGGCTTCTGAATGTCCTAGAGAGATCAGGTTTGTTTTAGTATACTCCAATCAACAGCCCTTACAACCACAAAAAGGAATGGAGTCATTAGCACTTATGGTTTTTAAATGGCACCCAGAATTATGTTCCACGAAGCACAATTTCACATCATTCTGGGTTCATTTGTGTGAAAACAAGGTCCAATCAGGCTGAAACGTTACAAGAAGGTAGAATCTATTGAGTTGTAAGTGATCTGAACGTTTCAAGATGATCGCACATTCCTATAGGGGGTCAAACCATGTCCCAAATGTCACCGGGCCTGGTGTCACTTTAAAGAAGTAGTCCAGTTACACCTTTGTGGGCTTATAACTTGGCTTCTGAATGTCCTAGAGAGGTTAGGTTTGTTTTAGTGTACTCCAATCAACAGCCCCTACAACCACAAAAAGGAATGGAGTCATTAGCACTTATGGTTTGTAAATGGCACCCAGAATTATGTTGCACGAAGCACAATTTCACATCAGTCTGGGTTCATTTGTTTGAAAACAAGGTCCAATCAGGCTGAAACGTTACAGGAAGGTAGAATCTATTGAGATGTAAGTGATCTGAACGTTTCATGATGATAGCACTTTCCTAAGGGGGTCAAACCATGTCCCAAAGGTCACCGGATCTGGTATCAATTTAAAGAAGTAGTCCAGTTACACATTTGTGGGCTCATAACTTGGCTTCTGAATGTCCTAGAGAGATCAGGTTTGTTTTAATGTACTCCAATCAACAGCCCCTACAACCACAAAAATGAATGGAGTCATTAGCACTTATGGTTTGTAAATGGCACCCAGAATTATGCTGCACGAAGCACAATTTCACATCATTCTGGGTCCATTTGTGTGAAAACAAGGTCCAATCAGGCTGAAACGTTACAGGAAGTTAGAATCTATTGAGTTGTAAGTGATCTGAACGTTTCATGATGATAGCACTTTCCTAAGGGGGTCAAACCATGTCCCAAAGGTCACCGGATCTGGTGTCAATTTAAAGAAGTAGTTCAGTTACACATTTGTGGGCTTATAACTTGGCTTCTGAATGTCCTAGAGAGATCAGGTTTGTTTTAGTGTACTCCAATCAACAGCCCCTACAACCAGAAAAAGGAATGGAGTCATTAGCACTTATGGTTTGTAAATGGCACCCAGAATTATGTTGCACAAAGCACAATTTCACATCATTCTGGGTCCATTTGTGTGAAAACAAGGTCCAATCAGGCTGAAACGTTACAGGAAGGTAGAATCTATTCAGTTGTAAGTGATCTGAACGTTTCATGATGATAGCACTTTCCTAAGGGGGTCAAACCATGCCCCAAAGGTCACCGGATCTGGTGTCAATTTAAAGTAGTCCAGTTACACCTTTGTGGGCTTATAACTTGGCTTCTGAATGTCCTAGAGAGATCAGGTTTGTTTTAGTATACTCCAATCAACAGCCCCTACAACCACAAAAAGGAATGGAGTCATTAGCACTTATGGTTTGTAAATGGCACCCAGAATTATGTTGCACGAAGCACAATTTCACATCATTCTGGGTCCATTTGTGTGAAAACAAGGTCCAATCAGGCTGAAACGCTACAAGAAGGTAGAATCTATTGAGTTGTAAGTGATCTTAACGTTTCAAGATGATCACACATTCCTATAGGGGGTAAAACCATGTCCCAAAGGTCACCAGGCCTGGTGTCACTTTAAAGAAGTAGTCCATTTACACCTTTGAGGGCTTATAACTTGGCTTCTGAATGTCCTAGAGAGATCAGGGTTGTTTTAATGTACTCCAACCAACAGCCCCTACAACCACAAAAAGGAATGTAGTCATTAGCACTTATGGTTTGTAAATGGCACCCAGAATTATGTTGCACGAAGCACAATTTCACATCATTCTGGGTTCATTTGTGTGAAAACAAGGTCCAATCAGGCTGAAACGTTACAAGAAGGTAGAATCTATTGAGTTGTAAGTGATCTGAACGTTTCATGATGATCGCACATTCCTATAGGGGGGTCAAACCATGTCCCAAAGGTCACCGGGCCTGGTGTCACTTTAAAGAAGTTTTCCAGTTACACCTTTGAGGGCTTATAACTTGGCTTCTGAATATCCTAGAGAGGTCAGCTTTGTTTTAGTGTACTCCAATCAACAGCCCCTACAACCTCAAAAAGGAATGGAGTCATTAGCACTTATGGTTTTTAAATGGCACCCAGAATTATGTTGTACGAAGCACAATTTCACATCATTCTGGGTTCATTGGTGTGAAAACAAGGTCCAATCAGGCTGAAACGTTACAGGAAGGTAGAATCTATTGAGTTGTAAGTGATCTGAACATTTCATGATGATAGCACTTTCCTAAGGGGGTCAAACCATGTCCCAAAGGTCACCGGATCTGGTGTCAATTTAAAGAAGTAGTCCAGTTACACATTTGTGGGCTTATAACTTGGCTTCTGAATGTCCTAGAGAGATCAGGTTTGTTTTAATGTACTCCAATCAACAGCCCCTACAACCACAAAAAGGAATGGAGTCATTAGCACTTATGGTTTGTAAATGGCACCCAGAATTATGTTGCACGAAGCACAATTTCACATCATTCTGGGTCCATTTGTGTGAAAACAAGGTCCAATCAGGCTGAAACGTTACAGGAAGGTAGAATCTATTGAGTTGTAAGTGATCTGAACGTTTTATGATGATAGCACTTTCCTAAGGGGGTCAAACCATGTCCCAAAGGTCACCGGATCTGGTGTCAATTTAAAGAAGTAGTTCAGTTAAATATTTGTGGGCTTATAACTTGGCTTCTGAATGTCCTAGAGATCAGGTTTGTTTTAGTGTACTCCAATCAACAGCCCCTACAACCACAAAAAGGAATGGAGTCATTAGCACTTATGGTTTGTAAATGGCACCCAGAATTATGTTGCACGAAGCACAATTTCACATCATTCTGGGTCCATTTGTGTGAAAACAAGGTCCAATCAGGCTGAAACGTTACAGGAAGGTAGAATCTATTGAGCTGTAAGTGATCTGAACGTTTCATGATGATAGCACTTTCCTAAGGGGGTCAAACCATGTCCCAAAGGTCACCGGATCTGGTGTCAATTTAAAGAAGTAGTTCAGTTACACATTTGTGGGCTTATAACTTGGCTTCTGAATGTCCTAGAGAGATCAGGTTTGTTTTAGTGTACTCCAATCGACAGCCCCTACAACCACAAAAAGGAATGGAGCACTTAAGGTTTGTAAATGGCACCCAGAATTATGTTGCACGAAGCACAATTTCACATCATTCTGGGTCCATTTATGTGAAAACAAGGTCCAATCAGCTGAAACGCTACAAGAAGGTAGAATCTATTGAGTTGTAAGTGATCTGAACGTTTCAAGATGATCGCACATTCCTATAGGGGGTAAAACCATGTCCCAAAGGTCACCGGGCCTGGTGTCACTTTAAAGAAGTAGTCCAGTTACACCTTTGTGGGCTTATAACTTGGCTTCTGAATGTCCTAGAGAGGTTAGGTTTGTTTTAGTGTACTCCAATCAACAGCCCCTACAACCACAAAAAGGAATGGAGTCATTAGCACTTATGGTTTGTAAATGGCACCCAGAATTATGTTGCACGAAGCACAATTTCACATCATTCTGGGTTCATTTGTGTGAAAACAAGGTCCAATCAGGCTGAAACGTTACAGGAAGGTAGAATCTATTGAGTTGTAAGTGATCTGAACGTTTCATGATGATAGCACTTTCCTAAGGGGGTCAAACTATGTCCCAAAGGTCACCGGATCTGGTGTCAATTTAAAGAAGTAGTCCAGTTACACATTTGTGGGCTTATAACTTTGCTTCTGAATGTCCTAGAGAGATCAGATTTGTTTTAGTGTACTCCAATCAACAGCCCCTACAACCACAAAAAGGAATGGAGTCATTAGCACTTAAGGTTTGTAAATGGCACCCAGAATTATGTTGCACGAAGCACAATTTCACATCATTCTGGGTTCATTTGTGTGAAAACAAGGTCCAATCAGGCTGAAACGTTACAGGAAGGTAGAATCTATTGAGTTGTAAGTGATCTGAACGTTTCAAGATGATCGCACATTCCTATAGGGGGTAAAACCATGTCCCAAAGGTCACCGGGCCTGGTGTCACTTTAAAGAAGTAGTCCAGTTACACCTTTGTGGGCTTATAACTTGGCTTCTGAATGTCCTAGAGAGGTTAGGTTTGTTTTAGTGTACTCCAATCAACAGCCCCTACAACCACAAAAAGCAATGGAGTCATTAGAACTTATGGTTTGTAAATGGCACCCAGAATTATGTTGCACGAAGCACAATTTCACATCATTCTGGGTTCATTTGTGTGAAAACAAGGTCCAATCAGGCTGAAACGTTACAGGATGGTAGAATCTATTGAGTTGTAAGTGATCTGAACGTTTCATGATGATAGCACTTTCCTAAGGGGGTCAAACCATGTCCCAAAGGTCACCGGATCTGGTGTCAATTTAAAGAAGTAGTCCAGTTACACATTTGTGGGCTTATAACTTGGCTTCTGAATGTCCTAGAGAGATCAGGGTTGTTTTAGTGTACTCCAATCAACAGCCCCTACAACCACAAAAAGGAATGGAGTCATTAGCACTTATGGTTTTTAAATGGCACCCAGAATTATGTTGCACGAAGCACAATTTCACATCATTCTGGGTCCATTTGTGTGAAAACAAGGTCCAATCAGGCTGAAACGTTACAGGAAGGTAGAATCTATTGAGTTGTAAGTGATCTGAACGTTTCATGATGATAGCACTTTCCTAAGGGGGTCAAACCATGTCCCAAAGGTCACCGGATCTGGTGTCAATTTAAAGAAGTAGTTCAGTTAAACATTTGTGGGCTTATAACTTGGCTTCTGAATGTCCTAGAGATCAGGTTTGTTTTAGTGTACTCCAATCAACAGCCCCTACAACCACAAAAAGGAATGGAGTCATTAGCACTTATGGTTTGTAAATGGCACCCAGAATTATGTTGCACGAAGCACAATTTCACATCATTCTGGGTCCATTTGTGTGAAAACAAGGTCCAATCAGGCTGAAACGTTACAGGAAGGTAGAATCTATTGAGCTGTAAGTGATCTGAACGTTTCATGATGATAGCACTTTCCTAAGGGGGTCAAACCATGTCCCAAAGGTCACCGGATCTGGTGTCAATTTAAAGAAGTAGTTCAGTTACACATTTGTGGGCTTATAACTTGGCTTCTGAATGTCCTAGAGAGATCAGGTTTGTTTTAGTGTACTCCAATCGACAGCCCCTACAACCACAAAAAGGAATGGAGCACTTAAGGTTTGTAAATGGCACCCAGAATTATGTTGCACGAAGCACAATTTCACATCATTCTGGGTCCATTTATGTGAAAACAAGGTCCAATCAGGCTGAAACGCTACAAGAAGGTAGAATCTATTGAGTTGTAAGTGATCTGAACGTTTCAAGATGATCGCACATTCCTATAGGGGGTAAAACCATGTCCCAAAGGTCACCGGGCCTGGTGTCACTTTAAAGAAGTAGTCCAGTTACACCTTTGTGGGCTTATAACTTGGCTTCTGAATGTCCTAGAGAGGTTAGGTTTGTTTTAGTGTACTCCAATCAACAGCCCCTACAACCACAAAAAGGAATGGAGTCATTAGCACTTATGGTTTGTAAATGGCACCCAGAATTATGTTGCACGAAGCACAATTTCACATCATTCTGGGTTCATTTGTGTGAAAACAAGGTCCAATCAGGCTGAAACGTTACAGGAAGGTAGAATCTATTGAGTTGTAAGTGATCTGAACGTTTCATGATGATAGCACTTTCCTAAGGGGGTCAAACTATGTCCCAAAGGTCACCGGATCTGGTGTCAATTTAAAGAAGTAGTCCAGTTACACATTTGTGGGCTTATAACTTTGCTTCTGAATGTCCTAGAGAGATCAGATTTGTTTTAGTGTACTCCAATCAACAGCCCCTACAACCACAAAAAGGAATGGAGTCATTAGCACTTAAGGTTTGTAAATGGCACCCAGAATTATGCTGCACGAAGCACAATTTCACATCATTCTGGGTTCATTTGTGTGAAAACAAGGTCCAATCAGGCTGAAACGTTACAGGAAGGTAGGATCTATTGAGTTGTAAGTGATCTGAACGTTTCAAGATGATCGCACATTCCTATAGGGGGTAAAACCATGTCCCAAAGGTCACCGGGCCTGGTGTCACTTTAAAGAAGTAGTCCAGTTACACCTTTGTGGGCTTATAACTTGGCTTCTGAATGTCCTAGAGAGGTTAGGTTTGTTTTAGTGTACTCCAATCAACAGCCCCTACAACCACAAAAAGCAATGGAGTCATTAGAACTTATGGTTTTTAAATGGCACCCAGAATTATGCTGCACTAAGCACAATTTCACATCATTCTGGGTTCATTTGTGTGAAAACAAGGTCCAATCAGGCTGAAACGTTACAGGAAGGTAGAATCTATTGAGTTGTAAGTGATCTGAACGTTTCATGATGATAGCACTTTCCTAAGGGGGTCAAACCATGTCCCAAAGGTCACCGGATCTGGTGTCAATTTAAAGAAGTAGTCCAGTTACACATTTGTGGGCTTATAACTTGGATTCTGAATGTCCTAGAGAGATCAGGTTTGTTTTAATGTACTCCAACCAACAGCCCCTACAACCACAAAAAGGAATGGAGTCATTAGCACTTATGGTTTGTAAATGGCACCCAGAATTATGTTGCACGAAGCACAATTTCGCATCATTCTGGGTCCATTTGTGTGAAAACAAGGTCCAATCAGGCTGAAACCTTACAAGAAGGTAGAATCTATTGAGTTGTAAGTGATCTGAACGTTTCATGATGATCGCACATTCCTATAGGGGGTCAAACCATGTCCCAAAGGTCACCGGGCCTGGTGTCACTTTAAAGTAGTCCAGTTACACCTTTGAGGGCTTATAACTTGGCTTCTGAATGTCCTAGAGAGATCAGGTTTGTTTTAGTGTACTCCAATCAACAGCCCCTACAACCTCAAATAGGAATGGAGTCATTAGCACTTATGGTTTGTAAATGGCACCCAGAAATATGTTGCATGAAGCACAATTTCACATCATTCTGGGTTCATTTGTGTGAAAGCAAGGTCCAATTAGGCTGAAACGATACAGGAAGGTAGAATCTATTGAGTTGTAAGTGATCTGAACGTTTCATGATGATAGCTCTTTCCTAAGGGGGTCAAACCATGTCCCAAAGGTCACCGGATCTGGTGTCAATTTAAAGAAGTAGTCCAGTTACATATATGTGGGCTTATAACTTGGCTTCTGAATGTCCTAGAGAGATCAGGTTTGTTTTAGTGTACTCCAATCAACAGCCCCTACAACCACAAAAAGGAATGGAGTCATTAGCACTTATGGTTTGTAAATGGCACCCAGAATTATGTTGCACGAAGCACAATTTCACATCATTCTGGGTTCATTTGTGTGAAAACAAGGTCCAATCAGGCTGAAACGTTACAGGAAGGTAGAATCTATTGAGTTGTAAGTGATCTGAATGTTTCATGATGATAGCGCTTTCCTAAGGGGGTCAAACCATGTCCCAAAGGTCACCGGATCTGGTGTCAATTTAAAGAAGTAGTTCAGTTACACATTTGTGGGCTTATAACTTGGCTTCTGAATGTCCTAGAGAGATCAGATTTTTTTTAGTGTACTCCAATCAACAGCCCCTACAACCACAAAAAGGAATGGAGTCATTAGCACTTATGGTTTGTAAATGGCACCCAGAATTATGTTGCACGAAGCACAATTTCACATCATTCTGGGTCCATTTGTGTGAAAACAAGGTCCAATCAGGCTGAAACGTTACAGGAAGGTAGAATCTACTGAGTTGTAAGTGATCTGAACGTTTCATGATGATAGCACTTTCCTAAGGGGGTCAAACCATGTCCCAAAGGTCGCCGGATCTGGTGTCAATTTAAAGAAGTAGTTCAGTTACACATTTGTGGGCTTATAACTTGGCTTCTGAATGTCCTAGAGAGATCAGGTTTGTTTTAGTGTACTCCAATCAACAGCCCCTATAACCACAAAAAGGAATGGAGTCATTAGCACTTAAGGTTTGTAAATGGCACCCAGAATTATGTTGCACGAAGCACAAATTCACATCATTCTGGGTTCATTTGTGTGAAAACAAGGTCCAATCAGGCTGAAACGCTACAAGAAGGTAGAATCTATTGAGTTGTAAGTGATCTGAACGTTTCAAGATGATCGCACATTCCTATAGGGGGTAAAACCATGTCCCAAAGGTCACCGGGCCTGGTGTCACTTTAAAGAAGTAGTCCAGTTACACCTTTGTGGGCTTATAACTTGGCTTCTGAATGTCCTAGAGAGGTTAGGTTTGTTTTAGTGTACTCCAATCAACAACCCCTACAACCACAAAAAGGAATGGAGTCATTAGCACTTATGGTTTGTAAATGGCACCCAGAATTATGTTGCACGAAGCACAATTTCACATCATTCTGGGTTCATTTGTGTGAAAACAAGGTCCAATCAGGCTGAAACGTTACAGGAAGGTAGAATCTATTGAGTTGTAAGTGATCTGAACGTTTCATGATGATAGCACTTTCCTAAGGGGGTCAAACCATGTCCCAAAGGTCACCGGATCTGGTGTCAATTTAAAGAAGTAGTCCAGTTACACATTTGTGGGCTTATAACTTGGCTTCTGAATGTCCTAGAGAGATCAGGTTTGTTTTAATGTACTCCAATCAACAGCCCCTACAAGCACAAAAAGGAATGGAGTCATTAGCACTTATGGTTTGTAAATGGCACCCAGAATTATGTTGCACGAAGCACAATTTCACATCATTCTGGGTCCATTTGTGTGAAAACAAGGTCCAATTAGGCTGAAACGCTACAGGAAGGTAGAATCTATTGAGTTGTAAGTGATCTGAACGTTTCATGATGATAGCGCTTTCCTAAGGGGGTCAAATCATGTCCCAAAGGTCACCGGATCTGGTGTCAATTTAAAGAAGTAGTCCAGTTACACATTTGTGGGCTTATAACTTGGCTTCTGAATGTCCTAGAGAGATCAGGTTTGTTTTAGTGTACTCCAATCAACAGCCCCTACAACCACAAAAAGGAAAGGAGTCATTAGCACTTATGGTTTGTAGATGGCACCCAGAATTATGTTGCACGAAGCACAATTTCACATCATTCTGGGTTCATTTGTGTGAAAACAAGGTCCAATCAGGCTGAAACGTTACAGGAAGGTAGAATCTATTGAGTTGTAAGTGATCTGAACGTTTCATGATGATAGCGCTTTCCTAAGGGGGTCAAACCATGTCCCAAAGTTCACCGTATCTGGTGTCAATTTAAAGAAGTAGTTCAGTTACACATTTGTGGGCTTATAACTTGGCTTCTGAATGTCCTAGAGAGATCAGGTTTGTTTTAGTGTACTCCAATCAACATTCCCTACAATCTCAAAAAGGAATGGAGTCATTAGCACTTATGGTTTGTAAATGGCACCCAGAATTATGTTGCACGAAGCACAATTTCACATCATTCTGGGTTCATTTGTGTGAAAACAAGGTCCAATCAGGCTGAAACGTTACAGGAAGGTAGAATCTATTGAGTTGTAAGTGATCTGAACGTTTCAAGATGATCGCACATTCCTATAGGGGGTAAAACCATGTCCCAAAGGTCACCGGGCCTGGTGTCACTTTAAAGAAGTAGTCCAGTTACACCTTTGTGGGCTTATAACTTGGCTTCTGAATGTCCTAGAGAGGTTAGGTTTGTTTTAGTGTACTCCAATCAACAGCCCCTACAACCACAAAAAGCAATGGAGTCATTAGAACTTATGGTTTGTAAATGGCACCCAGAATTATGTTGCACGAAGCACAATTTCACATCATTCTGGGTTCATTTGTGTGAAAACAAGGTCCAATCAGGCTGAAACGTTACAGGATGGTAGAATCTATTGAGTTGTAAGTGATCTGAACGTTTCATGATGATAGCACTTTCCTAAGGGGGTCAAACCATGTCCCAAAGGTCACCGGATCTGGTGTCAATTTAAAGAAGTAGTCCAGTTACACATTTGTGGGCTTATAACTTGGCTTCTGAATGTCCTAGAGAGATCAGGGTTGTTTTAGTGTACTCCAATCAACAGCCCCTACAACCACAAAAAGGAATGGAGTCATTAGCACTTATGGTTTTTAAATGGCACCCAGAATTATGTTGCACGAAGCACAATTTCACATCATTCTGGGTCCATTTGTGTGAAAACAAGGTCCAATCAGGCTGAAACGTTACAGGAAGGTAGAATCTATTGAGTTGTAAGTGATCTGAACGTTTCATGATGATAGCACTTTCCTAAGGGGGTCAAACCATGTCCCAAAGGTCACCGGATCTGGTGTCAATTTAAAGAAGTAGTTCAGTTAAACATTTGTGGGCTTATAACTTGGCTTCTGAATGTCCTAGAGATCAGGTTTGTTTTAGTGTACTCCAATCAACAGCCCCTACAACCACAAAAAGGAATGGAGTCATTAGCACTTATGGTTTGTAAATGGCACCCAGAATTATGTTGCACGAAGCACAATTTCACATCATTCTGGGTCCATTTGTGTGAAAACAAGGTCCAATCAGGCTGAAACGTTACAGGAAGGTAGAATCTATTGAGCTGTAAGTGATCTGAACGTTTCATGATGATAGCACTTTCCTAAGGGGGTCAAACCATGTCCCAAAGGTCACCGGATCTGGTGTCAATTTAAAGAAGTAGTTCAGTTACACATTTGTGGGCTTATAACTTGGCTTCTGAATGTCCTAGAGAGATCAGGTTTGTTTTAGTGTACTCCAATCGACAGCCCCTACAACCACAAAAAGGAATGGAGCACTTAAGGTTTGTAAATGGCACCCAGAATTATGTTGCACGAAGCACAATTTCACATCATTCTGGGTCCATTTATGTGAAAACAAGGTCCAATCAGGCTGAAACGCTACAAGAAGGTAGAATCTATTGAGTTGTAAGTGATCTGAACGTTTCAAGATGATCGCACATTCCTATAGGGGGTAAAACCATGTCCCAAAGGTCACCGGGCCTGGTGTCACTTTAAAGAAGTAGTCCAGTTACACCTTTGTGGGCTTATAACTTGGCTTCTGAATGTCCTAGAGAGGTTAGGTTTGTTTTAGTGTACTCCAATCAACAGCCCCTACAACCACAAAAAGGAATGGAGTCATTAGCACTTATGGTTTGTAAATGGCACCCAGAATTATGTTGCACGAAGCACAATTTCACATCATTCTGGGTTCATTTGTGTGAAAACAAGGTCCAATCAGGCTGAAACGTTACAGGAAGGTAGAATCTATTGAGTTGTAAGTGATCTGAACGTTTCATGATGATAGCACTTTCCTAAGGGGGTCAAACCATGTCCCAAAGGTCACCGGATCTGGTGTCAATTTAAAGAAGTAGTCCAGTTACACATTTGTGGGCTTATAACTTGGATTCTGAATGTCCTAGAGAGATCAGGTTTGTTTTAATGTACTCCAACCAACAGCCCCTACAACCACAAAAAGGAATGGAGTCATTAGCACTTATGGTTTGTAAATGGCACCCAGAATTATGTTGCACGAAGCACAATTTCGCATCATTCTGGGTCCATTTGTGTGAAAACAAGGTCCAATCAGGCTGAAACCTTACAAGAAGGTAGAATCTATTGAGTTGTAAGTGATCTGAACGTTTCATGATGATCGCACATTCCTATAGGGGGTCAAACCATGTCCCAAAGGTCACCGGGCCTGGTGTCACTTTAAAGTAGTCCAGTTACACCTTTGAGGGCTTATAACTTGGCTTCTGAATGTCCTAGAGAGATCAGGTTTGTTTTAGTGTACTCCAATCAACAGCCCCTACAACCTCAAATAGGAATGGAGTCATTAGCACTTATGGTTTGTAAATGGCACCCAGAAATATGTTGCACGAAGCACAATTTCACATCATTCTGGGTTCATTTGTGTGAAAACAAGGTCCAATTAGGCTGAAACGATACAGGAAGGTAGAATCTATTGAGTTGTAAGTGATCTGAACGTTTCATGATGATAGCTCTTTCCTAAGGGGGTCAAACCATGTCCCAAAGGTCACCGGATCTGGTGTCAATTTAAAGAAGTAGTCCAGTTACACATTTGTGGGCTTATAACTTGGCTTCTGAATGTCCTAGAGAGATCAGGTTTGTTTTAGTGTACTCCAATCAACAGCCCCTACAACCACAAAAAGGAATGGAGTCATTAGCACTTATGGTTTGTAAATGGCACCCAGAATTATGTTGCACGAAGCACAATTTCACATCATTCTGGGTTCATTTGTGTGAAAACAAGGTCCAATCAGGCTGAAACGTTACAGGAAGGTAGAATCTATTGAGTTGTAAGTGATCTGAATGTTTCATGATGATAGCGCTTTCCTAAGGGGGTCAAACCATGTCCCAAAGGTCACCGGATCTGGTGTCAATTTAAAGAAGTAGTTCAGTTACACATTTGTGGGCTTATAACTTGGCTTCTGAATGTCCTAGAGAGATCAGATTTGTTTTAGTGTACTCCAATCAACAGCCCCTACAACCACAAAAAGGAATGGAGTCATTAGCACTTATGGTTTGTAAATGGCACCCAGAATTATGTTGCACGAAGCACAATTTCACATCATTCTGGGTCCATTTGTGTGAAAACAAGGTCCAATCAGGCTGAAACGTTACAGGAAGGTAGAATCTACTGAGTTGTAAGTGATCTGAACGTTTCATGATGATAGCACTTTCCTAAGGGGGTCAAACCATGTCCCAAAGGTCGCCGGATCTGGTGTCAATTTAAAGAAGTAGTTCAGTTACACATTTGTGGGCTTATAACTTGGCTTCTGAATGTCCTAGAGAGATCAGGTTTGTTTTAGTGTACTCCAATCAACAGCCCCTATAACCACAAAAAGGAATGGAGTCATTAGCACTTAAGGTTTGTAAATGGCACCCAGAATTATGTTGCACGAAGCACAAATTCACATCATTCTGGGTTCATTTGTGTGAAAACAAGGTCCAATCAGGCTGAAACGCTACAAGAAGGTAGAATCTATTGAGTTGTAAGTGATCTGAACGTTTCAAGATGATCGCACATTCCTATAGGGGGTAAAACCATGTCCCAAAGGTCACCGGGCCTGGTGTCACTTTAAAGAAGTAGTCCAGTTACACCTTTGTGGGCTTATAACTTGGCTTCTGAATGTCCTAGAGAGGTTAGGTTTGTTTTAGTGTACTCCAATCAACAGCCCCTACAACCACAAAAAGGAATGGAGTCATTAGCACTTATGGTTTGTAAATGGCACCCAGAATTATGTTGCACGAAGCACAATTTCACATCATTCTGGGTTCATTTGTGTGAAAACAAGGTCCAATCAGGCTGAAACGTTACAGGAAGGTAGAATCTATTGAGTTGTAAGTGATCTGAACGTTTCATGATGATAGCACTTTCCTAAGGGGGTCAAACCATGTCCCAAAGGTCACCGGATCTGGTGTCAATTTAAAGAAGTAGTCCAGTTACACATTTGTGGGCTTATAACTTGGCTTCTGAATGTCCTAGAGAGATCAGGTTTGTTTTAATGTACTCCAATCAACAGCCCCTACAAGCACAAAAAGGAATGGAGTCATTAGCACTTATGGTTTGTAAATGGCACCCAGAATTATGTTGCACGAAGCACAATTTCACATCATTCTGGGTCCATTTGTGTGAAAACAAGGTCCAATTAGGCTGAAACGCTACAGGAAGGTAGAATCTATTGAGTTGTAAGTGATCTGAACGTTTCATGATGATAGCGCTTTCCTAAGGGGGTCAAATCATGTCCCAAAGTTCACCGGATCTGGTGTCAATTTAAAGAAGTAGTCCAGTTACACATTTGTGGGCTTATAACTTGGCTTCTGAATGTCCTAGAGAGATCAGGTTTGTTTTAGTGTACTCCAATCAACAGCCCCTACAACCACAAAAAGGAAAGGAGTCATTAGCACTTATGGTTTGTAGATGGCACCCAGAATTATGTTGCACGAAGCACAATTTCACATCATTCTGGGTTCATTTGTGTGAAAACAAGGTCCAATCAGGCTGAAACGTTACAGGAAGGTAGAATCTATTGAGTTGTAAGTGATCTGAACGTTTCATGATGATAGCGCTTTCCTAAGGGGGTCAAACCATGTCCCAAAGTTCACCGTATCTGGTGTCAATTTAAAGAAGTAGTTCAGTTACACATTTGTGGGCTTATAACTTGGCTTCTGAATGTCCTAGAGAGATCAGGTTTGTTTTAGTGTACTCCAATCAACAGCCCCTACAACCACAAAAAGGAATGGAGTCATTAGCACTTATGGTTTGTAAATGGCACCCAGAATTATGTTGCACGAAGCACAATTTCACATCATTCTGGGTCCATTTGTGTGAAAACAAGGTCCAATCAGGCTGAAACTTTACAGGAAGGTAGAATCTATTGAGTTGTAAGTGATCTGAACGTTTCATGATGATAGCACTTTCCTAAGGGGGTCAAACCATGCCCCAAAGGTTACCGGATCTGGTGTCAATTTAAAGAAGTAGTCCAGTTACACCTTTGTGGGCTTATAACTTGGCTTCTGAATGTCCTAGAGAGATCAGGTTTGTTTTAGTATACTCCAATCAACAGCCCCTACAACCACAAAAAGGAATGGAGTCATTAGCACTTATGGTTTATAAATGGCACCCAGAATTATGTTGCACGAAGCACAATTTCACATCATTCTGGGTCCATTTGTGTGAAAACAAGGTCCAATCAGGCTGAAACGCTACAAGAAGGTAGAATCTATTGAGTTGTAAGTGATCTGAACGTTTCAAGATGATCGCACATTCCTATAGGGGGTAAAACCATGTCCCAAAGGTCACCGGGCCTGGTGTCACTTTAAAGAAGTAGTCCATTTACACCTTTGAGGGCTTATAACTTGGCTTCTGAATGTCCTAGAGAGATCAGGGTGTTTTAATGTACTCCAACCAACAGCCCCTACAACCACAAAAAGGAATGTAGTCATTAGCACTTATGGTTTGTAAATGGCACCCAGAATTATGTTGCACGAAGCACAATTTCACATCATTCTGGGTTCATTTGTGTGAAAACAAGGTCCAATCAGGCTGAAACGTTACAAGAAGGTAGAATCTATTGAGTTGTAAGTGATCTGAACGTTTCAAGATGATCGCACATTCCTCTAGGGGGTCAAACCATGTCCCAAAGGTCACCGGGCCTGGTGTCACTTTGAAGAAGCAGTCCAGTTACACCTTTGTGGGCTTATAACTTGGCTTCTGAATGTCCTAGAGAGGTTAGGTTTGTTTTAGTGTTCTCCAATCAACAGCCCCTACAACCACAAAAAGGAATGGAGTCATTAGCACTTATGGTTTGTAAATGGCACCCAGAATTATGTTGCACGAAGCACAATTTCACATCATTCTGGGTTCATTTGTGTGAAAACAAGGTCCAATCAGGCTGAACCGTTACAGGAAGGTAGAATCTATTGAGTTGTAAGTGATCTGAACGTTTCATGATGATAGCACTTTCCTAAGGGGGTCAAACCATGTCCCAAAGGTCACCGGATCTGGTGTCAATTTAAAGAAGTAGTCCAGTTACACCTTTGTGGGCTTATAACTTGGCTTCTGAATGTCCTAGAGAGATCAGGTTTGTTTTAGTATACTCCAATCAACAGCCCTTACAACCACAAAAAGGAATGGAGTCATTAGCACTTATGGTTTTTAAATGGCACCCAGAATTATGTTCCACGAAGCACAATTTCACATCATTCTGGGTTCATTTGTGTGAAAACAAGGTCCAATCAGGCTGAAACGCTACAAGAAGGTAGAATCTATTGAGTTGTAAGTGATCTGAACGTTTCAAGATGATCGCACATTCCTATAGGGGGTCAAACCATGTCCCAAATGTCACCGGGCCTGGTGTCACTTTAAAGAAGTAGTCCAGTTACACCTTTGTGGGCTTATAACTTGGCTTCTGAATGTCCTAGAGAGGTTAGGTTTGTTTTAGTGTACTCCAATCAACAGCCCCTACAACCACAAAAAGGAATGGAGTCATTAGCACTTATGGTTTGTAAATGGCACCCAGAATTATGTTGCACGAAGCACAATTTCACATCATTCTGGGTTCATTTGTTTGAAAACAAGGTCCAATCAGGCTGAAACGTTACAGGAAGGTAGAATCTATTGAGTTGTAAGTGATCTGAACGTTTCATGATGATAGCACTTTCCTAAGGGGGTCAAACCATGTCCCAAAGGTCACCGGATCTGGTGTCAATTTAAAGAAGTAATCCAGTTACACATTTGTGGGCTCATAACTTGGCTTCTGAATGTCCTAGAGAGATCAGGTTTGTTTTAATGTACTCCAATCAACAGCCCCTACAACCACAAAAATGAATGGAGTCATTAGCACTTATGGTTTGTAAATGGCACCCAGAATTATGCTGCACGAAGCACAATTTCACATCATTCTGGGTCCATTTGTGTGAAAACAAGGTCCAATCAGGCTGAAACGTTACAGGAAGGTAGAATCTATTGAGTTGTAAGTGATCTGAACGTTTCATGATGATAGCACTTTCCTAAGGGGGTCAAACCATGTCCCAAAGGTCACCGGATCTGGTGTCAATTTAAAGAAGTAATCCAGTTACACATTTGTGGGCTCATAACTTGGCTTCTGAATGTCCTAGAGAGATCAGGTTTGTTTTAATGTACTCCAATCAACAGCCCCTACAACCACAAAAATGAATGGAGTCATTAGCACTTATGGTTTGTAAATGGCACCCAGAATTATGCTGCACGAAGCACAATTTCACATCATTCTGGGTCCATTTGTGTGAAAACAAGGTCCAATCAGGCTGAAACGTTACAGGAAGTTAGAATCTATTGAGTTGTAAGTGATCTGAACGTTTCATGATGATAGCACTTTCCTAAGGGGGTCAAACCATGTCCCAAAGGTCACCGGATCTGGTGTCAATTTAAAGAAGTAGTTCAGTTACACATTTGTGGGCTTATAACTTGGCTTCTGAATGTCCTAGAGAGATCAGGTTTGTTTTAGTGTACTCCAATCAACAGCCCCTACAACCACAAAAAGGAATGGAGTCATTAGCACTTATGGTTTGTAAATGGCACCCAGAATTATGTTGCACGAAGCACAATTTCACATCATTCTGGGTCCATTTGTGTGAAAACAAGGTCCAATCAGGCTGAAACGTTACAGGAAGGTAGAATCTATTGAGTTGTAAGTGATCTGAACGTTTCATGATGATAGCACTTTCCTAAGGGGGTCAAACCATGCCCCAAAGGTCACCGGATCTGGTGTCAATTTAAAGTAGTCCAGTTACACCTTTGTGGGCTTATAACTTGGCTTCTGAATGTCCTAGAGAGATCAGGTTTGTTTTAGTATACTCCAATCAACAGCCCCTACAACCACAAAAAGGAATGGAGTAATTAGCACTTATGGTTTGTAAATGGCACCCAGAATTATGTTGCACGAAGCACAATTTCACATCATTCTGGGTCCATTTGTGTGAAAACAAGGTCCAATCAGGCTGAAACGCTACAAGAAGGTAGAATCTATTGAGTTGTGAGTGATCTTAACGTTTCAAGATGATCGCACATTCCTATAGGGGGTAAAACCATGTCCCAAAGGTCACCAGGCCTGGTGTCACTTTAAAGAAGTAGTCCATTTACACCTTTGAGGGCTTATAACTTGGCTTCTGAATGTCCTAGAGAGATCAGGGTTGTTTTAATGTACTCCAACCAACAGCCCCTACAACCACAAAAAGGAATGTAGTCATTAGCACTTATGGTTTGTAAATGGCACCCAGAATTATGTTGCACGAAGCACAATTTCACATCATTCTGGGTTCATTTGTGTGAAAACAAGGTCCAATCAGGCTGAAACGTTACAAGAAGGTAAAATCTATTGAGTTGTAAGTGATCTGAACGTTTCAAGATGATCGCACATTCCTCTAGGGGGTCAAACCATGTCCCAAAGGTCACCGGGCCTGGTGTCACTTTGAAGAAGCAGTCCAGTTACACCTTTGTGGGCTTATAACTTGGCTTCTGAATGTCCTAGAGAGGTTAGGTTTGTTTTAGTGTTCTCCAATCAACAGCCCCTACAACCACAAAAAGGAATGGAGTCATTAGCACTTATGGTTTGTAAATGGCACCCAGAATTATGTTGCACGAAGCACAATTTCACATCATTCTGGGTCCATTTGTGTGAAAACAAGGTCCAATCAGGCTGAAACGTTACAGGAAGGTAGAATCTACTGAGTTGTAAGTGATCTGAACGTTTCATGATGATATCACTTTCCTAAGGGGGTCAAACCATGTCCCAAAGGTCACCGGATCTGGTGTCAATTTAAAGAAGTAGTCCAGTTACACATTTGTGGGCTTATAACTTGGCTTCTGAATGTCCTAGAGAGATCAGGTTTGTTTTAGTATACTCCAATCAACAGCCCTTACAACCACAAAAAGGAATGGAGTCATTAGCACTTATGGTTTTTAAATGGCACCCAGAATTATGTTCCACGAAGCACAATTTCACATCATTCTGGGTTCATTTGTGTGAAAACAAGGTCCAATCAGGCTGAAACGCTACAAGAAGGTAGAATCTATTGAGTTGTAAGTGATCTGAACGTTTCAAGATGATCGCACATTCCTATAGGGGGTCAAACCATGTCCCAAATGTCACCGGGCCTGGTGTCACTTTAAAGAAGTAGTCCAGTTACACCTTTGTGGGCTTATAACTTGGCTTCTGAATGTCCTAGAGAGGTTAGGTTTGTTTTAGTGTACTCCAATCAACAGCCCCTACAACCACAAAAAGGAATGGAGTCATTAGCACTTATGGTTTGTAAATGGCACCCAGAATTATGTTGCACGAAGCACAATTTCACATCATTCTGGGTTCATTTGTTTGAAAACAAGGTCCAATCAGGCTGAAACGTTACAGGAAGGTAGAATCTATTGAGTTGTAAGTGATCTGAACGTTTCATGATGATAGCACTTTCCTAAGGGGGTCAAACCATGTCCCAAAGGTCACCGGATCTGGTGTCAATTTAAAGAAGTAGTCCAGTTACACATTTGTGGGCTCATAACTTGGCTTCTGAATGTCCTAGAGAGATCAGGTTTGTTTTAATGTACTCCAATCAACAGCCCCTACAACCACAAAAATGAATGGAGTCATTAGCACTTATGGTTTGTAAATGGCACCCAGAATTATGCTGCACGAAGCACAATTTCACATCATTCTGGGTCCATTTGTGTGAAAACAAGGTCCAATCAGGCTGAAACGTTACAGGAAGTTAGAATCTATTGAGTTGTAAGTGATCTGAACGTTTCATGATGATAGCACTTTCCTAAGGGGGTCAAACCATGTCCCAAAGGTCACCGGATCTGGTGTCAATTTAAAGTAGTAGTTCAGTTACACATTTGTGGGCTTATAACTTGGCTTCTGAATGTCCTAGAGAGATCAGGTTTGTTTTAGTGTACTCCAATCAACAGCCCCTACAACCACAAAAAGGAATGGAGTCATTAGCACTTATGGTTTGTAAATGGCACCCAGAATTATGTTGCACGAAGCACAATTTCACATCATTCTGGGTCCATTTGTCTGAAAAACAAGGTCCAATCAGGCTGAAACGTTACAGGAAGGTAGAATCTATTGAGTTGTAAGTGATCTGAACGTTTCATGATGATAGCACTTTCCTAAGGGGGTCAAACCATGCCCCAAAGGTCACCGGATCTGGTGTCAATTTAAAGTAGTCCAGTTACACCTTTGTGGGCTTATAACTTGGCTTCTGAATGTCCTAGAGAGATCAGGTTTGTTTTAGTATACTCCAATCAACAGCCCCTACAACCACAAAAAGGAATGGAGTCATTAGCACTTATGGTTTGTAAATGGCACCCAGAATTATGTTGCACGAAGCACAATTTCACATCATTCTGGGTCCATTTGTGTGAAAACAAGGTCCAATCAGGCTGAAACGCTACAAGAAGGTAGAATCTATTGAGTTGTGAGTGATCTTAACGTTTCAAGATGATCGCACATTCCTATAGGGGGTAAAACCATGTCCCAAAGGTCACCAGGCCTGGTGTCACTTTAAAGAAGTAGTCCATTTACACCTTTGAGGGCTTATAACTTGGCTTCTGAATGTCCTAGAGAGATCAGGGTTGTTTTAATGTACTCCAACCAACAGCCCCTACAACCACAAAAAGGAATGTAGTCATTAGCACTTATGGTTTGTAAATGGCACCCAGAATTATGTTGCACGAAGCACAATTTCACATCATTCTGGGTTCATTTGTGTGAAAACAAGGTCCAATCAGGCTGAAACGTTACAAGAAGGTAAAATCTATTGAGTTGTAAGTGATCTGAACGTTTCAAGATGATCGCACATTCCTCTAGGGGGTCAAACCATGTCCCAAAGGTCACCGGGCCTGGTGTCACTTTGAAGAAGCAGTCCAGTTACACCTTTGTGGGCTTATAACTTGGCTTCTGAATGTCCTAGAGAGGTTAGGTTTGTTTTAGTGTTCTCCAATCAACAGCCCCTACAACCACAAAAAGGAATGGAGTCATTAGCACTTATGGTTTGTAAATGGCACCCAGAATTATGTTGCACGAAGCACAATTTCACATCATTCTGGGTCCATTTGTGTGAAAACAAGGTCCAATCAGGCTGAAACGTTACAGGAAGGTAGAATCTACTGAGTTGTAAGTGATCTGAACGTTTCATGATGATAGCACTTTCCTAAGGGGGTCAAACCATGTCCCAAAGGTCACCGGATCTGGTGTCAATTTAAAGAAGTAGTCCAGTTACACATTTGTGGGCTTATAACTTGGCTTCTGAATGTCCTAGAGAGATCAGGTTTGTTTTAGTGTACTCCAATCAACAGCCCCTATAACCACAAAAAGGAATGGAGTCATTAGCACTTAAGGTTTGTAAATGGCACCCAGAATTATGTTGCACGAAGCACAAATTCACATCATTCTGGGTTCATTTGTGTGAAAACAAGGTCCAATCAGGCTGAAACGCTACAAGAAGGTAGAATCTATTGAGTTGTAAGTGATCTGAACGTTTCAAGATGATCGCACATTCCTATAGGGGGTAAAACCATGTCCCAAAGGTCACCGGGCCTGGTGTCACTTTAAAGAAGTAGTCCAGTTACACCTTTGTGGGCTTATAACTTGGCTTCTGAATGTCCTAGAGAGGTTAGGTTTGTTTTAGTGTACTCCAATCAACAGCCCCTACAACCACAAAAAGGAATGGAGTCATTAGCACTTATGGTTTGTAAATGGCACCCAGAATTATGTTGCACGAAGCACAATTTCACATCATTCTGGGTTCATTTGTGTGAAAACAAGGTCCAATCAGGCTTAAACGTTACAGGAAGGTAGAATCTATTGAGTTGTAAGTGATCTGAACGTTTCATGATGATAGCACTTTCCTAAGGGGGTCAAACCATGTCCCAAAGGTCACCGGATCTGGTGTCAATTTAAAGAAGTAGTCCAGTTACACATTTTTGGGCTTATAACTTGGCTTCTGAATGTCCTAGAGAGATCAGGTTTGTTTTAATGTACTCCAATCAACAGCCCCTACAAGCACAAAAAGGAATGGAGTCATTAGCACTTATGGTTTGTAAATGGCACCCAGAATTATGTTGCACGAAGCACAATTTCACATCATTCTGGGTCCATTTGTGTGAAAACAAGGTCCAATTAGGCTGAAACGCTACAGGAAGGTAGAATCTATTGAGTTGTAAGTGATCTGAACGTTTCATGATGATAGCACTTTCCTAAGGGGGTCAAATCATGTCCCAAAGGTCACCGGATCTGGTGTCAATTTAAAGAAGTAGTCCAGTTACACATTTGTGGGCTTATAACTTGGCTTCTGAATGTCCTAGAGAGATCAGGTTTGTTTTAGTGTACTCCAATCAACAGCCCCTACAACCACAAAAAGGAATGGAGTCATTAGCACTTATGGTTTCTAGATGGCACCCAGAATTATGTTGCACGAAGCACAATTTCACATCATTCTGGGTTCATTTGTGTGAAAACAAGGTCCAATCAGGCTGAAACGTTACAGGAAGGTAGAATCTATTGAGTTGTAAGTGATCTGAACGTTTCATGATGATAGCGCTTTCCTAAGGGGGTCAAACCATGTCCCAAAGTTCACCGTATCTGGTGTCAATTTAAAGAAGTAGTTCAGTTACACATTTGTGGGCTTATAACTTGGCTTCTGAATGTCCTAGAGAGATCAGGTTTGTTTTAGTGTACTCCAATCAACAGCCCCTACAACCACAAAAAGGAATGGAGTCATTAGCACTTATGGTTTGTAAATGGCACCCAGAATTATGTTGCACGAAGCACAATTTCACATCATTCTGGGTCCATTTGTGTGAAAACAAGGTCCAATCAGGCTGAAACGTTACAGGAAGGTAGAATCTATTGAGTTGTAAGTGATCTGAACGTTTCATGATGATAGCACTTTCCTAAGGGGGTCAAACCATGCCCCAAAGGTCACCGGATCTGGTGTCAATTTAAAGAAGTAGTCCAGTTACACCTTTGTGGGCTTATAACTTGGCTTCTGAATGTCCTAGAGAGATCAGGTTTGTTTTAGTATACTCCAATCAACAGCCCCTACAACCACAAAAAGGAATGGAGTCATTAGCACTTATGGTTTGTAAATGGCACCCAGAATTATGTTGCACGAAGCACAATTTCACATCATTCTGGGTCCATTTGTGTGAAAACAAGGTCCAATCAGGCTGAAACGCTACAAGAAGGTAGAATCTATTGAGTTGTAAGTGATCTGAACGTTTCAAGATGATCGCACATTCCTATAGGGGGTAAAACCATGTCCCAAAGGTCACCGGGCCTGGTGTCACTTTAAAGAAGTAGTCCATTTACACCTTTGAGGGCTTATAACTTGGCTTCTGAATGTCCTAGAGAGATCAGGGTGTTTTAATGTACTCCAACCAACAGCCCCTACAACCACAAAAAGGAATGTAGTCATTAGCACTTATGGTTTGTAAATGGCACCCAGAATTATGTTGCACGAAGCACACTTTCACATCATTCTGGGTTCATTTGTGTGAAAACAAGGTCCAATCAGGCTGAAACGTTACAAGAAGGTAGAATCTATTGAGTTGTAAGTGATCTGAACGTTTCATGATGATCGCACATTCCTATAGGGGGTCAAACCATGTCCCAAAGGTCACCGGGCCTGGTGTCACTTTAAAGAAGTTGTCCAGTTACACCTTTGAGGGCTTATAACTTGGCTTCTGAATATCCTAGAGAGGTCAGCTTTGTTTTAGTGTACTCCAATCAACAGCCCCTACAACCTCAAAAAGGAATGGAGTCATTAGCACTTATGGTTTTTAAATGGCACCCAGAATTATGTTGTACGAAGCACAATTTCACATCATTCTGGGTTCATTGGTGTGAAAACAAGGTCCAATCAGGCTGAAATGTTACAGGAAGGTAAAATCTATTGAGTTGTAAGTGATCTGATCGTTTCAAGATGATCGCACATTCCTCTAGGGGGTCAAACCATGTCCCAAAGGTCACCGGGCCTGGTGTCACTTTGAAGAAGCAGTCCAGTTACACCTTTGTGGGCTTATAACTTGGCTTCTGAATGTCCTAGAGAGGTTAGGTTTGTTTTAGTGTTCTCCAATCAACAGCCCCTACAACCACAAAAAGGAATGGAGTCATTAGCACTTATGGTTTGTAAATGGCACCCAGAATTATGTTGCACGAAGCACAATTTCACATCATTCTGGGTTCATTTGTGTGAAAACAAGGTCCAATCAGGCTGAAACGTTACAGGAAGGTAGAATCTATTGAGTTGTAAGTGATCTGAACGTTTCATGATGATAGCACTTTCCTAAGGGGGTCAAACCATGTCCCAAAGGTCACCGGATCTGGTGTCAATTTAAAGAAGTAGTCCAGTTACACCTTTGTGGGCTTATAACTTGGCTTCTGAATGTCCTAGAGAGATCAGGTTTGTTTTAGTATACTCCAATCAACAGCCCTTACAACCACAAAAAGGAATGGAGTCATTAGCACTTATGGTTTTTAAATGGCACCCAGAATTATGTTCCACGAAGCACAATTTCACATCATTCTGGGTTCATTTGTGTGAAAACAAGGTCCAATCAGGCTGAAACGCTACAAGAAGGTAGAATCTATTGAGTTGTAAGTGATCTGAACGTTTCAAGATGATCGCACATTCCTATAGGGGGTCAAACCATGTCCCAAATGTCACCGGGCCTGGTGTCACTTTAAAGAAGTAGTCCAGTTACACCTTTGTGGGCTTATAACTTGGCTTCTGAATGTCCTAGAGAGGTTAGGTTTGTTTTAGTGTACTCCAATCAACAGCCCCTACAACCACAAAAAGGAATGGAGTCATTAGCACTTATGGTTTGTAAATGGCACCCAGAATTATGTTGCACGAAGCACAATTTCACATCATTCTGGGTTCATTTGTTTGAAAACAAGGTCCAATCAGGCTGAAACGTTACAGGAAGGTAGAATCTATTGAGTTGTAAGTGATCTGAACGTTTCATGATGATAGCACTTTCCTAAGGGGGTCAAACCATGTCCCAAAGGTCACCGGATCTGGTGTCAATTTAAAGAAGTAGTCCAGTTACACATTTGTGGGCTCATAACTTGGCTTCTGAATGTCCTAGAGAGATCAGGTTTGTTTTAATGTACTCCAATCAACAGCCCCTACAAGCACAAAAAGGAATGGAGTCATTAGCACTTATGGTTTGTAAATGGCACCCAGAATTATGTTGCACGAAGCACAATTTCACATCATTCTGGGTCCATTTGTGTGAAAACAAGGTCCAATTAGGCTGAAACGCTACAGGAAGGTAGAATCTATTGAGTTGTAAGTGATCTGAACGTTTCATGATGATAGCACTTTCCTAAGGGGGTCAAATCATGTCCCAAAGGTCACCGGATCTGGTGTCAATTTAAAGAAGTAGTCCAGTTACACATTTGTGGGCTTATAACTTGGCTTCTGAATGTCCTAGAGAGATCAGGTTTGTTTTAGTGTACTCCAATCAACAGCCCCTACAACCACAAAAAGGAATGGAGTCATTAGCACTTATGGTTTCTAGATGGCACCCAGAATTATGTTGCACGAAGCACAATTTCACATCATTCTGGGTTCATTTGTGTGAAAACAAGGTCCAATCAGGCTGAAACGTTACAGGAAGGTAGAATCTATTGAGTTGTAAGTGATCTGAACGTTTCATGATGATAGCGCTTTCCTAAGGGGGTCAAACCATGTCCCAAAGTTCACCGTATCTGGTGTCAATTTAAAGAAGTAGTTCAGTTACACATTTGTGGGCTTATAACTTGGCTTCTGAATGTCCTAGAGAGATCAGGTTTGTTTTAGTGTACTCCAATCAACAGCCCCTACAACCACAAAAAGGAATGGAGTCATTAGCACTTATGGTTTGTAAATGGCACCCAGAATTATGTTGCACGAAGCACAATTTCACATCATTCTGGGTCCATTTGTGTGAAAACAAGGTCCAATCAGGCTGAAACGTTACAGGAAGGTAGAATCTATTGAGTTGTAAGTGATCTGAACGTTTCATGATGATAGCACTTTCCTAAGGGGGTCAAACCATGCCCCAAAGGTCACCGGATCTGGTGTCAATTTAAAGAAGTAGTCCAGTTACACCTTTGTGGGCTTATAACTTGGCTTCTGAATGTCCTAGAGAGATCAGGTTTGTTTTAGTATACTCCAATCAACAGCCCCTACAACCACAAAAAGGAATGGAGTCATTAGCACTTATGGTTTGTAAATGGCACCCAGAATTATGTTGCACGAAGCACAATTTCACATCATTCTGGGTCCATTTGTGTGAAAACAAGGTCCAATCAGGCTGAAACGCTACAAGAAGGTAGAATGTATTGAGTTGTAAGTGATCTGAACGTTTCAAGATGATCGCACATTCCTATAGGGGGTAAAACCATGTCCCAAAGGTAACCGGGCCTGGTGTCACTTTAAAGAAGTAGTCCATTTACACCTTTGAGGGCTTATAACTTGGCTTCTGAATGTCCTAGAGAGATCAGGGTGTTTTAATGTACTCCAACCAACAGCCCCTACAACCACAAAAAGGAATGTAGTCATTAGCACTTATGGTTTGTAAATGGCACCCAGAATTATGTTGCACGAAGCACACTTTCACATCATCCTGGGTTCATTTGTGTGAAAACAAGGTCCAATCAGGCTGAAACGTTACAAGAAGGTAGAATCTATTGAGTTGTAAGTGATCTGAACGTTTCATGATGATCGCACATTCCTATAGGGGGTCAAACCATGTCCCAAAGGTCACCGGGCCTGGTGTCACTTTAAAGAAGTTGTCCAGTTACACCTTTGAGGGCTTATAACTTGGCTTCTGAATATCCTAGAGAGGTCAGCTTTGTTTTAGTGTACTCCAATCAACAGCCCCTACAACCTCAAAAAGGAATGGAGTCATTAGCACTTATGGTTTTTAAATGGCACCCAGAATTATGTTGTACGAAGCACAATTTCACATCATTCTGGGTTCATTGGTGTGAAAACAAGGTCCAATCAGGCTGAAATGTTACAGGAAGGTAAAATCTATTGAGTTGTAAGTGATCTGAACGTTTCAAGATGATCGCACATTCCTCTAGGGGGTCAAACCATGTCCCAAAGGTCACCGGGCCTGGTGTCACTTTGAAGAAGCAGTCCAGTTACACCTTTGTGGGCTTATAACTTGGCTTCTGAATGTCCTAGAGAGGTTAGGTTTGTTTTAGTGTTCTCCAATCAACAGCCCCTACAACCACAAAAAGGAATGGAGTCATTAGCACTTATGGTTTGTAAATGGCACCCAGAATTATGTTGCACGAAGCACAATTTCACATCATTCTGGGTTCATTTGTGTGAAAACAAGGTCCAATCAGGCTGAAACGTTACAGGAAGGTAGAATCTATTGAGTTGTAAGTGATCTGAACGTTTCATGATGATAGCACTTTCCTAAGGGGGTCAAACCATGTCCCAAAGGTCACCGGATCTGGTGTCAATTTAAAGAAGTAGTCCAGTTACACCTTTGTGGGCTTATAACTTGGCTTCTGAATGTCCTAGAGAGATCAGGTTTGTTTTAGTATACTCCAATCAACAGCCCTTACAACCACAAAAAGGAATGGAGTCATTAGCACTTATGGTTTTTAAATGGCACCCAGAATTATGTTCCACGAAGCACAATTTCACATCATTCTGGGTTCATTTGTGTGAAAACAAGGTCCAATCAGGCTGAAACGCTACAAGAAGGTAGAATCTATTGAGTTGTAAGTGATCTGAACGTTTCAAGATGATCGCACATTCCTATAGGGGGTCAAACCATGTCCCAAATGTCACCGGGCCTGGTGTCACTTTAAAGAAGTAGTCCAGTTACACCTTTGTGGGCTTATAACTTGGCTTCTGAATGTCCTAGAGAGGTTAGGTTTGTTTTAGTGTACTCCAATCAACAGCCCCTACAACCACAAAAAGGAATGGAGTCATTAGCACTTATGGTTTGTAAATGGCACCCAGAATTATGTTGCACGAAGCACAATTTCACATCATTCTGGGTTCATTTGTTTGAAAACAAGGTCCAATCAGGCTGAAACGTTACAGGAAGGTAGAATCTATTGAGTTGTAAGTGATCTGAACGTTTCATGATGATAGCACTTTCCTAAGGGGGTCAAACCATGTCCCAAAGGTCACCGGATCTGGTGTCAATTTAAAGAAGTAGTCCAGTTACACATTTGTGGGCTCATAACTTGGCTTCTGAATGTCCTAGAGAGATCAGGTTTGTTTTAATGTACTCCAATCAACAGCCCCTACAACCACAAAAATGAATGGAGTCATTAGCACTTATGGTTTGTAAATGGCACCCAGAATTATGCTGCACGAAGCACAATTTCACATCATTCTGGGTCCATTTGTGTGAAAACAAGGTCCAATCAGGCTGAAACGTTACAGGAAGGTAGAATCTATTGAGTTGTAAGTGATCTGAACGTTTCATGATGATAGCACTTTCCTAAGGGGGTCAAACCATGCCCCAAAGGTCACCAGATCTGGTGTCATTTTAAAGTAGTCCAGTTACACCTTTGTGGGCTTATAACTTGGCTTCTGAATGTCCTAGAGAGATCAGGTTTGTTTTAGTATACTCCAATCAACAGCCCCTACAACCACAAAAAGGAATGGAGTCATTAGCACTTATGGTTTGTAAATGGCACCCAGAATTATGTTGCACGAAGCACAATTTCACATCATTCTGGGTCCATTTGTGTGAAAACAAGGTCCAATCAGGCTGAAACGCTACAAGAAGGTAGAATCTATTGCGTTGTAAGTGATCTTAACATTTCAAGTTGATCGCACATTCCTATAGGGGGTAAAACCATGTCCCAAAGGTCACCAGGCCTGGTGTCACTTTAAAGAAGTAGTCCATTTACACCTTTGAGGGCTTATAACTTGGCTTCTGAATGTCCTAGAGAGATCAGGGTTGTTTTAATGTACTCCAACCAACAGCCCCTACAACCACAAAAAGGAATGTAGTCATTAGCACTTATGGTTTGTAAATGGCACCCAGAATTATGTTGCACGAAGCACAATTTCACATCATTCTGGGTTCATTTGTGTGAAAACAAGGTCCAATCAGGCTGAAACGTTACAAGAAGGTAGAATCTATTGAGTTGTAAGTGATCTGAACGTTTCATGATGATCGCACATTCCTATAGGGGGTCAAACCATGTCCCAAAGGTCACCGGGCCTGGTGTCACTTTAAAGAAGTTGTCCAGTTACACCTTTGAGGGCTTATAACTTGGCTTCTGAATATCCTAGAGAGGTCAGCTTTGTTTTAGTGTACTCCAATCAACAGCCCCTACAACCTCAAAAAGGAATGGAGTCATTAGCACTTATGGTTTTTAAATGGCACCCAGAATTATGTTGTACGAAGCACAATTTCACATCATTCTGGGTTCATTTGTTTGAAAACAAGGTCCAATCAGGCTGAAATGTTACAGGAAGGTAAAATCTATTGAGTTGTAAGTGATCTGAACGTTTCAAGATGATCGCACATTCCTCTAGGGGGTCAAACCATGTCCCAAAGGTCACCGGGCCTGGTGTCACTTTGAAGAAGCAGTCCAGTTACACCTTTGTGGGCTTATAACTTGGCTTCTGAATGTCCTAGAGAGGTTAGGTTTGTTTTAGTGTTCTCCAATCAACAGCCCCTACAACCACAAAAAGGAATGGAGTCATTAGCACTTATGGTTTGTAAATGGCACCCAGAATTATGTTGCACGAAGCACAATTTCACATCATTCTGGGTTCATTTGTGTGAAAACAAGGTCCAATCAGGCTGAAACGTTACAGGAAGGTAGAATCTATTGAGTTGAAAGTGATCTGAACGTTTCATGATGATAGCACTTTCCTAAGGGGGTCAAACCATGTCCCAAAGGTCACCGGATCTGGTGTCAATTTAAAGAAGTAGTCCAGTTACACCTTTGTGGGCTTATAACTTGGCTTCTGAATGTCCTAGAGAGATCAGGTTTGTTTTAGTATACTCCAATCAACAGCCCTTACAACCACAAAAAGGAATGGAGTCATTAGCACTTATGGTTTGTAAATGGCACCCAGAATTATGTTGCACGAAGCACAATTTCACATCATTCTGGGTTCATTTGTTTGAAAACAAGGTCCAATCAGACTGAAACGTTACAGGAAGGTAGAATCTATTGAGTTGTAAGTGATCTGAACGTTTCATGATGATAGCACTTTCCTAAGGGGGTCAAACCATGTCCCAAAGGTCACCGGATCTGGTGTCAATTTAAAGAAGTAGTCCAGTTACACATTTGTGGGCTCATAACTTGGCTTCTGAATGTCCTAGAGAGATCAGATTTGTTTTAATGTACTCCAATCAACAGCCCCTACAACCACAAAAATGAATGGAGTCATTAGCACTTATGGTTTGTAAATGGCACCCAGAATTATGCTGCACGAAGCACAATTTCACATCATTCTGGGTCCATTTGTGTGAAAACAAGGTCCAATCAGGCTGAAACGTTACAGGAAGTTAGAATCTATTGAGTTGTAAGTGATCTGAACATTTCATGATGATCGCACATTCCTATAGGGGGTCAAACCATGTCCCAAAGGTCACCGGGCCTGGTGTCACTTTAAAGAAGTAGTCCAGTTACACCTTTGTGGGCTTATAACTTGGCTTCTGAATGTCCTAGAGAGGTTAGGTTTGTTTTAGTGTACTCCAATCAACAGCCCCTACAACCACAAAAAGGAATGGAGTCATTAGCACTTATGGTTTGTAAATGGCACCCAGAATTATGTTGCACGAAGCACAATTTCACATCATTCTGGGTTCATTTGTTTGAAAACAAGGTCCAATCAGGCTGCAATGTTACAGGAAGGTAGAATCTATTGAGTTGTAAGTGATCTGAACGTTTCATGATGATAGCACTTTCCTAAGGGGGTCAAACCATGTCCCAAAGGTCACCGGATCTGGTGTCAATTTAAAGAAGTAGTCCAGTTACACCTTTGTGGGCTCATAACTTGGCTTCTGAATGTCCTAGAGGGATCAGGTTTGTTTAATGTACTCCAATCAACAGCCCCTACAACCACAAAAATGAATGGAGTCATTAGCACTTATGGTTTGTAAATGGCACCCAGAATTATGCTGCACGAAGCACAATTTCACATCATTCTGGGTCCATTTGTGTGAAAACAAGGTCCAATCAGGCTGAAACGTTACAGGAAGTTAGAATCTATTGAGTTGTAAGTGATATGAACGTTTCATGATGATAGCACTTTCCTAAGGGGGTCAAACCATGTCCCAAAGGTCACCGGATCTGGTGTCAATTTAAAGAAGTAGTTCAGTTACACATTTGTGGGCTTATAACTTGGCTTCTGAATGTCCTAGAGAGATCAGGTTTGTTTTAGTGTACTCCAATCAACAGCCCCTACAACCACAAAAAGGAATGGAGTCATTAGCACTTATGGTTTGTAAATGGCACCCAGAATTATGTTGCACGAAGCACAATTTCACATCATTCTGGGTCCATTTGTGTGAAAACAAGGTCCAATCAGGCTGAAACGTTACAGGAAGGTAGAATCTATTGAGCTTTAAGTGATCTGAACGTTTCGTGATGATAGCACTTTCCTAAGGGGGTCAAACCATGTCCCAAAGGTCACCGGATCTGGTGTCAATTTAAAGAAGTAGTTCAGTTACACATTTGTGGGCTCATAACTTGGCTTCTGAATGTCCTAGAGAGATCAGGTTTGTTTTAGTGTACTCCAATCGACAGCCCCTACAACCACAAAAAGGAATGGAGCACTTAAGGTTTGTAAATGGCACCCAGAATTATGTTGCACGAAGCACAATTTCACATCATTCTGGGTCCATTTGTGTGAAAACAAGGTCCAATCAGGCTGAAACGCTACAAGAAGGTAGAATCTATTGAGTTGTAAGTGATCTGAACGTTTCAAGATGATCGCACATTCCCATAGGGGGTAAAACCATGTCCCAAAGGTCACCGGGCCTGGTGTCACTTTAAAGAAATAGTCCAGTTACACCTTTGTGGGCTTATAACTTGGCTTCTGAATCTCCTAGAGAGGTTAGGTTTGTTTTAGTGTACTCCAATCAACAGCCCCTACAACCACAAAAAGGAATGGAGTCATTAGCACTTATGGTTTGTAAATGGCACCCAGAATTATGTTGCACGAAGCACAATTTCACATCATTCTGGGTTCATTTGTGTGAAAACAAGGTCCAATCAGGCTGAAACGTTACAGGAAGGTAGAATCTATTGAGTTGTAAGTGATCTGAACGTTTCATGATGATAGCACTTTGCTAAGGGGGTCAAACTATGTCCCAAAGGTCACCGGATCTAGTGTCAATTTAAAGAAGTAGTCCAGTTACACATTTTTGGGCTTATAACTTTGCTTCTGAATGTCCTAGAGAGATCAGATTTGTTTTAGTGTACTCCAATCAACAGCCCCTACAACCACAAAAAGGAATGGAGTCATTAGCACTTAAGGTTTGTAAATGGCACCCAGAATTATGTTGCACGAAGCACAATTTCACATCATTCTGGGTTCATTTGTGTGAAAACAAGGTCCAATCAGGCTGAAACGTTACAGGAAGGTAGAATCTATTGAGTTGTAAGTGATCTGAACGTTTCAAGATGATCGCACATTCCTATAGGGGGTAAAACCATGTCCCAAAGGTCACCGGGCCTGGTGTCACTTTAAAGAAGTAGTCCAGTTACACCTTTGTGGGCTTATAACTTGGCTTCTGAATGTCCTAGAGAGGTTAGGTTTGTTTTAGTGTACTCCAATCAACAGCCCCTACAACCACAAAAAGCAATGGAGTCATTAGAACTTATGGTTTTTAAATGGCACCCAGAATTATGCTGCACTAAGCACAATTTCACATCATTCTGGGTTCATTTGTGTGAAAACAAGGTCCAATCAGGCTGAAACGTTACAGGAAGGTAGAATCTATTGAATTGTAAGTGATCTGAACGTTTCATGATGATAGCACTTTCCTAAGGGGGTCAAACCATGTCCCAAAGGTCACCGGATCTGGTGTCAATTTAAAGAAGTAGTCCAGTTACACATTTGTGGGCTTATAACTTGGCTTCTGAATGTCCTAGAGAGGTTAGGTTTGTTTTAGTTTACTCCAATCAACAGCCCCTACAACCACAAAAAGGAATGGAGTCATTAGCACTTATGGTTTGTAAATGGCACCCAGAATTATGTTGCACGAAGCACAATTTCACATCATTCTGGGTCCATTTGTGTGAAAACAAGGTCCAATCAGGCTGAAACGTTACAAGAAGGTAGAATCTATTGAGTTGTAAGTGATCTGAACGTTTCATGATGATCGCACATTCCTATAGGGGGTCAAACCATGTCCCAAAGGTCACCGGGCCTGGTGTCACTTTAAAGAAGTAGTCCAGTTACACCTTTGAGGGCTTAAAACTTGGCTTCTGAATGTCCTAGAGAGATCAGGTTTGTTTTAGTGTACTCCAATCAACAGCCCCTACAACCTCAAAAAGGAATGGAGTCATTAGCACTTAAGGTTTGTAAATGGCACCCAGAATTATGTTGCACGAAGCACAATTTCACATCATTCTGGGTCCATTTGTGTGAAAACAAGGTCCAATCAGGCTGAAACGCTACAAGAAGGTAGAATCTATTGAGTTGTAAGTGATCTGAACGTTTCAAGATGATCGCACATTCCTATAGGGGGTAAAACCATGTCCCAAAGGTCACCGGGCCTGGTGTCACTTTAAAGAAGTAGTCCAGTTACACCTTTGTGGGCTTATAACTTGGCTTCTGAATGTCCTAGAGAGGTTAGGTTTGTTTTAGTGTACTCCAATCAACAGCCCCTACAACCACAAAAAGGAATGGAGTCATTAGCACTTATGGTTTGTAAATGGCACCCAGAATTATGTTGCACGAAGCACAATTTCACATCATTCTGGGTTCATTTGTGTGAAAACAAGGTCCAATCAGGCTGAAACGTTACAGGAAGGTAGAATCTATTGAGTTGTAAGTGATCTGAACGTTTCAAGATGATCACACATTCCTATAGGGGGTCAAACCATGCCCCAAAGGTCACCGGGCCTGGTGTCACTTTAAAGAAGTAGTCCAGTTACACCTTTGTGGGCTTAAAACTTGGCTTCTGAATGTCCTAGAGAGATCAGGTTTCTTTTAGTGTACTCCAATCAACAGCCCCTACAACCACAAAAAGGAATGGAGTCATTAGCACTTATGGTTTTTAAATGGCACCCAGAATTATGTTGCACGAAGCACAATTTCACATCATTCTGGGTTCATTTGTGTGAAAACAAGGTCCAATCAGGCTGAAACGTTACAGGAAGGTAGAATCTATTGAGTTGTAAGTGATCTGAACGTTTCATGATGATAGCTCTTTCCTAAGGGGGTCAAACCATGTCCAAAAGGTCACCGGATCTGGTGTCAATTTAAAGAAGTAGTCCAGTTACACATTTGTGGGCTTATAACTTGGCTTCTGAATGTCCTAGAGAGATCAGGTTTGTTTTAGTGTACTCCAATCAACAGCCCCTACAACCACAAAAAGGAATGGAGTCATTAGCACTTATGGTTTGTAAATGGCACCCAGAATCATGTTGCACGAAGCACAATTTCACATCATTCTGGGTTCATTTGTGTGAAAACAAGGTCCAATCAGGCTGAAACGTTACAGGAAGGTAGAATCTATTGAGTTGTAAGTGATCTGAACTTTTCATGATGATAGCGCTTTCCTAAGGGGGTCAAACCATGTCCCAAAGGTCACCGGATCTGGTGTCAATTTAAAGAAGTAGTCCAGTTACACCTTTGTGGGCTTATAACTTGGCTTCTGAATGTCCTAGAGAGATCAGGTTTGTTTTGGTGTACTCCAATCAACAGCCCCTACAACCACAAAAAGGAATGGAGTCATTAGCACTTATGGTTTGTAAATGGCACCCAGAATTATGTTGCACGAAGCACAATTTCACATCATTCTGGGTCCATTTGTGTGAAAACAAGGTCCAATTAGGCTGAAACGTTACAGGAAGGTAGAATCTATTGAGTTGTAAGTGATCTGAACGTTTCATGATGATAGCACTTTCCTAAGGGGGTCAAACCATGTCCCAAAGGTCACCGGATCTGGTGTCAATTTAAAGAAGTAGTTCAGTTACACATTTGTGGGCTTATAACTTGGCTTCTGAATGTCCTAGAGAGATCAGGTTTGTTTTAGTGTACTCCAATCAACAGCCCCTATAACCACAAAAAGGAATGGAGTCATTAGCACTTAAGGTTTGTAAATGGCACCCAGAATTATGTTGCACGAAGCACAATTTCACATCATTCTGGGTTCATTTGTTTGAAAACAAGGCCCAATCAGGCTGAAACGCTACAAGAAGGTAGAATCTATTGAGTTGTAAGTGATCTGAACGTTTCAAGATGATCACACATTCCTATAGGGGGTCAAACCATGCCCCAAAGGTCACCGGGCCTGGTGTCACTTTAAAGAAGTAGTCCAGTTACACCGTTGTGGGCTTAAAACTTGGCTTCTGAATGTCCTAGAGAGATCAGGTTTCTTTTAGTGTACTCCAATCAACAGCCCCTACAACCACAAAAAGGAATGGAGTCATTAGCACTTATGGTTTTTAAATGGCACCCAGAATTATGTTGCACGAAGCACAATTTCACATCATTCTGGGTTCATTTGTGTGAAAACAAGGTCCAATCAGGCTGAAACGTTACAGGAAGGTAGAATCTATTGAGTTGTAAGTGATCTGAACGTTTCATGATGATAGCACTTTCCTAAGGGGGTCAAACCATGTCCCAAAGGTCACCGGATCTGGTGTCAATTTAAAGAAGTAGTTCAGTTACACATTTGCGGGCTTATAACTTGGCTTCTGAATGTCCAAGAGAGATCAGGTTTGTTTTAGTGTACTCCAATCAACAGCCCCTACAACCACAAAAAGGAATGGAGTCATTAGCACTTAAGGTTTGTAAATGGCACCCAGAATTATGTTGCACGAAGCACAATTTCACATCATTCTGGGTTCATTTGTGTGAAAACAAGGTCCAATCAGACTGAAACGCTACAAGAAGGTAGAATCTATTGAGTTGTAAGTGATCTGAACGTTTCAAGATGATCACACATTCCTATAGGGGGTCAAACCATGCCCCAAAGGTCACCGGGCCTGGTGTCACTTTAAAGAAGTAGTCCAGTTACACCTTTGTGGGCTTATAACTTGGCTTCTGAATGTCCTAGAGAGGTTAGGTTTGTTTTAGTGTTCTCCAATCAACAGCCCCTGCAACCACAAAAAGGAATGGAGTCATTAGCACTTATGGTTTGTAAATGGCACCCAGAATTATGTTGAAAAAAGCACAATTTCACATCATTCTGGGTTCATTTGTGTGAAAACAAGGTCCAATCAGGCTGAAACATTACAGGAAGGTAGAATCTATTGAGTTGTAAGTGATCTGAACGTTTCATGATGATAGCACTTTCCTAAGGGGGTCAAACCATGTCCCAAAGGTCACCGGATCTGGTGTCAATTTAAAGAAGTAGTCCATTTACACCTTTGAGGGCTTATAACTTGGCTTCTGAATGTCCTAGAGAGGTTAGGTTTGTTTTAATGTTCTCCAATCAACAGCCCCTACAACCACAAAAAGCAATGGAGTCATTAGCACTTATGGTTTGTAAATGGCACCCAGAATTATGTTGCACGAAGCACAATTTCACATCATTCTGGGTCCATTTGTGTGAAAACAAGGTCCAATCAGGCTGAAACGTTACAGGAAGGTAGAATCTATTGAGTTGTAAGTGATCTGAACGTTTCATGATGATAGCACTTTCCTAAGGGGGTCAAACCCTGTCCCAAAGGTAACCGGATCTGGTGTCAATTTAAAGAAGTAGTCCAGTTACAGATTTGTGGGCTTATAACTTAGCTTCTGAATGTCCTAGAGAGATCAGGGTTGTTTTAATGTACTCCAACCAACAGCCCCTACAACCACAAAAAGGAATGTAGTCATTAGCACTTATGGTTTGTAAATGGCACCCAGAATTATGTTGCACGAAGCACAATTTCACATCATTCTGGGTTCATTTGTGTGAAAACAAGGTCCAATCAGGCTGAAACGTTACAAGAAGGTAGAATCTATTGAGTTGTAAGTGATCTGAACGATTCATGATGATCGCACATTCCTATAGGGGGTCAAACCATGTCCCAAAGGTCACCGGGCCTGGTGTCACTTTGAAGAAGCAGTCCAGTTACACCTTTGTGGGCTTATAACTTGGCTTCTGAATGTCCTAGAGAGGTTAGGTTTGTTTTAGTGTTCTCCAATCAACAGCCCCTACAACCACAAAAAGCAATGGAGTCATTAGCACTTATGGTTTGTAAATGGCACCCAGAATTATGTTGCACGAAGCACAATTTCACATCATTCTGGGTTCATTTGTGTGAAAACAAGGTCCAATCAGGCTGAAACATTACAGGAAGGTAGAATCTATTGAGTTGTAAGTGATTTGAACGTTTCATGATGATAGCACTTTCCTAAGGGGGTCAAACCATGTCCCAAAGGTCACCGGATCTGGTGTCAATTTAAAGAAGTAGTCCAGTTACACCTTTGTGGGCTTATAACTTGGCTTCTGAATGTCCTGGAGAGATCAGGTTTGTTTTAGTATACTCCAATCAACAGCCCTTACAACCACAAAAAGGAATGGAGTCATTAGCACTTATGGTTTTTAAATGGCACCCAGAATTATGTTGCACGAAGCACAATTTCAAATCATTCTGGGTTCATTTGTGTGAAAACAAGGTCCAATCAGGCTGAAACGTTACAGGAAGGTAGAATCTATTGAGTTGTAAGTGATCTGAATGTTTCAAGATGATCGCACATTCCTATAGGGGGTCAAACCATGTCCCAAAGGTCACCGGGCCTGGTGTCAATTTAAAGTAGTCCAGTTACACCTTTGTGGGCTTATAACTTGGCTTCTGAATGTCCTAGAGAGATCAGGTTTGTTTTAGTATACTCCAATCAACAGCCCCTACAACCACAAAAAGGAATGGAGTCATTAGCACTTATGGTTTGTAAATGGCACCCAGAATTATGTTGCACGAAGCACAATTTCACATCATTCTGGGTCCATTTGTGTGAAAACAAGGTCCAATCAGGCTGAAACGTTACAGGAAGGTAGAATCTATTGAGTTGTAAGTGATCTGAACGTTTCAAGATGATCGCACATTCCTATAGGGGGTAAAACCATGTCCCAAAGGTCACCGGGCCTGGTGTCACTTTAAAGAAGTAGTCCATTTACACCTTTGAGGGCTTATAACTTGGCTTCTGAATGTCCTAGAGAGATCAGGTTTGTTTTAGTGTACTCCAATCAACAGCCCCTACAACCTCAAAAAGGAATGGAGTCATTAGCACTTATGGTTTTTAAATGGCACCCAGAATTATGTTGCACGAAGCACAATTTCACATCATTCTGGGTCCATTTGTGTGAAAACAAGGTCCAATCAGGCTGAAAAGTTACAGGAAGGTAGAATCTATTGAGTTGTAAGTGATCTGAACGTTTCATGATGATAGCACTTTCCTAAGGGGGTCAAACCATGTCCCAAAGGTAACCGGATCTGGTGTCAATTTAAAGAAGTAGTCCAGTTACAGATTTGTGGGCTTATAACTTAGCTTCTGAATGTCCTAGAGAGATCAGGGTTGTTTTAATGTACTCCAACCAACAGCCCCTACAACCACAAAAAGGAATGTAGTCATTAGCACTTATGGTTTGTAAATGGCACCCAGAATTATGTTGCACGAAGCACAATTTCACATCATTCTGGGTTCATTTGTGTGAAAACAAGGTCCAATCAGGCTGAAACGTTACAAGAAGGTAGAATCTATTGAGTTGTAAGTGATCTGAACGATTCATGATGATCGCACATTCCTATAGGGGGTCAAACCATGTCCCAAAGGTCACCGGGCCTGGTGCCACTTTGAAGAAGCAGTCCAGTTACACCTTTGTGGGCTTATAACTTGGCTTCTGAATGTCCTAGAGAGGTTAGGTTTGTTTTAGTGTTCTCCAATCAACAGCCCCTACAACCACAAAAAGCAATGGAGTCATTAGCACTTATGGTTTGTAAATGGCACCCAGAATTATGTTGCACGAAGCACAATTTCACATCATTCTGGGTTCATTTGTGTGAAAACAAGGTCCAATCAGGCTGAAACATTACAGGAAGGTAGAATCTATTGAGTTGTAAGTGATTTGAACGTTTCATGATGATAGCACTTTCCTAAGGGGGTCAAACCATGTCCCAAAGGTCACCGGATCTGGTGTCAATTTAAAGAAGTAGTCCAGTTACACCTTTGTGGGCTTATAACTTGGCTTCTGAATGTCCTGGAGAGATCAGGTTTGTTTTAGTATACTCCAATCAACAGCCCTTACAACCACAAAAAGGAATGGAGTCATTAGCACTTATGGTTTTTAAATGGCACCCAGAATTATGTTGCACGAAGCACAATTTCACATCATTCTGGGTTCATTTGTGTGAAAACAAGGTCCAATCAGGCTGAAACGTTACAGGAAGGTAGAATCTATTGAGTTGTAAGTGATCTGAATGTTTCAAGATGATCGCACATTCCTATAGGGGGTCAAACCATGTCCCAAAGGTCACCGGGCCTGGTGTCAATTTAAAGTAGTCCAGTTACACCTTTGTGGGCTTATAACTTGGCTTCTGAATGTCCTAGAGAGATCAGGTTTGTTTTAGTATACTCCAATCAACAGCCCCTACAACCACAAAAAGGAATGGAGTCATTAGCACTTATGGTTTGTAAATGGCACCCAGAATTATGTTGCACGAAGCACAATTTCACATCATTCTGGGTTCATTTGTGTGAAAACAAGGTCCAATCAGGCTGAAACGCTACAAGAAGGTAGAATATATTGAGTTGTAAGTGATCTGAACGTTTCAAGATGATCACACATTCCTATAGGGGGTCAAACCATGCCCCAAAGGTCACCGGGCCTGGTGTCACTTTAAAGAAGTAGTCCAGTTACACCTTTGTGGGCTTAAAACTTGGCTTCTGAATGTCCTAGAGAGATCAGGTTTCTTTTAGTGTACTCCAATCAACAGCCCCTACAACCACAAAAAGGAATGGAGTCATTAGCACTTATGGTTTTTAAATGGCACCCAGAATTATGTTGCACGAAGCACAATTTCACATCATTCTGGGTTCATTTGTGTGAAAACAAGGTCCAATCAGGCTGAAACGTTACAGGAAGGTAGAATCTATTGAGTTGTAAGTGATCTGAACGTTTCATGATGATAGCTCTTTCCTAAGGGGGTCAAACCATGTCCAAAAGGTCACCGGATCTGGTGTCAATTTAAAGAAGTAGTCCAGTTACACATTTGTGGGCTTATAACTTGGCTTCTGAATGTCCTAGAGAGATCAGGTTTGTTTTAGTGTACTCCAATCAACAGCCCCTACAACCACAAAAAGGAATGGAGTCATTAGCACTTATGGTTTGTAAATGGCACCCAGAATCATGTTGCACGAAGCACAATTTCACATCATTCTGGGTTCATTTGTGTGAAAACAAGGTCCAATCAGGCTGAAACGTTACAGGAAGGTAGAATCTATTGAGTTGTAAGTGATCTGAACTTTTCATGATGATAGCGCTTTCCTAAGGGGGTCAAACCATGTCCCAAAGGTCACCGGATCTGGTGTCAATTTAAAGAAGTAGTTCAGTTACACCTTTGTGGGCTTATAACTTGGCTTCTGAATGTCCTAGAGAGATCAGGTTTGTTTTGGTGTACTCCAATCAACAGCCCCTACAACCACAAAAAGGAATGGAGTCATTAGCACTTATGGTTTGTAAATGGCACCCAGAATTATGTTGCACGAAGCACAATTTCACATCATTCTGGGTCCATTTGTGTGAAAACAAGGTCCAATTAGGCTGAAACGTTACAGGAAGGTAGAATCTATTGAGTTGTAAGTGATCTGAACGTTTCATGATGATAGCACTTTCCTAAGGGGGTCAAACCATGTCCCAAAGGTCACCGGATCTGGTGTCAATTTAAAGAAGTAGTTCAGTTACACATTTGTGGGCTTATAACTTGGCTTCTGAATGTCCTAGAGAGATCAGGTTTGTTTTAGTGTACTCCAATCAACAGCCCCTATAACCACAAAAAGGAATGGAGTCATTAGCACTTATGGTTTTTAAATGGCACCCAGAATTATGTTGCACGAAGCACAATTTCACATCATTCTGGGTTCATTTGTGTGAAAACAAGGCCCAATCAGGCTGAAACGCTACAAGAAGGTAGAATCTATTGAGTTGTAAGTGATCTGAACGTTTCAAGATGATCACACATTCCTATAGGGGGTCAAACCATGCCCCAAAGGTCACCGGGCCTGGTGTCACTTTAAAGAAGTAGTCCAGTTACACCTTTGTGGGCTTAAAACTTGGCTTCTGAATGTCCTAGAGAGATCAGGTTTCTTTTAGTGTACTCCAATCAACAGCCCCTACAACCACAAAAAGGAATGGAGTCATTAGCACTTATGGTTTTTAAATGGCACCCAGAATTATGTTGCACGAAGCACAATTTCACATCATTCTGGGTTCATTTGTGTGAAAACAAGGTCCAATCAGGCTGAAACGTTACAGGAAGGTAGAATCTATTGAGTTGTAAGTGATCTGAACGTTTCATGATGATAGCACTTTCCTAAGGGGGTCAAACCATGTCCCAAAGGTCACCGGATCTGGTGTCAATTTAAAGAAGTAGTTCAGTTACACATTTGTGGGCTTATAACTTGGCTTCTGAATGTCCAAGAGAGATCAGGTTTGTTTTAGTGTACTCCAATCAACAGCCCCTACAACCACAAAAAGGAATGGAGTCATTAGCACTTAAGGTTTGTAAATGGCACCCAGAATTATGTTGCACGAAGCACAATTTCACATCATTCTGGGTTCATTTGTGTGAAAACAAGGTCCAATCAGACTGAAACGCTACAAGAAGGTAGAATCTATTGAGTTGTAAGTGATCTGAACGTTTCAAGATGATCACACATTCCTATAGGGGGTCAAACCATGCCCCAAAGGTCACCGGGCCTGGTGTCACTTTAAAGAAGTAGTCCAGTTATACCTTTGTGGGCTTATAACTTGGCTTCTGAATGTCCTAGAGAGGTTAGGTTTGTTTTAGTGTTCTCCAATCAACAGCCCCTGCAACCAAAAAAAGTAATGGAGTCATTAGCACTTATGGTTTGTAAATGGCACCCAGAATTATGTTGAAAAAAGCACAATTTCACATCATTCTGGGTTCATTTGTGTGAAAACAAGGTCCAATCAGGCTGAAACATTACAGGAAGGTAGAATCTATTGAGTTGTAAGTGATCTGAACGTTTCATGATGATAGCACTTTCCTAAGGGGGTCAAACCATGTCCCAAAGGTCACCGGATCTGGTGTCAATTTAAAGAAGTAGTCCAGTTACACCTTTGTGGGCTTATAACTTGGCTTCTGAATGTCCTAGAGAGATCAGGTTTGTTTTAGTATACTCCAATCAACAGCCCCTACAACCACAAAAAGGAATGGAGTCATTAGCACTTATGGTTTGTAAATGGCACCCAGAATTATGTTGCACGAAGCACAATTTCACATCATTCTGGGTCCATTTGTGTGAAAACAATGTCCAATCAGGCTGAAACGTTACAGGAAGGTAGAATCTATTGAGTTGTAAGTGATCTGAACGTTTCAAGATGATCGCACATTCCTATAGGGGGTAAAACCATGTCCCAAAGGTCACCGGGCCTGGTGTCACTTTAAAGAAGTAGTCCATTTACACCTTTGAGGGCTTATAACTTGGCTTCTGAATGTCCTAGAGAGATCAGGTTTGTTTTAGTGTACTCCAATCAACAGCCCCTACAACCTCAAAAAGGAATGGAGTCATTAGCACTTATGGTTTTTAAATGGCACCCAGAATTATGTTGCACGAAGCACAATTTCACATCATTCTGGGTCCATTTGTGTGAAAACAAGGTCCAATCAGGCTGAAACGTTACAGGAAGGTAGAATCTATTGAGTTGTAAGTGATCTGAACGTTTCATGATGATAGCACTTTCCTAAGGGGGTCAAACCATGTCCCAAAGGTAACCGGATCTGGTGTCAATTTAAAGAAGTAGTCCAGTTACAGATTTGTGGGCTTATAACTTAGCTTCTGAATGTCCTAGAGAGATCAGGGTTGTTTTAATGTACTCCAACCAACAGCCCCTACAACCACAAAAAGGAATGTAGTCATTAGCACTTATGGTTTGTAAATGGCACCCAGAATTATGTTGCACGAAGCACAATTTCACATCATTCTGGGTTCATTTGTGTGAAAACAAGGTCCAATCAGGCTGAAACGTTACAAGAAGGTAGAATCTATTGAGTTGTAAGTGATCTGAACGATTCATGATGATCGCACATTCCTATAGGGGGTCAAACCATGTCCCAAAGGTCACCGGGCCTGGTGTCACTTTGAAGAAGCAGTCCAGTTACACCTTTGTGGGCTTATAACTTGGCTTCTGAATGTCCTAGAGAGGTTAGGTTTATTTTAGTGTTCTCCAATCAACAGCCCCTACAACCACAAAAAGCAATGGAGTCATTAGCACTTATGGTTTGTAAATGGCACCCAGAATTATGTTGCACGAAGCACAATTTCACATCATTCTGGGTTCATTTGTGTGAAAACAAGGTCCAATCAGGCTGAAACATTACAGGAAGGTAGAATCTATTGAGTTGTAAGTGATTTGAACGTTTCATGATGATAGCACTTTCCTAAGGGGGTCAAACCATGTCCCAAAGGTCACCGGATCTGGTGTCAATTTAAAGAAGTAGTCCAGTTACACCTTTGTGGGCTTATAACTTGGCTTCTGAATGTCCTGGAGAGATCAGGTTTGTTTTAGTATATTCCAATCAACAGCCCTTACAACCACAAAAAGGAATGGAGTCATTAGCACTTATGGTTTTTAAATGGCACCCAGAATTATGTTGCACGAAGCACAATTTCACATCATTCTGGGTTCATTTGTGTGAAAACAAGGTCCAATCAGGCTGAAACGTTACAGGAAGGTAGAATCTATTGAGTTGTAAGTGATCTGAATGTTTCAAGATGATCGCACATTCCTATAGGGGGTCAAACCATGTCCCAAAGGTCACCGGGCCTGGTGTCAATTTAAAGTAGTCCAGTTACACCTTTGTGGGCTTATAACTTGGCTTCTGAATGTCCTAGAGAGATCAGGTTTGTTTTAGTATACTCCAATCAACAGCCCCTACAACCACAAAAAGGAATGGAGTCATTAGCACTTATGGTTTGTAAATGGCACCCAGAATTATGTTGCACGAAGCACAATTTCACATCATTCTGGGTCCATTTGTGTGAAAACAAGGTCCAATCAGGCTGAAACGTTACAGGAAGGTAGAATCTATTGAGTTGTAAGTGATCTGAACGTTTCAAGATGATCGCACATTCCTATAGGGGGTAAAACCATGTCCCAAAGGTCACCGGGCCTGGTGTCACTTTAAAGAAGTAGTCCATTTACACCTTTGAGGGCTTATAACTTGGCTTCTGAATGTCCTAGAGAGATCAGGTTTGTTTTAGTGTACTCCAATCAACAGCCCCTACAACCTCAAAAAGGAATGGAGTCATTAGCACTTATGGTTTTTAAATGGCACCCAGAATTATGTTGCACGAAGCACAATTTCACATCATTCTGGGTCCATTTGTGTGAAAACAAGGTCCAATCAGGCTGAAACGTTACAGGAAGGTAGAATCTATTGAGTTGTAAGTGATCTGAACGTTTCATGATGATAGCACTTTCCTAAGGGGGTCAAACCATGTCCCAAAGGTAACCGGATCTGGTGTCAATTTAAAGAAGTAGTCCAGTTACAGATTTGTGGGCTTATAACTTAGCTTCTGAATGTCCTAGAGGGATCAGGGTTGTTTTAATGTACTCCAACCAACAGCCCCTACAACCACAAAAAGGAATGTAGTCATTAGCACTTATGGTTTGTAAATGGCACCCAGAATTATGTTGCACGAAGCACAATTTCACATCATTCTGGGTTCATTTGTGTGAAAACAAGGTCCAATCAGGCTGAAACGTTACAAGAAGGTAGAATCTATTGAGTTGTAAGTGATCTGAACGATTCATGATGATCGCACATTCCTATAGGGGGTCAAACCATGTCCCAAAGGTCACCGGACATGGTGTCACTTTGAAGAAGCAGTCCAGTTACACCTTTGTGGGCTTATAACTTGGCTTCTGAATGTCCTAGAGAGGTTAGGTTTGTTTTAGTGTTCTCCAATCAACAGCCCCTACAACCACAAAAAGCAATGGAGTCATTAGCACTTATGGTTTGTAAATGGCACCCAGAATTATGTTGCACGAAGCACAATTTCACATCATTCTGGGTTCATTTGTGTGAAAACAAGGTCCAATCAGGCTGAAACATTACAGGAAGGTAGAATCTATTGAGTTGTAAGTGATTTGAACGTTTCATGATGATAGCACTTTCCTAAGGGGGTCAAACCATGTCCCAAAGGTCACCGGATCTGGTGTCAATTTAAAGAAGTAGTCCAGTTACACCTTTGTGGGCTTATAACTTGGCTTCTGAATGTCCTGGAGAGATCAGGTTTGTTTTAGTATACTCCAATCAACAGCCCTTACAACCACAAAAAGGAATGGAGTCATTAGCACTTATGGTTTTTAAATGGCACCCAGAATTATGTTGCACGAAGCACAATTTCACATCATTCTGGGTTCATTTGTGTGAAAACAAGGTCCAATCAGGCTGAAACGTTACAGGAAGGTAGAATCTATTGAGTTGTAAGTGATCTGAATGTTTCAAGATGATCGCACATTCCTATAGGGGGTCAAACCATGTCCCAAAGGTCACCGGGCCTGGTGTCAATTTAAAGTAGTCCAGTTACACCTTTGTGGGCTTATAACTTGGCTTCTGAATGTCCTAGAGAGATCAGGTTTGTTTTAGTATACTCCAATCAACAGCCCCTACAACCACAAAAAGGAATGGAGTCATTAGCACTTATGGTTTGTAAATGGCACCCAGAATTATGTTGCACGAAGCACAATTTCACATCATTCTGGGTTCATTTGTGTGAAAACAAGGTCCAATCAGGCTGAAACGCTACAAGAAGGTAGAATATATTGAGTTGTAAGTGATCTGAACGTTTCATGATGATAGCACTTTCCTAAGGGGGTCAAACCATGTCCCAAATGTCACCGGATCTGGTGTAAATTTAAAGAAGTAGTCCAGTTACACCTTTGTGGGCTTATAACTTGGCTTCTGAATGTCCTAGAGAGATCAGGTTTGTTTTAGTATACTCCAATCAACAGCCCCTACAACCACAAAAAGGAATGGAGTCATTAGCACTTATGGTCTTTAAATGGCACCCAGAATTATGCTGCACGAAGCACAATTTCACATCATTCTGGGTTCATTTGTGTGAAAACAAGGTCCAATCAGGCTGAAACATTACAGGAAGGTAGAATCTATTGAGTTGTAAGTGATCTGAACGTTTCATGATGATAGCACTTTCCTAAGGGGGTCAAACCATGTCCCAAAGGTCACCGGGCCTGGTGTCACTTTAAAGAAGTAGTCCAGTTACACCTTTGTGGGCTTATAACTTGGCTTCTGAATGTCCTAGAGAGATCAGGTTTGTTTTAGTGTACTCCAATCAACAGCCCCTACAACCACAAAAAGGAATGGAGTCATTAGCACTTAAGGTTTGTAAATGGCACCCAGAATTATGTTGCACGAAGCACAATTTCACATCATTCTGGGTCCATTTGTGTAAAAACAAGGTCCAATCAGGCCTAAACGTTACAGGAAGGTAGAATCTATTGAGTTGTAAGTGATCTGAACGTTTCATGATGATAGCACTTTCCTAAGGGGGTCAAACCATGCCCCAAAGGTCACCGGGCCTGGTGTCACTTTAAAGAAGTAGTCCAGTTACACCTTTGTGGGCTTATAACTTGGCTTCTGAATGTCCTAGAGAGGTTAGGTTTGTTTTAGTGTTCTCCAATCAACAGCCCCTACAACCACAAAAAGGAATGGGGTCATTAGCACTTATGGTTTGTAAATTGCACCCAGAATTATGTTGCACGAAGCACAATTTCACATCATTCTGGGTTCATTTGTGTGAAAACAAGGTCCAATCAGGCTGAAACGTTACAGGAAGGTAGAATCTATTGAGTTGTAAGTGATCTGAATGTTTCAAGATGATCGCACATTCCTATAGGGGGTCAAACAATGTCCCAAAGGTCACCGGGCCTGGTGTCAATTTAAAGTAGTCCAGTTACACCTTTGTGGGCTTATAACTTGGCTTCTGAATGTCCTAGAGAGATCAGGTTTGTTTTAGTATACTCCAATCAACAGCCCCTACAATCACAAAAAGGAATGGAGTCATTAGCACTTATGGTTTGTAAATGGCACCCAGAATTATGTTGCACGAAGCACAATTTCACATCATTCTGGGTCCATTTGTGTGAAAACAAGGTCCAATCAGGCCTAAACGTTACAGGAAGGTAGAATCTATTGAGTTGTAAATGATCTGAACGTTTCATGATGATAGCACTTTCCTAAGGGGGTCAAACCATGTCCCAAAGGTCACCGGATCTGGTGTCAATTTAAAGAAGTAGTCCAGTTACACCTTTGTGGGCTTATAACTTGGCTTCTGAATGTCCTAGAGAGATCAGGTTTGTTTTAGTATACTCCAATCAACAGCCCTTACAACCACAAAAAGGAATGGAGTCATTAGCACTTATGGTTTTTAAATGGCACCCAGAATTATGTTGCACGAAGCACAATTTCACATCATTCTGGGTTCATTTGTGTGAAAACAAGGTCCAATCAGGCTGAAACGTTACAGGAAGGTAGAATCTATTGAGTTGTAAGTGATCTGAATATTTCAAGATGATCGCACATTCCTATAGGGGGTCAAACCATGTCCCAAAGGTCACCGGGCCTGGTGTCAATTTAAAGTAGTCCAGTTACACCTTTGTGGGCTTATAACTTGGCTTCTGAATGTCCTAGAGAGATCAGGTTTGTTTTAGTATACTCCAATCAACAGCCCCTACAACCACAAAAAGGAATGGAGTCATTAGCACTTATGGTTTATAAATGGCACCCAGAATTATGTTGCACGAAGCACAATTTCACATCATTCTGGGTTCATTTGTGTGAAAACAAGGTCCAATCAGGCTGAAACGCTACAAGAAGGTAGAATATATTGAGTTGTAAGTGATCTGAACGTTTCATGATGATAGCACTTTCCTAAGGGGGTCAAACCATGTCCCAAAGGTCACCGGATCTGGTGTCAATTTAAAGAAGTAGTCCAGTTACACCTTTGTGGGCTTATAACTTGGCTTCTGAATGTCCTAGAGAGATCAGGTTTGTTTTAGTATACTCCAATCAACAGCCCCTACAACCACAAAAAGGAATGGAGTCATTAGCACTTATGGTCTTTAAATGGCACCCAGAATTATGTTGCACGAAGCACAATTTCACATCATTCTGGGTTCATTTGTGTGAAAACAAGGTCCAATCAGGCTGAAACATTACAGGAAGGTAGAATCTATTGAGTTGTAAGTGATCTGAACGTTTCATGATGATAGCACTTTCCTAAGGGGGTCAAACCATGTCCCAAAGGTCACCGGGCCTGGTGTCACTTTAAAGAAGTAGTCCAGTTACACCTTTGTGGGCTTATAACTTGGCTTCTGAATGTCCTAGAGAGATCAGGTTTGTTTTAGTGTACTCCAATCAACAGCCCCTACAACCACAGAAAGGAATGGAGTCATTAGCACTTAAGGTTTGTAAATGGCACCCAGAATTATGTTGCACGAAGCACAATTTCACATCATTCTGGGTCCATTTGTGTGAAAACAAGGTCCAATCAGGCCTAAACGTTACAGGAAGGTAGAATCTATTGAGTTGTAAGTGATCTGAACGTTTCATGATGATAGCACTTTCCTAAGGGGGTCAAACCATGTCCCAAAGGTCACCGGATCTGGTGTCAATTTAAAGAAGTAGTTCAGTTACACATTTGTGGGCTTATAACTTGGCTTCTGAATGTCCTAGAGAGATCAGGTTTGTTTTAGTGTACTCCAATCAACAGCCCCTACAACCACAAAAAGGAATGGAGTCATTAGCACTTATGGTTTGTAAATGGCACCCAAAATTATGTTGCACGAAGCACAATTTCACATCATTCTGGGTCCATTTGTGTGAAAACAAGGTCCAATCAGGCCTAAACGATACAGGAAGGTAGAATCTATTGAGTTGTAAGTGATCTGAACGTTTCATGATGATAGCACTTTCCTAAGGGGGTCAAACCATGTCCCAAAGGTCACCGGATCTGGTGTCAATTTAAAGAAGTAGTTCAGTTACACATTTGTGGGCTTATAACTTGGCTTCTGAATGTCCTAGAGAGATCAGGTTTGTTTTAGTGTACTCCAATCAACAGCCCCTACAACCACAAAAAGGAATGGAGTCATTAACACTTAAGGTTTGTAAATGGCACCCAGAATTATGTTGCACGAAGCACAATTTCACATCATTCTGGGTTCGTTTGTGTGAAAACAAGGTCCAATCAGGCTGAAACGCTACAAGAAGGTAGAATCTATTGAGTTGTAAGTGATCTGAACGTTTCAAGATGATCACACATTCCTATAGGGGGTCAAACCATGCCCCAAAGGTCACCGGGCCTGGTGTCACTTTAAAGAAGTAGTCCAGTTACACCTTTGTGGGCTTATAACTTGGCTTCTGAATGTCCTAGAGAGGTTAGGTTTGTTTTAGTGTTCTCCAATCAACAGCCCCTACAACCACAAAAAGGAATGGAGTCATTAGCACTTATGGTTTGTAAATGGCACCCAGAATTATGTTGCACGAAGGACAATTTCACATCATTCTGGGTTCATTTGTGTGAAAACAAGGTCCAATCAGGCTGAAACGTTACAGGAAGGTAGAATCTATTGAGTTGTAAGTGATTTGAACGTTTCATGATGATAGCACTTTCCTAAGGGGGTCAAACCATGTCCCAAAGGTCACCGGATCTGGTGTCAATTTAAAGAAGTAGTCCAGTTACACCTTTGTGGGCTTATAACTTGGCTTCTGAATGTCCTAGAGAGATCAGGTTTGTTTTAGTATACTCCAATCAACAGCCCTTACAACCACAAAAAGGAATGGAGTCATTAGCACTTATGGTTTTTAAATGGCACCCAGAATTATGTTGCACGAAGCACAATTTCACATCATTCTGGGTTCATTTGTGTGAAAACAAGGTCCAATCAGGCTGAAACGTTACAGGAAGGTAGAATCTATTGAGTTGTAAGTGATCTGAATGTTTCAAGATGATCGCACATTCCTATAGGGGGTCAAACCATGTCCCAAAGGTCACCGGGCCTGGTGTCAATTTAAAGTAGTCCAGTTACACCTTTGTGGGCTTATAACTTTGCTTCTGAATGTCCTAGAGAGATCAGGTTTGTTTTAGTATACTCCAATCAACAGCCCCTACAACCACAAAAAGGAATGGAGTCATTAGCACTTATGGTTTGTAAATGGCACCCAGAATTATGTTGCACGAAGCACAATTTCACATCATTCTGGGTTCATTTGTGTGAAAACAAGGTCCAATCAGGCTGAAACGCTACAAGAAGGTAGAATATATTGAGTTGTAAGTGATCTGAACGTTTCATGATGATAGCACTTTCCTAAGGGGGTCAAACCATGTCCCAAAGGTCACCGGATCTGGTGTCAATTTAAAGAAGTAGTCCAGTTACACCTTTGTGGGCTTATAACTTGGCTTCTGAATGTCCTAGAGAGATCAGGTTTGTTTTAGTATACTCCAATCAACAGCCCCTACAACCACAAAAAGGAATGGAGTCATTAGCACTTATGGTCTTTAAATGGCACCCAGAATTATGTTGCACGAAGCACAATTTCACATCATTCTGGGTTCATTTGTGTGAAAACAAGGTCCAATCAGGCTGAAACATTACAGGAAGGTAGAATCTATTGAGTTGTAAGTGATCTGAACGTTTCATGATGATAGCACTTTCCTAAGGGGGTCAAACCATGTCCCAAAGGTCACCGGGCCTGGTGTCACTTTAAAGAAGTAGTCCAGTTACACCTTTGTGGGCTTATAACTTGGCTTCTGAATGTCCTAGAGAGATCAGGTTTGTTTTAGTGTACTCCAATCAACAGCCCCTACAACCACAAAAAGGAATGGAGTCATTAGCACTTAAGGTTTGTAAATGGCACCCAGAATTATGTTGCACGAAGCACAATTTCACATCATTCTGGGTCCATTTGTGTGAAAACAAGGTCCAATCAGGCCTAAACGTTACAGGAAGGTAGAATCTATTGAGTTGTAAGTGATCTGAACGTTTCATGATGATAGCACTTTCCTAAGGGGGTCAAACCATGTCCCAAAGGTCACCGGATCTGGTGTCAATTTAAAGAAGTAGTTCAGTTACACATTTGTGGGCTTATAACTTGGCTTCTGAATGTCCTAGAGAGATCAGGTTTGTTTTAGTGTACTCCAATCAACAGCCCCTACAACCACAAAAAGGAATGGAGTCATTAGCACTTATGGTTTGTAAATGGCACCCAAAATTATGTTGCACGAAGCACAATTTCACATCATTCTGGGTCCATTTGTGTGAAAACAAGGTCCAATCAGGCCTAAACGTTACAGGAAGGTAGAATCTATTGAGTTGTAAATGATCTGAACGTTTCATGATGATAGCACTTTCCTAAGGGGGTCAAACCATGTCCCAAAGGTCACCGGATCTGGTGTCAAGTAGTTCAGTTACACATTTGTGGGCTTATAACTTGGCTTCTGAATGTCCTAGAGAGATCAGGTTTGTTTTAGTGTACTCCAATCAACAGCCCCTACAACCACAAAAAGGAATGGAGTCATTAACACTTAAGGTTTGTAAATGGCACCCAGATTTATGTTGCACGAAGCACAATTTCACATCATTCTGGGTTCATTTGTGTGAAAACAAGGTCCAATCAGGCTGAAACGCTACAAGAAGGTAGAATCTATTGAGTTGTAAGTGATCTGAACGTTTCAAGATGATCACACATTCCTATAGGGGGTCAAACCATGCCCCAAAGGTCACCGGGCCTGGTGTCACTTTAAAGAAGTAGTCCATTTACACCTTTGAGGGCTTATAACTTGGCTTCTGAATGTCCTAGAGAGATCAGGTTTGTTTTAGTGTACTCCAATCAACAGCCCCTACAACCACAAAAAGGAATGGAGTCATTAGCACTTATGGTTTGTAAATGGCACCCAGAATTATGTTGCACGAAGCACAATTTCACATCATTCTGGGTCCATTTGTGTGAAAACAAGGTCCAATCAGGCTGAAACGTTACAGGAAGGTAGAATCTATTGAGTTGTAAGTGATCTGAACGTTTCATGATGATAGCACTTTCCTAAGGGGGTCAAACCATGTCCCAAAGGTCACCGGATCTGGTGTCAATTTAAAGAAGTAGTTCAGTTACACATTTGTGGGCTTATAACTTGGCTTCTGAATGTCCTAGAGAGATCAGGTTTGTTTTAGTGTACTCCAATCAACAGCCCCTACAACCACAAAAAGGAATGGAGTCATTAGCACTTAAGGTTTGTAAATGGCACCCAGAATTATGTTGCACGAAGCACAATTTCACATCATTCTGGGTTCATTTGTGTGAAAACAAGGTCCAATCAGGCTGAAACGCTACAAGAAGGTAGAATCTATTGAGTTGTAAGTGATCTGAACGTTTCATGATGATAGCACTTTCCAAAGGGGGTCAAACCATGCCCCAAAGGTCACCGGGCCTGGTGTCACTTTAAAGAAGTAGTCCAGTTACACCTTTGTGGGCTCATAACTTGGCTTCTGAATGTCCTAGAGAGGTTAGGTTTGTTTTACTTTTCTAAACTCAACAGCCCCTACAACCACAAAAAGGAATGGAGTCATTAGCACTTATGGTTTGTAAATGGCACCCAGAATTATGTTGCACGAAGCACAATTTCACATCATTCTGGGTTCCTTTGTGTGAAAACAAGGTCCAATCAGGCTGAAACGCTACAAGAAGGTAGAATATATTGAGTTGTAAGTGATCTGAACGTTTCATGATGATAGCACTTTCCTAAGGGGGTCAAACCATGTCCCAAAGGTCACTGGATCTGGTGTCAATTTAAAGAAGTAGTCCAGTTACACCTTTGTGGGCTTATAACTTGGCTTCTGAATGTCCTAGAGAGATCAGGTTTGTTTTAGTATACTCCAATCAACAGCCCCTACAACCACAAAAAGGAATGGAGTCATTAGCACTTATGGTCTTTAAATGGCACCCAGAATTATGTTGCACGAAGCACAATTTCACATCATTCTGGGTTCATTTGTGAGAAAACAAGGTCCAATCAGGCTGAAACGTTACAGGAAGGTAGAATCTATTGAGTTGTAAGTGATCTGAATGTTTCAAGATGATCGCACATTCCTATAGGGGGTCAAACCATGTCCCAAAGGTCACCGGGCCTGGTGTCAATTTAAAGTAGTCCAGTTACACCTTTGTGGGCTTATAACTTGGCTTCTGAATGTCCTAGAGAGATCAGGTTTGTTTTAGTATACTCCAATCAACAGCCCCTACAACCACAAAAAGGAATGGAGTCATTAGCACTTATGGTTTGTAAATGGCACCCAGAATTATGTTGCACGAAGCACAATTTCACATCATTCTGGGTTCATTTGTGTGAAAACAAGGTCCAATCAGGCCTAAACGTTACAGGAAGGTAGAATCTATTGAGTTGTAAATGATCTGAACGTTTCATGATGATAGCACTTTCCTAAGGGGGTCAAACCATGTCCCAAAGGTCACCGGATCTGGTGTCAAGTAGTTCAGTTACACATTTGTGGGCTTATAACTTGGCTTCTGAATGTCCTAGAGAGATCAGGTTTGTTTTAGTGTACTCCAATCAACAGCCCCTACAACCACAAAAAGGAATGGAGTCATTAACACTTAAGGTTTGTAAATGGCACCCAGAATTATGTTGCACGAAGCACAATTTCACATCATTCTGGGTTCATTTGTGTGAAAACAAGGTCCAATCAGGCCTAAACGTTACAGGAAGGTAGAATCTATTGAGTTGTAAGTGATCTGAACGTTTCATGATGATAGCACTTTCCTAAGGGGGTCAAACCATGTCCCAAAGGTCACCGGATCTGGTGTCAATTTAAAGAAGTAGTTCAGTTACACATTTGTGGGCTTATAACTTGGCTTCTGAATGTCCTAGAGAGATCAGGTTTGTTTTAGTGTACTCCAATCAACAGCCCCTACAACCACAAAAAGGAATGGAGTCATTAGCACTTATGGTTTGTAAATGGCACCCAAAATTATGTTGCACGAAGCACAATTTCACATCATTCTGGGTCCATTTGTGTGAAAACAAGGTCCAATCAGGCCTAAACGATACAGGAAGGTAGAATCTATTGAGTTGTAAGTGATCTGAACGTTTCATGATGATAGCACTTTCCTAAGGGGGTCAAACCATGTCCCAAAGGTCACCGGATCTGGTGTCAATTTAAAGAAGTAGTTCAGTTACACATTTGTGGGCTTATAACTTGGCTTCTGAATGTCCTAGAGAGATCAGGTTTGTTTTAGTGTACTCCAATCAACAGCCCCTACAACCACAAAAAGGAATGGAGTCATTAACACTTAAGGTTTGTAAATGGCACCCAGAATTATGTTGCACGAAGCACAATTTCACATCATTCTGGGTTCGTTTGTGTGAAAACAAGGTCCAATCAGGCTGAAACGCTACAAGAAGGTAGAATCTATTGAGTTGTAAGTGATCTGAACGTTTCAAGATGATCACACATTCCTATAGGGGGTCAAACCATGCCCCAAAGGTCACCGGGCCTGGTGTCACTTTAAAGAAGTAGTCCAGTTACACCTTTGTGGGCTTATAACTTGGCTTCTGAATGTCCTAGAGAGGTTAGGTTTGTTTTAGTGTTCTCCAATCAACAGCCCCTACAACCACAAAAAGGAATGGAGTCATTAGCACTTATGGTTTGTAAATGGCACCCAGAATTATGTTGCACGAAGGACAATTTCACATCATTCTGGGTTCATTTGTGTGAAAACAAGGTCCAATCAGGCTGAAACGTTACAGGAAGGTAGAATCTATTGAGTTGTAAGTGATTTGAACGTTTCATGATGATAGCACTTTCCTAAGGGGGTCAAACCATGTCCCAAAGGTCACCGGATCTGGTGTCAATTTAAAGAAGTAGTCCAGTTACACCTTTGTGGGCTTATAACTTGGCTTCTGAATGTCCTAGAGAGATCAGGTTTGTTTTAGTATACTCCAATCAACAGCCCTTACAACCACAAAAAGGAATGGAGTCATTAGCACTTATGGTTTTTAAATGGCACCCAGAATTATGTTGCACGAAGCACAATTTCACATCATTCTGGGTTCATTTGTGTGAAAACAAGGTCCAATCAGGCTGAAACGTTACAGGAAGGTAGAATCTATTGAGTTGTAAGTGATCTGAATGTTTCAAGATGATCGCACATTCCTATAGGGGGTCAAACCATGTCCCAAAGGTCACCGGGCCTGGTGTCAATTTAAAGTAGTCCAGTTACACCTTTGTGGGCTTATAACTTTGCTTCTGAATGTCCTAGAGAGATCAGGTTTGTTTTAGTATACTCCAATCAACAGCCCCTACAACCACAAAAAGGAATGGAGTCATTAGCACTTATGGTTTGTAAATGGCACCCAGAATTATGTTGCACGAAGCAATATTTCACATCATTCTGGGTTCATTTGTGTGAAAACAAGGTCCAATCAGGCTGAAACGCTACAAGAAGGTAGAATATATTGAGTTGTAAGTGATCTGAACGTTTCATGATGATAGCACTTTCCTAAGGGGGTCAAACCATGTCCCAAAGGTCACCGGATCTGGTGTCAATTTAAAGAAGTAGTCCAGTTACACCTTTGTGGGCTTATAACTTGGCTTCTGAATGTCCTAGAGAGATCAGGTTTGTTTTAGTATACTCCAATCAACAGCCCCTACAACCACAAAAAGGAATGGAGTCATTAGCACTTATGGTCTTTAAATGGCACCCAGAATTATGTTGCACGAAGCACAATTTCACATCATTCTGGGTTCATTTGTGTGAAAACAAGGTCCAATCAGGCTGAAACATTACAGGAAGGTAGAATCTATTGAGTTGTAAGTGATCTGAACGTTTCATGATGATAGCACTTTCCTAAGGGGGTCAAACCATGTCCCAAAGGTCACCGGGCCTGGTGTCACTTTAAAGAAGTAGTCCAGTTACACCTTTGTGGGCTTATAACTTGGCTTCTGAATGTCCTAGAGAGATCAGGTTTGTTTTAGTGTACTCCAATCAACAGCCCCTACAACCACAAAAAGGAATGGAGTCATTAGCACTTAAGGTTTGTAAATGGCACCCAGAATTATGTTGCACGAAGCACAATTTCACATCATTCTGGGTCCATTTGTGTGAAAACAAGGTCCAATCAGGCCTAAACGTTACAGGAAGGTAGAATCTATTGAGTTGTAAGTGATCTGAACGTTTCATGATGATAGCACTTTCCTAAGGGGGTCAAACCATGTCCCAAAGGTCACCGGATCTGGTGTCAATTTAAAGAAGTAGTTCAGTTACACATTTGTGGGCTTATAACTTGGCTTCTGAATGTCCTAGAGAGATCAGGTTTGTTTTAGTGTACTCCAATCAACAGCCCCTACAACCACAAAAAGGAATGGAGTCATTAGCACTTATGGTTTGTAAATGGCACCCAAAATTATGTTGCACGAAGCACAATTTCACATCATTCTGGGTCCATTTGTGTGAAAACAAGGTCCAATCAGGCCTAAACGTTACAGGAAGGTAGAATCTATTGAGTTGTAAATGATCTGAACGTTTCATGATGATAGCACTTTCCTAAGGGGGTCAAACCATGTCCCAAAGGTCACCGGATCTGGTGTCAAGTAGTTCAGTTACACATTTGTGGGCTTATAACTTGGCTTCTGAATGTCCTAGAGAGATCAGGTTTGTTTTAGTGTACTCCAATCAACAGCCCCTACAACCACAAAAAGGAATGGAGTCATTAACACTTAAGGTTTGTAAATGGCACCCAGATTTATGTTGCACGAAGCACAATTTCACATCATTCTGGGTTCATTTGTGTGAAAACAAGGTCCAATCAGGCTGAAACGCTACAAGAAGGTAGAATCTATTGAGTTGTAAGTGATCTGAACGTTTCAAGATGATCACACATTCCTATAGGGGGTCAAACCATGCCCCAAAGGTCACCGGGCCTGGTGTCACTTTAAAGAAGTAGTCCATTTACACCTTTGAGGGCTTATAACTTGGCTTCTGAATGTCCTAGAGAGATCAGGTTTGTTTTAGTGTACTCCAATCAACAGCCCCTACAACCACAAAAAGGAATGGAGTCATTAGCACTTATGGTTTGTAAATGGCACCCAGAATTATGTTGCACGAAGAACAATTTCACATCATTCTGGGTCCATTTGTGTGAAAACAAGGTCCAATCAGGCTGAAACGTTACAGGAAGGTAGAATCTATTGAGTTGTAAGTGATCTGAACGTTTCATGATGATAGCACTTTCCTAAGGGGGTCAAACCATGTCCCAAAGGTCACCGGATCTGGTGTCAATTTAAAGAAGTAGTTCAGTTACACATTTGTGGGCTTATAACTTGGCTTCTGAATGTCCTAGAGAGATCAGGTTTGTTTTAGTGTACTCCAATCAACAGCCCCTACAACCACAAAAAGGAATGGAGTCATTAGCACTTAAGGTTTGTAAATGGCACCCAGAATTATGTTGCACGAAGCACAATTTCACATCATTCTGGGTTCATTTGTGTGAAAACAAGGTCCAATCAGGCTGAAACGCTACAAGAAGGTAGAATCTATTGAGTTGTAAGTGATCTGAACGTTTCATGATGATAGCACTTTCCAAAGGGGGTCAAACCATGCCCCAAAGGTCACCGGGCCTGGTGTCACTTTAAAGAAGTAGTCCAGTTACACCTTTGTGGGCTCATAACTTGGCTTCTGAATGTCCTAGAGAGGTTAGGTTTGTTTTACTTTTCTCCACTCAACAGCCCCTACAACCACAAAAAGGAATGGAGTCATTAGCACTTATGGTTTGTAAATGGCACCCAGAATTATGTTGCACGAAGCACAATTTCACATCATTCTGGGTTCCTTTGTGTGAAAACAAGGTCCAATCAGGCTGAAACGCTACAAGAAGGTAGAATATATTGAGTTGTAAGTGATCTGAACGTTTCATGATGATAGCACTTTCCTAAGGGGGTCAAACCATGTCCCAAAGGTCACTGGATCTGGTGTCAATTTAAAGAAGTAGTCCAGTTACACCTTTGTGGGCTTATAACTTGGCTTCTGAATGTCCTAGAGAGATCAGGTTTGTTTTAGTATACTCCAATCAACAGCCCCTACAACCACAAAAAGGAATGGAGTCATTAGCACTTATGGTCTTTAAATGGCACCCAGAATTATGTTGCACGAAGCACAATTTCACATCATTCTGGGTTCATTTGTGAGAAAACAAGGTCCAATCAGGCTGAAACGTTACAGGAAGGTAGAATCTATTGAGTTGTAAGTGATCTGAATGTTTCAAGATGATCGCACATTCCTATAGGGGGTCAAACCATGTCCCAAAGGTCACCGGGCCTGGTGTCAATTTAAAGTAGTCCAGTTACACCTTTGTGGGCTTATAACTTGGCTTCTGAATGTCCTAGAGAGATCAGGTTTGTTTTAGTATACTCCAATCAACAGCCCCTACAACCACAAAAAGGAATGGAGTCATTAGCACTTATGGTTTGTAAATGGCACCCAGAATTATGTTGCACGAAGCACAATTTCACATCATTCTGGGTTCATTTGTGTGAAAACAAGGTCCAATCAGGCCTAAACGTTACAGGAAGGTAGAATCTATTGAGTTGTAAATGATCTGAACGTTTCATGATGATAGCACTTTCCTAAGGGGGTCAAACCATGTCCCAAAGGTCACCGGATCTGGTGTCAAGTAGTTCAGTTACACATTTGTGGGCTTATAACTTGGCTTCTGAATGTCCTAGAGAGATCAGGTTTGTTTTAGTGTACTCCAATCAACAGCCCCTACAACCACAAAAAGGAATGGAGTCATTAACACTTAAGGTTTGTAAATGGCACCCAGAATTATGTTGCACGAAGCACAATTTCACATCATTCTGGGTTCATTTGTGTGAAAACAAGGTCCAATCAGGCTGAAACGCTACAAGAAGGTAGAATCTATTGAGTTGTAAGTGATCTGAACGTTTCAAGATGATCACACATTCCTATAGGGGGTCAAACCATGCCCCAAAGGTCACCGGGCCTGGTGTCACTTTAAAGAAGTAGTCCAGTTACACCTTTGTGGGCTTATAACTTTGCTTCTGAATGTCCTAGAGAGATCAGGTTTGTTTTAGTGTACTCCAATCAACAGCCCCTACAACCACAAAAAGGAATGGAGTCATTAGCACTTATGGTTTGTAAATGGCACCCAGAATTATGTTGCACGAAGCACAATTTCACATCATTCTGGGTCCATTTGTGTGAAAACAAGGTCCAATCAGGCCTAAACGTTACAGGAAGGTAGAATCTATTGAGTTGTAAGATTCTACCTTCCTGTAACGTTTCAGCCTGATTGGACCTTGTTTTCACACAAATGGACCCAGAATGATGTGAAATTGTGCTTCGTGCAACATAATTCTGGGTGCCATTTAAGAACCATAAGTGCTAATGACTCCATTCCTTTTTGTGGTTGTAGGGGCTGTTGATTGGAGTACTCAAACAAACCTGATCTCTCTAGGACATTCAGAAGCCAAGTTATAAGCCCACAAATGTGTAACTGGACTACTTCTTTAAATTGACACCAGATCCGGTGACCTTTGGGACATGGTTTGACCCCCTTAGGAAAGTGCTATCATCATGAAATGTTCAGATCACTTACAATTCAATAGACTTCCTGTAACATTTCAGCCTGATTGGACCTTGTTTTCACACAAATGAACCCAGAATGATGTGAAATTGTGCTTCGTGCAACATAATTCTGGGTGCCATTTAAAAACCATAAGTGATAATGACTCCATTCCTTTTTGAGGTTGTAGGGAATGTTGATTGGAGTACACTAAAACAAACCTGATCTCTCTAGGACATTCAGAAGCCAAGTTATAAGCCCTCAAAGGTGTAAATGGACTACTTCTTTAAAGTGACACCCGGCCCGGTGACCTTTGGGACATGGTTTGACCCCCTTAGGAAAGTGCTATCATCATGAAACGTTCAGATCACTTACAACTCAATAGATTCTACCTTCCTGTAACATTTCAGCCTGATTGGACCTTGTTTTCACACAAATGAACCCAGAATGACGTGAAATTGTGCTTCGTGCAACATAATTCTGGGTGCCATTTACAAACCATAAGTGCTAATGACTCCATTCCTTTTTGTGGTTGTAGGGGCTGTTGATTGGAGTACATTAAAACAAACCTGATCTCTCTAGGACATTCAGAAGCCAAGTTATAAGCCCACAAAGGTGTAACTGGACTACTTCTTTAAAGTGACACCAGATCCGGTGACCTTTGGGACATGGTTTGACCCCCTTAGGAAAGTGCTATCATCATGAAACGTTCAGATCACTTACAACTCAATAGATTCTACCTTCCTGTAACGTTTCAGCCTGATTGGACCTTGTTTTCACACAAATGAACCCAGAATGATGTGAAATTGTGCTTCGTACAACATAATTCTGGGTGCCATTTAAAAACCATAAGTGCTAATGACTCCATTCCTTTTTGAGGTTGTAGGGGCTGTTGATTGGAGTACACTAAAACAAACCTGATCTCTCTAGGATATTCAGAAGCCAAGTTATAAGCCCTCAAAGGTGTAACTGGACTACTTCTTTAAAGTGACACCAGGCCCGGTGACCTTTGGGACATGGTTTGACCCCCTATAGGAATGTGCGATCATCATGAAACGTTCAGATCACTTACAACTCAATAGATTCTACCTTCTTGTAATGTTTCAGCCTGATTGGACCTTGTTTTCACACAAATGAACCCAGAATGACGTGAAATTGTGCTTCGTGCAACATAATTCTGGGTGCCATTTACAAACCATAAGTGCTAATGACTCCATTCCTTTTTGTGGTTGTAGGGGCTGTTGATTGCAGTACATTAAAACAAACCTGATCTCTCTAGGACATTCAGAAGCCAAGTTATAAGCCCACAAAGGTGTAACTGGACTACTTCTTTAAAGTGACACCAGATCCGGTGACCTTTGGGACATGGTTTGACCCCCTTAGGAAAGTGCTATCATCATGAAACGTTCAGATCACTTACAACTCAATAGATTCTACCTTCCTGTAACGTTTCAGCCTGATTGGACCTTGTTTTCACACAAATGAACCCAGAATGATGTGAAATTGTGCTTCGTACAACATAATTCTGGGTGCCATTTAAAAACCATAAGTGCTAATGACTCCATTCCTTTTTGAGGTTGTAGGGGCTGTTGATTGGAGTACACTAAAACAAACCTGATCTCTCTAGGATATTCAGAAGCCAAGTTATAAGCCCTCAAAGGTGTAACTGGACTACTTCTTTAAAGTGACACCAGGCCCGGTGACCTTTGGGACATGGTTTGACCCCCTATAGGAATGTGCGATCATCATGAAACGTTCAGATCACTTACAACTCAATAGATTCTACCTTCTTGTAATGTTTCAGCCTGATTGGACCTTGTTTTCATACAAATGAACCCAGAATGATGTGAAATTGTGCTTCGTGCAACATAATTCTGGGTGCCATTTACAAACCATAAGTGCTAATGACTCCATTCCTTTTTGTGGTTGTAGGGGCTGTTGGTTGGAGTACATTGAAACAAACCTGATCTCTCTTGGACATTCATAAACCAAGTTATAAGCCCACAAAGGTGTAACTGGACTACTTCTTTAAAGTGACACCAAATCCGGTGACCTTTGGGACATGGTTTGACCCCCTTAGGAAAGTGCTATCATCATGAAACGTTCAGATCACTTACAACTAAGTAGATTCTACCTTCCTGTAACGTTTCAGCCTGATTGGACCTTGTTTTCACACAAATGAACCCAGAATGATGTGAAATTGTGCTTCGTACAACATAATTCTGGGTGCCATTTAAAAACCATAAGTGCTAATGACTCCATTCCTTTTTGAGGTTGTAGGGGCTGTTGATTGGAGTACACTAAAACAAACCTGATCTCTCTAGGATATTCAGAAGCCAAGTTATAAGCCCTCAAAGGTGTAACTGGACTACTTCTTTAAAGTGACACCAGGCCCGGTGACCTTTGGGACATGGTTTGACCCCCTATAGGAATGTGCGATCATCATGAAACGTTCAGATCACTTACAACTCAATAGATTCTACCTTCCTGTAACATTTCAGCCTGATTGGACCTTGTTTTCACACAAATGAACCCAGAATGACGTGAAATTGTGCTTCGTGCAACATAATTCTGGGTGCCATTTACAAACCATAAGTGCTAATGACTCCATTCCTTTTTGTGGTTGTAGGGGCTGTTGATTGGAGTACATTAAAACAAACCTGATCTCTCTAGGACATTCAGAAGCCAAGTTATAAGCCCACAAAGGTGTAACTGGACTACTTCTTTAAAGTGACACCAGATCCGGTGACCTTTGGGACATGGTTTGACCCCCTTAGGAAAGTGCTATCATCATGAAACGTTCAGATCACTTACAACTCAATAGATTCTACCTTCCTGTAACGTTTCAGCCTGATTGGACCTTGTTTTCACACAAATGAACCCAGAATGATGTGAAATTGTGCTTCGTACAACATAATTCTGGGTGCCATTTAAAAACCATAAGTGCTAATGACTCCATTCCTTTTTGAGGTTGTAGGGGCTGTTGATTGGAGTACACTAAAACAAACCTGATCTCTCTAGGATATTCAGAAGCCAAGTTATAAGCCCTCAAAGGTGTAACTGGACTACTTCTTTAAAGTGACACCAGGCCCGGTGACCTTTGGGACATGGTTTGACCCCCTATAGGAATGTGCGATCATCATGAAACGTTCAGATCACTTACAATTCAATAGATTCTACCTTCCTGTAACGTTTCAGCCTGATTGGACCTTGTTTTCACACAAATGAACCCAGAATGATGTGAAATTGTGCTACGTACAACATAATTCTGGGTGCCATTTAAAAACCATAAGTGCTAATGACTCCATTCCTTTTTGAGGTTGTAGGGGCTGTTGATTGGAGTACACTAAAACAAACCTGATCTCTCTAGGATATTCAGAAGCCAAGTTATAAGCCCCCAAAGGTGTAACTGGACTACTTCTTTAAAGTGACACCAGGCCCGGTGACCTTTGGGACATGGTTTGACCCCCTATAGGAATGTGCGATCATCATGAAACGTTCAGATCACTTACAACTCAATAGATTCTACCTTCTTGTAATGTTTCAGCCTGATTGGACCTTGTTTTCATACAAATGAACCCAGAATGATGTGAAATTGTGCTTCGTGCAACATAATTCTGGGTGCCATTTACAAACCATAAGTGCTAATGACTCCATTCCTTTTTGTGGTTGTAGGGGCTGTTGGTTGGAGTCAATTAAAACAAACCTGATCTCTCTAGGACATTCAGAAGCCAAGTTATAAGCCCACAAATGTGTAACTGGACTACTTCTTTAAATTGACACCAGATCCGGTGACCTTTGGGACATGGTTTGACCCCCTTAGGAAAGAGCTATCATCATGAAACGTTCAGATCACTTACAACTCAATAGATTCTACCTTCCTGTAACGTTTCAGCCTGATTGGACCTTGTTTTCACACAAATGAACCCAGAATGATGTGAAATTGTGCTTCGTACAACATAATTCTGGGTGCCATTTAAAAACCATAAGTGCTAATGACTCCATTCCTTTTTGAGGTTGTAGGGGCTGTTGATTGGAGTACACTAAAACAAACCTGATCTCTCTAGGATATTCAGAAGCCAAGTTATAAGCCCTCAAAGGTGTAACTGGACTACTTCTTTAAATTGACACCAGGCCCGGTGACCTTTGGGACATGGTTTGACCCCCTATAGGAATGTGCGATCATCATGAAACGTTCAGATCACTTACAACTCAATAGATTCTACCTTCCTGTAACGTTTCAGCCTGATTGGACCTTGTTTTCACACAAATGGACCCAGAATGATGTGAAATTGTGCTTCGTGCAACATAATTCTGGGTGCCATTTAAGAACCATAAGTGCTAATGACTCCATTCCTTTTTGTGGTTGTAGGGGCTGTTGATTGGAGTACACTAAAACAAACCTGATCTCTCTAGGACATTCAGAAGCCAAGTTATAAGCCCACAAATGTGTAACTGGACTACTTCTTTAAATTGACACCAGATCCGGTGACCTTTGGGACATGGTTTGACCCCCTTAGGAAAGTGCTATCATCATGAAATGTTCAGATCACTTACAATTCAATAGATTCTACCTTCCTGTAACATTTCAGCCTGATTGGACCTTGTTTTCACACAAATGAACCCAGAATGATGTGAAATTGTGCTTCGTGCAACATAATTCTGGGTGCCATTTAAAAACCATAAGTGATAATGACTCCATTCCTTTTTGAGGTTGTAGGGAATGTTGATTGGAGTACACTAAAACAAACCTGATCTCTCTAGGACATTCAGAAGCCAAGTTATAAGCCCTCAAAGGTGTAAATGGACTACTTTAAATTGACACCCGGCCCGGTGACCTTTGGGACATGGTTTGACCCCCTTAGGAAAGTGCTATCATCATGAAACGTTCAGATCACTTACAACTCAATAGATTCTACCTTCCTGTAACGTTTCAGCCTGATTGGACCTTGTTTTCACACAAATGAACCCAGAATGATGTGAAATTGTGCTTCGTACAACATAATTCTGGGTGCCATTTAAAAACCATAAGTGCTAATGACTCCATTCCTTTTTGAGGTTGTAGGGGCTGTTGATTGGAGTACACTAAAACAAACCTGATCTCTCTAGGATATTCAGAAGCCAAGTTATAAGCCCTCAAAGGTGTAACTGGACTACTTCTTTAAAGTGACACCAGGCCCGGTGACCTTTGGGACATGGTTTGACCCCCTATAGGAATGTGCGATCATCATGAAACGTTCAGATCACTTACAACTCAATAGATTCTACCTTCTTGTAATGTTTCAGCCTGATTGGACCTTGTTTTCATACAAATGAACCCAGAATGATGTGAAATTGTGCTTCGTGCAACATAATTCTGGGTGCCATTTACAAACCATAAGTGCTAATGACTCCATTCCTTTTTGTGGTTGTAGGGGCTGTTGGTTGGAGTGCATTAAAACAAACCTGATCTCTCTAGGACATTCAGAAGCCAAGTTATAAGCCCACAAATGTGTAACTGGACTACTTCTTTAAAGTGACACCAGATCCGGTGACCTTTGGGACATGGTTTGACCCCCTTAGGAAAGTGCTATCATCATGAAACGTTCAGATCACTTACAACTCAGTAGATTCTACCTTCCTGTAACGTTTCAGCCTGATTGGACCTTGTTTTGACACAAATGAACCCAGAATGATGTGAAATTGTGCTTCGTTCAACATAATTCTGGGTACCATTTAAAAACCATAAGTGCTAATGACTCCATTCCTTTTTGAGGTTGTAGGGGCTGTTGATTGGAGTACACTAAAACAAACCTGATCTCTCTAGGATATTCAGAAGCCAAGTTATAAGCCCTCAAAGGTGTAACTGGACTACTTCTTTAAAGTGACACCAGGCCCGGTGACCTTTGGGACATGGTTTGACCCCCTATAGGAATGTGCGATCATCATGAAACGTTCAGATCACTTACAACTCAATAGATTCTACCTTCCTGTAACATTTCAGCCTGATTGGACCTTGTTTTCACACAAATGAACCCAGAATGACGTGAAATTGTGCTTCGTGCAACATAATTCTGGGTGCCATTTACAAACCATAAGTGCTAATCACTCCATTCCTTTTTGTGGTTGTAGGGGCTGTTGATTGGAGTACATTAATACAAACCTGATCTCTCTAGGACATTCAGAAGCCAAGTTATAAGCCCACAAAGGTGTAACTGGACTACTTCTTTAAAGTGACACCAGATCCGGTGACCTTTGGGACATGGTTTGACCCCCTTAGGAAAGTGCTATCATCATGAAACGTTCAGATCACTTACAACTCAATAGATTCTACCTTCCTGTAACGTTTCAGCCTGATTGGACCTTGTTTTCACACAAATGAACCCAGAATGATGTGAAATTGTGCTTCGTACAACATAATTCTGGGTGCCATTTAAAAACCATAAGTGCTAATGACTCCATTCCTTTTTGAGGTTGTAGGGGCTGTTGATTGGAGTACACTAAAACAAACCTGATCTCTCTAGGATATTCAGAAGCCAAGTTATAAGCCCTCAAAGGTGTAACTGGACTACTTCTTTAAAGTGACACCAGGCCCGGTGACCTTTGGGACATGGTTTGACCCCCTATAGGAATGTGCGATCATCATGAAACGTTCAGATCACTTACAACTCAATAGATTCTACCTTCTTGTAATGTTTCAGCCTGATTGGACCTTGTTTTCATACAAATGAACCCAGAATGATGTGAAATTGTGCTTCGTGCAACATAATTCTGGGTGCCATTTACAAACCATAAGTGCTAATGACTCCATTCCTTTTTGTGGTTGTAGGGGCTGTTGGTTGGAGTACATTAAAACAAACCTGATCTCTCTAGGACATTCAGAAGCCAAGTTATAAGCCCACAAAGGTGTAACTGGACTACTTCTTTAAAGTGACACCAGATCCGGTGACCTTTGGGACATGGTTTGACCCCCTTAGGAAAGTGCTATCATCATGAAACGTTCAGATCACTTACAACTCAGTAGATTCTACCTTCCTGTAACGTTTCAGCCTGATTGGACCTTGTTTTCACACAAATGAACCCAGAATGATGTGAAATTGTGCTTCGTACAACATAATTCTGGGTGCCATTTAAAAACCATAAGTGCTAATGACTCCATTCCTTTTTGAGGTTGTAGGGGCTGTTGATTGGAGTACACTAAAACAAACCTGATCTCTCTAGGATATTCAGAAGCCAAGTTATAAGCCCTCAAAGGTGTAACTGGACTACTTCTTTAAAGTGACACCAGGCCCGGTGACCTTTGGGACATGGTTTGACCCCCTATAGGAATGTGCGATCATCATGAAACGTTCAGATCACTTACAACTCAATAGATTCTACCTTCTTGTAATGTTTCAGCCTGATTGGACCTTGTTTTCATACAAATGAACCCAGAATGATGTGAAATTGTGCTTCGTGCAACATAATTCTGGGTGCCATTTACAAACCATAAGTGCTAATGACTCCATTCCTTTTTGTGGTTGTAGGGGCTGTTGGTTGGAGTAAATTAAAACAAACCTGATCTCTCTAGGACATTCAGAAGCCAAGTTATAAGCCCACAAATGTGTAACTGGACTACTTCTTTAAATTGACACCAGATCCGGTGACCTTTGGGACATGGTTTGACCCCCTTAGGAAAGAGCTATCATCATGAAACGTTCAGATCACTTACAACTCAATAGATTCTACCTTCCTGTAATGTTTCAGCCATATTGGACCTTGTTTTCACACAAATGAACCCAGAATGATGTGAAATTGTGCTTTGTGCAGCATAATTCTGGGTGCCATTTACAAACCATAAGTGCTAATGACTCCATTTCTTTTTGTGGTTGTAGGGGCTGTTGATTGGAGTACACTAAAAGAAACCTAACCTCTCTAGGACATTCAGAAGCCAAGTTATAAGCCCACAAAGGTGTAACTGGACTACTTCTTTAAAGTGACACCAGGCCCGGTGACCTTTGGGACATGGTTTTACCCCCTATAGGAATGTGCGATCATCTTGAAACGTTCAGATCACTTACAACTCAATAGATTCTACCTTCTTGTAGCGTTTCAGCCTGATTGGACCTTGTTTTCACACAAATGGACCCAGAATGATGTGAAATTGTGCTTCGTGCAACATAATTCTGGGTGCCATTTACAAACCATAAGTGCTAATGACTCCATTCCTTTTTGTGGTTGTAGGGGCTGTTGGTTGGAGTACATTAAAACAAACCTGATCTCTCTAGGACATTCAGAAGCCAAGTTATAAGCCCACAAATGTGTAACTGGACTACTTCTTTAAATTGACACCAGATCTGGTGACCTTTGTGACATGGTTTGACCCCCTTAGGAAAGTGCTATCATCATGAAACGTTCAGATCACTTACAACTCAATAGATTCTACCTTCCTGTAACGTTTCAGCCTGATTGGACCTTGTTTTCACACAAATGAACCCAGAATGATGTGAAATTGTGCTTCGTACAACATAATTCTGGGTGCCATTTAAAAACCATAAGTGCTAATGACTCCATTCCTTTTTGAGGTTGTAGGGGCTGTTGATTGGAGTACACTAAAACAAACCTGATCTCTCTAGGATATTCAGAAGCCAAGTTATAAGCCCTCAAAGGTGTAACTGGACTACTTCTTTAAATTGACACCAGGCCCGGTGACCTTTGGGACATGGTTTGACCCCCTATAAGAATGTGCGATCATCATGAAACGTTCAGATCACTTACAACTCAATAGATTCTACCTTCTTGTAATGTTTCAGCCTGATTGGACCTTGTTTTCATACAAATGAACCCAGAATGATGTGAAATTGTGCTTCGTGCAACATAATTCTGGGTGCCATTTACAAACCATAAGTGCTAATGACTCCATTCCTTTTTGTGGTTGTAGGGGCTGTTGGTTGGAGTACATTAAAACAAACCTGATCTCTCTAGGACATTCAGAAGCCAAGTTATAAGCCCACAAATGTGTAACGGGACTACTTCTTCAAACTGACACCAGGCCCGGTGACCTTTGGGACATGGTTTGACCCCCTATAGGAATGTGCGATCATCATGAAACGTTCAGATCACTTACAACTCAATAGATTCTACCTTCCTGTAACGTTTCAGCCTGATTGGACCTTGTTTTCACACAAATGGACCCAGAATGATGTGAAATTGTGCTTCGTGCAACATAATTCTGGGTGCCATTTACAAACCATAAGTGCTAATGACTCCATTCCTTTTTGTGGTTGTAGGGGCTGTTGGTTGGAGTACATTGAAACAAACCTGATCTCTCTTGGACATTCATAAACCAAGTTATAAGCCCACAAAGGTGTAACTGGACTACTTCTTTAAAGTGACACCAGATCCGGTGACCTTTGGGACATGGTTTGACCCCCTTAGGAAAGTGCTATCATCATGAAACGTTCAGATCACTTACAACTAAGTAGATTCTACCTTCCTGTAACGTTTCAGCCTGATTGGACCTTGTTTTCACACAAATGAACCCAGAATGATGTGAAATTGTGCTTCGTACAACATAATTCTGGGTGCCATTTAAAAACCATAAGTGCTAATGACTCCATTCCTTTTTGAGGTTGTAGGGGCTGTTGATTGGAGTACACTAAAACAAACCTGATCTCTCTAGGATATTCAGAAGCCAAGTTATAAGCCCTCAAAGGTGTAACTGGACTACTTCTTTAAAGTGAGACCAGGCCCGGTGACCTTTGGGACATGGTTTGACCCCCTATAGGAATGTGCGATCATCATGAAACGTTCAGATCACTTACAACTCAATAGATTCTACCTTCCTGTAACATTTCAGCCTGATTGGACCTTGTTTTCACACAAATGAACCCAGAATGACGTGAAATTGTGCTTCGTGCAACATAATTCTGGGTGCCATTTACAAACCATAAGTGCTAATGACTCCATTCCTTTTTGTGGTTGTAGGGGCTGTTGATTGGAGTACATTAAAACAAACCTGATCTCTCTAGGACATTCAGAAGCCAAGTTATAAGCCCACAAAGGTGTAACTGGACTACTTCTTTAAAGTGACACCAGATCCGGTGACCTTTGGGACATGGTTTGACCCCCTTAGGAAAGTGCTATCATCATGAAACGTTCAGATCACTTACAACTCAATAGATTCTACCTTCCTGTAACGTTTCAGCCTGATTGGACCTTGTTTTCACACAAATGAACCCAGAATGATGTGAAATTGTGCTTCGTACAACATAATTCTGGGTGCCATTTAAAAACCATAAGTGCTAATGACTCCATTCCTTTTTGAGGTTGTAGGGGCTGTTGATTGGAGTACACTAAAACAAACCTGATCTCTCTAGGATATTCAGAAGCCAAGTTATAAGCCCTCAAAGGTGTAACTGGACTACTTCTTTAAAGTGACACCAGGCCCGGTGACCTTTGGGACATGGTTTGACCCCCTATAGGAATGTGCGATCATCATGAAACGTTCAGATCACTTACAATTCAATATATTCTACCTTCCTGTAACGTTTCAGCCTGATTGGACCTTGTTTTCACACAAATGAACCCAGAATGATGTGAAATTGTGCTACGTACAACATAATTCTGGGTGCCATTTAAAAACCATAAGTGCTAATGACTCCATTCCTTTACTGAGGTTGTAGGGGCTGTTGATTGGAGTACACTAAAACAAACCTGATCTCTCTAGGATATTCAGAAGCCAAGTTATAAGCCCCCAAAGGTGTAACTGGACTACTTCTTTAAAGTGACACCAGGCCCGGTGACCTTTGGGACATGGTTTGACCCCCTATAGGAATGTGCGATCATCATGAAACGTTCAGATCACTTACAACTCAATAGATTCTACCTTCTTGTAATGTTTCAGCCTGATTGGACCTTGTTTTCATACAAATGAACCCAGAATGATGTGAAATTGTGCTTCGTGCAACATAATTCTGGGTGCCATTTACAAACCATAAGTGCTAATGACTCCATTCCTTTTTGTGGTTGTAGGGGCTGTTGGTTGGAGTAAATTAAAACAAACCTGATCTCTCTAGGACATTCAGAAGCCAAGTTATAAGCCCACAAATGTGTAACTAGACTAATTCTTTAAATTGACACCAGATCCGGTGACCTTTGGGACATGGTTTGACCCCCTTAGGAAAGAGCTATCATCATGAAACGTTCAGATCACTTACAACTCAATAGATTCTACCTTCCTGTAACGTTTCAGCCTGATTGGACCTTGTTTTCACACAAATGAACCCAGAATGATGTGAAATTGTGCTTCGTACAACATAATTCTGGGTGACATTTAAAAACCATAAGTGCTAATGACTCCATTCCTTTTTGAGGTTGTAGGGGCTGTTGATTGGAGTACACTAAAACAAACCTGATCTCTCTAGGATATTCAGAAGCCAAGTTATAAGCCCTCAAAGGTGTAACTGGACTACTTCTTTAAATTGACACCAGGCCCGGTGACCTTTGGGACATGGTTTGACCCCCTATAAGAATGTGCGATCATCATGAAACGTTCAGATCACTTACAACTCAATAGATTCTACCTTCTTGTAATGTTTCAGCCTGATTGGACCTTGTTTTCATACAAATGAACCCAGAATGATGTGAAATTGTGCTTCGTGCAACATAATTCTGGGTGCCATTTACAAACCATAAGTGCTAATGACTCCATTCCTTTTTGTGGTTGTAGGGGCTGTTGGTTGGAGTACATTAAAACAAACCTGATCTCTCTAGGACATTCAGAAGCCAAGTTATAAGCCCACAAATGTGTAACGGGACTACTTCTTCAAACTGACACCAGGCCCGGTGACCTTTGGGACATGGTTTGACCCCCTATAGGAATGTGCGATCATCATGAAACGTTCAGATCACTTACAACTCAATAGATTCTACCTTCCTGTAACGTTTCAGCCTGATTGGACCTTGTTTTCACACAAATGGACCCAGAATGATGTGAAATTGTGCTTCGTGCAACATAATTCTGGGTGCCATTTAAGAACCATAAGTGCTAATGACTCCATTCCTTTTTGTGGTTGTAGGGGCTGTTGATTGGAGTACACTAAAACAAACCTGATCTCTCTAGGACATTCAGAAGCCAAGTTATAAGCCCACAAATGTGTAACTGGACTACTTCTTTAAATTGACACCAGATCCGGTGACCTTTGGGACATGGTTTGACCCCCTTAGGAAAGTGCTATCATCATGAAATGTTCAGATCACTTACAATTCAATAGATTCTACCTTCCTGTAACATTTCAGCCTGATTGGACCTTGTTTTCACACAAATGAACCCAGAATGATGTGAAATTGTGCTTCGTGCAACATAATTCTGGGTGCCATTTAAAAACCATAAGTGATAATGACTCCATTCCTTTTTGAGGTTGTAGGGAATGTTGATTGGAGTACACTAAAACAAACCTGATCTCTCTAGGACATTCAGAAGCCAAGTTATAAGCCCTCAAAGGTGTAAATGGACTGCTTTAAATTGACACCCGGCCCGGTGACCTTTGGGACATGGTTTGACCCCCTTAGGAAAGTGCTATCATCATGAAACGTTCAGATCACTTACAACTCAATAGATTCTACCTTCCTGTAACGTTTCAGCCTGATTGGACCTTGTTTTCACACAAATGAACCCAGAATGATGTGAAATTGTGCTTCGTACAACATAATTCTGGGTGCCATTTAAAAACCATAAGTGCTAATGACTCCATTCCTTTTTGAGGTTGTAGGGGCTGTTGATTGGAGTACACTAAAACAAACCTGATCTCTCTAGGATATTCAGAAGCCAAGTTATAAGCCCTCAAAGGTGTAACTGGACTACTTCTTTAAAGTGACACCAGGCCCGGTGACCTTTGGGACATGGTTTGACCCCCTATAGGAATGTGCGATCATCATGAAACGTTCAGATCACTTACAACTCAATAGATTCTACCTTCTTGTAATGTTTCAGCCTGATTGGACCTTGTTTTCATACAAATGAACCCAGAATGATGTGAAATTGTGCTTCGTGCAACATAATTCTGGGTGCCATTTACAAACCATAAGTGCTAATGACTCCATTCCTTTTTGTGGTTGTAGGGGCTGTTGGTTGGAGTGCATTAAAACAAACCTGATCTCTCTAGGACATTCAGAAGCCAAGTTATAAGCCCACAAATGTGTAACTGGACTACTTCTTTAAAGTGACACCAGATCCGTTGACCTTTGGGACATGGTTTGACCCCCTTAGGAAAGTGCTATCATCATGAAACGTTCAGATCACTTACAACTCAGTAGATTCTACCTTCCTGTAACGTTTCAGCCTGATTGGACCTTGTTTTCACACAAATGAACCCAGAATGATGTGAAATTGTGCTTCGTACAACATAATTCTGGGTGCCATTTAAAAACCATAAGTGCTAATGACTCCATTCCTTTTTGAGGTTGTAGGGGCTGTTGATTGGAGTACACTAAAACAAACCTGATCTCTCTAGGATATTCAGAAGCCAAGTTATAAGCCCTCAAAGGTGTAACTGGACTACTTCTTTAAAGTGACACCAGGCCCGGTGACCTTTGGGACATGGTTTGACCCCCTATAGGAATGTGCGATCATCATGAAACGTTCAGATCACTTACAACTCAATAGATTCTACCTTCCTGTAACATTTCAGCCTGATTGGACCTTGTTTTCACACAAATGAACCCAGAATGACGTGAAATTGTGCTTCGTGCAACATAATTCTGGGTGCCATTTACAAACCATAAGTGCTAATCACTCCATTCCTTTTTGTGGTTGTAGGGGCTGTTGATTGGAGTACATTAAAACAAACCTGATCTCTCTAGGACATTCAGAAGCCAAGTTATAAGCCCACAAAGGTGTAACTGGACTACTTCTTTAAAGTGACACCAGATCCGGTGACCTTTGGGACATGGTTTGACCCCCTTAGGAAAGTGCTATCATCATGAAACGTTCAGATCACTTACAACTCAATAGATTCTACCTTCCTGTAACGTTTCAGCCTGATTGGACCTTGTTTTCACACAAATGAACCCAGAATGATGTGAAATTGTGCTTCGTACAACATAATTCTGGGTGCCATTTAAAAACCATAAGTGCTAATGACTCCATTCCTTTTTGAGGTTGTAGGGGCTGTTGATTGGAGTACACTAAAACAAACCTGATCTCTCTAGGATATTCAGAAGCCAAGTTATAAGCCCTCAAAGGTGTAACTGGACTACTTCTTTAAAGTGACACCAGGCCCGGTGACCTTTGGGACATGGTTTGACCCCCTATAGGAATGTGCGATCATCATGAAACGTTCAGATCACTTACAACTCAATAGATTCTACCTTCTTGTAATGTTTCAGCCTGATTGGACCTTGTTTTCATACAAATGAACCCAGAATGATGTGAAATTGTGCTTCGTGCAACATAATTCTGGGTGCCATTTACAAACCATAAGTGCTAATGACTCCATTCCTTTTTGTGGTTGTAGGGGCTGTTGGTTGGAGTACATTAAAACAAACCTGATCTCTCTAGGACATTCAGAAGCCAAGTTATAAGCCCACAAAGGTGTAACTGGACTACTTCTTTAAAGTGACACCAGATCCGGTGACCTTTGGGACATGGTTTGACCCCCTTAGGAAAGTGCTATCATCATGAAACGTTCAGATCACTTACAACTCAGTAGATTCTACCTTCCTGTAACGTTTCAGCCTGATTGGACCTTGTTTTCACACAAATGAACCCAGAATGATGTGAAATTGTGCTTCGTACAACATAATTCTGGGTGCCATTTAAAAACCATAAGTGCTAATGACTCCATTCCTTTTTGAGGTTGTAGGGGCTGTTGATTGGAGTACACTAAAACAAACCTGATCTCTCTAGGATATTCAGAAGCCAAGTTATAAGCCCTCAAAGGTGTAACTGGACTACTTCTTTAAAGTGACACCAGGCCCGGTGACCTTTGGGACATGGTTTGACCCCCTATAGGAATGTGCGATCATCATGAAACGTTCAGATCACTTACAACTCAATAGATTCTACCTTCTTGTAATGTTTCAGCCTGATTGGACCTTGTTTTCATACAAATGAACCCAGAATGATGTGAAATTGTGCTTCGTGCAACATAATTCTGGGTGCCATTTACAAACCATAAGTGCTAATGACTCCATTCCTTTTTGTGGTTGTAGGGGCTGTTGGTTGGAGTAAATTAAAACAAACCTGATCTCTCTAGGACATTCAGAAGCCAAGTTATAAGCCCACAAATGTGTAACTGGACTACTTCTTTAAATTGACACCAGATCCGGTGACCTTTGGGACATGGTTTGACCCCCTTAGGAAAGAGCTATCATCATGAAACGTTCAGATCACTTACAACTCAATAGATTCTACCTTCCTGTAATGTTTCAGCCATATTGGACCTTGTTTTCACACAAATGAACCCAGAATGATGTGAAATTGTGCTTTGTGCAGCATAATTCTGGGTGCCATTTACAAACCATAAGTGCTAATGACTCCATTTCTTTTTGTGGTTGTAGGGGCTGTTGATTGGAGTACACTAAAAGAAACCTAACCTCTCTAGGACATTCAGAAGCCAAGTTATAAGCCCACAAAGGTGTAACTGGACTACTTCTTTAAAGTGACACCAGGCCCGGTGACCTTTGGGACATGGTTTTACCCCCTATAGGAATGTGCGATCATCTTGAAACGTTCAGATCACTTACAACTCAATAGATTCTACCTTCTTGTAGCGTTTCAGCCTGATTGGACCTTGTTTTCACACAAATGGACCCAGAATGATGTGAAATTGTGCTTCGTGCAACATAATTCTGGGTGCCATTTACAAACCATAAGTGCTAATGACTCCATTCCTTTTTGTGGTTGTAGGGGCTGTTGGTTGGAGTACATTAAAACAAACCTGATCTCTCTAGGACATTCAGAAGCCAAGTTATAAGCCCACAAATGTGTAACTGGACTACTTCTTTAAATTGACACCAGATCTGGTGACCTTTGTGACATGGTTTGACCCCCTTAGGAAAGTGCTATCATCATGAAACGTTCAGATCACTTACAACTCAATAGATTCTACCTTCCTGTAACGTTTCAGCCTGATTGGACCTTGTTTTCACACAAATGAACCCAGAATGATGTGAAATTGTGCTTCGTACAACATAATTCTGGGTGCCATTTAAAAACCATAAGTGCTAATGACTCCATTCCTTTTTGAGGTTGTAGGGGCTGTTGATTGGAGTACACTAAAACAAACCTGATCTCTCTAGGATATTCAGAAGCCAAGTTATAAGCCCTCAAAGGTGTAACTGGACTACTTCTTTAAATTGACACCAGGCCCGGTGACCTTTGGGACATGGTTTGACCCCCTATAAGAATGTGCGATCATCATGAAACGTTCAGATCACTTACAACTCAATAGATTCTACCTTCTTGTAATGTTTCAGCCTGATTGGACCTTGTTTTCATACAAATGAACCCAGAATGATGTGAAATTGTGCTTCGTGCAACATAATTCTGGGTGCCATTTACAAACCATAAGTGCTAATGACTCCATTCCTTTTTGTGGTTGTAGGGGCTGTTGGTTGGAGTACATTAAAACAAACCTGATCTCTCTAGGACATTCAGAAGCCAAGTTATAAGCCCACAAATGTGTAACGGGACTACTTCTTCAAACTGACACCAGGCCCGGTGACCTTTGGGACATGGTTTGACCCCCTATAGGAATGTGCGATCATCATGAAACGTTCAGATCACTTACAACTCAATAGATTCTACCTTCCTGTAACGTTTCAGCCTGATTGGACCTTGTTTTCACACAAATGGACCCAGAATGATGTGAAATTGTGCTTCGTGCAACATAATTCTGGGTGCCATTTAAGAACCATAAGTGCTAATGGCTCCATTCCTTTTTGTGGTTGTAGGGGCTGTTGATTGGAGTACACTAAAACAAACCTGATCTCTCTAGGACATTCAGAAGCCAAGTTATAAGCCCACAAATGTGTAACTGGACTACTTCTTTAAATTGACACCAGATCCGGTGACCTTTGGGACATGGTTTGACCCCCTTAGGAAAGTGCTATCATCATGAAATGTTCAGATCACTTACAATTCAATAGATTCTACCTTCCTGTAACATTTCAGCCTGATTGGACCTTGTTTTCACACAAATGAACCCAGAATGATGTGAAATTGTGCTTCGTGCAACATAATTCTGGTTGCCATTTAAAAACCATAAGTGATAATGACTCCATTCCTTTTTGAGGTTGTAGGGAATGTTGATTGGAGTACACTAAAAGAAACCTAACCTCTCTAGGACATTCAGAAGCCAAGTTATAAGCCCACAAAGGTGTAACTGGACTACTTCTTTAAAGTGACACCAGGCCTGGTGACCTTTGGGACATGGTTTTACCCCCTATAGGAATGTGCGATCATCTTGAAACGTTCAGATCACTTACAACTCAATAGATTCTACCTTCTTGTAGCGTTTCAGCCTGATTGGACCTTGTTTTCACACAAATGGACCCAGAATGATGTGAAATTGTGCTTCGTTTAACATAATTCTGGGTGCCATTTACAAACCATAAGTGCTAATGACTCCATTCCTTTTTGTGGTTGTAGGGGCTGTTGGTTGGAGTACATTAAAACAAACCTGATCTCTCTAGGACATTCAGAAGCCAAGTTATAAGCCCACAAATGTGTAACTGGACTACTTCTTTAAATTGACACCAGATCTGGTGACCTTTGTGACATGGTTTGACCCCCTTAGGAAAGTGCTATCATCATGAAACGTTCAGATCACTTACAACTCAATAGATTCTACCTTCCTGTAACGTTTCAGCCTGATTGGACCTTGTTTTCACACAAATGAACCCAGAATGATGTGAAATTGTGCTTCGTACAACATAATTCTGGGTGCCATTTAAAAACCATAAGTGCTAATGACTCCATTCCTTTTTGAGGTTGTAGGGGCTGTTGATTGGAGTACACTAAAACAAACCTGATCTCTCTAGGATATTCAGAAGCCAAGTTATAAGCCATCAAAGGTGTAACTGGACTACTTCTTTAAATTGACACCAGGCCCGGTGACCTTTGGGACATGGTTTGACCCCCAATAAGAATGTGCGATCATCATGAAACGTTCAGATCACTTACAACTCAATAGATTCTACCTTCTTGTAATGTTTCAGCCTGATTGGACCTTGTTTTCATACAAATGAACCCAGAATGATGTGAAATTGTGCTTCGTGCAACATAATTCTGGGTGCCATTTACAAACCATAAGTGCTAATGACTCCATTCCTTTTTGTGGTTGAAGGGGCTGTTGGTTGGAGTACATTAAAACAAACCTGATCTCTCTAGGACATTCAGAAGCCAAGTTATAAGCCCACAAATGTGTAACGGGACTACTTCTTCAAACTGACACCAGGCCCGGTGACCTTTGGGACATGGTTTGACCCCCTATAGGAATGTGCGATCATCATGAAACGTTCAGATCACTTACAACTCAATAGATTCTACCTTCCTGTAACGTTTCAGCCTGATTGGACCTAGTATTCACACAAATGGACCCAGAATGATGTGAAATTGTGCTTCGTGCAACATATTTCTGGGTGCCATTTAAGAACCATAAGTGCTAATGACTCCATTCCTTTTTGTGGTTGTAGGGGCTGTTGATTGGAGTACACTAAAACAAACCTGATCTCTCTAGGACATTCAGAAGCCAAGTTATAAGCCCACAAATGTGTAACTGGACTACTTCTTTAAATTGACACCAGATCCGGTGACCTTTGGGACATGGTTTGACCCCCTTAGGAAAGTGCTATCATCATGAAATGTTCGGATCACTTACAATTCAATAGATTCTACCTTCCTGTAACATTTCAGCCTGATTGGACCTTGTTTTCACACAAATGAACCCAGAATGATGTGAAATTGTGCTTCGTGCAACATAATTCTGGGTGCCATTTAAAAACCATAAGTGATAATGACTCCATTCCTTTTTGAGGTTGTAGGGAATGTTTATTGGAGTACACTAAAACAAACCTGATCTCTCTAGGACATTCAGAAGCCAAGTTATAAGCCCTCAAAGGTGTAAATGGACTACTTCTTTAAAGTGACACCCGGCCCGGTGACCTTTGGGACATGGTTTGACCCCCTTAGGAAAGTGCTATCATCATGAAACGTTCAGATCACTTACAACTCAATAGATTCTACCTTCCTGTAACATTTCAGCCTGATTGGACCTTGTTTTCACACAAATGAACCCAGAATGACGTGAAATTGTGCTTCGTGCAACATAATTCTGGGTGCCATTTACAAACCATAAGTGCTAATGACTCCATTCCTTTTTGTGGTTGTAGGGGCTGTTGATTGGAGTACATTAAAACAAACCTGATCTCTCTAGGACATTCAGAAGCCAAGTTATAAGCCCACAAAGGTGTAACTGGACTACTTCTTTAAAGTGACACCAGATCCGGTGACCTTTGGGACATGGTTTGACCCCCTTAGGAAAGTGCTATCATCATGAACCGTTCAGATCACTTACAACTCAATAGATTCTACCTTCCTGTAACGTTTCAGCCTGATTGGACCTTGTTTTCACACAAATGAACCCAGAATGATGTGAAATTGTGCTTCGTACAACATAATTCTGGGTGCCATTTAAAAACCATAAGTGCTAATGACTCCATTCCTTTTTGAGGTTGTAGGGGCTGTTGATTGGAGTACACTAAAACAAACCTGATCTCTCTAGGATATTCAGAAGCCAAGTTATAAGCCCTCAAAGGTGTAACTGGACTACTTCTTTAAAGTGACACCAGGCCCGGTGACCTTTGGGACATGGTTTGACCCCCTATAGGAATGTGCGATCATCGTGAAACGTTCAGATCACTTACAACTCAATAGATTCTACCTTCTGTGGTTCTTTTTCCTTATCAAAAACAAGAGAGAGACAGTTTATCCAATCTCAGCGTGGGGCTTTATTTGTACAATTCAGCAATACATCACCAACACTTCATGGGGACAGCCTTCAGCCTCGAACTAAATGCCTCGGCTGGAAACCTGCTGCAAAAGCCCTCTCTCCTACACCACGCAGCATCGGTTATACTCTTCTGGCCCCCACCCTCATGATTTCGGGAAATGATGGGATGCTGTTTTATTACCCAATATGGTCAAAGTAAGCCAATACTTACTGGAAGTTACATAAGCTGGACTGAACAACATGTTGTTGAGCACGTACGCAGCAGCTGGACAATCAAGATGTTAAAAGTGCACGTGCACAGGATGCTGGGCTGATAAACATCTTGTCAAAAATGCACGTACACAGAACACTGCTTTTTGGCTCCTACACTTCTTGTAATGTTTCAGCCTGATTGGACCTTGTTTTCATACAAATGAACCCAGAATGATGTGAAATTGTGCTTCGTGCAACATAATTCTGGGTGCCATTTACAAACCATAAGTGCTAATGACTCCATTCCTTTTTGTGGTTGTAGGGGCTGTTGGTTGGAGTACATTAAAACAAACCTGATCTCTCTAGGACATTCAGAAGCCAAGTTATAAGCCCACAAAGGTGTAACTGGACTACTTCTTTAAAGTGACACCAGATCCGGTGACCTTTGGGACATGGTTTGACCCCCTTAGGAAAGTGCTATCATCATGAAACGTTCAGATCACTTACAACTCAGTAGATTCTACCTTCCTGTAACGTTTCAGCCTGATTGGACCTTGTTTTCACACAAATGAACCCAGAATGATGTGAAATTGTGCTTCGTACAACATAATTCTGGGTGCCATTTAAAAACCATAAGTGCTAATTACTCCATTCCTTTTTGAGGTTGTAGGGGCTGTTGATTGAAGTACACTAAAACAAACCTGATCTCTCTAGGATATTCAGAAGCCAAGTTATAAGCCCTCAAAGGTGTAACTGGACTACTTCTTTAAAGTGACACCAGGCCCGGTGACCTTTGGGACATGGTTTGACCCCCTTAGGAAAGTGCTATCATCATGAACCGTTCAGATCACTTACAACTCAATAGATTCTACCTTCCTGTAACGTTTCAGCCTGATTGGACCTTGTTTTCACACAAATGAACCCAGAATGATGTGAAATTGTGCTTCGTACAACATAATTCTGGGTGCCATTTAAAAACCATAAGTGCTAATGACTCCATTCCTTTTTGAGGTTGTAGGGGCTGTTGATTGGAGTACACTAAAACAAACCTGATCTCTCTAGGATATTCAGAAGCCAAGTTATAAGCCCTCAAAGGTGTAACTGGACTACTTCTTTAAAGTGACACCAGGCCCGGTGACCTTTGGGACATGGTTTGACCCCCTATAGGAATGTGCGATCATCATGAAACGTTCAGATCACTTACAACTCAATAGATTCTACCTTCTTGTAATGTTTCAGCCTGATTGGACCTTGTTTTCATACAAATGAACCCAGAATGATGTGAAATTGTGCTTCGTGCAACATAATTCTGGGTGCCATTTACAAACCATAAGTGCTAATGACTCCATTCCTTTTTGTGGTTGTAGGGGCTGTTGGTTGGAGTACATTAAAACAAACCTGATCTCTCTAGGACATTCGGAAGCCAAGTTATAAGCCCACAAAGGTGTAACTGGACTACTTCTTTAAAGTGACACCAGATCCGGTGACCTTTGGGACATGGTTTGACCCCCTTAGGAAAGTGCTATCATCATGAAACGTTCAGATCACTTACAACTCAGTAGATTCTACCTTCCTGTAACGTTTCAGCCTGATTGGACCTTGTTTTCACACAAATGAACCCAGAATGATGTGAAATTGTGCTTCGTACAACATAATTCTGGGTGCCATTTAAAAACCATAAGTGCTAATGACTCCATTCCTTTTTGAGGTTGTAGGGGCTGTTGATTGGAGTACACTAAAACAAACCTGATCTCTCTAGGATATTCAGAAGCCAAGTTATAAGCCCTCAAAGGTGTAACTGGACTACTTCTTTAAAGTGACACCAGGCCCGGTGACCTTTGGGACATGGTTTGACCCCCTATAGGAATGTGCGATCATCATGAAACGTTCAGATCACTTACAACTCAATAGATTCTACCTTCCTGTAACATTTCAGCCTGATTGGACCTTGTTTTCACACAAATGAACCCAGAATGACGTGAAATTGTGCTTCGTGCAACATAATTCTGGGTGCCATTTACAAACCATAAGTGCTAATGACTCCATTCCTTTTTGTGGTTGTAGGGGCTGTTGATTGGAGTACATTAAAACAAACCTGATCTCTCTAGGACATTCAGAAGCCAAGTTATAAGCCCACAAAGGTGTAACTGGACTACTTCTTTAAAGTGACACCAGATCCGGTGACCTTTGGGACATGGTTTGACCCCCTTAGGAAAGTGCTATCATCATGAAACGTTCAGATCACTTACAACTCAATAGATTCTACCTTCCTGTAACGTTTCAGCCTGATTGGACCTTGTTTTCACACAAATGAACCCAGAATGATGTGAAATTGTGCTTCGTACAACATAATTCTGGGTGCCATTTAAAAACCATAAGTGCTAATGACTCCATTCCTTTTTGAGGTTGTAGGGGCTGTTGATTGGAGTACACTCAAACAAACCTGATCTCTCTAGGATATTCAGAAGCCAAGTTATAAGCCCTCAAAGGTGTAACTGGACTACTTCTTTAAAGTGACACCAGGCCCGGTGACCTTTGGGACATGGTTTGACCCCCTATAGGAATGTGCGATCATCATGAAACGTTCAGATCACTTACAACTCAATAGATTCTACCTTCTTGTAATGTTTCAGCCTGATTGGACCTTGTTTTCATACAAATGAACCCAGAATGATGTGAAATTGTGCTTCGTGCAACATAATTCTGGGTGCCATTTACAAACCATAAGTGCTAATGACTCCATTCCTTTTTGTGGTTGTAGGGGCTGTTGGTTGGAGTACATTAAAACAAACCTGATCTCTCTAGGACATTCAGAAGCCAAGTTATAAGCCCACAAAGGTGTAACTGGACTACTTCTTTAAAGTGACACCAGATCCGGTGACCTTTGGGACATGGTTTGACCCCCTTAGGAAAGTGCTATCATCATGAAACGTTCAGATCACTTACAACTCAGTAGATTCTACCTTCCTGTAACGTTTCAGCCTGATTGGACCTTGTTTTCACACAAATGAACCCAGAATGATGTGAAATTGTGCTTCGTACAACATAATTCTGGGTGCCATTTAAAAACCATAAGTGCTAATGACTCCATTCCTTTTTGAGGTTGTAGGGGCTGTTGATTGGAGTACACTAAAACAAACCTGATCTCTCTAGGATATTCAGAAGCCAAGTTATAAGCCATCAAAGGTGTAACTGGACTACTTCTTTAAAGTGACACCAGGCCCGGTGACCTTTGGGACATGGTTTGACCCCCTATAGGAATGTGCTATCATCATGAAACGTTCAGATCACTTACAACTCAATAGATTCTACCTTCCTGTAACATTTCAGCCTGATTGGACCTTGTTTTCACACAAATGAACCCAGAATGACGTGAAATTGTGCTTCGTGCAACATAATTCTGGGTGCCATTTACAAACCATAAGTGCTAATGACTCCATTCCTTTTTGAGGTTGTAGGGGCTGTTGATTGGAGTACATTAAAACAAACCTGATCTCTCTAGGACATTCAGAAGCCAAATTATAAGCCCACAAAGGTGTAACTGGACTACTTCTTTAAAGTGACACCAGATCCGGTGACCTTTGGGACATGGTTTGACCCCCTTAGGAAAGTGCTATCATCATGAAACGTTCAGATCACTTACAACTCAATAGATTCTACCTTCCTGTAACGTTTCAGCCTGATTGGACCTTGTTTTCACACAAATGAACCCAGAATGATGTGAAATTGTGCTTCGTACAACATAATTCTGGGTGCCATTTAAAAACCATAAGTGCTAATGACTCCATTCCTTTTTGAGGTTGTAGGGGCTGTTGATGGGAGTACACTAAAACAAACCTGATCTCTCTAGGATATTCAGAAGCCAAGTTATAAGCCCTCAAAGGTGTAACTGGACTACTTCTTTAAAGTGACACCAGGCCCGGTGACCTTTGGGACATGGTTTGACCCCCTATAGGAATGTGCGATCATCATGAAACGTTCAGATCACTTACAACTCAATAGATTCTACCTTCTTGTAATGTTTCAGCCTGATTGGACCTTGTTTTCATACAAATGAACCCAGAATGATGTGAAATTGTGCTTCGTGCAACATAATTCTGGGTGCCATTTACAAACCATAAGTGCTAATGACTCCATTCCTTTTTGTGGTTGTAGGGGCTGTTGGTTGGAGTACATTAAAACAAACCTGATCTCTCTAGGACATTCAGAAGCCAAGTTATAAGCCCACAAAGGTGTAACTGGACTACTTCTTTAAAGTGACACCAGATCCGGTGACCTTTGGGACATGGTTTGACCCCCTTAGGAAAGTGCTATCATCATGAAACGTTCAGATCACTTACAACTCAGTAGATTTTACCTTCCTGTAACGTTTCAGCCTGATTGGACCTTGTTTTCACACAAATGAACCCAGAATGATGTGAAATTGTGCTTCGTACAACATAATTCTGGGTGCCATTTAAAAACCATAAGTGCTAATGACTCCATTCCTTTTTGAGGTTGTAGGGGCTGTTGATTGGAGTACACTAAAACAAACCTGATCTCTCTAGGATATTCAGAAGCCAAGTTATAAGCCCTCAAAGGTGTAACTGGACTACTTCTTTAAAGTGACACCAGGCCCGGTGACCTTTGGGACATGGTTTGACCCCCTATAGGAATGTGCGATCATCATGAAACGTTCAGATCACTTACAACTCAATAGATTCTACCTTCTTGTAATGTTTCAGCCTGATTGGACCTTGTTTTCATACAAATGAACCCAGAATGATGTGAAATTGTGCTTCGTGCAACATAATTCTGGGTGCCATTTACAAACCATAAGTGCTAATGACTCCATTCCTTTTTGTGGTTGTAGGGGCTGTTGGTTGGAGTACATTAAAACAAACCTGATCTCTCTAGGACATTCAGAAGCCAAGTTATAAGCCCACAAATGTGTAACGGGACTACTTCTTCAAATTGACACCAGGCTCGGTGACCTTTGGGACATGGTTTGACCCCCTATAGGAATGTGCTATCATCATGAAACGTTCAGATCACTTACAACTCAATAGATTCTACCTTCCTGTAATGTTTCAGCCTGATTGGACCTTGTTTTCACACAAATGGACCCAGAATGATGTGAAATTGTGCTTCGTGCAACATAATTCTGGGTGCCATTTAAGAACCATAAGTGCTAATGACTCCATTCCTTTTTGTGGTTGTAGGGGCTGTTGATTGGAGTACACTAAAACAAACCTGATCTCTCTAGGACATTCAGAAGCCAAGTTATAAGCCCACAAATGTGTAACTGGACTACTTCTTTAAATTGACACCAGATCCGGTGACCTTTGGGACATGGTTTGACCCCCTTAGGAAAGTGCTATCATCATGAAATGTTCAGATCACTTACAACTCAATAGATTCTACCTTCCTGTAACATTTCAGCCTGATTGGACCTTGTTTTCACACAAATGAACCCAGAATGATGTGAAATTGTGCTTCGTGCAACATAATTCTGGGTGCCATTTAAAAACCATAAGTGCTAATGACTCCATTCCTTTTTGAGGTTGTAGGGAATGTTGATTGGAGTACACTAAAACAAACCTGATCTCTCTAGGACATTCAGAAGCCAAGTTATAAGCCCTCAAAGGTGTAAATGGACTACTTCTTTAAAGTGACACCCGGCCCGGTGACCTTTGGGACATGGTTTGACCCCCTTAGGAAAGTGCTATCATCATGAAACGTTCAGATCACTTACAACTCAATAGATTCTACCTTCCTGTAACGTTTCAGCCTGATTGGACCTTGTTTTCACACAAATGAACCCAGAATGATGTGAAATTGTGCTTCGTGCAACATAATTCTGGGTGCCATTTACAAACCATAAGTGCTAATGACTCCATTCCTTTTTGTGGTTGTAGGTGCTGTTGATTCGAGTACACTAAAACAAACCTAACCTCTCTAGGACATTCAGAAGCCAAGTTATAAGCCCACAAATGTGTAACTGGACTACTTCTTTAAATTGACACCAGATCCGGTGACCTTTGGGACATGGTTTGACCCCCTTAGGAAAGTGCTATCATCATGAAACATTCAGATCACTTACAACTCAATAGATTCTACCTTCCTGTAACGTTTCAGCCTGATTGGACCTTGTTTTCACACAAATGAACCCAGAATGACGTGAAATTGTGCTTCGTGCAACATAATTCTGGGTGCCATTTAAAAACCATAAGTGCTAATGACTCCATTCCTTTTTGAGGTTGTAGGGAATGTTGATTGGAGTACACTAAAACAAACCTGATCTCTCTAGGACATTCAGAAGCCAAGTTATAAGCCCTCAAAGGTGTAAATGGACTACTTCTTTAAAGTGACACCCGGCCCGGTGACCTTTGAGACATGGTTTGACCCCCTATAGGAATGTGCGATCATCATGAAACGTTCAGATCACTTACAACTCAATAGATTCTACCTTCTTGTAACGTTTCAGCCTGATTGGACCTTGTTTTCACACAAATGAACCCAGAATGATGTGAAATTTTGCTTAGTGCAGCATAATTCTGGGTGCCATTTACAAACCATAAGTGCTAATGACTCCATTCCTTTTTGTGGTTGTAGGGGCTGTTGGTTGGAGTACATTAAAACAAACCTGATCTCTCTAGGACATTCAGAAGCCAAGTTATAAGCCCACAAATGTGTAACTGGACTACTTCTTTAAATTGACACCAGATCCGGTGACCTTTGGGACATGGTTTGACCCCCTTAGGAAAGAGCTATCATCATGAAACGTTCAGATCACTTACAACTCAATAGATTCTACCTTCTTGTAACGTTTCAGCCTGATTGGACCTTGTTTTCACACAAATGAACCCAGAATGATGTGAAATTGTGCTTCGTACAACATAATTCTGGGTGCCATTTAAAAACCATAAGTGCTAATGACTCCATTCCTTTTTGAGGTTGTAGGGGCTGTTGATTGGAGTACACTCAAACAAACCTGATCTCTCTAGGATATTCAGAAGCCAAGTTATAAGCCCTCAAAGGTGTAACTGGACTACTTCTTTAAAGTGACACCAGGCCCGGTGACCTTTGGGACATGGTTTGACCCCCTATAGGAATGTGCTATCATCATGAAACGTTCAGATCACTTACAACTCAATAGATTCTACCTTCCTGTAACATTTCAGCCTGATTGGACCTTGTTTTCACACAAATGAACCCAGAATGACGTGAAATTGTGCTTCGTGCAACATAATTCTGGGTGCCATTTACAAACCATAAGTGCTAATGACTCCATTCCTTTTTGAGGTTGTAGGGGCTGTTGATTGGAGTACATTAAAACAAACCTGATCTCTCTAGGACATTCAGAAGCCAAATTATAAGCCCACAAAGGTGTAACTGGACTACTTCTTTAAAGTGACACCAGATCCGGTGAACTTTGGGACATGGTTTGACCCCCTTAGGAAAGTGCTATCATCATGAAACGTTCAGATCACTTACAACTCAATAGATTCTACCTTCCTGTAACGTTTCAGCCTGATTGGACCTTGTTTTCACACAAATGAACCCAGAATGATGTGAAATTGTGCTTCGTACAACATAATTCTGGGTGCCATTTAAAAACCATAAGTGCTAATGACTCCATTCCTTTTTGAGGTTGTAGGGGCTGTTGATGGGAGTACACTAAAACAAACCTGATCTCTCTAGGATATTCAGAAGCCAAGTTATAAGCCCTCAAAGGTGTAACTGGACTACTTCTTTAAAGTGACACCAGGCCCGGTGACCTTTGGGACATGGTTTGACCCCCTATAGGAATGTGCGATCATCATGAAACGTTCAGATCACTTACAACTCAATAGATTCTACCTTCTTGTAATGTTTCAGCCTGATTGGACCTTGTTTTCATACAAATGAACCCAGAATGATGTGAAATTGTGCTTCGTGCAACATAATTCTGGGTGCCATTTACAAACCATAAGTGCTAATGACTCCATTCCTTTTTGTGGTTGTAGGGGCTGTTGGTTGGAGTACATTAAAACAAACCTGATCTCTCTAGGACATTCAGAAGCCAAGTTATAAGCCCACAAAGGTGTAACTGGACTACTTCTTTAAAGTGACACCAGATCCGGTGACCTTTGGGACATGGTTTGACCCCCTTAGGAAAGTGCTATCATCATGAAACGTTCAGATCACTTACAACTCAGTAGATTTTACCTTCCTGTAACGTTTCAGCCTGATTGGACCTTGTTTTCACACAAATGAACCCAGAATGATGTGAAATTGTGCTTCGTACAACATAATTCTGGGTGCCATTTAAAAACCATAAGTGCTAATGACTCCATTCCTTTTTGAGGTTGTAGGGGCTGTTGATTGGAGTACACTAAAACAAACCTGATCTCTCTAGGATATTCAGAAGCCAAGTTATAAGCCCTCAAAGGTGTAACTGGACTACTTCTTTAAAGTGACACCAGGCCCGGTGACCTTTGGGACATGGTTTGACCCCCTATAGGAATGTGCGATCATCATGAAACGTTCAGATCACTTACAACTCAATAGATTCTACCTTCTTGTAATGTTTCAGCCTGATTGGACCTTGTTTTCATACAAATGAACCCAGAATGATGTGAAATTGTGCTTCGTGCAACATAATTCTGGGTGCCATTTACAAACCATAAGTGCTAATGACTCCATTCCTTTTTGTGGTTGTAGGGGCTGTTGGTTGGAGTACACTAAAACAAACCTGATCTCTCTAGGACATTCAGAAGCCAAGTTATAAGCCCTCAAAGGTGTAAATGGACTACTTCTTTAAAGTGACACCCGGCCCGGTGACCTTTGAGACATGGTTTGACCCCCTATAGGAATGTGCGATCATCATGAAACGTTCAGATCACTTACAACTCAATAGATTCTACCTTCTTGTAACGTTTCAGCCTGATTGGACCTTGTTTTCACACAAATGAACCCAGAATGATGTGAAATTTTGCTTAGTGCAGCATAATTCTGGGTGCCATTTACAAACCATAAGTGCTAATGACTCCATTCCTTTTTGTGGTTGTAGGGGCTGTTGGTTGGAGTACATTAAAACAAACCTGATCTCTCTAGGACATTCAGAAGCCAAGTTATAAGCCCACAAATGTGTAACTGGACTACTTCTTTAAATTGACACCAGATCCGGTGACCTTTGGGACATGGTTTGACCCCCTTAGGAAAGAGCTATCATCATGAAACGTTCAGATCACTTACAACTCAATAGATTCTACCTTCTTGTAACGTTTCAGCCTGATTGGCCCTTGTTTTCACACAAATGAACCCAGAATGATGTGAAATTGTGCTTCGTACAACATAATTCTGGGTGCCATTTAAAAACCATAAGTGCTAATGACTCCATTCCTTTTTGAGGTTGTAGGGGCTGTTGATTGGAGTACACTAAAACAAACCTGATCTCTCTAGGATATTCAGAAGCCAAGTTATAAGCCCTCAAAGGTGTAACTTGACTACTTCTTTAAATTGACACCAGGCCCGGTGACCTTTGGGACATGGTTTGACCCCCTATAGGAATGTACGATCATCATGAAACGTTCAGATCACTTACAACTCAATAGATTCTACCTTCTTGTAATGTTTCAGCCTGATTGGACCTTGTTTTCATACAAATGAACCCAGAATGATGTGAAATTGTGCTTCGTGCAACATAATTCTGGGTGCCATTTACAAACCATAAGTGCTAATGACTCCATTCCTTTTTGTGGTTGTAGGGGCTGTTGGTTGGAGTACATTAAAACAAACCTGATCTCTCTAGGACATTCAGAAGCCAAGTTATAAGCCCACAAATGTGTAACGGGACTACTTCTTCAAACTGACACCAGGCCCGGTGACCTTTGGGACATGGTTTGACCCCCTATAGGAATGTGCGATCATCATGAAACGTTCAGATCACTTACAACTCAATAGATTCTACCTTCCTGTAACGTTTCAGCCTGATTGGACCTTGTTTTCACACAAATGGACCCAGAATGATGTGAAATTGTGCTTCGTGCAACATAATTCTGGGTGCCATTTAAGAACCATAAGTGCTAATGACTCCATTCCTTTTTATGGTTGTAGGGGCTGTTGATTGGAGTACACTAAAACAAACCTGATCTCTCTAGGACATTCAGAAGCCAAGTTATAAGCCCACAAATGTGTAACTGGACTACTTCTTTAAATTGACACCAGATCCGGTGACCTTTGGGACATGGTTTGACCCCCTTAGGAAAGTGCTATCATCATGAAATGTTCAGATCACTTACAATTCAATAGATTCTACCTTCCTGTAACATTTCAGCCTGATTGGACCTTGTTTTCACACAAATGAACCCAGAATGATGTGAAATTGTGCTTCGTGCAACATAATTCTGGGTGCCATTTAAAAACCATAAGTGCTAATGACTCCATTCCTTTTTGTGGTTGTAGGGGCTGTTGGTTGGAGTACATTAAAACAAACCTGATCTCTCTAGGACATTCAGAAGCCAAGTTATAAGCCCACAAATGTGTAACTGGACTACTTCTTTAAATTGACACCAGATCTGGTGACCTTTGTGACATGGTTTGACCCCCTTAGGAAAGTGCTATCATCATGAAACGTTCAGATCACTTACAACTCAATAGATTTTACCTTCCTGTAACGTTTCAGCCTGATTGGACCTTGTTTTCACACAAATGAACCAAGAATGATGTGAAATTGTGCTTCGTACAACATAATTCTGGGTGCCATTTAAAAACCATAAGTGCTAATGACTCCATTCCTTTTTGAGGTTGTAGGGGCTGTTGATTGGAGTACACTAAAACAAACCTGATCTCTCTAGGATATTCAGAAGCCAAGTTATAAGCCCTCAAAGGTGTAACTGGACTACTTCTTTAAATTGACACCAGGCCCGGTGACCTTTGGGACATGGTTTGACCCCCTATAGGAATGTACGATCATCATGAAACGTTCAGATCACTTACAACTCAATAGATTCTACATTCTTGTAATGTTTCAGCCTGATTGGACCTTGTTTTCATACAAATGAACCCAGAATGATGTGAAATTGTGCTTCGTGCAACATAATTCTGGGTGCCATTTACAAACCATAAGTGCTAATGACTCCATTCCTTTTTGTGGTTGTAGGGGCTGTTGGTTGGAGTACATTAAAACAAACCTGATCTCTCTAGGACATTCAGAAGCCAAGTTATAAGCCCACAAATGTGTAACGGGACTACTTCTTCAAACTGACACCAGGCCCGGTGACCTTTGGGACATGGTTTGACCCCCTATAGGAATGTGCGATCATCATGAAACGTTCAGATCACTTACAACTCAATAGATTCTACCTTCCTGTAACGTTTCAGCCTGATTGGACCTTGTTTTCACACAAATGGACCCAGAATGATGTGAAATTGTGCTTCGTGCAACATAATTCTGGGTGCCATTTAAGAACCATAAGTGCTAATGACTCCATTCCTTTTTATGGTTGTAGGGGCTGTTGATTGGAGTACACTAAAACAAACCTGATCTCTCTAGGACATTCAGAAGCCAAGTTATAAGCCCACAAATGTGTAACTGGACTACTTCTTTAAATTGACACCAGATCCGGTGACCTTTGGGACATGGTTTGACCCCCTTAGGAAAGTGCTATCATCATGAAATGTTCAGATCACTTACAATTCAATAGATTCTACCTTCCTGTAACATTTCAGCCTGATTGGACCTTGTTTTCACACAAATGAACCCAGAATGATGTGAAATTGTGCTTCGTGCAACATAATTCTGGGTGCCATTTAAAAACCATAAGTGCTAATGACTCCATTCCTTTTTGAGGTTGTAGGGAATGTTGATTGGAGTACACTAAAACAAACCTGATCTCTCTAGGACATTCAGAAGCCAAGTTATAAGCCCTCAAAGGTGTAAATGGACTACTTCTTTAAAGTGACACCCGGCCCGGTGACCTTTGGGACATGGTTTGACCCCCTTAGGAAAGTGCTATCATCATGAAACGTTCAGATCACTTACAACTCAATAGATTCTACCTTCCTGTAACATATCAGCCTGATTGGACCTTGTTTTCACACAAATGAACCCAGAATGATGTGAAATTGTGCTTCGTGCAACATAATTCTGGGTGCCATTTACAAACCATAAGTGCTAATGACTCCATTCCTTTTTGTGGTTGTAGGGGCTGTTGATTCAAGTACACTAAAACAAACCTAACCTCTCTAGGACATTCAGAAGCCAAGTTATAAGCCCACAAATGTGTAACTGGACTACTTCTTTAAATTGACACCAGATCTGGTGACCTTTGGGACATGGTTTGACCCCTTAGGAAAGTGCTATCGTCATGAAACGTTCAGATCACTTACAACTCAATAGATTCTACCTTCCTGTAACGTTTCAGCCTGATTGGACCTTGTTTTCACACAAATGAACCCAGAATGACGTGAAATTGTGCTTTGTGCAACATAATTCTGGGTGCCATTTACAAACCATAAGTGCTAATGACTCCATTCCTTTTTGTGGTTGTAGGGGCTGTTGATTGGAGTACACTAAAACAAACCTGATCTCTCTAGGACATTCAGAAGCCAAGTTATAAGCCCACAAATGTGTAACTGGACTACTTCTTTAAATTGACACCAGATCCGGTCACCTTTGGGACATGGTTTGACCCCCTTAGGAAAGTGCTATCATCATGAAATGTTCAGATCACTTACAACTCAATAGATTCTACCTTCCTGTAACATTTCAGCCTGATTGGACCTTGTTTTCACACAAATGAACCCAGAATGATGTGAAATTGTGCTTCATGCAACATAATTCTGGGTGCCATTTAAAAACCATAAGTGCTAATGACTCCATTCCTTTTTGAGGTTGTAGGGAATTTTGATTGAAGTACACTAAAACAAACCTGATCTCTCTAGGACATTCAGAAGCCAAGTTATAAGCCCTCAAAGGTGTAAATGGACTACTTCTTTAAAGTGACACCCGGCCCGGTGACCTTTGGGACATGGTTTGACCCCCTATAGGAATGTGCGATCATCATGAAACGTTCAGATCACTTACAACTCAATAGATTCTACCTTCTTGTAACGTTTCAGCCTGATTGGACCTTGTTTTCACACAAATGAACCCAGAATGATGTGAAATTTTGCTTAGTGCAGCATAATTCTGGGTGCCATTTACAAACCATAAGTGCTAATGACTCCATTCCTTTTTGTGGTTGTAGGGGCTGTTGGTTGGAGTAAATTAAAACAAACCTGATCTCTCTAGGACATTCAGAAGCCAAGTTATAAGCCCACAAATGTGTAACTGGACTACTTCTTTAAATTGACACCAGATCCGGTGACCTTTGGGACATGGTTTGACCCCCTTAGGAAAGAGCTATCATCATGAAACGTTCAGATCACTTACAACTCAATAGATTCTACCTTCCTGTAATGTTTCAGCCTGATTGGACCTTGTTTTCACACAAATGAACCCAGAAAGATGTGAAATTGTGCTTTGTGCAACATAATTCTGGGTGCCATTTACAAACCATAAGTGCTAATGACTCCATTCCTTTTTGTGGTTGTAGGGGCTGTTGATTGGAGTACACTAAAAGAAACTTAACTTCTCTAGGACATTCATAAGCCAAGTTATAAGCCCACAAAGGTGTAACTGGACTACTTCTTTAAAGTGACACCAGGCCCGGTGACCTTTGGGACATGGTTTTACCCCCTATAGGAATGTGCGATCATCTTGAAACGTTCAGATCACTTACAACTCAATAGATTCTACCTTCTTGTAGCGTTTCAGCCTGATTGGACCTTGTTTTCACACAAATGGACCCAGAATGATGTGAAATTGTGCTTCGTGCAACATAATTCTGGGTGCCATTTACAAACCATAAGTGCTAATGACTCCATTCCTTTTTGTGGTTGTAGGGGCTGTTGGTTGGAGTACATTAAAACAAACCTGATCTCTCTAGGACATTCAGAAGCCAAGTTATAAGCCCACAAATGTGTAACTGGACTACTTCTTTAAATTGACACCAGATCCGGTGACCTTTGGGACATGGTTTGACCCCCTATAGGAATGTGCGATCATCATGAAACGTTCAGATCACTTACAACTCAATAGATTCTACCTTCCTGTAACGTTTCAGCCTGATTGGACCTTGTTTTCACACAAATGGACCCAGAATGATGTGAAATTGTGCTTCGTGCAACATAATTCTGGGTGCCATTTAAGAACCATAAGTGCTAATGACTCCATTCCTTTTTATGGTTGTAGGGGCTGTTGATTGGAGTACACTAAAACAAACCTGATCTCTCTAGGACATTCAGAAGCCAAGTTATAAGCCCACAAATGTGTAACTGGACTACTTCTTTAAATTGACACCAGATCCGGTGACCTTTGGGACATGGTTTGACCCCCTTAGGAAAGTGCTATCATCATGAAATGTTCAGATCACTTACAATTCAATAGATTCTACCTTCCTGTAACATTTTAGCCTGATTGGACCTTGTTTTCACACAAATGAACCCAGAATGATGTGAAATTGTGCTTCGTGCAACATAATTCTGGGTGCCATTTAAAAACCATAAGTGCTAATGACTCCATTCCTTTTTGAGGTTGTAGGGAATGTTTATTGGAGTACACTAAAACAAACCTGATCTCTCTAGGACATTCAGAAGCCAAGTTATAAGCCCTCAAAGGTGTAAATGGACTACTTCTTTAAAGTGACACCCGGCCCGGTGACCTTTGGGACATGGTTTGACCCCCTTAGGAAAGTGCTATCATCATGAAACGTTCAGATCACTTACAACTCAATAGATTCTACCTTCCTGTAACATTTCAGCCTGATTGGACCTTGTTTTCACACAAATGAACCCAGAATGATGTGAAATTGTGCTTCGTGCAACATAATTCTGGGTGCCATTTACAAACCATAAGTGCTAATGACTCCATTCCTTTTTGTGGTTGTAGGGGCTGTTGATTCGAGTACACTAAAACAAACCTAACATCTCTAGGACATTCAGAAGCCAAGTTATAAGCCCACAAATGTGTAACTGGACTACTTCTTTAAATTGACACCAGATCCGGTGACCTTTGGGACATGGTTTGACCCCTTAGGAAAGTGCTATCGTCATGAAACGTTCAGATCACTTACAACTCAATAGATTCTACCTTCCTGTAACGTTTCAGCCTGATTGGACCTTGTTTTCACACAAATGAACCCAGAATGACGTGAAATTGTGCTTCGTGCAACATAATTCTGGGTGCCATTTACAAACCATAAGTGCTAATGACTCCATTCCTTTTTGTGGTTGTAGGGGCTGTTGATTGGAGTACACTAAAACAAACCTGATCTCTCTAGGACATTCAGAAGCCAAGTTATAAGCCCACAAATGTGTAACTGGACTACTTCTTTAAATTGACACCAGATCCGGTGACATTTGGGACATGGTTTGACCCCCTTAGGAAAGTGCTATCATCATGAAATGTTCAGATCACTTACAACTCAATAGATTCTACCTTCCTGTAACATTTCAGCCTGATTGGACCTTGTTTTCACACAAATGAACCCAGAATGATGTGAAATTGTGCTTCATGCAACATAATTCTGGGTGCCATTTAAAAACCATAAGTGCTAATGACTCCATTCCTTTTTGAGGTTGTAGGGAATGTTGATTGGAGTACACTAAAACAAACCTGATCTCTCTAGGACATTCAGAAGCCAAGTTATAAGCCCTCAAAGGTGTAAATGGACTACTTCTTTAAAGTGACACCCGGCCCGGTGACCTTTGGGACATGGTTTGACCCCCTATAGGAATGTGCGATCATCATGAAACGTTCAGATCACTTACAACTCAATAGATTCTACCTTCTTGTAACGTTTCAGCCTGATTGGACCTTGTTTTCACACAAATGAACCCAGAATGATGTGAAATTTTGCTTAGTGCAGCATAATTCTGGTTGCCATTTACAAACCATAAGTGCTAATGACTCCATTCCTTTTTGTGGTTGTAGGGGCTGTTGGTTGGAGTAAATTAAAACAAACCTGATCTCTCTAGGACATTCAGAAGCCAAGTTATAAGCCCACAAATGTGTAACTGGACTACTTCTTTAAATTGACACCAGATCCGGTGACCTTTGGGACATCGTTTGACCCCCTTAGGAAAGAGCTATCATCATGAAACGTTCAGATCACTTACAACTCAATAGATTCTACCTTCCTGTAATGTTTCAGCCTGATTGGACCTTGTTTTCACACAAATGAACCCAGAATGATGTGAAATTGTGCTTTGTGCAACATAATTCTGGGTGCCATTTACAAACCATAAGTGCTAATGACTCCATTCCTTTTTGTGGTTGTAGGGGCTGTTGATTGGAGTACACTAAAAGAAACCTAACTTCTCTAGGACATTCATAAGCCAAGTTATAAGCCCACAAAGGTGTAACTGGACTACTTCTTTAAAGTGACACCAGGCCCGGTGACCTTTGGGACATGGTTTTACCCCCTAAAGGAATGTGCGATCATCTTGAAACGTTCAGATCACTTACAACTCAATAGATTCTACCTTCTTGTAGCGTTTCAGCCTGATTGGACCTTGTTTTCACACAAATGGACCCAGAATGATGTGAAATTGTGCTTCGTGCAACATAATTCTGGGTGCCATTTACAAACCATAAGTGCTAATGACTCCATTCCTTTTTGTGGTTGTAGGGGCTGTTGGTTGGAGTACATTAAAACAAACCTGATCTCTCTAGGACATTCAGAAGCCAAGTTATAAGCCCACAAATGTGTAACTGGACTACTTCTTTAAATTGACACCAGATCTGGTGACCTTTGTGACATGGTTTGACCCCCTTAGGAAAGTGCTATCATCATGAAACGTTCAGATCACTTACAACTCAATAGATTCTACCTTCCTGTAACGTTTCAACCTGATTGGACCTTGTTTTCACACAAATGAACCCAGAATGATGTGAAATTGTGCTTCGTACAACATAATTCTGGGTGCCATTTAAAAACCATAAGTGCTAATGACTCCATTCCTTTTTGAGGTTGTAGGGGCTGTTGATTGGAGTACACTAAAACAAACCTGATCTCTCCAGGATATTCAGAAGCCAAGTTATAAGCCCTCAAAGGTGTAAATGGACTACTTCTTTAAAGTGACACCAGGCCCGGTGACCTTTGGGACATGGTTTGACCCCCTATAGGAATGTGCGATCATCATGAAACGTTCAGATCACTTACAACTCAATAGATTCTACCTTCTTGTAATGTTTCAGCCTGATTGGACCTTGTTTTCATACAAATGAACCCAGAATGATGTGAAATTGTGCTTCGTGCAAAATAATTCTGGGTGCCATTTACAAACATTAAGTGCTAATGACTCCATTCCTTTTTGTGGTTGTAGGGGCTGTTGGTTGGAGTACATTAAAACAAACCTGATCTCTCTAGGACATTCAGAAGCCAAGTTATAAGACCACAAATGTGTAACGGGACTACTTCTTCAAACTGACACCAGGCCCGGTGACCTTTGGGACATGGTTTGACCCCCTTAGGAAAGTGCTATCATCATGAAATGTTCAGATCACTTACAACTCAATAGATTCTACCTTCCTGTAACATTTCAGCCTGATTGGACCTTGTTTTCACACAAATGAACCCAGAATGATGTGAAATTGTGCTTCGTGCAACATAATTCTGGTTGCCATTTAAAAACCATAAGTGCTAATGACTCCATTCCTTTTTGAGATTGTAGGGAATGTTGATTGGAGTACACTAAAACAAACCTGATCTCTCTAGGACATTCAGAAGCCAAGTTATAAGCCCTCCAAGGTGTAAATGGACTACTTCTTTAAAGTGACACCCGGCCCGGTGACCTTTGGGACATGGTTTGACCCCCTATAGGAATGTGCGATCATCATGAAACGTTCAGATCACTTACAACTCAATAGATTCTACCTTCTTGTAACGTTTCAGCCTGATTGGACCTTGTTTTCACACAAATGAACCCAGAATGATGTGAAATTTTGCTTAGTGCAGCATAATTCTGGGTGCCATTTACAAACCATAAGTGCTAATGACTCCATTCCTTTTTGTGGTTGTAGGGGCTGTTGATTGGAGTACACTAAAACAAACCTAACCTCTCTAGGACATTCAGAAGCCAAGTTATAAGCCCACAAAGGTGTAACTGGACTACTTCTTTAAAGTGACACCAGGCCCGGTGACCTTTGGGACATGGTCTTACCCCCTATAGGAATGTGCGATCATCTTGAAACGTTCAGATCACTTACAACTCAATAGATTCTACCTTCTTGTAGCATTTCAGCCTGATTGGACCTTGTTTTCACACAAATGGACCCAGAATGATGTGAAATTGTGCTTCGTGCAACATAATTCTGGGTGCCATTTACAAACCATAAGTGCTAATGACTCCATTCCTTTTTGTGGTTGTAGGGGCTGTTGATTGGAGTACACTAAAACAAACCTGATCTCTCTAGGACATTCAGAAGCCAAGTTATAAGCCCACAAATGTGTAACTGGACTACTTCTTTAAATTGACACCAGATCCGGTGACCTTTGGGACATGGTTTGACCCCCTTAGGAAAGTGCTATCATCATGAAACGTTCAGATCACTTACAACTCAATAGATTCTACCTTCCTGTAACGTTTCAGCCTGATTGGACCTTGTTTTCACACAAATGGACCCAGAATGATGTGAAAATGTGCTTCGTGCAACATAATTCTGGGTGCCATTTAAGAACCATAAGTGCTAATGACTCCATTCCTTTTTGTGGTTGTAGGGGCTGTTGATTGGAGTACACTAAAACAAACCTGATCTCTCTAGGACATTCAGAAGCCAAGTTATAAGCCCACAAATGTGTAACTGGACTACTTCTTTAAATTGACACCAGATCCGGTGACCTTTGGGACATGGTTTGACCCCCTTAGGAAAGTGCTATCATCATGAAATGTTCAGATCACTTACAACTCAATAGATTCTACCTTCCTGTAACATTTCAGCCTGATTGGACCTTGTTTTCACACAAATGAACCCAGAATGATGTGAAATTGTGCTTCGTGCAACATAATTCTGGGTGCCATTTAAAAACCATAAGTGCTAATGACTCCATTCCTTTTTGAGATTGTAGGGAATGTTGATTGGAGTACACTAAAACAAACCTGATCTCTCTAGGACATTCAGAAGCCAAGTTATAAGCCCTCCAAGGTGTAAATGGACTACTTCTTTAAAGTGACACCCGGCCCGGTGACCTTTGGGACATGGTTTGACCCCCTATAGGAATGTGCGATCATCATGAAACGTTCAGATCACTTACAACTCAATAGATTCTACCTTCTTGTAACGTTTAAGCCTGATTGGACCTTGTTTTCACACAAATGGACCCAGAATGATGTGAAAATGTGCTTCGTGCAACATAATTCTGGGTGCCATTTAAGAACCATAAGTGCTAATGACTCCATTCCTTTTTGTGGTTGTAGGGGCTGTTGATTGGAGTACACTAAAACAAACCTGATCTCTCTAGGACATTCAGAAGCCAAGTTATAAGCCCACAAATGTGTAACTGGACTACTTCTTTAAATCGACACCAGATCCGGTGACCTTTGGGACATGGTTTGACCCCCTTAGGAAAGTGCTATCATCATGAAATGTTCAGATCACTTACAACTCAATAGATTCTACCTTCCTGTAACATTTCAGCCTGATTGGACCTTGTTTTCACACAAATGAACCCAGAATGATGTGAAATTTTGCTTAGTGCAGCATAATTCTGGGTGCCATTTACAAACCATAAGTGCTAATGACTCCATTCCTTTTTGTGGTTGTAGGGGCTGTTGATTGGAGTACACTAAAACAAACCTAACCTCTCTAGGACATTCAGAAGCCAAGTTATAAGCCCACAAAGGTGTAACTGGACTACTTCTTTAAAGTGACACCAGGCCCGGTGACCTTTGGGACATGGTCTTACCCCCTATAGGAATGTGCGATCATCTTGAAACGTTCAGATCACTTACAACTCAATAGATTCTACCTTCTTGTAGCATTTCAGCCTGATTGGACCTTGTTTTCACACAAATGGACCCAGAATGATGTGAAATTGTTCTTCGTGCAACATAATTCTGGGTGCCATTTACAAACCATAAGTGCTAATGACTCCATTCCTTTTTGTGGTTGTAGGGGCTGTTGGTTGGAGTACATTAAAACAAACCTGATCTCTCTAGGACATTCAGAAGCCAAGTTATAAGCCCACAAAGGTGTAACTGGACTACTTCTTTAAATTGACACCAGATCCGGTGACCTTTGGGACATTGTTTGACCCCCTTAGGAATGTGCGATCATCTTGAAACGTTCAGATCACTTACAACTCAATAGATTCTATCTTGTAGCATTTCAGCCTGATTGGACCTTGTTTTCACACAAATGGACCCAGAATGATGTGAAATTGTGCTTCGTGCAACATAATTCTGGGTGCCATTTACAAACCATAAGTGCTAATGACTCCATTCCTTTTTGTGGTTGTAGGGGCTGTTGGTTGGAGTACATTAAAACAAACCTGATCTCTCTAGGACATTCAGAAGCCAAGTTATAAGCCCACAAAGGTGTAACTGGACTACTTCTTTAAATTGACACCAGATCCGGTGACCTTTGGGACATTGTTTGACCCCCTTAGGAAAGTGCTATCATCATGAAACGTTCAGATCACTTACAACTCAATAGATTCTACCTTCCTGTAACGTTTCAGCCTGATTGGACCTTGTTTTCACACAAATGAACCCAGAATTATGTGAAATTGTGCTTCGTGCAACATAATTCTGGGTGCCATTTACAAACCATAAGTGCTAATGACTCCATTCCTTTTTGTGGTTGTAGGGGCTGTTGGTTGGAGTACATTAAAACAAACCTGATCTCTCTAGGACATTCAGAAGCCAAGTTATAAGCCCACAAAGGTGTAACTGGACTACTTCTTTAAATTGACACCAGATCCGGTGACCTTTGGGACATTGTTTGACCCCCTTAGGAAAGTGCTATAATCATGAAACGTTCAGATCACTTACAACTCAATAGATTCTACCTTCCTGTAACGTTTCAGCCTGATTGGACCTTGTTTTCACACAAATGAACCCAGAATGATGTGAAATTGTGCTTTGTGCAGCATAATTCTGGGTGCCATTTACAAACCATAAGTGCTAATGACTCCATTCCTTTTTGTGGTTGTAGGGGCTGTCTATTGGAGTACACTAAAACAAACCTAACCTCTCTAGGACATTCAGAAGCCAAGTTATAAGCCCACAAATGTGTAACTGGACTACTTCTTTAAATTGACACCAGATCCGGTGACCTTTGGGACATGGTTTGACCCCCTTAGGAAAGTGCTATCATCATGAAACGGTCAGATCACTTAAAACTCAATAGATTCTACCTTCCTGTAACATTTCAGCCTGATTGGACCTTGTTTTCACACAAATGGACCCAGAATGATGTGAAAATGTGCTTCGTGCAACATAATTCTGGGTGCCATTTAAGAACCATAAGTGCTAATGACTCCATTCCTTTTTGTGGTTGTAGGGGCTGTTGATTGGAGTACACTAAAACAAACCTGATCTCTCTAGGACATTCAGAAGCCAAGTTATAAGCCCACAAATGTGTAACTGGACTACTTCTTTAAATTGACACCAGATCCGGTGACCTTTGGGACATGGTTTGACCCCCTTAGGAAAGTGCTATCATCATGAAATGTTCAGATCACTTACAACTCAATAGATTCTACCTTCCTGTAACATTTCAGCCTGATTGGACCTTGTTTTCACACAAATCAACCCAGAATGATGTGAAATTGTGCTTCGTGCAACATAATTCTGGGTGCCATTTAAAAACCATAAGTGCTAATGACTCCATTCCTTTTTGAGATTGTAGGGAATGTTGATTGGAGTACACTAAAACAAACCTGATCTCTCTAGGACATTCAGAAGCCAAGTTATAAGCCCTCCAAGGTGTAAATGGACTACTTCTTTAAAGTGACACCCGGCCCGGTGACCTTTGGGACATGGTTTGACCCCCTATAGGAATGTGCGATCATCATGAAACGTTCATATCACTTACAACTCAATAGATTCTACCTTCTTGTAACGTTTCAGCCTGATTGGACCTTGTTTTCACACAAATGAACCCAGAATGATGTGAAATTTTGCTTAGTGCAGCATAATTCTGGGTGCCATTTACAAACCATAAGTGCTAATGACTCCATTCCTTTTTGTGGTTGTAGGGGCTGTTGATTGGAGTACACTAAAACAAACCTAACCTCTCTAGGACATTCAGAAGCCAAGTTATAAGCCCACAAAGGTGTAACTGGACTACTTCTTTAAAGTGACACCAGGCCCGGTGACCTTTGGGACATGGTCTTACCCCCTATAGGAATGTGCGATCATCTTGAAACGTTCAGATCACTTACAACTCAATAGATTCTACCTTCTTGTAGCATTTCAGCCTGATTGGACCTTGTTTTCACACAAATGGACCCAGAATGATGTGAAATTGTGCTTCGTGCAACATAATTCTGGGTGCCATTTGCAAACCATAAGTGCTAATGACTCCATTCCTTTTTGTGGTTGTAGGGGCTGTTGGTTGGAGTACATTAAAACAAACCTGATCTCTCTAGGACATTCAGAAGCCAAGTTATAAGCCCACAAATGTGTAACTGGACTACTTCTTTAAATTGACACCAGATCTGGTGACCTTTGTGACATGGTTTGACCCCATTAGGAAAGTGCTATCATCATGAAACGTTCAGATCACTTACAACTCAATAGATTCTACCTTCCTGTAACGTTTCAGCCTGATTGGACCTTGTTTTCACACAAATGAACCCAGAATGATGTGAAATTGTGCTTCGTACAACATAATTCTGGGTGCCATTTAAAAACCATAAGTGCTAATGACTCCATTCCTTTTTGTGGTTGTAGGGGCTGTTGGTTGGAGTACATTAAAACAAACCTGATCTCTCTAGGACATTCAGAAGCCAAGTTATAAGCCCACAAAGGTGTAACTGGACTACTTCTTTAAATTGACACCAGATCCGGTGACCTTTGGGACATTGTTTGACCCCCTTAGGAAAGTGCTATCATCATGAAACGTTCAGATCACTTACAACTCAATAGATTCTACCTTCCTGTAACGTTTCAGCCTGATTGGACCTTGTTTTCACACAAATGAACCCAGAATGATGTGAAATTGTGCTTTGTGCAGCATAATTCTGGGTGCCATTTACAAACCATAAGTGCTAATGACTCCATTCCTTTTTGTGGTTGTAGGGGCTGTCTATTGGAGTACACTAAAACAAACCTAACCTCTCTAGGACATTCAGAAGCCAAGTTATAAGCCCACAAATGTGTAACTGGACTACTTCTTTAAATTGACACCAGATCCGGTGACCTTTGGGACACGGTTTGACCCCCTTAGGAAAGTGCTATCATCATGAAACGGTCAGATCACTTAAAACTCAATAGATTCTACCTTCCTGTAACATTTCAGCCTGATTGGACCTTGTTTTCACACAAATGAACCCAGAATGATGTGAAATTGTGCTTCGTGCAACATAATTCGGGGTGCCATTTAAGAACCATAAGTGCTAATGACTCCATTCCTTTTTGTGGTTGTAGGGGCTGTTGGTTGGAGTACATTAAAACAAACCTGATCTCTCTAGGACATTCAGAAGCCAAGTTATAAGCCCACAAATGTGTAACTGGACTACTTCTTTAAATTGACACCAGATCTGGTGACCTTTGTGACATGGTTTGACCCCATTAGGAAAGTGCTATCATCATGAAACGTTCAGATCACTTACAACTCAATAGATTCTACCTTCCTGTAACGTTTCAGCCTGATTGGACCTTGTTTTCACACAAATGAACCCAGAATGATGTGAAATTGTGCTTCGTACAACATAATTCTGGGTGCCATTTAAAAACCATAAGTGCTAATGACTCCATTCCTTTTTGTGGTTGTAGGGGCTGTTGGTTGGAGTACATTAAAACAAACCTGATCTCTCTAGGACATTCAGAAGCCAAGTTATAAGCCCACAAAGGTGTAACTGGACTACTTCTTTAAATTGACACCAGATCCGGTGACCTTTGGGACATTGTTTGACCCCCTTAGGAAAGTGCTATCATCATGAAACGTTCAGATCACTTACAACTCAATAGATTCTACCTTCCTGTAACGTTTCAGCCTGATTGGACCTTGTTTTCACACAAATGAACCCAGAATGATGTGAAATTGTGCTTCGTGCAACATAATTCTGGGTGCCATTTACAAACCATAAGTGCTAATGACTCCATTCCTTTTTGTGGTTGTAGGGGCTGTTGGTTGGAGTACATTAAAACAAACCTGATCTCTCTAGGACATTCAGAAGCCAAGTTATAAGCCCACAAAGGTGTAACTGGACTACTTCTTTAAATTGACACCAGATCCGGTGACCTTTGGGACATTGTTTGACCCCCTTAGGAAAGTGCTATAATCATGAAACGTTCAGATCACTTACAACTCAATAGATTCTACCTTCCTGTAACGTTTCAGCCTGATTGGACCTTGTTTTCACACAAATGAACCCAGAATGATGTGAAATTGTGCTTTGTGCAGCATAATTCTGGGTGCCATTTACAAACCATAAGTGCTAATGACTCCATTCCTTTTTGTGGTTGTAGGGGCTGTCTATTGGAGTACACTAAAACAAACCTAACCTCTCTAGGACATTCAGAAGCCAAGTTATAAGCCCACAAATGTGTAACTGGACTACTTCTTTAAATTGACACCAGATCCGGTGACCTTTGGGACATGGTTTGACCCCCTTAGGAAAGTGCTATCATCATGAAACGGTCAGATCACTTAAAACTCAATAGATTCTACCTTCCTGTAACATTTCAGCCTGATTGGACCTTGTTTTCACACAAATGAACCCAGAATGATGTGAAATTGTGCTTCGTGCAACATAATTCGGGGTGCCATTTAAGAACCATAAGTGCTAATGACTCCATTCCTTTTTGTGGTTGTAGGGGCTGTTGGTTGGAGTACATTAAAACAAACCTGATCTCTCTAGGACATTCAGAAGCCAAGTTATAAGCCCACAAATGTGTAACTGGACTACTTCTTTAAATTGACACCAGATCTGGTGACCTTTGTGACATGGTTTGACCCCATTAGGAAAGTGCTATCATCATGAAACGTTCAGATCACTTACAACTCAATAGATTCTACCTTCCTGTAACGTTTCAGCCTGATTGGACCTTGTTTTCACACAAATGAACCCAGAATGATGTGAAATTGTGCTTCGTACAACATAATTCTGGGTGCCATTTAAAAACCATAAGTGCTAATGACTCCATTCCTTTTTGTGGTTGTAGGGGCTGTTGGTTGGAGTACATTAAAACAAACCTGATCTCTCTAGGACATTCAGAAGCCAAGTTATAAGCCCACAAAGGTGTAACTGGACTACTTCTTTAAATTGACACCAGATCCGGTGACCTTTGGGACATTGTTTGACCCCCTTAGGAAAGTGCTTTCATCATGAAACGTTCAGATCACTTACAACTCAATAGATTCTACCTTCCTGTAACGTTTCAGCCTGATTGGACCTTGTTTTCACACAAATGAACCCAGAATGATGTGAAATTGTGCTTCGTGCAACATAATTCTGGGTGCCATTTACAAACCATAAGTGCTAATGACTCCATTCCTTTTTGTGGTTGTAGGGGCTGTTGGTTGGAGTACATTAAAACAAACCTGATCTCTCTAGGACATTCAGAAGCCAAGTTATAAGCCCACAAAGGTGTAACTGGACTACTTCTTTAAATTGACACCAGATCCGGTGACCTTTGGGACATTGTTTGACCCCCTTAGGAAAGTGCTATAATCATGAAACGTTCAGATCACTTACAACTCAATAGATTCTACCTTCCTGTAACGTTTCAGCCTGATTGGACCTTGTTTTCACACAAATGAACCCAGAATGATGTGAAATTGTGCTTTGTGCAGCATAATTCTGGGTGCCATTTACAAACCATAAGTGCTAATGACTCCATTCCTTTTTGTGGTTGTAGGGGCTGTCTATTGGAGTACACTAAAACAAACCTAACCTCTCTAGGACATTCAGAAGCCAAGTTATAAGCCCACAAATGTGTAACTGGACTACTTCTTTAAATTGACACCAGATCCGGTGACCTTTGGGACATGGTTTGACCCCCTTAGGAAAGTGCTATCATCATGAAACGGTCAGATCACTTAAAACTCAATAGATTCTACCTTCCTGTAACATTTCAGCCTGATTGGACCTTGTTTTCACACAAATGAACCCAGAATGATGTGAAATTGTGCTTCGTGCAACATAATTCGGGGTGCCATTTAAGAACCATAAGTGCTAATGACTCCATTCCTTTTTGTGGTTGTAGGGGCTGTTGATTGGAGTATACTAAAACAAACCTGATCTCTCTAGGACATTCAGAAGCCAAGTTATAAGCCCACAAATGTGTAACTGGACTACTTCTTTAAATTGACACCAGATCCGGTGACCTTTGGGACATGGTTTGACCCCCTTAGGAAAGTGCTATCATCATGAAATGTTCAGATCACTTACAACTCAATAGATTCTACCTTCCTGTAACATTTCAGCCTGATTGGTCCTTGTTTTCACACAAATGAACACAGAATGATGTGAAATTGTGCTTCGTGCAACATAATTCTGGGTGCCATTTAAAAACCATAAGTGCTAATGACTCCATTCCTTTTTCAGATTGTTGGGAATGTTGATTGGAGTACACTAAAACAAACCTGATCTCTCTAGGACATTCAGAAGCCAAGTTATAAGCCCTCCAAGGTGTAAATGGACTACTTCTTTAAAGTGACACCAGGCCCGGTGACCTTTGGGACATGGTTTGACCCCCTATAGGAATGTGGGATCATCATGAAACGTTCAGATCACTTACAACTCAATAGATTCTACCTTCTTGTAACGTTTCAGCCTGATTGGACCTTGTTTTCACACAAATGAACCCAGAATGATGTGAAATTTTGCTTAGTGCAGCATAATTCTGGGTTCCATTTATAAGCCATAAGTGCTAATGACTCCATTCCTTTTTGTGGTTGTAGGGGCTGTTGATTGGAGTACACTAAAACAAACCTAACCTCTCTAGGACATTCAGAAGCCAAGTTATAAGCCCACAAAGGTGTAACTGGACTACTTCTTTAAAGTGACACCAGGCCCGGTGACCTTTGGGACATGGTCTTACCCCCTATAGGAATGTGCGATCATCTTGAAACGTTCAGATCACTTACAACTCAATAGATTCTACCTTCTTGTAGCATTTCAGCCTGATTGGACCTTGTTTTCACACAAATGGACCCAGAATGATGTGAAATTGTGCTTCGTGCAACATAATTCTGGGTGCCATTTACAAACCATAAGTGCTAATGACTCCATTCCTTTTTGTGGTTGTAGGGAATGTTGATTGGAGTACACTAAAACAACCCTGATCTCTCTAGGACATTCAGAAGCCAAGTTATAAGCCCACAAATGTGTAACTGGACTACTTCTTTAAATTGACACCAGATCCGGTGACCTTTGGGACATGGTTTGACCCCCTTAGGAAAGTGCTATCATCATGAAACGTTCAGATCACTTACAACTCAATAGATTCTACCTTCCTGTAACGTTTCAGCCTGATTGGACCTTGTTTTCACACAAATGGACCCAGAATGATGTGAAAATGTGCTTCGTGCAACATAATTCTGGGTGCCATTTAAGAACTATAAGTGCTAATGACTCCATTCCTTTTTGTGGTTGTAGGGGCTGTTGATTGGAGTACACTAAAACAAACCTGATCTCTCTAGGACATTCAGAAGCCAAGTTATAAGCCCACAAATGTGTAACTGGACTACTTCTTTAAATTGACACCAGATCCGGTGACCTTTGGGACATGGTTTGACCCCCTTAGGAAAGTGCTATCATCATGAAATGTTCAGATCACTTACAACTCAATAGATTCTACCTTCCTGTAACATTTCAGCCTGATTGGACCTTGTTTTCACACAAATGAACCCAGAATGATGTGAAATTGTGCTTCGTTTAACATAATTCTGGGTGCCATTTAAAAACCATAAGTGCTAATGACTCCATTCCTTTTTGAGATTGTAGGGAATGTTGATTGGAGTACACTAAAACAAACCTGATCTCTCTAGGACATTCAGAAGCCAAGTTATAAGCCCTCCAAGGTGTAAATGGACTACTTCTTTAAAGTGACACCCGGCCCGGTGACCTTTGGGACATGGTTTGACCCCCTATAGGAATGTGCTATCATCATGAAACGTTCAGATCACTTACAACTCAATAGATTCTACCTTCTTGTAACGTTTCAGCCTGATTGGACCTTGTTTTCACACAAATGGACCCAGAATGATGTGAAAATGTGCTTCGTGCAACATAATTCTGGGTGCCATTTAAGAACCATAAGTGCTAATGACTCCATTCCTTTTTGTGATTGTAGGGGCTGTTGATTGGAGTACACTAAAACAAACCTGATCTCTCTAGGACATTCAGAAGCCAAGTTATAAGCCCACAAATGTGTAACTGGACTACTTCTTTAAATTGACACCAGATCCGGTGACCTTTGGGACATGGTTTGACCCCCTTAGGAAAGTGCTATCATCATGAAATGTTCAGATCACTTACAACTCAATAGATTCTACCTTCCTGTAACATTTCAGCCTGATTGGACCTTGTTTTCACACAAATGAACCCAGAATGATGTGAAATTGTGCTTCGTGCAACATAATTCTGGGTGCCATTTAAAAACCATAAGTGCTAATGACTCCATTCCTTTTTGAGATTGTAGGGAATGTTGATTGGAGTACACTAAAACAAACCTGATCTCTCTAGGACATTCAGAAGCCAAGTTATAAGCCCTCCAAGGTGTAAATGGACTACTTCTTTAAAGTGACACCCGGCCCGGTGACCTTTGGGACATGGTTTGACCCCCTATAGGAATGTGCGATCATCATGAAACGTTCAGATCACTTACAACTCAATAGATTCTACCTTCTTGTAACGTTTCAGCCTGATTGGACCTTGTTTTCACACAAATGAACCCAGAATGATGTGAAATTTTGCTTAGTGCAGCATAATTCTGGGTGCCATTTACAAACCATAAGTGCTAATGACTCCATTCCTTTTTGTGGTTGTAGGGGCTGTTGATTGGAGTACACTAAAACAAACCTAACCTCTCTAGGACATTCAGAAGCCAAGTTATAAGCCCACAAAGGTGTAACTGGACTACTTCTTTAAAGTGACACCAGGCCCGGTGACCTTTGGGACATGGTCTTACCCCCTATAGGAATGTGCGATAAACATGAAACGTTCAGATCACTTACAACTCAATAGATTCTACCTTCTTGTAGCATTTCAGCCTGATTGGACCTTGTTTTCACACAAATGGACCCAGAATGATGTGAAATTGTGCTTCGTGCAACATAATTCTGGGTGCCATTTTCAAACCATAAGTGCTAATGACTCCATTCCTTTTTGTGGTTGTAGGGGCTGTTGGTTGGAGTACATTAAAACAAACCTGATCTCTCTAGGACATTCAGAAGCCAAGTTATAAGCCCACAAATGTGTAACTGGACTACTTCTTTAAATTGACACCAGATCTGGTGACCTTTGTGACATGGTTTGACCCCATTAGGAAAGTGCTATCATCATGAAACGTTCAGATCACTTACAACTCAATAGATTCTACCTTCCTGTAACGTTTCAGCCTGATTGGACCTTGTTTTCACACAAATGAACCCAGAATGATGTGAAATTGTGCTTCGTACAACATAATTCTGGGTGCCATTTAAAAACCATAAGTGCTAATGACTCCATTCCTTTTTGTGGTTGTAGGGGCTGTTGGTTGGAGTACATTAAAACAAACCTGATCTCTCTAGGACATTCAGAAGCCAAGTTATAAGCCCACAAAGGTGTAACTGGACTACTTCTTTAAATTGACACCAGATCCGGTGACCTTTGGGACATTGTTTGACCCCCTTAGGAAAGTGCTATCATCATGAAACGTTCAGATCACTTACAACTCAATAGATTCTACCTTCCTGTAACGTTTCAGCCTGATTGGACCTTGTTTTCACACAAATGAACCCAGAATGATGTGAAATTGTGCTTCGTGCAACATAATTCTGGGTGCCATTTACAAACCATAAGTGCTAATGACTCCATTCCTTTTTGTGGTTGTAGGGGCTGTTGGTTGGAGTACATTAAAACAAACCTGATCTCTCTAGGACATTCAGAAGCCAAGTTATAAGCCCACAAAGGTGTAACTGGACTACTTCTTTAAATTGACACCAGATCCGGTGACCTTTGGGACATTGTTTGACCCCCTTAGGAATGTGCGATCATCTTGAAACGTTCAGATCACTTACAACTCAATAGATTCTACCTTCTTGTAGCATTTCAGCCTGATTGGACCTTGTTTTCACACAAATGGACCCAGAATGATGTGAAATTGTGCTTCGTGCAACATAATTCTGGGTGCCATTTACAAACCATAAGTGCTAATGACTCCATTCCTTTTTGTGGTTGTAGGGGCTGTTGGTTGGAGTACATTAAAACAAACCTGATCTCTCTAGGACATTCAGAAGCCAAGTTATAAGCCCACAAATGTGTAACTGGACTACTTCTTTAAATTGACACCAGATCTGGTGACCTTTGGGACATGGTTTGACCCCCTTAGGAAAGTGCTATCATCATGAAATGTTCAGATCACTTACAACTCAATAGATTCTACCTTCCTGTAACATTTCAGCCTGATTGGACCTTGTTTTCACACAAATGAACCCAGAATGATGTGAAATTGTGCTTCGTGCAACATAATTCTGGGTGCCATTTAAAAACCATAAGTGCTAATGACTCCATTCCTTTTTGAGATTGTAGGGAATGTTGATTGGAGTACACTAAAACAAACCTGATCTCTCTAGGACATTCAGAAGCCAAGTTATAAGCCCTCCAAGGTGTAAATGGACTACTTCTTTAAAGTGACACCCGGCCCGGTGACCTTTGGGACATGGTTTGACCCCCTATAGGAATGTGCGATCATCATGAAACGTTCAGATCACTTACAACTCAATAGATTCTACCTTCTTGTAACGTTTCAGCCTGATTGGACCTTGTTTTCACACAAATGAACCCAGAATGATGTGAAATTTTGCTTAGTGCAGCATAATTCTGGGTGCCATTTACAAACCATAAGTGCTAATGACTCCATTCCTTTTTGTGGTTGTAGGGGCTGTTGATTGGAGTACACTAAAACAAACCTAACCTCTCTAGGACATTCAGAAGCCAAGTTATAAGCCCACAAATGTGTAACTGGACTACTTCTTTAAAGTGACACCAGGCCCGGTGACCTTTGGGACATGGTCTTACCCCCTATAGGAATGTGCGATCATCTTGAAACGTTCAGATCACTTACAACTCAATAGATTCTACCTTCTTGTAGCATTTCAGCCTGATTGGACCTTGTTTTCACACAAATGGACCCAGAATGATGTGAAATTGTGCTTCGTGCAACATAATTCTGGGTGTCATTTACAAACCATAAGTGCTAATGACTCCATTCCTTTTTGTGGTTGTAGGGGCTGTTGGTTGGAGTACATTAAAACAAGCCTGATCTCTCTAGGACATTCAGAAGCCAAGTTATAAGCCCACAAATGTGTAACTGGACTACTTCTTTAAATTGACACCAGATCTGGTGACCTTTGTGACATGGTTTGACCCCATTAGGAAAGTGCTATCATCATGAAACGTTCAGATCACTTACAACTCAATAGATTCTACCTTCCTGTAACGTTTCAGCCTGATTGGACCTTGTTTTCACACAAATGAACCCAGAATGATGTGAAATTGTGCTTCGTACAACATAATTCTGGGTGCCATTTAAAAATCATAAGTGCTAATGACTCCATTCCTTTTTGTGGTTGTAGGGGCTGTTGGTTGGAGTACATTAAAACAAACCTGATCTCTCTAGGACATTCAGAAGCCAAGTTATAAGCCCACAAAGGTGTAACTGGACTACTTCTTTAAATTGACATCAGATCTGGTGACCTTTGTGACATGGTTTGACCCCATTAGGAAAGTGCTATCATCATGAAACATTCAGATCACTTACAACTCAATAGATTCTACCTTCCTGTAACGTTTCAGCCTGATTGGACCTTGTTTTCACACAAATGAACCCAGAATGATGTGAAATTGTGCTTCGTACAACATAATTCTGGGTGCCATTTAAAAACCATAAGTGCTAATGACTCCATTCCTTTTTGAGGTTGTAGGGGCTGTTGATTGGAGTACACTAAAACAAACCTGATCTCTCTAGGATATTCAGAAGCCAAGTTATAAGCCCACAAAGGTGTAACTGGACTACTTCTTTAAATTGACACCAGATCCGGTGACCTTTGGGACATTGTTTGACCCCCTTAGGAATGTGCGATCATCTTGAAACGTTCAGATCACTTACAACTCAATAGATTCTACCTTCTTGTAGTATTTCAGCCTGATTGGACCTTGTTTTCACACAAATGGACCCAGAATGATGTGAAATTGTGCTTCATGCAACATAATTCTGGGTGCCATTTACAAACCATAAGTGCTAATGACTCCATTCCTTTTTGTGGTTGTAGGGGCTGTTGGTTGGAGTACATTAAAACAAACCTGATCTCTCTAGGACATTCAGAAGCCAAGTTATAAGCGCACAAATGTGTAACTGGACTACTTCTTTAAATTGACACCAGATCTGGTGACCTTTGGGACATGGTTTGACCCCCTTAGGAAAGTGCTATCATCATGAAATGTTCAGATCACTTACAACTCAATAGATTCTACCTTCCTGTAACATTTCAGCCTGATTGGACCTTGTTTTCACACAAATGAACCCAGAATGATGTGAAATTGTGCTTCGTGCAACATAATTCTGGGTGCCATTTAAAAACCATAAGTGCTAATGACTCCATTCCTTTTTGAGATTGTAGGGAATGTTGATTGGAGTACACTAAAACAAACCTGATCTCTCTAGGACATTCAGAAGCCAAGTTATAAGCCCTCCAAGGTGTAAATGGACTACTTCTTTAAAGTGACACCCGGCCCGGTGACCTTTGGGACATGGTTTGACCCCCTATAGGAATGTGCGATCATCATGAAACGTTCAGATCACTTACAACTCAATAGATTCTACCTTCTTGTAACGTTTCAGCCTGATTGGACCTTGTTTTCACACAAATGGACCCAGAATGATGTGAAAATGTGCTTCGTGCAACATAATTCTGGGTGCCATTTAAGAACCATAAGTGCTAATGACTCCATTCCTTTTTGTGGTTGTAGGGGCTGTTGATTGGAGTACACTAAAACAAACCTGATCTCTCTAGGACATTCAGAAGCCAAGTTATAAGCCCACAAATGTGTAACTGGACTACTTCTTTAAATTGACACCAGATCCGGTGACCTTTGGGACATGGTTTGACCCCCTTAGGAAAGTGCTATCATCATGAAATGTTCAGATCACTTACAACTCAATAGATTCTACCTTCCTGTAACATTTCAGCCTGATTGGTCCTTGTTTTCACACAAATGAACCCAGAATGATGTGAAATTGTGCTTCGTGCAACATAATTCTGGGTGCCATTTAAAAACCATAAGTGCTAATGACTCCATTCCTTTTTGAGATTGTAGGGAATGTTGATTGGAGTACACTAAAACAAACCTGATCTCTCTAGGACATTCAGAAGCCAAGTTATAAGCCCTCCAAGGTGTAAATGGACTACTTCTTTAAAGTGACACCCGGCCCGGTGACCTTTGGGACATGGTTTGACCCCCTATAGGAATGTGCGATCATCATGAAACGTTCAGATCACTTACAACTCAATAGATTCTACCTTCTTGTAACGTTTCAGCCTGATTGGACCTTGTTTTCACACAAATGAACCCAGAATGATGTGAAATTTTGCTTAGTGCAGCATAATTCTGGGTGCCATTTACAAACCATAAGTGCTAATGACTCCATTCCTTTTTGTGGTTGTAGGGGCTGTTGATTGGAGTACACTAAAACAAACCTAACCTCTCTAGGACATTCAGAAGCCAAGTTATAAGCCCACAAAGGTGTAACTGGACTACTTCTTTAAAGTGACACCAGGCCCGGTGACCTTTGGGACATGGTCTTACCCCCTATAGGAATGTGCGATCATCTTGAAACGTTCAGATCACTTACAACTCAATAGATTCTACCTTCTTGTAGCATTTCAGCCTGATTGGACCTTGTTTTCACACAAATGGACCCAGAATGATGTGAAATTGTGCTTCGTGCAACATAATTCTGGGTGCCATTTACAAACCATAAGTGCTAATGACTCCATTCCTTTTTGTGGTTGTAGGGGCTGTTGGTTGGAGTACATTAAAACAAACCTGATCTCTCTAGGACATTCAGAAGCCAAGTTATAAGCCCACAAATGTGTAACTGGACTACTTCTTTAAATTGACACCAGATCTGGTGACCTTTGTGACATGGTTTGACCCCATTAGGAAAGTGCTATCATCATGAAACGTTCAGATCACTTACAACTCAATAGATTCTACCTTCCTGTAACGTTTCAGCCTGATTGGACCTTGTTTTCACACAAATGAACCCAGAATGATGTGAAATTGTGCTTCGTACAACATAATTCTGGGTGCCATTTAAAAACCATAAGTGCTAATGACTCCATTCCTTTTTGTGGTTGTAGGGGCTGTTGGTTGGAGTACATTAAAACAAACCTGATCTCTCTAGGACATTCAGAAGCCAAGTTATAAGCCCACAAAGGTGTAACTGGACTACTTCTTTAAATTGACACCAGATCTGGTGACCTTTGTGACATGGTTTGACCCCATTAGGAAAGTGCTATCATCATGAAACGTTCAGATCACTTACAACTCAATAGATTCTACCTTCCTGTAACGTTTCAGCCTGATTGGACCTTGTTTTCACACAAATGAACCCAGAATGATGTGAAATTGTGCTTCGTACAACATAATTCTGGGTGCCATTTAAAAACCATAAGTGCTAATGACTCCATTCCTTTTTGAGGTTGTAGGGGCTGTTGATTGGAGTACACTAAAACAAACCTGATCTCTCTAGGATATTCAGAAGCCAAGTTATAAGCCCTCAAAGGTGTAACTGGACTACTTCTTTAAAGTGACACCAGGCCCGGTGACCTTTGGGACATGGTTTGACCCCCTATAGGAATGTGCGATCATCATGAAACGTTCAGATCACTTACAATTCAATAGATTCTACCTTCCTGTAACGTTTCAGCCTGATTGGACCTTGTTTTCACACAAATGAACCCAGAATGATGTGAAATTGTGCTTCGTACAACATAATTCTGGGTGCCATTTAAAAACCATAAGTGCTAATGACTCCATTCCTTTTTGAGGTTGTAGGGGCTGTTGATTGGAGTACACTAAAACAAACCTGATCTCTCTAGGATATTCAGAAGCCAAGTTATAAGCCCTCAAAGGTGTAACTGGACTACTTCTTTAAAGTGACACCAGGCCCGGTGACCTTTGGGACATGGTTTGACCCCCTATAGGAATGTGCGATCATCATGAAACGTTCAGATCACTTACAACTCAATAGATTCTACCTTCTTGTAATGTTTCAGCCTGATTGGACCTTGTTTTCATACAAATGAACCCAGAATGATGTGAAATTGTGCTTCGTGCAACATAATTCTGGGTGCCATTTACAAACCATGAGTGCTAATGACTCCATTCCTTTTTGTGGTTGTAGGGGCTGTTGGTTGGAGTAAATTAAAACAAACCTGATCTCTCTAGGACATTCAGAAGCCAAGTTATAAGCCCACAAATGTGTAACTGGACTACTTCTTTAAATTGACACCAGATCCGGTGACCTTTGGGACATGGTTTGACCCCCTTAGGAAAGAGCTATCATCATGAAACGTTCAGATCACTTACAACTCAATAGATTCTACCTTCCTGTAACGTTTCAGCCTGATTGGACCTTGTTTTCACACAAATGAACCCAGAATGATGTGAAATTGTGCTTCGTACAACATAATTCTGGGTGCCATTTAAAAACCATAAGTGCTAATGACTCCATTCCTTTTTGAGGTTGTAGGGGCTGTTGATTGGAGTACACTAAAACAAACCTGATCTCTCTAGGATATTCAGAAGCCAAGTTATAAGCCCTCAAAGGTGTAACTGGACTACTTCTTTAAATTGACACCAGGCCCGGTGACCTTTGGGACATGGTTTGACCCCCTATAAGAATGTGCGATCATCATGAAACGTTCAGATCACTTACAACTCAATAGATTCTACCTTCTTGTAATGTTTCAGCCTGATTGGACCTTGTTTTCATACAAATGAACCCAGAATGATGTGAAATTGTGCTTCGTGCAACATAATTCTGGGTGCCATTTACAAACCATAAGTGCTAATGACTCCATTCCTTTTTGTGGTTGTAGGGGCTGTTGGTTGGAGTACATTAAAACAAACCTGATCTCTCTAGGACATTCAGAAGCCAAGTTATAAGCCCACAAATGTGTAACGGGACTACTTCTTCAAACTGACACCAGGCCCGGTGACCTTTGGGACATGGTTGGACCCCCTATAGGAATGTGCGATCATCATGAAACGTTCAGATCACTTACAACTCAATAGATTCTACCTTCCTGTAACGTTTCAGCCTGATTGGACCTTGTTTTCACACAAATGGACCCAGAATGATGTGAAATTGTGCTTCGTGCAACATAATTCTGGGTGCCATTTAAGAACCATAAGTGCTAATGACTCCATTCCTTTTTGTGGTTGTAGGGGCTGTTGATTGGAGTACACTAAAACAAACCTGATCTCTCTAGGACATTCAGAAGCCAAGTTATAAGCCCACAAATGTGTAACTGGACTACTTCTTTAAATTGACACCAGATCCGGTGACCTTTGGGACATGGTTTGACCCCCTTAGGAAAGTGCTATCATCATGAAATGTTCAGATCACTTACGATTCAATAGATTCTACCTTCCTGTAACATTTCAGCCTGATTGGACCTTGTTTTCACACAAATGAACCCAGAATGATGTGAAATTGTGCTTCGTGCAACATAATTCTGGGTGCCATTTAAAAACCATAAGTGATAATGACTCCATTCCTTTTTGAGGTTGTAGGGAATGTTGATTGGAGTACACTAAAACAAACCTGATCTCTCTAGGACATTCAGAAGCCAAGTTATAAGCCCTCAAAGGTGTAAATGGACTACTTTAAATTGACACCCGGCCCGGTGACCTTTGGGACATGGTTTGACCCCCTTAGGAAAGTGCTATCATCATGAAACGTTCAGATCACTTACAACTCAATAGATTCTACCTTCTTGTAATGTTTCAGCCTGATTGGACCTTGTTTTCATACAAATGAACCCAGAATGATGTGAAATTGTGCTTCGTGCAACATAATTCTGGGTGCCATTTACAAACCATAAGTGCTAATGACTCCATTCCTTTTTGTGGTTGTAGGGGCTGTTGGTTGGAGTGCATTAAAACAAACCTGATCTCTCTAGGACATTCAGAAGCCAAGTTATAAGCCCACAAAGGTGTAACTGGACTACTTCTTTAAAGTGACACCAGATCCGGTGACCTTTGGGACATGGTTTGACCCCCTTAGGAAAGTGCTATCATCATGAAACGTTCAGATCACTTACAACTCAGTAGATTCTACCTTCCTGTAACGTTTCAGCCTGATTGGACCTTGTTTTCACACAAATGAACCCAGAATGATGTGAAATTGTGCTTCGTACAACATAATTCTGGGTGCCATTTAAAAACCATAAGTGCTAATGACTCCATTCCTTTTTGAGGTTGTAGGGGCTGTTGATTGGAGTACACTAAAACAAACCTGATCTCTCTAGGATATTCAGAAGCCAAGTTATAAGCCCTCAAAGGTGTAACTGGACTACTTCTTTAAAGTGACACCAGGCCCGGTGACCTTTGGGACATGGTTTGACCCCCTATAGGAATGTGCGATCATCATGAAACGTTCAGATCACTTACAACTCAATAGATTCTACCTTCCTGTAACATTTCAGCCTGATTGGACCTTGTTTTCACACAAATGAACCCAGAATGACGTGAAATTGTGCTTCGTGCAACATAATTCTGGGTGCCATTTACAAACCATAAGTGCTAATCACTCCATTCCTTTTTGTGGTTGTAGGGGCTGTTGATTGGAGTACATTAAAACAAACCTGATCTCTCTAGGACATTCAGAAGCCAGCCCAAAAAGGTGTAACTGGACTACTTCTTTAAAGTGACACCAGATCCGGTGACCTTTGGGACATGGTTTGACCCCCTTAGGAAAGTGCTATTATCATGAAACGTTCAGATCACTTACAACTCAATAGATTCTACCTTCCTGTAACGTTTCAGCCTGATTGGACCTTGTTTTCACACAAATGAACCCAGAATGATGTGAAATTGTGCTTCGTACAACATAATTCTGGGTGCCATTTAAAAACCATAAGTGCTAATGACTCCATTCCTTTTTGAGGTTGTAGGGGCTGTTGATTGGAGTACACTAAAACAAACCTGATCTCTCTAGGATATTCAGAAGCCAAGTTATAAGCCCTCAAAGGTGTAACTGGACTACTTCTTTAAAGTGACACCAGGCCCGGTGACCTTTGGGACATGGTTTGACCCCCTATAGGAATGTGCGATCATCATGAAACGTTCAGATCACTTACAACTCAATAGATTCTACCTTCTTGTAATGTTTCAGCCTGATTGGACCTTGTTTTCATACAAATGAACCCAGAATGATGTGAAATTGTGCTTCGTGCAACATAATTCTGGGTGCCATTTACAAACCATAAGTGCTAATGACTCCATTCCTTTTTGTGGTTGTAGGGGCTGTTGGTTGGAGTACATTAAAACAAACCTGATCTCTCTAGGACATTCAGAAGCCAAGTTATAAGCCCACAAAGGTGTAACTGGACTACTTCTTTAAAGTGACACCAGATCCGGTGACCTTTGGGACATGGTTTGACCCCCTTAGGAAAGTGCTATCATCATGAAACGTTCAGATCACTTACAACTCAGTAGATTCTACCTTCCTGTAACGTTTCAGCCTGATTGGACCTTGTTTTCACACAAATGAACCCAGAATGATGTGAAATTGTGCTTCGTACAACATAATTCTGGGTGCCATTTAAAAACCATAAGTGCTAATGACTCCATTCCTTTTTGAGGTTGTAGGGGCTGTTGATTGGAGTACACTAAAACAAACCTGATCTCTCTAGGATATTCAGAAGCCAAGTTATAAGCCCTCAAAGGTGTAACTGGACTACTTCTTTAAAGTGACACCAGGCCCGGTGACCTTTGGGACATGGTTTGACCCCCTATAGGAATGTGCGATCATCATGAAACGTTCAGATCACTTACAACTCAATAGATTCTACTTTCTTGTAATGTTTCAGCCTGATTGGACCTTGTTTTCATACAAATGAACCCAGAATGATGTGAAATTGTGCTTCGTGCAACATAATTCTGGGTGCCATTTACAAACCATAAGTGCTAATGACTCCATTCCTTTTTGTGGTTGTAGGGGCTGTTGGTTGGAGTAAATTAAAACAAACCTGATCTCTCTAGGACATTCAGAAGCCAAGTTATAAGCCCACAAATGTGTAACTGGACTACTTCTTTAAATTGACACCAGATCCGGTGACCTTTGGGACATGGTTTGACCCCCTTAGGAAAGAGCTATCATCATGAAACGTTCAGATCACTTACAACTCAATAGATTCTACCTTCCTGTAATGTTTCAGCCATATTGGACCTTGTTTTCACACAAATGAACCCAGAATGATGTGAAATTGTGCTTTGTGCAGCATAATTCTGGGTGCCATTTAAGAAGCATAAGTGCTAATGACTCCATTCCTTTTTGTGGTTGTAGGGGCTGATGATTGGAGTACACTAAAGCAAACCTGATCTCTCTAGGACATTCAGAAGCCAAGTTATAAGCCCACAAATGTGTAACTGGACTACTTCTTTAAATTGACACCAGATCCGGTGACCTTTGGGACATGGTTTGACCCCCTTAGGAAAGTGCTATCATCATGAAATGTTCAGATCACTTACAATTCAATAGATTCTACCTTCCTGTAACATTTCAGCCTGATTGGACCTTGTTTTCACACAAATGAACCCAGAATGATGTGAAATTGTGCTTCGTGCAACATAATTCTGGGTGCCATTTAAAAACCATAAGTGATAATGACTCCATTCCTTTTTGAGGTTGTAGGGAATGTTGATTGGAGTACACTAAAAGAAACCTAACCTCTCTAGGACATTCAGAAGCCAAGTTATAAGCCCACAAAGGTGTAACTGGACTACTTCTTTAAAGTGACACCAGGCCCGGTGACCTTTGGGACATGGTTTTACCCCCTATAGGAATGTGCGATCATCTTGAAACGTTCAGATCACTTACAACTCAATAGATTCTACCTTCTTGTAGCGTTTCAGCCTGATTGGACCTTGTTTTCACACAAATGGACCCAGAATGATGTGAAATTGTGCTTCGTGCAACATAATTCTGGGTGCCATTTACAAACCATAAGTGCTAATGACTCCATTCCTTTTTGTGGTTGTAGGGGCTGTTGGTTGGAGTACATTAAAACAAACCTGATCTCTCTAGGACATTCAGAAGCCAAGTTATAAGCCCACAAATGTGTAACTGGACTACTTCTTTAAATTGACACCAGATCTGGTGACCTTTGTGACATGGTTTGACCCCCTTAGGAAAGTGCTATCATCATGAAACGTTCAGATCACTTACAACTCAATAGATTCTACCTTCCTGTAACGTTTCAGCCTGATTGGACCTTGTTTTCACTCAAATGAACCCAGAATGATGTGAAATTGTGCTTCGTACAACATAATTCTGGGTGCCATTTAAAAACCATAAGTGCTAATGACTCCATTCCTTTTTGAGGTTGTAGGGGCTGTTGATTGGAGTACACTAAAACAAACCTGATCTCTCTAGGATATTCAGAAGCCAAGTTATAAGCCCTCAAAGGTGTAACTGGACTACTTCTTTAAATTGACACCAGGCCCGGTGACCTTTGGGACATGGTTTGACCCCCTATAAGAATGTGCGATCATCATGAAACGTTCAGATCACTTACAACTCAATAGATTCTACCTTCTTGTAATGTTTCAGCCTGATTGGACCTTGTTTTCATACAAATGAACCCAGAATGATGTGAAATTGTGCTTCGTGCAACATAATTCTGGGTGCCATTTACAAACCATAAGTGCTAATGACTCCATTCCTTTTTGTGGTTGTAGGGGCTGTTGGTTGGAGTACATTAAAACAAACCTGATCTCTCTAGGACATTCAGAAGCCAAGTTATAAGCCCACAAATGTGTAACGGGACTACTTCTTCAAACTGACACCAGGCCCGGTGACCTTTGGGACATGGTTTGACCCCCTATAGGAATGTGCGATCATCATGAAACGTTCAGATCACTTACAACTCAATAGATTCTACCTTCCTGTAACGTTTCAGCCTGATTGGACCTTGTTTTCACACAAATGGACCCAGAATGATGTGAAATTGTGCTTCGTGCAACATAATTCTGGGTGCCATTTAAGAACCATAAGTGCTAATGACTCCATTCCTTTTTGTGGTTGTAGGGGCTGTTGATTGGAGTACACTAAAACAAACCTGATCTCTCTAGGACATTCAGAAGCCAAGTTATAAGCCCACAAATGTGTAACTGGACTACTTCTTTAAATTGACACCAGATCCGGTGACCTTTGGGACATGGTTTGACCCCCTTAGGAAAGTGCTATCATCATGAAATGTTCAGATCACTTACAATTCAATAGATTCTACCTTCCTGTAACATTTCAGCCTGATTGGACCTTGTTTTCACACAAATGAACCCAGAATGATGTGAAATTGTGCTTCGTGCAACATAATTCTGGGTGCCATTTAAAAACCATAAGTGATAATGACTCCATTCCTTTTTGAGGTTGTAGGGAATGTTGATTGGAGTACACTAAAACAAACCTGATCTCTCTAGGACATTCAGAAGCCAAGTTATAAGCCCTCAAAGGTGTAAATGGACTACTTCTTTAAAGTGACACCCGGCCCGGTGACCTTTGGGACATGGTTTGACCCCCTTAGGAAAGTGCTATCATCATGAAACGTTCAGATCACTTACAACTCAATAGATTCTACCTTCCTGTAACATTTCAGCCTGATTGGACCTTGTTTTCACACAAATGAACCCAGAATGACGTGAAATTGTGCTTCGTGCAACATAATTCTGGGTGCCATTTACAAACCATAAGTGCTAATGACTCCATTCCTTTTTGTGGTTGTAGGGGCTGTTGATTGGAGTACATTAAAACAAACCTGATCTCTCTAGGACATTCAGAAGCCAAGTTATAAGCCCACAAAGGTGTAACTGGACTACTTCTTTAAAGTGACACCAGATCCGGTGACCTTTGGGACATGGTTTGACCCCCTTAGGAAAGTGCTATCATCATGAACCGTTCAGATCACTTACAACTCAATAGATTCTACCTTCCTGTAACGTTTCAGCCTGATTGGACCTTGTTTTCACACAAATGAACCCAGAATGATGTGAAATTGTGCTTCGTACAACATAATTCTGGGTGCCATTTAAAAACCATAAGTGCTAATGACTCCATTCCTTTTTGAGGTTGTAGGGGCTGTTGATTGGAGTACACTAAAACAAACCTGATCTCTCTAGGATATTCAGAAGCCAAGTTATAAGCCCTCAAAGGTGTAACTGGACTACTTCTTTAAAGTGACACCAGGCCCGGTGACCTTTGGGACATGGTTTGACCCCCTATAGGAATAAGCGATCATCATGAAACGTTCAGATCACTTACAACTCAATAGATTCTACCTTCTTGTAATGTTTCAGCCTGATTGGACCTTGTTTTCATACAAATGAACCCAGAATGATGTGAAATTGTGCTTCGTGCAACATAATTCTGGGTGCCATTTACAAACCATAAGTGCTAATGACTCCATTCCTTTTTGTGGTTGTAGGGGCTGTTGGTTGGAGTACATTAAAACAAACCTGATCTCTCTAGGACATTCAGAAGCCAAGTTATAAGCCCACAAAGGTGTAACTGGACTACTTCTTTAAAGTGACACCAGATCCGGTGACCTTTGGGACATGGTTTGACCCCCTATAAGAATGTGCGATCATCATGAAACGTTCAGATCACTTACAACTCAATAGATTCTACCTTCTTGTAATGTTTCAGCCTGATTGGACCTTGTTTTCATACAAATGAACCCAGAATGATGTGAAATTGTGCTTCGTGCAACATAATTCTGGGTGCCATTTACAAACCATAAGTGCTAATGACTCCATTCCTTTTTGTGGTTGTAGGGGCTGTTGGTTGGAGTACATTAAAACAAACCTGATCTCTCTAGGACATTCAGAAGCCAAGTTATAAGCCCACAAATGTGTAACGGGACTACTTCTTCAAACTGACACCAGGCCCGGTGACCTTTGGGACATGGTTTGACCCCCTATAGGAATGTGCGATCATCATGAAACGTTCAGATCACTTACAACTCAATAGATTCTACCTTCCTGTAACGTTTCAGCCTGATTGGACCTTGTTTTCACACAAATGGACCCAGAATGATGTGAAATTGTGCTTCGTGCAACATAATTCTGGGTGCCATTTAAGAACCATAAGTGCTAATGACTCCATTCCTTTTTGTGGTTGTAGGGGCTGTTGATTGGAGTACACTAAAACAAACCTGATCTCTCTAGGACATTCAGAAGCCAAGTTATAAGCCCACAAATGTGTAACTGGACTACTTCTTTAAATTGACACCAGATCCAGTGACCTTTGGGACATGGTTTGACCCCCTTAGGAAAGTGCTATCATCATGAAATGTTCAGATCACTTACAATTCAATAGATTCTACCTTCCTGTAACATTTCAGCCTGATTGGACCTTGTTTTCACACAAATGAACCCAGAATGATGTGAAATTGTGCTTCGTGCAACATAATTCTGGGTGCCATTTAAAAACCATAAGTGATAATGACTCCATTCCTTTTTGAGGTTGTAGGGAATGTTGATTGGAGTACACTAAAACAAACCTGATCTCTCTAGGACATTCAGAAGCCAAGTTATAAGCCCTCAAAGGTGTAAATGGACTACTTCTTTAAAGTGACACCCGGCCCGGTGACCTTTGGGACATGGTTTGACCCCCTTAGGAAAGTGCTATCATCATGAAACGTTCAGATCACTTACAACTCAATAGATTCTACCTTCCTGTAACATTTCAGCCTGATTGGACCTTGTTTTCACACAAATGAACCCAGAATGACGTGAAATTGTGCTTCGTGCAACATAATTCTGGGTGCCATTTACAAACCATAAGTGCTAATGACTCCATTCCTTTTTGTGGTTGTAGGGGCTGTTGATTGGAGTACATTAAAACAAACCTGATCTCTCTAGGACATTCAGAAGCCAAGTTATAAGCCCACAAAGGTGTAACTGGACTACTTCTTTAAAGTGACACCAGATCCTGTGACCTTTGGGACATGGTTTGACCCCCTTAGGAAAGTGCTATCATCATGAACCGTTCAGATCACTTACAACTCAATAGATTCTACCTTCCTGTAACGTTTCAGCCTGATTGGACCTTGTTTTCACACAAATGAACCCAGAATGATGTGAAATTGTGCTTCGTACAACATAATTCTGGGTGCCATTTAAAAACCATAAGTGCTAATGACTCCATTCCTTTTTGAGGTTGTAGGGGCTGTTGATTGGAGTACACTAAAACAAACCTGATCTCTCTAGGATATTCAGAAGCCAAGTTATAAGCCCTCAAAGGTGTAACTGGACTACTTCTTTAAAGTGACACCAGGCCCGGTGACCTTTGGGACATGGTTTGACCCCCTATAGGAATGTGCGATCATCATGAAACGTTCAGATCACTTACAACTCAATAGATTCTACCTTCTTGTAATGTTTCAGCCTGATTGGACCTTGTTTTCATACAAATGAACCCAGAATGATGTGAAATTGTGCTTCGTGCAACATAATTCTGGGTGCCATTTACAAACCATAAGTGCTAATGACTCCATTCCTTTTTGTGGTTGTAGGGGCTGTTGGTTGGAGTGCATTAAAACAAACCTGATCTCTCTAGGACATTCAGAAGCCAAGTTATAAGCCCACAAAGGTGTAACTGGACTACTTCTTTAAAGTGACACCAGATCCGGTGACCTTTGGGACATGGTTTGACCCCCTATAAGAATGTGCGATCATCATGAAACGTTCAGATCACTTACAACTCAATAGATTCTACCTTCTTGTAATGTTTCAGCCTGATTGGACCTTGTTTTCATACAAATGAACCCAGAATGATGTGAAATTGTGCTTCGTGCAACATAATTCTGGGTGCCATTTACAAACCATAAGTGCTAATGACTCCATTCCTTTTTGTGGTTGTAGGGGCTGTTGGTTGGAGTACATTAAAACAAACCTGATCTCTCTAGGACATTCAGAAGCCAAGTTATAAGCCCACAAATGTGTAACGGGACTACTTCTTCAAACTGACACCAGGCCCGGTGACCTTTGGGACATGGTTTGACCCCCTATAGGAATGTGCGATCATCATGAAACGTTCAGATCACTTACAACTCAATAGATTCTACCTTCCTGTAACGTTTCAGCCTGATTGGACCTTGTTTTCACACAAATGGACCCAGAATGATGTGAAATTGTGCTTCGTGCAACATAATTCTGGGTGCCATTTAAGAACCATAAGTGCTAATGACTCCATTCCTTTTTGTGGTTGTAGGGGCTGTTGATTGGAGTACACTAAAACAAACCTGATCTCTCTAGGACATTCAGAAGCCAAGTTATAAGCCCACAAATGTGTAACTGGACTACTTCTTTAAATTGACACCAGATCCGGTGACCTTTGGGACATGGTTTGACCCCCTTAGGAAAGTGCTATCATCATGAAATGTTCAGATCACTTACAATTCAATAGATTCTACCTTCCCGTAACATTTCAGCCTGATTGGACCTTGTTTTCACACAAATGAACCCAGAATGATGTGAAATTGTGCTTCGTGCAACATAATTCTGGGTGCCATTTAAAAACCATAAGTGATAATGACTCCATTCCTTTTTGAGGTTGTAGGGAATGTTGATTGGAGTACACTAAAACAAACCTGATCTCTCTAGGACATTCAGAAGCCAAGTTATAAGCCCTCAAAGGTGTAAATGGACTACTTCTTTAAAGTGACACCCGGCCCGGTGACCTTTGGGACATGGTTTGACCCCCTTAGGAAAGTGCTATCATCATGAAACGTTCAGATCACTTACAACTCAATAGATTCTACCTTCCTGTAACATTTCAGCCTGATTGGACCTTGTTTTCACACAAATGAACCCAGAATGACGTGAAATTGTGCTTCGTGCAACATAATTCTGGGTGCCATTTACAAACCATAAGTGCTAATGACTCCATTCCTTTTTGTGGTTGTAGGGGCTGTTGATTGGAGTACATTAAAACAAACCTGATCTCTCTAGGACATTCAGAAGCCAAGTTATAAGCCCACAAAGGTGTAACTGGACTACTTCTTTAAAGTGACACCAGATCCGGTGACCTTTGGGACATGGTTTGACCCCCTTAGGAAAGTGCTATCATCATGAACCGTTCAGATCACTTACAACTCAATAGATTCTACCTTCCTGTAACGTTTCAGCCTGATTGGACCTTGTTTTCACACAAATGAACCCAGAATGATGTGAAATTGTGCTTCGTACAACATAATTCTGGGTGCCATTTAAAAACCATAAGTGCTAATGACTCCATTCCTTTTTGAGGTTGTAGGGGCTGTTGATTGGAGTACACTAAAACAAACCTGATCTCTCTAGGATATTCAGAAGCCAAGTTATAAGCCCTCAAAGGTGTAACTGGACTACTTCTTTAAAGTGACACCAGGCCCGGTGACCTTTGGGACATGGTTTGACCCCCTATAGGAATGTGCTATCATCATGAAACGTTCAGATCACTTACAACTCAATAGATTCTACCTTCTTGTAATGTTTCAGCCTGATTGGACCTTGTTTTCATACAAATGAACCCAGAATGATGTGAAATTGTGCTTCGTGCAACATAATTCTGGGTGCCATTTACAAACCATAAGTGCTAATGACTCCATTCCTTTTTGTGGTTGTAGGGGCTGTTGGTTGGAGTACATTAAAACAAACCTGATCTCTCTAGGACATTCAGAAGCCAAGTTATAAGCCCACAAAGGTGTAACTGGACTACTTCTTTAAAGTGACACCAGATCCGGTGACCTTTGGGACATGGTTTGACCCCCTTAGGAAAGTGCTATCGTCATGAAACGTTCAGATCACTTACAACTCAGTAGATTCTACCTTCCTGTAACGTTTCAGCCTGATTGGACCTTGTTTTCACACAAATGAACCCAGAATGATGTGAAATTGTGCTTCGTACAACATAATTCTGGGTGCCATTTAAAAACCATAAGTGCTAATGACTCCATTCCTTTTTGAGGTTGTAGGGGCTGTTGTTTGGAGTACACTAAAACAAACCTGATCTCTCTAGGATATTCAGAAGCCAAGTTATAAGCCCTCAAAGGTGTAACTGGACTACTTCTTTAAAGTGACACCAGGCCCGGTGACCTTTGGGACATGGTTTGACCCCCTATAGGAATGTGCGATCATCATGAAACGTTCAGATCACTTACAACTCAATAGATTCTACCTTCCTGTAACATTTCAGCCGGATTGGACCTTGTTTTCACACAAATGAACCCAGAATGACGTGAAATTGTGCTTCGTGCAACATAATTCTGGGTGCCATTTACAAACCATAAGTGCTAATGACTCCATTCCTTTTTGTGGTTGTAGGGGCTGTTGATTGGAGTACATTAAAACAAACCTGATCTCTCTAGGACATTCAGAAGCCAAGTTATAAGCCCACAAAGGTGTAACTGGACTACTTCTTTAAAGTGACACCAGATCCGGTGACCTTTGGGACATGGTTTGACCCCCTTAGGAAAGTGCTATCATCATGAAACGTTCAGATCACTTACAACTCAATAGATTCTACCTTCCTGTAACGTTTCAGCCTGATTGGACCTTGTTTTCACACAAATGAACCCAGAATGATGTGAAATTGTGCTTCGTACAACATAATTCTGGGTGCCATTTAAAAACCATAAGTGCTAATGACTCCATTCCTTTTTGAGGTTGTAGGGGCTGTTGATTGGAGTACACTAAAACAAACCTGATCTCTCTAGGATATTCAGAAGCCAAGTTATAAGCCCTCAAAGGTGTAACTGGACTACTTCTTTAAAGTGACACCAGGCCCGGTGACCTTTGGGACATGGTTTGACCCCCTATAGGAATGTGCGATCATCATGAAATGTTCAGATCACTTACAACTCAATAGATTCTACCTTCTTGTAATGTTTCAGCCTGATTGGACCTTGTTTTCATACAAATGAACCCAGAATGATGTGAATTTGTGCTTTGTGCAACATAATTCTGGGTGCCATTTACAAACCATAAGTGCTAATGACTCCATTCCTTTTTGTGGTTGTAGGGGCTGTTGGTTGGAGTACATTAAAACAAACCTGATCTCTCTAGGACATTCAGAAGCCAAGTTATAAGCCCACAAAGGTGTAACTGGACTACTTCTTTAAAGTGACACCAGATCCGGTGACCTTTGGGACATGGTTTGACCCCCTTAGGAAAGTGCTATCATCATGAAACGTTCAGATCACTTACAACTCAGTAGATTCTACCTTCCTGTAACGTTTCAGCCTGATTGGACCTTGTTTTCACACAAATGAACCCAGAATGATGTGAAATTGTGCTTCGTACAACATAATTCTGGGTGCCATTTAAAAACCATAAGTGCTAATGACTCCATTCCTTTTTGAGGTTGTAGGGGCTGTTGATTGGAGTACACTAAAACAAACCTGATCTCTCTAGGATATTCAGAAGCCAAGTTATAAGCCCTCAAAGGTGTAACTGGACTACTTCTTTAAAGTGACACCAGGCCCGGTGACCTTTGGGACATGGTTTGACCCCCTATAGGAATGTGCGATCATCATGAAACGTTCAGATCACTTACAACTCAATAGATTCTACCTTCCTGTAACATTTCAGCCTGATTGGACCTTGTTTTCACACAAATGAACCCAGAATGACGTGAAATTGTGCTTCGTGCAACATAATTCTGGGTGCCATTTACAAACCATAAGTGCTAATGACTCCATTCCTTTTTGTGGTTGTAGGGGCTGTTGATTGGAGTACATTAAAACAAATCTGATCTCTCTAGGACATTCAGAAGCCAAGTTATAAGCCCACAAAGGTGTAACTGGACTACTTCTTTAAAGTGACACCAGATCCGGTGACCTTTGGGACATGGTTTGACCCCCTTAGGAAAGTGCTATCATCATGAAACGTTCAGATCACTTACAACTCAATAGATTCTACCTTCCTGTAACGTTTCAGCCTGATTGGACCTTGTTTTCACACAAATGAACCCAGAATGATGTGAAATTGTGCTTCGTACAACATAATTCTGGGTGCCATTTAAAAACCATAAGTGCTAATGACTCCATTCCTTTTTGAGGTTGTAGGGGCTGTTGATGGGAGTACACTAAAACAAACCTGATCCCTCTAGGATATTCAGAAGCCAAGTTATAAGCCCTCAAAGGTGTAACTGGACTACTTCTTTAAAGTGACACCAGGCCCGGTGACCTTTGGGACATGGTTTGACCCCCTATAGGAATGTGCGATCATCATGAAACGTTCAGATCACTTACAACTCAATAGATTCTACCTTCTTGTAATGTTTCAGCCTGATTGGACCTTGTTTTCATACAAATGAACCCAGAATGATGTGAAATTGTGCTTCGTGCAACATAATTCTGGGTGCCATTTACAAACCATAAGTGCTAATGACTCCATTCCTTTTTGTGGTTGTAGGGGCTGTTGGTTGGAGTACATTAAAACAAACCTGATCTCTCTAGGACATTCAGAAGCCAAGTTATAAGCCCACAAAGGTGTAACTGGACTACTTCTTTAAAGTGACACCAGATCTGGTGACCTTTGGGACATGGTTTGACCCCCTTAGGAAAGTGCTATCATCATGAAACGTTCAGATCACTTACAACTCAGTAGATTTTACCTTCCTGTAACGTTTCAGCCTGATTGGACCTTGTTTTCACACAAATGAACCCAGAATGATGTGAAATTGTGCTTCGTGCAACATAATTCTGGGTGCCATTTACAAACCATAAGTGCTAATGACTCCATTCCTTTTTGTGGTTGAAGGTGCTGTTGATTCGAGTACACTAAAACAAACCTAACCTCTCTAGGACATTCAGAAGCCAAGTTATAAGCCCACAAATGTGTAACTGGACTACTTCTTTAAATTGACACCAGATCCGGTGACCTTTGGGACATGGTTTGACCCCCTTAGGAAAGTGCTATCATCATGAAACATTCAGATCACTTACAACTCAATAGATTCTACCTTCCTGTAACGTTTCAGCCTGATTGGACCTTGTTTTCACACAAATGAACCCAGAATGACGTGAAATTGTGCTTCGTGCAACATAATTCTGGGTGCCATTTAAAAACCATAAGTGCTAATGACTCCATTCCTTTTTGAGGTTGTAGGGGCTGTTGATTGGAGTACACTAAAAGAAACCTAACCTCTCTAGGACATTCAGAAGCCAAGTTATAAGCCCACAAAGGTGTAACTGGACTACTTCTTTAAAGTGACACCAGGCCCGGTGACCTTTGGGACATGGTTTTACCCCCTATAGGAATGTGCGATCATCTTGAAACGTTCAGATCACTTACAACTCAATAGATTCTACCTTCTTGTAGCGTTTCAGCCTGATTGGACCTTGTTTTCACACAAATGGACCCAGAATGATGTGAAATTGTGCTTCGTGCAACATAATTCTGGGTGCCATTTACAAACCATAAGTGCTAATGACTCCATTCCTTTTTGTGGTTGTAGGGGCTGTTGGTTGGAGTACATTAAAACAAACCTGATCTCTCTAGGACATTCAGAAGCCAAGTTATAAGCCCACAAATGTGTAACTGGACTACTTCTTTAAATTGACACCAGATCTGGTGACCTTTGTGACATGGTTTGACCCCCTTAGGAAAGTGCTATCATCATGAAACGTTCAGATCACTTACAACTCAATAGATTCTACCTTCCTGTAACGTTTCAGCCTGATTGGACCTTGTTTTCACACAAATGAACCCAGAATGATGTGAAATTGTGCTTCGTACAACATAATTCTGGGTGCCATTTAAAAACCATAAGTGCTAATGACTCCATTCCTTTTTGAGGTTGTAGGGGCTGTTGATTGGAGTACACTAAAACAAACCTGATCTCTCTAGGATATTCAGAAGCCAAGTTATAAGCCCTCAAAGGTGTAACTGGACTACTTCTTTAAATTGACACCAGGCCCGGTGACCTTTGGGACATGGTTTGACCCCCTATAAGAATGTGCGATCATCATGAAACGTTCAGATCACTTACAACTCAATAGATTCTACCTTCTTGTAATGTTTCAGCCTGATTGGACCTTGTTTTCATACAAATGAACCCAGAATGATGTGAAATTGTGCTTCGTGCAACATAATTCTGGGTGCCATTTACAAACCATAAGTGCTAATGACTCCATTCCTTTTTGTGGTTGTAGGGGCTGTTGGTTGGAGTACATTAAAACAAACCTGATCTCTCTAGGACATTCAGAAGCCAAGTTATAAGCCCACAAATGTGTAACGGGACTACTTCTTCAAACTGACACCAGGCCCGGTGACCTTTGGGACATGGTTTGACCCCCTATAGGAATGTGCGATCATCATGAAACGTTCAGATCACTTACACCTCAATAGATTCTACCTTCCTGTAACGTTTCAGCCTGATTGGACCTTGTTTTCACACAAATGGACCCAGAATGATGTGAAATTGTGCTTCGTGCAACATAATTCTGGGTGCCATTTAAGAAGCATAAGTGCTAATGACTCCATTCCTTTTTGTGGTTGTAGGGGCTGTTGATTGGAGTACACTAAAGCAAACCTGATCTCTCTAGGACATTCAGAAGCCAAGTTATAAGCCCACAAATGTGTAACTGGACTACTTCTTTAAATTGACACCAGATCCGGTGACCTTTGGGACATGGTTTGACCCCCTTAGGAAAGTGCTATCATCATGAAATGTTCAGATCACTTACAATTCAATAGATTCTACCTTCCTGTAACATTTCAGCCTGATTGGACCTTGTTTTCACACAAATGAACCCAGAATGATGTGAAATTGTGCTTCGTGCAACATAATTCTGGGTGCCATTTAAAAACCATAAGTGATAATGACTCCATTCCTTTTTGAGGTTGTAGGGAATGTTGATTGGAGTACACTAAAAGAAACCTAACCTCTCTAGGACATTCAGAAGCCAAGTTATAAGCCCACAAAGGTGTAACTGGACTACTTCTTTAAAGTGACACCAGGCCCGGTGACCTTTGGGACATGGTTTTACCCCCTATAGGAATGTGCGATCATCTTGAAACGTTCAGATCACTTACAACTCAATAGATTCTACCTTCTTGTAGCGTTTCAGCCTGATTGGACCTTGTTTTCACACAAATGGACCCAGAATGATGTGAAATTGTGCTTCGTGCAACATAATTCTGGGTGCCATTTACAAACCATAAGTGCTAATGACTCCATTCCTTTTTGTGGTTGTAGGGGCTGTTGGTTGGAGTACATTAAAACAAACCTGATCTCTCTAGGACATTCAGAAGCCAAGTTATAAGCCCACAAATGTGTAACTGGACTACTTCTTTAAATTGACACCAGATCTGGTGACCTTTGTGACATGGTTTGACCCCCTTAGGAAAGTGCTATCATCATGAAACGTTCAGATCACTTACAACTCAATAGATTCTACCTTCCTGTAACGTTTCAGCCTGATTGGACCTTGTTTTCACACAAATGAACCCAGAATGATGTGAAATTGTACTTCGTACAACATAATTCTGGGTGCCATTTAAAAACCATAAGTGCTAATGACTCCATTCCTTTTTGAGGTTGTAGGGGCTGTTGATTGGAGTACACTAAAACAAACCTGATCTCTCTAGGATATTCAGAAGCCAAGTTATAAGCCCTCAAAGGTGTAACTGGACTACTTCTTTAAATTGACACCAGGCCCGGTGACCTTTGGGACATGGTTTGACCCCCTATAAGAATGTGCGATCATCATGAAACGTTCAGATCACTTACAACTCAATAGATTCTACCTTCTTGTAATGTTTCAGCCTGATTGGACCTTGTTTTCATACAAATGAACCCAGAATGATGTGAAATTGTGCTTCGTGCAACATAATTCTGGGTGCCATTTACAAACCATAAGTGCTAATGACTCCATTCCTTTTTGTGGTTGTAGGGGCTGTTGGTTGGAGTACATTAAAACAAACCTGATCTCTCTAGGACATTCAGAAGCCAAGTTATAAGCCCACAAATGTGTAACGGGACTACTTCTTCAAACTGACACCAGGCCCGGTGACCTTTGGGACATGGTTTGACCCCCTATAGGAATGTGCGATCATCATGAAACGTTCAGATCACTTACAACTCAATAGATTCTACCTTCCTGTAACGTTTCAGCCTGATTGGACCTTGTTTTCACACAAATGGACCCAGAATGATGTGAAATTGTGCTTCGTGCAACATAATTCTGGGTGCCATTTAAGAACCATAAGTGCTAATGACTCCATTCCTTTTTGTGGTTGTAGGGGCTGTTGATTGGAGTACACTAAAACAAACCTGATCTCTCTAGGACATTCAGAAGCCAAGTTATAAGCCCACAAATGTGTAACTGGACTACTTCTTTAAATTGACACCAGATCCGGTGACCTTTGGGACATGGTTTGACCCCCTTAGGAAAGTGCTATCATCATGAAATGTTCAGATCACTTACAATTCAATAGATTCTACCTTCCTGTAACATTTCAGCCTGATTGGACCTTGTTTTCACACAAATGAACCCAGAATGATGTGAAATTGTGCTTCGTGCAACATAATTCTGGGTGCCATTTAAAAACCATAAGTGATAATGACTCCATTCCTTTTTGAGGTTGTAGGGAATGTTGATTGGAGTACACTAAAACAAACCTGATCTCTCTAGGACATTCAGAAGCCAAGTTATAAGCCCTCAAAGGTGTAAATGGACTACTTCTTTAAAGTGACACCCGGCCCGGTGACCTTTGGGACATGGTTTGACCCCCTTAGGAAAGTGCTATCATCATGAAACGTTCAGATCACTTACAACTCAATAGATTCTACCTTCCTGTAACATTTCAGCCTGATTGGACCTTGTTTTCACACAAATGAACCCAGAATGACGTGAAATTGTGCTTCGTGCAACATAATTCTGGGTGCCATTTACAAACCATAAGTGCTAATGACTCCATTCCTTTTTGTGGTTGTAGGGGCTGTTGATTGGAGTACATTAAAACAAACCTGATCTCTCTAGGACATTCAGAAGCCAAGTTATAAGCCCACAAAGGTGTAACTGGACTACTTCTTTAAAGTGACACCAGATCCGGTGACCTTTGGGACATGGTTTGACCCCCTTAGGAAAGTGCTATCATCATGAACCGTTCAGATCACTTACAACTCAATAGATTCTACCTTCCTGTAACGTTTCAGCCTGATTGGACCTTGTTTTCACACAAATGAACCCAGAATGATGTGAAATTGTGCTTCGTACAACATAATTCTGGGTGCCATTTAAAAACCATAAGTGCTAATGACTCCATTCCTTTTTGAGGTTGTAGGGGCTGTTGATTGGAGTACACTAAAACAAACCTGATCTCTCTAGGATATTCAGAAGCCAAGTTATAAGCCCTCAAAGGTGTAACTGGACTACTTCTTTAAAGTGACACCAGGCCCGGTGACCTTTGGGACATGGTTTGACCCCCTATAGGAATGTGCGATCATCATGAAACGTTCAGATCACTTACAACTCAATAGATTCTACCTTCTTGTAATGTTTCAGCCTGATTGGACCTTGTTTTCATACAAATGAACCCAGAATGATGTGAAATTGTGCTTCGTGCAACATAATTCTGGGTGCCATTTACAAACCATAAGTGCTAATGACTCCATTCCTTTTTGTGGTTGTAGGGGCTGTTGGTTGGAGTACATTAAAACAAACCTGATCTCTCTAGGACATTCAGAAGCCAAGTTATAAGCCCACAAAGGTGTAACTGGACTACTTCTTTAAAGTGACACCAGATCCGGTGACCTTTGGGACATGGTTTGACCCCCTATAAGAATGTGCGATCATCATGAAACGTTCAGATCACTTACAACTCAATAGATTCTACCTTCTTGTAATGTTTCAGCCTGATTGGACCTTGTTTTCATACAAATGAACCCAGAATGATGTGAAATTGTGCTTCGTGCAACATAATTCTGGGTGCCATTTACAAACCATAAGTGCTAATGACTCCATTCCTTTTTGTGGTTGTAGGGGCTGTTGGTTGGAGTACATTAAAACAAACCTGATCTCTCTAGGACATTCAGAAGCCAAGTTATAAGCCCACAAATGTGTAACGGGACTACTTCTTCAAACTGACACCAGGCCCGGTGACCTTTGGGACATGGTTTGACCCCCTATAGGAATGTGCAATCATCATGAAACGTTCAGATCACTTACAACTCAATAGATTCTACCTTCCTGTAACGTTTCAGCCTGATTGGACCTTGTTTTCACACAAATGGACCCAGAATGATGTGAAATTGTGCTTCGTGCAACATAATTCTGGGTGCCATTTAAGAACCATAAGTGCTAATGACTCCATTCCTTTTTGTGGTTGTAGGGGCTGTTGATTGGAGTACACTAAAACAAACCTGATCTCTCTAGGACATTCAGAAGCCAAGTTATAAGCCCACAAATGTGTAACTGGACTACTTCTTTAAATTGACACCAGATCCGGTGACCTTTGGGACATGGTTTGACCCCCTTAGGAAAGTGCTATCATCATGAAATGTTCAGATCACTTACAATTCAATAGATTCTACCTTCCTGTAACATTTCAGCCTGATTGGACCTTGTTTTCACACAAATGAACCCAGAATGATGTGAAATTGTGCTTCGTGCAACATAATTCTGGGTGCCATTTAAAAACCATAAGTGATAATGACTCCATTCCTTTTTGAGGTTGTAGGGAATGTTGATTGGAGTACACTAAAACAAACCTGATCTCTCTAGGACATTCAGAAGCCAAGTTATAAGCCCTCAAAGGTGTAAATGGACTACTTCTTTAAAGTGACACCCGGCCCGGTGACCTTTGGGACATGGTTTGACCCCCTTAGGAAAGTGCTATCATCATGAAACGTTCAGATCACTTACAACTCAATAGATTCTACCTTCCTGTAACATTTCAGCCTGATTGGACCTTGTTTTCACACAAATGAACCCAGAATGACGTGAAATTGTGCTTCGTGCAACATAATTCTGGGTGCCATTTACAAACCATAAGTGCTAATGACTCCATTCCTTTTTGTGGTTGTAGGGGCTGTTGATTGGAGTACATTAAAACAAACCTGATCTCTCTAGGACATTCAGAAGCCAAGTTATAAGCCCACAAAGGTGTAACTGGACTACTTCTTTAAAGTGACACCAGATCCGGTGACCTTTGGGACATGGTTTGACCCCCTTAGGAAAGTGCTATCATCATGAACCGTTCAGATCACTTACAACTCAATAGATTCTACCTTCCTGTAACGTTTCAGCCTGATTGGACCTTGTTTTCACACAAATGAACCCAGAATGATGTGAAATTGTGCTTCGTACAACATAATTCTGGGTGCCATTTAAAAACCATAAGTGCTAATGACTCCATTCCTTTTTGAGGTTGTAGGGGCTGTTGATTGGAGTACACTAAAACAAACCTGATCTCTCTAGGATATTCAGAAGCCAAGTTATAAGCCCTCAAAGGTGTAACTGGACTACTTCTTTAAAGTGACACCAGGCCCGGTGACCTTTGGGACATGGTTTGACCCCCTATAGGAATGTGCGATCATCATGAAACGTTCAGATCACTTACAACTCAATAGATTCTACCTTCTTGTAATGTTTCAGCCTGATTGGACCTTGTTTTCATACAAATGAACCCAGAATGATGTGAAATTGTGCTTCGTGCAACATAATTCTGGGTGCCATTTACAAACCATAAGTGCTAATGACTCCATTCCTTTTTGTGGTTGTAGGGGCTGTTGGTTGGAGTACATTAAAACAAACCTGATCTCTCTAGGACATTCAGAAGCCAAGTTATAAGCCCACAAAGGTGTAACTGGACTACTTCTTTAAAGTGACACCAGATCCGGTGACCTTTGGGACATGGTTTGACCCCCTTAGGAAAGTGCTATCATCATGAAACGTTCAGATCACTTACAACTCAGTAGATTCTACCTTCCTGTAACGTTTCAGCCTGATTGGACCTTGTTTTCACACAAATGAACCCAGAATGATGTGAAATTGTGCTTCGTACAACATAATTCTGGGTGCCATTTAAAAACCATAAGTGCTAATGACTCCATTCCTTTTTGAGGTTGTAGGGGCTGTTGGTTGGAGTACACTAAAACAAACCTGATCTCTCTGGGATATTCAGAAGCCAAGTTATAAGCCCTCAAAGGTGTAACTGGACTACTTCTTTAAAGTGACACCAGGCCCGGTGACCTTTGGGACATGGTTTGACCCCCTATAGGAATGTGCGATCATCATGAAACGTTCAGATCACTTACAACTCAATAGATTCTACCTTCCTGTAACATTTCAGCCGGATTGGACCTTGTTTTCACACAAATGAACCCAGAATGACGTGAAATTGTGCTTCGTGCAACATAATTCTGGGTGCCATTTACAAACCATAAGTGCTAATGACTCCATTCCTTTTTGTGGTTGTAGGGGCTGTTGATTGGAGTACATTAAAACAAACCTGATCTCTCTAGGACATTCAGAAGCCAAGTTATAAGCCCACAAAGGTGTAACTGGACTACTTCTTTAAAGTGACACCAGATCCGGTGACCTTTGGGACATGGTTTGACCCCCTTAGGAAAGTGCTATCATCATGAAACGTTCAGATCACTTACAACTCAATAGATTCTACCTTCCTGTAACGTTTCAGCCTGATTGGACCTTGTTTTCACACAAATGAACCCAGAATGATGTGAAATTGTGCTTCGTACAACATAATTCTGGGTGCCATTTAAAAACCATAAGTGCTAATGACTCCATTCCTTTTTGAGGTTGTAGGGGCTGTTGATTGGAGTACACTAAAACAAACCTGATCTCTCTAGGATATTCAGAAGCCAAGTTATAAGCCCTCAAAGGTGTAACTGGACTACTTCTTTAAAGTGACACCAGGCCCGGTGACCTTTGGGACATGGTTTGACCCCCTATAGGAATGTGCGATCATCATGAAACGTTCAGATCACTTACAACTCAATAGATTCTACCTTCTTGTAATGTTTCAGCCTGATTGGACCTTGTTTTCATACAAATGAACCCAGAATGATGTGAAATTGTGCTTCGTGCAACATAATTCTGGGTGCCATTTACAAACCATAAGTGCTAATGACTCCATTCCTTTTTGTGGTTGTAGGGGCTGTTGGTTGGAGTACATTAAAACAAACCTGATCTCTCTAGGACATTCAGAAGCCAAGTTATAAGCCCACAAAGGTGTAACTGGACTACTTCTTTAAAGTGACACCAGATCCGGTGACCTTTGGGACATGGTTTGACCCCCTTAGGAAAGTGCTATCATCATGAAACGTTCAGATCACTTACAACTCAGTAGATTCTACCTTCCTGTAACGTTTCAGCCTGATTGGACCTTGTTTTCACACAAATGAACCCAGAATGATGTGAAATTGTGCTTCGTACAACATAATTCTGGGTGCCATTTAAAAACCATAAGTGCTAATGACTCCATTCCTTTTTGAGGTTGTAGGGGCTGTTGATTGGAGTACACTAAAACAAACCTGATCTCTCTAGGATATTCAGAAGCCAAGTTATAAGCCCTCAAAGGTGTAACTGGACTACTTCTTTAAAGTGACACCAGGCCCGGTGACCTTTGGGACATGGTTTGACCCCCTATAGGAATGTGCGATCATCTTGAAACGTTCAGATCACTTACAACTCAATAGATTCTACCTTCTTGTAGCGTTTCAGCCTGATTGGACCTTGTTTTCACACAAATGGACCCAGAATGATGTGAAATTGTGCTTCGTGCAACATAATTCTGGGTGCCATTTACAAACCATAAGTGCTAATGACTCCATTCCTTTTTGTGGTTGTAGGGGCTGTTGGTTGGAGTACATTAAAACAAACCTGATCTCTCTAGGACATTCAGAAGCCAAGTTATAAGCCCACAAATGTGTAACTGGACTACTTCTTTAAATTGACACCAGATCTGGTGACCTTTGTGACATGGTTTGACCCCCTTAGGAAAGTGCTATCATCATGAAACGTTCAGATCACTTACAACTCAATAGATTCTACCTTCCTGTAACGTTTCAGCCTGATTGGACCTTGTTTTCACACAAATGAACCCAGAATGATGTGAAATTGTGCTTCGTACAACATAATTCTGGGTGCCATTTAAAAACCATAAGTGCTAATGACTCCATTCCTTTTTGAGGTTGTAGGGGCTGTTGATTGGAGTACACTAAAACAAACCTGATCTCTCTAGGATATTCAGAAGCCAAGTTATAAGCCCTCAAAGGTGTAACTGGACTACTTCTTTAAATTGACACCAGGCCCGGTGACCTTTGGGACATGGTTTGACCCCCTATAAGAATGTGCGATCATCATGAAACGTTCAGATCACTTACAACTCAATAGATTCTACCTTCTTGTAATGTTTCAGCCTGATTGGACCTTGTTTTCATACAAATGAACCCAGAATGATGTGAAATTGTGCTTCGTGCAACATAATTCTGGGTGCCATTTACAAACCATAAGTGCTAATGACTCCATTCCTTTTTGTGGTTGTAGGGGCTGTTGGTTGGAGTACATTAAAACAAACCTGATCTCTCTAGGACATTCAGAAGCCAAGTTATAAGCCCACAAATGTGTAACGGGACTACTTCTTCAAACTGACACCAGGCCCGGTGACCTTTGGGACATGGTTTGACCCCCTATAGGAATGTGCGATCATCATGAAACGTTCAGATCACTTACACCTCAATAGATTCTACCTTCCTGTAACGTTTCAGCCTGATTGGACCTTGTTTTCACACAAATGGACCCAGAATGATGTGAAATTGTGCTTCGTGCAACATAATTCTGGGTGCCATTTAAGAAGCATAAGTGCTAATGACTCCATTCCTTTTTGTGGTTGTAGGGGCTGTTGATTGGAGTACACTAAAGCAAACCTGATCTCTCTAGGACATTCAGAAGCCAAGTTATAAGCCCACAAATGTGTAACTGGACTACTTCTTTAAATTGACACCAGATCCGGTGACCTTTGGGACATGGTTTGACCCCCTTAGGAAAGTGCTATCATCATGAAATGTTCAGATCACTTACAATTCAATAGATTCTACCTTCCTGTAACATTTCAGCCTGATTGGACCTTGTTTTCACACAAATGAACCCAGAATGATGTGAAATTGTGCTTCGTGCAACATAATTCTGGGTGCCATTTAAAAACCATAAGTGATAATGACTCCATTCCTTTTTGAGGTTGTAGGGAATGTTGATTGGAGTACACTAAAAGAAACCTAACCTCTCTAGGACATTCAGAAGCCAAGTTATAAGCCCACAAAGGTGTAACTGGACTACTTCTTTAAAGTGACACCAGGCCCGGTGACCTTTGGGACATGGTTTTACCCCCTATAGGAATGTGCGATCATCTTGAAACGTTCAGATCACTTACAACTCAATAGATTCTACCTTCTTGTAGCGTTTCAGCCTGATTGGACCTTGTTTTCACACAAATGGACCCAGAATGATGTGAAATTGTGCTTCATGCAACATAATTCTGGGTGCCATTTACAAACCATAAGTGCTAATGACTCCATTCCTTTTTGTGGTTGTAGGGGCTGTTGGTTGGAGTACATTAAAACAAACCTGATCTCTCTAGGACATTCAGAAGCCAAGTTATAAGCCCACAAATGTGTAACTGGACTACTTCTTTAAATTGACACCAGATCTGGTGACCTTTGTGACATGGTTTGACCCCCTTAGGAAAGTGCTATCATCATGAAACGTTCAGATCACTTACAACTCAATAGATTCTACCTTCCTGTAACGTTTCAGCCTGATTGGACCTTGTTTTCACACAAATGAACCCAGAATGATGTGAAATTGTACTTCGTACAACATAATTCTGGGTGCCATTTAAAAACCATAAGTGCTAATGACTCCATTCCTTTTTGAGGTTGTAGGGGCTGTTGATTGGAGTACACTAAAACAAACCTGATCTCTCTAGGATATTCAGAAGCCAAGTTATAAGCCCTCAAAGGTGTAACTGGACTACTTCTTTAAATTGACACCAGGCCCGGTGACCTTTGGGACATGGTTTGACCCCCTATAAGAATGTGCGATCATCATGAAACGTTCAGATCACTTACAACTCAATAGATTCTACCTTCTTGTAATGTTTCAGCCTGATTGGACCTTGTTTTCATACAAATGAACCCAGAATGATGTGAAATTGTGCTTCGTGCAACATAATTCTGGGTGCCATTTACAAACCATAAGTGCTAATGACTCCATTCCTTTTTGTGGTTGTAGGGGCTGTTGGTTGGAGTACATTAAAACAAACCTGATCTCTCTAGGACATTCAGAAGCCAAGTTATAAGCCCACAAATGTGTAACGGGACTACTTCTTCAAACTGACACCAGGCCCGGTGACCTTTGGGACATGGTTTGACCCCCTATAGGAATGTGCGATCATCATGAAACGTTCAGATCACTTACAACTCAATAGATTCTACCTTCCTGTAACGTTTCAGCCTGATTGGACCTTGTTTTCACACAAATGGACCCAGAATGATGTGAAATTGTGCTTCGTGCAACATAATTCTGGGTGCCATTTAAGAACCATAAGTGCTAATGACTCCATTCCTTTTTGTGGTTGTAGGGGCTGTTGATTGGAGTACACTAAAACAAACCTGATCTCTCTAGGACATTCAGAAGCCAAGTTATAAGCCCACAAATGTGTAACTGGACTACTTCTTTAAATTGACACCAGATCCGGTGACCTTTGGGACATGGTTTGACCCCCTTAGGAAAGTGCTATCATCATGAAATGTTCAGATCACTTACAATTCAATAGATTCTACCTTCCTGTAACATTTCAGCCTGATTGGACCTTGTTTTCACACAAATGAACCCAGAATGATGTGAAATTGTGCTTCGTGCAACATAATTCTGGGTGCCATTTAAAAACCATAAGTGATAATGACTCCATTCCTTTTTGAGGTTGTAGGGAATGTTGAGTGGAGTACACTAAAACAAACCTGATCTCTCTAGGACATTCAGAAGCCAAGTTATAAGCCCTCAAAGGTGTAAATGGACTACTTCTTTAAAGTGACACCCGGCCCGGTGACCTTTGGGACATGGTTTGACCCCCTTAGGAAAGTGCTATCATCATGAAACGTTCAGATCACTTACAACTCAATAGATTCTACCTTCCTGTAACATTTCAGCCTGATTGGACCTTGTTTTCACACAAATGAACCCAGAATGACGTGAAATTGTGCTTCGTGCAACATAATTCTGGGTGCCATTTACAAACCATAAGTGCTAATGACTCCATTCCTTTTTGTGGTTGTAGGGGCTGTTGATTGGAGTACATTAAAACAAACCTGATCTCTCTAGGACATTCAGAAGCCAAGTTATAAGCCCACAAAGGTGTAACTGGACTACTTCTTTAAAGTGACACCAGATCCGGTGACCTTTGGGACATGGTTTGACCCCCTTAGGAAAGTGCTATCATCATGAACCGTTCAGATCACTTACAACTCAATAGATTCTACCTTCCTGTAACGTTTCAGCCTGATTGGACCTTGTTTTCACACAAATGAACCCAGAATGATGTGAAATTGTGCTTCGTACAACATAATTCTGGGTGCCATTTAAAAACCATAAGTGCTAATGACTCCATTCCTTTTTGAGGTTGTAGGGGCTGTTGATTGGAGTACACTAAAACAAACCTGATCTCTCTAGGATATTCAGAAGCCAAGTTATAAGCCCTCAAAGGTGTAACTGGACTACTTCTTTAAAGTGACACCAGGCCCGGTGACCTTTGGGACATGGTTTGACCCCCTATAGGAATGTGCGATCATCATGAAACGTTCAGATCACTTACAACTCAATAGATTCTACCTTCTTGTAATGTTTCAGCCTGATTGGACCTTGTTTTCATACAAATGAACCCAGAATGATGTGAAATTGTGCTTCGTGCAACATAATTCTGGGTGCCATTTACAAACCATAAGTGCTAATGACTCCATTCCTTTTTGTGGTTGTAGGGGCTGTTGGTTGGAGTACATTAAAACAAACCTGATCTCTCTAGGACATTCAGAAGCCAAGTTATAAGCCCACAAAGGTGTTACTGGACTACTTCTTTAAAGTGACACCAGATCCGGTGACCTTTGGGACATGGTTTGACCCCCTATAAGAATGTGCGATCATCATGAAACGTTCAGATCACTTACAACTCAATAGATTCTACCTTCTTGTAATGTTTCAGCCTGATTGGACCTTGTTTTCATACAAATGAACCCAGAATGATGTGAAATTGTGCTTCGTGCAACATAATTCTGGGTGCCATTTACAAACCATAAGTGCTAATGACTCCATTCCTTTTTGTGGTTGTAGGGGCTGTTGGTTGGAGTACATTAAAACAAACCTGATCTCTCTAGGACATTCAGAAGCCAAGTTATAAGCCCACAAATGTGTAACGGGACTACTTCTTCAAACTGACACCAGGCCCGGTGACCTTTGGGACATGGTTTGACCCCCTATAGGAATGTGCGATCATCATGAAACGTTCAGATCACTTACAACTCAATAGATTCTACCTTCCTGTAACGTTTCAGCCTGATTGGACCTTGTTTTCACACAAATGGACCCAGAATGATGTGAAATTGTGCTTCGTGCAACATAATTCTGGGTGCCATTTAAGAACCATAAGTGCTAATGACTCCATTCCTTTTTGTGGTTGTAGGGGCTGTTGATTGGAGTACACTAAAACAAACCTGATCTCTCTAGGACATTCAGAAGCCAAGTTATAAGCCCACAAATGTGTAACTGGACTACTTCTTTAAATTGACACCAGATCCGGTGACCTTTGGGACATGGTTTGACCCCCTTAGGAAAGTGCTATCATCATGAAATGTTCAGATCACTTACAATTCAATAGATTCTACCTTCCTGTAACATTTCAGCCTGATTGGACCTTGTTTTCACACAAATGAACCCAGAATGATGTGAAATTGTGCTTCGTGCAACATAATTCTGGGTGCCATTTAAAAACCATAAGTGATAATGACTCCATTCCTTTTTGAGGTTGTAGGGAATGTTGATTGGAGTACACTAAAACAAACCTGATCTCTCTAGGACATTCAGAAGCCAAGTTATAAGCCCTCAAAGGTGTAAATGGACTACTTCTTTAAAGTGACACCCGGCCCGGTGACCTTTGGGACATGGTTTGACCCCCTTAGGAAAGTGCTATCACCATGAAACGTTCAGATCACTTACAACTCAATACATTCTACCTTCCTGTAACATTTCAGCCTGATTGGACCTTGTTTTCACACAAATGAACCCAGAATGACGTGAAATTGTGCTTCGTGCAACATAATTCTGGGTGCCATTTACAAACCATAAGTGCTAATGACTCCATTCCTTTTTGTGGTTGTAGGGGCTGTTGATTGGAGTACATTAAAACAAACCTGATCTCTCTAGGACATTCAGAAGCCAAGTTATAAGCCCACAAAGGTGTAACTGGACTACTTCTTTAAAGTGACACCAGATCCGGTGACCTTTGGGACATGGTTTGACCCCCTTAGGAAAGTGCTATCATCATGAACCGTTCAGATCACTTACAACTCAATAGATTCTACCTTCCTGTAACGTTTCAGCCTGATTGGACCTTGTTTTCACACAAATGAACCCAGAATGATGTGAAATTGTGCTTCGTACAACATAATTCTGGGTGCCATTTAAAAACCATAAGTGCTAATGACTCCATTCCTTTTTGAGGTTGTAGGGGCTGTTGATTGGAGTACACTAAAACAAACCTGATCTCTCTAGGATATTCAGAAGCCAAGTTATAAGCCCTCAAAGGTGTAACTGGACTACTTCTTTAAAGTGACACCAGGCCCGGTGACCTTTGGGACATGGTTTGACCCCCTATAGGAATGTGCGATCATCATGAAACGTTCAGATCACTTACAACTCAATAGATTCTACCTTCTTGTAATGTTTCAGCCTGATTGGACCTTGTTTTCATACAAATGAACCCAGAATGATGTGAAATTGTGCTTCGTGCAACATAATTCTGGGTGCCATTTACAAACCATAAGTGCTAATGACTCCATTCCTTTTTGTGGTTGTAGGGGCTGTTGGTTGGAGTACATTAAAACAAACCTGATCTCTCTAGGACATTCAGAAGCCAAGTTATAAGCCCACAAAGGTGTAACTGGACTACTTCTTTAAAGTGACACCAGATCCGGTGACCTTTGGGACATGGTTTGACCCCCTTAGGAAAGTGCTATCATCATGAAACGTTCAGATCACTTACAACTCAGTAGATTCTACCTTCCTGTAACGTTTCAGCCTGATTGGACCTTGTTTTCACACAAATGAACCCAGAATGATGTGAAATTGTGCTTCGTACAACATAATTCTGGGTGCCATTTAAAAACCATAAGTGCTAATGACTCCATTCCTTTTTGAGGTTGTAGGGGCTGTTGGTTGGAGTACACTAAAACAAACCTGATCTCTCTGGGATATTCAGAAGCCAAGTTATAAGCCCTCAAAGGTGTAACTGGACTACTTCTTTAAAGTGACACCAGGCCCGGTGACCTTTGGGACATGGTTTGACCCCCTATAGGAATGTGCGATCATCATGAAACGTTCAGATCACTTACAACTCAATAGATTCTACCTTCCTGTAACATTTCAGCCGGATTGGACCTTGTTTTCACACAAATGAACCCAGAATGACGTGAAATTGTGCTTCGTGCAACATAATTCTGGGTGCCATTTACAAACCATAAGTGCTAATGACTCCATTCCTTTTTGTGGTTGTAGGGGCTGTTGATTGGAGTACATTAAAACAAACCTGATCTCTCTAGGACATTCAGAAGCCAAGTTATAAGCCCACAAAGGTGTAACTGGACTACTTCTTTAAAGTGACACCAGATCCGGTGACCTTTGGGACATGGTTTGACCCCCTTAGGAAAGTGCTATCATCATGAAACGTTCAGATCACTTACAACTCAATAGATTCTACCTTCCTGTAACGTTTCAGCCTGATTGGACCTTGTTTTCACACAAATGAACCCAGAATGATGTGAAATTGTGCTTCGTACAACATAATTCTGGGTGCCATTTAAAAACCATAAGTGCTAATGACTCCATTCCTTTTTGAGGTTGTAGGGGCTGTTGATTGGAGTACACTAAAACAAACCTGATCTCTCTAGGATATTCAGAAGCCAAGTTATAAGCCCTCAAAGGTGTAACTGGACTACTTCTTTAAAGTGACACCAGGCCCGGTGACCTTTGGGACATGGTTTGACCCCCTATAGGAATGTGCGATCATCATGAAACGTTCAGATCACTTACAACTCAATAGATTCTACCTTCTTGTAATGTTTCAGCCTGATTGGACCTTGTTTTCATACAAATGAACCCAGAATGATGTGAAATTGTGCTTCGTGCAACATAATTCTGGGTGCCATTTACAAACCATAAGTGCTAATGACTCCATTCCTTTTTGTGGTTGTAGGGGCTGTTGGTTGGAGTACATTAAAACAAACCTGATCTCTCTAGGACATTCAGAAGCCAAGTTATAAGCCCACAAAGGTGTAACTGGACTACTTCTTTAAAGTGACACCAGATCCGGTGACCTTTGGGACATGGTTTGACCCCCTTAGGAAAGTGCTATCATCATGAAACGTTCAGATCACTTACAACTCAGTAGATTCTACCTTCCTGTAACGTTTCAGCCTGATTGGACCTTGTTTTCACACAAATGAACCCAGAATGATGTGAAATTGTGCTTCGTACAACATAATTCTGGGTGCCATTTAAAAACCATAAGTGCTAATGACTCCATTCCTTTTTGAGGTTGTAGGGGCTGTTGATTGGAGTACACTAAAACAAACCTGATCTCTCTAGGATATTCAGAAGCCAAGTTATAAGCCCTCAAAGGTGTAACTGGACTACTTCTTTAAAATGACACCAGGCCCGGTGACCTTTGGGACATGGTTTGACCCCCTATAGGAATGTGCGATCATCATGAAACGTTCAGATCACTTACAACTCAATAGATTCTACCTTCCTGTAACATTTCAGCCTGATTGGACCTTGTTTTCACACAAATGAACCCAGAATGACGTGAAATTGTGCTTCGTGCAACATAATTCTGGGTGCCATTTACAAACCATAAGTGCTAATGACTCCATTCCTTTTTGTGGTTGTAGGGGCTGTTGATTGGAGTACATTAAAACAAATCTGATCTCTCTAGGACATTCAGAAGCCAAGTTATAAGCCCACAAATGTGTAACGGGACTACTTCTCCAAACTGACACCAGGCCCGGTGACCTTTGGGACATGGTTTGACCCCCTTAGGAAAGTGCTATCATCATGAAACGTTCAGATCACTTACAACTCAATAGATTCTACCTTCCTGTAACGTTTCAGCCTGATTGGACCTTGTTTTCACACAAATGAACCCAGAATGATGTGAAATTGTGCTTCGTACAACATAATTCTGGGTGCCATTTAAAAACCATAAGTGCTAATGACTCCATTCCTTTTTGAGGTTGTAGGGGCTGTTGATGGGAGTACACTAAAACAAACCTGATCTCTCTAGGATATTCAGAAGCCAAGTTATAAGCCCTCAAAGGTGTAACTGGACTACTTCTTTAAAGTGACACCAGGCCCGGTGACCTTTGGGACATGGTTTAACCCCCTATAGGAATGTGCGATCATCATGAAACGTTCAGATCACTTACAACTCAATAGATTCTACCTTCTTGTAATGTTTCAGCCTGATTGGACCTTGTTTTCATACAAATGAACCCAGAATGATGTGAAATTGTGCTTCGTGCAACATAATTCTGGGTGCCATTTACAAACCATAAGTGCTAATGACTCCATTCCTTTTTGTGGTTGTAGGGGCTGTTGGTTGGAGTACATTAAAACAAACCTGATCTCTCTAGGACATTCAGAAGCCAAGTTATAAGCCCACAAAGGTGTAACTGGACTACTTCTTTAAAGTGACACCAGATCCGGTGACCTTTGGGACATGGTTTGACCCCCTTAGGAAAGTGCTATCATCATGAAACGTTCAGATCACTTACAACTCAGTAGATTTTACCTTCCTGTAACGTTTCAGCCTGATTGGACCTTGTTTTCACACAAATGAACCCAGAATGATGTGAAATTGTGCTTCGTACAACATAATTCTGGGTGCCATTTAAAAACCATAAGTGCTAATGACTCCATTCCTTTTTGAGGTTGTAGGGGCTGTTGATTGGAGTACACTAAAACAAACCTGATCTCTCTAGGATATTCAGAAGCCAAGTTATAAGCCCTCAAAGGTGTAACTGGACTACTTCTTTAAAGTGACACCAGGCCCGGTGACCTTTGGGACATGGTTTGACCCCCTATAGGAATGTGCGATCATCATGAAACGTTCAGATCACTTACAACTCAATAGATTCTACCTTCTTGTAATGTTTCAGCCTGATTGGACCTTGTTTTCATACAAATGAACCCAGAATGATGTGAAATTGTGCTTCGTGCAACATAATTCTGGGTGCCATTTACAAACCATAAGTGCTAATGACTCCATTCCTTTTTGTGGTTGTAGGGGCTGTTGGTTGGAGTACATTAAAACAAACCTGATCTCTCTAGGACATTCAGAAGCCAAGTTATAAGCCCACAAAGGTGTAACTGGACTACTTCTTTAAAGTGACACCAGATCCGGTGACCTTTGGGACATGGTTTGACCCCCTTAGGAAAGTGCTATCATCATGAAACGTTCAGATCACTTACAACTCAGTAGATTCTACCTTCCTGTAACGTTTCAGCCTGATTGGACCTTGTTTTCACACAAATGAACCCAGAATGATGTGAAATTGTGCTTCGTACAACATAATTCTGGGTGCCATTTAAAAACCATAAGTGCTAATGACTCCATTCCTTTTTGAGGTTGTAGGGGCTGTTGGTTGGAGTACACTAAAACAAACCTGATCTCTCTGGGATATTCAGAAGCCAAGTTATAAGCCCTCAAAGGTGTAACTGGACTACTTCTTTAAAGTGACACCAGGCCCGGTGACCTTTGGGACATGGTTTGACCCCCTATAGGAATGTGCGATCATCATGAAACGTTCAGATCACTTACAACTCAATAGATTCTACCTTCCTGTAACATTTCAGCCGGATTGGACCTTGTTTTCACACAAATGAACCCAGAATGACGTGAAATTGTGCTTCGTGCAACATAATTCTGGGTGCCATTTACAAACCATAAGTGCTAATGACTCCATTCCTTTTTGTGGTTGTAGGGGCTGTTGATTGGAGTACATTAAAACAAACCTGATCTCTCTAGGACATTCAGAAGCCAAGTTATAAGCCCACAAAGGTGTAACTGGACTACTTCTTTAAAGTGACACCAGATCCGGTGACCTTTGGGACATGGTTTGACCCCCTTAGGAAAGTGCTATCATCATGAAACGTTCAGATCACTTACAACTCAATAGATTCTACCTTCCTGTAACGTTTCAGCCTGATTGGACCTTGTTTTCACACAAATGAACCCAGAATGATGTGAAATTGTGCTTCGTACAACATAATTCTGGGTGCCATTTAAAAACCATAAGTGCTAATGACTCCATTCCTTTTTGAGGTTGTAGGGGCTGTTGATTGGAGTACACTAAAACAAACCTGATCTCTCTAGGATATTCAGAAGCCAAGTTATAAGCCCTCAAAGGTGTAACTGGACTACTTCTTTAAAGTGACACCAGGCCCGGTGACCTTTGGGACATGGTTTGACCCCCTATAGGAATGTGCGATCATCATGAAACGTTCAGATCACTTACAACTCAATAGATTCTACCTTCTTGTAATGTTTCAGCCTGATTGGACCTTGTTTTCATACAAATGAACCCAGAATGATGTGAAATTGTGCTTCGTGCAACATAATTCTGGGTGCCATTTACAAACCATAAGTGCTAATGACTCCATTCCTTTTTGTGGTTGTAGGGGCTGTTGGTTGGAGTACATTAAAACAAACCTGATCTCTCTAGGACATTCAGAAGCCAAGTTATAAGCCCACAAAGGTGTAACTGGACTACTTCTTTAAAGTGACACCAGATCCGGTGACCTTTGGGACATGGTTTGACCCCCTTAGGAAAGTGCTATCATCATGAAACGTTCAGATCACTTACAACTCAGTAGATTCTACCTTCCTGTAACGTTTCAGCCTGATTGGACCTTGTTTTCACACAAATGAACCCAGAATGATGTGAAATTGTGCTTCGTACAACATAATTCTGGGTGCCATTTAAAAACCATAAGTGCTAATGACTCCATTCCTTTTTGAGGTTGTAGGGGCTGTTGATTGGAGTACACTAAAACAAACCTGATCTCTCTAGGATATTCAGAAGCCAAGTTATAAGCCCTCAAAGGTGTAACTGGACTACTTCTTTAAAGTGACACCAGGCCCGGTGACCTTTGGGACATGGTTTGACCCCCTATAGGAATGTGCGATCATCATGAAACGTTCAGATCACTTACAACTCAATAGATTCTACCTTCCTGTAACATTTCAGCCTGATTGGACCTTGTTTTCACACAAATGAACCCAGAATGACGTGAAATTGTGCTTCGTGCAACATAATTCTGGGTGCCATTTACAAACCATAAGTGCTAATGACTCCATTCCTTTTTGTGGTTGTAGGGGCTGTTGATTGGAGTACATTAAAACAAATCTGATCTCTCTAGGACATTCAGAAGCCAAGTTATAAGCCCACAAATGTGTAACGGGACTACTTCTCCAAACTGACACCAGGCCCGGTGACCTTTGGGACATGGTTTGACCCCCTTAGGAAAGTGCTATCATCATGAAACGTTCAGATCACTTACAACTCAATAGATTCTACCTTCCTGTAACGTTTCAGCCTGATTGGACCTTGTTTTCACACAAATGAACCCAGAATGATGTGAAATTGTGCTTCGTACAACATAATTCTGGGTGCCATTTAAAAACCATAAGTGCTAATGACTCCATTCCTTTTTGAGGTTGTAGGGGCTGTTGATGGGAGTACACTAAAACAAACCTGATCTCTCTAGGATATTCAGAAGCCAAGTTATAAGCCCTCAAAGGTGTAACTGGACTACTTCTTTAAAGTGACACCAGGCCCGGTGACCTTTGGGACATGGTTTAACCCCCTATAGGAATGTGCGATCATCATGAAACGTTCAGATCACTTACAACTCAATAGATTCTACCTTCTTGTAATGTTTCAGCCTGATTGGACCTTGTTTTCATACAAATGAACCCAGAATGATGTGAAATTGTGCTTCGTGCAACATAATTCTGGGTGCCATTTACAAACCATAAGTGCTAATGACTCCATTCCTTTTTGTGGTTGTAGGGGCTGTTGGTTGGAGTACATTAAAACAAACCTGATCTCTCTAGGACATTCAGAAGCCAAGTTATAAGCCCACAAAGGTGTAACTGGACTACTTCTTTAAAGTGACACCAGATCCGGTGACCTTTGGGACATGGTTTGACCCCCTTAGGAAAGTGCTATCATCATGAAACGTTCAGATCACTTACAACTCAGTAGATTTTACCTTCCTGTAACGTTTCAGCCTGATTGGACCTTGTTTTCACACAAATGAACCCAGAATGATGTGAAATTGTGCTTCGTACAACATAATTCTGGGTGCCATTTAAAAACCATAAGTGCTAATGACTCCATTCCTTTTTGAGGTTGTAGGGGCTGTTGATTGGAGTACACTAAAACAAACCTGATCTCTCTAGGATATTCAGAAGCCAAGTTATAAGCCCTCAAAGGTGTAACTGGACTACTTCTTTAAAGTGACACCAGGCCCGGTGACCTTTGGGACATGGTTTGACCCCCTATAGGAATGTGCGATCATCATGAAACGTTCAGATCACTTACAACTCAATAGATTCTACCTTCTTGTAATGTTTCAGCCTGATTGGACCTTGTTTTCATACAAATGAACCCAGAATGATGTGAAATTGTGCTTCGTGCAACATAATTCTGGGTGCCATTTACAAACCATAAGTGCTAATGACTCCATTCCTTTTTGTGGTTGTAGGGGCTGTTGGTTGGAGTACATTAAAACAAACCTGATCTCTCTAGGACATTCAGAAGCCAAGTTATAAGCCCACAAATGTGTAACGGGACTACTTCTTCAAATTGACACCAGGCTCGGTGACCTTTGGGACATGGTTTGACCCCCTATAGGAATGTGCGATCATCATGAAACGTTCAGATCACTTACAACTCAATAGATTCTACCTTCCTGTAATGTTTAAGCCTGATTGGACCTTGTTTTCACACAAATGGACCCAGAATGATGTGAAATTGTGCTTCGTGCAACATAATTCTGGGTGCCATTTAAGAACCATAAGTGCTAATGACTCCATTCCTTTTTGTGGTTGTAGGGGCTGTTTATTGGAGTACACTAAAACAACCCTGATCTCTCTAGGACATTCAGAAGCCAAGTTATAAGCCCACAAATGTGTAACTGGACTACTTCTTTAAATTGACACCAGATCCGGTGACCTTTGGGACATGGTTTGACCCCCTTAGGAAAGTGCTATCATCATGAAATGTTCAGATCACTTACAACTCAATAGATTCTACCTTCCTGTAACATTTCAGCCTGATTGGACCTTGTTTTCACACAAATGAACCCAGAATGATGTGAAATTGTGCTTCGTGCAACATAATTCTGGGTGCCATTTAAAAACCATAAGTGCTAATGACTCCATTCCTTTTTGAGGTTGTAGGGAATGTTGATTGGAGTACACTAAAACAAACCTGATCTCTCTAGGACATTCAGAAGCCAAGTTATAAGCCCTCAAAGGTGTAAATGGACTACTTCTTTAAAGTGACACCCGGCCCAGTGACCTTTGGGACATGGTTTGACCCCCTTAGGAAAGTGCTATCATCATGAAACGTTCAGATCACTTACAACTCAATAGATTCTACCTTCCTGTAACGTTTCAGCCTGATTGGACCTTGTTTTCACACAAATGAACCCAGAATGATGTGAAATTGTGCTTCGTGCAACATAATTCTGGGTGCCATTTACAAACCATAAGTGCTAATGACTCCATTCCTTTTTGTGGTTGTAGGTTCTGTTGATTCGAGTACACTAAAACAAACCTAACCTCTCTAGGACATTCAGAAGCCAAGTTATAAGCCCACAAATGTGTAACTGGACTACTTCTTTAAATTGACACCAGATCCGGTGACCTTTGGGACATGGTTTGACCCCCTTAGGAAAGTGCTATCATCATGAAACATTCAGATCACTTACAACTCAATAGATTCTACCTTCCTGTAACGTTTCAGCCTGATTGGACCTTGTTTTCACACAAATGAACCCAGAATGACGTGAAATTGTGCTTCGTGCAACATAATTCTGGGTGCCATTTAAAAACCATAAGTGCTAATGACTCCATTCCTTTTTGAGGTTGTAGGGAATGTTGATTGGAGTACACTAAAACAAACCTGATCTCTCTAGGACATTCAGAAGCCAAGTTATAAGCCCTCAAAGGTGTAAATGGACTACTTCTTTAAAGTGACACCCGGCCCGGTGACCTTTGAGACATGGTTTGACCCCCTATAGGAATGTGCGATCATCATGAAACGTTCAGATCACTTACAACTCAATAGATTCTACCTTCTTGTAACGTTTCAGCCTGATTGGACCTTGTTTTCACACAAATGAACCCAGAATGATGTGAAATTTTGCTTAGTGCAGCATAATTCTGGGTGCCATTTACAAACCATAAGTGCTAATGACTCCATTCCTTTTTGTGGTTGTAGGGGCTGTTGGTTGGAGTACATTAAAACAAACCTGATCTCTCTAGGACATTCAGAAGCCAAGTTATAAGCCCACAAATGTGTAACTGGACTACTTCTTTAAATTGACACCAGATCCGGTGACCTTTGGGACATGGTTTGACCCCCTTAGGAAAGAGCTATCATCATGAAACGTTCAGATCACTTACAACTCAATAGTTTCTACCTTCCTGTAATGTTTCAGCCTGATTGGACCTTGTTTTCACACAAATGAACCCAGAATGATGTGAAATTGTGCTTTGTGCAACATAATTCTGGGTGCCATTTACGAACCATAAGTGCTAATGACTCCATTCCTTTTTGTGGTTGTAGGGGGTGTTGATTGGAGTACACTAAAAGAAACCTAACCTCTCTAGGACATTCAGAAGCCAAGTTATAAGCCCACAAAGGTGTAACTGGACTACTTCTTTAAAGTGACACCAGGCCCGGTGACCTTTGGGACATGGTTTTACCCCCTATAGGAATGTGCGATCATCTTGAAACGTTCAGATCACTTACAACTCAATAGATTCTACCTTCTTGTAGCGTTTCAGCCTGATTGGACCTTGTTTTCACACAAATGGACCCAGAATGATGTGAAATTGTGCTTCGTGCAACATAATTCTGGGTGCCATTTACAAACCATAAGTGCTAATGACTCCATTCCTTTTTGTGGTTGTAGGGGCTGTTGGTTGGAGTACATTAAAACAAACCTGATCTCTCTAGGACATTCAGAAGCCAAGTTATAAGCCCACAAATGTGTAACTGGACTACTTCTTTAAATTGACACCAGATCTGGTGACCTTTGTGACATGGTTTGACCCCCTTAGGAAAGTGCTATCATCATGAAACGTTCAGATCACTTACAACTCAATAGATTCTACCTTCCTGTAACGTTTCAGCCTGATTGGACCTTGTTTTCACACAAATGAACCCAGAATGATGTGAAATTGTGCTTCGTACAACATAATTCTGGGTGCCATTTAAAAACCATAAGTGCTAATGACTCCATTCCTTTTTGAGGTTGTAGGGGCTGTTGATTGGAGTACACTAAAACAAACCTGATCTCTCTAGGATATTCAGAAGCCAAGTTATAAGCCCTCAAAGGTGTAACTGGACTACTTCTTTAAATTGACACCAGGCCCGGTGACCTTTGGGACATGGTTTGACCCCCTATAGGAATGTACGATCATCATGAAACGTTCAGATCACTTACAACTCAATAGATTCTACCTTCTTGTAATGTTTCAGCCTGATTGGACCTTGTTTTCATACAAATGAACCCAGAATGATGTGAAATTGTGCTTCGTGCAACATAATTCTGGGTGCCATTTACAAACCATAAGTGCTAATGACTCCATTCCTTTTTGTGGTTGTAGGGGCTGTTGGTTGGAGTACATTAAAACAAACCTGATCTCTCTAGGACATTCAGAAGCCAAGTTATAAGCCCACAAATGTGTAACGGGACTACTTCTTCAAACTGACACCAGGCCCGGTGACCTTTGGGACATGGTTTGACCCCCTATAGGAATGTGCGATCATCATGAAACGTTCAGATCACTTACAACTCAATAGATTCTACCTTCCTGTAACGTTTCAGCCTGATTGGACCTTGTTTTCACACAAATGGACCCAGAATGATGTGAAATTGTGCTTCGTGCAACATAATTCTGGGTGCCATTTAAGAACCATAAGTGCTAATGACTCCATTCCTTTTTATGGTTGTAGGGGCTGTTGATTGGAGTACACTAAAACAAACCTGATCTCTCTAGGACATTCAGAAGCCAAGTTATAAGCCCACAAATGTGTAACTGGACTACTTCTTTAAATTCACACCAGATCCGGTGACCTTTGGGACATGGTTTGACCCCCTTAGGAAAGAGCTATCATCATGAAACGTTCAGATCACTTACAACTCAATAGATTCTACCTTCCTGTAATGTTTCAGCCTGATTGGACCTTGTTTTCACACAAATGAACCCAGAATGATGTGAAATTGTGCTTTGTGCAACATAATTCTGGGTGCCATTTACAAACCATAAGTGCTAATGACTCCATTCCTTTTTGTGGTTGTAGGGGCTGTTGATTGGAGTACACTAAAAGAAACCTAACTTCTCTAGGACATTCATAAGCCAAGTTATAAGCCCACAAAGGTGTAACTGGACTACTTCTTTAAAGTGACACCAGGCCCGGTGACCTTTGGGACATGGTTTTACCCCCTATAGGAATGTGCGATCATCTTGAAACGTTCAGATCACTTACAATTAAATAGATTCTACCTTCTTGTAGCGTTTCAGCCTGATTGGACCTTGTTTTCACACAAATGGACCCAGAATGATGTGAAATTGTGCTTCGTGCAACATAATTCTGGGTGCCATTTACAAACCATAAGTGCTAATGACTCCATTCCTTTTTGTGGTTGTAGGGGCTGTTGGTTGGAGTACATTAAAACAAACCTGATCTCTCTAGGACATTCAGAAGCCAAGTTATAAGCCCACAAATGTGTAACTGGACTACTTCTTTAAATTGACACCAGATCCGGTGACCTTTGGGACATGGTTTGACCCCCTATAGGAATGTGCGATCATCATGAAACGTTCAGATCACTTACAACTCAATAGATTCTACCTTCCTGTAACGTTTCAGCCTGATTGGACCTTGTTTTCACACAAATGGACCCAGAATGATGTGAAATTGTGCTTCGTGCAACATAATTCTGGGTGCCATTTAAGAAACATAAGTGCTAATGACTCCATTCCTTTTTATGGTTGTAGGGGCTGTTGATTGGAGTACACTAAAACAAACCTGATCTCTCTAGGACATTCAGAAGCCAAGTTATAAGCCCACAAATGTGTAACTGGACTACTTCTTTAAATTGACACCAGATCCGGTGACCTTTGGGACATGGTTTGACCCCCTTAGGAAAGTGCTATCATCATGAAATGTTCAGATCACTTACAATTCAATAGATTCTACCTTCCTGTAACATTTTAGCCTGATTGGACCTTGTTTTCACACAAATGAACCCAGAATGATGTGAAATTGTGCTTCGTGCAACATAATTCTGGGTGCCATTTAAAAACCATAAGTGCTAATGACTCCATTCCTTTTTATGGTTGTAGGGGCTGTTGATTGGAGTACACTAAAACAAACCTGATCTCTCTAGGACATTCAGAAGCCAAGTTATAAGCCCACAAATGTGTAACTGGACTACTTCTTTAAATTGACACCAGATCCGGTGACCTTTGGGACATGGTTTGACCCCCTTAGGAAAGTGCTATCATCATGAAATGTTCAGATCACTTACAATTCAATAGATTCTACCTTCCTGTAACATTTTAGCCTGATTGGACCTTGTTTTCACACAAATGAACCCAGAATGATGTGAAATTGTGCTTCGTGCAACATAATTCTGGGTGCCATTTAAAAACCATAAGTGCTAATGACTCCATTCCTTTTTGAGGTTGTAGGGAATGTTGATTGGAGTACACTAAAACAAACCTGATCTCTCTAGGACATTCAGAAGCCAAGTTATAAGCCCTCAAAGGTGTAAATGGACTACTTCTTTAAAGTGACACCCGGCCCGGTGACCTTTGGGACATGGTTTGACCCCCTTAGGAAAGTGCTATCATCATGAAACGTTCAGATCACTTACAACTCAATAGATTCTACCTTCCTGTAACATTTCAGCCTGATTGGACCTTGTTTTCACACAAATGAACCCAGAATGATGTGAAATTGTGCTTCGTGCAACATAATTCTGGGTGCCATTTACAAACCATAAGTGCTAATGACTCCATTCCTTTTTGTGGTTGTAGGGGCTGTTGATTCGAGTACACTAAAACAAACCTAACATCTCTAGGACATTCAGAAGCCAAGTTATAAGCCCACAAATGTGTAACTGGACTACTTCTTTAAATTGACACCAGATCCGGTGACCTTTGGGACATGGTTTGACCCCTTCAGAAAGTGCTATCGTCATGAAACGTTCAGATCACTTACAACTCAATAGATTCTACCTTCTTGTAACGTTTCAGCCTGATTGGACCTTGTTTTCACACAAATGAACCCAGAATGATGTGAAATTTTGCTTAGTGCAGCATAATTCTGGGTGCCATTTACAAACCATAAGTGCTAATGACTCCATTCCTTTTTGTGGTTGTAGGGGCTGTTGGTTGGAGTAAATTAAAACAAACCTGATCTCTCTAGGACATTCAGAAGCCAAGTTATAAGCCCACAAATGTGTAACTGGACTACTTCTTTAAATTGACACCAGATCCGGTGACCTTTGGGACATGGTTTGACCCCCTTAGGAAAGAGCTATCATCATGAAACGTTCAGATCACTTACAACTCAATAGATTCTACCTTCCTGTAATGTTTCAGCCTGATTGGACCTTGTTTTCACACAAATGAACCCAGAATGATGTGAAATTGTGCTTTGTGCAACATAATTCTGGGTGCCATTTACAAACCATAAGTGCTAATGACTCCATTCCTTTTTGTGGTTGTAGGGGCTGTTGATTGGAGTACACTAAAAGAAACCTAACTTCTCTAGGACATTCATAAGCCAAGTTATAAGCCCACAAAGGTGTAACTGGACTACTTCTTTAAAGTGACACCAGGCCCGGTGACCTTTGGGACATGGTTTTACCCCCTAAAGGAATGTGCGATCATCTTGAAACGTTCAGATCACTTACAACTCAATAGATTCTACCTTCTTGTAGCGTTTCAGCCTGATTGGACCTTGTTTTCACACAAATGGACCCAGAATTATGTGAAATTGTGCTTCGTGCAACATAATTCTGGGTGCCATTTACAAACCATAAGTGCTAATGACTCCATTCCTTTTTGTGGTTGTAGGGGCTGTTGGTTGGAGTACATTAAAACAAACCTGATCTCTCTAGGACATTCATAAGCCAAGTTATAAGCCCACAAATGTGTAACTGGACTACTTCTTTAAATTGACACCAGATCTGGTGACCTTTGTGACATGGTTTGACCCCCTTAGGAAAGTGCTATCATCATGAAACGTTCAGATCACTTACAACTCAATAGATTCTACCTTCCTGTAACGTTTCAGCCTGATTGGACCTTGTTTTCACACAAATGAACCCAGAATGATGTGAAATTGTGCTTCGTACAACATAATTCTGGGTGCCATTTAAAAACCATAAGTGCTAATGACTCCATTCCTTTTTGAGGTTGTAGGGGCTGTTGATTGGAGTACACTAAAACAAACCTGATCTCTCCAGGATATTCAGAAGCCAAGTTATAAGCCCTCAAAGGTGTAACTGGACTACTTCTTTAAAGTGACACCAGGCCCGGTGACCTTTGGGACATGGTTTGACCCCCTATAGGAATTTGCGATCATCATGAAACGTTCAGATCACTTACAACTCAATAGATTCTACCTTCTTGTAATGTTTCAGCCTGATTGGACCTTGTTTTCATACAAATGAACCCAGAATGATGTGAAATTGTGCTTCGTGCAAAATAATTCTGGGTGCCATTTACAAACATTAAGTGCTAATGACTCCATTCCTTTTTGTGGTTGTAGGGGCTGTTGGTTGGAGTACATTAAAACAAACCTGATCTCTCTAGGACATTCAGAAGCCAAGTTATAAGCCCACAAATGTGTAACGGGACTACTTCTTCAAACTGACACCAGGCCCGGTGACCTTTGGGACATGGTTTGACCCCCTATAGGAATGTGAGATCATCATGAAACGTTCAGATCACTTACAACTCAATAGATTCTACCTTCCTGTAACGTTTCAGCCTGATTGGACCTTGTTTTCACACAAATGGACCCAGAATGATGTGAAATTGTGCTTCGTGCAACATAATTCTGGGTGCCATTTAAGAACCATAAGTGCTAATGACTCCATTCCTTTTTGTGGTTGTAGGGGCTGTTGATTGGAGTACACTAAAACAAACCTGATCTCTCTAGGACATTCAGAAGCCAAGTTATAAGTCCACAAATGTGTAACTGGACTACTTCTTTAAATTGACACCAGATCCGGTGACCTTTGGGACATGGTTTGACCCCCTTAGGAAAGTGCTATCATCATGAAATGTTCAGATCACTTACAATTCAATAGATTCTACCTTCCTGTAACATTTCACTCTGATTGGACCTTGTTTTCACACAAATGAACCCAGAATGATGTGAAATTGTGCTACGTGCAACATAATTCTGGGTGCCATTTAACAACCATAAGTGCTAATGACTCCATTCCTTTTGGAGGTTGTAGGGAATTTTGATTGGAGTACACTAAAACAAACCTGATCTCTCTAGGACATTCAGAAGCCAAGTTATAAGCCCTCAAAGGTGTAAATGGACTACTTCTTTAAAGTGACACCCGGCCCGGTGACCTTTGGGACATGGTTTGACCCCCTTAGGAAAGTGCTATCATCATGAAACGTTCAGATCACTTACAACTCAATAGATTCTACCTTCCTGTAACGTTTCAGCCTGATTGGACCTTGTTTTCACACAAATGAACCCAGAATGATGTGAAATTGTGCTTCGTGCAACATAATTCTGGGTGCCATTTACAAACCATAAGTGCTAATGACTCCATTCCTTTTTGTGGTTGTAGGGGCTGTTGATTCGAGTACACTAAAACAAACCTAACCTCTCTAGGACATTCAGAAGCCAAGTTATAAGCCCACAAATGTGTAACTGGACTACTTCTTTAAATTGACACCAGATCCGGTGACCTTTGGGACATGGTTTGACCCCTTAGGAAAGTGCTATCATCATGAAACGTTCAGATCACTTACAACTCAATAGATTCTACCTTCCTGTAACGTTTCAGCCTGATTGGACCTTGTTTTCACACAAATGAACCCAGAATGACGTGAAATTGTGCTTCGTGCAACATAATTCTGGGTGCCATTTACAAACCATAAGTGCTAATGACTCCATTCCTTTTTGTGGTTGTAGGGGCTGTTGATTGGAGTACATTAAAACAAACCTGATCTCTCTAGGACATTCAGAAGCCAAGTTATAAGCCCACAAAGGTGTAACTGGACTACTTCTTTAAAGTGACACCAGATGCGGTGACCTTTGGGACATGGTTTGACCCCCTTAGGAAAGTGCTATCATCATGAAACGTTCAGATCACTTACAACTCAATAGATTCTACCATCCTGTAACTTTTCAGCCTGATTGGACCTTGTTTTCACACAAATGGACCCAGAATGATGTGAAATTGTGCTTCGTGCAACATAATTCTGGGTGCCATTTAAGAACCATAAGTGCTAATGACTCCATTCCTTTTTGTGGTTGTAGGGGCTGTTGATTGGAGTACACTAAAACAAACCTGATCTCTCTAGGACATTCAGAAGCCAAGTTATAAGCCCACAAATGTGTAACTGGACTACTTCTTTAAATTGACACCAGATCCGGTGACCTTTGGGACATGGTTTGACCCCCTTAGGAAAGTGCTATCATCATGAAATGTTCAGATCACTTACAACTCAATAGATTCTACATTCCTGTAACATTTCAGCCTGATTGGACCTTGTTTTCACACAAATGAACCCAGAATGATGTGAAATTGTGCTTCGTGCAACATAATTCTGGGTGCCATTTAAAAACCATAAGTGCTAATGACTCCATTCCTTTTTGAGGTTGTAGGGAATGTTGATTGGAGTACACTAAAACAAACCTGATCTCTCTAGGACATTCAGAAGCCAAGTTATAAGCCCTCAAAGGTGTAAATGGACTACTTCTTTAAAGTGACACCCGGCCCGGTGACCTTTGGGACATGGTTTGACCCCCTATAGGAATGTGCGATCATCATGAAACGTTCAGATCACTTACAACTCAATAGATTCTACCTTCTTGTAACGTTTCAGCCTGATTGGACCTTGTTTTCACACAAATGAACCCAGAATGATGTGAAATTTTGCTTAGTGCAGCATAATTCTGGGTGCCATTTACAAACCATAAGTGCTAATGACTCCATTCCTTTTTGTGGTTGTAGGGGCTGTTGGTTGGAGTACATTAAAACAAACCTGATCTCTCTAGGACATTCAGAAGCCAAGTTATAAGCCCACAAATGTGTAACTGGACTATTTCTTTAAATTGACACCAGATCCGGTGACATTTGGGACATGGTTTGACCCCCTTAGGAAAGAGCTATCATCATGAAATGTTCAGATCACTTACAACTCAATAGATTCTACTTTCTTGTAGCGTTTCAGCCTGATTGGACCTTGTTTTCACACAAATGGACCCAGAATGATGTGAAATTGTGCTTCGTGCAACATAATTCTGGGTGCCATTTACAAACCATAAGTGCTAATGACTCCATTCCTTTTTGTGGTTGTAGGGGCTGTTGGTTGGAGTACATTAAAACAAACCTGATCTCTCTAGGACATTCAGAAGCCAAGTTATAAGCCCACAAATGTGTAACTGGACTACTTCTTTAAATTGACACCAGATCTGGTGACCTTTGTGACATGGTTTGACCCCCTTAGGAAAGTGCCATCATCATGAAACGTTCAGATCACTTACAACTCAATAGATTCTACCTTCCTGTACCGTTTCAGCCTGATTGGACCTTGTTTTCACATAAATGAACCCAGAATGATGTGAAATTGTGCTTCGTACAACATAATTCTGGGTGCCATTTAAAAACCATAAGTGCTAATGACTCCATTCCTTTTTGAGGTTGTAGGGGCTGTTGATTGGAGTACACTAAAACAAACCTGATCTCTCTAGGATATTCAGAAGCCAAGTTATAAGCCCTCAAAGGTGTAACTGGACTACTTCTTTAAAGTGACACCAGGCCCGGTGACCTTTGGGACATGGTTTGACCCCCTATAGGAATGTGCGATAATCATGAAACGTTCAGATCACTTACAACTCAATAGATTCTACCTTCTTGTAATGTTTCAGCCTGATTGGACCTTGTTTTCATACAAATGAACCCAGAATGATGTGAAATTGTGCTTCGTGCAACATAATTCTGGGTGCCATTTACAAACCTTAAGTGCTAATGACTCCATTCCTTTTTGTGGTTGTAGGGGCTGTTGGTTGGAGTACATTAAAACAAACCTGATCTCTCTAGGACATTCAGAAGCCAAGTTATAAGCCCACAAATGTGTAACGGGACTACTTCTTCAAATTGACACCAGGCCCGGTGACCTTTGGGACATGGTTTGACCCCCTATAGGAATGTGCGATCATCATGAAACGTTCAGATCACTTACAACTCAATAGATTCTACCTTCCTGTAACGTTTCAGCCTGATTGGACCTTGTTTTCACACAAATGGACCCAGAATGATGTGAAATTGTGTTTCGTGCAACATAATTCTGGGTGCCATTTAAGAACCATAAGTGCTAATGACTCCATTCCTTTTTGTGGTTGTAGGGGCTGTTGATTGGAGTACACTAAAACAAACCTGATCTCTCTAGGACATTCAGAAGCCAAGTTATAAGCCCACAAATGTGTAACTGGACTACTTCTTTAAATTGACACCAGATCCGGTGACATTTGGGACATGGTTTGACCCCCTTAGGAAAGTGCTATCATCATGAAATGTTCAGATCACTTACAACTCAATAGATTCTACCTTCCTGTAACATTTCAGCCTGATTGGACCTTGTTTTCACACAAATGAACCCAGAATGATGTGAAATTGTTGTTCGTGCAACATAATTCTGGGTGCCATTTACAAACCATAAGTGCTAATGACTCCATTCCTTTTTGTGGTTGTAGGGGCTGTTGGTTGGAGTACATTAAAACAAACCTGATCTCTCTAGGACATTCAGAAGCCAAGTTATAAGCCCACAAATGTGTAACGGGACTACTTCTTCAAATTGACACCAGGCCCGGTGACCTTTGGGACATGGTTTGACCCCCTATAGGAATGTGCGATCATCATGAAACGTTCAGATCACTTACAACTCAATAGATTCTACCTTCCTGTAACGTTTCAGCCTGATTGGACCTTGTTTTAACACAAATGGACCCAGAATGATGTGAAATTGTGCTTCGTGCAACATAATTCTGGGTGCCATTTAAGAACCATAAGTGCTAATGACTCCATTCCTTTTTGAGGTTGTAGGGGCTGTTGGTTGGAGTACATTAAAACAAACCTGATCTCTCTAGGACATTCAGAAGCCAAGTTATAAGCCCACAAATGTGTAACTGGACTACTTCTTTAAATTGACAAAAGATCCGGTGACCTTTGGGACATGGTTTGACCCCCTTAGGAAAGTGCTATCATCATGAAATGTTCAGATCACTTACAACTCAATAGATTCTACCTTCCTGTAACATTTCAGCCTGATTGGACCTTGTTTTCAAACAAATGAACCCAGAATGATGTGAAATTGTGCTTCGTGCAACATAATTCTGGGTGCCATTTAAAAACCATAAGTGCTAATGACTCCATTCCTTTTTGAGGTTGTAGGGAATGTTGATTGGAGTACACTAAAACAAACCTGATCTCTCTAGGACATTCAGAAGCCAAGTTATAAGCCCTCAAAGGTGTAAATGGACTACTTCTTTAAAGTGACACCCGGCCCGGTGACCTTTGGGACATGGTTTGACCCCCTTAGGAAAGTGCTATCATCATGAAACGTTCAGATCACTTACAACTCAATAGATTCTACCTTTCTGTAACGCTTCAGCCTGATTGGACCTTGTTTTCACACAAATGAACCCAGAATTATGTGAAATTGTGCTTCGTGCAACATAATTCTGGGTGCCATTTACAAACCATAAGTGCTAATGACTCCATTCCTTTTTGTGGTTGTAGGGGCTGTTGATTCGAGTACACTAAAACAAACCTAACCTCTCTAGGACATTCAGAAGCCAAGTTATAAGCCCACAAATGTGTAACTGGACTACTTCTTTAAATTGACACCAGATCCGGTGACCTTTGGGACATGGTTTGACCCCCTTAGGAAAGTGCTATCATCATGAAACGTTCAGATAACTTACAACTCAATAGATTCTACCTTCCTGTAACGTTTCAGCCTGATTGGACCTTGTTTTCACACAAATGAACCCAGAATGACGTGAAATTGTGCTTCGTGCAACATAATTCTGGGTGCCATTTACAAACCATAAGTGCTAATGACTCCATTCCTTTTTGTGGTTGTAGGGGCTGTTGATTGAAGTACACTAAAACAAACCTAACCTCTCTAGGACATTCAGAAGCCAAGTTATAAGCCCACAAAGGTGTAACTGGACTACTTCTTTAAAGTGACACCAGGCCCGGTGACCTTTGGGACATGGGTTGACCCCCTTAGGAAAGTGCTATCATCATGAAACGTTCAGATCACTTACAACTCAATAGATTCTACCTTCCTGTAACGTTTCAGCCTGATTGGACCTTGTTTTCACACAAATGAACCCAGAATGATGTAAAATTTTGCTTAGTGCAGCATAATTCTGGGTGCCATTTACAAACCATAAGTGCTAATGACTCCATTCCTTTTTGTGGTTGTAGGGGCTGTTGGTTGGAGTACACTAAAACAAACCTGATCTCTAGGATATTCAGAAGCCAAGTTATAAGCCCACAAATGTGTAACTGGACTACTTCTTTAAAGTGACACCAGGCCCGGTGACCTTTGGGACATGGTTTGACCCCCTATAGGAATGTGCGATCATCATGAAACATTCAGATCACTTACAACTCAATAGATTCTACCTTCTTGTAATGTTTCAGCCTGATTGGACCTGGTTTTCATACAAATGAACCCAGAATGATGTGAAATTGTGCTTCGTGCAACATAATTCTGGGTGCCATTTACAAACCATAAGTGCTAATGACTCCATTCCTTTTTGTGGCTGTAGGGGCTGTTGGTTGGAGTACATTAAAACAAGCCTGATCTCTCTAGGACATTCAGAAGCCAAGTTATAAGCCCACAAATGTGTAACGGGACTACTTCTTCAAATTGACACCAGGCCCGGTGACCTTTGGGACATGGTTTGACCCCCTATAGGAATGTGCGATCATCATGAAACGTTCAGATCACTTACAACTCAATAGATTCTACCTTCCTGTAACGTTTCAGCCTGATTGGACCTTGTTTTCACACAAATGGACCCAGAATGATGTGAAATTGTGCTTCGTGCAACATAATTCTGGGTGCCATTTAAGAACCATAAGTGCTAATGACTCCATTCCTTTTTGTGGTTGTAGGGGCTGTTGATTGGAGTACACTAAAACAAACCTGATCTCTCTAGGACATTCAGAAGCCAAGTTATAAGCCCACAAATGTGTAACTGGACTACTTCTTTAAATTGACACCAGATCCGGTGACCTTTGGGACATGGTTTGACCCCCTTAGGAAAGTGCTATCATCATGAAATGTTCAGATCACTTACAACTCAATAGATTCTACCTTCCTGTAACATTTCAGCCTGATTGGACCTTGTTTTCACACAAATGAACCCAGAATGATGTGAAATTGTGCTTCGTGCAACATAATTCTGGGTGCCATTTAAAAACCATAAGTGCTAATGACTCCATTCCTTTTTGAGGTTGTAGGGAATGTTGATTGGAGTACACTAAAACAAACCTGATCTCTCTAGGACATTCAGAAGCCAAGTTATAAGCCCTCAAAGGTGTAAATGGACTACTTCTTTAAAGTGACACCCGGCCCGGTGACCTTTGGGACATGGTTTGACCCCCTATAGGAATGTGCGATCATCATGAAACGTTCAGATCACTTACAACTCAATAGATTCTACCTTCTTGTAACGTTTCAGCCTGATTGGACCTTGTTTTCACACAAATGAACCCAGAATGATGTGAAATTTTTCTTAGTAAAGCATAATTCTGGGTGCCATTTACAAACCATAAGTGCTAATGACTCCATTCCTTTTTGTGGTTGTAGTGGCTGTTGGTTGGAGTACATTAAAACAAACCTGATCTCTCTAGGACATTCAGAAGCCAAGTTATAAGCCCACAAATGTGTTACTGGACTACTTCTTTAAATTGACACCAGATCCGGTGACCTTTGGGACATGGTTTGACCCCCTTAGGAAAGAGCTATCATCATGAAACGTTCAGATCACTTACAACTCAATAGATTCTACCTTCCTGTAATGTTTCAGCCTGATTGGACCTTGTTTTCACACAAATGAACCCAGAATGATGTGAAATTGTGCTTTGTGCAACATAATTCTGGGTGCCATTTACAAACCATAAGTGCTAATGACTCCATTCCTTTTTGTGGTTGTAGGGGCTGTTGATTGGAGTACACTAAAACAAACCTAACCTCTCTAGGACATTCAGAAGCCAAGCTATAAGCCCACAAAGTTGTAACTGGACTACTTCTTTAAAGTGACACCAGGCCCGGTGTCCTTTGGGACATGGTTTTACCCCCTATAGGAATGTGCGATCATCTTGAAACGTTCAGATCACTTACAACTCAATAGATTCTACCTTCCTGTAACGTTTCAGCCTGATTGGACCTTGTTTTCACACAAATGAACCCAGAATGATGTGAAATTGTGCTTCGTGCAACATAATTCTGGGTGCCATTTACAAACCATAAGTGCTAATGACTCCATTCCTTTTTGTGGTTGTAGGGGCTGTTGATTGGAGTATACTAAAACAAACCTGATCTCTCTAGGACATTCAGAAGCCAAGTTATAAGCCCACAAAGGTGTAACTGGACTACTTCTTTAAAGTGACACCAGGCCCGGTGACCTTTGGGACATGGTTTTACCCCCTATAGGAATGTGCGATCATCTTGAAACGTTCAGATCACTTACAACTCAATAGATTCTACCTTCTTGTAGCGTTTCAGCCTGATTGGACCTTGTTTTCACACAAATGGACCCAGAATGATGTGGAATTGTGCTTCGTGCAACATAATTCTGGGTGCCATTTAAAAACCATAAGTGCTAATGACTCCATTCCTTTTTGTGGTTGTAGGGGCTGTTGATTGGAGTACACTAAAACAACCCTGATCTCTCTAGGACATTCAGAAGCCAAGTTATAAGCCCACAAATGTGTAACTGGACTACTTCTTTAAATTGACACCAGATCCGGTGACCTTTGGGACATGGTTTGACCCCCTTAGGAAAGTGCTATCATCATGAAACGTTCAGATCACTTACAACTCAATAGATTCTACCTTCCTGTAACGTTTCAGCCTGATTGGACCTTGTTTTCACACAAATGGACCCAGAATTATGTGAAAATGTGCTTCGTGCAACATAATTCTGGGTGCCATTGAAGAACCATAAGTGCTAATGACTCCATTCCTTTTTGTGGTTGTAGGGGCTGTTGATTGGAGTACACTAAAACAAACCTGATCTCTCTAGGACATTCAGAAGCCAAGTTATAAGCCCACAAATGTGTAACTGGACTACTTCTTTAAATTGACACCAGATCCGGTGACCTTTGGGACATGGTTTGACCCCCTTAGGAAAGTGCTATCATCATGAAATGTTCAGATCACTTACAACTCAATAGATTCTACCTTCCTGTAACATTTCAGCCTGATTGGACCTTGTTTTCACACAAATGAACCCAGAATGATGTGAAATTGTGCTTCGTGCAACATAATTCTGGTTGCCATTTAAAAACCATAAGTGCTAATGACTCCATTCCTTTATGAGATTGTAGGGAATGTTGATTGGAGTACACTAAAACAAACCTGATCTCTCTAGGACATTCAGAAGCCAAGTTATAAGCCCTCCAAGGTGTAAATGGACTACTTCTTTAAAGTGACACCCGGCCCGGTGACCTTTGGGACATGGTTTGACCCCCTATAGGAATGTGCGATCATCATGAAACGTTCAGATCACTTACAACTCAATAGATTCTACCTTCTTGTAACGTTTCAGCCTGATTGGACCTTGTTTTCACACAAATGAACCCAGAATGATGTGAAATTTTGCTTAGTGCAGCATAATTCTGGGTGCCATTTACAAACCATAAGTGCTAATGACTCCATTCCTTTTTGTGGTTGTAGGGGCTGTTGATTGGAGTACACTAAAACAAACCTAACCTCTCTAGGACATTCAGAAGCCAAGTTATAAGCCCACAAAGGTGTAACTGGACTACTTCTTTAAAGTGACACCAGGCCCGGTGACCTTTGGGACATGGTCTTACCCCCTATAGGAATGTGCGATCATCTTGAAACGTTCAGATCACTTACAACTCAATAGATTCTACCTTCTTGTAACATTTCAGCCTGATTGGACCTTGTTTTCACACAAATGGACCCAGAATGATGTGAAATTGTGCTTCGTGCAACATAATTCTGGGTGCCATTTACAAACCATAAGTGCTAATGACTCCATTCCTTTTTGTGGTTGTAGGGGCTGTTGATTGGAGTACACTAAAACAACCCTGATCTCTCTAGGACATTCAGAAGCCAAGTTATAAGCCCACAAATGTGTAACTGGACTACTTCTTTAAATTGACACCAGATCCGGTGACCTTTGGGACATGGTTTGACCCCCTTAGGAAAGTGCTATCATCATGAAACGTTCAGATCACTTACAACTCAATAGATTCTACCTTCCTGTAACGTTTCAGCCTGATTGGACCTTGTTTTCACACAAATGGACCCAGAATGATGTGAAAATGTGCTTCGTGCAACATAATTCTGGGTGCCATTTAAGAACCATAAGTGCTAATGACTCCATTCCTTTTTGTGGTTGTAGGGGCTGTTGATTGGAGTACACTAAAACAAACCTGATCTCTCTAGGACATTCAGAAGCCAAGTTATAAGCCCACAAAGGTGTAACTGGACTACTTCTTTAAATTGACACCAGATCCGGTGACCTTTGGGTCATGGTTTGACCCCCTTAGGAAAGTGCTATCATCATGAAATGTTCAGATCACTTACAACTCAATAGATTCTACCTTCCTGTAACATTTCAGCCTGATTGGACCTTGTTTTCACACAAATGAACCCAGAATGATGTGAAATTGTGCTTCGTGCAACATAATTCTGGGTGCCATTTAAAAACCATAAGTGCTAATGACTCCATTCCTTTTTGATATTGTAGGGAATGTTGATTGGAGTACACTAAAACAAACCTGATCTCTCTAGGACATTCAGAAGCCAAGTTATAAGCCCTCCAAGGTGTAAATGGACTACTTCTTTAAAGTGACACCCGGCCCGGTGACCTTTGGGACATGGTTTGACCCCCTATAGGAATGTGCGATCATCATGAAACGTTCAGATCACTTACAACTCAATAGATTCTACCTTCTTGTAACGTTTCAGCCTGATTGGACCTTGTTTTCACACAAATGGACCCAGAATGATGTGAAAATGTGTTTCGTGCAACATAATTCTGGGTGCCATTTAAGAACCATAAGTGCTAATGACTCCATTCCTTTTTGTGGTTGTAGGGGCTGTTGATTGGAGTACACTAAAACAAACCTGATCTCTCTAGGACATTCAGAAGCCAAGTTATAAGCCCACAAATGTGTAACTGGACTACTTCTTTAAATTGACACCAGATCCGGTGACCTTTGGGACATGGTTTGACCCCCTTAGGAAAGTGCTATCATCATGAAATGTTCAGAACACTTACAACTCAATAGATTCTACCTTCCTGTAACATTTCAGCCTGATTGGACCTTGTTTTCACACAAATGAACCCAGAATGATGTGAAATTGTGCTTCGTGCAACATAATTCTGGGTGCCATTTAAAAACCATAAGTGCTAATGACTCCATTCCTTTTTGAGATTGTAGGGAATGTTGATTGGAGTACACTAAAACAAACCTGATCTCTCTAGGACATTCAGAAGCCAAGTTATAAGCCCTCCAAGGTGTAAATGGACTACTTCTTTAAAGTGACACCCGGCCCGGTGACCTTTGGGACATGGTTTGACCCCCTATAGGAATGTGCGATCATCATGAAACGTTCAGATCACTTACAACTCAATAGATTCTACCTTCTTGTAACGTTTCAGCCTGATTGGACCTTGTTTTCACACAAATGAACCCAGAATGATGTGAAATTTTGCTTAGTGCAGCATAATTCTGGGTGCCATTTACAAACCATAAGTGCTAATGACTCCATTCCTTTTTGTGGTTGTAGGGGCTGTTGATTGGAGTACACTAAAACAACCCTGATCTCTCTAGGACATTCAGAAGCCAAGTTATAAGCCCACAAATGTGTAACTGGACTACTTCTTTAAATTGACACCAGATCCGGTGACCTTTGGGACATGGTTTGACCCCCTTAGGAAAGTGCTATCATCATGAAACGTTCAGATCACTTACAACTCAATAGATTCTACCTTCCTGTAACGTTTCAGCCTGATTGGACCTTGTTTTCACACAAATGGACCCAGAATGATGTGAAAATGTGCTTCGTGCAACATAATTCTGGGTGCCATTTAAGAACCATAAGTGCTAATGACTCCATTCCTTTTTGTGGTTGTAGGGGCTGTTGATTGGAGTACACTAAAACAAACCTGATCTCTCTAGGACATTCAGAAGCCAAGTTATAAGCCCACAAAGGTGTAACTGGACTACTTCTTTAAATTGACACCAGATCCGGTGACCTTTGGGTCATGGTTTGACCCCCTTAGGAAAGTGCTATCATCATGAAATGTTCAGATCACTTACAACTCAATAGATTCTACCTTCCTGTAACATTTCAGCCTGATTGGACCTTGTTTTCACACAAATGAACCCAGAATGATGTGAAATTGTGCTTCGTGCAACATAATTCTGGGTGCCATTTAAAAACCATAAGTGCTAATGACTCCATTCCTTTTTGATATTGTAGGGAATGTTGATTGGAGTACACTAAAACAAACCTGATCTCTCTAGGACATTCAGAAGCCAAGTTATAAGCCCTCCAAGGTGTAAATGGACTACTTCTTTAAAGTGACACCCGGCCCGGTGACCTTTGGGACATGGTTTGACCCCCTATAGGAATGTGCGATCATCATGAAACGTTCAGATCACTTACAACTCAATAGATTCTACCTTCTTGTAACGTTTCAGCCTGATTGGACCTTGTTTTCACACAAATGGACCCAGAATGATGTGAAAATGTGTTTCGTGCAACATAATTCTGGGTGCCATTTAAGAACCATAAGTGCTAATGACTCCATTCCTTTTTGTGGTTGTAGGGGCTGTTGATTGGAGTACACTAAAACAAACCTGATCTCTCTAGGACATTCAGAAGCCAAGTTATAAGCCCACAAATGTGTAACTGGACTACTTCTTTAAATTGACACCAGATCCGGTGACCTTTGGGACATGGTTTGACCCCCTTAGGAAAGTGCTATCATCATGAAATGTTCAGATCACTTACAACTCAATAGATTCTACCTTCCTGTAACATTTCAGCCTGATTGGACCTTGTTTTCACACAAATGAACCCAGAATGATGTGAAATTGTGCTTCGTGCAACATAATTCTGGGTGCCATTTAAAAACCATAAGTGCTAATGACTCCATTCCTTTTTGAGATTGTAGGGAATGTTGATTGGAGTACACTAAAACAAACCTGATCTCTCTAGGACATTCAGAAGCCAAGTTATAAGCCCTCCAAGGTGTAAATGGACTACTTCTTTAAAGTGACACCCGGCCCGGTGACCTTTGGGACATGGTTTGACCCCCTATAGGAATGTGCGATCATCATGAAACGTTCAGATCACTTACAACTCAATAGATTCTACCTTCTTGTAACGTTTCAGCCTGATTGGACCTTGTTTTCACACAAATGAACCCAGAATGATGTGAAATTTTGCTTAGTGCAGCATAATTCTGGGTGCCATTTACAAACCATTAGTGCTAATGACTCCATTCCTTTTTGTGGTTGTAGGGGCTGTTGATTGGAGTACACTAAAACAAACCTAACCTCTCTAGGACATTCAGAAGCCAAGTTATAAGCCCACAAAGGTGTAACTGGACTACTTCTTTAAAGTGACACCAGGCCCGGTGACCTTTGGGACATGGTCTTACCCCCTATAGGAATGTTCGATCATCTTGAAACGTTCAGATCACTTACAACTCAATAGATTCTACCTTCTTGTAGCATTTCAGCCTGATTGGACCTTGTTTTCACACAAATGGACCCAGAATGATGTGAAATTGTGCTTCGTGCAACATAATTCTGGGTGCCATTTACAAACCATAAGTGCTAATGATTCCATTCCTTTTTGTGGTTGTAGGGGCTGTTGGTTGGAGTACATTAAAACAAACCTGATCTCTCTAGGACATTCAGAAGCCAAGTTATAAGCCCACAAATGTGTAACTGGACTACTTCTTTAAATTGACACCAGATCTGGTGACCTTTGTGACATGGTTTGAACCCATTAGGAAAGTGCTATCATCATGAAACGTTCAGATCACTTACAACTCAATAGAATCTACCTTCCTGTAACGTTTCAGCCTGATTGGACCTTGTTTTCACACAAATGAACCCAGAATGATGTGAAATTGTGCTTCGTACAACATAATTCTGGGTGCCATTTAAAAACCATAAGTGCTAATGACTCCATTCCTTTTTGTGGTTGTAGGGGCTGTTGGTTGGAGTACATTAAAACAAACCTGATCTCTCTAGGACATTCAGAAGCCAAGTTATAAGCCCACAAAGGTGTAACTGGACTACTTCTTTAAATTGACACCAGATCCGGTGACCTTTGGGACATTGTTTGACCCCCTTAGGAAAGTGCTATCATCATGAAACGTTCAGATCACTTACAACTCAATAGATTCTACCTTCCTGTAACGTTTCAGCCTGATTGGACCTTGTTTTCACACAAATGAACCCAGAATGATGTGAAATTGTGCTTCGTGCAACATAATTCTGGGTGCCATTTACAAACCATAAGTGCTAATGACTCCATTCCTTTTTGTGGTTGTAGGGGCTGTTGGTTGGAGTACATTAAAACAAACCTGATCTCTCTAGGACATTCAGAAGCCAAGTTATAAGCCCACAAAGGTGTAACTGGACTACTTCTTTAAATTGACACCAGATCCGGTGACCTTTGGGACATTGTTTGACCCCCTTAGGAATGTGCGATCATCTTGAAACGTTCAGATCACTTACAACTCAATAGATTCTACCTTCTTGTAGCATTTCAGCCTGATTGGACCTTGTTTTCACACAAATGGACCCAGAATGATGTGAAATTGTGCTTCGTGCAACATAATTCTGGGTGCCATTTACAAACCATAAGTGCTAATGACTCCATTCCTTTTTGTGGTTGTAGGGGCTGTTGGTTGGAGTACATTAAAACAAACCTGATCTCTCTAGGACATTCAGAAGCCAAGTTATAAGCCCACAAAGGTGTAACTGGACTACTTCTTTAAATTGACACCAGATCCGGTGACCTTTGGGACATTGTTTGACCCCCTTAGGAAAGTGCTATAATCATGAAACGTTCAGATCACTTACAACTCAATAGATTCTACCTTCCTGTAACGTTTCAGCCTGATTGGACCTTGTTTTCACACAAATGAACCCAGAATGATGTGAAATTGTGCTTTGTGCAGCATAATTCTGGGTGCCATTTACAAACCATAAGTGCTAATGACTCCATTCCTTTTTGTGGTTGTAGGGGCTGTCTATTGGAGTACACTAAAACAAACCTAACCTCTCTAGGACATTCAGAAGCCAAGTTATAAGCCCACAAATGTGTAACTGGACTACTTCTTTAAATTGACACCAGATCCGGTGACCTTTGGGACATGGTTTGACCCCCTTAGGAAAGTGCTATCATCATGAAACGGTCAGATCACTTAAAACTCAATAGATTCTACCTTCCTGTAACATTTCAGCCTGATTGGACCTTGTTTTCACACAAATGGACCCAGAATGATGTGAAAATGTGCTTCGTGCAACATAATTCTGGGTGCCATTTAAGAACCATAAGTGCTAATGACTCCATTCCTTTTTGTGGTTGTAGGGGCTGTTGATTGGAGTACACTAAAACAAACCTGATCTCTCTAGGACATTCAGAAGCCAAGTTATAAGCCCACAAATGTGTAACTGGACTACTTCTTTAAATTGACACCAGATCCGGTGACCTTTGGGACATGGTTTGACCCCCTTAGGAAAGTGCTATCATCATGAAATGTTCAGATCACTTACAACTCAATAGATTCTACCTTCCTGTAACATTTCAGCCTGATTGGACCTTGTTTTCACACAAATGAACCCAGAATGATGTGAAATTGTGCTTCGTGCAACATAATTCTGGGTGCCATTTAAAAACCATAAGTGCTAATGACTCCATTCCTTTTTGAGATTGTAGGGAATGTTGATTGGAGTACACTAAAACAAACCTGATCTCTCTAGGACATTCAGAAGCCAAGTTATAAGCCCTCCAAGGTGTAAATGGACTACTTCTTTAAAGTGACACCCGGCCCGGTGACCTTTGGGACATGGTTTGACCCCCTATAGGAATGTGCGATCATCATGAAACGTTCAGATCACTTACAACTCAATAGATTCTACCTTCTTGTAACGTTTCAGCCTGATTGGACCTTGTTTTCACACAAATGAACCCAGAATGATGTGAAATTTTGCTTAGTGCAGCATAATTCTGGGTGCCATTTACAAACCATAAGTGCTAATGACTCCATTCCTTTTTGTGGTTGTAGGGGCTGTTGATTGGAGTACACTAAAACAAACCTAACCTCTCTAGGACATTCAGAAGCCAAGTTATAAGCCCACAAAGGTGTAACTGGACTACTTCTTTAAAGTGACACCAGGCCCGGTGACCTTTGGGACATGGTCTTACCCCCTATAGGAATGTGCGATCATCTTGAAACGTTCAGATCACTTACAACTCAATAGATTCTACCTTCTTGTAGCATTTCAGCCTGATTGGACCTTGTTTTCACACAAATGGACCCAGAATGATGTGAAATTGTGCTTCGTGCAACATAATTCTGGGTGCCATTTACAAACCATAAGTGCTAATGACTCCATTCCTTTTTGTGGTTGTAGGGGCTGTTGGTTGGAGTACATTAAAACAAACCTGATCTCTCTAGGACATTCAGAAGCCAAGTTATAAGCCCACAAATGTGTAACTGGACTACTTCTTTAAATTGACACCAGATCTGGTGACCTTTGTGACATGGTTTGACCCCATTAGGAAAGTGCTATCATCATGAAACGTTCAGATCACTTACAACTCAATAGATTCTACCTTCCTGTAACGTTTCAGCCTGATTGGACCTTGTTTTCACACAAATGAACCCAGAATGATGTGAAATTGTGCTTCGTACAACATAATTCTGGGTGCCATTTAAAAACCATAAGTGCTAATGACTCCATTCCTTTTTGTGGTTGTAGGGGCTGTTGGTTGGAGTACATTAAAACAAACCTGATCTCTCTATGACATTCAGAAGCCAAGTTATAAGCCCACAAAGGTGTAACTGGACTACTTCTTTAAATTGACACCAGATCCGGTGACCTTTGGGACATTGTTTGACCCCCTTAGGAAAGTGCTATCATCATGAAACGTTCAGATCACTTACAACTCAATAGATTCTACCTTCCTGTAACGTTTCAGCCTGATTGGACCTTGTTTTCACACAAATGAACCCAGAATGATGTGAAATTGTGCTTCGTGCAACATAATTCTGGGTGCCATTTACAAACCATAAGTGCTAATGACTCCATTCCTTTTTGTGGTTGTAGGGGCTGTTGGTTGGAGTACATTAAAACAAACCTGATCTCTCTAGGACATTCAGAAGCCAAGTTATAAGCCCACAAAGGTGTAACTGGACTACTTCTTTAAATTGACACCAGATCCGGTGACCTTTGGGACATTGTTTGACCCCCTTAGGAAAGTGCTATAATCATGAAACGTTCAGATCACTTACAACTCAATAGATTCTACCTTCCTGTAACGTTTCAGCCTGATTGGACCTTGTTTTCACACAAATGAACCCAGAATGATGTGAAATTGTGCTTTGTGCAGCATAATTCTGGGTGCCATTTACAAACCATAAGTGCTAATGACTCCATTCCTTTTTGTGGTTGTAGGGGCTGTCTATTGGAGTACACTAAAACAAACCTAACCTCTCTAGGACATTCAGAAGCCAAGTTATAAGCCCACAAATGTGTAACTGGACTACTTCTTTAAATTGACACCAGATCCGGTGACCTTTGGGACATGGTTTGACCCCCTTAGGAAAGTGCTATCATCATGAAACGGTCAGATCACTTAAAACTCAATAGATTCTACCTTCCTGTAACATTTCAGCCTGATTGGACCTTGTTTTCACACAAATGAACCCAGAATGATGTGAAATTGTGCTTCGTGCAACATAATTCGGGGTGCCATTTAAGAACCATAAGTGCTAATGACTCCATTCCTTTTTGTGGTTGTAGGGGCTGTTGATTGGAGTATACTAAAACAAACCTGATCTCTCTAGGACATTCAGAAGCCAAGTTATAAGCCCTCAAATGTGTAACTGGACAACTTCTTTAAATTGACACCAGATCCGGTGACCTTTGGGACATGGTTTGACCCCCTTAGGAAAGTGCTATCATCATGAAATGTTCAGATCACTTACAACTCAATAGATTCTACCTTCCTGTAACATTTCAGCCTGATTGGTCCTTGTTTTCACACAAATGAACCCAGAATGATGTGAAATTGTGCTTCGTGCAACATAATTCTGGGTGCCATTTAAAAACCATAAGTGCTAATGACTCCATTCCTTTTTCAGATTGTTGGGAATGTTGATTGGAGTACACTAAAACAAACCTGATCTCTCTAGGACATTCAGAAGCCAAGTTATAAGCCCTCCAAGGTGTAAATGGACTACTTCTTTAAAGTGACACCCGGCCCGGTGACCTTTGGGACATGGTTTGACCCCCTATAGGAATGTGCGATCATCATGAAACGTTCAGATCACTTACAACTCAATAGATTCTACCTTCTTGTAACGTTTCAGCCTGATTGGACCTTGTTTTCACACAAATGAACCCAGAATGATGTGAAATTTTGCTTAGTGCAGCATAATTCTGGGTGCCATTTACAAGCCATAAGTGCTAATGACTCCATTCCTTTTTGTGGTTGTAGGGGCTGTTGATTGGAGTACACTAAAACAAACCTAACCTCTCTAGGACATTCAGAAGCCAAGTTATAAGCCCACAAAGGTGTAACTGGACTACTTCTTTAAAGTGACACCAGGCCCGGTGACCTTTGGGACATGGTCTTACCCCCTATAGGAATGTGCGATCATCTTGAAACGTTCAGATCACTTACAACTCAATAGATTCTACCTTCTTGTAGCATTTCAGCCTGATTGGACCTTGTTTTCACACAAATGGACCCAGAATGATGTGAAATTGTGCTTCGTGCAACATAATTCTGGGTGCCATTTACAAACCATAAGTGCTAATGACTCCATTCCTTTTTGTGGTTGTAGGGGCTGTTGATTGGAGTACACTAAAACAACCCTGATCTCTCTAGGACATTCAGAAGCCAAGTTATAAGCCCACAAATGTGTAACTGGACTACTTCTTTAAATTGACACCAGATCCGGTGACCTTTGGGACATGGTTTGACCCCCTTAGGAAAGTGCTATCATCATGAAACGTTCAGATCACTTACAACTCAATAGATTCTACCTTCCTGTAACGTTTCAGCCTGATTGGACCTTGTTTTCACACAAATGGACCCAGAATGATGTGAAAATGTGCTTCGTGCAACATAATTCTGGGTGCCATTTAAGAACCATAAGTGCTAATGACTCCATTCCTTTTTGTGGTTGTAGGGGCTGTTGATTGGAGTACACTAAAACAAACCTGATCTCTCTAGGACATTCAGAAGCCAAGTTATAAGCCCACAAATGTGTAACTGGACTACTTCTTTAAATTGACACCAGATCCGGTGACCTTTGGGACATGGTTTGACCCCCTTAGGAAAGTGCTATCATCATGAAATGTTCAGATCACTTACAACTCAATAGATTCTACCTTCCTGTAACATTTCAGCCTGATTGGACCTTGTTTTCACACAAATGAACCCAGAATGATGTGAAATTGTGCTTCGTGCAACATAATTCTGGGTGCCATTTAAAAACCATAAGTGCTAATGACTCCATTCCTTTTTGAGATTGTAGGGAATGTTGATTGGAGTACACTAAAACAAACCTGATCTCTCTAGGACATTCAGAAGCCAAGTTATAAGCCCTCCAAGGTGTAAATGGACTACTTCTTTAAAGTGACACCCGGCCCGGTGACCTTTGGGACATGGTTTGACCCCCTATAGGAATGTGCTATCATCATGAAACGTTCAGATCACTTACAACTCAATAGATTCTACCTTCTTGTAACGTTTCAGCCTGATTGGACGTTGTTTTCACACAAATGGACCCAGAATGATGTGAAAATGTGCTTCGTGCAACATAATTCTGGGTGCCATTTAAGAACCATAAGTGCTAATGACTCCATTCCTTTTTGTGGTTGTAGGGGCTGTTGATTGGAGTACACTAAAACAAACCTGATCTCTCTAGGACATTCAGAAGCCAAGGTATAAGCCCACAAATGTGTAACTGGACTACTTCTTTAAATTGACACCAGATCCGGTGACCTTTGGGACATGGTTTGACCCCCTTAGGAAAGTGCTATCATCATGAAATGTTCAGATCACTTACAACTCAATAGATTCTACCTTCCTGTAACATTTCAGCCTGATTGGACCTTGTTTTCACACAAATGAACCCAGAATGATGTGAAATTGTGCTTCGTGCAACATAATTCTGGGTGCCATTTAAAAACCATAAGTGCTAATGACTCCATTCCTTTTTGAGATTGTAGGGAATGTTGATTGGAGTACACTAAAACAAACCTGATCTCTCTAGGACATTCAGAAGCCAAGTTATAAGCCCTCCAAGGTGTAAATGGACTACTTCTTTAAAGTGACACCCGGCCCGGTGACCTTTGGGACATGGTTTGACCCCCTATAGGAATGTGCGATCATCATGAAACGTTCAGATCACTTACAACTCAATAGATTCTACCTTCTTGTAACGTTTCAGCCTGATTGGACCTTGTTTTCACACAAATGAACCCAGAATGATGTGAAATTTTGCTTAGTGCAGCATAATTCTGGGTGCCATTTACAAACCATAAGTGCTAATGACTCCATTCCTTTTTGTGGTTGTAGGGGCTGTTGATTGGAGTACACTAAAACAAACCTAACCTCTCTAGGACATTCAGAAGCCAAGTTATAAGCCCACAAAGGTGTAACTGGACTACTTCTTTAAAGTGACACCAGGCCCGGTGACCTTTGGGACATGGTCTTACCCCCTATAGGAATGTGCGATCATCTTGAAACGTTCAGATCACTTACAACTCAATAGATTCTACCTTCTTGTAGCATTTCAGCCTGATTGGACCTTGTTTTCACACAAATGGACCCAGAATGATGTGAAATTGTGCTTCGTGCAACATAATTCTGGGTGCCATTTACAAACCATAAGTGCTAATGACTCCATTCCTTTTTGTGGTTGTAGGGGCTGTTGGTTGGAGTACATTAAAACAAACCTGATCTCTCTAGGACATTCAGAAGCCAAGTTATAAGCCCACAAATGTGTAACTGGACTACTTCTTTAAATTGACACCAGATCTGGTGACCTTTGTGACATGGTTTGACCCCATTAGGAAAGTGCTATCATCATGAAACGTTCAGATCACTTACAACTCAATAGATTCTACCTTCCTGTAACGTTTCAGCCTGATTGGACCTTGTTTTCACACAAATGAACCCAGAATGATGTGAAATTGTGCTTCGTACAACATAATTCTGGGTGCCATTTAAAAACCATAAGTGCTAATGACTCCATTCCTTTTTGTGGTTGTAGGGGCTGTTGGTTGGAGTACATTAAAACAAACCTGATCTCTCTAGGACATTCAGAAGCCAAGTTATAAGCCCACAAAGGTGTAACTGGACTACTTCTTTAAATTGACACCAGATCCGGTGACCTTTGGGACATTGTTTGACCCCCTTAGGAAAGTGCTATCATCATGAAACGTTCAGATCACTTACAACTCAATAGATTCTACCTTCCTGTAACGTTTCAGCCTGATTGGACCTTGTTTTCACACAAATGAACCCAGAATGATGTGAAATTGTGCTTCGTGCAACATAATTCTGGGTGCCATTTACAAACCATAAGTGCTAATGACTCCATTCCTTTTTGTGGTTGTAGGGGCTGTTGGTTGGAGTACATTAAAACAAACCTGATCTCTCTAGGACATTCAGAAGCCAAGTTATAAGCCCACAAAGGTGTAACTGGACTACTTCTTTAAATTGACACCAGATCCGGTGACCTTTGGGACATTGTTTGACCCCCTTAGGAATGTGCGATCATCTTGAAACGTTCAGATCACTTACAACTCAATAGATTCTACCTTCTTGTAGCATTTCAGCCTGATTGGACCTTGTTTTCACACAAATGGACCCAGAATGATGTGAAAATGTGCTTCGTGCAACATAATTCTGGGTGCCATTTAAGAACCATAAGTGCTAATGACTCCATTCCTTTTTGTGGTTGTAGGGGCTGTTGATTGGAGTACACTAAAACAAACCTGATCTCTCTAGGACATTCAGAAGCCAAGTTATAAGCCCACAAATGTGTAACTGGACTACTTTAAATTGACACCAGATCTGTTGACCTTTGGGACATGGTTTGACCCCCTTAGGAAAGTGCTATCATCATGAAATGTTCAGATCACTTACAACTCAATAGATTCTACCTTCCTGTAACATTTCAGCCTTATTGGACCTTGTTTTCACACAAAAGAACCCAGAATGATGTGAAATTGTGCTTCGTGCAACATAATTCTGGGTGCCATTTAAAAACCATAAGTGCTAATGACTCCATTCCTTTTTGAGATTGTAGGGAATGTTGATTGGAGTACACTAAAACAAACCTGATCTCTCTAGGACATTCAGAAGCCAAGTTATAAGCCCTCCAAGGTGTAAATGGACTACTTCTTTAAAGTGACACCCGGCCCGGTGACCTTTGGGACATGGTTTGACCCCCTATAGGAATGTGCGATCATCATGAAACGTTCAGATCACTTACAACTCAATAGATTCTACCTTCTTGTAACGTTTCAGCCTGATTGGACCTTGTTTTCACACAAATGAACCCAGAATGATGTGAAATTTTGCTTAGTGCAGCATAATTCTGGGTGCCATTTACAAACCATAAGTGCTAATGACTCCATTCCTTTTTGTGGTTGTAGGGGCTGTTGATTGGAGTACACTAAAACAAACCTAACCTCTCTAGGACATTCAGAAGCCAAGTTATAAGCCCACAAAGGTGTAACTGGACTACTTCTTTAAAGTGACACCAGGCCCGGTGACCTTTGGGACATGTTCTTATCCCCTATAGGAATGTGCGATCATCTTGAAACGTTCAGATCACTTACAACTCAATAGATTCTACCTTCTTGTAGCATTTCAGCCTGATTGGACCTTGTTTTCACACAAATGGACCCAGAATGATGTGAAATTGTGCTTCGTGCAACATAATTCTGGGTGCCATTTACAAACCATAAGTGCTAATGACTCCATTCCTTTTTGTGGTTGTAGGGGCTGTTGGTTGGAGTACATTAAAACAAACCTGATCTCTCTAGGACATTCAGAAGCCAAGTTATAAGCCCACAAATGTGTAACTGGACTACTTCTTTAAATTGACACCAGATCTGGTGACCTTTGTGACATGGTTTGACCCCATTAGGAAAGTGCTATCATCATGAAACGTTCAGATCACTTACAACTCAATAGATTCTACCTTCCTGTAACGTTTCAGCCTGATTGGACCTTGTTTTCACACAAATGAACCCAGAATGATGTGAAATTGTGCTTCGTACAACATAATTCTGGGTGCCATTTAAAAACCATAAGTGCTAATGACTCCATTCCTTTTTGTGGTTGTAGGGGCTGTTGGTTGGAGTACATTAAAACAAACCCGATCTCTCTAGGACATTCAGAAGCCAAGTTATAAGCCCACAAAGGTGTAACTGGACTACTTCTTTAAATTGACACCAGGCCCGGTGACCTTTGGGACATGGTTTGACCCCCTATAGGAATGTGCGATCATCTTGAAACGTTCGGATCACTTACAACTCAATAGATTCTACCTTCCTGTAACGTTTCAGCCTGATTGGACCTTGTTTTCACACAAATGAACCCAGAATGATGTGAAATTGTGCTTCGTGCAGTCAGCTTTGACCAGAACTTCTGGTCCCAAACTTGTTTAAAAACTTTTAAAATGATCAGACACCCCAATTTACAATTAATTCAGTACAAAGTTCTACACAGAGTACACTATACAGGTCATCGGATGTTCAGGATGGGGTTTGTGTCGTCTGACATCTGTACACACTGCACAAACAACATTCCTGACAATTACGTTCATGCACTGTGGTCCTGTCCACCTGTCCAGGAATTTTGGGGTAGAGTATGTGAAGACCTGTCAAAGTCTCTGAAATGTCATATCCCAATCACCCCCTCTCTTTGTTTACTGGGAAACCTGGATGATGTCCCGATTGAAAAATCTTTGGTTCACGTGGTTCTGACTGCCATATGCATCGCTAAGAAAACTATCCTCTTGAATTGGAAAAATAGAGAAAATCTCTGCATTAACCAGTATAGAAATCTTTTGTTAGATCATATTGCACTTGATTTAGCCTCTGCTTCCACTTCAAATAAATCTCTCTGGGCTCCTTTGATCGGTTCCATCACATGGCGGTGATGGGGGGCCGTTGATGATGTCCTGCGGGATGATGTGGGTGGGGGGGTGGAGGGTCTGAGTTTGGAGTATCTGGATGTTCCCTGGGGATGGGTTCACTGGGGATGTCTGGCACTGGGGGGCCGTTCCCCCCTCTGGAGGTGCTTGGGTTGCCTCGGGGGGTGTACTGCTGGCGGTTGTGAGTGGAGCCCCTTGGAGGTCTTGGCGGCGGCCATGGGTCACTGCCTGGCGGCTGCATTGCCCCTGGGTGGGTCTGGGTGGGGGCCTGGGGGCTCGGGGTGTTGGGGTGGCCGGCCCCGTGTGGGGATCTGGGCTGGGCCTTGGGGGTCGGGTCCCTACATGTACGCTGCCGGGAAGAAGGCAGGAATACGCAGAAGTACCTGGCCCGGGTTCAGGGGCGTAGGGCAGGCCCTGGCTCCTCTGTTGTCCCATCACAGGGGAGGGGGAGGTCCAGGAGGGGGAGGACCCAACCTTACCTGGATGTCTTATGTCTTATATATTCTGGAAGTTGTGCAAATGCAGGGATGGGCATAGATATTCTGCTGGGGTGGGGCTGGGTCGGCTCCCTCGGGCTCTGTGGGGCTCTGTGATGCTGCTGCTTTGGGCCCTGGCAGGATGGGCTGGGGTCTCCATGCCCTGGGCGGCGGTATGACAGCGGAGGTGCCTATTGGGGTCAGTGGGGGAGCTGGCTCCCTGGAGGGCTAAGCCCTACCAGCCATTCCTCCCCATCCCCGTTTATTTCTCTCCTCCTGCTCCCTCACATCATCACACAAACATGCACATAGGACCTTGGGGGGTGGACAAGTCGAGGAGTGCGGGTATGGACCCCATTTCCGCATTCCTGTGGCTTCCTGCCCCCCAATTTTATTTGCACCTTATGCACTTCCACCGACGACATTCCACGCAAACATACACTTAGGGCCTTGGGAGTGAGCACATTCAACGGCACTTGGCAGGGGGAGTTCTCAGCCTCCTCCCGAGTGCCGGTGCCCACTTCGAATTTTAAACTGCATTTAGACACCAAGGGCTGTGGGTGCAAGTAGGGTGGTGCAGTGGCATCAGCTGGCATAGGCCAGAAAATGCCCGCACTGCCCGCTCACCACAGCAATAGAATACACCTCATTAACACACAACACTATGTTGGAGCAGGTGGAGGGAGACCAGGGGGTCTTAGCACACCTCTGTTGTTGCTTGGCTGCCTGGGGCTGGAGACTAGGAGGGAGATCTGGCCGTCTGGTTGGGGTCTGGGGTGGTGGGTTGCTGTGCTCGGCGGTGGGCGGGGGAGCCTGCTCATCAGCACCCCAGCAGAAAGGGTCAAACTCTGGTAACCGGTGGTGGTTGTACCCCATGTGCAGCATTACCGGGACCAGAGTGAATAGGGTGTGTATGGGGAGCATGAATGGGTGTCCGGCGTGTATTTTTGTAAGTCTTTGGTTGTATGTGCATGTGTGAGCATGAGGGAGGGAGTGTGTGACTGTGTTTGTGTATGACTGTATATGTCAGGTGGGGCCTTTGACTCCTCCCTTCTCCTGGGACCTCCTTTGATGATATAGATCTTCGTCTCCCCTCCCCCCTGTCACACCTGGTGTGGGTGTGATGCCTTGGTCTGCCTGAGTGTTCGTGGCTCCCGGGTCAGGGAGTTTAAGATTTTTGGCATCTGCCTGATCAATCCCGGTGGCGGCCTGGGGGGGTCTGGGTCCCTGGGCTCTGCTGGGTCCCCGGCGGGGGTGGTCGCCCCTGGGTCCCGGGTCGCTGGGTCCCGGACTCGGCCGGCTAGGGGGTGGGAGGCTGCGGGCAGGCCTGATGACTTGCCGCTGATATCTCCCGGGGCTCTGCCGGCTGCTGGTTGTGGCCCCCCGGGGCGATCCTCTGTGCCTCTCGAGGGGGGCGGGGGCCTTTCTGGTTGCGGGCTCCTTGGGGTTCCTGTGTTCTGGGGCAGCGCCTGGATCTCTGGGACTTGGAGCTCCCCCCCGTCTCCTACGCGTCTTTGGGGGGCAGATCTGTGGTCCCTCACACTCTCTATTGGACGCTCCTATAGATAAACCTTACATAAACAAGCGCGTGTACACACACAGGTGCTCACATGGTGCTCTCATAAGTATGGGCTTGGGCACGTTCAACACATGTCTTAAGACTATGGTGGGCACTCAATGCACTGTGGTATATTATCGTGTGACTGTTTAGTTAAACAATGATTGATTATATATTTCTTCATCAAGTTGACGCAGTGATAGCTTGATTTTGTTATATTGGTGTTGTGTCCCATTTTTTTGTTATGTTTTGCTTTTTTCTCGTCTCATTTTGCAGGTCTAGAAGCAGACTCTTGTTCATTATTGTTTATTTTTGTTGAATCCCCCCCCCACCTAACCCCCTCTCTCCCCACCTTTTCTCTTTTCCTTTCTCTTTCACCTCTGTCTCCGTGTCTGGTCGAAATTACAAAGCATTCAAAAACAATAACAATAAAGTTTTAAATATCAGGTGCGACATTAAAAGCAGACTCTTTGATGCTCCACCTGAGACATTAAAAGCAGATGCTCTGATGCTCCACCTGAGAGTAAAACTGTAAGGCTTGTTACCAGCATTCAGACATCAATTCTGCTTGCTTCACAGCCAGACAGGACACGTTAAAAAAAAAAAAATTGACACCAGATCCGGTGACCTTTGGGACATTGTTTGACCCCCTTAGGAAAGTGCTATCATCATGAAACGTTCAGATCACTTACAACTCAATAGATTCTACCTTCCTGTAACGTTTCAGCCTGATTGGACCTTGTTTTCACACAAATGAACCCAGAATGATGTGAAATTGTGCTTCGTGCAACATAATTCTGGGTGCCATTTACAAACCATAAGTGCTAATGACTCCATTCCTTTTTGTGGTTGTAGGGGCTGTTGGTTGGAGTACATTAAAACAAACCTGATCTCTCTAGGACATTCAGAAGCCAAGTTATAAGCCCACAAAGGTGTAACTGGACTACTTCTTTAAATTGACACCAGATCCGGTGACCTTTGGGACATTGTTTGACCCCCTTAGGAATGTGCGATCATCTTGAAACGTTCAGATCACTTACAACTCAATAGAATCTACCTTCTTGTAGCATTTCAGCCTGATTGGACCTTGTTTTCACACAAATGGACCCAGAATGATGTGAAATTGTGCTTCGTGCAACATAATTCTGGGTGCCATTTACAAACCATAAGTGCTGATGACTCCATTCCTTTTTGTGGTTGTAGGGGCTGTTGGTTGGAGTACATTAAAACAAACCTGATCTCTCTAGGACATTCAGAAGCCAAGTTATAAGCCCACAAATGTGTAACTGGACTACTTCTTTAAATTGACACCAGATCTGGTGACCTTTGTGACATGGTTTGACCCCATTAGGAAAGTGCTATCATCATGAAACGTTCAGATCACTTACAACTCAATAGATTCTACCTTCCTGTAACGTTTCAGCCTGATTGGACCTTGTTTTCACACAAATGAACCCAGAATGATGTGAAATTGTGCTTCGTACAACATAATTCTGGGTGCCATTTAAAAACCATAAGTGCTAATGACTCCATTCCTTTTTGTGGTTGTAGGGGCTGTTGGTTGGAGTACATTAAAACAAACCTGATCTCTCTAGGACATTCAGAAGCCAAGTTATAAGCCCACAAAGGTGTAACTGGACTACTTCTTTAAATTGACACCAGATCCGGTGACCTTTGGGACATTGTTTGACCCCCTTAGGAATGTGCGATCATCTTGAAACGTTCAGATCACTTACAACTCAATAGATTCTACCTTCTTGTAGCATTTCAGCCTGATTGGACCTTGTTTTCACACAAATGGACCCAGAATGATGTGAAATTGTGCTTCGTGCAACATAATTCTGGGTGCCATTTACAAACCATAAGTGCTGATGACTCCATTCCTTTTTGTGGTTGTAGGGGCTGTTGGTTGGAGTACATTAAAACAAACCTGATCTCTCTAGGACATTCAGAAGCCAAGTTATAAGCCCACAAATGTGTAACTGGACTACTTCTTTAAATTGACACCAGATCTGGTGACCTTTGTGACATGGTTTGACCCCATTAGGAAAGTGCTATCATCATGAAACGTTCAGATCACTTACAACTCAATAGATTCTACCTTCCTGTAACGTTTCAGCCTGACTGGACCTTGTTTTCACACAAATGAACCCAGAATGATGTGAAATTGTGCTTCGTACAACATAATTCTGGGTGCCATTTAAAAACCATAAGTGCTAATGACTCCATTCCTTTTTGTGGTTGTAGGGGCTGTTGGTTGGAGTACATTAAAACAAACCTGATCTCTCTAGGACATTCAGAAGCCAAGTTATAAGCCCACAAAGGTGTAACTGGACTACTTCTTTAAATTGACACCAGATCCGGTGACCTTTGGGACATTGTTTGACCCCCTTAGGAAAGTGCTATCATCATGAAACGTTCAGATCACTTACAACTCAATAGATTCTACCTTCCTGTAACGTTTCAGCCTGATTGGACCTTGTTTTCACACAAATGAACCCAGAATGATGTGAAATTGTGCTTCGTGCAACATAATTCTGGGTGCCATTTACAAACCATAAGTGCTAATGACTCCATTCCTTTTTGTGGTTGTAGGGGCTGTTGGTTGGAGTACATTTAAACAAACCTGATCTCTCTAGGACATTCAGAAGCCAAGTTATAAGCCCACAAAGGTGTAACTGGACTACTTCTTTAAATTGACACCAGATCCGGTGACCTTTGGGACATTGTTTGACCCCCTTAGGAAAGTGCTATAATCATGAAACGTTCAGATCACTTACAACTCAATAGATTCTACCTTCCTGTAACGTTTCAGCCTGATTGGACCTTGTTTTCACACAAATGAACCCAGAATGATGTGAAATTGTGCTTTGTGCAGCATAATTCTGGGTGCCATTTACAAACCATAAGTGCTAATGACTCCATTCCTTTTTGTGGTTGTAGGGGCTGTCTATTGGAGTACACTAAAACAAACCTAACCTCTCTAGGACATTCAGAAGCCAAGTTATAAGCCCACAAATGTGTAACTGGACTACTTCTTTAAATTGACACCAGATCCGGTGACCTTTGGGACATGGTTTGACCCCCTTAGGAAAGTGCTATCAACATGAAACGGTCAGATCACTTAAAACTCAATAGATTCTACCTTCCTGTAACATTTCAGCCTGATTGGACCTTGTTTTCACACAAATGGACCCAGAATGATGTGAAAATGTGCTTCGTGCAACATAATTCTGGGTGCCATTTAAGAACCATAAGTGCTAATGACTCCATTCCTTTTTGTGGTTGTAGGGGCTGTTGATTGGAGTACACTAAAACAAACCTGATCTCTCTAGGACATTCAGAAGCCAAGTTATAAGCCCACAAATGTGTAACTGGACTACTTCTTTAAATTGACACCAGATCCGGTGACCTTTGGGACATGGTTTGACCCCCTTAGGAAAGTGCTATCATCATGAAATGTTCAGATCACTTACAACTCAATAGATTCTACCTTCCTGTAACATTTCAGCCTGATTGGACCTTGTTTTCACACAAATGAACCCAGAATGATGTGAAATTGTGCTTCGTGCAACATAATTCTGGGTGCCATTTAAAAACCATAAGTGCTAATGACTCCATTCCTTTTTGAGATTGTAGGGAATGTTGATTGGAGTACACTAAAACAAACCTGATCTCTCTAGGACATTCAGAAGCCAAGTTATAAGCCCTCCAAGGTGTAAATGGACTACTTCTTTAAAGTGACACCCGGCCCGGTGACCTTTGGGACATGGTTTGACCCCCTATAGGAATGTGCGATCATCATGAAACGTTCAGATCACTTACAACTCAATAGATTCTACCTTCTTGTAACGTTTCAGCCTGATTGGACCTTGTTTTCACACAAATGAACCCAGAATGATGTGAAATTTTGCTTAGTGCAGCATAATTCTGGGTGCCATTTACAAACCATAAGTGCTAATGACTCCATTCCTTTTTGTGGTTGTAGGGGCTGTTGATTGGAGTACACTAAAACAAACCTAACCTCTCTAGGACATTCAGAAGCCAAGTTATAAGCCCACAAAGGTGTAACTGGACTACTTCTTTAAAGTGACACCAGGCCCGGTGACCTTTGGGACATGGTCTTACCCCCTATAGGAATGTGCGATCATCTTGAAACGTTCAGATCACTTACAACTCAATAGATTCTACCTTCTTGTAGCATTTCAGCCTGATTGGACCTTGTTTTCACACAAATGGACCCAGAATGATGTGAAATTGTGCTTCGTGCAACATAATTCTGGGTGCCATTTACAAACCATAAGTGCTAATGACTCCATTCCTTTTTGTGGTTGTAGGGGCTGTTGGTTGGAGTACATTAAAACAAACCTGATCTCTCTAGGACATTCAGAACCCAAGTTATAAGCCCACAAATGTGTAACTGGACTACTTCTTTAAATTGACACCAGATCTGGTGACCTTTGTGACATGGTTTGACCCCATTAGGAAAGTGCTATCATCATGAAACGTTCAGATCACTTACAACTCAATTTATTCTACCTTTCTGTAACGTTTCAGCCTGATTGGACCTTGTTTTCACACAAATGAACCCAGAATGATGTGAAATTGTGCTTCGTACAACATAATTCTGGGTGCCATTTAAAAACCATAAGTGCTAATGACTCCATTCCTTTTTGTGGTTGTAGGGGCTGTTGGTTGGAGTACATTAAAACAAACCTGATCTCTCTAGGACATTCAGAAGCCAAGTTATAAGCCCACAAAGGTGTAACTGGACTACTTCTTTAAATTGACACCAGATCCGGTGACCTTTGGGACATTGTTTGACTCCCTTAGGAAAGTGCTATCATCATGAAACGTTCAGATCACTTACAACTCAATAGATTCTACCTTCCTGTAACGTTTCAGCCTGATTGGACCTTGTTTTCACACAAATGAACCCAGAATGATGTGAAATTGTGCTTCGTGCAACATAATTCTGGGTGCCATTTACAAACCATAAGTGCTAATGACTCCATTCCTTTTTGTGGTTGTAGGGGCTGTTGGTTGGAGTACATTAAAACAAACCTGATCTCTCTAGGACATTCAGAAGCCAAGTTATAAGCCCACAAAGGTGTAACTGGACTACTTCTTTAAATTGACACCAGATCCGGTGACCTTTGGGACATTGTTTGACCCCCTTAGGAAAGTGCTATAATCATGAAACGTTCAGATCACTTACAACTCAATAGATTCTACCTTCCTGTAACGTTTCAGCCTGATTGGACCTTGTTTTCACACAAATGAACCCAGAATGATGTGAAATTGTGCTTTGTGCAGCATAATTCTGGGTGCCATTTACAAACCATAAGTGCTAATGACTCCATTCCTTCTTGTGGTTGTAGGGGCTGTCTATTGGAGTACACTAAAACAAACCTAACCTCTCTAGGACATTCAGAAGCCAAGTTATAAGCCCACAAATGTGTAACTGGACTACTTCTTTAAATTGACACCAGATCCGGTGACCTTTGGGACATGGTTTGACCCCCTTAGGAAAGTGCTATCATCATGAAACGGTCAGATCACTTAAAACTCAATAGATTCTACCTTCCTGTAACATTTCAGCCTGATTGGACCTTGTTTTCACACAAATGAACCCAGAATGATGTGAAATTGTGCTTCGTGCAACATAATTCGGGGTGCCATTTAAGAACCATAAGTGCTAATGACTCCATTCCTTTTTGTGGTTGTAGGGGCTGTTGATTGGAGTATACTAAAACAAACCTGATCTCTCTAGGACATTCAGAAGCCAAGTTATAAGCCCACAAATGTGTAACTGGACTACTTCTTTAAATTGACACCAGATCCGGTGACCTTTGGGACATGGTTTGACCCCCTTAGGAAAGTGCTATCATCATGAAATGTTCAGATCACTTACAACTCAATAGATTCTACCGTCCTGTAACATTTCAGCCTGATTGGTCCTTGTTTTCACACAAATGAACCCAGAATGATGTGAAATTGTGCTTCGTGCAACATAATTCTGGGTGCCATTTAAAAACCATAAGTGCTAATGACTCCATTCCTTTTTCAGATTGTTGGGAATGTTGATTGGAGTACACTAAAACAAACCTGATCTCTCTAGGACATTCAGAAGCCAAGTTATAAGCCCTCCAAGGTGTAAATGGACTACTTCTTTAAAGTGACACCCGGCCCGGTGACCTTTGGGACATGGTTTGACCCCCTATAGGAATGTGCGATCATCATGAAACGTTCAGATCACTTACAACTCAATAGGTTCTACCTTCTTGTAACGTTTCAGCCTGATTGGACCTTGTTTTCACACAAATGAACCCAGAATGATGTGAAATTTTGCTTAGTGCAGCATAATTCTGGGTGCCATTTACAAACCATAAGTGCTAATGACTCCATTCCTTTTTGTGGTTGTAGGGGCTGTTGATTGGAGTACACTAAAACAAACCTAACCTCTCTAGGACATTCAGAAGCCAAGTTATAAGCCCACAAAGGTGTAACTGGACTACTTCTTTAAAGTGACACCAGGCCCGGTGACCTTTGGGACATGGTCTTACCCCCTATAGGAATGTGCGATCATCTTGAAACGTTCAGATCACTTACAACTCAATAGATTCTACCTTCTTGTAGCATTTCAGCCTGATTGGACCTTGTTTTTACACAAATGGACCCAGAATGATGTGAAATTGTGCTTCGTGCAACATCATTCTGGGTGCCATTTACAAACCATAAGTGCTAATGACTCCATTCCTTTTTGTGTTTGTAGGCGCTGTTGGTTGGAGTACATTAAAACAAACCTGATCTCTCTAGGACATTCAGAAGCCAAGTTATAAGCCCACAAATGTGTGACTGGACTACTTCTTTAAATTGACACCAGATCTGGTGACCTTTATGACATGGTTTGACCCCCTTAGGAAAGTGCTATCATCATGAAACGTTCAGATCACTTACAACTCAATAGATTCTACCTTCCTGTAACGTTTCAGCCTGATTGGACCTTGTTTTCACACAAATGAACCCAGAATGATGTGAAATTGTGCTTCGTTTAACATAATTCTGGGTGCCATTTACAAACCATAAGTGCTAATGACTCCATTCCTTTTTGTGGTTGTAGGGGCTGTTGGTTGGAGTACATTAAAACAAACCTGATCTCTCTAGGACATTCAGAAGCCAAGTTATAAGCCCACAAATGTGTAACTGGACTACTTCTTTAAATTGACACCAGATCTGGTGACCTTTGTGACATGGTTTGACCCCGTTAGGAAAGTGCTATCATCATGAAACGTTCAGATCACTTACAACTCAATAGATTCTACCTTCCTGTAACGTTTCAGCCTGATTGGACCTTGTTTTCACACAAATGAACCCAGAATGATGTGAAATTGTGCTTCGTACAACATAATTCTGGGTGCCATTTAAAAACCATAAGTGCTAATGACTCCATACCTTTTTGAGGTTGTAGGGGCTGTTGATTGGAGTACACTAAAACAAACCTGATCTCTCTAGGATATTCAGAAGCCAAGTTATAAGCCCTCAAAGGTGTAACTGGACTACTTCTTTAAAGTGACACCAGGCCCGGTGACCTTTGGGACATTGTTTGACCCCCTATAGGAATGTGCGATCATCATGAAACATTCAGATCCCTTACAACTCAATAGATTCTACCTTCTTGTAATGTTTCAGCCTGATTGGACCTTGTTTTCATACAAATGAACCCAGAATGATGTGAAATTGTGCTTCGTGCAACATAATTCTGGGTGCCATTTACAAACCATGAGTGCTAATGACTCCATTCCTTTTTGTGGTTGTAGGGGCTGTTGGTTGGAGTACATTAAAACAAACCTGATCTCTCTAGGACATTCAGAAGCCAAGTTATAAGCCCACAAATGTGTAACTGGACTACTTCTTTAAATTGACACCAGATCCGGTGACCTTTGGGACATGGTTTGACCCCCTTAGGAAAGTGCTATCATCATGAAATGTTCAGATCACTTACAACTCAATAGATTCTACCTTCCTGTAACATTTCAGCCTGATTGGACCTTGTTTTCACACAAATGAACCCAGAATGATGTGAAATTGTGGTTCGTGCAACATAATTCTGGGTGCCATTTACAAACCATAAGTGCTAATGACTCCATTCCTTTTTGTGGTTGTAGGGGCTGTTGGTTGGAGTACATTAAAACAAACCTGATCTCTCTAGGACATTCAGAAGCCAAGTTATAAGCCCACAAATGTGTAACGGGACTACTTCTTCAAATTGACACCAGGCCCGGTGACCTTTGGGACATGGTTTGACCCCCTATAGGAATGTGCGATCATCATGAAACGTTCAGATCACTTACAACTCAATAGATTCTACCTTCCTGTAACGTTTCAGCCTGATTGGACCTTGTTTTCACACAAATGGACCCAGAATGATGTGAAATTGTGCTTCGTGCAACATAATTCTGGGTGCCATTTAAGAACCATAAGTGCTAATGACTCCATTCCTTTTTGAGGTTGTAGGGGCTGTTGGTTGGAGTACATTAAAACAAACCTGATCTCTCTAGGACATTCAGAAGCCAAGTTATAAGCCCACAAATGTGTAACTGGACTACTTCTTTAAATTGACAAAAGATCCGGTGACCTTTGGGACATGGTTTGACCCCCTTAGGAAAGTGCTATCATCATGAAATGTTCAGATCACTTACAACTCAATAGATTCTACCTTCCTGTAACATTTCAGCCTGATTGGACCTTGTTTTCACACAAATGAACCCAGAATGATGTGAAATTGTGCTTCGTGCAACATAATTCTGGGTGCCATTTAAAAACCATAAGTGCTAATGACTCCATTCCTTTTTGTGGTTGTAGGGGCTGTCTATTGGAGTACACTAAAACAAACCTAACCTCTCTAGGACATTCAGAAGCCAAGTTATAAGCCCACAAATGTGTAACTGGACTACTTCTTTAAATTGACACCAGATCCGGTGACCTTTGGGACATGGTTTGACCCCCTTAGGAAAGTGCTATCAACATGAAACGGTCAGATCACTTAAAACTCAATAGATTCTACCTTCCTGTAACATTTCAGCCTGATTGGACCTTGTTTTCACACAAATGGACCCAGAATGATGTGAAAATGTGCTTCGTGCAACATAATTCTGGGTGCCATTTAAGAACCATAAGTGCTAATGACTCCATTCCTTTTTGTGGTTGTAGGGGCTGTTGATTGGAGTACACTAAAACAAACCTGATCTCTCTAGGACATTCAGAAGCCAAGTTATAAGCCCACAAATGTGTAACTGGACTACTTCTTTAAATTGACACCAGATCCGGTGACCTTTGGGACATGGTTTGACCCCCTTAGGAAAGTGCTATCATCATGAAATGTTCAGATCACTTACAACTCAATAGATTCTACCTTCCTGTAACATTTCAGCCTGATTGGACCTTGTTTTCACACAAATGAACCCAGAATGATGTGAAATTGTGCTTCGTGCAACATAATTCTGGGTGCCATTTAAAAACCATAAGTGCTAATGACTCCATTCCTTTTTGAGATTGTAGGGAATGTTGATTGGAGTACACTAAAACAAACCTGATCTCTCTAGGACATTCAGAAGCCAAGTTATAAGCCCTCCAAGGTGTAAATGGACTACTTCTTTAAAGTGACACCCGGCCCGGTGACCTTTGGGACATGGTTTGACCCCCTATAGGAATGTGCGATCATCATGAAACGTTCAGATCACTTACAACTCAATAGATTCTACCTTCTTGTAACGTTTCAGCCTGATTGGACCTTGTTTTCACACAAATGAACCCAGAATGATGTGAAATTTTGCTTAGTGCAGCATAATTCTGGGTGCCATTTACAAACCATAAGTGCTAATGACTCCATTCCTTTTTGTGGTTGTAGGGGCTGTTGATTGGAGTACACTAAAACAAACCTAACCTCTCTAGGACATTCAGAAGCCAAGTTATAAGCCCACAAAGGTGTAACTGGACTACTTCTTTAAAGTGACACCAGGCCCGGTGACCTTTGGGACATGGTCTTACCCCCTATAGGAATGTGTGATCATCTTGAAACGTTCAGATCACTTACAACTCAATAGATTCTACCTTCTTGTAGCATTTCAGCCTGATTGGACCTTGTTTTCACACAAATGGACCCAGAATGATGTGAAATTGTGCTTCGTGCAACATAATTCTGGGTGCCATTTACAAACCATAAGTGCTAATGACTCCATTCCTTTTTGTGGTTGTAGGGGCTGTTGGTTGGAGTACATTAAAACAAACCTGATCTCTCTAGGACATTCAGAAGCCAAGTTATAAGCCCACAAATGTGTAACTGGACTACTTCTTTAAATTGACACCAGATCTGGTGACCTTTGTGACATGGTTTGACCCCATTAGGAAAGTGCTATCATCATGAAACGTTCAGATCACTTACAACTCAATAGATTCTACCTTCCTGTAACGTTTCAGCCTGATTGGACCTTGTTTTCACACAAATGAACCCAGAATGATGTGAAATTGTGCTTCGTACAACATAATTCTGGGTGCCATTTAAAAACCATAAGTGCTAATGACTCCATTCCTTTTTGTGGTTGTAGGGGCTGTTGGTTGGAGTACATTAAAACAAACCTGATCTCTCTAGGACATTCAGAAGCCAAGTTATAAGCCCACAAAGGTGTAACTGGACTACTTCTTTAAATTGACACCAGATCCGGTGACCTTTGGGACATTGTTTGACTCCCTTAGGAAAGTGCTATCATCATGAAACGTTCAGATCACTTACAACTCAATAGATTCTACCTTCCTGTAACGTTTCAGCCTGATTGGACCTTGTTTTCACACAAATGAACCCAGAATGATGTGAAATTGTGCTTCGTGCAACATAATTCTGGGTGCCATTTACAAACCATAAGTGCTAATGACTCCATTCCTTTTTGTGGTTGTAGGGGCTGTTGGTTGGAGTACATTAAAACAAACCTGATCTCTCTAGGACATTCAGAAGCCAAGTTATAAGCCCACAAAGGTGTAACTGGACTACTTCTTTAAATTGACACCAGATCCGGTGACCTTTGGGACATTGTTTGACCCCCTTAGGAAAGTGCTATAATCATGAAACGTTCAGATCACTTACAACTCAATAGATTCTACCTTCCTGTAACGTTTCAGCCTGATTGGACCTTGTTTTCACACAAATGAACCCAGAATGATGTGAAATTGTGCTTTGTGCAGCATAATTCTGGGTGCCATTTACAAACCATAAGTGCTAATGACTCCATTCCTTTTTGTGGTTGTAGGGGCTGTCTATTGGAGTACACTAAAACAAACCTAACCTCTCTAGGACATTCAGAAGCCAAGTTATAAGCCCACAAATGTGTAACTGGACTACTTCTTTAAATTGACACCAGATCCGGTGACCTTTGGGACATGGTTTGACCCCCTTAGGAAAGTGCTATCATCATGAAACGGTCAGATCACTTAAAACTCAATAGATTCTACCTTCCTGTAACATTTCAGCCTGATTGGACCTTGTTTTCACACAAATGAACCCAGAATGATGTGAAATTGTGCTTCGTGCAACATAATTCGGGGTGCCATTTAAGAACCATAAGTGCTAATGACTCCATTCCTTTTTGTGGTTGTAGGGGCTGTTGATTGGAGTATACTAAAACAAACCTGATCTCTCTAGGACATTCAGAAGCCAAGTTATAAGCCCACAAATGTGTAACTGGACTACTTCTTTAAATTGACACCAGATCCGGTGACCTTTGGGACATGGTTTGACCCCCTTAGGAAAGTGCTATCATCATGAAATGTTCAGATCACTTACAACTCAATAGATTCTACCTTCCTGTAACATTTCAGCCTGATTGGTCCTTGTTTTCACACAAATGAACCCAGAATGATGTGAAATTGTGCTTCGTGCAACATAATTCTGGGTGCCATTTAAAAACCATAAGTGCTAATGACTCCATTCCTTTTTCAGATTGTTGGGAATGTTGATTGGAGTACACTAAAACAAACCTGATCTCTCTAGGACATTCAGAAGCCAAGTTATAAGCCCTCCAAGGTGTAAATGGACTACTTCTTTAAAGTGACACCCGGCCCGGTGACCTTTGGGACATGGTTTGACCCCCTATAGGAATGTGCGATCATCATGAAACGTTCAGATCACTTACAACTCAATAGATTCTACCTTCTTGTAACGTTTCAGCCTGATTGGACCTTGTTTTCACACAAATGAACCCAGAATGATGTGAAATTTTGCTTAGTGCAGCATAATTCTGGGTGCCATTTACAAACCATAAGTGCTAATGACTCCATTCCTTTTTGTGGTTGTAGGGGCTGTTGATTGGAGTACACTAAAACAAACCTAACCTCTCTAGGACATTCAGAAGCCAAGTTATAAGCCCACAAAGGTGTAACTGGACTACTTCTTTAAAGTGACACCAGGCCCGGTGACCTTTGGGACATGGTCTTACCCCCTATAGGAATGTGCGATCATCTTGAAACGTTCAGATCACTTACAACTCAATAGATTCTACCTTCTTGTAGCATTTCAGCCTGATTGGACCTTGTTTTTACACAAATGGACCCAGAATGATGTGAAATTGTGCTTCGTGCAACATAATTCTGGGTGCCATTTACAAACCATAAGTGCTAATGACTCCATTCCTTTTTGTGTTTGTAGGCGCTGTTGGTTGGAGTACATTAAAACAAACCTGATCTCTCTAGGACATTCAGAAGCCAAGTTATAAGCCCACAAATGTGTAACTGGACTACTTCTTTAAATTGACACCAGATCTGGTGACCTTTATGACATGGTTTGACCCCCTTAGGAAAGTGCTATCATCATGAAACGTTCAGATCACTTACAACTCAATAGATTCTACCTTCCTGTAACGTTTCAGCCTGATTGGACCTTGTTTTCACACAAATGAACCCAGAATGATGTGAAATTGTGCTTCGTTTAACATAATTCTGGGTGCCATTTACAAACCATAAGTGCTAATGACTCCATTCCTTTTTGTGGTTGTAGGGGCTGTTGGTTGGAGTACATTAAAACAAACCTGATCTCTCTAGGACATTCAGAAGCCAAGTTATAAGCCCACAAATGTGTAACTGGACTACTTCTTTAAATTGACACCAGATCTGGTGACCTTTGTGACATGGTTTGACCCCGTTAGGAAAGTGCTATCATCATGAAACGTTCAGATCACTTACAACTCAATAGATTCTACCTTCCTGTAACGTTTCAGCCTGATTGGACCTTGTTTTCACACAAATGATCCCAGAATGATGTGAAATTGTGCTTCGTACAACATAATTCTGGGTGCCATTTAAAAACCATAAGTGCTAATGACTCCATTCCTTTTTGAGGTTGTAGGGGCTGTTGATTGGAGTACACTAAAACAAACCTGATCTCTCTAGGATATTCAGAAGCCAAGTTATAAGCCCTCAAAGGTGTAACTGGACTACTTCTTTAAAGTGACACCAGGCCCGGTGACCTTTGGGACATTGTTTGACCCCCTATAGGAATGTGCGATCATCATGAAACGTTCAGATCCCTTACAACTCAATAGATTCTACCTTCTTGTAGCATTTCAGCCTGATTGGACCTTGTTTTCACACAAATGGACCCAGAATGATGTGAAATTGTGCTTCGTGCAACATAATTCTGGGTGCCATTTACAAACCATAAGTGCTAATGATTCCATTCCTTTTTGTGGTTGTAGGGGCTGTTGGTTGGAGTACATTAAAACAAACCTGATCTCTCTAGGACATTCAGAAGCCAAGTTATAAGCCCACAAATGTGTAACTGGACTACTTCTTTAAATTGACACCAGATCCGGTGACCTTTGGGACATGGTTTGACCCCCTTAGGAAAGTGCTATCATCATGAAATGTTCAGATCACTTACAACTCAATAGATTCTACCTTCCTGTAACATTTCAGCCTGATTGGACCTTGTTTTCACACAAATGAACCCAGAATGATGTGAAATTGTGGTTCGTGCAACATAATTCTGGGTGCCATTTACAAACCATAAGTGCTAATGACTCCATTCCTTTTTGTGGTTGTAGGGGCTGTTGGTTGGAGTACATTAAAACAAACCTGATCTCTCTAGGACATTCAGAAGCCAAGTTATAAGCCCACAAATGTGTAACGGGACTACTTCTTCAAATTGACACCAGGCCCGGTGACCTTTGGGACATGGTTTGACCCCCTATAGGAATGTGCGATCATCATGAAACGTTCAGATCACTTACAACTCAATAGATTCTACCTTCCTGTAACGTTTCAGCCTGATTGGACCTTGTTTTCACACAAATGGACCCAGAATGATGTGAAATTGTGCTTCGTGCAACATAATTCTGGGTGCCATTTAAGAACCATAAGTGCTAATGACTCCATTCCTTTTTGAGGTTGTAGGGGCTGTTGGTTGGAGTACATTAAAACAAACCTGATCTCTCTAGGACATTCAGAAGCCAAGTTATAAGCCCACAAATGTGTAACTGGACTACTTCTTTAAATTGACAAAAGATCCGGTGACCTTTGGGACATGGTTTGACCCCCTTAGGAAAGTGCTATCATCATGAAATGTTCAGATCACTTACAACTCAATAGATTCTACCTTCCTGTAACATTTCAGCCTGATTGGACCTTGTTTTCACACAAATGAACCCAGAATGATGTGAAATTGTGCTTCGTGCAACATAATTCTGGGTGCCATTTAAAAACCATAAGTGCTAATGACTCCATTCCTTTTTGAGGTTGTAGGGAATGTTGATTGGAGTACACTAAAACAAACCTGATCTCTCTAGGACATTCAGAAGCCAAGTTATAAGCCCTCAAAGGTGTAAATGGACTACTTCTTTAAAGTGACACCCGGCCCGGTGACCTTTGGGACATGGTTTGACCCCCTTAGGAAAGTGCTATCATCATGAAACGTTCAGATCACTTACAACTCAATAGATTCTACCTTTCTGTAACGTTTCAGCCTGATTGGACCTTGTTTTCACACAAATGAACCCAGAATTATGTGAAATTGTGCTTCGTGCAACATAATTCTGGGTGCCATTTACAAACCATAAGTGCTAATGACTCCATTCCTTTTTGTGGTTGTAGGGGCTGTTGATTCGAGTACACTAAAACAAACCTAACCTCTCTAGGACATTCAGAAGCCAAGTTATAAGCCCACAAATGTGTAACTGGACTACTTCTTTAAATTGACACCAGATCCGGTGACCTTTGGGACATGGTTTGACCCCCTTAGGAAAGTGCTATCATCATGAAACGTTCAGATCACTTACAACTCAATAGATTCTACCTTCCTGTAACGTTTCAGCCTGATTGGACCTTGTTTTCACACAAATGAACCCAGAATGACGTGAAATTGTGCTTCGTGCAACATAATTCTGGGTGCCATTTACAAACCATAAGTGCTAATGACTCCATTCCTTTTTGTGGTTGTAGGGGCTGTTGATTGAAGTACACTAAAACAAACCTAACCTCTCTAGGACATTCAGAAGCCAAGTTATAAGCCCACAAAGGTGTAACTGGACTACTTCTTTAAAGTGACACCAGGCCCGGTGACCTTTGGGACATGGGTTGACCCCCTTAGGAAAGTGCTATCATCATGAAACGTTCAGATCACTTACATCTCAATAGATTCTACCTTCCTGTAACGTTTCAGCCTGATTGGACCTTGTTTTCACACAAATGAACCCAGAATGATGTGAAATTTTGCTTAGTGCAGCATAATTCTGGGTGCCATTTACAAACCATAAGTGCTAATGACTCCATTCCTTTTTGTGGTTGTAGGGGCTGTTGGTTGGAGTACACTAAAACAAACCTGATCTCTAGGATATTCAGAAGCCAAGTTATAAGCCCACAAATGTGTAACTGGACTACTTCTTTAAAGTGACACCAGGCCCGGTGACCTTTGGGACATGGTTTGACACCCTATAGGAATGTGCGATCATCATGAAACATTCAGATCACTTACAACTCAATAGATTCTACCTTCTTGTAATGTTTCAGCCTGATTGGACCTGGTTTTCATACAAATGAACCCAGAATGATGTGAAATTGTGCTTCGTGCAACATAATTCTGGGTGCCATTTACAAACCATAAGTGCTAATGACTCCATTCCTTTTTGTGGTTGTAGGGGCTGTTGGTTGGAGTACATTAAAACAAACCTGATCTCTCTAGGACATTCATAAGCCAAGTTATAAGCCCACAAATGTGTAATGGGACTACTTCTTCAAATTGACACCAGGCCCGGTGACCTTTGAAACATGGTTTGACCCCCTATAGGAATGTGCGATCATCATGAAACGTTCAGATCACTTACAACTCAATAGATTCTACCTTCCTGTAACGTTTCAGCCTGATTGGACCTTGTTTTCACACAAATGGACCCAGAATGATGTGAAATTGTGCTTTGTGCAACATAATTCTGGGTGCCATTTACAAACCATAAGTGCTAATGACTCCATTCCTTTTTGTGGTTGTAGGGGCTGTTGGTTGGAGTACACTAAAACAAACCTAACCTCTCTAGGACATTCAGAAGCCAAGTTATAAGCCCACAAATGTGTAACTGGACTACTTCTTTAAATTGACACCAGATCCGGTGACCTTTGGGACATGGTTTGACCCCCTTAGGAAAGTGCTATCATCATGAAACGGTCAGATCACTTAAAACTCAATAGATTCTACCTTCCTGTAACATTTCAGCCTGATTGGACCTTGTTTTCACACAAATGAACCCAGAATGATGTGAAATTGTGCTTCGTGCAACATAATTCGGGGTGCCATTTAAGAACCATAAGTGCTAATGACTCCATTCCTTTTTGTGGTTGTAGGGGCTGTTGATTGGAGTATACTAAAACAAACCTGATCTCTCTAGGACATTCGGAAGCCAAGTTATAAGCCCACAAATGTGTAACTGGACTACTTCTTTAAATTGACACCAGATCCGGTGACCTTTGGGACATGGTTTGACCCCCTTAGGAAAGTGCTATCATCATGAAATGTTCAGATCACTTACAACTCAATAGATTCTACCTTCCTGTAACATTTCAGCCTGATTGGTCCTTGTTTTCACACAAATGAACCCAGAATGATGTGAAATTGTGCTTCGTGCAACATAATTCTGGGTGCCATTTAAAAACCATAAGTGCTAATGACTCCATTCCTTTTTCAGATTGTTGGGAATGTTGATTGGAGTACACTAAAACAAACCTGATCTCTCTAGGACATTCAGAAGCCAAGTTATAAGCCCTCCAAGGTGTAAATGGACTACTTCTTTAAAGTGACACCCGGCCCGGTGACCTTTGGGACATGGTTTGACCCCCTATAGGAATGTGCGATCATCATGAAACGTTCAGATCACTTACAACTCAATAGATTCTACCTTCTTGTAACGTTTCAGCCTGATTGGACCTTGTTTTCACACAAATGAACCCAGAATGATGTGAAATTTTGCTTAGTGCAGCATAATTCTGGGTGCCATTTACAAACCATAAGTGCTAATGACTCCATTCCTTTTTGTGGTTGTAGGGGCTGTTGATTGGAGTACACTAAAACAAACCTAACCTCTCTAGGACATTCAGAAGCCAAGTTATAAGCCCACAAAGGTGTAACTGGACTACTTCTTTAAAGTGACACCAGGCCCGGTGACCTTTGGGACATGGTCTTACCCCCTATAGGAATGTGCGATCATCTTGAAACGTTCAGATCACTTACAACTCAAAAGATTCTACCTTCTTGTAGCATTTCAGCCTGATTGGACCTTGTTTTCACACAAATGGACCCAGAATGATGTGAAATTGTGCTTCGTGCAACATAATTCTGGGTGCCATTTACAAACCATAAGTGCTAATGACTCCATTCCTTTTTGTGTTTGTAGGCGCTGTTGGTTGGAGTACATTAAAACAAACCTGATCTCTCTAGGACATTCAGAAGCAAAGTTATAAGCCCACAAATGTGTAACTGGACTACTTCTTTAAATTGACACCAGATCTGGTGACCTTTGTGACATGGTTTGACCCCCTTAGGAAAGTGCTATCATCATGAAACGTTCAGATCACTTACAACTCAATAGATTCTACCTTCCTGTAACGTTTCAGCCTGATTGGACCTTGTTTTCACACAAATGAACCCAGAATGATGTGAAATTGTGCTTCGTTTAACATAATTCTGGGTGCCATTTACAAACCATAAGTGCTAATGACTCCATTCCTTTTTGTGGTTGTAGGGGCTGTTGGTTGGAGTACATTAAAACAAACCTGATCTCTCTAGGACATTCAGAAGCCAAGTTATAAGCCCACAAATGTGTAACTGGACTACTTCTTTAAATTGACACCAGATCTGGTGACCTTTGTGACATGGTTTGACCCCGTTAGGAAAGTGCTATCATCATGAAACGTTCAGATCACTTACAACTCAATAGATTCTACCTTCCTGTAACGTTTCAGCCTGATTGGACCTTGTTTTCACACAAATGAACCCAGAATGATGTGAAATTGTGCTTCGTACAACATAATTCTGGGTGCCATTTAAAAACCATAAGTGCTAATGACTCCATTCCTTTTTGAGGTTGTAGGGGCTGTTGATTGGAGTACACTAAAACAAACCTGATCTCTCTAGGATATTCAGAAGCCAAGTTATAAGCCCTCAAATGTGTAACTGGACTACTTCTTTAAAGTGACACCAGGCCCGGTGACCTTTGGGACATGGTTTGACCCCCTATAGGAATGTGCGATCATCATGAAACGTTCAGATCCCTTACAACTCAATAGATTCTACCTTCTTGTAATGTTTCAGCCTGATTGGACCTTGTTTTCATACAAATGAACCCAGAATGATGTGAAATTGTGCTTCGTGCAACATAATTCTGGGTGCCATTTACAAACCATGAGTGCTAATGACTCCATTCCTTTTTGTGGTTGTAGGGGCTGTTGGTTGGAGTACATTAAAACAAACCTGATCTCTCTAGGACATTCAGAAGCCAAGTTATAAGCCCACAAATGTGTAACTGGACTACTTCTTTAAATTGACACCAGATCCGGTGACCTTTGGGACATGGTTTGACCCCCTTAGGAAAGTGCTATCATCATGAAATGTTCAGATCACTTACAACTCAATAGATTCTACCTTCCTGTAACATTTCAGCCTGATTGGACCTTGTTTTCACACAAATGAACCCAGAATGATGTGAAATTGTGGTTCGTGCAACATAATTCTGGGTGCCATTTACAAACCATAAGTACTAATGACTCCATTCCTTTTTGTGGTTGTAGGGGCTGTTGGTTGGAGTACATTAAAACAACCCTGATCTCTCTAGGACATTCAGAAGCCAAGTTATAAGCCCACAAATGTGTAACGGGACTACTTCTTCAAATTGACACCAGGCCCGGTGACCTTTGGGACATGGTTTGACCCCCTATAGGAATGTGCGATCATCATGAAACGTTCAGATCACTTACAACTCAATAGATTCTACCTTCCTGTAACGTTTCAGCCTGATTGGACCTTGTTTTCACACAAATGGACCCAGAATGATGTGAAATTGTGCTTCGTGCAACATAATTCTGGGTGCCATTTAAGAACCATAAGTGCTAATGACTCCATTCCTTTTTGAGGTTGTAGGGGCTGTTGGTTGGAGTACATTAAAACAAACCTGATCTCTCTAGGACATTCAGAAGCCAAGTTATAAGCCCACAAATGTGTAACTGGACTACTTCTTTAAATTGACAAAAGATCCGGTGACCTTTGGGACATGGTTTGACCCCCTTAGGAAAGTGCTATCATCATGAAATGTTCAGATCACTTACAACTCAATAGATTCTACCTTCCTGTAACATTTCAGCCTGATTGGACCTTGTTTTCACACAAATGAACCCAGAATGATGTGAAATTGTGCTTCGTGCAACATAATTCTGGGTGCCATTTAAAAACCATAAGTGCTAATGACTCCATTCCTTTTTGAGGTTGTAGGGAATGTTGATTGGAGTACACTAAAACAAACCTGATCTCTCTAGGACATTCAGAAGCCAAGTTAAAAGCCCTCAAAGGTGTAAATGGACTACTTCTTTAAAGTGACACCCGGCCCGGTGACCTTTGGGACATGGTTTGACCCCCTTAGGAAAGTGCTATCATCATGAAACGTTCAGATCACTTACAACTCAATAGATTCTACCTTTCTGTAACGTTTCAGCCTGATTGGACCTTGTTTTCACACAAATGAACCCAGAATTATGTGAAATTGTGCTTCGTGCAACATAATTCTGGGTGCCATTTACAAACCATAAGTGCTAATGACTCCATTCCTTTTTGTGGTTGTAGGGGCTGTTGATTCGAGTACACTAAAACAAACCTAACCTCTCTAGGACATTCAGAAGCCAAGTTATAAGCCCACAAATGTGTAACTGGACTACTTCTTTAAATTGACACCAGATCCGGTGACCTTTGGGACATGGTTTGACCCCCTTAGGAAAGTGCTATCATCATGAAACGTTCAGATCACTTACAACTCAATAGATTCTACCTTCCTGTAACGTTTCAGCCTGATTGGACCTTGTTTTCACACAAATGAACCCAGAATGACGTGAAATTGTGCTTCGTGCAACATAATTCTGGGTGCCATTTACAAACCATAAGTGCTAATGACTCCATTCCTTTTTGTGGTTGTAGGGGCTGTTGATTGAAGTACACTAAAACAAACCTAACCTCTCTAGGACATTCAGAAGCCAAGTTATAAGCCCACAAACGTGTAACTGGACTACTTCTTTAAAGTGACACCAGGCCCGGTGACCTTTGGGACATGGGTTGACCCCCTTAGGAAAGTGCTATCATCATGAAACATTCAGATCACTTACACCTCAATAGATTCTACCTTCCTGTAACGTTTCAGCCTGATTGGACCTTGTTTTCACACAAATGAACCCAGAATGATGTGAAATTTTGCTTAGTGCAGCATAATTCTGGGTGCCATTTACAAACCATAAGTGCTAATGACTCCATTCCTTTTTGTGGTTGTAGGGGCTGTTGGTTGGAGTACACTAAAACAAACCTGATCTCTAGGATATTCAGAAGCCAAGTTATAAGCCCACAAATGTGTAACTGGACTACTTCTTTAAAGTGACACCAGGCCCGGTGACCTTTGGGACATGGTTTGACCCCCTATAGGAATGTGCGATCATCATGAAACATTCAGATCACTTACAACTCAATAGATTCTACCTTCTTGTAATGTTTCAGCCTGATTGGACCTGGTTTTCATACAAATGAACCCAGAATGATGTGAAATTGTGCTTCGTGCAACATAATTCTGGGTGCCATTTACAAACCATAAGTGCTAATGACTCCATTCCTTTTTGTGGTTGTAGGGGCTGTTGGTTGGAGTACATTAAAACAAACCTGATCTCTCTAGGACATTCAGAAGCCAAGTTATAAGCCCACAAATGTGTAACGGGACTACTTCTTCAAATTGACACCAGGCCCGGTGACCTTTGGGACATGGTTTGACCCCCTATAGGAATGTGCGATCATCATGAAACGTTCAGATCACTTACAACTCAATAGATTCTACCTTCCTGTAACGTTTCAGCCTGATTGGACCTTGTTTTCACACAAATGGACCCAGAATGATGTGAAATTGTGCTTCGTGCAACATAATTCTGGGTGCCATTTAAGAACCATAAGTGCTAATGACTCCATTCCTTTTTGTGGTTGTAGGGGCTGTTGATTGGAGTACACTAAAACAAACCTGATCTCTCTAGGACATTCAGAAGCCAAGTTATAAGCCCACAAATGTGTAACTGGACTACTTCTTTAAATTGACACCAGATCCGGTGACCTTTGGGACATGGTTTGACCCCCTTAGGAAAGTGCTATCATCATGAAATGTTCAGATCACTTACAACTCAATAGATTCTACCTTCCTGTAACATTTCAGCCTGATTGGACCTTGTTTGCACACAAATGAACCCAGAATGATGTGAAATTGTGCTTCGTGCAACATAATTCTGGGTGCCATTTAAAAACCATAAGTGCTAATGACTCCATTCCTTTTTGAGGTTGTAGGGAATGTTGATTGGAGTACACTAAAACAAACCTGATCTCTCTAGGACATTCAGAAGCCAAGTTATAAGCCCTCAAAGGTGTAAATGGACTAGTTCTTTAAAGTGACACCCGGCCCGGTGACCTTTGGGACATGGTTTGACCCCCTATAGGAATGTGCGATCATCATGAAACGTTCAGATCACTTACAACTCAATAGATTCTACCTTCTTGTAACGTTTCAGCCTGATTGGACCTTGTTTTCACACAAATGAACCCAGAATGATGTGAAATTTTGCTTAGTGCAGCATAATTCTGGGTGCCATTTACAAACCATAAGTGCTAATGACTCCATTCCTTTTTGTGGTTGTAGTGGCTGTTGGTTGGAGTACATTAAAACAAACCTGATCTCTCTAGGACATTCAGAAGCCAAGTTATAAGCCCTCAAAGGTGTAAATGGACTACTTCTTTAAAGTGACACCCGGCCCGGTGACCTTTGGGACATGGTTTGACCCCCTATAGGAATGTGCGATCATCATGAAACGTTCAGATCACTTACAACTCAATAGATTCTACCTTCTTGTAACGTTTCAGCCTGATTGGACCTTGTTTTCACACAAATGAACCCAGAATGATGTGAAATTTTGCTTAGTGCAGCATAATTCTGGGTGCCATTTACAAACCATAAGTGCTAATGACTCCATTCCTTTTTGTGGTTGTAGTGGCTGTTGGTTGGAGTACATTAAAACAAACCTGATCTCTCTAGGACATTCAGAAGCCAAGTTATAAGCCCACAAATGTGTAACTGGACTACTTCTTTAAATTGACACCAGATCCGGTGACCTTTGGGACATGGTTTGACCCCCTTAGGAAAGAGCTATCATCATGAAACGTTCAGATCACTTACAACTCAAGAGATTCTACCTTCCTGTAATGTTTCAGCCTGATTGGACCTTGTTTTCACACAAATGAACCCAGAATGATGTGAAATTGTGCTTTGTGCAACATAATTCTGGGTGCCATTTACAAACCATAAGTGCTAATGACTCCATTCCTTTTTGTGGTTGTAGGGGCTGTTGATTGGAGTACACTAAAACAAACCTAACCTCTCTAGGACATTCAGAAGCCAAGTTATAAGCCTACAAAGTTGTAACTGGACTACTTCTTTAAAGTGACACCAGGCCCGGTGACCTTTGGGACATGGTTTTACCCCCTATAGGAATGTGCGATCATCTTGAAACGTTCAGATCACTTACAACTCAATAGATTCTACCTTCTTGTAGCGTTTAAGCCTGATTGGACCTTGTTTTCATAAAAATGGACACAGAATGATGTGAAATTGTGCTTCGTGCAACATAATTCTGGGTGCCATTTACAAACTATAAGTGCTAATGACTCCATTCCTTTTTGTGGTTGTAGGGGCTGTTGATTGGAGAACACTAAAACAAACCTGATCTCTCTAGGACATTCAGAAGCCAAGTTATAAGCCCTCAAAGGTGTAAATGGACTACTTCTTTAAAGTGACACCCGGCCCGGTGACCTTTGGGACATGGTTTGACCCCCTATAGGAATGTGCGATCATCATGAAACGTTCAGATCACTTACAACTCAATAGATTCTACCTTCTTGTAACGTTTCAGCCTGATTGGACCTTGTTTTCACACAAATGAACCCAGAATGATGTGAAATTTTGCTTAGTGCAGCATAATTCTGGGTGCCATTTACAAACCATAAGTGCTAATGACTCCATTCCTTTTTGTGGTTGTAGTGGCTGTTGGTTGGAGTACATTAAAACAAACCTGATCTCTCTAGGACATTCAGAAGCCAAGTTATAAGCCCACAAATGTGTAACTGGACTACTTCTTTAAATTGACACCAGATCCGGTGACCTTTGGGACATGGTTTGACCCCCTTAGGAAAGAGCTATCATCATGAAACGTTCAGATCACTTACAACTCAAGAGATTCTACCTTCCTGTAATGTTTCAGCCTGATTGGACCTTGTTTTCACACAAATGAACCCAGAATGATGTGAAATTGTGCTTTGTGCAACATAATTCTGGGTGCCATTTCCAAACCATAAGTGCTAATGACTCCATTCCTTTTTGTGGTTGTAGGGGCTGTTGATTGGAGTACACTAAAACAAACCTAACCTCTCTAGGACATTCAGAAGCCAAGTTATAAGCCTACAAAGTTGTAACTGGACTACTTCTTTAAAGTGACACCAGGCCCGGTGACCTTTGGGACATGGTTTTACCCCCTATAGGAATGTGCGATCATCTTGAAACGTTCAGATCACTTACAACTCAATAGATTCTACCTTCTTGTAGCGTTTCAGCCTGATTGGACCTTGTTTTCATAAAAATGGACACAGAATGATGTGAAATTGTGCTTCGTGCAACATAATTCTGGGTGCCATTTACAAACTATAAGTGCTAATGACTCCATTCCTTTTTGTGGTTGTAGGGGCTGTTGATTGGAGAACACTAAAACAAACCTAACCTCTCTAGGACATTCAGAAGCCAAGTTATAAGCCCACAAAGGTGTAACTGGACTACTTCTTTAAAGTGACACCAGGCCCGGTGACCTTTGGGACATGGTTTGACCCCCTAGAGGAATGTGCGATCATCTTGAAACGTTCAGATCACTTACAACTCAATAGATTCTACCTTCCTGTAACGTTTCAGCCTGATTGGACCTTGTTTTCACACAAATGAACCCAGAATGATGTGAAATTGTGCTTCGTGCAACATAATTCTGGGTGCCATTTACAAACCATAAGTGTTAATGACTCCATTCCTTTTTGTGGGGTTAGGGGCTGTTGATTGGAGTATACTAAAACAAACCTGATCTCTCTAGGACATTCAGAAGCCAAGTTATAAGCCCACAAAGGTGTAACTGGACTACTTCTTTAAAGTGACACCAGGCCCGGTGACCTTTGGGACATGGTTTTACCCCCTATAGGAATGTGCAATCATCTTGAAACGTTCAGATCACTTACAACTCAATAGATTCTACCTTCTTGTAGCGTTTCAGCCTGATTGGACCTTGTTTTCACACAAATGGACCCAGAATGATGTGGAATTGTGCTTCGTGCAACATAATTCTGGGTGCCATTTAAAAACCATAAGTGCTAATGACTCCATTCCTTTTTGTGGTTGTAGGGGCTGTTGATTGGAGTACACTAAAACAACCCTGATCTCTCTAGGACATTCAGAAGCCAAGTTATAAGCCCACAAATGTGTAACTGGACTACTTCTTTAAATTGACACCAGATCCGGTGACCTTTGGGACATGGTTTGACCCCCTTAGGAAAGTGCTATCATCATGAAACGTTCAGATCACTTACAACTCAATAGATTCTACCTTCCTGTAACGTTTCAGCCTGATTGGACCTTGTTTTCACACAAATGGACCCAGAATTATGTGAAAATGTGCTTCGTGCAACATAATTCTGGGTGCCATTTAAGAACCATAAGTGCTATTGACTCCATTCCTTTTTGTGGTTGTAGGGGCTGTTGATTGGAGTACACTAAAACAAACCTGATCTCTCTAGGACATTCAGAAGCCAAGTTATAAGCCCACAAATGTGTAACTGGACTACTTCTTTAAATTGACACCAGATCCGGTGACCTTTGGGACATGGTTTGACCCCCTTAGGAAAGTGCTATCATCATGAAATGTTCAGATCACTTACAACTCAATAGATTCTACCTTCCTGTAACATTTCAGCCTGATTGGACCTTGTTTTCACACAAATGAACCCAGAATGATGTGAAATTGTGCTTCGTGCAACATAATTCTGGTTGCCATTTAAAAACCATAAGTGCTAATGACTCCATTCCTTTTTGAGATTGTAGGGAATGTTGATTGGAGTACACTAAAACAAACCTGATCTCTCTAGGACATTCAGAAGCCAAGTTATAAGCCCTCCAAGGTGTAAATGGACTACTTCTTTAAAGTGACACCCGGCCCGGTGACCTTTGGGACATGGTTTGACCCCCTATAGGAATGTGCGATCATCATGAAACGTTCAGATCACTTACAACTCAATAGATTCTACCTTCTTGTAACGTTTCAGCCTGATTGGACCTTGTTTTCACACAAATGAACCCAGAATGATGTGAAATTTTGCTTAGTGCAGCATAATTCTGGGTGCCATTTACAAACCATAAGTGCTAATTACTCCATTCCTTTTTGTGGTTGTAGGGGCTGTTGATTGGAGTACACTAAAACAAACCTAACCTCTCTAGGACATTCAGAAGCCAAGTTATAAGCCCACAAAGGTGTAACTGGACTACTTCTTTAAAGTGACACCAGGCCCGGTGACCTTTGGGACATGGTTTGACCCCCTATAGGAATGTGCGATCATCATGAAACGTTCAGATCACTTACAACTCAATAGATTCTACCTTCTTGTAACGTTTCAGCCTGATTGGACCTTGTTTTCACACAAATGGACCCAGAATGATGTGAAAATGTGCTTCGTGCAACATAATTCTGGGTGCCATTTAAGAACCATAAGTGCTAATGACTCCATTCCTTTTTGTGGTTGTAGGGGCTGTTGATTGGAGTACACTAAAACAAACCTGATCTCTCTAGGACATTCAGAAGCCAAGTTATAAGCCCACAAATGTGTAACTGGACTACTTCTTTAAATTGACACCAGATCCGGTGACCTTTGGGACATGGTTTGACCCCCTTAGGAAAGTGCTATCATCATGAAATGTTCAGATCACTTACAACTCAATAGATTCTACCTTCCTGTAACATTTCAGCCTGATTGGACCTTGTTTTCACACAAATGAACCCAGAATGATGTGAAATTGTGCTTCGTGCAACATAATTCTGGGTGCCATTTAAAAACCATAAGTGCTAATGACTCCATTCCTTTTTGAGATTGTAGGGAATGTTGATTGGAGTACACTAAAACAAACCTGATCTCTCTAGGACATTCAGAAGCCAAGTTATAAGCCCTCCAAGGTGTAAATGGACTACTTCTTTAAAGTGACACCCGGCCCGGTGACCTTTGGGACATGGTTTGACCCCCTATAGGAATGTGCAATCATCATGAAACGTTCAGATCACTTACAACTCAATAGATTCTACCTTCTTGTAACGTTTCAGCCTGATTGGACCTTGTTTTCACACAAATGAACCCAGAATGATGTGAAATTTTGCTTAGTGCAGCATAATTCTGGGTGCCATTTACAAACCATAAGTGCTAATGACTCCATTCCTTTTTGTGGTTGTAGGGGCTGTTGATTGGAGTACACTAAAACAAACCTAACCTCTCTAGGACATTCAGAAGCCAAGTTATAAGCCCACAAAGGTGTAACTGGACTACTTCTTTAAAGTGACACCAGGCCCGGTGACCTTTGGGACATGGTCTTACCCCCTATAGGAATGTGCGATCATCTTGAAACGTTCAGATCACTTACAACTCAATAGATTCTACCTTCTTGTAGCATTTCAGCCTGATTGGACCTTGTTTTCACACAAATGGACCCAGAATGATGTGAAATTGTGCTTCGTGCAACATAATTCTGGGTGCCATTTACAAACCATAAGTGCTAATGACTCCATTCCTTTTTGTGGTTGTAGGGGCTGTTGGTTGGAGTACATTAAAACAAACCTGATCTCTCTAGGACATTCAGAAGCCAAGTTATAAGCCCACAAATGTGTAACTGGACTACTTCTTTAAATTGACACCAGATCTGGTGACCTTTGTGACATGGTTTGACCCCATTAGGAAAGTGCTATCATCATGAAACGTTCAGATCACTTACAACTCAATAGATTCTACCTTCCTGTAACGTTTCAGCCTGATTGGACCTTGTTTTCACACAAATGAACCCAGAATGATGTGAAATTGTGCTTCGTACAACATAATTCTGGGTGCCATTTAAAAACCATAAGTGCTAATGACTCCATTCCTTTTTGTGGTTGTAGGGGCTGTTGGTTGGAGTACATTAAAACAAACCTGATCTCTCTAGGACATTCAGAAGCCAAGTTATAAGCCCACAAAGGTGTAACTGGACTACTTCTTTAAATTGACACCAGATCCGGTGACCTTTGGGACATTGTTTGACCCCCTTAGGAAAGTGCTATCATCATGAAACGTTCAGATCACTTACAACTCAATAGATTCTACCTTCCTGTAACGTTTCAGCCTGATTGGACCTTGTTTTCACACAAATGAACCCAGAATGATGTGAAATTGTGCTTCGTGCAACATAATTCTGGGTGCCATTTACAAACCATAAGTGCTAATGACTCCATTCCTTTTTGTGGTTGTACGGGCTGTTGGTTGGAGTACATTAAAACAAACCTGATCTCTCTAGGACATTCAGAAGCCAAGTTATAAGCCCACAAAGGTGTAACTGGACTACTTCTTTAAATTGACACCAGATCCGGTGACCTTTGGGACATTGTTTGACCCCCTTAGGAAAGTGCTATAATCATGAAACGTTCAGATCACTTACAACTCAATAGATTCTACCTTCCTGTAACGTTTCAGCCTGATTGGACCTTGTTTTCACACAAATGAACCCAGAATGATGTGAAATTGTGCTTTGTGCAGCATAATTCTGGGTGCCATTTACAAACCATAAGTGCTAATGACTCCATTCCTTTTTGTGGTTGTAGGGGCTGTCTATTGGAGTACACTAAAACAAACCTAACCTCTCTAGGACATTCAGAAGCCAAGTTATAAGCCCACAAATGTGTAACTGGACTACTTCTTTAAATTGACACCAGATCCGGTGACCTTTGGGACATGGTTTGACCCCCTTAGGAAAGTGCTATCATCATAAAACGGTCAGATCACTTAAAACTCAATAGATTCTACCTTCCTGTAACATTTCAGCCTGATTGGACCTTGTTTTCACACAAATGGACCCAGAATGATGTGAAAATGTGCTTCGTGCAACATAATTCTGGGTGCCATTTAAGAACCATAAGTGCTAATGACTCCATTCCTTTTTGTGGTTGTAGGGGCTGTTGATTGGAGTACACTAAAACAAACCTGATCTCTCTAGGACATTCAGAAGCCAAGTTATAAGCCCACAAATGTGTAACTGGACTACTTCTTTAAATTGACACCAGATCCGGTGACCTTTGGGACATGGTTTGACCCCCTTAGGAAAGTGCTATCATCATGAAATGTTCAGATCACTTACAACTCAATAGATTCTACCTTCCTGTAACATTTCAGCCTGATTGGACCTTGTTTTCACACAAATGAACCCAGAATGATGTGAAATTGTGCTTCGTGCAACATAATTCTGGGTGCCATTTAAAAACCATAAGTGCTAATGACTCCATTCCTTTTTGTGGTTGTAGGGGCTGTTGATTCGAGTACACTAAAACAAACCTAACCTCTCTAGGACATTCAGAAGCCAAGTTATAAGCCCACAAATGTGTAACTGGACTACTTCTTTAAATTGACACCAGATCCGGTGACCTTTGGGACATGGTTTGACCCCCTTAGGAAAGTGCTATCATCATAAAACGGTCAGATCACTTAAAACTCAATAGATTCTACCTTCCTGTAACATTTCAGCCTGATTGGACCTTGTTTTCACACAAATGAACCCAGAATGATGTGAAATTGTGCTTCGTGCAACATAATTCTGGGTGCCATTTAAAAACCATAAGTGCTAATGACTCCATTCCTTTTTGTGGTTGTAGGGGCTGTTGATTCGAGTACACTAAAACAAACCTGATCTCTCTAGGACATTCAGAAGCCAAGTTATAAGCCCACAAATGTGTAACTGGACTACTTCTTTAAATTGACACCAGATCCGGTGACCTTTGGGACATGGTTTGACCCCCTTAGGAAAGTGCTATCATCATGAAATGTTCAGATCACTTACAACTCAATAGATTCTACCTTCCTGTAACATTTCAGCCTGATTGGACCTTGTTTTCACACAAATGAACCCAGAATGATGTGAAATTGTGCTTCGTGCAACATAATTCTGGGTGCCATTTAAAAACCATAAGTGCTAATGACTCCATTCCTTTTTGAGATTGTAGGGAATGTTGATTGGAGTACACTAAAACAAACCTGATCTCTCTAGGACATTCAGAAGCCAAGTTATAAGCCCTCCAAGGTGTAAATGGACTACTTCTTTAAAGTGACACCCGGCCCGGTGACCTTTGGGACATGGTTTGACCCCCTATAGGAATGTGCGATCATCATGAAACGTTCAGATCACTTACAACTCAATAGATTCTACCTTCTTGTAACGTTTCAGCCTGATTGGACCTTGTTTTCACACAAATGAACCCAGAATGATGTGAAATTTTGCTTAGTGCAGCATAATTCTGGGTGCCATTTACAAACCATAAGTGCTAATGACTCCATTCCTTTTTGTGGTTGTAGGGGCTGTTGATTGGAGTACACTAAAACAAACCTAACCTCTCTAGGACATTCAGAAGCCAAGTTATAAGCCCACAAAGGTGTAACTGGACTACTTCTTTAAAGTGACACCAGGCCCGGTGACCTTTGGGACATGGTCTTACCCCCTATAGGAATGTGCGATCATCTTGAAACGTTCAGATCACTTACAACTCAATAGATTCTACCTTCTTGTAGCATTTCAGCCTGATTGGACCTTGTTTTCACACAAATGGACCCAGAATGATGTGAAATTGTGCTTCGTGCAACATAATTCTGGGTGCCATTTACAAACCATAAGTGCTAATGACTCCATTCCTTTTTGTGGTTGTAGGGGCTGTTGGTTGGAGTACATTAAAACAAACCTGATCTCTCTAGGACATTCAGAAGCCAAGTTATAAGCCCACAAATGTGTAACTGGACTACTTCTTTAAATTGACACCAGATCTGGTGACCTTTGTGACATGGTTGGACCCCATTAGGAAAGTGCTATCATCATGAAACGTTCAGATCACTTACAACTCAATAGATTCTACCTTCCTGTAACGTTTCAGCCTGATTGGACCTTGTTTTCACACAAATGAACCCAGAATGATGTGAAATTGTGCTTCGTACAACATAATTCTGGGTGCCATTTAAAAACCATAAGTGCTAATGACTCCATTCCTTTTTGTGGTTGTAGGGGCTGTTGGTTGGAGTACATTAAAACAAACCTGATCTCTCTAGGACATTCAGAAGCCAAGTTATAAGCCCACAAAGGTGTAACTGGACTACTTCTTTAAATTGACACCAGATCCGGTGACCTTTGGGACATTGTTTGACCCCCTTAGGAAAGTGCTATCATCATGAAACGTTCAGATCACTTACAACTCAATAGATTCTACCTTCCTGTAACGTTTCAGCCTGATTGGACCTTGTTTTCACACAAATGAACCCAGAATGATGTGAAATTGTGCTTCGTGCAACATAATTCTGGGTGCCATTTACAAACCATAAGTGCTAATGACTCCATTCCTTTTTGTGGTTGTAGGGGCTGTTGGTTGGAGTACATTAAAACAAACCTGATCTCTCTAGGACATTCAGAAGCCAAGTTATAAGCCCACAAAGGTGTAACTGGACTACTTCTTTAAATTGACACCAGATCCGGTGACCTTTGGGACATTGTTTGACCCCCTTAGGAAAGTGCTATAATCATGAAACGTTCAGATCACTTACAACTCAATAGATTCTACCTTCCTGTAACGTTTCAGCCTGATTGGACCTTGTTTTCACACAAATGAACCCAGAATGATGTGAAATTGTGCTTTGTGCAGCATAATTCTCGGTGCCATTTACAAACCATAAGTGCTAATGACTCCATTCCTTTTTGTGGTTGTAGGGGCTGTCTATTGGAGTACACTAAAACAAACCTAACCTCTCTAGGACATTCAGAAGCCAAGTTATAAGCCCACAAATGTGTAACTGGACTACTTCTTTAAATTGACACCAGATCCGGTGACCTTTGGGACATGGTTTGACCCCCTTAGGAAAGTGCTATCATCATGAAACGGTCAGATCACTTAAAACTCAATAGATTCTACCTTCCTGTAACATTTCAGCCTGATTGGACCTTGTTTTCACACAAATGAACCCAGAATGATGTGAAATTGTGCTTCGTGCAACATAATTCGGGGTGCCATTTAAGAACCATAAGTGCTAATGACTCCATTCCTTTTTGTGGTTGTAGGGGCTGTTGATTGGAGTATACTAAAACAAACCTGATCTCTCTAGGACATTCAGAAGCCAAGTTATAAGCCCACAAATGTGTAACTGGACTACTTCTTTAAATTGACACCAGATCCGGTGACCTTTGGGACATGGTTTGACCCCCTTAGGAAAGTGCTATCATCATGAAATGTTCAGATCACTTACAACTCAATAGATTCTACCTTCCTGTAACATTTCAGCCTGATTGGTCCTTGTTTTCACACAAATGAACCCAGAATGATGTGAAATTGTGCTTCGTGCAACATAATTCTGGGTGCCATTTAAAAACCATAAGTGCTAATGACTCCATTCCTTTTTCAGATTGTTGGGAATGTTGATTGGAGTACACTAAAACAAACCTGATCTCTCTAGGACATTCAGGAGCCAAGTTATAAGCCCTCCAAGGTGTAAATGGACTACTTCTTTAAAGTGACACCCGGCCCGGTGACCTTTGGGACATGGTTTGACCCCCTATAGGAATGTGCGATCATCATGAAACGTTCAGATCACTTACAACTCAATAGATTCTACCTTCTTGTAACGTTTCAGCCTGATTGGACCTTGTTTTCACACAAATGAACCCAGAATGATGTGAAATTTTGCTTAGTGCAGCATAATTCTGGGTGCCATTTACAAACCATAAGTGCTAATGACTCCATTCCTTTTTGTGGTTGTAGGGGCTGTTGATTGGAGTACACTAAAACAAACCTAACCTCTCTAGGACATTCAGAAGCCAAGTTATAAGCCCACAAAGGTGTAACTGGACTACTTCTTTAAAGTGACACCAGGCCCGGTGACCTTTGGGACATGGTCTTACCCCCTATAGGAATGTGCGATCATCTTGAAACGTTCAGATCACTTACAACTCAATAGATTCTACCTTCTTGTAGCATTTCAGCCTGATTGGACCTTGTTTTCACACAAATGGACCCAGAATGATGTGAAATTGTGCTTCATGCAACATAATTCTGGGTGCCATTTACAAACCATAAGTGCTAATGACTCCATTCCTTTTTGTGGTTGTAGGGGCTGTTGGTTGGAGTACATTAAAACAAACCTGATCTCTCTAGGACATTCAGAAGCCAAGTTATAAGCCCACAAATGTGTAACTGGACTACTTCTTTAAATTGACACCAGATCTGGTGACCTTTGTGACATGGTTTGACCCCATTAGGAAAGTGCTATCATCATGAAACGTTCAGATCACTTACAACTCAATAGATTCTACCTTCCTGTAACGTTTCAGCCTGATTGGACCTTGTTTTCACACAAATGAACCCAGAATGATGTGAAATTGTGCTTCGTACAACATAATTCTGGGTGCCATTTAAAAACCATAAGTGATAATGACTCCATTCCTTTTTGTGGTTGTAGGGGCTGTTGGTTGGAGTACATTAAAACAAACCTGATCTCTCTAGGACATTCAGAAGCCAAGTTATAAGCCCACAAAGGTGTAACTGGACTACTTCTTTAAATTGACACCAGATCCGGTGACCTTTGGGACATTGTTTGACCCCCTTAGGAAAGTGCTATCATCATGAAACGTTCAGATCACTTACAAGTCAATAGATTCTACCTTCCTGTAACGTTTCAGCCTGATTGGACCTTGTTTTCACACAAATGAACCCAGAATGATGTGAAATTGTGCTTCGTGCAACATAATTCTGGGTGCCATTTACAAACCATAAGTGCTAATGACTCCATTCCTTTTTGTGGTTGTAGGGGCTGTTGGTTGGAGTACATTAAAACAAACCTGATCTCTCTAGGACATTCAGAAGCCAAGTTATAAGCCCACAAAGGTGTAACTGGACTACTTCTTTAAATTGACACCAGATCCGGTGACCTTTGGGACATTGTTTGACCCCCTTAGGAAAGTGCTATAATCATGAAACGTTCAGATCACTTACAACTCAATAGATTCTACCTTCCTGTAACGTTTCAGCCTGATTGGACCTTGTTTTCACACAAATGAACCCAGAATGATGTGAAATTGTGCTTTGTGCAGCATAATTCTGGGTGCCATTTACAAACCATAAGTGCTAATGACTCCATTCCTTTTTGTGGTTGTAGGGGCTGTCTATTGGAGTACACTAAAACAAACCTAACCTCTCTAGGACATTCAGAAGCCAAGTTATAAGCCCACAAATGTGTAACTGGACTACTTCTTTAAATTGACACCAGATCCGGTGACCTTTGGGACATGGTTTGACCCCCTTAGGAAAGTGCTATCATCATGAAACGGTCAGATCACTTAAAACTCAATACATTCTACCTTCCTGTAACATTTCAGCCTGATTGGACCTTGTTTTCACACAAATGAACCCAGAATGATGTGAAATTGTGCTTCGTGCAACATAATTCGGGGTGCCATTTAAGAACCATAAGTGCTAATGACTCCATTCCTTTTTGTGGTTGTAGGGGCTGTTGATTGGAGTATACTAAAACAAACCTGATCTCTCTAGGACATTCAGAAGCCAAGTTATAAGCCCACAAATGTGTAACTGGACTACTTCTTTAAATTGACACCAGATCCGGTGACCTTTGGGACATGGTTTGACCCCCTTAGGAAAGTGCTATCATCATGAAATGTTCAGATCACTTACAACTCAATAGATTCTACCTTCCTGTAACATTTCAGCCTGATTGGTCCTTGTTTTCACACAAATGAACCCAGAATGATGTGAAATTGTGCTTCGTGCAACATAATTCTGGGTGCCATTTAAAAACCATAAGTGCTAATGACTCCATTCCTTTTTCAGATTGTTGGGAATGTTGATTGGAGTACACTAAAACAAACCTGATCTCTCTAGGACATTCAGAAGCCAAGTTATAAGCCCTCCAAGGTGTAAATGGACTACTTCTTTAAAGTGACACCCGGCCCGGTGACCTTTGGGACATGGTTTGACCCCCTATAGGAATGTGCGATCATCATGAAACGTTCAGATCACTTACAACTCAATAGATTCTACCTTCTTGTAACGTTTCAGCCTGATTGGACCTTGTTTTCACACAAATGAACCCAGAATGATGTGAAATTTTGCTTAGTGCAGCATAATTCTGGGTGCCATTTACAAACCATAAGTGCTAATGACTCCATTCCTTTTTGTGGTTGTAGGGGCTGTTGATTGGAGTACACTAAAACAAACCTAACCTCTCTAGGACATTCAGAAGCCAAGTTATAAGCCCACAAAGGTGTAACTGGACTACTTCTTTAAAGTGACACCAGGCCCGGTGACCTTTGGGACATGGTCTTACCCCCTATAGGAATGTGCGATCATCTTGAATCGTTCAGATCACTTACAACTCAATAGATTCTACCTTCTTGTAGCATTTCAGCCTGATTGGACCTTGTTTTCACACAAATGGACCCAGAATGATGTGAAATTGTGCTTCGTGCAACATAATTCTGGGTGCCATTTACAAACCATAAGTGCTAATGACTCCATTCCTTTTTGTGTTTGTAGGCGCTGTTGGTTGGAGTACATTAAAACAAACCTGATCTCTCTAGGACATTCAGAAGCCAAGTTATAAGCCCACAAATGTGTAACTGGACTACTTCTTTAAATTGACACCAGATCTGGTGACCTTTGTGACATGGTTTGACCCCCTTAGGAAAGTGCTATCATCATGAAATGTTCAGATCACTTACAACTCAATAGATTCTACCTTCCTGTAACGTTTCAGCCTGATTGGACCTTGTTTTCACACAAATGAACCCAGAATGATGTGAAATTGTGCTTCGTTTAACATAATTCTGGGTGCCATTTACAAACCATAAGTGCTAATGACTCCATTCCTTTTTGTGGTTGTAGGGGCTGTTGGTTGGAGTACATTAAAACAAACCTGATCTCTCTAGGACATTCAGAAGCCAAGTTATAAGCCCACAAATGTGTAACTGGACTACTTCTTTAAATTGACACCAGATCTGGTGACCTTTGTGACATGGTTTGACCCCCTTAGGAAAGTGCTATCATCATGAAACGTTCAGATCACTTACAACTCAATAGATTCTACCTTCCTGTAACGTTTCAGCCTGATTGGACCTTGTTTTCACACAAATGAACCCAGAATGATGTGAAATTGTGCTTCTTACAACATAATTCTGGGTGCCATTTAAAAACCATAAGTGCTAATGACTCCATTCCTTTTTGAGGTTGTAGGGGCTGTTGATTGGAGTACACTAAAACAAACCTGATCTCTCTAGGATATTCAGAAGCCAAGTTATAAGCCCTCAAAGGTGTAACTGGACTACTTCTTTAAAGTGACACCAGGCCCGGTGACCTTTGGGACATGGTTTGACCCCCTATAGGAATGTGCGATCATCATGAAACGTTCAGATCCCTTACAACTCAATAGATTCTACCTTCTTGTAATGTTTCAGCCTGATTGGACCTTGTTTTCATACAAATGAACCCAGAATGATGTGAAATTGTGCTTCGTGCAACATAATTCTGGGTGCCATTTACAAACCATGAGTGCTAATGACTCCATTCCTTTTTGTGGTTGTAGGGGCTGTTTGTTGGAGTACATTAAAACAAACCTGATCTCTCTAGGACATTCAGAAGCCAAGTTATAAGCCCACAAATGTGTAACGGGACTACTTATTTAAATTGACACCAGATCCGGTGACCTTTGGGACATGGTTTGACCCCCTTAGGAAAGTGCTATCATCATGAAATGTTCAGATCACTTACAACTCAATAGATTCTACCTTCCTGTAACATTTCAGCCTGATTGGACCTTGTTTTCACACAAATGAACCCAGAATGTTGTGAAATTGTGCTTCGTGCAACATAATTCTGGGTGCCATTTAAAAACCATAAGTGCTAATGACTCCATTCCTTTTTGAGGTTGTAGGGAATGTTGATTGGAGTACACTAAAACAAACCTGATCTCTCTAGGACATTCAGAAGCCAAGTTATAAGCCCTCAAAGGTGTAAATGGACTACTTTAAAGTGACACCCGGCCCGGTGACCTTTGGGACATGGTTTGACCCCCTATAGGAATGTGCGATCATCATGAAACGTTCAGATCACTTACAACTCAATAGATTCTACCTTCTTGTAACGTTTCAGCCTGATTGGACCTTGTTTTCACACAAATGAACCCAGAATGATGTGAAATTTTGCTTAGTGCAGCATAATTCTGGGTGCCATTTACAAACCATAAGTGCTAATGACTCCATTCCTTTTTGTGGTTGTAGGGGCTGTTGGTTGGGGTACATTAAAACAAACCTGATCTCTCTAGGACATTCAGAAGCCAAGTTATAAGCCCACAAATGTGTAACTGGACTACTTCTTTAAATTGACACCAGATCCGGTGACCTTTGGGACATGGTTTGACCCCCTTAGGAAAGAGCTATCATCATGAAACGTTCAGATCACTTACAACTCAATAGATTCTACCTTCCTGTAATGTTTCAGCCTGACTGGACCTTGTTTTCACACAAATGAACCCAGAATGATGTGAAATTGTGCTTTGTGCAACATAATTCTGGGTGCCATTTAAAAACCATAAGTGCTAATGACTCCATTCCTTTTTGTGGTTGTAGGGGCTGTTGATTGGAGTACACTAAAACAAACCTAACCTCTCTAGGACATTCAGAAGCCAAGTTATAAGCCCACAAAGGTGTAACTGGATTACTTCTTTAAAGTGACACCAGGCCCGGTGACCTTTGGGACATGGTTTTACCCCCTATAGGAATGTGCGATCATCTTGAAACGTTCAGATCACTTACAACTCAATAGATTCTACCTTCTTGTAGCGTTTCAGCCTGATTGGACCTTGTTTTCACACAAATGGACCCAGAATGATGTGAAATTGTGCTTCGTGCAACATAATTCTGGGTGCCATTTACAAACCATAAGTGCTAATGACTCCATTCCTTTTTGTGGTTGTAGGGGCTGTTGATTGGAGAACACTAAAACAAACATAACCTCTCTAGGACATTCAGAAGCCAAGTTATAAGCCCACAAAGGTGTAACTGGACTACTTCTTTAAAGTGACACCAGGCCCGGTGACCTTTGGGACATGGTTTGACCCCCTATAGGAATGTGCGATCATCATGAAACGTTCAGATCACTTACAACTCAATAGATTCTACCTTCCTGTAACGTTTCAGCCTGACTGGACCTTGTTTTCACACAAATGAACCCAGAATGATGTGAAAATGTGCTTCGTGCAACATAATTCTGGGTGCCATTTAAAAAACCATAAGTGCTAATGACTCCATTCCTTTTTGTGGTTGTAGGGGCTGTTGATTGGAGTATACTAAAACAAACCTGATCTCTCTAGGACATTCAGAAGCCAAGTTATAAGCCCACAAAGGTGTAACTGGACTACTTCTTTAAATTGACACCAGATCCGGTGACCTTTGGGACATGGTTTGACCCCCTTAGGAAAGTGCTATCATCATGAAACGTTCAGATCACTTACAACTCAATAGATTCTACCTTCCTGTAACATTTCAGCCTGATTGGACCTTGTTTTCACACAAATGAACCCAGAATGATGTGAAATTGTGCTTCGTTTAACATAATTCTGGGTGCCATTTACAAACCATAAGTGCTAATGACTCCATTCCTTTTTGTGGTTGTAGGGGCTGTTGGTGGGAGTACATTAAAACAAACCTGATCTCTCTAGGACATTCAGAAGCCAAGTTATAAGCCCACAAATGTGTAACTGGACTACTTCTTTAAATTGACACCAGATCCGGTGACCTTTGGGACATGGTTTGACCCCCTTAGGAAAGTGCTATCATCATGAAATGTTCAGATCACTTACAACTCAATAGATTCTACCTTCCTGTAACATTTCAGCCTGATTGGACCTTGTTTTCACACAAATGAACCCAGAATGATGTGAAATTGTGCTTTGTGCAGCACAATTCTGGGTGCCATTTACAAACCATAAGTGCTAATGACTCCATTCCTTTTTGTGGTTGTAGGGGCTGTTGATTGGACAACACTAAAACAAACCTAACCTCTCTAGGACATTCAGAAGCCAAGTTATAAGCCCACAAAGGTGTAACTGGACTACTTCTTTAAATTGACACCAGATCCGGTGACCTTTGGGACATTGTTTGACCCCCTTAGGAAAGTGCTATCATCATGAAACGTTCAGATCACTTACAACTCAATAGATTCTACCTTCCTGTAACGTTTCAGCCTGATTGGACCTTGTTTTCACACAAATGAACCCAGAATGATGTGAAATTGTGCATCGTGCAACATAATTCTGGGTGCCATTTACAAACCATAAGTGCTAATGACTCCATTCCTTTTTGAGGTTGTAGGGGCTGTTGGTTGGAGTACATTAAACCAAACCTGATCTCTCTAGGACATTCAGAAGCCAAGTTATAAGCCCACAAAGGTGTAACTGGACTACTTCTTTAAATTGACACCAGATCCGGTGACCTTTGGGATATTGTTTGACCCCCTTAGGAAAGTGCTATAATCATGAAACGTTCAGATCACTTACAACTAAATAGATTCTACCTTCCTGTAACGTTTCAGCCTGATTGGACCTTGTTTTCACACAAATGAACCCAGAATGATGTGAAATTGTGCTTTGTGCAGCATAATTCTGGGTGCCATTTACAAACCATAAGTGCTAATGACTCCATTCCTTTTTGTGGTTGTAGGGGCTGTTGATTGGAGTACACTAAAACAAACCTAACCTCTCTAGGACATTCAGAAGCCAAGTTATAAGCCCACAAATGTGTAACTGGACTACTCCTTTAAATTGACACCAGATCCGGTGACCTTTGGGACATGGTTTGACCCCCTTAGGAAAGTGCTATCATCATGAAACGGTCAGATCACTTAAAACTCAATAGATTCTACCTTCCTGTAACATTTCAGACTGATTGGACCTTGTTTTCACACAAATGAACCCAGAATGATGTGAAATTGTGCTTCGTGCAACATAATTCTGGGTGCCATTTAAAAACCATAAGTGCTAATGACTCCATTCCTTTTTGAGGTTGTAGGGAATGTTGATTGGAGTACACTAAAACAAACCTGATCTCTCTTGGACATTCAGAAGCCAAGTTATAAGCCCTCAAAGGTGTAAATGGACTACTTTAAAGTGACACCCGGCCCGGTGACCTTTGGGACATGGTTTGACCCCCTATAGGAATGTGCGATCATCATGAAACGTTCAGATCACTTACAACTCAATAGATTCTACCTTCTTGTAACGTTTCAGCCTGATTGGACCTTGTTTTCACACAAATGAACCCAGAATGATGTGAAATTTTGCTTAGTGCAGCATAATTCTGGGTGCCATTTACAAACCATAAGTGCTAATGACTCCATTCCTTTTTGTGGTTGTAGGGGCTGTTGGTTGGGGTACATTAAAACAAACCTGATCTCTCTAGGACATTCAGAAGCCAAGTTATAAGCCCACAAATGTGTAACTGGACTACTTCTTTAAATTGACACCAGATCCGGTGACCTTGGGGACATGGTTTGACCCCCTTAGGAAAGAGCTATCATCATGAAACATTCAGATCACTTACAACTCAATAGATTCTACCTTCCTGTAATGTTTCAGCCTGACTGGACCTTGTTTTCACACAAATGAACCCAGAATGATGTGAAATTGTGCTTTGTGCAACATAATTCTGGGTGCCATTTACAAACCATAAGTGCTAATGACTCCATTCCTTTGTGTGGTTGTAGGGGCTGTTGATTGGAGTACACTAAAACAAACCTAACCTCTCTAGGACATTCAGAAGCCAAGTTATAAGCCCACAAAGGTGTAACTGGACTACTTCTTTAAATTGACACCAGGCCCGGTGACCTTGGGGACATGGTTTGACCCCCTTAGGAATGTGCGATCATCTTGAAACGTTCAGATCACTTACAACTCAATAGATTCTACCTTCTTGTAGCGTTTCAGCCTGATTGGACCTTGTTTTCACACAAATGGACCCAGAATGATGTGAAATTGTGCTTCGTGCAACATAATTCTGGGTGCCATTTACAAACCATAAGTGCTAATGACTCCATTCCTTTTTGTGGTTGTAGGGGCTGTTGATTGGAGAACACTAAAACAAACATAACCTCTCTAGGACATTCAGAAGCCAAGTTATAAGCCCACAAAGGTGTAACTGGACTACTTCTTTAAAGTGACACCAGGCCCGGTGACCTTTGGGACATGGTTTGACCCCCTATAGGAATGTGCGATCATCATGAAATGTTCAGATCACTTACAACTCAATAGATTCTACCTTCCTGTAACGTTTCAGCCTGACTGGACCTTGTTTTCACACAAATGAACCCAGAATGATGTGAAAATGTGCTTCGTGCAACATAATTCTGGGTGCCATTTAAAAACCATAAGTGCTAATGACTCCATTCCTTTTTGTGGTTGTAGGGGCTGTTGATTGGAGTATACTAAAACAAACCTGATCTCTCTAGGACATTCAGAAGCCAAGTTATAAGCCCACAAAGGTGTAACTGGACTACTTCTTTAAATTGACACCAGATCCGGTGACCTTTGGGACATGGTTTGACCCCCTTAGGAAAGTGCTATCATCATGAAACGTTCAGATCACTTACAACTCAATAGATTCTACCTTCCTGTAACATTTCAGCCTGATTGGACCTTGTTTTCACACAAATGAACCCAGAATGATGTGAAATTGTGCTTCGTTTAACATAATTCTGGGTGCCATTTACAAACCATAAGTGCTAATGACTCCATTCCTTTTTGTGGTTGTAGGGGCTGTTGGTGGGAGTACATTAAAACAAACCTGATCTCTCTAGGACATTCAGAAGCCAAGTTATAAGCCCACAAATGTGTAACTGGACTACTTCTTTAAATTGACACCAGATCCGGTGACCTTTGGGACATGGTTTGACCCCCTTAGGAAAGTGCTATCATCATGAAATGTTCAGATCACTTACAACTCAATAGATTCTACCTTCCTGTAACATTTCAGCCTGATTGGACCTTGTTTTCACACAAATGAACCCAGAATGATGTGAAATTGTGCTTTGTGCAGCACAATTCTGGGTGCCATTTACAAACCATAAGTGCTAATGACTCCATTCCTTTTTGTGGTTGTAGGGGCTGTTGATTGGACAACACTAAAACAAACCTAACCTCTCTAGGACATTCAGAAGCCAAGTTATAAGCCCACAAATGTGTAACTGGACTACTTCTTTAAATTGACACCAGATCCGGTGACCTTTGGGACATGGTTTGACCCCCTTAGGAAAGTGCTATCATCATGAAATGTTCAGATAACTTACAACTCAATAGATTCTACCTTCCTGTAACATTTCAGCCTGATTGGACCTTGTTTTCACACAAATGAACCCAGAATGATGTGAAATTGTGCTTTGTGCAGCACAATTCTGGGTGCCATTTACAAACCATAAGTGCTAATGACTCCATTCCTTTTTGTGGTTGTAGGGGCTGTTGATTAAAGTACACTAAAACAAACCTAACCTCTCTAGGACATTCAGAAGCCAAGTTATAAGCCCACAAAGGTGTAACTGGACTACTTCTTTAAAGTGACACCAGGCCCGGTGACCTTTGGGACATGGGTTGACCCCCTTAGGAAAGTGCTATCATCATGAAACGTTCAGATCACTTACAACTCAATAGATTCTACCTTCCTGTAACGTTTCAGCCTGATTGGACCTTGTTTTCACACAAATGAACCCAGAATGATGTGAAATTGTGCATCGTGCAACATAATTCTGGGTGCCATTTACAAACCATAAGTGCTAATGACTCCATTCCTTTTTGTGGTTGTAGGGGCTGTTGATTGGAGAACACTAAAACAAACATAACCTCTCTAGGACATTCAGAAGCCAAGTTATAAGCCCACAAAGGTGTAACTGGACTACTTCTTTAAAGTGACACCAGGCCCGGTGACCTTTGGGACATGGTTTGACCCCCTATAGGAATGTGCGATCATCATGAAATGTTCAGATCACTTACAACTCAATAGATTCTACCTTCCTGTAACGTTTCAGCCTGACTGGACCTTGTTTTCACACAAATGAACCCAGAATGATGTGAAAATGTGCTTCGTGCAACATAATTCTGGGTGCCATTTAAAAACCATAAGTGCTAATGACTCCATTCCTTTTTGTGGTTGTAGGGGCTGTTGATTGGAGTATACTAAAACAAACCTGATCTCTCTAGGACATTCAGAAGCCAAGTTATAAGCCCACAAAGGTGTAACTGGACTACTTCTTTAAATTGACACCAGATCCGGTGACCTTTGGGACATGGTTTGACCCCCTTAGGAAAGTGCTATCATCATGAAACGTTCAGATCACTTACAACTCAATAGATTCTACCTTCCTGTAACATTTCAGCCTGATTGGACCTTGTTTTCACACAAATGAACCCAGAATGATGTGAAATTGTGCTTCGTTTAACATAATTCTGGGTGCCATTTACAAACCATAAGTGCTAATGACTCCATTCCTTTTTGTGGTTGTAGGGGCTGTTGGTGGGAGTACATTAAAACAAACCTGATCTCTCTAGGACATTCAGAAGCCAAGTTATAAGCCCACAAATGTGTAACTGGACTACTTCTTTAAATTGACACCAGATCCGGTGACCTTTGGGACATGGTTTGACCCCCTTAGGAAAGTGCTATCATCATGAAATGTTCAGATAACTTACAACTCAATAGATTCTACCTTCCTGTAACATTTCAGCCTGATTGGACCTTGTTTTCACACAAATGAACCCAGAATGATGTGAAATTGTGCTTTGTGCAGCACAATTCTGGGTGCCATTTACAAACCATAAGTGCTAATGACTCCATTCCTTTTTGTGGTTGTAGGGGCTGTTGATTGGACAACACTAAAACAAACCTAACCTCTCTAGGACATTCAGAAGCCAAGTTATAAGCCCACAAATGTGTAACTGGACTACTTCTTTAAATTGACACCAGATCCGGTGACCTTTGGGACATGGTTTGACCCCCTTAGGAAAGTGCTATCATCATGAAACGTTCAGATCACTTACAACTCAATAGATTCTACCTTCCTGTAACGTTTCAGCCTGATTGGACCTTGTTTTCACACAAATGAACCCAGAATGACGTGAAATTGTGCTTCGTGCAACATAATTCTGGGTGCCATTTACAAACCATAAGTGCTAATGACTCCATTCCTTTTTGTGGTTGTAGGGGCTGTTGATTGAAGTACACTAAAACAAACCTAACCTCTCTAGGACATTCAGAAGCCAAGTTATAAGCCCACAAAGGTGTAACTGGACTACTTCTTTAAAGTGACACCAGGCCCGGTGACCTTTGGGACATGGGTTGACCCCCTTAGGAAAGTGCTATCATCATGAAACGTTCAGATCACTTACAACTCAATAGATTCTACCTTCCTGTAACGTTTCAGCCTGATTGGACCTTGTTTTCACACAAATGAACCCAGAATGATGTGAAATTGTGCATCGTGCAACATAATTCTGGGTGCCATTTACAAACCATAAGTGCTAATGACTCCATTCCTTTTTGAGGTTGTAGGGGCTGTTGGTTGGAGTACATTAAACCAAACCTGATCTCTCTAGGACATTCAGAAGCCAAGTTATAAGCCCTCAAAGGTGTAAATGGACTACTTCTTTAAAGTGACACCAGGCCCGGTGACCTTTGGGACATGGTTTGACCCCCTTAGGAAAGTGCTATCATCATGAAATGTTCAGATCACTTACAACTCAATAGATTCTACCTTCCTGTAACATTTCAGCCTGATTGGACCTTGTTTTCACACAAATGAACCCAGAATGATGTGAAATTGTGCTTTGTGCAGCACAATTCTGGGTGCCATTTACAAACCATAAGTGCTAATGACTCCATTCCTTTTTGTGGTTGTAGGGGCTGTTGATTGGACAACACTAAAACAAACCTAACCTCTCTAGGACATTCAGAAGCCAAGTTATAAGCCCACAAATGTGTAACTGGACTACTTCTTTAAATTGACACCAGATCCGGTGACCTTTGGGACATGGTTTGACCCCCTTAGGAAAGTGCTATCATCATGAAATGTTCAGATAACTTACAACTCAATAGATTCTACCTTCCTGTAACATTTCAGCCTGATTGGACCTTGTTTTCACACAAATGAACCCAGAATGATGTGAAATTGTGCTTTGTGCAGCACAATTCTGGGTGCCATTTACAAACCATAAGTGCTAATGACTCCATTCCTTTTTGTGGTTGTAGGGGCTGTTGATTAAAGTACACTAAAACAAACCTAACCTCTCTAGGACATTCAGAAGCCAAGTTATAAGCCCACAAAGGTGTAACTGGACTACTTCTTTAAAGTGACACCAGGCCCGGTGACCTTTGGGACATGGGTTGACCCCCTTAGGAAAGTGCTATCATCATGAAACGTTCAGATCACTTACAACTCAATAGATTCTACCTTCCTGTAACGTTTCAGCCTGATTGGACCTTGTTTTCACACAAATGAACCCAGAATGATGTGAAATTGTGCATCGTGCAACATAATTCTGGGTGCCATTTACAAACCATAAGTGCTAATGACTCCATTCCTTTTTGTGGTTGTAGGGGCTGTTGATTGGAGAACACTAAAACAAACATAACCTCTCTAGGACATTCAGAAGCCAAGTTATAAGCCCACAAAGGTGTAACTGGACTACTTCTTTAAAGTGACACCAGGCCCGGTGACCTTTGGGACATGGTTTGACCCCCTATAGGAATGTGCGATCATCATGAAATGTTCAGATCACTTACAACTCAATAGATTCTACCTTCCTGTAACGTTTCAGCCTGACTGGACCTTGTTTTCACACAAATGAACCCAGAATGATGTGAAAATGTGCTTCGTGCAACATAATTCTGGGTGCCATTTAAAAACCATAAGTGCTAATGACTCCATTCCTTTTTGTGGTTGTAGGGGCTGTTGATTGGAGTATACTAAAACAAACCTGATCTCTCTAGGACATTCAGAAGCCAAGTTATAAGCCCACAAAGGTGTAACTGGACTACTTCTTTAAATTGACACCAGATCCGGTGACCTTTGGGACATGGTTTGACCCCCTTAGGAAAGTGCTATCATCATGAAACGTTCAGATCACTTACAACTCAATAGATTCTACCTTCCTGTAACATTTCAGCCTGATTGGACCTTGTTTTCACACAAATGAACCCAGAATGATGTGAAATTGTGCTTCGTTTAACATAATTCTGGGTGCCATTTACAAACCATAAGTGCTAATGACTCCATTCCTTTTTGTGGTTGTAGGGGCTGTTGGTGGGAGTACATTAAAACAAACCTGATCTCTCTAGGACATTCAGAAGCCAAGTTATAAGCCCACAAATGTGTAACTGGACTACTTCTTTAAATTGACACCAGATCCGGTGACCTTTGGGACATGGTTTGACCCCCTTAGGAAAGTGCTATCATCATGAAATGTTCAGATAACTTACAACTCAATAGATTCTACCTTCCTGTAACATTTCAGCCTGATTGGACCTTGTTTTCACACAAATGAACCCAGAATGATGTGAAATTGTGCTTTGTGCAGCACAATTCTGGGTGCCATTTACAAACCATAAGTGCTAATGACTCCATTCCTTTTTGTGGTTGTAGGGGCTGTTGATTGGACAACACTAAAACAAACCTAACCTCTCTAGGACATTCAGAAGCCAAGTTATAAGCCCACAAATGTGTAACTGGACTACTTCTTTAAATTGACACCAGATCCGGTGACCTTTGGGACATGGTTTGACCCCCTTAGGAAAGTGCTATCATCATGAAACGTTCAGATCACTTACAACTCAATAGATTCTACCTTCCTGTAACGTTTCAGCCTGATTGGACCTTGTTTTCACACAAATGAACCCAGAATGACGTGAAATTGTGCTTCGTGCAACATAATTCTGGGTGCCATTTACAAACCATAAGTGCTAATGACTCCATTCCTTTTTGTGGTTGTAGGGGCTGTTGATTGAAGTACACTAAAACAAACCTAACCTCTCTAGGACATTCAGAAGCCAAGTTATAAGCCCACAAAGGTGTAACTGGACTACTTCTTTAAAGTGACACCAGGCCCGGTGACCTTTGGGACATGGGTTGACCCCCTTAGGAAAGTGCTATCATCATGAAACGTTCAGATCACTTACAACTCAATAGATTCTACCTTCCTGTAACGTTTCAGCCTGATTGGACCTTGTTTTCACACAAATGAACCCAGAATGATGTGAAATTGTGCATCGTGCAACATAATTCTGGGTGCCATTTACAAACCATAAGTGCTAATGACTCCATTCCTTTTTGAGGTTGTAGGGGCTGTTGGTTGGAGTACATTAAACCAAACCTGATCTCTCTAGGACATTCAGAAGCCAAGTTATAAGCCCACAAAGGTGTAACTGGACTACTTCTTTAAATTGACACCAGATCCGGTGACCTTTGGGATATTGTTTGACCCCCTTAGGAAAGTGCTATAATCATGAAACGTTCAGATCACTTACAACTAAATAGATTCTACCTTCCTGTAACGTTTCAGCCTGATTGGACCTTGTTTTCACACAAATGAACCCAGAATGATGTGAAATTGTGCTTTGTGCAGCATAATTCTGGGTGCCATTTACAAACCATAAGTGCTAATGACTCCATTCCTTTTTGTGGTTGTAGGGGCTGTTGATTGGAGTACACTAAAACAAACCTAACCTCTCTAGGACATTCAGAAGCCAAGTTATAAGCCCACAAATGTGTAACTGGACTACTCCTTTAAATTGACACCAGATCCGGTGACCTTTGGGACATGGTTTGACCCCCTTAGGAAAGTGCTATCATCATGAAACGGTCAGATCACTTAAAACTCAATAGATTCTACCTTCCTGTAACATTTCAGACTGATTGGACCTTGTTTTCACACAAATGAACCCAGAATGATGTGAAATTGTGCTTCGTGCAACATAATTCTGGGTGCCATTTAAAAACCATAAGTGCTAATGACTCCATTCCTTTTTGATGTTGTAGGGGCTGTTGATTGGAGTACACTAAAACAAACCTGATCTCTCTAGGACATTCAGAAGCCAAGTTATAAGCCCTTAAAGGTGTAAATGGACTACTTCTTTAAAGTGACACCAGGCCCGGTGACCTTTGGGACATGGTTTGACCCCCTATAGGAATGTGCGATCATCATGAAACGTTCAGATCACTTACAACTCAATAGATTCTACCTTCTTGTAACGTTTCAGCCTGATTGGACCTTGTTTTCACACAAATGAACCCAGAATGATGTGAAATTGTGCTTAGTGCAGTATAATTCTGGGTGCCATTTACAAACCATAAGTGCTAATGACTCCATTCCTTTTTGTGGTTGTAGGGGCTGTTGGTTGGAGTACATTAAAACAAACCTGATCTCTCTAGGACATTCAGAAGCCAAGTTATAAGCCCACAAATGTGTAACTGGACTACTTCTTTAAAGGCCCCGTGTGTGAAATTCACAGAAATCATAGTAAAAAGATCCTAATCTTTAGCACCACGCAGTTTAGAGTCGGTATTTCAGCTATTGGAGCCCCCGAGGATCAAAAAGTTTTTTTTTTATAATTATTTAAAACTTTATTAACAAATATAACAAATACAATACAAAATCGTGTTGCTGTAAACGGCAGCATGTCATCATCTAATTCCAGCTTTCAAGTCAGCGAACAGGTTAGTTGTGTTGGGGTTATTAGGAGCGAACAATTAGTAAGCTTCAACTTACTTTTGGATTCTTCAATAAATTCTGTAAATATGTAAATATTTACTGATTTATTAATTAATTAAGATATTCTTAGATATACGGGGCACCATTCCCCTTTAACCGGGGAAAAATTGAATCCAAAACTCTTATCAGTCTTTCTTGAAGTTCGTAGAATCCTTGGAGCAGAGACTTCTCTTCGACACAACAAAGCTACTGGGGACGAAAATCTGAATTTTATAACGTTTAATTAACAATTTGTCAAATGAATAGACAGTGGCATAAATGAATAATAACCATGTGATATAATAAAATGATGTATATTCAAAATAATGTGTGGTGTGTGTGAGTGAGTGTGTGTCTGTGTGTGTGTGAGAGATGAATGGGTCTTTGTTTCCCCAGAGTAGGTGGGGGAAGTGAGCTGTGAGTGTGTGTGGGGCTCTTCCCCTCCCCTCTTTTCAACAGGAGACCTGGATGTGTAAAGTTTTCTACTTTCCCGAACACTTAGTGGCTTAGAATCACAGTAAAACTTAACTCAAACACTTCAAAAGTTAACAAACAACAAAAGGTCACTTGTAAATTATTTAATCTAAAAGGAGTCGGCAGCCTGGCCAGAGCTGACGACTAAAGATATTAGCGATGATCAATAAGCAGTTTATTCTTTCAAAATGACCTGGCGGACGTGTTTTGGGAGCGAAAGAGGAAGACACGAAGCTACTTTTTAAGCAATAGCGCGGTTTTATTGCTTATTCTGGACTATAGAGGAAACGGGAGGAGAAAAGGAGAGAGAAAAATGAGTTTTCTGATCACCAGAAGAGCAAGGCGTCCCCAGCTGTTTGATTTGACGGTTCTCCGTGTTTTCTCCGCAGTTTGGCGTCATCCGTCGGTTTGATGCTTTCTCCGTTGTTTACCTCCACGAGTGTTTCTCCACGGGCTGGACACAAAGAGAACGAAGTTTCTTTTGTGCTGAGTTTGACAACTTACAGCGTCTCTGAGAGCTGAATGGAGCTCCGCTCGTTCCCAGTCAGGTCCCGATGATGGTGGAGTGGTTTCCAGCGGTTGCGTGGCTCAACTTGGGCACTTAGAGCTTCCGCGTGCTCAAGTTGTCGGAGCGTTCGACAAGCGTGTCCTTACCGCCAGGTATCCTGGGCAAAAGAACGAGGTTTCTTTGTCTCATTCATGATTTATAGTCTTTGAAGTCGCGGGAAAGCTCCAAGCTCCCGCCTCCCGCAGATCGTGTTTCTGGTATTAGGCGGTGACGTCATCCCAATGCTTCCGTGTGCAAAGCATCATGGGAAATGAAGTTTCTTGGCGCTGATGTGATTATTTGCTTTTCAGAGCAATTTAAGCACAGTCATTTTGGAGAAAATCACTGCATAGTAATTTCCTCATGAGGTCAGACCCTCAACATTCCCCCTTTTGGTTTCGGGGATCGCGCCCAAAGCTCGATCGTCGGAAGCACAGATGGGTTTGTTCCTCATGAACGTAGGTCGACTTGATTGTCGGAAGCACAGGTGGGTTTGTCCCTTAGGACGTTGGTCTCCTTGGACGCCTTTGTCTTTGGTCTTTGTCTTGGATCCTGGCGCCTTTGGTCTTTGATCCTGGTCAGGCACAAAGAGGATAGGAAACGGGATAGTCCCCAACGCGCATAACGAGAAGAAACCACTCACGCAGGTGGTACGCAATGAAGATGTCGTCCATGCGAGAGGTAGTAGTGTAGAAGGAGGAAGGTCGGTGGGCGGTTAACTCCACGAGGGGACACAAAGGCATCTCACCGCCGGCCATACAGTTCAGTTTATGGAGCACGCGGTGATGTACGAGGTCCATAGTTCGCAAACGCGCATTGACCTATGTGGTCCCAAGATTCCCCCCTTTTTGGTCCAAAGGGCAGATCAGGACAGTCTTTGGGCTAAAATCAGGACCATAAACTAAGAGGTACTACAATGTGCTGGTGCGTCAGACAGAGTCATTGACAGACTGAGCTGGGCCGGCACATAACCACTAGTTAATATGTGACCAAGTACGAAACAAAAAATACAGAAACCCAAAAAAAAAAAAAAAAAACATATAACATCCAAGAAAATTCATAGCAACCTTGAGGTCTCATAAAATACATTCTTAGGTCATACATTCAGTGTGTAGCTTATAAAGAATGTGACATACTGCAACACTCAGATAAATATGTGAGGTAGACTAAAATGAGAACTACTCTTAGGGTTACAAAATAATAAAGAAAACGTTGCTCACCCCCTTTAGACAGGTGTGGTACATTCACGCTTGGAGTCTCCCCGAACGCAGTTACGAGGCACACCGTAGGTGAGCAAGTGCATCTTATCTTGGAGTTTCTTAACACGCCTGTAGGCGGAATAAGCAATCACGGCCGTGATGAGCCATCCCATCCCCAGGGCGACCAATGTGCAGATTAAGGTGGTATAATCTGTGTCAATGTAGCGTCTTGGGCGTCAAAGTAAGTTCACGCGGGGTTTGTGTGAACTTAACAAATTTGGTTCCTTCAATCAGTAATTGTTGGTCAATTTCTAAATCGAAGGCAAAGTTATAACCCTGGAAAGTGTCCATGATCTCAATCTCCGAATCATGCTGTTCGAGGTTGAGGTGATGGAGTGCCAGGTTTCTAGTTCAAATTGGAAATGCCTACCGTCCTTTCAAATACCAAAGTTCAGCATCGACTTAAACCTATAGATGTGAGGTGTCACAATTATGGGAACATGTAACAGGAAACCGAGTTCTAATTTTCTGCATCAACGTGAATGGGAATTGCACTACCTAGGCTGTACGCTAGGTGGATTTGTGAAAGGTGCACAGTAGAGGGGTAGCAGCTGTCAAGCTAACTTTGAGCAGGTCCAGTGGTACCAAGTACGGGGAAATACGACTTTCAACCAAGCTGTCCAGCGTGGAACTTACTTCCCTGAGCAGGTCCTACATCAAATCTCTCACCACTCGTGTGTACACAATATCCTGAGGTATGGTTTCAGACAAAGTCTTGATTGCACGTAGAGATCCATTAATCAGAGCCTAGTGTAGGTACCAGAGTACCCTGTAAGGTTTTAGTATGTACATCCTGTTAGCGGTCTAGGAAGGAGTTTCTCTTGGTTAGTGAAAGTGACGGCGGGGGGGGGGGGGGGGGGGGGGGGCCTGGGTCTTTGTCGGTTAGTACATGTTAGTGGGTTAAACGTGCACTTTCCCCCCCTTTCCATTTCCATGCATAGAACTATGTAGAGACTACGTCTACCTCCTGCGGGGAGTCTGGTCTCTGTACCCGCGGGGATGGTTTGACGTAGGGTTTGATTTGGTTTGCATGCACCCATTTGTATACAGGCTCCTGTCTCGCTTTGGTGATGCGTAACCTGTATGCAACTGGAGAGAGTTTTGCCACGATCTCAAATGGTCCTGACCATCAGGGCAGGAACTTCTTAGCTTTGCGTGCCGGTTGGGCGAACCGAAAGTAGAATACTTTGTCACCCACCTCGTATTCGCGGCTGGTTGTCTTTTGGTCGTAGTAGGCCTTAGCGCCTTCTACGTTGGTCTCCAGTTTCTTCTGAGCGTGCGCGAAAGTAGCTCTGAGGTGTGTTTTCAAGTCTGCCACATACTGATGAGCGGTATAGGCAGTGGCAACACTGACATCCTCTGGGTGATACAGGAGGTGCAGTGGTAGAGTCATCAGTCTGCCGGTCATCATCTCAAAGGGCGTAACCCCCGTGGATCGCTATGGAGTGGACCGTATGGCCATCAGGACCAGAGGGAGCTTAACGTCCCAGTCCTTCCCAGTGGAGCAGACGTACTTTTTTAGCATGGAGACGACCGTGCGGTTCATCCGTTCGACCTGTCCGGATGACTGTGGGTGATAGGGGAGGTGGAATCTCACTTCCACCCCCAGAAGTTCAAACAGGGACGTCATTACACTGGATGTGAAATGAGTTCCCCGGTCAGAGTCAATGCAGAGTGGAAGTCCCCATCGACTAAAAACGTGGTTAATCAGCAGTACAGCGGTTGTGACGACTGTATCGTTTGGCGCTGGAAGGCATTCCACCCACTTTGTGAAACTGCAAGTTACAGTTAGCATATATTTGTTTCCTCTTGCCGATTTGGGAACCGGTCCAACCCAGTCGATCTGCAGGTGGGACCAAGGGAAGGTTATTCCCCTGCGTTGCAGTGGCGCTCTAGCAAGCGGCTGGGAGGGTTGAAACTGGGCACAGATGAGGCAGCCTTGGACATAGCTGTGTACGTCCTTGGACATCGATGGCCAATATGCTACTTCTGTCAGTGACGCGAGGGTAGCTTTTGCTCCGCGGTGACCTCCAACCGGAGTGTCGTGGGCGTAGGCAAGCATCACTCCTCTGTGGTCGAGTGGAACAACCCAGCGAGGCGGGCGGTGATCATCACGCATGTAAACTAACAAATCGTTTTGTAGTTTCAGGTGCGTGAGTTGACGATGCAGGTTTACCAAATCTTGGCTTGCGCCAATAGGTGGTGATGGTTGTTTAGACATCGGGCCCTTTTGGAGAAGCTCGCGGATGAGCTTCAGGTCAGGATCTTGTTCCTGCATGGTGACTAGGTCCGCGTCATGTTGTTGTCTGCCTAGAAACACGGGTACCTCAACGGTCCGAGGTTCGTCTGCCTGTTTAGCATGGCGACGAGTAATCGCGCAGACCTCGTGAACGGCCTTGGGTGGAAGCCACTCGTCTTTGAATTCCCAACAGGTTCCCTGGTCAGCACCGAGCTTAGCAAGGCGGTCAGCTTCGTCATTACCATCTTTCTCCGGACCTAGGGTCCTGGAGTGACCTTTGACCTTTTTCCAGTAGACCATTATGCCTTTCTCGGTGGTGAGCAGATCACACGCTAGGAATAACTCCGAGTGTTTCACGTCTCTGTTCCTGGCGTTTTTCATGTGGTTCTCCTTCCACATGGGGAAGTGAGAAATGAAGCTGTGTCTAGCGTAGTTTGAATCTGAGCAAAGGACGATTTGAGTGATGTCCAAGGCTGCCGCCTGCTGGAGGGTTATCAACACTGCAGCAATTTCGGCGTACTGACTAGACTTTTGGCCCAACCGGTAGTGATTTGGTTGCTTAGTGTCACAGTCCACCCAAACGACTCCAACCCCGGCACGGAGCTGGCCTTCGTGAAGGTAGGCGCATCCGTCAGTGTAAACTTTCGGAAGCCCTTGGCAAACATTCTCATCAAAGTAGCGATGATAGGATGCGGTTGGGTAGACTGCGGCAGGTGTGTCCAGGGGGCCCATGACGGAGTCAGAGTCACAGTGCTGGCAGCCTGCTAGCCCTTGTCCTAGCGCTAGCTTGGTGTTCTGACCATACTTGACCTCAACGTTGTATCCTTGGAGCACCATCATCCACGTCGCAATGCGGCTGTTTGACACTCTTCCTTCGCGCAGACGCTGGCTGTTTAGGAAGGTGACAGGCTGATGACACGTTTCAATGATCACTTTCTGTCCACCGATGTAACTACGAAAGTGTTCGACAGCCCAGACTGTAGAGAGGAGGGCTCTCTCACAGTCTGAGAACTGGAGTTCCACCTTGCTCAGAGGCTTGCTGGCGTATGCCACAACTCTCATGTCCTGGTCGTGTTTCTGCTTCAAAGCAGCGCTCAGGCAGTGAGAGGAGAAAGTCGCCTCTATGTAGAACTCTTTCTCCTTGTCTGGGTAAGCCAGACAGGGTGCGGACGCCAACTTCTGTTTTAGGAACTGGAAGGAGAGTTCCTGGGGTCTGTCCCACACGAAAGGTGTGTCGTTCCGAAGCAGCTCAGTGAGGGGCCTTGCTATTTCAGCATACTCCTCAATGAACTGCCTGGAGTAGTTGCAGACTCCGAGGAAGCTCCTGAGTTCAGTCAGATTAGCTGGGGCTTTGATGTCCTGAATGGCTCTAATGCGTCCCGCTTGGGGCTCGACTCCATTAGGGCCAACCAGCAGTCCAACATACTCCACTTTGGTTCGACACCACTGTCCCTTGAGAATCGCCAATTTAGCTCCGGCGTCAGCGAGCTGTTGCAGCACGTGACGGAGTTCGGCCAGGTGCTCCTCGAAGGTTCGACTCCTCATCAAGATGTCATCAACATATATGAGGTTCCCTCTAGAAGCAGCATCTGACATGGCTTTGTGGAGGAAGATGTTGAACTCTGCAGGTGAGTTAGAGTAGCCAAAGGGGCAGCAGTTCCAAGTATATTGGCGATTTCCAAAGGAGAATGCCAGTTTATACTGGTCCGCCGGCTCAACCTTCATGGTCCAGAAGCCGTTGGCTACGTCAACCGTAGAGAAGAAACGAGCATCTCTGACTCTGGCTAGCTCCTGATCTAAATGGATCATAGGCCACCTGGAGAGAGGTACTTGTTTGTTCAGTGCACGATAGTCTATGGTGAGACGCCATTTCCCAGTCGGTTTCAGAACCGGCCAGATGGGAGAGTTGTAAGTGGAGTTACACTCTCTGATGATGTTTTTCTCCTTCAGCTGATGGAGGATCTCCTGGATCGACTCATAAGCAGCGAGGGGAATCTTGTACTGACGTACATAAGTAGGAGGGGCATTCGGGTTCGTTGGAATGCGAACCGTATGCAGGTTTGTGAGTCCACAGTCCAGGGAGTCCCTGGATAAGATGGACTGAAACTCATAGAACAGGCCTCTAAGTGCTGCTCTCTGCTCCTCTGACTCCAGCGCATCCGCTTTGTCAAGCTGCTGTCTGACTTTGGCCTCAAAGCCGTCATAAGGTTCAGAGGAGGAGGGTCTCTGGTGTTCCGGGCTTTCAACCGGTGACTCAGAGGGTTGAGTATTTATTGCAAAAACCGTTAGACACTGACCGCAGTCAGTATCTAAGGTTGCACTGCAAATAGGTTCCTCAGAAAGGGCTTCATGCCGCTTGATGGTAATCATTTGTGAAGGGAAAGTACTGAATGTGTCTACACCAACCTGTCTGTCGTTCAAGAACAACGGAAGTTGTCCGATCACGGGGACTGAAAGTTCGAAGTCATGGAATGAGCTATCTATCAGCATGCCCAAGGGCTTTCCTGCCGGCATGTGGATAGGACTCCGGGTCGGATTTTCGACCAACAAGTAGGCAGAACGATTGTTCAGCTCCAAGAGTGGCGTGCCACAGACGGCTAAGTTGAGCTCCAAGAAGTGTGGTGATGGCTCGAAGAAGGCCTGTGTGCCTGGCAGCTTCTGATGCTTCATCAGAGTCAGACGAACAGGCACTCCTTTGACCAGTGGGGGCAGAACCGTGCTGGCCTCAACCACTGCACGGCAGGCCTGTGGAATGGTCTGACCGGACAGCAAGTGTTCAGGGCCTTCTGAGCCAGGCTCAGAGGATGGTGTGGCCCGGGCCCAAAGGACTTGATTGCAAGTGTCCAGCTGGGCACCGAGTCGAACCAGCAGATCTGCTCCGATGAGTGCAGGTGGATCAAGCTGTGGTATGATGCTGAATGTATGTGTGAGCTGTCTTGCTCCAAACTGGATAGTCAGGGAGCAGACCTCTGGCGCTTTCAGGAGCCTCTGCGGCCAAGTAGCTGACAAGAGCCGGTGGCTACGTGTCACGCTGACCAGCAGGGGGTGCTTCTGACGCAGGTGTTCAAACGTCTGCTGACTGATGGCTGACTTTTCCGACCAAAGAGCAAGGCGAGCATCTGAGATGTGGGTGCAGTTGATGGTAAGACCACCAACTATGTGTGGTGCATATGGCTGCAGGCTGACGTTCTTCAGCGAGCAGAGAAAAGATGAATGTGTGCGGAGCGGAGTTCCAGGAGCGGTTTCGTGCCTTTGCAGGCGGACATCGTCTGTGGGAGCTGTAGGGAGGGGCATGACCTTGGAACAAGGGTTTTGCGGCTCACTTAGGCTGGCTTCAAGAATGGAGGATGGTCGGCTGCTATCTGGGTTCCAGGGCTTCGGTGTGTCCACCTGGGCCCACAGTTGACCCTTCTGGCAGTCGATGAGGGGAGCTAGACGTTCAAGCAGGTCCTGACCAATGAGAAGTGGTTCAGTGTCTAGCTGGCAGACATAAAACGGGTGAACCAGAGTCATGTCTTGGAAGGTGATGTCCAGCCACGCCCGGTGAGTGATACACTCCCGGGTCTGGGTGTAGCTGGTGATTTTCAGGTCACAGGGTTCTACCTGGACTGGTTTCCCGAGCGACCGCATGGTGTCGGACACGCGATGGAACAGTGTGGAGCACATCAGGGTGATTTCTGAGCCGGTATCCAGCAGAGCATCAACCTGTATGCATCCACCTACGTTGGTGCTACAGTACAAACGGCGAGCATGACCATGGTTTGTTAAGTCACCAAGGAACTTCAGAAATTTAGTATCAGGTTTCTCTGGGGGGTAGATTTCAGGAGACTCCTGTGATCTACCAGTAGTGTTCCCCCAGCTGATCAGGTAGGTCCTGGCCACGCTGGGAGGTTGAGCCACACCTAGTCATGCGGACGTTGGCTCTGGGTCTGGCTTCTTAGAAGCAGACTTTGGTGCAGGGGTCTCATCTGCAGATCTCAGCTGTTCCTTCTGTTTAGCTAGGAACTGCTGAAACATCTCCTGGAGGTCGGCTTTGGTCAAGTACTCACCTGCGGACTTGTGTTCGGGACCTACCTGTGGGCGTTGCTCCTTAAACCTTCCACTGTTCTGACCTGCTTGCCGTTGGTTTTGGTTGGGCCACTTCCTGTCTGATTGTCCAGACCTAGGCAGCCAATCAGCACCCCCCTTCCCCTGTTGAGGAGATTGGGACTGCTCTCGCGGTTTAACAGGTCTAGGTTTAGCAGATTTTGGCTTAGTGGGTGGAGCTTCTGTGCCTTCGAGCTCCAAACGCGGCTCGGCGTCGGGAGCTAGGTGCATGACGCGGTGATGTGCGTCAGGCTTTTGGGGCTTCCCGCCGGCTTCCCAAGCCTGTTGAGCGTATCTCCTAATCTCCTGAGTTGTCAGTTTTTTCATCCGACAATACATTGAGACTTCGGAGCGAACACACTCGTGCAGGTTGTGAATGAACAGGGATCTGAAGGCAGGGTCTTCCTCGAGCCCAGGGCCGTTTCGACCTTGGAAATAAGCACTTTTGAGTCTGCGATAATACTCTCTGGGGGGTTCGTTCCTCCCGTGTTTGATGGAGAAGGCCCCCATTGTAGCAGACGCAGAGTCTGCATACGTGGCGTATTCATCTCTCAACGCTCGGCAGAGCGAGGAGTACCGATCACGAATGTCAGGTGGTAGAGTTTCCACGAAACCGTGCACCGTTCTAGATGTAGTTTTCCAAATTAGCTTGAGCTTTTCCCTTGAAGAGGGTGCTGGAAGATCAAGCAGACAACGTTCTATCTCCCTGAGATAATCGTCGACATTGGATTCATTGGTGTTAGGATCAAAGCGTTCTATGTCTTTAGCTAGCGATTCAATTTGACGTACACGGAGCCCTGACTCGCGGTATGGCGCGTCATCCTCTGACTCTGACCCACGGTCTGTCTCAGAGGGTGCTGGATATCGCTGGTGTGCTCTGGGCTCCCAATGTTGACTCCTGGGGCCCAAATCGGGGTCCGGCATGTTGTGGCGGGCTGCTGGCACGTCACGTGGGTGTCTTGGGAGGTCCTCCTCCCAGGGCACGTCTGCGTAGTGCAGCCTGCGTCTTTCAACTGGGGCTTCTGCGTAATACGCTTTGTCCTGGTACGGACTGGCGTATGATGCTTTGTCCTGCAGCTGGTTATTGGCATGACGAATACCGGAGTAGCTAGGATGGGTAGATGGTGGAGGTGCAGGTTGGGCTTGTGCATAACCCCAGCCGGCACCTTGCACCCTTCGTGGACTGGGGGAGCGGTCTAAATAGAGGTGCCGCTCAGCTGGTCGACTTCTCACAGATTGAGAAGGCCGTGAAGATGAGGGTGGTGGTCCAACCTGGGGTTCGAGGGCGAATTGCCCTCGGCCCCTAGATGGTCCTGAATGCCCTAGAGTGTGTGTAGGGAACGGGGCCGCAGGTTGGGACAGATAAGCTTCATCTCTCCCCTGCGGCGTGCGTCCGTCTAGAGAGTCCTGGTGTTTCCCCCCTTCCCACTGTCTGTTGTCAACAGCAGAGGGGGGCGGGGTCTTCTCCCCATCTTCCCCAGAATCGGTGCTGTCTTCCTCCTCGTCATCCTTCTGCCTTCCATTTTGCTGCCTTTCAGCTAGCATGCTCTGGAGCTTCATGATCTCTCGATCATGTTGGAGTTCTCTCTGATAGAGGATCAAGGCTAACTTAGCTAAGTGAACATGGATTGGTTTTGTACCATCCGGGTTTTCTATTTGATCGATTACAGCTTCTAGCTCGACGCTACGCTGTTCTTCAGTGAAATCCCTAGAAGGGTAGTCGGGTTCTCGAGCAACCGCGACCAGTTTGGACAATATTTGTCCAGAAAGTAGGCCAGGTTCATAGTCGTGGGCCGCAGCGCCACCTGGTTGCTGGGAGTTGGTCAGTTCACTACTCTGTCCCTCCATTTTAACAACCGAACCAAAAATAGCCTAGTAGAGCTTCTGCAGATAGCTCAAACTGCACCTTTTGGCAGCAAACTGCTAGCTTTGTAGCAGAAAAACACTAAATTAACCTTTGTGCGCACAGGTTTTAGCGTTTTAAGATTGCACGGAATGCCGTGACTGACGCTTAAAATACTATTCCTTTCAGTATTTTAGCAAAAGCTGGTGCGTTGCCGTAGCAACGTCTTACAACACTTGCAGTGTTAAATATGCTAGTTATTCCTTCAGAATATTAGCAAACAGGGTGTTATCAGTCTTTGAGTGAAGGTTTCAGTTAGTTATAATGGCCACTGTGAGTTAAAGTCGCTAAATTAGCAGTTAATTTTAGCCTAAAAGGGTTAGTCAGAATTACTTACACACTGCACCTTTAATGAAGAACTGAATTTTAACCTAAAAGGTTAACCAGAATTAATTACACGTTGCACCTTTAAGGAAAAACTGAATTTTAACCTAAAAGTCAACCAGAATTAATTTACACGTTGCACCTTTAAAGAAGCACTGAGTTACTGGTGAGAGTTCGATGCAGCTTCCTGCTCAGCGAAATCAGCACCACTCTGTTGCTGGTTCAAGGCTGAACAACTGATTATTTTTAATTCAAGCTCTTTGGATTTATTTGTTTGTTTGTGCCGGATAGAAATCTCTGTGTATCCAAGCCTCACACGGCCGCACCAATTAATGTTGGGGTTATTAGGAGCGAACAATTAGTAAGCTTCAACTTACTTTTGGATTCTTCAATAAATTCTGTAAATATGTAAATATTTACTGATTTATTAATTAATTAAGATATTCTTAGATATACGGGGCACCATTCCCCTTTAACCGGGGAAAAATTGAATCCAAAACTCTTATCAGTCTTTCTTGAAGTTCGTAGAATCCTTGGAGCAGAGACTTCTCTTCGACACAACAAAGCTACTGGAGACGAAAATTTGAATTTTATAACGTTTAATTAACAATTTGTCAAATGAATAGACAGTGGCATAAATGAATAATAACCATTTGATATAATAAAAGGATGTATATTCAAAATAATGTGTGGTGTGTGTGAGTGAGTGTGTGTGTGTGTGTGTGTGAGAGAGATGAATGGGTCTTTGTTTCCCCAGAGTAGGTGGGGGAAGTGAGCTGTGAGTGTGTGTGGGGCTCTTCCCTTCCCCTCTTTTCAACAGGAGACCTGGATGTGTAAAGTTTTCTACTTTCCCGAACACTTAGTGGCTTAGAATCACAGTAAAACTTAACTCAAACACTTCAAAAGTTAACAAACAACAAAAGGTCACTTGTAAATTATTTAATCTAAAAGGAGTCGGCAGCCTGGCCAGAGCTGACGACTAAAGATATTAGCGATGATCAATAAGCAGTTTATTCTTTCAAAATGACCCGGCGGACGTGTTTTGGGAGCGAAAGAGGAAGACACGAAGCTACTTTTTAAGCAATAGCGCGGTTTTATTGCTTATTCTGGACTATAGAGGAAACGGAATGAGAAAAGGAGAGAGAAAAATGAGTTTTCTGATCACCAGAAGAGCAAGGCGTCCCCAGCTGTTTGATTTGACGGTTCTCCGTGTTTTCTCCGCAGTTTGGCGTCATCCGTCGGTTTGATGCTTTCTCTGTTGTTTACCTCCACGAGTGTTTCTCCACGGGCTGGACACAAAGAGAACGAAGTTTCTTTTGTGCTGAGTTTGACAACTTACAGCGTCTCTGAGAGCTGAATGGAGCTCCGCTCGTTCCCAGTCAGGTCCCGATGATGGTGGAGTGGTTTCCAGCGGTTGCGTGGCTCAACTTGGGCACTTAGAGCTTCCGCGTGCTCAAGTTGTCGGAGCGTTCGACAAGCGTGTCCTTACCGCCAGGTATCCTGGGCAAAAGAACGAGGTTTCTTTGTCTCATTCATGATTTATAGTCTTTGAAGTCGCGGGAAAGCTCCAAGCTCCCGCCTCCCGCAGACCGTGTTTCTGGTATTAGGCGGTGACGTCATCCCAATGCTTCCGTGTGCAAAGCATCATGGGAAATGAAGTTTCTTGGCGCTGATGTGATTATTTGCTTTTCAGAGCAATTTAAGCACAGTCATTTTGGAGAAAATCACTGCATAGTAATTTCCTCATGAGGTCAGACCCTCAACAGTTGTTTTCATCTAACTTATTTTATTAATTTAATCTAAATAGGTTTTGAATAAGAAGTGCTTAGTGCAGCATAATTCTGGGTGCCATTTACAAACCATAAGTGCTAATGACTCCATTCCTTTTTGTGGTTGTAGGGGCTGTTGGTTGGAGTACATTAAAACAAACCTGATCTCTCTAGGACATTCAGAAGCCAAGTTATAAGCCCACAAATGTGTAACTGGACTACTTCTTTAAAGGCCCCGTGTGTGAAATTCACAGAAATCATAGTACAAAGATCCGACTCTTTAGCACCACGCAGTTTAGAGTCGGTATTGCAGCTATTGGAGCCCCCGAGGATCAAAAAGTTTTTTTTTAATCATTATTTAAAACTTTATTAACAAATATAACAAATACAATACAAAATCGTGTTGCTGTAAACGGCAGCATGTCATCATCTAATTCCAGCTTTCAAGTCAGCGAACAGGTTAGTTGTTTTCATCTAACTTATTTTATTAATTTAATCTAAATAGGTTTTGAATAAGAAAAACTTTTTTATGTCAGTTATGTTTGCTAATAGCAAACGGCAGCTAGTTAGTGATGACTTCTGACTACAAAAAATGACAATATTTTGTTCATTTTATTTGAGAAATGTTATATTTCTATTTGCCATTTTGGAAATATACAAGGTAGTGTAGTCTGTAATTGTTTTCTCTCCGTAAACAGAGTCAGATATCATCCGATGGTTCATCAGTGGAGACAGACAGAGGACGAGGGAGAGGAAGAGGGCGAGGAAGAGGGAGAGGACAGACGTGTGCCAGCGCACAGAGAGGCAGAGGTGTTAGACATGCGACAGAAGCAGGGCAAGCATCCCAAGATGAAGGAGCCGAATTTGCTCAAACCAGCCGCAACGTCCCACGCACAAGAGGAAGAGGCAGAGCTGCAATAAAGTCTAGAAGATCGGCACTTTCAAGAGCTGATGAGGAGAGTCGAGGAGCTTCAAAGGGAAAGAAGAGCAGAAATTGAGGTTTGTGTAAGATAATGAGCAAATTAATAATTATCTGGGTCAATATATGCCGTCCTGTCACTCATTTCATTCATATAAGTACATACGGTAATTCTATTTAACCGTATAGCAAGTGTTTGGAATTATATGTAGTTTTGTAAAACATTCAGTGTCCTACTTCTTTCCTAATACATATTATTTGTTTTTGATAGTACCTTTATTTTAGGAATTAGCCATTTAATATATATATATTATTAATCAGCTACTCTTATAAACTTGTTAAAACATTTACAAAACATTGCTTTTTACTTTAATTCAATTAAAATAATCTTACAAAAATTCTAATCCTACTTTTCCCCCCAGCGCCTTGTACAGGGCATGAGCCTGGAGGACCACCGTCATCTCACCTCTCAACTTTTGGAAAGACAGCCAGGTCTGGTTTTTGATGTTTTGTTGGACAACCAACGCCGAGATAGGCACACCACACCCGTGCAGGCCCCTGCGTTAACATGGTGTACTTGTGGCAATTGCACAGATATGCCAACAGATGCAGAGCGCAAATGCTGTGGACAAGACTCTGTAAACTGTATAAGCCTTCTGCCCCATTTTAGACTTTACTGTTTGGATGAAGGTGTCCTGAGGATCCATCGTCAGTACAGAGCAGACCTCACCGTATTAGGACAGATTAGGGAACCAGGCGATGACAACAGGGAATACAGTTATGCTGCCTACCGGCACTTCATTTTCTGGCAGCATGGGTCACTTGGACATGGAAATCGAAGAGTCATCCCAAGTTGCTGTGTGGTCAAAATTAGGGAGAAATTTCCAGACCCTCATGGACAGTATACTGGTTTTCTTCCGGGAGTGTAACTGGTCAAAAGTTTACATGGGTTGTTGAAGTGTTTCTGATATTTTGTACACCTTTATATTGTAATTTATTATGTTGAATAAGTATTTTAGATAAATATTTTTTGAAACCCCAATGTTAGTGTTGTACAATAATGACAAATTTAGAGGTGGCTACTCTTCAGCCATGTATACTCTTGTAATGTGAAAAAAAAATCACATCTTTACAACTCCATAGTTTTGCATTACATTAGTGAGCTATTAATTTACACTCTTACAGGGTCAAGTCATGAAACAAAAAATATGTAATTTTCTGAAAGACATAAGAAATAAAGAAATTAGTACAGATGCACTTTTATTTGAATTAACCTTATTCAGAGTTTGAACAGACAAATTTGGAACACATTTTAATCTTGAAACATGATTTTACACACTTTAGGATAATAAAGAATAGATCTAACGTAAAAGACTGTGCAGAATTTATGTGCTACTTCAAGTAAAAAGAACAACATGTTAGCACAGTAGTAAAGACATCAAAGTGCAATATCTACATTTTTATGTACATTACATTAGTAACACGCAGCAGGTATAGAATACTCCATGTAAATGTAGACAAGATCGTCACTGGAGGCCTGTAGCTGTGTTGAGTTCTGATACTGTGAAAAAAGTATTGTAAGACAAGTGTAGGTAAAGAACTGAGCTGTAGTCAAAGGATGCTAAAATGACACATACCAAGACCTCGGCTGACTTGGATCTGCACTAGCTCCGAAATAGGTGGTGGAGCGATGGGTGGCACAAGACCGAGCCGTCTGGGGTCATCATCCCTCATTGATCTGGTACGAGGCATCCCGACTCCTCTCGCAAACCTCTCGTTGATTATTTTTGATTGGAGTACTGGAATGTATTCGTAGCCCTTTTCTGATTTTAGTGAATACACACTGTACCTTCTGGCATTCTTATTGTACTTCCGTTTGAATCTAAAAAATAGGACAATTGCATAATGAATTTCTGTCACGACAATGGGACAAACTTAAATAACGTGTAGTAACGTTAATACAGCTTTTTAATTGTAAGTGGTAGGCATTATTTTGGCTCAACTCTGACTGAAAAACAAGGTAAAACCTACATTAGTTGGCCTTCAGCATTCCTGATTGCTGGTCGATTAAGGTGAAAGTTATAATCCAGTGCTGCAAGGAGAACTCTGGCTTCATACACTTTGTAGGAGAAGGCTTGACGCTTGCTGGCATACATCAGAATGTGGTTCTGAAATGACTCAAGCAGGGCTGTTGATCTGTACAAATGAACAGTCAGTATGAGAGAGGACAACTGGTCACATGGCTAATAGCAGGGATGCTCCAAGTCAGTCCTGGAGGGCAGCTAACATGCATATTTAGTTCTGTCCCTGGTTAAATACAGCAGAATCAAATTTATCAGCAGTTCCATTAGCAGGCCTCAGTATAAATTAGACACCTTGAGTGTGTAGGCCAGCAGTTATATCTTCTTTAGTGTCTGTATGCACTGTTATTGTATGCATTATTTTCAGGAAATGTATTTGAGCAATTTTTAAAGTGACACTCAGTTGCTGGGAGGCAAAACAGCTAACGGAGCACCCCTGGCCTACAGCTTCACAAAAAAATACTTAAATAAGTCTCACATGTACCTGAAGTGCAGATATTTATGCACGTCCTTCTGCCAGCGTTTGTTCAAGACAATCTCCACAAGAGCTCTGTGACTCCTGGAATCCTTCTCGATCCACTGCTTCCCCTGCTGGTCATCAAGATGATCATGCTGGCAGTTTCCCATTGCCCATGTGTGAACATTGCAAACATGGTGTAGAATTCCAACCCAATGTGCCTGTGCAAAATTAAACACAATGCAAAACAGTATGAATATGACAGGTTTTTAGGTGGAGTTTGGGATACTATTGGAATTAAAGTTTTCTTACAAGAAACTGCTCTATTGTGGTGGCTGTCTTGCAACACCACCAAAAATGATCGATCGTTAAATCATTACATATGTATACGAAGGCGCATAAACAATAAACAAAAAGAAATGCTTCTGAATTTTAAGAGGGTGTGCTACATTTTTGGCACTAGTTAGCATGAGCTGTTTCCCAAACTCTAGCTTACTCCACACAAACTTTGTGTCACAAAGCACACAACTACTACAATGAAGAAATTAAACACACATTTTTAACTTACCTGTCCAAAAGGAAGGTAGCAAGCTCAGCGTGTCTACTGAATCCCTTTTGTAACATGAGGTCTCTCCATCTTGGGAAGGCAACTCCTATATTTACTCTGGTTTTCTCATGATGCCGGTCTTGTTCACTTTTCAAAATCCTTTTTCTTTTACTTGGATGAGACAAACTATCCCGTTTCTCAAGTTTGCTTGTAGAATATGTGTGATCCTCCATCGCTAGAAGTACGGTGTGGCTAGTTTCTTCTTCTTCTTAGTTACTTTGTCAGACTGCATGCTTACAAGGCGCACTTCTGCCCCCTGCTGTTTCTTTAAGGTTACATCATTTAAAAACGCAAACATCAAATGCGAAGCTTAATATGTTGTATGTCCCTAAAAGGTCACTGTATTTTAAGATGGCGCATGCCGTATGGAGCACCGGTCTGCTTCTTTTGTCTAAAATATTAAAATATAAAGCTAATAATAATGCTTAGAATAAATGCTTGTTTGAATTATCATTAAAAAAAACAAATTTGAGAATGTGATATAAGAAATTTGATAACTTATAAGATGAAATATCACACATTGGGCCTTTAAATTGACACCAGATCCGGTGACCTTTGGGACATGGTTTGACCCCCTTAGGAAAGTGCTATCATCATGAAACGTTCAGATCGCTTACAACTCAATAGATTCTACCTTCCTGTAACGTTTCAGCCTGATTGGACCTTGTTTTCACACAAATGAACCCAGAATGATGTGAAATTGTGAGTCGTGCAACATAATTCTGGGTGCCATTTAAAAACCATAAGTGCTAATGACTCCATTCCTTTTTGTGGTTGTAGGGGCTGTTGGTTGGAGAAAACTAAAACAAACCTAACCTCTCTAGGACATTCAGAAGCCAAGTTATAAGCCCACAAAGGTGTAACTGGACTGCTTCTTTAAAGTGACACCAGGCCCGGTGACCTTTGGGACATGGTTTGACCCCCTATAGGAATGTGCAATCATCTTGAAACGTTCAGATCAATTACAACTCAATAGATTTTAGTTTCCTGTAACGTTTCAGCCTGATTGGACCTTGTTTTCACACAAATGAACCCAGAATTATGTGAAATTGTGCTTCGTGCAACATAATCCTGGGTGCCATTTAAAAACCATAAGTGCTAATGACTCCATTCCTTTTTGTGGTTGTAGGGGCTGTTGATTGGAGTATACTAAAACAAACCTGATCTCTCTAGGGCATTCAGAAGCCAAGTTATAAGCCCACAAAGGTGTAACTGGACTACTTCTTTAAATTGACACCAGATCCGGGGACCTTTGGGACATGGTTTGACGCCCTTAGGAAATTGCTATCATCATGAAACGTTCAGATCACTTACAACTCAATAGATTCTACCTTCCTGTAACATTTCAGCCTGATTGGACCTTGTTTTCACACAAATGAACCCAGAATGATGTGAAATTGTGCTTCGTTCAACATAATTCTGGGTGCCATTTAAAAACCATAAGTGCTAATGACTCCATTCCTTTTTGAGGTTGTAGGGGCTGTTGATTGGAGTACACTAAAACAAACCTGATCTCTCTAGGATATTCAGAAGCCAAGTTATAAGCCCTCAAAGGTGTAACTGGACTACTTCTTTAAAGTGACACCAGGCCCGGTGACCTTTGGGACATGGTTTGACCCCCTTAGGAAAATGCTATCATCATGAAACGTTCAGATCACTTACAACTCAATAGATTCTACCTTCCTGTAACGTTTCAGCCTGATTGGACCTTGTTTTCAAACAAATGAACCCAGAATGATGTGAAATTGTGCTTCGTGCAACATAATTCTGGGTGCCATTTACAAACCATAAGTGCTAATGACTCCATTCCTTTTTGTGGTTGTAGGGGCTGTTGATTGGAGTACACTAAAACAAACCTAACCTCTCTAGGACATTCAGAAGCCAAGTTATAAGCCCACAAATGTGTAACTGGACTACTTCTTTAAATTGACACCAGATCCGGTGACCTTTGGGACATGGTTTGACCCCCTTAGGAAAGTGCTATCATCATGAAACGTTCAGATCACTTACAACTCAATAGATTCTACCTTCCTGTAACGTTTCAGCCTGATTGGACCTTGTTTTCACACAAATGGACCCAGAATGATGTGAAATTGTGCTTCGTGCAACATAATTCTGGGTGCCATTTAAGAACCATAAGTGCTAATGACTCCATTCCTTTTTGTGGTTGTAGGGGCTGTTGATTGGAGTACACTAAAACAAACCTGATCTCTCTAGGACATTCAGAAGCCAAGTTATAAGCCCACAAATGTGTAACTGGACTGCTTCTTTAAATTGACACCAGATCCGGTGACCTTTGGGACATGGTTTGACCCCCTTAGGAAAGTGCTATCATCATGAAATGTTCAGATCACTTACAACTCAATAGATTCTACCTTCCTGTAACATTTCAGCCTGATTGGACCTTGTTTTCACACAAATGAACCCAGAATGATGTGAAATTGTGCTTCGTGCAACATAATTCTGGGTGCCATTTAAAAACCATAAGTGCTAATGACTCCATTCCTTTTTGAGGTTGTAGGGAATGTTGATTGGAGTACAAAAAACAAACCTGATCTCTCTAGGACATTCAGAAGCCAAGTTATAAGCCCTCAAAGGTGTAAATGGACTACTTCTTTAAAGTGACACCCGGCCCGGTGACCTTTGGGACATGGTTTGACCCCCTATAGGAATGTGCGATCATCATGAAACGTTCAGATCACTTACAACTCAATAGATTCCACCTTCTTGTAAAGTTTCAGCCTGATTGGACCTTGTTTTCACACAAATGAACCCAGAATGATGTGAAATTGTGCTTTGTGCAACATAATTCTGGGTGCCATTTACAAACCATAAGTGCTAATGACTCCATTCCTTTTTGTGGTTGTAGGGGCTGTTGATTGGAGTACACTAAAAGAAACCTAACCTCTCTCGGACATTCAGAAGCCAAGTTATAAGCCCACAAAGGTGTAACTGGACTACTTCTTTAAAGTGACACCAGGCCCGGTGACCTTTGGGACATGGTTTTACCCCCTATAAGAATGTGCGATCATCTTGAAACGTTCAGATCACTTACAACTCAATAGATTCTACCTTCTTGTAGCGTTTCAGCCTGATTGGACCTTGTTTTCACACAAATGGACCCAGAATGATGTGAAATTGTGCTTCGTGCAACATAATTCTGGGTGCCATTTACAAACCATAAGTGCTAATGACTCCATTCCTTTTTGTGGTTGTAGGGGCTGTTGGTTGGAGTACACTAAAACAAACCTGATCTCTCTAGGATATTCAGAAGCCAAGTTATAAGCCCACAAATGTGTAACTGGACTACTTCTTTAAATTGACACCAGATCTGGTGACCTTTGTGACGTGGTTTGACCCCCTTAGGAAAGTGCTATCATCTTGAAACGTTCAGATCACTTACAACTCAATAGATTCTACCTTCCTGTAACGTTACAGCCTGATTGGACCTTGTTTTCACACAAATGAACCCAGAATGATGTGAAATTGTGCTTCGTACAACATAATTCTGGGTGCCATTTAAAAACCATAAGTGCTAATGACTCCATTCCTTTTTGAGGTTGTAGGGGCTGTTGATTGGAGTACACTAAAACAAACCTGATCTCTCTAGGATATTCAGAAGCCAAGTTATAAGCCCTCAAAGGTGTAACTGGACTACTTCTTTAAAGTGACACCAGGCCCGGTGACCTTTGGGACATGGTTTGACCCCCTATAGGAATGTGCGATCATCATGAAACGTTCAGATCACTTACAACTCAATAGATTCTACCTTCTTGTAATGTTTCAGCCTGATTGGACCTGGTTTTCATACAAATGAACCCAGAATGATGTGAAATTGTGCTTCGTGCAACATAATTCTGGGTGCCATTTACAAACCATAAGTGCTAATGACTCCATTCCTTTTTGTGGTTGTAGGGGCTGTTGTTTGGAGTACATTAAAACAAACCTGATCTCTCTAGGACATTCAGAAGCGAAGTTATAAGCCCACAAATGTGTAACGGGACTACTTCTTCAAATTGACACCAGGCCCGGTGACGTTTGGGACATGGTTTGACCCCCTATAGGAATGTGCGATCATCATGAAACGTTCAGATCACTTACAACTCAATAGATTCTACCTTCCTGTAACGTTTCAGCCTGATTGGACCTTGTTTTCACACAAATGGACCCAGAATGATGTGAAATTGTGCTTTGTGCAACATAATTCTGGGTGCCATTTAAGAACCATAAGTGCTAATGACTCCATTCCTTTTTGTGGTTGTAGGGGCTGTTGATTGGAGTACACTAAAACAAACCTGATCTCTCTAGGACATTCAGAAGCCAAGTTATAAGCCCACAAATGTGTAACTGGACTACTTCTTTAAATTGACACCAGATCCGGTGACCTTTGGGACATGGTTTGACCCCCTTAGGAAAGTGCTATCATCATGAAATGTTCAGATCACTTACAACTCAATAGATTCTACCTTCCTGTAACATTTCAGCCTGATTGGACCTTGTTTTCACACAAATGAACCCAGAATGATGTGAAATTGTGCTTCGTGCAACATAATTCTGGGTGCCATTTAAAAACCATAAGTGCTAATGACTCCATTCCTTTTTGAGGTTGTAGGGAATGTTGATTGGAGTACACTAAAACAAACCTGATCTCTCTAGGACATTCAGAAGCCAAGTTATAAGCCCTCAAAGGTGTAAATGGACTACTTCTTTAAAGTGACACCCGGCCCGGTGACCTTTGGGACATGGTTTGACCCCCTATAGGAATGTGCGATCATCATGAAACGTTTAGATCACTTACAACTCAATAGATTCTACCTTCTTGTAACGTTTCAGCCTGATTGGACCTTGTTTTCACACAAATGAACCCAGAATGATGTGAAAATTTGCTTAGTGCAGCATAATTCTGGGTGCCATTTACAAACCATAAGTGCTAATGACTCCATTCCTTTTTGTGGTTGTAGTGGCTGTTGGTTGGAGTACATTAAAACAAACCTGATCTCTCTAGGACATTCAGAAGCCAAGTTATAAGCCCACAAATGTGTAACTGGACTACTTCTTTAAATTGACACCAGATCCGGTGACCTTTGGGACATGGTTTGACCCCCTTAGGAAAGAGCTATCATCATGAAACGTTCAGATCACTTACAACTCAAGAGATTCTACCTTCCTGTAATGTTTCAGCCTGATTGGACCTTGTTTTCACACAAATGAACCCAGAATGATGTGAAATTGTGCTTTGTGCAACATAATTCTGGGTGCCATTTACAAACCATAAGTGCTAATGACTCCATTCCTTTTTGTGGTTGTAGGGGCTGTTGATTGGAGTACACTAATACAAACTTAACCTCTCTAGGACATTCAGAAGCCAAGTTATAAGCCCACAAAGGTGTAACTGGACTACTTCTTTAAAGTGACACCAGGCCCGGTGACCTTTGGGACATGGTTTTACCCCCTATAGGAATGTGCGATCATCTTGAAACGTTCAGATCACTTACAACTCAATAGATTCTACCTTCTTGTAGCGTTTCAGCCTGATTGGACCTTGTTTTCACACAAATGGACCCAGAATGATGTGAAATTGTGCTTCGTGCAACATAATTCTGGGTGCCATTTACAAACTATAAGTGCTAATGACTCCATTCCTTTTTGTGGTTGTAGGGGCTGTTGATTGGATAACACTAAAACAAACCTAACCTCTCTAGGGCATTCAGAAGCCAAGTTATAAGCCCACAAAGGTGTAACTGGACTACTTCTTTAAAGTGACACCAGGCCCGGTGACCTTTGGGACATGGTTTGACCCCCTACAGGAATGTGCGATCATCTTGAAACGTTCAGATCACTTACAACTCAATAGATTCTACCTTCCTGTAACGTTTCAGCCTGATTGGACCTTGTTTTCACACAAATGAACCCAGAATGATGTGAAATTGTGCTTCGTGCAACATAATTCTGGGTGCCATTTAAAAACCATAAGTGCTAATGACTCCATTCCTTTTTGTGGTTGTAGGGGCTGTTGATTGGAGTATACTAAAACAAACCTGATCTCTCTAGGACATTCAGAAGCCAAGTTATAAGCCCACAAAGGTGTAACTGGACTACTTCTTTAAATTGACACCAGATCCGGTGACCTTTGGGACATGGTTTGACCCCCTTAGGAAAGTGCTATCATCATGAAACGTTCAGATCACTTACAACTCAATAGATTCTACCTTCCTGTAACATTTCAGCCTGATTGGACCTTGTTTTCACACAAATGAACCCAGAATGATGTGAAATTGTGCTTCGTGCAACATAATTCTGGGTGCCATTTACAAACCATAAGTGCTAATGACTCCATTCCTTTTTGTGGTTGTAGGGGCTGTTGGTTGGAGTACATTAAAACAAACCTGATCTCTCTAGGACATTCAGAAGCCAAGTTATAAGCCCACAAATGTGTAACTGGACTACTTCCTTAAATTGACACCAGATCCGGTGACCTTTGGGACATGGTTTGACCCCCTTAGGAAAGTGCTATCATCATGAAACGTTCAGATCACTTACAACTCAATAGATTCTACCTTCCTGTAACGTTTCAGCCTGATTGGACCTTGTTTTCACACAAATGAACCCAGAATGATGTGAAATTGTGCTTTGTGCAGCATAATTCTGCGTGCCATTTACAAACCATAAGTGCTAATGACTCCATTCCTTTTTGTGGTTGTAGGGGCTGTTGATTGGAGAACACTAAAACAAACCTAACCTCTCTAGGACATTCAGAAGCCAAGTTATAAGCCCACAAAGGTGTAACTGGACTGCTTCTTCAAGGTGACACCAGGCCCGGTGACCTTTGGGACATGGTTTGACCCCCTTAGGAAAGTGCTATCATCATGAAACGTTTAGATCACTTACAACTCAATAGATTCTACCTTCCTGTAACGTTTCAGCCTGATTGGACCTTGTTTTCACACAAATGGACCCAGAATGATGTGAAAATGTGCTTCGTGCAACATAATTCTGGGTGCCATTTAAGAACCATAAGTGCTAATGACTCCATTCCTTTTTGTGGTTGTAGGGGCTGTTGATTGGAGTACACTAAAACAAACCTGATCTCTCTAGGACATTCAGAAACCAAGTTATAAGCCCACAAATGTGTAACTGGACTACTTCTTTAAATTGACACCAGATCCGGTGACTTTTGGGACATGGTTTGACCCCCTTAGGAAAGTGCTATCATCATGAAATGTTCAGATCACTTAAAACTCAATAGATTCTACCTTCCTGTAACATTTCAGCCTGATTGGAGCTTGTTTTCACACAAATGAACCCAGAATGATGTGAAATTGTTCTTCGTGCAACATAATTCTGGGTGCCATTTAAAAACCATAAGTGCTAATGACTCCATTCCTTTTTGATGTTGTAGGGGCTGTTGATTGGAGTACACTAAAACAAACCTAACCTCTCTAGGACATTCAGAAGCCAAGTTATAAGCCCACAAAGGTGTAACTGGACTACTTCTTTAAAGTGACACCAGGCCCGGTGACCTTTGGGACATGGTTTTACCCCCTATAGGAATGTGCGATCATCTTGAAACGTTCAGATCACTTACAACTCAATAGATTCTACCTTCTTGTAACGTTTCAGCCTGATTGGACCTTGTTTTCACACAAATGGACCCAGAATGATGTGGAATTGTGCTTCGTGCAACATAATTCTGGGTGCCATTTAAGAACCATAAGTGCTAATGACTCCATTCCTTTTTGAGGTTGTAGGGGCTGTTGATTGGAGTACACTAAAACAAACCTGATCTCTCTAGGACATTCAGAAGCCAAGTTATAAGCCCTCAAAGGTGTAAATGGACTACTTCTTTAAAGTGACACCCGGCCCGGTGACCTTTGGGACATGGTTTGACCCCCTATAGGAATGTGCGATCATCATGAAACGTTTAGATCACTTACAACTCAATAGATTCTACCTTCTTGTAACGTTTCAGCCTGATTGGACCTTGTTTTCACACAAATGAACCCAGAATGATGTGAAAATTTGCTTAGTGCAGCATAATTCTGGGTGCCATTTACAAACCATAAGTGCTAATGACTCCATTCCTTTTTGTGGTTGTAGTGGCTGTTGGTTGGAGTACATTAAAACAAACCTGATCTCTCTAGGACATTCAGAAGCCAAGTTATAAGCCCACAAATGTGTAACTGGACTACTTCTTTAAATTGACACCAGATCCGGTGACCTTTGGGACATGGTTTGACCCCCTTAGGAAAGAGCTATCATCATGAAACGTTCAGATCACTTACAACTCAAGAGATTCTACCTTCCTGTAATGTTTCAGCCTGATTGGACCTTGTTTTCACACAAATGAACCCAGAATGATGTGAAATTGTGCTTTGTGCAACATAATTCTGGGTGCCATTTACAAACCATAAGTGCTAATGACTCCATTCCTTTTTGTGGTTGTAGGGGCTGTTGATTGGAGTACACTAATACAAACTTAACCTCTCTAGGACATTCAGAAGCCAAGTTATAAGCCCACAAAGGTGTAACTGGACTACTTCTTTAAAGTGACACCAGGCCCGGTGACCTTTGGGACATGGTTTTACCCCCTATAGGAATGTGCGATCATCTTGAAACGTTCAGATCACTTACAACTCAATAGATTCTACCTTCTTGTAGCGTTTCAGCCTGATTGGACCTTGTTTTCACACAAATGGACCCAGAATGATGTGAAATTGTGCTTCGTGCAACATAATTCTGGGTGCCATTTACAAACTATAAGTGCTAATGACTCCATTCCTTTTTGTGGTTGTAGGGGCTGTTGATTGGATAACACTAAAACAAACCTAACCTCTCTAGGGCATTCAGAAGCCAAGTTATAAGCCCACAAAGGTGTAACTGGACTACTTCTTTAAAGTGACACCAGGCCCGGTGACCTTTGGGACATGGTTTGACCCCCTACAGGAATGTGCGATCATCTTGAAACGTTCAGATCACTTACAACTCAATAGATTCTACCTTCCTGTAACGTTTCAGCCTGATTGGACCTTGTTTTCACACAAATGAACCCAGAATGATGTGAAATTGTGCTTCGTGCAACATAATTCTGGGTGCCATTTAAAAACCATAAGTGCTAATGACTCCATTCCTTTTTGTGGTTGTAGGGGCTGTTGATTGGAGTATACTAAAACAAACCTGATCTCTCTAGGACATTCAGAAGCCAAGTTATAAGCCCACAAAGGTGTAACTGGACTACTTCTTTAAATTGACACCAGATCCGGTGACCTTTGGGACATGGTTTGACCCCCTTAGGAAAGTGCTATCATCATGAAACGTTCAGATCACTTACAACTCAATAGATTCTACCTTCCTGTAACATTTCAGCCTGATTGGACCTTGTTTTCACACAAATGAACCCAGAATGATGTGAAATTGTGCTTCGTGCAACATAATTCTGGGTGCCATTTACAAACCATAAGTGCTAATGACTCCATTCCTTTTTGTGGTTGTAGGGGCTGTTGGTTGGAGTACATTAAAACAAACCTGATCTCTCTAGGACATTCAGAAGCCAAGTTATAAGCCCACAAATGTGTAACTGGACTACTTCCTTAAATTGACACCAGATCCGGTGACCTTTGGGACATGGTTTGACCCCCTTAGGAAAGTGCTATCATCATGAAACGTTCAGATCACTTACAACTCAATAGATTCTACCTTCCTGTAACGTTTCAGCCTGATTGGACCTTGTTTTCACACAAATGAACCCAGAATGATGTGAAATTGTGCTTTGTGCAGCATAATTCTGCGTGCCATTTACAAACCATAAGTGCTAATGACTCCATTCCTTTTTGTGGTTGTAGGGGCTGTTGATTGGAGAACACTAAAACAAACCTAACCTCTCTAGGACATTCAGAAGCCAAGTTATAAGCCCACAAAGGTGTAACTGGACTGCTTCTTTAAGGTGACACCAGGCCCGGTGACCTTTGGGACATGGTTTGACCCCCTTAGGAAAGTGCTATCATCATGAAACGTTTAGATCACTTACAACTCAATAGATTCTACCTTCCTGTAACGTTTCAGCCTGATTGGACCTTGTTTTCACACAAATGGACCCAGAATGATGTGAAAATGTGCTTCGTGCAACATAATTCTGGGTGCCATTTAAGAACCATAAGTGCTAATGACTCCATTCCTTTTTGTGGTTGTAGGGGCTGTTGATTGGAGTACACTAAAACAAACCTGATCTCTCTAGGACATTCAGAAACCAAGTTATAAGCCCACAAATGTGTAACTGGACTACTTCTTTAAATTGACACCAGATCCGGTGACTTTTGGGACATGGTTTGACCCCCTTAGGAAAGTGCTATCATCATGAAATGTTCAGATCACTTAAAACTCAATAGATTCTACCTTCCTGTAACATTTCAGCCTGATTGGAGCTTGTTTTCACACAAATGAACCCAGAATGATGTGAAATTGTTCTTCGTGCAACATAATTCTGGGTGCCATTTAAAAACCATAAGTGCTAATGACTCCATTCCTTTTTGATGTTGTAGGGGCTGTTGATTGGAGTACACTAAAACAAACCTAACCTCTCTAGGACATTCAGAAGCCAAGTTATAAGCCCACAAAGGTGTAACTGGACTACTTCTTTAAAGTGACACCAGGCCCGGTGACCTTTGGGACATGGTTTTACCCCCTATAGGAATGTGCGATCATCTTGAAACGTTCAGATCACTTACAACTCAATAGATTCTACCTTCTTGTAACGTTTCAGCCTGATTGGACCTTGTTTTCACACAAATGGACCCAGAATGATGTGGAATTGTGCTTCGTGCAACATAATTCTGGGTGCCATTTAAGAACCATAAGTGCTAATGACTCCATTCCTTTTTGTGGTTGTAGGGGCTGTTGATTGGAGTACACTAAAACAAACCTGATCTCTCTAGGACATTCAGAAACCAAGTTATAAGCCCACAAATGTGTAACTGGACTACTTCTTTAAATTGACACCAGATCCGGTGACTTTTGGGACATGGTTTGACCCCCTTAGGAAAGTGCTATCATCATGAAATGTTCAGATCACTTAAAACTCAATAGATTCTACCTTCCTGTAACATTTCAGCCTGATTGGAGCTTGTTTTCACACAAATGAACCCAGAATGATGTGAAATTGTTCTTCGTGCAACATAATTCTGGGTGCCATTTAAAAACCATAAGTGCTAATGACTCCATTCCTTTTTGATGTTGTAGGGGCTGTTGATTGGAGTACACTAAAACAAACCTAACCTCTCTAGGACATTCAGAAGCCAAGTTATAAGCCCACAAAGGTGTAACTGGACTACTTCTTTAAAGTGACACCAGGCCCGGTGACCTTTGGGACATGGTTTTACCCCCTATAGGAATGTGCGATCATCTTGAAACGTTCAGATCACTTACAACTCAATAGATTCTACCTTCTTGTAGCGTTTCAGCCTGATTGGACCTTGTTTTCACACAAATGGACCCAGAATGATGTGGAATTGTGCTTCGTGCAACATAATTCTGGGTGCCATTTAAAACCATAAGTGCTAATGACTCCATTCCTTTTTGTGATTGTAGGGGCTGTTGATTGGAGTACACTAAAACAACCCTGATCTCTCTAGGACATTCAGAAGCCAAGTTATAAGCCCACAAATGTGTAACTGGACTACTTCTTTAAATTGACACCAGATCCGGTGACCTTTGGGACATGGTTTTACCCCCTTACGAAAGTGCTATCATCATGAAACGTTCAGATCACTTACAACTCAATAGATTCTACCTTCCTGTAACGTTTCAGCCTGATTGGACCTTGTTTTCACACAAATGGACCCAGAATGATGTGAAAATGTGCTTCGTGCAACATAATTCTGGGTGCCATTTAAGAACCATAATTGCTAATGACTCCATTCCTTTTTGTGGTTGTAGGGGCTGTTGATTGGAGTACACTAAAACAAACCTGATCTCTCTAGGACATTCAGAAACCAAGTTATAAGCCCACAAATGTGTAACTGGACTACTTCTTTAAATTGACACCAGATCTGGTGACCTTTGGGACATGGTTTGACCCCCTTAGGAAAGTGCTATCATCATGAAATGTTCAGATCACTTACAACTCAATAGATTCTACCTTCTTGTAACATTTCAGCCTGATTGGACCTTGTTTTCACACAAATGAACCCAGAATGATGTGAAATTGTGCTTCGTGCAACATAATTCTGGGTGCCATTTAAAAACCATAAGTGCTAATGACTCCATTCCTTTTTGAGATTGTAGGGAATGTTGATTGGAGTACACTAAAACAAACCTGATCTCTCTAGGACATTCAGAAGCCAAGTTATAAGCCCTCCAAGGTGTAAATGGACTACTTCTTTAAAGTGACACCCGGCCCGGTGACCTTTGGGACATGGTTTGACCCCCTATAGGAATATGCGATCATCATGAAACGTTCAGATCACTTACAACTCAATAGATTCTACCTTCTTGTAACGTTTCAGCCTGATTGGACCTTGTTTTCACACAAATGAACCCAGAATGATGTGAAATTTTGCTTAGTGCAGCATAATTCTGGGTGCCATTTACAAACCATAAGTGCTAATGACTCCATTCCTTTTTGTGGTTGTAGGGGCTGTTGATTGGAGTACACTAAAACAAACCTAACCTCTCTAGGACATTCAGAAGCCAAGGTATAAGCCCACAAAGGTGTAACTGGACTACTTCTTTAAAGTGACACCAGGCCCGGTGACCTTTGGGACATGGTTTTACCCCCTATAGGAATGTGCGATCATCTTGAAACGTTCAGATCACTTACAACTCAATAGATTCTACCTTCTTGTAGCGTTTCAGCCTGATTGGACCTTGTTTTCACACAAATGGACCCAGAATGATGTGAAATTGTGCTTCGTGCAACATAATTCTGGGTGCCATTTACAAACCATAAGTGCTAATGACTCCATTCCTTTTTGTGGTTGTAGGGGCTGTTGGTTGGAGTACATTAAAACAAACCTGATCTCTCTAGGACATTCAGAAGCCAAGTTATAAGCCCACAAATGTGTAACTGGACTACTTCTTTAAATTGACACCAGATCTGGTGACCTTTGTGACATGGTTTGACCCCCTTAGGAAAGTGCTATCATCATGAAACGTTCAGATCACTTACAACTCAATAGATTCTACCTTCCTGTAACGTTTCAGCCTGATTGGACCTTGTTTTCACACAAATGAACCCAGAATGATGTGAAATTGTGCTTCGTACAACATAATTCTGGGTGCCATTTAAAAACCATAAGTGCTAATGACTCCATTCCTTTTTGAGGTTGTAGGGGCTGTTTATTGGAGTACACTAAAACAAACTTGATCTCTCTAGGATATTCAGAAGCCAAGTTATAAGCCCTCCAAGGTGTAAATGGACTACTTCTTTAAAGTGACACCCGGCCCGGTGACCTTTGGGACATGGTTTGACCCCCTATAGGAATATGCGATCATCATGAAACGTTCAGATCACTTACAACTCAATAGATTCTACCTTCTTGTAACGTTTCAGCCTGATTGGACCTTGTTTTCACACAAATGAACCCAGAATGATGTGAAATTTTGCTTAGTGCATCATAATTCTGGGTGCCATTTACAAACCATAAGTGCTAATGACTCCATTCCTTTTTGTGGTTGTAGGGGCTGTTGATTGGAGTACACTAAAACAAACCTAACCTCTCTAGGACATTCAGAAGCCAAGGTATAAGCCCACAAAGGTGTAACTGGACTACTTCTTTAAAGTGACACCAGGCCCGGTGACCTTTGGGACATGGTTTTACCCCCTATAGGAATGTGCGATCATCTTGAAACGTTCAGATCACTTACAACTCAATAGATTCTACCTTCTTGTAGCGTTTCAGCCTGATTGGACCTTGTTTTCACACAAATGGACCCAGAATGATGTGAAATTGTGCTTCGTGCAACATAATTCTGGGTGCCATTTACAAACCATAAGTGCTAATGACTCCATTCCTTTTTGTGGTTGTAGGGGCTGTTGGTTGGAGTACATTAAAACAAACCTGATCTCTCTAGGACATTCAGAAGCCAAGTTATAAGCCCACAAATGTGTAACTGGACTACTTCTTTAAATTGACACCAGATCTGGTGACCTTTGTGACATGGTTTGACCCCCTTAGGAAAGTGCTATCATCATGAAACGTTCAGATCACTTACAACTCAATAGATTCTACCTTCCTGTAACGTTTCAGCCTGATTGGACCTTGTTTTCACACAAATGAACCCAGAATGATGTGAAATTGTGCTTCGTACAACATAATTCTGGGTGCCATTTAAAAACCATAAGTGCTAATGACTCCATTCCTTTTTGAGGTTGTAGGGGCTGTTGATTGGAGTACACTAAAACAAACTTGATCTCTCTAGGATATTCAGAAGCCAAGTTATAAGCCCTCAAAGGTGTAACTGGACTACTTCTTTAAAGTGACACCAGGCCCGGTGACCTTTGGGACATGGTTTGACCCCCTATAGGAATGTGCGATCATCATGAAACGTTCAGATCACTTACAACTCAATAGATTCTACCTTCTTGTAATGTTTCAGCCTGATTGGACCTTGTTTTCATACAAATGAACCCAGAATGATGTGAAATTGTGCTTCGTGCAACATAATTCTGGGTGCCATTTACAAACCATGAGTGCTAATGACTCCATTCCTTTTTGTGGTTGTAGGGGCTGTTGGTTGGAGTACATTAAAACAAACCTGATCTCTCTAGGACATTCAGAAGCCAAGTTATAAGCCCACAAATGTGTAAAGGGACTACTTCTTCAAATTGACACCAGGCCCGGTGACCTTTGGGACATGGTTTGACCCCCTATAGGAATGTGCGATCATCATGAAACGTTCAGATCACTTACAACTCAATAGATTCTACCTTCCTGTAACGTTTCAGCCTGATTGGACCTTGTTTTCACACAAATGGACCCAGAATGATGTGAAATTGTGCTTCGTGCAACATAATTCTGGGTGCCATTTAAGAACCATAAGTGCTAATGACTCCATTCCTTTTTGTGGTTGTAGGGGCTGTTGATTGGAGAACACTAAAACAAACCTAACCTCTCTAGGACATTCAGAAGCCAAGTTATAAGCCCACAAAGGTGTAACTTGACTGCTTCTTTAAGGTGACACCAGGCCCGGTGACCTTTGGGACATGGTTTGTCCCCCTATAGGAATGTGCGATTCATCTTGAAACGTTCAGATCACTTACAACTCAATAGATTCTACCTTCCTGTAACGTTTCAGCCTGATTGGACCTTGTTTTCACACAAATGAACCCAGAATGATGTGAAATTGTGCTTCGTGCAACATAATTCTGGGTGCCATTTAAAAACCATAAGTGCTAATGACTCCATTCCTTTTTGTGGTTGTAGGGGCTGTTGATTTGAGTATACTAAAACAAACCTGATCTCTCTAGGACATTCAGAAGCCAAGTTATAAGCCCACAAAGGTGTAACTGGACTACTTCTTTAAAATGACACCAGATCCGGTGACCTTTGGGACATTGTTTGACCCCCTTAGGAAAGTGCTATCATCATGAAACGTTCAGATCACTTACAACTCAATAGATTCTACCTTCCTGTAACGTTTCAGCCTGATTGGACCTTGTTTTCACACAAATGAACCCAGAATGATGTGAAATTGTGCTTCGTGCAACATAATTCTGGGTGCCATTTACAAACCATAAGTGCTAATGACTCCATTCCTTTTTGTGGTTGTAGGGGCTGTTGGTTGGAGTACATTAAAACAAACCTGATCTCTCTAGGACATTCAGAAGCCAAGTTATAAGCCCACAAAGGTGTAACTGGACTACTTCTTTAAATTGACACCAGATCCGGTGACCTTTGGGACATTGTTTGACCCCCTTAGGAAAGTGCTATAATCATGAAACGTTCAGATCACTTACAACTCAATAGATTCTACCTTCCTGTAACGTTTCAGCCTGATTGGACCTTGTTTTCACACAAATGAACCCAGAATGATGTGAAATTGTGCTTTGTGCAGCATAATTCTGGGTGCCATTTACAAACCATAAGTGCTAATGACTCCATTCCTTTTTGTGGTTGTAGGGGCTGTTGATTGGAGTACACTAAAACAAACCTAACCTCTCTAGGACATTCAGAAGCCAAGTTATAAGCCCACAAATGTGTAACTGGACTACTTCTTTAAATTGACACCAGATCCGGTGACCTTTGGGACATGGTTTGACCCCCTTAGGAAAGTGCTATCATCATGAAACGGTCAGATCACTTAAAACTCAATAGATTCTACCTTCCTGTAACATTTCAGCCTGATTGGAGCTTGTTTTCACACAAATGAACCCAGAATGATGTGAAATTGTGCTTCGTGCAACATAATTCTGGGTGCCATTTAAAAACCATAAGTGCTAATGACTCCATTCCTGTTTGATGTTGTAGGGGCTGTTGATTGGAGTACACTAAAACAAACCTAACCTCTCTAGGACATTCAGAAGCCAAGTTATAAGCCCACAAAGGTGTAACAGGACTACTTCTTTAAAGTGACACCAGGCCCGGTGACCTTTGGGACATGGTTTTACCCCCTATAGGAATGTGCGATCATCTTGAAACGTTCAGATCACTTACAACTCAATAGATTCTACCTTCTTGTAGCGTTTCAGCCTGATTGGACCTTGTTTTCACACAAATGGACCCAGAATGATGTGGAATTGTGCTTCGTGCAACATAATTCTGGGTGCCATTTAAAAACCATAAGTGCTAATGACTCCATTCCTTTTTGTGATTGTAGGGGCTGTTGATTGGAGTACACTAAAACAACCCTGATCTCTCTAGGACATTCAGAAGCCAAGTTATAAGCCCACAAATGTGTAACTGGACTACTTCTTTAAATTGACACCAGATCCGGTGACCTTTGGGACATGGTTTGACCCCCTTAGGAAAGTGCTATCATCATGAAACGTTCAGATCACTTACAACTCAATAGATTCTACCTTCCTGTAACGTTTCAGCCTGATTGGACCTTGTTTTCACACAAATGGACCCAGAATGATGTGAAAATGTGCTTCGTGCAACACAATTCTGGGTGCCATTTAAGAACCATAAGTGCTAATGACTCCATTCCTTTTTGTGGTTGTAGGGGCTGTTGATTGGAGTACACTAAAACAAACCTGATCTCTCTAGGACATTCAGAAACCAAGTTATAAGCCCACAAATGTGTAACTGGACTACTTCTTTAAATTGACACCAGATCCGGTGACCTTTGGGACATGGTTTGACCCCCTTAGGAAAGTGCTATCATCATGAAATGTTCAGATCACTTACAACTCAATAGATTCTACCTTCCTGTAACACTTCAGCCTGATTGGACCTTGTTTTCACACAAATGAACCCAGAATGATGTGAAATTGTGCTTCGTGCAACATAATTCTGGGTGCCATTTAAAAACCATAAGTGCTAATGACTCCATTCCTTTTTGAGATTGTAGGGAATGTTGATTGGAGTACACTAAAACAAACCTGATCTCTCTAGGACATTCAGAAGCCAAGTTATAAGCCCTCCAAGGTGAAAATGGACTACTTCTTTAAAGTGACACCCGGCCCGGTGACCTTTGGGACATGGTTTGACCCCCTATAGGAATGTGCGATCATCATGAAACGTTCAGATCACTTACAACTCAATAGATTCTACCTTCTTGTAATGTTTCAGCCTGATTGGACCTTGTTTTCACACAAATGAACCCAGAATGATGTGAAATTTTGCTTAGTGCAGCATAATTCTGGGTGCCATTTACAAACCATAAGTGCTAATGACTCCATTCCTTTTTGTGGTTGTAGGGGCTGTTGATTGGAGTACAGTAAAACAAACCTAACCTCTCTAGGACATTCAGAAGCCAAGTTATAAGCCCACAAAGGTGTAACTGGACTACTTCTTTAAAGTGACACCAGGCCCGGTGACCTTTGGGACATGGTTTTACCCCCTATAGGAATGTGCGATCATCTTGAAACGTTCAGATCACTTACAACTCAATAGATTCTACCTTCTTGTAGCGTTTCAGCCTGATTGGACCTTGTTTTCACACAAATGGACCCAGAATGATGTGAAATTGTGCTTCGTGCAACATAATTCTGGGTGCCATTTACAAACCATAAGTGCTAATGACTCCATTCCTTTTTGTGGTTGTAGGGGCTGTTGGTTGGAGTACATTAAAACAAACCTGATCTCTCTAGGACATTCAGAAGCCAAGTTATAAGCCCACAAATGTGTAACTGGACTACTTCTTTAAATTGACACCAGATCTGGTGACCTTTGTGACATGGTTTGACCCCCTTAGGAAAGTGCTATCATCATGAAACGTTCAGATCACTTACAACTCAATAGATTCTACCTTCCTGTAACGTTTCAGCCTGATTGGACCTTGTTTTCACACAAATGAACCCAGAATGATGTGAAATTGTGCTTCGTACAACATAATTCTGGGTGCCATTTAAAAACCATAAGTGCTAATGACTCCATTCCTTTTTGAGGTTGTAGGGGCTGTTGATTGGAGTACACTAAAACAAACCTGATCTCTCTAGGATATTCAGAAGCCAAGTTATAAGCCCTCAAAGGTGTAACTGGACTACTTCTTTAATGTGACACCAGGCCCGGTGACCTTTGGGACATGGTTTGACCCCCTATAGGAATGTGCGATCATCTTGAAACATTCAGATCACTTACAACTCAATAGATTCTACCTTCCTGTAACGTTTCAGCCTGATTGGACCTTGTTTTCACACAAATGGACCCAGAATGATGTGAAATTGTGCTTTGTGCAGCATAATTCTGGGTGCCATTTACAAACCATACGTGCTAATGACTCCATTCCTTTTTGTGGTTGTAGGGGCTGTTGATTGGAGTACACTAAAATAAACCTAACCTCTCTAGGACATTCAGAAGCCAAGTTATAAGCCCACAAATGTGTAACTGGACTACTTCTTTAAATTGACACCAGATCCGGTGACATTTGGGACATGGTTTGACCCCTTTAGGAAAGTGCTATCATCATGAAACGGTCAGATAACTTAAAACTCAATAGATTCTACCTTCCTGTAACATTTCAGCCTGATTGGAGCTTGTTTTCACACAAATGAACCCAGAATGATGTGAAATTGTGCTTCGTGCAACATAATTCTGGGTGCCATTTAAAAACCATAAGTGCTAATGACTCCATTCCTTTTTGAGGTTGTAGGGGCTGTTGATTGGAGTACACTAAAACAAACATGATCTCTCTAGGACATTCAGAAGCCAAGTTATAAGCCCTCAAAGTTGTAAATGGACTACTTCTTTAAAGTGACACCAGGCCCGGTGACCTTTGGGACATGGTTTTACCCCCTATAGGAATGTGCGATCATCTTGAAACGTTCAGATCACTTACAACTCAATAGATTCTACCTTCTTGTAGCGTTTCAGCCTGATTGGACCTTGTTTTCACACAAATGGACCCAGAATGATGTGAAATTGTGCTTCGTGCAACATAATTCTGGGTGCCATTTACAAACCATAAGTGCTAATGACTCCATTCCTTTTTGTGGTTGTAGGGGCTGTTGGTTGGAGTACATTAAAACAAACCTGATCTCTCTAGGACATTCAGAAGCCAAGTTATAAGCCCACAAATGTGTAACTGGACTACTTCTTTAAATTGACACCAGATCTGGTGACCTTTGTGACATGGTTTGACCCCCTTAGGAAAGTGCTATCATCATGAAACGTTCAGATCACTTACAACTCAATAGATTCTACCTTCCTGTAACGTTTCAGCCTGATTGGACCTTGTTTTCACACAAATGAACCCAGAATGATGTGAAATTGTGCTTCGTACAACATAATTCTGGGTGCCATTTAAAAACCATAAGTGCTAATGACTCCATTCCTTTTTGAGGTTGTAGGGGCTGTTGATTGGAGTACACTAAAACAAACCTGATCTCTCTAGGATATTCAGAAGCCAAGTTATAAGCCCTCAAAGGTGTAACTGGACTACTTCTTTAATGTGACACCAGACGCGGTGACCTTTGGGACATGGTTTGACCCCCTATAGGAATGTGCGATCATCTTGAAACATTCAGATCACTTACAACTCAATAGATTCTACCTTCCTGTAACGTTTCAGCCTGATTGGACCTTGTTTTCACACAAATGGACCCAGAATGATGTGAAATTGTGCTTTGTGCAGCATAATTCTGGGTGCCATTTACAAACCATAAGTGCTAATGACTCCATTCCTTTTTGTGGTTGTAGGGGCTGTTGATTGGAGTACACTAAAACAAACCTAACCTCTCTAGGACATTCAGAAGCCAAGTTATAAGCCCACAAATGTGTAACTGGACTACTTCTTTAAATTGACACCAGATCCGGTGACCTTTGGGACATGGTTTGACCCCTTTAGGAAAGTGCTATCATCATGAAACGGTCAGATAACTTAAAACTCAATAGATTCTACCTTCCTGTAACATTTCAGCCTGATTGGAGCTTGTTTTCACACAAATGAACCCAGAATGATGTGAAATTGTGCTTCGTGCAACATAATTCTGGGTGCCATTTAAAAACCATAAGTGCTAATGACTCCATTCCTTTTTGATGTTGTAGGGGCTGTTGATTGGAGTACACTAAAACAAACCTAACCTCTCTAGGACATTCAGAAGCCAAGTTATAAGCCCACAAAGGTGTAACTGGACTACTTCTTTAAAGTGACACCCGGCCCGGTGACCTTTGGGACATGGTTTGACCCCCTATAGGAATGTGCGATCATCATGAAACGTTCAGATCACTTACAACTCAATAGATTCTACCTTCTTGTAACGTTTCAGCCTGATTGGACCTTGTTTTCACACAAATGAACCCAGAATGATGTGAAATTTTGCTTAGTGCAGCATAATTCTGGGTGCCATTTACAAACCATAAGTGCTAATGACTCCATTCCTTTTTGTGGTTGTAGGGGCTGTTGATTGGAGTACACTAAAACAAACCTAACCTCTCTAGGACATTCAGAAGCCAAGTTATAAGCCCACAAAGGTGTAACTGGACTACTTCTTTAAAGTGACACCAGGCCCGGTGACCTTTGGGACATGGTTTTACCCCCTATAGGGATGTGCGATCATCTTGAAACGTTCAGATCACTTACAACTCAATAGATTCTACCTTCTTGTAGCGTTTCAGCCTGATTGGACCTTGTTTTCACACAAATGGACCCAGAATGATGTGAAATTGTGCTTCGTGCAACATAATTCTGGGTGCCATTTACAAACCATAAGTGCTAATGACTCCATTCCTTTTTGTGGTTGTAGGGGCTGTTGGTTGGAGTACATTAAAACAAACCTGATCTCTCTAGGACATTCAGAAGCCAAGTTATAAGCCCACAAATGTGTAACTGGACTACTTCTTTAAATTGACACCAGATCTGGTGACCTTTGTGACATGGTTTGACCCCCTTAGGAAAGTGCTATCATCATGAAACGTTCAGATCACTTACAACTCAATAGATTCTACCTTCCTGTAACGTTTCAGCCTGATTGGACCTTGTTTTCACACAAATGAACCCAGAATGATGTGAAATTGTGCTTCGTACAACATAATTCTGGGTGCCATTTAAAAACCATAAGTGCTAATGACTCCATTCCTTTTTGAGGTTGTAGGGGCTGTTGATTGGAGTACACTAAAACAAACCTGATCTCTCTAGGATATTCAGAAGCCAAGTTATAAGCCCTCAAAGGTGTAACTGGACTACTTCTTTAATGTGACACCAGGCCCGGTGACCTTTGGGACATGGTTTGACCCCCTATAGGAATGAGCGATCATCATGAAACGTTCAGATCACTTACAACTCAATAGATTCTACCTTCTTGTAATGTTTCAGCCTGATTGGACCTTGTTTTCATACAAATGAACCCAGAATGATGTGAAATTGTGCTTCGTGCAACATAATTCTGGGTGCCATTTACAAACCATGAGTGCTAATGACTCCATTCCTTTTTGTGGTTGTAGGGGCTGTTGGTTGGAGTACATTAAAACAAACCTGATCTCTCTAGGACATTCAGAAGCCAAGTTATAAGCCCACAAATGTGTAACGGGACTACTTCTTCAAATTGACACCAGGCCCGGTGACCTTTGGGACATGGTTTGACCCCCTATAGGAATGTGCGATCATCATGAAACGTTCAGATCACTTACAACTCAATAGATTCTACCTTTCTGTAACGTTTCAGCCTGATTGGACCTTGTTTTCACACAAATGGACCCAGAATGATGTGAAATTGTGCTTCGTGCAACATAATTCTGGGTGCCATTTAAGAACCATAAGTGCTAATGACTCCATTCCTTTTTGTGGTTGTAGGGGCTGTTGATTGGAGTACATTAAAACAAACCTGATCTCTCTAGGACATTCAGAAGCCAAGTTATAAGCCCACAAATGTGTAACTGGACTACTACTTTAAATTGACACCAGATCCGGTGACCTTTGGGACATGGTTTGACCCCATTAGGAAAGTGCTATCATCATGAAATGTTCAGATCACTTACAACTCAATAGATTCTACCTTCCTGTAACATTTCAGCCTGATTGGACCTTGTTTTCACACAAATGAACCCAGAATGATGTGAAATTGTGCTTCGTGCAACATAATTCTGGGTGCCATTTAAAAACCATAAGTGCTAATGACTCCATTCCTTTTTGAGGTTGTAGGGAATGTTGACTGGAGTACACTAAAACAAAGCTGATCTCTCTAGGACATTCAGAAGCCAAGTTATAAGCCCTCAAAGGTGTAAATGGACAACTTCTTTAAAGTGACACCCGGCCTGGTGACCTTTGGGACATGGTTTGACCCCCTATAGGAATGTGCGATCATCATGAAACGTTCAGATCACTTACAACTCAATAGATTCTACCTTCTTGTAACGTTTCAGCCTGATTGGACCTTGTTTTCACACAAATGAACCCAGAATGATGTGAAATTTTGCTTAGTGCAGCATAATTCTGGGTGCCATTTACAAACCATAAGTGCTAATGACTCCATTCCTTTTTGTGGTTGTAGGGGCTGTTGGTTGGGGTACATTAAAACAAACCTGATCTCTCTAGGACATTCAGAAGCCAAGTTATAAGCCCACAAATGTGTAACTGGACTACTTGTTTAAATTGACACCAGATCCGGTGACCTTTGGGACATGGTTTGACCCCCTTAGGAAAGAGCTATCATCATGAAACGTTCAGATCACTTACAACTCAATAGATTCTACCTTCCTGTAATGTTTCAGCCTGATTGGACCTTGTTTTCACACAAATGAACCCAGAATGATGTGAAATTGTGCTTTGTGCAACATAATTCTGGGTGCCATTTACAAACCATAAGTGCTAATGACTCCATTCCTTTTTGTGGTTGTAGGGGCTGTTGATTGGAGTACACTAAAACAAACCTAACCTCTCTAGGACATTCAGAAGCCAAGTTATAAGCCCACAAAGGTGTAACTGGACTACTTCTTTAAAGTGACACCAGGCCCGGTGACCTTTGGGACATGGTTTTACCCCCTATAGGAATGTGCGATCATCTTGAAACGTTCAGATCACTTACAACTCAATAGATTCTACCTTCTTGTAGCGTTTCAGCCTGATTGGACCTTGTTTTCATACAAATGGACCCAGAATGATGTGAAATTGTGCTTCGTGCAACATAATTCTGGGTGCCATTTACAAACCATAAGTGCTAATGACTCCATTCCTTTTTGTGGTTGTAGGGGCTGTTGATTGGAGAACACTAAAACAAACATAACCTCTCTAGGACATTCAGAAGCCAAGTTATAAGCCCACAAAGGTGTAACTGGACTACTTCTTTAAAGTGACACCAGGCCCGGTGACCTTTGGGACATGGTTTGACCCCCTATAGGAATGTGCGATCATCTTGAAACGTTCAGATCACTTACAACTCAATAGATTCCACCTTCCTGTAACGTTTCAGCCTGACTGGACCTTGTTTTCACACAAATGACCCCAGAATAATGTGAAAATTTGCTTCGTGCAACATAATTCTGGGTGCCATTTAAAAACCATAAGTGCTAATGACTCCATTCCTTTTTGTGGTTGTAGGGGCTATTGATTGGAGTATACTAAAACAAACCTGATCTCTCTAGGACATTCAGAAGCCAAGTTATAAGCCCACAAAGGTGTAACTGGACTACTTCTTTAAATTGACACCAGATCCGGTGACCTTTGGGACATGGTTTGACCCCCTTAGGAAAGTGCTATCATCATGAAACGTTCAGATCACTTACAACTCAATAGATTCTACCTTCCTGTAACATTTAAGCCTGATTGGACCTTGTTTTCACACAAATGAACCCAGAATGATGTGAAATTGTGCTTTGTGCAGCATAAATCTGGGTGCCATTTACAAACCATAAGTGCTAATGACTCCATTCCTTTTTGTGGTTGTAGGGGCTGTTGATTGGACAACACTAAAACAAACCTAACCTCTCTAGGACATTCAGAAGCCAAGTTATAAGCCCACAAAGGTGTAACTGGACTGCTTCTTTAAGGTGACACCAGGCCCGGTGACCTTCGGGACATGGTTTGACCCCCTATAGGAATGTGCGATCATCTTGAAACGTTCAGATCACTTACAACTCAATAGATTCTACCTTCCTGTAACGTGTCAGCCTGATTGGACCTTGTTTTCACACAAATGAACCCAGAATGATGTGAAATTGTGCTTCGTGCAACATAATTCTGGGTGCCATTTAAAAACCATAAGTGCTAATGACTCCATTCCTTTTTGTGGTTGTAGGGGCTGTTGATTGGAGTACACTAAAACAAACCTAACCTCTCTAGGACATTCAGAAGCCAAGTTATAGGCCCACAAATGTGTAACTGGACTACTCCTTTAAATTGACACCAGATCCAGTGACCTTTGGGACATGGTTTGACCCCCTTAGGAAAGTGCTATCATCATGAAACGGTCAGATCACTTAAAACTCAATAGATTCTACCTTCCTGTAACATTTCAGACTGATTGGACCTTGTTTTCACACAAATGAACCCAGAATGATGTGAAATTGTGCTTCGTGCAACATAATTCTGGGTGCAATTTAAAAACCATAAGTGCTAATGACGCCATTCCTTTTTGATGTTGTAGGGGCTGTTGATTGGAGTACACTAAAACAAACCTGATCTCTCTAGGACATTCAGAAGCCAAGTTATAAGCCCTCAAAGGTGTAAATGGACTACTTCTTTAAAGTGACACCAGGCCCGGTGACCTTTGGGACATGGTTTGACCCCCTATAGGAATGTGCGATCATCATGAAACGTTCAGATCACTTACAACTCAATAGATTCTACCTTCTTGTAACGTTTCAGCCTGATTGGACCTTGTTTTCACACAAATGAACCCAGAATGATGTGAAATTGTGCTTAGTGCAGCATAATTCTGGGTGCCATTTACAAACCATAAGTGCTAATGACTCCATTCCTTTTTGTGGTTGTAGGGGCTGTTGGTTGGAGTACATTAAAACAAACCTGATCTCTCTAGGACATTCAGAAGCCAAGTTATAAGCCCACAAATGTGTAACTGGACTACTTCTTTAAAGGCCCCGTGTGTGAAATTCACAGAAATCATAGTACAAAGATCCGACTCTTTAGCACCACGCAGTTTAGAGTCGGTATTGCAGCTATTGGAGCCCCCGAGGATCAAAAAGTTTTTTTTTAATCATTATTTAAAACTTTATTAACAAATATAACAAATACAATACAAAATCGTGTTGCTGTAAACGGCAGCATGTCATCATCTAATTCCAGCTTTCAAGTCAGCGAACAGGTTAGTTGTTTTCATCTAACTTATTTTATTAATTTAATCTAAATAGGTTTTGAATAAGAAAAACTTTTTTATGTCAGTTATGTTTGCTAATAGCAAACGGCAGCTAGTTAGTGATGACTTCTGACTACAAAAAATGACAATATTTTGTTCATTTTATTTGAGAAATGTTATATTTCTATTTGCCATTTTGGAAATATACAAGGTAGTGTAGTCTGTAATTGTTTTCTCTCCGTAAACAGAGTCAGATATCATCCGATGGTTCATCAGTGGAGACAGACAGAGGACGAGGGAGAGGAAGAGGGCGAGGAAGAGGGAGAGGACAGACGTGTGCCAGCGCACAGAGAGGCAGAGGTGTTAGACATGCGACAGAAGCAGGGCAAGCATCCCAAGATGAAGGAGCCGAATTTGCTCAAACCAGCCGCAACGTCCCACGCACAAGAGGAAGAGGCAGAGCTGCAATAAAGTCTAGAAGATCGGCACTTTCAAGAGCTGATGAGGAGAGTCGAGGAGCTTCAAAGGGAAAGAAGAGCAGAAATTGAGGTTTGTGTAAGATAATGAGCAAATTAATAATTATCTGGGTCAATATATGCCGTCCTGTCACTCATTTCATTCATATAAGTACATACGGTAATTCTATTTAACCGTATAGCAAGTGTTTGGAATTATATGTAGTTTTGTAAAACATTCAGTGTCCTACTTCTTTCCTAATACATATTATTTGTTTTTGATAGTACCTTTATTTTAGGAATTAGCCATTTAATATATATATATTATTAATCAGCTACTCTTATAAACTTGTTAAAACATTTACAAAACATTGCTTTTTACTTTAATTCAATTAAAATAATCTTACAAAAATTCTAATCCTACTTTTCCCCCCAGCGCCTTGTACAGGGCATGAGCCTGGAGGACCACCGTCATCTCACCTCTCAACTTTTGGAAAGACAGCCAGGTCTGGTTTTTGATGTTTTGTTGGACAACCAACGCCGAGATAGGCACACCACACCCGTGCAGGCCCCTGCGTTAACATGGTGTACTTGTGGCAATTGCACAGATATGCCAACAGATGCAGAGCGCAAATGCTGTGGACAAGACTCTGTAAACTGTATAAGCCTTCTGCCCCATTTTAGACTTTACTGTTTGGATGAAGGTGTCCTGAGGATCCATCGTCAGTACAGAGCAGACCTCACCGTATTAGGACAGATTAGGGAACCAGGCGATGACAACAGGGAATACAGTTATGCTGCCTACCGGCACTTCATTTTCTGGCAGCATGGGTCACTTGGACATGGAAATCGAAGAGTCATCCCAAGTTGCTGTGTGGTCAAAATTAGGGAGAAATTTCCAGACCCTCATGGACAGTATACTGGTTTTCTTCCGGGAGTGTAACTGGTCAAAAGTTTACATGGGTTGTTGAAGTGTTTCTGATATTTTGTACACCTTTATATTGTAATTTATTATGTTGAATAAGTATTTTAGATAAATATTTTTTTGAAACCCCAATGTTAGTGTTGTACAATAATGACAAATTTAGAGGTGGCTACTCTTCAGCCATGTATACTCTTGTAATGTGAAAAAAAAAATCACATCTTTACAACTCCATAGTTTTGCATTACATTAGTGAGCTATTAATTTACACTCTTACAGGGTCAAGTCATGAAACCAAAATATGTAATTTTCTGAAAGACATAAGAAATAAAGTAATTAGTACAGATGCACTTTTATTTGAATTAACCTTATTCAGAGTTTGAACAGACAAATTTGGAACACATTTTAATCTTGAAACATGATTTTACACACTTTAGGATAATAAAGAATAGATCTAACGTAAAAGACTGTGCAGAATTTATGTGCTACTTCAAGTAAAAAGAACAACATGTTAGCACAGTAGTAAAGACATCAAAGTGCAATATCTACATTTTTATGTACATTACATTAGTAACACGCAGCAGGTATAGAATACTCCATGTAAATGTAGACAAGATCGTCACTGGAGGCCTGTAGCTGTGTTGAGTTCTGATACTGTGAAAAAAGTATTGTAAGACAAGTGTAGGTAAAGAACTGAGCTGTAGTCAAAGGATGCTAAAATGACACATACCAAGACCTCGGCTGACTTGGATCTGCACTAGCTCCGAAATAGGTGGTGGAGCGATGGGTGGCACAAGACCGAGCCGTCTGGGGTCATCATCCCTCATTGATCTGGTACGAGGCATCCCGACTCCTCTCGCAAACCTCTCGTTGATTATTTTTGATTGGAGTACTGGAATGTATTCGTAGCCCTTTTCTGATTTTAGTGAATACACACTGTACCTTCTGGCATTCTTATTGTACTTCCGTTTGAATCTAAAAAATAGGACAATTGCATAATGAATTTCTGTCACGACAATGGGACAAACTTAAATAACGTGTAGTAACGTTAATACAGCTTTTTAATTGTAAGTGGTAGGCATTATTTTGGCTCAACTCTGACTGAAAAACAAGGTAAAACCTACATTAGTTGGCCTTCAGCATTCCTGATTGCTGGTCGATTAAGGTGAAAGTTATAATCCAGTGCTGCAAGGAGAACTCTGGCTTCATACACTTTGTAGGAGAAGGCTTGACGCTTGCTGGCATACATCAGAATGTGGTTCTGAAATGACTCAAGCAGGGCTGTTGATCTGTACAAATGAACAGTCAGTATGAGAGAGGACAACTGGTCACATGGCTAATAGCAGGGATGCTCCAAGTCAGTCCTGGAGGGCAGCTAACATGCATATTTAGTTCTGTCCCTGGTTAAATACAGCAGAATCAAATTTATCAGCAGTTCCATTAGCAGGCCTCAGTATAAATTAGACACCTTGAGTGTGTAGGCCAGCAGTTATATCTTCTTTAGTGTCTGTATGCACTGTTATTGTATGCATTATTTTCAGGAAATGTATTTGAGCAATTTTTAAAGTGACACTCAGTTGCTGGGAGGCAAAACAGCTAACGGAGCACCCCTGGCCTACAGCTTCACAAAAAAATACTTAAATAAGTCTCACATGTACCTGAAGTGCAGATATTTATGCACGTCCTTCTGCCAGCGTTTGTTCAAGACAATCTCCACAAGAGCTTTGTGACTCCTGGAATCCTTCTCGATCCACTGCTTCCCCTGCTGGTCATCAAGATGATCATGCTGGCAGTTTCCCATTGCCCATGTGTGAACATTGCAAACATGGTGTAGAATTCCAACCCAATGTGCCTGTGCAAAATTAAACACAATGCAAAACAGTATGAATATGACAGGTTTTTAGGTGGAGTTTGGGATACTATTGGAATTAAAGTTTTCTTACAAGAAACTGCTCTATTGTGGTGGCTGTCTTGCAACACCACCAAAAATGATCGATCGTTAAATCATTACATATGTATACGAAGGCGCATAAACAATAAACAAAAAGAAATGCTTCTGAATTTTAAGAGGGTGTGCTACATTTTTGGCACTAGTTAGCATGAGCTGTTTCCCAAACTCTAGCTTACTCCACACAAACTTTGTGTCACAAAGCACACAACTACTACAATGAAGAAATTAAACACACATTTTTAACTTACCTGTCCAAAAGGAAGGTAGCAAGCTCAGCGTGTCTACTGAATCCCTTTTGTAACATGAGGTCTCTCCATCTTGGGAAGGCAACTCCTATATTTACTCTGGTTTTCTCATGATGCCGGTCTTGTTCACTTTTCAAAATCCTTTTTCTTTTACTTGGATGAGACAAACTATCCCGTTTCTCAAGTTTGCTTGTAGAATATGTGTGATCCTCCATCGCTAGAAGTACGGTGTGGCTAGTTTCTTCTTCTTCTTAGTTACTTTGTCAGACTGCATGCTTACAAGGCGCACTTCTGCCCCCTGCTGTTTCTTTGAGGTAACATCATTTAAAAACGCAAACATCAAATGCGAAGCTTAATATGTTGTATGTCCCTAAAAGGTCACTGTATTTTAAGATGGCGCATGCCGTATGGAGCACCGGTCTGCTTCTTTTGTCTAAAATATTAAAATATAAAGCTAATAATAATGCTTAGAATAAATGCTTGTTTGAATTATCATTAAAAAAAACAAATTTGAGAATTTGATATAAGAAATTTGATAACTTATAAGATGAAATATCACACATTGGGCCTTTAAATTGACACCAGATCCGGTGACCTTTGGGACATGGTTTGACCCCCTTAGGAAAGTGCTATCATCATGAAACGTTCAGATCGCTTACAACTCAATAGATTCTACCTTCCTGTAACGTTTCAGCCTGATTGGACCTTGTTTTCACACAAATGAACCCAGAATGATGTGAAATTGTGCTTCGTGCAACATAATTCTGGGTGCCATTTACAAACCATAAGTGCTAATGACTCCATTCCTTTTTGTGGTTGTAGGGGCTGTTCGTTGGAGAAAACTAAAACAAACCTAACCTCTCTAGGACATTCAGAAGCCAAGTTATAAGCCCACAAAGGTGTAACTGGACTGCTTCTTTAAAGTGACACCAGGCCCGGTGACCTTTGGGACATGGTTTGACCCCCTATAGGAATGTGCAATCATCTTGAAACGTTCAGATCAATTACAACTCAATAGATTTGAGTTTCCTGTAACGTTTCAGCCTCCTCCTTGAACCGTCACCTTATCGTGGTGGAGGAGTTTGAGTGCCCTAATGATCCTAGGAGCTATGTTGTCTGGGGCACTTAGTGCCCCTGGTAGGGTCTCCCATGACAAATTGGTCTTAGGTGAAGGGTGAGACAAAGAACGGTTCGAAGGATCTTTCATGGCGGTGAAAACGAAGAGTCGGAGTACCCGGCCCGGAGGGTTACCGGGGTCCCACCCTGGAGCCAGGCCTGGGGTTGGGGCCCGTGAGCGAGCGCCTGGTGGCCGGGCTTTCGCCCATGGGGCCCGGCCGGGCCCAGCCCGAACCGGATACATGGGCTCGTCCAACTGTGGACCCACCACCCGCAGGAGGAACATGAAGGGTCCGGTGCAGTGTGGATCGGGTGGCAGACCAAGGCGGGAGCCTTGGCGGTCCAATCCCCGGACAAGGAAACTAGTTTTTGGGACATGGAACGTCACCTCGCTGGCGGGGAAGGAGCCGGAGCTTGTGGCAGAGGTTGAGCGGTACCGGCTTGATATAGTCGGACTCACCTCGACACATTGCATTGGCTCTGGAACCCGAGACCTGGAGAGGGGTTGGACACTCTACTTTGCTGGAGTTGCTCCGGGTGAGAGGCGGAGGGCTGGGGTTGGCTTTTTGTTAGCCCCGAGACTCTCTGCCTGTGTGTTGGGGTTTACCCCGGGGGACAAGAGGGTAGCTTCCTTGCGCCTTCGGGTCGGGGAACGGGTCCTGACTGTTGTTTGTGCTTATGGGCCAAATATCAGTTCAGAGTACCCACCCTTTTTGGAGTCCCTGGGACGAGTGCTAGATAGTACTCCATCAGGGGACTCCATTGTCCTGCTGGGGGACTTCAATGCTCACGTGGGCAATGACAGCTTGACCTGGAGGGGTGTGATTGGGAGGAACGGCCCACCTGATCAGAACTCGAGCGGTGTTTTGTTATTGGACTTCTGTGCAAGCCACAGTTTGGCCATAACGAACACCATGTTCGAACATAAGGATGCCCACCGGTACACTTGGTACCAGGGCAGCCTAGGTCACAGGTCGATGATAGATTTTGTAGTCGTATCATCTGACCTGCGACCGTATGTTTTGGACACCCGAGTGAAGAGAGGGGCGGAGCTGTCAACTGATCACCACCTGGTGGTGAGTTGGATCAGATGGCAAGGGAACATGCCGCGTAGACCTGGCAGACCCAAACGCATAGTGAGGGTCTGCTGGGAACGCCTGGCAGAAGAACCTGTCAAAACGGTCTTCAACTCCCACCTCCGGCAGAGCTTTGACCACGTCCCGAGAGCAGTGGGGGACATTGAGTCCGAGTGGGCCTTGTTCCACTCTGCGATTGTCGAGGCGGCTGTTGCTAGCTGTGGCCGTAAGGTGGCCGGTGCCAGTCGTGGTGGCAACCCCCGTACCCGCTGGTGGACACCAGAGGTTCGGGGAGCCATCAGGCTGAAGAAGGAGGCCTACAGGGCGTGGCTGGTCTGTGGGTCTCCGGAGGCAGCAGACAGGTACCGGATAGCCAAGCGGGGTGCAGCAGTGGCAGTTGCCGAGGCAAAATCTCGGGCGTGGGAGGAGTTTGGTGAGGCCATGGAGAAAGACTATCGATCGGCTCCAAAGAGGTTCTGGCAAACTGTCCGGCGCCTCAGGAGAGGAAGGCAGCAACTCGCTCACACTGTTTACAGTGGGGATGGGGAGCTGCTGACGTCAACTGAGGCTATAGTCGGACGGTGGAAGGAATACTTTGAGGAGCTCCTCAATCCCACCAATGCGCATTCCGAGGAGGAACCAGAGCTGGGAGGCCTGGGGATGGACTGTCCGATCTCGGGGGCAGAAGTTGCTGAGGTAGTCAAACAACTACACAGCGGCGGAGCCCCGGGGGCGGATGAGGTTCGTCCTGGGTATCTCAAGGCTATGGATGTTGTAGGGCTGTCATGGTTGACACGTCTCTACAACATTGCGTGGTCATCGGGGGCAGTTCCTAGGGAGTGGCAGACCGGGGTGGTGGTCCCCATCTTTAAGAAGGGTGACCTGAGGGTGTGTTCCAACTATAGGGGGATCACACTCCTCAGCCTCCCTGGAAAGGTCTACTCCAAGGTACTGGAGAGGAGGGTCCGATCGATAGTTGAATCTCAGATAGAGGAGGAGCAATGTGGTTTTCGTCCTGGCCGTGGAACTGTGGACCAGCTCTATACCCTTGCAAGGGTGATGGAGGGGGCATGGGAGTTTGCCCAACCAATCCACATGTGCTTTGTGGATTTGGAGAAGGCTTATGACCGTGTCCCCAGGGGCACCCTGTGGGGGACGCTCCAGGAGTATGGGGTGGGTGGCTTTCTGTTAAGGGCCATTCAGTCCCTTTACCAGAGGAGCGTGAGTTTGGTCCGCATAGCCGGTAGTAAGTCGGACCTGTTCCCAGTGAGGGTTGGACTCCGCCAGGGCTGCCCTTTGTCACCGGTTCTGTTCATCACTTTTATGGACAGAATTTCTAGACGCAGCCGTGGTGTGGAGTGTGTCGAGTTTGGTGGCAGGAGAATCTCGTCTCTGCTTTTTGCGGATGATGTGGTCCTCCTAGCTTCATCCAGCTCTGACCTTCAGCTCTTGCTGGGTAGGTTCGCGGCCGAATGTGAAGCGGCTGGGATGAGGATCAGCACCTCCAAATCTGAGACCATGGTTCTCGACCGGAAAAGGGTGGCTTGCCACCTCCGGGTCGGGGGAGAGGTCCTACCTCAAGTGGAGGAGTTTAAGTATCTCGGGGTCTTGTTCACGAGTGAGGGTAGGAGGGATCGGGAGATCGACAGGCGGATTGGTTCGGCATCTGCAGTGATGCGGACGCTGAGCCGATCTGTCGTGGGGAAGAGGGAGCTGAGCCAGAAAGCCAGGCTCTCGATTTACCGGTCGATCTACGTCCCAATCCTCACCTATGGTCATGAGCTTTGGGTAATGACCGAAAGAACGAGATCGCGGATACAAGCGGCCGAAATGAGTTTCCTCCGTAGGGTGGCCGGGCTCAGCCTTAGAGATAGGGTGAGGAGCTCGGACATTCGGGAGGGACTCGGAGTAGAACCGCTGCTCCTCCGGATCGAAAGGAGCCAGTTGAGGTGGTTTGGGCATCTGGTCAGGATGCCTCCTGGACGCCTCCCTGGGGAGGTGTTTCGGGCATGTCCTGCCGGCAGAAGGCCCCCGGGTCGACCCAGGACACGTTGGAGAAGTTACATCTCCAATCTGGTCCGGGAACGCCTTGGGGTCCTGCCGGAGGAGCTGGTGGACAAGGCCGGGGAGAGGACGGCCTGGAGCTCCCTAGTTGGGATGCTGCCCCCGCGACCCGGACCCGGATAAGCGGAGGAAGACGAGACGAGACGAGTTTCAGCCTGATTGGACCTTGTTTTCACACAAATGAACCCAGAATTATGTGAAATTGTGCTTCGTGCAACATAATTCTGGGTGCCATTTAAAAACCATAAGTGCTAATGACTCCATTCCTTTTTGTGGTTGTAGGGGCTGTTGGTTGGAGTACATTAAAACAAACCTGATCTCTCTAGGGCATTCAGAAGCCAAGTTATAAGCCCACAAATGTGTAACAGGACTACTTATTCAAATTGACACCAGGCCCGGTGACCTTTGGGACATGGTTTGACCCCCTATAGGAATGTGCGATCATCATGAAACGTTCAGATCACTTACAACTCAATAGATTCTACCTTCCTGTAACGTTTCAGCCTGATTGGACCTTGTTTTCTTACAAATGGACCCAGAATGATGTGAAATTGTGCTTCGTGCAACATAATTCTGGGAGCCATTTAAGAACCATAAGTGCTAATGACTCCATTCCTTTTTGTGGTTGTAGGGGCTGTTGATTGGAGTACACTAAAACAAACATGATCTCTCTAGGACATTCAGAAGCCAAGTTATAAGCCCACAAATGTGTAACTGGACTACTTCTTTAAATTGACACCAGATCCGGTGACCTTTGGGACATGGTTTGACCCCCTTAGGAAAGTGCTATCATCATGAAATGTTCAGATCACTTACAACTCAATAGATTATACCTTCCTGTAACATTTCAGCCTGATTGGACCTTGTTTTCACACAAATGAACCCAGAATGATGTGAAATTGTGCTTCTTGCAACATAATTCTGGGTGCCATTTAAAAACCATAAGTGCTAATGACTCCATTCCTTTTTGAGGTTGTAGGGAATGTTGATTGGAGTACACTAAAACAAACCTGATCTCTCTAGGACATTCAGAAGCCAAGTTATAAGCCCTCAAAGGTGTAAATGGACTACTTCTTTAAAGTGACACCCGGCCCGGTGACCTTTGGGACATGGTTTGACCCCCTTAGGAAAGTGCTATCATCATGAAACGTTCAGATCACTTACAACTCAATAGATTCTACCTTCCTGTAACATTTCAGCCTGATTGGACCTTGTTTTCACACAAATGAACCCAGAATGATGTGAAATTGTGCTTCGTGCAACATAATTCTGGGTGCCATTTACAAACCATAAGTGCTAATGACTCCATTCCTTTTTGTGGTTGTAGGGGCTGTTGGTTGGAGTACATTAAAACAAACCTGATCTCTCTAGGACATTCAGAAGCCAAGTTATAAGCCCACAAATGTGTAAATGGACTACTTCTTTAAAGTGACACCAGATCCGGTGACCTTTGGGACATGGTTTGACCCCCTTAGGAAAGTGCTATCATCATGAAACGTTCAGATCACTTACAACTCAACAGATTCTACCTTCCTGTAACGTTTCAGCCTGATTGGACCTTGTTTTCACACAAATGAACCCAGAATGATGTGAAATTGTGCTTTGTGCAGCATAATTCTGGGTGCCATTTACAAACCATAAGTGCTAATGACTCCATTCCTTTTTGTGGTTGTAGGGGCTGTTGATTGGATAACACTAAAACAAACCTAACCTCTCTAGGACATTCAGAAGCCAAGTTATAAGCCCACAAAGGTGTAACTGGACTGCTTCTTTAAGGTGACACCAGGCCCGGTGACCTTTGGGACATGGTTTGACCCACTATAGGAATGTGCTATCATCTTGAAACGTTCAGATCACTTACAACTCAATAGATTCTACCTTCCTGTAACGTTTCAGCCTGATTGGACCTTGTTTTCACACAAATGAACCCAGAATGATGTGAAATTGTGCTTCGTGCAACATAATTCTGGGTGCCATTTAAAAACCATAAGTGCTAATGACTCCATTCCTTTTTGTGGTTGTAGGGGCTGTTGATTGGAGTATATTAAAACAAACCTGATCTCTCTAGGACATTCAGAAGCCAAGTTATAAGCCCACAAAGGTGTAACTGGACTACTTCTTTAAATTAACACCAGATCCGGTGACCTTTGGGACATTGTTTGACCCCCTTAGGAAAGTGCTATCATCATGAAACGTTCAGATCACTTACAACTCAACGTTTCAGCCTGATTGGACCTTGTTTTCACACAAATGAACCCATAATGATGTGAAATTGTGCTTCGTGCAACATAATTCTGGGTGCCATTTAAAAACCATAAGTGCTAATGACTCCATTCCTTTTTGATGTTGTAGGGGCTGTTGATTGGAGTACACTAAAACAAACCTGATCTCTCTAGGACATTCAGAAGCCAAGTTATAAGCCCTCAAAGGTGTAAATGGACTACTTCTTTAAAGTGACACCAGGCCCGGTGACCTTTGGGACATGGTTTGACCCCCTATAGGAATGTGCGATCATCATGAAACGTTCAGATCACTTACAACTCAATAGATTCTACCTTCTTGTAACGTTTCAGCCTGATTGGACCTTGTTTTCACACAAATGAACCCAGAATGATGTGAAATTGTGCTTAGTGCAGCATAATTCTGGGTGCCATTTACAAACCTTAAGTGCTAATGACTCCATTCCTTTTTGTGGTTGTAGGGGTTGTTGGTTGGAGTACATTAAAACAAACCTGATCTCTCTAGGACATTCAGAAGCCAAGTTATAAGCCCACAAATGTGTAACTGGACTACTTCTTTAAATTGACACCAGATCCGGTGACCTTTGGGACATGGTTTGACCCCCTTAGGAAAGAGCTATCATCATGAAACGTTCAGATCACTTACAACTCAATAGATTCTACCTTCCTGTAATGTTTCAGCCTGATTGGACCTTGTTTTCACACAAATGAACGCAGAATGATGTGAAATTGTGCTTTGTGCAACATAATTCTGGGTGCCATTTACAAACCATAAGTGCTAATGACTCCATTCCTTTTTGTGGTTGTAGGGGCTGTTGATTGGAGTACACTAAAACAAACCTAACCTCTCTAGGACATTCAGAAGCCAAGTTATAAGCCCACGAATGTGTAAATGGACTACTTCTTTAAAGTGACACCAGGCCCGGTGACCTTTGGGACATGGTTTGACCCCCTATAGGAATGTGCGATCATCTTGAAACGTTCAGATCACTTACAACTCAATAGATTCTACCTTCTTGTAGCGTTTCAGCCTGATTGGACCTTGTTTTCACACAGATGGACCCAGAATGATGTGAAATTGTGCTTCGTGCAACATAATTCTGGGTGCCATTTACAAACCATAAGTGCTAATGACTCCATTCCTTTTTGTGGTTGTAGGGGCTGTTGGTTGGAGTACATTAAAACAAACCTCATCTCTCTAGGACATTCAGAAGCCAAGTTAGAAGCCCACAAATGTGTAACTGGACTACTTCTTTAAATTGACACCAGATCTGGTGACCTTTGTGACATGGTTTGACCCCCTTAGGAAAGTGCTATCATCATGAAACGTTCAGATCACTTACAACTCAATAGATTCTACCTTCCTGTAACGTTTCAGCCTGATTGGACCTTGTTTTCACACAAATGAACCCAGAATGATGTGAAATTGTGCTTCGTACAACATAATTCTGGGTGCCATTTAAAAACCATAAGTGCTAATGACTCCATTCCTTTTTGAGGTTGTAGGGGCTGTTTATTGGAGGACACTAAAACAAACCTGATCTCTCTAGGATATTCAGAAGCCAAGTTATAAGCCCACAAATGTGTAACGGGACTACTTCTTCAAATTGACACCAGGCTCGGTGACCTTTAGGACATGGTTTGACCCCCTATAGGAATGTGCGATCATCATGAAACGTTCAGATCACTTACAACTCAATAGATTCTACGTTCCTGTAACGTTTCAGCCTGATTGGACCTTGTTTTCACACAAATGGACCCAGAATGATGTGAAATTGTGCTTCGTGCAACATAATTCTGGGTGCCATTTAAGAACCATAAGTGCTAATGACTCCATTCCTTTTTGTGGTTGTAGGGGCTGTTGATTGGAGTACACTAAAATAACCCTGATCTCTCTAGGACATTCAGAAGCCAAGTTATAAGCCCACAAATGTGTAACTGGACTACTTCTTTAAATTGACACCAGATCCGGTGACCTTTGGGACATGGTTTGACCCCCTTAGGAAAGTGCTATCATCATGAAATGTTCAGATCACTTACAACTCAATAGATTCTACCTTCCTGTAACATTTCAGCCTGATTGGACCTTGTTTTCACACAAATGAACCCAGAATGATGTGAAATTGTGCTTCGTGCAACATAATTCTGGGTGCCATTTAAAAACCATAAGTGCTAATGACTCCATTCCTTTTTGAGGTTGTAGGGAATGTTGATTGGAGTACACTAAAACAAACCTGATCCCTCTAGGACATTCAGAAGCCAAGTTATAAGCCCTCAAAAGTGTAAATGGACTACTTCTTTAAAGTGACACCCGGCCCGGTGACCTTTGGGACATGGTTTGACCCCCTTAGGAAAGTGCTATCATCATTAAACGTTCAGATCACTTACAACTCAATAGATTCTACCTTCCTGTAACGTTTCAGCCTGACTGGACCTTGTTTTAACACAAATGAACCAAGAATGATGTGAAATTGTGCTTCATGCAACATAATTCTGGGTGCCATTTACAAACCATGAGTGCTAATGACTCCATTCCTTTTTGTGGTTGTAGGGGCTGTTGATTCGAGTACACTAAAACAAACCTAACCTCTCTAGGACATTCAGAAGCCAAGTTATAAGCCCACAAATGTGTAACTGGACTACTTCTTTAAATTGACACCAGACCCGGTGACCTTTGGGACATGGTTTGACCCCCTTAGGAAAGTGCTATCATCATGAAATGTTCAGATCACTTACAACTCAATAGATTCTACCTTCCTGTAATGTTTCAGCCTGATTGGACCTTGTTTTCACACAAATGAACCCAGAATGACGTGAAATTGTGCTTCGTGCAACATAATTCTGGGTGCCATTTAAAAACCATAAGTGCTAATGACTCCATTCCTTTTTGTGGTTGTAGGGGCTGTTGATTGGAGTACACTAAAACAAACCTAACCTCTCTAGGACATTCAGAAGCCAAGTTATAAGCCCACAAAGGTGTAACTGGACTACTTCTTTAAAGTGACACCAGGCCCGGTGACCTTTGGGACATGGTTTTACCCCCTATAGGAATGTGCGATCATCTTGAAACGTTCATATCACTTACAACTCAATAGATTCTACCTTCTTGTAGCGTTTCAGCCTGATTGGACCTTGTTTTCACACAAATGGACCCAGAATGATGTGAAATTGTGCTTCGTGCAACATAATTCTGGGTGCCATTTAAAAACCATAAGTGCTAATGACTCCATTCCTTTTTGTGGTTGTAGGGGCTGTTGATTGGAGTACACTAAAACAACCCTGATCTCTCTAGGACATTCAGAAGCCAAGTTATAAGCCCACAAATGTGTAACTGGACTACTTCTTTAAATTGACACCAGATCCGGTGACCTTTGGGACATGGTTTGACCCCCTTAGGAAAGTGCTATCATCATGAAACGTTCGGATCACTTACAACTCAATAGATTCTACCTTCCTGTAACGTTTCAGCCTGATTGGACCTTGTTTTCACACAAATGGACCCAGAATGATGTGAAATTGTGCTTCGTGCAACATAATTCTGGGTGCCATTTAAGAACCATAAGTGCTAATGACTCCATTCCTTTTTGTGGTTGTAGGGGCTGTTGATTGGAGTACACTAAAACAAACCTGATCTCTCTAGGACATTCAGAAGCCAAGTTATAAGCCCACAAATGTGTAACTGGACTACTTCTTTAAATTGACACCAGATCCGGTGACCTTTGGGACATGGTTTGACCCCCTTAGGAAAGTGCTATCATCATGAAATGTTCAGATCACTTACAACTCAATATATTCTACCTTCCTGTAACATTTCAGCCTGATTGGCCCTTGTTTTCACACAAACGAACCCAGAATGATGTGAAATTGTGCTTCGTGCAACATAATTCTGGGTGCCATTTAAAAACCATAAGTGCTAATGACTCCATTCCTTTTTGAGGTTGTAGGGAATGTTGACTGGAGTACACTAAAACAAACCTGATCTCTCTAGGACATTCAGAAGCCAAGTTATAAGCCCTCAAAGGTGTAAATGGACTACTTCTTTAAAGTGACACCCGGCCCGGTGACCTTTGGGACATGGTTTGACCCCCTATAGGAATGTGCGATCATCATGAAACGTTCAGATCACTTACAACTCAATAGATTCTACCTTCTTGTAACGTTTCAGCCTGATTGGACCTTGTTTTCACACAAATGAACCCAGAATGATGTGAAATTTTGCTTAGTGCAGCATAATTCTGGGTGCCATTTACAAACCATGAGTGCTAATGACTCCATTCCTTTTTGTGGTTGTAGGGGCTGTTGATTGGAGTATACTAAAACAAACCTGATCTCTCTAGGACATTCAGAAGCCAAGTTATAAGCCCACAAAGGTGTAACTGGACTACTTCTTTAAATTGACACCAGATCCGGTGACCTTTGGGACATTGTTTGACCCCCTTAGGAAAGTGCTATCATCATGAAACGTTCAGATCACTTACAACTCAATAGATTCTACCTTCTTGTAACGTTTCAGCCTGATTGGACCTTGTTTTCACACAAATGAACCCAGAATGATGTGAAATTGTGCTTCGTACAACATAATTCTGGGTGCCATTTAAAAACCATAAGTGCTAATGACTCCATTCCTTTTTGAGGTTGTAGGGGCTGTTGATTGGAGTACACTAAAACAAACCTGATCTCTCTAGGATATTCAGAAGCCAAGTTATAAGCCCTCAAAGGTGTAACTGGACTACTTCTTTAAATTGACACCAGGCCCGGTGACCTTTGGGACATGGTTTGACCCCCTATAGGAATGTGCGATCATCATGAAACGTTCAGATCACTTACAACTCAATAGATTCTACCTTCCTGTAACGTTTCAGCCTGATTGGACCTTGTTTTCACACAAATGAACCCAGAATGATGTGAAATTGTGCTTCGTGCAACATAATTCTGGGTGCCATTTACAAACCATAAGTGCTAATGACTCCATTCCTTTTTGTGTTTGTAGGGGCTGTTGGTTGGAGTACATTAAAAGAAACCTAACCTCTCTAGGACATTCAGAAGCCAAGTTATAAGCCCACAAATGTGTAACTGGACTACTTCTTTAAATTGACACCAGATCCGGTGACCTTTGGGACATGGTTTGACCCCCTTAGGAAAGTGCTATCATCATGAAACGTTCAGATCACTTACAACTCAATAGATTCTACCTTCCTGTAACGTTTCAGCCTGATTGGACCTTGTTTTCACACAAATGAACCCAGAATGACGTGAAATTGTGCTTCGTGCAACATAATTCTGGGTGCCATTTAAAAACCATAATTGCTAATGACTCCATTCCTTTTTGTGGTTGTATGGGCTGTTGATTGGAGTACACTAAAACAAACCTGATCTCTCTAGGACATTCAGAAGCCAAGTTATAAGCCCACAAATGTGTAACTGGACTACTTCTTTAAATTGACACCAGATCCGGTGACCTTTGGGACATGGTTTGACCCCCTTAGGAAAGTGCTATCATCATGAAACATTCAGATCACTTACAACTCAATAGATTCTACCTTCCTGTAACGTTTCAGCCTGATTGGACCTTGTTTTCACACAAATGGACCCAGAATGATGTGAAATTGTGCTTCGTGCAACATAATTCTGGGTGCCATTTAAGAACCATAAGTGCTAATGACTCCATTCCTTTTTGTGGTTGTAGGGGCTGTTGATTGGAGTACACTAAAACAAACCTGATCTCTCTAGGACATTCAGAAGCCAAGTTATAAGCCCACAAATGTGTAACTGGACTACTTCTTTAAATTGACACCAGATCCGGTGACCTTTGGGACATGGTTTGACCCCCTTCGGAAAGTGCTATCATCATGAAATGTTCAGATCACTTACAACTCAATAGATTCTACCTTCCTGTAACATTTCAGCCTGATTGGACCTTGTTTTCACACAAATGAACCCAGAATGATGTGAAATTGTGCTTCGTGCAATATAATTCTGGGTGCCATTTAAAAACCATAAGTGCTAATGACTCCATTCCTTTTTGGGGTTGTAGGGAATGTTGATTGGAGTACACTAAAACAAACCTGATCTCTCTATGACATTCAGAAGCCAAGTTATAAGCCCTCAAAGGTGTAAATGGACTACTTCTTTAAAGTGACACCCGGCCCGGTGACCTTTGGGACATGGTTTGACCCCCTATAGGAATGTGCGATCATCATGAAACGTTCAGATCACTTACAACTCAATAGATTCTACCTTCTTGTAACGTTTCAGCCTGATTGGACCTTGTTTTCACACAAATGAACCCAGAATGATGTGAAATTTTGCTTAGTGCAGCATAATTCTGGGTGCCATTTACAAACCATAAGTGCTAATGACTCCATTCCTTTTTGTGGTTGTAGGGGCTGTTGGTTTGAGTACATTAAAACAAACCTGATCTCTCTAGGACATTCAGAAGCCAAGTTATAAGCCCACAAATGTGTAACTGGACTACTTCTTTAAATTGACACCAGATCCGGTGACCTTTGGGACATGGTTTGACCCCCTTAGGAAAGTGCTATCATCATGAAACGTTCAGATCACTTACAACTCAATAGATTCTACCTTCCTGTAACATTTCAGCCTGATTGGACCTTGTTTTCACACAAATGAACCCAGAATTATGTGAAATTGTGCTTTGTGCAACATAATTCTGGGTGCCATTTACAAACCATAAGTGCTAATGACTCCATTCCTTTTTGTGGTTGTAGGGGCTGTTGATTGGAGTACACTAAAACAAACCTAACCTCTCTAGGACATTCAGAAGCCAAGTTATAAGCCCACAAAGGTGTAACTGGACTACTTCTTTAAAGTGACACCAGGCCCGGTGACCTTTGGGACATGGTTTTACCCCCTATAGGAATGTGCGATCATCATGAAACGTTCAGATCACTTACAACTCAATAGATTCTACCTTCTTGTAACGTTTCAGCCTGATTGGACCTTGTTTTCACACAAATGAACCCAGAATGATGTGAAATTTTGCTTAGTGCAGCATAATTCTGGGTGCCATTTACAAACCATGAGTGCTAATGACTCCATTCCTTTTTGTGGTTGTAGGGGCTGTTGATTGGAGTATACTAAAACAAACCTGATCTCTCTAGGACATTCAGAAGCCAAGTTATAAGCCCACAAAGGTGTAACTGGACTACTTCTTTAAATTGACACCAGATCCGGTGACTTTTGGGACATTGTTTGACCCCCTTAGGAAAGTGCTATCATCATGAAACGTTCAGATCACTTACAACTCAATAGATTCTACCTTCTTGTAACGTTTCAGCCTGATTGGACCTTGTTTTCACACAAATGAACCCAGAATGATGTGAAATTGTGCTTCGTACAACATAATTCTGGGTGCCATTTAAAAACCATAAGTGCTAATGACTCCATTCCTTTTTGAGGTTGTAGGGGCTGTTGATTGGAGTACACTAAAACAAACCTGATCTCTCTAGGATATTCAGAAGCCAAGTTATAAGCCCTCAAAGGTGTAACTGGACTACTTCTTTAAATTGACACCAGGCCCGGTGACCTTTGGGACATGGTTTGACCCCCTATAGGAATGTGCGATCATCATGAAACGTTCAGATCACTTACAACTCAATAGATTCTACCTTCCTGTAACGTTTCAGCCTGATTGGACCTTGTTTTCACACAAATGAACCCAGAATGATGTGAAATTGTGCTTCGTGCAACATAATTCTGGGTGCCATTTACAAACCATAAGTGCTAATGACTCCATTCCTTTTTGTGTTTGTAGGGGCTGTTGGTTGGAGTACATTAAAACAAACCTAACCTCTCTAGGACATTCAGAAGCCAAGTTATAAGCCCACAAATGTGTAACTGGACTACTTCTTTAAATTGACACCAGATCCGGTGACCTTTGGGACATGGTTTGACCCCCTTAGGAAAGTGCTATCATCATGAAACGTTCAGATCACTTACAACTCAATAGATTCTACCTTCCTGTAACGTTTCAGCCTGATTGGACCTTGTTTTCACACAAATGAACCCAGAATGACGTGAAATTGTGCTTCGTGCAACATAATTCTGGGTGCCATTTAAAAACCATAAGTGCTAATGACTCCATTCCTTTTTGTGGTTGTAGGGGCTGTTGATTGGAGTACACTAAAACAAACCTAACCTCTCTAGGACATTCAGAAGCCAAGTTAGAAGCCCACAAAGGTGTAACTGGACTACTTCTTTAAAGTGACACCAGGCCCGGTGACATTTAGGGACATGGTTTTACCCCCTATAGGAATGTGCGATCATCTTGAAACGTTCAGATCACTTAAAACTCAATAGATTCTACCTTCTTGTAGCGTTTCAGCCTGATTGGACCTTGTTTTCACACAAATGGACCCAGAATGATGTGAAATTGTGCTTCGTGCAACATAATTCTGGGTGCCATTTAAAAAACATAAGTGCTAATGACTCCATTCCTTTTTGTGGTTGTAGGGGCTGTTGATTGGAGTACACTAAAACAACCCTGATCTCTCTAGGACATTCAGAAGCCAAGTTATAAGCCCACAAATGTGTAACTGGACTACTTCTTTAAATTGACACCAGATCCGGTGACCTTTGGGACATGGTTTGACCCCCTTAGGAAAGTGCTATCATCATGAAACATTCAGATCACTTACAACTCAATAGATTCTACCTTCCTGTAACGTTTCAGCCTGATTGGACCTTGTTTTCACACAAATGGACCCAGAATGATGTGAAATTGTGCTTCGTGCAACATAATTCTGGGTGCCATTTAAGAACGATAAGTGCTAATGACTCCATTCCTTTTTGTGGTTGTAGGGGCTGTTGATTGGAGTACACTAAAACAAACCTGATCTCTCTAGGACATTCAGAAGCCAAGTTATAAGCCCACAAATGTGTAACTGGACTACTTCTTTAAATTGACACCAGATCCGGTGACCTTTGGGACATGGTTTGACCCCCTTCGGAAAGTGCTATCATCATGAAACGTTCAGATCACTTACAACTCAATAGATTCTACCTTCCTGTAACATTTCAGCCTGATTGGACCTTGTTTTCACACAAATGAACCCAGAATGATGTGAAATTGTGCTTCGTGCAACATAATTCTGGGTGCCATTTAAAAACCATAAGTGCTAATGACTCCATTCCTTTTTGTGGTTGTAGGGGCTGTTGATTGGAGTACACTAAAACAAACCTAACCTCTCTAGGACATTCAGAAGCCAAGTTATAAGCCCACAAAGGTGTAACTGGACTACTTCTTTAAAGTGACACCAGGCCCGGTGACCGTTGGGACATGGTTTTACCCCATATAGGAATGTGCGATCATCTTGAAACGTTCAGATCACTTACAACTCAATAGATTCTACCTTCTTGTAGCGTTTCAGCCTGATTGGACCTTGTTTTCACACAAATGGACCCAGAATGATGTGAAATTGTGCTTCGTGCAACATAATTCTGGGTGCCATTTAAAAACCATAAGTGCTAATGACTCCATTCCTTTTTGTGGTTGTAGGGGCTGTTGATTGGAGTACACTAAAACAACCCTGATCTCTCTAGGACATTCAGAAGCCAAGTTATAAGCCCACAAATGTGTAACTGGACTACTTCTTTAAATTGACACCAGATCCGGTGACCTTTGGGACATGGTTTGACCCCCTTAGGAAAGTGCTATCATCATGAAACGTTCGGATCACTTACAACTCAATAGATTCTACCTTCCTGTAACGTTTCAGCCTGATTGGCCCTTGTTTTCACACAAATGAACCCAGAATGATGTGAAATTTTGCTTAGTGCAGCATAATTCTGGGTGCCATTTACAAACCATGAGTGCTAATGACTCCATTCCTTTTTGTGGTTGTAGGGGCATTTGATTGGAGTATACTAAAACAAACCTGATCTCTCTAGGACATTCAGAAGCCAAGTTATAAGCCCACAAAGGTGTAACTGGACTACTTCTTTAAATTGACACCAGATCCGGTGACCTTTGGGACATTGTTTGACCCCCTTAGGAAAGTGCTATCATCATGAAACGTTCAGATCACTTACAACTCAATAGATTCTACCTTCTTGTAACGTTTCAGCCTGATTGGACCTTGTTTTCACACAAATGAACCCAGAATGATGTGAAATTGTGCTTCGTACAACATAATTCTGGGTGCCATTTAAAAACCATAAGTGCTAATGACTCCATTCCTTTTTGAGGTTGTAGGGGTTGTTGATTGGAGTACACTAAAACAAACCTGATCTCTCTAGGATATTCAGAAGCCAAGTTATAAGCCCTCAAAGGTGTAACTGGACTACTTCTTTAAATTGACACCAGGCCCGGTGACCTTTGGGACATGGTTTGACCCCCTATAGGAATGTGCGATCATCATGAAACGTTCAGATCACTTACAACTCAATAGATTCTACCTTCCTGTAACGTTTCAGCCTGATTGGACCTTGTTTTCACACAAATGAACCCAGAATGATGTGAAATTGTGCTTCGTGCAACATAATTCTGGGTGCCATTTACAAACCATAAGTGCTAATGACTCCATTCCTTTTTGTGTTTGTAGGGGCTGTTGGTTGGAGTACATTAAAACAAACCTAACCTCTCTAGGACATTCAGAAGCCAAGTTATAAGCCCACAAATGTGTAACTGGACTACTTCTTTAAATTGACACCAGATCCGGTGACCTTTGGGACATGGTTTGACCCCCTTAGGAAAGTGCTATCATCATGAAATGTTCAGATCACTTACAACTCAATAGATTCTACCTTCCTGTAACGTTTCAGCCTGATTGGACCTTGTTTTCACACAAATGAACCCAGAATGACGTGAAATTGTGCTTCGTGCAACATAATTCTGGGTGCCATTTAAAAACCATAAGTGCTAATGACTCCATTCCTTTTTGTGGTTGTAGGGGCTGTTGATTGGAGTACACTAAAACAAACCTAACCTCTCTAGGACATTCAGAAGCCAAGTTAGAAGCCTACAAAGGTGTAACTGGACTACTTCTTTAAAGTGACACCAGGCCCGGTGACATTTTGGGACATGGTTTTACCCCCTATAGGAATGTGCGATCATCTTGAAACGTTCAGATCACTTAAAACTCAATAGATTCTACCTTCTTGTAGCGTTTCAGCCTGATTGGACCTTGTTTTCACACAAATGGACCCAGAATGATGTGAAATTGTGCTTCGTGCAACATAATTCTGGGTGCCATTTAAAAACCATAAGTGCTAATGACTCCATTCCTTTTTGTGGTTGTAGGGGCTGTTGATTGGAGTACACTAAAACAACCCTGATCTCTCTAGGACATTCAGAAGCCAAGTTATAAGCCCACAAATGTGTAACTGGACTACTTCTTTAAATTGACACCAGATCCGGTGACCTTTGGGACATGGTTTGACCCCCTTAGGAAAGTGCTATCATCATGAAACATTCAGATCACTTACAACTCAATAGATTCTACCTTCCTGTAACGTTTCAGCCTGATTGGACCTTGTTTTCACACAAATGGACCCAGAATGATGTGAAATTGTGCTTCGTGCAACATAATTCTGGGTGCCATTTAAGAACCATAAGTGCTAATGACTCCATTCCTTTTTGTGGTTGTAGGGGCTGTTGATTGGAGTACACTAAAACAAACCTGATCTCTCTAGGACATTCAGAAGCCAAGTTATAAGCCCACAAATGTGTAACTGGACTACTTCTTTAAATTGACACCAGATCCGGTGACCTTTGGGACATGGTTTGACCCCCTTCGGAAAGTGCTATCATCATGAAACGTTCAGATCACTTACAACTCAATAGATTCTACCTTCCTGTAACATTTCAGCCTGATTGGACCTTGTTTTCACACAAATGAACCCAGAATGATGTGAAATTGTGCTTCGTGCAACATAATTCTGGGTGCCATTTAAAAACCATAAGTGCTAATGACTCCATTCCTTTTTGAGGTTGTAGGGAATGTTGATTGGAGTACACTAAAACAAACCTGATCTCTCTATGACATTCAGAAGCCAAGTTATAAGCCCTCAAAGGTGTAAATGGACTACTTCTTTAAAGTGACACCCGGCCCGGTGACCTTTGGGACATGGTTTGACCCCCTATAGGAATGTGCGATCATCATGAAACGTTCAGATCACTTACAACTCAATAGATTCTACCTTCTTGTAACGTTTCAGCCTGATTGGACCTTGTTTTCACACAATTGAACCCAGAATGATGTGAAATTTTGCTTAGTGCAGCATAATTCTGGGTGCCATTTACAAACCATAAGTGCTAATGACTCCATTCCTTTTTGTGGTTGTAGGGGCTGTTGGTTGGAGTACATTAAAACAAACCTGATCTCTCTAGGACATTCAGAAGCCAAGTTATAAGCCCACAAATGTGTAACTGGACTACTTCTTTAAATTGACACCAGATCCGGTGACCTTTGGGACATGGTTTGACCCCCTTAGGAAAGTGCTATCATCATGAAACGTTCAGATCACTTACAACTCAATAGATTCTACCTTCCTGTAACATTTCAGCCTGATTGGACCTTGTTTTCACACAAATGAACCCAGAATTATGTGAAATTGTGCTTTGTGCAACATAATTCTGGGTGCCATTTACAAACCATAAGTGCTAATGACTCCATTCCTTTTTGTGGTTGTAGGGGCTGTTGATTGGAGTACACTAAAACAAACCTAACCTCTCTAGGACATTCAGAAGCCAAGTTATAAGCCCACAAAGGTGTAACTGGACTACTTCTTTAAAGTGACACAAGGCCCGGTGACCTTTGGGACATGGTTTTACCCCCTATAGGAATGTGCGATCATCTTGAAACGTTCAGATCACTTACAACTCAATAGATTCTACCTTCTTGTAGCGTTTCAGCCTGATTGGACCTTGTTTTCAAACAAATGAACCCAGAATGACGTGAAATTGTGCTTCGTGCAACATAATTCTGGGTGCCATTTACAAACCATAAGTGCTAATGACTCCATTCCTTTTTGTGGTTGTAGGGGCTGTTGATTGGAGTACATTAAAACAAACCTGATCTCTCTAGGACATTCAGAAGCCAATTTATAAGCCCACAAAGGTGTAACTGGACTACTTCTTTAAAGTGACACCAGATCCGGTGACCTTTGGGACATGGTTTGACCCCCTTAGGAAAGTGCTATCATCATGAAACGTTCAGATCACTTACAGCTCAATAGATTCTACCTTCCTGTAACGTTTCAGCCTGATTGGACCTTGTTTTCACACAAATGAACCCAGAAAGATGTGAAATTGTGCTTCGTACAACACAATTCTGGGTTCCATTTAAAAACCATAAGTGTTAATGACTCCATTCCTTTTTGAGGTTGTAGGGGCTGTTGATTGGAGTACACTAAAACAAACCTGATCTCTCTAGGATATTCAGAAGCCAAGTTATAAGCCCTCAAAGGTGTAACTGGACTACTTCTTTAAAGTGACACCAGGCCCGGTGACCTTTGGGACATGGTTTGACCCCCTATAGGAATGTGCGATCATCATGAAACGTTCAGATCACTTACAACTCAATAGATTCTACCTTCTTGTAATGTTTCAGCCTGATTGGACCTTGTTTTCATACAAATGAACCCAGAATGATGTGAAATTGTGCTTCGTGCAACATAATTCTGGGTGCCATTTACAAACCATAAGTGCTAATGACTCCATTCCTTTTTGTGGTTGTAGGGGCTGTTGGTTGGAGTACAATAAAACAAACCTGATCTCTCTAGGACATTTAGAAGCCAAGTTATAAGCCCACAAATGTGTAACGGGACTACTTCTTCAAATTGGCACCAGGCTCGGTGACCTTTGGGACATGGTTTGACCCCCTATAGGAATGTGCGATCATCATGAAACATTCAGATCACTTACAACTCAATAGATTCTACCTTCCTGTAACGTTTCAGCCTGATTGGACCTTGTTTTCACACAAATGGACCCAGAATGATGTGAAATTGTGCTTCGTGCAACATAATTCTGGGTGCCATTTAAGAACCATAAGTGCTAATGACTCCATTCCTTTTTGTGGTTGTAGGGGCTGTTGATTGGAGTACACTAAAACAAGCCTGATCTCTCTAGGACATTCAGAAGCCAAGTTATAAGCCCACAAATGTGTAACTGGACTACTTCTTTAAATTGACACCAGATCTGGTGACCTTTGTGACATGGTTTGACCCCCTTAGGAAAGTGCTATCATCATGAAAAGTTCAGATCACTTACAACTCAATAGATTCTACCTTCCTGTAACATTTCAGCCTGATTGGACCTTGTTTTCACACAAATGAACCCAGAATGATGTGAAATTGTGCTTCGTGCAACATAATTCTGGGTGCCATTTAAAAACCATAAGTGCTAATGACTCCATTCCTTTTTGAGGTTGTAGGGAATATTGATTGGAGTACACTAAAACAAACCTGATCTCTCTTGGACATTCAGAAGCCAAGTTATAAGCCCTCAAATGTGTAAATGGACTACTTTAAAGTGACACCCGGCCCGGTGACCTTTGGGACATGGTTTGACCCCCTTAGGAAAGTGCTATCATCATGAAACGTTCAGATCACTTACAACTCAATAGATTCTACCTTCCTGTAACGTTTCAGCCTGATTGGACCTTGTTTTCACACAAATGAACCCAGAATGATGTGAAATTGTGCTTTGTGCAAAATAATTCTGGGTGCCATTTACAAACCATAAGTGCTAATGACTCCATTCCTTTTTGTGGTTGTAGGGGCTGTTGATTCGAGTACACTAAAACAAACCTAACCTCTCTTGGACATTCAGAAGCCAAGTTATAAGCCCACAAATGTGTAACTGGACTACTTCTTTAAATTGACACCAGATCCGGTGACCTTTGGGACATGGTTTGACCCCCTTAGGAAAGTGCTATCATCATGAAACGTTCAGATCACTTACAACTCAATAGATTCTACCTTCCTGTAACGTTTCAGCCTGATTGGACCTTGTTTTCACACAAATGAACCCAGAATGATGTGAAATTGTGCTTCGTGCAACATAATTCTGGGTGCCATTTAAAAACCATAAGTGCTAATGACTCCATTCCTTTTTGAGGTGTTAGAGAATGTTGATTGGAGTACACTAAAACAAACCTGATCTCTCTAGGACATTCAGAAGCCAAGTTATAAGCCCTCAAAGGTGTAAATGGACTACTTCTTTAAAGTGACACCCGGCCCGGTGACCTTTGGGACATGGTTTGACCCCGTATAGGAATGTGCGATCATCATGAAACGTTCAGATCACTTACAACTCAATAGATTCTACCTTCTTGTAACATTTCAGCCTGATTGGACCTTGTTTTCACACAAATGAACCCAGAATGATGTGAAATTGTGCTTAGTGCAGCATAATTCTGGGTGCCATTTACAAACCATAAGTGCTAATGACTCCATTCCTTTTTGTAGTTGTAGGGGCTGTTGGTTGGAGTACATTAAAACAAACCTGATCTCTCTAGGACATTCAGAAGCCAAGTTATAAGCCCACAAATGTGTAACTGGACTACTTCTTTAAATTGACACCAGATCCGGTGACCTTTGGGACATGGTTTGACCCCCTTAGGAAAGAGCTATATTCATGAAACGTTCAGATCACTTACAACTCAATAGATTCTACCTTCCTGTAATGTTTCAGCCTGATTGGACCTTGTTTTCACACAAATGAACCCAGAATGATGTGAAATTGTGCTTTGTGCAACATAATTCTGGGTGCCATTTACAAACCATAAGTGCTAATGACTCCATTCCTTTTTGTGGTTGTAGGGGCTGTTGATTGGAGTACACTAAAAGAAACCTAACCTCTCTAGGACATTCAGAAGCCAAGTTATAAGCCCACAAAGGTGTAACTGGACTACTTCTTTAAAGTGACACCAGGCCCGGTGACCTTTGGGACATGGTTTTACCCCCTATAGGAATGTGCGATCATCTTGAAACGTTCAGATCACTTACAACTCAATAGATTCTACCTTCTTGTAGCGTTTCAGCCTGATTGGACCTTGTTTTCACACAAATGAACCCAGAATGATGTGAAATTGTGCTTCGTGCAACATAATTCTGGGTGCCATTTACAAACCATAAGTGCTAATGACTCCATTCCTTTTTGTGGTTGTAGGGGCTGTTGGTTGAAGTACATTAAAACAAACCTGATCTCTCTAGGACATTCAGAAGCCAAGTTATAAGCCCACAAATGTGTAACTGGACTACTTCTTTAAATTGACACCAGATCTGGTGACCTTTGTGACATGGTTTGACCCCCTTAGGAAAGTGCTATCATCATGAAACGTTCAGATCACTTACAACTCAATAGATTCTACCTTCCTGTAACGTTTCAGCCTGATTGGACCTTGTTTTCACACAAATGAACCCAGAATGATGTGAAATTGTGCTTCGTACAACATAATTCTGGGTGCCATTTAAAAACCATAAGTGCTAATGACTCCATTCCTTTTTGAGGTTGTAGGGGCTGTTGATTGGAGTACACTAAAACAAACCTGATCTCTCTAGGATATTCAGAAGCCAAGTTATAAGCCCTCAAAGGTGTAACTGGACTACTTCTTTAAATTGACACCAGGCCCGGTGACCTTTGGGACATGGTTTGACCCCCTATAGGAATGTGCGATCATCATGAAACGTTCAGATCACTTACAACTCAATAGATTCTACCTTCTTGTAATGTTTCAGCCTGATTGGACCTTGTTTTCATACAAATGAACCCAGAATGATGTGAAATTGTGCTTCGTGCAACATAATTCTGGGTGCCATTTACAAACCATAAGTGCTAATGACTCCATTCCTTTTTGTGGTTGTAGGAGCTGTTGGTTGGAGTACATTAAAACAAACCTGATCTCTCTAGGACATTCAGAAGCCAAGTTATAAGCCCACAAATGTGTAACGGGACTACTTCTTCAAACTGACACCAGGCCCGGTGACCTTTGGGACATGGTTTGACCCCCTATAGGAATGTGCGATCATCATGAAACGTTCAGATCACTTACAACTCAATAGATTCTACCTTCCTGTAACGTTTCAGCCTGATTGGACCTTGTTTTCACACAAATGGACCCAGAATGATGAGAAATTGTGCTTCGTGCAACATAATTCTGGGTGCCATTTAAGAACCATAAGTGCTAATGACTCCATTCCTTTTTGTGGTTGTAGGGGCTGTTGATTGGAGTACACTAAAAACAACCTGATCTCTCTAGGACATTCAGAAGACAAGTTATAAGCCCACAAATGTGTAACTGGACTACTTCTTTAAATTGACACCAGATCCGGTGACATTTGGGACATGGTTTGACCCCCTTAGGAAAGTGCTATCATCATGAAATGTTCAGATCACTTACAATTCAATAGATTCTACCTTCCTGTAACATTTCAGCCTGATTGGACCTTGTTTTCACACAAATGAACCCAGAATGATGTGAAATTGTGCTTCGTGCAACATAATTCTGGGTGCCATTTAAAAACCATAAGTGCTAATGACTCCATTCCTTTTGGAGGTTGTAGGGAATGTTGATTGGAGTACACTAAAACAAACCTGATCTCTCTAGGACATTCAGAAGCCAAGTTATAAGCCCTCAAAGGTGTAAATGGACTACTTCTTTAAAGTGACACCCGGCCCGGTGACCTTTGGGACATGGCTTGACCCCCTTAGAAAAGTGCTATCATCATGAAACGTTCAGATCACTTACAACTCAATAGATTCTACCTTCCTGTAACATTTCAGCCTGATTGGACCTTGTTTTCACACAAATGAACCCAGAATGATGTGAAATTGTGCTTCGTGCAACATAATTCTGGGTGCCATTTACAAACCATAAGTCCTAATGACTCCATTCCTTTTTGTGGTTGTAGGGGCTGTTGATTCGAGTACACTAAAACAAACCTAACCTCTCTAGGACATTCAGAAGCCAAGTTATAAGCCCACAAATGTGTAACTGGACTACTTCTTTAAATTGACACCAGATCCGGTGACCTTTGGGACATGGTTTGACCCGTTAGGAAAGTGCTATCATCATGAAACGTTCAGATCACTTACAACTCAATAGATTCTACCTTCCAGTAACGTTTCAGCCTGATTGGACCTTGTTTTCACACAAATGAACCCAGAATGACGTGAAATTGTGCTTCGTGCAACATAATTCTGGGTGCCATTTACAAACCATAAGTGCTAATGACTCCATTCCTTTTTGTGGTTGTAGGGGCTGTTGATTGGAGTACATTAAAACAAACCTGATCTCTCTAGGACATTCAGAAGCCAAGTTATAAGCCCACAAAGGTGTAACTGGACTACTTCTTTAAAGTGACACCAGATCCGGTGACCTTTGGGACATGGTTTGACCCCCTTAGGAAAGTGCTATCATCATGAAACGTTCAGATCACTTACAACTCAATAGATTCTACCTTCCTGTAACGTTTCAGCCTGATTGGACCTTGTTTTCACACAAATGGACCCAGAAAGATGTGAAATTGTGCTTCGTGCAACATAATTCTGGGTGCCATTTAAGAACCATAAGTGCTAATGACTCCATTCCTTTTTGTGGTTGTAGGGGCTGTTGATTGGAGTACACTAAAACAAACCTGATCTCTCTAGGACATTCAGAAGCCAAGTTATAAGCCCACAAATGTGTAACTGGACTACTTCTTTAAATTGACACCAGATCCGGTGACCTTTGGGACATGGTTTGACCCCCTTAGGAAAGTGCTATCATCATGAAATGTTCAGATCACTTACAATTCAATAGATTCTACCTTCCTGTAACATTTCAGCCTGATTGGACCTTGTTTTCACACAAATGAACCCAGAATGATGTGAAATTGTGCTTCGTGCAACATAATTCTGGGTGCCATTTAAAAACCATAAGTGCTAATGACTCCATTCCTTTTGGAGGTTGTAGGGAATGTTGATTGGAGTACACTAAAACAAACCTGATCTCTCTAGGACATTCAGAAGCCAAGTTATAAGCCCTCAAAGGTGTAAATGGACTACTTCTTTAAAGTGACACCCGGCCCGGTGACCTTTGGGACATGGCTTGACCCCCTTAGAAAAGTGCTATCATCATGAAACGTTCAGATCACTTACAACTCAATAGATTCTACCTTCCTGTAACATTTCAGCCTGATTGGACCTTGTTTTCACACAAATGAACCCAGAATGATGTGAAATTGTGCTTCGTGCAACATAATTCTGGGTGCCATTTACAAACCATAAGTCCTAATGACTCCATTCCTTTTGGAGGTTGTAGGGAATGTTGATTGGAGTACACTAAAACAAACCTGATCTCTCTAGGACATTCAGAAGCCAAGTTATAAGCCCTCAAAGGTGTAAATGGACTACTTCTTTAAAGTGACACCCGGCCCGGTGACCTTTGGGACATGGCTTGACCCCCTTAGAAAAGTGCTATCATCATGAAACGTTCAGATCACTTACAACTCAATAGATTCTACCTTCCTGTAACATTTCAGCCTGATTGGACCTTGTTTTCACACAAATGAACCCAGAATGATGTGAAATTGTGCTTCGTGCAACATAATTCTGGGTGCCATTTACAAACCATAAGTCCTAATGACTCCATTCCTTTTTGTGGTTGTAGGGGCTGTTGATTCGAGTACACTAAAACAAACCTAACCTCTCTAGGACATTCAGAAGCCAAGTTATAAGCCCACAAATGTGTAACTGGACTACTTCTTTAAATTGACACCAGATCCGGTGACCTTTGGGACATGGTTTGACCCGTTAGGAAAGTGCTATCATCATGAAACGTTCAGATCACTTACAACTCAATAGATTCTACCTTCCAGTAACGTTTCAGCCTGATTGGACCTTGTTTTCACACAAATGGACCCAGAATGATGTGAAATTGTGCTTCGTGCAACATAATTCTGGGTGCCATTTAAGAACCATAAGTCCTAATGACTCCATTCCTTTTTGTGGTTGTAGGGGCTGTTGATTGGAGTACACTAAAACAAACCTGATCTCTCTAGGACATTCAGAAGCCAAGTTATAAGCCCACAAATGTGTAACTGGACTACTTCTTTAAATTGACACCAGATCCGGTGACCTTTGGGACATGGTTTGACCCCCTTAGGAAAGTGCTATCATCATGAAATGTTCAGATCACTTACAACTCAATAGATTCTACCTTCCTGTAACATTTCAGCCTGATTGGACCTTGTTTTCACACAAATGAACCCAGAATGATGTGAAATTGTGCTTCGTGCAACATAATTCTGGGTGCCATTTAAAAACCATAAGTGCTAATGACTCCATTCCTTTTTGAGGTTGTAGGGAATGTTGATTGGAGTACACTAAAACAAACCTGATCTCTCTAGGACATTCAGAAGCCAAGTTATAAGCCCTCAACGGTGTAAATGGACTACTTCTTTAAAGTGACACCCGGCCCGGTGACCTTTGGGACATGGTTTGACCCCCTTAGAAAAGTGCTATCATCATGAAACGTTCAGATCACTTACAACTCAATAGATTCTACCTTCCTGTAACATTTCAGCCTGATTGGACCTTGTTTTCACACAAATGAACCCAGAATGATGTGAAATTGTGCTTCGTGCGACATAATTCTGGGTGCCATTTACAAACCATAAGTCCTAATGACTCCATTCCTTTTTGTGGTTGTAGGGGCTGTTGATTGGAGTACATTAAAACAAACCTGATCTCTCTAGGACATTCAGAAGCCAAGTTATAAGCCCACAAAGGTGTAACTGGACTACTTCTTTAAAGTGACACCAGATCCGGTGACCTTTGGGACATGGTTTGACCCCCTTAGGAAAGTGCTATCATCATGAAACGTTCAGATCACTTACAACTCAATAGATTCTACCTTCCTGTAACGTTTCAGCCTGATTGGACCTTGTTTTCATACAAATGGACCCAGAATGATGTGAAATTGTGCTTCGTGCAACATAATTCTGGGTGCCATTTAAGAACCATAAGTGCTAATGACTCCATTCCTTTTTGTGGTTGTAGGGGCTGTTGATTGGAGTACACTAAAACAAACCTGATCTCTCTAGGACATTCAGAAGCCAAGTTATAAGCCCACAAATGTGTAACTGGACTACTTCTTTAAATTGACACCAGATCCGGTGACCTTTGGGACATGGTTTGACCCCCTTAGGAAAGTGCTATCATCATGAAATGTTCAGTTCACTTACAACTCAATAGATTCTACCTTCCTGTAACATTTCAGCCTGATTGGACCTTGTTTTCACACAAATGAACCCAGAATGATGTGAAATTGTGCTTCGTGCAACATAATTCTGGGTGCCATTTAAAAACCATAAGTGCTAATGACTCCATTCCTTTTTGAGGTTGTAGGGAATGTTGATTGGAGTACACTAAAACAAACCTGATCTCTCTAGGACATTCAGAAGCCAAGTTATAAGCCCTCAACGGTGTAAATGGACTACTTCTTTAAAGTGACACCCGGCCCGGTGACCTTTGGGACATGGTTTGACCCCCTTAGAAAAGTGCTATCATCATGAAACGTTCAGATCACTTACAACTCAATAGATTCTACCTTCCTGTAACATTTCAGCCTGATTGGACCTTGTTTTCACACAAATGAACCCAGAATGATGTGAAATTGTGCTTCGTGCGACATAATTCTGGGTGCCATTTACAAACCATAAGTCCTAATGACTCCATTCCTTTTTGTGGTTGTAGGGGCTGTTGATTCGAGTACACTAAAACAAACCTAACCTCTCTAGGACATTCAGAAGCCAAGTTATAAGCCCACAAATGTGTAACTGGACTACTTCTTTAAATTGACACCAGATCCGGTGACCTTTGGGACATGGTTTGACCCGTTAGGAAAGTGCTATCATCATGAAACGTTCAGATCACTTACAACTCAATAGATTCTACCTTCCTGTAACGTTTCAGCCTGATTGGACCTTGTTTTCACACAAATGAACCCAGAATGACGTGAAATTGTGCTTCGTGCAACATAATTCTGGGTGCCATTTACAAACCATAAGTGCTAATGACTCCATTCCTTTTTGTGGTTGTAGGGGCTGTTGATTGGAGTACATTAAAACAAACCTGATCTCTCTAGGACATTCAGAAGCCAAGTTATAAGCCCACAAAGGTGTAACTGGACTACTTCTTTAAAGTGACACCAGATCCGGTGACCTTTGGGACATGGTTTGACCCCCTTAGGAAAGTGCTATCATCATGAAACGTTCAGATCACTTACAACTCAATAGATTCTACCTTCCTGTAACGTTTCAGCCTGATTGGACCTTGTTTTCACACAAATGGACCCAGAATGATGTGAAATTGTGCTTCGTGCAACATAATTCTGGGTGCCATTTAAGAACCATAAGTGCTAATGACTCCATTCCTTTTTGTGGTTGTAGGGGCTGTTGATTGGAGTACACTAAAACAAACCTGATCTCTCTAGGACATTCAGAAGCCAAGTTATAAGCCCACAAATGTGTAACTGGACTACTTCTTTAAATTGACACCAGATCCGGTGACCTTTGGGACATGGTTTGACCCCCTTAGGAAAGTGCTATCATCATGAAATGTTCAGATCACTTACAACTCAATAGATTCTACCTTCCTGTAACATTTCAGCCTGATTGGACCTTGTTTTCACACAAATGAACCCAGAATGATGTGAAATTGTGCTTCGTGCAACATAATTCTGGGTGCCATTTAAAAACCATAAGTGCTAATGACTCCATTCCTTTTTGAGGTTGTAGGGAATGTTGATTGGAGTACACTAAAACAAACCTGATCTCTCTAGGACATTCAGAAGCCAAGTTATAAGCCCTCAACGGTGTAAATGGACTACTTCTTTAAAGTGACACCCGGCCCAGTGACCTTTGGGACATGGTTTGACCCCCTTAGAAAAGTGCTATCATCATGAAACGTTCAGATCACTTACAACTCAATAGATTCTACCTTCCTGTAACATTTCAGCCTGATTGGACCTTGTTTTCACACAAATGAACCCAGAATGATGTGAAATTGTGCTTCGTGCGACATAATTCTGGGTGCCATTTACAAACCATAAGTCCTTATGACTCCATTCCTTTTTGTGGTTGTAGGGCCTGTTGATTCGAGTACACTAAAACAAACCTAACCTCTCTAGGACATTCAGAAGCCAAGTTATAAGCCCACAAATGTGTAACTGGACTACTTCTTTAAATTGACACCAGATCCGGTGACCTTTGGGACATGGTTTGACCCCTTAGGAAAGTGCTATCATCATGAAACGTTCAGATCACTTACAACTCAATATATTCTACCTTCCTGTAACGTTTCAGCCTGATTGGACCTTGTTTTCACACAAATGAACCCAGAATGATGTGAAATTGTGCTTCGTGCAACATAATTCTGGGTGCCATTTACAAACCATAAGTGCTAATGACTCCATTCCTTTTTGTGGTTGTAGGGGCTGTTGATTGGAGTACATTAAAACAAACCTGATCTCTCTAGGACATTCAGAAGCCAAGTTATAAGCCCACAAAGGTGTAACTGGACTACTTCTTTAAAGTGACACCAGATCCGGTGACCTTTGGGACATGGTTTGACCCCCTTAGGAAAGTGCTATCATCATGAAACGTTCAGATCACTTACAACTCAATAGATTCTACCTTTCTGTAACGTTTCAGCCTGATTGGACCTTGTTTTCACACAAATGGACCCAGAATGATGTGAAATTGTGCTTCGTGCAACATAATTCTGGGTGCCATTTAAGAACCATAAGTGCTAATGACTCCATTCCTTTTTGTGGTTGTAGGGGCTGTTGATTGGAGTACACTAAAAAAAACTGATCTCTCTAGGACATTCAGAAGCCAAGTTATAAGCCCACAAATGTGTAACTGGACTACTTCTTTAAATTGACACCAGATCCGGTGACCTTTGGGACATGGTTTGACCCCCTTAGGAAAGTGCTATCATCATGAAATGTTCAGATAACTTACAACTCAATAGATTCTACCTTCCTGTAACATTTCAGCCTGATTGGACCTTGTTTTCACACAAATGAACCCAGAATGATGTGAAATTGTGCTTCGCGCAACATAATTCTGGGTGCCATTTAAAAACCATAAGTGCTAATGACTCCATTCCTTTTTGAGGTTGTAGGGAATGTTGATTGGAGTACACTAAAACAAACCTGATCTCTCTAGGACATTCAGAAGCCAAGTTATAAGCCCTCAAAGGTGTAACTGGACTACTTCTTTAAAGTGACACCCGGCCCGGTGACCTTTGGGACATGGTTTGACCCCCTAAAGGAATGTGCGATCATCATGAAACGTTCAGATCACTTACAACTCAATAGATTCTACCTTCTTGTAACGTTTCAGCCTGATTGGACCTTGTTTTCACACAAATGAACCCAGAATGATGTGAAATTTTGCTTAGTGCAGCATAATTCTGGGTGCCATTTACAAACCATAAGTGCAAATGACCTCATTCCTTTTTGTGGTTGTAGGGGCTGTTGGTTGGAGTACATTAAAACAAACCTGATCTCTCTAGGACATTCAGAAGCCAAGTTATAAGCCCACAAATGTGTAACTGGACTACTTCTTTAAATTGACACCAGATCCGGTGACCTTTGGGACATGGTTTGACCCCCTTAGGATAGAGCTATCATCATGAAACGTTCAGATCACTTACAACTCAATAGATTCTACCTGCCTGTAATGTTTCAGCCTGATTGGACCTTGTTTTCACACAAATGAACCCAGAATGATGTGAAATTCTGCTTTGTGCAACATAATTCTGGGTGCCATTTACAAACCTTAAGTGCTAATGACTCCATTCCTTTTTGTGGTTGTAGGGGCTGTTGATTGGAGTACACTAAAAGAAACCTAACCTCTCTAGGACATTCAGAAGCCAAGTTATAAGCCCACAAAGGTGTAACTGGACTACTTCTTTAAAGTGACACCAGGCCCGGTGACCTTTGGGACATGGTTTTACCCCCTATAGGAATGTACGATCATCTTGAAACGTTCAGATCACTTACAACTCAATAGATTCTACCTTCTTGTAGCGTTTCAGCCTGATTGGACCTTGTTTTCACACAAATGGACCCAGAATGATGTGAAATTGTGCTTCGTGCAACATAATTCTGGGTGCCATTTACAAACCATAAGTGCTAATGACTCCATTACTTTTTGTGGTTGTAGGGGCTGTTGGTTGGAGTACATTAAAACAAACCTGATCTCTCTAGGACATTCAGAAGCCAAGTTATAAGCCCACAAATGTGTAACTGGACTACTTCTTTAAATTGACACCAGATCTGGTGACCTTTGTGACATGGTTTGACCCCCTTAGGAAAGTGCTATCATCATGAAACGTTCAGATCACTTACAACTCAATAGATTCTACCTTCCTGTAACATTTCAGCCTGATTGGACCTTGTTTTCACACAAATGAACCCAGAATGATGTGAAATTGTGCTTCGTGCAACATAATTCTGGGTGCCATTTACAAACCATAAGTCCTAATGACTCCATTCCTTTTGGAGGTTGTAGGGAATGTTGATTGGAGTACACTAAAACAAACCTGATCTCTCTAGGACATTCAGAAGCCAAGTTATAAGCCCTCAAAGGTGTAAATGGACTACTTCTTTAAAGTGACACCCGGCCCGGTGACCTTTGGGACATGGCTTGACCCCCTTAGAAAAGTGCTATCATCATGAAACGTTCAGATCACTTACAACTCAATAGATTCTACCTTCCTGTAACATTTCAGCCTGATTGGACCTTGTTTTCACACAAATGAACCCAGAATGATGTGAAATTGTGCTTCGTGCAACATAATTCTGGGTGCCATTTACAAACCATAAGTCCTAATGACTCCATTCCTTTTTGTGGTTGTAGGGGCTGTTGATTCGAGTACACTAAAACAAACCTAACCTCTCTAGGACATTCAGAAGCCAAGTTATAAGCCCACAAATGTGTAACTGGACTACTTCTTTAAATTGACACCAGATCCGGTGACCTTTGGGACATGGTTTGACCCGTTAGGAAAGTGCTATCATCATGAAACGTTCAGATCACTTACAACTCAATAGATTCTACCTTCCAGTAACGTTTCAGCCTGATTGGACCTTGTTTTCACACAAATGGACCCAGAATGATGTGAAATTGTGCTTCGTGCAACATAATTCTGGGTGCCATTTAAGAACCATAAGTCCTAATGACTCCATTCCTTTTTGTGGTTGTAGGGGCTGTTGATTGGAGTACACTAAAACAAACCTGATCTCTCTAGGACATTCAGAAGCCAAGTTATAAGCCCACAAATGTGTAACTGGACTACTTCTTTAAATTGACACCAGATCCGGTGACCTTTGGGACATGGTTTGACCCCCTTAGGAAAGTGCTATCATCATGAAATGTTCAGATCACTTACAACTCAATAGATTCTACCTTCCTGTAACATTTCAGCCTGATTGGACCTTGTTTTCACACAAATGAACCCAGAATGATGTGAAATTGTGCTTCGTGCAACATAATTCTGGGTGCCATTTAAAAACCATAAGTGCTAATGACTCCATTCCTTTTTGAGGTTGTAGGGAATGTTGATTGGAGTACACTAAAACAAACCTGATCTCTCTAGGACATTCAGAAGCCAAGTTATAAGCCCTCAACGGTGTAAATGGACTACTTCTTTAAAGTGACACCCGGCCCGGTGACCTTTGGGACATGGTTTGACCCCCTTAGAAAAGTGCTATCATCATGAAACGTTCAGATCACTTACAACTCAATAGATTCTACCTTCCTGTAACATTTCAGCCTGATTGGACCTTGTTTTCACACAAATGAACCCAGAATGATGTGAAATTGTGCTTCGTGCGACATAATTCTGGGTGCCATTTACAAACCATAAGTCCTAATGACTCCATTCCTTTTTGTGGTTGTAGGGGCTGTTGATTGGAGTACATTAAAACAAACCTGATCTCTCTAGGACATTCAGAAGCCAAGTTATAAGCCCACAAAGGTGTAACTGGACTACTTCTTTAAAGTGACACCAGATCCGGTGACCTTTGGGACATGGTTTGACCCCCTTAGGAAAGTGCTATCATCATGAAACGTTCAGATCACTTACAACTCAATAGATTCTACCTTCCTGTAACGTTTCAGCCTGATTGGACCTTGTTTTCATACAAATGGACCCAGAATGATGTGAAATTGTGCTTCGTGCAACATAATTCTGGGTGCCATTTAAGAACCATAAGTGCTAATGACTCCATTCCTTTTTGTGGTTGTAGGGGCTGTTGATTGGAGTACACTAAAACAAACCTGATCTCTCTAGGACATTCAGAAGCCAAGTTATAAGCCCACAAATGTGTAACTGGACTACTTCTTTAAATTGACACCAGATCCGGTGACCTTTGGGACATGGTTTGACCCCCTTAGGAAAGTGCTATCATCATGAAATGTTCAGTTCACTTACAACTCAATAGATTCTACCTTCCTGTAACATTTCAGCCTGATTGGACCTTGTTTTCACACAAATGAACCCAGAATGATGTGAAATTGTGCTTCGTGCAACATAATTCTGGGTGCCATTTAAAAACCATAAGTGCTAATGACTCCATTCCTTTTTGAGGTTGTAGGGAATGTTGATTGGAGTACACTAAAACAAACCTGATCTCTCTAGGACATTCAGAAGCCAAGTTATAAGCCCTCAACGGTGTAAATGGACTACTTCTTTAAAGTGACACCCGGCCCGGTGACCTTTGGGACATGGTTTGACCCCCTTAGAAAAGTGCTATCATCATGAAACGTTCAGATCACTTACAACTCAATAGATTCTACCTTCCTGTAACATTTCAGCCTGATTGGACCTTGTTTTCACACAAATGAACCCAGAATGATGTGAAATTGTGCTTCGTGCGACATAATTCTGGGTGCCATTTACAAACCATAAGTCCTAATGACTCCATTCCTTTTTGTGGTTGTAGGGGCTGTTGATTCGAGTACACTAAAACAAACCTAACCTCTCTAGGACATTCAGAAGCCAAGTTATAAGCCCACAAATGTGTAACTGGACTACTTCTTTAAATTGACACCAGATCCGGTGACCTTTGGGACATGGTTTGACCCGTTAGGAAAGTGCTATCATCATGAAACGTTCAGATCACTTACAACTCAATAGATTCTACCTTCCTGTAACGTTTCAGCCTGATTGGACCTTGTTTTCACACAAATGAACCCAGAATGACGTGAAATTGTGCTTCGTGCAACATAATTCTGGGTGCCATTTACAAACCATAAGTGCTAATGACTCCATTCCTTTTTGTGGTTGTAGGGGCTGTTGATTGGAGTACATTAAAACAAACCTGATCTCTCTAGGACATTCAGAAGCCAAGTTATAAGCCCACAAAGGTGTAACTGGACTACTTCTTTAAAGTGACACCAGATCCGGTGACCTTTGGGACATGGTTTGACCCCCTTAGGAAAGTGCTATCATCATGAAACGTTCAGATCACTTACAACTCAATAGATTCTACCTTCCTGTAACGTTTCAGCCTGATTGGACCTTGTTTTCACACAAATGGACCCAGAATGATGTGAAATTGTGCTTCGTGCAACATAATTCTGGGTGCCATTTAAGAACCATAAGTGCTAATGACTCCATTCCTTTTTGTGGTTGTAGGGGCTGTTGATTGGAGTACACTAAAACAAACCTGATCTCTCTAGGACATTCAGAAGCCAAGTTATAAGCCCACAAATGTGTAACTGGACTACTTCTTTAAATTGACACCAGATCCGGTGACCTTTGGGACATGGTTTGACCCCCTTAGGAAAGTGCTATCATCATGAAATGTTCAGATCACTTACAACTCAATAGATTCTACCTTCCTGTAACATTTCAGCCTGATTGGACCTTGTTTTCACACAAATGAACCCAGAATGATGTGAAATTGTGCTTCGTGCAACATAATTCTGGGTGCCATTTAAAAACCATAAGTGCTAATGACTCCATTCCTTTTTGAGGTTGTAGGGAATGTTGATTGGAGTACACTAAAACAAACCTGATCTCTCTAGGACATTCAGAAGCCAAGTTATAAGCCCTCAACGGTGTAAATGGACTACTTCTTTAAAGTGACACCCGGCCCAGTGACCTTTGGGACATGGTTTGACCCCCTTAGAAAAGTGCTATCATCATGAAACGTTCAGATCACTTACAACTCAATAGATTCTACCTTCCTGTAACATTTCAGCCTGATTGGACCTTGTTTTCACACAAATGAACCCAGAATGATGTGAAATTGTGCTTCGTGCGACATAATTCTGGGTGCCATTTACAAACCATAAGTCCTTATGACTCCATTCCTTTTTGTGGTTGTAGGGCCTGTTGATTCGAGTACACTAAAACAAACCTAACCTCTCTAGGACATTCAGAAGCCAAGTTATAAGCCCACAAATGTGTAACTGGACTACTTCTTTAAATTGACACCAGATCCGGTGACCTTTGGGACATGGTTTGACCCCTTAGGAAAGTGCTATCATCATGAAACGTTCAGATCACTTACAACTCAATATATTCTACCTTCCTGTAACGTTTCAGCCTGATTGGACCTTGTTTTCACACAAATGAACCCAGAATGATGTGAAATTGTGCTTCGTGCAACATAATTCTGGGTGCCATTTACAAACCATAAGTGCTAATGACTCCATTCCTTTTTGTGGTTGTAGGGGCTGTTGATTGGAGTACATTAAAACAAACCTGATCTCTCTAGGACATTCAGAAGCCAAGTTATAAGCCCACAAAGGTGTAACTGGACTACTTCTTTAAAGTGACACCAGATCCGGTGACCTTTGGGACATGGTTTGACCCCCTTAGGAAAGTGCTATCATCATGAAACGTTCAGATCACTTACAACTCAATAGATTCTACCTTTCTGTAACGTTTCAGCCTGATTGGACCTTGTTTTCACACAAATGGACCCAGAATGATGTGAAATTGTGCTTCGTGCAACATAATTCTGGGTGCCATTTAAGAACCATAAGTGCTAATGACTCCATTCCTTTTTGTGGTTGTAGGGGCTGTTGATTGGAGTACACTAAAAAAAACTGATCTCTCTAGGACATTCAGAAGCCAAGTTATAAGCCCACAAATGTGTAACTGGACTACTTCTTTAAATTGACACCAGATCCGGTGACCTTTGGGACATGGTTTGACCCCCTTAGGAAAGTGCTATCATCATGAAATGTTCAGATAACTTACAACTCAATAGATTCTACCTTCCTGTAACATTTCAGCCTGATTGGACCTTGTTTTCACACAAATGAACCCAGAATGATGTGAAATTGTGCTTCGCGCAACATAATTCTGGGTGCCATTTAAAAACCATAAGTGCTAATGACTCCATTCCTTTTTGAGGTTGTAGGGAATGTTGATTGGAGTACACTAAAACAAACCTGATCTCTCTAGGACATTCAGAAGCCAAGTTATAAGCCCTCAAAGGTGTAACTGGACTACTTCTTTAAAGTGACACCCGGCCCGGTGACCTTTGGGACATGGTTTGACCCCCTAAAGGAATGTGCGATCATCATGAAACGTTCAGATCACTTACAACTCAATAGATTCTACCTTCTTGTAACGTTTCAGCCTGATTGGACCTTGTTTTCACACAAATGAACCCAGAATGATGTGAAATTTTGCTTAGTGCAGCATAATTCTGGGTGCCATTTACAAACCATAAGTGCAAATGACCTCATTCCTTTTTGTGGTTGTAGGGGCTGTTGGTTGGAGTACATTAAAACAAACCTGATCTCTCTAGGACATTCAGAAGCCAAGTTATAAGCCCACAAATGTGTAACTGGACTACTTCTTTAAATTGACACCAGATCCGGTGACCTTTGGGACATGGTTTGACCCCCTTAGGATAGAGCTATCATCATGAAACGTTCAGATCACTTACAACTCAATAGATTCTACCTGCCTGTAATGTTTCAGCCTGATTGGACCTTGTTTTCACACAAATGAACCCAGAATGATGTGAAATTCTGCTTTGTGCAACATAATTCTGGGTGCCATTTACAAACCTTAAGTGCTAATGACTCCATTCCTTTTTGTGGTTGTAGGGGCTGTTGATTGGAGTACACTAAAAGAAACCTAACCTCTCTAGGACATTCAGAAGCCAAGTTATAAGCCCACAAAGGTGTAACTGGACTACTTCTTTAAAGTGACACCAGGCCCGGTGACCTTTGGGACATGGTTTTACCCCCTATAGGAATGTACGATCATCTTGAAACGTTCAGATCACTTACAACTCAATAGATTCTACCTTCTTGTAGCGTTTCAGCCTGATTGGACCTTGTTTTCACACAAATGGACCCAGAATGATGTGAAATTGTGCTTCGTGCAACATAATTCTGGGTGCCATTTACAAACCATAAGTGCTAATGACTCCATTACTTTTTGTGGTTGTAGGGGCTGTTGGTTGGAGTACATTAAAACAAACCTGATCTCTCTAGGACATTCAGAAGCCAAGTTATAAGCCCACAAATGTGTAACTGGACTACTTCTTTAAATTGACACCAGATCTGGTGACCTTTGTGACATGGTTTGACCCCCTTAGGAAAGTGCTATCATCATGAAACGTTCAGATCACTTACAACTCAATAGATTCTACCTTCCTGTAACGTTTCAGCCTGATTGGACCTTGTTTTCACACAAATGAACCCAGAATGAAGTGAAATTGTGCTTAGTACAACATAATTCTGGGTGCCATTTAAAAACCATAAGTGCTAATGACTCCATTCCTTTTTGAGGTTGTAGGGGCTGTTGATTGGAGTACACTAAAACAAACCTGATCTCTCTAGGACATTCAGAAGCCAAGTTATAAGCCCTCAAAGGTGTAACTGGACTACTTCTTTAAAGTGACACCAGGCCCGGTGACCTTTGGGACATGGTTTGACCCCCTATAGGAATGTGCGATCATCATGAAACGTTCAGATCACTTACAACTCAATAGATTCTACCTTCTTGTAATGTTTCAGCCTGATTGGACCTTGTTTTCCTACAAATGAACCCAGAATGATGTGAAATTGTGCTTCGTGCAACATAATTCTGGGTGCCATTTAAAAACCATAAGTGATAATGACTCCATTCCTATTTGAGGTTGTAGGGAATGTTGATTGGAGTACACTAAAACAAACCTGATCTCTCTAGGACATTCAGAAGCCAAGTTATAAGCCCTCAAATGTGTAAATGGACTACTTCTTTAAAGTGACACACGGCCCGGTGACCTTTGGGACATTGTTTGACCCCCTTAGGAAAGTGCTATCATCATGAAACGTTCAGATCACTTACAACTCAATAGATTCTACCTTCCTGTAACATTTCAGCCTGATTGGACCTTGTTTTCACACAAATGAACCCAGAATGATGTGAAATTGTGCTTCTTGCAACATAATTCTGGGTGCCATTTAAAAACCATAAGTGCTAATGACTCCATTCCTTTTTGAGGTTGTAGGGAATGTTGATTGGAGTACACTAAAACAAACCTGATCTCTCTAGGACATTCAGAAGCCAAGTTATAAGCCCTCAACGGTGTAAATGGACTACTTCTTTAAAGTGACACCCGGCCCGGTGACCTTTGGGACATGGTTTGACCCCCTTAGAAAAGTGCTATCATCATGAAACGTTCAGATCACTTACAACTCAATAGATTCTACCTTCCTGTAACATTTCAGCCTGATTGGACCTTGTTTTCACACAAATGAACCCAGAATGATGTGAAATTGTGCTTCGTGCGACATAATTCTGGGTGCCATTTACAAACCATAAGTCCTAATGACTCCATTCCTTTTTGTGGTTGTAGGGCCTGTTGATTCGAGTACACTAAAACAAACCTAACCTCTCTAGGACATTCAGAAGCCAAGTTATAAGCCCACAAATGTGTAACTGGACTACTTCTTTAAATTGACACCAGATCCGGTGACCTTTGGGACATGGTTTGACCCCTTAGGAAAGTGCTATCATCATGAAACGTTCAGATCACTTACAACTCAATATATTCTACCTTCCTGTAACGTTTCAGCCTGATTGGACCTTGTTTTCACACAAATGAACCCAGAATGATGTGAAATTGTGCTTCGTGCAACATAATTCTGGGTGCCATTTACAAACCATAAGTGCTAATGACTCCATTCCTTTTTGTGGTTGTAGGGGCTGTTGATTGGAGTACATTAAAACAAACCTGATCTCTCTAGGACATTCAGAAGCCAAGTTATAAGCCCACAAAGGTGTTACTGGACTACTTCTTTAAAGTGACACCAGATCCGGTGACCTTTGGGACATGGTTTGACCCCCTTAGGAAAGTGCTATCATCATGAAACGTTCAGATCACTTACAACTCAATAGATTCTACCTTTCTGTAACGTTTCAGCCTGATTGGACCTTGTTTTCACACAAATGGACCCAGAATGATGTGAAATTGTGCTTCGTGCAACATAATTCTGGGTGCCATTTAAGAACCATAAGTGCTAATGACTCCATTCCTTTTTGTGGTTGTAGGGGCTGTTGATTGGAGTACACTAAAAAAAAACTGATCTCTCTAGGACATTCAGAAGCCAAGTTATAAGCCCACAAATGTGTAACTGGACTACTTCTTTAAATTGACACCAGATCCGGTGACCTTTGGGACATGGTTTGACCCCCTTAGGAAAGTGCTATCATCATGAAATGTTCAGATAACTTACAACTCAATAGATTCTACCTTCCTGTAACATTTCAGCCTGATTGGACCTTGTTTTCACACAAATGAACCCAGAATGATGTGAAATTGTGCTTCGCGCAACATAATTCTGGGTGCCATTTAAAAACCATAAGTGCTAATGACTCCATTCCTTTTCGAGGTTGTAGGGAATGTTCATTGGAGTACACTAAAACAAACCTGATCTCTCTAGGACATTCAGAAGCCAAGTTATAAGCCCTCAAAGGTGTAACTGGACTACTTCTTTAAAGTGACACCCGGCCCGGTGACCTTTGGGACATGGTTTGACCCCCTAAAGGAATGTGCGATCATCATGAAACGTTCAGATCACTTACAACTCAATAGATTCTACCTTCTTGTAACGTTTCAGCCTGATTGGACCTTGTTTTCACACAAATGAACCCAGAATGATGTGAAATTTTGCTTAGTGCAGCATAATTCTGGGTGCCATTTACAAACCATAAGTGCAAATGACCTCATTCCTTTTTGTGGTTGTAGGGGCTGTTGGTTGGAGTACATTAAAACAAACCTGATCTCTCTAGGACATTCAGAAGCCAAGTTATAAGCCCACAAATGTGTAACTGGACTACTTCTTTAAATTGACACCAGATCCGGTGACCTTTGGGACATGGTTTGACCCCCTTAGGATAGAGCTATCATCATGAAACGTTCAGATCACTTACAACTCAATAGATTCTACCTGCCTGTAATGTTTCAGCCTGATTGGACCTTGTTTTCACACAAATGAACCCAGAATGATGTGAAATTGTGCTTTGTGCAACATAATTCTGGGTGCCATTTACAAACCTTAAGTGCTAATGACTCCATTCCTTTTTGTGGTTGTAGGGGCTGTTGATTGGAGTACACTAAAAGAAACCTAACCTCTCTAGGACATTCAGAAGCCAAGTTATAAGCCCACAAAGGTGTAACTGGACTACTTCTTTAAAGTGACACCAGGCCCGGTGACCTTTGGGACATGGTTTTACCCCCTATAGGAATGTACGATCATCTTGAAACGTTCAGATCACTTACAACTCAATAGATTCTACCTTCTTGTAGCGTTTCAGCCTGATTGGACCTTGTTTTCACACAAATGGACCCAGAATGATGTGAAATTGTGCTTCGTGCAACATAATTCTGGGTGCCATTTACAAACCATAAGTGCTAATGACTCCATTCCTTTTTGTGGTTGTAGGGGCTGTTGGTTGGAGTACATTAAAACAAACCTGATCTCTCTAGGACATTCAGAAGCCAAGTTATAAGCCCACAAATGTGTAACTGGACTACTTCTTTAAATTGACACCAGATCTGGTGACCTTTGTGACATGGTTTGACCCCCTTAGGAAAGTGCTATCATCATGAAACGTTCAGATCACTTACAACTCAATAGATTCTACCTTCCTGTAACGTTTCAGCCTGATTGGACCTTGTTTTCACACAAATGAACCCAGAATGATGTGAAATTGTGCTTAGTACAACATAATTCTGGGTGCCATTTAAAAACCATAAGTGCTAATGACTCCATTCCTTTTTGAGGTTGTAGGGGCTGTTGATTGGAGTACACTAAAACAAACCTGATCTCTCTAGGACATTCAGAAGCCAAGTTATAAGCCCTCAAAGGTGTAACTGGACTACTTCTTTAAAGTGACACCAGGCCCGGTGACCTTTGGGACATGGTTTGACCCCCTATAGGAATGTGCGATCATCATGAAACGTTCAGATCACTTACAACTCAATAGATTCTACCTTCTTGTAATGTTTCAGCCTGATTGGACCTTGTTTTCCTACAAATGAACCCAGAATGATGTGAAATTGTGCTTCGTGCAACATAATTCTGGGTGCCATTTAAAAACCATAAGGGATAATGACTCCATTCCTATTTGAGGTTGTAGGGAATGTTGATTGGAGTACACTAAAACAAACCTGATCTCTCTAGGACATTCAGAAGCCAAGTTATAAGCCCTCAAATGTGTAAATGGACTACTTCTTTAAAGTGACACACGGCCCGGTGACCTTTGGGACATTGTTTGACCCCCTTAGGAAAGTGCTATCATCATGAAACGTTCAGATCACTTACAACTCAATAGATTCTACCTTCCTGTAACATTTCAGCCTGATTGGACCTTGTTTTCACACAAATGAACCCAGAATGATGTGAAATTGTGCTTCCTGCAACATAATTCTGGGTGCCATTTACAAACCATAAGTGCTAATGACTCCATTCCTTTTTGTGGTTGCAGGGGCTGTTGATTCGAGTACACTAAAACAAACCTAACCTCTCTAGGACATTCAGAAGCCAAGTTATAAGCCCACAAATGTGTAACTGGACTACTTCTTTAAATTGACACCAGATCCGGTGATCTTTGGGACATGGTTTGACCCCTTAGGAAAGTGCTATCATCATGAAACGTTCAGATCACTTACAACTCAATAGATTCTACCTTCCTGTAACATTTCAGCCTGATTGGACCTTGTTTTCACACAAATGAACCCAGAATGACATGAAATTGTGCTTCGTGCAACATAATTCTGGGTGCCATTTACAAACCATAAGTGCTAATGACTCCATTCCTTTTTGTGGTGGTAGGGGCTGTTGATTGGAGTACATTAAAACAAACCTGATCTCTCTAGGACATTCAGAAGCCAAGTTATAAGCCCACAAAGGTGTAACTGGACAACTTCTTTAAAGTGGCACCAGATCCGGTGACCTTTGGGACATGGTTTGACCCCCTTAGGAAAGTGCTATCATCATGAAACGTTCAGATCACTTACAACTCAATAGATTCTACCTTCCTGTAACGTTTCAGCCTGATTGGACCTTGTTTTCACACAAATGAACCCAGAATGATGTGAAATTGTGCTTCGTACAACATAATTCTGGGTTCCATTTAAAAACCATAAGTGTTAATGACTCCATTCCTTTTTGAGGTTGTAGGGGCTGTTGATTGGAGTACACTAAAACAAACCTGATCTCTCTAGGATATTCAGAAGCCAAGTTATAAGCCCTCAAAGGTGTAACTGGACTACTTCTTTAAAGTGACACCAGGCCCGGTGACCTTTGGGACATGGTTTGACCCCCTATAGGAATGTGCGATCATCATGAAACGTTCAGATCACTTACAACTCAATAGATTCTACCTTCTTGTAATGTTTCAGCCTGATTGGACCTTGTTTTCATACAAATGAACCCAGAATGATGTGAAATTGTGCTTCGTGCAACATAATTCTGGGTGCCATTTACAAACCATAAGTGCTAATGACTCCATTCCTTTTTGTGGTTGTAGGGGCTGTTGGTTGGAGTACATTAAAACAAACCTGATCTCTCTAGGACATTTAGAAGCCAAGTTATAAGCCCACAAATGTGTAACGGGACTACTTCTTCAAATTGGCACCAGGCTCGGTGACCTTTGGGACATGGTTTGACACCCTATAGGAATGTGCGATCATCATGAAACGTTCAGATCACTTACAACTCAATAGATTCTACCTTCCTGTAACGTTTCAGCCTGATTGGACCTTGTTTTCACACAAATGGACCCAGAATGATGTGAAATTGTGCTTCGTGCAACATAATTCTGGGTGCCATTTAAGAACCATAAGTGCTAATGACTCCATTCCTTTTTGTGGTTGTAGGGGCTGTTGATTGGAGTACACTAAAACAACCCTGATCTCTCTAGGACATTCAGAAGCCAAGTTATAAGCCCACAAATGTGTAACTGGACTACTTCTTTAAATTGACACCAGATCCGGTGACCTTTGGGACATGGTTTGACCCCCTTAGGAAAGTGCTATCATCATGAAAAGTTCAGATCACTTACAACTCAATAGATTCTACCTTCCTGTAACATTTCAGCCTGATTGGACCTTGTTTTCACACAAATGAACCCAGAATGATGTGAAATTGTGCTTCGTGCAACATAATTCTGGGTGCCATTTAAAAACCATAAGTGCTAATGACTCCATTCCTTTTTGAGGTTGTAGGGAATGTTGATTGGAGTACACTAAAACAAACCTGATCTCTCTAGGACATTCAGAAGCCAAGTTATAAGCCCTCAAAGGTGTAAATGGACTACTTTAAAGTGACACCTGGCCCGGTGACCTTTGGGACATGGTTTGACCCCCTTAGGAAAGTGCTATCATCATGAAACGTTCAGATCACTTACAACTCAATAGATTCTACCTTCCTGTAACGATTCAGCCTGATTGGACCTTGTTTTCACACAAATGAACCCAGAATTACGTGAAATTGTAGCCTGACAAGCCAGACTATATATGTGAATATATAGTCTGGCCACGACCCATTGAGGGCTTTCAGTCGTGGGGCGGGCTCTACGGTTGTCTTTCAAACTTTCTGCATGCAATTGGATAGCACTAGGACCAATCAGAATAACGAACAACGTGACGTAATCACAGCGACGGAAAAGCTCAGGGAGGCAGCAATGGCATCTAACATCAATGATTTCTGTCGTTTTTGTATGAAAAACATGCGAATATCACGTGTACTGGGACATTGCACTACCTTGTTTGATAAAAATAAGAAGCCGCCAAGTATACCCGACAGACTTTTGCTCGTTGGATTGGAGATTAAAAAACGATCAGGGAAGTCTAACCGTGTCTGTAGGGGTTGTGTCTCTACGTTATCAGGAGTGGAAAAATATCTTCCACTGTATTGGAGATGGGTGGAAAACGAGAAGGACGATGAATCCTGTGCAAGAGAAAGCGCGACAAACTCCGAAAAAAGAAACCGAGAACCGTCTCCTCCTAAAACTCCAAGGGCACTGAAAAGGTTTTGCCACAAAGCTACAAGTCCAGGAATAAATAATGTGAGAAGGAGTATTAATGCGGTAAGTTTGCTAGGCTACCACTTCTCATATACAAGTATATAGAGGTGATCTGAAACAGTACCGAACTACCTTAATTAATTTTATTAGTTAAGTTCATTATTGTCGTGATTGATGCTAGCAAGTTAGCCTTGAAATTTTGACTTTGCATAATGTGTCCTAGCTAATGTAATCTGTGAACTACAACAATATCATTAATCAGAGGGCTCCTATTACCCAGGCATGAGACCGCAGTGACAATGGAAGCCTCTACAATCTCTTAGTTGGCATATAATATATTAATGTGTATGCAGCCTCCATGCATATGTTTTATGTGCTGTTGTCTGCTTCACGTCATGAGAAATAGGTTACTTTGTGTTGTGTGTGCGTTTTCTGTGAAACATCGTGAGCTGGCCTTCCATAAATTCCAAATAATCTACATGACATTAACCGTGTGTGTGTGTGTGTGTGTGTGTGTGTGTGTGTTTGAAGAGGCTGTGATGTGTGAGTCATTCTATGAAGTGTGTCTAACCTTATTTTACTATCTTTCAGGCCATCACCAAGCAGAATGTGTGTGACACCGAGGAGTCTACGATAGTGGAACATATCACTAACAGGAAATGGGCAGCAGCGGCTAAGTTCATCATGAACCATAAAGACTTAACTCAAGAAGTAAAAAAAAACATACTTTCACTGCTTGAGAATGAGTGCAAGACAATTTGCAACCCCAACAACAATTTCATTTTGTGGAGGTCATCGCCAGAAGATCTGAAGTCCTTCTCATTTGACAAGCTTGAATCAGACCTACAGCGTCTGTCACCACTTCTGTTCTCTATCTTTGCTACCATCTGCAACAACTCCAGTCCTGTCATCTGTGCTGCTTCTGCTATCGCACTCAGAGGGCGACAACCCCGTCTGTCAGCATTTGCTCATTATTTGAACTGTGTTCTTCTGTATGGGGGTGCAAAGAAGGCTGTCTTTGACAGACTTAGCAAACTTGCAATAACAACTGCTCACACAAATGCAATAGGAAAGCAAAAGGAGTTGGCAAACACATGTGGAGACAGTCTTTTCCTGCTAAAGAGGCTGAACGAATCATTCTTGACTCTGGAGACTGAGCGCCATAGAAATGTTGGCCTCAGAGAGGACAAAAAGGCAATGAGTCCATCGCGCAAACCAGAACTTATCCCCACAGATGTCTTCTTGAGCACTGAAGAACTTCAGTTGTCAGGTATGGTCTAACATACACACACCCAGATGACTTCATTGATTCATGTGTGTACATTTCCTTTATGTCTCTGTATTTTTGGTGTGTCACAACAGAGGAGGAGTTGGAATGCAGTGAAGAAAAGGCCACTGAAGAAGAAAATATCATATCTGTGCTTCTGCCAGAGAGCCAGCCAACTCCACCAAACACATATTCCATAATCATGGATAACTTGGATTTTTTCATGCATGCACACCATCAGTCCACCCTCCACAGTAACAGATCCATTCACTGGATACACCACATTGCTGTACAGGATCGTATTCCAACACATCACCTGGCCAACGACATACCGCTTTTGGATCTTCAACAGTACAACCTCACTATGTCACTTCCAGGACATGAAACACAAACATATATGCGGAGAGAGTTTATTGTCATTGGTAGTAGAATTTTGACACAGTATCTGGCAGTTTTCAAATCTTTTCGCAATGTTGTGGTGCATCACATACCACATCAGTACTCGGAGGAAATGGCACAACCCTCAACGGATGTGAGATTTGAAACTAACATTGTATTAATTACTCTAACAACCAGTCACTATTATTGTATTAAAATTCCTAATTTGTGACCCCATTTTTAATTACAGCATCCGTTGGGATTGATTTTCAAAAATGAAAACAAAACCACTGACTTGTCTGAAGTACTACAAGAAATTCAGCACAAGTAAGTACAAGTGTTAGCAACATGAGTTTCTGTGTGTGCATGTATTTGTGCCAACCCTATTCTATTTCAGATCCCAAACTTATTTCAGTAAGAATGCCTGCTGTTATCATACAGAGAACCAACGTAGAGATTGAGAAACTGTAACGGCAGAAATTATATTTATGTTACTATTCAAGTTATATAATTCTCTTTAGCTAAGATCGGTGTGCCTCAGATCATCACCTTTTCCTTCCACATTTACTTTTGAAGTTGTTATGATCCAGAAGAGCACCAGAGACACTACAGAAATTATAGTTTGAGGCAATCCCACCTATCTGAATCTATTTAGCTAAGCTTTTATGGCAGGCCACAACCTTCCTTCCTGCAGAAATTTTCGCCTTTTACGAGTTTTGGCCAAAAAAGATGTTACAGATGTCATAGTCCCACTACTGTGTATATAAAACAAACTTGTTAAACAACTTTTTTGCTGTTAGTTTATAAGTACAGACACTTGGCTAATCCATGATTATTTATTTACTGGCTTAATAAAGTGATTATTAGTTTTGTTTAATGTTTTAGATTTATATGAAACTGTAAAAAACAAAACAATATACACAAGTGACAACTTTTAATTGTTCATATTTTAACATCTATAATCACAAGCTAATTTTTACATTTATGTTCTGCAGGGAGGGTAAATTGGGATTATTATTTGTTTGTAAACCTACTATCTCTGTAAACATTGCAGGTATGCTCCCAAAGGCCCTGATGGTGTGTCCAAAATACTGGTGGGAGGTGACAGGCTCACTGAGGCAAACTGTCGAAACATACAGTGTGCCTTTGCAGATGGAAACACCAATGAAGAGAGGCTTGAAGGCATGGTGTTCAAGTTTGAGGACTGGCATGCCATTCGAGTGCTTTTTGAGGTTTAAGTGTTTTTTCAATTTTTTCTCTGTGCTGTTTTTAATGTAGCATTTCTTTAATGACTTTTAATTTTCCTTGGTCGTAGATACACTACAAGGTATTCTTCAGTGGCAAGTCTGGCAAGGACCATGGCACGCTGTGTGCCAACATGACAAAGTTAAGGTACGTCAACTGTTATGAATATATGTCGACATATTTATATTAGAGCAGCATAGCCTACTCAGCCAGCAAAACATGTTTTGCTGGCTATCAATGACTTCAACATTTTTTTAAATTTGTACCACTCTCTTCACAGTTGTGACAACGCACAAAAAGAAACACATTTGCTCCAATCATCGTCTTTTGTAATGTGTTTCAATAACAATTGCACCACTTTCCACTATAGAGTGACCCCCTGCAAATCGGGTCTATGAATTGACAAGTCTGGTATGGCTTTACGACTTTTGGGCGTGTGTGTGCATGCGTGCATGCGTGCATGCTTGTTTTGGGTCTATGAATTGACCAGCATATTGTGTGTTTGTGTGTGTGTGTGTGTGTGTGTGTGTGTGTGTGTGTGTGCGTGCGTGCGTGTGTTTTCATGCATGTCTGCATACCCACTGTGCGTTAAGTGGGAAACAAAGTGGCCGTGTGCAGTAGAAGTATTAAAAGTAAATATGAATGTCACAGGTGCAGCAATGCCAAGCAGGGTCCCCGTGCTGACTACAATGCCTACAAGCACTTCTTCACCACTGACACAACTGCGCTTTTCCTAGCGGCTGCTGTGGATCTCTTTGGGTTAAAAGATGTTGACGGTAACTGCTGTTATCTAACAATATTTACCTATTTTGTGTAGCTTGTGGATCATCCTTTAAATGCAACTGAACATATGATTTCTCCTGTGTTATTTAGAAATATCAGATTCGTTTGTACCAGAGGAAATACAATCTGCTGCACCTGAGTTAAGGAGAGCCTGGTTACATCAAAGAACATCTGAGGTGGTGGACAAGTGCATCATGCTTGGGGATGTGCCACAGGCTGTTGCTGGTGTCACTGAATCACCCCTGAGCTCTACTCATAAGAAACATTATCCCTGTAGAGCTCACGGTTGTCAACAAAGTTACACCTATCTCAAATCCCGAGACAACCATGAGCTTAAAAAGCATCACATACAGATGTCTTTGACAGAACTGCATGAACACACACCATCTTCCAACCGTGATCACAAACAAGAACACACCTTGGCGCGGCTTAGCTTTGGGTTCTTTCTCATGGACATGTTGGATGCTGTTAAAGAGGGTGATGGGGAGAGACTAATGAGGTTGTACAGGGTAGCCCTACTGTATTACAAAGCATACGGTCACAGCCATTATGCCTACAGTACCTTTCTACTGACGCTGCAGGTAAACGCATCTCTGACACCCCAGATGGCACACAGGGTAACCTGGAACAGGTTTTGGAGCACCCGGGGTGGGAAGGGTTGCAACATACCCCTTGATCTTCATCTGGAACACCTGAATAACTTCCTCAAGTCTTTCCTGAAGGGTCTGGGTCCAAATTTGTCTGAAGAAGCAGCACGTCGGGTCAGTCAGTGCATTGGTGTTTTTAGAGGAATGATGGACAAAGTAGATGGAGAGTTGGGTGTCAAAAGTCCAACTGGCACCCATCGTGCTGCACAGCAAGAAACTGATGTTTTAACACTGGTAGAGGTTTTCAAGGAGGAGCAGTTGTTTAAAGTTATTCATGGTAGACAGTTTCAGGCCTTCCCAGGCTTTGATCAAAATCTTCTGCAGATTAAACATAAAGATCTCTGGCAGTGGATGAACGGAAAACTGAAGGAGTGGAGAAATCGGAAAATATGAAGGGCACACTTTGAAACACTATAAGGTCTGTAGACACACTGTAAATGCTTTGTCTGTGTGTGTGCGTGTGTAGTGTATGTATGTATATATTTTTTTTACTATTTCATTACCTGTCCCGTGACTTACTTAAGCAAATGTTTGTGTCAGCATTTTGTTACTAGTGTTGAATTAAACACAAAGAAAATAAATGACTTTGAGATTTATTTACATGTAGCCATCTGAAAAGACACACAGTGACAAACATTAACAATATAGTTGTTTAAAACAGTAAAATAATGTTGTAGGGGGTTATAACAGTAAATCAGGAACAGTATTTAACAAAAAAAAGTTAAACAACCTGCATAAATGTCAGTTATTACACATTATGAAACATGTTTTGCCATTGATGGTCTGGTTAAAGGGCATAACTATTTAACAAACATTAATTACAACTTAATTGTTTTGAGAGTCAGTACTCAAAGCAGAAAGGCCAGATTCTAAACTGCTACATTGTGAGAGGACATTCCCCTCGGTGTCCTCATCAAAGTAACCCATGTAATTTGGGTCTGGGACCACAAAGTCTTCTGGAGGAAAATCTAATTCTGTGAATTTAAAATCTTCAAACACTTCAAATAATATCCTGAGTATTTCTTGGGCATGCCTTTTGCTGAACACTGGGAGATTGTTCATAATAAAGTTCAAGTTGAATATCTCTGCGCAGTGCTCCAGAACAGAGTTGATTAGCTCATCGCTAAAACCAGTACAATATGTGCTGTTTGTGTACAGATGAGTTTCAGGAATCAAGCTGAGCTTGTAAGTGTGTAACAGATTCCGAATCAGATCTTTATCATCCTCCGTAACCTCTCTGATTTGGCCTGGTGCAGAAACCTCCAGTGGTGCCTGTTCATATTTAGGTACAGCCATGTCACAACCTGCTGAGGTACATGAACATACAGAGTGGCAGTATGTGCAGCACAAATGTCCCGGCACTACACTGTCAGTGTTGTTTTCAAATTGCGAGAATAGTGCCTTTCGAAAGCAACTTTTGCTGCTATTTTTTAGTAGCGTTCTAAGTCCCTCATCCACATTAGTGTTTAGACTGAGTCTGTAAATAACGGCATGTGACAGAGAACCATCTCTCCCGGCCCTACCAGCTTCCTGCAGAATGGCCTCCATATCCTCTGGTACACCATACATAACTACGTGAGATATTTTAGGAAAGTTTAGTCCCATTCCCAGAGCACTTGTTGCCACAACAACTCTGCAGGGACCATCTCCACCAAATGAATCCAGTATTCTGCGTTTGTTTTGAGGAAGGGTGTGACTATGAAACATCCCAATTCTTAAATTTTCTGCCCTGCGTTGTGGATCTTTATCAGCCCAACAGTCCTCACCAAGTTCTGCTTTCAGGTAACAGAACACCCTTCCAACAGCTGTCAGTGTTCGACAGTAAATGATTACTTGAAACATGTTGGTGTCATGCTCTTTCAGTTCTCTCACAATCCAGTCCAGGCAGTCAAAAGTATGGGAAGACACTTTGATAAGCCCAAGCCTAATATTTTTTCGGTTGGGGCTAACAGTGACTTGAGTAGCATCCTCAAAATGTAGCTGTTTTTGGATAATGGCTCGGGAATCCAGGTCTGCTGTAGCCGTCAATGCCAAAATGGGTGTACCTGAAAGAAAAGGAAAATGCATTAACATCTGAATAATGTGTTTATACATTGCTACACTTTTTTGAACATATACGCATTTACTAATAAGTTAAGGATTGTGTGTTAGAAATTAATGTATATATTGTCAGCAAAGATCTGAGTTTATTTTGAGCAAAGTGCCAATTTTCTCACACACATAAGTGGGATGACAGTTCTAACACATTATGGTGGTGCAGAGTAAGGAGGGGATGCTGTATGTGCGTGTGTGTGTTTTAAGGGATAAATGCAGAGACTTAAATACCACCATCACATAATCAATAATATAGATGCAGTATAGGATTTTATTGTATAATGTTAACCTACTCACCCCGTCTCACAATTGACCTCAGTTCACCCAACTTTGCAAAACACTCTCTGAAGGCCTTGTGTCCTTTATCAGCTTTTCCCCTGGGCAAAAAGTCAGCAAATTGTAAAGTCTAATTCCAACACCATTAAACTCTAAATATTAGGTTTTGTTTAATTTAAAAGATCTGAGTTCATAGTGAATATAACTTAACATCTGGTTGTAAACTTCATCATTCAGACATAATGTAATTGCTTAGAAATGTAGGTTATATGTAGCCTACATTATAGACCATCATTTGCTGAAGCAACATTATTTGTGGATGGCTTGCCAGGCTAGGTTATGTGTTGCTACTCACCATTTGTAAATCAGATGTACCTCATCCACAACGATCCCCAAGAGGTTATCTCTGAAGGTCTTTGTAGACAACATTTCTCTCCATTTACTTTGCATGAGCCAGGCTTCTGGACTACCAAATATCAACTGACAGTTGGCTTTTCGAATGTCCTTCAATGTGTGTACGCCAAGTTGCATGGCAGTTAGTCCTAATTTACTCGCCTCTTTCACCTGGTCCTCCATAAGGGCGATCAACGGTGAGACTATAACCACAAGTGGGTTTTCACTGAGTCCCATTCGTTTAGCAACAACCGGAGCTAGCTGGTAAATTAAACTTTTACCGTATCCCGTCGGCAACGCAGCAAATACATCCTTTTGAAAAATGAAGGACTTTAGTGCCTCTATCTGTTCGTGTTTTAAAGAAAAGCCCAAATCTAAAACGTCCAATGTTGCCGACAAAGCCGTTTCAAACGAACGTTGTTCCAGAGCTGCTGCCATGTTGTTTGTGTTCGCGGCATCGGTTCGCGGTCGCAGTTCTGACGTCTTCCGCTACACCGCTGATTAGAGTACTGTGATTGGCCCACAATATAAAGCGCTATGATTGGGCCGCAATATATAGCGCTGTGATTGGCCCACAACATATAGTGCTGTGATTGGTCCAACAACCACCAAAGAGAGTTGTGATTGGCCAGCCAGTGTTCTGGTGGGAGCTGTGGAGGTTACAATGAAGCGTGTCTAGACCATACTTTGCAACGCAAGAATTTGGTCTAGTTCACTAGGCTAGTGAAATTGTGCTTCGTGCAACATAATTCTGGGTGCCATTTAAAAACCATAAGTGCTAATGACTCCATTCCTTTTTGTGGTTGTAGGGGCTGTTGATTGGAGTACACTAAAACAAACCTAACCTCTCTAGGACATTCAGAAGCCAAGTTATAAGCCCACAAAGGTGTAACTGGACTACTTCTTTAAAGTGACACCAGGCCCGGTGACCTTTGGGACATGGTTTTACCCCCTATAGGAATGTGCGATCATCTTGAAACGTTCAGATCACTTACAACTCAATAGATTCTACCTTCCTGTAACATTTCAGCCTGATTGGACCTTGTTTTCACACAAATGAACCCAGAATGATGTGAAATTGTGCTTTGTGCAACATAATTCTGGGTGCCATTTAAAAACCATAAGTGCTAATGACTCCATTCCTTTTTGAGGTTGTAGGGAATGTTGATTGGAGTACACTAAAACAAACCTGATCTCTCTAGGACATTCAGAAGCCAAGTTATAAGCCCTCAAAGGTGTAAATGGACTACTTCTTTAAAGTGACACCCGGCCCGGTGACCTTTGGGACATGGTTTGACCCCGTATAGGAATGTGCGATCATCATGAAACGTTCAGATCACTTACAACTCAATAGATTCTACCTTCTTGTAACGTTTCAGCCTGATTGGACCTTGTTTTCACACAAATGAACCCAGAATGATGTGAAATTTTGCTTAGTGCAGCATAATTCTGGGTGCCATTTACAAACCATAAGTGCTAATGACTCCATTCCTTTTTGTGGTTGTAGGGGCTGTTGGTTGGAGTACATTAAAACAAACCTGATATCTCTAGGACATTCAGAAGCCAAGTTATAAGCCCACAAATGTGTAACTGGACTACTTCTTTAAATTGACACCAGATCCGGTGACCTTTGGGACATGGTTTGACCCCCTTAGGAAAGAGCTATATTCATGAAACGTTCAGATCACTTACAACTCAATAGATTCTACCTTCCTGTAATGTTTCAGCCTGATTGGACCTTGTTTTCACACAAATGAACCCAGAATGATGTGAAATTGTGCTTTGTGCAACATAATTCTGGGTGCCATTTACAAACCATAAGTGCTAATGACTCCATTCCTTTTTGTGGTTGTAGGGGCTGTTGATTGGAGTACACTAAAAGAAACCTAACCTCTCTAGGACATTCAGAAGCCAAGTTATAAGCCCACAAAGGTGTAACTGGACTACTTCTTTAAAGTGACACCAGGCCCGGTGACCTTTGGGACATGGTTTTACCCCCTATAGGAATGTGCGATCATCTTGAAACGTTCAGATCACTTACAACTCAATAGATTCTACCTTCTTGTAGCGTTTCAGCCTGATTGGACCTTGTTTTCACACAAATGGACCCAGAATGATGTGAAATTGTGCTTCGTGCAACATAATTCTGGGTGCCATTTACAAACCATAAGTGCTAATGACTCCATTCCTTTTTGTGGTTGTAGCGGCTGTTGGTTGGAGTACATTAAAATAAACCTGATCTCTCTAGGACATTCAGAAGCCAAGTTATAAGCCCACAAATGTGTAACTTGACTACTTCTTTAAATTGACCTCAGATCTGGTGACCTTTGTGACATGGTTTGACCCGCTTAGGAAAGTGCTATCATCATGAAACGTTCAGATTACTTCCAACTCAATAGATTCTACCTTCCTGTAACGTTTCAGCCTGATTGGACCTTGTTTTCACACAAATGAACCCAGAATGATTTGAAATTGTGCTTCGTACAACATAATTCTGGGTGCCATTTAAAAACCATAAGTGCAAATGACTCCATTCCTTTTTGAGGTTGTAGGGGCTGTTGATTGGAGTACACTAAAACAAACCTGATCTCTCTAGGATATTCAGAAGCCAAGTTATAAGCCCTCAAAGGTGTAACTGGACTACTTCTTTAAATTGACACCAGGCCCGGTGACCTTTGGGACATGGTTTGACCCCCTATAGGAATGTGCGATCATCATGAAACGTTCAGATCACTTACAACTCAATAGATTCTACCTTCTTGTAATGTTTCAGCCTGATTGGACCTTGTTTTCATACAAATGAACCCAGAATGATGTGAAATTGTGCTTCGTGCAACATAATTCTGGGTGCCATTTACAAACCATAAGTGCTAATGACTCCATTCCTTTTTGTGGTTGTAGGGGCTGATGGTTGGAGTACATTAAAACAAACCTGATCTATCTAGGACATTCAGAAGCCAAGTTATAAGCCCACAAATCCGTAACGGGACTACTTCTTCAAACTGACACCAGGCCCGGTGACCTTTGGGACATGGTTTGACCCCCTATAGGAATGTGCGATCATCATGAAACGTTCAGATCACTTACAACTCAATAGATTCTACCTTCCTGTAACGTTTCAGCCTGATTGGACCTTGTTTTCACACAAATGGACCCAGAATGATGTGAAATTGTGCTTCGTGCAACATAATTCTGGGTGCCATTTAAGAACCATAAGTGCTAATGACTCGATTCCTTTTTGTGGTTGTAGGGGCTGTTGATTGGAGTACACTAAAACAAACCTGATCTCTCTAGGACATTCAGAAGCCAAGTTATAAGCCCACAAATGTGTAACTGGACTACTTCTTTAAATTGACACCAGATCCGGTGACCTTTGGGACATGGTTTGACCCCCTTAGGAAAGTGCTATCATCATGAAATGTTCAGATCACTTACAATTCAATAGATTCTACCTTCCTGTAACATTTCAGCCTGATTGGACCTTGTTTTCACACAAATGAACCCAGAATGATGTGAAATTGTGCTTCGTGCGACATAATTCTGGGTGCCATTTACAAACCATAAGTCCTAATGACTCCATTCCTTTTTGTGGTTGTAGGGGCTGTTGATTCGAGTACACTAAAACAAACCTAACCTCTCTAGGACATTCAGAAGCCAAGTTATAAGCCCACAAATGTGTAACTGGACTACTTCTTTAAATTGACACCAGATCCGGTGACCTTTGGGACATGGTTTGACCCCTTAGGAAAGTGCTATCATCATGAAACGTTCAGATCACTTACAACTCAATAGATTCTACCTTCCTGTAACGTTTCAGCCTGATTGGACCTTGTTTTCACACAAATGAACCAAGAATGACGTGAAATTGTGCTTCGTGCAACATAATTCTGGGTGCCATTTACAAACCATAAGTGCTAATGACTCTATTCCTTTTTGTGGTTGTAGGGGCTGTTGATTGGAGTACATTAAAACAAAACTGATCTCTCTAGGACATTCAGAAGCCAAGTTATAAGCCCACAAAGGTGTAACTGGACTACTTCTTTAAAGTGAAACCAGATCCGGTGACCTTTGGGACATGGTTTGGCCCCCTTAGGAAAGTGCTATCATCGTGAAACGTTCAGATCACTTACAACTCAATAGATTCTACCTTCCTGAATTGTTTCAGCCTGATTGGACCTTGTTTTCACACAAATGGACCCAGAATGATGTGAAATTGTGCTTCGTGCAACATAATTCTGGGTGCCATTTATGAACCATAAGTGCTAATGACTCCATTCCTTTTTGTGGTTGTAGGGGCTGTTGATTGGAGTACACTAAAACAAACCTGATCTCTCTAGGACATTCAGAAGCCAAGTTATAAGCCCACAAATGTGTAACTGGACTACTTCTTTAAATTGACACCAGATCCGGTGACCTTTGGGACATGGTTTGACCCCCTTAGGAAAGTGCTATCATCATGAAATGTTCAGATCACTTACAACTCAATAGATTCTACCTTCCTGTAACATTTCAGCCTGATTGGACCTTGTTTTCACACAAATGAACACAGAATGATGTGAAATTGTGCTTCGTGCAACATAATTCTGGGTGCCATTTAAAAACCATAAGTGCTAATGACTCCATTCCTTTTTGAGTTTGTAGGGAATGTTGATTGGAGTACACTAAAACAAACCTCATCTCACTAGGACATTCAGAAGCCAAGTTATAAGCCCTCAAAGGTGTAAATGGACTACTTCTTTAAAGTGACACCTGGCCCGGTGACCTTTGGGACATGGTTTGACCCCCTATAGGAATGTGCGATCATCATGAAACGTTCAGATCACTTACAACTCAATAGATTCTACCTTCTTGTAACGTTTCAGCCTGATTGGACTTTGTTTTCACACAAATGAACCCAGAATGATGTGAAATTTTGCTTAGTGCAGCATAATTCTGGGTGCCATTTACAAACCATAAGTGCTAATGACTCCATTCCTTTTTGTGGTTGTAGGGGCTGTTGGTTGGAGTACATTAAAACAAACCTGATCTCTCTAGGACATTCAGAAGCCAAGTTATAAGCCCACAAATGTGTAACTGGACTACTTCTTTAAATTGACACCTGATCCGGTGACCTTTGGGACATGGTTTGACCCCCTTAGGATAGAGCTATCATCATGAAACGTTCAGATCACTTACAACTCAATAGATTCTACCTTCCTGTAATGTTTCAGCCTGATTGGACCTTGTTTTCACACAAATGAACCCAGAATGATGTGAAATTGTGCTTTGTGCAACATAATTCTGGGTGCCATTTACAAACCTTAAGTGCTAATGACTCCATTCCTTTTTGTGGTTGTAGGGGCTGTTGATTGGAGTACACTAAAAGAAACCTAACCTCTCTAGGACATTCAGAAGCCAAGTTATAAGCCCACAAAGGTGTAACTGGACTACTTCTTTAAAGTGACACCAGGCCCGGTGACCTTTGGGACATGGTTTCACCCCCTATAGGAATGTGCGATCATCTTGAAACGTTCAGATCACTTACAACTCAATAGATTCTACCTTCTTGTAGCGTTTCAGCCTGATTGGACCTTGTTTTCACACAAATGGACCCAGAATGATGTGAAATTGTGCTTCGTGCAACATAATTCTGGGTGCCATTTACAAACCATAAGTGCTAATGACTCCATTCCTTTTTGTGGTTGTAGGGGCTGTTGGTTGGAGTAAATTAAAACAAACCTGATCTCTCTAGGACATTCAGAAGCCAAGTTATAAGCCCACAAATGTGTAACTGGACTACTTCTTTAAATTGACACCAGATCTGGTGACCTTTGTGACATGGTTTGACCCCCTTAGGAAAGTGCTATCATCATGAAACGTTCAGATCACTTACAACTCAATAGATTCTACCTTCTTGTAATGTTTCAGCCTGATTGGACCTTGTTTTCATACAAATGAACCCAGAATGATGTGAAATTGTGCTTCGTGCAACATAATTCTGGGTGCCATTTACAAACCATAAGTGCTAATGACTCCATTCCTTTTTGTGGTTGTAGGGGCTGTTGGTTGGAGTACATTAAAACAAACCTGATCTCTCTAGGACATTCAGAAGCCAAGTTATAAGCCCACAAATCCGTAACGGGACTACTTCTTCAAACTGACACCAGGCCCGGTGACCTTTGGGACATGGTTTGACCCCCTATAGGAATGTGCGATCATCATGAAACGTTCAGATCACTTACAACTCAATAGATTCTACCTTCCTGTAACGTTTCAGCCTGATTGGACCTTGTTTTCACACAAATGGACCCAGAATGATGTGAAATTGTGCTTCGTGCAACATAATTCTGGGTGCCATTTAAGAACCATAAGTGCTAATGACTCGATTCCTTTTTGTGGTTGTAGGGGCTGTTGATTGGAGTACACTAAAACAAACCTGATCTCTCTAGGACATTCAGAAGCCAAGTTATAAGCCCACAAATGTGTAACTGGACTACTTCTTTAAATTGACACCAGATCCGGTGACGTTTGGGACATGGTTTGACCCCCTTAGGAAAGTGCTATCATCATGAAATGTTCAGATCACTTACAATTCAATAGATTCTACCTTCCTGTAACATTTCAGCCTGATTGGACCTTGTTTTCACACAAATGAACCCAGAATGATGTGAAATTGTGCTTCGTGCGACATAATTCTGGGTGCCATTTACAAACCATAAGTCCTAATGACTCCATTCCTTTTTGTGGTTGTAGGGGCTGTTGATTCGAGTACACTAAAACAAACCTAACCTCTCTAGGACATTCAGAAGCCAAGTTATAAGCCCACAAATGTGTAACTGGACTACTTCTTTAAATTGACACCAGATCCGGTGACCTTTGGGACATGGTTTGACCCCCTATAGGAATGTGCGATCATCTTGAAACGTTCAGATCACTTACAACTCAATAGATTCTACCTTCTTGTAGCGTTTCAGCCTGATTGGACCTTGTTTTCACACAAATGGACCCAGAATGATGTGAAATTGTGCTTCGTGCAACATAATTCTGGGTGCCATTTACAAACCATAAGTGCTAATGACTCCATTCCTTTTTGTGGTTGTAGGGGCTGTTGGTTGGAGTACATTAAAACAAACCTGATCTCTCTAGGACATTCAGAAGCCAAGTTATAAGCCCACAAATGTGTAACTGGACTACTTCTTTAAATTGACACCAGATCTGGTGACCTTTGTGACATGGTTTGACCCCCTTAGGAAAGTGCTATCATCATGAAACGTTCAGATCACTTACAACTCAATAGATTCTACCTTCTTGTAATGTTTCAGCCTGATTGGACCTTGTTTTCATACAAATGAACCCAGAATGATGTGAAATTGTGCTTCGTGCAACATAATTCTGGGTGCCATTTACAAACCATAAGTGCTAATGACTCCATTCCTTTTTGTGGTTGTAGGGGCTGTTGGTTGGAGTACATTAAAACAAACCTGATCTCTCTAGGACATTCAGAAGCCAAGTTATAAGCCCACAAATCCGTAACGGGACTACTTCTTCAAACTGACACCAGGCCCGGTGACCTTTGGGACATGGTTTGACCCCCTATAGGAATGTGCGATCATCATGAAACGTTCAGATCACTTACAACTCAATAGATTCTACCTTCCTGTAACGTTTCAGCCTGATTGGACCTTGTTTTCACACAAATGGACCCAGAATGATGTGAAATTGTGCTTCGTGCAACATAATTCTGGGTGCCATTTAAGAACCATAAGTGCTAATGACTCGATTCCTTTTTGTGGTTGTAGGGGCTGTTGATTGGAGTACACTAAAACAAACCTGATCTCTCTAGGACATTCAGAAGCCAAGTTATAAGCCCACAAATGTGTAACTGGACTACTTCTTTAAATTGACACCAGATCCGGTGACCTTTGGGACATGGTTTGACCCCCTTAGGAAAGTGCTATCATCATGAAATGTTCAGATCACTTACAATTCAATAGATTCTACCTTCCTGTAACATTTCAGCCTGATTGGACCTTGTTTTCACACAAATGAACCCAGAATGATGTGAAATTGTGCTTCGTGCGACATAATTCTGGGTGCCATTTACAAACCATAAGTCCTAATGACTCCATTCCTTTTTGTGGTTGTAGGGGCTGTTGATTCGAGTACACTAAAACAAACCTAACCTCTCTAGGACATTCAGAAGCCAAGTTATAAGCCCACAAATGTGTAACTGGACTACTTCTTTAAATTGACACCAGATCCGGTGACCTTTGGGACATGGTTTGACCCCTTAGGAAAGTGCTATCATCATGAAACGTTCAGATCACTTACAACTCAATAGATTCTACCTTCCTGTAACGTTTCAGCCTGATTGGACCTTGTTTTCACACAAATGAACCAAGAATGACGTGAAATTGTGCTTCGTGCAACATAATTCTGGGTGCCATTTACAAACCATAAGTGCTAATGACTCTATTCCTTTTTGTGGTTGTAGGGGCTGTTGATTGGAGTACATTAAAACAAACCTGATCTCTCTAGGACATTCAGAAGCCAAGTTATAAGCCCACAAAGGTGTAACTGGACTACTTCTTTAAAGTGACACCAGATCCGGTGAACTTTGGGACATGGTTTGACCCCCTTAGGAAAGTGCTATCATCATGAAACGTTCAGATCACTTACAACTCAATAGATTCTACCTTCCTGTAACGTTTCAGCCTGATTGGACCTTGTTTTCACACCAATGGACCCAGAATGATGTGAAATTGTGCTTCGTGCAACATAATTCTGGGTGCCATTTAAGAACCATAAGTGCTAATGACTCCATTCCTTTTTGTGGTTGTAGGGGCTGTTGATTGGAGTACACTAAAACAAACCTGATCTCTCTAGGACATTCAGAAGCCAAGTTATAAGCCCACAAATGTGTAACTGGACTACTTCTTTAAATTGACACCAGATCCGGTGACCTTTGGGACATGGTTTGACCCCCTTAGGAAAGTGCTATCATCATGAAATGTTCAGATCACTTACAACTCAATAGATTCTACCTTCCTGTAACATTTCAGCCTGATTGGACCTTGTTTTCACACAAATGAACCCAGAATGATGTGAAATTGTGCTTCGTGCAACATAATTCTGGGTGCCATTTAAAAACCATAAGTGCTAATGACTCCATTCCTTTTTGAGGTTGTAGGGAATGTTGATTGGAGTACACTAAAACAAACCTGATCTCACTAGGACATTCAGAAGCCAAGTTATAAGCCCTCAAAGGTGTAAATGGACTACTTCTTTAAAGTGACACCCTGCCCGGTGACCTTTGGGACATGGTTTGACCCCCTATAGGAATGTGCGATCATCATGAAACGTTCAGATCACTTACAACTCAATAGATTCTACCTTCTTGTAACGTTTCAGTCTGATTGGACTTTGTTTTCACACAAATGAACCCAGAATGATGTGAAATTTTGCTTAGTGCAGCATAATTCTGGGTGCCATTTACAAACCATAAGTGCTAATGACTCCATTCCTTTTTGTGGTTGTAGGGGCTGTTGGTTGGAGTACATTAAAACAAACCTGATCTCTCTAGGACATTCAGAAGCCAAGTTATAAGCCCACAAATGTGTAACTGGACTACTTCTTTAAATTGACACCAGATCCGGTGACCTTTGGGACATGGTTTGACCCCCTTAGGATAGAGCTATCATCATGAAACGTTCAGATCACTTACAACTCAATAGATTCTACCTTCCTGTAATGTTTCAGCCTGATTGGACCTTGTTTTCACACAAATGAACCCAGAATGATGTGAAATTGTGCTTTGTGCAACATAATTCTGGGTGCCATTTACAAACCTTAAGTGCTAATGACTCCATTCCTTTTTGTGGTTGTAGGGGCTGTTGATTGGAGTACACTAAAAGAAACCTAACCTCTCTAGGACATTCAGAAGCCAAGTTATAAGCCCACAAAGGTGTAACTGGACTACTTCTTTAAAGTGACACCAGGCCCGGTGACCTTTGGGACATGGTTTTACCCCCTATAGGAATGTGCGATCATCTTGAAACGTTCAGATCACTTACAACTCAATAGATTCTACCTTCTTGTAGCGTTTCAGCCTGATTGGACCTTGTTTTCACACAAATGGACCCAGAATGATGTGAAATTGTGCTTCGTGCAACATAATTCTGGGTGCCATTTACAAACCATAAGTGCTAATGACTCCATTCCTTTTTGTGGTTGTAGGGGCTGTTGGTTGGAGTACATTAAAACAAACCTGATCTCTCTAGGACATTCAGAAGCCAAGTTATAAGCCCACAAATGTGTAACGGGACTACTTCTTCAAACTGACACCAGGCCCGGTGACCTTTGGGACATGGTTTGACCCCCTATAGGAATGTGCGATCATCATGAAACGTTCAGATCACTTACAACTCAATAGATTCTACCTTCCTGTAACGTTTCAGCCTGATTGGACCTTGTTTTCACACAAATGGACCCAGAATGATGTGAAATTGTGCTTCGTGCAACATAATTCTGGGTGCCATTTAAGAACCATAAGTGCTAATGACTCCATTCCTTTTTGTGGTTGTAGGGGCTGTTGATTGGAGTACACTAAAACAAACCTGATCTCTCTAGGACATTCAGAAGCCAAGTTATAAGCCCACAAATGTGTAACTGGACTACTTCTTTAAATTGACACCAGATCCGGTGACCTTTGGGACATGGTTTGACCCCCTTAGGAAAGTGCTATCATCATGAAATGTTCAGATCACTTACAATTCAATAGATTCTACCTTCCTGTAACATTTCAGCCTGATTGGACCTTGTTTTCACACAAATGAACCCAGAATGATGTGAAATTGTGCTTCGTGCAACATAATTCTGGGTGCCATTTAAAAACCATAAGTGCTAATGACTCCATTCCTTTTTGAGGTTGTAGGGAATGTTGATTGGAGTACACTAAAACAAACCTGATCTCTCTAGGACATTCAGAAGCCAAGTTATAAGCCCTCAAAGGTGTAAATGGACTACTTCTTTAAAGTGACACCCGGCCCGGTGACCTTTGGGACATGGTTTGACCCCCTTAGGAAAGTGCTATCATCATGAAACGTTCAGATCACTTACAACTCAATAGATTCTACCTTCCTGTAACGTTTCAGCCTGATTGGACCTTGTTTTCACACAAATGAACCCAGAATGATGTGAAATTGTGCTTCGTGCAACATAATTCTGGGTGCCATTTACAAACCATAAGTGCTAATGACTCCATTCCTTTTTGTGGTTGTAGGGGCTGTTGATTCGAGTACACTAAAACAAACCTAACCTCTCTAGGACATTCAGAAGCCAAGTTATAAGCCCACAAATGTGTAACTGGACTACTTCTTTAAATTGACACCAGATCCGGTGACCTTTTGGGCATGGTTTGACCCCTTAGGAAAGTGCTATCATCATGAAACAATCAGATCACTTACAACTCAATAGATTCTACCTTCCTGTAACGTTTCAGCCTGATTGGACCTTGTTTTCACACAAATGAACCCAGAATGACGTGAAATTGTGCTTCGTGCAACATAATTCTGGGTGCCATTTACAAACCATAAGTGCTAATGACTCCATTCCTTTTTGTGGTTGTAGGGGCTGTTGATTGGAGTACATTAAAACAAACCTGATCTCTCTAGGACATTCAGAAGCCAAGTTATAAGCCCACAAAGGTGTAACTGGACCTCTTCTTTAAATTGACACCAGATCTGGTGACCTTTGTGACATGGTTTGACCCCCTTAGGAAAGTGCTATCATCATGAAACGTTCAGATCACTTACAACTCAATAGATTCTACCTTCTTGTAATGTTTCAGCCTGATTGGACCTTGTTTTCATACAAATGAACCCAGAATGATGTGAAATTGTGCTTCGTGCAACATAATTCTGGGTGCCATTTACAAACCATAAGTGCTAATGACTCCATTCCTTTTTGTGGTTGTAGGGGCTGTTGGTTGGAGTACATTAAAACAAACCTGATCTCTCTAGGACATTCAGAAGCCAAGTTATAAGCCCACAAATCCGTAACGGGACTACTTCTTCAAACTGACACCAGGCCCGGTGACCTTTGGGACATGGTTTGACCCCCTATAGGAATGTGCGATCATCATGAAACGTTCAGATCACTTACAACTCAATAGATTCTACCTTCCTGTAACGTTTCAGCCTGATTGGACCTTGTTTTCACACAAATGGACCCAGAATGATGTGAAATTGTGCTTCGTGCAACATAATTCTGGGTGCCATTTAAGAACCATAAGTGCTAATGACTCGATTCCTTTTTGTGGTTGTAGGGGCTGTTGATTGGAGTACACTAAAACAAACCTGATCTCTCTAGGACATTCAGAAGCCAAGTTATAAGCCCACAAATGTGTAACTGGACTACTTCTTTAAATTGACACCAGATCCGGTGACCTTTGGGACATGGTTTGACCCCCTTAGGAAAGTGCTATCATCATGAAATGTTCAGATCACTTACAATTCAATAGATTCTACCTTCCTGTAACATTTCAGCCTGATTGGACCTTGTTTTCACACAAATGAACCCAGAATGATGTGAAATTGTGCTTCGTGCGACATAATTCTGGGTGCCATTTACAAACCATAAGTCCTAATGACTCCATTCCTTTTTGTGGTTGTAGGGGCTGTTGATTCGAGTACACTAAAACAAACCTAACCTCTCTAGGACATTCAGAAGCCAAGTTATAAGCCCACAAATGTGTAACTGGACTACTTCTTTAAATTGACACCAGATCCGGTGACCTTTGGGACATGGTTTGACCCCTTAGGAAAGTGCTATCATCATGAAACGTTCAGATCACTTACAACTCAATAGATTCTACCTTCCTGTAACGTTTCAGCCTGATTGGACCTTGTTTTCACACAAATGAACCAAGAATGACGTGAAATTGTGCTTTGTGCAACATAATTCTGGGTGCCATTTACAAACCATAAGTGCTAATGACTCTATTCCTTTTTGTGGTTGTAGGGGCTGTTGATTGGAGTACATTAAAACAAACCTGATCTCTCTAGGACATTCAGAAGCCAAGTTATAAGCCCACAAAGGTGTAACTGGACTACTTCTTTAAAGTGACACCAGATCCGGTGACCTTTGGGACATGGTTTGACCCCCTTAGGAAAGTGCTATCATCATGAAACGTTCAGATCACTTACAACTCAATAGATTCTACCTTCCTGTAACGTTTCAGCCTGATTGGACCTTGTTTTCACACAAATGGACCCAGAATGATGTGAAATTGTGCTTCGTGCAACATAATTCTGGGTGCCATTTAAGAACCATAAGTGCTAATGACTCCATTCCTTTTTGTGGTTGTAGGGGCTGTTGATTGGAGTACACTAAAACAAACCTGATCTCTCTAGGACATTCAGAAGCCAAGTTATAAGCCCACAAATGTGTAACTGGACTACTTCTTTAAATTGACACCAGATCCGGTGACCTTTGGGACATGGTTTGACCCCCTTAGGAAAGTGCTATCATCATGAAATGTTCAGATCACTTACAACTCAATAGATTCTACCTTCCTGTAACATTTCAGCCTGATTGGACCTTGTTTTCACACAAATGAACCCAGAATGATGTGAAATTGTGCTTCGTGCAACATAATTCTGGGTGCCATTTAAAAACCATAAGTGCTAATGACTCCATTCCTTTTTGAGGTTGTGGGGAATGTTGATTGGAGTACACTAAAACAAACCTGATCTCACTAGGACATTCAGAAGCCAAGTTATAAGCCCTCAACGGTGTAAATGGACTACTTCTTTAAAGTGACACCCGGCCCGGTGACCTTTGGGACATGGTTTGACCCCCTATAGGAATGTGCGATCATCATGAAACGTTCAGATCACTTACAACTCAATAGATTCTACCTTCTTGTAACGTTTCAGCCTGATTGGACTTTGTTTTCACACAAATGAACCCAGAATGATGTGAAATTTTGCTTAGTGCAGCATAATTCTGGGTGCCATTTACAAACCATAAGTGCTAATGACTCCATTCCTTTTTGTGGTTGTAGGGGCTGTTGGTTGGAGTACATTAAAACAAACCTGATCTCTCTAGGACATTCAGAAGCCAAGTTATAAGCCCACAAATGTGTAACTGGACTACTTCTTTAAATTGACACCAGATCCGGTGACCTTTGGGACATGGTTTGACCCCCTTAGGATAGAGCTATCATCATGAAACGTTCAGATCACTTACAACTCAATAGATTCTACCTTCCTGTAATGTTTCAGCCTGATTGGACCTTGTTTTCACACAAATGAACCCAGAATGATGTGAAATTGTGCTTTGTGCAACATAATTCTGGGTGCCATTTACAAACCTTAAGTGCTAATGACTCCATTCCTTTTTGTGGTTGTAGGGGCTGTTGATTGGAGTACACTAAAAGAAACCTAACCTCTCTAGGACATTCAGAAGCCAAGTTATAAGCCCACAAAGGTGTAACTGGACTACTTCTTTAAAGTGACACCAGGCCCGGTGACCTTTGGGACATGGTTTTACCCCCTATAGGAATGTGCGATCATCTTGAAACGTTCAGATCACTTACAACTCAATAGATTCTACCTTCTTGTAGCGTTTCAGCCTGATTGGACCTTGTTTTCACACAAATGGACCCAGAATGATGTGAAATTGTGCTTTGTGCAACATAATTCTGGGTGCCATTTACAAACCATAAGTGCTAATGACTCCATTCCTTTTTGTGGTTGTAGGGGCTGTTGGTTGGAGTACATTAAAACAAACCTGATCTCTCTAGGACATTCAGAAGCCAAGTTATAAGCCCACAAATGTGTAACTGGACTACTTCTTTAAATTGACACCAGATCTGGTGACCTTTGTGACATGGTTTGACCCCCTTAGGAAAGTGCTATCATCATGAAACGTTCAGATCACTTACAACTCAATAGATTCTACCTTCCTGTAACGTTTCAGCCTGATTGGACCTTGTTTTCACACAAATGAACCCAGAATGATGTGAAATTGTGCTTCGTACAACATAATTCTGGGTGCCATTTAAAAACCATAAGTGCTAATGACTCCATTCCTTTTTGAGGTTGTAGGGGCTGTTGATTGGAGTACACTAAAACAAACCTGATCTCTCTAGGATATTCAGAAGCCAAGTTATAAGCCCTCAAAGGTGTAACTGGACTACTTCTTTAAAGTGACACCAGGCCCGGTGACCTTTGGGACATGGTTTGACCCCCTATAGGAATGTGCGATCATCATGAAACGTTCAGATCACTTACAACTCAATAGATTCTACCTTCTTGTAATGTTTCAGCCTGATTGGACCTTGTTTTCATACAAATGAACCCAGAATGATGTGAAATTGTGCTTCGTGCAACATAATTCTGGGTGCCATTTACAAACCATAAGTGCTAATGACTCCATTCCTTTTTGTGGTTGTAGGGGCTGTTGGTTGGAGTACATTAAAACAAACCTGATCTCTCTAGGACATTCAGAAGCCAAGTTATAAGCCCACAAATGTGTAACGGGACTACTTCTTCAAACTGACACCAGGCCCGGTGACCTTTGGGACATGGTTTGACCCCCTATAGGAATGTGCGATCATCATGAAACGTTCAGATCACTTACAACTCAATAGATTCTACCTTCCTGTAACGTTTCAGCCTGATTGGACCTTGTTTTCACACAAATGGACCCAGAATGATGTGAAATTGTGCTTCGTGCAACATAATTCTGGGTGCCATTTAAGAACCATAAGTGCTAATGACTCCATTCCTTTTTGTGGTTGTAGGGGCTGTTGATTGGAGTACACTAAAACAAACCTGATCTCTCTAGGACATTCAGAAGCCAAGTTATAAGCCCACAAATGTGTAACTGGACTACTTCTTTAAATTGACACCAGATCCGGTGACCTTTGGGACATGGTTTGACCCCCTTAGGAAAGTGCTATCATCATGAAATGTTCAGATCACTTACAATTCAATAGATTCTACCTTCCTGTAACATTTCAGCCTGATTGGACCTTGTTTTCACACAAATGAACCCAGAATGATGTGAAATTGTGCTTCGTGCAACATAATTCTGGGTGCCATTTAAAAACCATAAGTGCTAATGACTCCATTCCTTTTTGAGGTTGTAGGGAATGTTGATTGGAGTACACTAAAACAAACCTGATCTCTCTAGGACATTCAGAAGCCAAGTTATAAGCCCTCAAAGGTGTAAATGGACTACTTCTTTAAAGTGACACCCGGCCCGGTGACCTTTGGGACATGGTTTGACCCCCTTAGGAAAGTGCTATCATCATGAAACGTTCAGATCACTTACAACTCAATAGATTCTACCTTCCTGTAACGTTTCAGCCTGATTGGACCTTGTTTTCACACAAATGAACCCAGAATGATGTGAAATTGTGCTTCGTGCAACATAATTCTGGGTGCCATTTACAAACCATAAGTGCTAATGACTCCATTCCTTTTTGTGGTTGTAGGGGCTGTTGATTCGAGTACACTAAAACAAACCTAACCTCTCTAGGACATTCAGAAGCCAAGTTATAAGCCCACAAATGTGTAACTGGACTACTTCTTTAAATTGACACCAGATCCGGTGACCTTTGGGGCATGGTTTGACCCCTTAGGAAAGTGCTATCATCATGAAACGATCAGATCACTTACAACTCAATAGATTCTACCTTCCTGTAACGTTTCAGCCTGATTGGACCTTGTTTTCACACAAATGAACCCAGAATGACGTGAAATTGTGCTTCGTGCAACATAATTCTGGGTGCCATTTACAAACCATAAGTGCTAATGACTCCATTCCTTTTTGTGGTTGTAGGGGCTGTTGATTGGAGTACATTAAAACAAACCTGATCTCTCTAGGACATTCAGAAGCCAAGTTATAAGCCCACAAAGGTGTAACTGGACTACTTCTTTAAAGTTACACCAGATCCGGTGACCTTTGGGACATGGTTTGACCCCCTTAGGAAAGTGCTATCATCATGAAACGTTCAGATCACTTACAACTCAATAGATTCTACCATCCTGTAACGTTTCAGCCTGATTGGACCTTGTTTTCACACAAATGGACCCAGAATGATGTGAAATTGTGCTTCGTGCAACATAATTCTGGGTGCCATTTAAGAACCATAAGTGCTAATGACTCCATTCCTTTTTGTGGTTGTAGGGGCTGTTGATTGGAGTACACTAAAAGAAACCTGATCTCTCTAGGACATTCAGAAGCCAAGTTATAAGCCCACAAATGTGTAACTGGACTACTTCTTTAAATTGACACCAGATCCGGTGACCTTTGGGACATGGTTTGACCCCCTTAGGAAAGTGCTATCATCATGAAATGTTCAGATCACTTACAACTCAATAGATTCTACCTTCCTGTAACATTTCAGCCTGATTGGACCTTGTTTTCACACAAATGAACCCAGAATGATGTGAAATTGTGCTTCGTGCAACATAATTCTGGGTGCCATTTAAAAACCATAAGTGCTAATGACTCCATTCCTTTTTGAGGTTGTAGGGAATGTTGATTGGAGTACACTAAAACAAACCTGATCTCTCTAGGACATTCAGAAGTCAAGTTATAAGCCCTCAAAGGTGTAAATGGACTTCTTCTTTAAAGTGACACCCGGCCCGGTGACCTTTGGGACATGGTTTGACCCCCTATAGGAATGTGCGATCATCATGAAACGTTCAGATCACTTACAACTCAATAGATTCTACCTTCTTGTAACGTTTCAGCCTGATTGGACCTTGTTTTCACACAAATGAACCCAGAATGATGTGAAATTTTGCTTAGTGCAGCATAATTCTGGGTGCCATTTACAAACCATAAGTGCTAATGACTCCATTCCTTTTTGTGGTTGTAGGGGCTGTTGATTGGAGTACACTAAAACAAACCTGATCTCTCTAGGACATTCAGAAGCCAAGTTATAAGCCCACAAATGTGTAACTGGACTACTTCTTTAAATTGACACCAGATCCGGTGACCTTTGGGACATGGTTTGACCCCCTTAGGAAAGTGCTATCATCATGAAATGTTCAGATCACTTACAACTCAATTGATTCTACCTTCCTGTAACATTTCAGCCTGATTGGACCTTGTTTTCACACAAATGAACCCAGAATGATGTGAAATTGTGCTTCGTGCAACATAATTCTGGGTGCCATTTAAAAACCATAAGTGCTAATGACTCCATTCCTTTTTGTGGTTGTAGGGGCTGTTGGTTGGAGTACATTAAAACAAACCTGATCTCTCTAGGACATTCAGAAGCCAAGTTATAAGCCCACAAATGTGTAACTGGACTACTTCTTTAAATTGACACCAGATCCGGTGACCTTTGGGACATGGTTTGACCCCCTTAGGAAAGAGCTATCATCATGAAACGTTCAGATCACTTACAACTCAATAGATTCTACCTTCCTGTAATGTTTCAGCCTGATTGGACCTTGTTTTCACACAAATGAACCCAGAATTATGTGAAATTGTGCTTTGTGCAACATAATTCTGGGTGCCATTTACAAACCTTAAGTGCTAATGACTCCATTCCTTTTTGTGGTTGTAGGGGCTGTTGATTGGAGTACACTAAAAGAAACCTAACCTCTCTAGGACATTCAGAAGTCAATTTATAAGCCCACAAAGGTGTAACTGGACTACTTCTTTAAAGTGACACCAGGCCCGGTGACCTTTGGGACATGGTTTGACCCCCTATAGGAATGTGCGATCATCTTGAAACGTTCAGATCACTTACAACTCAATAGATTCTACCTTCTTGTAACGTTTCAGCCTGATTGGACCTTGTTTTCACACAAATGAACCCAGAATGATGTGAAATTTTGCTTAGTGCAGCATAATTCTGGGTGCCATTTACAAACCATAAGTGCTAATGACTCCATTCCTTTTTGTGGTTGTAGGGGCTGTTGGTTGGAGTACATTAAAACAAACCTGATGTCTCTAGGACATTCAGAAGCCAAGTTATAAGCCAACAAATGTGTAACTGGACTACTTCTTTAAATTGACACCAGATCCGGTGACCTTTGGGACATGGTTTGACCCCCTTAGGAAAGTGCTATCATCATGAAACGTTCAGATCACTTACAACTCAATAGATTCTACCTTCCTGTAACGTTTCAGCCTGATTGGACCTTGTTTTCACACAAATGGACCCAGAAGGATGTGAAATTGTGCTTCGTGCAACATAATTCTGGGTGCCATTTAAGAACCATAAGTGCTAATGACTCCATTCCTTTTTGTGGTTGTAGGGGCTGTTGATTGGAGTACACTAAAACAAACCTGATCTCTCTAGGACATTCAGAAGCCAAGTTATAAGCCCACAAATGTGTAACTGGACTACTTCTTTAAATTGACACCAGATCCGGTGACCTTTGGGACATGGTTTGACCCCCTTAGGAAAGTGCTATCATCATGAAATGTTCAGATCACTTACAACTCAATTGATTCTACCTTCCTGTAACATTTCAGCCTGATTGGACCTTGTTTTCACACAAATGAACCCAGAATGATGTGAAATTGTGCTTCGTGCAACATAATTCTGGGTGCCATTTAAAAACCATAAGTGCTAATGACTCCATTCCTTTTTGAGGTTGTAGGGAATGTTGATTGGAGTACACTAAAACAAACCTGATCTCTCTAGGACATTCAGAAGCCAAGTTATAAGCCCTCAAATGTGTAAATGGACTACTTCTTTAAAGTGACACCCGGCCCGGTGACCTTTGGGACATGGTTTGACCCCCTATAGGAATGTGCGATCATCATGAAACGTTCAGATCACTTACAACTCAATAGATTCTACCTTCTTGTAACGTTTCAGCCTGATTGGACCTTGTTTTCACACAAATGAACCCAGAATGATGTGAAATTTTGCTTAGTGCTGCATAATTCTGGGTGCCATTTACAAACCATAAGTGCTAATGACTCCATTCCTTTTTGTGGTTGTAGGGGCTGTTGGTTGGAGTACATTAAAACAAACCTGATCTCTCTAGGACATTCAGAAGCCAAGTTATAAGCCCACAAATGTGTAACTGGACTACTTCTTTAAATTGACACCAGATCCGGTGACCTTTGGGACATGGTTTGACCCCCTTAGGAAAGAGCTATCATCATGAAACGTTCAGATCACTTACAACTCAATAGATTCTACCTTCCTGTAACGTTTCAGCCTGATTGGACCTTGTTTTCACACAAATGGACCCAGAATGATGTGACATTGTGCTTCGTGCAACATAATTCTGGGTGCCATTTAAGAACCATAAGTGCTAATGACTCCATTCCTTTTTGTGGTTGTAGGGGGCTGTTGATTGGAGTACACCAAAACAAACCTGATCTCTCTAGGACATTCAGAAGCCAAGTTATAAGCCCACAAATGTGTAACTGGACTACTTCTTTAAATTGACACCAGATCCGGTGACCTTTGGGACATGGTTTGACCCCCTTAGGAAAGTGCTATCATCATGAAATGTTCAGATCACTTACAACTCAATAGATTCTACCTTCCTGTAACATTTCAGCCTGATTGGACCTTGTTTTCACACAAATGAACCCAGAATGATGTGAAATTGTGCTTCGTGCAACATAATTCTGGGTGCCATTTAAAAACCATAAGTGCTAATGACTCCATTCCTTTTTGAGGTTGTAGGGAATGTTGATTGGAGTACACTAAAACAAACCTGATCTCTCTAGGACATTCAGAAGCCAAGTTATAAGCCCTCAAAGGTGTAAATGGACTACTTCTTTAAAGTGACACCCGGCCCGGTGACCTTTGGGACATGGTTTGACCCCCTATAGGAATGTGCGATCATCATGAAACGTTCAGATCACTTACAACTCAATAGATTCTACCTTCTTGTAACGTTTCAGCCTGATTGGACCTTGTTTTCACACAAATGAACCCAGAATGATGTGAAATTTTGCTTAGTGCAGCATAATTCTGGGTGCCATTTACAAACCATAAGTGCTAATGACTCCATTCCTTTTTGTGGTTGTAGGGGCTGTTGGTTGGAGTACATTAAAACAAACCTGATCTCTCTAGGACATTCAGAAGCCAAGTTATAAGCCCACAAATGTGTAACTGGACTACTTCTTTAAATTGACACCAGATCCGGTGACCTTTGGGACATGGTTTGACCCCCTTAGGAAAGTGCTATCATCATGAAACGTTCAGATCACTTACAACTCAATAGATTATACCTTCCTGTAACGTTTCAGCCTGATTGGACCTTGTTTTCACACAAATGGACCCAGAATGATGTGAAATTGTGCTTCGTGCAACATAATTCTGGGTGCCATTTAAGAACCATAAGTGCTAATGACTCCATTCCTTTTTGTGGTTGTTGGGGCTGTTGATTGGAGTACACTAAAACAAACCTGATCTCTCTAGGACATTCAGAAGCCAAGTTATAAGCCCACAAATGTGTAACTGGACTACTTCTTTAAATTGACACCAGATCCGGTGACCTTTGGGACATGGTTTGACCCCCTTAGGAAAGTGCTATCATCATGAAATGTTCAGATCACTTACAACTCAATAGATTCTACCTTCCTGTAACATTTCAGCCTGATTGGACCTTGTTTTCACACAAATGAACCCAGAATGATGTGAAATTGTGCTTCGTGCAACATAATTCTGGGTGCCATTTAAAAACCATAAGTGCTAATGACTCCATTCCTTTTTGAGGTTGTAGGGAATGTTGATTGGAGTACACTAAAACAAACCTGATCTCTCTAGGACATTCAGAAGCCAAGTTATAAGCCCTCAAAGGTGTAAATGGACTACTTCTTTAAAGTGACACCCGGCCCGGTGACCTTTGGGACATGGTTTGACCCCCTATAGGAATGTGCGATCATCATGAAACGTTCAGATCACTTACAACTCAATAGATTCTACCTTCTTGTAACGTTTCAGCCTGATTGGACCTTGTTTTCACACAAATGAACCCAGAATGATGTGAAATTTTGCTTAGTGCAGCATAATTCTGGGTGCCATTTACAAACCATAAGTGCTAATGACTCCATTCCTTTTTGTGGTTGTAGGGGCTGTTGGTTGGAGTACATTAAAACAAACCTGATCTCTCTAGGACATTCAGAAGCCAAGTTATAAGCCCACAAATGTGTAACTGGACTACTTCTTTAAATTGACACCAGATCCGGTGACCTTTGGGACATGGTTTGACCGCCTTAGGAAAGAGCTATCAACATGAAACGTTCAGATCACGTACAACTCAATAGATTCTACCTTCCTGTAATGTTTCAGCCTGATTGGACCTTGTTTTCACACAAATGAACCCAGAATGATGTGAAATTGTTCTTTGTGCAACATAATTCTGGGTGCCATTTACAAACCTTAAGTGCTAATGACTCCATTCCTTTTTGTGGTTGTAGGGGCTGTTGATTGGAGTACACTAAAAGAAACCTAACCTCTCTAGGACATTCAGAAGCCAAGTTATAAGCCCACAAAGGTGTAACTGGACTACTTCTTTAAAGTGACACCAGGCCCGGTGACCTTTGGGACATGGTTTGACCCCCTATAGGAATGTGCGATCATCATGAAACGTTCAGATCACTTACAACTCAATAGATTCTACCTTCTTGTAACGTTTCAGCCTGATTGGACCTTGTTTTCACACAAATGAACCCAGAATGATGTGAAATTTTGCTTAGTGCAGCATAATTCTGGGTGCCATTTACAACCCATAAGTGCTAATGACTCCATTCCTTTTTGTGGTTGTAGGGGCTGTTGGTTGGAGTACATTAAAACAAACCTGATCTCTCTAGGACATTCAGAAGCCAAGTTATAAGCCCACAAATGTGTAACTGGACTACTTCTTTAAATTGACACCAGATCCGGTGACCTTTGGGACATGGTTTGACCCCCTTAGGAAAGTGCTATCATCATGAAACGTTCAGATCACTTACAACTCAATAGATTCTACCTTCCTGTAACGTTTCAGCCTGATTGGACCTTGTTTTCACACAAATGGACCCAGAATGATGTGAAATTGTGCTTCGTGCAACATAATTCTGGGTGCCATTTAAGAACCATAAGTGCTAATGACTCCATTCCTTTTTGTGGTTGTAGGGGCTGTTGATTGGAGTACACTAAAACAAACCTGATCTCTCGAGGACATTCAGAAGCCAAGTTATAAGCCCACAAATGTGTAACTGGACTACTTCTTCAAATTGACACCAGATCCGGTGACCTTTGGGGCATGGTTTGACCCCCTTAGGAAAGTGCTATCATCATGAAATGTTCAGATCACTTACAACTCAATAGATTCTACCTTCCTGTAACATTTCAGCCTGATTGGACCTTGTTTTCACACAAATGAACCCAGAATGATGTGAAATTGTGCTTCGTGCAACATAATTCTGGGTGCCATTTAAAAACCATAAGTGCTAATGACTCCATTCCTTTTTGTGGTTGTAGGGAATGTTGATTGGAGTACACTAAAACAAACCTGATCTCTCTAGGAGATTCAGAAGCCAAGTTATAAGCCCTAGAAGGTGTAAATGGACTACTTCTTTAAAGTGACACCCGGCCCGGTGACCTTTGGGACATGGTTTGACCCCCTATAGGAATGTGCGATCATCATGAAACGTTCAGATCACTTACAACTCAATAGATTCTACCTTCTTGTAACGTTTCAGCCTGATTGGACCTTGTTTTCACACAAATGAACCCAGAATGATGTGAAATTTTGCTTAGTGCAGCATAATTCTGGGTGCCATTTACAAACCATAAGTGCTAATGACTCCATTCCTTTTTGTGGTTGTAGGGGCTGTTGGTTGGAGTACATTAAAACAAACCTGATCTCTCTAGGACATTCAGAAGCCAAGTTATAAGCCCACAAATGTGTAACTGGACTACTTCTTTAAATTGACACCAGATCCGGTGACCTTTGGGACATGGTTTGACCCCCTTAGGAAAGTGCTATCATCATGAAACGTTCAGATCACTTACAACTCAATAGATTCTACCTTCCTGTAATGTTTCAGCCTGATTGGACCTTGTTTTCACACAAATGAACCCAGAATGATGTGAAATTGTGCTTTGTGCAACATAATTCTGGGTGCCATTTACAAACCTTAAGTGCTAATGACTCCATTCCTTTTTGTGGTTGTAGGGGCTGTTGATTGGAGTACACTAAAAGAAACCTAACCTCTCTAGGACATTCAGAAGCCAAGTTATAAGCCCACAAAGGTGTAACTGGACTACTTCTTTAAAGTGACACCAGGCCCGGTGACCTTTGGGACATGGTTTTACCCCCTATAGGAATGTGCGATCATCTTGAAACGTTCAGATCACTTACAACTCAATAGATTCTACCTTCTTGTAGCGTTTCAGCCTGATTGGACCTTGTTTTCACACAAATGAACCCAGAATGATGTGAAATTGTGCTTCGTGCAACATAATTCTGGGTGCCATTTACAAACCATAAGTGCTAATGACTCCATTCCTTTTTGTGGTTGTAGGGGCTGTTGGTTGGAGTACATTAAAACAAACCTGATCTCTCTAGGATATTCAGAAGCCAAGTTATAAGCCCACAAATGTGTAACTGGACTACTTCTTTAAATTGACACCAGATCTGGTGACCTTTGTGACATGGTTTGACCCCCTTAGGAAAGTGCTATCATCATGAAACGTTCAGATCACTTACAACTCAATAGATTCTACCTTCCTGTAACTTTTCAGCCTGATTTGACCTTGTTTTCACACAAATGAACCCAGAATGATGTGAAATTGTGCTTCGTACAACATAATTCTGGGTGCCATTTAAAAACCATAAGTGCTAATGACTCCATTCCTTTTTGAGGTTGTAGGGGCTGTTGATTGGAGTACACTAAAACAAACCTGATCTCTCTAGGATATTCAGAAGCCAAGTTATAAGCCCTCAAAGGTGTAACTGGACTACTTCTTTAAAGTGACACCAGGCCCGGTGACCTTTGGGACATGGTTTGACCCCCTATAGGAATGTGCGATCATCATGAAACGTTCAGATCACTTACAACTCAATAGATTCTACCTTCTTGTAATGTTTCAGCCTGATTGGACCTTGTTTTCATACAAATGAACCCAGAATGATGTGAAATTGTGCTTCGTGCAACATAATTCTGGGTGCCATTTACAAACCATAAGTGCTAATGACTCCATTCCTTTTTGTGGTTGTAGGGGCTGTTGGTTGGAGTACATTAAAACAAACCTGATCTCTCTAGGACATTCAGAAGCCAAGTTATAAGCCCACAAATGTGTAACGGGACTACTTCTTCAAACTGACACCAGGCCCGGTGACCTTTGGGACATGGTTTGACCCCCTATAGGAATGTGCGATCATCATGAAACGTTCAGATCACTTACAACTCAATAGATTCTACCTTCCTGTAACGTTTCAGCCTGATTGGACCTTGTTTTCACACAAATGGACCCAGAATGATGTGAAATTGTGCTTCGTGCAACATAATTCTGGGTGCCATTTAAGAACCATAAGTGCTAATGACTCCATTCCTTTTTGTGGTTGTAGGGGCTGTTGATTGGAGTACACTAAAACAAACCTGATCTCTCTAGGACATTCAGAAGCCAAGTTATAAGCCCACAAATGTGTAACTGGACTACTTCTTTAAATTGACACCAGATCCGGTGACCTTTGGGACATGGTTTGACCCCCTTAGAAAAGAGCTATCATCATGAAATGTTCAGATCACTTACAATTCAATAGATTCTACCTTCCTGTAACATTTCAGCCTGATTGGACCTTGTTTTCACACAAATGAACCCAGAATGATGTGAAATTGTGCTTCGTGCAACATAATTCTGGGTGCCATTTAAAAACCATAAGTGCTAATGACTCCATTCCTTTTTGAGGTTGTAGGGAATGTTGATTGGAGTACACTAAAACAAACCTGATCTCTCAAGGACATTCAGAAGCCAAGTTATAAGCCCTCAAAGGTGTAAATGGACTACTTCTTTAAAGTGACACCAGGCCCGGTGACCTTTGGGACATGGTTTGACCCCCTTAGGAAAGTGCTATCATCATGAAACGTTCAGATCACTTACAACTCAATAGATTCTACCTTCTTGTAACGTTTCAGCCTGATTGGACCTTGTTTTCACACAAATGAACCCAGAATGATGTGAAATTTTGATTAGTGCAGCATAATTCTGGGTGCCATTTACAAACCATAAGTGCTAATGACTCCATTCCTTTTTGTGGTTGTAGGGGCTGTTGGTTGGAGTACATTAAAACAAACCTGATCTCTCTAGGACATTCAGAAGCCAAGTTATGAGCCCACAAATGTGTAACTGGACTACTTCTTTAAATTGACACCAGATCCGGTGACCTTTGGGACATGGTTTGACCCCCTTAGGAAAGTGCTATCATCATGAAACGTTCAGATCACTTACAACTCAATAGATTCTACCTTCCTGTAATGTTTCAGCCTGATTGGACCTTGTTTTCACACAAATGAACCCAGAATGATGTGAAATTGTGCTTTGTGCAACATAATTCTGGGTGCCATTTACAAACCTTAAGTGCTAATGACTCCATTCCTTTTTGTGGTTGTAGGGGCTGTTGATTGGAGTACACTAAAAGAAACCTAACCTCTCTAGGACATTCAGAAGCCAAGTTATAAGCCCACAAAGGTTTAACTGGACTACTTCTTTAAAGTGACACCAGGCCCGGTGACCTTTGGGACATGGTTTTACCCCCTATAGGAATGTGCGATCATCTTGAAACGTTCAGATCACTTACAACTCAATAGATTCTACCTTCTTGTAGCGTTTCAGCCTGATTGGACCTTGTTTTCACACAAATGAACCCAGAATGATGTGAAATTGTGCTTCGTGCAACATAATTCTGGGTGCCATTTACAAACCATAAGTGCTAATGACTCCATTCCTTTTTGTGGTTGTAGGGGCTGTTGGTTGGAGTACATTAAAACAAACCTGATCTCTCTAGGATATTCAGAAGCCAAGTTATAAGCCCACAAATGTGTAACTGGACTACTTCTTTAAAGTGACATCAGGCCCGGTGACCTTTGGGACATGGTTTTACCCCCTATAGGAATGTGCGATCATCTTGAAACGTTCAGATCACTTACAACTCAATAGATTCTACCTTCTTGTAGCGTTTCAGCCTGATTGGACCTTGTTTTCACACAAATGAACCCAGAATGATGTGAAATTGTGCTTCGTGCAACATAATTCTGGGTGCCATTTAAGAACCATAAGTGCTAATGACTCCATTCCTTTTTGTGGTTGTAGGGGCTGTTGGTTGGAGTACATTAAAACAAACCTGATCTCTCTAGGACATTCAGAAGCCAAGTTATAAGCCCACAAATGTGTAACGGGACTACTTCTTCAAACTGACACCAGGCCCGGTGACCTTTGGGACATGGTTTGACCCCCTATAGGAATGTGCGATCATCATGAAACGTTCAGATCACTTACAACTCAATAGATTCTACCTTCCTGTAACGTTTCAGCCTGATTGGACCTTGTTTTCACACAAATGGACCCAGAATGATGTGAAATTGTGCTTCGTGCAACATAATTCTGGGTGCCATTTAAGAACCATAAGTGCTAATGACTCCATTCCTTTTTGTGGTTGTAGGGGCTGTTGATTGGAGTACACTAAAACAAACCTGATCTCTCTAGGACATTCAGAAGCCAAGTTATAAGCCCACAAATGTGTAACGGGACTACTTCTTCAAACTGACACCAGGCCCGGTGACCTTTGGGACATGGTTTGACCCCCTATAGGAATGTGCGATCATCATGAAACGTTCAGATCACTTACAACTCAATAGATTCTACCTTCCTGTAACGTTTCAGCCTGATTGGACCTTGTTTTCACACAAATGGACCCAGAATGATGTGAAATTGTGCTTCGTGCAACATAATTCTGGGTGCCATTTAAGAACCATAAGTGCTAATGACTCCATTCCTTTTTGTGGTTGTAGGGGCTGTTGATTGGAGTACACTAAAACAAACCTGATCTCTCTAGGACATTCAGAAGCCAAGTTATAAGCCCACAAATGTGTAACTGGACTACTTCTTTAAATTGACACCAGATCCGGTGACCTTTGGGACATGGTTTGACCCCCTTAGAAAAGAGCTATCATCATGAAATGTTCAGATCACTTACAATTCAATAGATTCTACCTTCCTGTAACATTTCAGCCTGATTGGACCTTGTTTTCACACAAATGAACCCAGAATGATGTGAAATTGTGCTTCGTGCAACATAATTCTGGGTGCCATTTAAAAACCATAAGTGCTAATGACTCCATTCCTGTTTGAGGTTGTAGGGAATGTTGATTGGAGTACACTAAAACAAACCTGATCTCTCAAGGACATTCAGAAGCCAAGTTATAAGCCCTCAAAGGTGTAAATGGACTACTTCTTTAAAGTGACACCAGGCCCGGTGACCTTTGGGACATGGTTTGACCCCCTTAGGAAAGTGCTATCATCATGAAACGTTCAGATCACTTACAACTCAATAGATTCTACCTTCTTGTAACGTTTCAGCCTGATTGGACCTTGTTTTCACACAAATGAACCCAGAATGATGTGAAATTTTGATTAGTGCAGCATAATTCTGGGTGCCATTTACAAACCATAAGTGCTAATGACTCCATTCCTTTTTGTGGTTGTAGGGGCTGTTGGTTGGAGTACATTAAAACAAACCTGATCTCTCTAGGACATTCAGAAGCCAAGTTATGAGCCCACAAATGTGTAACTGGACTACTTCTTTAAATTGACACCAGATCCGGTGACCTTTGGGACATGGTTTGACCCCCTTAGGAAAGTGCTATCATCATGAAACGTTCAGATCACTTACAACTCAATAGATTCTACCTTCCTGTAATGTTTCAGCCTGATTGGACCTTGTTTTCACACAAATGAACCCAGAATGATGTGAAATTGTGCTTTGTGCAACATAATTCTGGGTGCCATTTACAAACCTTAAGTGCTAATGACTCCATTCCTTTTTGTTGTTGTAGGGGCTGTTGATTGGAGTACACTAAAAGAAACCTAACCTCTCTAGGACATTCAGAAGCCAAGTTATAAGCCCACAAAGGTGTAACTGGACTACTTCTTTAAAGTGACACCAGGCCCGGTGACCTTTGGGACATGGTTTTACCCCCTATAGGAATGTGCGATCATCTTGAAACGTTCAGATCACTTACAACTCAATAGATTCTACCTTCTTGTAGCGTTTCAGCCTGATTGGACCTTGTTTTCACACAAATGAACCCAGAATGATGTGAAATTGTGCTTCGTGCAACATAATTCTGGGTGCCATTTACAAACCATAAGTGCTAATGACTCCATTCCTTTTTGTGGTTGTAGGGGCTGTTGGTTGGAGTACATTAAAACAAACCTGATCTCTCTAGGATATTCAGAAGCCAAGTTATAAGCCCACAAATGTGTAACTGGACTACTTCTTTAAATTTACACCAGATCTGGTGACCTTTGTGACATGGTTTGACCCCCTTAGGAAAGTGCTATCATCATGAAACGTTCAGATCACTTACAACTCAATAGATTCTACCTTCCTGTAACTTTTCAGCCTGATTGGACCTTGTTTTCACACAAATGAACCCAGAATGATGTGAAATTGTGCTTCGTACAACATAATTCTGGGTGCCATTTAAAAACCATAAGTGCTAATGACTCCATTCCTTTTTGAGGTTGTAGGGGCTGTTGATTGGAGTACACTAAAACAAACCTGATCTCTCTAGGATATTCAGAAGCCAAGTTATAAGCCCTCAAAGGTGTAACTGGACTACTTCTTTAAAGTGACACCAGGCCCGGTGACCTTTGGGACATGGTTTGACCCCCTATAGGAATGTGCGATCATCATGAAACGTTCAGATCACTTACAACTCAATAGATTCTACCTTCTTGTAATGTTTCAGCCTGATTGGACCTTGTTTTCATACAAATGAACCCAGAATGATGTGAAATTGTGCTTCGTGCAACATAATTCTGGGTGCCATTTACAAACCATAAGTGCTAATGACTCCATTCCTTTTTGTGGTTGTAGGGGCTGTTGGTTGGAGTACATTAAAACAAACCTGATCTCTCTAGGACATTCAGAAGCCAAGTTATAAGCCCACAAATGTGTAACGGGACTACTTCTTCAAACTGACACCAGGCCCGGTGACCTTTGGGACATGGTTTGACCCCCTATAGGAATGTGCGATCATCATGAAACGTTCAGATCACTTACAACTCAATAGATTCTACCTTCCTGTAACGTTTCAGCCTGATTGGACCTTGTTTTCACACAAATGGACCCAGAATGATGTGAAATTGTGCTTCGTGCAACATAATTCTGGGTGCCATTTAAGAACCATAAGTGCTAATGACTCCATTCCTTTTTGTGGTTGTAGGGGCTGTTGATTGGAGTACACTAAAACAAACCTGATCTCTCTAGGACATTCAGAAGCCAAGTTATAAGCCCACAAATGTGTAACTGGACTACTTCTTTAAATTGACACCAGATCCGGTGACCTTTGGGACATGGTTTGACCCCCTTAGGAAAGAGCTATCATCATGAAATGTTCAGATCACTTACAATTCAATAGATTCTACCTTCCTGTAACATTTCAGCCTGATTGGACCTTGTTTTCACACAAATGAACCCAGAATGATGTGAAATTGTGCTTCGTGCAACATAATTCTGGGTGCCATTTAAAAACCATAAGTGCTAATGACTCCATTCCTTTTTGAGGTTGTAGGGAATGTTGATTGGAGTACACTAAAACAAACCTGATCTCTCTAGGACATTCAGAAGCCAAGTTATAAGCCCTCAAAGGTGTAAATGGACTACTTCTTTAAAGTGACACCAGGCCCGGTGACCTTTGGGACATGGTTTGACCCCCTTAGGAAAGTGCTATCATCATGAAACGTTCAGATCACTTACAACTCAATAGATTCTACCTTCTTGTAACGTTTCAGCCTGATTGGACCTTGTTTTCACACAAATGAACCCAGAATGATGTGAAATTTTGATTAGTGCAGCATAATTCTGGGTGCCATTTACAAACCATAAGTGCTAATGACTCCATTCCTTTTTGTGGTTGTAGGGGCTGTTGGTTGGAGTACATTAAAACAAACCTGATCTCTCTAGGACATTCAGAAGCCAAGTTATAAGCCCACAAATGTGTAACTGGACTACTTCTTTAAATTGACACCAGATCCGGTGACCTTTGGGACATGGTTTGACCCCCTTAGGAAAGTGCTATCATCATGAAACGTTCAGATCACTTACAACTCAATAGATTCTACCTTCCTGTAATGTTTCAGCCTGATTGGACCTTGTTTTCACACAAATGAACCCAGAATGATGTGAAATTGTGCTTTGTGCAACATAATTCTGGGTGCCATTTACAAACCTTAAGTGCTAATGACTCCATTCCTTTTTGTGGTTGTAGGGGCTGTTGATTGGAGTACACTAAAAGAAACCTAACTTCTCTAGGCCATTCAGAAGCCAAGTTATAAGCCCACAAAGGTGTAACTGGACTACTTCTTTAAAGTGACACCAGGCCCGGTGACCTTTGGGACATGGTTTTACCCCCTATAGGAATGTGCGATCATCTTGAAACGTTCAGATCACTTACAACTCAATAGATTCTACCTTCTTGTAGCGTTTCAGCCTGATTGGACCTTGTTTTCACACAAAGGAACCCAGAATGATGTGAAATTGTGCTTCGTGCAACATAATTCTGGGTGCCATTTACAAACCATAAGTGCTAATGACTCCATTCCTTTTTGTGGTTGTAGGGGCTGTTGGTTGGAGTACATTAAAACAAACCTGATCTCTCTAGGATATTCAGAAGCCAAGTTATAAGCCCACAAATGTGTAACTGGACTACTTCTTTAAAGTGACACCAGGCCCGGTGACCTTTGGGACATGGTTTGACCCCCTATAGGAATGTGCGATCATCATGAAACGTTCAGATCACTTACAACTCAATAGATTCTACCTTCTTGTAATGTTTCAGCCTGATTGGACCTTGTTTTCATACAAATGAACCCAGAATGATGTGAAATTGTGCTTCGTGCAACATAATTCTGGGTGCCATTTACAAACCATAAGTGCTAATGACTCCATTCCTTTTTGTGGTTGTAGGGGCTGTTGGTTGGAGTACATTAAAACAAACCTGATCTCTCTAGGACATTCAGAAGCCAAGTTATAAGCCCACAAATGTGTAACGGGACTACTTCTTCAAACTGACACCAGGCCCGGTGACCTTTGGGACATGGTTTGACCCCCTATAGGAATGTGCGATCATCATGAAACGTTCAGATCACTTACAACTCAATAGATTCTACCTTCCTGTAACGTTTCAGCCTGATTGGACCTTGTTTTCACACAAATGGACCCAGAATGATGTGAAATTGTGCTTCGTGCAACATAATTCTGGGTGCCATTTAAGAACCATAAGTGCTAATGACTCCATTCCTTTTTGTGGTTGTAGGGGCTGTTGATTGGAGTACACTAAAACAAACCTGATCTCTCTAGGACATTCAGAAGCCAAGTTATAAGCCCACAAATGTGTAACTGGACTACTTCTTTAAATTGACACCAGATCCGGTGACCTTTGGGACATGGTTTGACCCCCTTAGGAAAGAGCTATCATCATGAAATGTTCAGATCACTTACAATTTAATAGATTCTACCTTCCTGTAACATTTCAGCCTGATTGGACCTTGTTTTCACACAAATGAACCCAGAATGATGTGAAATTGTGCTTCGTGCAACATAATTCTGGGTGCCATTTAAAAACCATAAGTGCTAATGACTCCATTCCTTTTTGAGGTTGTAGGGAATGTTGATTGGAGTACACTAAAACAAACCTGATCTCTCAAGGACATTCAGAAGCCAAGTTATAAGCCCTCAAAGGTGTAAATGGACTACTTCTTTAAAGTGACACCAGGCCCGGTGACCTTTGGGACATGGTTTGACCCCCTTAGGAAAGTGCTATCATCATGAAACGTTCAGATCACTTACAACTCAATAGATTCTACCTTCTTGTAACGTTTCAGCCTGATTGGACCTTGTTTTCACACAAATGAACCCAGAATGATGTGAAATTTTGATTAGTGCAGCATAATTCTGGGTGCCATTTACAAACCATAAGTGCTAATGACTCCATTCCTTTTTGTGGTTGTAGGGGCTGTTGATTGGAGTACACTAAAAGAAACCTAACTTCTCTAGGCCATTCAGAAGCCCAAGTTATAAGCCCACAAAGGTGTAACTGGACTACATCTTTAAAGTGACACCAGGCCCGGTGACCTTTGGGACATGGTTTTACCCCCTATAGGAATGTGCGATCATCTTGAAACGTTCAGATCACTTACAACTCAATAGATTCTACCTTCTTGTAGCGTTTCAGCCTGATTGGACCTTGTTTTCACACAAATGAACCCAGAATGATGTGAAATTGTGCTTCGTGCAACATAATTCTGGGTGCCATTTACAAACCATAAGTGCTAATGACTCCATTCCTTTTTGTGGTTGTAGGGGCTGTTTGTTGGAGTACATTAAAAAAAACCTGATCTCTCTAGGATATTCAGAAGCCAAGTTATAAGCCCACAAATGTGTAACTGGACTACTTTAAATTGACACCAGATCTGGTGACCTTTGTGACATGGTTTGACCCCCTTAGGAAAGTGCTATCATCATGAAACGTTCAGATCACTTACAACTGAATAGATTCTACCTTCCTGTAACGTTTCAGCCTGATTGGACCTTGTTTTCACACAAATGAACCCAGAATGATGTGAAATTGTGCTTCGTACAACATAATTCTGGGTGCCATTTAAAAACCATAAGTGCTAATGACTCCATTCCTTTTTGAGGTTGTAGGGGCTGTTGATTGCAGTACACTAAAACAAACCTGATCTCTCTAGGATATTCAGAAGCCAAGTTATAAGCCCTCAAAGGTGTAACTGGACTACTTCTTTAAAGTGACACCAGGCCCGGTGACCTTTGGGACATGGTTTGACCCCCTATAGGAATGTGCGATCATCATGAAACGTTCAGATCACTTACAACTCAATAGATTCTACCTTCTTGTAATGTTTCAGCCTGATTGGACCTTGTTTTCATACAAATGAACCCAGAATGATGTGAAATTGTGCTTCGTGCAACATAATTCTGGGTGCCATTTACAAACCATAAGTGCTAATGACTCCATTCCTTTTTGTGGTTGTAGGGGCTGTTGGTTGGAGTACATTAAAACAAACCTGATCTCTCTAGGACATTCAGAAGCCAAGTTATAAGCCCACAAATGTGTAACGGGACTACTTCTTCAAACTGACACCAGGCCCGGTGACCTTTGGGACATGGTTTGAACCCCTATAGGATTGTGCGATCATCATGAAACGTTCAGATCACTTACAACTCAATAGATTCTACCTTCCTGTAACGTTTCAGCCTGATTGGACCTTGTTTTCACACAAATGGACCCAGAATGATGTGAAATTGTGCTTCGTGCAACATAATTCTGGGTGCCATTTAAGAACCATAAGTGCTAATGACTCCATTCCTTTTTGTGGTTGTAGGGGCTGTTGATTGGAGTACACTAAAACAAACCTGATCTCGTTAAGACATTCAGAAGCCAAGTTATAAGCCCACAAATGTGTAACTGGACTACTTCTTTAAATTGACACCAGATCCGGTGACCTTTGGGACATGGTTTGACCCCCTTAGGAAAGAGCTATCATCATGAAATGTTCAGATCACTTACAATTCAATAGATTCTACCTTCCTGTAACATTTCAGCCTGATTGGACCTTGTTTTCACACAAATGAACCCAGAATGATGTGAAATTGTGCTTCGTGCAACATAATTCTGGGTGCCATTTAAAAACCATAAGTGCAAATGACTCCATTCCTTTTTGAGGTTGTAGGGAATGTTTATTGGAGTACACTAAAACAAACCTGATCTCTCAAGGACATTCAGAAGCCAAGTTATAAGCCCTCAAAGGTGTAAATGGACTACTTCTTTAAAGTGACACCCGGCCCGGTGACCTTTGGGACATGGTTTGACCCCCTTAGGAAAGTGCTATCATCATGAAACGTTCAGATCACTTACAACTCAATAGATTCTACCTTCCTGTGACGTTTCAGCCTGATTGGACCTTGTTTTCACACAAATGAACCCAGAATGATGTGAAATTGTGCTTCGTGCAACATAATTCTGGGTGCCATTTACAAACCATAAGTGCTAATGACTCCATTCCTTTTTGTGGTTGTAGGGGCTGTTGATTCGAGTACACTAAAACAAACCTAACCTCTCTAGGACATTCAGAAGCCAAGTTATAAGCCCACAAATGTGTAACTGGACTACTTCTTTAAATTGACACCAGATCCGGTGACCTTTGGGACATGGTTTGACCCCTTAGGAAAGTGCTATCATCATGAAACGTTCAGATCTCTTACAACTCAATAGATTCTACCTTCCTGTAACGTTTCAGCCTGATTGGACCTTGTTTTCACACAAATGAACCCAGAATGACGTGAAATTGTGCTTCGTGCAACATAATTCTGGGTGCCATTTACAAACCATAAGTGCTAATGACTCCATTCCTTTTTGTGGTTGTAGGGGCTGTTGATTGGAGTACATTAAAACAAACCTGATCTCTCTAGGACATTCAGAAGCCAAGTTATAAGCCCACAAAGGTGTAACTGGACTACTTCTTTAAAGTGACACCAGATCCGGTGACCTTTGGGACATGGTTTGACCCCCTTAGGAAAGTGCTATCATCATGAAACGTTCAGATCACTTACAACTCAATAGATTCTACCATCCTGTAACGTTTCAGCCTGATTGGACCTTGTTTTCACACAAATGGACCCAGAATGATGTGAAATTGTGCTTCGTGCAACAGGCTGAAACGTTACAGGAAGGTAGAATCTATTGAGTTGTAAGTGATCTGAACATTTCATCATGATAGCACTTTCCTAAGAGGGTCAAACCATGTCCCAAAGGTCACCGGATCTGGTGTCAATTTAAAGAAGTAGTCCAGTTACACATTTGTGGGCTTATAACTTGGCTTCTGAATGTCCTAGAGAGATCAGGTTTGTTTTAATGTACTCCAATCAACAGCCCCTACAAGCACAAAAAGGAATGGAGTCATTAGCACTTATGGTTTGTAAATGGCACCCAGAATTATGTTGCACAAAGCACAATTTCACATCATTCTGGGAACATTTGTGTGAAAACAAGGTCCAATCAGGCTAAAACGCTACAAGAAGGTAGAATCTATTGAGTTGTAAGTGATCTGAACGTTTCAAGATGATCGCACATTCCTATAGGGGGTAAAACCATGTCCCAAAGGTCACCGGGCCTGGTGTCACTTTAAAGAAGTAGTCCAGTTACACCTTTGTGGGCTTATAACTTGGCTTCTGAATGTCCTAGAGAGGTTAGGTTTGTTTTAGTGTTCTCCAATCAACAGCCCCTACAACCACAAAAAGGAATGGAGTCATTAGCACTTATGGTTTGTAAATGGCACCCAGAATTATGTTGCACGAAGCACAATTTCACATCATTCTGGGTTCATTTGTGTGAAAACAAGGTCCAATCAGGCTGAAACGTTACAGGAAGGTAGAATCTATTGAGTTGTAAGTGATCTGAACGTTTCATGATGATAGCACTTTCCTAAGGGGGTCAAACCATGTCCCAAAGGTCACCGGATCTGGTGTCAATTTAAAGTAGTCCAGTTACACATTTGTGGGCTTATAACTTGGCTTCTGAATGTCCTAGAGAGATCAGGTTTGTTTTAATGTACTCCAACCAACAGCCCCTACAACCACAAAAAGGAATGGAGTCATTAGCACTTATGGTTTGTAAATGGCACCCAGAATTATGCTGCACTAAGCACAATTTCACATCATTCTGGGTTCATTTGTGTGAAAACAAGGTCCAATCAGGCTGAAATGTTACAGGAAGGTAGAATCTATTGAGTTGTAAGTGATCTGAACGTTTCATGATGATAGCACTTTCCAGAGGGGGTCAAACCATGTCCCAAAGGTCCCCGGATCTGGTGTCAATTTAAAGAAGTAGTCCAGTTACACCTTTGTGGGCTTATAACTTGGCTTCTGAATGTCCTAGAGAGATCAGGTTTGTTTTATTATACTCCAATCAACAGCCCCTACAACCACAAAAAGGAATGGAGTCATTAGCACTTATGGTTTTTAAATGGCACCCAGAATTATGTTGCACGAAGCACAATTTCACATCATTCTGGGTTCATTTGTGTGAAAACAAGGTCCAATCAGGCTGAAACGTTACAGGAAGGTAAAATCTATTGAGTTGTAAGTGATCTGAACGTTTCAAGATGATCGCACATTCCTATAGGGGGTCAAACCATGTCTCAAAGGTCACCGGGCCTGGTGTCACTTTAAAGAAGCAGTCCAGTTACACCTTTGTGGGCTTATAACTTGGCTTCTGAATGTCCTAGAGAGATCAGGTTTGTTTTAATGTACTCCAACCAACAGCCCCTACAACCACAAAAAGGAATGGAGTCATTAGCGCTTATGGTTTGTAAATGGCACCCAGAATTATGCTGCACTAAGCACAATTTCACATCATTCTGGGTTCATTTGTGTGAAAACAAGGTCCAATCAGGCTGAAATGTTACAGGAAGGTAGAATCTTGTGAGTTGTAAGTGATCTGAACGTTTCATGATGATAGCACTTTCCAGAGGGGGTCAAACCATGTCCCAAAGGTCCCCGGATCTGGTGTCAATTTAAAGAAGTAGTCCAGTTACACCTTTGTGGGCTTATAACTTGGCTTCTGAATGTCCTAGAGAGATCAGGTTTGTGTTATTATACTCCAATCAACAGCCCCTACAACCACAAAAAGGAATGGAGTCATTAGCACTTATGGTTTTTAAATGGCACCCAGAATTATGTTGCACGAAGCACAATTTCACATCATTCTGGGTTCATTTGTGTGGAAACAAGGTCCAATCAGGCTGAAACGTTACAGGAAGGTAAAATCTATTGAGTTGTAAGTGATCTGAACGTTTCAAGATGATCGCACATTCCTATAGGGGGTCAAACCATGTCTCAAAGGTCACCGGGCCTGGTGTCACTTTAAAGAAGCAGTCCAGTTACACCTTTGTGGGCTTATAACTTGGCTTCTGAATGTCCTAGAGAGATCAGGTTTGTTTTAATGTACTCCAACCAACAGCCCCTACAACCACAAAAAGGAATGGAGTCATTAGCACTTATGGTTTGTAAATGGCACCCAGAATTATGCTGCACTAAGCACAATTTCACATCATTCTGGGTTCATTTGTGTGAAAACAACGTCCAATCAGGCTGAAATGTTACAGGAAGGTAGAATCTTGTGAGTTGTAAGTGATCTGAACGTTTCATGATGATAGCACTTTCCAGAGGGGGTCAAACCATGTCCTAAAGGTCCCCGGATCTGGTGTCAATTTAAAGAAGTAGTCCAGTTACACCTTTGTGGGCTTATAACTTGGCTTCTGAATGTCCTAGAGAGATCAGGTTTGTGTTATTATACTCCAATCAACAGCCCCTACAACCACAAAAAGGAATGGAGTCATTAGCACTTATGGTTTTTAAATGGCACCCAGAATTATGTTGCACGAAGCACAATTTCACATCATTCTGGGTTCATTTGTGTGGAAACAAGGTCCAATCAGGCTGAAACGTTACAGGAAGGTAAAATCTATTGAGTTGTAAGTGATCTGAACGTTTCAAGATGATCGCACATTCCTATAGGGGGTCAAACCATGTCCCAAAGGTCACCGGGCCTGGTGTCACTTTAAAGAAGCAGTCCAGTTACACCTTTGTGGGCTTATAACTTGGCTTCTGAATGTCCTAGAGAGATCAGGTTTGTTTTAGTGTACTCCAATCAACATCCCCTACAACCTCAAAAAGGAATGGAGTCATTAGCACTTATGGTTTTTAAATGGCACCCAGAATTATGCTGCACTAAGCACAATTTCACAACATTCTGGGTTCATTTGTGTGAAAACAAGGTCCAATCAGGCTGAAACGTTACAGGAAGGTAGAATCTATTGAGTTGTAAGTGATCTGAACGTTTCATGATGATAGCACTTTCCTAAGGGGGTCAAACCATGTCCCAAAGGTCACCGGATCTGGTGTCAATTTAAAGAAGTAGTCCAGTTACACATTTGTGTGCTTATAACTTGGCTTCTGAATGTCCTAGAGAGATCAGGTTTGTTTTAATGTACTCCATCCAACAGCCCCTACAACCACAAAAAGGAATGGAGTCATTAGCACTTATGGTTTGTAAATGGCACCCAGAATTATGTTGCACGAAGCACAATTTCACATCATTCTGGGTCCATTTGTGTGAAAACAAGGTCCAATCAGGCTGAAACGTTACAAGAAGGTAGAATCTATTGAGTTGTAAGTGATCTGAACGTTTCATGATGATCGCACATTCCTATAGGGGGTCAAACCATGTCCCAAAGGTCACCGAGCCTGGTGTCACTTTAAAGAAGTAGTCCAGTTACACCTTTGAGGGCTTATAACTTGGCTTCTGAATATCCTAGAGAGATCAGGTTTGTTTTAGTGTACTTCAATCAACAGCCCCTACAACCTCAAAAAGGAATGGAGTCATTAGCACTTATGGTTTTTAAATGGCACCCAGAATTATGTTGCACGAAGCACAATTTCACATCATTCTGGGTTCTTTAGTGTGAAAACAAGGTCCAATCAGGCTGAAATGTTACAGGAAGGTAGAATCTATTGAGTTGTAAGTGATCTGAACGTTTCATGATGATAGCACTTTCCTAAGGGGGTCAAACCATGTCCCAAAGGTCACCGGATCTGGTGTCAATTTAAAGAAGTAGTCCAGTTACACCTTTGTGGGCTTATAACTTGGCTTCTGAATGTCCTAGAGAGATCAGGTTTGTTTTAGTATACTCCAATCAACAGCCCCTACAACCACAAAAAGGAATGGAGCCATTAGCACTTATGGTGTTTAAATGGCACCCAGAATTATGTTGCACGAAGCACAATTTCACATCATTCTGGGTTCATTTGTGTGAAAACAAGGTCCAATCAGGCTGAAACATTACAGGAAGGTAGAATCTATTGAGTTGTAAGTGATCTGAACGTTTCATCATGATAGCACTTTCCTAAGGGGGTCAAACCATGTCCCAAAGGTCACCGGATCTGGTGTCAATTTAAAGAAGTAGTCCAGTTACACATTTGTGGGCTTATAACTTAGCTTCTGAATGTCCTAGAGAGATCAGGTTTGTTTTAATGTACTCCAATCAACAGCCCCTACAACCACAAAAAGGGATGGAGTCATTAGCACTTATGGTTTGTAAATGGCACCCAGAATTATGTTGCACAAAGCACAATTTCACATCATTCTGGGAACATTTGTGTGAAAACAAGGTCCAATCAGGCTAAAACGCTACAAGAAGGTAGAATCTATTGAGTTGTAAGTGATCTGAACGTTTCATGATGATAGCACTTTCCAGAGGGGGTCAAACCATGTCCCAAAGGTCCCCGGATCTGGTGTGAATTTAAAGAAGTATTCCAGTTACACCTTTGTGGGCTTATAACTTGGCTTCTGAATGTCCTAGAGAGATCAGGTTTGTTTTATTATACTCCAATCAACAGCCCCTACAACCACAAAAAGGAATGGAGTCATTAGCACTTATGGTTTTTAAATGGCACCCAGAATTATGTTGAACGAAGCACAATTTCACATCATTCTGGGTTCATTTGTGTGAAAACAAGGTCCAATCAGGCTGAAACGTTACAGGAAGGTAAAATCTATTGAATTGTAAGTGATCTGAATGTTTCAAGATGATCGCACATTCCTATAGGGGGTCAAACTATGTCCCAAAGGTCAATGGGCCTGGTGTCACTTTAAAGAAGCAGTCCAGTTACACCTTTGTGGGCTTATAACTTGGCTTCTGAATGTCCTAGAGAGATCAGGTTTGTTTTAGTGTACTCCAATCAACATCCCCTACAACCTCAAAAAGGAATGGAGTCATTAGCACTTATGGTTTTTAAATGGCACCCAGAATTATGCTGCACGAAGCACAATTTCACAACATTCTGGGTTCATTTGTGTGAAAACAAGATCCAATCAGGCTGAAACATTACAGGAAAGTAGAATATATTGAGTTGTAAGCGATCTGAACGTTTCATGATGATAGCACTTTCCTAAGGGGGTCAAACCATGTCCCAAAGGTCACCGGATCTGGTGTCAATTTAAAGAAGTAGTCCAGTTACACATTTGTGTGCTTATAACTTGGCTTCTGAATGTCCTAGAGAGATCAGGTTTGTTTTAATGTACTCCAACCAACAGCCCCTAAAACCACAAAAAGGAATGGAGTCATTAGCACTTATGGTTCAGAAGCCAAGTTATAAGCCCACAAAGGTGTAACTGGACTACTTCTTTAAAGTGACACCAGGCCCGGTGACCTTTGGGACATGGTTTTACCCCCTTTAGGAATGTGCGATCATCTTGAAACGTTCAGATCACTTACAACTCAATAGATTCTACCTTCTTGTAGCGTTTTAGCATGATTGGACCTTGTTTTCACACAAATGTTCCCAGAATGATGTGAAATTGTACTTTGTGCAACATAATTCTGGCTGCCATTTACAAACCATAAGTGCTAATGACTCCATTCCTTTTTGTGGTTGTAGGGGCTGTTGATTGGAGTACATTAAAACAAACCTGATCTCTCTAAGACATTCAGAAGCTAAGTTATAAGCCCACAAATGTGTAACTGGACTACTTCTTTAAATTGACACCAGATCCGGTGACCTTTGGGACATGGTTTGACCCCCTTAGGAAAGTGCTATCATGATGAAACATTCAGATCACTTACAACTCAATAGATTCTACCTTCCTGTAACATTTCAGCCTGATTGGACCTTGTTTTCACACAAATGAACCCAGAATGATGTGAAATTGTGCTTCGTGCAACATAATTCTGGGTGCCATTTAAACACCATAAGTGCTAATGGCTCCATTCCTTTTTGTGGTTGTAGGGGCTGTTGATTGGAGTATACTAAAACAAACCTGATCTCTCTAGGACATTCAGAAGCCAAGTTATAAGCCCACAAAGGTGTAACTGGACTACTTCTTTAAATTGACACCAGATCCGGTGACCTTTGGGACATGGTTTGACCCCCTTAGGAAAGTGCTATCATCATGAAACGTTCAGATCACTTACAACTCAATAGATTCTACCGTCCTGTAACATTTCAGCCTGATTGGACCTTGTTTTCACACAAATGAACCCAGAATGATGTGAAATTGTGCTTAGTGCAACATAATTCTGGGTGCCATTTACAAACCATAAGTGCTAATGACTCCATTCTTTTTTGTGGTTGTAGGGGCTGTTGATTGGAGTACACTAAAACAAACCTGATCTCTCTAGGACATTCAGAAGCCAAGTTATAAGCCCTTAAAGGTGTAACTGGACTACTTCTTTAAAGTGACACCAAGCCCGGTGACCTTTGGGACATGGTTTGACCCCCTATAGGAATGTGCGATCATCATGAAACGTTCAGATCACTTACAACTCAATAGATTCTACCTTCTTGTAACGTTTCAGCCTGATTGTACCTTGTTTTCACACAAATGAACCCAGAATGATGTGAAATTGTGCTTAGTGCAGCATAATTCTCGGTGCCATTTACAAACCATAAGTGCTAATGACTCCATTCCTTTTTGTGGTTGTAGGGGCTGTTGGTTGGAGTACATTAAAACAAACCTGATCTCTCTAGGACATTCAGAAGCCAAGTTATAAGCCCACAAATGTGTAACTGGACTACTTCTTTAAATTGACACCAGATCCGGTGACCTTTGGGGCATGGTTTGACCCCCTTAGGAAAGTGCTATCATCATGAAACATTCAGATCACTTACAACTCAATAGATTCTACCTTCCTGTAACATTTCAGCCTGATTGGACCTTGTTTTCACACAAATGAACCCAGAATGATGTGAAATTGTGCTTCGTGCAACATAATTCTGGGTGCCATTTAAACACCATAAGTGCTAATGGCTCCATTCCTTTTTGTGGTTGTAGGGGCTGTTGATTGGAGTATACTAAAACAAACCTGATCTCTCTAGGACATTCAGAAGCCAAGTTATAAGCCCACAAAGGTGTAACTGGACTACTTCTTTAAATTGACACCAGATCCGGTGACCTTTGGGACATGGTTTGACCCCCTTAGGAAAGTGCTATCATCATGAAACGTTCAGATCACTTACAACTCAATAGATTCTACCGTCCTGTAACATTTCAGCCTGATTGGACCTTGTTTTCACACAAATGAACCCAGAATGATGTGAAATTGTGCTTAGTGCAACATAATTCTGGGTGCCATTTACAAACCATAAGTGCTAATGACTCCATTCTTTTTTGTGGTTGTAGGGGCTGTTGATTGGAGTACACTAAAACAAACCTGATCTCTCTAGGACATTCAGAAGCCAAGTTATAAGCCCTTAAAGGTGTAACTGGACTACTTCTTTAAAGTGACACCAAGCCCGGTGACCTTTGGGACATGGTTTGACCCCCTATAGGAATGTGCGATCATCATGAAACGTTCAGATCACTTACAACTCAATAGATTCTACCTTCTTGTAACGTTTCAGCCTGATTGTACCTTGTTTTCACACAAATGAACCCAGAATGTTGTGAAATTGTGCTTAGTGCAGCATAATTCTCGGTGCCATTTACAAACCATAAGTGCTAATGACTCCATTCCTTTTTGTGGTTGTAGGGGCTGTTGGTTGGAGTACATTAAAACAAACCTGATCTCTCTAGGACATTCAGAAGCCAAGTTATAAGCCCACAAATGTGTAACTGGACTACTTCTTTAAATTGACACCAGATCCGGTGACCTTTGGGGCATGGTTTGACCCCCTTAGGAAAGTGCTATCATCATGAAACGGTCAGATCACTTACAACTCAATAGATTCTACCTTCCTGTCACGTTTCAGCCTGATTGGACCTTGTTTTCACACAAATGAACCCAGAATGATGTGAAATTGTGCTTCGTGCAACATAATTCTGGGTGCCATTTACAAACCATAAGTGCTAATGACTCCATTCCTTTTTGTGGTTGTAGGGGCTGTTGATTGGAGAACACTAAAACAAACCTAACCTCTCTAGGACATTCAGAAGCCAAGTTATAAGCCCACAAAGGTGTAACTGGACTGCTTCTTTAAAGTGACACCAGGCCCGGTGACCTTTGGGACATGGTTTGACCCCCTATAGGAATGTGCGATCATCTTGAAACGTTCAGATCACTTACAACTCAATAGATTCTACCTTCCTGTAACATTTCAGCCTGATTTGACCTTGTTTTCACACAAATGAACCCAGAATGTTGTGAAATTGTGCTTAGTGCAGCATAATTCTGGGTGCCATTTAAAAACCATAAGTGCTAATGACTCCATTCCTTTTTGAGGTTGCAGGGGCTGTTGATTGGAGTACACTAAAACAAACCTGATCTCTCTAGGACATTCAGAAGCCAAGTTATAAGCCCACAAAGGTGTAACTGGACTGCTTCTTTAAAGTGACACCAGGCCCGGTGACCTTTGGGACATGGTTTGACCCCCTATAGGAATGTGCGATCATCTTGAAACGTTCAGATCACTTACAACTCAATAGATTTTACCTTCCTGTAACGTTTCAGCCTGATTGGACCTTGTTTTCACACAAATGACCCAGAATGATGTGAAATTGTGCTTCGTGCAACATAATTCTGGGTGCCATTTAAAAACCATAAGTGCTAATGACTCCATTCCTTTTTGTGGTTGTAGGGGCTGTTGATTGGAGTATAATAAAACAAACCTGATCTCTCTAGGACATTCAGAAGCCAAGTTATAAGCCCACAAAGGTGTAACTGGACTACTTCTTTAAATTGACACCAGATCCGGGGACCTTTGGGACATGGTTTGACCCCCTATAGGAATGTGCGATCATCTTGAAACGTTCAGATCACTTACAACTCAATAGATTCTACCTTCTTGTAGCGTTTTAGCCTGATTGGACCTTGTTTTCACACAAATGTTCCCAGAATGATGTGAAATTGTGCTTTGTGCAACATAATTCTGGGTGCCATTTACAAACCATAAGTGCTAATGACTCCATTCCTTTTTGTGGTTGTAGGGGCTGTTGATTGGAGTACATTAAAACAAACCTGATCTCTCTAGGACAATCAGAAGCTAAGTTATAAGCCCACAAATGTGTAACTGGACTACTTTAAATTGACACCAGATCCGGTGACCTTTGGGACATGGTTTGACCCCCTTAGGAAAGTGCTATCATCATGAAACGTTCAGATCACTTACAACTCAATAGATTCTACCTTCCTGTAACGTTTCAGCCTGATTGGACCTTGTTTTCACACAAATGAACCCAGAATGATGTGAAATTGTGCTTCGTGCAACATAATACTGGGTGCCATTTAAACACCATAAGTGCTAATGGCTCCATTCCTTTTTGTGGTTGTAGGGGCTGTTGATTGGAGTATACTAAAACAAACCTCATCTCTCTAGGACATTCAGAAGCCAAGTTATAAGCCCACAAAGGTGTAACTGGACTACTTCTTTAAATTGACACCAGATCCGGTGACCTTTGGGACATGGTTTGACCCCCTTAGGAAAGTGCTATCATCATGAAACGTTCAGATCACTTACAACTCAATAGATTATACCTTCCTGTAACATTTCAGCCTGATTGGACCTTGTTTTCACACAAAAGAACCCAGAATGAATGTGAAATTGTGCTTCGTGCAACATAATTCTGGGTGCCATTTAAAAACCATAAGTGCTAATGACTCCATTCCTTTTTGAGGTTGTAGGGGCTGTTGATTGGAGTACACTAAAACAAACCTGATCTCTCTAGGACATTCAGAAGCCAAGTTATAAGCCCTCAAAGGTGTAACTGGACTACTTCTTTAAAGTGACACCAGGCCCGGTGACCTTTGGGACATGGTTTTACCCCCTATAGGAATGTGCGATCATCTTGAAACGTTCAGATCACTTACAACTCAATAGATTCTACCTTCTTGTAGCGTTTCAGCCTGATTGGACCTTGTTTTCACACAAATGGACCCAGAATGATGTGAAATTGTGCTTCGTGCAACATAATTCTGGGTGCCATTTACAAACCTTAAGTGCTAATGACTCCATTCCTTTTTGTGGTTGTAGGGGCTGTTGATTGGAGTACACTAAAACAAACCTAACCTCTCTAGGACATTCAGAAGCCAAGTTATAAGCCCACAAAGTTGTAACTGGACTACTTCTTTAAAGTGACACCAGGCCCGGTGACCTTTGGGACATGGTTTGACCCCCTTAGGAAAGTGCTATCATCATGAAACGTTCAGATCACTTACAACTCAATAGATTCTACCTTCCTGTAACGTTTCAGCCTGATTGGACCCTGTTTTCACACAAATGAACCCAGAATGATGTGAAATTGTGCTTCGTGCAACATAATTCTGGGTGCCATTTACAAACCATAAGTGCTAATGACTCCATTCCTTTTTGTGGTTGTAGGGGCTGTTGATTGGAGAACACTAAAACAAACCTAACCTCTCTAGGACATTCAGAAGCCAAGTTATAAGCCCACAAAGGTGTAACTGGACTGCTTCTTTAAAGTGACACCAGGCCCGGTGACCGTTGGGACATGGTTTGACCCCCTTAGGAAAGTGCTATCATCATGAAATGTTCAGATCGCTTACAACTCAATAGATTCTACCTTCCTGTAACGTTTCAGCCTGATTGGACCTTGTTTTCACACAAATGAACCTAGAATGATGTGAAATTGTGCTTTGTGCAGCATAATTCTGGGTGCCATTTACAAACCATAAGTGCTAATGACTCCATTCCTTTTTGTGGTCGTAGGGGCTGTTGATTGGAGAACACTAAAACAAACCTAACCTCTCTAGGACATTCAGAAGCCAAGTTATAAGCCCACAAATGTGTAACTGGACTACTTCTTTAAGGTGACACCAGGCCCGGTGACCTTTGGGACATGGTTTGACCCCCTTAGGAAAGTGCGATCATCTTGAAACGTTCAGATCACTTACAACTCAATAGATTCTACCTTCCTGTAACATTTCAGCCTGATTGGACCTTGTTTTCACACAAATGAACCCAGAATGATGTGAAATTTTGCTTAGTGCAGCATAATTCTGGGTGCCCTTTACAAACCTTAAGTGCTAATGACTCCATTCCTTTTTGTGGTTGTAGGGATTGTTGATTGGAGTACACTAAAACAAACCTTATCTCTCTAGGACATTCAGAAGCCAAGTTATTACCCCACAAATGTGTAACTGGACTACTTCTTTAAATTGACACCAGATCCGGTGACCTTTGGGACATGGTTTGACCCCCTTAGGAAAGTGCTATCATCATGAAACGTTCAGATCACTTACAACTCAATAGATTCTACCTTTCTGTAACGTTTCAGCCTGATTGGACCTTGTTTTCACACAAATGAACCCAGAATGATGTGAAATTGTGCTTCGTGCAACATAATTCTGGGTGCCATTTACAAACCATAAGTGCTAATGACTCCATTCCTTTTTGGATTGTAGGGGCTGTTTATTGTAGTATACTAAAACAAACCTGATCTCTCTAGGACATTCAGAAGCCAAGTTATAAGCCCACAAAGGTGTAACTGGACTACTTCTTTAAATTGACACCAGATCCGGTGACCTTTGGGACATGGTTTGACCCCCTTAGGAAAGTGCTATCATCATGAAACGTTCAGATCACTTACAACTCAATAGATTCTACCGTCCTGTAACATTTCAGCCTGATTGGACCTTGTTTTCACACAAATGAACCCAGAATGATGTGAAATTGTGCTTAGTGCAACATAATTCTGGGTGCCATTTACAAACCATAAGTGCTAATGACTCCATTCTTTTTTGTGGTTGTAGGGGCTGTTGATTGGAGTACACTAAAACAAACCTGATCTCTCTAGGACATTCAGAAGCCAAGTTATAAGCCCTTAAAGGTGTAACTGGACTACTTCTTTAAAGTGACACCAAGCCCGGTGACCTTTGGGACATGGTTTGACCCCCTATAGGAATGTGCGATCATCATGAAACGTTCAGATCACTTACAACTCAATAGATTCTACCTTCTTGTAACGTTTCAGCCTGATTGTACCTTGTTTTCACACAAATGAACCCAGAATGATGTGAAATTGTGCTTAGTGCAGCATAATTCTCGGTGCCATTTACAAACCATAAGTGCTAATGACTCCATTCCTTTTTGTGGTTGTAGGGGCTGTTGGTTGGAGTACATTAAAACAAACCTGATCTCTCTAGGACATTCAGAAGCCAAGTTATAAGCCCACAAATGTGTAACTGGACTACTTCTTTAAATTGACACCAGATCCGGTGACCTTTGGGACATGGTTTGACCCCCTTAGGAAAGTGCTATCATCATGAAACGGTCAGATCACTTACAACTCAATAGATTCTACCTTCCTGTCACGTTTCAGCCTGATTGGACCTTGTTTTCACACAAATGAACCCAGAATGATGTGAAATTGTGCTTCGTGCAACATAATTCTGGGTGCCATTTACAAACCATAAGTGCTAATGACTCCATTCCTTTTTGTGGTTGTAGGGGCTGTTGATTGGAGAACACTAAAACAAACCTAACCTCTCTAGGACATTCAGAAGCCAAGTTATAAGCCCACAAAGGTGTAACTGGACTGCTTCTTTAAAGTGACACCAGGCCCGGTGACCTTTGGGACATGGTTTGACCCCCTATAGGAATGTGCGATCATCTTGAAACGTTCAGATCACTTACAACTCAATAGATTCTACCTTCCTGTAACATTTCAGCCTGATTTGACCTTGTTTTCACACAAATGAACCCAGAATGTTGTGAAATTGTGCTTAGTGCAGCATAATTCTGGGTGCCATTTAAAAACCATAAGTGCTAATGACTCCATTCCTTTTTGAGGTTGCAGGGGCTGTTGATTGGAGTACACTAAAACAAACCTGATCTCTCTAGGACATTCAGAAGCCAAGTTATAAGCCCACAAAGGTGTAACTGGACTGCTTCTTTAAAGTGACACCAGGCCCGGTGACCTTTGGGACATGGTTTGACCCCCTATAGGAATGTGCGATCATCTTGAAACGTTCAGATCACTTACAACTCAATAGATTTTACCTTCCTGTAACGTTTCAGCCTGATTGGACCTTGTTTTCACACAAATGACCCAGAATGATGTGAAATTGTGATTCGTGCAACATAATTCTGGGTGCCATTTAAAAACCATAAGTGCTAATGACTCCATTCCTTTTTGTGGTTGTAGGGGCTGTTGATTGGAGTATAATAAAACAAACCTGATCTCTCTAGGACATTCAGAAGCCAAGTTATAAGCCCACAAAGGTGTAACTGGACTACTTCTTTAAATTGACACCAGATCCGGGGACCTTTGGGACATGGTTTGACCCCCTATAGGAATGTGCGATCATCTTGAAACGTTCAGATCACTTACAACTCAATAGATTCTACCTTCTTGTAGCGTTTTAGCCTGATTGGACCTTGTTTTCACACAAATGTTCCCAGAATGATGTGAAATTGTGCTTTGTGCAACATAATTCTGGGTGCCATTTACAAACCATAAGTGCTAATGACTCCATTCCTTTTTGTGGTTGTAGGGGCTGTTGATTGGAGTACATTAAAACAAACCTGATCTCTCTAGGACAATCAGAAGCTAAGTTATAAGCCCACAAATGTGTAACTGGACTACTTTAAATTGACACCAGATCCGGTGACCTTTGGGACATGGTTTGACCCCCTTAGGAAAGTGCTATCATCATGAAACGTTCAGATTACTTACAACTCAATAGATTCTACCTTCCTGTAACGTTTCAGCCTGATTGGACCTTGTTTTCACACAAATGAACCCAGAATGATGTGAAATTGTGCTTCGTGCAACATAATTCTGGGTGCCATTTAAACACCATAAGTGCTAATGGCTCCATTCCTTTTTGTGGTTGTAGGGGCTGTTGATTGGAGTATACTAAAACAAACCTCATCTCTCTAGGACATTCAGAAGCCAAGTTATAAGCCCACAAAGGTGTAACTGGACTACTTCTTTAAATTGACACCAGATCCGGTGACCTTTGGGACATGGTTTGACCCCCTTAGGAAAGTGCTATCATCATGAAACGTTCAGATCACTTACAACTCAATAGATTATACCTTCCTGTAACATTTCAGCCTGATTGGACCTTGTTTTCACACAAAAGAACCCAGAATGATGTGAAATTGTGCTTCGTGCAACATAATTCTGGGTGCCATTTAAAAACCATAAGTGCTAATGACTCCATTCCTTTTTGAGGTTGTAGGGGCTGTTGATTGGAGTACACTAAAACAAACCTGATCTCTCTAGGACATTCAGAAGCCAAGTTATAAGCCCTCAAAGGTGTAACTGGACTACTTCTTTAAAGTGACACCAGGCCCGGTGACCTTTGGGACATGGTTTTACCCCCTATAGGAATGTGCGATCATCTTGAAACGTTCAGATCACTTACAACTCAATAGATTCTACCTTCTTGTAGCGTTTCAGCCTGATTGGACCTTGTTTTCACACAAATGGACCCAGAATGATGTGAAATTGTGCTTCGTGCAACATAATTCTGGGTGCCATTTACAAACCTTAAGTGCTAATGACTCCATTCCTTTTTGTGGTTGTAGGGGCTGTTGATTGGAGTACACTAAAACAAACCTAACCTCTCTAGGACATTCAGAAGCCAAGTTATAAGCCCACAAAGTTGTAACTGGACTACTTCTTTAAAGTGACACCAGGCCCGGTGACCTTTGGGACATGGTTTGACCCCCTTAGGAAAGTGCTATCATCATGAAACGTTCAGATCACTTACAACTCAATAGATTCTACCTTCCTGTAACGTTTCAGCCTGATTGGACCCTGTTTTCACACAAATGAACCCAGAATGATGTGAAATTGTGCTTCGTGCAACATAATTCTGGGTGCCATTTACAAACCATAAGTGCTAATGACTCCATTCCTTTTTGTGGTTGTAGGGGCTGTTGATTGGAGAACACTAAAACAAACCTAACCTCTCTAGGACATTCAGAAGCCAAGTTATAAGCCCACAAAGGTGTAACTGGACTGCTTCTTTAAAGTGACACCAGGCCCGGTGACCGTTGGGACATGGTTTGACCCCCTTAGGAAAGTGCTATCATCATGAAATGTTCAGATCGCTTACAACTCAATAGATTCTACCTTCCTGTAACGTTTCAGCCTGATTGGACCTTGTTTTCACACAAATGAACCCAGAATGATGTGAAATTGTGCTTTGTGCAGCATAATTCTGGGTGCCATTTACAAACCATAAGTGCTAATGACTCCATTCCTTTTTGAGGTCGTAGGGGCTGTTGATTGGAGAACACTAAAACAAACCTAACCTCTCTAGGACATTCAGAAGCCAAGTTATAAGCCCACAAATGTGTAACTGGACTACTTCTTTAAGGTGACACCAGGCCCGGTGACCTTTGGGACATGGTTTGACCCCCTTAGGAAAGTGCGATCATCTTGAAACGTTCAGATCACTTACAACTCAATAGATTCTACCTTCCTGTAACATTTCAGCCTGATTGGACCTTGTTTTCACACAAATGAACCCAGAATGATGTGAAATTTTGCTTAGTGCAGCATAATTCTGGGTGCCCTTTACAAACCTTAAGTGCTAATGACTCCATTCCTTTTTGTGGTTGTAGGGATTGTTGATTGGAGTACACTAAAACAAACCTTATCTCTCTAGGACATTCAGAAGCCAAGTTATTACCCCACAAATGTGTAACTGGACTACTTCTTTAAATTGACACCAGATCCGGTGACCTTTGGGACATGGTTTGACCCCCTTAGGAAAGTGCTATCATCATGAAACGTTCAGATCACTTACAACTCAATAGATTCTACCTTTCTGTAACGTTTCAGCCTGATTGGACCTTGTTTTCACACAAATGAACCCAGAATGATGTGAAATTGTGCTTCGTGCAACATAATTCTGGGTGCCATTTACAAACCATAAGTGCTAATGACTCCATTCCTTTTTGTGGTTGTAGGGGCTGTTTTTTGGAGTATACTAAAACAAACCTGATCTCTCTAGGACATTCAGAAGCCAAGTTATAAGCCCACAAAGGTGTAACTGGACTACTTCTTTAAAGTGACACCAGATCCGGGGACATTTGGGACATGGTTTGACCCCCTCTGGAAAGTGATATCATCATGAAACGTTCAGATCACTTACAACTCAATAGATTATACCTTCCTGTAACATTTCAGCCTGATTGGACCTTGTTTTCACACAAATGAACCCAGAATGATGTGAAATTGTGCTTAGTGCAGCATAATTCTGGTTGCCATTTACAAACCATAAGTGCTAATGACTCCATTCCTTTTTGTGGTTGTAGGGGCTGTTGGTTGGAGTACGTTAAAACAAACCTGATCTCTCTAGGACATTCAGAAGCCAAGTTATAAGCCCACAAATGTGTAACTGGACTACTTCTTTAAATTGACACCAGATCCGGTGACATTTGGGACATGGTTTGACCCCCTCTGGAAAGTGATATCATCATGAAACGTTCAGATCACTTACAACTCAATAGATTATACCTTCCTGTAACATTTCAGCCTGATTGGACCTTGTTTTCACACAAATGAACCCAGAATGATGTGAAATTGTGCTTAGTGCAGCATAATTCTGGTTGCCATTTACAAACCATAAGTGCTAATGACTCCATTCCTTTTTGTGGTTGTAGGGGCTGTTGGTTGGAGTACGTTAAAACAAACCTGATCTCTCTAGGACATTCAGAAGCCAAGTTATAAGCCCACAAATGTGTAACTGGACTACTTCTTTAAATTGACACCAGATCCGGTGACCTTTGGGACATGGTTTGACCCCCTTAGGAAAGTGCTATCATCATGAAACGTTCAGATCACTTACAACTCAATAGATTCTACCTTCCTGTAACGTTTCAGCCTGATTGGACCCTGTTTTCACACAAATGAACCCAGAATGATGTGAAATTGTGCTTCGTGCAACATAATTCTGGGTGCCATTTACAAACCATAAGTGCTAATGACTCCATTCCTTTTTGTGGTTGTAGGGGCTGTTGATTGGAGAACACTAAAACAAACCTAACCTCTCTAGGACATTCAGAAGCCAAGTTATAAGCCCACAAAGGTGTAACTGGACTGCTTCTTTAAAGTGACACCAGGCCCGGTGACCGTTGGGACATGGTTTGACCCCCTTAGGAAAGTGCTATCATCATGAAATGTTCAGATCGCTTACAACTCAATAGATTCTACCTTCCTGTAACGTTTCAGCCTGATTGGACCTTGTTTTCACACAAATGAACCCAGAATGATGTGAAATTGTGCTTTGTGCAGCATAATTCTGGGTGCCATTTACAAACCATAAGTGCTAATGACTCCATTCCTTTTTGTGGTCGTAGGGGCTGTTGATTGGAGAACACTAAAACAAACCTAACCTCTCTAGGACATTCAGAAGCCAAGTTATAAGCCCACAAATGTGTAACTGGACTACTTCTTTAAGGTGACACCAGGCCCGGTGACCTTTGGGACATGGTTTGACCCCCTTAGGAAAGTGCGATCATCTTGAAACGTTCAGATCACTTACAACTCAATAGATTCTACCTTCCTGTAACATTTCAGCCTGATTGGACCTTGTTTTCACACAAATGAACCCAGAATGATGTGAAATTTTGCTTAGTGCAGCATAATTCTGGGTGCCCTTTACAAACCTTAAGTGCTAATGACTCCATTCCTTTTTGTGGTTGTAGGGATTGTTGATTGGAGTACACTAAAACAAACCTTATCTCTCTAGGACATTCAGAAGCCAAGTTATTACCCCACAAATGTGTAACTGGACTACTTCTTTAAATTGACACCAGATCCGGTGACCTTTGGGACATGGTTTGACCCCCTTAGGAAAGTGCTATCATCATGAAACGTTCAGATCACTTACAACTCAATAGATTCTACCTTTCTGTAACGTTTCAGCCTGATTGGACCTTGTTTTCACACAAATGAACCCAGAATGATGTGAAATTGTGCTTCGTGCAACATAATTCTGGGTGCCATTTACAAACCATAAGTGCTAATGACTCCATTCCTTTTTGTGGTTGTAGGGGCTGTTTTTTGGAGTATACTAAAACAAACCTGATCTCTCTAGGACATTCAGAAGCCAAGTTATAAGCCCACAAAGGTGTAACTGGACTACTTCTTTAAAGTGACACCAGATCCGGGGACATTTGGGACATGGTTTGACCCCCTCTGGAAAGTGATATCATCATGAAACGTTCAGATCACTTACAACTCAATAGATTATACCTTCCTGTAACATTTCAGCCTGATTGGACCTTGTTTTCACACAAATGAACCCAGAATGATGTGAAATTGTGCTTAGTGCAGCATAATTCTGGTTGCCATTTACAAACCATAAGTGCTAATGACTCCATTCCTTTTTGTGGTTGTAGGGGCTGTTGGTTGGAGTACGTTAAAACAAACCTGATCTCTCTAGGACATTCAGAAGCCAAGTTATAAGCCCACAAATGTGTAACTGGACTACTTCTTTAAATTGACACCAGATCCGGTGACCTTTGGGACATGGTTTGACCCCCTTAGGAAAGTGCTATCATCATGAAACGTTCAGATCACTTACAACTCAATAGATTCTACCTTCCTGTCACGTTTCAGCCTGATTGGACCTTGTTTTCACACAAATGAACCCGGAATGATGTGAAATTGTGCTTCGTGCAACATAAATCTGGGTGCCATTTAAAAACCATAAGTGTTAATGACTCCATTCCTTTTTGAGTTGTAGGGGCTGTTGATTGGAGTACACTAAAACAAACCTGATCTCTCTAGGACATTCAGAAGCCAAGTTATAAGCCCTCAAAGGTGTAACTGGACTACTTCTTTAAAGTGACACCAGGCCCGGTGACCTTTGGGACATGGATTGACCCCCTTAGGAAAGTGCTATCATCATGAAACGTTCAGATCGCTTACAACTCAATAGATTCTACCTTCTTGTAGCGTTTCAGCCTGATTGGACCTTGTTTTCACACAAATAAACCCAGAATGATGTGAAATTGTGCTTAGTGCAGCATAATTCTGGGTGTCATTTAAAAACCATAAGTGCTAATGACTCCATTCCTTTTTGTGGTTGTAGGGGCTGTTGATTGGAGTACATTAAAACAAACCTGATCTCTCTAGGACATTCAGAAGCCAAGTTATAAGCCCACAAATGTGTAACTGGACTACTTTAAATTGACACCAGATCCGGTGACCTTTGGGACATGGTTTGACCCCCTTAGGAAAGGGCTATCATGATGAAACGTTCAGATCACTTACAACTCAATAGATTCTACCTTCCTGTAACATTTCAGCCTGATTGGACCTTGTTTTCACACAAATGAACCCAGAATGATGTGAAATTGTGCTTAGTGCAGCATAATTCTGGGTGCCATTTAAAAACCATAAGTGCTAATGACTCCATTCCTTTTTGTGGTTGTAGGGGCTGTTGATTGGAGTACATTAAAACAAACCTGATCTCTCTAGGACATTCAGAAGCCAAGTTATAAGCCCACAAATGTGTAACTGGACTACTTTAAATTGACACCAGATCCGGTGACCTTTGGGACATGGTTTGACCCCCTTAGGAAAGGGCTATCATGATGAAACGTTCAGATCACTTACAACTCAATAGATTCTACCTTCCTGTAACATTTCAGCCTGATTGGACCTTGTTTTCACACAAATGAACCCAGAATGATGTGAAATTGTGCTAAGTGCAGCATAATTCTGGGTGCCATTTACAAACCATAAGTGCTAATGACTCCATTCCTTTTTGTGGTTGTAGGGGCTGTTGATTGGAGAACACTAAAACAAACCTAACCTCTCTAGGACATTCAGAAGCCAAGTTATAAGCCCACAAAGGTGTAACTAGACTACTTCTTTAAGGTGACACCAGGCCCGGTAACCTTTGGGACATGGTTTGACCCCCTTAGGAAAGTGCGATAATCTTGAAACGTTCAGATCACTTACAACACAATAGATTCTACCTTCCTGTAGCGTTTCAGCCTGATTTGACCTTGTTTTCACACAAATGAACCCAGAATGATGTGAAATTGTGCTTCGTGCAACATCATTCTGGGTGCCATTTACAAACCTTAAGTGCTAATGACTCCATTCCTTTTTGTGGTTGTAGGGGCTGTTGATTGGAGTACACTAAAACAAACCTAACCTCTCTAGGACATTCAGAAGCCAAGTTATAAGCCCACAAAGTTGTAACTGGACTACTTCTTTAAAGTGACACCAGGCCCGGTGACCTTTGGGACATGGTTTGACCCCCTTAGGAAAGGGCTATCATCATGAAACCTTCAGATCACTTACAACTCAATAGATTCTACCTTCCTGTAACGTTTCAGCCTGATTGGACCTTGTTTTCACACAAATGGACCCAGAATGATGTGAAATTGTGCTTCGTGCAACATAATTCTGGGTGCCATTTACAAACCATAAGTGCTAATGACTCCATTCCTTTTTATGGTTGTAGGGGCTGTTGATTGGAGAACACTAAAACAAACCTAACCTCTCTAGGACATTCAGAAGCCAAGTTATAAGCCCACAAAGGTGTAACTGGACTGCTTCTTTAAAGTGACACCAGGCCCGGTGACCGTTGGGACATGGTTTGACCCCCTTAGGAAAGTGCTATCATCATGAAACGTTCAGATCACTTACAACTCAATAGATTCTACCTTCTTGTAGCGTTTCAGCCTGATTGGACCTTGTTTTCACACAAATAAACCCAGAATGATGTGAAATTGTGCTTAGTGCAGCATAATTCTGGGTGCCATTTAAAAACCATAAGTGCTAATGACTCCATTCCTTTTTGTGGTTGTAGGGGCTGTTGATTGGAGTACATTAAAACAAACGTGATCTCTCTAGGACATTCAGAAGCCAAGTTATAAGCCCACAAATGTGTAACTGGACTACTTTAAATTGACACCAGATACGGTGACCTTTGGGACATGGTTTGACCCCCTTAGGAAAGGGCTATCATGATGAAACGTTCAGATCACTTACAACTCAATAGATTCTACCTTCCTGTTACATTTCAGCCTGATTGGACCTTGTTTTCACACAAATGAACCCAGAATGATGTGAAATTGTGCTTTGTGCAGCATAATTCTGGGTGCCATTTACAAACCATAAGTGCTAATGACTCCATTCCTTTTTGTGGTTGTAGGGGCTGTTGATTGGAGAACACTAAAACAAACCTAACCTCTCTAGGACATTCAGAAGCCAAGTTATAAGCCCACAAAGGTGTAACTAGACTACTTCTTTAAGGTGACACCAGTCCCGGTGACCTTTGGGACATGATTTGACCCCCTTAGGAAAGTGCGATAATCTTGAAACATTCAGATCACTTACAACACAATAGATTCTACCTTCCTGTAGCGTTTCAGCCTGATTTGACCTTGTTTTCACACAAATGGACCCAGAATGATGTGAAATTGTGCTTCGTGCAACATCATTCTGGGTGCCATTTACAAACCTTAAGTGCTAATGACTCCATTCCTTTTTGTGGTTGTAGGGGCTGTTGATTGGAGTACACTAAAACAAACCTAACCTCTCTAGGACATTCAGAAGCCAAGTTATAAGCCCACGAAGTTGTAACTGGACTACTTCTTTAAAGTGACACCAGGCCCGGTGACCTTTGGGACATGGTTTGACCCCCTTAGGAAAGTGCTATCATCATGAAACCTTCAGATCACTTACAACTCAATAGATTCTACCTTCCTGTAACGTTTCAGCCTGATTGGACCTTGTTTTCACACAAATGGACCCAGAATGATGTGAAATTGTGCTTCGTGCAACATAATTCTGGGTGCCATTTACAAACCATAAGTGCTAATGACTCCATTCCTTTTTATGGTTGTAGGGGCTGTTGATTGGAGAACACTAAAACAAACCTAACCTCTCTAGGACATTCAGAAGCCAAGTTATAAGCCCACAAAGGTGTAACTGGACTGCTTCTTTAAAGTGACACCAGGCCCGGTGACCGTTGGGACATGGTTTGACCCCCTTAGGAAAGTGCTATCATCATGAAACGTTCAGATCACTTAAAACTCAATAGATTCTACCTTCTTGTAGCGTTTCAGCCTGATTGGACCTTGTTTTCACACAAATAAACCCAGAATGATGTGAAATTGTGCTTAGTGCAGCATAATTCTGGGTGCCATTTAAAAACCATAAGTGCTAATGACTCCATTCCTTTTTGTGGTTGTAGGGGCTGTTGATTGGAGTACATTAAAACAAACGTGATCTCTCTAGGACATTCAGAAGCCAAGTTATAAGCCCACAAATGTGTAACTGGACTACTTTAAATTGACACCAGATACGGTGACCTTTGGGACATGGTTTGACCCCCTTAGGAAAGGGCTATCATGATGAAACGTTCAGATCACTTACAACTCAATAGATTCTACCTTCCTGTTACATTTCAGCCTGATTGGACCTTGTTTTCACACAAATGAACCCAGAATGATGTGAAATTGTGCTAAGTGCAGCATAATTCTGGGTGCCATTTACAAACCATAAGTGCTAATGACTCCATTCCTTTTTGTGGTTGTAGGGGCTGTTGATTGGAGAACACTAAAACAAACCTAACCTCTCTAGGACATTCAGAAGCCAAGTTATAAGCCCACAAAGGTGTAACTAGACTACTTCTTTAAGGTGACACCAGGCCCGGTGACCTTTGGGACATGGTTTGACCCCCTTAGGAAAGTGCGATAATCTTGAAACGTTCAGATCACTTACAACACAATAGATTCTACCTTCCTGTAGCGTTTCAGCCTGATTTGACCTTGTTTTCACACAAATGAACCCAGAATGATGTGAAATTGTGCTTCGTGCAACATCATTCTGGGTGCCATTTACAAACCTTAAGTGCTAATGACTCCATTCCTTTTTGTGGTTGTAGGGGCTGTTGATTGGAGTACACTAAAACAAACCTAACCTCTCTAGGACATTCAGAAGCCAAGTTATAAGCCCACAAAGTTGTAACTGGACTACTTCTTTAAAGTGACACCAGGCCCGGTGACCTTTGGGACATGGTTTGACCCCCTTAGGAAAGGGCTATCATCATGAAACCTTCAGATCACTTACAACTCAATAGATTCTACCTTCCTGTAACGTTTCAGCCTGATTGGACCTTGTTTTCACACAAATGGACCCAGAATGATGTGAAATTGTGCTTCGTGCAACATAATTCTGGGTGCCATTTACAAACCATAAGTGCTAATGACTCCATTCCTTTTTATGGTTGTAGGGGCTGTTGATTGGAGAACACTAAAACAAACCTAACCTCTCTAGGACATTCAGAAGCCAAGTTATAAGCCCACAAAGGTGTAACTGGACTGCTTCTTTAAAGTGACACCAGGCCCGGTGACCGTTGGGACATGGTTTGACCCCCTTAGGAAAGTGCTATCATCATGAAACGTTCAGATCACTTACAACTCAATAGATTCTACCTTCTTGTAGCGTTTCAGCCTGATTGGACCTTGTTTTCACACAAATAAACCCAGAATGATGTGAAATTGTGCTTAGTGCAGCATAATTCTGGGTGCCATTTAAAAACCATAAGTGCTAATGACTCCATTCCTTTTTGTGGTTGTAGGGGCTGTTGATTGGAGTACATTAAAACAAACGTGATCTCTCTAGGACATTCAGAAGCCAAGTTATAAGCCCACAAATGTGTAACTGGACTACTTTAAATTGACACCAGATACGGTGACCTTTGGGACATGGTTTGACCCCCTTAGGAAAGGGCTATCATGATGAAACGTTCAGATCACTTACAACTCAATAGATTCTACCTTCCTGTTACATTTCAGCCTGATTGGACCTTGTTTTCACACAAATGAACCCAGAATGATGTGAAATTGTGCTTTGTGCAGCATAATTCTGGGTGCCATTTACAAACCATAAGTGCTAATGACTCCATTCCTTTTTGTGGTTGTAGGGGCTGTTGATTGGAGAACACTAAAACAAACCTAACCTCTCTAGGACATTCAGAAGCCAAGTTATAAGCCCACAAAGGTGTAACTAGACTACTTCTTTAAGGTGACACCAGTCCCGGTGACCTTTGGGACATGATTTGACCCCCTTAGGAAAGTGCGATAATCTTGAAACGTTCAGATCACTTACAACACAATAGATTCTACCTTCCTGTAGCGTTTCAGCCTGATTTGACCTTGTTTTCACACAAATGGACCCAGAATGATGTGAAATTGTGCTTCGTGCAACATCATTCTGGGTGCCATTTACAAACCTTAAGTGCTAATGACTCCATTCCTTTTTGTGGTTGTAGGGGCTGTTGATTGGAGTACACTAAAACAAACCTAACCTCTCTAGGACATTCAGAAGCCAAGTTATAAGCCCACAAAGTTGTAACTGGACTACTTCTTTAAAGTGACACCAGGCCCGGTGACCTTTGGGACATGGTTTGACCCCCTTAGGAAAGTGCTATCATCATGAAACCTTCAGATCACTTACAACTCAATAGATTCTACCTTCCTGTAACGTTTCAGCCTGATTGGACCTTGTTTTCACACAAATGGACCCAGAATGATGTGAAATTGTGCTTCGTGCAACATAATTCTGGGTGCCATTTACAAACCATAAGTGCTAATGACTCCATTCCTTTTTATGGTTGTAGGGGCTGTTGATTGGAGAACACTAAAACAAACCTAACCTCTCTAGGACATTCAGAAGCCAAGTTATAAGCCCACAAAGGTGTAACTGGACTGCTTCTTTAAAGTGACACCAGGCCCGGTGACCGTTGGGACATGGTTTGACCCCCTTAGGAAAGTGCTATCATCATGAAACGTTCAGATCACTTAAAACTCAATAGATTCTACCTTCTTGTAGCGTTTCAGCCTGATTGGACCTTGTTTTCACACAAATAAACCCAGAATGATGTGAAATTGTGCTTAGTGCAGCATAATTCTGGGTGCCATTTAAAAACCATAAGTGCTAATGACTCCATTCCTTTTTGTGGTTGTAGGGGCTGTTGATTGGAGTACATTAAAACAAACGTGATCTCTCTAGGACATTCAGAAGCCAAGTTATAAGCCCACAAATGTGTAACTGGACTACTTTAAATTGACACCAGATACGGTGACCTTTGGGACATGGTTTGACCCCCTTAGGAAAGGGCTATCATGATGAAACGTTCAGATCACTTACAACTCAATAGATTCTACCTTCCTGTTACATTTCAGCCTGATTGGACCTTGTTTTCACACAAATGAACCCAGAATGATGTGAAATTGTGCTTTGTGCAGCATAATTCTGGGTGCCATTTACAAACCATAAGTGCTAATGACTCCATTCCTTTTTGTGGTTGTAGGGGCTGTTGATTGGAGAACACTAAAACAAACCTAACCTCTCTAGGACATTCAGAAGCCAAGTTATAAGCCCACAAAGGTGTAACTTGACTACTTCTTTAAGGTGACACCAGGCCCGGTGACCTTTGGGACATGGTTTGACCCCCTTAGGAAAGTGCTATCATCATGAAACCTTCAGATCACTTACAACTCAATAGATTCTACCTTCCTGTAACGTTTCAGCCTGATTGGACCTTGTTTTCACACAAATGAACCCAGAATGATGTGAAATTGTGCTTCGTGCAACATAATTCTGGGTGCCATTTACAAACCATGAGTGCTAATGACTCCATTCCTTTTTATGGTAGTAGGGGCTGTTGATTGGAGAACACTAAATTAAACCTAACCTCTCTAGGACATTCAGAAGCCAAGTTATAAGCCCACAAAGGTGTAACTGGACTGCTTCTTTAAAGTGACACCAGGCCCGGTGACCGTTGGGACATGGTTTGACCCCCTTAGGAAAGTGCTATCATCATGAAACGTTCAGATCACTTACAACTCAATAGATTCTACCTTCTTGTAGCGTTTCAGCCTGATTGGACCTTGTTTTCACACAAATAAACCCAGAATGATGTGAAATTGTGCTTAGTGCAGCATAATTCTGGGTGCCATTTAAAAACCATAAGTGCTAATGACTCCATTCCTTTTTGTGGTTGTAGGGGCTGTTGATTGGAGTACATTAAAACAAACCTGATCTCTCTAGGACATTCAGAAGCCAAGTTATAAGCCCACAAATGTGTAACTGGACTACTTTAAATTGACACCAGATACGGTGACCTTTGGGACATGGTTTGACCCCCTTAGGAAAGGGCTATCATGATGAAACGTTCAGATCACTTACAACTCAATAGATTCTACCTTCCTGTAACATTTCAGCCTGATTGGACCTTGTTTTCACACAAATGAACCCAGAATGATGTGAAATTGTGCTTTGTGCAGCATAATTCTGGGTGCCATTTACAAACCATAAGTGCTAATGACTCCATTCCTTTTTGTGGTTGTAGGGGCTGTTGATTGGAGAACACTAAAACAAACCTAACCTCTCTAGGACATTCAGAAGCCAAGTTATAAGCCCACAAAGGTGTAACTTGACTACTTCTTTAAGGTGACACCAGGCCCGGTGACCTTTGGGACATGGTTTGACCCCCTTACGAAAGTGTGATCATCTTGAAACATTCAGATCACTTACAACTCAATAGATTCTACCTTCCTGTAACATTTCAGCCTGATTGGACCTTGTTTTCACACAAATGAACCCAGAATGATGTGAAATTTTGCTTAGTGCAGCATAATTCTGGGTGCCATTTAAAAACCATAAGTGCTAATGACTCCATTCCTTTTTCTGGTTGTAGGGGCTGTTGATTGGAGTACATTAAAACAAACCTGATCTCTCTAGGACATTCAGAAGCCAAGTTATAAGCCCACAAATGTGTAACTGGACTACTTTAAATTGACACCAGATCCGGTGACCTTTGGGACATGGTTTGACCCCCTTAGGAAAGGGCTATCATGATGAAACGTTCAGATCACTTACAACTCAATAGATTCTACCTTCCTGTAACATTTCAGCCTGATTGGACCTTGTTTTCACACAAATGAACCCAGAATGATGTGAAATTGTGCTTTGTGCAGCATAATTCTGGGTGCCATTTACAAACCATAAGTGCTAATGACTCCATTCCTTTTTGTGGTTGTAGGGGCTGTTGATTGGAGAACACTAAAACAAACCTAACCTCTCTAGGACATTCAGAAGCCAAGTTATAAGCCCACAAAGGTGTAACTTGACTACTTCTTTAAGGTGACACCAGGCCCGGTGAACTTTGGGACATGGTTTGACCCCCTTAGGAAAGTGCTATCATCATGAAACGTTCAGATCACTTACAACTCAATAGATTCTACCTTCCTGTAACGTTTCAGCCTGATTGGACCTTGTTTTCACACAAATGAACCCAGAATGATGTGAAATTGTGCTTCGTGCAACATAATTCTGGGTGCCATTTACAAACCATAAGTGCTAATGACTCCATTCCTTTTTGTGGTTGTAGGGGCTGTTGATTGGAGAACACTAAAACAAACCTAACCTCTCTAGGACATTCAGAAGCCAAGTTATAAGCCCACAAAGGTGTAACTGGACTGCTTCTTTAAAGTGACACCAGGCCCGGTGACCGTTGGGACATGGTTTGACCCCCTTAGGAAAGTGCTATCATCATGAAACATTCAGAGCGCTTACAACTCAATAGATTCTACCTTCTTGTAGCGTTTCAGCCTGATTGGACCTTGTTTTCACACAAATAAACCCAGAATGATGTGAAATTGTGCTTAGTGCAGCATAATTCTGGGTGCCATTTACAAACCATAAGTGCTAATGACTCCATTCCTTTTTGTGGTTGTAGGGGCTGTTGATTGGAGAACACTAAAACAAACCTAACCTCTCTAGGACATTCAGAAGCCAAGTTATAAGCCCACAAAGGTGTAACTGGACTACTTCTTTAAGGTGACACCAGGCCCGGTGACCTTTGGGACATGGTTTGACCCCCTTAGGAAAGTGTGATCATCTTGAAACGTTCAGATCACTTACAACTCAATAGATTCTACCTTCCTGTAACATTTCAGCCTGATTGGACCTTGTTTTCACACAAATGAACCCAGAATGATGTGAAATTTTGCTTAGTGCAGCATAATTCTGGGTGCCCTTTACAAACCTTAAGTGCTAATGACTCCATTCCTTTTTGTGGTTGTAGGGGTTGTTGATTTGAGTACACAAAAACAAACCTTATCTCTCTAGGACATTCAGAAGCCAAGTTATTACCCCACAAATGTGTAACTGGACTACTTCTTTAAATTGACACCAGATCCGGTGACCTTTGGGACATGGTTTGACCCCCTTAGGAAAGTGCTATCATCATGAAACGTTCAGATCACTTACAACTCAATAGATTCTACCTTTCTGTAACGTTTCAGCCTGATTGGACCTTGTTTTCACACAAATGAACCCAGAATGATGTGAAAATGTGCTTCGTGCAATATAATTCTGGGTGCCATTTAAAAACCATAAGTGCTAATGACTCTATTCCTTTTTGGATTGTAGGGGCTGTTTATTGTAGTATACTAAAACAAACCTGATCTCTGTAGGACATTCAGAAGCCAAGTTATAAGCCCACAAAGGTGTAACTGGACTACTTCTTTAAATTGACACCAGATCCGGTGACCTTTGGGACATGGTTTGACCCCCTTAGGAAAGTGCTATCATCATGAAACGTTCAGGTCACTTACAACTCAATAGATTCTACCTTCCTGTAACATTTCAGCCTGATTGGACCTTGTTTTCACACAAAAGAACCCAGAATGATGTGAAATTGTGCTTCGTGCAACATAATTCTGGGTGCCATTTAAAAACCATAAGTGCTAATGACTCCATTCCTTTTTGAGGTTGTAGGGGCTGTTGATTGGAGTACACTAAAACAAACCTGATCTCTCTAGGACATTCAGAAGCCAAGTTATAAGCCCTCAAAGGTGTAAATGGACTACTTCTTTAAAGTGACACCAGGCCCGGTGACCTTTGGGACATGGTTTGACCCCCTATAGGAATGTGCGATCATCATGAAACGTTGAGATCACTTACAACTCAATAGATTCTACCTTCTTGTAACGTTTCAGCCTGATTGGACCTTGTTTTCACACAAATGAACCCAGAATGATGTGAAATTGTGCTTAGTGCAGCATAATTCTGGGTGCCATTTACAAACCATAAGTGCTAATGACTCCATTCCTTTTTGTGGTTGTAGGAGCTGTTGGTTGGAGTACATTAAAACAAACCTGATCTCTCTAGGACATTCAGAAGCCAAGTTATAAGCCCACAAATGTGTAACTGGACTACTTCTTTAAATCGACACCAGATCCGGTGACCTTTGGGACATGGTTTGACCCCCTTAGGAAAGTGCTATCATCATGAAACCTTCAGATCGCTTACAACTCAATAGATTCTACCTTCCTGTAACGTTTCAGCCTGATTGGACCTTGTTTTCACACAAATGAACCCAGAATGATGTGAAATTGTGCTTTGTGCAACATAATTCTGGGTGCCATTTACAAACCATAAGTGCTAATGACTCCATTCCTTTTTGTGGTTGTAGGGGCTGTTTTTTGGAGTATAGTAAAACAAACCTGATCTCTCTAGGACATTCAGAAGCCAAGTTATAAGCCCACAAAGGTGTAACTGGACTACTTCTTTAAATTGACACCAGATCCGGGGACCTTTGGGACATGGTTTCACCCCCTCTGGAAAGTGCTATCATCATGAAACGTTCAGATCACTTACAACTCAATAGATTCTACCTTCCTGTAACATTTCAGCCTGATTGGACCTTATTTTCACACAAATGAACCCAGAATGATGTGAAATTGTGCTTCGTGCAACATAATTCTGGGTGCCATTTACAAACCATAAGTGCTAATGACTCCATTCCTTTTTGTGGTTGTAGGGGCTGTTGATTGGAGAACACTAAAACAAACCTAACCTCTCTAGGACATTCAGAAGCCAAGTTATAAGCCCACAAAGGTGTAACTGGACTGCTTCTTTAAAGTGACACCAGGCCCGGTGACCTTTGGGACATGGTTTGACCCCCTATAGGAATGTGCGATCATCTTGAAACGTTCAGATCACTTACAACTCAATAGATTCTACCTTCCTGTAACATTTCAGCCTGATTTGACCTTGTTTTCACACAAATGAACCCAGAATGATGTGAAATTGTGCTTCGTGCAACATAATTCTGGGTGCCATTTAAAAACCATAAGTGCTAATGACTCCATTCCTTTTTGAGGTTGTAGGGGCTGTTGATTGAAGTACACTAAAACAAACCTGATCTCTCTAGGATATTCAGAAGCCAAGTTATAAGCCCTCAAAGGTGTAACTGGACTACTTCTTTAAAGTGACACCAGGCTCGGTGACCTTTGGGACATGGTTTGACCCCCTGTAGGAATGTGCGATCATCATGAAACGTTCAGATCACTTACAACTCAATAGATTCTACATTCTTGTAACGTTTCTGCCTGATTGGACCTTGTTTTCACACAAATGGACCCAGAATGATGTGAAATTGTGCTTCGTGCAACATAATTCTGGGTGCCATTTACAAACCATAAGTGCTAATGACTCCATTCATTTTTGTGGCTGTAGGGGCTGTTGGTTGGAGTACATTAAAACAAACCTGATCTCTCTAGGACATTCAGAAGCCAAGTTATAAGCCCACAAATGTGTAACTGGACTACTTCTTTAAATTGACACCAGATCCGGTGACCTTTGGGACATGGTTTGACCCCCTTAGGAAAGTGCTATCATCATGAAACATTCAGATCACTTACAACTCAATAGATTCTACCTTCCTGTAACATTTCAGCCTGATTGGACCTTGTTTTCACACAAAAGAACCCAGAATGATGTGAAATTGTGCTTCGTGCAACATAATTCTGGGTGCCATTTAAAAACCATAAGTGCTAATGACTCCATTTCTTTTTGAGGTTGTAGGGGCTGTTGATTGGAGTACACTAAAACAAACCTGATCTCTCTAGGACATTCAGAAGCCAAGTTATAAGCCCTCAAATGTGTAAATGGACTACTTCTTTAAAGTGACACCAGATCCGGTGACCTTTGGGACATGGTTTGACCCCCTTAGGAAAGTGCTATCATCATGAAACGTTCAGATCACTTACAACTCAATAGATTTTACCTTCCTGTAACGTTTCAGCCTGATTGGACCTTGTTTTCACACAAATGAACCCAGAATGATGTGAAATTGTGCTTCGTGCAACATAATTCTGGGTGCCATTTAAAAACCATAAGTGCTAATGACTCCATTCCTTTTTGTGGTTGTAGGGGCTGTTGATTGGAGTACATTAAAACAAACCTGATCTCTCTAAGACATTCAGAAGCCAAGTTATAAGCCCACAAAGGTGTAACTGGACTACTTCTTTAAATGACACCAGATCCGGGGACCTTTGGGACATGGTTTGACCCCCTCTGGAAAGTGCTATCATCATGAAACGTTCAGATCACTTACAACTCAATAGATTCTACCTTCCTGAAACGTTTCAGCCTGATTGGACCTTGTTTTCACACAAATGAACTCAGAATGATGTGAAATTGTGCTTCGTGCAACATAATTCTGGGTGCCATTTAAAAACCATAAGTGCTAATGACTCCAATCCTTTTTGAGGTTGTAGGGGCTGTTGATTGGAGTACACTAAAACAAACCTGATCTCTCTAGGGCATTCAGAAGCCAAGTTATAAGCCCTCAAAGGTGTAACTGGACTACTTCTTTAAAGTGACACCAGGCCCCGGTGACGTTTGGGACATGGTTTGACCCGCTTAGGAAAGTGCTATCATCTTGAAACGTTCAGATCACTTACAACTCAATAGATTCTACCTTCCTGTAACATTTCAGCCTGATTGGACCTTGTTTTCAGACAAATGATTCCAGAATGATGTGAAATTGTGCTTAGTGCAGCATAATTCTGGGTGCCATTTACAAACCATAAGTGCTAATGACTCCATTCCTTTTTGTGGTTGTAGGGGCTGTTGGTTGGAGTACATTAAAACAAACCTGATCTCTCTAGGACATTCAGAAGCCAAGTTATAAGCCCACAAATGTGTAACTGGACTACTTCTTTAAATTGACACCAGATCCGGTGACCTTGGGACATGGTTTGACCCCCTTAGGAAAGTGCTATCATCATGAAACGTTCAAATCACTTACAACTCAATAGATTCTACCTTCCTGTAACGTTTCAGCCTGAATGGACCTTGTTTTCACACAAATGAACCCAGAATGATGTGAAATTGTGCTTCGTGCAACATAATTCTGGGTGCCATTTACAAACCATAAGTGCTAATGACTCCATTCCTTTTTGTAGTTGTAGGGGCTGTTGATTGGAGAACACTAAAACAAACCTGATCTCTCTAGGACATTCAGAAGCCAAGTTATAAGCCCACAAAGGTGTAACTGGACTACTTCTTTAAAGTGACACCAGGCCCGGTGACCTTTGGGACATGGTTTTACCCCCTATAGGAATGTGCGATCATCTTGAAACGTTCAGATCACTTACAACTCAATAGATTCTACCTTCTTGTAGCGTTTTAGCCTGACTGGACCTTGTTTTCACACAAATGTTCCCAGAATGATGTGAAATTGTGCTTTGTGCAACATAATTCTGGGTGCCATTTACAAACCATAAGTGCTAATGACTCCATTCCTTTTTGTTGTTGTAGGGGCTGTTGATTGGAGTACATTAAAACAAACCTGATCTCTCTAGGACATTCAGAAGCCAAGTTATAAGCCCACAAATGTGTAACTGGACTACTTCTTTAAATTGACACCAGATCCGGTGACCTTGGGACATGGTTTGACCCCCTTAGGAAAGTGCTATCATCATGAAACGTTCAAATCACTTACAACTCAATAGATTCTACCTTCCTGTAACGTTTCAGCCTGAATGGACCTTGTTTTCACACAAATGAACCCAGAATGATGTGAAATTGTGCTTCGTGCAACATAATTCTGGGTGCCATTTACAAACCATAAGTGCTAATGACTCCATTCCTTTTTGTAGTTGTAGGGGCTGTTGATTGGAGAACACTAAAACAAACCTGATCTCTCTAGGACATTCAGAAGCCAAGTTATAAGCCCACAAAGGTGTAACTGGACTACTTCTTTAAAGTGACACCAGGCCCGGTGACCTTTGGGACATGGTTTTACCCCCTATAGGAATGTGCGATCATCTTGAAACGTTCAGATCACTTACAACTCAATAGATTCTACCTTCTTGTAGCGTTTTAGCCTGACTGGACCTTGTTTTCACACAAATGTTCCCAGAATGATGTGAAATTGTGCTTTGTGCAACATAATTCTGGGTGCCATTTACAAACCATAAGTGCTAATGACTCCATTCCTTTTTGTTGTTGTAGGGGCTGTTGATTGGAGTACATTAAAACAAACCTGATCTCTCTAGGACATTCAGAAGCCAAGTTATAAGCCCACAAATGTGTAACTGGACTACTTCTTTAAATTGACACCAGATCCGGTGACCTTTGGGACATGGTTTGACCCCCTTAGGAAAGTGCTATCATCATGAAACATTCAGATCACTTACAACTCAATAGATTCTACCTTCCTGTAACATTTCAGCCTGATTGGACCTTGTTTTCACACAAAAGAACCCAGAATGATGTGAAATTGTGCTTCGTGCAACATAATTCTGGGTGCCATTTAAAAACCATAAGTGCTAATGACTCCATTTCTTTTTGAGGTTGTAGGGGCTGTTGATTGGAGTACACTAAAACAAACCTGATCTCTCTAGGACATTCAGAAGCCAAGTTATAAGCCCTCAAATGTGTAAATGGACTACTTCTTTAAAGTGACACCAGATCCGGTGACCTTTGGGACATGGTTTGACCCCCTTAGGAAAGTGCTATCATCATGAAACGTTCAGATCCCTTACAACTCAATAGATTTTACCTTCCTGTAACGTTTCAGCCTGATTGGACCTTGTTTTCACACAAATGAACCCAGAATGATGTGAAATTGTGCTTCGTGCAACATAATTCTGGGTGCCATTTAAAAACCATAAGTGCTAATGACTCCATTCCTTTTTGTGGTTGTAGGGGCTGTTGATTAGAGTACATTAAAACAAACCTGATCTCTCTAAGACATTCAGAAGCCAAGTTATAAGCCCACAAAGGTGTAACTGGACTACTTCTTTAAATGACACCAGATCCAGGGACCTTTGGGACATGGTTTGACCCCCTCTGGAAAGTGCTATCATCATGAAACGTTCAGATCACTTACAACTCAATAGATTCTACCTTCCTGAAACGTTTCAGCCTGATTGGACCTTGTTTTCACACAAATGAACTCAGAATGATGTGAAATTGTGCTTCGTGCAACATAATTCTGGGTGCCATTTAAAAACCATAAGTGCTAATGACTCCAATCCTTTTTGAGGTTGTAGGGGCTGTTGATTGGAGTACACTAAAACAAACCTGATCTCTCTAGGGCATTCAGAAGCCAAGTTATAAGCCCTCAAAGGTGTAACTGGACTACTTCTTTAAAGTGACACCAGGCCCCGGTGACGTTTGGGACATGGTTTGACCCCCTTAGGAAAGTGCTATCATCTTGAAACGTTCAGATCACTTACAACTCAATAGATTCTACCTTCCTGTAACATTTCAGCCTGATTGGACCTTGTTTTCAGACAAATGAACCCAGAATGATGTGAAATTGTGCTTAGTGCAGCATAATTCTGGGTGCCATTTACAAACCATAAGTGCTAATGACTCCATTCCTTTTTGTGGTTGTAGGGGCTGTTGGTTGGAGTACATTAAAACAAACCTGATCTCTCTAGGACATTCAGAAGCCAAGTTATAAGCCCACAAATGTGTAACTGGACTACTTCTTTAAATTGACACCAGATCCGGTGACCTTGGAACATGGTTTGACCCCCTTAGGAAAGTGCTATCATCATGAAACGTTCAAATCACTTACAACTCAAAAGATTCTACCTTCCTGTAACGTTTCAGCCTGAATGGACCTTGTTTTCACACAAATGAACCCAGAATGATGTGAAATTGTGCTTCGTGCAACATAATTCTGGGTGTCATTTACAAACCATAAGTGCTAATGACTCCATTCCTTTTTGTAGTTGTAGGGGCTGTTGATTGGAGAACACTAAAACAAACCTGATCTCTCTAGGACATTCAGAAGCCAAGTTATAAGCCCACAAAGGTGTAACTGGACTACTACTTTAAAGTGACACCAGGTTCGGTGACCTTTGGGACATGGTTTTACCCCCTATAGGAATGTGCGATCATCTTGAAACGTTCAGATCACTTACAACTCAATAGATTCTACCTTCTTGTAGCGTTTTAGCCTGATTGGACCTTGTTTTCACACAAATGTTCCCAGAATGATGTGAAATTGTGCTTTGTGCAACATGATTCTGGGTGCCATTTACAAACCATAAGTGCTAATGACTCCATTCCTTTTTGTTGTTGTAGGGGCTGTTGATTGGAGTACATTAAAACAAACCTGATCTCTCTAGGACATTCAGAAGCTAAGTTATAAGCCCACAAATGTGTAACTGGACTACTTTAAATTGACACCAGATCCGGTGACCTTTGGGACATGGTTTGACCCCCTTAGGAAAGTGCTATCATGATGAAACGTTCAGATCACTTACAACTCAATAGATTCTACCTTCCTGTAACGTTTCAGCCTGATTGGACCTTGTTTTCACACAAATGAACCCAGAATGATGTGAAATTGTGCTTCGTGCAACATAATTCTGGGTGCCATTTAAACACCATAAGTGCTAATGACTCCATTCCTTTTTGTGGTTGTAGGGGCTGTTGATTGGAGTATACTAAAACAACCTGATCTCTCTAGGACATTCAGAAGCCAAGTTATAAGCCCTCAAATGTGTAAATGGACTACTTCTTTAAAGTGACACCAGGCCCGGTGACCTTTGGGACATGGTTTGACCCCCTATAGGAATGTGCGATCATCATGAAACGTTCAGATCACTTACAACTCAATAGATTCTACCTTCTTGTAACGTTTCAGCCTGATTGGACCTTGTTTTCACACAAATGAACCCAGAATGATGTGAAATTGTGCTTAGTGCAGCATAATTCTGGGTGCCATTTACAAACCATAAGTGCTAATGACTCCATTCCTTTTTGTGGTTGTAGGAGCTGTTGGTTGGAGTACATTAAAACAAACCTGATCTCTCTAGGACATTCAGAAGCCAAGTTATAAGCCCACAAATGTGTAACTGGACTACTTCTTTAAATTGACACCAGATCCGGTGACCTTTGGAACATGGTTTGACCCCCTTAGGAAAGTGCTATCATCATGAAACCTTCAGATCGCTTACAACTCAATAGATTCTACCTTCCTGTAACGTTTCAGCCTGATTGGACCTTGTTTTCACACACATGAACCCAGAATGATGTGAAATTGTGCTTCGTGCAACATAATTCTGGGTGCCATTTACAAACCATAAGTGCTAATGACTCCATTCCTTTTTGAGGTTGTAGGGGCTGTTGATTGGAGTACACTAAAACAAACCTGATCTCTCTAGGGCATTCAGAAGCCAAGTTATAAGCCCTCAAAGGTGTAACTGGACTACTGACGTTTGGGACATGGTTTGACCCCCTTAGGAATGTGCGATCATCTTGAAACGTTCAGATCACTTACAACTCAATAGATTCTACCTTCTTGTAGCGTTTTAGCCTGATTGGACCTTGTTTTCACACAAATGTTCCCAGAATGATGTGAAATTGTGCTTTGTGCAACATAATTCTGGGTGCCATTTACAAACCATAAGTGCTAATGACTCCATTCCTTTTTGTTGTTGTAGGGGCTGTTGATTGGAGTACATTAAAACAAACCTGATCTCTCTAGGACATTCAGAAGCTAAGTTATAAGCCCACAAATGTGTAACTGGACTACTTTAAATTGACACCAGATCCGGTGACCTTTGGGACATGGTTTGACCCCCTTAGGAAAGTGCTATCATGATGAAACGTTCAGATCACTTACAACTCAATAGATTCTACCTTCCTGTAACGTTTCAGCCTGATTGGACCTTGTTTTCACACAAATGAACCCAGAATGATGTGAAATTGTGCTTCGTGCAACATAATTCTGGGTGCCATTTAAACACCATAAGTGCTAATGACTCCATTCCTTTTTGTGGTTGTAGGGGCTGTTGATTGGAGTATACTAAAACAAACCTGATCTCTCTAGGACATTCAGAAGCCAAGTTATAAGCCCTCAAATGTGTAAATGGACTACTTCTTTAAAGTGACACCAGGCCCGGTGACCTTTGGGACATGGTTTGACCCCCTATAGGAATGTGCGATCATCATGAAACGTTCAGATCACTTACAACTCAATAGATTCTACCTTCTTGTAACGTTTCAGCCTGATTGGACCTTGTTTTCAGACAAATGAACCCAGAATGATGTGAAATTGTGCTTAGTGCAGCATAATTCTGGGTGCCATTTACAAACCATAAGTGCTAATGACTCCATTCCTTTTTGTGGTTGTAGGGGCCGTTGGTTGGAGTACATTAAAACAAACCTGATCTCTCTAGGACATTCAGAAGCCAAGTTATAAGCCCACAAATATGTAACTGGACTACTTCTTTAAATTGACACCAGATCCGGTGACCTTGGGACATGGTTTGACCCCCTTAGGAAAGTGCTATCATCATGAAACGTTCAAATCACTTACAACTCAATAGATTCTACCTTCCTGTAACGTTTCAGCCTGAATGGACCTTGTTTTCACACAAATGAACCCAGAATGATGTGAAATTGTGCTTCGTGCAACATAATTCTGGGTGCCATTTACAAACCATAAGTGCTAATGACTCCATTCCTTTTTGTAGTTGTAGGGGCTGTTGATTGGAGAACACTAAAACAAACCTGATCTCTCTAGGACATTCAGAAGCCAAGTTATAAGCCCACAAAGGTGTAACTGGACTACTTCTTTAAAGTGACACCAGGCCCGGTGACCTTTGGGACATGGTTTTACCCCCTATAGGAATGTGCGATCATCTTGAAACGTTCAGATCACTTACAACTCAATAGATTCTACCTTCTTGTAGCGTTTTAGCCTGATTGGACCTTGTTTTCACACAAATGTTCCCAGAATGATGTGAAATTGTGCTTTGTGCAACATAATTCTGGGTGCCATTTACAAACCATAAGTGCTAATGACTCCATTCCTTTTTGTTGTTGTAGGGGCTGTTGATTGGAGTACATTAAAACAAACCTGATCTCTCTAGGACATTCAGAAGCTAAGTTATAAGCCCACAAATGTGTAACTGGACTACTTCTTTAAATTGACACCAGATCCGGTGACCTTTGGGACATGGTTTGACCCCCTTAGGAAAGTGCTATCATGATGAAACATTCAGATCACTTACAACTCAATAGATTCTACCTTCCTGTAACGTTTCAGCCTGATTGGACCTTGTTTTCACACAAATGAACCCAGAATGATGTGAAATTGTGCTTTGTGCAACATAATTCTGGGTGCCATTTACAAACCATAAGTGCTAATGACTCCATTCCTTTTTGTGGTTGTAGGGGCTGTTGATTGGAGTACATTAAAACAAACCTGATCTCTCTAGGACATTCAGAAGCTAAGTTATAAGCCCACAAATGTGTAACTGGACTACTTCTTTAAATTGACACCAGATCCGGTGACCTTTGGGACATGGTTTGACCCCCTTAGGAAAGTGCTATCATGATGAAACGTTCAGATCACTTACAACTCAATAGATTCTACCTTCCTGTAACGTTTCAGCCTGATTGGACCTTGTTTTCACACAAATGAACCCAGAATGATGTGAAATTGTGCTTCGTGCAACATAATTCTGGGTGCCATTTACAAACCATAAGTGCTAATGACTCCATTCCTTTTTGTGGCTGTAGGGGCTGTTGGTTGGAGTACATTAAAACAAACCTGATCTCTCTAGGACATTCAGAAGCCAAGTTATAAGCCCACAAATGTGTAACTGGACTACTTCTTTAAATTGACACCAGATCCGGTGACCTTTGGGACATGGTTTGACCCCCTTAGGAAAGTGCTATCATCATGAAACATTCAGATCACTTACAACTCAATAGATTCTACCTTCCTGTAACATTTCAGCCTGATTGGACCTTGTTTTCACACAATAGAACCCAGAATGATGTGAAATTGTGCTTCGTGCAACATAATTCTGGGTGCCATTTAAAAACCATAAGTGCTAATGACTCCATTTCTTTTTGAGGTTGTAGGGGCTGTTGATTGGAGTACACTAAAACAAACCTGATCTCTCTAGGACATTCAGAAGCCAAGTTATAAGCCCTCAAATGTGTAAATGGACTACTTCTTTAAAGTGACACCAGATCCGGTGACCTTTGGGACATGGTTTGACCCCCTTAGGAAAGTGCTATCATCATGACACGTTCAGATCACTTACAACTTAATAGATTTTACCTTCCTGTAACGTTTCAGCCTGATTGGACCTTGTTTTCACACAAATGAACCAGAATGATGTGAAATTGTGCTTCGTGCAACATAATTCTGGGTGCCATTTAAAAACCATAAGTGCTAATGACTCCATTCCTTTTTGTGGTTGTAGGGGCTGTTGATTGGAGTACATTAAAACAAACCTGATCTCTCTAAGACATTCAGAAGCCAAGTTATAAGCCCACAAAGGTGTAACTGGACTACTTCTTTAAATGACACCAGATCCGGGGACCTTTGGGACATGGTTTGACCCCCTCTGGAAAGTGCTATCATCATGAAACGTTCAGATCACTTACAACTCAATAGATTCTACCTTCCTGAAACGTTTCAGCCTGATTGGACCTTGTTTTCACACAAATGAACTCAGAATGATGTGAAATTGTGCTTCGTGCAACATAATTCTGGGTGCCATTTAAAAACCATAAGTGCTAATGACTCCAATCCTTTTTGAGGTTGTAGGGGCTGTTGATTGGAGTACACTAAAACAAACCTGATCTCTCTAGGGCATTCAGAAGCCAAGTTATAAGCCCTCAAAGGTGTAACTGGAATACTTCTTGAAAGTGACACCAGGCCCCGGTGACGTTTGGGACATGGTTTGACCCCCTTAGGAAAATGCTATCATCTTGAAACGTTCAGATCACTTACAACTCAATAGATTCTACCTTCCTGTAACGTTTCAGCCTGATTGGACCTTGTTTTCACACAAATGAACCCAGAATGATGTGAAATTGTGCTTCGTGCAACATAATTCTGGGTGCCATTTACAAACCATAAGTGCTAATGACTCCATTCCTTTTTGTGGTTGTAGGGGCTGTTGGTTGGAGTACATTAAAACAAACCTGATATCTCTAGGACATTCAGAAGCCAAGTTATAAGCCCACAAAGGTGTAACTGGACTGCTTCTTTAAAGTGACACCAGGCCCGTTGACCTTTGGGACATGGTTTGACCCCCTATAGGAATGTGCGATCATCTTGAAACGTTCAGATCACTTACAACTCAATAGATTCTACCTTCCTGTAACATTTCAGCCTGATTGGACCTTGTTTTCAGACAAATGAACCCAGAATGATGTGAAATTGTGCTTAGTGCAGCATAATTCTGGGTGCCATTTACAAACCATAAGTGCTAATGACTCCATTCCTTTTTGTGGTTGTAGGGGCTGTTGGTTGGAGTACATTAAAACAAACCTGATCTCTCTGGGACATTCAGAAGCCAAGTTATAAGCCCACAAATGTGTAACTGGACTACTTCTTTAAATTGACACCAGATCCGGTGACCTTGGGACATGGTTTGACCCCCTTAGGAAAGTGCTATCATCATGAAACGTTCAAATCACTTACAACTCAATAGATTCTACCTTCCTGTAACGTTTCAGCCTGAATGGACCTTGTTTTCACACAAATGAACCCAGAATGATGTGAAATTGTGCTTCGTGCAACATAATTCTGGGTGCCATTTACAAACCATAAGTGCTAATGACTCCATTCCTTTTTGTAGTTGTAGGGGCTGTTGATTGGAGAACACTAAAACAAACCTGATCTCTCTAGGACATTCAGAAGCCAAGTTATAAGCCCACAAAGGTGTAACTGGACTACTTCTTTAAAGTGACACCAGGCCCGGTGACCTTTGGGACATGGTTTTACCCCCTATAGGAATGTGCGATCATCTTGAAACGTTCAGATCACTTACAACTCAATAGATTCTACCTTCTTGTAGCGTTTTAGCCTGATTGGACCTTGTTTTCACACAAAAGTTCCCAGAATGATGTGAAATTGTGCTTTGTGCAACATAATTCTGGGTGCCATTTACAAACCATAAGTGCTAATGACTCCATTCCTTTTTGTTGTTGTAGGGGCTGTTGATTGGAGTACATTAAAACAAACCTGATCTCTCTAGGACATTCAGAAGCTAAGTTATAAGCCCACAAATGTGTAACTGGACTACTTCTTTAAATTGACACCAGATCCGGTGACCTTTGGGACATGGTTTGACCCCCTTAGGAAAGTGCTATCATGATGAAACGTTCAGATCACTTACAACTCAATAGATTCTACCTTCCTGTAACATTTCAGCCTGATTGGACCTTGTTTTCACACAAAAGAACCCAGAATGATGTGAAATTGTGCTTCGTGCAACATAATTCTGGGTGCCATTTAAAAACCATAAGTGCTAATGACTCCATTTCTTTTTGAGGTTGTAGGGGCTGTTGATTGGAGTACACTAAAACAAACCTGATCTCTCTAGGACATTCAGAAGCCAAGTTATAAGCCCTCAAATGTGTAAATGGACTACTTCTTTAAAGTGACACCAGATCCGGTGACCTTTGGGACATGGTTTGACCCCCTTAGGAAAGTGCTATCATCATGAAACGTTCAGATCACTTACAACTCAATAGATTTTACCTTCCTGTAACGTTTCAGCCTGATTGGACCTTGTTTTCACACAAATGAACCCAGAATGATGTGAAATTGTGCTTCGTGCAACATAATTCTGGGTGCCATTTAAAAATCATAAGTGCTAATGACTCCATTCCTTTTTGTGGTTGTAGGGGCTGTTGATTGGAGTACATTAAAACAAACCTGATCTCTCTAAGACATTCAGAAGCCAAGTTATAAGCCCACAAAGGTGTAACTGGACTACTTCTTTAAATGACACCAGATCCGGGGACCTTTGGGACATGGTTTGACCCCCTCTGGAAAGTGCTATCATCATGAAACGTTCAGATCACTTACAACTCAATAGATTCTACCTTCCTGAAACGTTTCAGCCTGATTGGACCTTGTTTTCACACAAATGAACTCAGAATGATGTGAAATTGTGCTTCGTGCAACATAATTCTGGGTGCCATTTAAAAACCATAAGTGCTAATGACTCCAATCCTTTTTGAGGTTGTAGGGGCTGTTGATTGGAGTACACTAAAACAAACCTGATCTCTCTAGGGCATTCAGAAGCCAAGTTATAAGCCCTCAAAGGTGTAACTGGACTACTTCTTTAAAGTGACACCAGGCCCCGGTGACGTTTGGGACATGGTTTGACCCCCTTAGGAAAGTGCTATCATCTTGAAACGTTCAGATCACTTACAACTCAATAGATTCTACCTTCCTGTAACATTTCAGCCTGATTGGACCTTGTTTTCAGACAAATGAACCCAGAATGATGTGAAATTGTGCTTAGTGCAGCATAATTCTGGGTGCCATTTACAAACCATAAGTGCTAATGACTCCATTCCTTTTTGTGGTTGTAGGGGCTGTTGGTTGGAGTACATTAAAACAAACCTGATCTCTCTAGGACATTCAGAAGCCAAGTTATAAGCCCACAAATGTGTAACTGGACTACTTCTTTAAATTGACACCAGATCCGGTGACCTTGGGACATGGTTTGACCCCCTTAGGAAAGTGCTATCATCATGAAACGTTCAAATCACTTACAACTCAATAGATTCTACCTTCCTGTAACGTTTCAGCCTGAATGGACCTTGTTTTCACACAAATGAACCCAGAATGATGTGAAATTGTGCTTCGTGCAACATAATTCTGGGTGCCATTTACAAACCATAAGTGCTAATGACTCCATTCCTTTTTGTAGATGTAGGGGCTGTTGATTGGAGAACACTAAAACAAACCTGATCTCTCTAGGACATTCAGAAGCCAAGTTATAAGCCCACAAAGGTGTAACTGGACTACTTCTTTAAAGTGACACCAGGCCCGGTGACCTTTGGGACATGGTTTTACCCCCTATAGGAATGTGCGATCATCTTGAAACGTTCAGATCACTTACAACTCAATAGATTCTACCTTCTTGTAGCGTTTTAGCCTGATTGGACCTTGTTTTCACACAAATGTTCCCAGAATGATGTGAAATTGTGCTTTGTGCAACATAATTCTGGATGCCATTTAAACAACATAAGTGCTAATGACTCCATTCCTTTTTGTGGTTGTAGGGGCTGTTGATTGGAGTATACTAAAACAAACCTGATCTCTCTAGGACATTCAGAAGCCAAGTTATAAGCCCTCAAATGTGTAAATGGACTACTTCTTTAAAGTGACACCAGGCCCGGTGACCTTTGGGACATGGTTTGACCCCCTATAGGAATGTGCGATCATCATGAAACGTTCAGATCACTTACAACTCAATAGATTCTACCTTCTTGTAACGTTTCAGCCTGATTGGACCTTGTTTTCACACAAATGAACCCAGAATGATGTGAAATTGTGCTTAGTGCAGCATAATTCTGGGTGCCATTTACAAACCATAAGTGCTAATGACTCCATTCCTTTTTGTGGTTGTAGGAGCTGTTGGTTGGAGTACATTAAAACAAACCTGATCTCTCTAGGACATTCAGAAGCCAAGTTATAAGCCCACAAATGTGTAACTGGCCTACTTCTTTAAATTGACACCAGATCCGGTGACCTTTGGGACATGGTTTGACCCCCTTAGGAAAGTGCTATCATCATGAAACCTTCAGATCGCTTACAACTCAATAGATTCTACCTTCCTGTAACGTTTCAGCCTGATTGGACCTTGTTTTCACACAAATGAACCCAGAATGATGTGAAATTGTGCTTCGTGCAACATAATTCTGGGTGCCATTTACAAACCATAAGTGCTAATGACTCCATTCCTTTTTGTGGTTGTAGGGGCTGTTGGTTGGAGTACATTAAAACAAACCTGATATCTCTAGGACATTCAGAAGCCAAGTTATAAGCCCACAAAGGTGTAACTGGACTGCTTCTTTAAAGTTACACCAGGCCCGTTGACCTTTGGGACATGGTTTGACCCCCTATAGGAATGTGCGATCATCTTGAAACGTTCAGATCACTTACAACTCAATAGATTCTACCTTCCTGTAACATTTCAGCCTGATTGGACCTTGTTTTCAGACAAATGAACCCAGAATGATGTGAAATTGTGCTTAGTGCAGCATAATTCTGGGTGCCATTTACAAACCATAAGTGCTAATGACTCCATTCCTTTTTGTGGTTGTAGGGGCTGTTGGTTGGAGTACATTAAAACAAACCTGATCTCTCTAGGACATTCAGAAGCCAAGTTATAAGCCCACAAATGTGTAACTGGACTACTTCTTTAAATTCACACCAGATCCGGTGACCTTGGGACATGGTTTGACCCCCTTAGGAAAGTGCTATCATCATGAAACGTTCAAATCACTTACAACTCAATAGATTCTACCTTCCTGTAACGTTTCAGCCTGAATGGACCTTGTTTTCACACAAATGAACCCAGAATGATGTGAAATTGTGCTTCGTGCAACATAATTCTGGGTGCCATTTACAAACCATAAGTGCTAATGACTCCATTCCTTTTTGTAGTTGTAGGGGCTGTTGATTGGAGAACACTAAAACAAACCTGATCTCTCTAGGACATTCAGAAGCCAAGTTATAAGCCCACAAAGGTGTAACTGGACTACTTCTTTAAAGTGACACCAGGCCCGGTGACCTTTGGGACATGGTTTTACCCCCTATAGGAATGTGCGATCATCTTGAAACGTTCAGATCACTTACAACTCAATAGATTCTACCTTCTTGTAGCGTTTTAGCCTGATTGGACCTTGTTTTCACACAAAAGTTCCCAGAATGATGTGAAATTGTGCTTTGTGCAACATAATTCTGGGTGCCATTTACAAACCATAAGTGCTAATGACTCCATTCCTTTTTGTTGTTGTAGGGGCTGTTGATTGGAGTACATTAAAACAAACCTGATCTCTCTAGGACATTCAGAAGCTAAGTTATAAGCCCACAAATGTGTAAATGGACTACTTCTTTAAATTGACACCAGATCCGGTGACCTTTGGGACATGGTTTGACCCCCTTAGGAAAGTGCTATCATGATGAAACGTTCAGATCACTTACAACTCAATAGATTCTACCTTCCTGTAACGTTTCAGCCTGATTGGACCTTGTTTTCACACAAATGAACCCAGAATGATGTGAAATTGTGCTTCGTGCAACATAATTCTGGGTGCCATTTACAAACCATAAGTGCTAATGACTCCATTCCTTTTTGTGGCTGTAGGGGCTGTTGGTTGGAGTACATTAAAACAAACCTGATCTCTCTAGGACATTCAGAAGCCAAGTTATAAGCCCACAAATGTGTAACTGGACTACTTCTTTAAATTGACACCAGATCCGGTGACCTTTGGGACATGGTTTGACCCCCTTAGGAAAGTGCTATCATCATGTAACATTCAGATCACTTACAACTCAATAGATTCTACCTTCCTGTAACATTTCAGCCTGATTGGACCTTGTTTTCACACAAAAGAACCCAGAATGATGTGAAATTGTGCTTCGTGCAACATAATTCTGGGTGCCATTTAAAAACCATAAGTGCTAATGACTCCATTTCTTTTTGAGGTTGTAGGGGCTGTTGATTGGAGTACACTAAAACAAACCTGATCTCTCTAGGACATTCAGAAGCCAAGTTATAAGCCCTCAAATGTGTAAATGGACTACTTCTTTAAAGTGACACCAGATCCGGTGACCTTTGGGACATGGTTTGACCCCCTTAGGAAAGTGCTATCATCATGAAACGTTCAGATCACTTACAACTCAATAGATTTTACCTTCCTGTAACGTTTCAGCCTGATTGGACCTTGTTTTCACACAAATGAACCCAGAATGATGTGAAATTGTGCTTCGTGCAACATAATTCTGGGTGCCATTTAAAAATCATAAGTGCTAATGACTCCATTCCTTTTTGTGGTTGTAGGGGCTGTTGATTGGAGTACATTAAAACAAACCTGATCTCTCTAAGACATTCAGAAGCCAAGGTATAAGCCCACAAAGGTGTAACTGGACTACTTCTTTAAATGACACCAGATCCGGGGACCTTTGGGACATGGTTTGACCCCCTCTGGAAAGTGCTATCATCATGAAACGTTCAGATCACTTACAACTCAATAGATTCTACCTTCCTGAAACGTTTCAGCCTGATTGGACCTTGTTTTCACACAAATGAACTCAGAATGATGTGAAATTGTGCTTCGTGCAACATAATTCTGGGTGCCATTTAAAAACCATAAGTGCTAATGACTCCAATCCTTTTTGAGGTTGTAGGGGCTGTTGATTGGAGTACACTAAAACAAACCTGATCTCTCTAGGGCATTCAGAAGCCAAGTTATAAGCCCTCAAAGGTGTAACTGGACTACTTCTTTAAAGTGACACCAGGCCCCGGTGACGTTTGGGACATGGTTTGACCCCCTTAGGAAAGTGCTATCATCTTGAAACGTTCAGATCACTTACAACTCAATAGATTCTACCTTCCTGTAACATTTCAGCCTGATTGGACCTTGTTTTCAGACAAATGAACCCAGAATGTTGTGAAATTGTGCTTAGTGCAGCATAATTCTGGGTGCCATTTACAACCATAAGTGCTAATGACTCCATTCCTTTTTGTGGTTGTAGGGGCTGTTGGTTGGAGTACATTAAAACAAACCTGATCTCTCTAGGACATTCAGAAGCCAAGTTATAAGCCCACAAATGTGTAACTGGACTACTTCTTTAAATTGACACCAGATCCGGTGACCTTGGGACATGGTTTGACCCCCTTAGGAAAGTGCTATCATCATGAAACGTTCAAATCACTTACAACTCAATAGATTCTACCTTCCTGTAACGTTTCAGCCTGAATGGACCTTGTTTTCACACAAATGAACCCAGAATGATGTGAAATTGTGCTTCGTGCAACATAATTCTGGGTGCCATTTACAAACCATAAGTGCTAATGACTCCATTCCTTTTTGTAGATGTAGGGGCTGTTGATTGGAGAACACTAAAACAAACCTGATCTCTCTAGGACATTCAGAAGCCAAGTTATAAGCCCACAAAGGTGTAACTGGACTACTTCTTTAAAGTGACACCAGGCCCGGTGACCTTTGGGACATGGTTTTACCCCCTATAGGAATGTGCGATCATCTTGAAACGTTCAGATCACTTACAACTCAATATATTCTACCTTCTTGTAGCGTTTTAGCCTGATTGGACCTTGTTTTCACACAAATGTTCCCAGAATGATGTGAAATTGTGCTTTGTGCAACATAATTCTGGGTGCCATTTACAAACCATAAGTGCTAATGACTCCATTCCTTTTTGTTGTTGTAGGGGCTGTTGATTGGAGTACATTAAAACAAACCTGATCTCTCTAGGACATTCAGAAGCTAAGTTATAAGCCCACAAATGTGTAACTGGACTACTTCTTTAAATTGACACCAGATCCGGTGACCTTTGGGACATGGTTTGACCCCCTTAGGAAAGTGCTATCATGATGAAACGTTCAGATCACTTACAACTCAATAGATTCTACCTTCCTGTAACGTTTCAGCCTGATTGGACCTTGTTTTCACACAAATGAACCCAGAATGATGTGAAATTGTGCTTCGTGCAACATAATTCTGGGTGCCATTTAAACACCATAAGTGCTAATGACTCCATTCCTTTTTGTGGTTGTAGGGGCTGTTGATTGGAGTATACTAAAACAAACCTGATCTCTCTAGGACATTCAGAAGCCAAGTTATAAGCCCTCAAATGTGTAAATGGACTACTTCTTTAAAGTGACACCAGGCCCGGTGACCTTTGGGACATGGTTTGACCCCCTATAGGAATGTGCGATCATCATGAAACGTTCAGATCACTTACAACTCAATAGATTCTACCTTCTTGTAACGTTTCAGCCTGATTGGACCTTGTTTTCACACAAATGAACCCAGAATGATGTGAAATTGTGCTTAGTGCAGCATAATTCTGGGTGCCATTTACAAACCATAAGTGCTAATGACTCCATTCCTTTTTGTGGTTGTAGGAGCTGTTGGTTGGAGTACATTAAAACAAACCTGATCTCTCTAGGACATTCAGAAGCCAAGTTATAAGCCCACAAATGTGTAACTGGACTACTTCTTTAAATTGACACCAGATCCGGTGACCTTTGGGACATGGTTTGACCCCCTTAGGAAAGTGCTATCATCATGAAACCTTCAGATCGCTTACAACTCAATAGATTCTACCTTCCTGTAACGTTTCAGCCTGATTGGACCTTGTTTTCACACAAATGAACCCAGAATGATGTGAAATTGTGCTTCGTGCAACATAATTCTGGGTGCCATTTACAAACCATAAGTGCTAATGACTCCATTCCTTTTTGTGGTTGTAGGGGCTGTTGGTTGGAGTACATTAAAACAAACCTGATATCTCTAGGACATTCAGAAGCCAAGTTATAAGCCCACAAAGGTGTAACTGGACTGCTTCTTTAAAGTGACACCAGGCCCGTTGACCTTTGGGACATGGTTTGACCCCCTATAGGAATGTGCGTTCATCTTGAAACGTTCAGATCACTTACAACTCAATAGATTTTACCTTCCTGTAATGTTTCAGCCTGATTGGACCTTGTTTTCACACAAATGAACCCAGAATGATGTGAAATTGTGCTTCGTGCAACATAATTCTGGGTGCCATTTACAAACCATAAGTGCTAATGACTCCATTCCTTTTTGTGGTTGTAGGGGCTGTTTTTTGGAGTATATTAAAACAAACCTGATCTCTCTAAGACATTCAGAAGCCAAGTTATAAGCCCACAAAGGTGTAACTGGACTACTTCTTTAAATGACACCAGATCCGGGGACCTTTGGGACATGGTTTGACCCCCTCTGGGAAGTGCTATCATCATGAAACGTTCAGATCACTTACAACTCAATAGATTCTACCTTCCTGAAACGTTTCTGCCTGATTGGACCTTGTTTTCACACAAATGAACTCAGAATGATGTGAAATTGTGCTTCGTGCAACATAATTCTGGGTGCCATTTACAAACCATAAGTGCTAATGACTCCATTCCGTTTTGTGGCTGTAGGGGCTGTTGGTTGGAGTACATTAAAACAAACCTGATCTCTCTAGGACATTCAGAAGCCAAGTTATAAGCCCACAAATGTGTAACTGGACTACTTCTTTAAATTGACACCAGATCCGGTGACCTTTGGGATATGGTTTGACCCCCTTAGGAAAGTGCTATCATCATGAAACGTTCAGATCACTTACAACTCAATAGATTCTACCTTCCTGTAACATTTCAGCCTGATTGGACCTTGTTTTCACACAAAAGAACCCAGAATGATGTGAAATTGTGCTTCGTGCAACATAATTCTGGGTGCCATTTAAAAACCATAAGTGCTAATGACTCCATTTCTTTTTGAGGTTGTAGGGGCTGTTGATTGGAGTACACTAAAACAAACCTGATCTCTCTAAGACATTCAGAAGCCAAGTTATAAGCCCACAAAGGTGTAACTGGACTACTTCTTTAAATGACACCAGATCCGGGGACCTTTGGGACATGGTTTGACCCCCTCTGGAAAGTGCTATCATCATGAAACGTTCAGATCACTTACAACTCAATAGATTCTACCTTCCTGAAACGTTTCAGCCTGATTGGACCTTGTTTTCACACAAATGAACTCAGAATGATGTGAAATTGTGCTTCGTGCAACATAATTCTGGGTGCCATTTAAAAACCATAAGTGCTAATGACTCCAATCCTTTTTGAGGTTGTAGGGGCTGTTGATTGGAGTACACTAAAACAAACCTGATCTCTCTAGGGCATTCAGAAGCCAAGTTATAAGCCCTCAAAGGTGTAACTGGACTACTTCTTTAAAGTGACACCAGGCCCCGGTGACGTTTGGGACATGGTTTGACCCCCTTAGGAAAGTGCTATCATCTTGAAACGTTCAGATCACTTACAACTCAATAGATTCTACCTTCCTGTAACATTTCAGCCTGATTGGACCTTGTTTTCAGACAAATGAACCCAGAATGATGTGAAATTGTGCTTAGTGCAGCATAATTCTGGGTGCCATTTACAAACCATAAGTGCTAATGACTCCATTCCTTTTTGTGGTTGTAGGGGCTGTTGGTTGGAGTACACTAAAACAAACCTGATCTCTCTAGGACATTCAGAAGCCAAGTTATAAGCCCACAAAGGTGTAACTGGACTACTTCTTTAAAGTGACACCAGGCCCGGTGACCTTTGGGACATGGTTTTACCCCCTATAGGAATGTGCGATCATCTTGAAACGTTCAGATCACTTACAACTCAATAGATTCTACCTTCCTGTAACGTTTCAGCCTGATTGGACCTTGTTTTCACACAAATGAACCCAGAATGATGTGAAATTGTGCTTCGTGCAACATAATTCTGGGTGCCATTTAAACACCATAAGTGCTAATGACTCCATTCCTTTTTGTAGTTGTAGGGGCTGTTGATTGGAGTATACTAAAACAAACCTGATCTCTCTAGGACATTCAGAAGCCAAGTTATAAGCCCTCAAATGTGTAAATGGACTACTTCTTTAAAGTGACACCAGGCCCGGTGACCTTTGGGACATGGTTTGACCCCCTATAGGAATGTGCGATCATCATGAAACGTTCAGATCACTTACAACTCAATAGATTCTACCTTCTTGTAACGTTTCAGCCTGATTGGACCTTGTTTTCACACAAATGAACCCAGAATGATGTGAAATTGTGCTTAGTGCAGCATAATTCTGGGTGCCATTTACAAACCATAAGTGCTAATGACTCCATTCCTTTTTGTGGTTGTAGGAGCTGTTGGTTGGAGTACATTAAAACAAACCTGATCTCTCTAGGACATTCAGAAGCCAAGTTATAAGCCCACAAATGTGTAACTGGACTACTTCTTTAAATTGACACCAGATCCGGTGACCTTTGGGACATGGTTTGACCCCCTTAGGAAAGTGCTATCATCATGAAACCTTCAGATCGCTTACAACTCAATAGATTCTACCTTCCTGTAACGTTTCAGCCTGATTGGACCTTGTTTTCACACAAATGAACCCAGAATGATGTGAAATTGTGCTTCGTGCAACATAATTCTGGGTGCCATTTACAAACCATAAGTGCTAATGACTCCATTCCTTTTTGTGGTTGTAGGGGCTGTTGGTTGGAGTACATTAAAACAAACCTGATATCTCTAGGACATTCAGAAGCCAAGTTATAAGCCCACAAAGGTGTAACTGGACTGCTTCTTTAAAGTGACACCAGGCCCGTTGACCTTTGGGACATGGTTTGACCCCCTATAGGAATGTGCGATCATCTTGAAACGTTCAGATCACTTACAACTCAATAGATTTTACCTTCCTGTAATGTTTCAGCCTGATTGGACCTTGTTTTCACACAAATGAACCCAGAATGATGTGAAATTGTGCTTCGTGCAACATAATTCTGGGTGCCATTTACAAACCATAAGTGCTAATGACTCCATTCCTTTTTGTGGTTGTAGGGGCTGTTTTGTGGAGTATATTAAAACAAACCTGATCTCTCTAAGAAATTCAGAAGCCAAGTTATAAGCCCACAAAGGTGTAACTGGACTACTTCTTTAAATGACACCAGATCCGGGGACCTTTGGGACATGGTTTGACCCCCTCTGGAAAGTGCTATCATCATGAAACGTTCAGATCACTTACAACTCAATAGATTCTACCTTCCTGAAACGTTTCTGCCTGATTGGACCTTGTTTTCACACAAATGAACTCAGAATGATGTGAAATTGTGCTTCGTGCAACATAATTCTGGGTGCCATTTACAAACCATAAGTGCTAATGACTCCATTCCTTTTTGTGGCTGTAGGGGCTGTTGGTTGGAGTACATTAAAACAAACCTGATCTCTCTAGGACATTCAGAAGCCAAGTTATAAGCCCACAAATGTGTAACTGGACTACTTCTTTAAATTGACACCAGATCCGGTGACCTTTGGGACATGGTTTGACCCCCTTAGGAAAGTGCTATCATCATGAAACGTTCAGATCACTTACAACTCAATAGATTCTACCTTCCTGTAACATTTCAGCCTGATTGGACCTTGTTTTCACACAAAAGAACCCAGAATGATGTGAAATTGTGCTTCGTGCAACATAATTCTGGGTGCCATTTAAAAACCATAAGTGCTAATGACTCCATTTCTTTTTGAGGTTGTAGGGGCTGTTGATTGGAGTACACTAAAACAAACCTGATCTCTCTAGGACATTCAGAAGCCAAGTTATAAGCCCTCAAATGTGTAAATGGACTACTTCTTTAAAGTGACACCAGATCCGGTGACCTTTGGGACATGGTTTGACCCCCTTAGGAAAGTGCTATCATCATGAAACGTTCAGATCACTTACAACTCAATAGATTCTACCTTCCTGTAACGTTTCAGCCTGATTGGACCTTGTTTTCACACAAATGAACCCAGAATGTTGTGAAATTGTGCTTAGTGCAGCATAATTCTGGGTGCCATTTAAAAACCATAAGTGCTAATGACTCCATTCCTTTTTGAGGTTGTAGGGGATGTTGATTGGAGTACACTAAAACAAACCTGATCTCTCTAGGACATTCAGAAGCCAAGTTATAAGCCCACAAAGGTGTAACTGGACTGCTTCTTTAAAGTGACACCAGGCCCGGTGACCTTTGGGACATGGTTTGACCCCCTATAGGAATGTGCGATCATCTTGAAACGTTCAGATCACTTACAACTCAATAGATTTTACCTTCCTGTAACGTTTCAGCCTGATTGGACCTTGTTTTCACACAAATGAACCCAGAATGTTGTGAAATTGTGCTTAGTGCAGCATAATTCTGGGTGCCATTTAAAAACCATAAGTGCTAATGACTCCATTCCTTTTTGTGGTTGTAGGGGCTGTTGGTTGGAGTACATTAAAACAAACCTGATCTCTCTAGGAAATTCAGAAGCCAAGTTATAAGCCCACAAAGGTGTAACTGGACTGCTTCTTTAAAGTGACACCAGGCCCGGTGACCTTTGGGACATGGTTTGACCCCCTATAGGAATGTGCGATCATCTTGAAACGTTCAGATCACTTACAACTCAATAGATTTTACCTTCCTGTAACGTTTCAGCCTGATTGGACCTTGTTTTCACACAAATGAACCCAGAATGATGTGAAATTGTGCTTCGTGCAACATAATTCTGGGTGCCATTTAAAAACCATAAGTGCTAATGACTCCATTCCTTTTTGTGGTTGTAGGGGCTGTTGATTGGAGTACATTAAAACAAACCTGATCTCTCTAAGACATTCAGAAGCCAAGTTATAAGCCCACAAAGGTGTAACTGGACTACTTTTTTAAATGACACCAGATCCGGGGACCTTTGGGACATGGTTTGACCCCCTCTGGAAAGTGCTATCATCATGAAACGTTCAGATCACTTACAACTCAATAGATTCTACCTTCCTGAAACGTTTCAGCCTGATTGGACCTTGTTTTCACACAAATGAACTCAGAATGATGTGAAATTGTGCTTCGTGCAACATAATTCTGGGTGCCATTTAAAAACCATAAGTGCTAATGACTCCATTCCTTTTTGAGGTTGTAGGGGCTGTTGATTGGAGTACACTAAAACAAACCTGATCTCTCTAGGGCATTCAGAATCCAAGTTATAAGCCCTCAAAGGTGTAACTGGACTACTTCTTTAAAGTGACACCAGGCCCCGGTGACGTTTGGGACATTGTTTGACCCCCTTAGGAAAGTGCTATCATCTTGAAACGTTCAGATCACTTACAACTCAATAGATTCTACCTTCCTGTAACATTTCAGCCTGATTGGACCTTGTTTTCACACAAATGAACCCAGAATGATGTGAAATTGTGCTTAGTGCAGCATAAATCTGGGTGCCATTTACAAACCATAAGTGCTAATGACTCCATTCCTTTTTGTGGTTGTAGGGGCTGTTGGTTGGAGTACATTAAAACAAACCTGATCTCTCTAGGAAATTCAGAAGCCAAGTTATAAGCCCACAAATGTGTAACTGGACTACTTCTTTAAATTGACACCAGATCCGGTGACCTTGGGACATGGTTTGACCCCCTTAGGAAAGTGCTATCATCATGAAACGTTCAAATCACTTACAACTCAATAGATTCTACCTTCCTGTAACGTTTCAGCCTGATTGGACCTTGTTTTCACACAAATGAACTCAGAATGATGTGAAATTGTGCTTCGTGCAACATAATTCTGGGTGCCATTTAAAAACCATAAGTGCTAATGACTCCATTCCTTTTTGTGGTTGCAGGGGCTGTTGATTGGAGTACACTAAAACAAACCTGATCTCTCTAGGGCATTCAGAAGCCAAGTTATAAGCCCTCAAAGGTGTAACTGGACTACTTCTTTAAAGTGACACCAGGCCCCGGTGACGTTTGGGACATGGTTTGACCCCCTTAGGAAAGTGCTATCATCTTGAAACGTTCAGATCACTTACAACTCAATAGATTCTACCTTCCTGTAACATTTCAGCCTGATTGGACCTTGTTTTCACACAAATGAACCCAGAATGATGTGAAATTGTGCTTAGTGCAGCATAATTCTGGGTGCCATTTACAAACCATAAGTGCTAATGACTCCATTCCTTTTTGAGGTTGTAGGGGCTGTTGGTTGGAGTACATTAAAACAAACCTGATCTCTCTAGGACATTCAGAAGCCAAGTTATAAGCCCACAAATGTGTAACTGGACTACTTCTTTAAATTGACACCAGATCCGGTGACCTTGGGACGTGGTTTGACCCCCTTAGGAAAGTGCAATCATCATGAAACGTTCAAATCACTTACAACTCAATAGATTCTACCTTCCTGTAACGTTTCAGCCTGATTGGACCTTGTTTTCACACAAATGAACCCAGAATGATGTGAAATTGTGCTTCGTGCAACATAATTCTGGGTGCCATTTACAAACCTTAAGTGCTAATGACTCCATTCCTTTTTGTAGTTGTAGGGGCTGTTGATTGGAGAACACTAAAACAAACCTGATCTCTCTAGGACATTCAGAAGCCAAGTTATAAGCCCACAAAGGTGTAACTGGACTACTTCTTTAAAGTGACACCAGGCCCGGTGACCTTTGGGACATGGTTTTACCCCCTATAGGAATGTGCGATCATCTTGAAACGTTCAGATCACTTAAAACTCAATAGATTCTACCTTCTTGTAGCGTTTTAGCCTGATTGGACCTTGTTTTCACACAAATGTTCCCAGAATGATGTGAAATTGTGCTTTGTGCAACATAATTCTGGGTGCCATTTACAAACCATAAGTGCTAATGACTCCATTCCTTTTTGTGGTTGTAGGGGCTGTTGATTGGAGTACATTAAAACAAACCTGATCTCTCTAGGACATTCAGAAGCTAAGTTATAAGCCCACAAATGTGTAACTGGACTACTTCTTTAAATTGACACCAGATCCGGTGACCTTTGGGACATGGTTTGACCCCCTTAGGAAAGTGCTATCATGATGAAACGTTCAGATCACTTACAACTCAATAGATTCTACCTTCCTGTAACGTTTCAGCCTGATTGGACCTTGTTTTCACACAAATGAACCCAGAATGATGTGAAATTGTGCTTCGTGCAACATAATTCTGGGTGCCATTTAAACACCATAAGTGCTAATGACTCCATTCCTTTTTGTGGTTGTAGGGGCTGTTGATTGGAGTATACTAAAACAAACCTGATCTCTCTAGGACATTCAGAAGCCAAGTTATAAGCCCAAAAAGGTGTAACTGGACTACTTCTTTAAATTGACACCAGATCTGGTGACCTTTGGGACATGGTTTGACCCCCTTAGGAAAGTGCTATCATCATGAAACGTTCAGATCACTTACAACTCATTAGATTCTACCTTCCTGTAACATTTCAGCCTGATTGGACCTTGTTTTCACACAAATGAACCCAGAATGATGTGAAAATGTGCTTCGTGCAACATAATTCTGGGTGCCATTTAAAAACCATAAGTGCTAATGACTCCATTCCTTTTTGAGGTTGTAGGGGCTGTTGATTGGAGTACACTAAAACAAACCTGATCTCTCTAGGACATTCAGAAGCCAAGTTATAAGCCCAAAAAGGTGTAACTGGACTACTTCTTTAAATTGACACCAGATCTGGTGACCTTTGGGACATGGTTTGACCCCCTTAGGAAAGTGCTATCATCATGAAACGTTCAGATCACTTACAACTCAATAGATTCTACCTTCCTGTAACATTTCAGCCTGATTGGACCTTGTTTTCACACAAATGAACCCAGAATGATGTGAAAATGTGCTTCGTGCAACATAATTCTGGGTGCCATTTAAAAACCATAAGTGCTAATGACTCCATTCCTTTTTGAGGTTGTAGGGGCTGTTGATTGGAGTACACTAAAACAAACCTGATCTCTCTAGGACATTCAGAAGCCAAGTTATAAGCCCTCAAAGGTGTAACTGGACTACTTCTTTAAAGTGACACCAGGCCCGGTGACCTTTGGGACATGGTTTTACCCCCTATAGGAATGTGCGATCATCATGAAACGTTCAGATCACTTACAACTCAATAGATTCTACCTTCTTGTAGCGTTTCAGCCTGATTGGACCTTGTTTTCACACAAATGGACCCAGAATGATGTGAAATTGTGCTTCGTGCAACATATTTCTGGGTGCCATTTACAAACCTTAAGTGCTAATGACTCCATTCTTTTTTGTGGTTGTAGGGGCTGTTTATTGGAGTACACTAAAACAAACCTAACCTCTCTAGGACATTCAGAAGCCAAGTTATAAGCCCACAAAGTTCTAACTGGACTACTTCTTTAAAGTGACACCTGGCCCGGTGACCTTTGGGACATGGTTTGACCCCCTTAGGAAAGTGCTATCATCATGAAACGTTCAGATCGCTTACAACTCAATAGATTCTACCTTCTTGTAGCGTTTCAGCCTGATTGGACCTTGTTTTCACACAAATAAACCAAGAATGATGTGAAATTGTGCTTAGTGCAGCTTAATTCTGGGTGCCATTTAAAAACCATAAGTGCTAATGACTCCATTCCTTTTTGTGGTTGTAGGGGCTGGTGATTGGAGTACATTAAAACAAACCTGATCTCTCTAGGACATTCAGAAGCCAAGTTATAAGCCCACAAATGTGTAACTGGACTACTTCTTTAAATTGACACCAGATCCGGCGACCTTTGGGACATGGTTTGACCCCCTTAGGAAAGGGCTATCATGATGAAACGTTCAGATCACTTACAACTCAATAGATTCTACCTTCCTGTAACATTTCAGCCTGATTGGACCTTGTTTTCACACAAATGAACCCAGAATGATGTGAAATTGTGCTTTGTGCAGCATAATTCTGGGTGCCATTTACAAACCATAAGTGCTAATGACTCCATTCCTTTTTGTGGTTGTAGGGGCTGTTGATTGGAGTACAATAAAACAAACCTGATCTCTCTAGGACATTCAGAAGCCAAGTTATAAGCCCACAAATGAGTAACTGGACTAATTCTTTAAATTGACACCAGATCCGGTGACCTTTGGGACATGGTTTGACCCCCTTAGGAAAGTGCTATCATCATGAAATGTTCAGATCACTTACAACTCAATAGATTCTACCTTCCTGTAACGTTTCAGCCTGATTGGACCTTGTTTTCACACAAATGAACCCAGAATGATGTGAAATTGTGCTTTGTGCAGCATAATTCTGGGTGCCATTTACAAACCATAAGTGCTAATGACTCCATTCCTTTTTGTTGTTGTAGGGGCTGTTGATTGGAGAACACTAAAACAAACCTAACCTCTCTAGGACATTCAGAAGCCAAGTTATAAGCCCACAAAGGTGTAACTGGACTACTTCTTTAAGGTGACACCAGGCCCGGTGACCTTTGGGACATGGTTTTACCCCCTTAGGAAAGTGCGATCATCTTGAAAAGTTCAGATCACTTACAACTCAATAGATTCTACCTTCCTGTAACATTTCAGCCTGATTGGACCTTGTTTTCACACAAATGAACCCAGAATGATGTGAAATTTTGCTTAGTGCAGCATAATTCTGGGTGCCATTTACAAACCTTAAGTGCTAATGACTCCATTCCTTTTTGTGGTTGTAGGGGTTGTTAATTGGAGTACACTAAAATAAACTCTATCTCTCTAGGACATTCAGAAGCCAAGTTATTACCCCACAAATGTGTAACTGGACTACTTCTTTAAATTGACACCAGATCCGGTGACCTTTGGGACATGGTTTGACCCCCTTAGGAAAGTGCTATCATCATGAAACATTCAGATCACTTACAACTCAATATATTCTACCTTTCTGTAACGTTTCAGCCTGATTGGACCTTGTTTTCACACAAATGAACCCAGAATGATGTGAAATTTTGCTTTGTGCAACATAATTTTGGGTGCCATTTAAAAACCATAAGTGCTAATGACTCCATTCCTTTTTGGATTGTAGGGGCTGTTTATTGTAGTATACTAAAACAAACCTGATCTCTCTAGGACATTCAGAAGCCAAGTTATAAGCCCACAAAGGTGTAACTGGACTACTTCTTTAAATTGACACCAGATCCGGTGACCTTTGGGACATGGTTTGACCCCCTTAGGAAAGTGCTATCATCATGAAACGTTCAGATCACTTACAACTCAATAGATTCTACCTTCCTGTAACGTTTCAGCCTGATTGGACCTTGTTTTCACACAAATGAACCCAGAATGTTGTGAAATTGTGCTTCGTGCAACATAATTCTGGGTGGCATTTAAAAACCATAAGTGCTAATGACTCCATTCCTTTTTTAGGTTGTAGGGGATGTTGATTGGAGTACACTAAATTAAACCTGATCTCTCTAAGACATTCAGAAGCCAAGTTATAAGCCCACAAATGTGTAACTGGACTACTTCTTTAAATTGACACCAGATCCGGTGACCTTGGGACATGGTTTGACCCCCTTAGGAAAGTGCTATCATCATGAAACGTTCAAATCACTTACAACTCAATAGATTCTACCTTCCTGTAACATTTCAGCCTGATTTGACCTTGTTTTCACACAAATGAACCCAGAATGATGTGAAATTGTGCTTCGTGCAACATAATTCTGGGTGCCATTTACAAACCATAAGTGCTAATGACTCCATTCCTTTTTGTGGTTGTAGGGGCTGTTGGTTGGAGTACATTAAAACAAACCTGATCTCTCTAGGACATTCAGAAGCCAAGTTATAAGCCCACAAATGTGTAACTGGACTACTTCTTTAAATTGACACCAGATCCGGTGACCTTAGGACATGGTTTGACCCCCTTAGGAAAGTGCTATCATCATGAAACGTTCAAATCACTTACAACTCAATAGATTCTACCTTCCTGTAACGTTTCAGCCTGAATGGACCTTGTTTTCACACAAATGAACCCAGAATGATGTGAAATTGTGCTTCGTGCAACATAATTCTGGGTGCCATTTACAAACCATAAGTGCTAATGACTCCATTCCTTTTTGTAGATGTAGGGGCTGTTGATTGGAGAACACTAAAACAAACCTGATCTCTCTAGGACATTCAGAAGCCAAGTTATAAGCCCACAAAGGTGTAACTGGACTACTTCTTTAAAGTGACACCAGGCCCGGTGACCTTTGGGACATGGTTTTACCCCCTATAGGAATGTGCGATCATCTTGAAACGTTCAGATCACTTACAACTCAATAGATTCTACCTTCTTGTAGCGTTTTAGCCTGATTGGACCTTGTTTTCACACAAATGTTCCCAGAATGATGTGAAATTGTGCTTTGTGCAACATAATTCTGGGTGCCATTTAAACAACATAAGTGCTAATGACTCCATTCCTTTTTGTGGTTGTAGGGGCTGTTGATTGGAGTATACTAAAACAAACCTGATCTCTCTAGGACATTCAGAAGCCAAGTTATAAGCCCTCAAATGTGTAAATGGACTACTTTAAAGTGACACCAGGCCCGGTGACCTTTGGGACATGGTTTGACCCCCTATAGGAATGTGCGATCATCATGAAACGTTCAGATCACTTACAACTCAATAGATTCTACCTTCTTGTAACGTTTCAGCCTGATTGGACCTTGTTTTCACACAAATGAACCCAGAATGATGTGAAATTGTGCTTAGTGCAGCATAATTCTGGGTGCCATTTACAAACCATAAGTGCTAATGACTCCATTCCTTTTTGTGGTTGTAGGAGCTGTTGGTTGGAGTACATTAAAACAAACCTGATCTCTCTAGGACATTCAGAAGCCAAGTTATAAGCCCACAAATGTGTAACTGGCCTACTTCTTTAAATTGACACCAGATCCGGTGACCTTTGGGACATGGTTTGACCCCCTTAGGAAAGTGCTATCATCATGAAACCTTCAGATCGCTTACAACTCAATAGATTCTACCTTCCTGTAACGTTTCAGCCTGATTGGACCTTGTTTTCACACAAATGAACCCAGAATGATGTGAAATTGTGCTTCGTGCAACATAATTCTGGGTGCCATTTACAAACCATAAGTGCTAATGACTCCATTCCTTTTTGTGGTTGTAGGGGCTGTTGGTTGGAGTACATTAAAACAAACCTGATATCTCTAGGACATTCAGAAGCCAAGTTATAAGCCCACAAAGGTGTAACTGGACTGCTTCTTTAAAGAACACCAGGCCCGTTGACCTTTGGGACATGGTTTGACCCCCTATAGGAATGTGCGATCATCTTGAAACGTTCAGATCACTTACAACTCAATAGATTCTACCTTCCTGTAACATTTCAGCCTGATTGGACCTTGTTTTCAGACAAATGAACCCAGAATGATGTGAAATTGTGCTTAGTGCAGCATAATTCTGGGTGCCATTTACAAACCATAAGTGCTAATGACTCCATTCCTTTTTGTGGTTGTAGGGGCTGTTGGTTGGAGTACATTAAAACAAACCTGATCTCTCTAGGACATTCAGAAGCCAAGTTATAAGCCCACAAATGTGTAACTGGACTACTTCTTTAAATTGACACCAGATCCGGTGACCTTGGGACATGGTTTGACCCCCTTAGGAAAGTGCTATCATCATGAAACGTTCAAATCACTTACAACTCAATAGATTCTACCTTCCTGTAACGTTTCAGCCTGAATGGACCTTGTTTTCACACAAATGAACCCAGAATGATGTGAAATTGTGCTTCGTGCAACATAATTCTGGGTGCCATTTACAAACCATAAGTGCTAATGACTCCATTCCTTTTTGTAGTTGTAGGGGCTGTTGATTGGAGAACACTAAAACAAACCTGATCTCTCTAGGACATTCAGAAGCCAAGTTATAAGCCCACAAAGGTGTAACTGGACTACTTCTTTAAAGTGACACCAGGCCCGGTGACCTTTGGGACATGGTTTTACCCCCTATAGGAATGTGCGATCATCTTGAAACGTTCAGATCACTTACAACTCAATAGATTCTACCTTCTTGTAGCGTTTTAGCCTGATTGGACCTTGTTTTCACACAAAAGTTCCCAGAATGATGTGAAATTGTGCTTTGTGCAACATAATTCTGGGTGCCATTTACAAACCATAAGTGCTAATGACTCCATTCCTTTTTGTTGTTGTAGGGGCTGTTGATTGGAGTACATTAAAACAAACCTGATCTCTCTAGGACATTCAGAAGCTAAGTTATAAGCCCACAAATGTGTAACTGGACTACTTCTTTAAATTGACACCAGATCCGGTGACCTTTGGGACATGGTTTGACCCCCTTAGGAAAGTGCTATCATGATGAAACGTTCAGATCACATACAACTCAATAGATTCTACCTTCCTGTAACGTTTCAGCCTGATTGGACCTTGTTTTCACACAAATGAACCCAGAATGATGTGAAATTGTGCTTCGTGCAACATAATTCTGGGTGCCATTTACAAACCATAAGTGCTAATGACTCCATTCCTTTTTGTTGTTGTAGGGGCTGTTGATTGGAGTACATTAAAACAAACCTGATCTCTCTAGGACATTCAGAAGCTAAGTTATAAGCCCACAAATGTGTAACTGGACTACTTCTTTAAATTGACACCAGATCTGGTGACCTTTGGGACATGGTTTGACCCCCTTAGGAAAGTGCTATCATCATGAAACGTTCAGATCACTCACAACTCAATAGATTCTACCTTCCTGTAACATTTCAGCCTGATTGGACCTTGTTTTCACACAAATGAACCCAGAATGATGTGAAAATGTGCTTCGTGCAACATAATTCTGGGTGCCATTTAAAAACCATAAGTGCTAATGACTCCATTCCTTTTTGAGGTTGTAGGGGCTGTTGATTGGAGTACACTAAAACAAACCTGATCTCTCTAGGACATTCAGAAGCCAAGTTATAAGCCCTCAAAGGTGTAACTGGACTACTTCTTTAAAGTGACACCAGGCCCGGTGACCTTTGGGACATGGTTTTACCCCCTATAGGAATGTGCGATCATCATGAAACGTTCAGATCACTTACAACTCAATAGATTCTACCTTCTTGTAGCGTTTCAGCCTGATTGGACCTTGTTTTCACACAAATGGACCCAGAATGATGTGAAATTGTGCTTCGTGCAACATAATTCTGGGTGCCATTTACAAACCTTAAGTGCTAATGACTCCATTCTTTTTTGTGGTTGTAGGGGCTGTTTATTGGAGTACACTAAAACAAACCTAACCTCTCTAGGACATTCAGAAGCCAAGTTATAAGCCCACAAAGTTCTAACTGGACTACTTCTTTAAAGTGACACCTGGCCCGGTGACCTTTGGGACATGGTTTGACCCCCTTAGGAAAGTGCTATCATCATGAAACGTTCAGATCGCTTACAACTCAATAGATTCTACCTTCTTGTAGCGTTTCAGCCTGATTGGACCTTGTTTTCACACAAATAAACCAAGAATGATGTGAAATTGTGCTTAGTGCAGCTTAATTCTGGGTGCCATTTAAAAACCATAAGTGCTAATGACTCCATTCCTTTTTGTGGTTGTAGGGGCTGTTGATTGGAGTACATTAAAACAAACCTGATCTCTCTAGGACATTCAGAAGCCAAGTTATAAGCCCACAAATGTGTAACTGGACTACTTCTTTAAATTGACACCAGATCCGGTGACCTTTGGGACATGGTTTGACCCCCTTAGGAAAGGGCTATCATGATGAAACGTTCAGATCACTTACAACTCAATAGATTCTACCTTCCTGTAACATTTCAGCCTGATTGGACCTTGTTTTCACACAAATGAACCCAGAATGATGTGAAATTGTGCTTTGTGCAGCATAATTCTGGGTGCCATTTACAAACCATAAGTGCTAATGACTCCATTCCTTTTTGTGGTTGTAGGGGCTGTTGATTGGAGTACAATAAAACAAACCTGATCTCTCTAGGACATTCAGAAGCCAAGTTATAAGCCCACAAATGAGTAACTGGACTAATTCTTTAAATTGACACCAGATCCGGTGACCTTTGGGACATGGTTTGACCCCCTTAGGAAAGTGCTATCATCATGAAACGTTCAGATCACTTACAACTCAATATATTCTACCTTTCTGTAACGTTTCAGCCTGATTGGACCTTGTTTTCACACAAATGAACCCAGAATGATGTGAAATTTTGCTTAGTGCAGCATAATTCTGGGTGCCATTTACAAACCTTAAGTGCTAATGACTCCATTCCTTTTTGTGGTTGTAGGGGTTGTTAATTGGAGTACACTAAAATAAACTCTATCTCTCTAGGACATTCAGAAGCCAAGTTATTACCCCACAAATGTGTAACTGGACTACTTCTTTAAATTGACACCAGATCCGGTGACCTTTGGGACATGGTTTGACCCCCTTAGGAAAGTGCTATCATCATGAAACGTTCAGATCACTTACAACTCAATATATTCTACCTTTCTGTAACGTTTCAGCCTGATTGGACCTTGTTTTCACACAAATGAACCCAGAATGATGTGAAATTTTGCTTTGTGCAACATAATTCTGGGTGCCATTTACAAACCATAAGTGCTAATGACTCCATTCCTTTTTGTAGATGTAGGGGCTGTTGATTGGAGAACACTAAAACAAACCTGATCTCTCTAGGACATTCAGAAGCCAAGTTATAAGCCCACAAAGGTGTAACTGGACTACTTCTTTAAAGTGACACCAGGCCCGGTGACCTTTGGGACATGGTTTGACCCCCTTAGGAAAGTGCTATCATCATGAAACGTTCAAATCACTTACAACTCAATAGATTCTACCTTCCTGTAACATTTCAGCCTGATTTGACCTTGTTTTCACACAAATGAACCCAGAATGATGTGAAATTGTGCTTCGTGCAACATAATTCTGGGTGCCATTTACAAACCATAAGTGCTAATGACTCCATTCCTTTTTGTGGTTGTAGGGGCTGTTGGTTGGAGTACATTAAAACAAACCTGATCTCTCTAGGACATTCAGAAGCCAAGTTATAAGCCCACAAATGTGTAACTGGACTACTTCTTTAAATTGACACCAGATCCGGTGACCTTAGGACATGGTTTGACCCCCTTAGGAAAGTGCTATCATCATGAAACGTTCAAATCACTTACAACTCAATAGATTCTACCTTCCTGTAACGTTTCAGCCTGAATGGACCTTGTTTTCACACAAATGAACCCAGAATGATGTGAAATTGTGCTTCGTGCAACATAATTCTGGGTGCCATTTACAAACCATAAGTGCTAATGACTCCATTCCTTTTTGTAGATGTAGGGGCTGTTGATTGGAGAACACTAAAACAAACCTGATCTCTCTAGGACATTCAGAAGCCAAGTTATAAGCCCACAAAGGTGTAACTGGACTACTTCTTTAAAGTGACACCAGGCCCGGTGACCTTTGGGACATGGTTTTACCCCCTATAGGAATGTGCGATCATCTTGAAACGTTCAGATCACTTACAACTCAATAGATTCTACCTTCTTGTAGCGTTTTAGCCTGATTGGACCTTGTTTTCACACAAATGTTCCCAGAATGATGTGAAATTGTGCTTTGTGCAACATAATTCTGGGTGCCATTTAAACAACATAAGTGCTAATGACTCCATTCCTTTTTGTGGTTGTAGGGGCTGTTGATTGGAGTATACTAAAACAAACCTGATCTCTCTAGGACATTCAGAAGCCAAGTTATAAGCCCTCAAATGTGTAAATGGACTACTTTAAAGTGACACCAGGCCCGGTGACCTTTGGGACATGGTTTGACCCCCTATAGGAATGTGCGATCATCATGAAACGTTCAGATCACTTACAACTCAATAGATTCTACCTTCTTGTAACGTTTCAGCCTGATTGGACCTTGTTTTCACACAAATGAACCCAGAATGATGTGAAATTGTGCTTAGTGCAGCATAATTCTGGGTGCCATTTACAAACCATAAGTGCTAATGACTCCATTCCTTTTTGTGGTTGTAGGAGCTGTTGGTTGGAGTACATTAAAACAAACCTGATCTCTCTAGGACATTCAGAAGCCAAGTTATAAGCCCACAAATGTGTAACTGGCCTACTTCTTTAAATTGACACCAGATCCGGTGACCTTTGGGACATGGTTTGACCCCCTTAGGAAAGTGCTATCATCATGAAACCTTCAGATCGCTTACAACTCAATAGATTCTACCTTCCTGTAACGTTTCAGCCTGATTGGACCTTGTTTTCACACAAATGAACCCAGAATGATGTGAAATTGTGCTTCGTGCAACATAATTCTGGGTGCCATTTACAAACCATAAGTGCTAATGACTCCATTCCTTTTTGTGGTTGTAGGGGCTGTTGGTTGGAGTACATTAAAACAAACCTGATATCTCTAGGACATTCAGAAGCCAAGTTATAAGCCCACAAAGGTGTAACTGGACTGCTTCTTTAAAGTGACACCAGGCCCGTTGACCTTTGGGACATGGTTTGACCCCCTATAGGAATGTGCGATCATCTTGAAACGTTCAGATCACTTACAACTCAATAGATTCTACCTTCCTGTAACATTTCAGCCTGATTGGACCTTGTTTTCAGACAAATGAACCCAGAATGATGTGAAATTGTGCTTAGTGCAGCATAATTCTGGGTGCCATTTACAAACCATAAGTGCTAATGACTCCATTCCTTTTTGTGGTTGTAGGGGCTGTTGGTTGGAGTACATTAAAACAAACCTGATCTCTCTAGGACATTCAGAAGCCAAGTTATAAGCCCACAAATGTGTAACTGGACTACTTCTTTAAATTGACACCAGATCCGGTGACCTTGGGACATGGTTTGACCCCCTTAGGAAAGTGCTATCATCATGAAACGTTCAAATCACTTACAACTCAATAGATTCTACCTTCCTGTAACGTTTCAGCCTGAATGGACCTTGTTTTCACACAAATGAACCCAGAATGATGTGAAATTGTGCTTCGTGCAACATAATTCTGGGTGCCATTTACAAACCATAAGTGCTAATGACTCCATTCCTTTTTGTAGTTGTAGGGGCTGTTGATTGGAGAACACTAAAACAAACCTGATCTCTCTAGGACATTCAGAAGCCAAGTTATAAGCCCACAAAGGTGTAACTGGACTACTTCTTTAAAGTGACACCAGGCCCGGTGACCTTTGGGACATGGTTTTACCCCCTATAGGAATGTGCGATCATCTTGAAACGTTCAGATCACTTACAACTCAATAGATTCTACCTTCTTGTAGCGTTTTAGCCTGATTGGACCTTGTTTTCACACAAAAGTTCCCAGAATGATGTGAAATTGTGCTTTGTGCAACATAATTCTGGGTGCCATTTACAAACCATAAGTGCTAATGACTCCATTCCTTTTTGTTGTTGTAGGGGCTGTTGATTGGAGTACATTAAAACAAACCTGATCTCTCTAGGACATTCAGAAGCTAAGTTATAAGCCCACAAATGTGTAACTGGACTACTTCTTTAAATTGACACCAGATCCGGTGACCTTTGGGACATGGTTTGACCCCCTTAGGAAAGTGCTATCATGATGAAACGTTCAGATCACATACAACTCAATAGATTCTACCTTCCTGTAACGTTTCAGCCTGATTGGACCTTGTTTTCACACAAATGAACCCAGAATGATGTGAAATTGTGCTTCGTGCAACATAATTCTGGGTGCCATTTACAAACCATAAGTGCTAATGACTCCATTCCTTTTTGTTGTTGTAGGGGCTGTTGATTGGAGTACATTAAAACAAACCTGATCTCTCTAGGACATTCAGAAGCTAAGTTATAAGCCCACAAATGTGTAACTGGACTACTTCTTTAAATTGACACCAGATCTGGTGACCTTTGGGACATGGTTTGACCCCCTTAGGAAAGTGCTATCATCATGAAACGTTCAGATCACTTACAACTCAATAGATTCTACCTTCCTGTAACATTTCAGCCTGATTGGACCTTGTTTTCACACAAATGAACCCAGAATGATGTGAAAATGTGCTTCGTGCAACATAATTCTGGGTGCCATTTAAAAACCATAAGTGCTAATGACTCCATTCCTTTTTGAGGTTGTAGGGGCTGTTGATTGGAGTACACTAAAACAAACCTGATCTCTCTAGGACATTCAGAAGCCAAGTTATAAGCCCTCAAAGGTGTAACTGGACTACTTCTTTAAAGTGACACCAGGCCCGGTGACCTTTGGGACATGGTTTTACCCCCTATAGGAATGTGCGATCATCATGAAACGTTCAGATCACTTACAACTCAATAGATTCTACCTTCTTGTAGCGTTTCAGCCTGATTGGACCTTGTTTTCACACAAATGGACCCAGAATGATGTGAAATTGTGCTTCGTGCAACATAATTCTGGGTGCCATTTACAAACCTTAAGTGCTAATGACTCCATTCTTTTTTGTGGTTGTAGGGGCTGTTTATTGGAGTACACTAAAACAAACCTAACCTCTCTAGGACATTCAGAAGCCAAGTTATAAGCCCACAAAGTTCTAACTGGACTACTTCTTTAAAGTGACACCTGGCCCGGTGACCTTTGGGACATGGTTTGACCCCCTTAGGAAAGTGCTATCATCATGAAACGTTCAGATCGCTTACAACTCAATAGATTCTACCTTCTTGTAGCGTTTCAGCCTGATTGGACCTTGTTTTCACACAAATAAACCAAGAATGATGTGAAATTGTGCTTAGTGCAGCTTAATTCTGGGTGCCATTTAAAAACCATAAGTGCTAATGACTCCATTCCTTTTTGTGGTTGTAGGGGCTGTTGATTGGAGTACATTAAAACAAACCTGATCTCTCTAGGACATTCAGAAGCCAAGTTATAAGCCCACAAATGTGTAACTGGACTACTTCTTTAAATTGACACCAGATCCGGTGACCTTTGGGACATGGTTTGACCCCCTTAGGAAAGGGCTATCATGATGAAACGTTCAGATCACTTACAACTCAATAGATTCTACCTTCCTGTAACATTTCAGCCTGATTGGACCTTGTTTTCACACAAATGAACCCAGAATGATGTGAAATTGTGCTTTGTGCAGCATAATTCTGGGTGCCATTTACAAACCATAAGTGCTAATGACTCCATTCCTTTTTGTGGTTGTAGGGGCTGTTGATTGGAGTACAATAAAACAAACCTGATCTCTCTAGGACATTCAGAAGCCAAGTTATAAGCCCACAAATGAGTAACTGGACTAATTCTTTAAATTGACACCAGATCCGGTGACCTTTGGGACATGGTTTGACCCCCTTAGGAAAGTGCTATCATCATGAAACGTTCAGATCACTTACAACTCAATATATTCTACCTTTCTGTAACGTTTCAGCCTGATTGGACCTTGTTTTCACACAAATGAACCCAGAATGATGTGAAATTTTGCTTAGTGCAGCATAATTCTGGGTGCCATTTACAAACCTTAAGTGCTAATGACTCCATTCCTTTTTGTGGTTGTAGGGGTTGTTAATTGGAGTACACTAAAATAAACTCTATCTCTCTAGGACATTCAGAAGCCAAGTTATTACCCCACAAATGTGTAACTGGACTACTTCTTTAAATTGACACCAGATCCGGTGACCTTTGGGACATGGTTTGACCCCCTTAGGAAAGTGCTATCATCATGAAACGTTCAGATCACTTACAACTCAATATATTCTACCTTTCTGTAACGTTTCAGCCTGATTGGACCTTGTTTTCACACAAATGAACCCAGAATGATGTGAAATTTTGCTTTGTGCAACATAATTCTGGGTGCCATTTACAAACCATAAGTGCTAATGACTCCATTCCTTTTTGTAGATGTAGGGGCTGTTGATTGGAGAACACTAAAACAAACCTGATCTCTCTAGGACATTCAGAAGCCAAGTTATAAGCCCACAAAGGTGTAACTGGACTACTTCTTTAAAGTGACACCAGGCCCGGTGACCTTTGGGACATGGTTTTACCCCCTATAGGAATGTGCGATCATCTTGAAACGTTCAGATCACTTACAACTCAATAGATTCTACCTTCTTGTAGCGTTTTAGCCTGATTGGACCTTGTTTTCACACAAATGTTCCCAGAATGATGTGAAATTGTGTTTTGTGCAACATAATTCTGGGTGCCATTTAAACAACATAAGTGCTAATGACTCCATTCCTTTTTGTGGTTGTAGGGGCTGTTGATTGGAGTATACTAAAACAAACCTGATCTCTCTAGGAAATTCAGAAGACAAGTTATAAGCCCTCAAATGTGTAAATGGACTACTTTAAAGTGACACCAGGCCCGGTGACCTTTGGGACATGGTTTGACCCCCTATAGGAATGTGCGATCATCATGAAACGTTCAGATCACTTACAACTCAATAGATTCTACCTTCTTGTAACGTTTCAGCCTGATTGGACCTTGTTTTCACACAAATGAACCCAGAATGATGTGAAATTGTGCTTAGTGCAGCATAATTCTGGGTGCCATTTACAAACCATAAGTGCTAATGACTCCATTCCTTTTTGTGGTTGTAGGAGCTGTTGGTTGGAGTACATTAAAACAAACCTGATCTCTCTAGGACATTCAGAAGCCAAGTTATAAGCCCACAAATGTGTAACTGGCCTACTTCTTTAAATTGACACCAGATCCGGTGACCTTTGGGACATGGTTTGACCCCCTTAGGAAAGTGCTATCATCATGAAACCTTCAGATCGCTTACAACTCAATAGATTCTACCTTCCTGTAACGTTTCAGCCTGATTGGACCTTGTTTTCACACAAATGAACCCAGAATGATGTGAAATTGTGCTTCGTGCAACATAATTCTGGGTGCCATTTACAAACCATAAGTGCTAATGACTCCATTCCTTTTTGTTGTTGTAGGGGCTGTTGATTGGAGTACATTAAAACAAACCTGATCTCTCTAGGACATTCAGAAGCTAAGTTATAAGCCCACAAATGTGTAACTGGACTACTTCTTTAAATTGACACCAGATCCGGTGCCCTTTGGGACATGGTTTGACCCCCTTAGGAAAGTGCTATCATGATGAAACGTTCAGATCACATACAACTCAATAGATTCTACCTTCCTGTAACGTTTCAGCCTGATTGGACCTTGTTTTCACACAAATGAACCCAGAATGATGTGAAATGGTGCTTCGTGCAACATAATTCTGGGTGCCATTTACAAACCATAAGTGCTAATGACTCCATTCCTTTTTGTTGTTGTAGGGGCTGTTGATTGGAGTACATTAAAACAAACCTGATCTCTCTAGGACATTCAGAAGCTAAGTTATAAGCCCACAAATGTGTAACTGGACTACTTCTTTAAATTGACACCAGATCTGGTGACCTTTGGGACATGGTTTGACCCCCTTAGGAAAGTGCTATCATCATGAAACGTTCAGATCACTTACAACTCAATAGATTCTACCTTCCTGTAACATTTCAGCCTGATTGGACCTTGTTTTCACACAAATGAACCCAGAATGATGTGAAAATGTGCTTCGTGCAACATAATTCTGGGTGCCATTTAAAAACCATAAGTGCTAATGACTCCATTCCTTTTTGAGGTTGTAGGGGCTGTTGATTGGAGTACACTAAAACAAACCTGATCTCTCTAGGACATTCAGAAGCCAAGTTATAAGCCCTCAAAGGTGTAACTGGACTACTTCTTTAAAGTGACACCAGGCCCGGTGACCTTTGGGACATGGTTTTACCCCCTATAGGAATGTGCGATCATCATGAAACGTTCAGATCACTTACAACTCAATAGATTCTACCTTCTTGTAGCGTTTCAGCCTGATTGGACCTTGTTTTCACACAAATGGACCCAGAATGATGTGAAATTGTGCTTCGTGCAACATAATTCTGGGTGCCATTTACAAACCTTAAGTGCTAATGACTCCATTCTTTTTTGTGGTTGTAGGGGCTGTTTATTGGAGTACACTAAAACAAACCTAACCTCTCTAGGACATTCAGAAGCCAAGTTATAAGCCCACAAAGTTCTAACTGGACTACTTCTTTAAAGTGACACCTGGCCCGGTGACCTTTGGGACATGGTTTGACCCCCTTAGGAAAGTGCTATCATCATGAAACGTTCAGATCGCTTACAACTCAATAGATTCTACCTTCTTGTAGCGTTTCAGCCTGATTGGACCTTGTTTTCACACAAATAAACCAAGAATGATGTGAAATTGTGCTTAGTGCAGCTTAATTCTGGGTGCCATTTAAAAACCATAAGTGCTAATGACTCCATTCCTTTTTGTGGTTGTAGGGGCTGTTGATTGGAGTACATTAAAACAAACCTGATCTCTCTAGGACATTCAGAAGCCAAGTTATAAGCCCACAAATGTGTAACTGGACTACTTCTTTAAATTGACACCAGATCCGGTGACCTTTGGGACATGGTTTGACCCCCTTAGGAAAGGGCTATCATGATGAAACGTTCAGATCACTTACAACTCAATAGATTCTACCTTCCTGTAACATTTCAGCCTGATTGGACCTTGTTTTCACACAAATGAACCCAGAATGATGTGAAATTGTGCTTTGTGCAGCATAATTCTGGGTGCCATTTACAAACCATAAGTGCTAATGACTCCATTCCTTTTTGTGGTTGTAGGGGCTGTTGATTGGAGTACAATAAAACAAACCTGATCTCTCTAGGACATTCAGAAGCCAAGTTATAAGCCCACAAATGAGTAACTGGACTAATTCTTTAAATTGACACCAGATCCGGTGACCTTTGGGACATGGTTTGACCCCCTTAGGAAAGTGCTATCATCATGAAACGTTCAGATCACTTACAACTCAATAGATTCTACCTTCCTGTAACGTTTCAGCCTGATTGGACCTTGTTTTCACACAAATGAACCCAGAATGATGTGAAATTGTGCTTTGTGCAGCATAATTCTGGGTGCCATTTACAAACCATAAGTGCTAATGACTCCATTCCTTTTTGTGGTTGTAGGGGCTGTTGATTGGAGAACACTAAAACAAACCTAACCTCTCTAGGACATTCAGAAGCCAAGTTATAAGCCCACAAAGGTGTAACTGGACTACTTCTTTAAGGTGACACCAGGCCCGGTGACCTTTGGGACATGGTTTTACCCCCTTAGGAAAGTGCGATCATCTTGAAAAGTTCAGATCACTTACAACTCAATAGATTCTACCTTCCTGTAACATTTCAGCCTGATTGGACCTTGTTTTCACACAAATGAACCCAGAATGATGTGAAATTTTGCTTAGTGCAGCATAATTCTGGGTGCCATTTACAAACCTTAAGTGCTAATGACTCCATTCCTTTTTGTGGTTGTAGGGGTTGTTAATTGGAGTACACTAAAATAAACTCTATCTCTCTAGGACATTCAGAAGCCAAGTTATTACCCCACAAATGTGTAACTGGACTACTTCTTTAAATTGACACCAGATCCGGTGACCTTTGGGACATGGTTTGACCCCCTTAGGAAAGTGCTATCATCATGAAACGTTCAGATCACTTACAACTCAATATATTCTACCTTTCTGTAACGTTTCAGCCTGATTGGACCTTGTTTTCACACAAATGAACCCAGAATGATGTGAAATTTTGCTTTGTGCAACATAATTCTGGGTGCCATTTACAAACCATAAGTGCTAATGACTCCATTCCTTTTTGTAGATGTAGGGGCTGTTGATTGGAGAACACTAAAACAAACCTGATCTCTCTAGGACATTCAGAAGCCAAGTTATAAGCCCACAAAGGTGTAACTGGACTACTTCTTTAAAGTGACACCAGGCCCGGTGACCTTTGGGACATGGTTTTACCCCCTATAGGAATGTGCGATCATCTTGAAACGTTCAGATCACTTACAACTCAATAGATTCTACCTTCTTGTAGCGTTTAAGCCTGATTGGACCTTGTTTTCACACAAATGTTCCCAGAATGATGTGAAATTGTGTTTTGTGCAACATAATTCTGGGTGCCATTTAAACAACATAAGTGCTAATGACTCCATTCCTTTTTGTGGTTGTAGGGGCTGTTGATTGGAGTATACTAAAACAAACCTGATCTCTCTAGGAAATTCAGAAGACAAGTTATAAGCCCTCAAATGTGTAAATGGACTACTTTAAAGTGACACCAGGCCCGGTGACCTTTGGGACATGGTTTGACCCCCTATAGGAATGTGCGATCATCATGAAACGTTCAGATCACTTACAACTCAATAGATTCTACCTTCTTGTAACGTTTCAGCCTGATTGGACCTTGTTTTCACACAAATGAACCCAGAATGATGTGAAATTGTGCTTAGTGCAGCATAATTCTGGGTGCCATTTACAAACCATAAGTGCTAATGACTCCATTCCTTTTTGTGGTTGTAGGAGCTGTTGGTTGGAGTACATTAAAACAAACCTGATCTCTCTAGGACATTCAGAAGCCAAGTTATAAGCCCACAAATGTGTAACTGGCCTACTTCTTTAAATTGACACCAGATCCGGTGACCTTTGGGACATGGTTTGACCCCCTTAGGAAAGTGCTATCATCATGAAACCTTCAGATCGCTTACAACTCAATAGATTCTACCTTCCTGTAACGTTTCAGCCTGATTGGACCTTGTTTTCACACAAATGAACCCAGAATGATGTGAAATTGTGCTTCGTGCAACATAATTCTGGGTGCCATTTACAAACCATAAGTGCTAATGACTCCATTCCTTTTTGTGGTTGTAGGGGCTGTTGGTTGGAGTACATTAAAACAAACCTGATATCTCTAGGACATTCAGAAGCCAAGTTATAAGCCCACAAAGGTGTAACTGGACTGCTTCTTTAAAGTGACACCAGGCCCGTTGACCTTTGGGACATGGTTTGACCCCCTATAGGAATGTGCGATCATCTTGAAACGTTCAGATCACTTACAACTCAATAGATTCTACCTTCCTGTAACATTTCAGCCTGATTGGACCTTGTTTTCAGACTAATGAACCCAGAATGATGTGAAATTGTGCTTAGTGCAGCATAATTCTGGGTGCCATTTACAAACCATAAGTGCTAATGACTCCATTCCTTTTTGTGGTTGTAGGGGCTGTTGGTTGGAGTACATTAAAACAAACCTGATCTCTCTAGGACATTCAGAAGCCAAGTTATAAGCCCACAAATGTGTAACTGGACTACTTCTTTAAAATGACACCAGATCCGGTGACCTTGGGACATGGTTTGACCCCCTTAGGAAAGTGCTATCATCATGAAACGTTCAAATCACTTACAACTCAATAGATTCTACCTTCCTGTAACGTTTCAGCCTGAATGGACCTTGTTTTCACACAAATGAACCCAGAATGATGTGAAATTGTGCTTCGTGCAACATAATTCTGGGTGCCATTTACAAACCATAAGTGCTAATGACTCCATTCCTTTTTGTAGTTGTAGGGGCTGTTGATTGGAGAACACTAAAACAAACCTGATCTCTCTAGGACATTCAGAAGCCAAGTTATAAGCCCACAAAGGTGTAACTGGACTACTTCTTTAAAGTGACACCAGGCCCGGTGACCTTTGGGACATGGTTTTACCCCCTATAGGAATGTGCGATCATCTTGAAACGTTCAGATCACTTACAACTCAATAGATTCTACCTTCTTGTAGCGTTTTAGCCTGATTGGACCTTGTTTTCACACAAAAGTTCCCAGAATGATGTGAAATTGTGCTTTGTGCAACATAATTCTGGGTGCCATTTACAAACCATAAGTGCTAATGACTCCATTCCTTTTTGTTGTTGTAGGGGCTGTTGATTGGAGTACATTAAAACAAACCTGATCTCTCTAGGACATTCAGAAGCTAAGTTATAAGCCCACAAATGTGTAACTGGACTACTTCTTTAAATTGACACCAGATCCGGTGACCTTTGGGACATGGTTTGACCCCCTTAGGAAAGTGCTATCATGATGAAACGTTCAGATCACATACAACTCAATAGATTCTACCTTCCTGTAACGTTTCAGCCTGATTGGACCTTGTTTTCACACAAATGAACCCAGAATGATGTGAAATTGTGCTTCGTGCAACATAATTCTGGGTGCCATTTACAAACCATAAGTGCTAATGACTCCATTCCTTTTTGTGGCTGTAGGGGCTGTTGGTTGGAGTACATTAAAACAAACCTGATCTCTCTAGGACATTCAGAAGCCAAGTTATAAGCCCACAAATGTGTAACTGGACTACTTCTTTAAATTGACACCAGATCCGGTGACCTTTGGGACATGGTTTGACCCCCTTAGGAAAGTGCTATCATCATGTAACATTCAGATCACTTATAACTCAATATATTCTACCTTCCTGTAACATTTCAGCCTGATTGGACCTTGTTTTCACACAAAAGAACCCAGAATGATGTGAAATTGTGCTTCGTGCAACATAATTCTGGGTGCCATTTAAAAACCATAAGTGCTAATGACTCCATTTCTTTTTGAGGTTGTAGGGGCTGTTGATTGGAGTACACTAAAACAAACCTGATCTCTCTAGGACATTCAGAAGCCAAGTTATAAGCCCTCAAATGTGTAAATGGACTACTTCTTTAAAGTGACACCAGATCCGGTGACCTTTGGGACATGGTTTGACCCCCTTAGGAAAGTGCTATCATCATGAAACGTTCAGATCACTTACAACTCAATAGATTTTACCTTCCTGTAACGTTTCAGCCTGATTGGACCTTGTTTTCACACAAATGAACCCAGAATGATGTGAAATTGTGCTTCGTGCAACATAATTCTGGGTGCCATTTAAAAATCATAAGTGCTAATGACTCCATTCCTTTTTGTGGTTGTAGGGGCTGTTGATTGGAGTACATTAAAACAAACCTGATCTCTCTAAGACATTCAGAAGCCAAGTTATAAGCCCACAAAGGTGTAACTGGACTACTTCTTTAAATGACACCAGATCCGGGGACCTTTGGGACATGGTTTGACCCCCTCTGGAAAGGCTATCATCATGAAACGTTCAGATCACTTACAACTCAATAGATTCTACCTTCCTGAAACGTTTCAGCCTGATTGGACCTTGTTTTCACACAAATGAACTCAGAATGATGTGAAATTGTGCTTCGTGCAACATAATTCTGGGTGCCATTTAAAAACCATAAGTGCTAATGACTCCAATCCTTTTTGAGGTTGTAGGGGCTGTTGATTGGAGTACACTAAAACAAACCTGATCTCTCTAGGGCATTCAGAAGCCAAGTTATAAGCCCTCAAAGGTGTAACTGGACTACTTCTTTAAAGTGACACCAGGCCCCGGTGACGTTTGGGACATGGTTTGACCCCCTTAGGAAAGTGCTATCATCTTGAAACGTTCAGATCACTTACAACTCAATAGATTCTACCTTCCTGTAACATTTCAGCCTGATTGGACCTTGTTTTCAGACAAATGAACCCAGAATGATGTGAAATTGTGCTTAGTGCAGCATAATTCTGGGTGCCATTTACAAACCATAAGTGCTAATGACTCCATTCCTTTTTGTGGTTGTAGGGGCTGTTGGTTGGAGTACATTAAAACAAACCTGATCTCTCTAGGACATTCAGAAGCCAAGTTATAAGCCCACAAATGTGTAACTGGACTACTTCTTTAAATTGACACCAGATCCGGTGACCTTGGGACATGGTTTGACCCCCTTAGGAAAGTGCTATCATCATGAAACGTTCAAATCACTTACAACTCAATAGATTCTACCTTCCTGTAACGTTTCAGCCTGAATGGACCTTGTTTTCACACAAATGAACCCAGAATGATGTGAAATTGTGTTTCGTGCAACATAATTCTGGGTGCCATTTACAAACCATAAGTGCTAATGACTCCATTCCTTTTTGTAGATGTAGGGGCTGTTGATTGGAGAAGACTAAAACAAACCTGATCTCTCTAGGACATTCAGAAGCCAAGTTATAAGCCCACAAAGGTGTAACTGGACTACTTCTTTAAAGTGACACCAGGCCCGGTGACCTTTGGGACATGGTTTTACCCCCTATAGGAATGTGCGATCATCTTGAAACGTTCAGATCACTTACAACTCAATAGATTCTACCTTCTTGTAGCGTTTTAGCCTGATTGGACCTTGTTTTCACACAAATGTTCCCAGAATGATGTGAAATTGTGCTTTGTGCAACATAATTCTGGGTGCCATTTACAAACCATAAGTGCTAATGACTCCATTCCTTTTTGTTGTTGTAGGGGCTGTTGATTGGAGTACATTAAAACAAACCTGATCTCTCTAGGACATTCAGAAGCTAAGTTATAAGCCCACAAATGTGTAACTGGACTACTTCTTTAAATTGACACCAGATCCGGTGACCTTTGGGACATGGTTTGACCCCCTTAGGAAAGTGCTATCATGATGAAACGTTCAGATCACTTACAACTCAATAGATTCTACCTTCCTGTAACGTTTCAGCCTGATTGGACCTTGTTTTCACACAAATGAACCCAGAATGATGTGAAATTGTGCTTCGTGCAACATAATTCTGGGTGCCATTTAAACACCATAAGTGCTAATGACTCCATTCCTTTTTGTGGTTGTAGGGGCTGTTGATTGGAGTATACTAAAACAAACCTGATCTCTCTAGGACATTCAGAAGCCAAGTTATAAGCCCTCAAATGTGTAAATGGACTACTTCTTTAAAGTGACACCAGGCCCGGTGACCTTTGGGACATGGTTTGACCCCCTATAGGAATGTGCGATCATCATGAAACGTTCAGATCACTTACAACTCAATAGATTCTACCTTCTTGTAACGTTTCAGCCTGATTGGACCTTGTTTTCACACAAATGAACCCAGAATGATGTGAAATTGTGCTTAGTGCAGCATAATTCTGGGTGCCATTTACAAACCATAAGTGCTAATGACTCCATTCCTTTTTGTGGTTGTAGGAGCTGTTGGTTGGAGTACATTAAAACAAACCTGATCTCTCTAGGACATTCAGAAGCCAAGTTATAAGCCCACAAATGTGTAACTGGACTACTTCTTTAAATTGACACCAGATCCGGTGACCTTTGGGACATGGTTTGACCCCCTTAGGAAAGTGCTATCATCATGAAACCTTCAGATCGCTTACAACTCAATAGATTCTACCTTCCTGTAACGTTTCAGCCTGATTGGACCTTGTTTTCACACAAATGAACCCAGAATGATGTGAAATTGTGCTTCGTGCAACATAATTCTGGGTGCCATTTACAAACCATAAGTGCTAATGACTCCATTCCTTTTTGTGGTTGTAGGGGCTGTTGGTTGGAGTACATTAAAACAAACCTGATATCTCTAGGACATTCAGAAGCCAAGTTATAAGCCCACAAAGGTGTAACTGGACTACTTCTTTAAATGACACCAGATCCGGGGACCTTTGGGACATGGTTTGACCCCCTCTGGAAAGTGCTATCATCATGAAACGTTCAGATCACTTACAACTCAATAGATTCTACCTTCCTGAAACGTTTCAGCCTGATTGGACCTTGTTTTCACACAAATGAACTCAGAATGATGTGAAATTGTGCTTCGTGCAACATAATTCTGGGTGCCATTTAAAAACCATAAGTGCTAATGACTCCAATCCTTTTTGAGGTTGTAGGGGCTGTTGATTGGAGTACACTAAAACAAACCTGATCTCTCTAGGGCATTCAGAAGCCAAGTTATAAGCCCTCAAAGGTGTAACTGGACTACTTCTTTAAAGTGACACCAGGCCCCGGTGACGTTTGGGACATGGTTTGACCCCCTTAGGAAAGTGCTATCATCTTGAAACGTTCAGATCACTTACAACTCAATAGATTCTACCTTCCTGTAACATTTCAGCCTGATTGGACCTTGTTTTCAGACAAATGAACCCAGAATGATGTGAAATTGTGCTTAGTGCAGCATAATTCTGGGTGCCATTTACAAACCATAAGTGCTAATGACTCCATTCCTTTTTGTGGTTGTAGGGGCTGTTGGTTGGAGTACATTAAAACAAACCTGATCTCTCTAGGACATTCAGAAGCCAAGTTATAAGCCCACAAATGTGTAACTGGACTACTTCTTTAAATTGACACCAGATCCGGTGACCTTGGGACATGGTTTGACCCCCTTAGGAAAGTGCTATCATCATGAAACGTTCAAATCACTTACAACTCAATAGATTCTACCTTCCTGTAACGTTTCAGCCTGAATGGACCTTGTTTTCACACAAATGAACCCAGAATGATGTGAAATTGTGTTTCGTGCAACATAATTCTGGGTGCCATTTACAAACCATAAGTGCTAATGACTCCATTCCTTTTTGTAGATGTAGGGGCTGTTGATTGGAGAAGACTAAAACAAACCTGATCTCTCTAGGACATTCAGAAGCCAAGTTATAAGCCCACAAAGGTGTAACTGGACTACTTCTTTAAAGTGACACCAGGCCCGGTGACCTTTGGGACATGGTTTTACCCCCTATAGGAATGTGCGATCATCTTGAAACGTTCAGATCACTTACAACTCAATAGATTCTACCTTCTTGTAGCGTTTTAGCCTGATTGGACCTTGTTTTCACACAAATGTTCCCAGAATGATGTGAAATTGTGCTTTGTGCAACATAATTCTGGGTGCCATTTACAAACCATAAGTGCTAATGACTCCATTCCTTTTTGTTGTTGTAGGGGCTGTTGATTGGAGTACATTAAAACAAACCTGATCTCTCTAGGACATTCAGAAGCTAAGTTATAAGCCCACAAATGTGTAACTGGACTACTTCTTTAAATTGACACCAGATCCGGTGACCTTTGGGACATGGTTTGACCCCCTTAGGAAAGTGCTATCATGATGAAACGTTCAGATCACTTACAACTCAATAGATTCTACCTTCCTGTAACGTTTCAGCCTGATTGGACCTTGTTTTCACACAAATGAACCCAGAATGATGTGAAATTGTGCTTCGTGCAACATAATTCTGGGTGCCATTTAAACACCATAAGTGCTAATGACTCCATTCCTTTTTGTGGTTGTAGGGGCTGTTGATTGGAGTATACTAAAACAAACCTGATCTCTCTAGGACATTCAGAAGCCAAGTTATAAGCCCTCAAATGTGTAAATGGACTACTTCTTTAAAGTGACACCAGGCCCGGTGACCTTTGGGACATGGTTTGACCCCCTATAGGAATGTGCGATCATCATGAAACGTTCAGATCACTTACAACTCAATAGATTCTACCTTCTTGTAACGTTTCAGCCTGATTGGACCTTGTTTTCACACAAATGAACCCAGAATGATGTGAAATTGTGCTTAGTGCAGCATAATTCTGGGTGCCATTTACAAACCATAAGTGCTAATGACTCCATTCCTTTTTGTGGTTGTAGGAGCTGTTGGTTGGAGTACATTAAAACAAACCTGATCTCTCTAGGACATTCAGAAGCCAAGTTATAAGCCCACAAATGTGTAACTGGACTACTTCTTTAAATTGACACCAGATCCGGTGACCTTTGGGACATGGTTTGACCCCCTTAGGAAAGTGCTATCATCATGAAACCTTCAGATCGCTTACAACTCAATAGATTCTACCTTCCTGTAACGTTTCAGCCTGATTGGACCTTGTTTTCACACAAATGAACCCAGAATGATGTGAAATTGTGCTTCGTGCAACATAATTCTGGGTGCCATTTACAAACCATAAGTGCTAATGACTCCATTCCTTTTTGTGGTTGTAGGGGCTGTTGGTTGGAGTACATTAAAACAAACCTGATATCTCTAGGACATTCAGAAGCCAAGTTATAAGCCCACAAAGGTGTAACTGGACTGCTTCTTTAAAGTGACACCAGGCCCGTTGACCTTTGGGACATGGTTTGACCCCCTATAGGAATGTGCGATCATCTTGAAACGTTCAGATCACTTACAACTCAATAGATTTTACCTTCCTGTAATGTTTCAGCCTGATTGGACCTTGTTTTCACACAAATGAACCCAGAACGATGTGAAATTGTGCTTCGTGCAACATAATTCTGGGTGCCATTTACAAACCATAAGTGCTAATGACTCCATTCCTTTTTGTGGTTGTAGGGGCTGTTTTTTGGAGTATATTAAAACAAACCTGATCTCTCTAAGACATTCAGAAGCCAAGTTATAAGCCCACAAAGGTGTAACTGGACTACTTCTTTAAATGACACCAGATCCGGGGACCTTTGGGACATGGTTTGACCCCCTCTGGAAAGTGCTATCATCATGAAACGTTCAGATCACTTACAACTCAATAGATTCTACCTTCCTGAAACGTTTCTGCCTGATTGGACCTTGTTTTCACACAAATGAACTCAGAATGATGTGAAATTGTGCTTCGTGCAACATAATTCTGGGTGCCATTTACAAACCATAAGTGCTAATGACTCCATTCCTTTTTGTGGCTGTAGGGGCTGTTGGTTGGAGTACATTAAAACAAACCTGATCTCTCTAGGACATTCAGAAGCCAAGTTATAAGCCCACAAATGTGTAACTGGACTACTTCTTTAAATTGACACCAGATCCGGTGACCTTTGGGACATGGTTTGACCCCCTTAGGAAAGTGCTATCATCATGAAACGTTCAGATCACTTACAACTCAATAGATTCTACCTTCCTGTAACATTTCAGCCTGATTGGACCTTGTTTTCACACAAAAGAACCCAGAATGATGTGAAATTGTGCTTCGTGCAACATAATTCTGGGTGCCATTTAAAAACCATAAGTGCTAATGACTCCATTTCTTTTTGAGGTTGTAGGGGCTGTTGATTGGAGTACACTAAAACAAACCTGATCTCTCTAAGACATTCAGAAGCCAAGTTATAAGCCCACAAAGGTGTAACTGGACTACTTCTTTAAATGACACCAGATCCGGGGACCTTTGGGACATGGTTTGACCCCCTCTGGAAAGTGCTATCATCATGAAACGTTCAGATCACTTACAACTCAATAGATTCTACCTTCCTGAAACGTTTCAGCCTGATTGGACCTTGTTTTCACACAAATGAACTCAGAATGATGTGAAATTGTGCTTCGTGCAACATAATTCTGGGTGCCATTTAAAAACCATAAGTGCTAATGACTCCAATCCTTTTTGAGGTTGTAGGGGCTGTTGATTGGAGTACACTAAAACAAACCTGATCTCTCTAGGGCATTCAGAAGCCAAGTTATAAGCCCTCAAAGGTGTAACTGGACTACTTCTTTAAAGTGACACCAGGCCCCGGTGACGTTTGGGACATGGTTTGACCCCCTTAGGAAAGTGCTATCATCTTGAAACGTTCAGATCACTTACAACTCAATAGATTCTACCTTCCTGTAACATTTCAGCCTGATTGGACCTTGTTTTCAGACAAATGAACCCAGAATGATGTGAAATTGTGCTTAGTGCAGCATAATTCTGGGTGCCATTTACAAACCATAAGTGCTAATGACTCCATTCCTTTTTGTGGTTGTAGGGGCTGTTGGTTGGAGTACACTAAAACAAACCTGATCTCTCTAGGACATTCAGAAGCCAAGTTATAAGCCCACAAAGGTGTAACTGGACTACTTCTTTAAAGTGACACCAGGCCCGGTGACCTTTGGGACATGGATTTACCCCCTATAGGAATGTGCGATCATCTTGAAACGTTCAGATCACTTACAACTCAATAGATTCTACCTTCTTGTAGCGTTTTAGCCTGATTGGACCTTGTTTTCACACAAATGTTCCCAGAATGATGTGAAATTGTGCTTTGTGCAACATAATTCTGGGTGCCATTTACAAACCATAAGTGCTAATGACTCCATTCCTTTTTGTTGTTGTAGGGGCTGTTGATTGGAGTACATTAAAACAAACCTGATCTCTCTAGGACATTCAGAAGCTAAGTTATAAGCCCACAAATGTGTAACTGGACTACTTCTTTAAATTGACACCAGATCCGGTGACCTTTGGGACATGGTTTGATCCCCTTAGGAAAGTGCTATCATGATGAAACGTTCAGATCACTTACAACTCAATAGATTCTACCTTCCTGTAACGTTTCAGCCTGATTGGACCTTGTTTTCACACAAATGAACCCAGAATGATGTGAAATTGTGCTTCGTGCAACATAATTCTGGGTGCCATTTAAACACCATAAGTGCTAATGACTCCATTCCTTTTTGTGGTTGTAGGGGCTGTTGATTGGAGTATACTAAAACAAACCTGATCTCTCTAGGACATTCAGAAGCCAAGTTATAAGCCCTCAAATGTGTAAATGGACTACTTCTTTAAAGTGACACCAGGCCCGGTGACCTTTGGGACATGGTTTGACCCCCTATAGGAATGTGCGATCATCATGAAACGTTCAGATCACTTACAACTCAATAGATTCTACCTTCTTGTAACGTTTCAGCCTGATTGGACCTTGTTTTCACACAAATGAACCCAGAATGATGTGAAATTGTGCTTAGTGCAGCATAATTCTGGGTGCCATTTACAAACCATAAGTGCTAATGACTCCATTCCTTTTTGTGGTTGTAGGAGCTGTTGGTTGGAGTACATTAAAACAAACCTGATCTCTCTAGGACATTCAGAAGCCAAGTTATAAGCCCACAAATGTGTAACTGGACTACTTCTTTAAATTGACACCAGATCCGGTGACCTTTGGGACATGGTTTGACCCCCTTAGGAAAGTGCTATCATCATGAAACCTTCAGATCGCTTACAACTCAATAGATTCTACCTTCCTGTAACGTTTCAGCCTGATTGGACCTTGTTTTCACTCAAATGAACCCAGAATGATGTGAAATTGTGCTTCGTGCAACATAATTCTGGGTGCCATTTACAAACCATAAGTGCTAATGACTCCATTCCTTTTTGTGGTTGTAGGGGCTGTTGGTTGGAGTACATTAAAACAAACCTGATATCTCTAGGACATTCAGAAGCCAAGTTATAAGCCCACAAAGGTGTAACTGGACTGCTTCTTTAAAGTGACACCAGGCCCGTTGACCTTTGGGACATGGTTTGACCCCCTATAGGAATGTGCGATCATCTTGAAACGTTCAGATCACTTACAACTCAATAGATTTTACCTTCCTGTAATGTTTCAGCCTGATTGGACCTTGTTTTCACACAAATGAACCCAGAATGATGTGAAATTGTGCTTCGTGCAACATAATTCTGGGTGCCATTTACAAACCATAAGTGCTAATGACTCCATTCCTTTTTGTGGTTGTAGGGGCTGTTTTTTGGAGTATATTAAAACAAACCTGATCTCTCTAAGAAATTCAGAAGCCAAGTTATAAGCCCACAAAGGTGTAACTGGACTACTTCTTTAAATGACACCAGATCCGGGGACCTTTGGGACATGGTTTGACCCCCTCTGGAAAGTGCTATCATCATGAAACGTTCAGATCACTTACAACTCAATAGATTCTACCTTCCTGAAACGTTTCTGCCTGATTGGACCTTGTTTTCACACAAATGAACTCAGAATGATGTGAAATTGTGCTTCGTGCAACATAATTCTGGGTGCCATTTACAAACCATAAGTGCTAATGACTCCATTCCTTTTTGTGGCTGTAGGGGCTGTTGGTTGGAGTACATTAAAACAAACCTGATCTCTCTAGGACATTCAGAAGCCAAGTTATAAGCCCACAAATGTGTAACTGGACTACTTCTTTAAATTGACACCAGATCCGGTGACCTTTGGGACATGGTTTGACCCCCTTAGGAAAGTGCTATCATCATGAAACGTTCAGATCACTTACAACTCAATAGATTCTACCTTCCTGTAACATTTCAGCCTGATTGGACCTTGTTTTCACACAAAAGAACCCAGAATGATGTGAAATTGTGCTTCGTGCAACATAATTCTGGGTGCCATTTAAAAACCATAAGTGCTAATGACTCCATTTCTTTTTGAGGTTGTAGGGGCTGTTGATTGGAGTACACTAAAACAAACCTGATCTCTCTAGGACATTCAGAAGCCAAGTTATAAGCCCTCAAATGTGTAAATGGACTACTTCTTTAAAGTGACACCAGATCCGGTGACCTTTGGGACATGGTTTGACCCCCTTAGGAAAGTGCTATCATCATGAAACGTTCAGATCACTTACAACTCAATAGATTCTACCTTCCTGTAACGTTTCAGCCAGATTGGACCTTGTTTTCACACAAATGAACCCAGAATGTTGTGAAATTGTGCTTAGTGCAGCATAATTCTGGGTGCCATTTAAAAACCATAAGTGCTAATGACTCCATTCCTTTTTGAGGTTGTAGGGGATGTTGATTGGAGTACACTAAAACAAACCTGATCTCTCTAGGACATTCAGAAGCCAAGTTATAAGCCCACAAAGGTGTAACTGGACTGCTTCTTTAAAGTGACACCAGGCCCGGTGACCTTTGGGACATGGTTTGACCCCCTATAGGAATGTGCGATCATCTTGAAACGTTCAGATCACTTACAACTCAATAGATTTTACCTTCCTGTAACGTTTCAGCCTGATTGGACCTTGTTTTCACACAAATGAACCCATAATGATGTGAAATTGTGCTTCGTGCAACATAATCCTGGGTGCCATTTAAAAACCATAAGTGCTAATGACTCCATTCCTTTTTGTGGTTGTAGGGGCTGTTGATTGGAGTACATTAAAACAAACCTGATCTCTCTAAGACATTCAGAAGCCAAGTTATAAGCCCACAAAGGTGTAACTGGACTACTTTTTTAAATGACACCAGATCCGGGGACCTTTGGGACATGGTTTGACCCCCTCTGGAAAGTGCTATCATCATGAAACGTTCAGATCACTTACAACTCAATAGATTCTACCTTCCTGAAACGTTTCAGCCTGATTGGACCTTGTTTTCACACAAATGAACTCAGAATGATGTGAAATTGTGCTTCGTGCAACATAATTCTGGGTGCCATTTAAAAACCATAAGTGCTAATGACTCCATTCCTTTTTGAGGTTGTAGGGGCTGTTGATTGGAGTACACTAAAACAAACCTGATCTCTCTAGGAAATTCAGAAGCCAAGTTATAAGCCCACAAATGTGTAACTGGACTACTTCTTTAAATTGACACCAGATCCGGTGACCTTGGGACATGGTTTGACCCCCTTAGGAAAGTGCTATCATCATGAAACGTTCAAATCACTTACAACTCAATAGATTCTACCTTCCTGTAACGTTTCAGCCTGATTGGACCTTGTTTTCACACAAATGAACTCAGAATGATGTGAAATTGTGCTTCGTGCAACATAATTCTGGGTGCCATTTAAAAACCATAAGTGCTAATGACTCCATTCCTTTTTGAGGTTGTAGGGGCTGTTGATTGGAGTACACTAAAACAAACCTGATCTCTCTAGGGCATTCAGAAGCCAAGTTATAAGCCCTCAAAGGTGTAACTGGACTACTTCTTTAAAGTGACACCAGGCACCGGTGACGTTTGGGACATGGTTTGACCCCCTTAGGAAAGTGCTATCATCTTGAAACGTTCAGATCACTTACAACTCAATAGATTCTACCTTCCTGTAACATTTCAGCCTGATTGGACCTTGTTTTCACACAAATGAACCCAGAATGATGTGAAATTGTGCTTAGTGCAGCATAATTCTGGGTGCCATTTACAAACCATAAGTGCTAATGACTCCATTCCTTTTTGTGGTTGTAGGGGCTGTTGGTTGGAGTACATTAAAACAAACCTGATCTCTCTAGGACATTCAGAAGCCAAGTTATAAGCCCACAAATGTGTAACTGGACTACTTCTTTAAATTGACACCAGATCCGGTGACCTTGGGACATGGTTTGACCCCCTTAGGAAAGTGCAATCATCATGAAACGTTCAAATCACTTACAACTCAATAGATTCTACCTTCCTGTAACGTTTCAGCCTGATTGGACCTTGTTTTCACACAAATGAACCCAGAATGATGTGAAATTGTGCTTCGTGCAACATAATTCTGGGTGCCATTTACAAACCTTAAGTGCTAATGACTCCATTCCTTTTTGTAGTTGTAGGGGCTGTTGATTGGAGAACACTAAAACAAACCTGATCTCTCTAGGACATTCAGAAGCCAAGTTATAAGCCCACAAAGGTGTAACTGGACTACTTCTTTAAAGTGACACCAGGCCCGGTGACCTTTGGGACATGGTTTTACCCCCTATAGGAATGTGCGATCATCTTGAAACGTTCAGATTACTTACAACTCAATAGATTCTACCTTCCTGTAACATTTCAGCCTGATTGGACCTTGTTTTCACACAAATGAACCCAGAATGTTGTGAAATTGTGCTTAGTGCAGCATTATTCTGGGTGCCATTTAAAAACCATAAGTGCTAATGACTCCATTCCTTTTTGAGGTTGTAGGGGATGTTGATTGGAGTACACTAAAACAAACCTGATCTCTCTAGGACATTCAGAAGCCAAGTTATAAGCCCACAAAGGTGTAACTGGACTGCTTCTTTAAAGTGACACCAGGCCCGGTGACCTTTGGGACATGGTTTGACCCCCATAGCAATGTTCGATCATCTTGAAACGTTCAGATCACTTACAACTCAATAGATTTTACCTTCCTGTAACGTTTAAGCCTGATTGGACCTTGTTTTCACACAAAAGAACCCAGAATGATGTGAAATTGTGCTTCGTGCAACATAATTCTGGGTGCCATTTAAAAACCATAAGTGCTAATGACTCCATTTCTTTTTGAGGTTGTAGGGGCTGTTGATTGGAGTACACTAAAACAAACCTGATCTCTCTAGGACATTCAGAAGCCAAGTTATAAGCCCTCAAATGTGTAAATGGACTACTTCTTTAAAGTGACACCAGATCCGGTGACCTTTGGGACATGGTTTGACCCCCTTAGGAAAGTGCTATCATCATGAAACGTTCAGATCACTTACAACTCAATAGATTCTACCTTCCTGTAACGTTTCAGCCAGATTGGACCTTGTTTTCACACAAATGAACCCAGAATGTTGTGAAATTGTGCTTAGTGCAGCATAATTCTGGGTGCCATTTAAAAACCATAAGTGCTAATGACTCCATTCCTTTTTGAGGTTGTAGGGGATGTTGATTGGAGTACACTAAAACAAACCTGATCTCTCTAGGACATTCAGAAGCCAAGTTATAAGCCCACAAAGGTGTAACTGGACTGCTTCTTTAAAGTGACACCAGGCCCGGTGACCTTTGGGACATGGTTTGACCCCCTATAGGAATGTGCGATCATCTTGAAACGTTCAGATCACTTACAACTCAATAGATTTTACCTTCCTGTAACGTTTCAGCCTGATTGGACCTTGTTTTCACACAAATGAACCCATAATGATGTGAAATTGTGCTTCGTGCAACATAATCCTGGGTGCCATTTAAAAACCATAAGTGCTAATGACTCCATTCCTTTTTGTGGTTGTAGGGGCTGTTGATTGGAGTACATTAAAACAAACCTGATCTCTCTAAGACATTCAGAAGCCAAGTTATAAGCCCACAAAGGTGTAACTGGACTACTTTTTTAAATGACACCAGATCCGGGGACCTTTGGGACATGGTTTGACCCCCTCTGGAAAGTGCTATCATCATGAAACGTTCAGATCACTTACAACTCAATAGATTCTACCTTCCTGAAACGTTTCAGCCTGATTGGACCTTGTTTTCACACAAATGAACTCAGAATGATGTGAAATTGTGCTTCGTGCAACATAATTCTGGGTGCCATTTAAAAACCATAAGTGCTAATGACTCCATTCCTTTTTGAGGTTGTAGGGGCTGTTGATTGGAGTACACTAAAACAAACCTGATCTCTCTAGGAAATTCAGAAGCCAAGTTATAAGCCCACAAATGTGTAACTGGACTACTTCTTTAAATTGACACCAGATCCGGTGACCTTGGGACATGGTTTGACCCCCTTAGGAAAGTGCTATCATCATGAAACGTTCAAATCACTTACAACTCAATAGATTCTACCTTCCTGTAACGTTTCAGCCTGATTGGACCTTGTTTTCACACAAATGAACTCAGAATGATGTGAAATTGTGCTTCGTGCAACATAATTCTGGGTGCCATTTAAAAACCATAAGTGCTAATGACTCCATTCCTTTTTGAGGTTGTAGGGGCTGTTGATTGGAGTACACTAAAACAAACCTGATCTCTCTAGGGCATTCAGAAGCCAAGTTATAAGCCCTCAAAGGTGTAACTGGACTACTTCTTTAAAGTGACACCAGGCACCGGTGACGTTTGGGACATGGTTTGACCCCCTTAGGAAAGTGCTATCATCTTGAAACGTTCAGATCACTTACAACTCAATAGATTCTACCTTCCTGTAACATTTCAGCCTGATTGGACCTTGTTTTCACACAAATGAACCCAGAATGATGTGAAATTGTGCTTAGTGCAGCATAATTCTGGGTGCCATTTACAAACCATAAGTGCTAATGACTCCATTCCTTTTTGTGGTTGTAGGGGCTGTTGGTTGGAGTACATTAAAACAAACCTGATCTCTCTAGGACATTCAGAAGCCAAGTTATAAGCCCACAAATGTGTAACTGGACTACTTCTTTAAATTGACACCAGATCCGGTGACCTTGGGACATGGTTTGACCCCCTTAGGAAAGTGCAATCATCATGAAACGTTCAAATCACTTACAACTCAATAGATTCTACCTTCCTGTAACGTTTCAGCCTGATTGGACCTTGTTTTCACACAAATGAACCCAGAATGATGTGAAATTGTGCTTCGTGCAACATAATTCTGGGTGCCATTTACAAACCTTAAGTGCTAATGACTCCATTCCTTTTTGTAGTTGTAGGGGCTGTTGATTGGAGAACACTAAAACAAACCTGATCTCTCTAGGACATTCAGAAGCCAAGTTATAAGCCCACAAAGGTGTAACTGGACTACTTCTTTAAAGTGACACCAGGCCCGGTGACCTTTGGGACATGGTTTTACCCCCTATAGGAATGTGCGATCATCTTGAAACGTTCAGATCACTTAAAACTCAATAGATTCTACCTTCTTGTAGCGTTTTAGCCTGATTGGACCTTGTTTTCACACAAATGTTCCCAGAATGATGTGAAATTGTGCTTTGTGCAACATAATTCTGGGTGCCATTTACAAACCATAAGTGCTAATGACTCCATTCCTTTTTGTGGTTGTAGGGGCTGTTGATTGGAGAACACTAAAACAAACCTGATCTCTCTAGGACATTCAGAAGCTAAGTTATAAGCCCACAAATGTGTAACTGGACTACTTCTTTAAGTTGACACCAGATCCGGTGACCTTTGGGACATGGTTTGACCCCCTTAGGAAAGTGCTATCATGATGAAACGTTCAGATCACTTACAACTCAATAGATTCTACCTTCCTGTAACGTTTCAGCCTGATTGGACCTTGTTTTCACACAAATGAACCCAGAATGATGTGAAATTGTGCTTCGTGCAACATAATTCTGGGTGCCATTTAAACACCATAAGTGCTAATGACTCCATTCCTTTTTGTGGTTGTAGGGGCTGTTGATTGGAGTATACTAAAACAAACCTGATCTCTCTAGGACATTCAGAAGCCAAGTTATAAGCCCAAAAAGGTGTAACTGGACTACTTCTTTAAATTGACACCAGATCTGGTGACCTTTGGGACATGGTTTGACCCCCTTAGGAAAGTGCTATCATCATGAAACGTTCAGATCACTTACAACTCAATAGATTCTACCTTCCTGTAACATTTCAGCCTGATTGGACCTTGTTTTCACACAAATGAACCCAGAATGATGTGAAAATGTGCTTCGTGCAACATAATTCTGGGTGCCATTTAAAAACCATAAGTGCTAATGACTCCATTCCTTTTTGAGGTTGTAGGGGCTGTTGATTGGAGTACACTAAAACAAACCTGATCTCTCTAGGACATTCAGAAGCCAAGTTATAAGCCCAAAAAGGTGTAACTGGACTACTTCTTTAAATTGACACCAGATCTGGTGACCTTTGGGACATGGTTTGACCCCCCTTAGGAAAGTGCTATCATCATGAAACGTTCAGATCACTTACAACTCAATAGATTCTACCTTCCTGTAACATTTCAGCCTGATTGGACCTTGTTTTCACACAAATGAACCCAGAATGATGTGAAAATGTGCTTCGTGCAACATAATTCTGGGTGCCATTTAAAAACCATAAGTGCTAATGACTCCATTCCTTTTTGAGGTTGTAGGGGCTGTTGATTGGAGTACACTAAAACAAACCTGATCTCTCTAGGACATTCAGAAGCCAAGTTATAAGCCCTCAAAGGTGTAACTGGACTACTTCTTTAAAGTGACACCAGGCCCGGTGACCTTTGGGACATGGTTTTACCCCCTATAGGAATGTGCGATCATCTTGAAACGTTCAGATCACTTACAACTCAATAGATTCTACCTTCTTGTAGCGTTTCAGCCTGATTGGACCTTGTTTTCACACAAATGGACCCAGAATGATGTGAAATTGTGCTTCGTGCAACATAATTCTGGGTGCCATTTACAAACCTTAAGTGCTAATGACTCCATTCCTTTTTGTGGTTGTAGGGGCTGTTTATTGGAGTACACTAAAACAAACCTAACCTCTCTAGGACATTCAGAAGCCAAGTTATAAGCCCACAAAGTTCTAACTGGACTACTTCTTTAAAGTGACACCTGGCCCGGTGACCTTTGGGACATGGTTTGACCCCCTTAGGAAAGTGCTATCATCATGAAACGTTCAGATCGCTTACAACTCAATAGATTCTACCTTCTTGTAGCGTTTCAGCCTGATTGGACCTTGTTTTCACACAAATAAACCCAGAATGATGTGAAATTGTGCTTAGTGCAGCTTAATTCTGGGTGCCATTTAAAAACCATAAGTGCTAATGACTCCATTCCTTTTTGTGGTTGTAGGGGCTGTTGATTGGAGTACATTAAAACAAACCTGATCTCTCTAGGACATTCAGAAGCCAAGTTATAAGCCCACAAATGTGTAACTGGACTACTTCTTTAAATTGACACCAGATCCGGTGACCTTTGGGACATGGTTTGACCCCCTTAGGAAAGGGCTATCATGATGAAACGTTCAGATCACTTACAACTCAATAGATTCTACCTTCCTGTAACATTTCAGCCTGATTGGACCTTGTTTTCACACAAATGAACCCAGAATGATGTGAAATTGTGCTTTGTGCAGCATAATTCTGGGTGCCATTTACAAACCATAAGTGCTAATGACTCCATTCCTTTTTGTGGTTGTAGGGGCTGTTGATTGGAGTACAATAAAACAAACCTGATCTCTCTAGGACATTCAGAAGCCAAGTTATAAGCCCACAAATGAGTAACTGGACTAATTCTTTAAATTGACACCAGATCCGGTGACCTTTGGGACATGGTTTGACCCCCTTAGGAAAGTGCTATCATCATGAAACGTTCAGATCACTTACAACTCAATAGATTCTACCTTCCTGTAACGTTTCAGCCTGATTGGACCTTGTTTTCACACAAATGAACCCAGAATGATGTGAAATTGTGCTTTGTGCAGCATAATTCTGGGTGCCATTTACAAACCATAAGTGCTAATGACTCCATTCCTTTTTGTGGTTGTAGGGGCTGTTGATTGGAGAACACTAAAACAAACCTAACCTCTCTAGGACATTCAGAAGCCAAGTTATAAGCCCACAAAGGTGTAACTGGACTACTTCTTTAAGGTGACACCAGGCCCGGTGACCTTTGGGACATGGTTTGACCCCCTTAGGAAAGTGCGATCATCTTGAAAAGTTCAGATCACTTACAACTCAATAGATTCTACCTTCCTGTAACATTTCAGCCTGATTGGACCTTGTTTTCACACAAATGAACCCAGAATGATGTGAAATTTTGCTTAGTGCAGCATAATTCTGGGTGCCATTTACAAACCTTAAGTGCTAATGACTCCATTCCTTTTTGTGGTTGTAGGGGTTGTTAATTGGAGTACACTAAAATAAACTCTATCTCTCTAGGACATTCAGAAGCCAAGTTATTACCCCACAAATGTGTAACTGGACTACTACTTTAAGGTGACACCAGGCCCGGTGACCTTTGGGACATGGTTTGACCCCCTTAGGAAAGTGCGATCATCTTGAAAAGTTCAGATCACTTACAACTCAATAGATTCTACCTTCCTGTAACATTTCAGCCTGATTGGACCTTGTTTTCACACAAATGAACCCAGAATGATGTGAAATTTTGCTTAGTGCAGCATAATTCTGGGTGCCATTTACAAACCTTAAGTGCTAATGACTCCATTCCCTTTTTGTGGTTGTAGGGGTTGTTAATTGGAGTACACTAAAATAAACTCTATCTCTCTAGGACATTCAGAAGCCAAGTTATTACCCCACAAATGTGTAACTGGACTACTTCTTTAAATTGACACCAGATCCGGTGACCTTTGGGACATGGTTTGACCCCCTTAGGAAAGTGCTATCATCATGAAACGTTCAGATCACTTACAACTCAATATATTCTACCTTTCTGTAACGTTTCAGCCTGATTGGACCTTGTTTTCACACAAATGAACCCAGAATGATGTGAAATTTTGCTTTGTGCAACATAATTTTGGGTGCCATTTAAAAACCATAAGTGCTAATGACTCCATTCCTTTTTGGATTGTAGGGGCTGTTTATTGTAGTATACTAAAACAAACCTGATCTCTCTAGGACATTCAGAAGCCAAGTTATAAGCCCACAAAGGTGTAACTGGACTACTTCTTTAAATTGACACCAGATCCGGTGACCTTTGGGACATGGTTTGACCCCCTTAGGAAAGTGCTATCATCATGAAACGTTCAGATCACTTACAACTCAATAGATTCTACCTTCCTGTAACATTTCAGCCTGATTGGACCTTGTTTTCACACAAAAGAACCCAGAATGATGTGAAATTGTGCTTCGTGCAACATAATTCTGGGTGCCATTTAAAAACCATAAGTGCTAATGACTCCATTCCTTTTTGTGGTTGTAGGGGCTGTTTATTGGAGTACACTAAAACAAACCTAACCTCTCTAGGACATTCAGAAGCCAAGTTATAAGCCCACAAAGGTGTAACTGGACTACTTCTTTAAAGTGACACCAGGCCCGGTGACCTTTGGGACATGGTTTGACCCCCTTAGGAAAGTGCTATCATCATGAAACGTTCAGATCGCTTACAACTCAATAGATTCTACCTTCTTGTAGCGTTTCAGCCTGATTGGACCTTGTTTTCACACAAATAAACCCAGAATGATGTGAAATTGTGCTTAGTGCAGCTTAATTCTGGGTGCCATTTAAAAACCATAAGTGCTAATGACTCCGTTCCTTTTTGTGGTTGTAGGGGCTGTTGATTGGAGTACATTAAAACAAACCTGATCTCTCTAGGACATTCAGAAGCCAAGTTATAAGCCCACAAATGTGTAACTGGACTACTTCTTTAAATTGACACCAGATCCGGTGACCTTTGGGACATGGTTTGACCCCCTTAGGAAAGGGCTATCATGATGAAACGTTCAGATCACTTACAACTCAATAGATTCTACCTTCCTGTAACATTTCAGCCTGATTGGACCTTGTTTTCACACAAATGAACCCAGAATGATGTGAAATTGTGCTTTGTGCAGCATAATTCTGGGTGCCATTTACAAACCATAAGTGCTAATGACTCCATTCCTTTTTGTGGTTGTAGGGGCTGTTGATTGGAGTACATTAAAACAAACCTGATCTCTCTAGGACATTCAGAAGCCAAGTTATAAGCCCACAAATGAGTAACTGGACTAATTCTTTAAATTGACACCAGATCCGGTGACCTTTGGGACATGGTTTGACCCCCTTAGGAAAGTGCTATCATCATGAAACGTTCAGATCACTTACAACTCAATAGATTCTACCTTCCTGTAACGTTTCAGCCTGATTGGACCTTGTTTTCACACAAATGAACCCAGAATGATGTGAAATTGTGCTTTGTGCAGCATAATTCTGGGTGCCATTTACAAACCATAAGTGCTAATGACTCCATTCCTTTTTGTGGTCGTAGGGGCTGTTGATTGGAGAACACTAAAACAAACCTAACCTCTCTAGGACATTCAGAAGCCAAGTTATAAGCCCACAAAGGTGTAACTGGACTACTTCTTTAAGGTGACACCAGGCCCGGTGACCTTTGGGACATGGTTTGACCCCCTTAGGAAAGTGCGATCATCTTGAAAAGTTCAGATCACTTACAACTCAATAGATTCTACCTTCCTGTAACATTTCAGCCTGATTGGACCTTGTTTTCACACAAATGAACCCAGAATGATGTGAAATTTTGCTTAGTGCAGCATAATTCTGGGTGCCATTTACAAACCTTAAGTGCTAATGACTCCATTCCTTTTTGTGGTTGTAGGGGTTGTTAATTGGAGTACACTAAAACAAACTCTATCTCTCTAGGACATTCAGAAGCCAAGTTATTACCCCACAAATGTGTAACTGGACTACTTCTTTAAATTGACACCAGATCCGGTGACCTTTGGGACATGGTTTGACCCCCTTAGGAAAGTGCTATCATCATGAAACGTTCAGATCACTTACAACTCAATATATTCTACCTTTCTGTAACGTTTCAGCCTGATTGGACCTTGTTTTCACACAAATGAACCCAGAATGATGTGAAATTGTGCTTCGTGCAACATAATTCTGGGTGCCATTTAAAAACCATAAGTGCTAATGACTCCATTCCTTTTTGAGGTTGTGGGGGCTGTTGATTGGAGTACACTAAAACAAACCTGATCTCTCTAGGACATTCAGAAGCCTAGTTATAAGCCCTCAAAGGTGTAAATAGACTACTTCTTTAAAGTGACACCAGGCCCGGTGACCTTTGGGACATGGTTTGACCCCCTATAGGAATGTGCGATCATCATGAAACGTTCAGATCACTTACAACTCAATAGATTCTACCTTCTTGTAACGTTTCAGCCTGATTGGACCTTGTTTTCACACAAATGAACCCAGAATGATGTGAAATTGTGCTTAGTGCAGCATAATTCTGGATGCCATTTACAAACCATAAGTGCTAATGACTCCATTCCTTTTTGTGGTTGTAGGGGCTGTTGGTTGGAGTACATTAAAACAAACTTGATCTCTCTAGGACATTCAGAAGCCAAGTTATAAGCCCACAAAGGTGTAACTGGACTGCTTCTTTAAAGTGACACCAGGCCCGTTGACCTTTGGGACATGGTTTGACCCCCTATAGGAATGTGCGATCATCTTGAAACGTTCAGATCACTTACAACTCAATAGATTTTACCTTCCTGTAATGTTTCAGCCTGATTGGACCTTGTTTTCACACAAATGAACCCAGAATGATGTGAAATTGTGCTTTGTGCAGCATAATTCTGGGTGCCATTTACAAACCATAAGTGCTAATGACTCCATTCCTTTTTGTGGTTGTAGGGGCTGTTGATTGGAGAACACTAAAACAAACCTAACCTCTCTAGGACATTCAGAAGCCAAGTTATAAGCCCACAAAGGTGTAACTGGACTACTTCTTTAAGGTGACACCAGGCCCGGTGACCTTTGGGACATGGTTTGACCCCCTTAGGAAAGTGCGATCATCTTGAAAAGTTCAGATCACTTACAACTCAATAGATTCTACCTTCCTGTAACATTTCAGCCTGATTGGACCTTGTTTTCACACAAATGAACCCAGAATGATGTGAAATTTTGCTTAGTGCAGCATAATTCTGGGTGCCATTTACAAACCTTAAGTGCTAATGACTCCATTCCCTTTTTGTGGTTGTAGGGGTTGTTAATTGGAGTACACTAAAATAAACTCTATCTCTCTAGGACATTCAGAAGCCAAGTTATTACCCCACAAATGTGTAACTGGACTACTTCTTTAAATTGACACCAGATCCGGTGACCTTTGGGACATGGTTTGACCCCCTTAGGAAAGTGCTATCATCATGAAACGTTCAGATCACTTACAACTCAATATATTCTACCTTTCTGTAACGTTTCAGCCTGATTGGACCTTGTTTTCACACAAATGAACCCAGAATGATGTGAAATTTTGCTTTGTGCAACATAATTTTGGGTGCCATTTAAAAACCATAAGTGCTAATGACTCCATTCCTTTTTGGATTGTAGGGGCTGTTTATTGTAGTATACTAAAACAAACCTGATCTCTCTAGGACATTCAGAAGCCAAGTTATAAGCCCACAAAGGTGTAACTGGACTACTTCTTTAAATTGACACCAGATCCGGTGACCTTTGGGACATGGTTTGACCCCCTTAGGAAAGTGCTATCATCATGAAACGTTCAGATCACTTACAACTCAATAGATTCTACCTTCCTGTAACATTTCAGCCTGATTGGACCTTGTTTTCACACAAAAGAACCCAGAATGATGTGAAATTGTGCTTCGTGCAACATAATTCTGGGTGCCATTTAAAAACCATAAGTGCTAATGACTCCATTCCTTTTTGTGGTTGTAGGGGCTGTTTATTGGAGTACACTAAAACAAACCTAACCTCTCTAGGACATTCAGAAGCCAAGTTATAAGCCCACAAAGGTGTAACTGGACTACTTCTTTAAAGTGACACCAGGCCCGGTGACCTTTGGGACATGGTTTGACCCCCTTAGGAAAGTGCTATCATCATGAAACGTTCAGATCGCTTACAACTCAATAGATTCTACCTTCTTGTAGCGTTTCAGCCTGATTGGACCTTGTTTTCACACAAATAAACCCAGAATGATGTGAAATTGTGCTTAGTGCAGCTTAATTCTGGGTGCCATTTAAAAACCATAAGTGCTAATGACTCCGTTCCTTTTTGTGGTTGTAGGGGCTGTTGATTGGAGTACATTAAAACAAACCTGATCTCTCTAGGACATTCAGAAGCCAAGTTATAAGCCCACAAATGTGTAACTGGACTACTTCTTTAAATTGACACCAGATCCGGTGACCTTTGGGACATGGTTTGACCCCCTTAGGAAAGGGCTATCATGATGAAACGTTCAGATCACTTACAACTCAATAGATTCTACCTTCCTGTAACATTTCAGCCTGATTGGACCTTGTTTTCACACAAATGAACCCAGAATGATGTGAAATTGTGCTTTGTGCAGCATAATTCTGGGTGCCATTTACAAACCATAAGTGCTAATGACTCCATTCCTTTTTGTGGTTGTAGGGGCTGTTGATTGGAGTACATTAAAACAAACCTGATCTCTCTAGGACATTCAGAAGCCAAGTTATAAGCCCACAAATGAGTAACTGGACTAATTCTTTAAATTGACACCAGATCCGGTGACCTTTGGGACATGGTTTGACCCCCTTAGGAAAGTGCTATCATCATGAAACGTTCAGATCACTTACAACTCAATAGATTCTACCTTCCTGTAACGTTTCAGCCTGATTGGACCTTGTTTTCACACAAATGAACCCAGAATGATGTGAAATTGTGCTTTGTGCAGCATAATTCTGGGTGCCATTTACAAACCATAAGTGCTAATGACTCCATTCCTTTTTGTGGTCGTAGGGGCTGTTGATTGGAGAACACTAAAACAAACCTAACCTCTCTAGGACATTCAGAAGCCAAGTTATAAGCCCACAAAGGTGTAACTGGACTACTTCTTTAAGGTGACACCAGGCCCGGTGACCTTTGGGACATGGTTTGACCCCCTTAGGAAAGTGCGATCATCTTGAAACGTTCAGATCACTTACAACTCAATAGATTCTACCTTCCTGTAACATTTCAGCCTGATTGGACCTTGTTTTCACACAAATGAACCCAGAATGATGTGAAATTTTGCTTAGTGCAGCATAATTCTGGGTGCCATTTACAAACCTTAAGTGCTAATGACTCCATTCCTTTTTGTGGTTGTAGGGGTTGTTAATTGGAGTACACTAAAACAAACTCTATCTCTCTAGGACATTCAGAAGCCAAGTTATTACCCCACAAATGTGTAACTGGACTACTTCTTTAAATTGACACCAGATCCGGTGACCTTTGGGACATGGTTTGACCCCCTTAGGAAAGTGCTATCATCATGAAACGTTCAGATCACTTACAACTCAATATATTCTACCTTTCTGTAACGTTTCAGCCTGACTGGACCTTGTTTTCACACAAATGAACCCAGAATGATGTGAAATTTTGCTTTGTGCAACATAATTTTGGGTGCCATTTAAAAACCATAAGTGCTAATGACTCCATTCCTTTTTGGATTGTAGGGGCTGTTTATTGTAGTATACTAAAACAAACCTGATCTCTCTAGGACATTCAGAAGCCAAGTTATAAGCCCACAAAGTTGTAACTGTACTACTTCTTTAAATTGACACCAGATCCGGTGACCTTTGGGACATGGTTTGACCCCCTTAGGAAAGTGCTATCATCATGAAACGTTCAGATCACTTACAACTCAATAGATTCTACCTTCCTGTAACATTTCAGCCTGATTGGACCTTGTTTTCACACAAATGAACCCAGAATGATGTGAAATTGTGCTTCGTGCAACATAATTCTGGGTGCCATTTAAAAACCATAAGTGCTAATGACTCCATTCCTTTTTGAGGTTGTGGGGGCTGTTGATTGGAGTACACTAAAACAAACCTGATCTCTCTAGGACATTCAGAAGCCTAGTTATAAGCCCTCAAAGGTGTAAATAGACTACTTCTTTAAAGTGACACCAGGCCCGGTGACCTTTGGGACATGGTTTGACCCCCTATAGGAATGTGCGATCATCATGAAACGTTCAGATCACTTACAACTCAATAGATTCTACCTTCTTGTAACGTTTCAGCCTGATTGGACCTTGTTTTCACACAAATGAACCCAGAATGATGTGAAATTGTGCTTAGTGCAGCATAATTCTGGATGCCATTTACAAACCATAAGTGCTAATGACTCCATTCCTTTTTGTGGTTGTAGGGGCTGTTGGTTGGAGTACATTAAAACAAACCTGATCTCTCTAGGACATTCAGAAGCCAAGTTATAAGCCCACAAAGGTGTAACTGGACTGCTTCTTTAAAGTGACACCAGGCCCGTTGACCTTTGGGACATGGTTTGACCCCCTATAGGAATGTGCGATCATCTTGAAACGTTCAGATCACTTACAACTCAATAGATTTTACCTTCCTGTAATGTTTCAGCCTGATTGGACCTTGTTTTCACACAAATGAACCCAGAATGATGTGAAATTGTGCTTCGTGCAACATAATTCTGGGTGCCATTTACAAACCATAAGTGCTAATGACTCCATTCCTTTTTGTGGTTGTAGGGGCTGTTTTTTGGAGTATACTAAAACAAACCTGATCTCTCTAGGACATTCAGAAGCCAAGTTATAAGCCCACAAATGTGTAACTGGACTGCTTCTTTAAAGTGACACCAGGCCCGGTGACCGTTGGGACATGGTTTGACCCCCTTAGGAAAGGGCTATCATGATGAAACGTCCAGATCACTTACAACTCAATAGATTCTACCTTCCTGTAACATTTCAGCCTGATTGGACCTTGTTTTCACACAAATGAACCCAGAATGATGTGAAATTGTGCTTTGTGCAGCATAATTCTGGGTGCCATTTACAAACCATAAGTGCTGATGACTCCATTCCTTTTTGTGGTTGTAGGGGCTGTTGATTGGAGTACATTAAAACAAACCTGATCTCTCTAGGACATTCAGAAGCCAAGTTATAAGCCCACAAATGAGTAACTGGACTAATTCTTTAAATTGACACCAGATCCGGTGACCTTTGGGACATGGTTTGACCCCCTTAGGAAAGTGCTATCATCATGAAACGTTCAGATCACTTACAACTCAATAGATTCTACCTTCCTGTAACGTTTCAGCCTGATTGGACCTTGTTTTCACACAAATGAACCCAGAATGATGTGAAATTGTGCTTTGTGCAGCATAATTCTGGGTGCCATTTACAAACCATAAGTGCTAATGACTCCATTCCTTTTTGTGGTCGTAGGGGCTGTTGATTGGAGAACACTAAAACAAACCTAACCTCTCTAGGACATTCAGAAGCCAAGTTATAAGCCCACAAAGGTGTAACTGGACTACTTCTTTAAGGTGACACCAGGCCCGGTGACCTTTGGGACATGGTTTGACCCCCTTAGGAAAGCGCGATCATCTTGAAAAGTTCAGATCACTTACAACTCAATAGATTCTACCTTCCTGTAACATTTCAGCCTGATTGGACCTTGTTTTCACACAAATGAACCCAGAATGATGTGAAATTTTTCTTAGTGCAGCATAATTCTGGGTGCCATTTACAAACCTTAAGTGCTAATGACTCCATTCCTTTTTGTGGTTGTAGGGGTTGTTAATTGGAGTACACTAAAACAAACTCTATCTCTCTAGGACATTCAGAAGCCAAGTTATTACCCCACAAATGTGTAACTGGACTACTTCTTTAAATTGACACCAGATCCGGTGACCTTTGGGACATGGTTTGACCCCCTTAGGAAAGTGCTATCATCATGAAACGTTCAGATCACTTACAACTCAATATATTCTACCTTTCTGTAACGTTTCAGCCTGATTGGACCTTGTTTTCACACAAATGAACCCAGAATGATGTGAAATTTTGCTTTGTGCAACATAATTTTGGGTGCCATTTAAAAACCATAAGTGCTAATGACTCCATTCCTTTTTGGATTGTAGGGGCTGTTTATTGTAGTATACTAAAACAAACCTGATCTCTCTAGGACATTCAGAAGCCAAGTTATAAGCCCACAAAGGTGTAACTGGACTACTTTAAATTGACACCAGATCCGGTGACCTTTGGGACATGGTTTGACCCCCTTAGGAAAGTGCTATCATCATGAGACGTTCAGATCACTTACAACTCAATAGATTCTACCTTCCTGTAACATTTAAGCCTGATTGGACCTTGTTTTCACACAAAAGAACCCAGAATGATGTGAAATTGTGCTTCGTGCAACATAATTCTGGGTGCCATTTAAAAACCATAAGTGCTAATGACTCCATTCCTTTTTGAGGTTGTGGGGGCTGTTGATTGGAGTACACTAAAACAAACCTGATCTCTCTAGGACATTCAGAAGCCTAGTTATAAGCCCTCAAAGGTGTAAATGGACTACTTCTTTAAAGTGACACCAGGCCCGGTGACCTTTGGGACATGGTTTGACCCCCTATAGGAATGTGCGATCATCATGAAACGTTCAGATCACTTACAACTCAATAGATTCTACCTTCTTGTAACGTTTCAGCCTGATTGGACCTTGTTTTCACACAAATGAACCCAGAATGATGTGAAATTGTGCTTAGTGCAGCATAATTCTGGGTGCCATTTACAAACCATAAGTGCTAATGACTCCATTCCTTTTTGTGGTTGTAGGGGCTGTTGGTTGGAGTACATTAAAACAAACCTGATCTCTCTAGGACATTCAGAAGCCAAGTTATAAGCCCACAAAGGTGTAACTGGACTGCTTCTTTAAAGTGACACAAGGCCCGTTGACCTTTGGGACATGGTTTGACCCCCTATAGGAATGTGCGATCATCTTGAAACGTTCAGATCACTTACAACTCAATAGATTTTACCTTCCTGTAATGTTTCAGCCTGATTGGACCTTGTTTTCACACAAATGAACCCAGAATGATGTGAAATTGTGCTTCGTGCAACATAATTCTGGGTGCCATTTACAAACCATAAGTGCTAATGACTCCGTTCCTTTTTGTGGTTGTAGGGGCTGTTTTTTGGAGTATACTAAAACAAACCTGATCTCTCTAGGACATTCAGAAGCCAAGTTATAAGCCCACAAATGTGTAACTGGACTGCTTCTTTAAAGTGACACCAGGCCCGGTGACCGTTGGGACATGGTTTGACCCCCTTAGGAAAGTGCTATCATCATGAAACATTCAGATCACTTACAACTCAATAGATTCTACCTTCCTGTAACAACTCAGCCTGATTGGACCTTGTTTTCACACAAATGAACCCAGAATGATGTGAAATTGTGCTTAGTGCAGCATAATTCTGGGTGCCATTTACAAACCATAAGTGCTAATGACTCCATTCCTTTTTGTGGTTGTAGGGGCTGTTGGTTGGAGTAAATTAAAACAAACCTGATCTCTCTAGGACATTCAGAAGCCAAGTTATAAGCCCACAAATGTGTAACTGGACTACTTCTTTAAATTGACACCAGATCCGGTGACCTTTGGGACATGGTTTGACCCCCTTAGGAAAGTGCTATCATCATGAAACGTTCAGATCGCTTACAACTCAATAGTTCTACCTTCCTGTAACGTTTCAGCCTGATTGGACCTTGTTTTCACACAAATGAACCCAGAATGATGTGAAATTGTGCTTCGTGCAACATAATTCTGGGTGCCATTTACAAACCATAAGGGCTAATGACTCCATTCCTTTTTTTGGTTGTAGGGGCTGTTGATTGGAGAACACTAAAACAAACGTAACCTCTCTAGGACATTCAGAAGCCAAGTTATAAGCCCACAAAGGTGTAACTGGACTGCTTCTTTAAAGTGACACCAGGCCCGGTGACCTTTGGGACATGGTTTGACCCCCTATAGGAATGTGCGATCATCTTGAAACGTTCAGATCACTTACAACTCAATAGATTCTACCTTCCTGTAACATTTCAGCCTGATTTGACCTTGTTTTCACACAAATGAACCCAGAATGATGTGAAATTGTGCTTCGTGCAACATAATTCTGGGTGCCATTTAAAAACCATAAGTGCTATTGACTCCATTCCTTTTTGAGGTTGTAGGGGCTGTTGATTGAAGTACACTAAAACAAACCTGATCTCTCTAGGATATTCAGAAGCCAAGTTATAAGCCCTCAAAGGTGTAACTGGACTACTTCTGTAAAGTGACACCAGGCTCGGTGACCTTTGGGACATGGTTTGACCCCCTATAGGAATGTGCGATCATCATGAAACGTTCAGATCACTTACAACTCAATAGATTCTACATTCTTGTAACGTTTCAGCCTGATTGGACCTTGTTTTCACACAAATGGACCCAGAATGATGTGAAATTGTGCTTTGTGCAACATAATTCTGGGTGCCATTTAAAAACCTTAAGTGCTAATGACTCCATTCCTTTTTGTGGTTGTAGGGGCTGTTGGTTGGAGTACATTAAAACAAACCTGATCTCTCTAGGACATTCAGAAGCCAAGTTATAAGCCCACAAAGGTGTAACTGGACTGCTTCTTTAAAGTGACACCAGATCCGGTGACCTTTGGGACATGGTTTGACCCCCTATAGGAATGTGCGATCATCTTGAAACGTTCAGATCACTTACAACTCAATAGATTTTACCTTCCTGTAATGTTTCAGCCTGATTGGACCTTGTTTTCACACAAATGAACCCAGAATGATGTGAAATTGTGCTTCGTGCAACATAATTCTGGGTGCCATTTACAAACCATAAGTGCTAATGACTCCATTCCTTTTTGTGGTTGTAGGGGCTGTTTTTTGGAGTATACAAACCTGATCTCTCTAGGACATTCAGAAGCCAAGTTAAAAGCCCACAAATGTGTAACTGGACTGCTTCTTTAAAGTGACACCAGGCCCGGTGACCGTTGGGACATGGTTTGACCCCCTTAGGAAAGTGCTATCATCATGAAACATTCAGATCACTTACAACTCAATAGATTCTACCTTCCTGTAACGTTTCAGCCTGATTGGACCTTGTTTTCACACAAATGAACCCAGAATGATGTGAAATTGTGCTTTGTGCAACATAATTCTGGGTGCCATTTACAAACCATAAGTGCTAATGACTCCATTCCTTTTTGTGGTTGTAGGGGCTGTTGGTTGGAGTAAATTAAAACAAACCTGATCTCTCTAGGACATTCAGAAGCCAAGTTATAAGCCCACAAATGTGTAACTGGACTACTTCTTTAAATTGACACCAGATCCGGTGACCTTTGGGACATGGTTTGACCCCCTTAGGAAAGTGCTATCATCATGAAACGTTCAGATCGCTTACAACTCAATAGATTCTACCTTCCTGTAACATTTCAGCCTGATTGGACCTTGTTTTCACACAAATGAACCCAGAATGATGTGAAATTGTGCTTCGTGCAACATAATTCTGGGTGCCATTTAAAAACCATAAGTGCTAATGACTCCATTTCTTTTTGTGGTTGTAGGGGCTGTTGATTGGAGTACACTAAAACAAACCTAACCTCTCTAGGACATTCAGAAGCCAAGTTATAAGCCCACAAAGTTGTAACTGGACTACTTCTTTAAAGTGACACCAGGCCCGGTGACCTTTGGGACATGGTTTGACCCCCTATAGGAAAGTGCTATCATCATGAAACGTTCAGATCACTTACAACTCAATAGATTCTACCTTCTTGTAGCGTTTCAGCCTGATTGGACCTTGTTTTCACACAAATAAACCCAGAATGATGTGAAATTGTGCTTAGTGCAGCATAATTCTGGATGCCATTTAAAAACCATAAGTGCTAATGACTCCATTCCTTTTTGTGGTTGTAGGGGCTGTTGATTGGAGTACATTAAAACAAACCTGATCTCTCTAGGACATTCAGAAGCCAAGTTATAAGCCCACAAATGTGTAACTGGGCTACTTCTTTAAAGTGACACCAGATCCGGTGACCTTTGGGACATGGTTTGACCCCCTATAGGAATGTGCGATCATCATGAAACGTTCAGATCACTTACAACTCAATAGATTCTACCTTCTTGTAACGTTTCAGCCTGATTGGACCTTGTTTTCACACAAATGAACCCAGAATGATGTGAAATTGTGCTTCGTGCAACATAATTCTGGGTGCCATTTACAAACCTTAAGTGCTAATGACTCCATTCCTTTTTGTGGTTGTAGAGGCTGTTGATTGGAGTACACTAAAACAAACCTAACCTCTCTAGGACATTAAGAAGCCAAGTTATAAGCCCATAAAGGTGTAACTGGACTACTTCTTTAAGGTGACACCAGGCCCGGTGACCTTTGGGACATGGTTTGACCCCCTTAGGAAAGTGCTATCATCATGAAACGTTCAGATCACTTACAACTCAATAGATTCTACCTTCCTGTAACGTTTCAGCCTGATTGGACCTTGTTTTCACACAAATGAACCCAGAATGATGTGAAATTGGCTTTGTGCAGCATAATTCTGGGTGCCATTTACAAACCATAAGTGCTAATGACTCCATTCCTTTTTGTGGTCGTAGGGGCTGTTGATTGGAGAACACTAAAACAAACCTAACCTCTCTAGGACATTCAGAAGCCAAGTTATAAGCCCACAAAGGTGTAACTGGACTACTTCTTTAAGGTGACACCAGGCCCGGTGACCTTTGGGACATGGTTTGACCCCCTTAGGAAAGTGCGATCATCTTGAAACGTTCAGATCACTTACAACTCAATAGATTCTACCTTCCTGTAACATTTCAGCCTGATTGGACCTTGTTTTCACACAAATGAACCCAGAATGATGTGAAATTGTGCTTCGTGCAACATAATTCTGGGTGCCATTTAAAAACCATAAGTGCTAATGACTCCATTCCTTTTTGGATTGTAGGGGCTGTTGATTGGAGTATACTAAAACAAACCTGATCTCTCTAGGACATTCAGAAGCCAAGTTATAAGCCCACAAATGAGTAACTGGACTACTTCTTTAAATTGACACCAGATCCGGTGACCTTTGGGACATGGTTTGACCCCCTTAGGAAAGTGCTATCATCATGAAACGCTCAGATCACTTACAACTCAATAGATTCTACCTTCCTGTAACGTTTCAGCCTGATTGGACCTTGTTTTCACACAAATGAACCCAGAATGATGTGAAATTGGCTTTGTGCAGCATAATTCTGGGTGCCATTTACAAACCATAAGTGCTAATGACTCCATTCCTTTTTGTGGTCGTAGGGGCTGTTGATTGGAGAACACTAAAACAAACCTAACCTCTCTAGGACATTCAGAAGCCAAGTTATAAGCCCTCAAATGTGTAACTGGACTACTTCTTTAAAGTGACACCAGGCCCGGTTACCTTTGGGACATGGTTTGACCCCCTTAGGAAAGTGCTATCATCATGAAACGTTCAGATCACTTACAACTCAATAGATTCTACCTTCCAGTAACATTTCAGCCTGATTGGACCTTGTTTTCACACAAATGAACCCAGAATGATGTGAAATTGTGCTTAGTGCAGCATTATTCTGGGTGCCATTTACAAACCATAAGTGCTAATGACTCCATTCCTTTTTGTGGTTGTAGGGGCTGTTGGTTGGAGTACATTAAAACAAACCTGATCTCTCTAGGACATTCAGAAGCCAAGGTATAAGCCCACAAATGTGTAACTGGACTACTTCTTTAAATTGACACCAGGCCCGGTGACCTTTGGGACATGGTTTGACCCCCTTAGGAAAGTGCTATCATCATGAAACGTTCAGATCACTTACAACTCAATAGATTCTACCTTCCTGTAACGTTTCAGCCTGATTGGACCTTGTTTTCACACAAATGAACCCAGAATGTTGTGAAATTGTGCTTAGTGCAGCATAATTCTGGGTGCCATTTAAAAACCATAAGTGCTAATGACTCCATTCCTTTTTGAGGTTGTAGGGGATGTTGATTGGAGTACACTAAAACAAACCTGATCTCTCTAGGACATTCAGAAGCCAAGTTATAAGCCCACAAAGGTGTAACTGGACTGCTTCTTTAAAGTGACACCAGGCCCGGTGACCTTTGGGACATGGTTTGACCCCCTATAGGAATGTGCGATCATCTTGAAACGTTCAGATCACTTACAACTCAATAGATTTTACCTTCCTGTAACGGTTCAGCCTGATTGGACCTTGTTTTCACACAAATGAACCCAGAATGATGTGAAATTGTGCTTCGTGCAACATAATTCTGGGTGCCATTTAAAAACCATAAGTGCTAATGACTCCATTCCTTTTTGTGGTTGTAGGGGCTGTTGATTGGAGTATAATGAAACAAACCTGATCTCTCTAAGACATTCAGAAGCCAAGTTATAAGCCCACAAAGGTGTAACTGGACTACTTCTTTAAATGACACCAGATCCGGGGACCTTTGGGACATGGTTTGACCCCCTCTGGAAAGTGCTATCATCATGAAACGTTCAGATCACTTACAACTCAATAGATTCTACCTTCCTGTAACATTTCAGCCTGATTGGACCTTGTTTTCACACAAATAAACTCAGAATGATGTGAAATTCTGCTTCGTGCAACCTAATTCTGGGTGCCATTTAAAAACCATAAGTGCTAATGACTCCATTCCTTTTTGAGGTTGTAGGCGCTGTTGATTGGAGTACACTAAAACAAACCTGATCTCTCTAGGACATTCAGAAGCCAAGTTATAAGCCCTCAAAGGTGTAACTGGACTACTTCTTTAAAGTGACACCAGGCCCGGTGACCTTTGGGACATGGTTTGACCCCCTTAGGAAAGTGCTATCATCATGAAACGTTCAGATCACTTACAACTCAATAGATTCTACCTTCCTGTAACATTTCAGCCTGATTGGACCTTGTTTCCACACAAATGAACCCAGAATGATGTGAAATTGTGCTTAGTGCAGCATAATTCTGGGCGCCATTTACAAACCATAAGTGCTAATGACTCCATTCCTTTTTGTGGTTGTAGGGGCTGTTGGTTGGAGTACATTAAAACAAACCTGATCTCCCTAGGACATTCAGAAGCCAAGTTATAAGCCCACAAATGTGTAACTGGACTACTTCTTTAAATTGACACCAGATCCAGTGACCTTTGGGACATGGTTTGACCCCCTTAGGAAAGTGCTATCATCATGAAACGTTCAGATCGCTTACAACTCAAAAGATTCTACCTTCCTGTAACGTTTCAGCCTGATTGGACCTTGTTTTCACACAAATGAACCCAGAATGTTGTGAAATTGTGCTTAGTGCAGCATAATTCTGGGTGTCATTTAAAAACCATAAGTGCTAAGGACTCCATTCCTTTTTGAGGTTGTAGGGGATGTTGATTGGAGTACACTAAAACAAACCTGATCTCTCTAGGACATTCAGAAGCCAGTATATAAGCCCACAAAGGTGTAACTGGACTGCTTCTTTAAAGTGACACCAGGCCCGGTGACCTTTGGGACATGGTTTGACCCCCTATAGAAATGTGCGATCATCTTGAAACGTTCAGATCACTTACAACTCAATAGATTTTACCTTCCTGTAACGTTTCAGCCTGATTGGACCTTGTTTTCACACAAATGAACCCAGAATGATGTGAAATTGTGCTTCGTGCAACATAATTCTGGGTGCCATTTAAAAACCATAAGTGCTAATGACTCCATTCCTTTTTGTGGTTGTAGGGGCTGTTGATTGGAGTATAATAAAACAAACCTGATCTCTCTAAGACATTCAGAAGCCAAGTTATAAGCCCACAAAGGTGTAACTGGACTACTTCTTTAAATGACACCAGATCCGGGGACCTTTGGGACATGGTTTGACCCCCTCTGGAAAGTGCTATCATCATGAAACGTTCAGATCACTTACAACTCAATAGATTCTACCTTCCTGTAACATTTCAGCCTGATTGGACCTTGTTTTCACACAAATAAACTCAGAATGATGTGAAATTCTGCTTCGTGCAACATAATTCTGGGTGCCATTTAAAAACCATAAGTGCTAATGACTCCATTCCTTTTTGAGGTTGTAGGGGCTGTTGATTGGAGTACACTAAAACAAACCTGATCTCTCTAGGACATTCAGAAGCCAAGTTATAAGCCCTCAAAGGTGTAACTGGACTACTTCTTTAAAGTGACACCAGGCCCGGTTACCTTTGGGACATGGTTTGACCCCCTTAGGAAAGTGCTATCATCATGAAACGTTCAGATCACTTACAACTCAATAGATTCTACCTTCCTGTAACATTTCAGCCTGATTGGACCTTGTTTTCACACAAATGAACCCAGAATGATGTGAAATTGTGCTTAGTGCAGCATAATTCTGGGTGCCATTTACAAACCATAAGTGCTAATGACTCCATTCCTTTTTGTGGTTGTAGGGGCTGTTGGTTGGGGTACATTAAAACAAACCTGATCTCTCTAGGACATTCAGAAGCCAAGTTATAAGCCCACAAATGTGTAACTGGACTACTTCTTTAAATTGACACCAGATCCAGTGACCTTTGGGACATGGTTTGACCCCCTTAGGAAAGAGCTATCATCATGAAACGTTCAGATCACTTAAAACTCAATAGATTCTACCTTCCTGTAACATTTCAGCCTGATTGGACCTTGTTTTCACACAAAAGAACCCAGAATGATGGGAAATTGTGCTTCGTGCAACATAATTCTGGGTGCCATTTAAAAACCATAAGTGCTAATGACTCCATTTCTTTTTGAGGTTGTAGGGGCTGTTGATTGGAGTACACTAAAACAAACCTGATCTCTCTAGGACATTCAGAAGCCAAGTTATAAGCCCTCAAAGGTGTAAATGGACTGCTTCTTTAAATTGACACCAGATCAAGTGACCTTTGGGACATGGTTTGACCCCCTTAGGAAAGGGCTATCATCATGAAACGTTCAGATCACTTACAACTCAATAGATTCTACCTTCCTGTAACATTTCAGCCTGATTGGACCTTGTTTTCACACAAAAGAACCCAGAATGATGGGAATTTGTGCTTCGTGCAACATAATTCTGGGTGCCATTTAAAAACCATAAGTGCTAATGACTCCATTTCTTTTTGAGGTTGTAGGGGCTGTTGATTGGAGTACACTAAAACAAACCTGATCTCTCTAGGACATTCAGAAGCCAAGTTATAAGCCCTCAAAGGTGTAAATGGACTGCTTCTTTAAGGTGACACCAGGCCCGGTGATCTTTGGGACATGGTTTGACCCCCTATAGGAATGTGCGATCATCATGAAACGTTCAGATCACTTACAACTCAATAGATTCTACCTTCTTGTAACGTTTCAGCCTGATTGGACCTTGTTTTCACACAAATGAACCCAGAATGATGTGAAATTGTGCTTAGTGCAGCATAATTCTGGGTGCCATTTACAAACCATAAGTGCTAATGACTCCATTCCTTTTTGTGGTTGTAGGGGCTGTTGGTTGGAGTACATTAAAACAAACCTGATCTCTCTAGGACATTCAGAAGCCAAGGTATAAGCCCACAAATGTGTAACTGGACTACTTCTTTAAATTGACACCAGGCCCGGTGACCTTTGGGGCATGGTTTGACCCCCTTAGGAAAGTGCTATCATCATGAAACGTTCAGATCACTTACAACTCAATAGATTCTACCTTCCTGTAACGTTTCAGCCTGATTGGACCTTGTTTTCACACAAATGAACCCAGAATGTTGTGAAATTGTGCTTAGTGCAGCATAATTCTGGGTGCCATTTAAAAACCATAAGTGCTAATGACTCCATTCCTTTTTGAGGTTGTAGGGGATGTTGATTGGAGTACACTAAAACAAACCTGATCTCTCTAGGACATTCAGAAGCCAAGTTATAAGCCCACAAAGGTGTAACTGGACTGCTTCTTTAAAGTGACACCAGGCCCGGTGACCTTTGGGACATGGTTTGACCCCCTATAGGAATGTGCGATCATCTTGAAACGTTCAGATCACTTACAACTCAATAGATTTTACCTTCCTGTAACGTTTCAGCCTGATTGGACCTTGTTTTCACACAAATGAACCCAGAATGATGTGAAATTGTGCTTCGTGCAACATAATTCTGGGTGCCATTTAAAAACCATAAGTGCTAATGACTCCATTCCTTTTTGTGGTTGTAGGGGCTGTTGATTGGAGTATAATAAAACAAACCTGATCTCTCTAAGACATTCAGAAGCCAAGTTATAAGCCCACAAAGGTGTAACTGGACTACTTCTTTAAATGACACCAGATCCGGGGACCTTTGGGACATGGTTTGACCCCCTCTGGAAAGTGCTATCATCATGAAACGTTCAGATCACTTACAACTCAATAGATTCTACCTTCCTGTAACATTTCAGCCTGATTGGACCTTGTTTTCACACAAATAAACTCAGAATGATGTGAAATTCTGCTTCGTGCAACATAATTCTGGGTGCCATTTAAAAACCATAAGTGCTAATGACTCCATTCCTTTTTGAGGTTGTAGGGGCTGTTGATTGGAGTACACTAAAACAAACCTGATCTCTCTAGGACATTCAGAAGCCAAGTTATAAGCCCTCAAAGGTGTAACTGGACTACTTCTTTAAAGTGACACCAGGCCCGGTTACCTTTGGGACATGGTTTGACCCCCTTAGGAAAGTGCTATCATCATGAAACGTTCAGATCACTTACAACTCAATAGATTCTACCTTCCTGTAACATTTCAGCCTGATTGGACCTTGTTTTCACACAAATGAACCCAGAATGATGTGAAATTGTGCTTAGTGCAGCATAATTCTGGGTGCCATTTACAAACCATAAGTGCTAATGACTCCATTCCTTTTTGTGGTTGTAGGGGCTGTTGGTTGGGGTACATTAAAACAAACCTGATCTCTCTAGGACATTCAGAAGCCAAGTTATAAGCCCACAAATGTGTAACTGGACTACTTCTTTAAATTGACACCAGATCCAGTGACCTTTGGGACATGGTTTGACCCCCTTAGGAAAGAGCTATCATCATGAAACGTTCAGATCACTTAAAACTCAATAGATTCTACCTTCCTGTAACATTTCAGCCTGATTGGACCTTGTTTTCACACAAAAGAACCCAGAATGATGGGAAATTGTGCTTCGTGCAACATAATTCTGGGTGCCATTTAAAAACCATAAGTGCTAATGACTCCATTTCTTTTTGAGGTTGTAGGGGCTGTTGATTGGAGTACACTAAAACAAACCTGATCTCTCTAGGACATTCAGAAGCCAAGTTATAAGCCCTCAAAGGTGTAAATGGACTGCTTCTTTAAATTGACACCAGATCAAGTGACCTTTGGGACATGGTTTGACCCCCTTAGGAAAGTGCTATCATCATGAAACGTTCAGATCACTTACAACTCAATAGATTCTACCTTCCTGTAACATTTCAGCCTGATTGGACCTTGTTTTCACACAAAAGAACCCAGAATGATGGGAATTTGTGCTTCGTGCAACATAATTCTGGGTGCCATTTAAAAACCATAAGTGCTAATGACTCCATTTCTTTTTGAGGTTGTAGGGGCTGTTGATTGGAGTACACTAAAACAAACCTGATCTCTCTAGGACATTCAGAAGCCAAGTTATAAGCCCTCAAAGGTGTAAATGGACTGCTTCTTTAAGGTGACACCAGGCCCGGTGATCTTTGGGACATGGTTTGACCCCCTATAGGAATGTGCGATCATCATGAAACGTTCAGATAACTTACAACTCAATAGATTCTACCTTCTTGTAACGTTTCAGCCTGATTGGACCTTGTTTTCACACAAATGAACCCAGAATGATGTGAAATTGTGCTTAGTGCAGCATAATTCTGGGTGCCATTTACAAACCATAAGTGCTAATGACTCCATTCCTTTTTGTGGTTGTAGGGGCTGTTGGTTGGAGTACATTAAAACAAACCTGATCTCTCTAGGACATTCAGAAGCCAAGGTATAAGCCCACAAATGTGTAACTGGACTACTTCTTTAAATTGACACCAGGCCCGGTGACCTTTGGGACATGGTTTGACCCCCTTAGGAAAGTGCTATCATCATGAAACGTTCAGATCACTTACAACTCAATAGATTCTACCTTCCTGTAACGTTTCAGCCTGATTGGACCTTGTTTTCACACAAATGAACCCAGAATGTTGTGAAATTGTGCTTAGTGCAGCATAATTCTGGGTGCCATTTAAAAACCATAAGTGCTAATGACTCCATTCCTTTTTGAGGTTGTAGGGGATGTTGATTGGAGTACACTAAAACAAACCTGATCTCTCTAGGACATTCAGAAGCCAAGTTATAAGCCCACAAAGGTGTAACTGGACTGCTTCTTTAAAGTGACACCAGGCCCGGTGACCTTTGGGACATGGTTTGACCCCCTATAGGAATGTGCGATCATCTTGAAACGTTCAGATCACTTACAACTCAATAGATTTTACCTTCCTGTAACGTTTCAGCCTGATTGGACCTTGTTTTCACACAAATGAACCCAGAATGATGTGAAATTGTGCTTCGTGCAACATAATTCTGGGTGCCATTTAAAAACCATAAGTGCTAATGACTCCATTCCTTTTTGTGGTTGTAGGGGCTGTTGATTGGAGTATAATGAAACAAACCTGATCTCTCTAAGACATTCAGAAGCCAAGTTATAAGCCCACAAAGGTGTAACTGGACTACTTCTTTAAATGACACCAGATCCGGGGACCTTTGGGACATGGTTTGACCCCCTCTGGAAAGTGCTATCATCATGAAACGTTCAGATCACTTACAACTCAATAGATTCTACCTTCCTGTAACATTTCAGCCTGATTGGACCTTGTTTTCACACAAATAAACTCAGAATGATGTGAAATTCTGCTTCGTGCAACATAATTCTGGGTGCCATTTAAAAACCATAAGTGCTAATGACTCCATTCCTTTTTGAGGTTGTAGGCGCTGTTGATTGGAGTACACTAAAACAAACCTGATCTCTCTAGGACATTCAGAAGCCAAGTTATAAGCCCTCAAAGGTGTAACTGGACTACTTCTTTAAAGTGACACCAGGCCCGGTGACCTTTGGGACATGGTTTGACCCCCTTAGGAAAGTGCTATCATCATGAAACGTTCAGATCACTTACAACTCAATAGATTCTACCTTCCTGTAACATTTCAGCCTGATTGGACCTTGTTTCCACACAAATGAACCCAGAATGATGTGAAATTGTGCTTAGTGCAGCATAATTCTGGGTGCCATTTACAAACCATAAGTGCTAATGACTCCATTCCTTTTTGTGGTTGTAGGGGCTGTTGGTTGGAGTACATTAAAACAAACCTGATCTCTCTAGGACATTCAGAAGCCAAGTTATAAGCCCACAAATGTGTAACTGGACTACTTCTTTAAATTGACACCAGATCCAGTGACCTTTGGGACATGGTTTGACCCCCTTAGGAAAGTGCTATCATCATGAAACGTTCAGATCGCTTACAACTCAATAGATTCTACCTTCCTGTAACGTTTCAGCCTGATTGGACCTTGTTTTCACACAAATGAACCCAGAATGTTGTGAAATTGTGCTTAGTGCAGCATAATTCTGGGTGCCATTTAAAAACCATAAGTGCTAATGACTCCATTCCTTTTTGAGGTTGTAGGGGATGTTGATTGGAGTACACTAAAACAAACCTGATCTCTCTAGGACATTCAGAAGCCAGTATATAAGCCCACAAAGGTGTAACTGGACTGCTTCTTTAAAGTGACACCAGGCCCGGTGACCTTTGGGACATGGTTTGACCCCCTATAGAAATGTGCGATCATCTTGAAACGTTCAGATCACTTACAACTCAATAGATTTTACCTTCCTGTAACGTTTCAGCCTGATTGGACCTTGTTTTCACACAAATGAACCCAGAATGATGTGAAATTGTGCTTCGTGCAACATAATTCTGGGTGCCATTTAAAAACCATAAGTGCTAATGACTCCATTCCTTTTTGTGGTTGTAGGGGCTGTTGATTGGAGTATAATAAAACAAACCTGATCTCTCTAAGACATTCAGAAGCCAAGTTATAAGCCCACAAAGGTGTAACTGGACTACTTCTTTAAATGACACCAGATCCGGGGACCCTTGGGACATGGTTTGACCCCCTCTGGAAAGTGCTATCATCATGAAACGTTCAGATCACTTACAACTCAATAGATTCTACCTTCCTGTAACATTTCAGCCTGATTGGACCTTGTTTTCACACAAATGAACCCAGAATGATGTGAAATTGTGCTTAGTGCAGCATAATTCTGGGTGCCATTTACAAACCATAAGTGCTAATGACTCCATTCCTTTTTGTGGTTGTAGGGGCTGTTGGTTGGGGTACATTAAAACAAACCTGATCTCTCTAGGACATTCAGAAGCCAAGTTATAAGCCCACAAATGTGTAACTGGACTACTTCTTTAAATTGACACCAGATCCAGTGACCTTTGGGACATGGTTTGACCCCCTTAGGAAAGAGCTATCATCATGAAACGTTCAGATCACTTAAAACTCAATAGATTCTACCTTCCTGTAACATTTCAGCCTGATTGGACCTTGTTTTCACACAAAAGAACCCAGAATGATGGGAAATTGTGCTTCGTGCAACATAATTCTGGGTGCCATTTAAAAACCATAAGTGCTAATGACTCCATTTCTTTTTGAGGTTGTAGGGGCTGTTGATTGGAGTACACTAAAACAAACCTGATCTCTCTAGGACATTCAGAAGCCAAGTTATAAGCCCTCAAAGGTGTACATGGACTGCTTCTTTAAAGTGACACCAGGCCCGGTGATCTTTGGGACATGGTTTGACCCCCTATAGGAATGTGCGATCATCATGAAACGTTCAGATCACTTACAACTCAATAGATTCTACCTTCTTGTAACGTTTCAGCCTGATTGGACCTTGTTTTCACACAAATGAACCCAGAATGATGTGAAATTGTGCTTAGTGCAGCATAATTCTGGGTGCCATTTACAAACCATAAGTGCTAATGACTCCATTCCTTTTTGTGGTTGTAGGGGCTGTTGGTTGGAGTACACTAAAACAAACCTGATTTCTCTAGGACATTCAGAAGCCAAGGTATAAGCCCACAAATGTGTAACTGGACTACTTCTTTAAATTGACACCAGGCCCGGTGACCTTTGGGACATGGTTTGACCCCCTTAGGAAAGTGCTATCATCATGAAACGTTCAGATCACTTACAACTCAATAGATTCTACCTTCCTGTAACGTTTCAGCCTGATTGGACCTTGTTTTCACACAAATGAACCCAGAATGTTGTGAAATTGTGCTTAGTGCAGCATAATTCTGGGTGCCATTTAAAAACCATAAGTGCTAATGACTCCATTCCTTTTTGAGGTTGTAGGGGATGTTGATTGGAGTACACTAAAACAAACCTGATCTCTCTAGGACATTCAGAAGCCAAGTTATAAGCCCACAAAGGTGTAACTGGACTGCTTCTTTAAAGTGACACCAGGCCCGGTGACCTTTGGGACATGGTTTGACCCCCTATAGGAATGTGCGATCATCTTGAAACGTTCAGATCACTTACAACTCAATAGATTTTACCTTCCTGTAACTTTTCAGCCTGATTGGACCTTGTTTTCACACAAATGAACCCAGAATGATGTGAAATTGTGCTTCGTGCAACATAATTCTGGGTGCCATTTAAAAACCATAAGTGCTAATGACTCCATTCCTTTTTGTGGTTGTAGGGGCTGTTGATTGGAGTATAATGAAACAAACCTGATCTCTCTAAGACATTCAGAAGCCAAGTTATAAGCCCACAAAGGTGTAACTGGACTACTTCTTTAAATGACACCAGATCCGGGGACCTTTGGGACATGGTTTGACCCCCTCTGGAAAGTGCTATCATCATGAAACGTTCAGATCACTTACAACTCAATAGATTCTACCTTCCTGTAACATTTCAGCCTGATTGGACCTTGTTTTCACACAAATAAACTCAGAATGATGTGAAATTCTGCTTCGTGCAACATAATTCTGGGTGCCATTTAAAAACCATAAGTGCTAATGACTCCATTCCTTTTTGAGGTTGTAGGGGCTGTTGATTGGAGTACACTAAAACAAACCTGATCTCTCTAGGACATTCAGAAGCCAAGTTATAAGCCCTCAAAGGTGTAAATGGACTACTTCTTTAAAGTGACACCAGGCCCGGTGACCTTTGGGACATGGTTTGACCCCCTTAGGAAAGTGCTATCATCATGAAACGTTCAGATCACTTACAACTCAATAGATTCTACCTTCCTGTAACATTTCAGCCTGATTGGACCTTGTTTCCACACAAATGAACCCAGAATGATGTGAAATTGTGCTTAGTGCAGCATAATTCTGGGTTCCATTTACAAACCATAAGTGCTAATGACTCCATTCCTTTTTGTGGTTGTAGGGGCTGTTGGTTGGAGTACATTAAAACAAACCTGATCTCTCTAGGACATTCAGAAGCCAAGTTATAAGCCCACAAATGTGTAACTGGACTACTTCTTTAAATTGACACCAGATCCAGTGACCTTTGGGACATGGTTTGACCCCCTTAGGAAAGTGCTATCATCATGAAACGTTCAGATCACTTACAACTCAATAGATTCTACCTTCCTGTAACGTTTCAGCCTGATTGGACATTGTTTTCACACAAATGAACCCAGAATGTTGTGAAATTGTGCTTAGTGCAGCATAATTCTGGGTGCCATTTAAAAACCATAAGTGCTAATGACTCCATTCCTTTTTGAGGTTGTAGGGGATGTTGATTGGAGTACACTAAAACAAACCTGATCTCTCTAGGACATTCAGAAGCCAGTATATAAGCCCACAAAGGTGTAACTGGACTGCTTCTTTAAAGTGACACCAGGCCCGGTGACCTTTGGGACATGGTTTGACCCCCTATAGGAATGTGCGATCATCTTGAAACGTTCAGATCACTTACAACTCAATAGATTTTACCTTCCTGTAACGTTTCAGCCTGATTGGACCTTGTTTTCACACAAATGAACCCAGAATGATGTGAAATTGTGCTTCGTGCAACATAATTCTGGGTGCCATTTAAAAACCATAAGTGCTAATGACTCCATTCCTTTTTGTGGTTGTAGGGGCTGTTGATTGGAGTATAATAAAACGAACCTGATCTCTCTAAGACATTCAGAAGCCAAGTTATAAGCCCACAAAGGTGTAACTGGACTACTTCTTTAAATTGACACCAGATCCAGTGACCTTTGGGACATGGTTTGACCCCCTTAGGAAAGTGCTATCATCATGAAACGTTCAGATCGCTTACAACTCAATAGATTCTACCTTCCTGTAACGTTTCAGCCTGATTGGACCTTGTTTTCACACAAATGAACCCAGAATGTTGTGAAATTGTGCTTAGTGCAGCATAATTCTGGGTGCCATTTAAAAACCATAAGTGCTAATGACTCCATTCCTTTTTGAGGTTGTAGGGGCTGTTGATTGGAGTACACTAAAACAAACCTGATCTCTCTAGGACATTCAGAAGCCAAGTTATAAGCCCACAAATGTGTAACTGGACTACTTCTTTAAATTGACACCAGATCCGGTGACCTTGGGACATGGTTTGACCCCCTTAGGAAATTGCTATCATCATGAAACGTTCAAATCACTTACAACTCAATAGATTCTACCTTCCTGTAACGTTTCAGCCTGACTGGACCTTGTTTTCACACAAATGAACCCAGAATGTTGTGAAATTGTGCATAGTGCAGCATAATTCTGGGTGCCATTTAAAAACCATAAGTGCTAATGACTCCATTCCTTTTTGAGGTTGTAGGGGATGTTGATTGGAGTACACTTAAACAAACCTGATCTCTCTAGGACATTCAGAAGCCAGTATATAAGCCCACAAAGGTGTAACTGGACTGCTTCTTTAAAGTGGCACCAGGCCCGGTGACCTTTGGGACATGGTTTGACCCCCTATAAGAATGTGCGATCATCATGAAACGTTCAGATCACTTACAACTCAATAGATTCTACCTTCTTTAACGTTTCAGCCTGATTGGACCTTGTTTTCACACAAATGGACCCAGAATGATGTGAAATTGTGCTTCGTGCAACATAATTCTGGGTGCCATTTACAAACCATAAGTGCTAATGACTCCATTCCTTTTTGTGGTTTTAGGGGCTGTTGGTTGGAGTACATTAAAACAAACCTGATCTCTCTAGGACATTCAGAAGCCAAGTTATAAGCCCACAAATGTGTAACTGGACTACTTCTTTAAATTGACACCAGGCCCGGTGACCTTTGGGACATGGTTTGACCCCCTTAGGAAAGTGCTATCATCATGAAACGTTCAGATCACTTACAATTCAATAGATTCTACCTTCCTGTAATAACGTTTCAGCCTGATTGGACCTTGTTTTCACACAAATGAACCCAGAATGTTGTGAAATTGTGCTTAGTGCAGCATAATTCTGGGTGCCATTTAAAAACCATAAGTGCTAATGACTCCATTCCTTTTTGAGGTTGTAGGGGATGTTGATTGGAGTACACTTAAACAAACCTGATCTCTCTAGGACATTCAGAAGCCAAGTTATAAGCCCACAAAGGTGTAACTGGACTGCTTCTTTAAAGTGACACCAGGCCCGGTGACCTTTGGGACATGGTTTGACCCCCTATAGGAATGTGCGATCATCTTGAAACGTTCAGATCACTTACAACTCAATAGATTTTACCTTCCTGTAACGTTTCAGCCTGATTGGACCTTGTTTTCACACAAATGAACCCAGAATGATGTGAAATTGTGCTTCGTGCAACATAATTCTGGGTGCCATTTAAAAACCATAAGTGCTAATGACTCCATTCCTTTTTGTGGTTGTAGGGGCTGTTGATTGGAGTATAATGAAACAAATCTGATCTCTCTAAGACATTCAGAAGCCAAGTTATAAGCCCACAAAGGTGTAACTGGACTACTTCTTTAAATGACACCAGATCCGGGGACCTTTGGGACATGGTTTGACCCCCTCTGGAAAGTGCTATCATCATGAAACGTTCAGATCACTTACAACTCAATAGATTCTACCTTCCTGTAACATTTCATCCTGATTGGACCTTGTTTTCACACAAATAAACTCAGAATGATGTGAAATTCTGCTTCGTGCAACATAATTCTGGGTGCCATTTAAAAACCATAAGTGCTAATGACTCCATTCCTTTTTGAGGTTGTAGGGGCTGTTGATTGGAGTACACTAAAACAAACCTGATCTCTCTAGGACATTCAGAAGCCAAGTTATAAGCCCTCAAAGGTGTAACTGGACTACTTCTTTAAAGTGACACCAGGCCCGGTGACCTTTGGGACATGGTTTGACCCCCTTAGGAAAGTGCTATCATCATGAAATGTTCAGATCACTTACAACTCAATAGATTCTACCTTCCTGTAACATTTCAGCCTGATTGGACCTTGTTTCCACACAAATGATCCCAGAATGATGTGAAATTGTGCTTAGTGCAGCATAATTCTGGGTGCCATTTACAAACCATAAGTGCTAATGACTCCATTCCTTTTTGTGGTTGTAGGGGCTGTTGGTTGGAGTACATTAAAACAAACCTGATCTCTCTAGGACATTCAGAAGCCAAGTTATAAGCCCACAAATGTGTAACATGACTACTTCTTTAAATTGACACCAGATCCAGTGACCTTTGGGACATGGTTTGACCCCCTTAGGAAAGTGCTATCATCATGAAACGTTCAGATCGCTTACAACTCAATAGATTCTACCTTCCTGTAACGTTTCAGCCTGATTGGACCTTGTTTTCACACAAATGAACCCAGAATGTTGTGAAATTGTGCTTAGTGCAGCATAATTCTGGGTGCCATTTAAAAACCATAAGTGCTAATGACTCCATTCCTTTTTGAGGTTGTAGGGGATGTTGATTGGAGTACACTAAAACAAACCTGATCTCTCTAGGACATTCAGAAGCCAGTATATAAGCCCACAAAGGTGTAACTGGACTGCTTCTTTAAAGTGACACCAGGCCCGGTGACCTTTGGGACATGGTTTGACCCCCTATAGGAATGTGCGATCATCTTGAAACGTTCAGATCACTTACAACTCAATAGATTTTACCTTCCTGTAACGTTTCAGCCTGATTGGACCTTGTTTTCACACAAATGAACCCAGAATGATGTGAAATTGTGCTTCGTGCAACATAATTCTGGGTGCCATTTAAAAACCATAAGTGCTAATGACTCCATTCCTTTTTGTGGTTGTAGGGGCTGTTGATTGGAGTATAATAAAACGAACCTGATCTCTCTAAGACATTCAGAAGCCAAGTTATAAGCCCACAAAGGTGTAACTGGACTACTTCTTTAAATTGACACCAGATCCAGTGACCTTTGGGACATGGTTTGACCCCCTTATGAAAGTGCTATCATCATGAAACGTTCAGATCGCTTACAACTCAATAGATTCTACCTTCCTGTAACGTTTCAGCCTGATTGGACCTTGTTTTCACACAAATGAACCCAGAATGTTGTGAAATTGTGCTTAGTGCAGCATAATTCTGGGTGCCATTTAAAAACCATAAGTGCTAATGACTCCATTCCTTTTTGAGGTTGTAGGGGCTGTTGATTGGAGTACACTAAAACAAACCTGATCTCTCTAGGACATTCAGAAGCCAAGTTATAAGCCCACAAATGTGTAACTGGACTACTTCTTTAAATTGACACCAGATCCGGTGACCTTTGGGACATGGTTTGACCCCCTTAGGAAAGTGCTATCATCATGAAACGTTCAAATCACTTACAACTCAATAGATTCTACCTTCCTGTAACGTTTCAGCCTGACTGGACCTTGTTTTCACACAAATGAACCCAGAATGTTGTGAAATTGTGCTTAGTGCAGCATAATTCTGGGTGCCATTTAAAAACCATAAGTGCTAATGACTCCATTCCTTTTTGAGGTTGTAGGGGATGTTGATTGGAGTACACTAAAACAAACCTGATCTCTCTAGGACATTCAGAAGCCAGTATATTAGCCCACAAAGGTGTAACTGGACTGCTTCTTTAAAGTGGCACCAGGCCCGGTGACCTTTGGGACATGGTTTGACCCCCTATAAGAATGTGCGATCATCATGAAACGTTCAGATCACTTACAACTCAATAGATTCTACCGTCTTGTAACGTTTCAGCCTGATTGGACCTTGTTTTCACACAAATGGACCCAGAATGATGTGAAATTGTGCTTCGTGCAACATAATTCTGGGTGCCATTTACAAACCATAAGTGCTAATGACTCCATTCCTTTTTGTGGTTGTAGGGGCTGTTGGTTGGAGTACATTAAAACAAACCTGATCTCTCTAGGACATTCAGAAGCCAAGTTATAAGCCCACAAATGTGTAACTGGACTACTTCTTTAAATTGACACCAGATCCGGTGACCTTTGGGACATGGTTTGACCCCCTTAGGAAAGTGCTATCATCATGAAACGTTCAGATCACTTACAACTCAATAGATTCTACCTTCCTGTAACGTTTCAGCCTGATTGGACCTTGTTTTCACACAAATGAACCCAGAATGTTGTGAAATTGTGCTTAGTGCAGCATAATTCTGGGTGCCATTTAAAAACCATAAGTGCTAATGACTCCATTCCTTTTTGAGGTTGTAGGGTATGTTGATTGGAGTACACTAAAACAAACCTGATCTCTCTAGGACATTCAGAAGCCAAGTTATAAGCCCACAAAGGTGTAACTGGACTGCTTCTTTAAAGTGACACCAGGCCCGGTGACCTTTGGGACATGGTTTGACCCCCTATAGGAATGCGCGATCATCTTGAAACGTTCAGATCACTTACAACTCAATAGATTTTACCTTCCTGTAACGTTTCAGCCTGATTGGACCTTGTTTTCACACAAATGAACCCAGAATGATGTGAAATTGTGCTTCGTGCAACATAATTCTGGGTGCCATTTAAAAACCATAAGTGCTAATGACTCCATTCCTTTTTGTGGTTGTAGGGGCTGTTGATTGGAGTATAATAAAACAAACCTGATCTCTCTAAGACATTCAGAAGCCAAGTTATAAGCCCACAAATGAGTAACTGGACTTCTTCTTTAAATTGACACCAGATCCGGGGACCTTTGGGACATGGTTTGACCCCCTCTGGAAAGTGCTATCATCATGAAACGTTCAGATCACTTACAACTCAATAGAGTCTACCTTCCTGTAACGTTTCAGCCTGATTGGACCTTGTTTTCACACAAATGAACCCAGAATGTTGTGAAATTGTGCTTAGTGCAGCATAATTCTGGGTGCCATTTAAAAACCATAAGTGCTAATGACTCCATTCCTTTTTGAGGTTGTAGGGGCTGTTGATTGGAGTACACTAAAACAAACCTGATCTCTCTAGGACATTCAGAAGCCAAGTTATAAGCCCACAAATGTGTAACTGGACTACTTCTTTAAATTGACACCAGATCCGGTGACCTTGGGACATGGTTTGACCCCCTTAGGAAAGTGCTATCATCATGAAACGTTCAAATCACTTACAACTCAATAGATTCTACCTTCCTGTAACGTTTCAGCCTGACTGGACCTTGTTTTCACACAAATGAACCCAGAATGTTGTGAAATTGTGCTTAGTGCAGCATAATTCTGGGTGCCATTTAAAAACCATAAGTGCTAATGACTCCATTCCTTTTTGAGGTTGTAGGGGATGTTGATTGGAGTACACTAAAACAAACCTGATCTCTCTAGGACATTCAGAAGCCAGTATATAAGCCCACAAAGGTGTAACTGGACTGCTTCTTTAAAGTGGCACCAGGCCCGGTGACCTTTGGGACATGGTTTGACCCCCTATAAGAATGTGCGATCATCATGAAACGTTCAGATCACTTACAACTCAATAGATTCTACCGTCTTGTAACGTTTCAGCCTGATTGGACCTTGTTTTCACACAAATGGACCCAGAATGATGTGAAATTGTGCTTCGTGCAACATAATTCTGGGTGCCATTTACAAACCATAAGTGCTAATGACTCCATTCCTTTTTGTGGTTGTAGGGGCTGTTGGTTGGAGTACATTAAAACAAACCTGATCTCTCTAGGACATTCAGAAGCCAAGTTATAAGCCCACAAATGTGTAACTGGACTACTTCTTTAAATTGACACCAGATCCGGTGACCTTTGGGACATGGTTTGACCCCCTTAGGAAAGTGCTATCATCATGAAACGTTCAGATCACTTACAACTCAATAGATTCTACCTTCCTGTAACGTTTCAGCCTGATTGGACCTTGTTTTCACACAAATGAACCCAGAATGTTGTGAAATTGTGCTTAGTGCAGCATAATTCTGGGTGCCATTTAAAAACCATAAGTGCTAATGACTCCATTCCTTTTTGAGGTTGTAGGGTATGTTGATTGGAGTACACTAAAACAAACCTGATCTCTCTAGGACATTCAGAAGCCAAGTTATAAGCCCACAAAGGTGTAACTGGACTGCTTCTTTAAAGTGACACCAGGCCCGGTGACCTTTGGGACATGGTTTGACCCCCTATAGGAATGTGCGATCATCTTGAAACGTTCAGATCACTTACAACTCAATAGATTTTACCTTCCTGTAACATTTCAGCCTGATTGGACCTTGTTTTCACACAAATGCACCCAGAATGATGTGAAATTGTGCTTCGTGCAACATAATTCTGGGTGCCATTTAAAAACCATAAGTGCTAATGACTCCATTCCTTTTTGTGGTTGTAGGGGCTGTTGATTGGAGTATAATAAAACAAACCTGATCTCTCTAAGACATTCAGAAGCCAAGTTATAAGCCCACAAAGGTGTAACTGGACTACTTCTTTAAATGACACCAGATCCGGGGACCTTTGGGACATGGTTTGACCCCCTCTGGAAAGTGCTATCATCATGAAACGTTCAGATCACTTACAACTCAATAGATTCTACCTTCCTGTAACATTTCAGCCTGATTGGACCTTGTTTTCACACAAATAAACTCAGAATGATGTGAAATTCTGCTTCGTGCAACATAATTCTGGGTGCCATTTAAAAACCATAAGTGCTAATGACTCCATTCCTTTTTGAGGTTGAAGGGGCTGTTGATTGGAGTACACTAAAACAAACCTGATCTCTCTAGGACATTCAGAAGCCAAGTTATAAGCCCTCAAAGGTGTAACTGGACTACTTCTTTAAAGTGACACCAGGCCCGGTGACCTTTGGGACATGGTTTGACCCCCTTAGGAAAGTGCTATCATCATGAAACGTTCAGATCACTTACAACTCAATAGATTCTACCTTCCTGTAACATTTCAGCCTGATTGGACCTTGTTTTCACACAAATGAACCCAGAATGATGTGAAATTGTGCTTAGTGCAGCATAATTCTGGGTGCCATTTACAAACCATAAGTGCTAATGACTCCATTCCTTTTTGTGGTTGTAGGGGCTGTTGGTTGGAGTACATTAAAACAAACCTGATCTCTCTAGGACATTCAGAAGCCAAGGTATAAGCCCACAAATGTGTAACTGGACTACTTCTTTAAATTGACACCAGATCCGGTGACCTTTGGGACATGGTTTGACCCCCTTAGGAAAGTGCTATCATCATGAAACGTTCAGATCACTTACAACTCAATAGATTCTACCTTCCTGTAACGTTTCAGCCTGATTGGACCTTGTTTTCACACAAATGAACCCAGAATGTTGTGAAATTGTGCTTAGTGCAGCATCATTCTGGGTGCCATTTAAAAATCATAAGTGCTAATGACTCCATTCCTTTTTGAGGTTGTAGGGGATGTTGATTGGAGTACACTAAAACAAACCTGATCTCTCTAGGACATTCAGAAGCCAAGTTATAAGCCCACAAAGGTGTAACTGGACTGCTTCTTTAAAGTGACACCAGGCCTGGTGACCTTTGGGACATGGTTTGACCCCCTATAGGAATGTGCGATCATCTTGAAACGTTCAGATCACTTACAACTCAATAGATTTTACCTTCCTGTAACGTTTCAGCCTGATTGGATCTTTTTTTCACACAAATGAACCCAGAATGATGTGAAATTGTGCTTCGTGCAACATAATTCTGGGTGCCATTTAAAAACCATAAGTGCTAATGACTCCATTCCTTTTTGAGGTTGTAGGGGCTGTTGAATGGAGTACACTAAAACAAACCTGATCTCTCTAGGACATTCAGAAGCCAAGTTATAAGCCCTCAAAGGTGTAACTGGACTACTTCTTTAAAGTGACACCAGGCCCGGTGACCTTTGGGACATGGTTTGACCCCCTCTGGAAAGTGCTATCATCATGAAACGTTCAGATCACTTACAACTCAATAGATTCTACCTTCCTTCAACATTTCAGCCTGATTGGACCTTGTTTTCACACAAATGAACCCAGAATGATGTGAAATTGTGCTTAGTGCAGCATAATTCTGTGTGCCATTTACAAACCATAAGTGCTAATGAATCCATTCCTTTTTGTGGTTGTAGGGGCTGTTGGTTGGAGTACATTAAAACAAACCTGATCTCTCTAGGACATTCAGAAGCCAAGTTATAAGCCCACAAATGTGTAACTGGACTACTTCTTTAAATTGACACCAGATCCAGTGACCTTTGGGACATGGTTTGACCCCCTTAGGAAAGTGCTATCATCATGAAACGTTCAGATCACTTACAACTCAATAGATTCTACCTTCCTGTAACGTTTCAGCCTGATTGGACCTTGTTTTCACACAAATGAACCCAGAATGTTGTGAAATTGTGCTTAGTGCAGCATAATTCTGGGTGCCATTTAAAAACCATAAGTGCTAATGACTCCATTCCTTTTTGAGGTTGTAGGGGCTGTTGATTGGAGTACACTAAAACAAACCTGATCTCTCTAGGACATTCAGAAGCCAAGTTATAAGCCCACAAATGTGTAACTGGACTACTTCTTTAAATTGACACCAGATCCGGTGACCTTGGGACATGGTTTGACCCCCTTAGGAAAGTGCTATCATCATGAAACGTTCAAATCACTTACAACTCAATAGATTCTACCTTCCTGTAACGTTTCAGCCTGACTGGACCTTGTTTTCACACAAATGAACCCAGAATGTTGTGAAATTGTGCTTAGTGCAGCATAATTCTGGGTGCCATTTAAAAACCATAAGTGCTAATGACTCCATTCCTTTTTGAGGTTGTAGGGGATGTTGATTGGAGTACACTAAAACAAACCTGATCTCTCTAGGACATTCAGAAGCCAGTATATAAGCCCACAAAGGTGTAACTGGACTGCTTCTTTAAAGTGGCACCAGGCCCGGTGACCTTTGGGACATGGTTTGACCCCCTATAAGAATGTGCGATCATCATGAAACGTTCAGATCACTTACAACTCAATAGATTCTACCGTCTTGTAACGTTTCAGCCTGATTGGACCTTGTTTTCACACAAATGGACCCAGAATGATGTGAAATTGTGCTTCGTGCAACATAATTCTGGGTGCCATTTACAAACCATAAGTGCTAATGACTCCATTCCTTTTTGAGGTTGTAGGGGCTGTTGATTGGAGTACACTAAAACAAACCTGATCTCTCTAGGACATTCAGAAGCCAAGTTATAAGCCCTCAAAGGTGTAACTGGACTACTTCTTTAAAGTGACACCAGGCCCGGTGACCTTTGGGACATGGTTTGACCCCCTTAGGAAAGTGCTATCATCATGAAACGTTCAGATCACTTACAACTCAATAGATTCTACCGTCTTGTAACGTTTCAGCCTGATTGGACCTTGTTTTCACACAAATGGACCCAGAATGATGTGAAATTGTGCTTCGTGCAACATAATTCTGGGTGCCATTTACAAACCATAAGTGCTAATGACTCCATTCCTTTTTGTGGTTGTAGGGGCTGTTGGTTGGAGTACATTAAAACAAACCTGATCTCTCTAGGACATTCAGAAGCCAAGTTATAAGCCCACAAATGTGTAACTGGACTACTTCTTTAAATTGACACCAGATCCGGTGACCTTTGGGACATGGTTTGACCCCCTTAGGAAAGTGCTATCATCATGAAACGTTCAGATCACTTACAACTCAATAGATTCTACCTTCCTGTAACGTTTCAGCCTGATTGGACCTTGTTTTCACACAAATGAACCCAGAATGTTGTGAAATTGTGCTTAGTGCAGCATAATTCTGGGTGCCATTTAAAAACCATAAGTGCTAATGACTCCATTCCTTTTTGAGGTTGTAGGGTATGTTGATTGGAGTACACTAAAACAAACCTGATCTCTCTAGGACATTCAGAAGCCAAGTTATAAGCCCACAAAGGTGTAACTGGACTGCTTCTTTAAAGTGACACCAGGCCCGGTGACCTTTGGGACATGGTTTGACCCCCTATAGGAATGTGCGATCATCTTGAAACGTTCAGATCACTTACAACTCAATAGATTTTACCTTCCTGTAACGTTTCAGCCTGATTGGACCTTGTTTTCACACAAATGAACCCAGAATGATGTGAAATTGTGCTTCGTGCAACATAATTCTGGGTGCCATTTAAAAACCATAAGTGCTAATGACTCCATTCCTTTTTGTGGTTGTAGGGGCTGTTGATTGGAGTATAATAAAACAAACCTGATCTCTCTAAGACATTCAGAAGCGGAGTTATAAGCCCACAAAGGTGTAACTGGACTACTTCTTTAAATGACACCAGATCCGGGGACCTTTGGGACATGGTTTGACCCCCTCTGGAAAGTGCTATCATCATGAAACGTTCAGATCACTTACAACTCAATAGATTCTACCTTTCTGTAACATTTCAGCCTGATTGGACCTTGTTTTCACACAAATAAACTCAGAATGATGTGAAATTCTGCTTCGTGCAACATAATTATGGGTGCCATTTAAAAACCATAAGTGCTAATGACTCCATTCCTTTTTGAGGTTGAAGGGGCTGTTGATTGGAGTACACTAAAACAAACCTGATCTCTCTAGGACATTCAGAAGCCAAGTTATAAGCCCTCAAAGGTGTAACTGGACTACTTCTTTAAAGTGACACCAGGCCCGGTGACCTTTGGGACATGGTTTGACCCCCTTAGGAAAGTGCTATCATCATGAAACGTTCAGATCACTTACAACTCAATAGATTCTACCTTCCTGTAACATTTCAGCCTGATTGGACCTTGTTTTCACACAAATGAACCCAGAATGATGTGAAATTGTGCTTAGTGCAGCATAATTCTGGGTGCCATTTACAAACCATAAGTGCTAATGACTCCATTCCTTTTTGTGGTTGTAGGGGCTGTTGGTTGGAGTACATTAAAACAAACCTGATCTCTCTAGGACATTCAGAAGCCAAGTTATAAGCCCACAAATGTGTAACTGGACTACTTCTTTAAATTGACACCAGATCCGGTGACCTTTGGGACATGGTTTGACCCCCTTAGGAAAGTGCGATCATCTTGAAACGTTCAGATCACTTACAACTCAATAGATTTTACCTTCCTGTAACATTTCAGCCTGATTGGACCTTGTTTTCACACAAATGAACCCAGAATGATGTGAAATTGTGCTTAGTGCAGCATAATTCTGGGTGCCATTTACAAACCATAAGTGCTAATGACTCCATTCCTTTTTGAGGTTGTAGGGGCTGTTGATTGGAGTACACTAAAACAAACCTGATCTCTCTAGGACATTCAGAAGCCAAGTTATAAGCCCACAAATGTGTAACTGGACTACTTCTTTAAATTGACACCAGATCCGGTGACCTTGGGACATGGTTTGACCCCCTTAGGAAAGTGCTATCATCATGAAACGTTCAAATCACTTACAACTCAATAGATTCTACCTTCCTGTAACGTTTCAGCCTGACTGGACCTTGTTTTCACACAAATGAACCCAGAATGTTGTGAAATTGTGCTTAGTGCAGCATAATTCTGGGTGCCATTTAAAAACCATAAGTGCTAATGACTCCATTCCTTTTTGAGGTTGTAGGGGATGTTGATTGGAGTACACTAAAACAAACCTGATCTCTCTAGGACATTCAGAAGCCAGTATATAAGCCCACAAAGGTGTAACTGGACTGCTTCTTTAAAGTGGCACCAGGCCCGGTGACCTTTGGGACATGGTTTGACCCCCTATAAGAATGTGCGATCATCATGAAACGTTCAGATCACTTACAACTCAATAGATTCTACCGTCTTGTAACGTTTCAGCCTGATTGGACCTTGTTTTCACACAAATGGACCCAGAATGATGTGAAATTGTGCTTCGTGCAACATAATTCTGGGTGCCATTTACAAACCATAAGTGCTAATGACTCCATTCCTTTTTGAGGTTGTAGGGGCTGTTGATTGGAGTACACTAAAACAAACCTGATCTCTCTAGGACATTCAGAAGCCAAGTTATAAGCCCTCAAAGGTGTAACTGGACTACTTCTTTAAAGTGACACCAGGCCCGGTGACCTTTGGGACATGGTTTGACCCCCTTAGGAAAGTGCTATCATCATGAAACGTTCAGATCACTTACAACTCAATAGATTCTACCGTCTTGTAACGTTTCAGCCTGATTGGACCTTGTTTTCACACAAATGGACCCAGAATGATGTGAAATTGTGCTTCGTGCAACATAATTCTGGGTGCCATTTACAAACCATAAGTGCTAATGACTCCATTCCTTTTTGTGGTTGTAGGGGCTGTTGGTTGGAGTACATTAAAACAAACCTGATCTCTCTAGGACATTCAGAAGCCAAGTTATAAGCCCACAAATGTGTAACTGGACTACTTCTTTAAATTGACACCAGATCCGGTGACCTTTGGGACATGGTTTGACCCCCTTAGGAAAGTGCTATCATCATGAAACGTTCAGATCACTTACAACTCAATAGATTCTACCTTCCTGTAACGTTTCAGCCTGATTGGACCTTGTTTTCACACAAATGAACCCAGAATGTTGTGAAATTGTGCTTAGTGCAGCATAATTCTGGGTGCCATTTAAAAACCATAAGTGCTAATGACTCCATTCCTTTTTGAGGTTGTAGGGTATGTTGATTGGAGTACACTAAAACAAACCTGATCTCTCTAGGACATTCAGAAGCCAAGTTATAAGCCCACAAAGGTGTAACTGGACTGCTTCTTTAAAGTGACACCAGGCCCGGTGACCTTTGGGACATGGTTTGACCCCCTATAGGAATGTGCGATCATCTTGAAACGTTCAGATCACTTACAACTCAATAGATTTTACCTTCCTGTAACGTTTCAGCCTGATTGGACCTTGTTTTCACACAAATGAACACAGAATGATGTGAAATTGTGCTTCGTGCAACATAATTCTGGGTGCCATTTAAAAACCATAAGTGCTAATGACTCCATTCCTTTTTGTGGTTGTAGGGGCTGTTGATTGGAGTATAATAAAACAAACCTGATCTCTCTAAGACATTCAGAAGCGGAGTTATAAGCCCACAAAGGTGTAACTGGACTACTTCTTTAAATGACACCAGATCCGGGGACCTTTGGGACATGGTTTGACCCCCTCTGGAAAGTGCTATCATCATGAAACGTTCAGATCACTTACAACTCAATAGATTCTACCTTTCTGTAACATTTCAGCCTGATTGGACCTTGTTTTCACACAAATAAACTCAGAATGATGTGAAATTCTGCTTCGTGCAACATAATTATGGGTGCCATTTAAAAACCATAAGTGCTAATGACTCCATTCCTTTTTGAGGTTGAAGGGGCTGTTGATTGGAGTACACTAAAACAAACCTGATCTCTCTAGGACATTCAGAAGCCAAGTTATAAGCCCTCAAAGGTGTAACTGGACTACTTCTTTAAAGTGACACCAGGCCCGGTGACCTTTGGGACATGGTTTGACCCCCTTAGGAAAGTGCTATCATCATGAAACGTTCAGATAACTTACAACTCAATAGATTCTACCTTCCTGTAACATTTCAGCCTGATTGGACCTTGTTTTCACACAAATGAACCCAGAATGATGTGAAATTGTGCTTAGTGCAGCATAATTCTGGGTGCCATTTACAAACCATAAGTGCTAATGACTCCATTCCTTTTTGTGGTTGTAGGGGCTGTTGGTTGGAGTACATTAAAACAAACCTGATCTCTCTAGGACATTCAGAAGCCAAGTTATAAGCCCACAAATGTGTAACTGGACTACTTCTTTAAATTGACACCAGATCCGGTGACCTTTGGGACATGGTTTGACCCCCTTAGGAAAGTGCGATCATCTTGAAACGTTCAGATCACTTACAACTCAATAGATTTTACCTTCCTGTAACATTTCAGCCTGATTGGACCTTGTTTTCACACAAATGAACCCAGAATGATGTGAAATTGTGCTTAGTGCAGCATAATTCTGGGTGCCATTTACAAACCATAAGTGCTAATGACTCCATTCCTTTTTGTGGTTGTAGGGGCTGTTGGTTGGAGTACATTAAAACAAACCTGATCTCTCTAGGACATTCAGAAGCCAAGTTATAAGCCCACAAATGTGTAACTGGACTACTTCTTTAAATTGACACCAGATCCAGTGACCTTTGGGACATGGTTTGACCCCCTTAGGAAAGTGCTATCATGATGAAACGTTCAGATCACTTACAACTCAATAGATTCTACCTTCCTGTAACGTTTCAGCCTGATTGGACCTTGTTTTCACACAAATGAACCCAGAATGTTGTGAAATTGTGCTTAGTGCAGCATAATTCTGGGTGCCATTTAAAAACCATAAGTGCTAATGACTCCATTCCTTTTTGAGGTTGTAGGGGCTGTTGATTGGAGTACACTAAAACAAACCTGATCTCTCTAGGACATTCAGAAGCCAAGTTATAAGCCCACAAATGTGTAACTGGACTACTTCTTTAAATTGACACCAGATCCGGTGACCTTGGGACATGGTTTGACCCCCTTAGGAAAGTGCTATCATCATGAAACGTTCAAATCACTTACAACTCAATAGATTCTACCTTCCTGTAACGTTTCAGCCTGACTGGACCTTGTTTTCACACAAATGAACCCAGAATGTTGTGAAATTGTGCTTAGTGCAGCATAATTCTGGGTGCCATTTAAAAACCATAAGTGCTAATGACTCCATTCCTTTTTGAGGTTGTAGGGGATGTTGATTGGAGTACACTAAAACAAACCTGATCTCTCTAGGACATTCAGAAGCCAGTATATAAGCCCACAAAGGTGTAACTGGACTGCTTCTTTAAAGTGGCACCAGGCCCGGTGACCTTTGGGACATGGTTTGACCCCCTATAAGAATGTGCGATCATCATGAAACGTTCAGATCACTTACAACTCAATAGATTCTACCGTCTTGTAACGTTTCAGCCTGATTGGACCTTGTTTTCACACAAATGGACCCAGAATGATGTGAAATTGTGCTTCGTGCAACATAATTCTGGGTGCCATTTACAAACCATAAGTGCTAATGACTCCATTCCTTTTTGTGGTTGTAGGGGCTGTTGGTTGGAGTACATTAAAACAAACCTGATCTCTCTAGGACATTCAGAAGCCAAGTTATAAGCCCACAAATGTGTAACTGGACTACTTCTTTAAATTGACACCAGATCCGGTGACCTTTGGGACATAGTTTGACCCCCTTAGGAAAGTGCTATCATCATGAAACGTTCAGATCACTTACAACTCAATAGATTCTACCTTCCTGTAACGTTTCAGCCTGATTGGACCTTGTTTTCACACAAATGAACCCAGAATGTTGTGAAATTGTGCTTAGTGCAGCATAATTCTGGGTGCCATTTAAAAACCATAAGTGCTAATGACTCCATTCCTTTTTGAGGTTGTAGGGTATGTTGATTGGAGTACACTAAAACAAACCTGATCTCTCTAGGACATTCAGAAGCCAAGTTATAAGCCCACAAAGGTGTAACTGGACTGCTTCTTTAAAGTGACACCAGGCCCGGTGACCTTTGGGACATGGTTTGACCCCCTATAGGAATGTGCGATCATCTTGAAACGTTCAGATCACTTACAACTCAATAGATTTTACCTTCCTGTAACGTTTCAGCCTGATTGGACCTTGTTTTCACATAAATGAACCCAGAATGATGTGAAATTGTGCTTCGTGCAACATAATTCTGGGTGCCATTTAAAAACCATAAGTGCTAATGACTCCATTCCTTTTTGTGGTTGTAGGGGCTGTTGATTGGAGTATAATAAAACAAACCTGATCTCTCTAAGACATTCAGAAGCCAAGTTATAAGCCCACAAAGGTGTAACTGGACTACTTCTTTAAATGACACCAGATCCGGGGACCTTTGGGACATGGTTTGACCTATCTGGAAAGTGCTATCATCATGAAACGTTCAGATCACTTACAACTCAATAGATTCTACCTTTCTGTAACATTTCAGCCTGATTGGACCTTGTTTTCACACAAATAAACTCAGAATGATGTGAAATTCTGCTTCGTGCAACATAATTCTGGGTGCCATTTAAAAACCATAAGTGCTAATGACTCCATTCCTTTTTGAGGTTGAAGGGGCTGTTGATTGGAGTACACTAAAACAAACCTGATCTCTCTAGGACATTCAGAAGCCAAGTTATAAGCCCTCAAAGGTGTAACTGGACTACTTCTTTAAAGTGACACCAGGCCCGGTGACCTTTGGGACATGGTTTGACCCCCTTAGGAAAGTGCTATCATCATGAAACGTTCAGATCACTTACAACTCAATAGATTCTACCTTCCTGTAACATTTCAGCCTGATTGGACCTTGTTTTCACACAAATGAACCCAGAATGATGTGAAATTGTGCTTAGTGCAGCATAATTCTGGGTGCCATTTACAAACCATAAGTGCTAATGACTCCATTCCTTTTTGTGGTTGTAGGGGCTGTTGGTTGGAGTACATTAAAACAAACCTGATCTCTCTAGGACATTCAGAAGCCAAGTTATAAGCCCACAAATGTGTAACTGGACTACTTCTTTAAATTGACACCAGATCCGGTGACCTTTGGGACATGGTTTGACCCCCTTAGGAAAGTGCTATCATCATGAAACGTTCAGATCACTTACAACTCAATAGATTCTACCTTCCTGTAACGTTTCAGCCTGATTGGACCTTGTTTTCACACAAATGAACCCAGAATGTTGTGAAATTGTGCTTAGTGCAGCATCATTCTGGGTGCCATTTAAAAATCATAAGTGCTAATGACTCCATTCCTTTTTGAGGTTGTAGGGGATGTTGATTGGAGTACACTAAAACAAACCTGATCTCTCTAGGACATTCAGAAGCCAAGTTATAAGCCCACAAAGGTGTAACTGGACTGCTTCTTTAAAGTGACACCAGGCCTGGTGACCTTTGGGACATGGTTTGACCCCCTATATGAATGTGCGATCATCTTAAAACGTTCAGATCACTTACAACTCAATAGATTTTACCTTCCTGTAACGTTTCAGCCTGATTGGACCTTTTTTTCACACAAATGAACCCAGAATGATGTGAAATTGTGCTTCGTGCAACATAATTCTGGGTGCCATTTAAAAACCATAAGTGCTAATGACTCCATTCCTTTTTGAGGTTGTAGGGGCTGTTTATTGGAGTACACTAAAACAAACCTGATCTCTCTAGGACATTCAGAAGCCAAGTTATAAGCCCTCAAAGGTGTAACTGGACTACTTCTTTAAAGTGACACCAGGCCCGGTGACCTTTGGGACATGGTTTGACCCCCTTAGGAAAGTGCTATCATCATGAAACGTTCAGATCACTTACAACTCAATAGATTCTACCTTCCTTCAACATTTCAGCCTGATTGGACCTTGTTTTCACACAAATGAACCCAGAATGATGTGAAATTGTGCTTAGTGCAGCATAATTCTGGGTGCCATTTACAAACCATAAGTGCTAATGACTCCATTCCTTTTTGTGGTTGTAGGGGCTGTTGGTTGGAGTACATTAAAACAAACCTGATCTCTCTAGGACATTCAGAAGCCAAGTTATAAGCCCACAAATGTGTAACTGGACTACTTCTTTAAATTGACACCAGATCCAGTGACCTTTGGGACATGGTTTGACCCCCTTAGGAAAGTGCTATCATCATGAAACGTTCAGATCGCTTACAACTCAATAGATTCTACCTTCCTGTAACGTTTCAGCCTGATTGGACCTTGTTTTCACACAAATGAACCCAGAATGTTGTGAAATTGTGCTTAGTGCAGCATAATTCTGGGTGCCATTTAAAAACCATAAGTGCTAATGACTCCATTCCTTTTTGAGGTTGTAGGGGATGTTGATTGGAGTACACTAAAACAAACCTGATCTCTCTAGGACATTCAGAAGCCAGTATATAAGCCCACGAAGGTGTAACTGGACTGCTTCTTTAAAGTGACACCAGGCCCGGTGACCTTTGGGACATGGTTTGACCCCCTATAGGAATGTGCGATCATCATGAAACGTTCAGATCACTTACAACTCAATAGATTTTACCTTCCTGTAACGTTTCAGCCTGATTGGACCTTGTTTTCACACAAATGAACCCAGAATGATGTGAAATTGTGCTTCGTGCAACATAATTCTGGGTGCCATTTAAAAACCATAAGTGCTAATGACTCCATTCCTTTTTGAGGTTGTAGGGGCTGTTGATTGGAGTACACTAAAACAAACCTGATCTCTCTAGGACATTCAGAAGCCAAGTTATAAGCCCTCAAAGGTGTAACTGGACTACTTCTTTAAAGTGACACCAGGCCCGGTGACCTTTGGGACATGGTTTGACCCCCTTGCTATCATCATGAAACGTTCAGATCACTTACAACTCAATAGATTCTACCTTCCTGTAACATTTCAGCCTGATTGGACCTTGTTTTCACACAAATGAACCCAGAATGATGTGAAATTGTGCTTAGTGCAGCATAATTCTGGGTGCCATTTACAAACCATAAGTGCTAATGACTCCATTCCTTTTTGTGGTTGTAGGGGATGTTGGTTGGAGTACATTAAAACAAACCTGATCTCTCTAGGACATTCAGAAGCCAAGTTATAAGCCCACAAATGTGTAACTGGACTACTTCTTTAAATTGACACCAGATCCGGTGACCTTTGGGACATGGTTTGACCCCCTTAGGAAAGTGCTATCATCATGAAACGTTCAGATCGCTTACAACTCAATAGATTCTACCTTCCTGTAACGTTTCAGCCTGATTGGACCTTGTTTTCACACAAATGAACCCAGAATGATGTGAAATTGTGCTTTGTGCAACATAATTCTGGGTGCCATTTACAAACCATAAGTGCTAATGACTCCATTCCTTTTTGTGGTAGTAGGGGCTGTTGATTGGAGAACACTAAAACAAACCTAACCTCTCTAGGACATTCAGAAGCCAAGTTATAAGCCCTCAAAGGTGTAACTGGACTACTTCTTTAAAGTGACACCAGGCCCGGTGACCTTTGGGACATGGTTTGACCCCCTATAAGAATGTGCGATCATCATGAAACGTTCAGATCACTTACAACTCAATAGATTCTACCTTCCTGTAACATTTCAGCCTGATTTGACCTTGTTTTCACACAAATGAACCCAGAATGATGTGAAATTGTGCTTCGTGCAACATAATTCTGGGTGCCATTTAAAAACCATAAGTGCTAACGACTCCATTCCTTTTTGAGGTTGTAGGGGCTGTTGATTGAAGTACAATAAAACAAACCTGATCTCTCTAGGATATTCAGAAGCCAAGTTATAAGCCCTCAAAGGTGTAACTGGACTACTTCTTTAAAGTGACACCAGGCCCGGTGACCTTTGGGACATGGTTTGACCCCCTATAAGAATGTGCGATCATCATGAAACGTTCAGATCACTTACAACTCAATAGATTCTACCTTCTTGTAGCGTTTTAGCCTGATTGGACCTTGTTTTCACACAAATGTTCCCAGAATGATGTGAAATTGTGATTTGTGCAACATAATTCTGGGTGCCATTTACAAACCATAAGTGCTAATGACTCCATTCCTTTTTGTGGTTGTAGGGGCTGTTGATTGGAGTACATTAAAACAAACCTGATCTCTCTAGGACATTCAGAAGCTAAGTTATAAGCCCACAAATGTGTAACTGGACTACTTCTTTAAATTGACACCAGATCCGGTGACCTTTGGGACATGGTTTGACCCCCTTAGGAAAGTGCTATCATGAGGAAACGTTCAGATCAATTACAACTCAATAGATTCTACCTTCCTGTAACGTTTCAGCCTGATTGGACCTTGTTTTCACACAAATGTTCCCAGAATGATGTGAAATTGTGATTTGTGCAACATAATTCTGGGTGCCATTTACAAACCATAAGTGCTAATGACTCCATTCCTTTTTGTGGTTGTAGGGGCTGTTGATTGGAGTACATTAAAACAAACCTGATCTCTCTAGGACATTCAGAAACTAAGTTATAAGCCCACAAATGTGTAACTGGACTACTTCTTTAAATTGACACCAGATCCGGTGACCTTTGGGACATGGTTTGACCCCCTTAGGAAAGTGCTATCATGAGGAAACGTTCAGATCACTTACAACTCAATAGATTCTACCTTCCTGTAACGTTTCAGCCTGATTGGACCTTGTTTTCACACAAATGAACCCAGAATGATGTGAAATTGTGCTTCGTGCAACAAAATTCTGGGTGCCATTTAAACACCATAAGTGCTAATGACTCCATTCCTTTTTGTGGTTGTAGGGGCTGTTGATTGGAGTATACTAAAACAAACCTGATCTCTCTAGGACATTCAGAAGCCAAGTTATAAGCCCACAAAGGTGTAACTGGACTACTTCTTTAAATTGACACCAGATCCGGTGACCTTTGGGACATGGTTTGACCCCCTTAGGAAAGTGCTATCATCATGAAACGTTCAGATCACTTACAACTCAATAGATTCTACCTTCCTGTAACATTTCAGCCTGATTGGACCTTGTTTTCACACAAATGAACCCAGAATGATGTGAAAATGTGCTTCGTGCAACATAATTCTGGGTGCCATTTAAAAACCATAAGTGCTAATGACTCCATTCCTTTTTGAGGTTGTAGGGGCTGTTGATTGGAGTACACTAAAACAAACCTGATCTCTCTAGGACATTCAGAAGCCAAGTTATAAGCCCACAAAGTTGTAACTGGACTACTTCTTTAAAGTGACACCAGGCCCGGTGACCTTTGGGACATGGTTTGACCCCCTTAGGAAAGTGCTATCATCATGAAACGTTCAGATCACTTACAACTCAATAGATTCTACCTTCCTGTAACGTTTCAGCCTGACTGGACCTTGTTTTCACACAAATGAACCCAGAATGATGTGAAATTGTGCTTCGTGCAAGATAATTCTGGGTGCCATTTACAAACCATAAGTGCTAATGACTCCATTCCTTTTTGTGGTTGTAGGGGCTGTTGATTGGAGAACACTAAAACAAACCTAACCTCTCTAGGACATTCAGAAGCCAAGTTATAAGCCCACAAAGGTGTAACTAGACTGCTTCTTTAAAGTGACACGAGGCCCGTTGACCTTTGGGACATGGTTTGACCCCCTATAGGAATGTGCGATCATCTTGAAACGTTCAGATCACTTACAACTCAATAGATTTTACCTTCCTGTAATGTTTCAGCCTGATTGGACCTTGTTTTCCACAAATGAACCCAGAATGATGTGAAATTGTGCTTCGTGCAACATAATTCTGGGTGCCATTTACAAACCATAAGTGCTAATGACTCCATTCCTTTTTGTGGTTGTAGGGGCTGTTTTTTGGAGTATACTAAAACAAACCTGATCTCTCTAGGACATTCAGAAGCCAAGTTATAAGCCCACAAAGGTGTAACTGGACTGCTTCTTTAAAGTGACACCAGGCCCGGTGACCGTTGGGACATGGTTTGACCCCCTTAGGAAAGTGCTATCATCATGAAAAATTCAGATCACTTACAACTCAATAGATTCTACCTTCCTGTAACGTTTCAGCCTGATAGGACCTTGTTTTCACACAAAAGAACCCAGAATGATGTGAAATTGTGCTTCGTGCAACATAATTCTGGGTGCCATTTAAAAACCATAAGTGCTAATGACTCCATTCCTTTTTGAGGTTGTAGGGGCTGTTGATTGGAGTACACTAAAACAAACCTGATCTCTCTAGGACATTCAGAAGCCAAGTTATAAGCCCTCAAAGGTGTAAATGGACTGCTTCTTTAAAGTGACACCAGGCCCGGTGACCTTTGGGACATGGTTTGACCCCCTATAGGAATGTGCGATCATCATGAAACGTTCAGATCACTTACAACTCAATAGATTCTACCTTCTTGTAACGTTTCAGCCTGATTGGACCTTGTTTTCACACAAATGAACCCAGAATGATGTGAAATTGTGCTTAGTGCAGCATAATTCTGGGTGCCATTTACAAATCATAAGTGCTAATGACTCCATTCCTTTTTGTGGTTGTAGGGGCTGTTGGTTGGAGTACATTAAAACAAACCTGATCTCTCTAGGACATTCAGAAGCCAAGTTATAAGCCCACAAATGTGTAACTGGACTACTTCTTTAAATTGACACCAGATCCGGTGACCTTTGGGACATGGTTTTACCCCCTTATGAAAGTGCTATCATCATGAAACGTTCAGATCGCTTACAACTCAATAGATTCTACCTTCCTGTAACGTTTCAGCCTGATTGGACCTTGTTTTCACACATTGAACCCAGAATGATGTGAAATTGTGCTTCGTGCAACATAATTCTGGGTGCCATTTACAAACCATAAGTGCTAATGACTCCATTCCTTTTTGTGGTTGTAGGGGCTGTTGGTTGGAGTACATTAAAACAAACCGGATCTCTCTAGGACATTCAGAAGCCAAGTTATAAGCCCACAAAGGTGTAACTGGACTGCTTCTTTAAAGTGACACCAGGCCCGTTGACCTTTGGGACATGGTTTGACCCCCTATAGGAATGTGCGATCATCTTGAAACGTTCAGATCACTTACAACTCAATAGATTTTACCTTCCTGTAATGTTTCAGCCTGATTGGACCTTGTTTTCCACAAATGAACCCAGAATAATGTGAAATTGTGCTTCGTGCAACATAATTCTGGGTGCCATATACAAACCATAAGTGCTAATGACTCCATTCCTTTTTGTGGTTGTAGGGGCTGTTTTTTGGAGTATACTAAAACAAACCTGATCTCTCTAGGACATTCAGAAGCCAAGTTATAAGCCCACAAAGGTGTAACTGGACTGCTTCTTTAAAGTGACACCAGGCCCGGTGACCGTTGGGACATGGTTTGACCCCCTTAGGAAAGTGCTATCATCATGAAACATTCAGATCACTTACAACTCAATAGATTCTACCTTCCTGTAACAACTCAGCCTGATTGGACCTTGTTTTCACACAAATGAACCCAGAATGATGTGAAATTGTGCTTAGTGCAGCATAATTCTGGGTGCCATTTACAAATCATAAGTGCTAATGACTCCATTCCTTTTTGTGGTTGTAGGGGCTGTTGGTTGGAGTACATTAAAACAAACCTGATCTCTCTAGGACATTCAGAAGCCAAGTTATAAGCCCACAAATGTGTAACTGGACTACTTCTTTAAATTGACACCAGATCCGGTGACCTTTGGGACATGGTTTTACCCCCTTATGAAAGTGCTATCATCATGAAACGTTCAGATCGCTTACAACTCAATAGATTCTACCTTCCTGTAACGTTTCAGCCTGATTGGACCTTGTTTTCACACATTGAACCCAGAATGATGTGAAATTGTGCTTCGTGCAACATAATTCTGGGTGCCATTTACAAACCATAAGTGCTAATGACTCCATTCCTTTTTGTGGTTGTAGGGGCTGTTGGTTGGAGTACATTAAAACAAACCGGATCTCTCTAGGACATTCAGAAGCCAAGTTATAAGCCCACAAAGGTGTAACTGGACTGCTTCTTTAAAGTGACACCAGGCCCGTTGACCTTTGGGACATGGTTTGACCCCCTATAGGAATGTGCGATCATCTTGAAACGTTCAGATCACTTACAACTCAATAGATTTTACCTTCCTGTAATGTTTCAGCCTGATTGGACCTTGTTTTCCACAAATGAACCCAGAATAATGTGAAATTGTGCTTCGTGCAACATAATTCTGGGTGCCATATACAAACCATAAGTGCTAATGACTCCATTCCTTTTTGTGGTTGTAGGGGCTGTTTTTTGGAGTATACTAAAACAAACCTGATCTCTCTAGGACATTCAGAAGCCAAGTTATAAGCCCACAAAGGTGTAACTGGACTGCTTCTTTAAAGTGACACCAGGCCCGGTGACCGTTGGGACATGGTTTGACCCCCTTAGGAAAGTGCTATCATCATGAAACATTCAGATCACTTACAACTCAATAGATTCTACCTTCCTGTAACAACTCAGCCTGATTGGACCTTGTTTTCACACAAATGAACCCAGAATGATGTGAAATTGTGCTTAGTGCAGCATAATTCTGGGTGCCATTTACAAACCATAAGTGCTAATGACTCCATTCCTTTTTGTAGTTGTAGGGGCTGTTGGTTGGAGTACATTAAAACAAACCTGATCTCTCTAGGACATTCGGAAGCCAAGTTATAAGCCCACAAATGTGTAACTGGACTACTTCTTTAAATTGACACCAGATCCGGTGACCTTTGGGACATGGTTTGACCCCCTTAGGAAAGTGCTATCATCATGAAACGTTCAGATCGCTTACAACTCAATAGATTCTACCTTCCTGTAACGTTTCAGCCTGATTGGACCTTGTTTTCACACAAATGAACCCAGAATGATGTGAAATTGTGCTTCGTGCAACATAATTCTGGGTGCCATTTACAAACCATAAGTGCTAATGACTCCATTCCTTTTTGTGGTTGTAGGGGCTGTTGATTGGAGAACACTAAAACAAACCTAACCTCTCTAGGACATTCAGAAGCCAAGTTATAAGCCCACAAAGGTGTAACTGCACTGCTTCTTTAAAGTGACACCAGGCCCGGTGATCTTTGGGACATGGTTTGACCCCCTATAGGAATGTGCGATCATCTTGAAACGTTCAGATCACTTACACCTCAATAGATTCTACCTTCCTGTAACATTTCAGCCTGATTTGACCTTGTTTTCACACAAATGAACCCAGAATGATGTGAAATTGTGCTTCGTGCAACATAATTCTGGGTGCCATTTACAAACCATAAGTGCTAATGACTCCATTCCTTTTTGTGGTTGTAGGGGCTGTTTTTTGGAGTATACTAAAACAAACCTGATCTCTCTAGGACATTCAGAAGCCAAGTTATAAGCCCAAGAAGGTGTAACTGGACTGCTTCTTTAAAGTGACACCAGGCCCGGTGACCGTTGGGACAGTGTTTGACCCCCTTAGGAAAGTGCTATCATAATGAAACATTCAGATCACTTACAACTCAATAGATTCTACCTTCCTGTAACAACTCAGCCTGATCGGACCTTGTTTTCACACAAATGAACCCAGAATGATGTGAAATTGTGCTTAGTGCAGCATAATTCTGGGTGCCATTTACAAACCATAAGTGCTAATGACTCCATTCCTTTTTGTGGTTGTAAGGGCTGTTGGTTGGAGTACATTAAAACAAACCTGATCTCTCTAGGACATTCAGAAGCCAAGTTATAAGCCCACAAATGTGTAACTGGACTACTTCTTTAAATTGACACCAGATACGGTGACCTTTGGGACATGGTTTGACCCCCTTAGGAAAGGGCTATCATCATGAAACGTTCAGATCGCTTACAACTCAATAGATTCTACCTTCCTGTAACGTTTCAGCCTGATTGGACCTTGTTTTCACACAAATGAACCCAGAATGATGTGAAATTGTGCTTCGTGCAACATAATTCTGGGTGCCATTTACAAACCATAAGTGCTAATGACTCCATTCCTTTTTGTGGTTGTAGGGGTTGTTTATTGGAGAACACTAAAACAAACCTAACCTCTCTAGGACATTCAGAAGCCAAGTTATAAGCCCACAAAGGTGTAACTGGACTGCTTCTTTAAAGTGACACCAGGCCCGGTGATCTTTGGGACATGGTTTGACCCCCTATAGGAATGTGCGATCATCTTGAAACATTCAGATCACTTACAACTCAATAGATTCTACCTTCCTGTAACATTTCAGCCTGATTTGACCTTGTTTTCACACAAATGAACCCAGAATGATGTGAAATTGTGCTTCGTGCAACATAATTCTGGGTGCCATTTACAAACCATAAGTGCTAATGACTCCATTCCTTTTTGTGGTTGTAGGGGCTGTTTTTTGGAGTATACTAAAACAAACCTGATCTCTCTAGGACATTCAGAAGCCAAGTTATAAGCCCAAGAAGGTGTAACTGGACTGCTTCTTTAAAGTGACACCAGGCCCGGTGACCGTTGGGACAGTGTTTGACCCCCTTAGGAAAGTGCTATCATAATGAAACATTCAGATCACTTACAACTCAATAGATTCTACCTTCCTGTAACAACTCAGCCTGATCGGACCTTGTTTTCACACAAATGAACCCAGAATGATGTGAAATTGTGCTTAGTGCAGCATAATTCTGGGTGCCATTTACAAACCATAAGTGCTAATGACTCCATTCCTTTTTGTGGTTGTAAGGGCTGTTGGTTGGAGTACATTAAAACAAACCTGATCTCTCTAGGACATTCAGAAGCCAAGTTATAAGCCCACAAATGTGTAACTGGACTACTTCTTTAAATTGACACCAGATACGGTGACCTTTGGGACATGGTTTGACCCCCTTAGGAAAGGGCTATCATCATGAAACGTTCAGATCGCTTACAACTCAATAGATTCTACCTTCCTGTAACGTTTCAGCCTGATTGGACCTTGTTTTCACACAAATGAACCCAGAATGATGTGAAATTGTGCTTCGTGCAACATAATTCTGGGTGCCATTTACAAACCATAAGTGCTAATGACTCCATTCCTTTTTGTGGTTGTAGGGGTTGTTTATTGGAGAACACTAAAACAAACCTAACCTCTCTAGGACATTCAGAAGCCAAGTTATAAGCCCACAAAGGTGTAACTGGACTGCTTCTTTAAAGTGACACCAGGCCCGGTGATCTTTGGGACATGGTTTGACCCCCTATAGGAATGTGCGATCATCTTGAAACATTCAGATCACTTACAACTCAATAGATTCTACCTTCCTGTAACATTTCAGCCTGATTTGACCTTGTTTTCACACAAATGAACCCAGAATGATGTGAAATTGTGCTTCGTGCAACATAATTCTGGGTGCCATTTAAAAACCATAAGTGCTAATGACTCCATTACTTTTTGAGGTTGTAGGGGCTGTTGATTGAAGTACACTAAAACAAACCTGATTTCTCTAGGATATTCAGAAGCCAAGTTATAAGCCCTCAAAGGTGTAAATGGACTGCTTCTTTAAAGTGACACCAGGCCCGGTGACCTTTGGGACATGGTTTGACCCCCTTAGGAAAGTGCTATCATCATGAAACGTTCAGATCACTTACAACTCAATAGATTCTACCTTCCTGTAACATTTCAGCCTGATTGGACCTTGTTTTCACACAAAAGAACCCAGAATGATGTGAAATTGTGCTTCGTGCAACATAATTCTGGGTGCCATTTAAAAACCATAAGTGCTAATGACTCCATTCCTTTTTGAGGTTGTAGGGGCTGTTGACTGGAGTACACTAAAACAAACCTGATCTCTCTAGGACATTCAGAAGCCAAGTTATAAGCCCTCAAAGGTGTAAATGGACTGCTTCTTTAAAGTGACACCAGGCCCGGTGACCTTTGGGACATGGTTTGACCCCCTATAGGAATGTGTGATCATCATGAAACGTTCAGATCACTTACAACTCAATAGATTCTACCTTCTTGTAACGTTTCAGCCTGATTGGACCTTGTTTTCACACAAATGAACCCAGAATGATGTGAAATTGTGCTTAGTGCAGCATAATTCTGGGTGCCATTTACAAACCATAAGTGCTAATGACTCCATTCCTTTTTGTGGTTGTAGGGGCTGTTGGTTGGAGTACATTAAAACAAACCTGATCTCTCTAGGACATTCAGAAGCCAAGGTATAAGCCCACAAATGTGTAACTGGACTACTTCTTTAAATTGACACCAGATCCGGTGACCTTTGGGACATGGTTTTACCCCCTTAGGAAAGTGCTATCATCATGAAACGTTCAGATCGCTTACAACTCAATAGATTCTACCTTCCTGTAACGTTTCAGCCTGATTGGACCTTGTTTTCACACATTGAACCCAGAATGATGTGAAATTGTGCTTCGTGCAACATAATTCTGGGTGCCATTTACAAACCATAAGTGCTAATGACTCCATTCCTTTTTGTGGTTGTAGGGGCTGTTGGTTGGAGTACATTAAAACAAACCTGATCTCTCTAGGACATTCAGAAGCCAAGTTATAAGCCCACAAAGGTGTAACTGGACTGCTTCTTTAAAGTGACACCAGGCCCGTTGACCTTTGGGACATGGTTTGACCCCCTATAGGAATGTGCGATCATCTTGAAACGTTCAGATCACTTACAACTCAATAGATTTTACCTTCCTGTAATGTTTCAGCCTGATTGGACCTTGTTTTCCACAAATGAACCCAGAATGATGTGAAATTGTGCTTCGTGCAACATAATTCTGGGTGCCATTTACAAACCATAAGTGCTAATGACTCCATTCCTTTTTGTGGTTGTAGGGGCTGTTGGTTGGAGTACATTAAAATAAACCTGATCTCTCTAGGACATTCAGAAGCCAAGTTATAAGCCCACAAAGGTGTAACTGGACTGCTTCTTTAAAGTGACACCAGGCCCGTTGACCTTTGGGACATGGTTTGACCCCCTATAGGAATGTGCGATCATCATGAAACGTTCAGATCACTTACAACTCAATAGATTTTACCTTCCTGTAATGTTTCAGCCTGATTGGACCTTGTTTTCCACAAATGAACCCAGAATGATGTGAAATTGTGCTTCGTGCAACATAATTCTGGGTGCCATTTACAAACCATAAGTGCTAATGACTCCATTCCTTTTTGTGGTTGTAGGGGCTGTTTTTTGGAGTATACTAAAACAAACCTGATCTCTCTAGGACATTCAGAAGCCAAGTTATAAGCCCACAAAGGTGTAACTGGACTGCTTCTTTAAAGTGACACCAGGCCCGGTGACCGTTGGGACATGGTTTGACCCCCTTAGGAAAGTGCTATCATCATGAAACATTCAGATCACTTACAACTCAATAGATTCTACCTTCCTGTAACGTTTCAGCCTGATAGGACCTTGTTTTCACACAAAAGAACCCAGAATGATGTGAAATTGTGCTTCGTGCAACATAATTCTGGGTGCCATTTAAAAACCATAAGTGCTAATGACTCCATTCCTTTTTGAGGTTGTAGGGGCTGTTGATTGGAGTACACTAAAACAAACCTGATCTCTCTAGGACATTCAGAAGCCAAGTTATAAGCCCTCAAAGGTGTAAATGGACTACTTCTTTAAAGTGACACCAGGCCCGGTGACCTTTGGGACATGGTTTGACCCCCTATAGGAATGTGCGATCATCATGAAACGTTCAGATCACTTACAACTCAATAGATTCTACCTTCTTGTAACGTTTCAGCCTGATTGGACCTTGTTTTCACACAAATGAACCCAGAATGATGTGAAATTGTGCTTAGTGCAGCATAATTCTGGGTGCCATTTACAAACCATAAGTGCTAATGACTCCATTCCTTTTTGTGGTTGTAGGGGCTGTTTTTTGGAGTATACTAAAACAAACCTGATCTCTCTAGGACATTCAGAAGCCAAGTTATAAGCCCACAAAGGTGTAACTGGACTGCTTCTTTAAAGTGACACCAGGCCCGGTGACCGTTGGGACAGTGTTTGACCCCCTTAGGAAAGTGCTATCATAATGAAACATTCAGATCACTTACAACTCAATAGATTCTACCTTCCTGTAACAACTCAGCCTGATTGGACCTTGTTTTCACACAAATGAACCCAGAATGATGTGAAATTGTGCTTAGTGCAGCATAATTCTGGGTGCCATTTACAAACCATAAGTGCTAATGACTCCATTCCTTTTTGTGGTTGTAGGGGCTGTTGGTTGGAGTACATTAAAACAAACCTGATCTCTCTAGGACATTCAGAAGCCAAGTTATAAGCCCACAAATGTGTAACTGGACTACTTCTTTAAATTGACACCAGATCCGGTGACCTTTGGGACATGGTTTGACCCCCTTAGGAAAGGGCTATCATCATGAAACGTTCAGATCGCTTACAACTCAATAGATTCTACCTTCCTGTAACGTTTCAGCCTGATTGGACCTTGTTTTCACACAAATGAACCCAGAATGATGTGAAATTGTGCTTCGTGCAACATAATTCTGGGTGCCATTTACAAACCATAAGTGCTAATGACTCCATTCCTTTTTGTGGTTGTAGGGGCTGTTGATTGGAGAACACTAAAACAAACCTAACCTCTCTAGGACATTCAGAAGCCAAGTTATAAGCCCACAAAGGTGTAACTGGACTGCTTCTTTAAAGTGACACCAGGCCCGGTGATCTTTGGGACATGGTTTGACCCCCTATAGGAATGTGCGATCATCTTGAAACATTCAGATCACTTACAACTCAATAGATTCTACCTTCCTGTAACATTTCAGCCTGATTTGACCTTGTTTTCACACAAATGAACCCAGAATGATGTGAAATTGTGCTTCGTGCAACATAATTATGGGTGCCATTTAAAAACCATAAGTGCTAATGACTCCATTACTTTTTGAGGTTGTAGGGGCTGTTGATTGAAGTACACTAAAACAAACCTGATCTCTCTAGGATATTCAGAAGCCAAGTTATAAGCCCTCAAAGGTGTAAATGGACTGCTTCTTTAAAGTGACACCAGGCCCGGTGACCTTTGGGACATGGTTTGACCCCCTTAGGAAAGTGCTATCATCATGAAACGTTCAGATCACTTACAACTCAATAGATTCTACCTTCCTGTAACATTTCAGCCTGATTGGACCTTGTTTTCACACAAGAGAACCCAGAATGATGTGAAATTGTGCTTCGTGCAACATAATTCTGGGTGCCATTTAAAAACCATAAGTGCTAATGACTCCATTCCTTTTTGAGGTTGTAGGGGCTGTTGACTGGAGTACACTAAAACAAACCTGATCTCTCTAGGACATTCAGAAGCCAAGTTATAAGCCCTCAAAGGTGTAAATGGACTGCTTCTTTAAAGTGACACCAGGCCCGGTGACCTTTGGGACATGGTTTGACCCCCTATAGGAATGTGCGATCATCATGAAACGTTCAGATCACTTACAACTCAATAGATTCTACCTTCTTGTAACGTTTCAGCCTGATTGGACCTTGTTTTCACACAAATGAACCCAGAATGATGTGAAATTGTGCTTAGTGCAGCATAATTCTGGGTGCCATTTACAAACCATAAGTGCTAATGACTCCATTCCTTTTTGTGGTTGTAGGGGCTGTTGGTTGGAGTACATTAAAACAAACCTGATCTCTCTAGGACATTCAGAAGCCAAGTTATAAGCCCACAAATGTGTAACTGGACTACTTCTTTAAATTGACACCAGATCCGGTGACCTTTGGGACATGGTTTTACCCCCTTAGGAAAGTGCTATCATCATGAAACGTTCAGATCGCTTACAACTCAATAGATTCTACCTTCCTGTAACGTTTCAGCCTGATTGGACCTTGTTTTCACACATTGAACCCAGAATGATGTGAAATTGTGCTTCGTGCAACATAATTCTGGGTGCCATTTACAAACCATAAGTGCTAATGACTCCATTCCTTTTTGTGGTTGTAGGGGCTGTTGGTTGGAGTACATTAAAACAAACCTGATCTCTCTAGGACATTCAGAAGCCAAGTTATAAGCCCACAAAGGTGTAACTGGACTGCTTCTTTAAAGTGACACCAGGCCCGTTGACCTTTGGGACATGTTTTGACCCCCTATAGGAATGTGCGATCATCTTGAAACGTTCAGATCACTTACAACTCAATAGATTTTACCTTCCTGTAATGTTTCAGCCTGATTGGACCTTGTTTTCCACAAATGAACCCAGAATGATGTGAAATTGTGCTTCGTGCAACATAATTCTGGGTGCCATTTACAAACCATAAGTGCTAATGACTCCATTCCTTTTTGTGGTTGTAGGGGCTGTTGGTTGGAGTACATTAAAACAAACCTGATCTCTCTAGGACATTCAGAAGCCAAGTTATAAGCCCACAAAGGTGTAACTGGACTGCTTCTTTAAAGTGACACCAGGCCCGTTGACCTTTGGGACATGGTTTGACCCCCTATAGGAATGTGCGATCATCTTAAAACGTTCAGATCACTTACAACTCAATAGATTTTACCTTCCTGTAATGTTTCAGCCTGATTGGACCTTGTTTTCCACAAATGAACCCAGAATGATGTGAAATTGTGCTTCGTGCAACATAATTCTGGGTGCCATTTACAAACCATAAGTGCTAATGACTCCATTCCTTTTTGTGGTTGTAGGGGCTGTTTTTTGGAGTATACTAAAACAAACCTGATCTCTCTAGGACATTCAGAAGCAAAGTTATAAGCCCACAAAGGTGTAACTGGACTGCTTCTTTAAAGTGACACCAGGCCCGGTGACCGTTGGGACATGGTTTGACCCCCTTAGGAAAGTGCTATCATCATGAAACATTCAGATCACTTACAACTCAATAGATTCTACCTTCCTGTAACGTTTCAGCCTGATAGGACCTTGTTTTCACACAAAAGAACCCAGAATGATGTGAAATTGTGCTTCGTGCAACATAATTCTGGGTGCCATTTAAAAACCATAAGTGCTAATGACTCCATTCCTTTTTGAGGTTGTAGGGGCTGTTGATTGGAGTACACTAAAACAAACCTGATCTCTCTAGGACATTCAGAAGCCAAGTTATAAGCCCTCAAAGGTGTAATTGGACTACTTCTTTAAAGTGACACCAGGCCCGGTGACCTTTGGGACATGGTTTGACCCCCTATAGGAATGTGCCATCATCATGAAACATTCAGATCACTTACAACTCAATAGATTCTACCTTCTTGTAACGTTTCAGCCTGATTGGACCTTGTTTTCACACAAATGAACCCAGAATGATGTGAAATTGTGCTTAGTGCAGCATAATTCTGGGTGCCATTTACAAACCATAAGTGCTAAGGACTCCATAAACAAACCTGATCTCTCTAGGACATTCAGAAGCCAAGTTATAAGCCCACAAATGTGTAACTGGACTACTTCTTTAAATTGACACCAGATCCGGTGACCTTTGGGACATGGTTTTACCCCCTTAGGAAAGTGCTATCATCATGAAACGTTCAGATCGCTTACAACTCAATAGATTCTACCTTCCTGTAACGTTTCAGCCTGATTGGACCTTGTTTTCACACATTGAACCCAGAATGATGTGAAATTGTGCTTCGTGCAACATAATTCTGGGTGCCATTTACAAACCATAAGTGCTAATGACTCCATTCCTTTTTGTGGTTGTAGGGGCTGTTGGTTGGAGTACATTAAAACAAACCTGATCTCTCTAGGACATTCAGAAGCCAAGTTATAAGCCCACAAAGGTGTAACTGGACTGCTTCTTTAAAGTGACACCAGGCCCGTTGACCTTTGGGACATGGTTTGACCCCCTATAGGAATGTGCGATCATCTTGAAACGTTCAGATCACTTACAACTCAATAGATTTTACCTTCCTGTAATGTTTCAGCCTGATTGGACCTTGTTTTCCACAAATGAACCCAGAATAATGTGAAATTGTGCTTCGTGCAACATAATTCTTGGTGCCATTTACAAACCATAAGTGCTAATGACTCCATTCCTTTTTGTGGTTGTAGGGGCTGTTTTTTGGAGTATACTAAAACAAACCTGATCTCTCTAGGACATTCAGAAGCCAAGTTATAAGCCCACAAAGGTGTAACTGGACTGCTTCTTTAAAGTGACACCAGGCCCGGTGACCGTTGGGACATGGTTTGACCCCCTTAGGAAAGTGCTATCATCATGAAACATTCAGATCACTTACAACTCAATAGATTCTACCTTCCTGTAACAACTCAGCCTGATTGGACCTTGTTTTCACACAAATGAACCCAGAATGATGTGAAATTGTGCTTAGTGCAGCATAATTCTGGGTGCCATTTACAAACCATAAGTGCTAATGACTCCATTCCTTTTTGTGGTTGTAGGGGCTGTTGGTTGGAGTACATTAAAACAAACCTAACCTCTCTAGGACATTCAGAAGCCAAGTTATAAGCCCACAAAGGTGTAACTGGACTGCTTCTTTAAAGTGACACCAGGCCCGGTGACCTTTGGGACATGGTTTGACCCCCTTAGGAAAGTGCTATCATCATGAAACGTTCAGATCGCTTACAACTCAATAGATTCTACCTTCCTGTAACGTTTCAGCCTGATTGGACCTTGTTTTCACACAAATGAACCCAGAATGATGTGAAATTGTGCTTCGTGCAACATAATTCTGGGTGCCATTTACAAACCATAAGTGCTAATGACTCCATTCCTTTTTGTGGTTGTAGGGGCTGTTGATTGGAGAACACTAAAACAAACCTAACCTCTCTAGGACATTCAGAAGCCAAGTTATAAGCCCACAAATGTGTAACTGGACTGCTTCTTTAAAGTGACACCAGGCCCGGTGATCTTTGGGACATGGTTTGACCCCCTATAGGAATGTGCGATCATCTTGAAATGTTCAGATCACTTACACCTCAACAGATTCTACCTTCCTGTCACATTTCAGCCTGATTTGACCTTGTTTTCACACAAATGAACCCAGAATGATGTGAAATTGTGCTTCGTGCAACATAATTCTGGGTGCCATTTACAAACCATAAGTGCTAATGACTCCATTCCTTTTTGTGGTTGTAGGGGCTGTTTTTTGGAGTATACTAAAACAAACCTGATCTCTCTAGGACATTCAGAAGCCAAGTTATAAGCCCACAAAGGTGTAACTGGACTGCTTCTTTAAAGTGACACCAGGCCCGGTGACCGTTGGGACATGGTTTGACCCCCTTAGGAAAGTGCTATCAACATGAAACATTCAGATCACTTACAACTCAATAGATTCTACCTTCCTGTAACAACTCAGCCTGATTGGACCTTGTTTTCACACAAATGAACCCAGAATGATGTGAAATTGTGCTTAGTGCAGCATAATTCTGGGTGCCATTTACAAACCATAAGTGCTAATGACTCCATTCCTTTTTGTGGTTGTAGGGGCTGTTGGTTGGAGTATATTAAAACAAACCTGATCTCTCTAGGACATTCAGAAGCCAAGTTATAAGCCCACAAATGTGTAACTGGACTACTTCTTTAAATTGACACCAGATCCGGTGACCTTTGGGACATGGTTTGACCCCCTTAGGAAAGTGCTATCATCATGAAACGTTCAGATCGCTTACAACTCAATAGATTCTACCTTCCTGTAACGTTTCAGCCTGATTGGACCTTGTTTTCACACAAATGAACCCAGAATGATGTGAAATTGTGCTTCGTGCAACATAATTCTGGGTGCCATTTACAAACCATAAGTGCTAATGACTCCATTCCTTTTTGTGGTTGTAGGGGCTGTTGATTGGAGAACACTAAAACAAACCTAACCTCTCTAGGACATTCAGAAGCCAAGTTATAAGCCCACAAAGGTGTAACTGGACTGCTTCTTTAAAGTGACACCAGGCCCGGTGATCTTTGGGACATGGTTTGACCCCCTATAGGAATGTGCGATCATCTTGAAACGTTCAGATCACTTACAACTCAATAGATTCTACCTTCATGTAACATTTCAGCCTGATTTGACCTTGTTTTCACACAAATGAACCCAGAATGATGTGAAATTGTGCTTCGTGCAACATAATTCTGGGTGCCATTTAAAAACCATAAGTGCTAATGACTCCATTACTTTTTGAGGTTGTAGGGGCTGTTGATTGAAGTACACTAAAACAAACCTGATCTCTCTAGGATATTCAGAAGCCAAGTTATAAGCCCTCAAAGGTGTAAATGGACTGCTTCTTTAAAGTGACACCAGGCCCGGTGACCTTTGGGACATGGTTTGACCCCCTTAGGAAAGTGCTATCATCATGAAACGTTCAGATCGCTTACAACTCAATAGATTCTACCTTCCTGTAACGTTTCAGCCTGATTGGACCTTGTTTTCACAAAAATGAACCCAGAATGATGTGAAATTGTGCTTCGTGCAACATAATTCTGGGTGCCATTTACAAACCATAAGTGCTAATGACTCCATTCCTTTTTGTGGTTGTAGGGGCTGTTGGTTGGAGTACATTAAAACAAACCTGATCTCTCTAGGACATTCAGAAGCCAAGTTATAAGCCCACAAATGTGTAACTGGACTACTTCTTTAAATTGACACCAGATCCGGTGACCTTTGGGACATGGTTTGACCCCCTTAGGAAAGTGCTATCATCATGAAACGTTCAGATCGCTTACAACTCATTAGATTCTACCTTCCTGTAACGTTTCAGCCTGATTGGACCTTGTTTTCACACAAATGAACCCAGAATGATGTGAAATTGTGCTTCGTGCAACATAATTCTGGGTGCCATTTACAAACCATAAGTGCTAATGACTCCATTCCTTTTTGTGGTTGTAGGGGCTGTTGATTGGAGAACACTAAAACAAACCTAACCTCTCTAGGACATTCAGAAGCCAAGTTATAAGCCCACAAAGGTGAAACTGGACTGCTTCTTTAAAGTGACACCAGGCCCGGTGATCTTTGGGACATGGTTTGACCCCCTATAGGAATGTGCGATCATCTTGAAACGTTCAGATCACTTACACCTCAATAGATTCTACCTTCCTGTAACATTTCAGCCTGATTTGACCTTGTTTTCACACAAATGAACCCAGAATGATGTGAAATTGTGCTTCGTGCAACATAATTCTGGGTGCCATTTACAAACCATAAGTGCTAATGACTCCATTCCTTTTTGTGGTTGTAGGGGCTGTTTTTTGGAGTATACTAAAACAATCCTGATCTCTCTAGGACATTCAGAAGCCAAGTTATAAGCCCACAAAGGTGTAACTGGACTGCTTCTTTAAAGTGACACCAGGCCCGGTGACCGTTGGGACATGGTTTGACCCCCTTAGGAAAGTGCTATCATCATGAAACATTCAGATCACTTACAACTCAATAGATTCTACCTTCCTGTAACAACTCAGCCTGATTGGACCTTGTTTTCACACAAATGAACCCAGAATGATGTGAAATTGTGCTTAGTGCAGCATAATTCTGGGTGCCATTTACAAACCATAAGTGCTAATGACTCCATTCCTTTTTGTGGTTGTAGGGGCTGTTGGTTGGAGTACATTAAAACAAACCTGATCTCTCTAGGACATTCAGAAGCCAAGTTATAAGCCCACAAATGTGTAACTGGACTACTTCTTTAAATTGACACCAGATCCGGTGACCTTTGGGACATGGTTTGACCCCCTTAGGAAAGTGCTATCATCATGAAACGTTCAGATCGCTTACAACTCAATAGATTCTACCTTCCTGTAACGTTTCAGCCTGATTGGACCTTGTTTTCACACAAATGAACCCAGAATGATGTGAAATTGTGCTTCGTGCAACATAATTCTGGGTGCCATTTACAAACCATAAGTGCTAATGACTCCATTCCTTTTTGTGGTTGTAGGGGCTGTTGATTGGAGAACACTAAAACAAACCTAACCTCTCTAGGACATTCAGAAGCCAAGTTATAAGCCCACAAATGTGTAACTGGACTGCTTCTTTAAAGTGACACCAGGCCCGGTGATCTTTGGGACATGGTTTGACCCCCTATAGGAATGTGCGATCATCTTGAAATGTTCAGATCACTTACACCTCAACAGATTCTACCTTCCTGTCACATTTCAGCCTGATTTGACCTTGTTTTCACACAAATGAACCCAGAATGATGTGAAATTGTGCTTCGTGCAACATAATTCTGGGTGCCATTTACAAACCATAAGTGCTAATGACTCCATTCCTTTTTGTGGTTGTAGGGGCTGTTTTTTGGAGTATACTAAAACAAACCTGATCTCTCTAGGACATTCAGAAGCCAAGTTATAAGCCCACAAAGGTGTAACTGGACTGCTTCTTTAAAGTGACACCAGGCCCGGTGACCGTTGGGACATGGTTTGACCCCCTTAGGAAAGTGCTATCATCATGAAACATTCAGATCACTTACAACTCAATAGATTCTACCTTCCTGTAACAACTCAGCCTGATTGGACCTTGTTTTCACACAAATGAACCCAGAATGATGTGAAATTGTGCTTAGTGCAGCATAATTCTGGGTGCCATTTACAAACCATAAGTGCTAATGACTCCATTCCTTTTTGTGGTTGTAGGGGCTGTTGGTTGGAGTACATTAAAACAAACCTGATCTCTCTAGGACATTCAGAAGCCAAGTTATAAGCCCACAAATGTGTAACTGGACTACTTCTTTAAATTGACACCAGATCCGGTGACCTTTGGGACATGGTTTGACCCCCTTAGGAAAGTGCTATCATCATGAAACGTTCAGATCGCTTACAACTCAATAGATTCTACCTTCCTGTAACGTTTCAGCCTGATTGGACCTTGTTTTCACACAAATGAACCCAGAATGATGTGAAATTGTGCTTCGTGCAACATAATTCTGGGTGCCATTTACAAACCATAAGTGCTAATGACTCCATTCCTTTTTGTGGTTGTAGGGGCTGTTGATTGGAGAACACTAAAACAAACCTAACCTCTCTAGGACATTCAGAAGCCAAGTTATAAGCCCACAAAGGTGTAACTGGACTGCTTCTTTAAAGTGACACCAGGCCCGGTGATCTTTGGGACATGGTTTGACCCCCTATAGGAATGTGCGATCATCTTGAAACGTTCAGATCACTTACAACTCAATAGATTCTACCTTCCTGTAACATTTCAGCCTGATTTGACCTTGTTTTCACACAAATGAACCCAGAATGATGTGAAATTGTGCTTCGTGCAACATAATTCTGGGTGCCATTTAAAAACCATAAGTGCTAATGACTCCATTACTTTTTGAGGTTGTAGGGGCTGTTGATTGAAGTACACTAAAACAAACCTGATCTCTCTAGGATATTCAGAAGCCAAGTTATAAGCCCTCAAAGGTGTAAATGGACTGCTTCTTTAAAGTGACACCAGGCCCGGTGACCTTTGGGACATGGTTTGACGCGCTTAGGAAAGTGCTATCATCATGAAACGTTCAGATCGCTTACAACTCAATAGATTCTACCTTCCTGTAACGTTTCAGCCTGATTGGACCTTGTTTTCACAAAAATGAACCCAGAATGATGTGAAATTGTGCTTCGTGCAACATAATTCTGGGTGCCATTTACAAACCATAAGTGCTAATGACTCCATTCCTTTTTGTGGTTGTAGGGGCTGTTGGTTGGAGTACATTAAAACAAACCTGATCTCTCTAGGACATTCAGAAGCCAAGTTATAAGCCCACAAATGTGTAACTGGACTACTTCTTTAAATTGACACCAGATCCGGTGACCTTTGGGACATGGTTTGACCCCCTTAGGAAAGTGCTATCATCATGAAATGTTCAGATCGCTTACAACTCATTAGATTCTACCTTCCTGTAACGTTTCAGCCTGATTGGACCTTGTTTTCACACAAATGAACCCAGAATGATGTGAAATTGTGCTTCGTGCAACATAATTATGGGTGCCATTTACAAACCATAAGTGCTAATGACTCCATTCATTTTTGTGGTTGTAGGGGCTGTTGATTGGAGAACACTAAAACAAACCTAACCTCTCTAGGACATTCAGAAGCCAAGTTATAAGCCCACAAAGGTGTAACTGGACTGCTTCTTTAAAGTGACACCAGGCCCGGTGATCTTTGGGACATGGTTTGACCCCCTATAGGAATGTGCGATCATCTTGAAACGTTCAGATCACTTACACCTCAATAGATTCTACCTTCCTGTAACATTTCAGCCTGATTTGACCTTGTTTTCACACAAATGAACCCAGAATGATGTGAAATTGTGCTTCGTGCAACATAATTCTGGGTGCCATTTACAAACCATAAGTGCTAATGACTCCATTCCTTTTTGTGGTTGTAGGGGCTGTTTTTTGGAGTATACTAAAACAATCCTGATCTCTCTAGGACATTCAGAAGCCAAGTTATAAGCCCACAAAGGTGTAAGTGGACTGCTTCTTTAAAGTGACACCAGGCCCGGTGACCGTTGGGACATGGTTTGACCCCCTTAGGAAAGTGCTATCATCATGAAACATTCAGATCACTTACAACTCAATAGATTCTACCTTCCTGTAACAACTCAGCCTGATTGGACCTTGTTTTCACACAAATGAACCCAGAATGATGTGAAATTGTGCTTAGTGCAGCATAATTCTGGGTGCCATTTACAAACCATAAGTGCTAATGACTCCATTCCTTTTTGTGGTTGTAGGGGCTGTTGGTTGGAGTACATTAAAACAAACCTGATCTCTCTAGGACATTCAGAAGCCAAGTTATAAGCCCACAAATGTGTAACTGGACTACTTCTTTAAATTGACACCAGATCCGGTGACCTTTGGGACATGGTTTGACCCCCTTAGGAAAGTGCTATCATCATGAAACGTTCAGATCGCTTACAACTCAATAGATTCTACCTTCCTGTAACGTTTCAGCCTGATTGGACCTTGTTTTCACACAAATGAACCCAGAATGATGTGAAATTGTGCTTCGTGCAACATAATTCTGGGTGCCATTTACAAACCATAAGTGCTAATGACTCCATTCCTTTTTGTGGTTGTAGGGGCTGTTGATTGGAGAACACTAAAACAAACCTAACCTCTCTAGGACATTCAGAAGCCAAGTTATAAGCCCACAAATGTGTAACTGGACTGCTTCTTTAAAGTGACACCAGGCCCGGTGATCTTTGGGACATGGTTTGACCCCCTATAGGAATGTGCGATCATCTTGAAATGTTCAGATCACTTACACCTCAACAGATTCTACCTTCCTGTCACATTTCAGCCTGATTTGACCTTGTTTTCACACAAATGAACCCAGAATGATGTGAAATTGTGCTTCGTGCAACATAATTCTGGGTGCCATTTACAAACCATAAGTGCTAATGACTCCATTCCTTTTTGTGGTTGTAGGGGCTGTTTTTTGGAGTATACTAAAACAAACCTGATCTCTCTAGGACATTCAGAAGCCAAGTTATAAGCCCACAAAGGTGTAACTGGACTGCTTCTTTAAAGTGACACCAGGCCCGGTGACCGTTGGGACATGGTTTGACCCCCTTAGGAAAGTGCTATCATCATGAAACATTCAGATCACTTACAACTCAATAGATTCTACCTTCCTGTAACAACTCAGCCTGATTGGACCTTGTTTTCACACAAATGAACCCAGAATGATGTGAAATTGTGCTTAGTGCAGCATAATTCTGGGTGCCATTTACAAACCATAAGTGCTAATGACTCCATTCCTTTTTGTGGTTGTAGGGGCTGTTGGTTGGAGTACATTAAAACAAACCTGATCTCTCTAGGACATTCAGAAGCCAAGTTATAAGCCCACAAATGTGTAACTGGACTACTTCTTTAAATTGACACCAGATCCGGTGACCTTTGGGACATGGTTTGACCCCCTTAGGAAAGTGCTATCATCATGAAACGTTCAGATCGCTTACAACTCAATAGATTCTACCTTCCTGTAACGTTTCAGCCTGATTGGACCTTGTTTTCACACAAATGAACCCAGAATGATGTGAAATTGTGCTTCGTGCAACATAATTCTGGGTGCCATTTACAAACCATAAGTGCTAATGACTCCATTCCTTTTTGTGGTTGTAGGGGCTGTTGATTGGAGAACACTAAAACAAACCTAACCTCTCTAGGACATTCAGAAGCCAAGTTATAAGCCCACAAAGGTGTAACTGGACTGCTTCTTTAAAGTGACACCAGGCCCGGTGATCTTTGGGACATGGTTTGACCCCCTATAGGAATGTGCGATCATCTTGAAACGTTCAGATCACTTACAACTCAATAGATTCTACCTTCCTGTAACATTTCAGCCTGATTTGACCTTGTTTTCACACAAATGAACCCAGAATGATGTGAAATTGTGCTTCGTGCAACATAATTCTGGGTGCCATTTAAAAACCATAAGTGCTAATGACTCCATTACTTTTTGAGGTTGTAGGGGCTGTTGATTGAAGTACACTAAAACAAACCTGATCTCTCTAGGATATTCAGAAGCCAAGTTATAAGCCCTCAAAGGTGTAAATGGACTGCTTCTTTAAAGTGACACCAGGCCCGGTGACCTTTGGGACATGGTTTGACCCCCTTAGGAAAGTGCTATCATCATGAAACGTTCAGATCGCTTACAACTCAATAGATTCTACCTTCCTGTAACGTTTCAGCCTGATTGGACCTTGTTTTCACAAAAATGAACCCAGAATGATGTGAAATTGTGCTTCGTGCAACATAATTCTGGGTGCCATTTACAAACCATAAGTGCTAATGACTCCATTCCTTTTTGTGGTTGTAGGGGCTGTTGGTTGGAGTACATTAAAACAAACCTGATCTCTCTAGGACATTCAGAAGCCAAGTTATAAGCCCACAAATGTGTAACTGGACTACTTCTTTAAATTGACACCAGATCCGGTGACCTTTGGGACATGGTTTGACCCCCTTAGGAAAGTGCTATCATCATGAAACGTTCAGATCGCTTACAACTCATTAGATTCTACCTTCCTGTAACGTTTCAGCCTGATTGGACCTTGTTTTCACACAAATGAACCCAGAATGATGTGAAATTGTGCTTCGTGCAACATAATTCTGGGTGCCATTTACAAACCATAAGTGCTAATGACTCCATTCCTTTTTGTGGTTGTAGGGGCTGTTGATTGGAGAACACTAAAACAAACCTAACCTCTCTAGGACATTCAGAAGCCAAGTTATAAGCCCACAAAGGTGTAACTGGACTGCTTCTTTAAAGTGACACCAGGCCCGGTGATCTTTGGGACATGGTTTGACCCCCTATAGGAATGTGCGATCATCTTGAAACGTTCAGATCACTTACACCTCAATAGATTCTACCTTCCTGTAACATTTCAGCCTGATTTGACCTTGTTTTCACACAAATGAACCCAGAATGATGTGAAATTGTGCTTCGTGCAACATAATTCTGGGTGCCATTTACAAACCATAAGTGCTAATGACTCCATTCCTTTTTGTGGTTGTAGGGGCTGTTTTTTGGAGTATACTAAAACAATCCTGATCTCTCTAGGACATTCAGAAGCCAAGTTATAAGCCCACAAAGGTGTAACTGGACTGCTTCTTTAAAGTGACACCAGGCCCGGTGACCGTTGGGACATGGTTTGACCCCCTTAGGAAAGTGCTATCATCATGAAACATTCAGATCACTTACAACTCAATAGATTCTACCTTCCTGTAACAACTCAGCCTGATTGGACCTTGTTTTCACACAAATGAACCCAGAATGATGTGAAATTGTGCTTAGTGCAGCATAATTCTGGGTGCCATTTACAAACCATAAGTGCTAATGACTCCATTCCTTTTTGTGGTTGTAGGGGCTGTTGGTTGGAGTACATTAAAACAAACCTGATCTCTCTAGGACATTCAGAAGCCAAGTTATAAGCCCACAAATGTGTAACTGGACTACTTCTTTAAATTGACACCAGATCCGGTGACCTTTGGGACATGGTTTGACCCCCTTAGGAAAGTGCTATCATCATGAAACGTTCAGATCGCTTACAACTCAATAGATTCTACCTTCCTGTAACGTTTCAGCCTGATTGGACCTTGTTTTCACACAAATGAACCCAGAATGATGTGAAATTGTGCTTCATGCAACATAATTCTGGGTGCCATTTACAAACCATAAGTGCTAATGACTCCATTCCTTTTTGTGGTTGTAGGGGCTGTTGATTGGAGAACACTAAAACAAACCTAACCTCTCTAGGACATTCAGAAGCCAAGTTATAAGCCCACAAAGGTGTAACTGGACTGCTTCTTTAAAGTGACACCAGGCCCGGTGATCTTTGGGACATGGTTTGACCCCCTATAGAAATGTGCGATCATCTTGAAACGTTCAGATCACTTACAACTCAATAGATTCTACCTTCCTGTAACATTTCAGCCTGATTTGACCTTGTTTTCACACAAATGAACCCAGAATGATGTGAAATTGTGCTTCGTGCAACATAATTCTGGGTGCCATTTAAAAACCATAAGTGCTAATGACTCCATTCCTTTTTGTGGTTGTAGGGGCTGTTGGTTGGAGTACATTAAAACAAACCTGATCTCTCTAGGACATTCAGAAGCCAAGTTATAAGCCCACAAAGGTGTAACTGGACTGCTTCTTTAAAGTGACACCAGGCCCGTTGACCTTTGGGACATGGTTTGACCCCCTATAGGAATGTGCGATCATCTTGAAACGTTCAGATCACTTACAACTCAATAGATTTTACCTTCCTGTAATGTTTCAGCCTGATTGGACCTTGTTTTCCACAAATGAACCCAGAATGATGTGAAATTGTGCTTCGTGCAACATAATTCTGGGTGCCATTTACAAACCATAAGTGCTAATGACTCCATTCCTTTTTGTGGTTGTAGGGGCTGTTTTTTGGAGTATACTAAAACAAACCTGATCTCTCTAGGACATTCAGAAGCCAAGTTATAAGCCCACAAAGGTGTAACTGGACTGCTTCTTTAAAGTGACACCAGGCCCGGTGACCGTTGGGACATGGTTTGACCCCCTTAGGAAAGTGCTATCATCATGAAACATTCAGATCACTTACAACTCAATAGATTCTACCTTCCTGTAACGTTTCAGCCTGATAGGACCTTGTTTTCACACAAAAGAACCCAGAATGATGTGAAATTGTGCTTCGTGCAACATAATTCTGGGTGCCATTTAAAAACCATAAGTGCTAATGACTCCATTCCTTTTTGAGGTTGTAGGGGCTGTTGATTGGAGTACACTAAAACAAACCTGATCTCTCTAGGACATTCAGAAGCCAAGTTATAAGCCCTCAAAGGTGTAAATGGACTGCTTCTTTAAAGTGACACCAGGCCCGGTGACCTTTGGGACATGGTTTGACCCCCTATAGGAATGTGCGATCATCATGAAACGTTCAGATCACTTACAACTCAATAGATTCTACCTTCTTGTAACGTTTCAGCCTGATTGGACCTTGTTTTCACACAAATGAACCCAGAATGATGTGAAATTGTGCTTAGTGCAGCATAATTCTGGGTGCCATTTACAAACCATAAGTGCTAATGACTCCATTCCTTTTTGTGGTTGTAGGGGCTGTTGGTTGGAGTACATTAAAACAAACCTGATCTCTCTAGGACATTCAGAAGCCAAGTTATAAGCCCACAAATGTTTAACTGGACTACTTCTTTAAATTGACACCAGATCCGGTGACCTTTGGGACATGGTTTGACCCCCTTAGGAAAGTGCTATCATCATGAAACGTTCAGATCGCTTACAACTCAATAGATTCTACCTTCCTGTAACGTTTCAGCCTGACTGGACCTTGTTTTCACACAAATGAACCCAGAATGATGTGAAATTGTGCTTCGTGCAACATAATTCTGGGTGCCATTTACAAACCATAAGTGCTAATGACTCCATTCCTTTTTGTGGTTGTAGGGGCTGTTGATTGGAGAACACTAAAACAAACCTAACCTCTCTAGGACATTCAGAAGCCAAGTTATAAGCCCACAAAGGTGTAACTGGACTGCTTCTTTAAAGTGACACCAGGCCCGGTGACCTTTGGGACATGGTTTGACCCCCTATAGGAATGTGCGATCATCTTGAAACGTTCAGATCACTTACAACTCAATAGATTCTACCTTCCTGTAACATTTCAGCCTGATTTGACCTTGTTTTCACACAAATGAACCCAGAATGATGTGAAATTGTGCTTCGTGCAACATAATTCTGGGTGCCATTTAAAAACCATAAGTGCTAATGACTCCAGTACTTTTTGAGGTTGTAGGTGCTGTTGATTGAAGTACACTAAAACAAACCTGATCTCTCTAGGATATTCAGAAGCCAAGTTATAAGCCCTCAAAGGTGTAAATGGACTGCTTCTTTAAAGTGACACCAGGCCCGGTGACCTTTGGGACATGGTTTGACCCCCTATAGGAATGTGTGATCATCATGAAACGTTCAGATCACTTACAACTCAATAGATTCTACCTTCTTGTAACGTTTCAGCCTGATTGGACCTTGTTTTCACACAAATGAACCCAGAATGATGTGAAATTGTGCTTAGTGCAGCATAATTCTGGGTGCCATTTACAAACCATAAGTGCTAATGACTCCATTCCTTTTTGTGGTTGTAGGGGCTGTTGGTTGGAGTACATTAAAACAAACCTGATCTCTCTAGGACATTCAGAAGCCAAGTTATAAGCCCACAAAGGTGTAACTGGACTGCTTCTTTAAAGTGACACCAGGCCCGTTGACCTTTGGGACATGGTTTGACCCCCTATAGGAATGTGCGATCATCTTGAAACGTTCAGATCACTTACAACTCAATAGATTTTACCTTCCTGTAATGTTTCAGCCTGATTGGACCTTGTTTTCCACAAATGAACCCAGAATGATGTGAAATTGTGCTTCGTGCAACATAATTCTGGGTGCCATTTACAAACCATAAGTGCTAATGACTCCATTCCTTTTTGTGGTTGTAGGGGCTGTTTTTTGGAGTATACTAAAACAAACCTGATCTCTCTAGGACATTCAGAAGCCAAGTTATAAGCCCACAAATGTGTAACTGGACTACTTCTTTAAATTGACACCAGATCCGGTGACCTTTGGGACATGGTTTGACCCCCTTAGGAAAGTGCTATCATCATGAAACATTCAGATCACTTACAACTCAATAGATTCTACCTTCCTGTAACGTTTCAGCCTGATAGGACCTTGTTTTCACACAAAAGAACCCAGAATGATGTGAAATTGTGCTTCGTGCAACATAATTCTGGGTGCCATTTAAAAACCATAAGTGCTAATGACTCCATTCCTTTTTGAGGTTGTAGGGGCTGTTGATTGGAGTACACTAAAACAAACCTGATCTCTCTAGGACATTCAGAAGCCAAGTTATAAGCCCTCAAAGGTGTAAATGGACTGCTTCTTTAAAGTGACACCAGGCCCGGTGACCTTTGGGACATGGTTTGACCCCCTATAGGAATGTGCGATCATCATGAAACGTTCAGATCACTTACAACTCAATAGATTCTACCTTCTTGTAACGTTTCAGCCTGATTGGACCTTGTTTTCACACAAATGAACCCAGAATGATGTGAAATTGTGCTTAGTGCAGCATAATTCTGGGTGCCATTTACAAACCATAAGTGCTAATGACTCCATTCCTTTTTGTGGTTGTAGGGGCTGTTGGTTGGAGTACATTAAAACAAACCTGATCTCTCTAGGACATTCAGAAGCCAAGTTATAAGCCCACAAATGTTTAACTGGACTACTTCTTTAAATTGACACCAGATCCGGTGACCTTTGGGACATGGTTTGACCCCCTTAGGAAAGTGCTATCATCATGAAACGTTCAGATCGCTTACAACTCAATAGATTCTACCTTCCTGTAACGTTTCAGCCTGACTGGACCTTGTTTTCACACAAATGAACCCAGAATGATGTGAAATTGTGCTTCGTGCAACATAATTCTGGGTGCCATTTACAAACCATAAGTGCTAATGACTCCATTCCTTTTTGTGGTTGTAGGGGCTGTTGATTGGAGAACACTAAAACAAACCTAACCTCTCTAGGACATTCAGAAGCCAAGTTATAAGCCCACAAAGGTGTAACTGGACTGCTTCTTTAAAGTGACACCAGGCCCGGTGATCTTTGGGACATGGTTTGACCCCCTATAGGAATGTGCGATCATCTTGAAACGTTCAGATCACTTACAACTCAATAGATTCTACCTTCCTGTAACATTTCAGCCTGATTTGACCTTGTTTTCACACAAATGAACCCAGAATGATGTGAAATTGTGCTTCGTGCAACATAATTCTGGGTGCCATTTAAAAACCATAAGTGCTAATGACTCCAGTACTTTTTGAGGTTGTAGGTGCTGTTGATTGAAGTACACTAAAACAAACCTGATCTCTCTAGGATATTCAGAAGCCAAGTTATAAGCCCTCAAAGGTGTAAATGGACTGCTTCTTTAAAGTGACACCAGGCCCGGTGACCTTTGGGACATGGTTTGACCCCCTATAGGAATGTGTGATCATCATGAAACGTTCAGATCACTTACAACTCAATAGATTCTACCTTCTTGTAACGTTTCAGCCTGATTGGACCTTGTTTTCACACAAATGAACCCAGAATGATGTGAAATTGTGCTTAGTGCAGCATAATTCTGGGTGCCATTTACAAACCATAAGTGCTAATGACTCCATTCCTTTTTGTGGTTGTAGGGGCTGTTGGTTGGAGTACATTAAAACAAACCTGATCTCTCTAGGACATTCAGAAGCCAAGTTATAAGCCCACAAAGGTGTAACTGGACTGCTTCTTTAAAGTGACACCAGGCCCGTTGACCTTTGGGACATGGTTTGACCCCCTATAGGAATGTGCGATCATCTTGAAAACGTTCAGATCACTTACAACTCAATAGATTTTACCTTCCTGTAATGTTTCAGCCTGATTGGACCTTGTTTTCCACAAATGAACCCAGAATGATGTGAAATTGTGCTTCGTGCAACATAATTCTGGGTGCCATTTACAAACCATAAGTGCTAATGACTCCATTCCTTTTTGTGGTTGTAGGGGCTGTTTTTTGGAGTATACTAAAACAAACCTGATCTCTCTAGGACATTCAGAAGCCAAGTTATAAGCCCACAAATGTGTAACTGGACTACTTCTTTAAATTGACACCAGATCCGGTGACCTTTGGGACATGGTTTGACCCCCTTAGGAAAGTGCTATCATCATGAAACGTTCAGATCGCTTACAACTCAATAGATTCTACCTTCCTGTAACGTTTCAGCCTGATTGGACCTTGTTTTCACTTAAATGAACCCAGAATGATGTGAAATTGTGCTTCGTGCAACATAATTCTGGGTGCCATTTACAAACCATAAGTGCTAATGACTCCATTCCTTTTTGTGGTTGTAGGGGCTGTTGATTGGAGAACACTAAAACAAACCTAACCTCTCTAGGACATTCAGAAGCCAAGTTATAAGCCCACAAAGGTGTAACTGGACTGCTTCTTTAAAGTGACACCAGGCCCGGTGATCTTTGGGACATGGTTTGACCCCCTATAGGAATGTGCAATCATCTTGAAACGTTCAGATCACTTACAACTCAATAGATTCTACCTTCCTGTAACATTTCAGCCTGATTTGACCTTGTTTTCACACAAATGAACCCAGAATGATGTGAAATTGTGCTTCGTGCAACATAATTCTGGGTGCCATTTAAAAACCATAAGTGCTAATGACTCCATTCCTTTTTGAGGTTGTAGGGGCTGTTGATTGAAGTACACTAAAACAAACCTGATCCCTCTAGGACATTCAGAAGCCAAGTTATAAGCCCTCAAAGGTGTAACTGGACTACTTCTTTAAAGTGACACCAGGCTAGGTGACCTTTGGGACATGGTTTGACCCCCTATAGGAATGTGCGATCATCATGAAACGTTCAGATCACTTACAACTCAATAGATTCTACCTTCTTGTAACGTTTCAGCCTGATTGGACCTTGTTTTCACACAAATGAACCCAGAATGATGTGAAATTGTGCTTAGTGCAGCATAATTCTGGGTGCCATTTACAAACCATAAGTGCTAATGACTCCATTCCTTTTTGTGGTTGTAGGGGCTGTTGGTTGGAGTACATTAAAACAAACCTGATCTCTCTAGGACATTCAGAAGCCAAGTTATAAGCCCACAAATGTTTAACTGGACTACTTCTTTAAATTGACACCAGATCCGGTGACCTTTGGGACATGGTTTGACCCCCTTAGGAAAGTGCTATCATCATGAAACGTTCAGATCGCTTACAACTCAATAGATTCTACCTTCCTGTAACGTTTCAGCCTGACTGGACCTTGTTTTCACACAAATGAACCCAGAATGATGTGAAATTGTGCTTCGTGCAACATAATTCTGGGTGCCATTTACAAACCTTAAGTGCTAATGACTCCATTCCTTTTTGTGGTTGTAGGGGCTGTTGATTGGAGAACACTAAAACAAACCTAACCTCTCTAGGACATTCAGAAGCCAAGTTATAAGCCCACAAAGGTGTAACTGGACTGCTTCTTTAAAGTGACACCAGGCCCGGTGATCTTTGGGACATGGTTTGACCCCCTATAGGAATGTGCGATCATCTTGAAATGTTCAGATCACTTACAACTCAATAGATTCTACCTTCCTGTAACATTTCAGCCTGATTTGACCTTGTTTTCACACAAATGAACCCAGAATGATGTGAAATTATGCTTCGTGCAACATAATTCTGGGTGCCATTTAAAAACCATAAGTGCTAATGACTCCAGTACTTTTTGAGGTTGTAGGTGCTGTTGATTGAAGTACACTAAAACAAACCTGATCTCTCTAGGATATTCAGAAGCCAAGTTATAAGCCCTCAAAGGTGTAAATGGACTGCTTCTTTAAAGTGACACCAGGCCCGGTGACCTTTGGGACATGGTTTGACCCCCTATAGGAATGTGTGATCATCATGAAACGTTCAGATCACTTACAACTCAATCGATTCTACCTTCTTGTAACATTTCAGCCTGATTGGACCTTGTTTTCACACAAATGAACCCAGAATGATGTGAAATTGTGCTTAGTGCAGCATAATTCTGGGTGCCATTTACAAACCATAAGTGCTAATGACTCCATTCCTTTTTGTGGTGCTAGTGGCTGTTGGTTGGAGTACATTAAAACAAACCTGATCTCTCTAGGACATTCAGAAGCCAAGTTATAAGCCCACAAAGGTGTAACTGGACTGCTTCTTTAAAGTGACACCAGGCCCGTTGACCTTTGGGACATGGTTTGACCCCCTATAGGAATGTGCGATCATCTTGAAACGTTCAGATCACTTACAACTCAATAGATTTTACCTTCCTGTAATGTTTCAGCCTGATTGGACCTTGTTTTCCACAAATGAACCCAGAATGATGTGAAATTGTGCATCGTGCAACATAATTCTGGGTGCCATTTACAAACCATAAGTGCTAATGACTCCATTCCTTTTTGTGGTTGTAGGGGCTGTTTTTTGGAGTATACTAAAACAAACCTGATCTCTCTAGGACATTCAGAAGCCAAGTTATAAGCCCACAAAGGTGTAACTGGACTGCTTCTTTAAAGTGACACCAGGCCCGGTGACCGTTGGGACATGGTTTGACCCCCTTAGGAAAGTGCTATCATCATGAAACATTCAGATCACTTACAACTCAATAGATTCTACCTTCCTGTAACAACTCAGCCTGATTGGACCTTGTTTTCACACAAATGAACCCAGAATGATGTGAAATTGTGCTTAGTGCAGCATACTTCTGGGTGCCATTTACAAACCATAAGTGCTAATGACTCCATTCCTTTTTGTGGTTGTAGGGGCTGTTGGTTGGAGTACATTAAAACAAACCTGATCTCTCTAGGACATTCTGAAGCCAAGTTATAAGCCCACAAATGTGTAACTGGACTACTTCTTTAAATTGACACCAGATCCGGTGACCTTTGGGACATGGTTTGACCCCCTTAGGAAAGTGCTATCATCATGAAACGTTCAGATCGCTTACAACTCAATAGATTCTACCTTCCTGTAACGTTTCAGCCTGATTGGACCTTGTTTTCACTTAAATGAACCCAGAATGATGTGAAATTGTGCTTCGTGCAACATAATTCTGGGTGCCATTTACAAACCATAAGTGCTGATGACTCCATTCCTTTTTGTGGTTGTAGGGGCTGTTGATTGGAGAACACTAAAACAAACCTAACCTCTCTAGGACATTCAGAAGCCAAGTTATAAGCCCACAAAGGTGTAACTGGACTGCTTCTTTAAAGTGACACCAGGCCCGGTGATCTTTGGGACATGGTTTGACCCCCTATAGGAATGTGCGATCATCTTGAAACGTTCAGATCACTTACAACTCAATAGATTCTACCTTCCTGTAACATTTCAGCCTGATTTGACCTTGTTTTCACACAAATGAACCCAGAATGATGTGAAATTGTGCTTTGTGCAACATAATTCTGGGTGCCATTTAAAAATCATAAGTGCTAATGACTCCATTCCTTTTTGAGGTTGTAGGGGCTGTTGATTGAAGTACACTAAAACAAACCTGATCCCTCTAGGACATTCAGAAGCCAAGTTATAAGCCCTCAAAGGTGTAACTGGACTACTTCTTTAAAGTGACACCAGGCTAGGTGACCTTTGGGACATGGTTTGACCCCCTATAGGAATGTGCGATCATCATGAAACGTTCAGATCACTTACAACTCAATAGATTCTACCTTCTTGTAACGTTGCAGCCTGATTGGACCTTGTTTTCACACAAATGGACCCAGAATGATGTGAAATTGTGCTTCGTGCAACATAATTCTGGGTGCCATTTACAAACCATAATTGCTAATGACTCCATTCCTTTTTGAGGTTGTAGGGGCTGTTGATTGGAGTACACTAAAACAAACCTGATCTCTCTAGGACATTCAGAAGCCAAGTTATCCGCCCTCAAAGGTGTAACTGGACTACTTCTTTAAAGTGACACCAGGCCCGGTGACCTTTGGGACATGGTTTTACCCCCTATAGGAATGTGCGATCATCTTGAAACGTTCAGATCAATTACAACTCAATAGATTCTACCTTCTTGTAGCGTTTCAGCCTGATTGGACCTTGTTTTCACACAAATGGACCCAGAATGATGTGAAATTGTGCTTCGTGCAACATAATTCTGGGTGCCATTTACAAACCTTAAGTGCTAATGATTCCATTCCTTTTTGTGGTTGTAGAGGCTGTTGATTGGAGTACACTAAAACAAACCTAACCTCTCTAGGACATTCAGAAGCCAAGTTATAAGCCCACAAAGTTGTAACTGGACAACTTCTTTAAAGTGACACCAGGCCCGGTGACCTTTGGGACATGGTTTGACCCCCTTAGGAAAGTGCTATCATCATGAAACGTTCAGATCACTTACAACTCAATAGATTCTACCTTCCTGTAACGTTTCAGCCTGATTGGACCTTGTTTTCACACAAATGAACCCAGAATGATGTGAAATTGTGCTTCGTGCAACATAATTCTGGGTGCCTTTTACAAACCATAAGTGCTAATGACTCCATTCCTTTTTGTGGTTGTAGGGGCTGTTGATTGGAGAACACTAAAACAAACCTAACCTCTCTAGGACATTCAGAAGCCAAGTTATAAGCCCACAAAGGTGTAACTGGACTGCTTCTTTAAAGTGACACCAGGCCCGGTGACCGTTGGGACATGGTTTGACCCCCTTAGGAAAGTGCTATCATCATGAAACGTTCAGATCGCTTACAACTCAATAGATTCTACCTTCTTGTAGCGTTTCAGCCTGATTGGACCTTGTTTTCACACAAATGAACCCAGAATGATGTGAAATTGTGCTTCGTGCAGCATAATTCTGGGTGCCATTTAAAAACCATAAGAGCTAATGACTCCATTCCTTTTTGTGGTTGTAGGGGCTGTTTTTTGGAGTATACTAAAACAAACCTGATCTCTCTAGGACATTCAGAAGCCAAGTTATAAGCCCACAAAGGTGTAACTGGACTGCTTCTTTAAAGTGACACCAGGCCCGGTGACCGTTGGGACATGGTTTGACCCCCTTAGGAAAGTGCTATCATCATGAAACATTCAGATCACTTACAACTCAATAGAATCTACCTTCCTGTAACAACTCAGCCTGAATGGACCTTGTTTTCACACAAATGAACCCAGAATGATGTGAAATTGTGCTTCGTGCAACATAATTCTGGGTGCCATTTACAAACCATAAGTGCTAATGACTCCATTCCTTTTTGAGGTTGTAGGGGCTGTTGATTGGAGTACACTAAAACAAACCTGATCTCTCTAGGACATTCAGAAGCAAAGTTATCCGCCCTAAAAGGTGTAACTGGACTACTTCTTTAAAGTGACACCAGGCCCGGTGACCTTTGGGACATGGTTTTACCCCCTATAGGAATATGCGATCATCTTGAAACGTTCAGATCACTTACAACTCAATAGATTCTACCTTCTTGTAGCGTTTCAGCCTGATTGGACCTTGTTTTCACACAAATGGACCCAGAATGATGTGAAATTGTGCTTCGTGCAACATAATTCTGGGTGCCATTTACAAACCATAAGTGCTAATGACTCCATTCCTTTTTGTGGTTGTAGGGGCTGTTGATTGGAGAACACTAAAACAAACCTAACCTCTCTAGGATATTCAGAAGCCAAGTTATAAGCCCACAAAGCTGTAACTGGACTGCTTCTTTAAAGTGACACCAGGCCCGGTGACCGTTGGGACATGGTTTGACCCCCTTAGGAAAGTGCTATCATCATGAAACATTCAGATCACTTACAACTCAATATATTCTACCTTCCTGTAACAACTCAGCCTGATTGGACCTTGTTTTCACACAAATGAACCCAGAATGATGTGAAATTGTGCTTAGTGCAGCATAATTCTGGGTGCCATTTACAAACCATAAGTGCTAATGACTCCATTCCTTTTTGTGGTTGTAGGGGCTGTTGATTGGAGAACACTAAAACAAACCTAACCTCTCTAGGATATTCAGAAGCCAAGTTATAAGCCCACAAAGCTGTAACTGGACTGCTTCTTTAAAGTGACACCAGGCCCGGTGACCTTTGGGACATGGTTTGACCCCCTATAGGAATGTGCGATCATCTTGAAACGTTCAGATCACTTACAACTCAATAGATTCTACCTTCTTGTAACGTTTCAGCCTGATTGGACCTTGTTTTCACACAAATGGACCCAGAATGATGTGAAATTGTGCTTCGTGCAACATAATTCTGGGTGCCATTTACAAACCATAAGTGCTAATGACTCCATTCCTTTTTGAGGTTGTAGGGGCTGTTGATTGGAGTACACTAAAACAAACCTGATCTCTCTAGGACATTCAGAAGCCAAGTTATCCGCCCTCAAAGGTGTAACTGGACTACTTCTTTAAAGTGACACCAGGCCCGGTGACCTTTGGGACATGGTTTTACCCCCTATAGGAATGTGCGATCATCTTGAAACGTTCAGATCACTTACAACTCAATAGATTCTACCTTCTTGTAGCGTTTCAGCCTGATTGGACCTTGTTTTCACACAAATGGACCCAGAATGATGTGAAATTGTGCTTCGTGCAACATAATTCTGGGTGCCATTTACAAACCTTAAGTGCTAATGACTCCATTCCTTTTTGTGGTTGTAGAGGCTGTTGATTGGAGTACACTAAAACAAACCTAACCTCTCTAGGACATTCAGAAGCCAAGTTATAAGCCCACAAAGTTGTAACTGGACTACTTCTTTAAAGTGACACCAGGCCCGGTGACCTTTGGGACATGGTTTGACCCCCTTAGGAAAGTGCTATCATCATGAAACGTTCAGATCACTTACAACTCAATAGATTCTACCTTCCTGTAACGTTTCAGCCTGATTGGACCTTGTTTTCACACAAATGAACCCAGAATGATGTGAAATTGTGCTTCGTGCAACATAATTCTGGGTGCCATTTACAAACCATAAGTGCTAATGACTCCATTCCTTTTTGTGGTTGTAGGGGCTGTTGATTGGAGAACACTAAAACAAACCTAACCTCTCTAGGAAATTCAGAAGCCAAGTTATAAGCCCACAAAGGTGTAACTGGACTGCTTCTTTAAAGTGACACCAGGCCCGGTGACCATTGGGACATGGTTTGACCCCCTTAGGAAAGTGCTATCATAATGAAACGTTCAGATCGCTTACAACTCAATAGATTCTACCTTCTTGTAGCGTTTCAGCCTGATTGGACCTTGTTTTCACACAAATAAACCCAGAATGATGTGAAATTGTGCTTAGTGCAGCATAATTCTGGGTGCCATTTAAAAACCATAAGAGCTAATGACTCCATTCCTTTTTGTGGTTGTAGGGGCTGTTGATTGGAGTACATTAAAACAAACCTGATCTCTCTAGGACATTCAGAAGCCAAGTTATAAGCCCACAAATGTGTAACTGGACTACTTCTTTAAATTGACACCAGATCCGGTGACATTTGGGACATGGTTTGACCCCCTTAGGAAAGGGCTATCATGATGAAACGTTCAGATCACTTACAACTCAATAGATTCTACCTTCCTGTAACATTTCAGCCTGATTGGACCTTGTTTTCACACAAATGAACCTAGAATGATGTGAAATTGTGCTTTGTGCAGCATAATTCTGGGTGCCATTTACAAACCATAAGTGCTAATGACTCCATTCCTTTTTGTGGTTGTAGGGCCTGTTGATTGGAGTACATTAAAACAAACCTGATCTCTCTAGGACATTCAGAAGCCAAGTTATAAGCCCACAAATGAGTAACTGGACTACTTCTTTAAATTGACACCAGATCCGGTGACCTTTGGGACATGGTTTGAACCCCTTAGGAAAGTGCTATCATCATGAAACGTTCAGATCACTTTCAACTCAATAGATTCTACCTTCCTGTAACATTTCAGCCTGATTGGACCTTGTTTTCACACAAATGAACCCAGAATGATTTGAAATTTTGCTTTGTGCAGCATAATTCTGGGTGCCATTTACAAACCATAAGTGCTAATGACTCCATTCCTTTTTGTGGTCGTAGGGGCTGTTGATTGGAGAACACTAAAACAAACCTAACCTCTCTAGGACATTCAGAAGCCAAGTTATAAGCCCACAAAGGTGTAACTGGACTACTTCTTTAAGGTGACACCAGGCCCGGTGACCTTTGGGACATGGTTTGAGCCCCTTAGGAAAGTGCGATCATCTTGAAACGTTCAGATCACTTACAACTCAATAGATTCTAACTTCCTGTAACATTTCAGCCTGATTGGACCTTGTTTTCACACAAATGAACCCAGAATGATGTGAAATTGTGCTTAGTGCAGCATAATTCTGGTTGCCCTTTACAATCCTTAAGTACTAATGACTCCATTCCTTTTTGTGGTTGTAGGGGTTGTTGATTGGAGTACACTAAAACAAACCTTATCTCTCTAGGACATTCAGAAGCCAAGTTATTACCCCACAAATGTGTAAATGGACTACTTCTTTATTTTGACACCAGATCCGGTGACCTTTGGGACATGGTTTGAGCCCCTATAGGAATGTGCTATCATCATGAAACGTTTAGATCACTTACAACTCAATAGATTCTACCTTTCTGTAACGTTTCAGCCTGATTGGACCTTGTTTTCACACAAATGAACCCAGAATGATGTGAAATTGTGCTTCGTGCAACATAATTCTGGGTGCCATTTAAAAACCATAAGTGCTAATGACTCCATTCCTTTTTGAGGTTGTAGGGGCTGTTGATTGGAGTACAGTAAAACAAACCTGATCTCTCTAGGACATTCAGAAGCCAAGTTATAAGCCCTCAAAGGTGTAAATGGACTACTTCTTTAAAGTGACACCAGGCCCGGTGACCTTTGGGACATGGTTTGACCCCCTATAGGAATGTGCGATCATCATGAAACGTTCAGATCACTTAAAACTCAATAGATTCTACCGTCTTGTAACGTTTCAGCCTGATTGGACCTTTTTTTTCACACAAATGAACCCAGAATGATGTGAAATTGTGCTTAGTGCAGCATAATTCTGGGTGCCATTTACAAGCCATAAGTGCTAATGACTCCATTCCTTTTTGTGGTTGTAGGGGCTGTTGGCTGGAGTACATTAAAACAAACCTGATCTCTCTAGGACATTCAGAAGCCAGGTTTTAAGCCCACAAATGTGTAACTGGACTACTTCTTTAAATTGACACCAGATCCGGTGACCTTTGGGACATGGTTTGACCCCCTTAGGAAAGTGCTATCATCATGAAACGTTCAGATCGCTTACAACGCAATAGATTCTACCTTCCTGTAACGTTTCAGCCTGATTGGACCTTGTTTTCACACAAATGAACCCAGAATGATGTGAAATTGTGCTTCGTGCAACATAATTCTGGGTGCCATTTACAAACCATAAGTGCTAATGACTCCATTCCTTTTTGTGGTTGTAGGGGCTGTTGGTTGGAGTACATTAAAACAAACCTGATCTCTCTAGGACATTCAGAAGCCAAGTTATAAGCCCACAAAGGTGTAACTGGACTGCTTCTTTAAAGTGACACCAGGCCGTTGACCTTTGGGACATGGTTTGACCCCCTTAGGAAAGTGCTATCATCATGAAACGTTCAGATCACTTACAACTCAATAGATTCTACCTTCCTGTAACATTTCAGCCTGATTGGACCTTGTTTTCACACAAATGAACCCAGAATGATGTGAAATTGTGCTTAGTGCAGCATAATTCTGGGTGCCATTTACAAACCATAAGTGCTAATGACTCCATTCCTTTTTGTGGTTGTAGGGGCTGTTGGTTAGAGTACATTAAAACAAACCTGATCTCTCTAGGACATTCAGAAGCCAAGTTATAAGCCCACAAATGTGTAACTGGACTACTTCTTTAAATTGACACCAGATCCGGTGACCTTTGGGACATGGTTTGACCCCCTTAGGAAAGTGCTATCATCATGAAACGTTCAGATCGCTTACAACTCAATAGATTCTACCTTCCTGTAACGTTTCAGCCTGATTGGACCTTGTTTTCACACAAATGAACCCAGAATGATGTGAAATTGTGCTTCGTGCAACATAATTCTGGGTGCCATTTACAAACCATAAGTGCTAATGACTCCATTCCTTTTTGTGGTTGTAGGGGCTGTTGATTGGAGAACACTAAAACAAACCTAACCTCTCTAGGACATTCAGAAGCCAAGTTATAAGCCCACAAAGGTGTAACTGGACTGCTTCTTTAAAGTGACACCAGGCCCGGTGACCTTTGGGACATGAATTGACCCCCTATAGGAATGTGCGATCATCTTGAAACGTTCAGATCACTTACAACTCAATATATTCTACCTTCCTGTAACATTTCAGCCTGATTTGACCTTGTTTTCACACAAATGAACCCAGAATGATGTGAAATTGTGCTTCGTGCAACATAATTCTGGGTGCCATTTAAAAACCATAAGTGCTAATGACTCCATTCCTTTTTGAGGTTGTAGGGGCTGTTGATTGAAGTACACTAAAACAAACCTGATCTCTCCAGGATATTCAGAAGCCAAGTTATAAGCCCTCAAAGGTGTAACTGGACTACTTCTTTAAAGTGACACCAGGCTCGGTGACCTTTGGGACATGGTTTGACCCCCTATCGGAATGTGCGATCTTCATGAAACGTTCAGATCACTTACAACTCAATAGATTCTACCTTCTTGTAACGTTTCAGCCTGATTGGACCTTGTTTTCACACAAATGGACCCAGAATGATGTGAAATTGTGCTTCGTGCAACATAATTCTGGGTGCCATTTACAAACCATAAGTGCTAATGACTCCATTCCTTTTTGTGGTTGTAGGGGCTGTTGGTTGGAGTACATTAAAACAAACCTGATCTCTCTAGGACATTCAGAAGCCAAGTTATAAGCCCACAAATGTGTAACTGGACTACTTCTTTAAATTGACACCAGATCCGGTGACCTTTGGGACATGGTTTGACCCCCTTAGGAAAGTGCTATCATCATGAAACGTTCAGATTACTTACAACTCAATAGATTCTACCTTCCTGTAACATTTCAGCCTGATTGGACCTTGTTTTCACACAAATGAACCCAGAATGTTGTGAAATTGTGCTTAGTGCAGCATTATTCTGGGTGCCATTTAAAAACCATAAGTGCTAATGACTCCATTCCTTTTTGAGGTTGTAGGGGATGTTGATTGGAGTACACTAAAACAAACCTGATCTCTCTAGGACATTCAGAAGCCAAGTTATAAGCCCACAAAGGTGTAACTGGACTGCTTCTTTAAAGTGACACCAGGCCCGGTGACCTTTGGGACATGGTTTGACCCCCATAGCAATGTTCGATCATCTTGAAACGTTCAGATCACTTACAACTCAATAGATTTTACCTTCCTGTAACGTTTAAGCCTGATTGGACCTTGTTTTCACACAAATGAACCCAGAATGATGTGAAATTGTGCTTAGTGCAGCATAACTCTGGGTGCCATTTACAAACCATAAGTGCTAATGACTCCATTCCTTTTTGTGGTTGTAGGGGCTGTTGGTTGGAGTACATTAAAACAAATCTGATCTCTCTAGGACATTCAGAAGCCAAGTTATAAGCCCACAAATGTGTAACTGGACTACTTCTTTAAATTGACACCAGATCCGGTGACCTTTGGGACATGGTTTGACCCCCTTAGGAAAGTGCTATCATCATGAAACGTTCAGATCGCTTACAACTCAATAGATTCTACCTTCCTGTAACGTTTCAGCCTGATTGGACCTTGTTTTCACACAAATGAACCCAGAATGATGTGAAATTGTGCTTCGTGCAACATAATTCTGGGTGACATTTACAAACCTTAAGTGCTAATGACTCGATTCCTTTTTGTGGTTGTAGGGGCTGTTGATTGGAGAACACTAAAACAAACCTAACCTCTCTAGGACATTCAGAAGCCAAGTTATAAGCCCACAAAGGTGTAACTGGACTGCTTCTTTAAAGTGACACCAGGCCCGGTGACCTTTGGGACATGGTTTGACCCCCTATAGGAATGTGCGATCATCTTGAAACGTTCAGATCACTTACAACTCAATAGATTCTACCTTCCTGTATCATTTCAGCCTGATTTGACCTTGTTTTCACACAAATGAACCCAGAATGATGTGAAATTGTGCTTCGTGCAACGTAATTCTGGGTGCCATTTAAAAACCATAAGTGCTAATGACTCCATTCCTTTTTGAGGTTGTAGGGGCTGTTGATTGAAGTACAATAAAACAAACCCGATCTCTCTAGGATATTCAGAAGCCAAGTTATAAGTCCTCAAAGGTGTAACTGGACTACTTCTTTAAAGTGACACCAGGCCCGGTGACCTTTGGGACATGGTTTGACCCCCAATAGGAATGTGCGATCATCATGAAACGTTCAGATCACTTACAACTCAATAGATTCTACCTTCTTGTAACGTTTCAGCCTGACTGGACCTTGTTTTCACACAAATGGACCCAGAATGATGTGAAATTGTGCTTCGTGCAACATAATTCTGGGTGCCATTTACAAACCATAAGTGCTAATGACTCCATTCCTTTTTGTGGTTGTAGGGGCTGTTGGTTGGAGTACATTAAAACAAACCTGATCTCTCTAGGACATTCAGAAGCCAAGTTATAAGCCCACAAATGTGTAACTGGACTACTTCTTTAAATTGACACCAGATCCGGTGACCTTTGGGACATGGTTTGACCCCCTTAGGAAAGTGCTATCATCATGAAACGTTCAGATCAATTACAACTCAATAGATTCTACCTTCCTGTAACGTTTCAGCCTGATTGGACCTTGTTTTCACACAAATGAACCCAGAATGTTGTGAAATTGTGCTTCGTGCAACATAATTCTGGGTGGCATTTAAAAACCATAAGTGCTAATGACTCCATTCCTTTTTTAGGTTGTACGGGATGTTGATTGGAGTACACTAAATTAAACCTGATCTCTCTAGGACATTCAGAAGCCAAGTTATAAGCCCACAAATGTGTAACTGGACTACTTCTTTAAATTGACACCAGATCCGGTGACCTTGGGACATGGTTTGACCCCCTTAGGAAAGTGCTATCATCATGAAACGTTCAAATCACTTACAACTCAATAGATTCTACCTTCCTGTAACGTTTCAGCCTGACTGGACCTTGTTTTCACACAAATGAACCCAGAATGATGTGAAATTGTGCTTCGTGCAACATAATTCTGGGTGCCATTTACAAACCATAAGTGCTAATGACTCCATTCCTTTTTGTGGTTGTAGGGGCTGTTGATTGGAGAACACTAAAACAAACCTAACCTCTTTAGGACATTCAGAAGCCAAGTTATACGCCCACAAAGGTGTAACTGGACCACTTCTTTAAAGTGACACCAGGCCCGGTGACCTTTGGGACATGGTTTGACCCCCTTAGGAAAGTGCTATCATCATGAAACGTTCAGATCACTTACAACTCAATAGATTCTACCTTCCTGTAACATTTCAGCCTGATTGGAACTTGTTTTCACACAAATGAACCCAGAATGATGTGAAATTGTGCTTTGTGCAACATAATTCTGAGTGCCATTTACAAACCATAAGTGCTAATGACTCCATTCCTTTTTGTGGTTGTAGGGGCTGTTGATTGGAGTACATTAAAACAAACCTGATCTCTCTAGGACATTCAGAAGCTAAGTTATAAGCCCACAAATGTGTAACTGGACTACTTCTTTAAATTGACACCAGATCCGGTGACCTTTGGGACATGGTTTGACCCCCTTAGGAAAGTGCTATCATGATGAAACGTTCAGATCACTTACAACTCAATAGATTCTACCTTCCTGTAACGTTTCAGCCTGACTGGACCTTGTTTTCACACAAATGAACCCAGAATGATGTGAAATTGTGCTTCGTGCAACATAATTCTGGGTGCCATTTAAACACCATAAGTGCTAATGACTCCATTCATTTTTGTGGTTGTAGGGGCTGTTTATTGGAGTATACTAAAACAAACCTGATCTCTCTAGGACATTCAGAAGCCAAGTTATAAGCCCACAAAGGTGTAACTGGACTACTTCTTTAAATTGACACCAGATCCGGTGACCTTTGGGACATGGTTTGACCCCCTTAGGAAAGTGCTATCATCATGAAACGTTCAGATCACTTACAACTCAATAGATTCTACCTTCCTGTAACATTTCAGCCTGATTGGACCTTGTTTTCACACAAATGAACCCAGAATGATGTGAAATTGTGCTTCGTGCAACATAATTCTGGGTGCCATTTAAAAACCATAAGTGCTAATGACTCCATTCCTTTTTGAGGTTGTAGGGGCTGTTGATTGGAGTACACTAAAACAAACCTGATCTCTCTAGGACATTCAGAAGCCAAGTTATAAGCCCTCAAAGGTGTAACTGGACTACTTCTTTAAAGTGACACCAGGCCCGGTGACCTTTGGGACATGGTTTTACCCCCTATAGGAATGTGCGATCATCTTGAAACGTTCAGATCACTTACAACTCAATAGATTCTACCTTCTTGTAGCGTTTCAGCCTGATTGGACCTTGTTTTCACACAAATGGACCCAGAATGATGTGAAATTGTGCTTCGTGCAACATAATTTTGGGTGCCATTTACAAACCTTAAGTGCTAATGACTCCATTCCTTTTTGTGGTTGTAGGGGCTGTTGATTGGAGTACACTAAAACAAACCTAACCTCTCTAGGACATTCAGAAGCCAAGTTATAAGCCCACAAAGTTGTAACTGGACTACTTCTTTAAAGTGACACCAGGCCCGGTGACCTTTGGGACATGGTTTGACCCCCTTAGGAAAGTGCTATCATCTTGAAACGTTCAGATCACTTACAACTCAATAGATTCTACCTTCTTGTAGCGTTTCAGCCTGATTGGACCTTGTTTTCACACAAATGGACCCAGAATGATGTGAAATTGTGCTTCGTGCAACATAATTCTGGGTGCCATTTACAAACCTTAAGTGCTAATGACTCCATTCCTTTTTGTGGTTGTAGGGGCTGTTGATTGGAGTACACTAAAACAAACCTAACCTCTCTAGGACATTCAGAAGCCAAGTTATAAGCCCACAAAGTTGTAACTGGACTACTTCTTTAAAGTGACACCAGGCCCGGTGACCTTTGGGACATGGTTTGACCCCCTTAGGAAAGTGCTATCATCTTGAAACGTTCAGATCACTTACAACTCAATAGATTCTACCTTCTTGTAGCGTTTCAGCCTGATTGGACCTTGTTTTCACACAAATGGACCCAGAATGATGTGAAATTGTGCTTCGTGCAACATAATTCTGGGTGCCATTTACAAACCTTAAGTGCTAATGACTCCATTCCTTTTTGTGGTTGTAGGGGCTGTTGATTGGAGTACACTAAAACAAACCTAACCTCTCTAGGACATTCAGAAGCCAAGTTATAAGCCCTCAAAGGTGTAAATGGACTACTTCTTTAAAGTGACACCAGGCCCGGTGACCTTTGGGACATGGTTTGACCCCCTATAGGAATGTGCGATCATCATGAAACGTTCAGATCACTTAAAACTCAATAGATTCTACCGTCTTGTAACGTTTCAGCCTGATTGGACCTTTTTTTTCACACAAATGAACCCAGAATGATGTGAAATTGTGCTTAGTGCAGCATAATTCTGGGTGCCATTTACAAGCCATAAGTGCTAATGACTCCATTCCTTTTTGTGGTTGTAGGGGCTGTTGGCTGGAGTACATTAAAACAAACCTGATCTCTCTAGGACATTCAGAAGCCAGGTTTTAAGCCCACAAATGTGTAACTGGACTACTTCTTTAAATTGACACCAGATCCGGTGACCTTTGGGACATGGTTTGACCCCCTTAGGAAAGTGCTATCATCATGAAACGTTCAGATCGCTTACAACGCAATAGATTCTACCTTCCTGTAACGTTTCAGCCTGATTGGACCTTGTTTTCACACAAATGAACCCAGAATGATGTGAAATTGTGCTTCGTGCAACATAATTCTGGGTGCCATTTACAAACCATAAGTGCTAATGACTCCATTCCTTTTTGTGGTTGTAGGGGCTGTTGGTTGGAGTACATTAAAACAAACCTGATCTCTCTAGGACATTCAGAAGCCAAGTTATAAGCCCACAAAGGTGTAACTGGACTGCTTCTTTAAAGTGACACCAGGCCGTTGACCTTTGGGACATGGTTTGACCCCCTTAGGAAAGTGCTATCATCATGAAACGTTCAGATCACTTACAACTCAATAGATTCTACCTTCCTGTAACATTTCAGCCTGATTGGACCTTGTTTTCACACAAATGAACCCAGAATGATGTGAAATTGTGCTTAGTGCAGCATAATTCTGGGTGCCATTTACAAACCATAAGTGCTAATGACTCCATTCCTTTTTGTGGTTGTAGGGGCTGTTGGTTAGAGTACATTAAAACAAACCTGATCTCTCTAGGACATTCAGAAGCCAAGTTATAAGCCCACAAATGTGTAACTGGACTACTTCTTTAAATTGACACCAGATCCGGTGACCTTTGGGACATGGTTTGACCCCCTTAGGAAAGTGCTATCATCATGAAACGTTCAGATCGCTTACAACTCAATAGATTCTACCTTCCTGTAACGTTTCAGCCTGATTGGACCTTGTTTTCACACAAATGAACCCAGAATGATGTGAAATTGTGCTTCGTGCAACATAATTCTGGGTGCCATTTACAAACCATAAGTGCTAATGACTCCATTCCTTTTTGTGGTTGTAGGGGCTGTTGATTGGAGAACACTAAAACAAACCTAACCTCTCTAGGACATTCAGAAGCCAAGTTATAAGCCCACAAAGGTGTAACTGGACTGCTTCTTTAAAGTGACACCAGGCCCGGTGACCTTTGGGACATGAATTGACCCCCTATAGGAATGTGCGATCATCTTGAAACGTTCAGATCACTTACAACTCAATATATTCTACCTTCCTGTAACATTTCAGCCTGATTTGACCTTGTTTTCACACAAATGAACCCAGAATGATGTGAAATTGTGCTTCGTGCAACATAATTCTGGGTGCCATTTAAAAACCATAAGTGCTAATGACTCCATTCCTTTTTGAGGTTGTAGGGGCTGTTGATTGAAGTACACTAAAACAAACCTGATCTCTCCAGGATATTCAGAAGCCAAGTTATAAGCCCTCAAAGGTGTAACTGGACTACTTCTTTAAAGTGACACCAGGCTCGGTGACCTTTGGGACATGGTTTGACCCCCTATCGGAATGTGCGATCTTCATGAAACGTTCAGATCACTTACAACTCAATAGATTCTACCTTCTTGTAGCGTTTCAGCCTGATTGGACCTTGTTTTCACACAAATGGACCCAGAATGATGTGAAATTGTGCTTCGTGCAACATAATTCTGGGTGCCATTTACAAACCATAAGTGCTAATGACTCCATTCCTTTTTGTGGTTGTAGGGGCTGTTGGTTGGAGTACATTAAAACAAACCTGATCTCTCTAGGACATTCAGAAGCCAAGTTATAAGCCCACAAATGTGTAACTGGACTACTTCTTTAAATTGACACCAGATCCGGTGACCTTTGGGACATGGTTTGACCCCCTTAGGAAAGTGCTATCATCATGAAACGTTCAGATTACTTACAACTCAATAGATTCTACCTTCCTGTAACATTTCAGCCTGATTGGACCTTGTTTTCACACAAATGAACCCAGAATGTTGTGAAATTGTGCTTAGTGCAGCATAATTCTGGGTGCCATTTAAAAACCATAAGTGCTAATGACTCCATTCCTTTTTGAGGTTGTAGGGGATGTTGATTGGAGTACACTAAAACAAACCTGATCTCTCTAGGACATTCAGAAGCCAAGTTATAAGCCCACAAAGGTGTAACTGGACTGCTTCTTTAAAGTGACACCAGGCCCGGTGACCTTTGGGACATGGTTTGACCCCCATAGCAATGTTCGATCATCTTGAAACGTTCAGATCACTTACAACTCAATAGATTTTACCTTCCTGTAACGTTTAAGCCTGATTGGACCTTGTTTTCACACAAATGAACCCAGAATGATGTGAAATTGTGCTTAGTGCAGCATAACTCTGGGTGCCATTTACAAACCATAAGTGCTAATGACTCCATTCCTTTTTGTGGTTGTAGGGGCTGTTGGTTGGAGTACATTAAAACAAATCTGATCTCTCTAGGACATTCAGAAGCCAAGTTATAAGCCCACAAATGTGTAACTGGACTACTTCTTTAAATTGACACCAGATCCGGTGACCTTTGGGACATGGTTTGACCCCCTTAGGAAAGTGCTATCATCATGAAACGTTCAGATCGCTTACAACTCAATAGATTCTACCTTCCTGTAACGTTTCAGCCTGATTGGACCTTGTTTTCACACAAATGAACCCAGAATGATGTGAAATTGTGCTTCGTGCAACATAATTCTGGGTGACATTTACAAACCTTAAGTGCTAATGACTCGATTCCTTTTTGTGGTTGTAGGGGCTGTTGATTGGAGAACACTAAAACAAACCTAACCTCTCTAGGACATTCAGAAGCCAAGTTATAAGCCCACAAAGGTGTAACTGGACTGCTTCTTTAAAGTGACACCAGGCCCGGTGACCTTTGGGACATGGTTTGACCCCCTATAGGAATGTGCGATCATCTTGAAACGTTCAGATCACTTACAACTCAATAGATTCTACCTTCCTGTATCATTTCAGCCTGATTTGACCTTGTTTTCACACAAATGAACCCAGAATGATGTGAAATTGTGCTTCGTGCAACGTAATTCTGGGTGCCATTTAAAAACCATAAGTGCTAATGACTCCATTCCTTTTTGAGGTTGTAGGGGCTGTTGATTGAAGTACAATAAAACAAACCCGATCTCTCTAGGATATTCAGAAGCCAAGTTATAAGTCCTCAAAGGTGTAACTGGACTACTTCTTTAAAGTGACACCAGGCCCGGTGACCTTTGGGACATGGTTTGACCCCCAATAGGAATGTGCGATCATCATGAAACGTTCAGATCACTTACAACTCAATAGATTCTACCTTCTTGTAACGTTTCAGCCTGACTGGACCTTGTTTTCACACAAATGGACCCAGAATGATGTGAAATTGTGCTTCGTGCAACATAATTCTGGGTGCCATTTACAAACCATAAGTGCTAATGACTCCATTCCTTTTTGTGGTTGTAGGGGCTGTTGGTTGGAGTACATTAAAACAAACCTGATCTCTCTAGGACATTCAGAAGCCAAGTTATAAGCCCACAAATGTGTAACTGGACTACTTCTTTAAATTGACACCAGATCCGGTGACCTTTGGGACATGGTTTGACCCCCTTAGGAAAGTGCTATCATCATGAAACGTTCAGATCAATTACAACTCAATAGATTCTACCTTCCTGTAACGTTTCAGCCTGATTGGACCTTGTTTTCACACAAATGAACCCAGAATGTTGTGAAATTGTGCTTCGTGCAACATAATTCTGGGTGGCATTTAAAAACCATAAGTGCTAATGACTCCATTCCTTTTTTAGGTTGTACGGGATGTTGATTGGAGTACACTAAATTAAACCTGATCTCTCTAGGACATTCAGAAGCCAAGTTATAAGCCCACAAATGTGTAACTGGACTACTTCTTTAAATTGACACCAGATCCGGTGACCTTGGGACATGGTTTGACCCCCTTAGGAAAGTGCTATCATCATGAAACGTTCAAATCACTTACAACTCAATAGATTCTACCTTCCTGTAACGTTTCAGCCTGACTGGACCTTGTTTTCACACAAATGAACCCAGAATGATGTGAAATTGTGCTTCGTGCAACATAATTCTGGGTGCCATTTACAAACCATAAGTGCTAATGACTCCATTCCTTTTTGTGGTTGTAGGGGCTGTTGATTGGAGAACACTAAAACAAACCTAACCTCTTTAGGACATTCAGAAGCCAAGTTATACGCCCACAAAGGTGTAACTGGACCACTTCTTTAAAGTGACACCAGGCCCGGTGACCTTTGGGACATGGTTTGACCCCCTTAGGAAAGTGCTATCATCATGAAACGTTCAGATCACTTACAACTCAATAGATTCTACCTTCCTGTAACATTTCAGCCTGATTGGAACTTGTTTTCACACAAATGAACCCAGAATGATGTGAAATTGTGCTTTGTGCAACATAATTCTGAGTGCCATTTACAAACCATAAGTGCTAATGACTCCATTCCTTTTTGTGGTTGTAGGGGCTGTTGATTGGAGTACATTAAAACAAACCTGATCTCTCTAGGACATTCAGAAGCTAAGTTATAAGCCCACAAATGTGTAACTGGACTACTTCTTTAAATTGACACCAGATCCGGTGACCTTTGGGACATGGTTTGACCCCCTTAGGAAAGTGCTATCATGATGAAACGTTCAGATCACTTACAACTCAATAGATTCTACCTTCCTGTAACGTTTCAGCCTGACTGGACCTTGTTTTCACACAAATGAACCCAGAATGATGTGAAATTGTGCTTCGTGCAACATAATTCTGGGTGCCATTTAAACACCATAAGTGCTAATGACTCCATTCATTTTTGTGGTTGTAGGGGCTGTTTATTGGAGTATACTAAAACAAACCTGATCTCTCTAGGACATTCAGAAGCCAAGTTATAAGCCCACAAAGGTGTAACTGGACTACTTCTTTAAATTGACACCAGATCCGGTGACCTTTGGGACATGGTTTGACCCCCTTAGGAAAGTGCTATCATCATGAAACGTTCAGATCACTTACAACTCAATAGATTCTACCTTCCTGTAACATTTCAGCCTGATTGGACCTTGTTTTCACACAAATGAACCCAGAATGATGTGAAATTGTGCTTCGTGCAACATAATTCTGGGTGCCATTTAAAAACCATAAGTGCTAATGACTCCATTCCTTTTTGAGGTTGTAGGGGCTGTTGATTGGAGTACACTAAAACAAACCTGATCTCTCTAGGACATTCAGAAGCCAAGTTATAAGCCCTCAAAGGTGTAACTGGACTACTTCTTTAAAGTGACACCAGGCCCGGTGACCTTTGGGACATGGTTTTACCCCCTATAGGAATGTGCGATCATCTTGAAACGTTCAGATCACTTACAACTCAATAGATTCTACCTTCTTGTAGCGTTTCAGCCTGATTGGACCTTGTTTTCACACAAATGGACCCAGAATGATGTGAAATTGTGCTTCGTGCAACATAATTCTGGGTGCCATTTACAAACCTTAAGTGCTAATGACTCCATTCCTTTTTGTGGTTGTAGGGGCTGTTGATTGGAGTACACTAAAACAAACCTAACCTCTCTAGGACATTCAGAAGCCAAGTTATAAGCCCACAAAGTTGTAACTGGACTACTTCTTTAAAGTGACACCAGGCCCGGTGACCTTTGGGACATGGTTTGACCCCCTTAGGAAAGTGCTATCATCATGAAATGTTCAGATCACTTACAACTCAATATATTCTACCTTCTTGTAGCGTTTCAGCCTGATTGGACCTTGTTTTCACACAAATGAACCCAGAATGATGTGAAATTGTGCTTAGTGCAGCATAATTCTGGGTGCCATTTAAAAACCATAAGTGCTAATGACTCCATTCCTTTTTGTGGTTGCAGGGGCTGTTGATTGGAGTACATTAAAACAAACCTGATCTCTCTAGGACATTCAGAAGCCAAGTTATAAGCCCACAAATGTGTAACTGGACTACTTCTTTAAATTGACACCAGATCCGGTGACCTTTGGGACATGGTTTGACCCCCTTAGGAAAGGGCTATCATGATGAAACGTTCAGATCACTTACAACTCAATAGATTCTACCTTCCTGTAACATTTCAGCATGATTGGACATTGTTTTCACACAAATGAACCCAGAATGATGTGAAATTGTGCTTTGTGCAGCATAATTCTGGGTGCCATTTACAAACCATAAGTGCTAATGACTCCATTCCTTTTTGTGGTTGTAGGGGCTGTTGATTGGAGTACATTAAAACAAACATGATCTCTCTAGGACATTCAGAAGCCAAGTTATAAGCCCACAAATGAGTAACTGGACTACTTCTTTAAATTGACACCAGATCCGGTGACCTTTGGGACATCGTTTGACCCCCTTAGGAAAGTGCTATGTTCATGAAACGTTCAGATCACTTACAACTCAATATATTCTACCTTCTTGTAGCGTTTCAGCCTGATTGGACCTTGTTTTCACACAAATGAACCCAGAATGATGTGAAATTGTGCTTAGTGCAGCATAACTCTGGGTGCCATTTACAAACCATAAGTGCTAATGACTCCATTCCTTTTTGTGGTTGTAGGGGCTGTTGGTTGGAGTACATTAAAACAAATCTGATCTCTCTAGGACATTCAGAAGCCAAGTTATAAGCCCACAAATGTGTAACTGGACTACTTCTTTAAATTGACACCAGATCCGGTGACCTTTGGGACATGGTTTGACCCCCTTAGGAAAGTGCTATCATCATGAAACGTTCAGATCGCTTACAACTCAATAGATTCTACCTTCCTGTAACGTTTCAGCCTGATTGGACCTTGTTTTCACACAAATGAACCCAGAATGATGTGAAATTGTGCTTCGTGCAACATAATTCTGGGTGACATTTACAAACCTTAAGCGCTAATGACTCGATTCCTTTTTGTGGTTGTAGGGGCTGTTGATTGGAGAACACTAAAACAAACCTAACCTCTCTAGGACATTCAGAAGCCAAGTTATAAGCCCACAAAGGTGTAACTGGACTGCTTCTTTAAAGTGACACCAGGCCCGGTGACCTTTGGGACATGGTTTGACCCCCTATAGGAATGTGCAATCATCTTGAAACGTTCAGATCACTTACAACTCAATAGATTCTACCTTCCTGTATCATTTCAGCCTGATTTGACCTTGTTTTCACACAAATGAACCCAGAATGATGTGAAATTGTGCTTCGTGCAACGTAATTCTGGGTGCCATTTAAAAACCATAAGTGCTAATGACTCCATTCCTTTTTGAGGTTGTAGGGGCTGTTGATTGAAGTACAATAAAACAAACCCGATCTCTCTAGGATATTCAGAAGCCAAGTTATAAGTCCTCAAAGGTGTAACTGGACTACTTCTTTAAAGTGACACCAGGCCCGGTGACCTTTGGGACATGGTTTGACCCCCAATAGGAATGTGCGATCATCATGAAACGTTCAGATCACTTACAACTCAATAGATTCTACCTTCTTGTAACGTTTCAGCCTGATTGGACCTTGTTTTCACACAAATGGACCCAGAATGATGTGAAATTGTGCTTCGTGCAACATAATTCTGGGTGCCATTTACAAACCATAAGTGCTAATGACTCCATTCCTTTTTGTGGTTGTAGGGGCTGTTGGTTGGAGTACATTAAAACAAACCTGATCTCTCTAGGACATTCAGAAGCCAAGTTATAAGCCCACAAATGTGTAACTGGACTACTTCTTTAAATTGACACCAGATCCGGTGACCTTTGGGACATGGTTTGACCCCCTTAGGAAAATGCTATCATCATGAAACGTTCAGATCACTTACAACTCAATAGATTCTACCTTCCTGTAACGTTTCAGCCTGATTGGACCTTGTTTTCACACAAATGAACCCAGAATGTTGTGAAATTGTGCTTCGTGCAACATAATTCTGGGTGGCATTTAAAAACCATAAGTGCTAATGACTCCATTCCTTTTTTAGGTTGTAGGGGATGTTGATTGGAGTACACTAAATTAAACCTGATCTCTCTAGGACATTCAGAAGCCAAGTTATAAGCCCACAAATGTGTAACTGGACTACTTCTTTAAATTGACACCAGATCCGGTGACCTTGGGACATGGTTTGACCCCCTTAGGAAAGTGCTATCATCATGAAACGTTCAAATCACTTACAACTCAATAGATTCTACCTTCCTGTAACGTTTCAGCCTGACTGGACCTTGTTTTCACACAAATGAACCCAGAATGATGTGAAATTGTGCTTCGTGCAACATAATTCTGGGTGCCATTTACAAACCATAAGTGCTAATGACTCCATTCCTTTTTGTGGTTGTAGGGGCTGTTGATTGGAGAACACTAAAACAAACCTAACCTCTTTAGGACATTCAGAAGCCAAGTTATACGCCCACAAAGGTGTAACTGGACCACTTCTTTGAAGTGACACCAGGCCCGGTGACCTTTGGGACATGGTTTGACCCCCTTAGGAAAGTGCTATCATCATGAAACGTTCAGATCACTTACAACTCAATAGATTCTACCTTCCTGTAACATTTCAGCCTGATTGGAACTTGTTTTCACACAAATGAACCCAGAATGATGTGAAATTGTGCTTTGTGCAACATAATTCTGGGTGCCATTTACAAACCATAAGTGCTAATGACTCCATTCCTTTTTGTGGTTGTAGGGGCTGTTGATTGGAGTACATTAAAACAAACCTGATCTCTCTAGGACATTCAGAAGCTAAGTTATAAGCCCACAAATGTGTAACTGGACTACTTCTTTAAATTGACACCAGATCCGGTGACCTTTGGGACATGGTTTGACCCCCTTAGGAAAGTGCTATCATGATGAAACGTTCAGATAACTTACAACTCAATAGATTCTACCTTCCTGTAACGTTTCAGCCTGACTGGACCTTGTTTTCACACAAATGAACCCAGAATGATGTGAAATTGTGCTTCGTGCAACATAATTCTGGGTGCCATTTAAACACCATAAGTGCTAATGACTCCATTCATTTTTGTGGTTGTAGGGGCTGTTTATTGGAGTATACTAAAACAAACCTGATCTCTCTAGGACATTCAGAAGCCAAGTTATAAGCCCACAAAGGTGTAACTGGACTACTTCTTTAAATTGACACCAGATCCGGTGACCTTTGGGACATGGTTTGACCCCCTTAGGAAAGTGCTATCATCATGAAACGTTCAGATCACTTACAACTCAATAGATTCTACCTTCCTGTAACATTTCAGCCTGATTGGACCTTGTTTTCACACAAATGAACCCAGAATGATGTGAAATTGTGCTTCGTGCAACATAATTCTGGGTGCCATTTAAAAACCATAAGTGCTAATGACTCCATTCCTTTTTGAGGTTGTAGGGGCTGTTGATTGGAGTACACTAAAACAAACCTGATCTCTCTAGGACATTCAGAAGCCAAGTTATAAGCCCTCAAAGGTGTAACTGGACTACTTCTTTAAAGTGACACCAGGCCCGGTGACCTTTGGGACATGGTTTTACCCCCTATAGGAATGTGCGATCATCTTGAAACGTTCAGATCACTTACAACTCAATAGATTCTACCTTCTTGTAGCGTTTCAGCCTGATTGGACCTTGTTTTCACACAAATGGACCCAGAATGATGTGAAATTGTGCTTCGTGCAACATAATTCTGGGTGCCATTTACAAACCTTAAGTGCTAATGACTCCATTCCTTTTTGTGGTTGTAGGGGCTGTTGATTGGAGTACACTAAAACAAACCTAACCTCTCTAGGACATTCAGAAGCCAAGTTATAAGCCCACAAAGTTGTAACTGGACTACTTCTTTAAAGTGACACCAGGCCCGGTGACCTTTGGGACATGGTTTGACCCCCTTAGGAAAGTGCTATCATCATGAAATGTTCAGATCACTTACAACTCAATATATTCTACCTTCTTGTAGCGTTTCAGCCTGATTGGACCTTGTTTTCACACAAATGAACCCAGAATGATGTGAAATTGTGCTTAGTGCAGCATAATTCTGGGTGCCATTTAAAAACCATAAGTGCTAATGACTCCATTCCTTTTTGTGGTTGCAGGGGCTGTTGATTGGAGTACATTAAAACAAACCTGATCTCTCTAGGACATTCAGAAGCCAAGTTATAAGCCCACAAATGTGTAACTGGACTACTTCTTTAAATTGACACCAGATCCGGTGACCTTTGGGACATGGTTTGACCCCCTTAGGAAAGGGCTATCATGATGAAACGTTCAGATCACTTACAACTCAATAGATTCTACCTTCCTGTAACATTTCAGCATGATTGGACATTGTTTTCACACAAATGAACCCAGAATGATGTGAAATTGTGCTTTGTGCAGCATAATTCTGGGTGCCATTTACAAACCATAAGTGCTAATGACTCCATTCCTTTTTGTGGTTGTAGGGGCTGTTGATTGGAGTACATTAAAACAAACATGATCTCTCTAGGACATTCAGAAGCCAAGTTATAAGCCCACAAATGAGTAACTGGACTACTTCTTTAAATTGACACCAGATCCGGTGACCTTTGGGACATCGTTTGACCCCCTTAGGAAAGTGCTATGTTCATGAAACGTTCAGATCACTTACAACTCAATAGATTCTACCTTCCTGTAACGTTTCAGCCTGATTGGACCTTGTTTTCACACAAATGAACCCAGAATGATGTGAAATTGTGCTTTGTGCAGCATAATTCTGGGTGCCATTTACAAACCATAAGTGCTAATGACTCCATTCCTTTTTGTGGTCGTAGGGGCTGTTGATTGGAGAACACTAAAACAAACCTAACCTCTCTAGGACATTCAGAAGCCAAGTTATAAGCCCACAAAGCTGTAACTGGACTACTTCTTTAAGGTGACACAAGGCCCGGTGACCTTTGGGACATGGTTTGACCCCCTTAGGAAAGTGCGATCATCTTGAAACGTTCAGATCACTTACAACTCAATAGATTCTACCTTCCTGTAACATTTCAGCCTGATTGGACCTTGTTTTCACACAAATGAACCCAGAATGATGTGAAATTTTGCTTAGTGCAGCATAATTCTGGGTGACCTTTACAAACCATAAGTGCTAATGACTCCATTCCTTTTTGTGGTTGTAGGGGTTGTTGATTGGAGTACACTAAAACAAACCTTATTTCTCTAGGACATTCAGAAGCCAAGTTATTACCCCACAAATGTGTAACTGGACTACTTCTTTAAATTGACACCAGATCCGGTGACCTTTGGGACATGGTTTGACCCCCTTAGGAAAGTGCTATCATCATGAAACGTTCAGATCACTTACAACTCAATAGATTGTACCTTTCTGTAACGTTTCAGCCTGATTGGACCTTGTTTTCACACAAATGAACCCAGAATGATGTGAAATTGTGCTTCGTGCAACATAATTCTGGGTGCCATTTAAAAACCATAAGTGCTAATGACTCCATTCCTTTTTGGATTGTAGGGGCTGTTTATTGTAGTATACTAAAACAAACCTGATCTCTCTAGGACACTCAGAAGCCAAGTTATAAGCCCACAAAGGTGTAACTGGACTACTTCTTTAAATTGACACCAGATCCGGTGACCTTTGGGACATGGTTTGACCCCCTTAGGAAAGTGCTATCATCATGAAACGTTCAGATCACTTACAACTCAATAGATTCTACCTTCCTGTAACATTTCAGCCTGATTGGACCTTGTTTTCACACAAAAGAACCCAGAATGATGTGAAATTGTGCTTCGTGCAACATAATTCTGGGTGCCATTTAAAAACCATAAGTGCTAATGACTCCATTCCTTTTTGAGGTTGTAGGGGCTGTTGATTGGATTACACTAAAACAAACCTGATCTCTCTAGGACATTCAGAAGCCAAGTTATAAGCCCTCAAAGGTGTAAATGGACTACTTCTTTAAAGTGACACCAGGCCCGGTGACCTTTGGGACATGGTTTGACCGCCTATAGGAATGTGCGATCATCATGAAACGTTCAGATCACTTACAACTCAATACATTCTACCTTCTTGTAACGTTTCAGCCTGATTGGACCTTGTTTTCACACAAATGAACCCAGAATGATGTGAAATTGTGCTTAGTGCAGCATAATTCTGGGTGCCATTTACAAACCATAAGTGCTAATGACTCCATTCCTTTTTGTGGTTGTAGGGGCTGTTGGTTTGAGTACATTAAAACAAACCTGATCTCTCTAGGACATTCAGAAGCCAAGTTATAAGCCCACAAATGTGTACCTGGACTACTCCTTTAAATTGACACCAGATCCGGTGACCTTTGGGACATGGTTTGACCCCATTAGGAAAAGGCTATCATGATGAAACGTTCAGATCACTTACAACGCAATAGATTCTACCTTCCTGTAGCATTTCAGCCTGATTGGACCTTGTTTTCACACAAATGAACCCAGAATGATGTGAAATTGTGCTTTGTGCAGCATAATTCTGGGTGCCATTTACAAACCATAAGTGCTAATGACTCCATTCCTTTTTGTGGTTGTAGGGGCTGTTGATTGGAGTACATTAAAACAAACTTGATCTCTCTAGGACATTCAGAAGCCAAGTTATAAGCCCACAAATGAGTAACTGGACTACTTCTTTAAATTGACACCAGATCCGGTGACCTTTGGGACATGGTTTGACCCCCTTAGGAAAGTGCTATCATCATGAAACGTTCAGATCACTTACAACTCAATAGATTCTACCTTCCTGTAACGTTTCAGCCTGATTGGACCTTGTTTTCACACAAATGAACCCAGAATGATGTGAAATTGTGCTTAGTGCAGCATAACTCTGGGTGCCATTTACAAACCATAAGTGCTAATGACTCCATTCCTTTTTGTGGTCGTAGGGGCTGTTGATTGGAGAACACTAAAACAAACCTAACCTCTCTAGGACATTCAGAAGCCAAGTTATAAGCCCACAAAGGTGTAACTGGACTACTTCTTTAAGGTGACACCAGGCCCGGTGACCTTTGGGACATGGTTTGACCCCCTTAGGAAAGTGCGATCATCTTGAAACGTTCAGATCACTTACAACTCAATAGATTCTACCTTCCTGTAACATTTCAGCCTGATTGGACCTTGTTTTCACACAAATGAACCCAGAATGATGTGAAATTTTGCTTAGTGCAGCATAATTCTGGGTGCCCTTTACAAACCTTAAGTGCTAATGACTCCATTCCTTTTTGTGGTTGTAGGGGTTGTTGATTGGAGTACACTAAAACAAACCTTATTTCTCTAGGACATTCAGAAGCCAAGTTATTACCCCACAAATGTGTAACTGGACTACTTCTTTAAATTGACACCAGATCCGGTGACCTTTGGGACATGGTTTGACCCCCTTAGGAAAGTGCTATCATCATGAAATGTTCAGATCACTTACAACTCAATAGATTCTACCTTTCTGTAACGTTTCAGCCTGATTGGACCTTGTTTTCACACAAATGAACCCAGAATGATGTGAAATTGTGCTTCGTGCAACATAATTCTGGGTGCCATTTAAAAACCATAAGTGCTAATGACTCCATTCCTTTTTGGATTGTAGGGGCTGTTTATTGTAGTATACTAAAACAAACCTGATCTCTCTAGGACATTCAGAAGCCAAGTTATAAGCCCACAAAGGTGTAACTGGACTACTTCTTTAAATTGACACCAGATCCGGTGACCTTTGGGACATGGTTTGACCCCCTTAGGAAAGTGCTATCATCATGAAACGTTCAGATCACTTACAACTCAATAGATTCTACCTTCTTGTAACATTTCAGCCTGATTGGACCTTGTTTTCACACAAATGAACCCAGAATGATGTGAAATTGTGCTTAGTGCAGCATAATTCTGGGTGCCATTTACAAACCATAAGTGCTAATGACTCCATTCCTTTTTGTGGTTGTAGGGGCTGTTGGTTGGAGTACATTAAAACAAACCTGATCTCTCTAGGAAATTCAGAAGCCAAGTTATAAGCCCTCAAAGGTGTAAATGGACTACTTCTTTAAAGTGACACCAGGCCCGGTGACCTTTGGGACATGGTTTGACCCCCTATAGGAATGTGCAATCATCATGAAACGTTCAGATCACTTACAACTCAATAGATTCTACCTTCTTGTAACGTTTGAGCCTGATTGGACCTTGTTTTCACACAAATGAACTAAGAATGATGTGAAATTGTGCTTAGTGCAGCATAATTCTGGGTGCCATTTACAAACCATAAGTGCTAATGACTCCATTCCTTTTTGTGGTTGTAGGGGCTGTTGGTTGGAGTACATTAAAACAAACCTGATCTCTCTAGGACATTCAGAAGCCAAGTTATAAGCCCACAAATGTGTAACTGGACTACTTCTTTAAATTGACACCAGATCTGGTGACCTTTGGGACATGGTTTGACCCCCTTAGGAAAGTGCTATCATCATGAAACGTTCAGATCGCTTACAACTCAATAGATTCTACCTTCCTGTAACGTTTCAGCCTGATTGGACCTTGTTTTCACACAAAAGGACCCAGAATGATGTGAAATTGTGCTTCGTGCAGCATATTTCTGGGTGCCATTTACAAACCATAAGTGCTAATGACTCCATTCCTTTTTGTGGTTGTAGGGGCTGTTGGTTGGAGTACATTAAAACAAACCTGATCTCTCTAGGACATTCAGAAGCCAAGTTATAAGCCCACAAAGGTGTAACTGGACTGCTTCTTTAAAGTGACACCAGGCCCGTTGACCTTTGCGACATGGTTTGACCCCCTATAGGAATGTGCAATCATCTTGAAACGTTCAGATCACTTACAACTCAATAGATTTTACCTTCCTGTAATGTTTCAGCCTGATTGGACCTTGTTTTCACACAAATGAACCCAGAATGATGTGAAATTGTGCTTCGTGCAACATAATTCTGGGTGCCATTTACAAACCATAAGTGCTAATGACTCCATTCCTTTTTGTGGTTGTAGGGGCTGTTTTTTTTGGAGTATACTAAAACAAACCTGATCTCTCTAGGACATTCAGAAGCCAAGTTATAAGCCCACAAAGGTGTAACTGGACTACTTCTTTAAATTGACACCAGATCCGGTGACCTTTGGGACATGGTTTGACCCCCTTAGGAAAGTGCTATCATCATGAAACGTTCAGATCACTTACAACTCAATAGATTCTACCTTCTTGTTACATTTCAGCCTGATTGGACCTTGTTTTCACACAAATGAACCCAGAATGATGTGAAATTGTGCTTAGTGCAGCATAATTCTGGGTGCCATTTACAAACCATAAGTGCTAATGACTCCATTCCTTTTTGTGGTTGTAGGGGCTGTTGGTTGGAGTACATTAAAACAAACCTGATCTCTCTAGGACATTCAGAAGCCAAGTTATAAGCCCTCAAAGGTGTAAATGGACTACTTCTTTAAAGTGACACCAGGCCCGGTGACCTTTGGGACATGGTTTGACCCCCTATAGGAATGTGCAATCATCATGAAACGTTCAGATCACTTACAACTCAATAGATTCTACCTTCTTGTAACGTTTGAGCCTGATTGGACCTTGTTTTCACACAAATGAACTAAGAATGATGTGAAATTGTGCTTAGTGCAGCATAATTCTGGGTGCCATTTACAAACCATAAGTGCTAATGACTCCATTCCTTTTTGTGGTTGTAGGGGCTGTTGGTTGGAGTACATTAAAACAAACCTGATCTCTCTAGGACATTCAGAAGCCAAGTTATAAGCCCACAAATGTGTAACTGGACTACTTCTTTAAATTGACACCAGATCTGGTGACCTTTGGGACATGGTTTGACCCCCTTAGGAAAGTGCTATCATCATGAAACGTTCAGATCGCTTACAACTCAATAGATTCTACCTTCCTGTAACGTTTCAGCCTGATTGGACCTTGTTTTCACACAAATGGACCCAGAATGATGTGAAATTGTGCTTCGTGCAGCATATTTCTGGGTGCCATTTACAAACCATAAGTGCTAATGACTCCATTCCTTTTTGTGGTTGTAGGGGCTGTTGGTTGGAGTACATTAAAACAAACCTGATCTCTCTAGGACATTCAGAAGCCAAGTTATAAGCCCACAAAGGTGTAACTGGACTGCTTCTTTAAAGTGACACCAGGCCCGTTGACCTTTGCGACATGGTTTGACCCCCTATAGGAATGTGCAATCATCTTGAAACGTTCAGATCACTTACAACTCAATAGATTTTACCTTCCTGTAATGTTTCAGCCTGATTGGACCTTGTTTTCACACAAATGAACCCAGAATGATGTGAAATTGTGCTTCGTGCAACATAATTCTGGGTGCCATTTACAAACCATAAGTGCTAATGACTCCATTCCTTTTTGTGGTTGTAGGGGCTGTTTTTTTTGGAGTATACTAAAACAAACCTGATCTCTCTAGGACATTCAGAAGCCAAGTTATAAGCCCACAAAGGTGTAACTGGACTACTTCTTTAAATTGACACCAGATCCGGTGACCTTTGGGACATGGTTTGACCCCCTTAGGAAAGTGCTATCATCATGAAACGTTCAGATCACTTACAACTCAATAGATTCTACCTTCTTGTAACATTTCAGCCTGATTGGACCTTGTTTTCACACAAATGAACCCAGAATGATGTGAAATTGTGCTTAGTGCAGCATAATTCTGGGTGCCATTTACAAACCATAAGTGCTAATGACTCCATTCCTTTTTGTGGTTGTAGGGGCTGTTGGTTGGAGTACATTAAAACAAACCTGATCTCTCTAGGACATTCAGAAGCCAAGTTATAAGCCCTCAAAGGTGTAAATGGACTACTTCTTTAAAGTGACACCAGGCCCGGTGACCTTTGGGACATGGTTTGACCCCCTATAGGAATGTGCAATCATCATGAAACGTTCAGATCACTTACAACTCAATAGATTCTACCTTCTTGTAACGTTTGAGCCTGATTGGACCTTGTTTTCACACAAATGAACTAAGAATGATGTGAAATTGTGCTTAGTGCAGCATAATTCTGGGTGCCATTTACAAACCATAAGTGCTAATGACTCCATTCCTTTTTGTGGTTGTAGGGGCTGTTGGTTGGAGTACATTAAAACAAACCTGATCTCTCTAGGACATTCAGAAGCCAAGTTATAAGCCCACAAATGTGTAACTGGACTACTTCTTTAAATTGACACCAGATCTGGTGACCTTTGGGACATGGTTTGACCCCCTTAGGAAAGTGCTATCATCATGAAACGTTCAGATCGCTTACAACTCAATAGATTCTACCTTCCTGTAACGTTTCAGCCTGATTGGACCTTGTTTTCACACAAATGGACCCAGAATGATGTGAAATTGTGCTTCGTGCAGCATATTTCTGGGTGCCATTTACAAACCATAAGTGCTAATGACTCCATTCCTTTTTGTGGTTGTAGGGGCTGTTGGTTGGAGTACATTAAAACAAACCTGATCTCTCTAGGACATTCAGAAGCCAAGTTATAAGCCCACAAAGGTGTAACTGGACTGCTTCTTTAAAGTGACACCAGGCCCGTTGACCTTTGCGACATGGTTTGACCCCCTATAGGAATGTGCAATCATCTTGAAACGTTCAGATCACTTACAACTCAATAGATTTTACCTTCCTGTAATGTTTCAGCCTGATTGGACCTTGTTTTCACACAAATGAACCCAGAATGATGTGAAATTGTGCTTCGTGCAACATAATTCTGGGTGCCATTTACAAACCATAAGTGCTAATGACTCCATTCCTTTTTGTGGTTGTAGGGGCTGTTTTTTTTGGAGTATACTAAAACAAACCTGATCTCTCTAGGACATTCAGAAGCCAAGTTATAAGCCCACAAAGGTGTAACTGGACTACTTCTTTAAATTGACACCAGATCCGGGGACCTTTGGGACATGGTTTGACCCCCTCTGGAAAGTGCTCTCATCATGAAACGTTCAGATCACTTACAACTCAATAGATTCTACCTTCCTGTAACAACTCAGCCTGATTGGACCTTGTTTTCACACAAATGAACCCAGAATGATGTGAAATTGTGCTTAGTGCAGCATAATTCTGGGTGCCATTTACAAACCATAAGTGCTAATGACTCCATTCCTTTTTGTGGTTGTAGGGGCTGTTGGTTGGAGTACATTAAAACAAACCTGATCTCTCTAGGACATTCAGAAGCCAAGTTATTACCCCACAAATGTGTAACTGGACTACTTCTTTAAATTGACACCAGATCCGGTGACCTTTGGAACATGGTTTGACCCCCTTAGGAAAGTGCTATCATCATGAAACATTCAGATCACTTACAACTCAATAGATTCTACCTTCCTGTAACGTTTCAGCCTGATTGGACCTTGTTTTCACACAAATGGACCCAGAATGATGTGAAATTGTGCTTCGTGCAGCATATTTCTGGGTGCCATTTACAAACCATAAGTGCTAATGACTCCATTCCTTTTTGTGGTTGTAGGGGCTGTTGGTTGGAGTACATTAAAACAAACCTGATCTCTCTCGGACATTCAGAAGCCAAGTTATAAGCCCACAAAGGTGTAACTGGACTGCTTCTTTAAAGTGACACCAGGCCCGTTGACCTTTGCGACATGGTTTGACCCCCTATAGGAATGTGCAATCATCTTGAAACGTTCAGATCACTTACAACTCAATAGATTTTACCTTCCTGTAATGTTTCAGCCTGATTGGACCTTGTTTTCACACAAATGAACCCAGAATGATGTGAAATTGTGCTTCGTGCAACATAATTCTGGGTGCCATTTACAAACCATAAGTGCTAATGACTCCATTCCTTTTTGTGGTTGTAGGGGCTGTTTTTTTGGAGTATACTAAAACAAACCTGATCTCTCTAGGACATTCAGAAGCCAAGTTATAAGCCCACAAAGGTGTAACTGGACTACTTCTTTAAATTGACACCAGATCCGGGGACCTTTGGGACATGGTTTGACCCCCTCTGGAAAGTGCTCTCATCATGAAACGTTCAGATCACTTACAACTCAATAGATTCTACCTTCCTGTAACAACTCAGCCTGATTGGACCTTGTTTTCACACAAATGAACCCAGAATGATGTGAAATTGTGCTTAGTGCAGCATAATTCTGGGTGCCATTTACAAACCATAAGTGCTAATGACTCCATTCCTTTTTGTGGTTGTAGGGGCTGTTGGTTGGAGTACATTAAAACAAACCTGATCTCTCTAGGACATTCAGAAGCCAAGTTATTACCCCACAAATGTGTAACTGGACTACTTCTTTAAATTGACACCAGATCCGGTGACCTTTGGAACATGGTTTGACCCCCTTAGGAAAGTGCTATCATCATGAAACATTCAGATCACTTACAACTCAATAGATTCTACCTTCCTGTAATGTTTCAGCCTGATTGGACCTTGTTTTCACACAAATGAACCCAGAATGATGTGAAATTGTGCTTCGTGCAACATAATTCTGGGTGCCATTTACAAACCATAAGTGCTAATGACTCCATTCCTTTTTGTGGTTGTAGGGGATGTTGATTGGAGAACACTAAAACAAACCTAACCTCTCTAGGACATTCAGAAGCCAAGTTATAAGCCCACAAAGGTGTAACTGGACTGCTTCTTTAAAGTGACACCAGGCCCGGTGACCTTTGGGACATGGTTTGACCCCCTATAGGAATGTGCGATCATCTTGAAACGTTCAGATCACTTACAACTCAATAGATTCTACCTTCCTGTAACATTTCAGCCTGATTTGACCTTGTTTTCACACAAATGAACCCAGAATGATGTGAAATTGTGCTTCGTGCAACATAATTCTGGGTGCCATTTAAAAACCATAAGTGCTAATGACTCCATTCCTTTTTGAGGTTGTAGGGGCTGTTGATTGAAGTACACTAAAACAAACCTGATCTCTCTAGGATCTTCAGAAGCCAAGTTATAAGCCCTCAAAGGTGTAACTGGACTACTTCTTTAAAGTGACACCAGGCTCGGTGACCTTTGGGACATGGTTTGACCCCCTATAGGAATGTGCGATCATCATGAAACGTTCAGATCACTTACAACTCAATAGATTCTACCTTCTTGTAACGTTTCAGCCTGATTGGACCTTGTTTTCACACAAATGGACCCAGAATGATGTGAAATTGTGCTTCGTGCAACATAATTCTGGGTGCCATTTACAAACCATAAGTGCTAATGACTCCATTCCTTTTTGTGGTTGTAGGGGCTGTTGGTTGGAGTACATTAAAACAAACCTGATCTCTCTAGGACATTCAGAAGCTAAGTTATAAGCCCACAAATGTGTAACTGGACTACTTCTTTAAATTGACACCAGGCCCGGTGACCTTTGGGACATGGTTTGACCCCCTATAGGAATGTGCAATCATCTTGAAACGTTCAGATCACTTACAACTCAATAGATTTTACCTTCCTGTAATGTTTCAGCCTGATTGGACCTTGTTTTCACACAAATGGACCCAGAATGATGTGAAATTGTGCTTCGTGCAACATAATTCTGGGTGCCATTTACAAACCATAAGTGCTAATGACTCCATTCCTTTTTGTGGTTGTAGGGGCTGTTTTTTTGGAGTATACTAAAACAAACCTGATCTCTCTAGGACATTCAGAAGCCAAGTTATAAGCCCACAAAGGTGTAACTGGACTACTTCTTTAAATTGACACCAGATCCGGGGACCTTTGGGACATGGTTTGACCCCCTCTGGAAAGTGCTATCATCATGAAACGTTCAGATCACTTACAACTCAATAGATTCTACCTTCCTGTAACAACTCAGCCTGATTGGACCTTGTTTTCACACAAATGAACCCAGAATGATGTGAAATTGTGCTTAGTGCAGCATAATTCTGGGTGCCATTTACAAACCATAAGTGCTAATGACTCCATTCCTTTTTGTGGTTGTAGGGGCTGTTGGTTGGAGTACATTAAAACAAACCTGATCTCTCTAGGACATTCAGAAGCCAAGTTATTACCCCACAAATGTGTAACTGGACTACTTCTTTAAATTGACACCAGATCCGGTGACCTTTGGAACATGGTTTGACCCCCTTAGGAAAGTGCTATCATCATGAAACGTTCAGATCACTTACAACTCAATAGATTCTACCTTCTTGTAGCGTTTCAGCCTGATTGGACCTTGTTTTCACACAAATAAACCCAGAATGATGTGAAATTGTGCTTAGTGCAGCATAATTCTGGGTGCCATTTAAAAACCATAAGTGCTAATGACTCCATTCCTTTTTGTGGTTTTAGGGGCTGTTGATTGGAGTACATTAAAACAAACCTGATCTCTCTAGGACATTCAGAAGCCAAGTTATAAGCCCACAAATGTGTAACTGGACTACTTCTTTAAATTGACACCAGATCCGGTGACCTTTGGGACATGGTTTGACCCCCTTAGGAAAGGGCTATCATGATGAAACGTTCAGATCACGTACAACTCAATAGATTCTACCTTCCTGTAACATTTCAGCCTGATTGGACCTTGTTTTCACACAAATGAACCCAGAATGATGTGAAATTGTGCTTTGTGCAGCATAATTCTGGGTGCCATTTACAAACCATAAGTGCTAATGACTCCGTTCCTTTTTGTGGTTGTAGGGGCTGTTGATTAGAGTACATTAAAACAAATCTGATCTCTCTAGGACATTCAGAAGCCAAGTTATAAGCCCACAAATGAGTAACTGGACTACTTCTTTAAATTGACACCAGATCCGGTGACCTTTGGGACATGGTTTGACCCCCTTAGGAAAGTGCTATCATCATGAAACGTTCTGATCACTTACAACTCAATAGATTCTACCTTCCTGTAACGTTTCAGCCTGATTGGACCTTGTTTTCACACAAATGAACCCAGAATGATGTGAAATTGTGTTTTGTGCAGCATAATTCTGGGTGCCATTTACAAACCATAAGTGCTAATGACTCCATTCCTTTTTGTGGTTGTAGGGGCTGTTGATTGGAGTACATTAAAACAAACCTGATCTCTCTAGGACATTCAGAAGCCAAGTTATAAGCCCACAAATGAGTAACTGGACTACTACTTTAAATTGACACCAGATCCGGTGACCTTTGGGACATGGTTTGACCCCCTTAGGAAAGTGCTATCATCATGAAACGTTCAGATCACTTACAACTCAATAGATTCTACCTTCCTGTAACGTTTCAGCCTGATTGGACCTTGTTTTCACACAAATGAACCCAGAATGATGTGAAATTGTGCTTTGTGCAGCATAATTCTGGGTGCCATTTACAAACCATAAGTGCTAATGACTCCATTCCTTTTTGTGGTCGTAGGGGCTGTTGATTTGAGAACACTAAAACAAACCTAACCTCTCTAGGACATTCAGAAGCCAAGTTATAAGCCCACAAAGGTGTAACTGGACTACTTCTTTAAGGTGACACCAGGCCCGGTGACCTTTGGGACATGGTTTGACCCCCTTAGGAAAGTGCGATCATCTTGAAACGTTCAGATCACTAAAACAAACCTGATCTCTCTAGGACATTCAGAAGCCAAGTTATAAGCCCACAAATGTGTAACTGAACTACTTCTTTAAATTGACACCAGATCCGATGACCTTTGGGACATGGTTTGACCCCCTTACGAAAGTGCTATCATCATGAAACGTTCAGATCACTTACAACTCAATAGATTCTACCTTCCTGTAACGTTTCAGCCTGATTGGACCTTGTTTTCACACAAATGGACCCAGAATGATGTGAAATTGTGCTTCGTGCAACATAATTCTGGGTGCCATTTACAAACCATAAGTGCTAATGACTCCATTCCTTTTTGGGTTGTAGGGGCAGTTGATTGGAGTATACTAAAACAAACCTGATCTCTCTAGGACATTCAGAAGCCAAGTTATAAGCCCACAAAGGTGTAACTGGACTACTTCTTTAAATTTACACCAGATCCGGTGACCTTTAGGACATGGTTTGACCCCCTATAGGAATGTTCGATCATCATGAAACGTTCAGATCATTTACAACTCAATAGATTCTACCATCTTGTAACGTTTCAGCATGATTGGACCTTGTTTTCACACAAATGAACCCAGAATGATGTGAAAATGTGCTTAGTGCAGCATAATTCTGGGTGCCATTTAAAAACCATAAGTGCTAATGACTCCATTCCTTTTTGTGGTTGTAGGGGCTGTTGGTTGGAGTACATTAAAACAAACCTGATCTCTCTAGGACATTCAGAAGCCAAGTTATAAGCCCACAAAGGTGTAACTGGACTACTTCTTTAAAGTGACACCAGGCCCGGTGATCTTTGGGACATGGTTTTACCCCCTATAGGAATGTGCGATCATCTTGAAACGTTCAGATCACTTACAACTCAATAGATTCTACCTTCTTGTAGCGTTTCAGCCTGATTGGACCTTGTTTTCACACAAATGGACCCACAAAGATGTGAAATTGTGCTTCGTGCAACATAATTCTGGGTGCCATTTACAAACCATTAGTGCTAATGACTCCATTCCTTTTTGTGGTTGTAGGGGCTGTTGACTGGAGTATACTAAAACAAACCTGATCTCTCTAGGACATTCAGAAGCCAAGTTATAAGCCCACAAAGGTGTAACTGGACTACTTCTTTAAATTGACACCAGATCCGGTGACCTTTGGGACATGGTTTGACCCCCTTAGGAAAGTGCTATCTTCATGAAACGTTCAGATCACTTACAACTCAATAGATTGTACCTTCCTGTAACGTTTCAGCCTGATTGGACCTTGTTTTCACACAAATGAACCCAGAATGATGTGAAATTGTGCTTTGTGCAACATAATTCTGGGTGCTATTTACAAACCATAAGTGCTAATGACTCCATTCCTTTTTGTGGTTGTAGGGGCTGTTGATTGGAGAACACTAAAACAAACCTAACCTCTCTAGGACATTCAGAAGCCAAGTTATAAGCCCACAAAGGTGTAACTGGACTACTTCTTTAAAGTGACACCAGGCCCGGTGACCTTTGGGACATGGTTTGACCCCCTATAGGAATGTGCGATCATCTTGAAACGTTCAGATCACTTACAACTCAATAGATTCTACCTTCTTGTAGCGTTTCAGCCTGATTGGACCTTGTTTTCACACAAATGAACCCAGAATGATGTGAAATTGTGCTTCGTGCAACATAATTCTGGGTGCCATTTACAAACCTTAAGTGCTAATGACTCCATTCCTTTTTGTGGTTGTAGGGGCTGTTGATTGGAGTACACTAAAACAAACCTGATCTCTCTAGGACATTCAGAAGCCAAGTTATAAGCCCACAAATGTGTAACTGAACTACTTCTTTAAATTGACACCAGATCCGATGACCTTTGGGACATGGTTAAACCCCCTTACGAAAGTGCTATCATCATGAAACGTTCACATCACTTACAACTCAATAGATTCTACCTTCCTGTAACGTTTAAGCCTGATTGGACCTTGTTTTCACCCAAATGGACCCAGAATGATGTGAAATTGTGCTTCGTGCAACATAATTCTGTTTGCCATTTACAAACCATAAGTGCTAATGACTCCACTCCTTTTTGTGGTTGTAGGGGCTGTTGATTGGAGTACACTAAAACAAACCTGATCTCCCTAGGACATTCAGAAGCCAAGTTATAAGCCCACAAATGTGTAACTGGACTACTTCTTTAAATTGACACCAGATCCGGTGACCTTTGGGACATGGTTTGACCCCCTTAGGAAAAAGCTATCATCATGAAACGTTCAGATCACTTACAACTCATAATATTCTACCTTCCTGTAGCGTTTCAGCCTGATTGGACCTTGTTTTCACACAAATGGACCCAGAATGATGTGAAATTGTGCTTCGTGCAACATAATTCTGGGTGCCATTTACAAACCATAAGTGCTAATGACTCCATTCCTTTTTGTGGTTGTAGGGGCTGTTGATTGGAGTACATTAAAACAAACCTGATCTCTCTAGGACATTCAGAAGCCAAGTTATATGCCCACAAATGTGTAACTGGACTACTTCTTTAAATTGACACCAGATCCGGTGACCTTTGGGACATGGTTTGACCCTCTTAGGAAAGCGCTATCATCATGAAACGTTCAGATCACTTACAACTCAATAGATTCTACCGTCCTGTAACGTTTCAGCCTGATTGGACCTTGTTTTCACACAAATGAACCCAGAATGATGTGAAATTGTGCTTCGTGCAACATAATTCTGGGTGCCATTTACAAACCATAAGTGCTAATGACTCCATTCCTTTTTGTGGTTGTAGGGGCTGTTGATTGGAGTACACTAAAACAAACCTAACCTCTCTAGGACATTTAGAAGCCAAGTTATAAGCCCACAAATGTGTAACTGGACTACTTCTTTAAATTGACACCAGATCTGGTGACCTTTGGGACATGGTTTGACCCCCTTAGGAAAGTGCTATCATCATGAAACGTTCAGATCACTTCCAACTCAATAGATTCTACCTTCCTGTAACATTTCAGCCTGATTGGACCTTGTTTTCACACAAATGAACCAAGAATGATGTGAAATTGTGCTTCGTGCAACATAATTCTGGGTGCCATTTACAAACCATAAGTGCTAATGACTCCATTCCTTTTTGTGGTTGTAGGGGCTGTTGATTGGAGAACACTAAAACAAACCTAACCTCTCTAGGACATTCAGAAGCCAAGTTATAAGCCCACAAAGGTGTAACTGGACTACTTCTTTAAAGTGACACCAGGCCCGGTGACCTTTGGGACATGGTTTTACCCCCTATAGGAATGTGCGATCATTATGAAACGTTCAGATCACTTACAACTCAATAGACTCTACCTTCTTGTAACGTTTCAGCCTGATTGGACCTTGTTTTCACATAAATGAACCCAGAATGATGTGAAAATGTGCTTAGTGCAGCATAATTCTGGGTGCCATTTAAAAACCATAAGTGCTAATGACTCCATTCATTTTTGTGGTTGTAGGGGCTGTTGGTTGGAGTACAATAAAACAAACCTGATCTCTCTAGGACATTCAGAAGCCAAGTTATAAGCCCACAAAGGTGTAACTGGACTACTTCTTTAAAGTGATGCCAAGCCCGGTGACCTTTGGGACATGGTTTTACCCCCTATAGGAATGTGCGATCATCTTGAAACGTTCAGATCACTTACAACTCAATAGATTCTACCTTCTTGTAGCGTTTCAGCCTGATTGGACGTTGTTTTCACACAAATGGACCCAGAATGATGTGAAATTGTGCTTCGTGCAACATAATTCTGGGTGCCATTTACAAACCATTAGTGCTAATGACTCCATTCCTTTTTGTGGTTGTAGGGGCTGTTCATTGGAGTATACTAAAACAAACCTGATCTCTCTAGGACATTCAGAAGTCAAGTTATAAGCCCACAAAGGTGTAACTGGACTACTTCTTTAAATTGACACCAGATCCGGTGACCTTTGGGACATGCTTTGACCCCCTTAAGAAAGTGCTATCTTCATGAAACGTTCAGATCACTTACAACTCAATAGATTCTACCTTCCTGTAACGTTTCAGCCTGATTGGACCTTGTTTTCACACAAATGAACCCAGAATGATGTGAAATTATGCTTCGTGCAACATAATTCTGGGTGCCATTTACAAACCATAAGTGCTAATGACTCCATTCCTTTTTGTGGTTGTAGGGGCTGTTGATTGGAGAACACTAAAACAAACCTAACCTCTCTAGGACATTCAGAAGCCAAGTTATAAGCCCACAAAGGTGTAACTGGACTACTTCTTTAAAGTGACACCAGGCCCGGTGACCTTTGGGACATGGTTTGACCCCCTATAGGAAAGTGTGATCATCTTGAAACGTTCAGATCACTTACAACTCAATAGATTCTAACTTCTTGTAGCGTTTCAGCCTGATTGGACCTTGTTTTCACACAAATGAACCCAGAATGATGTGAAATTGTGCTTCGTGCAACATAATTCTGGGTGCCATTTACAAACCTTAAGTGCTAATGACTCCATTCCTTTTTGTGGTTGTAGGGGCTGTTGATTGGAGTACACTAAAACAAACCTGATCTCTCTAGGACATTCAGAAGCCAAGTTATAAGCCCACAAATGTGTAACTGAACTACTTCTTTAAATTGACACCAGATCCGATGACCTTTGGGACATGGTTTGACCCCCTTACGAAAGTGCTATCATCATGAAACGTTCAGATCACTTACAACTCAATAGATTCTACCTTCCTGTAACGTTTCAGCCTGATTGGACCTTGTTTTCACACAAATGGACCCAGAATGATGTGAAATTGTGCTTCGTGCAACATAATTCTGGGTGCCATTTACAAACCATAAGTGCTAATGACTCCATTCCTTTTTGGGTTGTAGGGGCAGTTGATTGGAGTATACTAAAACAAACCTGATCTCTCTAGGACATTCAGAAGCCAAGTTATAAGCCCACAAAGGTGTAACTGGACTACTTCTTTAAATTTACACCAGATCCGGTGACCTTTAGGACATGGTTTGACCCCCTATAGGAATGTTCGATCATCATGAAACGTTCAGATCATTTACAACTCAATAGATTCTACCATCTTGTAACGTTTCAGCATGATTGGACCTTGTTTTCACACAAATGAACCCAGAATGATGTGAAAATGTGCTTAGTGCAGCATAATTCTGGGTGCCATTTAAAAACCATAAGTGCTAATGACTCCATTCCTTTTTGTGGTTGTAGGGGCTGTTGGTTGGAGTACATTAAAACAAACCTGATCTCTCTAGGACATTCAGAAGCCAAGTTATAAGCCCACAAAGGTGTAACTGGACTACTTCTTTAAAGTGACACCAGGCCCGGTGATCTTTGGGACATGGTTTTACCCCCTATAGGAATGTGCGATCATCTTGAAACGTTCAGATCACTTACAACTCAATAGATTCTACCTTCTTGTAGCGTTTCAGCCTGATTGGACCTTGTTTTCACACAAATGGACCCACAAAGATGTGAAATTGTGCTTCGTGCAACATAATTCTGGGTGCCATTTACAAACCATTAGTGCTAATGACTCCATTCCTTTTTGTGGTTGTAGGGGCTGTTGACTGGAGTATACTAAAACAAACCTGATCTCTCTAGGACATTCAGAAGCCAAGTTATAAGCCCACAAAGGTGTAACTGGACTACTTCTTTAAATTGACACCAGATCCGGTGACCTTTGGGACATGGTTTGACCCCCTTAGGAAAGTGCTATCTTCATGAAACGTTCAGATCACTTACAACTCAATAGATTGTACCTTCCTGTAACGTTTCAGCCTGATTGGACCTTGTTTTCACACAAATGAACCCAGAATGATGTGAAATTGTGCTTTGTGCAACATAATTCTGGGTGCTATTTACAAACCATAAGTGCTAATGACTCCATTCCTTTTTGTGGTTGTAGGGGCTGTTGATTGGAGAACACTAAAACAAACCTAACCTCTCTAGGACATTCAGAAGCCAAGTTATAAGCCCACAAAGGTGTAACTGGACTACTTCTTTAAAGTGACACCAGGCCCGGTGACCTTTGGGACATGGTTTGACCCCCTATAGGAATGTGCGATCATCTTGAAACGTTCAGATCACTTACAACTCAATAGATTCTACCTTCTTGTAGCGTTTCAGCCTGATTGGACCTTGTTTTCACACAAATGAACCCAGAATGATGTGAAATTGTGCTTCGTGCAACATAATTCTGGGTGCCATTTACAAACCTTAAGTGCTAATGACTCCATTCCTTTTTGAGGTTGTAGGGGCTGTTGATTGGAGTACACTAAAACAAACCTGATCTCTCTAGGACATTCAGAAGCCAAGTTATAAGCCCACAAATGTGTAACTGAACTACTTCTTTAAATTGACACCAGATCCGATGACCTTTGGGACATGGTTAAACCCCCTTACGAAAGTGCTATCATCATGAAACATACACATCACTTACAACTCAATAGATTCTACCTTCCTGTAACGTTTAAGCCTGATTGGACCTTGTTTTCACCCAAATGGACCCAGAATGATGTGAAATTGTGCTTCGTGCAACATAATTCTGTTTGCCATTTACAAACCATAAGTGCTAATGACTCCACTCCTTTTTGTGGTTGTAGGGGCTGTTGATTGGAGTACACTAAAACAAACCTGATCTCCCTAGGACATTCAGAAGCCAAGTTATAAGCCCACAAATGTGTAACTGGACTACTTCTTTAAATTGACACCAGATCCGGTGACCTTTGGGACATGGTTTGACCCCCTTAGGAAAAAGCTATCATCATGAAACGTTCAGATCACTTACAACTCATAATATTCTACCTTCCTGTAGCGTTTCAGCCTGATTGGACCTTGTTTTCACACAAATGGACCCAGAATGATGTGAAATTGTGCTTCGTGCAACATAATTCTGGGTGCCATTTACAAACCATAAGTGCTAATGACTCCATTCCTTTTTGTGGTTGTAGGGGCTGTTGATTGGAGTACATTAAAACAAACCTGATCTCTCTAGGACATTCAGAAGCCAAGTTATATGCCCACAAATGTGTAACTGGACTACTTCTTTAAATTGACACCAGATCCGGTGACCTTTGGGACATGGTTTGACCCTCTTAGGAAAGCGCTATCATCATGAAACGTTCAGATCACTTACAACTCAATAGATTCTACCGTCCTGTAACGTTTCAGCCTGATTGGACCTTGTTTTCACACAAATGAACCCAGAATGATGTGAAATTGTGCTTCGTGCAACATAATTCTGGGTGCCATTTACAAACCATAAGTGCTAATGACTCCATTCCTTTTTGTGGTTGTAGGGGCTGTTGATTGGAGTACACTAAAACAAATCTGATCTCTCTAGGACATTCAGAAGCCAAGTTATAAGCCCACAAATGTGTAACTGGACTACTTCTTTAAATTGACACCAGATCTGGTGACCTTTGGGACATGGTTTGACCCCCTTAGGAAAGTGCTATCATCATGAAACGTTCAGATCACTTCCAACTCAATAGATTCTACCTTCCTGTAACATTTCAGCCTGATTGGACCTTGTTTTCACACAAATGAACCAAGAATGATGTGAAATTGTGCTTCGTGCAACATAATTCTGGGTGCCATTTACAAACCATAAGTGCTAATGACTCCATTCCTTTTTGTGGTTGTAGGGGCTGTTGATTGGAGAACACTAAAACAAACCTAACCTCTCTAGGACATTCAGAAGCCAAGTTATAAGCCCACAAAGGTGTAACTGGACTACTTCTTTAAAGTGACACCAGGCCCGGTGACCTTTGGGACATGGTTTTACCCCCTATAGGAATGTGCGATCATCTTGAAACGTTCAGATCACTTACAACTCAATAGATTCTACCTTCTTGTAGCGTTTCAGCCTGATTGGACGTTGTTTTCACACAAATGGACCCAGAATGATGTGAAATTGTGCTTCGTGCAACATAATTCTGGGTGCAATTTACAAACCATTAGTGCTAATGACTCCATTCCTTTTTGTGGTTGTAGGGGCTGTTGATTGGAGTATACTAAAACAAACCTGATCTCTCTAGGACATTCAGAAGTCAAGTTATAAGCCCACAAAGGTGTAACTGGACTACTTCTTTAAATTGACACCAGATCCGGTGACCTTTGGGACATGGTTTGACCCCCTTAAGAAAGTGCTATCTTCATGAAACGTTCAGATCACTTACAACTCAATAGATTCTACCTTCCTGTAACGTTTCAGCCTGATTGGACCTTGTTTTCACACAAATGAACCCAGAATGATGTGAAATTGTGCTTCGTGCAACATAATTCTGGGTGCCATTTACAAACCATAAGTGCTAATGACTCCATACCTTTTTGTGGTTGTAGGGGCTGTTGATTGGAGAACACTAAAACAAAACTAACCTCTCTAGGACATTCAGAAGCCAAGTTATAAGCCCACAAAGGTGTAACTGGACTACTTCTTTAAAGTGACACCAGGCCCGGTGACCTTTGGGACATGGTTTGACCCCCTATAGGAAAGTGTGATCATCTTGAAACGTTCAGATCACTTACAACTCAATAGATTCTACCTTCTTGTAGCGTTTCAGCCTGATTGGACCTTGTTTTCACACAAATGAACCCAGAATGATGTGAAATTGTGCTTCGTGCAACATAATTCTGGGTGCCATTTACAAACCTTAAGTGCTAATGACTCCATTCCTTTTTGTGGTTGTAGGGGCTGTTGATTGGAGTACACTAAAACAAACCTGATCTCTCTAGGACATTCAGAAGCCAAGTTATAAGCCCACAAATGTGTAACTGAACTACTTCTTTAATTTGACACCAGATCCGATGACCTTTGGGACATGGTTTGACCCCCTTACGAAAGTGCTATCATCATGAAACGTTCAGATCACTTACAACTCAATAGATTCTACCTTCCTGTAACGTTTAAGCCTGATTGGACCTTGTTTTCACACAAATGGACCCAGAATGATGTGAAATTGTGCTTCGTGCAACATAATTCTGGGTGCCATTTACAAACCATAAGTGCTAATGACTCGATTCCTTTTTGTGGTTGTAGGGGCTGTTGATTGGAGTACACTAAAGCAAACCTGATCTCTCTAGGACATTCAGAAGCCAAGTTATAAGCCCACAAATGTGTAACTGGACTACTTCTTTAAATTGACACCAGATCCGGTGACCTTTGGGACATGGTTTGACCCCCTTAGGAAAAAGCTATCATCATGAAACGTTCAGATCACTTACAACTCAATATATTCTACCTTCCTGTAGCGTTTCAGCCTGATTGGACCTTGTTTTCACACAAATGGACCCAGAATGATGTGAAATTGTGCTTCGTGCAACATAATTCTGGGTGCCATTTACAAACCATAAGTGCTAATGACTCCATTCCTTTTTGTGGTTGTAGGGGCTGTTGATTGGAGTACATTAAAACAAACCTGATCTCTCTAGGACATTCAGAAGCCAAGTTATATGCCCACAAATGTGTAACTGGACTACTTCTTTAAATTGACACCAGATCCGGTGACCTTTGGGACATGGTTTGACCCTCTTAGGAAAGCGCTATCATCATGAAACGTTCAGATCACTTACAACTCAATAGATTCTACCGTCCTGTAACGTTTCAGCCTGATTGGACCTTGTTTTCACACAAATGAACCCAGAATGATGTGAAATTGTGCTTCGTGCAACATAATTCTGGGTGCCATTTACAAACCATAAGTGCTAATGACTCCATTCCTTTTTGTGGTTGTAGGGGCTGTTGGTTGGAGTACATTAAAACAAACCTAACCTCTCTAGGACATTCAGAAGCCAAGTTATAAGCCCACAAAGGTGTAACTGAAATACTTCTTTAAAGTGACACCAGGCCCGGTGACCTTTGGGACATGGTTTTACCCCCTATAGGAATGTGCGATCATCTTGAAACGTTCAGATCACTTACAACTCAATAGATTCTACCTTCTTGTAGCGTTTCAGCCTGATTGGACCTTGTTTTCACACAAATGGACCCAGAATGATGTGAAATTGTGCTTCGTGCAACATAATTCTGGGTGCCATTTACAAACCTTAAGTGCTAATGACTCCATTCCTTTTTGCGGTTGTAGGGGCTGTTGGTTGGAGTACACTAAAACAAACCTGATCTCTCTAGGACATTCAGAAGCCAAGTTATAAGCCCTCAAAGGTGTAACTGGACTACTTCTTTAAAGTGACACCAGACCCGGTGACCTTTGGGACATGGTTTGACCCCCTATAGGAATGTGTGATCATCATGAAACGTTCAGATCACTTACAACTCAATAGATTCTACCTTCTTGTAACGTTTCAGCCTGATTGGACCTTGTTTTCAAACAAATGGACCAAGAATGATGTGAAATTGTGCTTCGTGCAACATAATTCTGGGTGCCATTTACAAACCATAAGTGCTAATGACTCCATTCCTTTTTGTGGTTGTAGGGGCTGTTGATTGGAGTACATTAAAACAAACCTGATCGCTCTAGGACATTCAGAAGCCAAGTTATAAGCCCACAAATGTGTAACTGGACTACTTCTTTAAATTGACACCAGATCCGGTGACCTTTGGGACATGGTTTGACCCCCTTAGGAAAGTGCTATCATCATGAAACGTTCAGATCACTTACAACTCAATAGATTCTACCTTCCTGTAACATTTCAGCCTGATTGGACCTTGTTTTCACACAAATGAACCCAGAATGATGTGAAATTGTGCTTCGTGCAACATAATTCTGGGTGCCATTTAAAAACCATAAGTGCTAATGACTCCATTCCTTTCTGTGGTTGTAGGGGCTGTTGATTGGAGTATACTAAAACAAACCTTATCTCTCTAGGACATTCAGAAGCCAAGTTATAAGCCCACAAAGGTGTAACTGGACTACTTCTTTAAATTTACACCAGATCCGGTGACCTTTGGGACATGGTTTGACCCCCTTAGGAAAGTGCTATCATCATGAAACGTTCAGATCACTTACAACTCAATAGATTCTACCTTCCTGTAACGTTTCAGCCTGATTGGACCTTGTTTTCACACAAATGGACCCAGAATGATGTGAAATTGTGCTTCGTGCAACATAATTCTGGGTGCCATTTACAACCATAAGTGCTAATGACTCCATTCCTTTTTGTTGTTGTAGGGGCTGTTGATTGGAGTACACTAAAACAAACCTGATCTCTCTAGGACATTCAGAAGCCAAGTTATAAGCCCACAAATGTGTAACTGGACTACTTCTTTAAAGTGACACCAGGCCCGGTGACCTTTGGGACATGGTTTTACCCCCTATAGGAATGTGCGATCATCTTGAAACGTTCAGATCACTTACAACTCAATAGATTCTACCTTCTTGTAGCGTTTCAGCCTGATTGGACGTTGTTTTCACACAAATGGACCCAGAATGATGTGAAATTGTGCTTCGTGCAACATAATTCTGGGTGCAATTTACAAACCATTAGTGCTAATGACTCCATTCCTTTTTGTGGTTGTAGGGGCTGTTGATTGGAGTATACTAAAACAAACCTGATCTCTCTAGGACATTCAGAAGTCAAGTTATAAGCCCACAAAGGTGTAACTGGACTACTTCTTTAAATTGACACCAGATCCGGTGACCTTTGGGACATGGTTTGACCCCCTTAGGAAAGTGCTATCTTCATGAAACGTTCAGATCACTTACAACTCAATAGATTCTACCTTCCTGTAACGTTTCAGCCTGATTGGACCTTGTTTTCACACAAATGAACCCAGAATGATGTGAAATTGTGCTTCGTGCAACATAATTCTGGGTGCCATTTACAAACCATAAGTGCTAATGACTCCATACCTTTTTGTGGTTGTAGGGGCTGTTGATTGGAGAACACTAAAACAAAACTAACCTCTCTAGGACATTCAGAAGCCAAGTTATAAGCCCACAAAGGTGTAACTGGACTACTTCTTTAAAGTGACACCAGGCCCGGTGACCTTTGGGACATGGTTTGACCCCCTATAGGAAAGTGTGATCATCTTGAAACGTTCAGATCACTTACAACTCAATAGATTCTACCTTCTTGTAGCGTTTCAGCCTGATTGGACCTTGTTTTCACACAAATGAACCCAGAATGATGTGAAATTGTGCTTCGTGCAACATAACTCTGGGTGCCATTTACAAACCTTAAGTGCTAATGACTCCATTCCTTTTTGTGGTTGTAGGGGCTGTTGATTGGAGTACACTAAAACAAACCTGATCTCTCTAGGACATTCAGAAGCCAAGTTATAAGCCCACAAATGTGTAACTGAACTACTTCTTTAATTTGACACCAGATCCGATGACCTTTGGGACATGGTTTGACCCCCTTACGAAAGTGCTATCATCATGAAACGTTCAGATCACTTACAACTCAATAGATTCTACCTTCCTGTAACGTTTAAGCCTGATTGGACCTTGTTTTCACACAAATGGACCCAGAATGATGTGAAATTGTGCTTCGTGCAACATAATTCTGGGTGCCATTTACAAACCATAAGTGCTAATGACTCGATTCCTTTTTGTGGTTGTAGGGGCTGTTGATTGGAGTACACTAAAGCAAACCTGATCTCTCTAGGACATTCAGAAGCCAAGTTATAAGCCCACAAATGTGTAACTGGACTACTTCTTTAAATTGACACCAGATCCGGTGACCTTTGGGACATGGTTTGACCCCCTTAGGAAAAAGCTATCATCATGAAACGTTCAGATCACTTACAACTCAATATATTCTACCTTCCTGTAGCGTTTCAGCCTGATTGGACCTTGTTTTCACACAAATGGACCCAGAATGATGTGAAATTGTGCTTCGTGCAACATAATTCTGGGTGCCATTTACAAACCATAAGTGCTAATGACTCCATTCCTTTTTGTGGTTGTAGGGGCTGTTGATTGGAGTACATTAAAACAAACCTGATCTCTCTAGGACATTCAGAAGCCAAGTTATATGCCCACAAATGTGTAACTGGACTACTTCTTTAAATTGACACCAGATCCGGTGACCTTTGGGACATGGTTTGACCCTCTTAGGAAAGCGCTATCATCATGAAACGTTCAGATCACTTACAACTCAATAGATTCTACCGTCCTGTAACGTTTCAGCCTGATTGGACCTTGTTTTCACACAAATGAACCCAGAATGATGTGAAATTGTGCTTCGTGCAACATAATTCTGGGTGCCATTTACAAACCATAAGTGCTAATGACTCCATTCCTTTTTGTGGTTGTAGGGGCTGTTGGTTGGAGTACATTAAAACAAACCTAACCTCTCTAGGACATTCAGAAGCCAAGTTATAAGCCCACAAAGGTGTAACTGGAATACTTCTTTAAAGTGACACCAGGCCCGGTGACCTTTGGGACATGGTTTTACCCCCTATAGGAATGTGCGATCATCTTGAAACGTTCAGATCACTTACAACTCAATAGATTCTACCTTCTTGTAGCGTTTCAGCCTGATTGGACCTTGTTTTCACACAAATGGACCCAGAATGATGTGAAATTGTGCTTCGTGCAACATAATTCTGGGTGCCATTTACAAACCTTAAGTGCTAATGACTCCATTCCTTTTTGCGGTTGTAGGGGCTGTTGGTTGGAGTACACTAAAACAAACCTGATCTCTCTAGGACATTCAGAAGCCAAGTTATAAGCCCTCAAAGGTGTAACTGGACTACTTCTTTAAAGTGACACCAGACCCGGTGACCTTTGGGACATGGTTTGACCCCCTATAGGAATGTGTGATCATCATGAAACGTTCAGATCACTTACAATTCAATAGATTCTACCTTCTTGTAGCGTTTCAGCCTGATTGGACCTTGTTTTCACACAAATGGACCAAGAATGATGTGAAATTGTGCTTCGTGCAACATAATTCTGGGTGCCATTTACAAACCATAAGTGCTAATGACTCCGTTCCTCTTTGTGGTTGTAGGGGCTGTTGATTGGAGTACATTAAAACAAACCTGATCGCTCTAGGACATTCAGAAGCCAAGTTATAAGCCCACAAATGTGTAACTGGACTACTTCTTTAAATTGACACCAGATCCGGTGACCTTTGGGACATGGTTTGACCTCCTTACGAAAGTGCTATCATCATGAAACGTTCAGATCACTTACAACTCAATATATTCTACCTTCCTGTAACATTTCAACCTGATTGGACCTTGTTTTCACACAAATGAACCCAGAATGATGTGAAATTGTGCTTCGTGCAACATAATTCTGGGTGCCATTTAAAAACCATAAGTGCTAATGACTCCATTCCTTTCTGTGGTTGTAGGGGCTGTTGATTGGAGTATACTAAAACAAACCTTATCTCTCTAGGACATTCAGAAGCCAAGTTATAAGCCCACAAAGGTGTAACTGGACTAATTCTTTAAATTTACACCAGATCCGGTGACCTTTGGGACATGGTTTGACCCCCTTAGGAAAGTGCTATCATCATGAAACGTTCAGATCACTTACAACTCAATAGATTCTACCTTCCTGTAACGTTTCAGCCTGATTGGACCTTTTTTTCACACAAATGGACCCAGAATGATGTGAAATTGTGCTTCGTGCAACATAATTCTGGGTGCCATTTACAACCATAAGTGCTAATGACTCCATTCCTTTTTGTTGTTGTAGGGGCTGTTGATTGGAGTACACTAAAACAAACCTGATCCCTCTAGGACATTCAGAAGCCAAGTTATGAGCCCACAAATGTGTAACTGGACTACTTCTTTAAATTGACACCAGATCCGGTGACCTTTGGGACATGGTTTGACCCCCTGAGGAAAGAGCTATCATCATGAAACGTTCAGATCACTTACAACTCAATAGATTCTACCTTCCTGTAACGTTTCAGCCTGATTGGACCTTGTTTTCACACAAATGGACCCAGAATGATGTGAAATTGTGCTTAGTGCAACATAATTCTGGGTGCCATTTACAAACCATAAGTGCTAATGACTCCATTCCTTTTTGTGGTTGTAGGGGCTGTTGATTGGAGTACATTAAAACAAACCTGATCTCTCTAGGACATTCAGAAGCCAAGTTATAAGCCCACAAATGTGTAACTGGACTACTTCTTTAAATTGACACCAGATCCGGTGACCTTTGGGACATGGTTTGACCCCCTTAGGAAAGTGCTATCATCATGAAACGTTCAGATCACTTACAACTCAATAGATTCTACCTTCCTGTAACGTTTCAGCCTGATTGGACCTTGTTTTCACACAAATGAACCTAGAATGATGTGAAATTGTGCTTCGTGCAACATAATTCTGGGTGCCATTTACAAACCATAAGTGCTAATGACTCCATTCCTATATGTGGTTGTAGGGGCTGTTGATTGGAGTACACTAAAACAAACCTAACCTCTCTAGGACATTTAGAAGCCAAGTTATAAGCCCACAAAGGTGTAACTGGACTACTTCTTTAAAGTGACACCAGGCCCGGTGACCTTTGGGACATGGTTTTACCCCCTATAGGAATGTGCGATCATCTTGAAACGTTCAGATCACTTACAACTCAATAGATTCTACCTTCTTGTAGCGTTTCAGCCTGATTGGACCTTGTTTTCACACAAATGGACCCAGAATGATGTGAAATCGTGCTTCGTGCAACATATTTCTGGGTGCCATTTACAAACCTTAAGTGCTAATGACTCCATTCCTTTTTGAGGTTGTAGGGGCTATTGATTGGAGTACACTAAAACAAACCTAATCTCTCTAGGACATTCAGAAGCCAAGTTATAAGCCCTCAAAGGTGTAAATGGACTACTTCTTTAAAGTGACACCAGGCCCGGTGACCCTTGGGACATGGTTTGACCCCCTATAGGAATGTGCGATCATCATGAAACGTTCAGATCACTTACAACTCAATAGATTCTACCTTCTTGTAACGTTTCAGCCTGATTGGACCTTGTTTTCACACAAATGGACCCAGAATGATGTGAAATTGTGCTTCGTGCAACATAATTCTGGGTGCCATTTACAAACCATAAGTGCTAATGACTCCATTCCTTTTTGTGGTTGTAGGGGCTGTTGGTTGGAGTACATTAAAACAAACCTGATCTCTCTAGGACATTCAGAAGCAAAGTTATAAGCCCACAAATGTGTAACTGGACTACTTCTTTAAATTGACACCAGATCCGGTGACATTTGGGACATGGATTGACCCCCTTACGAAAGTCCTATCATCATGAAACGTTCAGATCACTTACAACTCAATAGATTCTACCTTCCTGTAACGTTTCAGCCTGATTGGACCTTGTTTTCACACAAATGAACCCAGAATGATGTGAAATTGTGCTTCGTGCAACATAATTCTGGGTGCCATTTAAAAACCATAAGTGCTAATGACTCCATTCCTTTTAGTGGTAATGGGGGCTGTTAATTGGAGTACTCTAAAACAAACCTGATCTCTCTAGGACATTCAGAAGCCAAGTTATGAGCCCACAAATGTGTAACTGGACCACTTCTTTAAAGTGACACCAGGCCCGGTGACCTTTGGGACATGGTTTTACCCCCTATAGGAATGTGCGATCATCATGAAACGTTCAGATCACTTACAACTCAATAGATTCTACCTTCTTGTAACGTTTCAGCCTGATTGGACCTTGTTTTCACACAAATGAACCCAGAATGATGTGAAATTGTGCTTCGTGCAACATAATTCTGGGTGCCATTTAAAAACCATAAGTGCTAATGACTCCATTCCTTTTAGTGGTAACGGGGGCTGTTAATTGGAGTAATCTAAAACAAACCTGACCTCTCTAGGATATTCAGAAGCCAAGTTATAAGCCCACAAAGGTGTAACTGGACTACTTCTTTAAAGTGACAGCAGGCCCGGTGAACTTTGGGACATGTTTTGACCCCCTATAGGAATGTGCGATCATCATGAAACGTTCAGATCACTTACAACTCAATAGATTCTACCTTCTTGTAACGTTTCAGCCTGATTGGACCTTGTTTTCACACAAATGGCCTCAGAATGATGTGAAATTGTGCTTTGTGCAACATAATTCTGGGTGCCATTTACAAACCATAAGTGCTAATGACTCCATTCCTTTTTGTGGTTGTAGGGGCTGTTGATTGGAGTACACTAAAACAAATCTGATCTCTCTAGGACATTCAGAAGCCAAGTTATAAGCCCACAAAGGTGTAACTGGACTACTTCTATAAAGTGACACCAGGCCCGGTGACCTTTGGGACATGGTTTGACCCACTATAGGAATGTGCGATCATCTTGAAACGCTCAGATCACTTACAACTCAATAGATTCTACCTTCTTGTAACGTTTCAGCCTGATTGGACCTTGTTTTCACACAAATGGACCCAGAATGATGTGAAATTGTGCTTCGTGCAACATAATTCTGGGTGCTATTTACAAACCATAAGTGCTAATGACTCCATTCCTTTTTGGGTTGTAGGGGCTGTTGATTGGAGTATACTAAAACAATCCTGATCTCTCTAGGACATTCAGAAGCCAAGTTATAAGCCCTCAAAGGTGTAAATGGACTACTTCTTTAAAGTGACACCAGGCCCGGTGACCTTTGGGACATGGTTTGACCCCCTATAGGAATGTGCGATCATCTTGAAACGTTCAGATCACTTACAACTCAATAGATTCTACCTTCTTGTAGCGTTTCAGCCTGATTGGACCTTGTTTTCACACAAATGGACCCAGAATGATGTGAAATTGTGCTTCGTGCAACATAATTCTGGGTGCCATTTACAAACCATAAGTGCTAATGACTCCATTCCTTTTTGTGGTTGTAGGGGCTGTTGATTGGAGTACATTAAAACAATCCTGATCTCTCTAGGACATTCAGAAGCCAAGATATAAGCCCACAAATGTGTAACTGGACTACTTCTTTAAATTGACACCAGATCCGGTGACCTTTGTGACAAGGTTTGACCCCCTTAGGAAAGTTCTATCATCATGAAACGTTCAGATCACTTACAACTCAATAGAATCTACCTTCCTGTAACGTTTCAGCCTGATTGGACCTTGTTTTCACACAAATGAACCCAGAATGATGTGAAATTGTGCTTCGTGCAACATAATTCTGGGTGCCATTTACAAACCTTAAGTGCTAATGACTCCATTCCTTTTTGTGGTTGTAGGGGCTGTTGATTGGAGTACACTAAAACAAACCTGATCTCTCTAGGACATTCAGAAGCCAAGTTATAAGCCCACAAATGTGTAACTGAACTACTTCTTTAAATTGACACCAGATCCGATGACCTTTGGGACATGGTTTGACCCCCTTACGAAAGTGCTATCATCATGAAACGTTCAGATCACTTACAACTCAATAGATTCTACCTTCCTGTAACGTTTCAGCCTGATTGGACCTTGTTTTCACACAAATGGACCCAGAATGATGTGAAATTGTGCTTCGTGCAACATAATTCTGGGTGCCATTTACAAACCATAAGTGCTAATGACTCCATTCCTTTTTGGGTTGTAGGGGCAGTTGATTGGAGTATACTAAAACAAACCTGATCTCTCTAGGACATTCAGAAGCCAAGTTATAAGCCCACAAAGGTGTAACTGGACTACTTCTTTAAATTTACACCAGATCCGGTGACCTTTAGGACATGGTTTGACCCCCTATAGGAATGTTCGATCATCATGAAACGTTCAGATCATTTACAACTCAATAGATTCTACCATCTTGTAACGTTTCAGCATGATTGGACCTTGTTTTCACACAAATGAACCCAGAATGATGTGAAAATGTGCTTAGTGCAGCATAATTCTGGGTGCCATTTAAAAACCATAAGTGCTAATGACTCCATTCCTTTTTGTGGTTGTAGGGGCTGTTGGTTGGAGTACATTAAAACAAACCTGATCTCTCTAGGACATTCAGAAGCCAAGTTATAAGCCCACAAAGGTGTAACTGGACTACTTCTTTAAAGTGACACCAGGCCCGGTGATCTTTGGGACATGGTTTTACCCCCTATAGGAATGTGCGATCATCTTGAAACGTTCAGATCACTTACAACTCAATAGATTCTACCTTCTTGTAGCGTTTCAGCCTGATTGGACCTTGTTTTCACACAAATGGACCCACAAAGATGTGAAATTGTGCTTCGTGCAACATAATTCTGGGTGCCATTTACAAACCATTAGTGCTAATGACTCCATTCCTTTTTGTGGTTGTAGGGGCTGTTGACTGGAGTATACTAAAACAAACCTGATCTCTCTAGGACATTCAGAAGCCAAGTTATAAGCCCACAAAGGTGTAACTGGACTACTTCTTTAAATTGACACCAGATCCGGTGACCTTTGGGACATGGTTTGACCCCCTTAGGAAAGTGCTATCTTCATGAAACGTTCAGATCACTTACAACTCAATAGATTGTACCTTCCTGTAACGTTTCAGCCTGATTGGACCTTGTTTTCACACAAATGAACCCAGAATGATGTGAAATTGTGCTTTGTGCAACATAATTCTGGGTGCTATTTAAAAACCATAAGTGCTAATGACTCCATTCCTTTTTGTGGTTGTAGGGGCTGTTGATTGGAGAACACTAAAACAAACCTAACCTCTCTAGGACATTCAGAAGCCAAGTTATAAGCCCACAAAGGTGTAACTGGACTACTTCTTTAAAGTGACACCAGGCCCGGTGACCTTTGGGACATGGTTTGACCCCCTATAGGAATGTGCGATCATCTTGAAATGTTCAGATCACTTACAACTCAATAGATTCTACCTTCTTGTAGCGTTTCAGCCTGATTGGACCTTGTTTTCACACAAATGAACCCAGAATGATGTGAAATTGTGCTTCGTGCAACATAATTCTGGGTGCCATTTACAAACCTTCAGTGCTAATGACTCCATTCCTTTTTGTGGTTGTAGGGGCTGTTGATTGGAGTACACTAAAACAAACCTGATCTCTCTAGGACATTCAGAAGCCAAGTTATAAGCCCACAAATGTGTAACTGAACTACTTCTTTAAATTGACACCAGATCCGATGACCTTTGGGACATGGTTAAACCCCCTTACGAAAGTGCTATCATCATGAAACGTTCACATCACTTACAACTCAATAGATTCTACCTTCCTGTAACGTTTAAGCCTGATTGGACCTTGTTTTCACACAAATGGACCCAGAATGATGTGAAATTGTGCTTCGTGCAACATAATTCTGGGTGCCATTTACAAACCATAAGTGCTAATGACTCCACTCCTTTTTGTGGTTGTAGGGGCTGTTGATTGGAGTACACTAAAACAAACCTGATCTCCCTAGGACATTCAGAAGCCAAGTTATAAGCCCACAAATGTGTAACTGGACTACTTCTTTAAATTGACACCAGATCCGGTGACCTTTGGGACATGGTTTGACCCCCTTAGGAAAAAGCTATCATCATGAAACGTTCAGATCACTTACAACTCATAATATTCTACCTTCCTGTAGCGTTTCAGCCTGATTGGACCTTGTTTTCACACAAATGGACCCAGAATGATGTGAAATTGTGCTTCGTGCAACATAATTCTGGGTGCCATTTACAAACCATAAGTGCTAATGACTCCATTCCTTTTTGTGGTTGTAGGGGCTGTTGATTGGAGTACATTAAAACAAACCTGATCTCTCTAGGACATTCAGAAGCCAAGTTATATGCCCACAAATGTGTAACTGGACTACTTCTTTAAATTGACACCAGATCCGGTGACCTTTGGGACATGGTTTGACCCTCTTAGGAAAGCGCTATCATCATGAAACGTTCAGATCACTTACAACTCAATAGATTCTACCGTCCTGTAACGTTTCAGCCTGATTGGACCTTGTTTTCACACAAATGAACCCAGAATGATGTGAAATTGTGCTTCGTGCAACATAATTCTGGGTGCCATTTACAAACCATAAGTGCTAATGACTCCATTCCTTTTTGTGGTTGTAGGGGCTGTTGATTGGAGTACACTAAAACAAATCTGATCTCTCTAGGACATTCAGAAGCCAAGTTATAAGCCCACAAATGTGTAACTGGACTACTTCTTTAAATTGACACCAGATCCGGTGACCTTTGGGACATGGTTTGACCCCCTGAGGAAAGAGCTATCATCATGAAACGTTCAGATCACTTACAACTCAATAGATTCTACCTTCCTGTAACGTTTCAGCCTGATTGGACCTTGTTTTCACACAAATGGACCCAGAATGATGTGAAATTGTGCTTAGTGCAACATAATTCTGGGTGCCATTTACAAACCATAAGTGCTAATGACTCCATTCCTTTTTGTGGTTGTAGGGGCTGTTGATTGGAGTACATTAAAACAAACCTGATCTCTCTAGGACATTCAGAAGCCAAGTTATAAGCCCACAAATGTGTAACTGGACTACTTCTTTAAATTGACACCAGATCCGGTGACCTTTGGGACATGGTTTGACCCCCTTAGGAAAGTGCTATCATCATGAAACGTTCAGATCACTTACAACTCAATAGATTCTACCTTCCTGTAACGTTTCAGCCTGATTGGACCTTGTTTTCACACAAATGAACCTAGAATGATGTGAAATTGTGCTTCGTGCAACATAATTCTGGGTGCCATTTACAAACCATAAGTGCTAATGACTCCATTCCTATATGTGGTTGTAGGGGCTGTTGATTGGAGTACACTAAAACAAACCTAACCTCTCTAGGACATTTAGAAGCCAAGTTATAAGCCCACAAAGGTGTAACTGGACTACTTCTTTAAAGTGACACCAGGCCCGGTGACCTTTGGGACATGGTTTTACCCCCTATAGGAATGTGCGATCATCTTGAAACGTTCAGATCACTTACAACTCAATAGATTCTACCTTCTTGTAGCGTTTCAGCCTGATTGGACCTTGTTTTCACACAAATGGACCCAGAATGATGTGAAATCGTGCTTCGTGCAACATATTTCTGGGTGCCATTTACAAACCTTAAGTGCTAATGACTCCATTCCTTTTTGAGGTTGTAGGGGCTATTGATTGGAGTACACTAAAACAAACCTAATCTCTCTAGGACATTCAGAAGCCAAGTTATAAGCCCTCAAAGGTGTAAATGGACTACTTCTTTAAAGTGACACCAGGCCCGGTGACCCTTGGGACATGGTTTGACCCCCTATAGGAATATGCGATCATCATGAAACGTTCAGATCACTTACAACTCAATAGATTCTACCTTCTTGTAACGTTTCAGCCTGATTGGACCTTGTTTTCACACAAATGGACCCAGAATGATGTGAAATTGTGCTTCGTGCAACATAATTCTGGGTGCCATTTACAAACCATAAGTGCTAATGACTCCATTCCTTTTTGTGGTTGTAGGGGCTGTTGGTTGGAGTACATTAAAACAAACCTGATCTCTCTAGGACATTCAGAAGCAAAGTTATAAGCCCACAAATGTGTAACTGGACTACTTCTTTAAATTGACACCAGATCCGGTGACATTTGGGACATGGATTGACCCCCTTAGGAAAGTCCTATCATCATGAAACGTTCAGATCACTTACAACTCAATAGATTCTACCTTCCTGTAACGTTTCAGCCTGATTGGACCTTGTTTTCACACAAATGAACCCAGAATGATGTGAAATTGTGCTTCGTGCAACATAATTCTGGGTGCCATTTAAAAACCATAAGTGCTAATGACTCCATTCCTTTTAGTGGTAATGGGGGCTGTTAATTGGAGTACTCTAAAACAAACCTGATCTCTCTAGGACATTCAGAAGCCAAGTTATGAGCCCACAAATGTGTAACTGGACCACTTCTTTAAAGTGACACCAGGCCCGGTGACCTTTGGGACATGGTTTTACCCCCTATAGGAATGTGCGATCATCATGAAACGTTCAGATCACTTACAACTCAATAGATTCTACCTTCTTGTAACGTTTCAGCCTGATTGGACCTTGTTTTCACACAAATGAACCCAGAATGATGTGAAATTGTGCTTCGTGCAACATAATTCTGGGTGCCATTTAAAAACCATAAGTGCTAATGACTCCATTCCTTTTAGTGGTAACGGGGGCTGTTAATTGGAGTAATCTAAAACAAACCTGACCTCTCTAGGATATTCAGAAGCCAAGTTATAAGCCCACAAAGGTGTAACTGGACTACTTCTTTAAAGTGACAGCAGGCCCGGTGAACTTTGGGACATGTTTTGACCCCCTATAGGAATGTGCGATCATCATGAAACGTTCAGATCACTTACAACTCAATAGATTCTACCTTCTTGTAACGTTTCAGCCTGATTGGACCTTGTTTTCACACAAATGGCCTCAGAATGATGTGAAATTGTGCTTTGTGCAACATAATTCTGGGTGCCATTTACAAACCATAAGTGCTAATGACTCCATTCCTTTTTGTGGTTGTAGGGGCTGTTGATTGGAGTACACTAAAACAAATCTGATCTCTCTAGGACATTCAGAAGCCAAGTTATAAGCCCACAAAGGTGTAACTGGACTACTTCTTTAAAGTGACACCAGGCCCGGTGACCTTTGGGACATGGTTTGACCCACTATAGGAATGTGCGATCATCTTGAAACGCTCAGATCACTTACAACTCAATAGATTCTACCTTCTTGTAACGTTTCAGCCTGATTGGACCTTGTTTTCACACAAATGGACCCAGAATGATGTGAAATTGTGCTTCGTGCAACATAATTCTGGGTGCTATTTACAAACCATAAGTGCTAATGACTCCATTCCTTTTTGGGTTGTAGGGGCTGTTGATTGGAGTATACTAAAACAATCCTGATCTCTCTAGGACATTCAGAAGCCAAGTTATAAGCCCTCAAAGGTGTAAATGGACTACTTCTTTAAAGTGACACCAGGCCCGGTGACCTTTGGGACATGGTTTGACCCCCTATAGGAATGTGCGATCATCTTGAAACGTTCAGATCACTTACAACTCAATAGATTCTACCTTCTTGTAGCGTTTCAGCCTGATTGGACCTTGTTTTCACACAAATGGACCCAGAATGATGTGAAATTGTGCTTCGTGCAACATAATTCTGGGTGCCATTTACAAACCATAAGTGCTAATGACTCCATTCCTTTTTGTGGTTGTAGGGGCTGTTGATTGGAGTACATTAAAACAATCCTGATCTCTCTAGGACATTCAGAAGCCAAGATATAAGCCCACAAATGTGTAACTGGACTACTTCTTTAAATTGACACCAGATCCGGTGACCTTTGTGACAAGGTTTGACCCCCTTAGGAAAGTTCTATCATCATGAAACGTTCAGATCACTTACAACTCAATAGAATCTACCTTCCTGTAACGTTTCAGCCTGATTGGACCTTGTTTTCACACAAATGAACCCAGAATGATGTGAAATTGTGCTTCGTGCAACATAATTCTGGGTGCCATTTACAAACCTTAAGTGCTAATGACTCCATTCCTTTTTGTGGTTGTAGGGGCTGTTGATTGGAGTACACTAAAACAAACCTGATCTCTCTAGGACATTCAGAAGCCAAGTTATAAGCCCACAAATGTGTAACTGAACTACTTCTTTAAATTGACACCAGATCCGATGACCTTTGGGACATGGTTTGACCCCCTTACGAAAGTGCTATCATCATGAAAAGTTCAGATCACTTACAACTCAATAGATTCTACCTTCCTGTAACGTTTCAGCCTGATTGGACCTTGTTTTCACACAAATGGACCCAGAATGATGTGAAATTGTGCTTCGTGCAACATAATTCTGGGTGCCATTTACAAACCATAAGTGCTAATGACTCCATTCCTTTTTGGGTTGTAGGGGCAGTTGATTGGAGTATACTAAAACAAACCTGATCTCTCTAGGACATTCAGAAGCCAAGTTATAAGCCCACAAAGGTGTAACTGGACTACTTCTTTAAATTTACACCAGATCCGGTGACCTTTAGGACATGGTTTGACCCCCTATAGGAATGTTCGATCATCATGAAACGTTCAGATCATTTACAACTCAATAGATTCTACCATCTTGTAACGTTTCAGCATGATTGGACCTTGTTTTCACACAAATGAACCCAGAATGATGTGAAAATGTGCTTAGTGCAGCATAATTCTGGGTGCCATTTAAAAACCATAAGTGCTAATGACTCCATTCCTTTTTGTGGTTGTAGGGGCTGTTGGTTGGAGTACATTAAAACAAACCTGATCTCTCTAGGACATTCAGAAGCCAAGTTATAAGCCCACAAAGGTGTAACTGGACTACTTCTTTAAAGTGACACCAGGCCCGGTGATCTTTGGGACATGGTTTTACCCCCTATAGGAATGTGCGATCATCTTGAAACGTTCAGATCACTTACAACTCAATAGATTCTACCTTCTTGTAGCGTTTCAGCCTGATTGGACCTTGTTTTCACACAAATGGACCCACAAAGATGTGAAATTGTGCTTCGTGCAACATAATTCTGGGTGCCATTTACAAACCATTAGTGCTAATGACTCCATTCCTTTTTGTGGTTGTAGGGGCTGTTGACTGGAGTATACTAAAACAAACCTGATCTCTCTAGGACATTCAGAAGCCAAGTTATAAGCCCACAAAGGTGTAACTGGACTACTTCTTTAAATTGACACCAGATCCGGTGACCTTTGGGACATGGTTTGACCCCCTTAGGAAAGTGCTATCTTCATGAAACGTTCAGATCACTTACAACTCAATAGATTGTACCTTCCTGTAACGTTTCAGCCTGATTGGACCTTGTTTTCACACAAATGAACCCAGAATGATGTGAAATTGTGCTTTGTGCAACATAATTCTGGGTGCTATTTACAAACCATAAGTGCTAATGACTCCATTCCTTTTTGTGGTTGTAGGGGCTGTTGATTGGAGAACACTAAAACAAACCTAACCTCTCTAGGACATTCAGAAGCCAAGTTATAAGCCCACAAAGGTGTAACTGGACTACTTCTTTAAAGTGACACCAGGCCCGGTGACCTTTGGGACATGGTTTGACCCCCTATAGGAATGTGCGATCATCTTGAAACGTTCAGATCACTTACAACTCAATAGATTCTACCTTCTTGTAGCGTTTCAGCCTGATTGGACCTTGTTTTCACACAAATGAACCCAGAATGATGTGAAATTGTGCTTCGTGCAACATAATTCTGGGTGCCATTTACAAACCTTCAGTGCTAATGACTCCATTCCTTTTTGTGGTTGTAGGGGCTGTTGATTGGAGTACACTAAAACAAACCTGATCTCTCTAGGACATTCAGAAGCCAAGTTATAAGCCCACAAATGTGTAACTGAACTACTTCTTTAAATTGACACCAGATCCGATGACCTTTGGGACATGGTTAAACCCCCTTACGAAAGTGCTATCATCATGAAACGTTCACATCACTTACAACTCAATAGATTCTACCTTCCTGTAACGTTTAAGCCTGATTGGACCTTGTTTTCACACAAATGGACCCAGAATGATGTGAAATTGTGCTTCGTGCAACATAATTCTGGGTGCCATTTACAAACCATAAGTGCTAATGACTCCACTCCTTTTTGTGGTTGTAGGGGCTGTTGATTGGAGTACACTAAAACAAACCTGATCTCCCTAGGACATTCAGAAGCCAAGTTATAAGCCCACAAATGTGTAACTGGACTACTTCTTTAAATTGACACCAGATCCGGTGACCTTTGGGACATGGTTTGACCCCCTTAGGAAAAAGCTATCATCATGAAACGTTCAGATCACTTACAACTCATAATATTCTACCTTCCTGTAGCGTTTCAGCCTGATTGGACATTGTTTTCACACAAATGGACCCAGAATGATGTGAAATTGTGCTTCGTGCAACATAATTCTGGGTGCCATTTACAAACCATAAGTGCTAATGACTCCATTCCTTTTTGTGGTTGTAGGGGCTGTTGATTGGAGTACATTAAAACAAACCTGATCTCTCTAGGACATTCAGAAGCCAAGTTATATGCCCACAAATGTGTAACTGGACTACTTCTTTAAATTGACACCAGATCCGGTGACCTTTGGGACATGGTTTGACCCTCTTAGGAAAGCGCTATCATCATGAAACGTTCAGATCACTTACAACTCAATAGATTCTACCGTCCTGTAACGTTTCAGCCTGATTGGACCTTGTTTTCACACAAATGAACCCAGAATGATGTGAAATTGTGCTTCGTGCAACATAATTCTGGGTGCCATTTACAAACCATAAGTGCTAATGACTCCATTCCTTTTTGTGGTTGTAGGGGCTGTTGATTGGAGTACACTAAAACAAATCTGATCTCTCTAGGACATTCAGAAGCCAAGTTATAAGCCCACAAATGTGTAACTGGACTACTTCTTTAAATTGACACCAGATCTGGTGACCTTTGGGACATGGTTTGACCCCCTTAGGAAAGTGCTATCATCATGAAACGTTCAGATCACTTCCAACTCAATAGATTCTACCTTCCTGTAACATTTCAGCCTGATTGGACCTTGTTTTCACACAAATGAACCAAGAATGATGTGAAATTGTGCTTCGTGCAACATAATTCTGGGTGCCATTTACAAACCATAAGTGCTAATGACTCCATTCCTTTTTGTGGTTGTAGGGGCTGTTGATTGGAGAACACTAAAACAAACCTAACCTCTCTAGGACATTCAGAAGCCAAGTTATAAGCCCACAAAGGTGTAACTGGACTACTTCTTTAAAGTGACACCAGGCCCGGTGACCTTTGGGACATGGTTTTACCCCCTATAGGAATGTGCGATCATCTTGAAACGTTCAGATCACTTACAACTCAATAGATTCTACCTTCTTGTAGCGTTTCAGCCTGATTGGACGTTGTTTTCACACAAATGGACCCAGAATGATGTGAAATTGTGCTTCGTGCAACATAATTCTGGGTGCAATTTACAAACCATTAGTGCTAATGACTCCATTCCTTTTTGTGGTTGTAGGGGCTGTTGATTGGAGTATACTAAAACAAACCTGATCTCTCTAGGACATTCAGAAGTCAAGTTATAAGCCCACAAAGGTGTAACTGGACTACTTCTTTAAATTGACACCAGATCCGGTGACCTTTGGGACATGGTTTGACCCCCTTAAGAAAGTGCTATCTTCATGAAACGTTCAGATCACTTACAACTCAATAGATTCTACCTTCCTGTAACGTTTCAGCCTGATTGGACCTTGTTTTCACACAAATGAACCCAGAATGATGTGAAATTGTGCTTCGTGCAACATAATTCTGGGTGCCATTTACAAACCATAAGTGCTAATGACTCCATACCTTTTTGTGGTTGTAGGGGCTGTTGATTGGAGAACACTAAAACAAAACTAACCTCTCTAGGACATTCAGAAGCCAAGTTATAAGCCCACAAAGGTGTAACTGGACTACTTCTTTAAAGTGACACCAGGCCCGGTGACCTTTGGGACATGGTTTGACCCCCTATAGGAAAGTGTGATCATCTTGAAACGTTCAGATCACTTACAACTCAATAGATTCTACCTTCTTGTAGCGTTTCAGCCTGATTGGACCTTGTTTTCACACAAATGAACCCAGAATGATGTGAAATTGTGCTTCGTGCAACATAATTCTGGGTGCCATTTACAAACCTTAAGTGCTAATGACTCCATTCCTTTTTGTGGTTGTAGGGGCTGTTGATTGGAGTACACTAAAACAAACCTGATCTCTCTAGGACATTCAGAAGCCAAGTTATAAGCCCACAAATGTGTAACTGAACTACTTCTTTAATTTGACACCAGATCCGATGACCCTTGGGACATGGTTTGACCCCCTTACGAAAGTGCTATCATCATGAAACGTTCAGATCACTTACAACTCAATAGATTCTACCTTCCTGTAACGTTTAAGCCTGATTGGACCTTGTTTTCACACAAATGGACCCAGAATGATGTGAAATTGTGCTTCGTGCAACATAATTCTGGGTGCCATTTACAAACCATAAGTGCTAATGACTCGATTCCTTTTTGTGGTTGTAGGGGCTGTTGATTGGAGTACACTAAAGCAAACCTGATCTCTCTAGGACATTCAGAAGCCAAGTTATAAGCCCACAAATGTGTAACTGGACTACTTCTTTAAATTGACACCAGATCCGGTGACCTTTGGGACATGGTTTGACCCCCTTAGGAAAAAGCTATCATCATGAAACGTTCAGATCACTTACAACTCAATATATTCTACCTTCCTGTAGCGTTTCAGCCTGATTGGACCTTGTTTTCACACAAATGGACCCAGAATGATGTGAAATTGTGCTTCGTGCAACATAATTCTGGGTGCCATTTACAAACCATAAGTGCTAATGACTCCATTCCTTTTTGTGGTTGTAGGGGCTGTTGATTGGAGTACATTAAAACAAACCTGATCTCTCTAGGACATTCAGAAGCCAAGTTATATGCCCACAAATGTGTAACTGGACTACTTCTTTAAATTGACACCAGATCCGGTGACCTTTGGGACATGGTTTGACCCTCTTAGGAAAGCGCTATCATCATGAAACGTTCAGATCACTTACAACTCAATAGATTCTACCGTCCTGTAACGTTTCAGCCTGATTGGACCTTGTTTTCACACAAATGAACCCAGAATGATGTGAAATTGTGCTTCGTGCAACATAATTCTGGGTGCCATTTACAAACCATAAGTGCTAATGACTCCATTCCTTTTTGTGGTTGTAGAGGCTGTTGGTTGGAGTACATTAAAACAAACCTAACCTCTCTAGGACATTCAGAAGCCAAGTTATAAGCCCACAAAGGTGTAACTGAAATACTTCTTTAAAGTGACACCAGGCCCGGTGACCTTTGGGACATGGTTTTACCCCCTATAGGAATGTGCGATCATCTTGAAACGTTCAGATCACTTACAACTCAATAGATTCTACCTTCTTGTAGCGTTTTAGCCTGATTGGACCTTGTTTTCACACAAATGGACCCAGAATGATGTGAAATTGTGCTTCGTGCAACATAATTCTGGGTGCCATTTACAAACCTTAAGTGCTAATGACTCCATTCCTTTTTGCGGTTGTAGGGGCTGTTGGTTGGAGTACACTAAAACAAACCTGATCTCTCTAGGACATTCAGAAGCCAAGTTATAAGCCCTCAAAGGTGTAACTGGACTACTTCTTTAAAGTGACACCAGACCCGGTGACCTTTGGGACATGGTTTGACCCCCTATAGGAATGTGTGATCATCATGAAACGTTCAGATCACTTACAACTCAATAGATTCTACCTTCTTGTAACGTTTCAGCCTGATTGGACCTTGTTTTCACACAAATGGACCAAGAATGATGTGAAATTGTGCTTCGTGCAACATAATTCTGGGTGCCATTTACAAACCATAAGTGCTAATGACTCCATTCCTTTTTGTGGTTGTAGGGGCTGTTGATTGGAGTACATTAAAACAAACCTGATCGCTCTAGGACATTCAGAAGCCAAGTTATAAGCCCACAAATGTGTAACTGGACTACTTCTTTAAATTGACACCAGATCCGGTGACCTTTGGGACATGGTTTGACCCCCTTAGGAAAGTGCTATCATCATGAAACGTTCAGATCACTTACAACTCAATAGATTCTACCTTCCTGTAACATTTCAGCCTGATTGGACCTTGTTTTCACACAAATGAACCCAGAATGATGTGAAATTGTGCTTCGTGCAACATAATTCTGGGTGCCATTTAAAAACCATAAGTGCTAATGACTCGATTCCTTTTTGTGGTTGTAGGGGCTGTTGATTGGAGTACACTAAAGCAAACCTGATCTCTCTAGGACATTCAGAAGCCAAGTTATAAGCCCACAAATGTGTAACTGGACTACTTCTTTAAATTGACACCAGATCCGGTGACCTTTGGGACATGGTTTGACCCCCTTAGGAAAAAGCTATCATCATGAAACGTTCAGATCACTTACAACTCAATATATTCTACCTTCCTGTAGCGTTTCAGCCTGATTGGACCTTGTTTTCACACAAATGGACCCAGAATGATGTGAAATTGTGCTTCGTGCAACATAATTCTGGGTGCCATTTACAAACCATAAGTGCTAATGACTCCATTCCTTTTTGTGGTTGTAGGGGCTGTTGATTGGAGTACATTAAAACAAACCTGATCTCTCTAGGACATTCAGAAGCCAAGTTATATGCCCACAAATGTGTAACTGGACTACTTCTTTAAATTGACACCAGATCCGGTGACCTTTGGGACATGGTTTGACCCTCTTAGGAAAGCGCTATCATCATGAAACGTTCAGATCACTTACAACTCAATAGATTCTACCGTCCTGTAACGTTTCAGCCTGATTGGACCTTGTTTTCACACAAATGAACCCAGAATGATGTGAAATTGTGCTTCGTGCAACATAATTCTGGGTGCCATTTACAAACCATAAGTGCTAATGACTCCATTCCTTTTTGTGGTTGTAGGGGCTGTTGGTTGGAGTACATTAAAACAAACCTAACCTCTCTAGGACATTCAGAAGCCAAGTTATAAGCCCACAAAGGTGTAACTGAAATACTTCTTTAAAGTGACACCAGGCCCGGTGACCTTTGGGACATGGTTTTACCCCCTATAGGAATGTGCGATCATCTTGAAACGTTCAGATCACTTACAACTCAATAGATTCTACCTTCTTGTAGCGTTTCAGCCTGATTGGACCTTGTTTTCACACAAATGGACCCAGAATGATGTGAAATTGTGCTTCGTGCAACATAATTCTGGGTGCCATTTACAAACCTTAAGTGCTAATGACTCCATTCCTTTTTGCGGTTGTAGGGGCTGTTGGTTGGAGTACACTAAAACAAACCTGATCTCTCTAGGACATTCAGAAGCCAAGTTATAAGCCCTCAAAGGTGTAACTGGACTACTTCTTTAAAGTGACACCAGACCCGGTGACCTTTGGGACATGGTTTGACCCCCTATAGGAATGTGTGATCATCATGAAACGTTCAGATCACTTACAACTCAATAGATACTACCTTCTTGTAACGTTTCAGCCTGATTGGACCTTGTTTTCACACAAATGGACCAAGAATGATGTGAAATTGTGCTTCGTGCAACATAATTCTGGGTGCCATTTACAAACCATAAGTGCTAATGACTCCATTCCTTTTTGTGGTTGTAGGGGCTGTTGATTGGAGTACATTAAAACAAACCTGATCGCTCTAGGACATTCAGAAGCCAAGTTATAAGCCCACAAATGTGTAACTGGACTACTTCTTTAAATTGACACCAGATCCGGTGACCTTTGGGACATGGTTTGACCCCCTTAGGAAAGTGCTATCATCATGAAACGTTCAGATCACTTACAACTCAATAGATTCTACCTTCCTGTAACATTTCAGCCTGATTGGACCTTGTTTTCACACAAATGAACCCAGAATGATGTGAAATTGTGCTTCGTGCAACATAATTCTGGGTGCCATTTAAAAACCATAAGTGCTAATGACTCCATTCCTTTCTGTGGTTGTAGGGGCTGTTGATTGGAGTATACTAAAACAAACCTTATCTCTCTAGGACATTCAGAAGCCAAGTTATAAGCCCACAAAGGTGTAACTGGACTACTTCTTTAAATTTACACCAGATCCGGTGACCTTTGGGACATGGTTTGACCCCCTTAGGAAAGTGCTATCATCATGAAACGTTCAGATCACTTACAACTCAATAGATTCTACCTTCCTGTAACGTTTCAGCCTGATTGGACCTTGTTTTCACACAAATGGACCCAGAATGATGTGAAATTGTGCTTCGTGCAACATAATTCTGGGTGCCATTTACAACCATAAGTGCTAATGACTCCATTCCTTTTTGTTGTTGTAGGGGCTGTTGATTGGAGTACACTAAAACAAACCTGATCTCTCTAGGACATTCAGAAGCCAAGTTATAAGCCCACAAATGTGTAACTGGACTACTTCTTTAAAGTGACACCAGGCCCGGTGACCTTTGGGACATGGTTTTACCCCCTATAGGAATGTGCGATCATCTTGAAACGTTCAGATCACTTACAACTCAATAGATTCTACCTTCTTGTAGCGTTTCAGCCTGATTGGACGTTGTTTTCACACAAATGGACCCAGAATGATGTGAAATTGTGCTTCGTGCAACATAATTCTGGGTGCAATTTACAAACCATTAGTGCTAATGACTCCATTCCTTTTTGTGGTTGTAGGGGCTGTTGATTGGAGTATACTAAAACAAACCTGATCTCTCTAGGACATTCAGAAGTCAAGTTATAAGCCCACAAAGGTGTAACTGGACTACTTCTTTAAATTGACACCAGATCCGGTGACCTTTGGGACATGGTTTGACCCCCTTAAGAAAGTGCTATCTTCATGAAACGTTCAGATCACTTACAACTCAATAGATTCTACCTTCCTGTAACGTTTCAGCCTGATTGGACCTTGTTTTCACACAAATGAACCCAGAATGATGTGAAATTGTGCTTCGTGCAACATAATTCTGGGTGCCATTTACAAACCATAAGTGCTAATGACTCCATACCTTTTTGTGGTTGTAGGGGCTGTTGATTGGAGAACACTAAAACAAAACTAACCTCTCTAGGACATTCAGAAGCCAAGTTATAAGCCCACAAAGGTGTAACTGGACTACTTCTTTAAAGTGACACCAGGCCCGGTGACCTTTGGGACATGGTTTTACCCCCTATAGGAATGTGCGATCATCTTGAAACGTTCAGATCACTTACAACTCAATAGATTCTACCTTCTTGTAGCGTTTCAGCCTGATTGGACCTTGTTTTCACACAAATGAACCCAGAATGATGTGAAATTGTGCTTCGTGCAACATAATTCTGGGTGCCATTTACAAACCTTAAGTGCTAATGACTCCATTCCTTTTTGTGGTTGTAGGGGCTGTTGATTGGAGTACACTAAAACAAACCTGATCTCTCTAGGACATTCAGAAGCCAAGTTATAAGCCCACAAATGTGTAACTGAACTACTTCTTTAATTTGACACCAGATCCGATGACCTTTGGGACATGGTTTGACCCCCTTACGAAAGTGCTATCATCATGAAACGTTCAGATCACTTACAACTCAATAGATTCTACCTTCCTGTAACGTTTAAGCCTGATTGGACCTTGTTTTCACACAAATGGACCCAGAATGATGTGAAATTGTGCTTCGTGCAACATAATTCTGGGTGCCATTTACAAACCATAAGTGCTAATGACTCGATTCCTTTTTGTGGTTGTAGGGGCTGTTGATTGGAGTACACTAAAGCAAACCTGATCTCTCTAGGACATTCAGAAGCCAAGTTATAAGCCCACAAATGTGTAACTGGACTACTTCTTTAAATTGACACCAGATCCGGTGACCTTTGGGACATGGTTTGACCCCCTTAGGAAAAAGCTATCATCATGAAACGTTCAGATCACTTACAACTCAATATATTCTACCTTCCTGTAGCGTTTCAGCCTGATTGGACCTTGTTTTCACACAAATGGACCCAGAATGATGTGAAATTGTGCTTCGTGCAACATAATTCTGGGTGCCATTTACAAACCATAAGTGCTAATGACTCCATTCCTTTTTGTGGTTGTAGGGGCTGTTGATTGGAGTACATTAAAACAAACCTGATCTCTCTAGGACATTCAGAAGCCAAGTTATATGCCCACAAATGTGTAACTGGACTACTTCTTTAAATTGACACCAGATCCGGTGACCTTTGGGACATGGTTTCACCCTCTTAGGAAAGCGCTATCATCATGAAACGTTCAGATCACTTACAACTCAATAGATTCTACCGTCCTGTAACGTTTCAGCCTGATTGGACCTTGTTTTCACACAAATGAACCCAGAATGATGTGAAATTGTGCTTCGTGCAACATAATTCTGGGTGCCATTTACAAACCATAAGTGCTAATGACTCCATTCCTTTTTGTGGTTGTAGGGGCTGTTGGTTGGAGTACATTAAAACAAACCTAACCTCTCTAGGACATTCAGAAGCCAAGTTATAAGCCCACAAAGGTGTAACTGGAATACTTCTTTAAAGTGACACCAGGCCCGGTGACCTTTGGGACATGGTTTTACCCCCTATAGGAATGTGCGATCATCTTGAAACGTTCAGATCACTTACAACTCAATAGATTCTACCTTCTTGTAGCGTTTCAGCCTGATTGGACCTTGTTTTCACACAAATGGACCCAGAATGATGTGAAATTGTGCTTCGTGCAACATAATTCTGGGTGCCATTTACAAACCTTAAGTGCTAATGACTCCATTCCTTTTTGCGGTTGTAGGGGCTGTTGGTTGGAGTACACTAAAACAAACCTGATCTCTCTAGGACATTCAGAAGCCAAGTTATAAGCCCTCAAAGGTGTAACTGGACTACTTCTTTAAAGTGACACCAGACCCGGTGACCTTTGGGACATGGTTTGACCCCCTATAGGAATGTGTGATCATCATGAAACGTTCAGATCACTTACAACTCAATAGATTCTACCTTCTTGTAACGTTTCAGCCTGATTGGACCTTGTTTTCACACAAATGGACCAAGAATGATGTGAAATTGTGCTTCGTGCAACATAATTCTGGGTGCCATTTACAAACCATAAGTGCTAATGACTCCGTTCCTTTTTGTGGTTGTAGGGGCTGTTGATTGGAGTACATTAAAACAAACCTGATCGCTCTAGGACATTCAAAAGCCAAGTTATAAGCCCACAAATGTGTAACTGGACTACTTCTTTAAATTGACACCAGATCCGGTGACCTTTGGGACATGGTTTGACCTCCTTACGAAAGTGCTATCATCATGAAACGTTCAGATCACTTACAACTCAATATATTCTACCTTCCTGTAACATTTCAACCTGATTGGACCTTGTTTTCACACAAATGAACCCAGAATGATGTGAAATTGTGCTTCGTGCAACATAATTCTGGGTGCCATTTAAAAACCATAAGTGCTAATGACTCCATTCCTTTCTGTGGTTGTAGGGGCTGTTGATTGGAGTATACTAAAACAAACCTTATCTCTCTAGGACATTCAGAAGCCAAGTTATAAGCCCACAAAGGTGTAACTGGACTACTTCTTTAAATTTACACCAGATCCGGTGACCTTTGGGACATGGTTTGACCCCCTTAGGAAAGTGCTATCATCATGAAACGTTCAGATCACTTACAACTCAATAGATTCTACCTTCCTGTAACGTTTCAGCCTGATTGGACCTTGTTTTCACACAAATGGACCCAGAATGATGTGAAATTGTGCTTCGTGCAACATAATTCTGGGTGCCATTTACAACCATAAGTGCTAATGACTCCATTCCTTTTTGTTGTTGTAGGGGCTGTTGATTGGAGTACACTAAAACAAACCTGATCCCTCTAGGACATTCAGAAGCCAAGTTATGAGCCCACAAATGTGTAACTGGACTACTTCTTTAAATTGACACCAGATCCGGTGACCTTTGGGACATGGTTTGACCCCCTGAGGAAAGAGCTATCATCATGAAACGTTCAGATCACTTACAACTCAATAGATTCTACCTTCCTGTAACGTTTCAGCCTGATTGGACCTTGTTTTCACACAAATGGACCCAGAATGATGTGAAATTGTGCTTAGTGCAACATAATTCTGGGTGCCATTTACAAACCATAAGTGCTAATGACTCCATTCCTTTTTGTGGTTGTAGGGGCTGTTGATTGGAGTACATTAAAACAAACCTGATCTCTCTAGGACATTCAGAAGCCAAGTTATAAGCCCACAAATGTGTAACTGGACTACTTCTTTAAATTGACACCAGATCCGGTGACCTTTGGGACATGGTTTGACCCCCTTAGGAAAGTGCTATCATCATGAAACGTTCAGATCACTTACAACTCAATAGATTCTACCTTCCTGTAACGTTTCAGCCTGATTGGACCTTGTTTTCACACAAATGAACCTAGAATGATGTGAAATTGTGCTTCGTGCAACATAATTCTGGGTGCCATTTACAAACCATAAGTGCTAATGACTCCATTCCTTTATGTGGTTGTAGGGGCTGTTGATTGGAGTACACTAAAACAAACCTAACCTCTCTAGGACATTTAGAAGCCAAGTTATAAGCCCACAAAGGTGTAACTGGACTACTTCTTTAAAGTGACACCAGGCCCGGTGACCTTTGGGACATGGTTTTACCCCCTATAGGAATGTGCGATCATCTTGAAACGTTCAGATCACTTACAACTCAATAGATTCTACCTTCTTGTAGCGTTTCAGCCTGATTGGACCTTGTTTTCACACAAATGGACCCAGAATGATGTGAAATCGTGCTTCGTGCAACATATTTCTGGGTGCCATTTACAAACCTTAAGTGCTAATGACTCCATTCCTTTTTGAGGTTGTAGGGGCTATTGATTGGAGTACACTAAAACAAACCTAATCTCTCTAGGACATTCAGAAGCCAAGTTATAAGCCCTCAAAGGTGTAAATGGACTACTTCTTTAAAGTGACACCAGGCCCGGTGACCCTTGGGACATGGTTTGACCCCCTATAGGAATGTGCGATCATCATGAAACGTTCAGATCACTTACAACTCAATAGATTCTACCTTCTTGTAACGTTTCAGCCTGATTGGACCTTGTTTTCACACAAATGGACCCAGAATGATGTGAAATTGTGCTTCGTGCAACATAATTCTGGGTGCCATTTACAAACCATAAGTGCTAATGACTCCATTCCTTTTTGTGGTTGTAGGGGCTGTTGGTTGGAGTACATTAAAACAAACCTGATCTCTCTAGGACATTCAGAAGCAAAGTTATAAGCCCACAAATGTGTAACTGGACTACTTCTTTAAATTGACACCAGATCCGGTGACATTTGGGACATGGATTGACCCCCTTAGGAAAGTCCTATCATCATGAAACGTTCAGATCACTTACAACTCAATAGATTCTACCTTCCTGTAACGTTTCAGCCTGATTGGACCTTGTTTTCACACAAATGAACCCAGAATGATGTGAAATTGTGCTTCGTGCAACATAATTCTGGGTGCCATTTAAAAACCATAAGTGCTAATGACTCCATTCCTTTTAGTGGTAATGGGGGCTGTTAATTGGAGTACTCTAAAACAAACCTGATCTCTCTAGGACATTCAGAAGCCAAGTTATGAGCCCACAAATGTGTAACTGGACCACTTCTTTAAAGTGACACCAGGCCCGGTGACCTTTGGGACATGGTTTGACCCACTATAGGAATGTGCGATCATCTTGAAACGCTCAGATCACTTACAACTCAATAGATTCTACCTTCTTGTAACGTTTCAGCCTGATTGGACCTTGTTTTCACACAAATGGACCCAGAATGATGTGAAATTGTGCTTCGTGCAACATAATTCTGGGTGCTATTTACAAACCATAAGTGCTAATGACTCCATTCCTTTTTGGGTTGTAGGGGCTGTTGATTGGAGTATACTAAAACAATCCTGATCTCTCTAGGACATTCAGAAGCCAAGTTATAAGCCCTCAAAGGTGTAAATGGACTACTTCTTTAAAGTGACACCAGGCCCGGTGACCTTTGGGACATGGTTTGACCCCCTATAGGAATGTGCGATCATCTTGAAACGTTCAGATCACTTACAACTCAATAGATTCTACCTTCTTGTAGCGTTTCAGCCTGATTGGACCTTGTTTTCACACAAATTGACCCAGAATGATGTGAAATTGTGCTTCGTGCAACATAATTCTGGGTGCCATTTACAAACCATAAGTGCTAATGACTCCATTCCTTTTTGTGGTTGTAGGGGCTGTTGATTGGAGTACATTAAAACAATCCTGATCTCTCTAGGACATTCAGAAGCCAAGATATAAGCCCACAAATGTGTAACTGGACTACTTCTTTAAATTGACACCAGATCCGGTGACCTTTGTGACAAGGTTTGACCCCCTTAGGAAAGTTCTATCATCATGAAACGTTCAGATCACTTACAACTCAATAGAATCTACCTTCCTGTAACGTTTCAGCCTGATTGGACCTTGTTTTCACACAAATGAACCCAGAATGATGTGAAATTGTGCTTCGTGCAACATAATTCTGGGTGCCATTTACAAACCATAAGTGCTAATGACTCCATTCCTTTTTGTGGTTGTAGGGGCTGTTGATTGGAGTACACTAAAACAAACCTAACCTCTCTAGGACATTCAGAAGCCAAGTTATAAGCCCACAAATGTGTAACTGGACCACTTCTTTAAAGTGACACCAGGCCCGGTGACCTTTGGGACATGGTTTTACCCCCTATAGGAATGTGCGATCATCATGAAACGTTCAGATCATTTACAACTCAATAGATTCTACCTTCTTGTAACGTTTCAGCCTGATTGGACCTTGTTTTCACACAAATGAACCCAGAATGATGTGAAATTGTGCTTCGTGCAACATAATTCTGGGTGCCATTTAAAAACCATAAGTGCTAATGACTCCATTCCTTTTAGTGGTAACGGGGGCTGTTAATTGGAGTACTCTAAAACAAACCTGACCTCTCTAGGATATTCAGAAGCCAAGTTATAAGCCCACAAAGGTGTAACTGGACTACTTCTTTAAAGTGACAGCAGGCCCGGTGAACTTTGGGACATGTTTTGACCCCCTATAGGAATGTGCGATCATCATGAAACGTTCAGATCACTTACAACTCAATAGATTCTACCTTCTTGTAACGTTTCAGCCTGATTGGACCTTGTTTTCACACAAATGAACCCAGAATGATGTGAAATTGTGCTTCGTGCAACATAATTCTGGGTGCCATTTAAAAACCATAAGTGCTAATGACTCCATTCCTTTTAGTGGTAACGGGGGCTGTTAATTGGAGTACTCTAAAACAAACCTGACCTCTCTAGGATATTCAGAAGCCAAGTTATAAGCCCACAAATGTGTAACTGGACTACTTCTTTAAATTGACACCAGATCCGGTGACCTTTGGGACATTGTTTGACCCCCTTAGGAAAGTGCGATCATCTTGAAACGTTCAGATCACTTACAACTCAATAGATTCTACCTTCTTGTAACGTTTCAGCCTGATTGGACCTTGTTTTCACACAAATGGACCCAGAATGATGTGAAATTGTGCTTCGTGCAACATAATTCTGGGTGCCATTTACAAACCATAAGTGCTAATGACTCCATTCCTTTTTGTGGTTGTAGGGGCTGTTGATTGGAGTACACTAAAACAAACCTAACCTCTCTAGGACATTCAGAAGCCAAGTTATAAGCCCACAAAGGTGTAACTGGACTACTTCTTTAAAGTGACACCAGGCCCGGTGACCTTTGGGACATGGTTTGACCCACTATAGGAATGTGCGATCATCTTGAAACGTTCAGATCACTTACAACTCAATAGATTCTACCTTCTTGTAACGTTTCAGCCTGATTGGACCTTGTTTTCACACAAATGGACCCAGAATGATGTGAAATTGTGCTTCGTGCAACATAATTCTGGGTGCCATTTACAAACCATAAGTGCTAATGACTCCATTCCTTTTTGGGTTGTAGGGGCTGTTGATTGGAGTATACTAAAACAATCCTGATCTCTCTAGGACATTCAGAAGCCAAGTTATAAGCCCTCAAAGGTGTAAATGGACTACTTCTTTAAAGTGACACCAGGCCCGGTGACCTTTGGGACATGGTTTGACCCCCTATAGGAATGTGCGATCATCTTGAAACGTTCAGATCACTTACAACTCAATATATTCTACCTTCTTGTAGCGTTTCAGCCTGATTGGACCTTGTTTTCACATAAATGGACCCAGAATGATGTGAAATTGTGCTTCGTGCAACATAATTCTGGGTGCCATTTACAAACCATAAGTGCTAATGACTCCATTCCTTTTTGTGGTTGTAGGGGCTGTTGATTGGAGTACATTAAAACAATCCTGATCTCTCTAGGACATTCAGAAGCCAAGATATAAGCCCACAAATGTGTAACTGGACTACTTCTTTAAATTGACACCAGATCCGGTGACCTTTGTGACAAGGTTTGACCCCCTTAGGAAAGTTCTATTAACATGAAACGTTCAGATCACTTACAACTCAATAGATTCTACCTTCCTGTAACGTTTCAGCCTGATTGGACCTTGTTTTCACACAAATGAACCCAGAATGATGTGAAATTGTGCTTCGTGCAACATAATTCTGGGTGCCATTTACAAACCATAAGTGCTAATGACTCCATTCCTTTTTGTGGTTGTAGGGGCTGTTGATTGGAGTACACTAAAACAAACCTAACCTCTCTAGGACATTCAGAAGCCAAGTTATAAGCCCACAAATGTGTAACTGGACTACTTCTTTAAAGTGACACCAGGCCCGGTGACCTTTGGGACATGGTTTGACCCACTATAGGAATGTGCGATCATCTTGAAACGTTCAGATCACTTACAACTCAATAGATTCTACCTTCTTGTAACGTTTCAGCCTGATTGGACCTTGTTTTCACACAAATGGACCCAGAATGATGTGAAATTGTGCTTCGTGCAACATAATTCTGGGTGCCATTTACAAACCATAAGTGCTAATGACTCCATTCCTTTTTGGGTTGTAGGGGCTGTTGATTGGAGTATACTAAAACAATCCTGATCTCTCTAGGACATTCAGAAGCCAAGTTATAAGCCCTCAAAGGTGTAAATGGACTACTTCTTTAAAGTGACACCAGGCCCGGTGACCTTTGGGACATGGTTTGACCCCCTATAGGAATGTGCGATCATCTTGAAACGTTCAGATCACTTACAACTCAATAGATTCTACCTTCTTGTAGCGTTTCAGCCTGATTGGACCTTGTTTTCACACAAATGGACCCAGAATGATGTGAAATTGTGCTTCGTGCAACATAATTCTGGGTGCCATTTACAAACCATAAGTGCTAATGACTCCATTCCTTTTTGTGGTTGTAGGGGCTGTTGATTGGAGTACATTAAAACAATCCTGATCTCTCTAGGACATTCAGAAGCCAAGATATAAGCCCACAAATGTGTAACTGGACTACTTCTTCAAATTGACACCAGATCCGGTGACCTTTGTGACAAGGTTTGACCCCCTTGGGAAAGTTCTATCATCATGAAACGTTCAGATCACTTACAACTCAATAGATTCTACCTTCCTGTAACGTTTCAGCCTGATTGGACCTTGTTTTCACACAAATGAACCCAGAATGATGTGAAATTGTGCTTCGTGCAACATAATTCTGGGTGCCATTTAAAAACCATAAGTGCTAATGACTCCATTCCTTTTTGTGGTTGTAGGGGCTGTTGATTGGAGTACACTAAAACAAACCTAACCTCTCTAGGACATTCAGAAGCCAAGTTATAAGCCCATAAAGGTGTAACTGGACTACTTCTTCAAAGTGACACCAGGCCCGGTGAACTTTGGGACATGGTTTTACCCCCTATAGGAATATGCGATCATCTTGAAACGTTCAGATCACTTACAACTCAATAGATTCTACCTTCTTGTAGCGTTTCAGCCTGATTGGACCTTGTTTTCACACAAATGAACCCAGAATGATGTGAAATTGTGCTTCGTGCAATATAATTCTGGGTGCCATTTACAAACCATAAGTGCTAATGACTCCATTCCTTTTTGTGGTTGTAGGGGCTGTTGATTGGAGTACATTAAAACAATCCTGATCACTCTAGGACATTCAGAAGCCAAGATATAAGCCCACAAATGTGTAACTGGACTACTGCTTTAAATTGACACCAGATCCGGTGACCTTTGGGACATGGTTTGACCCCCTTAGGAAAGTTCTATCATCATGAAACGTTCAGATCACTTACAACTCAATATATTCTACCTTCCTGTAACGTTTCAGCCTGATTGGACCTTGTTTTCACACAAATCAACCCAGAATGATGTGAAATTGTGCTTTGTGCAACATAATTCTGGGTGCCATTTACAAACCATAAGTGCTAATGACTCCATTCCTTTTTTGTGGTTGTAGGGGCTGTTGATTGGAGTACATTAAAACAAACCTGATCTCTCTAGGACATTCAGAAGCCAAGATATAAGCCCACAAAGGTATAACTGGACTACTTCTTTAAAGTGACACCAGGCCCGGTGACCTTTGGGACATGGTTTTACCCCCTATAGGAATGTGCGATCATCTTGAAACGTTCAGATCACTTACAACTCAATAGATTCTACCTTCTTGTAACGTTTCAGCCTGATTGGACCTTGTTTTCACACAAATGGACCCAGAATGATGTGAAATTGTGCTTCGTGCAACATAATTCTGGGTGCCATTTACAAACCATAAGTGCTAATGACTCCATTCCTTGTTGTGGTTGTAGGGGCTGTTGATTGGAGTACACTAAAACAAACCTAACCTCTCTAGGACATTCAGAAGCCAAGTTATAAGCCCACAAAGGTGTAACTGGACTACTTCTTTAAAGTGACACCAGGCCCGGTGACCTTTGGGACATGGTTTGACCCACTATAGGAATGTGCGATCATCTTGAAACGTTCAGATCACTTACAACTCAATAGATTCTACCTTCTTGTAACGTTTCAGCCTGATTGGACCTTGTTTTCACACAAATGGACCCAGAATGATGTGAAATTGTGCTTCGTGCAACATAATTCTGGGTGCCATTTACAAACCATAAGTGCTAATGACTCCATTCCTTTTTGGGTTGTAGGGGCTGTTGATTGGAGTATACTAAAACAATCCTGATCTCTCTAGGACATTCAGAAGCCAAGTTATAAGCCCTCAAAGGTGTAAATGGACTACTTCTTTAAAGTGACACCAGGCCCGGTGACCTTTGGGACATGGTTTGACCCCCTATAGGAATGTGCGATCATCTTGAAACGTTCAGATCACTTACAACTCAATAGATTCTACCTTCTTGTAGCGTTTCAGCCTGATTGGACCTTGTTTTCACACAAATGGACCCAGAATGATGTGAAATTGTGCTTCGTGCAACATAATTCTGGGTGCCATTTACAAACCATAAGTGCTAATGACTCCATTCCTTTTTGTGGTTGTAGGGGCTGTTGATTGGAGTACATTAAAACAATCCTGATCTCTCTAGGACATTCAGAAGCCAAGATATAAGCCCACAAATGTGTAACTGGACTACTTCTTTAAATTGACACCAGATCCGGTGACCTTTGTGACAAGGTTTGACCCCCTTGGGAAAGTTCTATCATCATGAAACGTTCAGATCACTTACAACTCAATAGATTCTACCTTCCTGTAACGTTTCAGGCTGATTGGACCTTGTTTTCACACAAATGAACCCAGAATGATGTGAAATTGTGCTTCGTGCAACATAATTCTGGGTGCCATTTAAAAACCATAAGTGCTAATGACTCCATTCCTTTTTGTGGTTGTAGGGGCTGTTGATTGGAGTACACTAAAACAAACCTAACCTCTCTAGGACATTCAGAAGCCAAGTTATAAGCCCACAAAGGTGTAACTGGACTACTTCTTCAAAGTGACACCAGGCCCGGTGAACTTTGGGACATGGTTTTACCCCCTATAGGAATGTGCGATCATCTTGAAACGTTCAGATCACTTACAACTCAATAGATTCTACCTTCTTGTAGCGTTTCAGCCTGATTGGACCTTGTTTTCACACAAATGGACCCAGAATGATGTGAAATTGTGCTTCGTGCAATATAATTCTGGGTGCCATTTACAAACCATAAGTGCTAATGACTCCATTCCTTTTTGTGGTTGTAGGGGCTGTTGATTGGAGTACATTAAAACAATCCTGATCTCTCTAGGACATTCAGAAGCCAAGATATAAGCCCACAAATGTGTAACTGGACTACTGCTTTAAATTGACACCAGATCCGGTGACCTTTGGGACATGGTTTGACCCCCTTAGGAAAGTTCTATCATCATGAAACGTTCAGATCACTTACAACTCAATAGATTCTACCTTCCTGTAACGTTTCAGCCTGATTGGACCTTGTTTTCACACAAATCAACCCAGAATGATGTGAAATTGTGCTTTGTGCAACATAATTCTGGGTGCCATTTACAAACCATAAGTGCTAATGACTCCATTCCTTTTTTGTGGTTGTAGGGGCTGTTGATTGGAGTACATTAAAACAAACCTGATCTCTCTAGGACATTCAGAAGCCAAGATATAAGCCCACAAAGGTGTAACTGGACTACTTCTTTAAAGTGACACCAGGCCCGGTGACCTTTGGGACATGGTTTTACCCCCTATAGGAATATGCGATCATCTTGAAACGTTCAGATCACTTACAACTCAATAGATTCTACCTTCCTGTAACGTTTCAGCCTGATTGGACCTTGTTTTCAAACAAATGAACCCAGAATGATGTGAAATTGTGCTTCGTGCAACATAATTCTGGGTGCCATTTAAAAACTATAAGTGCTAATGACTCCATTCATTTTTGTGGTTGTAGGGGCTGTTGATTGGAGTATACCAAAACAAACCTGATCTCTCTAGGACATTCAGAAGCCAAGTTATAAGCCCACAAAGGTGTAACTGGACTACTTTTTTAAATTGACACCAGATCCGGTGACTTTTGGGACATGGTTTGACCCCCTTAGGAAAGTGCTATCATCATGAAACGTTCAGATCACTTACAACTCAATAGATTCTACCTTCCTGTAACGTTTCAGCCTGATTGGACCTTGTTTTCACACAAATGAACCCAGAATGATGTGAAATTGTGCTTCGTGCAACATAATTCTGGGTGCCATTTACAAACCTTAAGTGCTAATGACTCCATTCCTTTTTGTGGTTGTAGGGGCTGTTGACTGGAGTACACTAAAACAAACCTGATCTCTCTAGGACATTCAGAAGCCAAGTTATAAGCCCACAAATGTGTAACTGAACTACTTCTTTAAATTGACACCAGATCCGGTGACCTTTGGGACATGGTTTGACCCCCTTAGGAAAGTGCTATCATCATGAAACGTTCAGATCACTTACAACTCAATAGATTCTACCTTCCTGTAACGTTTCAGCCTGATTGGACCTTGTTTTCACACAAATGGACCCAGAATGATGTGAAATTGTGCTTCGTGCAACATAATTCTGGGTGCCATTTACAAACCATAAGTGCTAATGACTCCATTTCTTTTTGTGGTTGTAGGGGCTGTTGATTGGAGTACACTAAAACAAACCTGATCTCTCTAGGACATTCAGAAGCCAAGTTATAAGCCCACAAATGTGTAACTGGACTACTTCTTTAAATTGACACCAGATCCGGTGACCTTTGGGACATGGTTTGACCCCCTTAGGAAAGTGCTATCATCACGAAACGTTCAGATCACTTACAACTCAATAGATTCTACCTTCCTGTAACGTTTCAGCCTGATTGGACCTTGTTTTCACACAAATGAACCCAGAATGATGTGAAATTGTGCTTCGTGCAACATAATTCTGGGTGCCATTTAAAAACCATAAGTGCTAATGACTCCATTCCTTTTTGAGGTTGTAGGGGCTGTTGATTGGAGTACACTAAAACAAACCTGATCTCTCTAGGACATTCAGAAGCGAGGTTATAAGCCCTCAAAGGTGTAAAAGGACTACTTCTTTAAAGTTACACCCGGCCCGGTGACCTTTGGGACATGGTTTGACCCCCTATAGGAATGTGCGATCATCATGAAACGTTCAGATCACTTACAACTTAATAGATTCTACCTTCTTGTAACGTTTCAGCCTGATTGGACCTTGTTTTCACACAAATGAACCCAGAATGATGTGAAATTGTGCTTAGTGCAGCATAATTCTGGGTGCCATTTACAAACCATAAGTGCTAATGACTCCATTCCTTTTTGTGGTTGTAGGGGCTGTTGGTTGGAGTACATTAAAACAAACCTGATCTCTCTAGGACATTCAGAAGCCAAGTTATAAGCCCACAAATGTGTAACTGGACTACTTCTTTAAATTGACACCAGATCTGGTGACCTTTGGGACATGGTTTGACCCCCTTAGGAATGTGCTATCATCATGAAACGTTCAGATCACTTACAACTCAATAGATTCTACCTTCCTGTAACGTTTCAGCCTGATTGGACCTTGTTTTCACACAAATGAACCCAGAATGATGTGAAATTGTGCTTCGTGCAACATAATTCTGGGTGCCATTTACAAACCATAAGTGCTAATGACTCCATTCCTTTTTGTGGTTGTAGGGGCTGTTGATTGGAGTACACTAAAACAAACCTAACCTCTCTAGGACATTCAGAAGCCAAGTTATAAGCCCACAAAGGTGTAACTGGACTACTTCTTTAAAGTGACACCAGGCCCGGTGACCTTTGGGACATGGTTTTACCCCCTATAGGAATGTGCGATCATCTTGAAACGTTCAGATCACTTATAACTCAATAGATTCTACCTTCCTGTAACGTTTCAGCCTGATTGGACCTTGTTTTCACACAAATGAACCCAGAATGATGTGAAATTGTGCTTCGTGCAACATAATTCTGGGTGCCATTTAAAAACCATAAGTGCTAATGACTCCATTCCTTTTTGTGGTTGTAGGGGCTGTTGATTGGAGTATACTAAAACAAACCTGATCTCTCTAGGACATTCAGAAGCCAAGTTATAAGCCCACAAAGGTGTAACTGGACTACTTCTTTAAAGTGACACCAGGCCCGGTGACCTTTGGGACATGGTTTGACCCCCTATAGGAATGTGCGATCATCTTGAAACGTTCAGATCACTTACAACTCAGTAGATTCTACCTTCTTGTAGCGTTTCAGCCTGATTGGACCTTGTTTTCACACAAATGAACCCAGAATGATGTGAAATTGTGCTTCGTGCAACATAATTCTGGGTGCCATTTACAAACCTTAAGTGCTAATGACTCCATTCCTTTTTGTGGTTGTAGGGGCTGTTGTTTGGAGTACACTAAAACAAACCTGATCTCTCTAGGACATTCAGAAGCCAAGTTATAAGCCCACAAATGTGTAACTGAACTACTTATTTAAATTGACACCAGATCCGGTAACCTTTGGGACATGGTTTGACCCCCTTAGAAAAGTGCTATCATCATGAAACGTTCAGATCACTTACAACTCAATAGATTCTACCTTCCTTATAACGTTTCAGCCTGATTGGACCTTGTTTTCACACAAATGGACCCAGAATGATGTGAAATTGTGCTTCGTGCAACATAATTCTGGGTGCCATTTAAAAACCATAAGTGCTAATGACTCCATTCCTTTTTGTGGTTGTAGGGGCTGTTGATTGGAGAACACTAAAACAAACCTAACCTCTCTAGGACATTCAGAAGCCAAGTTATAAGCCCACAAAGGTGTAACTGGACTACTTCTTTAAAGTGACACCAGGCCCGGTGACCTTTGGGACATGGTTTTACCCCCTATAGGAATGTGCGATCATCTTGAAACGTTCAGATCACTTACAACTCAATAGATTCTACCTTCCTGTAACGTTTCAGCCTGATTGGACCTTGTTTTCACACAAATGAACCCAGAATGATGTGAAATTGTGCTTCGTGCAACATAATTCTGGGTGCCATTTACAAACCATGAGTGCTAATGACTCCATTCCTTTTTGTGGTTGTAGGGGCTGTTGATTGGAGAACACTAAAACAAACCTAACCTCTCTAAGACATTCAGAAGCCAAGTTATAAGCCCACAAAGGTGTAACTGGACTACTTCTTTAAAGTGACACCAGGCCCGGTGACCTTTGGGACATGGTTTGACCCCCTATAGGAATGTGCGATCATCTTGAAACGTTCAGATCACTTACAACTCAATAGATTCTACCTTCTTGTAGCGTTTCAGCCTGATTGGACCTTGTTTTCAAACAAATGAACCCAGAATGATGTGAAATTGTGCTTCGTGCAACATAATTCTGGGTGCCATTTACAAACCATAAGTGCTAATGACTCCATTCCTTTTTGTGGTTGTAGGGGCTGTTGTTTGGAGTACACTAAAACAAACCTGATCTCTCTAGGACATTCAGAAGCCAAGTTATAAGCCCACAAATGTGTAACTGAACTACTTCTTTAAATTGACACCAGATCCGGTAACCTTTGGGACATGGTTTGACCCCCTTAGGAAAGTGCTATCATCATGAAATGTTCAGATCACTTACAACTCAATAGATTCTACCTTCCTTATAACGTTTCAGCCTGATTGGACCTTGTTTTCACACAAATGGACCCAGAATTATGTGAAATTGTGCTTCATGCAACATAATTCTGGGTGCCATTTAAAAACCATAAGTGCTAATGACTCAATTCCTTTTTGAGGTTGTAGGGGCTGTTGATTGGAGTACACTAAAGCAAACCTGATCTCTCTAGGACATTCAGAAGCCAAGTTATAAGCCCTCAAAGGTGTAAATGGACTACTTCTTTAAAGTTACACCCGGCCCGGTGACCTTTGGGACATGGTTTGACCCCCAATAGGAATGTGCGATTATCATGAAATGTTCAGATCACTTACAACTCAATAGATTCTACCTTCTTGTAACGTTTCAGCCTGATTGGACCTTGTTTTCACACAAATGAACCCAGAATGATGTGAAATTGTGCTTAGTGCAGCATAATTCTGGGTGCCATTTACAAACCATAAGTGCTAATGACTCCATTCCTTTTGGTGGTTGTAGGGGCTGTTGGTTGGAGTACATTAAAACAAACCTGATCTCTCTAGGACATTCAGAAGCCAAGTTATAAGCCCACAAATGTGTAACTGGACTACTTCTTTAAATTGACACCAGATCTGGTGACCTTTGGGACATGGTTTGACCCCCTTAGGAAAGTGCTATCATCATGAAACGTTCAGATAACTTACAACTCAATAGATTCTACCTTCCTGTAACGTTTCAGCCTGATTGGACCTTGTTTTCACACAAATGAACCCAGAATGATGTGAAATTGTGCTTCGTGCAACATAATTCTGGGTGCCATTTACAAACCTTAAGTGCTAATGACTCCATTCCTTTTTGTGGTTGTAGGGGCTGTTGACTGGAGTACACTAAAACAAACCTGATCTCTCTAGGACATTCAGAAGCCAAGTTATAAGCCCACAAATGTGTAACTGAACTACTTCTTTAAATTGACACCAGATCCGGTGACCTTTGGGACATGGTTTGACCCCCTTAGGAAAGTGCTATCATCATGAAACGTTCAGATCACTTACAACTCAATAGATTCTACCTTCCTGTAACGTTTCAGCCTGATTGGACCTTGTTTTCACACAAATGGACCCAGAATGATGTGAAATTGTGCTTCGTGCAACATAATTCTGGGTGCCATTTACAAACCATAAGTGCTAATGACTCCATTTCTTTTTGTGGTTGTAGGGGCTGTTGATTGGAGTACACTAAAACAAACCTGATCTCTCTAGGACATTCAGAAGCCAAGTTATAAGCCCACAAATGTGTAACTGGACTACTTCTTTAAATTGACACCAGATCCGGTGACCTTTGGGACATGGTTTGACCCCCTTAGGAAAGTGTTATCATCATGAAACGTTCAGATCACTTACAACTCAATAGATTCTACCTTTCTGTAACATTTCAGCATGATTGGACCTTGTTTTCACACAAATGAACCCAGAATGATGTGAAATTGTGCTTCGTGCAACATAATTCTGGGTGCCATTTAAAAACCATAAGTGCTAATGACTCCATTCCTTTTTGTGGTTGTAGGGGCTGTTGATTGGAGTACACTAAAACAAACCTGATCTCTCTAGGACATTCAGAAGCCAAGTTATAAGCCCACAAATGTGTAACTGGACTACTTCTTTAAATTGACACCAGATCCGGTGACCTTTGGGACATGGTTTGACCCCCTTAGGAAAGTGCTATCATCACGAAACGTTCAGATCACTTACAACTCAATATATTCTACCTTCCTGTAACGTTTCAGCCTGATTGGACCTTGTTTTCACACAAATGAACCCAGAATGATGTGAAATTGTGCTTCGTGCAACATAATTCTGGGTGCCATTTAAAAACCATAAGTGCTAATGACTCCATTCCTTTTTGAGGTTGTAGGGGCTGTTGATTGGAGTACACTAAAACAAAACTGATCTCTCTAGGACATTCAGAAGCGAGGTTATAAGCACTCAAAGGTGTAAAAGGACTACTTCTTTAAAGTTACACCCGGCCCGGTGACCTTTGGGACATGGTTTGACCCCCTATAGGAATGTGCGATCATCATGAAACGTTCAGATCACTTACAACTTAATAGATTCTACCTTCTTGTAACGTTTCAGCCTGATTGGACCTTGTTTTCACACAAATGAACCCAGAATGATGTGAAATTGTGCTTAGTGCAGCATAATTCTGGGTGCCATTTACAAACCATAAGTGCTAATGACTCCATTCCTTTTTGTGGTTGTAGGGGCTGTTGGTTGGAGTACATTAAAACAAACCTGATCTCTCTAGGACATTCAGAAGCCAAGTTATAAGCCCACAAATGTGTAACTGGACTACTTCTTTAAATTGACACCAGATCTGGTGACCTTTGGGACATGGTTTGACCCCCTTAGGAATGTGCTATCATCATGAAACGTTCAGATCACTTACAACTCAATAGATTCTACCTTCCTGTAACGTTTCAGCCTGATTGGACCTTGTTTTCACACAAATGAACCCAGAATGATGTGAAATTGTGCTTCGTGCAACATAATTCTGGGTGCCATTTACAAACCATAAGTGCTAATGACTCCATTCCTTTTTGTGGTTGTAGGGGCTGTTGATTGGAGTACACTAAAACAAACCTAACCTCTCTAGGACATTCAGAAGCCAAGTTATAAGCCCACAAAGGTGTAACTGGACTACTTCTTTAAAGTGACACCAGGCCCGGTGACCTTTGGGACATGGTTTTACCCCCTATAGGAATGTGCGATCATCTTGAAACGTTCAGATCACTTATAACTCAATAGATTCTACCTTCCTGTAACGTTTCAGCCTGATTGGACCTTGTTTTCACACAAATGAACCCAGAATGATGTGAAATTGTGCTTCGTGCAACATAATTCTGGGTGCCATTTAAAAACCATAAGTGCTAATGACTCCATTCCTTTTTGGGGTTGTAGGGGCTGTTGATTGGAGTATACTAAAACAAACCTGATCTCTCTAGGACATTCAGAAGCCAAGTTATAAGCCCACAAAGGTGTAACTGGACTACTTCTTTAAAGTGACACCAGGCCCGGTGACCTTTGGGACATGGTTTGACCCCCTATAGGAATGTGCGATCATCTTGAAACGTTCAGATCACTTACAACTCAATAGATTCTACCTTCTTGTAGCGTTTCAGCCTGATTGGACCTTGTTTTCAAACAAATGAACCCAGAATGATGTGAAATTGTGCTTCGTGCAACATAATTCTGGGTGCCATTTACAAACCATAAGTGCTAATGACTCCATTCCTTTTTGTGGTTGTAGGGGCTGTTGTTTGGAGTACACTAAAACAAACCTGATCTCTCTAGGACATTCAGAAGCCAAGTTATAAGCCCACAAATGTGTAACTGAACTACTTCTTTAAATTGACACCAGATCCGGTAACCTTTGGGACATGGTTTGACCCCCTTAGGAAAGTGCTATCATCATGAAATGTTCAGATCACTTACAACTCAATAGATTCTACCTTCCTTATAACGTTTCAGCCTGATTGGACCTTGTTTTCACACAAATGGACCCAGAATTATGTGAAATTGTGCTTCATGCAACATAATTCTGGGTGCCATTTAAAAACCATAAGTGCTAATGACTCAATTCCTTTTTGAGGTTGTAGGGGCTGTTGATTGGAGTACACTAAAGCAAACCTGATCTCTCTAGGACATTCAGAAGCCAAGTTATAAGCCCTCAAAGGTGTAAATGGACTACTTCTTTAAAGTTACACCCGGCCCGGTGACCTTTGGGACATGGTTTGACCCCCAATAGGAATGTGCGATTATCATGAAATGTTCAGATCACTTACAACTCAATAGATTCTACCTTCTTGTAACGTTTCAGCCTGATTGGACCTTGTTTTCACACAAATGAACCCAGAATGATGTGAAATTGTGCTTAGTGCAGCATAATTCTGGGTGCCATTTACAAACCATAAGTGCTAATGACTCCATTCCTTTTGGTGGTTGTAGGGGCTGTTGGTTGGAGTACATTAAAACAAACCTGATCTCTCTAGGACATTCAGAAGCCAAGTTATAAGCCCACAAATGTGTAACTGGACTACTTCTTTAAATTGACACCAGATCTGGTGACCTTTGGGACATGGTTTGACCCCCTTAGGAAAGTGCTATCATCATGAAACGTTCAGATAACTTACAACTCAATAGATTCTACCTTCCTGTAACGTTTCAGCCTGACTGGACCTTGTTTTCACACAAATGAACCAAGAATGATGTGAAATTGTGCTTCGTGCAACATAATTCTGGGTGCCATTTACAAACCATAAGTGCTAATGACTCCATTCCTTTTTGTGGTTGTAGGGGCTGTTGATTGGAGTACACTAAAACAAACCTAACCTCTCTAGGACATTCAGAAGCCAAGTTATAAGCCCACAAAGGTGTAACTGGACTGCTTCTTTAAAGTGACACCAGGCCCGGTGAAATTTGGGACATGGTTTGACCCCCTATAGGAATGTGGGATCATCTTGAAACGTTCAGATCAATTACAACTCAATAGATTCTACCTTCCTGTAACGTTTCAGCCTGATTGGACCTTGTTTTCACACAAATGAACCCAGAATGATGTGAAATTGTGCTTCGTGCAACATAATTCTGGGTGCCATTTAAAAACCATAAGTGCTAATGACTCCATTCCTTTTTGTGGTTGTAGGGGCTGTTGATTGGAGTATACTAAAACAAACCTGATCTCTCTAGGACATTCAGAAGCCAAGTTATAAGCCCACAAATGTGTAACTGGACTACTTCTTTAAATTGACACCAGATCCGGTGACCTTTGGGACATGGTTTGACCCCCTTAGGAAAGTGCTATCATCATGAAACATTCAGATCACTTACAACTCAATAGATTGTACCTTCCTCTAACGTTTCAGCCTGATTGGACCTTGTTTTCACACAAATGAACCCAGAATGATGTGAAATTGTGCTTCATGCAACATAATTCTGGGTGCCATTTACAAACCATAAGTGCTAATGACTCCATTCCTTTTTGTGGTTGTAGGGGCTGTTGTTTGGAGTACATTAAAACAAACCTGACCTCTCTAGGACATTCAGAAGCCAAGTTATAAGCCCACAAATGTGTAACTGGACTACTTCTTTAAATTGACACCAGATCCGGTGACCTTTGGGACATGGTTTGACCCCCTTAGGAAAGTGCTATCATCATTAAACGTTCAGATCACTTACAACTCAATAGATTCTACCTTCCTGTAACGTTTCAGCCTGATTGGACCTTGTTTTCACACAAATGAACCCAGAATGATGTGAAATTGTGCTTCGTGCAACATAATTCTGGGTGCCATTTACAAACCATAAGTGCTAATGACTCCATTCCTTTTTTTGGTTGTAGGGGCTGTTGATTGGAGTACACTAAAACAAACCTAACCTCTCTATGACATTCAGAAGCCAAGTTATAAGCCCACAAAGGTGTAACTGGACTACTTCTTTAAAGTGACACCAGGCCCGGTGACCTTTGGGACATGGTTTTACCCCCTATAGGAATGTCCGATCATCTTGAAACGTTCAGATCACTTACAACTCAATAGATTCTACCTTCTTGTAGCGTTTCAGCCTGATTGGACCTTGCTTTCACACAAATGGACTCAGAATGATGTGAAATTGTGCTTCGTGCAACATAATTCTGGGTGCCATTTACAAACCGTAAGTGCTAATGACTCCATTCCTTTTTGTGGTTGTAGGGGCTGTTGATTGGAGTACATTAAAACAAACCTGATCACTCTAGGACATTCAGAAGCCAAGTTATAAGCCCACAAATGTGTAACTGGACTACTTCTTTAAATTGACACCAGATCCGGTGACCTTTGGGACATGGTTTGACCCCCTTAGGAAAGTGCTATCATCATGAAACGTTCAGATCACTTACAACTCAATAGATTCTACCTCCCTGTAACATTTCAGCCTGATTGGACCTTGTTTTCACACAAATGAACCAAGAATGATGTGAAATTGTGCTTCGTGCAACATAATTCTGGGTGCCATTTACAAACCATAAGTGCTAATGACTCCATTCCTTTTTGTGGTTGTAGGGGCTGTTGGTTGGCGTACATTAAAACAAACCTGATCTCTCTAGGACATTCAGAAGCCAAGTTATAAGCCCACAAATGTGTAACTGGACTACTTCTTTAAATTGACACCAGATCTGGTGACCTTTGGGACATGGTTTGACCCTCTTAGGAAAGTGCTATCATCATGAAACGTTCAGATAACTTACAACTCATTAGATTCTACCTTCCTGTAACGTTTCAGCCTGATTGGACCTTGTTTTCACACAAATGAACCCAGAATGATGTGAAATTGTGCTTCGTGCAACATAATTCTGGGTGCCATTTACAAACCATAAGTGCTAATGACTCCATTCCTTTTTGTGGTTGTAGGGGCTGTTGATTGGAGTACACTAAAACAAACCTAACCTCTCTAGGACATTCAGAAGCCAAGTTATAAGCCCACAAAGGTGTAACTGGACTACTTCTTCAAAGTGACACCAGGCCCGGTGACCTTTGGGACATGGTTTGACCCCCTATTGGAATGTGCGATCATCTTGAAACGTTCAGATCACTTACAACTCAATAGATTCTACCTTCCTGTAACGTTTCAGCCTGATTGGACCTTGTTTTCACACAAATGAACCCAGAATGATGTGAAATTGTGCTTCGTGCAACATAATTCTGGGTGCCATTTAAAAACCATAAGTGCTAATGACTCCATTCCTTTTTGTGGTTGTAGGGGCTGTTGATTGGAGTATACTAAAACAAACCTGATCTCTCTAGGACATTCAGAAGCCAAGTTATAAGCCCACAAAGGTGTAACTGGACTACTTCTTTAAATTGACACCAGATCCGGTGACCTTTGGGACATGGTTTGACCCCCTTAGGAAAGTGCTATCATCATGAAACGTTCAGATCACTTACAACTCAATAGATTCTACCTTCTTGTAGCGTTTCAGCCTGATTGGACCTTGTTTTCACACAAATGGACCCAGAATGATGTGAAATTGTGCTTCGTGCAACATAATTCTGGGTGCCATTTACAAACCATAAGTGCTAATGACTCCATTCCTTTTTGTGGTTGTAGGGGCTGTTGATTGGAGTACATTAAAACAAACCTGATCACTCTAGGACATTCAGAAGCCAAGTTATAAGCCCACAAATGTGTAACTGGACTACTTCTTTAAATTGACACCAGATCCGGTGACCTTTGGGACATGGTTTGACCCCCTTAGGAAAGTGCTATCATCATGAAACGTTCAGATCACTTACAACTCAATAGATTCTACCTCCCTGTAACATTTCAGCCTGATTGGACCTTGTTTTCACACAAATGAACCCAGAATGATGTGAAATTGTGCTTCGTGCAACATAATTCTGGGTGCCATTTACAAACCATAAGTGCTAATGACTCCATTCCTATTTGTGGTTGTAGGGGCTGTTGATTGGAGAACACTAAAACAAACCTAACCTCTCTAGGACATTCAGAAGCCAAGTTATAAGCCCACAAAGGTGTGACTGGACTGCTTCTTTAAAGTGACACCAGGCCCGGTGACCTTTGGGACATGGTTTTACCCCCTATAGGAATGTGCGATCATCTTGAAACGTTCAGATCACTTACAACTCAATAGATTCTACATTCCTGTAACGTTTCAGCCTGATTGGACCTTGTTTTCACACAAATGAACCCAGAATGATGTGAAATTGTGCTTCGTGCAACATAATTCTGGGCGCCGTTTAAAAACCATAAGTGCTAATGACTCCATTCCTTTTTGTGGTTGTAGGGGCTGTTGATTGGAGAACACTAAAACAAACCTGATCTCTCTAGGACATTCAGAAGCCAAGTTATAAGCCCACAAAGGTGTAACTGGACTACTTCTTTAAAGTGACACCAGGCCCGGTGACCTTTGGGACATGGTTTGACCCCCTATAGGAATGTGCGATCATCTTGAAACGTTCAGATCACTTACAACTCAATAGATTCTACCTTCTTGTAGGGTTTCAGCCTGATTGGACCTTGTTTTCACACAAATGAACCCAGAATGATGTGAAATTGTGCTTCGTGCAACATAATTCTGGGTGCCATTTACAAACCTTAAGTGCTAATGACTCCATTCCTTTTTGTGGTTGTAGGGAATGTTGATTGGAGTACACTAAAACAAACCTGATCTCTCTAGGACATTCAGAAGCCAAGTTATAAGCCCACAAATGTGTAACTGAACTACTTCTTTAAATTGACACCAGATCCGGTGACCTTTGGGACATGGTTTGACCCCCTTAGGAAAGTGCTATCATCATGAAACTTTCAGATCACTTACAACTCAATAGATTCTACCTTCCTGTAACGTTTCAGCCTGATTGGACCTTGTTTTCACACAAATGGACCCAGAATGATGTGAAATTGTTCTTCGTGCAACATAATTCTGGGTGCCATTTACAAACCATAAGTGCTAATGACTCCATTCATTTTTGTGGTTGTAGGGGATGTTGATTGGAGTACACTAAAACAAACCTGATATCTCTAGGACATTCAGAAGCCAAGTTATAAGCCCACAAATGTGTAACTGGACTACTTCTTTAAATTGACACCAGATCCGGTGACCTTTGGGACATGGTTTGACCCCCTTAGGAAAGTGCTATCATCATGAAACGTTCAGATCACTTACAACTCAATAGATTCTACCTTCTTGTAGGGTTTCAGCCTGATTGGACCTTGTTTTCACACAAATGAACCCAGAATGATGTGAAATTGTGCTTCGTGCAACATAATTCTGGGTGCCATTTACAAACCTTAAGTGATAATGACTCCATTCCTTTTTGTGTTTGTAGGGGCTGTTGATTGGAGTACACTAAAACAAAGCTGATCTCTCTAGGACATTCAGAAGCCAAGTTATAAGCCTACAAATGTGTAAATGAACTACTTCTTTAAATTGACACCAGATCCGGTGACCTTTGGGACATGGTTTGACCCCCTTAGGAAAGTGCTATCATCATGAAACGTTCAGATCACTTACAACTCAATAGATTCTACCTTCCTGTAACGTTTCAGCCTGATTGGACCTTGTTTTCACACAAATGAACCCAGAATGATGTGAAATTGTGCTTCGTGCAACATAATTCTGGGTGCCATTTACAAACCAAAAGTGCTAATGACTCCATTCCTTTTTGTTGTTGTAGGGGCTGTTGATTGGAGTACACTAAAACAAACCTAACCTCTCTAGGACATTCAGAAGCCAAGTTATAAGCCCACAAAGGTGTAACTGGACTACTTCTTTAAAGTGACACCAGGCCCGGTGACCTTTGGGACATGGTTTGACCCCCTATAGGAATGTGCGATCATCTTGAAACGTTCAGATCACTTACAACTCAATAGATTCTACCTTCTTGTAGCGTTTCAGCCTGATTGGACCTTGTTTTCACACAAATGGACCCAGAATGATGTGAAATTGTGCTTCGTGCAACATAATTCTGGGTGCCATTTACAAACCATAAGTGCTAATGACTCCATTCCCATTTTGAGGTTGTAGGGTCTGTTGATTGGAGTACACTAAAACAAACCTGATCTCTCTAGGACATTCAGAAGCCAAGTTATAAGCCCACAAAGGTGTAACTGGACTACTTCTTTAAATTGACACAGATCCGGTGACCTTTGGGACATGGTTTGACCCCCTTAGGAAAGTGCTATCATCATGAAACGTTCAGATCACTTACAACTCAATAGATTCTACCTTCCTGTAACATTTCAGCCTGATTGGACCTTGTTTTCACACAAATGGACCCAGAATGATGTGAAATTGTGCTTCGTGCAACATAATTCTGGGTGCCATTTACAAACCATAAGTGCTAATGACTCCATTCCTTTTTGTGGTTGTAGGGGCTGTTGATTGGAGAACAGTAAAACAAACCTAACCTCTCTAGGACATTCAGAAGCCAAGTTATAAGCCCACAAAGGTGTAACTGGACTGCTTCTTTAAGGTGACACCAGGCCCGGTGACCTTTGGGACATGGTTTGACCCCCTATAGGAATGTGCGATCATCTTGAAACGTTCAGATCACTTACAACTCAAAAGATTCTACCTTCCTGTAACGTTTCAGCCTGATTGGACCTTGTTTTCACACAAATGAACCCAGAATGATGTGAAATTGTGCTTCGTGCAACATAATTCTGGGTGCCATTTAAAAACCATAAGTGCTAATGACTTCATTCCTTTTTGTGGTTGTAGGGGCTGTTGATTGGAGTATACTAAAACAAACCTGATCTCTCTAGGACATTCAGAAGCCAAGTTATAAGCCCACAAAGGTGAAACTGGACTACTTTTTTAAATTGACACCAGATCCGGTGACCTTTGGGACATGGTTTGACCCCCTTAGGAAAGTGCTATCATCATGAAACATTCAGATCACTTACAACTCAATAGATTCTACCTTCCTGTAACATTTCAGCCTGATTGGACCTTGTTTTCACACAAATGAACCCAGAATGATGTGAAATTGTGCTTCGTGCAACATTATTCTGGGTGCCATTTAAAAACCATAAGTGCTAATGACTCCATTCCTTTTTGAGGTTGTAGGGGCTGTTGGACATGGTTTGACCCCCTTAGGAAAGTGTTATCATCATGAAACGTTCAGATCACTCACAACTCAATAGATTCTACTTTCCTGTAACATTTCAGCCTGATTGGACCTTTTTTTCACACAAATGAACCCAGAATGATGTTAAATTGTGCTTCGCGCAACATATTTCTGGGTGCCATTTAAAAACCATAAGTGCTAATGACTCCATTCCTTTTTGAGGTTGTAGGGGCTGTTGATTGGAGTACACTAAAACAAACCTGATCTCTCTAGGATATTCAGAAGCGAAGTTATAAGCCCTCAAATGTGTAACTGGACTACTTCTTTAAAGTGACACCAGGCCCGGTGACCATTGGGACATGGTTTGACCACCTATAGGAATGTGCGATCATCATGAAAAGTTCAGATCACTTACAACTCAATAGATTCTACCTTCTTGTAACGTTTCAGCCTGATTGGACCTTGTTTTTACACAAATGAACCCAGAATGATGTGAAATTGTGCTTAGTGCAGCGTAATTCTGGGTGCCATTTAAAAACCATAAGTTCTAATGACTCCATTGCTTTTTTTGATTGTAGGGGCTGTTGATTGGAGTACACTAAAACAAACCTAACCTATCTAGGACATTCAGAAGCCAAGTTATAAGCCCACAAATGTGTAACTGGACTACTTCTTTAAAGTGACACCAGGCCCGGTGACCTTTGGGACATGGTTTTACCCCCTATAGGAATGTGCGATCATCTTGAAACGTTCAGATCACTTACAACTCAATAGATTCTACCTTCCTGTAACGTTTCAGCCTGATTGGACCTTGTTTTCACACAAATGAACCCAGAATTATGTGAAATTGTGCTTCGTGCAACATAATTCTGGGTGCCATTTACAAACCTTAAGTGCTAATGACTCCATTCCTTTTTGTGGTTGTAGGGGCTGTTGATTGGAGTATACTAAAACAAACCTGATCTCTCTAGGACATTCAGAAGCCAAGTTATAAGCCCACAAAGGTGTAACTGGACTACTTCTTTAAAGTGACACCAGGCCCGGTGACCTTTGGGACATGGTTTGACCCCCTATGGGAATGTGCGATCATCATGAAACGTTCAGATCACTTACAACTCAATAGATTCTACCTTCTTGTAACGTTTCAGCCTGAATGGACCTTGTTTTCACACAAATGGACCCAGAATGATGTGAAATTGTGCTTCGTGCAACATAATTCTGGGTGCCATTTACAAACCATAAGTGCTAATGACTCCATTCCTCTTTGTGGTTGTAGGGGCTGTTGGTTGGAGTACATTCAAACAAACCTGATCTCTCTAGGACATTCAGAAGCCAAGTTATAAGCCCACAAAGGTGTAACTGGACTACTTCTTTAAATTGACACCAGATCCGGTGACCTTTGGGACATGGTTTGACCCCCTTACGAAAGTGCTATCATCATGAAACGTTCAGATCACTTACAACTCAATAGATTCTACCGTCCTGTAACGTTTCAGCCTGATTGGACCTTGTTTTCACACAAATGAACCCAGAATGATGTGAAATTTTGCTTAGTGCAGCATAATTCTGGGTGCCCTTTACACACCTTAAGTGCTAATGACTCCATTCTTTTTTGTGGTTGTAGGGGCTGTTTATTGGAGTACACTAAAACAAACCTTATCTCTCTAGGACATTCAGAAGCCAAGTTATAAGCCCACAAATGTGTAACTGGACTACTTCTTTAAATTGACACCAGATCCGGTGACCTTTGGGACATGGTTTGACCCCCTTAGGAAAGTGCTATCATCATGAAACGTTCAGATCACTTACAACTAAATAGATTCTACCTTCTTGTAACGTTTCAGCCTGACTGGACCTTGTTTTCACACAAATGGACCCAGAATGATGTGAAATTGTGCTTCGTGCAACATAATTCTGGGTGCCATTTACAAACCATAAGTGCTAATGACTCCATTCCTTTTTGTGGTTGTAGGGGCTGTTGGTTGGAGTACATTCAAACAAACCTGATCTCTCTAGGACATTCAGAAGCCAAGTTATAAGCCCACAAATGTGTAACTGGACTACTTCTTTAAATTGACACCAGATCCGGTGACCTTTGGGACATGGTTTGACCCCCTTGGGAAAGTGCTATCATCATGAAACGTTTGGATCACTTACAACTCAATAGATTCTACCGTCCTGTAACGTTTCAGCCTGATTGGACCTTGTTTTCACACAAATGAACCCAGAATGATGTGAAATTGTATTTCGTGCAACATAATTCTGGGTGCCATTTACAAACCATAAGTGCTAAATGGTAAATGGTAAATGGCCTGTATTTGATATAGCGCCTTCTAGAGTCCTGGAACCCCCCAAGGCGCTTTACAACACAATCAGTCATTCACCCATTCACACACACATTCACACGCTGGTGGGGATGAGCTACGATGTAGCCACAGCTGCCCTGGGGCGCACTGAAGGAGGCGAGGCTGCCGAGCACTGGCGCCACTGGTCCCTCCGACCACCACCAGCAGGCAACGTGGGTTAAGTGTCTTGCCCAAGGACACAACGACAGCGACAGACTGAGCAGGGCTCGAACCAGCAACCTTCCGATTACGGGGCGAGCACTTAACTGCTGTGCCACCGTGCTAATGACTCCATTCCTTTTTGTGGTTGTAGGGGCTGTTGGTTGGAGTACATCAAAACAAACCTGATCTCTCTAGGACATTCAGAAGCCAAGTTATAAGCCCACAAATGTGTAACTGGACTACTTCTTTAAATTGACACCAGATCCGGTGACCTTTGGGACATGGTTTGACCCCCTTAGGAAAGTGCTATCATCATGAAACGTTCAGATCACTTACAACTCAATAGATTCTACCTTCCTGTAACGTTTCAGCCTGATTGGACCTTGTTTTCACACAAATGAACCCAGAATGATGTGAAATTGTGCTTAGTGCAGCGTAATTCTGGGTGCCATTTAAAAACCATAAGTTCTAATGACTCCATTGCTTTTTTTGGTTGTAGGGGCTGTTGATTGGAGTACACTAAAACAAACCTAACCTCTCTAGGACATTCAGAAGCCAAGTTATAAGCCCACAAAGGTGTAACTGGACTACTTCTTTAAAGTGACACCAGGCCCGGTGACCTTTGGGACATGGTTTTACCCCCTATAGGAATGTGCGATCATCTTGAAACGTTCAGATCACTTACAACTCAATAGATTCTACCTTCCTGTAACGTTTCAGCCTGATTGGACCTTGTTTTCACACAAATGAACCCAGAATGATGTGAAATTGTGCTTCGTGCAACATAATTCTGGGTGCCATTTACAAACCTTAAGTGCTAATGACTCCATTCCTTTTTGTGGTTGTAGGGGCTGTTGATTGGAGTATACTAAAACAAACCTGATCTCTCTAGGACATTCAGAAGCCAAGTTATAAGCCCACAAAGGTGTAACTGGACTACTTCTTTAAAGTGACACCAGGCCCGGTGACCTTTGGGACATGGTTTGACCCCCTATGGGAATGTGCGATCATCATGAAACGTTCAGATCACTTACAACTCAATAGATTCTACCTTCTTGTAACGTTTCAGCCTGAATGGACCTTGTTTTCACACAAATGGACCCAGAATGATGTGAAATTGTGCTTCGTGCAACATAATTCTGGGTGCCATTTACAAACCATAAGTGCTAATGACTCCATTCCTTTTTGTGGTTGTAGGGGCTGTTGGTTGGAGTACATTCAAACAAACCTGATCTCTCTAGGACATTCAGAAGCCAAGTTATAAGCCCACAAATGTGTAACTGGACTACTTCTTTAAATTGACACGAGATCCGGTGACCTTTGGGACATGGTTTGACCCCCTTAGGAAAGTGCTATCATCATGAAACGTTCGGATCACTTACAACTCAATAGATTCTACCGTCCTGTAACGTTTCAGCCTGATTGGACCTTGTTTTCACACAAATGAACCCAGAATGATGTGAAATTTTGCTTAGTGCAGCATAATTCTGGGTGCCCTTTACACACCTTAAGTGCTAATGACTCCATTCCTTTTTGTGGTTGTAGGGGCTGTTTATTGGAGTACACTAAAACAAACCTTATCTCTCTAGGACATTCAGAAGCCAAGATATAAGCCCACAAATGTGTAACTGGACTACTTCTTTAAATTGACACCAGATCCGGTGACCTTTGTGACAAGGTTTGACCCCCTTAGGAAAGTTCTATCATCATGAAACGTTCAGATCACTTACAACTCAATAGATTCTACCTTCCTGTAACGTTTCAGCCTGATTGGACCTTGTTTTCACACAAATGAACCCAGAATGATGTGAAATTGTGCTTCGTGCAACATAATTCTGGGTGCCATTTACAAACCATAAGTGCTAATGACTCCATTCCTTTTTGTGGTTGTAGGGGCTGTTGATTGGAGTACACTAAAACAAACCTAACCTCTCTAGGACATTCAGAAGCCAAGTTATAAGCCCACAAATGTGTAACTGGACCACTTCTTTAAAGTGACACCAGGCCCGGTGACCTTTGGGACATGTTTTGACCCCCTATAGGAATGTGCGATCATCATGAAACGTTCAGATCACTTACAACTCAATAGATTCTACGTTCTTGTAACGTTTCAGCCTGATTGGACCTTGTTTTCACACAAATGAACCCAGAATGATGTGAAATTGTGCTTCGTGCAACATAATTCTGGGTGCCATTTAAAAACCATAAGTGCTAATGACTCCATTCCTTTTAGTGGTAACGGGGGCTGTTAATTGGAGTACTCTAAAACAAACCTGACCTCTCTAGGATATTCAGAAGCCAAGTTATAAGCCCACAAATGTGTAACTGGACTACTTCTTTAAATTGACACCAGATCCGGTGACCTTTGGGACATTGTTTGACCCCCTTAGGAAAGTGCGATCATCTTGAAACGTTCAGATCACTTACAACTCAATAGATTCTACCTTCTTGTAACGTTTCAGCCTGATTGGACCTTGTTTTCACACAAATGGACCCAGAATGATGTGAAATTGTGCTTCGTGCAACATAATTCTGGGTGCCATTTACAAACCATAAGTGCTAATGACTCCATTCCTTTTTGTGGTTGTAGGGGCTGTTGATTGGAGTACACTAAAACAAACCTAACCTCTCTAGGACATTCAGAAGCCAAGTTATAAGCCCACAAAGGTGTAACTGGACTACTTCTTTAAAGTGACACCAGGCCCGGTGACCTTTGGGACATGGTTTGACCCACTATAGGAATGTGCGATCATCTTGAAACGTTCAGATCACTTACAACTCAATAGATTCTACCTTCTTGTAACGTTTCAGCCTGATTGGACCTTGTTTTCACACAAATGGACCCAGAATGATGTGAAATTGTGCTTCGTGCAACATAATTCTGGGTGCCATTTACAAACCATAAGTGCTAATGACTCCATTCCTTTTTGGGTTGTAGGGGCTGTTGATTGGAGTATACTAAAACAATCCTGATCTCTCTAGGACATTCAGAAGCCAAGTTATAAGCCCTCAAAGGTGTAAATGGACTACTTCTTTAAAGTGACACCAGGCCCGGTGACCTTTGGGACATGGTTTGACCCCCTATAGGAATGTGCGATCATCTTGAAACGTTCAGATCACTTACAACTCAATAGATTCTACCTTCTTGTAGCGTTTCAGCCTGATTGGACCTTGTTTTCACACAAATGGACCCAGAATGATGTGAAATTGTGCTTCGTGCAACATAATTCTGGGTGCCATTTACAAACCATAAGTGCTAATGACTCCATTCCTTTTTGTGGTTGTAGGGACAGTTGATTGGAGTACATTAAAACAATCCTGATCTCTCTAGGACATTCAGAAGCCAAGATATAAGCCCACAAATGTGTAACTGGACTACTTCTTTAAATTGACACCAGATCCGGTGACCTTTGTGACAAGGTTTGACCCCCTTAGGAAAGTTCTATCATCATGAAACGTTCAGATCACTTACAACTCAATAGATTCTACCTTCCTGTAACGTTTCAGCCTGATTGGACCTTGTTTTCACACAAATGAACCCAGAATGATGTGAAATTGTGCTTTGTGCAACATAATTCTGGGTGCCATTTACAAACCTTAAGTGCTAATGACTCCATTCCTTTTTGTGGTTGTAGGGGCTGTTGATTGGAGTACACTAAAACAAACCTAACCTCTCTAGGACATTCAGAAGCCAAGTTATAAGCCCACAAAGGTGTAACTGGACTACTTCTTTAAAGTGACACCAGGCCCGGTGACCTTTGGGACATGGTTTGACCCACTATAGGAATGTGCGATCATCTTGAAACGTTCAGATCACTTACAACTCAATAGATTCTACCTTCTTGTAACGTTTCAGCCTGATTGGACCTTGTTTTCACACAAATGGACCCAGAATGATGTGAAATTGTGCTTCGTGCAACATAATTCTGGGTGCCATTTACAAACCATAAGTGCTAATGACTCCATTCCTTTTTGGGTTGTAGGGGCTGTTGATTGGAGTATACTAAAACAATCCTGATCTCTCTAGGACATTCAGAAGCCAAGTTATAAGCCCTCAAAGGTGTAAATGGACTACTTCTTTAAAGTGACACCAGGCCCGGTGACCTTTGGGACATGGTTTGACCCCCTATAGGAATGTGCGATCATCTTGAAACGTTCAGATCACTTACAACTCAATAGATTCTACCTTCTTGTAGCGTTTCAGCCTGATTGGACCTTGTTTTCACACAAATGGACCCAGAATGATGTGAAATTGTGCTTCGTGCAACATAATTCTGGGTGCCATTTACAAACCATAAGTGCTAATGACTCCATTCCTTTTTGTGGTTGTAGGGGCTGTTGATTGGAGTACATTAAAACAATCCTGATCTCTCTAGGACATTCAGAAGCCAAGATATAAGCCCACAAATGTGTAACTGGACTACTTCTTTAAATTGACACCAGATCCGGTGACCTTTGTGACAAGGTTTGACCCCCTTGGGAAAGTTCTATCATCATGAAACGTTCAGATCACTTACAACTCAATAGATTCTACCTTCCTGTAACGTTTCAGCCTGATTGGACCTTGTTTTCACACAAATGAACCCAGAATGATGTGAAATTGTGCTTCGTGCAACATAATTCTGGGTGCCATTTAAAAACCATAAGTGCTAATGACTCCATTCCTTTTTGTGGTTGTAGGGGCTGTTGATTGGAGTACACTAAAACAAACCTAACCTCTCTAGGACATTCAGAAGCCAAGTTATAAGCCCACAAAGGTGTAACTGGACTACTTCTTCAAAGTGACACCAGGCCCGGTGAACTTTGGGACATGGTTTTACCCCCTATAGGAATGTGCGATCATCTTGAAACGTTCAGATCAATTACAACTCAATAGATTCTACCTTCTTGTAGCGTTTCAGCCTGATTGGACCTTGTTTTCACACAAATGGACCCAGAATGATGTGAAATTGTGCTTCGTGCAATATAATTCTGGGTGCCATTTACAAACCATAAGTGCTAATGACTCCATTCCTTTTTGTGGTTGTAGGGGCTGTTGATTGGAGTACATTAAAACAATCCTGATCTCTCTAGGACATTCAGAAGCCAAGATATAAGCCCACAAATGTGTAACTGGACTACTGCTTTAAATTGACACCAGATCCGGTGACCTTTGGGACATGGTTTGACCCCCTTAGGAAAGTTCTATCATCATGAAACGTTCAGATCACTTACAACTCAATAGATTCTACCTTCCTGTAACGTTTCAGCCTGATTGGACCTTGTTTTCACACAAATCAACCCAGAATGATGTGAAATTGTGCTTTGTGCAACATAATTCTGGGTGCCATTTACAAACCATAAGTGCTAATGACTCCATTCCTTTTTTGTGGTTGTAGGGGCTGTTGATTGGAGTACATTAAAACAAACCTGATCTCTCTAGGACATTCAGAAGCCAAGATATAAGCCCACAAAGGTGTAACTGGACTACTTCTTTAAAGTGACACCAGGCCCGGTGACCTTTGGGACATGGTTTTACCCCCTATAGGAATGTGCGATCATCTTGAAACGTTCAGATCACTTACAACTAAATAGATTCTACCTTCTTGTAACGTTTCAGCCTGATTGGACCTTGTTTTCACACAAATGGACCCAGAATGATGTGAAATTGTGCTTCGTGCAACATAATTCTGGGTGCCATTTACAAACCATAAGTGCTAATGACTCCATTCCTTTTTGGATTGTAGGGGCTGTTGATTGGAGTATACTAAAACAATCCTGATCTCTCTAGGACATTCAGAAGCCAAGTTATAAGCCCTCAAAGGTGTAAATGGACTACTTCTTTAAAGTGACACCAGGCCCGGTGACCTTTGGGACATGGTTTGACCCCCTATAGGAATGTGCGATCATCTTGAAACGTTCAGATCACTTACAACTCAATAGATTCTACCTTCTTGTAGCGTTTCAGCCTGATTGGACCTTGTTTTCACACAAATGGACCCAGAATGATGTGAAATTGTGCTTCGTGCAACATAATTCTGGGTGCCATTTACAAACCATAAGTGCTAATGACTCCATTCCTTTTTGTGGTTGTAGGGGCTGTTGATTGGAGTACATTAAAACAATCCTGATCTCTCTAGGACATTCAGAAGCCAAGATATAAGCCCACAAATGTGTAACTGGACTACTTCTTTAAATTGACACCAGATCCGGTGACCTTTGTGACAAGATTTGACCCCCTTAGGAAAGTTCTATCATCATGAAACGTTCAGATCACTTACAACTCAATAGATTCTACCTTCCTGTAACGTTTCAGCCTGATTGGACCTTGTTTTCACACAAATGAACCCAGAATGATGTGAAATTGTGCTTCGTGCAACATAATTCTGGGTGCCATTTACAAACCATAAGTGCTAATGACTCCATTCCTTTTTGTGGTTGTAGGGGCTGTTGATTGGAGTACACTAAAACAAACCTAACCTCTCTAGGACATTCAGAAGCCAAGTTATAAGCCCACAAATGTGTAACTGGACTACTTCTTTAAAGTGACACCAGGCCCGGTGACCTTTGGGACATGGTTTGACCCACTATAGTAATGTGCGATCACCTTGAAACGTTCAGATCACTTACAACTCAATAGATTCTACCTTCTTGTAACGTTTCAGCCTGATTGGACCTTGTTTTCACACAAATGGACCCAGAATGATGTGAAATTGTGCTTCGTGCAATATAATTCTGGGTGCCATTTACAAACCATAAGTGCTAATGACTCCATTCCTTTTTGTGGTTGTAGGGGCTGTTGATTGGAGTACATTAAAACAATCCTGATCTCTCTAGGACATTCAGAAGCCAAGATATAAGCCCACAAAGGTGTAACTGGACTACTGCTTTAAATTGACACCAGATCCGGTGACCTTTGGGACATGGTTTGACCCCCTTAGGAAAGTTCTATCATCATGAAACGTTCAGATCACTTACAACTCAATAGATTCTACCTTCCTGTAACGTTTCAGCCTGATTGGACCTTGTTTTCACACAAATCAACCCAGAATGATGTGAAATTGTGCTTTGTGCAACATAATTCTGGGTGCCATTTACAAACCATAAGTGCTAATGACTCCATTCCTTTTTTGTGGTTGTAGGGGCTGTTGATTGGAGTACATTAAAACAAACCTGATCTCTCTAGGACATTCAGAAGCCAAGATATAAGCCCACAAAGGTGTAACTGGACTACTTCTTTAAAGTGACACCAGGCCCGGTGACCTTTGGGACATGGTTTTACCCCCTATAGGAATGTGCGATCATCTTGAAACGTTCAGATCACTTACAACTAAATAGATTCTACCTTCTTGTAACGTTTCAGCCTGATTGGACCTTGTTTTCACACAAATGGACCCAGAATGATGTGAAATTGTGCTTCGTGCAACATAATTCTGGGTGCCATTTACAAACCATAAGTGCTAATGACTCCATTCCTTTTTGGGTTGTAGGGGCTGTTGATTGGAGTATACTAAAACAATCCTGATCTCTCTAGGACATTCAGAAGCCAAGTTATAAGCCCTCAAAGGTGTAAATGGACTACTTCTTTAAAGTGACACCAGGCCCGGTGACCTTTGGGACATGGTTTGACCCCCTATAGGAATGTGCGATCATCTTGAAACGTTCAGATCACTTACAACTCAATAGATTCTACCTTCTTGTAGCGTTTCAGCCTGATTGGACCTTGTTTTCACACAAATGGACCCAGAATGATGTGAAATTGTGCTTCGTGCAACATAATTCTGGGTGCCATTTACAAACCATAAGTGCTAATGACTCCATTCCTTTTTGTGGTTGTAGGGGCTGTTGATTGGAGTACATTAAAACAATCCTGATCTCTCTAGGACATTCAGAAGCCAAGATATAAGCCCACAAATGTGTAACTGGACTACTTCTTTAAATTGACACCAGATCCGGTGACCTTTGTGACAAGGTTTGACCCCCTTAGGAAAGTTCTATCATCATGAAACGTTCAGATCACTTACAACTCAATAGATTCTACCTTCCTGTAACGTTTCAGCCTGATTGGACCTTGTTTTCACACAAATGAACCCAGAATGATGTGAAATTGTGCTTCGTGCAACATAATTCTGGGTGCCATTTACAAACCATAAGTGCTAATGACTCCATTCCTTTTTGTGGTTGTAGGGGCTGTTGATTGGAGTACACTAAAACAAACCTAACCTCTCTAGGACATTCAGAAGCCAAGTTATAAGCCCACAAATGTGTAACTGGACTACTTCTTTAAAGTGACACCAGGCCCGGTGACCTTTGGGACATGGTTTGACCCACTATAGGAATGTGCGATCATCTTGAAACGTTCAGATCACTTACAACTCAATAGATTCTACCTTCTTGTAACGTTTCAGCCTGATTGGACCTTGTTTTCACACAAATGGACCCAGAATGATGTGAAATTGTGCTTCGTGCAACATAATTCTGGGTGCCATTTACAAACCATAAGTGCTAATGACTCCATTCCTTTTTGGGTTGTAGGGGCTGTTGATTGGAGTATACTAAAACAATCCTGATCTCTCTAGGACATTCAGAAGCCAAGTTATAAGCCCTCAAAGGTGTAAATGGACTACTGCTTTAAATTGACACCAGATCCGGTGACCTTTGGGACATGGTTTGACCCCCTTAGGAAAGTTCTATCATCATGAAACGTTCAGATCACTTACAACTCAATAGATTCTACCTTCCTGTAACGTTTCAGCCTGATTGGACCTTGTTTTCACACAAATCAACCCAGAATGATGTGAAATTGTGCTTTGTGCAACATAATTCTGGGTGCCATTTACAAACCATAAGTGCTAATGACTCCATTCCTTTTTTGTGGTTGTAGGGGCTGTTGATTGGAGTACATTAAAACAAACCTGATCTCTCTAGGACATTCAGAAGCCAAGATATAAGCCCACAAAGGTGTAACTGGACTACTTCTTTAAAGTGACACCAGGCCCGGTGACCTTTGGGACATGGTTTTACCCCCTATAGGAATGTGCGATCATCTTGAAACGTTCAGATCACTTACAACTCAATAGATTCTACCTTCCTGTAACGTTTCAGCCTGATTGGACCTTGTTTTCACACAAATGAACCCAGAATGATGTGAAATTGTGCTTCGTGCAACATAATTCTGGGTGCCATTTAAAAACTATAAGTGCTAATGACTCCATTCATTTTTGTGGTTGTAGGGGCTGTTGATTGGAGTATACCAAAACAAACCTGATCTCTCTAGGACATTCAGAAGCCAAGTTATAAGCCCACAAAGGTGTAACTGGACTACTTCTTTAAATTGACACCAGATCCGGTGACTTTTGGGACATGGTTTGACCCCCTTAGGAAAGTGCTATCATCATGAAACGTTCAGATCACTTACAACTCAATAGATTCTACCTTCCTGTAACGTTTCAGCCTGATTGGACCTTGTTTTCACACAAATGAACCCAGAATGATGTGAAATTGTGCTTCGTGCAACATAATTCTGGGTGCCATTCACAAACCTTAAGTGCTAATGACTCCATTCCTTTTTGTGGTTGTAGGGGCTGTTGACTGGAGTACACTAAAACAAATCTGATCTCTCTAGGACATTCAGAAGCCAAGTTATAAGCCCACAAATGTGTAACTGAACTACTTCTTTAAATTGACACCAGATCCGGTGACCTTTGGGACATGGTTTGACCCCCTTAGGAAAGTGCTATCATCATGAAACGTTCAGATCACTTACAACTCAATAGATTCTACCTTCCTGTAACGTTTCAGCCTGATTGGACCTTGTTTTCACACAAATGGACCCAGAATGATGTGAAATTGTGCTTCGTGCAACATAATTCTGGGTGCCATTTACAAACCATCAGTGCTAATGACTCCATTTCTTTTTGTGGTTGTAGGGGCTGTTGATTGGAGTACACTAAAACAAACCTGATCTCTCTAGGACATTCAGAAGCCAAGTTATAAGCCCACAAATGTGCAACTGGACGACTTCTTTAAATTGACACCAGATCCGGTGACCTTTGGGACATGGTTTGACCCCCTTAGGAAAGTGTTATCATCATGAAACGTTCAGATCACTTACAACTCAATAGATTCTACCTTTCTGTAACATTTCAGCATGATTGGACCTTGTTTTCACACAAATGAACCCAGAATGATGTGAAATTGTGCTTCGTGCAACATAATTCTGGGTGCCATTTAAAAACCATAAGTGCTAATGACTCCATTCCTTTTTGTGGTTGTAGGGGCTGTTGATTGGAGTACACTAAAACAAACCTGATCTCTCTAGGACATTCAGAAGCCAAGTTATAAGCCCACAAATGTGTAACTGGACTACTTCTTTAAATTGACACCAGATCCGGTGACCTTTGGGACATGGTTTGACCCCCTTCGGAAAGTGCTATCATCACAAAACGTTCAGATCACTTACAACTCAATATATTCTACCTTCCTGTAACGTTTGAGCCTGATTGGACCTTGTTTTCACACAAATGAACCCAGAATGATGTGAAATTGTGCTTAGTGCAGCATAATTCTGGGTGCCATTTACAAACCATAAGTGCTAATGACTCCATTCCTTTTTGTGGTTGTAGGGGCTGTTGGTTGGAGTACATTAAAACAAACCTGATCTCTCTAGGACATTCAGAAGCCAAGTTATAAGCCCACAAATGTGTAACTGGACTACTTCTTTAAATTGACACCAGATCTGGTGACCTTTGGGACATGGTTTGACCCCCTTAGGAATGTGCTATCATCATGAAACGTTCAGATCACTTACAACTCAATAGATTCTACCTTCCTGTAACGTTTCAGCCTGATTGGACCTTGTTTTCACACAAATGAACCCAGAATGATGTGAAATTGTGCTTCGTGCAACATAATTCTGGGTGCCATTTACAAACCATAAGTGCTAATGACTCCATTCCTTTTTGTGGTTGTAGGGGCTGTTGTTTGGAGTACACTAAAACAAACCTAACCTCTCTAGGACATTCAGAAGCCAAGTTATAAGCCCACAAAGGTGTAACTGGACTACTTCTTTAAAGTGACACCAGGCCCGGTGACCTTTGGGACATGGTTTTACCCCCTATAGGAATGTGCGATCATCTTGAAACGTTCAGATCACTTATAACTCAATAGATTCTACCTTCCTGTAACGTTTCAGCCTGATTGGACCTTGTTTTCACACAAATGAACCCAGAATGATGTGAAATTGTGCTTCGTGCAACATAATTCTGGGTGCCATTTAAAAACCATAAGTGCTAATGACTCCATTCCTTTTTGTGGTTGTAGGGGCTGTTGATTGGAGTATACTAAAACAAACCTGATCTCTCTAGGACATTCAGAAGCCAAGTTATAAGCCCACAAAGGTGTAACTGGACTACTTCTTTAAAGTGACACCAGGCCCGGTGACCTTTGGGACATGGTTTGACCCCCTATAGGAATGTGCGATCATCTTGAAACGTTCAGATCACTTACAACTCAGTAGATTCTACCTTCTTGTAGCGTTTCAGCCTGATTGGACCTTGTTTTCACACAAATGAACCCAGAATGATGTGAAATTGTGCTTCGTGCAACATAATTCTGGGTGCCATTTACAAACCTTAAGTGCTAATGACTCCATTCCTTTTTGTGGTTGTAGGGGCTGTTGACTGGAGTACACTAAAACAAACCTGATCTCTCTAGGACATTCAGAAGCCAAGTTATAAGCCCACAAATGTGTAACTGAACTACTTCTTTAAATTGACACCAGATCCGGTGACCTTTGGGACATGGTTTGACCCCCTTAGGAAAGTGCTATCATCATGAAACGTTCAGATCACTTACAACTCAATAGATTCTACCTTCCTGTAACGTTTCAGCCTGATTGGACCTTGTTTTCACACAAATGGACCCAGAATGATGTGAAATTGTGCTTCGTGCAACATAATTCTGGGTGCCATTTACAAACCATCAGTGCTAATGACTCCATTTCTTTTTGTGGTTGTAGGGGCTGTTGATTGGAGTACACTAAAACAAACCTGATCTCTCTAGGACATTCAGAAGCCAAGTTATAAGCCCACAAATGTGCAACTGGACTACTTCTTTAAATTGACACCAGATCCGGTGACCTTTGGGACATGGTTTGACCCCCTTAGGAAAGTGTTATCATCATGAAACGTTCAGATCACTTACAACTCAATAGATTCTACCTTTCTGTAACATTTCAGCATGATTGGACCTTGTTTTCACACAAATGAACCCAGAATGATGTGAAATTGTGCTTCGTGCAACATAATTCTGGGTGCCATTTAAAAACCATAAGTGCTAATGACTCCATTCCTTTTTGTGGTTGTAGGGGCTGTTGATTGGAGTACACTAAAACAAACCTGATCTCTCTAGGACATTCAGAAGCCAAGTTATAAGCCCACAAATGTGTAACTGGACTACTTCTTTAAATTGACACCAGATCCGGTGACCTTTGGGACATGGTTTGACCCCCTTAGGAAAGTGCTATCATCACAAAACGTTCAGATCACTTACAACTCAATATATTCTACCTTCCTGTAACGTTTGAGCCTGATTGGACCTTGTTTTCACACAAATGAACCCAGAATGATGTGAAATTGTGCTTAGTGCAGCATAATTCTGGGTGCCATTTACAAACCATAAGTGCTAATGACTCCATTCCTTTTTGTGGTTGTAGGGGCTGTTGGTTGGAGTACATTAAAACAAACCTGATCTCTCTAGGACATTCAGAAGCCAAGTTATAAGCCCACAAATGTGTAACTGGACTACTTCTTTAAATTGACACCAGATCTGGTGACCTTTGGGACATGGTTTGACCCCCTTAGGAATGTGCTATCATCATGAAACGTTCAGATCACTTACAACTCAATAGATTCTACCTTCCTGTAACGTTTCAGCCTGATTGGACCTTGTTTTCACACAAATGAACCCAGAATGATGTGAAATTGTGCTTCGTGCAACATAATTCTGGGTGCCATTTACAAACCATAAGTGCTAATGACTCCATTCCTTTTTGTGGTTGTAGGGGCTGTTGTTTGGAGTACACTAAAACAAACCTAACCTCTCTAGGACATTCAGAAGCCAAGTTATAAGCCCACAAAGGTGTAACTGGACTACTTCTTTAAAGTGACACCAGGCCCGGTGACCTTTGGGACATGGTTTTACCCCCTATAGGAATGTGCGATCATCTTGAAACGTTCAGATCACTTATAACTCAATAGATTCTACCTTCCTGTAACGTTTCAGCCTGATTGGACCTTGTTTTCACACAAATGAACCCAGAATGATGTGAAATTGTGCTTCGTGCAACATAATTCTGGGTGCCATTTAAAAACCATAAGTGCTAATGACTCCATTCCTTTTTGTGGTTGTAGGGGCTGTTGATTGGAGTATACTAAAACAAACCTGATCTCTCTAGGACATTCAGAAGCCAAGTTATAAGCCCACAAAGGTGTAACTGGACTACTTCTTTAAAGTGACACCAGGCCCGGTGACCTTTGGGACATGGTTTGACCCCCTATAGGAATGTGCGATCATCTTGAAACGTTCAGATCACTTACAACTCAGTAGATTCTACCTTCTTGTAGCGTTTCAGCCTGATTGGACCTTGTTTTCACACAAATGAACCCAGAATGATGTGAAATTGTGCTTCGTGCAACATAATTCTGGGTGCCATTTACAAACCTTAAGTGCTAATGACTCCATTCCTTTTTGTGGTTGTAGGGGCTGTTGACTGGAGTACACTAAAACAAACCTGATCTCTCTAGGACATTCAGAAGCCAAGTTATAAGCCCACAAATGTGTAACTGAACTACTTCTTTAAATTGACACCAGATCCGGTGACCTTTGGGACATGGTTTGACCCCCTTAGGAAAGTGCTATCATCATGAAACGTTCAGATCACTTACAACTCAATAGATTCTACCTTCCTGTAACGTTTCAGCCTGATTGGACCTTGTTTTCACACAAATGGACCCAGAATGATGTGAAATTGTGCTTCGTGCAACATAATTCTGGGTGCCATTTACAAACCATCAGTGCTAATGACTCCATTTCTTTTTGTGGTTGTAGGGGCTGTTGATTGGAGTACACTAAAACAAACCTGATCTCTCTAGGACATTCAGAAGCCAAGTTATAAGCCCACAAATGTGCAACTGGACTACTTCTTTAAATTGACACCAGATCCGGTGACCTTTGGGACATGGTTTGACCCCCTTAGGAAAGTGTTATCATCATGAAACGTTCAGATCACTTACAACTCAATAGATTCTACCTTTCTGTAACATTTCAGCATGATTGGACCTTGTTTTCACACAAATGAACCCAGAATGATGTGAAATTGTGCTTCGTGCAACATAATTCTGGGTGCCATTTAAAAACCATAAGTGCTAATGACTCCATTCCTTTTTGTGGTTGTAGGGGCTGTTGATTGGAGTACACTAAAACAAACCTGATCTCTCTAGGACATTCAGAAGCCAAGTTATAAGCCCACAAATGTGTAACTGGACTACTTCTTTAAATTGACACCAGATCCGGTGACCTTTGGGACATGGTTTGACCCCCTTAGGAAAGTGCTATCATCACAAAACGTTCAGATCACTTACAACTCAATATATTCTACCTTCCTGTAACGTTTGAGCCTGATTGGACCTTGTTTTCACACAAATGAACCCAGAATGATGTGAAATTGTGCTTAGTGCAGCATAATTCTGGGTGCCATTTACAAACCATAAGTGCTAATGACTCCATTCCTTTTTGTGGTTGTAGGGGCTGTTGGTTGGAGTACATTAAAACAAACCTGATCTCTCTAGGACATTCAGAAGCCAAGTTATAAGCCCACAAATGTGTAACTGGACTACTTCTTTAAATTGACACCAGATCTGGTGACCTTTGGGACATGGTTTGACCCCCTTAGGAATGTGCTATCATCATGAAACGTTCAGATCACTTACAACTCAATAGATTCTACCTTCCTGTAACGTTTCAGCCTGATTGGACCTTGTTTTCACACAAATGAACCCAGAATGATGTGAAATTGTGCTTCGTGCAACATAATTCTGGGTGCCATTTACAAACCATAAGTGCTAATGACTCCATTCCTTTTTGTGGTTGTAGGGGCTGTTGTTTGGAGTACACTAAAACAAACCTAACCTCTCTAGGACATTCAGAAGCCAAGTTATAAGCCCACAAAGGTGTAACTGGACTACTTCTTTAAAGTGACACCAGGCCCGGTGACCTTTGGGACATGGTTTTACCCCCTATAGGAATGTGCGATCATCTTGAAACGTTCAGATCACTTATAACTCAATAGATTCTACCTTCCTGTAACGTTTCAGCCTGATTGGACCTTGTTTTCACACAAATGAACCCAGAATGATGTGAAATTGTGCTTCGTGCAACATAATTCTGGGTGCCATTTAAAAACCATAAGTGCTAATGACTCCATTCCTTTTTGTGGTTGTAGGGGCTGTTGATTGGAGTATACTAAAACAAACCTGATCTCTCTAGGACATTCAGAAGCCAAGTTATAAGCCCACAAAGGTGTAACTGGACTACTTCTTTAAAGTGACACCAGGCCCGGTGACCTTTGGGACATGGTTTGACCCCCTATAGGAATGTGCGATCATCTTGAAACGTTCAGATCACTTACAACTCAGTAGATTCTACCTTCTTGTAGCGTTTCAGCCTGATTGGACCTTGTTTTCACACAAATGAACCCAGAATGATGTGAAATTGTGCTTCGTGCAACATAATTCTGGGTGCCATTTACAAACCTTAAGTGCTAATGACTCCATTCCTTTTTGTGGTTGTAGGGGCTGTTGTTTGGAGTACACTAAAACAAACCTGATCTCTCTAGGACATTCAGAAGCCAAGTTATAAGCCCACAAATGTGTAACTGAACTACTTCTTTAAATTGACACCAGATCCGGTGACCTTTGGGACATGGTTTGACCCCCTTAGGAAAGTGCTATCATCATGAAACGTTCAGATCACTTACAACTCAATAGATTCTACCTTCCTGTAACGTTTCAGCCTGATTGGACCTTGTTTTCACACAAATGGACCCAGAATGATGTGAAATTGTGCTTCGTGCAACATAATTCTGGGTGCCATTTAAAAACCATAAGTGCTAATGACTCCATTTCTTTTTGTGGTTGTAGGGGCTGTTGATTGGAGTACACTAAAACAAACCTAACCTCTCTAGGACATTCAGAAGCCAAGTTATAAGCCCACAAAGGTGTAACTGGACTACTTCTTTAAAGTGACACCAGGCCCGGTGACCTTTGGGACATGGTTTTACCCCCTATAGGAATGTGCGATCATCTTGAAACGTTCAGATCACTTACAGCTCAATAGATTCTACCTTCCTGTAACGTTTCAGCCTGATTGGACCTTGTTTTCACACAAATGAACCCAGAATGATGTGAAATTGTGCTTCGTGCAACATAATTCTGGGTGCCATTTACAAACCATGAGTGCTAATGACTCCATTCCTTTTTGTGGTTGTAGGGGCTGTTGATTGGAGAACACTAAAACAAACCTAACCTCTCTAAGACATTCAGAAGCCAAGTTATAAGCCCACAAAGGTGTAACTGGACTACTTCTTTAAAGTGACACCAGGCCCGGTGACCTTTGGGACATGGTTTGACCCCCTATAGGAATGTGCGATCATCTTGAAACGTTCAGATCACTTACAACTCAATAGATTCTACCTTCTTGTAGCGTTTCAGCCTGATTGGACCTTGTTTTCAAACAAATGAACCCAGAATGATGTGAAATTGTGCTTCGTGCAACATAATTCTGGGTGACATTTACAAACCATAAGTGCTAATGACTCAATTCCTTTTTGAGGTTGTAGGGGCTGTTGATTGGAGTACACTAAAGCAAACCTGATCTCTCTAGGACATTCAGAAGCCAAGTTATAAGCCCTCAAAGGTGTAAATGGACTACTTCTTTAAAGTTACACCCGGCCCGGTGACCTTTGGGACATGGTTTGACCCCCAATAGGAATGTGCGATTATCATGAAATGTTCAGATCACTTACAACTCAATAGATTCTACCTTCTTGTAACGTTTCAGCCTGATTGGACCTTGTTTTCACACAAATGAACCCAGAATGATGTGAAATTGTGCTTAGTGCAGCATAATTCTGGGTGCCATTTACAAACCATAAGTGCTAATGACTCCATTCCTTTTGGTGGTTGTAGGGGCTGTTGGTTGGAGTACATTAAAACAAACCTGATCTCTCTAGGACATTCAGAAGCCAAGTTATAAGCCCACTAATGTGTAACTGGACTACTTCTTTAAATTGACACCAGATCTGGTGACCTTTGGGACATGGTTTGAACCCCTTAGGAAAGTGCTATCATCATGAAACGTTCAGATAACTTACAACTCAATAGATTCTACCTTCCTGTAACGTTTCAGCCTGATTGGACCTTGTTTTCACACAAATGAACCCAGAATGATGTGAAATTGTGCTTCGTGCAACATAATTCTGGGTGCCATTTACAAACCATAAGTGCGAATGACTCCATTCCTTTTTGTGGTTGTAGGGGCTGTTGATTGGAGTACACTAAAACAAACCTAACCTCTCTAGGACATTCAGAATCCAAGTTATAAGCCCACAAAGGTGTAACTGGACTGCTTCTTTAAAGTGACACCAGGCCCGGTGAAATTTGGGACATGGTTTGACCCCCTATAGGAATGTGGGATCATCTTGAAACGTTCAGATCAATTACAACTCAATAGATTCTACCTTCCTGTAACGTTTCAGCCTGATTGGACCTTGTTTTCACACAAATGAACCCAGAATGATGTGAAATTGTGCTTCGTGCAACATAATTCTGGGTGCCATTTAAAAACCATAAGTGCTAATGACTCCATTCCTTTTTGTGGTTGTAGGGGCTGTTGATTGGAGTATACTAAAACAAACCTGATCTCTCTAGGACATTCAGAAGCCAAGTTATAAGCCCACAAATGTGTAACTGGACTACTTCTTTAAATTAACACCAGATCCGGTGACCTTTGGGACATGGTTTGACCCCCTTAGGAAAGTGCTATCATCATGAAACATTCAGATCACTTACAACTCAATAGATTCTACCTTCCTCTAACGTTTCAGCCTGATTGGACCTTGTTTTCACACAAATGAACCCAGAATGATGTGAAATTGTGCTTCGTGCAACATAATTCTGGGTGCCATTTACAAACCATAAGTGCTAATGACTCCATTCCTTTTTGTGGTTGTAGGGGCTGTTGTTTGGAGTACATTAAAACAAACCTGACCTCTCTAGGACATTCAGAAGCCAAGTTATAAGCCCACAAATGTGTAACTGGACTACTTCTTTAAATTGACACCAGATCCGGTGACCTTTGGGACATGGTTTGACCCCCTTAGGAAAGTGCTATCATCATTAAACGTTCAGATCACTTACAACTCAATAGATTCTACCTTCCTGTAACGTTTCAGCCTGATTGGACCTTGTTTTCACACAAATGAACCCAGAATGATGTGAAATTGTGCTTCGTGCAACATAATTCTGGGTGCCATTTACAAACCATAAGTGCTAATGACTCCATTCCTTTTTTTGGTTGTAGGGGCTGTTGATTGGAGTACACTAAAACAAACCTAACCTCTCTATGACATTCAAAAGCCAAGTTATAAGCCCACAAAGGTGTAACTGGACTACTTCTTTAAAGTGACACCAGGCCCGGTGACCTTTGGGACATGGTTTTACCCCCTATAGGAATGTGCGATCATCTTGAAACGTTCAGATCACTTACAACTCAATAGATTCTACCTTCTTGTAGCGTTTCAGCCTGATTGGACCTTGTTTTCACACAAATGGACCCAGAATGATGTGAAATTGTGCTTCGTGCAACATAATTCTGGGTGCCATTTACAAACCGTAAGTGCTAATGACTCCATTCCTTTTTGTGGTTGTAGGGGCTGTTGATTGGAGTACATTAAAACAAACCTGATCACTCTAGGACATTCAGAAGCCAAGTTATAAGCCCACAAATGTGTAACTGGACTACTTCTTTAAATTGACACCAGATCCGGTGACCTTTGGGACATGGTTTGACCCCCTTAGGAAAGTGCTATCATCATGAAACGTTCAGATCACTTACAACTCAATAGATTCTACCTCCCTGTAACATTTCAGCCTGATTGGACCTTGTTTTCACACAAATGAACCAAGAATGATGTGAAATTGTGCTTCGTGCAACATAATTCTGGGTGCCATTTACACACCTTAAGTGCTAATGACTCCATTCCTTTTTGTGGTTGTAGGGGCTGTTGTTTGGAGTACACTAAAACAAACCTGATCTCTCTAGGACATTCAGAAGCCAAGTTATAAGCCCACAAATGTGTAACTGAACTACTTCTTTAAATTGACACCAGATCCGGTAACCTTTGGGACATGGTTTGACCCCCTTAGGAAAGTGCTATCATCATGAAATGTTCAGATCACTTACAACTCAATAGATTCTACCTTCATTATAACGTTTCAGCCTGATTGGACCTTGTTTTCACACAAATGGACCCAGAATTATGTGAAATTGTGCTTCGTGCAACATAATTCTGGGTGCCATTTAAAAACCATAAGTGCTAATGACTCAATTCCTTTTTGAGGTTGTAGGGGCTGTTGATTGGAGTACACTAAAGCAAACCTGATCTCTCTAGGACATTCAGAAGCCAAGTTATAAGCCCTCAAAGGTGTAAATGGACTACTTCTTTAAAGTTACACCCGGCCCGGTGACCTTTGGGACATGGTTTGACCCCCAATAGGAATGTGCGATTATCATGAAATGTTCAGATCACTTACAACTCAATAGATTCTACCTTCTTGTAACGTTTCAGCCTGATTGGACCTTGTTTTCACACAAATGAACCCAGAATGATGTGAAATTGTGCTTAGTGCAGCATAATTCTGGGTGCCATTTACAAACCATAAGTGCTAATGACTCCATTCCTTTTGGTGGTTGTAGGGGCTGTTGGTTGGAGTACATTAAAACAAACCTGATCTCTCTAGGACATTCAGAAGCCAAGTTATAAGCCCACAAATGTGTAACTGGACTACTCCTTTAAATTGACACCAGATCTGGTGACCTTTGGGACATGGTTTGACCCCCTTAGGAAAGTGCTATCATCATGAAACGTTCAGATAACTTACAACTCAATAGATTCTACCTTCCTGTAACGTTTCAGCCTGATTGGACCTTGTTTTCACACAAATGAACCCAGAATGATGTGAAATTGTGCTTCGTGCAACATAATTCTGGGTGCCATTTACAAACCATAAGTGCGAATGACTCCATTCCTTTTTGTGGTTGTAGGGGCTGTTGATTGGAGTACACTAAAACAAACCTAACCTCTCTAGGACATTCAGAATCCAAGTTATAAGCCCACAAAGGTGTAACTGGACTGCTTCTTTAAAGTGACACCAGGCCCGGTGAAATTTGGGACATGGTTTGACCCCCTATAGGAATGTGGGATCATCTTGAAACGTTCAGATCAATTACAACTCAATAGATTCTACCTTCCTGTAACGTTTCAGCCTGATTGGACCTTGTTTTCACACAAATGAACCCAGAATGATGTGAAATTGTGCTTCGTGCAACATAATTCTGGGTGCCATTTAAAAACCATAAGTGCTAATGACTCCATTCCTTTTTGTGGTTGTAGGGGCTGTTGATTGGAGTATACTAAAACAAACCTGATCTCTCTAGGACATTCAGAAGCCAAGTTATAAGCCCACAAATGTGTAACTGGACTACTTCTTTAAATTAACACCAGATCCGGTGACCTTTGGGACATGGTTTGACCCCCTTAGGAAAGTGCTATCATCATGAAACATTCAGATCACTTACAACTCAATAGATTCTACCTTCCTCTAACGTTTCAGCCTGATTGGACCTTGTTTTCACACAAATGAACCCAGAATGATGTGAAATTGTGCTTCGTGCAACATAATTCTGGGTGCCATTTACAAACCATAAGTGCTAATGACTCCATTCCTTTTTGTGGTTGTAGGGGCTGTTGTTTGGAGTACATTAAAACAAACCTGACCTCTCTAGGACATTCAGAAGCCAAGTTATAAGCCCACAAATGTGTAACTGGACTACTTCTTTAAATTGACACCAGATCCGGTGACCTTTGGGACATGGTTTGACCCCCTTAGGAAAGTGCTATCATCATTAAACGTTCAGATCACTTACAACTCAATAGATTCTACCTTCCTGTAACGTTTCAGCCTGATTGGACCTTGTTTTCACACAAATGAACCCAGAATGATGTGAAATTGTGCTTCGTGCAACATAATTCTGGGTGCCATTTACAAACCATAAGTGCTAATGACTCCATTCCTTTTTTTGGTTGTAGGGGCTGTTGATTGGAGTACACTAAAACAAACCTAACCTCTCTATGACATTCAAAAGCCAAGTTATAAGCCCACAAAGGTGTAACTGGACTACTTCTTTAAAGTGACACCAGGCCCGGTGACCTTTGGGACATGGTTTTACCCCCTATAGGAATGTGCGATCATCTTGAAACGTTCAGATCACTTACAACTCAATAGATTCTACCTTCTTGTAGCGTTTCAGCCTGATTGGACCTTGTTTTCACACAAATGGACCCAGAATGATGTGAAATTGTGCTTCGTGCAACATAATTCTGGGTGCCATTTACAAACCGTAAGTGCTAATGACTCCATTCCTTTTTGTGGTTGTAGGGGCTGTTGATTGGAGTACATTAAAACAAACCTGATCACTCTAGGACATTCAGAAGCCAAGTTATAAGCCCACAAATGTGTAACTGGACTACTTCTTTAAATTGACACCAGATCCGGTGACCTTTGGGACATGGTTTGACCCCCTTAGGAAAGTGCTATCATCATGAAACGTTCAGATCACTTACAACTCAATAGATTCTACCTCCCTGTAACATTTCAGCCTGATTGGACCTTGTTTTCACACAAATGAACCAAGAATGATGTGAAATTGTGCTTCGTGCAACATAATTCTGGGTGCCATTTACAAACCATAAGTGCCAATGACTCCATTCCTATTTGTGGTTGTAGGGGCTGTTGATTGGAGAACACTAAAACAAACCTAACCTCTCTAGGACATTCAGAAGCCAAGTTATAAGCCCACAAAGGTGTGACTGGACTGCTTCTTTAAAGTGACACCAGGCCCGGTGACCTTTGGGACATGGTTTGACCCCCTATAGGAATGTGCGATCATCTTGAAACGTTCAGATCACTTACAACTCAATAGATTCTACCTTCCTGTAACGTTTCAGCCTGATTGGACCTTGTTTTCACACAAATGGACCCAGAATGATGTGAAATTGTGCTTCGTGCAACATAATTCTGGGTGCCATTTACAAACCATAAGTGCTAATGACTCCATTCCCATTTTGAGGTTGTAGGGTCTGTTGATTGGAGTACACTAAAACAAACCTGATCTCTCTAGGACATTCAGAAGCCAAGTTATAAGCCCACAAAGGTGTAACTGGACTACTTCTTTAAATTGACACCAGATCCGGTGACCTTTGGGACATGGTTTGACCCCCTTAGGAAAGTGCTATCATCATGAAACGTTCAGATCACTTACAACTCAATAGATTCTACCTTCCTGTAACATTTCAGCCTGATTGGACCTTGTTTTCACACAAATGGACCCAGAATGATGTGAAATTGTGCTTCGTGCAACATAATTCTGGGTGCCATTTACAAACCATAAGTGCTAATGACTCCATTCCTTTTTGTGGTTGTAGGGGCTGTTGATTGGAGAACAGTAAAACAAACCTAACCTCTCTAGGACATTCAGAAGCCAAGTTATAAGCCCACAAAGGTGTAACTGGACTGCTTCTTTAAGGTGACACCAGGCCCGGTGACCTTTGGGACATGGTTTGACCCCCTATAGGAATGTGCGATCATCTTGAAACGTTCAGATCACTTACAACTCAATAGATTCTACCTTCCTGTAACGTTTCAGCCTGATTGGACCTTGTTTTCACACAAATGAACCCAGAATGATGTGAAATTGTGCTTCGTGCAACATAATTCTGGGTGCCATTTAAAAACCATAAGTGCTAATGACTTCATTCCTTTTTGTGGTTGTAGGGGCTGTTGATTGGAGTATACTAAAACAAACCTGATCTCTCTAGGACATTCAGAAGCCAAGTTATAAGCCCACAAAGGTGTAACTGGACTACTTTTTTAAATTGACACCAGATCCGGTGACCTTTGGGACATGGTTTGACCCCCTTAGGAAAGTGCTATCATCATGAAACGTTCAGATCACTTACAACTCAATAGATTCTACCTTCCTGTAACATTTCAGCCTGATTGGACCTTGTTTTCACACAAATGAACCCAGAATGATGTGAAATTGTGCTTCGTGCAACATTATTCTGGGTGCCATTTAAAAACCATAAGTGCTAATGACTCCATTCCTTTTTGAGGTTGTAGGGGCTGTTGGACATGGTTTGACCCCCTTAGGAAAGTGTTATCATCATGAAACGTTCAGATCACTCACAACTCAATAGATTCTACTTTCCTGTAACATTTCAGCCTGATTGGACCTTTTTTTTCACACAAATGAACCCAGAATGATGTTAAATTGTGCTTCGCGCAACATATTTCTGGGTGCCATTTAAAAACCATAAGTGCTAATGACTCCATTCCTTTTTGAGGTAGTAGGGGCTGTTGATTGGAGTACACTAAAACAAACCTGATCTCTCTAGGACATTCAGAAGCCAAGTTATAAGCCCACAAATGTGTAACTGGACTACTTCTTTAAATTGACACCAGATCCGGTGACCTTTGGGACATGGTTTGACCCCCTTAGGAAAGTGCTATCATCATGAAACGTTCAGATCACTTACAACTCAATAGATTCTACCGTCCTGTAACGTTTCAGCCTGATTGGACCTTGTTTTCACACAAATGAACCCAGAATGATGTGAAATTTTGCTTAGTGCAGCATAATTCTGGGTGCCCTTTACACACCTTAAGTGCTAATGACTCCATTCCTTTTTGTGGTTGTAGGGGCTGTTTATTGGAGTACACTAAAACAAACCTTATCTCTCTAGGACATTCAGAAGCCAAGTTATAAGCCCACAAATGTGTAACCGGACTACTTCTTTAAATTGACACCAGATCCGGTGACCTTTGGGACATGGTTTGACCCCCTTAGGAAAGTGCTATCATCATGAAACGTTCAGATCACTTACAACTAAATAGATTCTACCTTCTTGTAACGTTTCAGCCTGACTGGACCTTGTTTTCACACAAATGGACCCAGAATGATGTGAAATTGTGCTTCGTGCAACATAATTCTGGGTGCCATTTACAAACCATAAGTGCTAATGACTCCATTCCTTTTTGTGGTTGTAGGGGCTGTTGGTTGGAGTACATTCAAACAAACCTGATCTCTCTAGGACATTCAGAAGCCAAGTTATAAGCCCACAAATGTGTAACTGGACTACTTCTTTAAATTGACACCAGATCCGGTGACCTTTGGGACATGGTTTGACCCCCTTGGGAAAGTGCTATCATCATGAAACGTTTGGATCACTTACAACTCAATAGATTCTACCGTCCTGTAACGTTTCAGCCTGATTGGACCTTGTTTTCACACAAATGAACCCAGAATGATGTGAAATTGTGCTTCGTGCAACATAATTCTGGGTGCCATTTACAAACCATAAGTGCTAATGACTCCATTCCTTTTTGTGGTTGTAGGGGCTGTTGATTGGAGTACACTAAAACAAACCTAACCTCTCTAGGACATTCAGAAGCCAAGTTATAAGCCCACAAAGGTGTAACTGGACTACTTCTTTAAAGTGACACCAGGCCCGGTGACCTTTGGGACATGGTTTTACCCCCTATAGGAATGTGCGATCATCTTGAAACGTTCAGATCACTTATAACTCAATAGATTCTACCTTCCTGTAACGTTTCAGCCTGATTGGACCTTGTTTTCACACAAATGAACCCAGAATGATGTGAAATTGTGCTTCGTGCAACATAATTCTGGGTGCCATTTAAAAACCATAAGTGCTAATGACTCCATTCCTTTTTGGGGTTGTAGGGGCTGTTGATTGGAGTATACTAAAACAAACCTGATCTCTCTAGGACATTCAGAAGCCAAGTTATAAGCCCACAAAGGTGTAACTGGACTACTTCTTTAAAGTGACACCAGGCCCGGTGACCTTTGGGACATGGTTTGACCCCCTATAGGAATGTGCGATCATCTTGAAACGTTCAGATCACTTACAACTCAATAGATTCTACCTTCTTGTAGCGTTTCAGCCTGATTGGACCTTGTTTTCAAACAAATGAACCCAGAATGATGTGAAATTGTGCTTCGTGCAACATAATTCTGGGTGCCATTTACAAACCATAAGTGCTAATGACTCCATTCCTTTTTGTGGTTGTAGGGGCTGTTGTTTGGAGTACACTAAAACAAACCTGATCTCTCTAGGACATTCAGAAGCCAAGTTATAAGCCCACAAATGTGTAACTGAACTACTTCTTTAAATTGACACCAGATCCGGTAACCTTTGGGACATGGTTTGACCCCCTTAGGAAAGTGCTATCATCATGAAATGTTCAGATCACTTACAACTCAATAGATTCTACCTTCCTTATAACGTTTCAGCCTGATTGGACCTTGTTTTCACACAAATGGACCCAGAATTATGTGAAATTGTGCTTCATGCAACATAATTCTGGGTGCCATTTAAAAACCATAAGTGCTAATGACTCAATTCCTTTTTGAGGTTGTAGGGGCTGTTGATTGGAGTACACTAAAGCAAACCTGATCTCTCTAGGACATTCAGAAGCCAAGTTATAAGCCCTCAAAGGTGTAAATGGACTACTTCTTTAAAGTTACACCCGGCCCGGTGACCTTTGGGACATGGTTTGACCCCCAATAGGAATGTGCGATTATCATGAAATGTTCAGATCACTTACAACTCAATAGATTCTACCTTCTTGTAACGTTTCAGCCTGATTGGACCTTGTTTTCACACAAATGAACCCAGAATGATGTGAAATTGTGCTTAGTGCAGCATAATTCTGGGTGCCATTTACAAACCATAAGTGCTAATGACTCCATTCCTTTTGGTGGTTGTAGGGGCTGTTGGTTGGAGTACATTAAAACAAACCTGATCTCTCTAGGACATTCAGAAGCCAAGTTATAAGCCCACAAATGTGTAACTGGACTACTTCTTTAAATTGACACCAGATCTGGTGACCTTTGGGACATGGTTTGACCCCCTTAGGAAAGTGCTATCATCATGAAACGTTCAGATAACTTACAACTCAATAGATTCTACCTTCCTGTAACGTTTCAGCCTGACTGGACCTTGTTTTCACACAAATGAACCAAGAATGATGTGAAATTGTGCTTCGTGCAACATAATTCTGGGTGCCATTTACAAACCATAAGTGCTAATGACTCCATTCCTTTTTGTGGTTGTAGGGGCTGTTGATTGGAGTACACTAAAACAAACCTAACCTCTCTAGGACATTCAGAAGCCAAGTTATAAGCCCACAAAGGTGTAACTGGACTGCTTCTTTAAAGTGACACCAGGCCCGGTGAAATTTGGGACATGGTTTGACCCCCTATAGGAATGTGGGATCATCTTGAAACGTTCAGATCAATTACAACTCAATAGATTCTACCTTCCTGTAACGTTTCAGCCTGATTGGACCTTGTTTTCACACAAATGAACCCAGAATGATGTGAAATTGTGCTTCGTGCAACATAATTCTGGGTGCCATTTAAAAACCATAAGTGCTAATGACTCCATTCCTTTTTGTGGTTGTAGGGGCTGTTGATTGGAGTATACTAAAACAAACCTGATCTCTCTAGGACATTCAGAAGCCAAGTTATAAGCCCACAAATGTGTAACTGGACTACTTCTTTAAATTGACACCAGATCCGGTGACCTTTGGGACATGGTTTGACCCCCTTAGGAAAGTGCTATCATCATGAAACATTCAGATCACTTACAACTCAATAGATTGTACCTTCCTCTAACGTTTCAGCCTGATTGGACCTTGTTTTCACACAAATGAACCCAGAATGATGTGAAATTGTGCTTCATGCAACATAATTCTGGGTGCCATTTACAAACCATAAGTGCTAATGACTCCATTCCTTTTTGTGGTTGTAGGGGCTGTTGTTTGGAGTACATTAAAACAAACCTGACCTCTCTAGGACATTCAGAAGCCAAGTTATAAGCCCACAAATGTGTAACTGGACTACTTCTTTAAATTGACACCAGATCCGGTGACCTTTGGGACATGGTTTGACCCCCTTAGGAAAGTGCTATCATCATTAAACGTTCAGATCACTTACAACTCAATAGATTCTACCTTCCTGTAACGTTTCAGCCTGATTGGACCTTGTTTTCACACAAATGAACCCAGAATGATGTGAAATTGTGCTTCGTGCAACATAATTCTGGGTGCCATTTACAAACCATAAGTGCTAATGACTCCATTCCTTTTTTTGGTTGTAGGGGCTGTTGATTGGAGTACACTAAAACAAACCTAACCTCTCTATGACATTCAGAAGCCAAGTTATAAGCCCACAAAGGTGTAACTGGACTACTTCTTTAAAGTGACACCAGGCCCGGTGACCTTTGGGACATGGTTTTACCCCCTATAGGAATGTCCGATCATCTTGAAACGTTCAGATCACTTACAACTCAATAGATTCTACCTTCTTGTAGCGTTTCAGCCTGATTGGACCTTGCTTTCACACAAATGGACTCAGAATGATGTGAAATTGTGCTTCGTGCAACATAATTCTGGGTGCCATTTACAAACCGTAAGTGCTAATGACTCCATTCCTTTTTGTGGTTGTAGGGGCTGTTGATTGGAGTACATTAAAACAAACCTGATCACTCTAGGACATTCAGAAGCCAAGTTATAAGCCCACAAATGTGTAACTGGACTACTTCTTTAAATTGACACCAGATCCGGTGACCTTTGGGACATGGTTTGACCCCCTTAGGAAAGTGCTATCATCATGAAACGTTCAGATCACTTACAACTCAATAGATTCTACCTCCCTGTAACATTTCAGCCTGATTGGACCTTGTTTTCACACAAATGAACCAAGAATGATGTGAAATTGTGCTTCGTGCAACATAATTCTGGGTGCCATTTACAAACCATAAGTGCTAATGACTCCATTCCTTTTTGTGGTTGTAGGGGCTGTTGGTTGGCGTACATTAAAACAAACCTGATCTCTCTAGGACATTCAGAAGCCAAGTTATAAGCCCACAAATGTGTAACTGGACTACTTCTTTAAATTGACACCAGATCTGGTGACCTTTGGGACATGGTTTGACCCTCTTAGGAAAGTGCTATCATCATGAAACGTTCAGATAACTTACAACTCATTAGATTCTACCTTCCTGTAACGTTTCAGCCTGATTGGACCTTGTTTTCACACAAATGAACCCAGAATGATGTGAAATTGTGCTTCGTGCAACATAATTCTGGGTGCCATTTACAAACCATAAGTGCTAATGACTCCATTCCTTTTTGTGGTTGTAGGGGCTGTTGATTGGAGTACACTAAAACAAACCTAACCTCTCTAGGACATTCAGAAGCCAAGTTATAAGCCCACAAAGGTGTAACTGGACTACTTCTTCAAAGTGACACCAGGCCCGGTGACCTTTGGGACATGGTTTGACCCCCTATTGGAATGTGCGATCATCTTGAAACGTTCAGATCACTTACAACTCAATAGATTCTACCTTCCTGTAACGTTTCAGCCTGATTGGACCTTGTTTTCACACAAATGAACCCAGAATGATGTGAAATTGTGCTTCGTGCAACATAATTCTGGGTGCCATTTAAAAACCATAAGTGCTAATGACTCCATTCCTTTTTGTGGTTGTAGGGGCTGTTGATTGGAGTATACTAAAACAAACCTGATCTCTCTAGGACATTCAGAAGCCAAGTTATAAGCCCACAAAGGTGTAACTGGACTACTTCTTTAAATTGACACCAGATCCGGTGACCTTTGGGACATGGTTTGACCCCCTTAGGAAAGTGCTATCATCATGAAACGTTCAGATCACTTACAACTCAATAGATTCTACCTTCTTGTAGCGTTTCAGCCTGATTGGACCTTGTTTTCACACAAATGGACCCAGAATGATGTGAAATTGTGCTTCGTGCAACATAATTCTGGGTGCCATTTACAAACCATAAGTGCTAATGACTCCATTCCTTTTTGTGGTTGTAGGGGCTGTTGATTGGAGTACATTAAAACAAACCTGATCACTCTAGGACATTCAGAAGCCAAGTTATAAGCCCACAAATGTGTAACTGGACTACTTCTTTAAATTGACACCAGATCCGGTGACCTTTGGGACATGGTTTGACCCCCTTAGGAAAGTGCTATCATCATGAAACGTTCAGATCACTTACAACTCAATAGATTCTACCTCCCTGTAACATTTCAGCCTGATTGGACCTTGTTTTCACACAAATGAACCCAGAATGATGTGAAATTGTGCTTCGTGCAACATAATTCTGGGTGCCATTTACAAACCATAAGTGCTAATGACTCCATTCCTATTTGTGGTTGTAGGGGCTGTTGATTGGAGAACACTAAAACAAACCTAACCTCTCTAGGACATTCAGAAGCCAAGTTATAAGCCCACAAAGGTGTGACTGGACTGCTTCTTTAAAGTGACACCAGGCCCGGTGACCTTTGGGACATGGTTTTACCCCCTATAGGAATGTGCGATCATCTTGAAACGTTCAGATCACTTACAACTCAATAGATTCTACATTCCTGTAACGTTTCAGCCTGATTGGACCTTGTTTTCACACAAATGAACCCAGAATGATGTGAAATTGTGCTTCGTGCAACATAATTCTGGGCGCCGTTTAAAAACCATAAGTGCTAATGACTCCATTCCTTTTTGTGGTTGTAGGGGCTGTTGATTGGAGAACACTAAAACAAACCTGATCTCTCTAGGACATTCAGAAGCCAAGTTATAAGCCCACAAAGGTGTAACTGGACTACTTCTTTAAAGTGACACCAGGCCCGGTGACCTTTGGGACATGGTTTGACCCCCTATAGGAATGTGCGATCATCTTGAAACGTTCAGATCACTTACAACTCAATAGATTCTACCTTCTTGTAGGGTTTCAGCCTGATTGGACCTTGTTTTCACACAAATGAACCCAGAATGATGTGAAATTGTGCTTCGTGCAACATAATTCTGGGTGCCATTTACAAACCTTAAGTGCTAATGACTCCATTCCTTTTTGTGGTTGTAGGGAATGTTGATTGGAGTACACTAAAACAAACCTGATCTCTCTAGGACATTCAGAAGCCAAGTTATAAGCCCACAAATGTGTAACTGAACTACTTCTTTAAATTGACACCAGATCCGGTGACCTTTGGGACATGGTTTGACCCCCTTAGGAAAGTGCTATCATCATGAAACTTTCAGATCACTTACAACTCAATAGATTCTACCTTCCTGTAACGTTTCAGCCTGATTGGACCTTGTTTTCACACAAATGGACCCAGAATGATGTGAAATTGTTCTTCGTGCAACATAATTCTGGGTGCCATTTACAAACCATAAGTGCTAATGACTCCATTCATTTTTGTGGTTGTAGGGGATGTTGATTGGAGTACACTAAAACAAACCTGATATCTCTAGGACATTCAGAAGCCAAGTTATAAGCCCACAAATGTGTAACTGGACTACTTCTTTAAATTGACACCAGATCCGGTGACCTTTGGGACATGGTTTGACCCCCTTAGGAAAGTGCTATCATCATGAAACGTTCAGATCACTTACAACTCAATAGATTCTACCTTCTTGTAGGGTTTCAGCCTGATTGGACCTTGTTTTCACACAAATGAACCCAGAATGATGTGAAATTGTGCTTCGTGCAACATAATTCTGGGTGCCATTTACAAACCTTAAGTGATAATGACTCCATTCCTTTTTGTGTTTGTAGGGGCTGTTGATTGGAGTACACTAAAACAAAGCTGATCTCTCTAGGACATTCAGAAGCCAAGTTATAAGCCTACAAATGTGTAAATGAACTACTTCTTTAAATTGACACCAGATCCGGTGACCTTTGGGACATGGTTTGACCCCCTTAGGAAAGTGCTATCATCATGAAACGTTCAGATCACTTACAACTCAATAGATTCTACCTTCCTGTAACGTTTCAGCCTGATTGGACCTTGTTTTCACACAAATGAACCCAGAATGATGTGAAATTGTGCTTCGTGCAACATAATTCTGGGTGCCATTTACAAACCAAAAGTGCTAATGACTCCATTCCTTTTTGTTGTTGTAGGGGCTGTTGATTGGAGTACACTAAAACAAACCTAACCTCTCTAGGACATTCAGAAGCCAAGTTATAAGCCCACAAAGGTGTAACTGGACTACTTCTTTAAAGTGACACCAGGCCCGGTGACCTTTGGGACATGGTTTGACCCCCTATAGGAATGTGCGATCATCTTGAAACGTTCAGATCACTTACAACTCAATAGATTCTACCTTCTTGTAGCGTTTCAGCCTGATTGGACCTTGTTTTCACACAAATGGACCCAGAATGATGTGAAATTGTGCTTCGTGCAACATAATTCTGGGTGCCATTTACAAACCATAAGTGCTAATGACTCCATTCCCATTTTGAGGTTGTAGGGTCTGTTGATTGGAGTACACTAAAACAAACCTGATCTCTCTAGGACATTCAGAAGCCAAGTTATAAGCCCACAAAGGTGTAACTGGACTACTTCTTTAAATTGACACAGATCCGGTGACCTTTGGGACATGGTTTGACCCCCTTAGGAAAGTGCTATCATCATGAAACGTTCAGATCACTTACAACTCAATAGATTCTACCTTCCTGTAACATTTCAGCCTGATTGGACCTTGTTTTCACACAAATGGACCCAGAATGATGTGAAATTGTGCTTCGTGCAACATAATTCTGGGTGCCATTTACAAACCATAAGTGCTAATGACTCCATTCCTTTTTGTGGTTGTAGGGGCTGTTGATTGGAGAACAGTAAAACAAACCTAACCTCTCTAGGACATTCAGAAGCCAAGTTATAAGCCCACAAAGGTGTAACTGGACTGCTTCTTTAAGGTGACACCAGGCCCGGTGACCTTTGGGACATGGTTTGACCCCCTATAGGAATGTGCGATCATCTTGAAACGTTCAGATCACTTACAACTCAAAAGATTCTACCTTCCTGTAACGTTTCAGCCTGATTGGACCTTGTTTTCACACAAATGAACCCAGAATGATGTGAAATTGTGCTTCGTGCAACATAATTCTGGGTGCCATTTAAAAACCATAAGTGCTAATGACTTCATTCCTTTTTGTGGTTGTAGGGGCTGTTGATTGGAGTATACTAAAACAAACCTGATCTCTCTAGGACATTCAGAAGCCAAGTTATAAGCCCACAAAGGTGAAACTGGACTACTTTTTTAAATTGACACCAGATCCGGTGACCTTTGGGACATGGTTTGACCCCCTTAGGAAAGTGCTATCATCATGAAACATTCAGATCACTTACAACTCAATAGATTCTACCTTCCTGTAACATTTCAGCCTGATTGGACCTTGTTTTCACACAAATGAACCCAGAATGATGTGAAATTGTGCTTCGTGCAACATTATTCTGGGTGCCATTTAAAAACCATAAGTGCTAATGACTCCATTCCTTTTTGAGGTTGTAGGGGCTGTTGGACATGGTTTGACCCCCTTAGGAAAGTGTTATCATCATGAAACGTTCAGATCACTCACAACTCAATAGATTCTACTTTCCTGTAACATTTCAGCCTGATTGGACCTTTTTTTCACACAAATGAACCCAGAATGATGTTAAATTGTGCTTCGCGCAACATATTTCTGGGTGCCATTTAAAAACCATAAGTGCTAATGACTCCATTCCTTTTTGAGGTTGTAGGGGCTGTTGATTGGAGTACACTAAAACAAACCTGATCTCTCTAGGATATTCAGAAGCGAAGTTATAAGCCCTCAAATGTGTAACTGGACTACTTCTTTAAAGTGACACCAGGCCCGGTGACCATTGGGACATGGTTTGACCACCTATAGGAATGTGCGATCATCATGAAAAGTTCAGATCACTTACAACTCAATAGATTCTACCTTCTTGTAACGTTTCAGCCTGATTGGACCTTGTTTTTACACAAATGAACCCAGAATGATGTGAAATTGTGCTTAGTGCAGCGTAATTCTGGGTGCCATTTAAAAACCATAAGTTCTAATGACTCCATTGCTTTTTTTGATTGTAGGGGCTGTTGATTGGAGTACACTAAAACAAACCTAACCTATCTAGGACATTCAGAAGCCAAGTTATAAGCCCACAAATGTGTAACTGGACTACTTCTTTAAAGTGACACCAGGCCCGGTGACCTTTGGGACATGGTTTTACCCCCTATAGGAATGTGCGATCATCTTGAAACGTTCAGATCACTTACAACTCAATAGATTCTACCTTCCTGTAACGTTTCAGCCTGATTGGACCTTGTTTTCACACAAATGAACCCAGAATTATGTGAAATTGTGCTTCGTGCAACATAATTCTGGGTGCCATTTACAAACCTTAAGTGCTAATGACTCCATTCCTTTTTGTGGTTGTAGGGGCTGTTGATTGGAGTATACTAAAACAAACCTGATCTCTCTAGGACATTCAGAAGCCAAGTTATAAGCCCACAAAGGTGTAACTGGACTACTTCTTTAAAGTGACACCAGGCCCGGTGACCTTTGGGACATGGTTTGACCCCCTATGGGAATGTGCGATCATCATGAAACGTTCAGATCACTTACAACTCAATAGATTCTACCTTCTTGTAACGTTTCAGCCTGAATGGACCTTGTTTTCACACAAATGGACCCAGAATGATGTGAAATTGTGCTTCGTGCAACATAATTCTGGGTGCCATTTACAAACCATAAGTGCTAATGACTCCATTCCTCTTTGTGGTTGTAGGGGCTGTTGGTTGGAGTACATTCAAACAAACCTGATCTCTCTAGGACATTCAGAAGCCAAGTTATAAGCCCACAAAGGTGTAACTGGACTACTTCTTTAAATTGACACCAGATCCGGTGACCTTTGGGACATGGTTTGACCCCCTTACGAAAGTGCTATCATCATGAAACGTTCAGATCACTTACAACTCAATAGATTCTACCGTCCTGTAACGTTTCAGCCTGATTGGACCTTGTTTTCACACAAATGAACCCAGAATGATGTGAAATTTTGCTTAGTGCAGCATAATTCTGGGTGCCCTTTACACACCTTAAGTGCTAATGACTCCATTCTTTTTTGTGGTTGTAGGGGCTGTTTATTGGAGTACACTAAAACAAACCTTATCTCTCTAGGACATTCAGAAGCCAAGTTATAAGCCCACAAATGTGTAACTGGACTACTTCTTTAAATTGACACCAGATCCGGTGACCTTTGGGACATGGTTTGACCCCCTTAGGAAAGTGCTATCATCATGAAACGTTCAGATCACTTACAACTAAATAGATTCTACCTTCTTGTAACGTTTCAGCCTGACTGGACCTTGTTTTCACACAAATGGACCCAGAATGATGTGAAATTGTGCTTCGTGCAACATAATTCTGGGTGCCATTTACAAACCATAAGTGCTAATGACTCCATTCCTTTTTGTGGTTGTAGGGGCTGTTGGTTGGAGTACATTCAAACAAACCTGATCTCTCTAGGACATTCAGAAGCCAAGTTATAAGCCCACAAATGTGTAACTGGACTACTTCTTTAAATTGACACCAGATCCGGTGACCTTTGGGACATGGTTTGACCCCCTTGGGAAAGTGCTATCATCATGAAACGTTTGGATCACTTACAACTCAATAGATTCTACCGTCCTGTAACGTTTCAGCCTGATTGGACCTTGTTTTCACACAAATGAACCCAGAATGATGTGAAATTGTATTTCGTGCAACATAATTCTGGGTGCCATTTACAAACCATAAGTGCTAAATGGTAAATGGTAAATGGCCTGTATTTGATATAGCGCCTTCTAGAGTCCTGGAACCCCCCAAGGCGCTTTACAACACAATCAGTCATTCACCCATTCACACACACATTCACACGCTGGTGGGGATGAGCTACGATGTAGCCACAGCTGCCCTGGGGCGCACTGAAGGAGGCGAGGCTGCCGAGCACTGGCGCCACTGGTCCCTCCGACCACCACCAGCAGGCAACGTGGGTTAAGTGTCTTGCCCAAGGACACAACGACAGCGACAGACTGAGCAGGGCTCGAACCAGCAACCTTCCGATTACGGGGCGAGCACTTAACTGCTGTGCCACCGTGCTAATGACTCCATTCCTTTTTGTGGTTGTAGGGGCTGTTGGTTGGAGTACATCAAAACAAACCTGATCTCTCTAGGACATTCAGAAGCCAAGTTATAAGCCCACAAATGTGTAACTGGACTACTTCTTTAAATTGACACCAGATCCGGTGACCTTTGGGACATGGTTTGACCCCCTTAGGAAAGTGCTATCATCATGAAACGTTCAGATCACTTACAACTCAATAGATTCTACCTTCCTGTAACGTTTCAGCCTGATTGGACCTTGTTTTCACACAAATGAACCCAGAATGATGTGAAATTGTGCTTAGTGCAGCGTAATTCTGGGTGCCATTTAAAAACCATAAGTTCTAATGACTCCATTGCTTTTTTTGGTTGTAGGGGCTGTTGATTGGAGTACACTAAAACAAACCTAACCTCTCTAGGACATTCAGAAGCCAAGTTATAAGCCCACAAAGGTGTAACTGGACTACTTCTTTAAAGTGACACCAGGCCCGGTGACCTTTGGGACATGGTTTTACCCCCTATAGGAATGTGCGATCATCTTGAAACGTTCAGATCACTTACAACTCAATAGATTCTACCTTCCTGTAACGTTTCAGCCTGATTGGACCTTGTTTTCACACAAATGAACCCAGAATGATGTGAAATTGTGCTTCGTGCAACATAATTCTGGGTGCCATTTACAAACCTTAAGTGCTAATGACTCCATTCCTTTTTGTGGTTGTAGGGGCTGTTGATTGGAGTATACTAAAACAAACCTGATCTCTCTAGGACATTCAGAAGCCAAGTTATAAGCCCACAAAGGTGTAACTGGACTACTTCTTTAAAGTGACACCAGGCCCGGTGACCTTTGGGACATGGTTTGACCCCCTATGGGAATGTGCGATCATCATGAAACGTTCAGATCACTTACAACTCAATAGATTCTACCTTCTTGTAACGTTTCAGCCTGAATGGACCTTGTTTTCACACAAATGGACCCAGAATGATGTGAAATTGTGCTTCGTGCAACATAATTCTGGGTGCCATTTACAAACCATAAGTGCTAATGACTCCATTCCTTTTTGTGGTTGTAGGGGCTGTTGGTTGGAGTACATTCAAACAAACCTGATCTCTCTAGGACATTCAGAAGCCAAGTTATAAGCCCACAAATGTGTAACTGGACTACTTCTTTAAATTGACACGAGATCCGGTGACCTTTGGGACATGGTTTGACCCCCTTAGGAAAGTGCTATCATCATGAAACGTTCGGATCACTTACAACTCAATAGATTCTACCGTCCTGTAACGTTTCAGCCTGATTGGACCTTGTTTTCACACAAATGAACCCAGAATGATGTGAAATTTTGCTTAGTGCAGCATAATTCTGGGTGCCCTTTACACACCTTAAGTGCTAATGACTCCATTCCTTTTTGTGGTTGTAGGGGCTGTTTATTGGAGTACACTAAAACAAACCTTATCTCTCTAGGACATTCAGAAGCCAAGATATAAGCCCACAAATGTGTAACTGGACTACTTCTTTAAATTGACACCAGATCCGGTGACCTTTGTGACAAGGTTTGACCCCCTTAGGAAAGTTCTATCATCATGAAACGTTCAGATCACTTACAACTCAATAGATTCTACCTTCCTGTAACGTTTCAGCCTGATTGGACCTTGTTTTCACACAAATGAACCCAGAATGATGTGAAATTGTGCTTCGTGCAACATAATTCTGGGTGCCATTTACAAACCATAAGTGCTAATGACTCCATTCCTTTTTGTGGTTGTAGGGGCTGTTGATTGGAGTACACTAAAACAAACCTAACCTCTCTAGGACATTCAGAAGCCAAGTTATAAGCCCACAAATGTGTAACTGGACCACTTCTTTAAAGTGACACCAGGCCCGGTGACCTTTGGGACATGTTTTGACCCCCTATAGGAATGTGCGATCATCATGAAACGTTCAGATCACTTACAACTCAATAGATTCTACGTTCTTGTAACGTTTCAGCCTGATTGGACCTTGTTTTCACACAAATGAACCCAGAATGATGTGAAATTGTGCTTCGTGCAACATAATTCTGGGTGCCATTTAAAAACCATAAGTGCTAATGACTCCATTCCTTTTAGTGGTAACGGGGGCTGTTAATTGGAGTACTCTAAAACAAACCTGACCTCTCTAGGATATTCAGAAGCCAAGTTATAAGCCCACAAATGTGTAACTGGACTACTTCTTTAAATTGACACCAGATCCGGTGACCTTTGGGACATTGTTTGACCCCCTTAGGAAAGTGCGATCATCTTGAAACGTTCAGATCACTTACAACTCAATAGATTCTACCTTCTTGTAACGTTTCAGCCTGATTGGACCTTGTTTTCACACAAATGGACCCAGAATGATGTGAAATTGTGCTTCGTGCAACATAATTCTGGGTGCCATTTACAAACCATAAGTGCTAATGACTCCATTCCTTTTTGTGGTTGTAGGGGCTGTTGATTGGAGTACACTAAAACAAACCTAACCTCTCTAGGACATTCAGAAGCCAAGTTATAAGCCCACAAAGGTGTAACTGGACTACTTCTTTAAAGTGACACCAGGCCCGGTGACCTTTGGGACATGGTTTGACCCACTATAGGAATGTGCGATCATCTTGAAACGTTCAGATCACTTACAACTCAATAGATTCTACCTTCTTGTAACGTTTCAGCCTGATTGGACCTTGTTTTCACACAAATGGACCCAGAATGATGTGAAATTGTGCTTCGTGCAACATAATTCTGGGTGCCATTTACAAACCATAAGTGCTAATGACTCCATTCCTTTTTGGGTTGTAGGGGCTGTTGATTGGAGTATACTAAAACAATCCTGATCTCTCTAGGACATTCAGAAGCCAAGTTATAAGCCCTCAAAGGTGTAAATGGACTACTTCTTTAAAGTGACACCAGGCCCGGTGACCTTTGGGACATGGTTTGACCCCCTATAGGAATGTGCGATCATCTTGAAACGTTCAGATCACTTACAACTCAATAGATTCTACCTTCTTGTAGCGTTTCAGCCTGATTGGACCTTGTTTTCACACAAATGGACCCAGAATGATGTGAAATTGTGCTTCGTGCAACATAATTCTGGGTGCCATTTACAAACCATAAGTGCTAATGACTCCATTCCTTTTTGTGGTTGTAGGGACAGTTGATTGGAGTACATTAAAACAATCCTGATCTCTCTAGGACATTCAGAAGCCAAGATATAAGCCCACAAATGTGTAACTGGACTACTTCTTTAAATTGACACCAGATCCGGTGACCTTTGTGACAAGGTTTGACCCCCTTAGGAAAGTTCTATCATCATGAAACGTTCAGATCACTTACAACTCAATAGATTCTACCTTCCTGTAACGTTTCAGCCTGATTGGACCTTGTTTTCACACAAATGAACCCAGAATGATGTGAAATTGTGCTTTGTGCAACATAATTCTGGGTGCCATTTACAAACCTTAAGTGCTAATGACTCCATTCCTTTTTGTGGTTGTAGGGGCTGTTGATTGGAGTACACTAAAACAAACCTAACCTCTCTAGGACATTCAGAAGCCAAGTTATAAGCCCACAAAGGTGTAACTGGACTACTTCTTTAAAGTGACACCAGGCCCGGTGACCTTTGGGACATGGTTTGACCCACTATAGGAATGTGCGATCATCTTGAAACGTTCAGATCACTTACAACTCAATAGATTCTACCTTCTTGTAACGTTTCAGCCTGATTGGACCTTGTTTTCACACAAATGGACCCAGAATGATGTGAAATTGTGCTTCGTGCAACATAATTCTGGGTGCCATTTACAAACCATAAGTGCTAATGACTCCATTCCTTTTTGGGTTGTAGGGGCTGTTGATTGGAGTATACTAAAACAATCCTGATCTCTCTAGGACATTCAGAAGCCAAGTTATAAGCCCTCAAAGGTGTAAATGGACTACTTCTTTAAAGTGACACCAGGCCCGGTGACCTTTGGGACATGGTTTGACCCCCTATAGGAATGTGCGATCATCTTGAAACGTTCAGATCACTTACAACTCAATAGATTCTACCTTCTTGTAGCGTTTCAGCCTGATTGGACCTTGTTTTCACACAAATGGACCCAGAATGATGTGAAATTGTGCTTCGTGCAACATAATTCTGGGTGCCATTTACAAACCATAAGTGCTAATGACTCCATTCCTTTTTGTGGTTGTAGGGGCTGTTGATTGGAGTACATTAAAACAATCCTGATCTCTCTAGGACATTCAGAAGCCAAGATATAAGCCCACAAATGTGTAACTGGACTACTTCTTTAAATTGACACCAGATCCGGTGACCTTTGTGACAAGGTTTGACCCCCTTGGGAAAGTTCTATCATCATGAAACGTTCAGATCACTTACAACTCAATAGATTCTACCTTCCTGTAACGTTTCAGCCTGATTGGACCTTGTTTTCACACAAATGAACCCAGAATGATGTGAAATTGTGCTTCGTGCAACATAATTCTGGGTGCCATTTAAAAACCATAAGTGCTAATGACTCCATTCCTTTTTGTGGTTGTAGGGGCTGTTGATTGGAGTACACTAAAACAAACCTAACCTCTCTAGGACATTCAGAAGCCAAGTTATAAGCCCACAAAGGTGTAACTGGACTACTTCTTCAAAGTGACACCAGGCCCGGTGAACTTTGGGACATGGTTTTACCCCCTATAGGAATGTGCGATCATCTTGAAACGTTCAGATCACTTACAACTCAATAGATTCTACCTTCTTGTAGCGTTTCAGCCTGATTGGACCTTGTTTTCACACAAATGGACCCAGAATGATGTGAAATTGTGCTTCGTGCAATATAATTCTGGGTGCCATTTACAAACCATAAGTGCTAATGACTCCATTCCTTTTTGTGGTTGTAGGGGCTGTTGATTGGAGTACATTAAAACAATCCTGATCTCTCTAGGACATTCAGAAGCCAAGATATAAGCCCACAAATGTGTAACTGGACTACTGCTTTAAATTGACACCAGATCCGGTGACCTTTGGGACATGGTTTGACCCCCTTAGGAAAGTTCTATCATCATGAAACGTTCAGATCACTTACAACTCAATAGATTCTACCTTCCTGTAACGTTTCAGCCTGATTGGACCTTGTTTTCACACAAATCAACCCAGAATGATGTGAAATTGTGCTTTGTGCAACATAATTCTGGGTGCCATTTACAAACCATAAGTGCTAATGACTCCATTCCTTTTTTGTGGTTGTAGGGGCTGTTGATTGGAGTACATTAAAACAAACCTGATCTCTCTAGGACATTCAGAAGCCAAGATATAAGCCCACAAAGGTGTAACTGGACTACTTCTTTAAAGTGACACCAGGCCCGGTGACCTTTGGGACATGGTTTTACCCCCTATAGGAATGTGCGATCATCTTGAAACGTTCAGATCACTTACAACTAAATAGATTCTACCTTCTTGTAACGTTTCAGCCTGATTGGACCTTGTTTTCACACAAATGGACCCAGAATGATGTGAAATTGTGCTTCGTGCAACATAATTCTGGGTGCCATTTACAAACCATAAGTGCTAATGACTCCATTCCTTTTTGGATTGTAGGGGCTGTTGATTGGAGTATACTAAAACAATCCTGATCTCTCTAGGACATTCAGAAGCCAAGTTATAAGCCCTCAAAGGTGTAAATGGACTACTTCTTTAAAGTGACACCAGGCCCGGTGACCTTTGGGACATGGTTTGACCCCCTATAGGAATGTGCGATCATCTTGAAACGTTCAGATCACTTACAACTCAATAGATTCTACCTTCTTGTAGCGTTTCAGCCTGATTGGACCTTGTTTTCACACAAATGGACCCAGAATGATGTGAAATTGTGCTTCGTGCAACATAATTCTGGGTGCCATTTACAAACCATAAGTGCTAATGACTCCATTCCTTTTTGTGGTTGTAGGGGCTGTTGATTGGAGTACATTAAAACAATCCTGATCTCTCTAGGACATTCAGAAGCCAAGATATAAGCCCACAAATGTGTAACTGGACTACTTCTTTAAATTGACACCAGATCCGGTGACCTTTGTGACAAGATTTGACCCCCTTAGGAAAGTTCTATCATCATGAAACGTTCAGATCACTTACAACTCAATAGATTCTACCTTCCTGTAACGTTTCAGCCTGATTGGACCTTGTTTTCACACAAATGAACCCAGAATGATGTGAAATTGTGCTTCGTGCAACATAATTCTGGGTGCCATTTACAAACCATAAGTGCTAATGACTCCATTCCTTTTTGTGGTTGTAGGGGCTGTTGATTGGAGTACACTAAAACAAACCTAACCTCTCTAGGACATTCAGAAGCCAAGTTATAAGCCCACAAATGTGTAACTGGACTACTTCTTTAAAGTGACACCAGGCCCGGTGACCTTTGGGACATGGTTTGACCCACTATAGTAATGTGCGATCACCTTGAAACGTTCAGATCACTTACAACTCAATAGATTCTACCTTCTTGTAACGTTTCAGCCTGATTGGACCTTGTTTTCACACAAATGGACCCAGAATGATGTGAAATTGTGCTTCGTGCAATATAATTCTGGGTGCCATTTACAAACCATAAGTGCTAATGACTCCATTCCTTTTTGTGGTTGTAGGGGCTGTTGATTGGAGTACATTAAAACAATCCTGATCTCTCTAGGACATTCAGAAGCCAAGATATAAGCCCACAAAGGTGTAACTGGACTACTGCTTTAAATTGACACCAGATCCGGTGACCTTTGGGACATGGTTTGACCCCCTTAGGAAAGTTCTATCATCATGAAACGTTCAGATCACTTACAACTCAATAGATTCTACCTTCCTGTAACGTTTCAGCCTGATTGGACCTTGTTTTCACACAAATCAACCCAGAATGATGTGAAATTGTGCTTTGTGCAACATAATTCTGGGTGCCATTTACAAACCATAAGTGCTAATGACTCCATTCCTTTTTTGTGGTTGTAGGGGCTGTTGATTGGAGTACATTAAAACAAACCTGATCTCTCTAGGACATTCAGAAGCCAAGATATAAGCCCACAAAGGTGTAACTGGACTACTTCTTTAAAGTGACACCAGGCCCGGTGACCTTTGGGACATGGTTTTACCCCCTATAGGAATGTGCGATCATCTTGAAACGTTCAGATCACTTACAACTAAATAGATTCTACCTTCTTGTAACGTTTCAGCCTGATTGGACCTTGTTTTCACACAAATGGACCCAGAATGATGTGAAATTGTGCTTCGTGCAACATAATTCTGGGTGCCATTTACAAACCATAAGTGCTAATGACTCCATTCCTTTTTGGGTTGTAGGGGCTGTTGATTGGAGTATACTAAAACAATCCTGATCTCTCTAGGACATTCAGAAGCCAAGTTATAAGCCCTCAAAGGTGTAAATGGACTACTTCTTTAAAGTGACACCAGGCCCGGTGACCTTTGGGACATGGTTTGACCCCCTATAGGAATGTGCGATCATCTTGAAACGTTCAGATCACTTACAACTCAATAGATTCTACCTTCTTGTAGCGTTTCAGCCTGATTGGACCTTGTTTTCACACAAATGGACCCAGAATGATGTGAAATTGTGCTTCGTGCAACATAATTCTGGGTGCCATTTACAAACCATAAGTGCTAATGACTCCATTCCTTTTTGTGGTTGTAGGGGCTGTTGATTGGAGTACATTAAAACAATCCTGATCTCTCTAGGACATTCAGAAGCCAAGATATAAGCCCACAAATGTGTAACTGGACTACTTCTTTAAATTGACACCAGATCCGGTGACCTTTGTGACAAGGTTTGACCCCCTTAGGAAAGTTCTATCATCATGAAACGTTCAGATCACTTACAACTCAATAGATTCTACCTTCCTGTAACGTTTCAGCCTGATTGGACCTTGTTTTCACACAAATGAACCCAGAATGATGTGAAATTGTGCTTCGTGCAACATAATTCTGGGTGCCATTTACAAACCATAAGTGCTAATGACTCCATTCCTTTTTGTGGTTGTAGGGGCTGTTGATTGGAGTACACTAAAACAAACCTAACCTCTCTAGGACATTCAGAAGCCAAGTTATAAGCCCACAAATGTGTAACTGGACTACTTCTTTAAAGTGACACCAGGCCCGGTGACCTTTGGGACATGGTTTGACCCACTATAGGAATGTGCGATCATCTTGAAACGTTCAGATCACTTACAACTCAATAGATTCTACCTTCTTGTAACGTTTCAGCCTGATTGGACCTTGTTTTCACACAAATGGACCCAGAATGATGTGAAATTGTGCTTCGTGTAACATAATTCTGGGTGCCATTTACAAACCATAAGTGCTAATGACTCCATTCCTTTTTGGGTTGTAGGGGCTGTTGATTGGAGTATACTAAAACAATCCTGATCTCTCTAGGACATTCAGAAGCCAAGTTATAAGCCCTCAAAGGTGTAAATGGACTACTGCTTTAAATTGACACCAGATCCGGTGACCTTTGGGACATGGTTTGACCCCCTTAGGAAAGTTCTATCATCATGAAACGTTCAGATCACTTACAACTCAATAGATTCTACCTTCCTGTAACGTTTCAGCCTGATTGGACCTTGTTTTCACACAAATCAACCCAGAATGATGTGAAATTGTGCTTTGTGCAACATAATTCTGGGTGCCATTTACAAACCATAAGTGCTAATGACTCCATTCCTTTTTTGTGGTTGTAGGGGCTGTTGATTGGAGTACATTAAAACAAACCTGATCTCTCTAGGACATTCAGAAGCCAAGATATAAGCCCACAAAGGTGTAACTGGACTACTTCTTTAAAGTGACACCAGGCCCGGTGACCTTTGGGACATGGTTTTACCCCCTATAGGAATGTGCGATCATCTTGAAACGTTCAGATCACTTACAACTCAATAGATTCTACCTTCCTGTAACGTTTCAGCCTGATTGGACCTTGTTTTCACACAAATGAACCCAGAATGATGTGAAATTGTGCTTCGTGCAACATAATTCTGGGTGCCATTTAAAAACTATAAGTGCTAATGACTCCATTCATTTTTGTGGTTGTAGGGGCTGTTGATTGGAGTATACCAAAACAAACCTGATCTCTCTAGGACATTCAGAAGCCAAGTTATAAGCCCACAAAGGTGTAACTGGACTACTTCTTTAAATTGACACCAGATCCGGTGACTTTTGGGACATGGTTTGACCCCCTTAGGAAAGTGCTATCATCATGAAACGTTCAGATCACTTACAACTCAATAGATTCTACCTTCCTGTAACGTTTCAGCCTGATTGGACCTTGTTTTCACACAAATGAACCCAGAATGATGTGAAATTGTGCTTCGTGCAACATAATTCTGGGTGCCATTCACAAACCTTAAGTGCTAATGACTCCATTCCTTTTTGTGGTTGTAGGGGCTGTTGACTGGAGTACACTAAAACAAATCTGATCTCTCTAGGACATTCAGAAGCCAAGTTATAAGCCCACAAATGTGTAACTGAACTACTTCTTTAAATTGACACCAGATCCGGTGACCTTTGGGACATGGTTTGACCCCCTTAGGAAAGTGCTATCATCATGAAACGTTCAGATCACTTACAACTCAATAGATTCTACCTTCCTGTAACGTTTCAGCCTGATTGGACCTTGTTTTCACACAAATGGACCCAGAATGATGTGAAATTGTGCTTCGTGCAACATAATTCTGGGTGCCATTTACAAACCATCAGTGCTAATGACTCCATTTCTTTTTGTGGTTGTAGGGGCTGTTGATTGGAGTACACTAAAACAAACCTGATCTCTCTAGGACATTCAGAAGCCAAGTTATAAGCCCACAAATGTGCAACTGGACGACTTCTTTAAATTGACACCAGATCCGGTGACCTTTGGGACATGGTTTGACCCCCTTAGGAAAGTGTTATCATCATGAAACGTTCAGATCACTTACAACTCAATAGATTCTACCTTTCTGTAACATTTCAGCATGATTGGACCTTGTTTTCACACAAATGAACCCAGAATGATGTGAAATTGTGCTTCGTGCAACATAATTCTGGGTGCCATTTAAAAACCATAAGTGCTAATGACTCCATTCCTTTTTGTGGTTGTAGGGGCTGTTGATTGGAGTACACTAAAACAAACCTGATCTCTCTAGGACATTCAGAAGCCAAGTTATAAGCCCACAAATGTGTAACTGGACTACTTCTTTAAATTGACACCAGATCCGGTGACCTTTGGGACATGGTTTGACCCCCTTCGGAAAGTGCTATCATCACAAAACGTTCAGATCACTTACAACTCAATATATTCTACCTTCCTGTAACGTTTGAGCCTGATTGGACCTTGTTTTCACACAAATGAACCCAGAATGATGTGAAATTGTGCTTAGTGCAGCATAATTCTGGGTGCCATTTACAAACCATAAGTGCTAATGACTCCATTCCTTTTTGTGGTTGTAGGGGCTGTTGGTTGGAGTACATTAAAACAAACCTGATCTCTCTAGGACATTCAGAAGCCAAGTTATAAGCCCACAAATGTGTAACTGGACTACTTCTTTAAATTGACACCAGATCTGGTGACCTTTGGGACATGGTTTGACCCCCTTAGGAATGTGCTATCATCATGAAACGTTCAGATCACTTACAACTCAATAGATTCTACCTTCCTGTAACGTTTCAGCCTGATTGGACCTTGTTTTCACACAAATGAACCCAGAATGATGTGAAATTGTGCTTCGTGCAACATAATTCTGGGTGCCATTTACAAACCATAAGTGCTAATGACTCCATTCCTTTTTGTGGTTGTAGGGGCTGTTGTTTGGAGTACACTAAAACAAACCTAACCTCTCTAGGACATTCAGAAGCCAAGTTATAAGCCCACAAAGGTGTAACTGGACTACTTCTTTAAAGTGACACCAGGCCCGGTGACCTTTGGGACATGGTTTTACCCCCTATAGGAATGTGCGATCATCTTGAAACGTTCAGATCACTTATAACTCAATAGATTCTACCTTCCTGTAACGTTTCAGCCTGATTGGACCTTGTTTTCACACAAATGAACCCAGAATGATGTGAAATTGTGCTTCGTGCAACATAATTCTGGGTGCCATTTAAAAACCATAAGTGCTAATGACTCCATTCCTTTTTGTGGTTGTAGGGGCTGTTGATTGGAGTATACTAAAACAAACCTGATCTCTCTAGGACATTCAGAAGCCAAGTTATAAGCCCACAAAGGTGTAACTGGACTACTTCTTTAAAGTGACACCAGGCCCGGTGACCTTTGGGACATGGTTTGACCCCCTATAGGAATGTGCGATCATCTTGAAACGTTCAGATCACTTACAACTCAGTAGATTCTACCTTCTTGTAGCGTTTCAGCCTGATTGGACCTTGTTTTCACACAAATGAACCCAGAATGATGTGAAATTGTGCTTCGTGCAACATAATTCTGGGTGCCATTTACAAACCTTAAGTGCTAATGACTCCATTCCTTTTTGTGGTTGTAGGGGCTGTTGACTGGAGTACACTAAAACAAACCTGATCTCTCTAGGACATTCAGAAGCCAAGTTATAAGCCCACAAATGTGTAACTGAACTACTTCTTTAAATTGACACCAGATCCGGTGACCTTTGGGACATGGTTTGACCCCCTTAGGAAAGTGCTATCATCATGAAACGTTCAGATCACTTACAACTCAATAGATTCTACCTTCCTGTAACGTTTCAGCCTGATTGGACCTTGTTTTCACACAAATGGACCCAGAATGATGTGAAATTGTGCTTCGTGCAACATAATTCTGGGTGCCATTTACAAACCATCAGTGCTAATGACTCCATTTCTTTTTGTGGTTGTAGGGGCTGTTGATTGGAGTACACTAAAACAAACCTGATCTCTCTAGGACATTCAGAAGCCAAGTTATAAGCCCACAAATGTGCAACTGGACTACTTCTTTAAATTGACACCAGATCCGGTGACCTTTGGGACATGGTTTGACCCCCTTAGGAAAGTGTTATCATCATGAAACGTTCAGATCACTTACAACTCAATAGATTCTACCTTTCTGTAACATTTCAGCATGATTGGACCTTGTTTTCACACAAATGAACCCAGAATGATGTGAAATTGTGCTTCGTGCAACATAATTCTGGGTGCCATTTAAAAACCATAAGTGCTAATGACTCCATTCCTTTTTGTGGTTGTAGGGGCTGTTGATTGGAGTACACTAAAACAAACCTGATCTCTCTAGGACATTCAGAAGCCAAGTTATAAGCCCACAAATGTGTAACTGGACTACTTCTTTAAATTGACACCAGATCCGGTGACCTTTGGGACATGGTTTGACCCCCTTAGGAAAGTGCTATCATCACAAAACGTTCAGATCACTTACAACTCAATATATTCTACCTTCCTGTAACGTTTGAGCCTGATTGGACCTTGTTTTCACACAAATGAACCCAGAATGATGTGAAATTGTGCTTAGTGCAGCATAATTCTGGGTGCCATTTACAAACCATAAGTGCTAATGACTCCATTCCTTTTTGTGGTTGTAGGGGCTGTTGGTTGGAGTACATTAAAACAAACCTGATCTCTCTAGGACATTCAGAAGCCAAGTTATAAGCCCACAAATGTGTAACTGGACTACTTCTTTAAATTGACACCAGATCTGGTGACCTTTGGGACATGGTTTGACCCCCTTAGGAATGTGCTATCATCATGAAACGTTCAGATCACTTACAACTCAATAGATTCTACCTTCCTGTAACGTTTCAGCCTGATTGGACCTTGTTTTCACACAAATGAACCCAGAATGATGTGAAATTGTGCTTCGTGCAACATAATTCTGGGTGCCATTTACAAACCATAAGTGCTAATGACTCCATTCCTTTTTGTGGTTGTAGGGGCTGTTGTTTGGAGTACACTAAAACAAACCTAACCTCTCTAGGACATTCAGAAGCCAAGTTATAAGCCCACAAAGGTGTAACTGGACTACTTCTTTAAAGTGACACCAGGCCCGGTGACCTTTGGGACATGGTTTTACCCCCTATAGGAATGTGCGATCATCTTGAAACGTTCAGATCACTTATAACTCAATAGATTCTACCTTCCTGTAACGTTTCAGCCTGATTGGACCTTGTTTTCACACAAATGAACCCAGAATGATGTGAAATTGTGCTTCGTGCAACATAATTCTGGGTGCCATTTAAAAACCATAAGTGCTAATGACTCCATTCCTTTTTGTGGTTGTAGGGGCTGTTGATTGGAGTATACTAAAACAAACCTGATCTCTCTAGGACATTCAGAAGCCAAGTTATAAGCCCACAAAGGTGTAACTGGACTACTTCTTTAAAGTGACACCAGGCCCGGTGACCTTTGGGACATGGTTTGACCCCCTATAGGAATGTGCGATCATCTTGAAACGTTCAGATCACTTACAACTCAGTAGATTCTACCTTCTTGTAGCGTTTCAGCCTGATTGGACCTTGTTTTCACACAAATGAACCCAGAATGATGTGAAATTGTGCTTCGTGCAACATAATTCTGGGTGCCATTTACAAACCTTAAGTGCTAATGACTCCATTCCTTTTTGTGGTTGTAGGGGCTGTTGACTGGAGTACACTAAAACAAACCTGATCTCTCTAGGACATTCAGAAGCCAAGTTATAAGCCCACAAATGTGTAACTGAACTACTTCTTTAAATTGACACCAGATCCGGTGACCTTTGGGACATGGTTTGACCCCCTTAGGAAAGTGCTATCATCATGAAACGTTCAGATCACTTACAACTCAATAGATTCTACCTTCCTGTAACGTTTCAGCCTGATTGGACCTTGTTTTCACACAAATGGACCCAGAATGATGTGAAATTGTGCTTCGTGCAACATAATTCTGGGTGCCATTTACAAACCATCAGTGCTAATGACTCCATTTCTTTTTGTGGTTGTAGGGGCTGTTGATTGGAGTACACTAAAACAAACCTGATCTCTCTAGGACATTCAGAAGCCAAGTTATAAGCCCACAAATGTGCAACTGGACTACTTCTTTAAATTGACACCAGATCCGGTGACCTTTGGGACATGGTTTGACCCCCTTAGGAAAGTGTTATCATCATGAAACGTTCAGATCACTTACAACTCAATAGATTCTACCTTTCTGTAACATTTCAGCATGATTGGACCTTGTTTTCACACAAATGAACCCAGAATGATGTGAAATTGTGCTTCGTGCAACATAATTCTGGGTGCCATTTAAAAACCATAAGTGCTAATGACTCCATTCCTTTTTGTGGTTGTAGGGGCTGTTGATTGGAGTACACTAAAACAAACCTGATCTCTCTAGGACATTCAGAAGCCAAGTTATAAGCCCACAAATGTGTAACTGGACTACTTCTTTAAATTGACACCAGATCCGGTGACCTTTGGGACATGGTTTGACCCCCTTAGGAAAGTGCTATCATCACAAAACGTTCAGATCACTTACAACTCAATATATTCTACCTTCCTGTAACGTTTGAGCCTGATTGGACCTTGTTTTCACACAAATGAACCCAGAATGATGTGAAATTGTGCTTAGTGCAGCATAATTCTGGGTGCCATTTACAAACCATAAGTGCTAATGACTCCATTCCTTTTTGTGGTTGTAGGGGCTGTTGGTTGGAGTACATTAAAACAAACCTGATCTCTCTAGGACATTCAGAAGCCAAGTTATAAGCCCACAAATGTGTAACTGGACTACTTCTTTAAATTGACACCAGATCTGGTGACCTTTGGGACATGGTTTGACCCCCTTAGGAATGTGCTATCATCATGAAACGTTCAGATCACTTACAACTCAATAGATTCTACCTTCCTGTAACGTTTCAGCCTGATTGGACCTTGTTTTCACACAAATGAACCCAGAATGATGTGAAATTGTGCTTCGTGCAACATAATTCTGGGTGCCATTTACAAACCATAAGTGCTAATGACTCCATTCCTTTTTGTGGTTGTAGGGGCTGTTGTTTGGAGTACACTAAAACAAACCTAACCTCTCTAGGACATTCAGAAGCCAAGTTATAAGCCCACAAAGGTGTAACTGGACTACTTCTTTAAAGTGACACCAGGCCCGGTGACCTTTGGGACATGGTTTTACCCCCTATAGGAATGTGCGATCATCTTGAAACGTTCAGATCACTTATAACTCAATAGATTCTACCTTCCTGTAACGTTTCAGCCTGATTGGACCTTGTTTTCACACAAATGAACCCAGAATGATGTGAAATTGTGCTTCGTGCAACATAATTCTGGGTGCCATTTAAAAACCATAAGTGCTAATGACTCCATTCCTTTTTGTGGTTGTAGGGGCTGTTGATTGGAGTATACTAAAACAAACCTGATCTCTCTAGGACATTCAGAAGCCAAGTTATAAGCCCACAAAGGTGTAACTGGACTACTTCTTTAAAGTGACACCAGGCCCGGTGACCTTTGGGACATGGTTTGACCCCCTATAGGAATGTGCGATCATCTTGAAACGTTCAGATCACTTACAACTCAGTAGATTCTACCTTCTTGTAGCGTTTCAGCCTGATTGGACCTTGTTTTCACACAAATGAACCCAGAATGATGTGAAATTGTGCTTCGTGCAACATAATTCTGGGTGCCATTTACAAACCTTAAGTGCTAATGACTCCATTCCTTTTTGTGGTTGTAGGGGCTGTTGTTTGGAGTACACTAAAACAAACCTGATCTCTCTAGGACATTCAGAAGCCAAGTTATAAGCCCACAAATGTGTAACTGAACTACTTCTTTAAATTGACACCAGATCCGGTGACCTTTGGGACATGGTTTGACCCCCTTAGGAAAGTGCTATCATCATGAAACGTTCAGATCACTTACAACTCAATAGATTCTACCTTCCTGTAACGTTTCAGCCTGATTGGACCTTGTTTTCACACAAATGGACCCAGAATGATGTGAAATTGTGCTTCGTGCAACATAATTCTGGGTGCCATTTAAAAACCATAAGTGCTAATGACTCCATTTCTTTTTGTGGTTGTAGGGGCTGTTGATTGGAGTACACTAAAACAAACCTAACCTCTCTAGGACATTCAGAAGCCAAGTTATAAGCCCACAAAGGTGTAACTGGACTACTTCTTTAAAGTGACACCAGGCCCGGTGACCTTTGGGACATGGTTTTACCCCCTATAGGAATGTGCGATCATCTTGAAACGTTCAGATCACTTACAGCTCAATAGATTCTACCTTCCTGTAACGTTTCAGCCTGATTGGACCTTGTTTTCACACAAATGAACCCAGAATGATGTGAAATTGTGCTTCGTGCAACATAATTCTGGGTGCCATTTACAAACCATGAGTGCTAATGACTCCATTCCTTTTTGTGGTTGTAGGGGCTGTTGATTGGAGAACACTAAAACAAACCTAACCTCTCTAAGACATTCAGAAGCCAAGTTATAAGCCCACAAAGGTGTAACTGGACTACTTCTTTAAAGTGACACCAGGCCCGGTGACCTTTGGGACATGGTTTGACCCCCTATAGGAATGTGCGATCATCTTGAAACGTTCAGATCACTTACAACTCAATAGATTCTACCTTCTTGTAGCGTTTCAGCCTGATTGGACCTTGTTTTCAAACAAATGAACCCAGAATGATGTGAAATTGTGCTTCGTGCAACATAATTCTGGGTGACATTTACAAACCATAAGTGCTAATGACTCAATTCCTTTTTGAGGTTGTAGGGGCTGTTGATTGGAGTACACTAAAGCAAACCTGATCTCTCTAGGACATTCAGAAGCCAAGTTATAAGCCCTCAAAGGTGTAAATGGACTACTTCTTTAAAGTTACACCCGGCCCGGTGACCTTTGGGACATGGTTTGACCCCCAATAGGAATGTGCGATTATCATGAAATGTTCAGATCACTTACAACTCAATAGATTCTACCTTCTTGTAACGTTTCAGCCTGATTGGACCTTGTTTTCACACAAATGAACCCAGAATGATGTGAAATTGTGCTTAGTGCAGCATAATTCTGGGTGCCATTTACAAACCATAAGTGCTAATGACTCCATTCCTTTTGGTGGTTGTAGGGGCTGTTGGTTGGAGTACATTAAAACAAACCTGATCTCTCTAGGACATTCAGAAGCCAAGTTATAAGCCCACTAATGTGTAACTGGACTACTTCTTTAAATTGACACCAGATCTGGTGACCTTTGGGACATGGTTTGACCCCCTTAGGAAAGTGCTATCATCATGAAACGTTCAGATAACTTACAACTCAATAGATTCTACCTTCCTGTAACGTTTCAGCCTGATTGGACCTTGTTTTCACACAAATGAACCCAGAATGATGTGAAATTGTGCTTCGTGCAACATAATTCTGGGTGCCATTTACAAACCATAAGTGCGAATGACTCCATTCCTTTTTGTGGTTGTAGGGGCTGTTGATTGGAGTACACTAAAACAAACCTAACCTCTCTAGGACATTCAGAATCCAAGTTATAAGCCCACAAAGGTGTAACTGGACTGCTTCTTTAAAGTGACACCAGGCCCGGTGAAATTTGGGACATGGTTTGACCCCCTATAGGAATGTGGGATCATCTTGAAACGTTCAGATCAATTACAACTCAATAGATTCTACCTTCCTGTAACGTTTCAGCCTGATTGGACCTTGTTTTCACACAAATGAACCCAGAATGATGTGAAATTGTGCTTCGTGCAACATAATTCTGGGTGCCATTTAAAAACCATAAGTGCTAATGACTCCATTCCTTTTTGTGGTTGTAGGGGCTGTTGATTGGAGTATACTAAAACAAACCTGATCTCTCTAGGACATTCAGAAGCCAAGTTATAAGCCCACAAATGTGTAACTGGACTACTTCTTTAAATTAACACCAGATCCGGTGACCTTTGGGACATGGTTTGACCCCCTTAGGAAAGTGCTATCATCATGAAACATTCAGATCACTTACAACTCAATAGATTCTACCTTCCTCTAACGTTTCAGCCTGATTGGACCTTGTTTTCACACAAATGAACCCAGAATGATGTGAAATTGTGCTTCGTGCAACATAATTCTGGGTGCCATTTACAAACCATAAGTGCTAATGACTCCATTCCTTTTTGTGGTTGTAGGGGCTGTTGTTTGGAGTACATTAAAACAAACCTGACCTCTCTAGGACATTCAGAAGCCAAGTTATAAGCCCACAAATGTGTAACTGGACTACTTCTTTAAATTGACACCAGATCCGGTGACCTTTGGGACATGGTTTGACCCCCTTAGGAAAGTGCTATCATCATTAAACGTTCAGATCACTTACAACTCAATAGATTCTACCTTCCTGTAACGTTTCAGCCTGATTGGACCTTGTTTTCACACAAATGAACCCAGAATGATGTGAAATTGTGCTTCGTGCAACATAATTCTGGGTGCCATTTACAAACCATAAGTGCTAATGACTCCATTCCTTTTTTTGGTTGTAGGGGCTGTTGATTGGAGTACACTAAAACAAACCTAACCTCTCTATGACATTCAAAAGCCAAGTTATAAGCCCACAAAGGTGTAACTGGACTACTTCTTTAAAGTGACACCAGGCCCGGTGACCTTTGGGATATGGTTTTACCCCCTATAGGAATGTGCGATCATCTTGAAACGTTCAGATCACTTACAACTCAATAGATTCTACCTTCTTGTAGCGTTTCAGCCTGATTGGACCTTGTTTTCACACAAATGGACCCAGAATGATGTGAAATTGTGCTTCGTGCAACATAATTCTGGGTGCCATTTACAAACCGTAAGTGCTAATGACTCCATTCCTTTTTGTGGTTGTAGGGGCTGTTGATTGGAGTACATTAAAACAAACCTGATCACTCTAGGACATTCAGAAGCCAAGTTATAAGCCCACAAATGTGTAACTGGACTACTTCTTTAAATTGACACCAGATCCGGTGACCTTTGGGACATGGTTTGACCCCCTTAGGAAAGTGCTATCATCATGAAACGTTCAGATCACTTACAACTCAATAGATTCTACCTCCCTGTAACATTTCAGCCTGATTGGACCTTGTTTTCACACAAATGAACCAAGAATGATGTGAAATTGTGCTTCGTGCAACATAATTCTGGGTGCCATTTACACACCTTAAGTGCTAATGACTCCATTCCTTTTTGTGGTTGTAGGGGCTGTTGTTTGGAGTACACTAAAACAAACCTGATCTCTCTAGGACATTCAGAAGCCAAGTTATAAGCCCACAAATGTGTAACTGAACTACTTCTTTAAATTGACACCAGATCCGGTAACCTTTGGGACATGGTTTGACCCCCTTAGGAAAGTGCTATCATCATGAAATGTTCAGATCACTTACAACTCAATAGATTCTACCTTCATTATAACGTTTCAGCCTGATTGGACCTTGTTTTCACACAAATGGACCCAGAATTATGTGAAATTGTGCTTCGTGCAACATAATTCTGGGTGCCATTTAAAAACCATAAGTGCTAATGACTCAATTCCTTTTTGAGGTTGTAGGGGCTGTTGATTGGAGTACACTAAAGCAAACCTGATCTCTCTAGGACATTCAGAAGCCAAGTTATAAGCCCTCAAAGGTGTAAATGGACTACTTCTTTAAAGTTACACCCGGCCCGGTGACCTTTGGGACATGGTTTGACCCCCAATAGGAATGTGCGATTATCATGAAATGTTCAGATCACTTACAACTCAATAGATTCTACCTTCTTGTAACGTTTCAGCCTGATTGGACCTTGTTTTCACACAAATGAACCCAGAATGATGTGAAATTGTGCTTAGTGCAGCATAATTCTGGGTGCCATTTACAAACCATAAGTGCTAATGACTCCATTCCTTTTGGTGGTTGTAGGGGCTGTTGGTTGGAGTACATTAAAACAAACCTGATCTCTCTAGGACATTCAGAAGCCAAGTTATAAGCCCACAAATGTGTAACTGGACTACTTCTTTAAATTGACACCAGATCTGGTGACCTTTGGGACATGGTTTGACCCCCTTAGGAAAGTGCTATCATCATGAAACGTTCAGATAACTTACAACTCAATAGATTCTACCTTCCTGTAACGTTTCAGCCTGATTGGACCTTGTTTTCACACAAATGAACCCAGAATGATGTGAAATTGTGCTTCGTGCAACATAATTCTGGGTGCCATTTACAAACCATAAGTGCGAATGACTCCATTCCTTTTTGTGGTTGTAGGGGCTGTTGATTGGAGTACACTAAAACAAACCTAACCTCTCTAGGACATTCAGAATCCAAGTTATAAGCCCACAAAGGTGTAACTGGACTGCTTCTTTAAAGTGACACCAGGCCCGGTGAAATTTGGGACATGGTTTGACCCCCTATAGGAATGTGGGATCATCTTGAAACGTTCAGATCAATTACAACTCAATAGATTCTACCTTCCTGTAACGTTTCAGCCTGATTGGACCTTGTTTTCACACAAATGAACCCAGAATGATGTGAAATTGTGCTTCGTGCAACATAATTCTGGGTGCCATTTAAAAACCATAAGTGCTAATGACTCCATTCCTTTTTGTGGTTGTAGGGGCTGTTGATTGGAGTATACTAAAACAAACCTGATCTCTCTAGGACATTCAGAAGCCAAGTTATAAGCCCACAAATGTGTAACTGGACTACTTCTTTAAATTAACACCAGATCCGGTGACCTTTGGGACATGGTTTGACCCCCTTAGGAAAGTGCTATCATCATGAAACATTCAGATCACTTACAACTCAATAGATTCTACCTTCCTCTAACGTTTCAGCCTGATTGGACCTTGTTTTCACACAAATGAACCCAGAATGATGTGAAATTGTGCTTCGTGCAACATAATTCTGGGTGCCATTTACAAACCATAAGTGCTAATGACTCCATTCCTTTTTGTGGTTGTAGGGGCTGTTGTTTGGAGTACATTAAAACAAACCTGACCTCTCTAGGACATTCAGAAGCCAAGTTATAAGCCCACAAATGTGTAACTGGACTACTTCTTTAAATTGACACCAGATCCGGTGACCTTTGGGACATGGTTTGACCCCCTTAGGAAAGTGCTATCATCATTAAACGTTCAGATCACTTACAACTCAATAGATTCTACCTTCCTGTAACGTTTCAGCCTGATTGGACCTTGTTTTCACACAAATGAACCCAGAATGATGTGAAATTGTGCTTCGTGCAACATAATTCTGGGTGCCATTTACAAACCATAAGTGCTAATGACTCCATTCCTTTTTTTGGTTGTAGGGGCTGTTGATTGGAGTACACTAAAACAAACCTAACCTCTCTATGACATTCAAAAGCCAAGTTATAAGCCCACAAAGGTGTAACTGGACTACTTCTTTAAAGTGACACCAGGCCCGGTGACCTTTGGGACATGGTTTTACCCCCTATAGGAATGTGCGATCATCTTGAAACGTTCAGATCACTTACAACTCAATAGATTCTACCTTCTTGTAGCGTTTCAGCCTGATTGGACCTTGTTTTCACACAAATGGACCCAGAATGATGTGAAATTGTGCTTCGTGCAACATAATTCTGGGTGCCATTTACAAACCGTAAGTGCTAATGACTCCATTCCTTTTTGTGGTTGTAGGGGCTGTTGATTGGAGTACATTAAAACAAACCTGATCACTCTAGGACATTCAGAAGCCAAGTTATAAGCCCACAAATGTGTAACTGGACTACTTCTTTAAATTGACACCAGATCCGGTGACCTTTGGGACATGGTTTGACCCCCTTAGGAAAGTGCTATCATCATGAAACGTTCAGATCACTTACAACTCAATAGATTCTACCTCCCTGTAACATTTCAGCCTGATTGGACCTTGTTTTCACACAAATGAACCAAGAATGATGTGAAATTGTGCTTCGTGCAACATAATTCTGGGTGCCATTTACAAACCATAAGTGCCAATGACTCCATTCCTATTTGTGGTTGTAGGGGCTGTTGATTGGAGAACACTAAAACAAACCTAACCTCTCTAGGACATTCAGAAGCCAAGTTATAAGCCCACAAAGGTGTGACTGGACTGCTTCTTTAAAGTGACACCAGGCCCGGTGACCTTTGGGACATGGTTTGACCCCCTATAGGAATGTGCGATCATCTTGAAACGTTCAGATCACTTACAACTCAATAGATTCTACCTTCCTGTAACGTTTCAGCCTGATTGGACCTTGTTTTCACACAAATGGACCCAGAATGATGTGAAATTGTGCTTCGTGCAACATAATTCTGGGTGCCATTTACAAACCATAAGTGCTAATGACTCCATTCCCATTTTGAGGTTGTAGGGTCTGTTGATTGGAGTACACTAAAACAAACCTGATCTCTCTAGGACATTCAGAAGCCAAGTTATAAGCCCACAAAGGTGTAACTGGACTACTTCTTTAAATTGACACCAGATCCGGTGACCTTTGGGACATGGTTTGACCCCCTTAGGAAAGTGCTATCATCATGAAACGTTCAGATCACTTACAACTCAATAGATTCTACCTTCCTGTAACATTTCAGCCTGATTGGACCTTGTTTTCACACAAATGGACCCAGAATGATGTGAAATTGTGCTTCGTGCAACATAATTCTGGGTGCCATTTACAAACCATAAGTGCTAATGACTCCATTCCTTTTTGTGGTTGTAGGGGCTGTTGATTGGAGAACAGTAAAACAAACCTAACCTCTCTAGGACATTCAGAAGCCAAGTTATAAGCCCACAAAGGTGTAACTGGACTGCTTCTTTAAGGTGACACCAGGCCCGGTGACCTTTGGGACATGGTTTGACCCCCTATAGGAATGTGCGATCATCTTGAAACGTTCAGATCACTTACAACTCAATAGATTCTACCTTCCTGTAACGTTTCAGCCTGATTGGACCTTGTTTTCACACAAATGAACCCAGAATGATGTGAAATTGTGCTTCGTGCAACATAATTCTGGGTGCCATTTAAAAACCATAAGTGCTAATGACTTCATTCCTTTTTGTGGTTGTAGGGGCTGTTGATTGGAGTATACTAAAACAAACCTGATCTCTCTAGGACATTCAGAAGCCAAGTTATAAGCCCACAAAGGTGTAACTGGACTACTTTTTTAAATTGACACCAGATCCGGTGACCTTTGGGACATGGTTTGACCCCCTTAGGAAAGTGCTATCATCATGAAACGTTCAGATCACTTACAACTCAATAGATTCTACCTTCCTGTAACATTTCAGCCTGATTGGACCTTGTTTTCACACAAATGAACCCAGAATGATGTGAAATTGTGCTTCGTGCAACATTATTCTGGGTGCCATTTAAAAACCATAAGTGCTAATGACTCCATTCCTTTTTGAGGTTGTAGGGGCTGTTGGACATGGTTTGACCCCCTTAGGAAAGTGTTATCATCATGAAACGTTCAGATCACTCACAACTCAATAGATTCTACTTTCCTGTAACATTTCAGCCTGATTGGACCTTTTTTTTCACACAAATGAACCCAGAATGATGTTAAATTGTGCTTCGCGCAACATATTTCTGGGTGCCATTTAAAAACCATAAGTGCTAATGACTCCATTCCTTTTTGAGGTTGTAGGGGCTGTTGATTGGAGTACACTAAAACAAACCTGATCTCTCTAGGACATTCAGAAGCCAAGTTATAAGCCCACAAATGTGTAACTGGACTACTTCTTTAAATTGACACCAGATCCGGTGACCTTTGGGACATGGTTTGACCCCCTTAGGAAAGTGCTATCATCATGAAACGTTCAGATCACTTACAACTCAATAGATTCTACCGTCCTGTAACGTTTCAGCCTGATTGGACCTTGTTTTCACACAAATGAACCCAGAATGATGTGAAATTTTGCTTAGTGCAGCATAATTCTGGGTGCCCTTTACACACCTTAAGTGCTAATGACTCCATTCCTTTTTGTGGTTGTAGGGGCTGTTTATTGGAGTACACTAAAACAAACCTTATCTCTCTAGGACATTCAGAAGCCAAGTTATAAGCCCACAAATGTGTAACCGGACTACTTCTTTAAATTGACACCAGATCCGGTGACCTTTGGGACATGGTTTGACCCCCTTAGGAAAGTGCTATCATCATGAAACGTTCAGATCACTTACAACTAAATAGATTCTACCTTCTTGTAACGTTTCAGCCTGACTGGACCTTGTTTTCACACAAATGGACCCAGAATGATGTGAAATTGTGCTTCGTGCAACATAATTCTGGGTGCCATTTACAAACCATAAGTGCTAATGACTCCATTCCTTTTTGTGGTTGTAGGGGCTGTTGGTTGGAGTACATTCAAACAAACCTGATCTCTCTAGGACATTCAGAAGCCAAGTTATAAGCCCACAAATGTGTAACTGGACTACTTCTTTAAATTGACACCAGATCCGGTGACCTTTGGGACATGGTTTGACCCCCTTGGGAAAGTGCTATCATCATGAAACGTTTGGATCACTTACAACTCAATAGATTCTACCGTCCTGTAACGTTTCAGCCTGATTGGACCTTGTTTTCACACAAATGAACCCAGAATGATGTGAAATTGTATTTCGTGCAACATAATTCTGGGTGCCATTTACAAACCATAAGTGCTAATGACTCCATTCCTTTTTGTGGTTGTAGGGGCTGTTGGTTGGAGTACATCAAAACAAACCTGATCTCTCTAGGACATTCAGAAGCCAAGTTATAAGCCCACAAATGTGTACCTGGACTACTACTTTAAATTGACACCAGATCCGGTGACCTTTGGGACATGGTTTGACCCCCTTAGGAAAGTGCTATCATCATGAAACGTTCAGATCACTTACAACTCAATAGATTCTACCTTCCTGTAACGTTTCAGCCTGATTGGACCTTGTTTTCACTCAAATGAACCCAGAATGATGTGAAATTGTGCTTAGTGCAGCGTAATTCTGGGTGCCATTTAAAAACCATAAGTTCTAATGACTCCATTGCTTTTTTTGGTTGTAGGGGCTGTTGATGGAGTACACTAAAACAAACCTAACCTCTCTAGGACATTCAGAAGCCAAGTTATAAGCCCACAAAGGTGTAACTGGACTACTTCTTTAAAGTGACACCAGGCCCGGTGACCTTTGGGACATGGTTTTACCCCCTATAGGAATGTGCGATCATCTTGAAACGTTCAGATCACTTACAACTCAATAGATTCTACCTTCCTGTAACGTTTCAGCCTGATTGGACCTTGTTTTCACACAAATGAACCCAGAATGATGTGAAATTGTGCTTCGTGCAACATAATTCTGGGTGCCATTTACAAACCTTAAGTGCTAATGACTCCATTCCTTTTTGTGGTTGTAGGGGCTGTTGATTGGAGTACACTAAAACAAACCTGATCTCTCTAGGACATTCAGAAGCCAAGTTATAAGCCCACAAATGTGTAACTGGACTACTTCTTTAAAATGACACCAGATCTGGTGACCTTTGGGACATGGTTTGACCCCCTTAGGAAAGTGCTATCATCATGAAACGTTCAGATCACTTACAACTCAATAGATTCTACCTTCCTGTAACGTTTCAGCCTGATTGGACCTTGTTTTCACATAAATAAACCCAGAATGATGTGAAATTGTGCTTCGTGCAACATAATTCTGGGTGCCATTTAAATACCATAAGTGCTAATGACTCCATTCCTTTTTGTGGTTGTAGGGGCTGTTGATTGGAGTATACTAAAACAAACCTGATCTCTCTAGGACATTCAGAAGCCAATTTATAAGCCCAAAAAGGTGTAACTGGACTACTTCTTTAAAGTGACACCAGGCCCGGTGACCTTTGGGACATGGTTTGACCCCCTATAGGAATGTGCGATCATCATTAAACGTTCAGATCACTTACAACTCAATAGATTCTACCTTCTTGTAACGTTTCAGCCTGAATGGACCTTGTTTTCACACAAATGGACCCAGAATGATGTGAAATTGTGCTTCGTGCAACATAATTCTGGGTGCCATTTACAAACCATAAGTGCTAATGACTCCATTCCTTTTTGTGGTTGTAGGGGCTTTTGGTTGGAGTACATTAAAACAAACCTGATCTCTCTAGGACATTCAGAAACCAAGTTATAAGCCCACAAATGTGTAACTGGACTACTTCTTTAAATTGACACCAGATCTGGTCACCTTTGGGACATGGTTTGACCCCCAATAGGAATGTGTGATCATCTTGAAACGTTCAGATCACTTACAACTCAATAGATTCCACCTTCTTGTAACGTTTCAGCCTGATTGGACCTTGTTTTCACATAAATGAACCCAGAAATATGTGAAATTGTGCTTCGTGCAACATAATTCTGGGTGCCATTTACAAACCTTAAGTGCTAAGGACTCCATTCCTTTTTGTGGTTGTAGGGGCTGTTGATTGGAGTACACTAAAACAAACCTGATCTCTCTAGGACATTCAGAAGCCAAGTTATAAGCCCACAAATGTGTAACTGAACTACTTCTTTAAATTGACACCAGATCCGGTGACCTTTGGGACATGGTTTGACCTCTTAGGAAAGTGCTGTCATCATGAAACGTTCAGATCACTTACAACTCAATAGATTCTACCTTCCTGTAACGTTTCAGCCTGATTGGACCTTGTTTTCACACAAATGAACCCAGAATGATGTGAAATTTTGCTTAGTGCAGCATAATTCTGGGTGCCCTTTACAAACCTTAAGTGCTAATGACTCCATTCCTTTTTGTGGTTGTAGGGGCTGTTGATTGGAGTACACTAAAACAAACCTTATCTCTCTAGGACATTCAGAAGCCAAATTATAAGCCCACAAATGTGTAACTGGACTACTTCTTTAAATTGACACCAGATCCGGTGACCTTTGGGACATGGTTTGACCCCCTTAGGAAAGTGCTATCATCATGAAACGTTCAGATCACTTACAACTCAATAGATTCTACCTTTCTGTAACGTTTCAGCCTGATTGGACCTTGTTTTCACACAAATTAACCCAGAATGATGTGAAATTGTGCTTCGTGCAACATAATTCTGGGTGCCATTTAAAAACCATAAGTGCTAATGACTCCATTCCTTTTTGAGGTTGTAGGGGCTCTTGATTGGAGTACACTAAAACAAACCTGATCTCTCTAGGACATTCAGAAGCCAAGTTATAAGCCCTCAAAGGTGTAAATGGACTACTTCTTTAAAGTGACTCCAGGCCCGGTGACCTTTGGGACATGGTTTGACCCCCTATAGGAATGTGCGATCATCATGAAACGTTCAGATCACTTACAACTCAATAGATTCTACCTTCTTGTAACGTTTCAGCCTGATTGGACCTTGTTTTCACACAAATGAACCCAGAATGATGTGAAATTGTGCTTAGTGCAGCATAATTCTGGGTGCCATTTACAAACCATAATTGCTAATGACTCCATTCCTTTTTGTGGTTGTAGGGGCTTGTTGATTGGAGAACACTAAAACAAACCTAACCTCTCTAGGACATTCAGAAGCCAAGTTATAAGCCCACAAAGGTGTAACTGGACTGCTTCTTTAAAGTGACACCAGGCCCGGTGACCTTTGGGACATGGTTTGACCCCCTATAGGAATGTGCGATCATCATGAAACGTTCAGATCACTTACAACTCAATAGATTCTACCTTCTTGTAACGTTTCAGCCTGATTGGACCTTGTTTTCACACAAATGGACCCAGAATGATGTGAAATTGTGCTTCGTGCAACATAATTCTGGGTGCCATTTACAAACCATAAGTGCTAATGACTCCATTCCTTTTTGTGGTTGTAGGGGCTGTTGGTTGGAGTACATTAAAACAAACCTGATGTCTCTAGGACATTCAGAAGCCAAGTTATAAGCCCACAAATGTGTAACTGGACTACTTCTTTAAATAGACACCAGATCCGGTGACCTTTGGGACATGGTTTGACCCCCTTAGGAAAGTGCTATCATCATGAAACGTTCAGATCACTTACAACTCAAAAGATTCTACCTTCCTGTAACGTTTCAGCCTGATTGGACCTTGTTTTCACACAAATGAACCCAGAATGATGTGAAATTGTGCTTAGTGCAGCATAATTCTGGGTGCCATTTAAAAACCATAAGTTCTAATGACTCCATTGCTTTTTGTGGTTGTAGGGGCTGTTGATTGGAGTACACTAAAACAAACCTGATCTCTCTAGGACATTCAGAAGCCAAGTTACAAGCCCACAAATGTGTAACTGGACTACTTCTTTAAAATGACACCAGATCTGGTGACCTTTGGGACATGGTTTGACCCCCTTAGGAAAGTGCTATCATCATGAAACGTTCAGATCACTTACAACTCAATAGATTCTACCTTCCTGTAACGTTTCAGCCTGATTGGACCTTGTTTTCACATAAATGAACCCAGAATGATGTGAAATTGTGCTTCGTGCAACATAATTCTGGGTGCCATTTAAAAACCATAAGTGCTAATGACTCCATTCCTTTTTGTGGTTGTAGGGGCTGTTGATTGGAGTATACTAAAACAAACCTGATCTCTCTAGGACATTCAGAAGCCAAGTTATAAGCCCAAAAAGGTGTAACTGGACTACTTCTTTAAAGTGACACCAGGCCCGGTGACCTTTGGGACATGGTTTGACCCCCTATAGGAATGTGCGATCATCATGAAACGTTCAGATCACTTACAACTCAATAGATTCTACCTTCTTGTAACGTTTCAGCCTGAATGGACCTTGTTTTCACACAAATGGACCCAGAATGATGTGAAATTGTGCTTCGTGCAACATAATTCTGGGTGCCATTTACAACCCATAAGTGCTAATGACTCCATAACTTTTTGTGGTTGTAGGGGCTGTTGTTTGGAGTACACTAAAACAAACCTGATCTCTCTAGGACATTCAGAAGCCAAGTTATAAGCCCACAAATGTGTAACTGAACTACTTCTTTAAAATGACACCAGATCTGGTGAACTTTGTGGACATGGTTTGACCCCCTTAGGAAAGTGCTATCATCATGAAACGTTCAGATCACTTACAACTCAATAGATTCTACCTTCCTGTAACGTTTCAGCCTGATTGGACCTTGTTTTCACATAAATGAACCCAGAATGATGTGAAATTGTGCTTCGTGCAACATAATTCTGGGTGCCATTTAAAAACCATAAGTGCTAATGACTCCATTCCTTTTTGTGGTTGTAGGGGCTGTTGATTGGAGTATACTAAAACAAACCTGATCTCTCTAGGACATTCAGAAGCCAAGTTATAAGCCCAAAAAGGTGTAACTGGACTACTTCTTTAAAGTGACACCAGGCCCGGTGACCTTTGGGACATGGTTTGACCCCCTATAGGAATGTGCGATCATCATGAAACGTTCAGATCACTTACAACTCAATAGAGTCTACCTTCTTGTTACGTTTCAGCCTGAATGGACCTTGTTTTCACACAAATGGACCCAGAATGATGTGAAATTGTGCTTCGTGCAACATAATTCTGGGTGCCATTTACAAACCATAAGTGCTAATGACTCCATTCCTTTTTTGTGGTTGTAGGGGCTGTTGATTGGAGTACATTAAAACAAACCTGATCTCTCTAGGACATTCAGAAGCCAAGATATAAGCCCACAAAGGTGTAACTGGACTACTTCTTTAAAGTGACACCAGGCCCGGTGACCTTTGGGACATGGTTTTACCCCCTATAGGAATATGCGATCATCTTGAAACGTTCAGATCACTTACAACTCAATAGATTCTACCTTCCTGTAACGTTTCAGCCTGATTGGACCTTGTTTTCAAACAAATGAACCCAGAATGATGTGAAATTGTGCTTCGTGCAACATAATTCTGGGTGCCATTTAAAAACTATAAGTGCTAATGACTCCATTCATTTTTGTGGTTGTAGGGGCTGTTGATTGGAGTATACCAAAACAAACCTGATCTCTCTAGGACATTCAGAAGCCAAGTTATAAGCCCACAAAGGTGTAACTGGACTACTTTTTTAAATTGACACCAGATCCGGTGACTTTTGGGACATGGTTTGACCCCCTTAGGAAAGTGCTATCATCATGAAACGTTCAGATCACTTACAACTCAATAGATTCTACCTTCCTGTAACGTTTCAGCCTGATTGGACCTTGTTTTCACACAAATGAACCCAGAATGATGTGAAATTGTGCTTCGTGCAACATAATTCTGGGTGCCATTTACAAACCTTAAGTGCTAATGACTCCATTCCTTTTTGTGGTTGTAGGGGCTGTTGACTGGAGTACACTAAAACAAACCTGATCTCTCTAGGACATTCAGAAGCCAAGTTATAAGCCCACAAATGTGTAACTGAACTACTTCTTTAAATTGACACCAGATCCGGTGACCTTTGGGACATGGTTTGACCCCCTTAGGAAAGTGCTATCATCATGAAACGTTCAGATCACTTACAACTCAATAGATTCTACCTTCCTGTAACGTTTCAGCCTGATTGGACCTTGTTTTCACACAAATGGACCCAGAATGATGTGAAATTGTGCTTCGTGCAACATAATTCTGGGTGCCATTTACAAACCATAAGTGCTAATGACTCCATTTCTTTTTGTGGTTGTAGGGGCTGTTGATTGGAGTACACTAAAACAAACCTGATCTCTCTAGGACATTCAGAAGCCAAGTTATAAGCCCACAAATGTGTAACTGGACTACTTCTTTAAATTGACACCAGATCCGGTGACCTTTGGGACATGGTTTGACCCCCTTAGGAAAGTGCTATCATCACGAAACGTTCAGATCACTTACAACTCAATAGATTCTACCTTCCTGTAACGTTTCAGCCTGATTGGACCTTGTTTTCACACAAATGAACCCAGAATGATGTGAAATTGTGCTTCGTGCAACATAATTCTGGGTGCCATTTAAAAACCATAAGTGCTAATGACTCCATTCCTTTTTGAGGTTGTAGGGGCTGTTGATTGGAGTACACTAAAACAAACCTGATCTCTCTAGGACATTCAGAAGCGAGGTTATAAGCCCTCAAAGGTGTAAAAGGACTACTTCTTTAAAGTTACACCCGGCCCGGTGACCTTTGGGACATGGTTTGACCCCCTATAGGAATGTGCGATCATCATGAAACGTTCAGATCACTTACAACTTAATAGATTCTACCTTCTTGTAACGTTTCAGCCTGATTGGACCTTGTTTTCACACAAATGAACCCAGAATGATGTGAAATTGTGCTTAGTGCAGCATAATTCTGGGTGCCATTTACAAACCATAAGTGCTAATGACTCCATTCCTTTTTGTGGTTGTAGGGGCTGTTGGTTGGAGTACATTAAAACAAACCTGATCTCTCTAGGACATTCAGAAGCCAAGTTATAAGCCCACAAATGTGTAACTGGACTACTTCTTTAAATTGACACCAGATCTGGTGACCTTTGGGACATGGTTTGACCCCCTTAGGAATGTGCTATCATCATGAAACGTTCAGATCACTTACAACTCAATAGATTCTACCTTCCTGTAACGTTTCAGCCTGATTGGACCTTGTTTTCACACAAATGAACCCAGAATGATGTGAAATTGTGCTTCGTGCAACATAATTCTGGGTGCCATTTACAAACCATAAGTGCTAATGACTCCATTCCTTTTTGTGGTTGTAGGGGCTGTTGATTGGAGTACACTAAAACAAACCTAACCTCTCTAGGACATTCAGAAGCCAAGTTATAAGCCCACAAAGGTGTAACTGGACTACTTCTTTAAAGTGACACCAGGCCCGGTGACCTTTGGGACATGGTTTTACCCCCTATAGGAATGTGCGATCATCTTGAAACGTTCAGATCACTTATAACTCAATAGATTCTACCTTCCTGTAACGTTTCAGCCTGATTGGACCTTGTTTTCACACAAATGAACCCAGAATGATGTGAAATTGTGCTTCGTGCAACATAATTCTGGGTGCCATTTAAAAACCATAAGTGCTAATGACTCCATTCCTTTTTGTGGTTGTAGGGGCTGTTGATTGGAGTATACTAAAACAAACCTGATCTCTCTAGGACATTCAGAAGCCAAGTTATAAGCCCACAAAGGTGTAACTGGACTACTTCTTTAAAGTGACACCAGGCCCGGTGACCTTTGGGACATGGTTTGACCCCCTATAGGAATGTGCGATCATCTTGAAACGTTCAGATCACTTACAACTCAGTAGATTCTACCTTCTTGTAGCGTTTCAGCCTGATTGGACCTTGTTTTCACACAAATGAACCCAGAATGATGTGAAATTGTGCTTCGTGCAACATAATTCTGGGTGCCATTTACAAACCTTAAGTGCTAATGACTCCATTCCTTTTTGTGGTTGTAGGGGCTGTTGTTTGGAGTACACTAAAACAAACCTGATCTCTCTAGGACATTCAGAAGCCAAGTTATAAGCCCACAAATGTGTAACTGAACTACTTATTTAAATTGACACCAGATCCGGTAACCTTTGGGACATGGTTTGACCCCCTTAGAAAAGTGCTATCATCATGAAACGTTCAGATCACTTACAACTCAATAGATTCTACCTTCCTTATAACGTTTCAGCCTGATTGGACCTTGTTTTCACACAAATGGACCCAGAATGATGTGAAATTGTGCTTCGTGCAACATAATTCTGGGTGCCATTTAAAAACCATAAGTGCTAATGACTCCATTCCTTTTTGTGGTTGTAGGGGCTGTTGATTGGAGAACACTAAAACAAACCTAACCTCTCTAGGACATTCAGAAGCCAAGTTATAAGCCCACAAAGGTGTAACTGGACTACTTCTTTAAAGTGACACCAGGCCCGGTGACCTTTGGGACATGGTTTTACCCCCTATAGGAATGTGCGATCATCTTGAAACGTTCAGATCACTTACAACTCAATAGATTCTACCTTCCTGTAACGTTTCAGCCTGATTGGACCTTGTTTTCACACAAATGAACCCAGAATGATGTGAAATTGTGCTTCGTGCAACATAATTCTGGGTGCCATTTACAAACCATGAGTGCTAATGACTCCATTCCTTTTTGTGGTTGTAGGGGCTGTTGATTGGAGAACACTAAAACAAACCTAACCTCTCTAAGACATTCAGAAGCCAAGTTATAAGCCCACAAAGGTGTAACTGGACTACTTCTTTAAAGTGACACCAGGCCCGGTGACCTTTGGGACATGGTTTGACCCCCTATAGGAATGTGCGATCATCTTGAAACGTTCAGATCACTTACAACTCAATAGATTCTACCTTCTTGTAGCGTTTCAGCCTGATTGGACCTTGTTTTCAAACAAATGAACCCAGAATGATGTGAAATTGTGCTTCGTGCAACATAATTCTGGGTGCCATTTACAAACCATAAGTGCTAATGACTCCATTCCTTTTTGTGGTTGTAGGGGCTGTTGTTTGGAGTACACTAAAACAAACCTGATCTCTCTAGGACATTCAGAAGCCAAGTTATAAGCCCACAAATGTGTAACTGAACTACTTCTTTAAATTGACACCAGATCCGGTAACCTTTGGGACATGGTTTGACCCCCTTAGGAAAGTGCTATCATCATGAAATGTTCAGATCACTTACAACTCAATAGATTCTACCTTCCTTATAACGTTTCAGCCTGATTGGACCTTGTTTTCACACAAATGGACCCAGAATTATGTGAAATTGTGCTTCATGCAACATAATTCTGGGTGCCATTTAAAAACCATAAGTGCTAATGACTCAATTCCTTTTTGAGGTTGTAGGGGCTGTTGATTGGAGTACACTAAAGCAAACCTGATCTCTCTAGGACATTCAGAAGCCAAGTTATAAGCCCTCAAAGGTGTAAATGGACTACTTCTTTAAAGTTACACCCGGCCCGGTGACCTTTGGGACATGGTTTGACCCCCAATAGGAATGTGCGATTATCATGAAATGTTCAGATCACTTACAACTCAATAGATTCTACCTTCTTGTAACGTTTCAGCCTGATTGGACCTTGTTTTCACACAAATGAACCCAGAATGATGTGAAATTGTGCTTAGTGCAGCATAATTCTGGGTGCCATTTACAAACCATAAGTGCTAATGACTCCATTCCTTTTGGTGGTTGTAGGGGCTGTTGGTTGGAGTACATTAAAACAAACCTGATCTCTCTAGGACATTCAGAAGCCAAGTTATAAGCCCACAAATGTGTAACTGGACTACTTCTTTAAATTGACACCAGATCTGGTGACCTTTGGGACATGGTTTGACCCCCTTAGGAAAGTGCTATCATCATGAAACGTTCAGATAACTTACAACTCAATAGATTCTACCTTCCTGTAACGTTTCAGCCTGATTGGACCTTGTTTTCACACAAATGAACCCAGAATGATGTGAAATTGTGCTTCGTGCAACATAATTCTGGGTGCCATTTACAAACCTTAAGTGCTAATGACTCCATTCCTTTTTGTGGTTGTAGGGGCTGTTGACTGGAGTACACTAAAACAAACCTGATCTCTCTAGGACATTCAGAAGCCAAGTTATAAGCCCACAAATGTGTAACTGAACTACTTCTTTAAATTGACACCAGATCCGGTGACCTTTGGGACATGGTTTGACCCCCTTAGGAAAGTGCTATCATCATGAAACGTTCAGATCACTTACAACTCAATAGATTCTACCTTCCTGTAACGTTTCAGCCTGATTGGACCTTGTTTTCACACAAATGGACCCAGAATGATGTGAAATTGTGCTTCGTGCAACATAATTCTGGGTGCCATTTACAAACCATAAGTGCTAATGACTCCATTTCTTTTTGTGGTTGTAGGGGCTGTTGATTGGAGTACACTAAAACAAACCTGATCTCTCTAGGACATTCAGAAGCCAAGTTATAAGCCCACAAATGTGTAACTGGACTACTTCTTTAAATTGACACCAGATCCGGTGACCTTTGGGACATGGTTTGACCCCCTTAGGAAAGTGTTATCATCATGAAACGTTCAGATCACTTACAACTCAATAGATTCTACCTTTCTGTAACATTTCAGCATGATTGGACCTTGTTTTCACACAAATGAACCCAGAATGATGTGAAATTGTGCTTCGTGCAACATAATTCTGGGTGCCATTTAAAAACCATAAGTGCTAATGACTCCATTCCTTTTTGTGGTTGTAGGGGCTGTTGATTGGAGTACACTAAAACAAACCTGATCTCTCTAGGACATTCAGAAGCCAAGTTATAAGCCCACAAATGTGTAACTGGACTACTTCTTTAAATTGACACCAGATCCGGTGACCTTTGGGACATGGTTTGACCCCCTTAGGAAAGTGCTATCATCACGAAACGTTCAGATCACTTACAACTCAATATATTCTACCTTCCTGTAACGTTTCAGCCTGATTGGACCTTGTTTTCACACAAATGAACCCAGAATGATGTGAAATTGTGCTTCGTGCAACATAATTCTGGGTGCCATTTAAAAACCATAAGTGCTAATGACTCCATTCCTTTTTGAGGTTGTAGGGGCTGTTGATTGGAGTACACTAAAACAAACCTGATCTCTCTAGGACATTCAGAAGCGAGGTTATAAGCCCTCAAAGGTGTAAAAGGACTACTTCTTTAAAGTTACACCCGGCCCGGTGACCTTTGGGACATGGTTTGACCCCCTATAGGAATGTGCGATCATCATGAAACGTTCAGATCACTTACAACTTAATAGATTCTACCTTCTTGTAACGTTTCAGCCTGATTGGACCTTGTTTTCACACAAATGAACCCAGAATGATGTGAAATTGTGCTTAGTGCAGCATAATTCTGGGTGCCATTTACAAACCATAAGTGCTAATGACTCCATTCCTTTTTGTGGTTGTAGGGGCTGTTGGTTGGAGTACATTAAAACAAACCTGATCTCTCTAGGACATTCAGAAGCCAAGTTATAAGCCCACAAATGTGTAACTGGACTACTTCTTTAAATTGACACCAGATCTGGTGACCTTTGGGACATGGTTTGACCCCCTTAGGAATGTGCTATCATCATGAAACGTTCAGATCACTTACAACTCAATAGATTCTACCTTCCTGTAACGTTTCAGCCTGATTGGACCTTGTTTTCACACAAATGAACCCAGAATGATGTGAAATTGTGCTTCGTGCAACATAATTCTGGGTGCCATTTACAAACCATAAGTGCTAATGACTCCATTCCTTTTTGTGGTTGTAGGGGCTGTTGATTGGAGTACACTAAAACAAACCTAACCTCTCTAGGACATTCAGAAGCCAAGTTATAAGCCCACAAAGGTGTAACTGGACTACTTCTTTAAAGTGACACCAGGCCCGGTGACCTTTGGGACATGGTTTTACCCCCTATAGGAATGTGCGATCATCTTGAAACGTTCAGATCACTTATAACTCAATAGATTCTACCTTCCTGTAACGTTTCAGCCTGATTGGACCTTGTTTTCACACAAATGAACCCAGAATGATGTGAAATTGTGCTTCGTGCAACATAATTCTGGGTGCCATTTAAAAACCATAAGTGCTAATGACTCCATTCCTTTTTGGGGTTGTAGGGGCTGTTGATTGGAGTATACTAAAACAAACCTGATCTCTCTAGGACATTCAGAAGCCAAGTTATAAGCCCACAAAGGTGTAACTGGACTACTTCTTTAAAGTGACACCAGGCCCGGTGACCTTTGGGACATGGTTTGACCCCCTATAGGAATGTGCGATCATCTTGAAACGTTCAGATCACTTACAACTCAATAGATTCTACCTTCTTGTAGCGTTTCAGCCTGATTGGACCTTGTTTTCAAACAAATGAACCCAGAATGATGTGAAATTGTGCTTCGTGCAACATAATTCTGGGTGCCATTTACAAACCATAAGTGCTAATGACTCCATTCCTTTTTGTGGTTGTAGGGGCTGTTGTTTGGAGTACACTAAAACAAACCTGATCTCTCTAGGACATTCAGAAGCCAAGTTATAAGCCCACAAATGTGTAACTGAACTACTTCTTTAAATTGACACCAGATCCGGTAACCTTTGGGACATGGTTTGACCCCCTTAGGAAAGTGCTATCATCATGAAATGTTCAGATCACTTACAACTCAATAGATTCTACCTTCCTTATAACGTTTTAGCCTGATTGGACCTTGTTTTCACACAAATGGACCCAGAATTATGTGAAATTGTGCTTCATGCAACATAATTCTGGGTGCCATTTAAAAACCATAAGTGCTAATGACTCAATTCCTTTTTGAGGTTGTAGGGGCTGTTGATTGGAGTACACTAAAGCAAACCTGATCTCTCTAGGACATTCAGAAGCCAAGTTATAAGCCCTCAAAGGTGTAAATGGACTACTTCTTTAAAGTTACACCCGGCCCGGTGACCTTTGGGACATGGTTTGACCCCCAATAGGAATGTGCGATTATCATGAAATGTTCAGATCACTTACAACTCAATAGATTCTACCTTCTTGTAACGTTTCAGCCTGATTGGACCTTGTTTTCACACAAATGAACCCAGAATGATGTGAAATTGTGCTTAGTGCAGCATAATTCTGGGTGCCATTTACAAACCATAAGTGCTAATGACTCCATTCCTTTTGGTGGTTGTAGGGGCTGTTGGTTGGAGTACATTAAAACAAACCTGATCTCTCTAGGACATTCAGAAGCCAAGTTATAAGCCCACAAATGTGTAACTGGACTACTTCTTTAAATTGACACCAGATCTGGTGACCTTTGGGACATGGTTTGACCCCCTTAGGAAAGTGCTATCATCATGAAACGTTCAGATAACTTACAACTCAATAGATTCTACCTTCCTGTAACGTTTCAGCCTGACTGGACCTTGTTTTCACACAAATGAACCAAGAATGATGTGAAATTGTGCTTCGTGCAACATAATTCTGGGTGCCATTTACAAACCATAAGTGCTAATGACTCCATTCCTTTTTGTGGTTGTAGGGGCTGTTGATTGGAGTACACTAAAACAAACCTAACCTCTCTAGGACATTCAGAAGCCAAGTTATAAGCCCACAAAGGTGTAACTGGACTGCTTCTTTAAAGTGACACCAGGCCCGGTGAAATTTGGGACATGGTTTGACCCCCTATAGGAATGTGGGATCATCTTGAAACGTTCAGATCAATTACAACTCAATAGATTCTACCTTCCTGTAACGTTTCAGCCTGATTGGACCTTGTTTTCACACAAATGAACCCAGAATGATGTGAAATTGTGCTTCGTGCAACATAATTCTGGGTGCCATTTAAAAACCATAAGTGCTAATGACTCCATTCCTTTTTGTGGTTGTAGGGGCTGTTGATTGGAGTATACTAAAACAAACCTGATCTCTCTAGGACATTCAGAAGCCAAGTTATAAGCCCACAAATGTGTAACTGGACTACTTCTTTAAATTGACACCAGATCCGGTGACCTTTGGGACATGGTTTGACCCCCTTAGGAAAGTGCTATCATCATGAAACATTCAGATCACTTACAACTCAATAGATTGTACCTTCCTCTAACGTTTCAGCCTGATTGGACCTTGTTTTCACACAAATGAACCCAGAATGATGTGAAATTGTGCTTCATGCAACATAATTCTGGGTGCCATTTACAAACCATAAGTGCTAATGACTCCATTCCTTTTTGTGGTTGTAGGGGCTGTTGTTTGGAGTACATTAAAACAAACCTGACCTCTCTAGGACATTCAGAAGCCAAGTTATAAGCCCACAAATGTGTAACTGGACTACTTCTTTAAATTGACACCAGATCCGGTGACCTTTGGGACATGGTTTGACCCCCTTAGGAAAGTGCTATCATCATTAAACGTTCAGATCACTTACAACTCAATAGATTCTACCTTCCTGTAACGTTTCAGCCTGATTGGACCTTGTTTTCACACAAATGAACCCAGAATGATGTGAAATTGTGCTTCGTGCAACATAATTCTGGGTGCCATTTACAAACCATAAGTGCTAATGACTCCATTCCTTTTTTTGGTTGTAGGGGCTGTTGATTGGAGTACACTAAAACAAACCTAACCTCTCTATGACATTCAGAAGCCAAGTTATAAGCCCACAAAGGTGTAACTGGACTACTTCTTTAAAGTGACACCAGGCCCGGTGACCTTTGGGACATGGTTTTACCCCCTATAGGAATGTCCGATCATCTTGAAACGTTCAGATCACTTACAACTCAATAGATTCTACCTTCTTGTAGCGTTTCAGCCTGATTGGACCTTGCTTTCACACAAATGGACTCAGAATGATGTGAAATTGTGCTTCGTGCAACATAATTCTGGGTGCCATTTACAAACCGTAAGTGCTAATGACTCCATTCCTTTTTGTGGTTGTAGGGGCTGTTGATTGGAGTACATTAAAACAAACCTGATCACTCTAGGACATTCAGAAGCCAAGTTATAAGCCCACAAATGTGTAACTGGACTACTTCTTTAAATTGACACCAGATCCGGTGACCTTTGGGACATGGTTTGACCCCCTTAGGAAAGTGCTATCATCATGAAACGTTCAGATCACTTACAACTCAATAGATTCTACCTCCCTGTAACATTTCAGCCTGATTGGACCTTGTTTTCACACAAATGAACCAAGAATGATGTGAAATTGTGCTTCGTGCAACATAATTCTGGGTGCCATTTACAAACCATAAGTGCTAATGACTCCATTCCTTTTTGTGGTTGTAGGGGCTGTTGGTTGGCGTACATTAAAACAAACCTGATCTCTCTAGGACATTCAGAAGCCAAGTTATAAGCCCACAAATGTGTAACTGGACTACTTCTTTAAATTGACACCAGATCTGGTGACCTTTGGGACATGGTTTGACCCTCTTAGGAAAGTGCTATCATCATGAAACGTTCAGATAACTTACAACTCATTAGATTCTACCTTCCTGTAACGTTTCAGCCTGATTGGACCTTGTTTTCACACAAATGAACCCAGAATGATGTGAAATTGTGCTTCGTGCAACATAATTCTGGGTGCCATTTACAAACCATAAGTGCTAATGACTCCATTCCTTTTTGTGGTTGTAGGGGCTGTTGATTGGAGTACACTAAAACAAACCTAACCTCTCTAGGACATTCAGAAGCCAAGTTATAAGCCCACAAAGGTGTAACTGGACTACTTCTTCAAAGTGACACCAGGCCCGGTGACCTTTGGGACATGGTTTGACCCCCTATTGGAATGTGCGATCATCTTGAAACGTTCAGATCACTTACAACTCAATAGATTCTACCTTCCTGTAACGTTTCAGCCTGATTGGACCTTGTTTTCACACAAATGAACCCAGAATGATGTGAAATTGTGCTTCGTGCAACATAATTCTGGGTGCCATTTAAAAACCATAAGTGCTAATGACTCCATTCCTTTTTGTGGTTGTAGGGGCTGTTGATTGGAGTATACTAAAACAAACCTGATCTCTCTAGGACATTCAGAAGCCAAGTTATAAGCCCACAAAGGTGTAACTGGACTACTTCTTTAAATTGACACCAGATCCGGTGACCTTTGGGACATGGTTTGACCCCCTTAGGAAAGTGCTATCATCATGAAACGTTCAGATCACTTACAACTCAATAGATTCTACCTTCTTGTAGCGTTTCAGCCTGATTGGACCTTGTTTTCACACAAATGGACCCAGAATGATGTGAAATTGTGCTTCGTGCAACATAATTCTGGGTGCCATTTACAAACCATAAGTGCTAATGACTCCATTCCTTTTTGTGGTTGTAGGGGCTGTTGATTGGAGTACATTAAAACAAACCTGATCACTCTAGGACATTCAGAAGCCAAGTTATAAGCCCACAAATGTGTAACTGGACTACTTCTTTAAATTGACACCAGATCCGGTGACCTTTGGGACATGGTTTGACCCCCTTAGGAAAGTGCTATCATCATGAAACGTTCAGATCACTTACAACTCAATAGATTCTACCTCCCTGTAACATTTCAGCCTGATTGGACCTTGTTTTCACACAAATGAACCCAGAATGATGTGAAATTGTGCTTCGTGCAACATAATTCTGGGTGCCATTTACAAACCATAAGTGCTAATGACTCCATTCCTATTTGTGGTTGTAGGGGCTGTTGATTGGAGAACACTAAAACAAACCTAACCTCTCTAGGACATTCAGAAGCCAAGTTATAAGCCCACAAAGGTGTGACTGGACTGCTTCTTTAAAGTGACACCAGGCCCGGTGACCTTTGGGACATGGTTTTACCCCCTATAGGAATGTGCGATCATCTTGAAACGTTCAGATCACTTACAACTCAATAGATTCTACATTCCTGTAACGTTTCAGCCTGATTGGACCTTGTTTTCACACAAATGAACCCAGAATGATGTGAAATTGTGCTTCGTGCAACATAATTCTGGGCGCCGTTTAAAAACCATAAGTGCTAATGACTCCATTCCTTTTTGTGGTTGTAGGGGCTGTTGATTGGAGAACACTAAAACAAACCTGATCTCTCTAGGACATTCAGAAGCCAAGTTATAAGCCCACAAAGGTGTAACTGGACTACTTCTTTAAAGTGACACCAGGCCCGGTGACCTTTGGGACATGGTTTGACCCCCTATAGGAATGTGCGATCATCTTGAAACGTTCAGATCACTTACAACTCAATAGATTCTACCTTCTTGTAGGGTTTCAGCCTGATTGGACCTTGTTTTCACACAAATGAACCCAGAATGATGTGAAATTGTGCTTCGTGCAACATAATTCTGGGTGCCATTTACAAACCTTAAGTGCTAATGACTCCATTCCTTTTTGTGGTTGTAGGGAATGTTGATTGGAGTACACTAAAACAAACCTGATCTCTCTAGGACATTCAGAAGCCAAGTTATAAGCCCACAAATGTGTAACTGAACTACTTCTTTAAATTGACACCAGATCCGGTGACCTTTGGGACATGGTTTGACCCCCTTAGGAAAGTGCTATCATCATGAAACTTTCAGATCACTTACAACTCAATAGATTCTACCTTCCTGTAACGTTTCAGCCTGATTGGACCTTGTTTTCACACAAATGGACCCAGAATGATGTGAAATTGTTCTTCGTGCAACATAATTCTGGGTGCCATTTACAAACCATAAGTGCTAATGACTCCATTCATTTTTGTGGTTGTAGGGGATGTTGATTGGAGTACACTAAAACAAACCTGATATCTCTAGGACATTCAGAAGCCAAGTTATAAGCCCACAAATGTGTAACTGGACTACTTCTTTAAATTGACACCAGATCCGGTGACCTTTGGGACATGGTTTGACCCCCTTAGGAAAGTGCTATCATCATGAAACGTTCAGATCACTTACAACTCAATAGATTCTACCTTCTTGTAGGGTTTCAGCCTGATTGGACCTTGTTTTCACACAAATGAACCCAGAATGATGTGAAATTGTGCTTCGTGCAACATAATTCTGGGTGCCATTTACAAACCTTAAGTGATAATGACTCCATTCCTTTTTGTGTTTGTAGGGGCTGTTGATTGGAGTACACTAAAACAAAGCTGATCTCTCTAGGACATTCAGAAGCCAAGTTATAAGCCTACAAATGTGTAAATGAACTACTTCTTTAAATTGACACCAGATCCGGTGACCTTTGGGACATGGTTTGACCCCCTTAGGAAAGTGCTATCATCATGAAACGTTCAGATCACTTACAACTCAATAGATTCTACCTTCCTGTAACGTTTCAGCCTGATTGGACCTTGTTTTCACACAAATGAACCCAGAATGATGTGAAATTGTGCTTCGTGCAACATAATTCTGGGTGCCATTTACAAACCAAAAGTGCTAATGACTCCATTCCTTTTTGTTGTTGTAGGGGCTGTTGATTGGAGTACACTAAAACAAACCTAACCTCTCTAGGACATTCAGAAGCCAAGTTATAAGCCCACAAAGGTGTAACTGGACTACTTCTTTAAAGTGACACCAGGCCCGGTGACCTTTGGGACATGGTTTGACCCCCTATAGGAATGTGCGATCATCTTGAAACGTTCAGATCACTTACAACTCAATAGATTCTACCTTCTTGTAGCGTTTCAGCCTGATTGGACCTTGTTTTCACACAAATGGACCCAGAATGATGTGAAATTGTGCTTCGTGCAACATAATTCTGGGTGCCATTTACAAACCATAAGTGCTAATGACTCCATTCCCATTTTGAGGTTGTAGGGTCTGTTGATTGGAGTACACTAAAACAAACCTGATCTCTCTAGGACATTCAGAAGCCAAGTTATAAGCCCACAAAGGTGTAACTGGACTACTTCTTTAAATTGACACAGATCCGGTGACCTTTGGGACATGGTTTGACCCCCTTAGGAAAGTGCTATCATCATGAAACGTTCAGATCACTTACAACTCAATAGATTCTACCTTCCTGTAACATTTCAGCCTGATTGGACCTTGTTTTCACACAAATGGACCCAGAATGATGTGAAATTGTGCTTCGTGCAACATAATTCTGGGTGCCATTTACAAACCATAAGTGCTAATGACTCCATTCCTTTTTGTGGTTGTAGGGGCTGTTGATTGGAGAACAGTAAAACAAACCTAACCTCTCTAGGACATTCAGAAGCCAAGTTATAAGCCCACAAAGGTGTAACTGGACTGCTTCTTTAAGGTGACACCAGGCCCGGTGACCTTTGGGACATGGTTTGACCCCCTATAGGAATGTGCGATCATCTTGAAACGTTCAGATCACTTACAACTCAAAAGATTCTACCTTCCTGTAACGTTTCAGCCTGATTGGACCTTGTTTTCACACAAATGAACCCAGAATGATGTGAAATTGTGCTTCGTGCAACATAATTCTGGGTGCCATTTAAAAACCATAAGTGCTAATGACTTCATTCCTTTTTGTGGTTGTAGGGGCTGTTGATTGGAGTATACTAAAACAAACCTGATCTCTCTAGGACATTCAGAAGCCAAGTTATAAGCCCACAAAGGTGAAACTGGACTACTTTTTTAAATTGACACCAGATCCGGTGACCTTTGGGACATGGTTTGACCCCCTTAGGAAAGTGCTATCATCATGAAACATTCAGATCACTTACAACTCAATAGATTCTACCTTCCTGTAACATTTCAGCCTGATTGGACCTTGTTTTCACACAAATGAACCCAGAATGATGTGAAATTGTGCTTCGTGCAACATAATTCTGGGCGCCGTTTAAAAACCATAAGTGCTAATGACTCCATTCCTTTTTGTGGTTGTAGGGGCTGTTGATTGGAGAACACTAAAACAAACCTGATCTCTCTAGGACATTCAGAAGCCAAGTTATAAGCCCACAAAGGTGTAACTGGACTACTTCTTTAAAGTGACACCAGGCCCGGTGACCTTTGGGACATGGTTTGACCCCCTATAGGAATGTGCGATCATCTTGAAACGTTCAGATCACTTACAACTCAATAGATTCTACCTTCTTGTAGGGTTTCAGCCTGATTGGACCTTGTTTTCACACAAATGAACCCAGAATGATGTGAAATTGTGCTTCGTGCAACATAATTCTGGGTGCCATTTACAAACCTTAAGTGCTAATGACTCCATTCCTTTTTGTGGTTGTAGGGAATGTTGATTGGAGTACACTAAAACAAACCTGATCTCTCTAGGACATTCAGAAGCCAAGTTATAAGCCCACAAATGTGTAACTGAACTACTTCTTTAAATTGACACCAGATCCGGTGACCTTTGGGACATGGTTTGACCCCCTTAGGAAAGTGCTATCATCATGAAACTTTCAGATCACTTACAACTCAATAGATTCTACCTTCCTGTAACGTTTCAGCCTGATTGGACCTTGTTTTCACACAAATGGACCCAGAATGATGTGAAATTGTTCTTCGTGCAACATAATTCTGGGTGCCATTTACAAACCATAAGTGCTAATGACTCCATTCATTTTTGTGGTTGTAGGGGATGTTGATTGGAGTACACTAAAACAAACCTGATATCTCTAGGACATTCAGAAGCCAAGTTATAAGCCCACAAATGTGTAACTGGACTACTTCTTTAAATTGACACCAGATCCGGTGACCTTTGGGACATGGTTTGACCCCCTTAGGAAAGTGCTATCATCATGAAACGTTCAGATCACTTACAACTCAATAGATTCTACCTTCTTGTAGGGTTTCAGCCTGATTGGACCTTGTTTTCACACAAATGAACCCAGAATGATGTGAAATTGTGCTTCGTGCAACATAATTCTGGGTGCCATTTACAAACCTTAAGTGATAATGACTCCATTCCTTTTTGTGTTTGTAGGGGCTGTTGATTGGAGTACACTAAAACAAAGCTGATCTCTCTAGGACATTCAGAAGCCAAGTTATAAGCCTACAAATGTGTAAATGAACTACTTCTTTAAATTGACACCAGATCCGGTGACCTTTGGGACATGGTTTGACCCCCTTAGGAAAGTGCTATCATCATGAAACGTTCAGATCACTTACAACTCAATAGATTCTACCTTCCTGTAACGTTTCAGCCTGATTGGACCTTGTTTTCACACAAATGAACCCAGAATGATGTGAAATTGTGCTTCGTGCAACATAATTCTGGGTGCCATTTACAAACCAAAAGTGCTAATGACTCCATTCCTTTTTGTTGTTGTAGGGGCTGTTGATTGGAGTACACTAAAACAAACCTAACCTCTCTAGGACATTCAGAAGCCAAGTTATAAGCCCACAAAGGTGTAACTGGACTACTTCTTTAAAGTGACACCAGGCCCGGTGACCTTTGGGACATGGTTTGACCCCCTATAGGAATGTGCGATCATCTTGAAACGTTCAGATCACTTACAACTCAATAGATTCTACCTTCTTGTAGCGTTTCAGCCTGATTGGACCTTGTTTTCACACAAATGGACCCAGAATGATGTGAAATTGTGCTTCGTGCAACATAATTCTGGGTGCCATTTACAAACCATAAGTGCTAATGACTCCATTCCCATTTTGAGGTTGTAGGGTCTGTTGATTGGAGTACACTAAAACAAACCTGATCTCTCTAGGACATTCAGAAGCCAAGTTATAAGCCCACAAAGGTGTAACTGGACTACTTCTTTAAATTGACACAGATCCGGTGACCTTTGGGACATGGTTTGACCCCCTTAGGAAAGTGCTATCATCATGAAACGTTCAGATCACTTACAACTCAATAGATTCTACCTTCCTGTAACATTTCAGCCTGATTGGACCTTGTTTTCACACAAATGGACCCAGAATGATGTGAAATTGTGCTTCGTGCAACATAATTCTGGGTGCCATTTACAAACCATAAGTGCTAATGACTCCATTCCTTTTTGTGGTTGTAGGGGCTGTTGATTGGAGAACAGTAAAACAAACCTAACCTCTCTAGGACATTCAGAAGCCAAGTTATAAGCCCACAAAGGTGTAACTGGACTGCTTCTTTAAGGTGACACCAGGCCCGGTGACCTTTGGGACATGGTTTGACCCCCTATAGGAATGTGCGATCATCTTGAAACGTTCAGATCACTTACAACTCAAAAGATTCTACCTTCCTGTAACGTTTCAGCCTGATTGGACCTTGTTTTCACACAAATGAACCCAGAATGATGTGAAATTGTGCTTCGTGCAACATAATTCTGGGTGCCATTTAAAAACCATAAGTGCTAATGACTTCATTCCTTTTTGTGGTTGTAGGGGCTGTTGATTGGAGTATACTAAAACAAACCTGATCTCTCTAGGACATTCAGAAGCCAAGTTATAAGCCCACAAAGGTGAAACTGGACTACTTTTTTAAATTGACACCAGATCCGGTGACCTTTGGGACATGGTTTGACCCCCTTAGGAAAGTGCTATCATCATGAAACATTCAGATCACTTACAACTCAATAGATTCTACCTTCCTGTAACATTTCAGCCTGATTGGACCTTGTTTTCACACAAATGAACCCAGAATGATGTGAAATTGTGCTTCGTGCAACATTATTCTGGGTGCCATTTAAAAACCATAAGTGCTAATGACTCCATTCCTTTTTGAGGTTGTAGGGGCTGTTGGACATGGTTTGACCCCCTTAGGAAAGTGTTATCATCATGAAACGTTCAGATCACTCACAACTCAATAGATTCTACTTTCCTGTAACATTTCAGCCTGATTGGACCTTTTTTTCACACAAATGAACCCAGAATGATGTTAAATTGTGCTTCGCGCAACATATTTCTGGGTGCCATTTAAAAACCATAAGTGCTAATGACTCCATTCCTTTTTGAGGTTGTAGGGGCTGTTGATTGGAGTACACTAAAACAAACCTGATCTCTCTAGGATATTCAGAAGCGAAGTTATAAGCCCTCAAATGTGTAACTGGACTACTTCTTTAAAGTGACACCAGGCCCGGTGACCATTGGGACATGGTTTGACCACCTATAGGAATGTGCGATCATCATGAAAAGTTCAGATCACTTACAACTCAATAGATTCTACCTTCTTGTAACGTTTCAGCCTGATTGGACCTTGTTTTTACACAAATGAACCCAGAATGATGTGAAATTGTGCTTAGTGCAGCGTAATTCTGGGTGCCATTTAAAAACCATAAGTTCTAATGACTCCATTGCTTTTTTTGATTGTAGGGGCTGTTGATTGGAGTACACTAAAACAAACCTAACCTATCTAGGACATTCAGAAGCCAAGTTATAAGCCCACAAATGTGTAACTGGACTACTTCTTTAAAGTGACACCAGGCCCGGTGACCTTTGGGACATGGTTTTACCCCCTATAGGAATGTGCGATCATCTTGAAACGTTCAGATCACTTACAACTCAATAGATTCTACCTTCCTGTAACGTTTCAGCCTGATTGGACCTTGTTTTCACACAAATGAACCCAGAATTATGTGAAATTGTGCTTCGTGCAACATAATTCTGGGTGCCATTTACAAACCTTAAGTGCTAATGACTCCATTCCTTTTTGTGGTTGTAGGGGCTGTTGATTGGAGTATACTAAAACAAACCTGATCTCTCTAGGACATTCAGAAGCCAAGTTATAAGCCCACAAAGGTGTAACTGGACTACTTCTTTAAAGTGACACCAGGCCCGGTGACCTTTGGGACATGGTTTGACCCCCTATGGGAATGTGCGATCATCATGAAACGTTCAGATCACTTACAACTCAATAGATTCTACCTTCTTGTAACGTTTCAGCCTGAATGGACCTTGTTTTCACACAAATGGACCCAGAATGATGTGAAATTGTGCTTCGTGCAACATAATTCTGGGTGCCATTTACAAACCATAAGTGCTAATGACTCCATTCCTCTTTGTGGTTGTAGGGGCTGTTGGTTGGAGTACATTCAAACAAACCTGATCTCTCTAGGACATTCAGAAGCCAAGTTATAAGCCCACAAAGGTGTAACTGGACTACTTCTTTAAATTGACACCAGATCCGGTGACCTTTGGGACATGGTTTGACCCCCTTACGAAAGTGCTATCATCATGAAACGTTCAGATCACTTACAACTCAATAGATTCTACCGTCCTGTAACGTTTCAGCCTGATTGGACCTTGTTTTCACACAAATGAACCCAGAATGATGTGAAATTTTGCTTAGTGCAGCATAATTCTGGGTGCCCTTTACACACCTTAAGTGCTAATGACTCCATTCTTTTTTGTGGTTGTAGGGGCTGTTTATTGGAGTACACTAAAACAAACCTTATCTCTCTAGGACATTCAGAAGCCAAGTTATAAGCCCACAAATGTGTAACTGGACTACTTCTTTAAATTGACACCAGATCCGGTGACCTTTGGGACATGGTTTGACCCCCTTAGGAAAGTGCTATCATCATGAAACGTTCAGATCACTTACAACTAAATAGATTCTACCTTCTTGTAACGTTTCAGCCTGACTGGACCTTGTTTTCACACAAATGGACCCAGAATGATGTGAAATTGTGCTTCGTGCAACATAATTCTGGGTGCCATTTACAAACCATAAGTGCTAATGACTCCATTCCTTTTTGTGGTTGTAGGGGCTGTTGGTTGGAGTACATTCAAACAAACCTGATCTCTCTAGGACATTCAGAAGCCAAGTTATAAGCCCACAAATGTGTAACTGGACTACTTCTTTAAATTGACACCAGATCCGGTGACCTTTGGGACATGGTTTGACCCCCTTGGGAAAGTGCTATCATCATGAAACGTTTGGATCACTTACAACTCAATAGATTCTACCGTCCTGTAACGTTTCAGCCTGATTGGACCTTGTTTTCACACAAATGAACCCAGAATGATGTGAAATTGTATTTCGTGCAACATAATTCTGGGTGCCATTTACAAACCATAAGTGCTAAATGGTAAATGGTAAATGGCCTGTATTTGATATAGCGCCTTCTAGAGTCCTGGAACCCCCCAAGGCGCTTTACAACACAATCAGTCATTCACCCATTCACACACACATTCACACGCTGGTGGGGATGAGCTACGATGTAGCCACAGCTGCCCTGGGGCGCACTGAAGGAGGCGAGGCTGCCGAGCACTGGCGCCACTGGTCCCTCCGACCACCACCAGCAGGCAACGTGGGTTAAGTGTCTTGCCCAAGGACACAACGACAGCGACAGACTGAGCAGGGCTCGAACCAGCAACCTTCCGATTACGGGGCGAGCACTTAACTGCTGTGCCACCGTGCTAATGACTCCATTCCTTTTTGTGGTTGTAGGGGCTGTTGGTTGGAGTACATCAAAACAAACCTGATCTCTCTAGGACATTCAGAAGCCAAGTTATAAGCCCACAAATGTGTAACTGGACTACTTCTTTAAATTGACACCAGATCCGGTGACCTTTGGGACATGGTTTGACCCCCTTAGGAAAGTGCTATCATCATGAAACGTTCAGATCACTTACAACTCAATAGATTCTACCTTCCTGTAACGTTTCAGCCTGATTGGACCTTGTTTTCACACAAATGAACCCAGAATGATGTGAAATTGTGCTTAGTGCAGCGTAATTCTGGGTGCCATTTAAAAACCATAAGTTCTAATGACTCCATTGCTTTTTTTGGTTGTAGGGGCTGTTGATTGGAGTACACTAAAACAAACCTAACCTCTCTAGGACATTCAGAAGCCAAGTTATAAGCCCACAAAGGTGTAACTGGACTACTTCTTTAAAGTGACACCAGGCCCGGTGACCTTTGGGACATGGTTTTACCCCCTATAGGAATGTGCGATCATCTTGAAACGTTCAGATCACTTACAACTCAATAGATTCTACCTTCCTGTAACGTTTCAGCCTGATTGGACCTTGTTTTCACACAAATGAACCCAGAATGATGTGAAATTGTGCTTCGTGCAACATAATTCTGGGTGCCATTTACAAACCTTAAGTGCTAATGACTCCATTCCTTTTTGTGGTTGTAGGGGCTGTTGATTGGAGTATACTAAAACAAACCTGATCTCTCTAGGACATTCAGAAGCCAAGTTATAAGCCCACAAAGGTGTAACTGGACTACTTCTTTAAAGTGACACCAGGCCCGGTGACCTTTGGGACATGGTTTGACCCCCTATGGGAATGTGCGATCATCATGAAACGTTCAGATCACTTACAACTCAATAGATTCTACCTTCTTGTAACGTTTCAGCCTGAATGGACCTTGTTTTCACACAAATGGACCCAGAATGATGTGAAATTGTGCTTCGTGCAACATAATTCTGGGTGCCATTTACAAACCATAAGTGCTAATGACTCCATTCCTTTTTGTGGTTGTAGGGGCTGTTGGTTGGAGTACATTCAAACAAACCTGATCTCTCTAGGACATTCAGAAGCCAAGTTATAAGCCCACAAATGTGTAACTGGACTACTTCTTTAAATTGACACGAGATCCGGTGACCTTTGGGACATGGTTTGACCCCCTTAGGAAAGTGCTATCATCATGAAACGTTCGGATCACTTACAACTCAATAGATTCTACCGTCCTGTAACGTTTCAGCCTGATTGGACCTTGTTTTCACACAAATGAACCCAGAATGATGTGAAATTTTGCTTAGTGCAGCATAATTCTGGGTGCCCTTTACACACCTTAAGTGCTAATGACTCCATTCCTTTTTGTGGTTGTAGGGGCTGTTTATTGGAGTACACTAAAACAAACCTTATCTCTCTAGGACATTCAGAAGCCAAGATATAAGCCCACAAATGTGTAACTGGACTACTTCTTTAAATTGACACCAGATCCGGTGACCTTTGTGACAAGGTTTGACCCCCTTAGGAAAGTTCTATCATCATGAAACGTTCAGATCACTTACAACTCAATAGATTCTACCTTCCTGTAACGTTTCAGCCTGATTGGACCTTGTTTTCACACAAATGAACCCAGAATGATGTGAAATTGTGCTTCGTGCAACATAATTCTGGGTGCCATTTACAAACCATAAGTGCTAATGACTCCATTCCTTTTTGTGGTTGTAGGGGCTGTTGATTGGAGTACACTAAAACAAACCTAACCTCTCTAGGACATTCAGAAGCCAAGTTATAAGCCCACAAATGTGTAACTGGACCACTTCTTTAAAGTGACACCAGGCCCGGTGACCTTTGGGACATGTTTTGACCCCCTATAGGAATGTGCGATCATCATGAAACGTTCAGATCACTTACAACTCAATAGATTCTACGTTCTTGTAACGTTTCAGCCTGATTGGACCTTGTTTTCACACAAATGAACCCAGAATGATGTGAAATTGTGCTTCGTGCAACATAATTCTGGGTGCCATTTAAAAACCATAAGTGCTAATGACTCCATTCCTTTTAGTGGTAACGGGGGCTGTTAATTGGAGTACTCTAAAACAAACCTGACCTCTCTAGGATATTCAGAAGCCAAGTTATAAGCCCACAAATGTGTAACTGGACTACTTCTTTAAATTGACACCAGATCCGGTGACCTTTGGGACATTGTTTGACCCCCTTAGGAAAGTGCGATCATCTTGAAACGTTCAGATCACTTACAACTCAATAGATTCTACCTTCTTGTAACGTTTCAGCCTGATTGGACCTTGTTTTCACACAAATGGACCCAGAATGATGTGAAATTGTGCTTCGTGCAACATAATTCTGGGTGCCATTTACAAACCATAAGTGCTAATGACTCCATTCCTTTTTGTGGTTGTAGGGGCTGTTGATTGGAGTACACTAAAACAAACCTAACCTCTCTAGGACATTCAGAAGCCAAGTTATAAGCCCACAAAGGTGTAACTGGACTACTTCTTTAAAGTGACACCAGGCCCGGTGACCTTTGGGACATGGTTTGACCCACTATAGGAATGTGCGATCATCTTGAAACGTTCAGATCACTTACAACTCAATAGATTCTACCTTCTTGTAACGTTTCAGCCTGATTGGACCTTGTTTTCACACAAATGGACCCAGAATGATGTGAAATTGTGCTTCGTGCAACATAATTCTGGGTGCCATTTACAAACCATAAGTGCTAATGACTCCATTCCTTTTTGGGTTGTAGGGGCTGTTGATTGGAGTATACTAAAACAATCCTGATCTCTCTAGGACATTCAGAAGCCAAGTTATAAGCCCTCAAAGGTGTAAATGGACTACTTCTTTAAAGTGACACCAGGCCCGGTGACCTTTGGGACATGGTTTGACCCCCTATAGGAATGTGCGATCATCTTGAAACGTTCAGATCACTTACAACTCAATAGATTCTACCTTCTTGTAGCGTTTCAGCCTGATTGGACCTTGTTTTCACACAAATGGACCCAGAATGATGTGAAATTGTGCTTCGTGCAACATAATTCTGGGTGCCATTTACAAACCATAAGTGCTAATGACTCCATTCCTTTTTGTGGTTGTAGGGACAGTTGATTGGAGTACATTAAAACAATCCTGATCTCTCTAGGACATTCAGAAGCCAAGATATAAGCCCACAAATGTGTAACTGGACTACTTCTTTAAATTGACACCAGATCCGGTGACCTTTGTGACAAGGTTTGACCCCCTTAGGAAAGTTCTATCATCATGAAACGTTCAGATCACTTACAACTCAATAGATTCTACCTTCCTGTAACGTTTCAGCCTGATTGGACCTTGTTTTCACACAAATGAACCCAGAATGATGTGAAATTGTGCTTTGTGCAACATAATTCTGGGTGCCATTTACAAACCTTAAGTGCTAATGACTCCATTCCTTTTTGTGGTTGTAGGGGCTGTTGATTGGAGTACACTAAAACAAACCTAACCTCTCTAGGACATTCAGAAGCCAAGTTATAAGCCCACAAAGGTGTAACTGGACTACTTCTTTAAAGTGACACCAGGCCCGGTGACCTTTGGGACATGGTTTGACCCACTATAGGAATGTGCGATCATCTTGAAACGTTCAGATCACTTACAACTCAATAGATTCTACCTTCTTGTAACGTTTCAGCCTGATTGGACCTTGTTTTCACACAAATGGACCCAGAATGATGTGAAATTGTGCTTCGTGCAACATAATTCTGGGTGCCATTTACAAACCATAAGTGCTAATGACTCCATTCCTTTTTGGGTTGTAGGGGCTGTTGATTGGAGTATACTAAAACAATCCTGATCTCTCTAGGACATTCAGAAGCCAAGTTATAAGCCCTCAAAGGTGTAAATGGACTACTTCTTTAAAGTGACACCAGGCCCGGTGACCTTTGGGACATGGTTTGACCCCCTATAGGAATGTGCGATCATCTTGAAACGTTCAGATCACTTACAACTCAATAGATTCTACCTTCTTGTAGCGTTTCAGCCTGATTGGACCTTGTTTTCACACAAATGGACCCAGAATGATGTGAAATTGTGCTTCGTGCAACATAATTCTGGGTGCCATTTACAAACCATAAGTGCTAATGACTCCATTCCTTTTTGTGGTTGTAGGGGCTGTTGATTGGAGTACATTAAAACAATCCTGATCTCTCTAGGACATTCAGAAGCCAAGATATAAGCCCACAAATGTGTAACTGGACTACTTCTTTAAATTGACACCAGATCCGGTGACCTTTGTGACAAGGTTTGACCCCCTTGGGAAAGTTCTATCATCATGAAACGTTCAGATCACTTACAACTCAATAGATTCTACCTTCCTGTAACGTTTCAGCCTGATTGGACCTTGTTTTCACACAAATGAACCCAGAATGATGTGAAATTGTGCTTCGTGCAACATAATTCTGGGTGCCATTTAAAAACCATAAGTGCTAATGACTCCATTCCTTTTTGTGGTTGTAGGGGCTGTTGATTGGAGTACACTAAAACAAACCTAACCTCTCTAGGACATTCAGAAGCCAAGTTATAAGCCCACAAAGGTGTAACTGGACTACTTCTTCAAAGTGACACCAGGCCCGGTGAACTTTGGGACATGGTTTTACCCCCTATAGGAATGTGCGATCATCTTGAAACGTTCAGATCACTTACAACTCAATAGATTCTACCTTCTTGTAGCGTTTCAGCCTGATTGGACCTTGTTTTCACACAAATGGACCCAGAATGATGTGAAATTGTGCTTCGTGCAATATAATTCTGGGTGCCATTTACAAACCATAAGTGCTAATGACTCCATTCCTTTTTGTGGTTGTAGGGGCTGTTGATTGGAGTACATTAAAACAATCCTGATCTCTCTAGGACATTCAGAAGCCAAGATATAAGCCCACAAATGTGTAACTGGACTACTGCTTTAAATTGACACCAGATCCGGTGACCTTTGGGACATGGTTTGACCCCCTTAGGAAAGTTCTATCATCATGAAACGTTCAGATCACTTACAACTCAATAGATTCTACCTTCCTGTAACGTTTCAGCCTGATTGGACCTTGTTTTCACACAAATCAACCCAGAATGATGTGAAATTGTGCTTTGTGCAACATAATTCTGGGTGCCATTTACAAACCATAAGTGCTAATGACTCCATTCCTTTTTTGTGGTTGTAGGGGCTGTTGATTGGAGTACATTAAAACAAACCTGATCTCTCTAGGACATTCAGAAGCCAAGATATAAGCCCACAAAGGTGTAACTGGACTACTTCTTTAAAGTGACACCAGGCCCGGTGACCTTTGGGACATGGTTTTACCCCCTATAGGAATGTGCGATCATCTTGAAACGTTCAGATCACTTACAACTAAATAGATTCTACCTTCTTGTAACGTTTCAGCCTGATTGGACCTTGTTTTCACACAAATGGACCCAGAATGATGTGAAATTGTGCTTCGTGCAACATAATTCTGGGTGCCATTTACAAACCATAAGTGCTAATGACTCCATTCCTTTTTGGATTGTAGGGGCTGTTGATTGGAGTATACTAAAACAATCCTGATCTCTCTAGGACATTCAGAAGCCAAGTTATAAGCCCTCAAAGGTGTAAATGGACTACTTCTTTAAAGTGACACCAGGCCCGGTGACCTTTGGGACATGGTTTGACCCCCTATAGGAATGTGCGATCATCTTGAAACGTTCAGATCACTTACAACTCAATAGATTCTACCTTCTTGTAGCGTTTCAGCCTGATTGGACCTTGTTTTCACACAAATGGACCCAGAATGATGTGAAATTGTGCTTCGTGCAACATAATTCTGGGTGCCATTTACAAACCATAAGTGCTAATGACTCCATTCCTTTTTGTGGTTGTAGGGGCTGTTGATTGGAGTACATTAAAACAATCCTGATCTCTCTAGGACATTCAGAAGCCAAGATATAAGCCCACAAATGTGTAACTGGACTACTTCTTTAAATTGACACCAGATCCGGTGACCTTTGTGACAAGATTTGACCCCCTTAGGAAAGTTCTATCATCATGAAACGTTCAGATCACTTACAACTCAATAGATTCTACCTTCCTGTAACGTTTCAGCCTGATTGGACCTTGTTTTCACACAAATGAACCCAGAATGATGTGAAATTGTGCTTCGTGCAACATAATTCTGGGTGCCATTTACAAACCATAAGTGCTAATGACTCCATTCCTTTTTGTGGTTGTAGGGGCTGTTGATTGGAGTACACTAAAACAAACCTAACCTCTCTAGGACATTCAGAAGCCAAGTTATAAGCCCACAAATGTGTAACTGGACTACTTCTTTAAAGTGACACCAGGCCCGGTGACCTTTGGGACATGGTTTGACCCACTATAGTAATGTGCGATCACCTTGAAACGTTCAGATCACTTACAACTCAATAGATTCTACCTTCTTGTAACGTTTCAGCCTGATTGGACCTTGTTTTCACACAAATGGACCCAGAATGATGTGAAATTGTGCTTCGTGCAATATAATTCTGGGTGCCATTTACAAACCATAAGTGCTAATGACTCCATTCCTTTTTGTGGTTGTAGGGGCTGTTGATTGGAGTACATTAAAACAATCCTGATCTCTCTAGGACATTCAGAAGCCAAGATATAAGCCCACAAAGGTGTAACTGGACTACTGCTTTAAATTGACACCAGATCCGGTGACCTTTGGGACATGGTTTGACCCCCTTAGGAAAGTTCTATCATCATGAAACGTTCAGATCACTTACAACTCAATAGATTCTACCTTCCTGTAACGTTTCAGCCTGATTGGACCTTGTTTTCACACAAATCAACCCAGAATGATGTGAAATTGTGCTTTGTGCAACATAATTCTGGGTGCCATTTACAAACCATAAGTGCTAATGACTCCATTCCTTTTTTGTGGTTGTAGGGGCTGTTGATTGGAGTACATTAAAACAAACCTGATCTCTCTAGGACATTCAGAAGCCAAGATATAAGCCCACAAAGGTGTAACTGGACTACTTCTTTAAAGTGACACCAGGCCCGGTGACCTTTGGGACATGGTTTTACCCCCTATAGGAATGTGCGATCATCTTGAAACGTTCAGATCACTTACAACTAAATAGATTCTACCTTCTTGTAACGTTTCAGCCTGATTGGACCTTGTTTTCACACAAATGGACCCAGAATGATGTGAAATTGTGCTTCGTGCAACATAATTCTGGGTGCCATTTACAAACCATAAGTGCTAATGACTCCATTCCTTTTTGGGTTGTAGGGGCTGTTGATTGGAGTATACTAAAACAATCCTGATCTCTCTAGGACATTCAGAAGCCAAGTTATAAGCCCTCAAAGGTGTAAATGGACTACTTCTTTAAAGTGACACCAGGCCCGGTGACCTTTGGGACATGGTTTGACCCCCTATAGGAATGTGCGATCATCTTGAAACGTTCAGATCACTTACAACTCAATAGATTCTACCTTCTTGTAGCGTTTCAGCCTGATTGGACCTTGTTTTCACACAAATGGACCCAGAATGATGTGAAATTGTGCTTCGTGCAACATAATTCTGGGTGCCATTTACAAACCATAAGTGCTAATGACTCCATTCCTTTTTGTGGTTGTAGGGGCTGTTGATTGGAGTACATTAAAACAATCCTGATCTCTCTAGGACATTCAGAAGCCAAGATATAAGCCCACAAATGTGTAACTGGACTACTTCTTTAAATTGACACCAGATCCGGTGACCTTTGTGACAAGGTTTGACCCCCTTAGGAAAGTTCTATCATCATGAAACGTTCAGATCACTTACAACTCAATAGATTCTACCTTCCTGTAACGTTTCAGCCTGATTGGACCTTGTTTTCACACAAATGAACCCAGAATGATGTGAAATTGTGCTTCGTGCAACATAATTCTGGGTGCCATTTACAAACCATAAGTGCTAATGACTCCATTCCTTTTTGTGGTTGTAGGGGCTGTTGATTGGAGTACACTAAAACAAACCTAACCTCTCTAGGACATTCAGAAGCCAAGTTATAAGCCCACAAATGTGTAACTGGACTACTTCTTTAAAGTGACACCAGGCCCGGTGACCTTTGGGACATGGTTTGACCCACTATAGGAATGTGCGATCATCTTGAAACGTTCAGATCACTTACAACTCAATAGATTCTACCTTCTTGTAACGTTTCAGCCTGATTGGACCTTGTTTTCACACAAATGGACCCAGAATGATGTGAAATTGTGCTTCGTGCAACATAATTCTGGGTGCCATTTACAAACCATAAGTGCTAATGACTCCATTCCTTTTTGGGTTGTAGGGGCTGTTGATTGGAGTATACTAAAACAATCCTGATCTCTCTAGGACATTCAGAAGCCAAGTTATAAGCCCTCAAAGGTGTAAATGGACTACTGCTTTAAATTGACACCAGATCCGGTGACCTTTGGGACATGGTTTGACCCCCTTAGGAAAGTTCTATCATCATGAAACGTTCAGATCACTTACAACTCAATAGATTCTACCTTCCTGTAACGTTTCAGCCTGATTGGACCTTGTTTTCACACAAATCAACCCAGAATGATGTGAAATTGTGCTTTGTGCAACATAATTCTGGGTGCCATTTACAAACCATAAGTGCTAATGACTCCATTCCTTTTTTGTGGTTGTAGGGGCTGTTGATTGGAGTACATTAAAACAAACCTGATCTCTCTAGGACATTCAGAAGCCAAGATATAAGCCCACAAAGGTGTAACTGGACTACTTCTTTAAAGTGACACCAGGCCCGGTGACCTTTGGGACATGGTTTTACCCCCTATAGGAATGTGCGATCATCTTGAAACGTTCAGATCACTTACAACTCAATAGATTCTACCTTCCTGTAACGTTTCAGCCTGATTGGACCTTGTTTTCACACAAATGAACCCAGAATGATGTGAAATTGTGCTTCGTGCAACATAATTCTGGGTGCCATTTAAAAACTATAAGTGCTAATGACTCCATTCATTTTTGTGGTTGTAGGGGCTGTTGATTGGAGTATACCAAAACAAACCTGATCTCTCTAGGACATTCAGAAGCCAAGTTATAAGCCCACAAAGGTGTAACTGGACTACTTCTTTAAATTGACACCAGATCCGGTGACTTTTGGGACATGGTTTGACCCCCTTAGGAAAGTGCTATCATCATGAAACGTTCAGATCACTTACAACTCAATAGATTCTACCTTCCTGTAACGTTTCAGCCTGATTGGACCTTGTTTTCACACAAATGAACCCAGAATGATGTGAAATTGTGCTTCGTGCAACATAATTCTGGGTGCCATTCACAAACCTTAAGTGCTAATGACTCCATTCCTTTTTGTGGTTGTAGGGGCTGTTGACTGGAGTACACTAAAACAAATCTGATCTCTCTAGGACATTCAGAAGCCAAGTTATAAGCCCACAAATGTGTAACTGAACTACTTCTTTAAATTGACACCAGATCCGGTGACCTTTGGGACATGGTTTGACCCCCTTAGGAAAGTGCTATCATCATGAAACGTTCAGATCACTTACAACTCAATAGATTCTACCTTCCTGTAACGTTTCAGCCTGATTGGACCTTGTTTTCACACAAATGGACCCAGAATGATGTGAAATTGTGCTTCGTGCAACATAATTCTGGGTGCCATTTACAAACCATCAGTGCTAATGACTCCATTTCTTTTTGTGGTTGTAGGGGCTGTTGATTGGAGTACACTAAAACAAACCTGATCTCTCTAGGACATTCAGAAGCCAAGTTATAAGCCCACAAATGTGCAACTGGACGACTTCTTTAAATTGACACCAGATCCGGTGACCTTTGGGACATGGTTTGACCCCCTTAGGAAAGTGTTATCATCATGAAACGTTCAGATCACTTACAACTCAATAGATTCTACCTTTCTGTAACATTTCAGCATGATTGGACCTTGTTTTCACACAAATGAACCCAGAATGATGTGAAATTGTGCTTCGTGCAACATAATTCTGGGTGCCATTTAAAAACCATAAGTGCTAATGACTCCATTCCTTTTTGTGGTTGTAGGGGCTGTTGATTGGAGTACACTAAAACAAACCTGATCTCTCTAGGACATTCAGAAGCCAAGTTATAAGCCCACAAATGTGTAACTGGACTACTTCTTTAAATTGACACCAGATCCGGTGACCTTTGGGACATGGTTTGACCCCCTTCGGAAAGTGCTATCATCACAAAACGTTCAGATCACTTACAACTCAATATATTCTACCTTCCTGTAACGTTTGAGCCTGATTGGACCTTGTTTTCACACAAATGAACCCAGAATGATGTGAAATTGTGCTTAGTGCAGCATAATTCTGGGTGCCATTTACAAACCATAAGTGCTAATGACTCCATTCCTTTTTGTGGTTGTAGGGGCTGTTGGTTGGAGTACATTAAAACAAACCTGATCTCTCTAGGACATTCAGAAGCCAAGTTATAAGCCCACAAATGTGTAACTGGACTACTTCTTTAAATTGACACCAGATCTGGTGACCTTTGGGACATGGTTTGACCCCCTTAGGAATGTGCTATCATCATGAAACGTTCAGATCACTTACAACTCAATAGATTCTACCTTCCTGTAACGTTTCAGCCTGATTGGACCTTGTTTTCACACAAATGAACCCAGAATGATGTGAAATTGTGCTTCGTGCAACATAATTCTGGGTGCCATTTACAAACCATAAGTGCTAATGACTCCATTCCTTTTTGTGGTTGTAGGGGCTGTTGTTTGGAGTACACTAAAACAAACCTAACCTCTCTAGGACATTCAGAAGCCAAGTTATAAGCCCACAAAGGTGTAACTGGACTACTTCTTTAAAGTGACACCAGGCCCGGTGACCTTTGGGACATGGTTTTACCCCCTATAGGAATGTGCGATCATCTTGAAACGTTCAGATCACTTATAACTCAATAGATTCTACCTTCCTGTAACGTTTCAGCCTGATTGGACCTTGTTTTCACACAAATGAACCCAGAATGATGTGAAATTGTGCTTCGTGCAACATAATTCTGGGTGCCATTTAAAAACCATAAGTGCTAATGACTCCATTCCTTTTTGTGGTTGTAGGGGCTGTTGATTGGAGTATACTAAAACAAACCTGATCTCTCTAGGACATTCAGAAGCCAAGTTATAAGCCCACAAAGGTGTAACTGGACTACTTCTTTAAAGTGACACCAGGCCCGGTGACCTTTGGGACATGGTTTGACCCCCTATAGGAATGTGCGATCATCTTGAAACGTTCAGATCACTTACAACTCAGTAGATTCTACCTTCTTGTAGCGTTTCAGCCTGATTGGACCTTGTTTTCACACAAATGAACCCAGAATGATGTGAAATTGTGCTTCGTGCAACATAATTCTGGGTGCCATTTACAAACCTTAAGTGCTAATGACTCCATTCCTTTTTGTGGTTGTAGGGGCTGTTGACTGGAGTACACTAAAACAAACCTGATCTCTCTAGGACATTCAGAAGCCAAGTTATAAGCCCACAAATGTGTAACTGAACTACTTCTTTAAATTGACACCAGATCCGGTGACCTTTGGGACATGGTTTGACCCCCTTAGGAAAGTGCTATCATCATGAAACGTTCAGATCACTTACAACTCAATAGATTCTACCTTCCTGTAACGTTTCAGCCTGATTGGACCTTGTTTTCACACAAATGGACCCAGAATGATGTGAAATTGTGCTTCGTGCAACATAATTCTGGGTGCCATTTACAAACCATCAGTGCTAATGACTCCATTTCTTTTTGTGGTTGTAGGGGCTGTTGATTGGAGTACACTAAAACAAACCTGATCTCTCTAGGACATTCAGAAGCCAAGTTATAAGCCCACAAATGTGCAACTGGACTACTTCTTTAAATTGACACCAGATCCGGTGACCTTTGGGACATGGTTTGACCCCCTTAGGAAAGTGTTATCATCATGAAACGTTCAGATCACTTACAACTCAATAGATTCTACCTTTCTGTAACATTTCAGCATGATTGGACCTTGTTTTCACACAAATGAACCCAGAATGATGTGAAATTGTGCTTCGTGCAACATAATTCTGGGTGCCATTTAAAAACCATAAGTGCTAATGACTCCATTCCTTTTTGTGGTTGTAGGGGCTGTTGATTGGAGTACACTAAAACAAACCTGATCTCTCTAGGACATTCAGAAGCCAAGTTATAAGCCCACAAATGTGTAACTGGACTACTTCTTTAAATTGACACCAGATCCGGTGACCTTTGGGACATGGTTTGACCCCCTTAGGAAAGTGCTATCATCACAAAACGTTCAGATCACTTACAACTCAATATATTCTACCTTCCTGTAACGTTTGAGCCTGATTGGACCTTGTTTTCACACAAATGAACCCAGAATGATGTGAAATTGTGCTTAGTGCAGCATAATTCTGGGTGCCATTTACAAACCATAAGTGCTAATGACTCCATTCCTTTTTGTGGTTGTAGGGGCTGTTGGTTGGAGTACATTAAAACAAACCTGATCTCTCTAGGACATTCAGAAGCCAAGTTATAAGCCCACAAATGTGTAACTGGACTACTTCTTTAAATTGACACCAGATCTGGTGACCTTTGGGACATGGTTTGACCCCCTTAGGAATGTGCTATCATCATGAAACGTTCAGATCACTTACAACTCAATAGATTCTACCTTCCTGTAACGTTTCAGCCTGATTGGACCTTGTTTTCACACAAATGAACCCAGAATGATGTGAAATTGTGCTTCGTGCAACATAATTCTGGGTGCCATTTACAAACCATAAGTGCTAATGACTCCATTCCTTTTTGTGGTTGTAGGGGCTGTTGTTTGGAGTACACTAAAACAAACCTAACCTCTCTAGGACATTCAGAAGCCAAGTTATAAGCCCACAAAGGTGTAACTGGACTACTTCTTTAAAGTGACACCAGGCCCGGTGACCTTTGGGACATGGTTTTACCCCCTATAGGAATGTGCGATCATCTTGAAACGTTCAGATCACTTATAACTCAATAGATTCTACCTTCCTGTAACGTTTCAGCCTGATTGGACCTTGTTTTCACACAAATGAACCCAGAATGATGTGAAATTGTGCTTCGTGCAACATAATTCTGGGTGCCATTTAAAAACCATAAGTGCTAATGACTCCATTCCTTTTTGTGGTTGTAGGGGCTGTTGATTGGAGTATACTAAAACAAACCTGATCTCTCTAGGACATTCAGAAGCCAAGTTATAAGCCCACAAAGGTGTAACTGGACTACTTCTTTAAAGTGACACCAGGCCCGGTGACCTTTGGGACATGGTTTGACCCCCTATAGGAATGTGCGATCATCTTGAAACGTTCAGATCACTTACAACTCAGTAGATTCTACCTTCTTGTAGCGTTTCAGCCTGATTGGACCTTGTTTTCACACAAATGAACCCAGAATGATGTGAAATTGTGCTTCGTGCAACATAATTCTGGGTGCCATTTACAAACCTTAAGTGCTAATGACTCCATTCCTTTTTGTGGTTGTAGGGGCTGTTGACTGGAGTACACTAAAACAAACCTGATCTCTCTAGGACATTCAGAAGCCAAGTTATAAGCCCACAAATGTGTAACTGAACTACTTCTTTAAATTGACACCAGATCCGGTGACCTTTGGGACATGGTTTGACCCCCTTAGGAAAGTGCTATCATCATGAAACGTTCAGATCACTTACAACTCAATAGATTCTACCTTCCTGTAACGTTTCAGCCTGATTGGACCTTGTTTTCACACAAATGGACCCAGAATGATGTGAAATTGTGCTTCGTGCAACATAATTCTGGGTGCCATTTACAAACCATCAGTGCTAATGACTCCATTTCTTTTTGTGGTTGTAGGGGCTGTTGATTGGAGTACACTAAAACAAACCTGATCTCTCTAGGACATTCAGAAGCCAAGTTATAAGCCCACAAATGTGCAACTGGACTACTTCTTTAAATTGACACCAGATCCGGTGACCTTTGGGACATGGTTTGACCCCCTTAGGAAAGTGTTATCATCATGAAACGTTCAGATCACTTACAACTCAATAGATTCTACCTTTCTGTAACATTTCAGCATGATTGGACCTTGTTTTCACACAAATGAACCCAGAATGATGTGAAATTGTGCTTCGTGCAACATAATTCTGGGTGCCATTTAAAAACCATAAGTGCTAATGACTCCATTCCTTTTTGTGGTTGTAGGGGCTGTTGATTGGAGTACACTAAAACAAACCTGATCTCTCTAGGACATTCAGAAGCCAAGTTATAAGCCCACAAATGTGTAACTGGACTACTTCTTTAAATTGACACCAGATCCGGTGACCTTTGGGACATGGTTTGACCCCCTTAGGAAAGTGCTATCATCACAAAACGTTCAGATCACTTACAACTCAATATATTCTACCTTCCTGTAACGTTTGAGCCTGATTGGACCTTGTTTTCACACAAATGAACCCAGAATGATGTGAAATTGTGCTTAGTGCAGCATAATTCTGGGTGCCATTTACAAACCATAAGTGCTAATGACTCCATTCCTTTTTGTGGTTGTAGGGGCTGTTGGTTGGAGTACATTAAAACAAACCTGATCTCTCTAGGACATTCAGAAGCCAAGTTATAAGCCCACAAATGTGTAACTGGACTACTTCTTTAAATTGACACCAGATCTGGTGACCTTTGGGACATGGTTTGACCCCCTTAGGAATGTGCTATCATCATGAAACGTTCAGATCACTTACAACTCAATAGATTCTACCTTCCTGTAACGTTTCAGCCTGATTGGACCTTGTTTTCACACAAATGAACCCAGAATGATGTGAAATTGTGCTTCGTGCAACATAATTCTGGGTGCCATTTACAAACCATAAGTGCTAATGACTCCATTCCTTTTTGTGGTTGTAGGGGCTGTTGTTTGGAGTACACTAAAACAAACCTAACCTCTCTAGGACATTCAGAAGCCAAGTTATAAGCCCACAAAGGTGTAACTGGACTACTTCTTTAAAGTGACACCAGGCCCGGTGACCTTTGGGACATGGTTTTACCCCCTATAGGAATGTGCGATCATCTTGAAACGTTCAGATCACTTATAACTCAATAGATTCTACCTTCCTGTAACGTTTCAGCCTGATTGGACCTTGTTTTCACACAAATGAACCCAGAATGATGTGAAATTGTGCTTCGTGCAACATAATTCTGGGTGCCATTTAAAAACCATAAGTGCTAATGACTCCATTCCTTTTTGTGGTTGTAGGGGCTGTTGATTGGAGTATACTAAAACAAACCTGATCTCTCTAGGACATTCAGAAGCCAAGTTATAAGCCCACAAAGGTGTAACTGGACTACTTCTTTAAAGTGACACCAGGCCCGGTGACCTTTGGGACATGGTTTGACCCCCTATAGGAATGTGCGATCATCTTGAAACGTTCAGATCACTTACAACTCAGTAGATTCTACCTTCTTGTAGCGTTTCAGCCTGATTGGACCTTGTTTTCACACAAATGAACCCAGAATGATGTGAAATTGTGCTTCGTGCAACATAATTCTGGGTGCCATTTACAAACCTTAAGTGCTAATGACTCCATTCCTTTTTGTGGTTGTAGGGGCTGTTGTTTGGAGTACACTAAAACAAACCTGATCTCTCTAGGACATTCAGAAGCCAAGTTATAAGCCCACAAATGTGTAACTGAACTACTTCTTTAAATTGACACCAGATCCGGTGACCTTTGGGACATGGTTTGACCCCCTTAGGAAAGTGCTATCATCATGAAACGTTCAGATCACTTACAACTCAATAGATTCTACCTTCCTGTAACGTTTCAGCCTGATTGGACCTTGTTTTCACACAAATGGACCCAGAATGATGTGAAATTGTGCTTCGTGCAACATAATTCTGGGTGCCATTTAAAAACCATAAGTGCTAATGACTCCATTTCTTTTTGTGGTTGTAGGGGCTGTTGATTGGAGTACACTAAAACAAACCTAACCTCTCTAGGACATTCAGAAGCCAAGTTATAAGCCCACAAAGGTGTAACTGGACTACTTCTTTAAAGTGACACCAGGCCCGGTGACCTTTGGGACATGGTTTTACCCCCTATAGGAATGTGCGATCATCTTGAAACGTTCAGATCACTTACAGCTCAATAGATTCTACCTTCCTGTAACGTTTCAGCCTGATTGGACCTTGTTTTCACACAAATGAACCCAGAATGATGTGAAATTGTGCTTCGTGCAACATAATTCTGGGTGCCATTTACAAACCATGAGTGCTAATGACTCCATTCCTTTTTGTGGTTGTAGGGGCTGTTGATTGGAGAACACTAAAACAAACCTAACCTCTCTAAGACATTCAGAAGCCAAGTTATAAGCCCACAAAGGTGTAACTGGACTACTTCTTTAAAGTGACACCAGGCCCGGTGACCTTTGGGACATGGTTTGACCCCCTATAGGAATGTGCGATCATCTTGAAACGTTCAGATCACTTACAACTCAATAGATTCTACCTTCTTGTAGCGTTTCAGCCTGATTGGACCTTGTTTTCAAACAAATGAACCCAGAATGATGTGAAATTGTGCTTCGTGCAACATAATTCTGGGTGACATTTACAAACCATAAGTGCTAATGACTCAATTCCTTTTTGAGGTTGTAGGGGCTGTTGATTGGAGTACACTAAAGCAAACCTGATCTCTCTAGGACATTCAGAAGCCAAGTTATAAGCCCTCAAAGGTGTAAATGGACTACTTCTTTAAAGTTACACCCGGCCCGGTGACCTTTGGGACATGGTTTGACCCCCAATAGGAATGTGCGATTATCATGAAATGTTCAGATCACTTACAACTCAATAGATTCTACCTTCTTGTAACGTTTCAGCCTGATTGGACCTTGTTTTCACACAAATGAACCCAGAATGATGTGAAATTGTGCTTAGTGCAGCATAATTCTGGGTGCCATTTACAAACCATAAGTGCTAATGACTCCATTCCTTTTGGTGGTTGTAGGGGCTGTTGGTTGGAGTACATTAAAACAAACCTGATCTCTCTAGGACATTCAGAAGCCAAGTTATAAGCCCACTAATGTGTAACTGGACTACTTCTTTAAATTGACACCAGATCTGGTGACCTTTGGGACATGGTTTGACCCCCTTAGGAAAGTGCTATCATCATGAAACGTTCAGATAACTTACAACTCAATAGATTCTACCTTCCTGTAACGTTTCAGCCTGATTGGACCTTGTTTTCACACAAATGAACCCAGAATGATGTGAAATTGTGCTTCGTGCAACATAATTCTGGGTGCCATTTACAAACCATAAGTGCGAATGACTCCATTCCTTTTTGTGGTTGTAGGGGCTGTTGATTGGAGTACACTAAAACAAACCTAACCTCTCTAGGACATTCAGAATCCAAGTTATAAGCCCACAAAGGTGTAACTGGACTGCTTCTTTAAAGTGACACCAGGCCCGGTGAAATTTGGGACATGGTTTGACCCCCTATAGGAATGTGGGATCATCTTGAAACGTTCAGATCAATTACAACTCAATAGATTCTACCTTCCTGTAACGTTTCAGCCTGATTGGACCTTGTTTTCACACAAATGAACCCAGAATGATGTGAAATTGTGCTTCGTGCAAAATAATTCTGAGTGCCATTTAAAAACCATAAGTGCTAATGACACCATTCCTTTTTGTGGTTGTAGGGGCTGTTGATTGGAGTATACTAAAACAAACCTGATCTCTCTAGGACATTCAGAAGCCAAGTTATAAGCCAACAAATGTGTAACTGGACTACTTCTTTAAATTAACACCAGATCCGGTGACCTTTGGGACATGGTTTGACCCCCTTAGGAAAGTGCTATCATCATGAAACATTCAGATCACTTACAACTCAATAGATTCTACCTTCCTCTAACGTTTCAGCCTGATTGGACCTTGTTTTCACACAAATGAACCCAGAATGATGTGAAATTGTGCTTCGTGCAACATAATTCTGGGTGCCATTTACAAACCATAAGTGCTAATGACTCCATTCCTTTTTGTGGTTGTAGGGGCTGTTGTTTGGAGTACATTAAAACAAACCTGACCTCTCTAGGACATTCAGAAGCCAAGTTATAAGCCCACAAATGTGTAACTGGACTACTTCTTTAAATTGACACCAGATCCGGTGACCTTTGGGACATGGTTTGACCCCCTTAGGAAAGTGCTATCATCATTAAACGTTCAGATCACTTACAACTCAATAGATTCTACCTTCCTGTAACGTTTCAGCCTGATTGGACCTTGTTTTCACACAAATGAACCCAGAATGATGTGAAATTGTGCTTCGTGCAACATAATTCTGGGTGCCATTTACAAACCATAAGTGCTAATGACTCCATTCCTTTTTTTGGTTGTAGGGGCTGTTGATTGGAGTACACTAAAACAAACCTAACCTCTCTATGACATTCAAAAGCCAAGTTATAAGCCCACAAAGGTGTAACTGGACTACTTCTTTAAAGTGACACCAGGCCCGGTGACCTTTGGGACATGGTTTTACCCCCTATAGGAATGTGCGATCATCTTGAAACGTTCAGATCACTTACAACTCAATAGATTCTACCTTCTTGTAGCGTTTCAGCCTGATTGGACCTTGTTTTCACACAAATGGACCCAGAATGATGTGAAATTGTGCTTCGTGCAACATAATTCTGGGTGCCATTTACAAACCGTAAGTGCTAATGACTCCATTCCTTTTTGTGGTTGTAGGGGCTGTTGATTGGAGTACATTAAAACAAACCTGATCACTCTAGGACATTCAGAAGCCAAGTTATAAGCCCACAAATGTGTAACTGGACTACTTCTTTAAATTGACACCAGATCCGGTGACCTTTGGGACATGGTTTGACCCCCTTAGGAAAGTGCTATCATCATGAAACGTTCAGATCACTTACAACTCAATAGATTCTACCTCCCTGTAACATTTCAGCCTGATTGGACCTTGTTTTCACACAAATGAACCAAGAATGATGTGAAATTGTGCTTCGTGCAACATAATTCTGGGTGCCATTTACACACCTTAAGTGCTAATGACTCCATTCCTTTTTGTGGTTGTAGGGGCTGTTGTTTGGAGTACACTAAAACAAACCTGATCTCTCTAGGACATTCAGAAGCCAAGTTATAAGCCCACAAATGTGTAACTGAACTACTTCTTTAAATTGACACCAGATCCGGTAACCTTTGGGACATGGTTTGACCCCCTTAGGAAAGTGCTATCATCATGAAATGTTCAGATCACTTACAACTCAATAGATTCTACCTTCATTATAACGTTTCAGCCTGATTGGACCTTGTTTTCACACAAATGGACCCAGAATTATGTGAAATTGTGCTTCGTGCAACATAATTCTGGGTGCCATTTAAAAACCATAAGTGCTAATGACTCAATTCCTTTTTGAGGTTGTAGGGGCTGTTGATTGGAGTACACTAAAGCAAACCTGATCTCTCTAGGACATTCAGAAGCCAAGTTATAAGCCCTCAAAGGTGTAAATGGACTACTTCTTTAAAGTTACACCCGGCCCGGTGACCTTTGGGACATGGTTTGACCCCCAATAGGAATGTGCGATTATCATGAAATGTTCAGATCACTTACAACTCAATAGATTCTACCTTCTTGTAACGTTTCAGCCTGATTGGACCTTGTTTTCACACAAATGAACCCAGAATGATGTGAAATTGTGCTTAGTGCAGCATAATTCTGGGTGCCATTTACAAACCATAAGTGCTAATGACTCCATTCCTTTTGGTGGTTGTAGGGGCTGTTGGTTGGAGTACATTAAAACAAACCTGATCTCTCTAGGACATTCAGAAGCCAAGTTATAAGCCCACAAATGTGTAACTGGACTACTCCTTTAAATTGACACCAGATCTGGTGACCTTTGGGACATGGTTTGACCCCCTTAGGAAAGTGCTATCATCATGAAACGTTCAGATAACTTACAACTCAATAGATTCTACCTTCCTGTAACGTTTCAGCCTGATTGGACCTTGTTTTCACACAAATGAACCCAGAATGATGTGAAATTGTGCTTCGTGCAACATAATTCTGGGTGCCATTTACAAACCATAAGTGCGAATGACTCCATTCCTTTTTGTGGTTGTAGGGGCTGTTGATTGGAGTACACTAAAACAAACCTAACCTCTCTAGGACATTCAGAATCCAAGTTATAAGCCCACAAAGGTGTAACTGGACTGCTTCTTTAAAGTGACACCAGGCCCGGTGAAATTTGGGACATGGTTTGACCCCCTATAGGAATGTGGGATCATCTTGAAACGTTCAGATCAATTACAACTCAATAGATTCTACCTTCCTGTAACGTTTCAGCCTGATTGGACCTTGTTTTCACACAAATGAACCCAGAATGATGTGAAATTGTGCTTCGTGCAACATAATTCTGGGTGCCATTTAAAAACCATAAGTGCTAATGACTCCATTCCTTTTTGTGGTTGTAGGGGCTGTTGATTGGAGTATACTAAAACAAACCTGATCTCTCTAGGACATTCAGAAGCCAAGTTATAAGCCCACAAATGTGTAACTGGACTACTTCTTTAAATTAACACCAGATCCGGTGACCTTTGGGACATGGTTTGACCCCCTTAGGAAAGTGCTATCATCATGAAACATTCAGATCACTTACAACTCAATAGATTCTACCTTCCTCTAACGTTTCAGCCTGATTGGACCTTGTTTTCACACAAATGAACCCAGAATGATGTGAAATTGTGCTTCGTGCAACATAATTCTGGGTGCCATTTACAAACCATAAGTGCTAATGACTCCATTCCTTTTTGTGGTTGTAGGGGCTGTTGTTTGGAGTACATTAAAACAAACCTGACCTCTCTAGGACATTCAGAAGCCAAGTTATAAGCCCACAAATGTGTAACTGGACTACTTCTTTAAATTGACACCAGATCCGGTGACCTTTGGGACATGGTTTGACCCCCTTAGGAAAGTGCTATCATCATTAAACGTTCAGATCACTTACAACTCAATAGATTCTACCTTCCTGTAACGTTTCAGCCTGATTGGACCTTGTTTTCACACAAATGAACCCAGAATGATGTGAAATTGTGCTTCGTGCAACATAATTCTGGGTGCCATTTACAAACCATAAGTGCTAATGACTCCATTCCTTTTTTTGGTTGTAGGGGCTGTTGATTGGAGTACACTAAAACAAACCTAACCTCTCTATGACATTCAAAAGCCAAGTTATAAGCCCACAAAGGTGTAACTGGACTACTTCTTTAAAGTGACACCAGGCCCGGTGACCTTTGGGACATGGTTTTACCCCCTATAGGAATGTGCGATCATCTTGAAACGTTCAGATCACTTACAACTCAATAGATTCTACCTTCTTGTAGCGTTTCAGCCTGATTGGACCTTGTTTTCACACAAATGGACCCAGAATGATGTGAAATTGTGCTTCGTGCAACATAATTCTGGGTGCCATTTACAAACCGTAAGTGCTAATGACTCCATTCCTTTTTGTGGTTGTAGGGGCTGTTGATTGGAGTACATTAAAACAAACCTGATCACTCTAGGACATTCAGAAGCCAAGTTATAAGCCCACAAATGTGTAACTGGACTACTTCTTTAAATTGACACCAGATCCGGTGACCTTTGGGACATGGTTTGACCCCCTTAGGAAAGTGCTATCATCATGAAACGTTCAGATCACTTACAACTCAATAGATTCTACCTCCCTGTAACATTTCAGCCTGATTGGACCTTGTTTTCACACAAATGAACCAAGAATGATGTGAAATTGTGCTTCGTGCAACATAATTCTGGGTGCCATTTACAAACCATAAGTGCCAATGACTCCATTCCTATTTGTGGTTGTAGGGGCTGTTGATTGGAGAACACTAAAACAAACCTAACCTCTCTAGGACATTCAGAAGCCAAGTTATAAGCCCACAAAGGTGTGACTGGACTGCTTCTTTAAAGTGACACCAGGCCCGGTGACCTTTGGGACATGGTTTGACCCCCTATAGGAATGTGCGATCATCTTGAAACGTTCAGATCACTTACAACTCAATAGATTCTACCTTCCTGTAACGTTTCAGCCTGATTGGACCTTGTTTTCACACAAATGGACCCAGAATGATGTGAAATTGTGCTTCGTGCAACATAATTCTGGGTGCCATTTACAAACCATAAGTGCTAATGACTCCATTCCCATTTTGAGGTTGTAGGGTCTGTTGATTGGAGTACACTAAAACAAACCTGATCTCTCTAGGACATTCAGAAGCCAAGTTATAAGCCCACAAAGGTGTAACTGGACTACTTCTTTAAATTGACACCAGATCCGGTGACCTTTGGGACATGGTTTGACCCCCTTAGGAAAGTGCTATCATCATGAAACGTTCAGATCACTTACAACTCAATAGATTCTACCTTCCTGTAACATTTCAGCCTGATTGGACCTTGTTTTCACACAAATGGACCCAGAATGATGTGAAATTGTGCTTCGTGCAACATAATTCTGGGTGCCATTTACAAACCATAAGTGCTAATGACTCCATTCCTTTTTGTGGTTGTAGGGGCTGTTGATTGGAGAACAGTAAAACAAACCTAACCTCTCTAGGACATTCAGAAGCCAAGTTATAAGCCCACAAAGGTGTAACTGGACTGCTTCTTTAAGGTGACACCAGGCCCGGTGACCTTTGGGACATGGTTTGACCCCCTATAGGAATGTGCGATCATCTTGAAACGTTCAGATCACTTACAACTCAATAGATTCTACCTTCCTGTAACGTTTCAGCCTGATTGGACCTTGTTTTCACACAAATGAACCCAGAATGATGTGAAATTGTGCTTCGTGCAACATAATTCTGGGTGCCATTTAAAAACCATAAGTGCTAATGACTTCATTCCTTTTTGTGGTTGTAGGGGCTGTTGATTGGAGTATACTAAAACAAACCTGATCTCTCTAGGACATTCAGAAGCCAAGTTATAAGCCCACAAAGGTGTAACTGGACTACTTTTTTAAATTGACACCAGATCCGGTGACCTTTGGGACATGGTTTGACCCCCTTAGGAAAGTGCTATCATCATGAAACGTTCAGATCACTTACAACTCAATAGATTCTACCTTCCTGTAACATTTCAGCCTGATTGGACCTTGTTTTCACACAAATGAACCCAGAATGATGTGAAATTGTGCTTCGTGCAACATTATTCTGGGTGCCATTTAAAAACCATAAGTGCTAATGACTCCATTCCTTTTTGAGGTTGTAGGGGCTGTTGGACATGGTTTGACCCCCTTAGGAAAGTGTTATCATCATGAAACGTTCAGATCACTCACAACTCAATAGATTCTACTTTCCTGTAACATTTCAGCCTGATTGGACCTTTTTTTTCACACAAATGAACCCAGAATGATGTTAAATTGTGCTTCGCGCAACATATTTCTGGGTGCCATTTAAAAACCATAAGTGCTAATGACTCCATTCCTTTTTGAGGTTGTAGGGGCTGTTGATTGGAGTACACTAAAACAAACCTGATCTCTCTAGGACATTCAGAAGCCAAGTTATAAGCCCACAAATGTGTAACTGGACTACTTCTTTAAATTGACACCAGATCCGGTGACCTTTGGGACATGGTTTGACCCCCTTAGGAAAGTGCTATCATCATGAAACGTTCAGATCACTTACAACTCAATAGATTCTACCGTCCTGTAACGTTTCAGCCTGATTGGACCTTGTTTTCACACAAATGAACCCAGAATGATGTGAAATTTTGCTTAGTGCAGCATAATTCTGGGTGCCCTTTACACACCTTAAGTGCTAATGACTCCATTCCTTTTTGTGGTTGTAGGGGCTGTTTATTGGAGTACACTAAAACAAACCTTATCTCTCTAGGACATTCAGAAGCCAAGTTATAAGCCCACAAATGTGTAACCGGACTACTTCTTTAAATTGACACCAGATCCGGTGACCTTTGGGACATGGTTTGACCCCCTTAGGAAAGTGCTATCATCATGAAACGTTCAGATCACTTACAACTAAATAGATTCTACCTTCTTGTAACGTTTCAGCCTGACTGGACCTTGTTTTCACACAAATGGACCCAGAATGATGTGAAATTGTGCTTCGTGCAACATAATTCTGGGTGCCATTTACAAACCATAAGTGCTAATGACTCCATTCCTTTTTGTGGTTGTAGGGGCTGTTGGTTGGAGTACATTCAAACAAACCTGATCTCTCTAGGACATTCAGAAGCCAAGTTATAAGCCCACAAATGTGTAACTGGACTACTTCTTTAAATTGACACCAGATCCGGTGACCTTTGGGACATGGTTTGACCCCCTTGGGAAAGTGCTATCATCATGAAACGTTTGGATCACTTACAACTCAATAGATTCTACCGTCCTGTAACGTTTCAGCCTGATTGGACCTTGTTTTCACACAAATGAACCCAGAATGATGTGAAATTGTATTTCGTGCAACATAATTCTGGGTGCCATTTACAAACCATAAGTGCTAATGACTCCATTCCTTTTTGTGGTTGTAGGGGCTGTTGGTTGGAGTACATCAAAACAAACCTGATCTCTCTAGGACATTCAGAAGCCAAGTTATAAGCCCACAAATGTGTACCTGGACTACTACTTTAAATTGACACCAGATCCGGTGACCTTTGGGACATGGTTTGACCCCCTTAGGAAAGTGCTATCATCATGAAACGTTCAGATCACTTACAACTCAATAGATTCTACCTTCCTGTAACGTTTCAGCCTGATTGGACCTTGTTTTCACTCAAATGAACCCAGAATGATGTGAAATTGTGCTTAGTGCAGCGTAATTCTGGGTGCCATTTAAAAACCATAAGTTCTAATGACTCCATTGCTTTTTTTGGTTGTAGGGGCTGTTGATGGAGTACACTAAAACAAACCTAACCTCTCTAGGACATTCAGAAGCCAAGTTATAAGCCCACAAAGGTGTAACTGGACTACTTCTTTAAAGTGACACCAGGCCCGGTGACCTTTGGGACATGGTTTTACCCCCTATAGGAATGTGCGATCATCTTGAAACGTTCAGATCACTTACAACTCAATAGATTCTACCTTCCTGTAACGTTTCAGCCTGATTGGACCTTGTTTTCACACAAATGAACCCAGAATGATGTGAAATTGTGCTTCGTGCAACATAATTCTGGGTGCCATTTACAAACCTTAAGTGCTAATGACTCCATTCCTTTTTGTGGTTGTAGGGGCTGTTGATTGGAGTACACTAAAACAAACCTGATCTCTCTAGGACATTCAGAAGCCAAGTTATAAGCCCACAAATGTGTAACTGGACTACTTCTTTAAAATGACACCAGATCTGGTGACCTTTGGGACATGGTTTGACCCCCTTAGGAAAGTGCTATCATCATGAAACGTTCAGATCACTTACAACTCAATAGATTCTACCTTCCTGTAACGTTTCAGCCTGATTGGACCTTGTTTTCACATAAATAAACCCAGAATGATGTGAAATTGTGCTTCGTGCAACATAATTCTGGGTGCCATTTAAATACCATAAGTGCTAATGACTCCATTCCTTTTTGTGGTTGTAGGGGCTGTTGATTGGAGTATACTAAAACAAACCTGATCTCTCTAGGACATTCAGAAGCCAATTTATAAGCCCAAAAAGGTGTAACTGGACTACTTCTTTAAAGTGACACCAGGCCCGGTGACCTTTGGGACATGGTTTGACCCCCTATAGGAATGTGCGATCATCATTAAACGTTCAGATCACTTACAACTCAATAGATTCTACCTTCTTGTAACGTTTCAGCCTGAATGGACCTTGTTTTCACACAAATGGACCCAGAATGATGTGAAATTGTGCTTCGTGCAACATAATTCTGGGTGCCATTTACAAACCATAAGTGCTAATGACTCCATTCCTTTTTGTGGTTGTAGGGGCTTTTGGTTGGAGTACATTAAAACAAACCTGATCTCTCTAGGACATTCAGAAACCAAGTTATAAGCCCACAAATGTGTAACTGGACTACTTCTTTAAATTGACACCAGATCTGGTCACCTTTGGGACATGGTTTGACCCCCAATAGGAATGTGTGATCATCTTGAAACGTTCAGATCACTTACAACTCAATAGATTCCACCTTCTTGTAACGTTTCAGCCTGATTGGACCTTGTTTTCACATAAATGAACCCAGAAATATGTGAAATTGTGCTTCGTGCAACATAATTCTGGGTGCCATTTACAAACCTTAAGTGCTAAGGACTCCATTCCTTTTTGTGGTTGTAGGGGCTGTTGATTGGAGTACACTAAAACAAACCTGATCTCTCTAGGACATTCAGAAGCCAAGTTATAAGCCCACAAATGTGTAACTGAACTACTTCTTTAAATTGACACCAGATCCGGTGACCTTTGGGACATGGTTTGACCTCTTAGGAAAGTGCTGTCATCATGAAACGTTCAGATCACTTACAACTCAATAGATTCTACCTTCCTGTAACGTTTCAGCCTGATTGGACCTTGTTTTCACACAAATGAACCCAGAATGATGTGAAATTTTGCTTAGTGCAGCATAATTCTGGGTGCCCTTTACAAACCTTAAGTGCTAATGACTCCATTCCTTTTTGTGGTTGTAGGGGCTGTTGATTGGAGTACACTAAAACAAACCTTATCTCTCTAGGACATTCAGAAGCCAAATTATAAGCCCACAAATGTGTAACTGGACTACTTCTTTAAATTGACACCAGATCCGGTGACCTTTGGGACATGGTTTGACCCCCTTAGGAAAGTGCTATCATCATGAAACGTTCAGATCACTTACAACTCAATAGATTCTACCTTTCTGTAACGTTTCAGCCTGATTGGACCTTGTTTTCACACAAATTAACCCAGAATGATGTGAAATTGTGCTTCGTGCAACATAATTCTGGGTGCCATTTAAAAACCATAAGTGCTAATGACTCCATTCCTTTTTGAGGTTGTAGGGGCTCTTGATTGGAGTACACTAAAACAAACCTGATCTCTCTAGGACATTCAGAAGCCAAGTTATAAGCCCTCAAAGGTGTAAATGGACTACTTCTTTAAAGTGACTCCAGGCCCGGTGACCTTTGGGACATGGTTTGACCCCCTATAGGAATGTGCGATCATCATGAAACGTTCAGATCACTTACAACTCAATAGATTCTACCTTCTTGTAACGTTTCAGCCTGATTGGACCTTGTTTTCACACAAATGAACCCAGAATGATGTGAAATTGTGCTTAGTGCAGCATAATTCTGGGTGCCATTTACAAACCATAATTGCTAATGACTCCATTCCTTTTTGTGGTTGTAGGGGCTTGTTGATTGGAGAACACTAAAACAAACCTAACCTCTCTAGGACATTCAGAAGCCAAGTTATAAGCCCACAAAGGTGTAACTGGACTGCTTCTTTAAAGTGACACCAGGCCCGGTGACCTTTGGGACATGGTTTGACCCCCTATAGGAATGTGCGATCATCATGAAACGTTCAGATCACTTACAACTCAATAGATTCTACCTTCTTGTAACGTTTCAGCCTGATTGGACCTTGTTTTCACACAAATGGACCCAGAATGATGTGAAATTGTGCTTCGTGCAACATAATTCTGGGTGCCATTTACAAACCATAAGTGCTAATGACTCCATTCCTTTTTGTGGTTGTAGGGGCTGTTGGTTGGAGTACATTAAAACAAACCTGATGTCTCTAGGACATTCAGAAGCCAAGTTATAAGCCCACAAATGTGTAACTGGACTACTTCTTTAAATAGACACCAGATCCGGTGACCTTTGGGACATGGTTTGACCCCCTTAGGAAAGTGCTATCATCATGAAACGTTCAGATCACTTACAACTCAAAAGATTCTACCTTCCTGTAACGTTTCAGCCTGATTGGACCTTGTTTTCACACAAATGAACCCAGAATGATGTGAAATTGTGCTTAGTGCAGCATAATTCTGGGTGCCATTTAAAAACCATAAGTTCTAATGACTCCATTGCTTTTTGTGGTTGTAGGGGCTGTTGATTGGAGTACACTAAAACAAACCTGATCTCTCTAGGACATTCAGAAGCCAAGTTACAAGCCCACAAATGTGTAACTGGACTACTTCTTTAAAATGACACCAGATCTGGTGACCTTTGGGACATGGTTTGACCCCCTTAGGAAAGTGCTATCATCATGAAACGTTCAGATCACTTACAACTCAATAGATTCTACCTTCCTGTAACGTTTCAGCCTGATTGGACCTTGTTTTCACATAAATGAACCCAGAATGATGTGAAATTGTGCTTCGTGCAACATAATTCTGGGTGCCATTTAAAAACCATAAGTGCTAATGACTCCATTCCTTTTTGTGGTTGTAGGGGCTGTTGATTGGAGTATACTAAAACAAACCTGATCTCTCTAGGACATTCAGAAGCCAAGTTATAAGCCCAAAAAGGTGTAACTGGACTACTTCTTTAAAGTGACACCAGGCCCGGTGACCTTTGGGACATGGTTTGACCCCCTATAGGAATGTGCGATCATCATGAAACGTTCAGATCACTTACAACTCAATAGATTCTACCTTCTTGTAACGTTTCAGCCTGAATGGACCTTGTTTTCACACAAATGGACCCAGAATGATGTGAAATTGTGCTTCGTGCAACATAATTCTGGGTGCCATTTACAACCCATAAGTGCTAATGACTCCATAACTTTTTGTGGTTGTAGGGGCTGTTGTTTGGAGTACACTAAAACAAACCTGATCTCTCTAGGACATTCAGAAGCCAAGTTATAAGCCCACAAATGTGTAACTGAACTACTTCTTTAAAATGACACCAGATCTGGTGAACTTTGTGGACATGGTTTGACCCCCTTAGGAAAGTGCTATCATCATGAAACGTTCAGATCACTTACAACTCAATAGATTCTACCTTCCTGTAACGTTTCAGCCTGATTGGACCTTGTTTTCACATAAATGAACCCAGAATGATGTGAAATTGTGCTTCGTGCAACATAATTCTGGGTGCCATTTAAAAACCATAAGTGCTAATGACTCCATTCCTTTTTGTGGTTGTAGGGGCTGTTGATTGGAGTATACTAAAACAAACCTGATCTCTCTAGGACATTCAGAAGCCAAGTTATAAGCCCAAAAAGGTGTAACTGGACTACTTCTTTAAAGTGACACCAGGCCCGGTGACCTTTGGGACATGGTTTGACCCCCTATAGGAATGTGCGATCATCATGAAACGTTCAGATCACTTACAACTCAATAGAGTCTACCTTCTTGTTACGTTTCAGCCTGAATGGACCTTGTTTTCACACAAATGGACCCAGAATGATGTGAAATTGTGCTTCGTGCAACATAATTCTGGGTGCCATTTACAAACCATAAGTGCTAATGACTCCATTCCTTTTTGTGGTTGTAGGGGCTGTTGTTTGGAGTACACTAAAACAAACCTGATCTCTCTAGGACATTCAGAAGCCAAGTCATAAGCCCACAAATGTGTAACTGAACTACTTCTTTAAAATGACACCAGATCTGGTGACCTTTGGGACATGGTTTGACCCCCTTAGGAAAGTGCTATCATCATGAAACGTTCAGATCACTTACAACTCAATAGATTCTACCTTCCTGTAACGTTTCAGCCTGATTGGACCTTTTTTCACATAAATGAACCCAGAATGATGTGAAATTGTGCTTCGTGCAAAATAATTGTGGGTGCCATTTAAAAACCATAAGTGATAATGACTCCATTCCTTTTTGTGGTTGTAGGGGCTGTTGATTGGAGTATACTAAAACAAACCTGATCTCTCTAGGACATTCAGAAGCCAAGTTATAAACCCACAAATGTGTAACTGGACTACTTCTTTAAATTGACACCAGATCTGGTGACCTTTGGGACATGGTTTGACCCCCTATAGGAATGTGCGATCATCTTGAAACGTTCAGATCACTTACAACTCAATAGATTCCACCTTCTTGTAACGTTTCAGCCTGATTGGACCTTGTTTTCACACAAATGAACCCAGAATGATGTGAAATTGTGCTTCGTGCAACATAATTCTGGGTGCCATTTACAAACCTTAAGTACTAAGGACTCCATTCCTTTTTGTGGTTGTAGGGGCTGTTGATTGGAGTACACTAAAACAAACCTGATCTCTCTAGGACATTCAGAAGCCAAGTTATAAGCCCACAAATGTGTAACTGAACTACTTCTTTAAATTGACACCAGATCCGGTGACCTTTGGGACATGGTTTGACCTCTTAGGAAAGTGCTATCATCATGAAACGTTCAGATCACTTACAACTCAATAGATTCTACCTTCCTGTAACGTTTCAGCCTGATTGGACCTTGTTTTCACACAAATGAACCCAGAATGATGTGAAATTTTGCTTAGTGCAGCATAATTCTGGGTGCCCTTTACAAACCTTAAGTGCTAATGACTCCATTCCTTTTTGTGGTTGTAGGGGCTGTTGATTGGAGTACACTAAAACAAACCTTATCTCTCTAGGACATTCAGAAGCCAAATTATAAGCCCACAAATGTGTAACTGGACTACTTCTTTAAATTGACACCATATCCGGTGACCTTTGGGACATGGTTTGACCCCCTTAGGAAAGTGCTATCATCATGAAACGTTCAGATCACTTACAACTCAATAGATTCTACCTTCCTGTAACGTTTCAGCCTGATTGGACCTTGTTTTCACACAAATGAACCCAGAATGATGTGAAATTGTGCTTCGTGCAACATAATTCTGGGTGCCATTTACAAACCATAAGTGCTAATGACTCCATTCCTTTTTGTGGTTGTAGGGGCTTTTGGTTGGAGTACATTAAAACAAACCTGATCTCTCTAGGACATTCAGAAACCAAGTTATAAGCCCACAAATGTGTAACTGGACTACTTCTTTAAATTGACACCAGATCTGGTCACCTTTGGGACATGGTTTGACCCCCAATAGGAATGTGTGATCATCTTGAAACGTTCAGATCACTTACAACTCAATAGATTCCACCTTCTTGTAACGTTTCAGCCTGATTGGACCTTGTTTTCACATAAATGAACCCAGAAATATGTGAAATTGTGCTTCGTGCAACATAATTCTGGGTGCCATTTACAAACCTTAAGTGCTAAGGACTCCATTCCTTTTTGTGGTTGTAGGGGCTGTTGATTGGAGTACACTAAAACAAACCTGATCTCTCTAGGACATTCAGAAGCCAAGTTATAAGCCCACAAATGTGTAACTGAACTACTTCTTTAAATTGACACCAGATCCGGTGACCTTTGGGACATGGTTTGACCTCTTAGGAAAGTGCTGTCATCATGAAACGTTCAGATCACTTACAACTCAATAGATTCTACCTTCCTGTAACGTTTCAGCCTGATTGGACCTTGTTTTCACACAAATGAACCCAGAATGATGTGAAATTTTGCTTAGTGCAGCATAATTCTGGGTGCCCTTTACAAACCTTAAGTGCTAATGACTCCATTCCTTTTTGTGGTTGTAGGGGCTGTTGATTGGAGTACACTAAAACAAACCTTATCTCTCTAGGACATTCAGAAGCCAAATTATAAGCCCACAAATGTGTAACTGGACTACTTCTTTAAATTGACACCAGATCCGGGTACCTTTGGGACATGGTTTGACCCCCTTAGGAAAGCGCTATCATCATGAAACGTTCAGATCACTTACAACTCAATAGATTCTACCTTTCTGTAACGTTTCAGCCTGATTGGACCTTGTTTTCACACAAATTAACCCAGAATGATGTGAAATTGTGCTTCGTGCAACATAATTCTGGGTGCCATTTAAAAACCATAAGTGCTAATGACTCCATTCCTTTTTGAGGTTGTAGGGGCTGTTGATTGGAGTACACTAAAACAAACCTGATCTCTCTAGGACATTCAGAAGCCAAGTTATAAGCCCTCAAAGGTGTAAATGGACTACTTCTTTAAAGTGACTCCAGGCCCGGTGACCTTTGGGACATGGTTTGACCCCCTATAGGAATGTGCGATCATCATGAAACGTTCAGATCACTTACAACTCAATAGATTCTACCTTCTTGTAACGTTTCAGCCTGATTGGACCTTGTTTTCACACAAATGAACCCAGAATGATGTGAAATTGTGCTTAGTGCAGCATAATTCTGGGTGCCATTTACAAACCATAATTGCTAATGACTCCATTCCTTTTTGTGGTTGTAGGGCTTGTTGATTGGAGAACACTAAAACAAACCTAACCTCTCTAGGACATTCAGAAGCCAAGTTATAAGCCCACAAAGGTGTAACTGGACTGCTTCTTTAAAGTGACACCAGGCCCGGTGACCTTTGGGACATGGTTTGACCCCCTATAGGAATGTGCGATCATCATGAAACGTTCAGATCACTTACAACTCAATAGATTCTACCTTCTTGTAACGTTTCAGCCTGATTGGACCTTGTTTTCACACAAATGGACCCAGAATGATGTGAAATTGTGCTTCGTGCTACATAATTCTGGGTGCCATTTACAAACCATAAGTGCTAATGACTCCATTCCTTTTTGTGGTTGTAGGGGCTGTTGGTTGGAGTACATTAAAACAAACCTGATGTCTCTAGGACATTCAGAAGCCAAGTTATAAGCCCACAAATGTGTAACTGGACTACTTTAAATTGACACCAGATCCGGTGACCTTTGGGACATGGTTTGACCCCCTTAGGAAAGTGCTATCATCATGAAACGTTCAGATCACTTACAACTCAAAAGATTCTACCTTCCTGTAACGTTTCAGCCTGATTGGACCTTGTTTTCACACAAATGAACCCAGAATGATGTGAAATTGTGCTTAGTGCAGCATAATTCTGGGTGCCATTTAAAAACCATAAGTTCTAATGACTCCATTGCTTTTTGTGGTTGTAGGGGCTGTTGATTGGAGTACACTAAAACAAACCTGATCTCTCTAGGACATTCAGAAGCCAAGTTACAAGCCCACAAATGTGTAACTGGACTACTTCTTTAAAATGACACCAGATCTGGTGACCTTTGGGACATGGTTTGACCCCCTTAGGAAAGTGCTATCATCATGAAACGTTCAGATCATTTACAACTCAATAGATTCTACCTTCCTGTAACGTTTCAGCCTGATTGGACCTTGTTTTCACATAAATGAACCCAGAATGATGTGAAATTGTGCTTCGTGCAACATAATTCTGGGTGCCATTTAAAAACCATAAGTGCTAATGACTCCATTCCTTTTTGTGGTTGTAGGGGCTGTTGATTGGAGTATACTAAAACAAACCTGATCTCTCTAGGACATTCAGAAGCCAAGTTATAAGCCCAAAAAGGTGTAACTGGACTACTTCTTTAAAGTGACACCAGGCCCGGTGACCTTTGGGACATGGTTTGACCCCCTATAGGAATGTGCGATCATCATGAAACGTTCAGATCACTTACAACTCAATAGATTCTACCTTCTTGTAACGTTTCAGCCTGAATGGACCTTGTTTTCACACAAATGGACCCAGAATGATGTGAAATTGTGCTTCGTGCAACATAATTCTGGGTGCCATTTACAAACCATAAGTGCTAATGACTCCATAACTTTTTGTGGTTGTAGGGGCTGTTGTTTGGAGTACACTAAAACAAACCTGATCTCTCTAGGACATTCAGAAGCCAAGTTATAAGCCCACAAATGTGTAACTGAACTACTTCTTTAAAATGACACCAGATCTGGTGAACTTTGTGGACATGGTTTGACCCCCTTAGGAAAGTGCTATCATCATGAAACGTTCAGATCACTTACAACTCAATAGATTCTACCTTCCTGTAACGTTTCAGCCTGATTGGACCTTGTTTTCACATAAATGAACCCAGAATGATGTGAAATTGTGCTTCGTGCAACATAATTCTGGGTGCCATTTAAAAACCATAAGTGCTAATGACTCCATTCCTTTTTGTGGTTGTAGGGGCTGTTGATTGGAGTATACTAAAACAAACCTGATCTCTCTAGGACATTCAGAAGCCAAGTTATAAGCCCAAAAAGGTGTAACTGGACTACTTCTTTAAAGTGACACCAGGCCCGGTGACCTTTGGGACATGGTTTGACCCCCTATAGGAATGTGCGATCATCATGAAACGTTCAGATCACTTACAACTCAATAGAGTCTACCTTCTTGTTACGTTTCAGCCTGAATGGACCTTGTTTTCACACAAATGGACCCAGAATGATGTGAAATTGTGCTTCGTGCAACATAATTCTGGGTGCCATTTACAAACCATAAGTGCTAATGACTCCATTCCTTTTTGTGGTTGTAGGGGCTGTTGTTTGGAGTACACTAAAACAAACCTGATCTCTCTAGGACATTCAGAAGCCAAGTCATAAGCCCACAAATGTGTAACTGAACTACTTCTTTAAAATGACACCAGATCTGGTGACCTTTGGGACATGGTTTGACCCCCTTAGGAAAGTGCTATCATCATGAAACGTTCAGATCACTTACAACTCAATAGATTCTACCTTCCTGTAACGTTTCAGCCTGATTGGACCTTTTTTCACATAAATGAACCCAGAATGATGTGAAATTGTGCTTCGTGCAAAATAATTGTGGGTGCCATTTAAAAACCATAAGTGATAATGACTCCATTCCTTTTTGTGGTTGTAGGGGCTGTTGATTGGAGTATACTAAAACAAACCTGATCTCTCTAGGACATTCAGAAGCCAAGTTATAAACCCACAAATGTGTAACTGGACTACTTCTTTAAATTGACACCAGATCTGGTGACCATTGGGACATGGTTTGACCCCCTTAGGAAAGTGCTATCATCATGAAACGTTCAGATCACTTACAACTAAATAGATTCTACCTTCTTGTAACGTTTCAGCCTGATTGGACCTTGTTTTCACACAAATGGACCCAGAATGATGTGAAATTGTGCTTCGTGCAACATAATTCTGGGTGCCATTTACAAACCATAAGTGCTAATGACTCCATTCCTTTTTGTGGTTGTAGGGGCTGTTGGTTGGAGTACATTCAAACAAACCTGATCTCTCTAGGACATTCAGAAGCCAAGTTATAAGCCCACAAATGTGTAACTGGACAACTTCTTTAAATTGACACCAGATCCGGTGACCTTTGGGACATGGTTTGATCCCCTTGGGAAAGTGCTATCATCATGAAACGTTCGGATCACTTACAACTCAATAGATTCTACCGTCCTGTAACGTTTCAGCCTGATTGGACCTTGTTTTCACACAAATGAACCCAGAATGATGTGAAATTTTGCTTAGTGCAGCATAATTCTGGGTGCCCTTTACAAACCTTAAGTGCTAATGACTCCATTCCTTTTTGTGGTTGTAGGGGCTGTTGATTGGAGTACACTAAAACAAACCTTATCTCTCTAGGACATTCAGAAGCCAAATTATAAGCCCACAAATGTGTAACTGGACTACTTCTTTAAATTGACACCATATCCGGTGACCTTTGGGACATGGTTTGACCCCCTTAGGAAAGTGCTATCATCATGAAACGTTCAGATCACTTACAACTCAATAGATTCTACCTTCCTGTAACGTTTCAGCCTGATTGGACCTTGTTTTCACACAAATGAACCCAGAATGATGTGAAATTGTGCTTCGTGCAACATAATTCTGGGTGCCATTTACAAACCATAAGTGCTAATGACTCCATTCCTTTTTGTGGTTGTAGGGGCTTTTGGTTGGAGTACATTAAAACAAACCTGATCTCTCTAGGACATTCAGAAACCAAGTTATAAGCCCACAAATGTGTAACTGGACTACTTCTTTAAATTGACACCAGATCTGGTCACCTTTGGGACATGGTTTGACCCCCAATAGGAATGTGTGATCATCTTGAAACGTTCAGATCACTTACAACTCAATAGATTCCACCTTCTTGTAACGTTTCAGCCTGATTGGACCTTGTTTTCACATAAATGAACCCAGAAATATGTGAAATTGTGCTTCGTGCAACATAATTCTGGGTGCCATTTACAAACCTTAAGTGCTAAGGACTCCATTCCTTTTTGTGGTTGTAGGGGCTGTTGATTGGAGTACACTAAAACAAACCTGATCTCTCTAGGACATTCAGAAGCCAAGTTATAAGCCCACAAATGTGTAACTGAACTACTTCTTTAAATTGACACCAGATCCGGTGACCTTTGGGACATGGTTTGACCTCTTAGGAAAGTGCTGTCATCATGAAACGTTCAGATCACTTACAACTCAATAGATTCTACCTTCCTGTAACGTTTCAGCCTGATTGGACCTTGTTTTCACACAAATGAACCCAGAATGATGTGAAATTTTGCTTAGTGCAGCATAATTCTGGGTGCCCTTTACAAACCTTAAGTGCTAATGACTCCATTCCTTTTTGTGGTTGTAGGGGCTGTTGATTGGAGTACACTAAAACAAACCTTATCTCTCTAGGACATTCAGAAGCCAAATTATAAGCCCACAAATGTGTAACTGGACTACTTCTTTAAATTGACACCAGATCCGGGTACCTTTGGGACATGGTTTGACCCCCTTAGGAAAGCGCTATCATCATGAAACGTTCAGATCACTTACAACTCAATAGATTCTACCTTTCTGTAACGTTTCAGCCTGATTGGACCTTGTTTTCACACAAATTAACCCAGAATGATGTGAAATTGTGCTTCGTGCAACATAATTCTGGGTGCCATTTAAAAACCATAAGTGCTAATGACTCCATTCCTTTTTGAGGTTGTAGGGGCTGTTGATTGGAGTACACTAAAACAAACCTGATCTCTCTAGGACATTCAGAAGCCAAGTTATAAGCCCTCAAAGGTGTAAATGGACTACTTCTTTAAAGTGACTCCAGGCCCGGTGACCTTTGGGACATGGTTTGACCCCCTATAGGAATGTGCGATCATCATGAAACGTTCAGATCACTTACAACTCAATAGATTCTACCTTCTTGTAACGTTTCAGCCTGATTGGACCTTGTTTTCACACAAATGAACCCAGAATGATGTGAAATTGTGCTTAGTGCAGCATAATTCTGGGTGCCATTTACAAACCATAATTGCTAATGACTCCATTCCTTTTTGTGGTTGTAGGGCTTGTTGATTGGAGAACACTAAAACAAACCTAACCTCTCTAGGACATTCAGAAGCCAAGTTATAAGCCCACAAAGGTGTAACTGGACTGCTTCTTTAAAGTGACACCAGGCCCGGTGACCTTTGGGACATGGTTTGACCCCCTATAGGAATGTGCGATCATCATGAAACGTTCAGATCACTTACAACTCAATAGATTCTACCTTCTTGTAACGTTTCAGCCTGATTGGACCTTGTTTTCACACAAATGGACCCAGAATGATGTGAAATTGTGCTTCGTGCTACATAATTCTGGGTGCCATTTACAAACCATAAGTGCTAATGACTCCATTCCTTTTTGTGGTTGTAGGGGCTGTTGGTTGGAGTACATTAAAACAAACCTGATGTCTCTAGGACATTCAGAAGCCAAGTTATAAGCCCACAAATGTGTAACTGGACTACTTTAAATTGACACCAGATCCGGTGACCTTTGGGACATGGTTTGACCCCCTTAGGAAAGTGCTATCATCATGAAACGTTCAGATCACTTACAACTCAAAAGATTCTACCTTCCTGTAACGTTTCAGCCTGATTGGACCTTGTTTTCACACAAATGAACCCAGAATGATGTGAAATTGTGCTTAGTGCAGCATAATTCTGGGTGCCATTTAAAAACCATAAGTTCTAATGACTCCATTGCTTTTTGTGGTTGTAGGGGCTGTTGATTGGAGTACACTAAAACAAACCTGATCTCTCTAGGACATTCAGAAGCCAAGTTACAAGCCCACAAATGTGTAACTGGACTACTTCTTTAAAATGACACCAGATCTGGTGACCTTTGGGACATGGTTTGACCCCCTTAGGAAAGTGCTATCATCATGAAACGTTCAGATCATTTACAACTCAATAGATTCTACCTTCCTGTAACGTTTCAGCCTGATTGGACCTTGTTTTCACATAAATGAACCCAGAATGATGTGAAATTGTGCTTCGTGCAACATAATTCTGGGTGCCATTTAAAAACCATAAGTGCTAATGACTCCATTCCTTTTTGTGGTTGTAGGGGCTGTTGATTGGAGTATACTAAAACAAACCTGATCTCTCTAGGACATTCAGAAGCCAAGTTATAAGCCCAAAAAGGTGTAACTGGACTACTTCTTTAAAGTGACACCAGGCCCGGTGACCTTTGGGACATGGTTTGACCCCCTATAGGAATGTGCGATCATCATGAAACGTTCAGATCACTTACAACTCAATAGATTCTACCTTCTTGTAACGTTTCAGCCTGAATGGACCTTGTTTTCACACAAATGGACCCAGAATGATGTGAAATTGTGCTTCGTGCAACATAATTCTGGGTGCCATTTACAAACCATAAGTGCTAATGACTCCATAACTTTTTGTGGTTGTAGGGGCTGTTGTTTGGAGTACACTAAAACAAACCTGATCTCTCTAGGACATTCAGAAGCCAAGTTATAAGCCCACAAATGTGTAACTGAACTACTTCTTTAAAATGACACCAGATCTGGTGAACTTTGTGGACATGGTTTGACCCCCTTAGGAAAGTGCTATCATCATGAAACGTTCAGATCACTTACAACTCAATAGATTCTACCTTCCTGTAACGTTTCAGCCTGATTGGACCTTGTTTTCACATAAATGAACCCAGAATGATGTGAAATTGTGCTTCGTGCAACATAATTCTGGGTGCCATTTAAAAACCATAAGTGCTAATGACTCCATTCCTTTTTGTGGTTGTAGGGGCTGTTGATTGGAGTATACTAAAACAAACCTGATCTCTCTAGGACATTCAGAAGCCAAGTTATAAGCCCAAAAAGGTGTAACTGGACTACTTCTTTAAAGTGACACCAGGCCCGGTGACCTTTGGGACATGGTTTGACCCCCTATAGGAATGTGCGATCATCATGAAACGTTCAGATCACTTACAACTCAATAGAGTCTACCTTCTTGTTACGTTTCAGCCTGAATGGACCTTGTTTTCACACAAATGGACCCAGAATGATGTGAAATTGTGCTTCGTGCAACATAATTCTGGGTGCCATTTACAAACCATAAGTGCTAATGACTCCATTCCTTTTTGTGGTTGTAGGGGCTGTTGTTTGGAGTACACTAAAACAAACCTGATCTCTCTAGGACATTCAGAAGCCAAGTCATAAGCCCACAAATGTGTAACTGAACTACTTCTTTAAAATGACACCAGATCTGGTGACCTTTGGGACATGGTTTGACCCCCTTAGGAAAGTGCTATCATCATGAAACGTTCAGATCACTTACAACTCAATAGATTCTACCTTCCTGTAACGTTTCAGCCTGATTGGACCTTTTTTCACATAAATGAACCCAGAATGATGTGAAATTGTGCTTCGTGCAAAATAATTGTGGGTGCCATTTAAAAACCATAAGTGATAATGACTCCATTCCTTTTTGTGGTTGTAGGGGCTGTTGATTGGAGTATACTAAAACAAACCTGATCTCTCTAGGACATTCAGAAGCCAAGTTATAAACCCACAAATGTGTAACTGGACTACTTCTTTAAATTGACACCAGATCTGGTGACCATTTGGACATGGTTTGACCCCCTATAGGAATGTGCGATCATCTTGAAACGTTCAGATCACTTACAACTCAATAGATTCCACCTTCTTGTAACGTTTCAGCCTGATTGGACCTTGTTTTCACACAAATGAACCCAGAATGATGTGAAATTGTGCTTCGTGCAACATAATTCTGGGTGCCATTTACAAACCTTAAGTACTAAGGACTCCATTCCTTTTTGTGGTTGTAGGGGCTGTTGATTGGAGTACACTAAAACAAACCTGATCTCTCTAGGACATTCAGAAGCCAAGTTATAAGCCCACAAATGTGTAACTGAACTACTTCTTTAAATTGACACCAGATCCGGTGACCTTTGGGACATGGTTTGACCTCTTAGGAAAGTGCTATCATCATGAAACGTTCAGATCACTTACAACTCAATAGATTCTACCTTCCTGTAACGTTTCAGCCTGATTGGACCTTGTTTTCACACAAATGAACCCAGAATGATGTGAAATTTTGCTTAGTGCAGCATAATTCTGGGTGCCCTTTACAAACCTTAAGTGCTAATGACTCCATTCCTTTTTGTGGTTGTAGGGGCTGTTGATTGGAGTACACTAAAACAAACCTTATCTCTCTAGGACATTCAGAAGCCAAATTATAAGCCCACAAATGTGTAACTGGACTACTTCTTTAAATTGACACCATATCCGGTGACCTTTGGGACATGGTTTGACCCCCTTAGGAAAGTGCTATCATCATGAAACGTTCAGATCACTTACAACTCAATAGATTCTACCTTCCTGTAACGTTTCAGCCTGATTGGACCTTGTTTTCACACAAATGAACCCAGAATGATGTGAAATTTTGCTTAGTGCAGCATAATTCTGGGTGCCCTTTACACACCTTAAGTGCTAATGACTCCATTCCTTTTTGTGGTTGTAGGGGCTGTTTATTGGAGTACACTAAAACAAACCTTATCTCTCTAGGACATTCAGAAGCCAAGTTATAAGCCCACAAATGTGTAACTGGACTACTTCTTTAAATTGACACCAGATCCGGTGACCTTTGGGACATGGTTTGACCCCCTTAGGAAAGTGCTATCATCATGAAACGTTCAGATCACTTACAACTAAATAGATTCTACCTTCTTGTAACGTTTCAGCCTGATTGGACCTTGTTTTCACACAAATGGACCCAGAATGATGTGAAATTGTGCTTCGTGCAACATAATTCTGGGTGCCATTTACAAACCATAAGTGCTAATGACTCCATTCCTTTTTGTGGTTGTAGGGGCTGTTGGTTGGAGTACATTCAAACAAACCTGATCTCTCTAGGACATTCAGAAGCCAAGTTATAAGCCCACAAATGTGTAACTGGACAACTTCTTTAAATTGACACCAGATCCGGTGACCTTTGGGACATGGTTTGATCCCCTTGGGAAAGTGCTATCATCATGAAACGTTCGGATCACTTACAACTCAATAGATTCTACCGTCCTGTAACGTTTCAGCCTGATTGGACCTTGTTTTCACACAAATGAACCCAGAATGATGTGAAATTTTGCTTAGTGCAGCATAATTCTGGGTGCCCTTTACACACCTTAAGTGCTAATGACTCCATTCCTTTTTGTGGTTGTAGGGGCTGTTTATTGGAGTACACTAAAACAAACCTTATCTCTCTAGGACATTCAGAAGCCAAGTTATAAGCCCACAAATGTGTAACTGGACTACTTCTTTAAATTGACACCAGATCCGGTGACCTTTGGGACATGGTTTGACCCCCTTAGGAAAGTGCTATCATCATGAAACGTTCAGATCACTTACAACTAAATAGATTCTACCTTCTTGTAACGTTTCAGCCTGATTGGACCTTGTTTTCACACAAATGGACCCAGAATGATGTGAAATTGTGCTTTGTGCAACATATTTCTGGGTGCCATTTAAAAACAATAAGTGCTAATGACTCCATTCCTTTTTGTGGTTGTAGGGGCTGTTGATTGGAGTACACTAAAACAAACCTGATCTCTCTAGGACATTCAGAAGCCAAGTTATAAGCCCACAAATGTGTAACTGGACTACTTCTTTAAATTGACACCAGATCCGGTGACCTTTGGGACATGGATTGATCCCCTTAGGAAAGTGCTATCATCATGAAACGTTCAGATCACTTACAACTCAATAGATTCTACCTTCCTGTAACATTTCAGCCTGATTGGACCTTGTTTTCACACAAATGAACCCAGAATGATGTGAAATTGTGCTTCGTGCAACATAATACTGGGTGCCATTTCAAAACCATAAGTGCTAATGACTCCATTCCTTTTTGTGGTTGTAGGGGCTGTTGATTGGAGTACACTGAAACAAACCTGATCTCTCTAGGACATTCAGAAGCCAATGTAAGGTTATGAAGTTCATGGTTTTCAACTCCATACAGCTGCCCCCTGTGCACAATAACACCGTGTAGAAAAACCAAGGTCGGGTGTTCCTCAGACTGTTTACATTCCAGGAGAAGAGTCCGAAGGAGAAGAAGAAACTTTACTTAATCAAAGTACTTTATTTGTGATTAAAATTATTAAGCACAACAGATGTTGATCAACAATAATCAAGTGAATGATCTGTGAAATAAATATGTCATGAATTATGTTTAATGAAAACAGGACTACGGCACAGACATACTGATCCTCATCTCCATAGAAACGCATGACACATTGTTCCAACCAATCAGAGCTTTCGGCTGCCGCAGGAGAATCTGGTGTTGACTTCAAGTGTCCAATTCACTTTACTGAAACTTAAAACAATTCAGAGATATAAAACAAGGCAACGCCATTTTAAGCCAGTTCCATTTTGACTTCAGTTCTATTCACCATCATCCTAAAGAAAAGCGGAGCCTGGCCAGATGTGTTTTCTTTAAACTAAGAACTGTGAAACGGGAGATGTTCGTCGTTTAACAACCAGACGACGTCCTTTCAAAATAAGAGCACCTGCTGACGCCGACGAACGGTACCGGGGTCGACCCTCCAGACGGGCTTTGAAACGTTGTGATCGCTGCACCGACAGCTCCATCGTACATCCGAGGTCTCCAGACCTGGCATTTCCTGATCTACCTGGGAGACCCCCCACTGGGTACGTACACGGCAAAATAGCGGCTCATGTCATCACTTTATAAGCCTCGTGATATCTAGTCATAACAAAGACGACCAGATTCGATTACGTCAGCCTAGAGAATCTGAACCACACACACACACACACCCACACACGCACCAACACAACATCCGAATCCATTCTCATCCATCACAGAGTAGTCCTGGTAGATTGTTTAGAATTTATAATTCAGTGATTAAAGATTCTCAGACGATCCCATCTCTCTCTTTTCTTGTCTCAAAGTCAATACAGAGTGTTTAATTAAACTCCCTGATGATAAAAACAGCCTATTCTTCTGTTTATAAAAAGTGAACTACTAACAGTGTATTAAAATACAACTTTAGATAGTTACATCACTTTGATTCCGTTACACCAAGTTATAAGCCCACAAATGTGTAACTGGACTACTTCTTTAAATTGACACCAGATCCGGTGACCTCTGGGACATGGTTTGACGCCCTTACGAAAGTGCTATCATCATGAAAAGTTCAGATCACTTACAACTCAATAGATTCTACCTTCCTGTAACGTTTCAGCCTGACTGGACCTTGTTTTCACACAAATGAACCCAGAATGATGTGAAATTGTGCTTCGTGCAACATAATTCTGGGTGCCATTTACAAACCATAAGTGCTAATGACTCCATTCCTTTTTGTGGTTGTAGGGGCTGTTGATTGGAGTATACTAAAACAAACCTGATCTCTCTAGGACATTCAGAAGCCAAGTTATAAGCCCACAAAGGTGTAACTGGACTACTTCTTTAAAGTGACACCAGGCCCGGTGACCTTTGGGACATGGTTTGACCCACTATAGGAATGTGCGATCATCATGAAACGTTCAGATCACTTACAACTCAATAGATTCTACCTTCTTGTAACGTTTCAGCCTGATTGGACCTTGTTTTCACACAAATGGACCCAGAATGATGTTAAATTGTGCTTTGTGCAACATATTTCTGGGTGCCATTTAAAAACAATAAGTGCTAATGACTCCATTCCTTTTTGTGGTTGTAGGGGCTGTTGATTGGAGTACACTAAAACAAACCTGATCTCTCTAGGACATTCAGAAGCCAAGTTATAAGCCCACAAATGTGTAACTGGACTACTTCTTTAAATTGACATCAGATCCGGTGACCTTTGGGACATGGATTGATCCCCTTAGGAAAGTGCTATCATCATGAAACGTTCAGATCACTTACAACTCAATAGATTCTACCTTCCTGTAACATTTCAGCCTGATTGGACCTTGTTTTCACACAAATGAACCCAGAATGATGTGAAATTGTGCTTCGTGCAACATAATACTGGGTGCCATTTAAAAACCATAAGTGCTAATGACTCCATTCCTTTTTGTGGTTGTAGGGGCTGTTGATTGGAGTACACTGAAACAAACCTGATCTCTCTAGGACATTCAGAAGCCAATGTAAGGTTATGAAGTTCATGGTTTTCAACTCCATACAGCTGCCCCCTGTGCACAATAACACCGTGTAGAAAAACCAAGGTCGGGTGTTCCTCAGACTGTTTACATTCCAGGAGAAGAGTCCGAAGGAGAAGAAGAAACTTTACTTAATCAAAGTACTTTATTTGTGATTAAAATTATTAAGCACAACAGATTTTGATCAACAATAATCAAGTGAATGATCTGTGAAATAAATATGTCATGAATTATGTTTAATGAAAACAGGACTACGGCACAGACATACTGATCCTCATCTCCATAGAAACGCATGACACATTGTTCCAACCAATCAGAGCTTTCGGCTGCCGCAGGAGAATCTGGTGTTGACTTCAAGTGTCCAATTCACTTTACTGAAACTTAAAACAATTCAGAGATATAAAACAAGGCAACGCCATTTTAAGCCAGTTCCATTTTGACTTCAGTTCTATTCACCATCATCCTAAAGAAAAGCGGAGCCTGGCCAGATGTGTTTTCTTTAAACTAAGAACTGTGAAACGGGAGATGTTCGTCGTTTAACAACCAGACGACGTCCTTTCAAAATAAGAGCACCTGCTGACGCCGACGAACGGTACCGGGGTCGACCCTCCAGACGGGCTTTGAAACGTTGTGATCGCTGCACCGACAGCTCCATCGTACATCCGAGGTCTCCAGACCTGGCATTTCCTGATCTACCTGGGAGACCCCCCACTGGGTACGTACACGGCAAAATAGCGGCTCATGTCATCACTTTATAAGCCTCGTGATATCTAGTCATAACAAAGACGACCAGATTCGATTACGTCAGCCTAGAGAATCTGAACCAGACACAAACACACACCCACACACGCACCAACACAACATCCGAATCCATTCTCATCCATCACAGAGTAGTCCTGGTAGATTGTTTAGAATTTATAATTCAGTGATTAAAGATTCTCAAACGATCCCATCTCTCTCTTTTCTTGTCTCAAAGTCAATACAGAGTGTTTAATTAAACTCCCTGATGATAAAAACAGCCTATTCTTCTGTTTATAAAAAGTGAACTACTAACAGTGTATTAAAATACAACTTTAGATAGTTACATCACTTTGATTCCGTTACACCAAGTTATAAGCCCACAAATGTGTAACTGGACTACTACTTTAAATTGACACCAGATCCGGTGACCTCTGGGACATGGTTTGACCCCCTTACGAAAGTGCTATCATCATGAAACGTTCAGATCACTTACAACTCAATAGATTCTACCTTCCTGTAACGTTTCAGCCTGATTGGACCTTGTTTTCACACAAATGAACCCAGAATGATGTGAAATTGTGCTTCGTGCAACATAATTCTGGGTGCCATTTACAAACCATAAGTGCTAATGACTCCTTTCCTTTTTGTGGTTGTAGGGGCTGTTGATTGGAGTATACTAAAACAAACCTGATCTCTCTAGGACATTCAGAAGCCAAGTTATAAGCCCACAAAGGTGTAACTGGACTACTTCTTTAAAGTGACACCAGGCCCAGTGACCTTTGGGACATGGTTTGACCCACTATAGGAATGTGCGATCATCATGAAACGTTCAGATCACTTACAACTCAATAGATTCTACCTTCTTGTAACGTTTCAGCCTGATTGGACCTTGTTTTCACACAAATGGACACAGAATGATGTTAAATTGTGCTTTGTGCAACATATTTCTGGGTGCCATTTAAAAACAATAAGTGCTAATGACTCCATTCCTTTTTGTGGTTGTAGGGGCTGTTGATTGGAGTACACTAAAACAAACCTGATCTCTCTAGGACATTCAGAAGCCAAGTTATAAGCCCACAAATGTGTAACTGGACTACTTCTTTAAATTGACACCAGATCCGGTGACCTTTGGGACATGGATTGATCCCCTTAGGAAAGTGCTATCATCATGAAACGTTCAGATCACTTACAACTCAATAGATTCTACCTTCCTGTAACATTTCAGCCTGATTGGACCTTGTTTTCACACAAATGAACCCAGAATGATGTGAAATTGTGCTTCGTGCAACATAATACTGGGTGCCATTTAAAAACCATAAGTGCTAATGACTCCATTCCTTTTTGTGGTTGTAGGGGCTGTTGATTGGAGTACACTGAAACAAACCTGATCTCTCTAGGACATTCAGAAGCCAATGTAAGGTTATGAAGTTCATGGTTTTCAACTCCATACAGCTGCCCCCTGTGCACAATAACACCGTGTAGAAAAACCAAGGTCGGGTGTTCCTCAGACTGTTTACATTCCATGAGAAGAGTCCGAAGGAGAAGAAGAAACTTTACTTAATCAAAGTACTTTATTTGTGATTAAAATTATTAAGCACAACAGATGTTGATCAACAATAATCAAGTGAATGATCTGTGAAATAAATATGTCATGAATTATGTTTAATGAAAACAGGACTACGGCACAGACATACTGATCCTCATCTCCATTGAAACGCATGACACATTGTTCCAACCAATCAGAGCTTTCGGCTGCCGCAGGAGAATCTGGTGTTGACTTCAAGTGTCCAATTAACTTTACTGAAACTTAAAACAATTCAGAGATATAAAACAAGGTAACGCCATTTTAAGCCAGTTCCATTTTGACTTCAGTTCTATTCACCATCATCCTAAAGAAAAGCGGAGCCTGGCCAGATGTGTTTTCTTTAAACTAAGACCTGTGAAACGGGAGATGTTCGTCGTTTAACAACCAGACGACGTCCTTTCAAAATAAGAGCACCTGCTGACGCTGACGAACGGTACCGGGGTCGACCCTCCAGACGGGCTTTGAAACGTTGTGATCACTGCACCGACAGCTCCATCGTACATCCGAGGTCTCCAGGCCTGGCATTTCCTGATCTACCTGGGAGACCCCCCACTGGGTACGTACACGGCAAAATAGCGGCTCATGTCATCACTTTATAAGCCTCGTGATATCTAGTCATAACAAAGACGACCAGATTCGATTACGTCAGCCTAGAGAATCTGAACCACACACACACACACACCCAAACACGCACCAACACAACATCCGAATCCATTCTCATCCATCACAGAGTAGTCCTGGTAGATTGTTTAGAATTTATAATTCAGTGATTAAAGATTCTCAAACGATCCCATCTCTCTCTTTTCTTGTCTCAAAGTCAATACAGAGTGTTTAATTAAACTCCCTGATGATAAAAACAGCCTATTCTTCTGTTTATAAAAAGTGAACTACTAACAGTGTATTAAAATACAACTTTAGATAGTTACATCACTTTGATTCCGTTACACCAAGTTATAAGTCCACAAATGTGTAACTGGACTACTTCTTTAAATTGACACCAGATCCGGTGACCTCTGGGACATGGTTTGACGCCCTTACGAAAGTGCTATCATCATGAAAAGTTCAGATCACTTACAACTCAATAGATTCTACCTTCCTGTAACGTTTCAGCCTGATTGGACCTTGTTTTCACACAAATGAACCCAGAATGATGTGAAATTGTGCTTCGTGCAACATAATTCTGGGTGCCATTTACAAACCATAAGTGCTAATGACTCCTTTCCTTTTTGTGGTTGTAGGGGCTGTTGATTGGAGTACACTAAAACAAACCTGATCTCTCTAGGACATTCAGAAGCCAAGTTATAAGCCCACAAAGGTGTAACTGGACTACTTATTTAAAGCGACACCAGGCCCGGTGACCTTTGGGACATGGTTTGACCCACTATAGGAATGTGCGATTATCATGAAACGTTCAGATCACTTACAACTCAATAGATTCTACCTTCTTGTAACGTTTCAGCCTGATTGGACCTTGTTTTCACACAAATGGACCCAGAACGATGTGAAATTGTGCTTTGTGCAACATATTTCTGGGTGCCATTGAAAAACAATAAGTGCTAATGACTCCATTCCTTTTTGTGGTTGTAGGGGCTGTTGATTGGAGTACACTAAAACAAACCTGATCTCTCTAGGACATTCAGAAGCCAAGTTATAAGCCCACAAATGTAAAACTGGACTACTTCTTTAAATTGACACCAGATCCGGTGACCTTTGGGACATGGATTGATCCCCTTAGGAAAGTGCTATCATCATGAAACGTTCAGATCACTTACAACTCAATAGATTCTACCTTCCTGTAACATTTCTGCCTGATTGGACCTTGTTTTCACACAAATGAACCCAGAATGATGTGAAATTGTGCTTCGTGCAACATAATACTGGGTGCCATTTAAAAACCATAAGTGCTAATGACTCCATTCCTTTTTGTGGTTGTAGGGGCTGTTGATTGGAGTACACTGAAACAAACCTGATCTCTCTAGGACATTCAGAAGCCTTATGTAAGGTTATGAAGTTCATGGTTTTCAACTCCATACAGCTGCCCCCTGTGCACAATAACACCGTGTAGAAAAACCAAGGTCGGGTGTTCCTCAGACTGTTTACATTCCAGGAGAAGAGTCCGAAGGAGAAGAAGAAACTTTACTTAATCAAAGTACTTTATTTGTGATTAAAATTATTAAGCACAACAGATGTTGATCAACAATAATCAAGTGAATGATCTGTGAAATAAATATGTCATGAATTATGTTTAATGAAAACAGGACTACGGCACAGACATACTGATCCTCATCTCCATAGAAACGCATGACACATTGTTCCAACCAATCAGAGCTTTCGGCTGCCGCAGGAGAATCTGGTGTTGACTTCAAGTGTCCAATTCACTTTACTGAAACTTAAAACAATTCAGAGATATAAAACAAGGCAACGCCATTTTAGGCCAGTTCCATTTTGACTTCAGTTCTATTCACCATCATCCTAAAGAAAAGCGGAGCCTGGCCAGATGTGTTTTCTTTAAACTAAGAACTGTGAAACGGGAGATGTTCGTCGTTTAACAACCAGACGACGTCCTTTCAAAATAAGAGCACCTGCTGACGCCGACGAACGGTACCGGGGTCGACCCTCCAGACGGGCTTTGAAACGTTGTGATCGCTGCACCGACAGCTCCATCGTACATCCTAGGTCTCCAGACCTGGCATTTCCTGATCTACCTGGGAGACCCCCCACTGGGTACGTACACGGCAAAATAGCGGCTCATGTCATCACTTTATAAGCCTCGTGATATCTAGTCATAACAAAGACGACCAGATTCGATTACGTCAGCCTAGAGAATCTGAACCAGACACACACACACACACACACGCACCAACACAACATCCGAATCCATTCTCATCCATCACAGAGTAGTCCTGGTAGATTGTTTAGAATTTATAATTCAGTGATTAAAGATTCTCAAACGATCCCATCTCTCTCTTTTCTTGTCTCAAAGTCAATACAGAGTGTTTAATTAAACTCCCTGATGATAAAAACAGCCTATTCTTCTGTTTATAAAAAGTGAACTACTAACAGTGTATTAAAATACAACTTTAGATAGTTACATCACTTTGATTCCGTTACACCAAGTTATAAGCCCACAAATGTGTAACTGGACTACTTCTTTAAATTGACACCAGATACGGTGACCTCTGGGACATGGTTTGACCCCCTTACGAAAGTGCTATCATCATGAAACGTTCAGATCACTTACAACTCAATAGATTCTACCGTCCTGTAACGTTTCAGCCTGATTGGACCTTGTTTTCACACAAATGAACCCAGAATGATGTGAAATTTTGCTTAGTGCAGCATAATTCTGGGTGCCCTTTACACACCTTAAGTGCTAATGACTCCATTCCTTTTTGTGGTTGTAGGGGCTGTTTATTGGAGTACACTAAAACAAACCTTATCTCTCTAGGACATTCAGAAGCCAAGTTATAAGCCCACAAATGTGTAACTGGACTACTTCTTTAAATTGACACCAGATCCGGTGACCTTTGGGACATGGTTTGACCCCCTTAGGAAAGTGCTATCATCATGAAACGTTCAGATCACTTACAACTAAATAGATTCTACCTTCTTGTAACGTTTCAGCCTGACTGGACCTTGTTTTCACACAAATGGACCCAGAATGATGTGAAATTGTGCTTCGTGCAACATAATTCTGGGTGCCATTTACAAACCATAAGTGCTAATGACTCCATTCCTTTTTGTGGTTGTAGGGGCTGTTGGTTGGAGTACATTCAAACAAACCTGATCTCTCTAGGACATTCAGAAGCCAAGTTATAAGCCCACAAATGTGTAACTGGACTACTTCTTTAAATTGACACCAGATCCGGTGACCTTTGGGACATGGTTTGACCCCCTTGGGAAAGTGCTATCATCATGAAACGTTTGGATCACTTACAACTCAATAGATTCTACCGTCCTGTAACGTTTCAGCCTGATTGGACCTTGTTTTCACACAAATGAACCCAGAATGATGTGAAATTGTATTTCGTGCAACATAATTCTGGGTGCCATTTACAAACCATAAGTGCTAATGACTCCATTCCTTTTTGTGGTTGTAGGGGCTGTTGGTTGGAGTACATCAAAACAAACCTGATCTCTCTAGGACATTCAGAAGCCAAGTTATAAGCCCACAAATGTGTAACTGGACTACTACTTTAAATTGACACCAGATCCGGTGACCTTTGGGACATGGTTTGACCCCCTTAGGAAAGTGCTATCATCATGAAACGTTCAGATCACTTACAACTCAATAGATTCTACCTTCCTGTAACGTTTCAGCCTGATTGGACCTTGTTTTCACACAAATGAACCCAGAATGATGTGAAATTGTGCTTAGTGCAGCGTAATTCTGGGTGCCATTTAAAAACCATAAGTTCTAATGACTCCATTGCTTTTTTTGGTTGTAGGGGCTGTTGATTGGAGTACACTAAAACAAACCTAACCTCTCTAGGACATTCAGAAGCCAAGTTATAAGCCCACAAAGGTGTAACTGGACTACTTCTTTAAAGTGACACCAGGCCCGGTGACCTTTGGGACATGGTTTTACCCCCTATAGGAATGTGCGATCATCTTGAAACGTTCAGATCACTTACAACTCAATAGATTCTACCTTCCTGTAACGTTTCAGCCTGATTGGACCTTGTTTTCACACAAATGAACCCAGAATGATGTGAAATTGTGCTTCGTGCAACATAATTCTGGGTGCCATTTACAAACCTTAAGTGCTAATGACTCCATTCCTTTTTGTGGTTGTAGGGGCTGTTGATTGGAGTATACTAAAACAAACCTGATCTCTCTAGGACATTCAGAAGCCAAGTTATAAGCCCACAAAGGTGTAACTGGACTACTTCTTTAAAGTGACACCAGGCCCGGTGACCTTTGGGACATGGTTTGACCCCCTATGGGAATGTGCGATCATCATGAAACGTTCAGATCACTTACAACTCAATAGATTCTACCTTCTTGTAACGTTTCAGCCTGAATGGACCTTGTTTTCACACAAATGGACCCAGAATGATGTGAAATTGTGCTTCGTGCAACATAATTCTGGGTGCCATTTACAAACCATAAGTGCTAATGACTCCATTCCTTTTTGTGGTTGTAGGGGCTGTTGGTTGGAGTACATTCAAACAAACCTGATCTCTCTAGGACATTCAGAAGCCAAGTTATAAGCCCACAAATGTGTAACTGGACTACTTCTTTAAATTGACACGAGATCCGGTGACCTTTGGGACATGGTTTGACCCCCTTAGGAAAGTGCTATCATCATGAAACGTTCGGATCACTTACAACTCAATAGATTCTACCGTCCTGTAACGTTTCAGCCTGATTGGACCTTGTTTTCACACAAATGAACCCAGAATGATGTGAAATTTTGCTTAGTGCAGCATAATTCTGGGTGCCCTTTACACACCTTAAGTGATAATGACTCCATTCCTTTTTGTGGTTGTAGGGGCTGTTTATTGGAGTACACTAAACAAACCTTATCTCTCTAGGACATTCAGAAGCCAAGTTATAAGCCCACAAATGTGTAACTGGACTACTTCTTTAAATTGACACCAGATCCGGTGACCTTTGGGACATGGTTTGACCCCCTTAGGAAAGTGCTATCATCATGAAACGTTCAGATCACTTACAACTAAATAGATTCTACCTTCTTGTAACGTTTCAGCCTGATTGGACCTTGTTTTCACACAAATGGACCCAGAATGATGTGAAATTGTGCTTCGTGCAACATAATTCTGGGTGCCATTTACAAACCATAAGTGCTAATGACTCCATTCCTTTTTGTGGTTGTAGGGGCTGTTGGTTGGAGTACATTCAAACAAACCTGATCTCTCTAGGACATTCAGAAGCCAAGTTATAAGCCCACAAATGTGTAACTGGACAACTTCTTTAAATTGACACCAGATCCGGTGACCTTTGGGACATGGTTTGATCCCCTTGGGAAAGTGCTATCATCATGAAACGTTCGGATCACTTACAACTCAATAGATTCTACCGTCCTGTAACGTTTCAGCCTGATTGGACCTTGTTTTCACACAAATGAACCCAGAATGATGTGAAATTTTGCTTAGTGCAGCATAATTCTGGGTGCCCTTTACACACCTTAAGTGCTAATGACTCCATTCCTTTTTGTGGTTGTAGGGGCTGTTTATTGGAGTACACTAAAACAAACCTTATCTCTCTAGGACATTCAGAAGCCAAGTTATAAGCCCACAAATGTGTAACTGGACTACCTCTTTAAATTGACACCAGATCCGGTGACCTTTGGGACATGGTTTGACCCCCTTAGGAAAGTGCTATCATCATGAAACGTTCAGATCACTTACAACTAAATAGATTCTACCTTCTTGTAACGTTTCAGCCTGATTGGACCTTGTTTTCACACAAATGGACCCAGAATGATGTGAAATTGTGCTTTGTGCAACATATTTCTGGGTGCCATTTAAAAACCATAAGTGCTAATGACTCCATTCCTTTTTGTGGTTGTAGGGGCTGTTGATTGGAGTACACTGAAACAAACCTGATCTCTCTAGGACATTCAGAAGCCAATGTAAGGTTATGAAGTTCATGGTTTTCAACTCCATACAGCTGCCCCCTGTGCACAATAACACCGTGTAGAAAAACCAAGGTCGGGTGTTCCTCAGACTGTTTACATTCCAGGAGAAGAGTCCGAAGGAGAAGAAGAAACTTTACTTAATCAAAGTACTTTATTTGTGATTAAAATTATTAAGCACAACAGATGTTGATCAACAATAATCAAGTGAATGATCTGTGAAATAAATATGTCATGAATTATGTTTAATGAAAACAGGACTACGGCACAGACATACTGATCCTCATCTCCATAGAAACGCATGACACATTGTTCCAACCAATCAGAGCTTTCGGCTGCCGCAGGAGAATCTGGTGTTGACTTCAAGTGTCCAATTCACTTTACTGAAACTTAAAACAATTCAGAGATATAAAACAAGGCAACGCCATTTTAAGCCAGTTCCATTTTGACTTCAGTTCTATTCACCATCATCCTAAAGAAAAGCGGAGCCTGGCCAGATGTGTTTTCTTTAAACTAAGAACTGTGAAACGGGAGATGTTCGTCGTTTAACAACCAGACGACGTCCTTTCAAAATAAGAGCACCTGCTGACGCCGACGAACGGTACCGGGGTCGACACTCCAGACGGGCTTTGAAACGTTGTGATCGCTGCACCGACAGCTCCAGCGTACATCCGAGGTCTCCAGACCTGGCATTTCCTGATCTACCTGGGAGACCCCCCACTGGGTACGTACACGGCAAAATAGCGGCTCATGTCATCACTTTATAAGCCTCGTGATATCTAGTCATAACAAAGACGACCAGATTCGATTACGTCAGCCTAGAGAATCTGAACCACACACACACACACACCCACACACGCACCAACACAACATCCGAATCCATTCTCATCCATCACAGAGTAGTCCTGGTAGATTGTTTAGAATTTATAATTCAGTGATTAAAGATTCTCAAACGATCCCATCTCTCTCTTTTCTTGTCTCAAAGTCAATACAGAGTGTTTAATTAAACTCCCTGATGATAAAAACAGCCTATTCTTCTGTTTATAAAAAGTGAACTACTAACAGTGTATTAAAATACAACTTTAGATAGTTACATCACTTTGATTCCGTTACACCAAGTTATAAGCCCACAAATGTGTAACTGGACTACTTCTTTAAATTGACACCAGATCCGGTGACCTCTGGGACATGGTTTGACGCCCTTACGAAAGTGCTATCATCATGAAAAGTTCAGATCACTTACAACTCAATAGATTCTACCTTCCTGTAACGTTTCAGCCTGACTGGACCTTGTTTTCACACAAATGAACCCAGAATGATGTGAAATTGTGCTTCGTGCAACATAATTCTGGGTGCCATTTACAAACCATAAGTGCTAATGACTCCATTCCTTTTTGTGGTTGTAGGGGCTGTTGATTGGAGTATACTAAAACAAACCTGATCTCTCTAGGACATTCAGAAGCCAAGTTATAAGCCCACAAAGGTGTAACTGGACTACTTCTTTAAAGTGACACCAGGCCCGGTGACCTTTGGGACATGGTTTGACCCACTATAGGAATGTGCGATCATCATGAAACGTTCAGATCACTTACAACTCAATAGATTCTACCTTCTTGTAACGTTTCAGCCTGATTGGACCTTGTTTTCACACAAATGGACCCAGAATGATGTTAAATTGTGCTTTGTGCAACATATTTCTGGGTGCCATTTAAAAACAATAAGTGCTAATGACTCCATTCCTTTTTGTGGTTGTAGGGGCTGTTGATTGGAGTACACTAAAACAAACCTGATCTCTCTAGGACATTCAGAAGCCAAGTTATAAGCCCACAAATGTGTAACTGGACTACTTCTTTAAATTGACACCAGATCCGGTGACCTTTGGGACATGGATTGATCCCCTTAGGAAAGTGCTATCATCATGAAACGTTCAGATCACTTACAACTCAATAGATTCTACCTTCCTGTAACATTTCAGCCTGATTGGACCTTGTTTTCACACAAATGAACCCAGAATGATGTGAAATTGTGCTTCGTGCAACATAATACTGGGTGCCATTTAAAAACCATAAGTGCTAATGACTCCATTCCTTTTTGTGGTTGTAGGGGCTGTTGATTGGAGTACACTGAAACAAACTTGATCTCTCTAGGACATTCAGAAGCCAATGTAAGGTTATGAAGTTCATGGTTTTCAACTCCATACAGCTGCCCCCTGTGCACAATAACACCGTGTAGAAAAACCAAGGTCGGGTGTTCCTCAGACTGTTTACATTCCAGGAGAAGAGTCCGAAGGAGAAGAAGAAACTTTACTTAATCAAAGTACTTTATTTGTGATTAAAATTATTAAGCACAACAGATTTTGATCAACAATAATCAAGTGAATGATCTGTGAAATAAATATGTCCTGAATTATGTTTAATGAAAACAGGACTACGGCACAGACATACTGATCCTCATCTCCATAGAAACGCATGACACATTGTTCCAACCAATCAGAGCTTTCGGCTGCCGCAGGAGAATCTGGTGTTGACTTCAAGTGTCCAATTCACTTTACTGAAACTTAAAACAATTCAGAGATATAAAACAAGGCAACGCCATTTTAAGCCAGTTCCATTTTGACTTCAGTTCTATTCACCATCATCCTAAAGAAAAGCGGAGCCTGGCCAGATGTGTTTTCTTTAAACTAAGAACTGTGAAACGGGAGATGTTCGTCGTTTAACAACCAGACGACGTCCTTTCAAAATAAGAGCACCTGCTGACGCCGACGAACGGTACCGGGGTCGACCCTCCAGACGGGCTTTGAAACGTTGTGATCGCTGCACCGACAGCTCCATCGTACATCCTAGGTCTCCAGACCTGGCATTTCCTGATCTACCTGGGAGACCCCCCACTGGGTACGTACACGGCAAAATAGCGGCTCATGTCATCACTTTATAAGCCTCGTGATATCTAGTCATAACAAAGACGACCAAATTCGATTACGTCAGCCTAGAGAATCTGAACCACACACACACACACACACCCACACACGCACCAACACAACATCCGAATCCATTCTCATCCATCACAGAGTAGTCCTGGTAGATTGTTTAGAATTTATAATTCAGTGATTAAAGATTCTCAAACGATCCCATCTCTCTCTTTTCTTGTCTCAAAGTCAATACAGAGTGTTTAATTAAACTCCCTGATGATAAAAACAGCCTATTCTTCTGTTTATAAAAAGTGAACTACTAACAGTGTATTAAAATACAACTTTAGATAGTTACATCACTTTGATTCCGTTACACCAAGTTATAAGCCCACAAATGTGTAACTGGACTACTTCTTTAAATTGACACCAGATCCGGTGACCTCTGGGACATGGTTTGACGCCCTTACGAAAGTGCTATCATCATGAAAAGTTCAGATCACTTACAACTCAATAGATTCTACCTTCCTGTAACGTTTCAGCCTGACTGGACCTTGTTTTCACACAAATGAACCCAGAATGATGTGAAATTGTGCTTCGTGCAACATAATTCTGGGTGCCATTTACAAACCATAAGTGCTAATGACTCCATTCCTTTTTGTGGTTGTAGGGGCTGTTGATTGGAGTATACTAAAACAAACCTGATCTCTCTAGGACATTCAGAAGCCAAGTTATAAGCCCACAAAGGTGTAACTGGACTACTTCTTTAAAGTGACACCAGGCCCGGTGACCTTTGGGACATGGTTTGACCCACTATAGGAATGTGCGATCATCATGAAACGTTCAGATCACTTACAACTCAATAGATTCTACCTTCTTGTAACGTTTCAGCCTGATTGGACCTTGTTTTCACACAAATGGACCCAGAATGATGTTAAATTGTGCTTTGTGCAACATATTTCTGGGTGCCATTTAAAAACAATAAGTGCTAATGACTCCATTCCTTTTTGTGGTTGTAGGGGCTGTTGATTGGAGTACACTAAAACAAACCTGATCTCTCTAGGACATTCAGAAGCCAAGTTATAAGCCCACAAATGTGTAACTGGACTACTTCTTTAAATTGACACCAGATCCGGTGACCTTTGGGACATGGATTGATCCCCTTAGGAAAGTGCTATCATCATGAAACGTTCAGATCACTTACAACTCAATAGATTCTACCTTCCTGTAACATTTCAGCCTGATTGGACCTTGTTTTCACACAAATGAACCCAGAATGATGTGAAATTGTGCTTCGTGCAACATAATACTGGGTGCCATTTAAAAACCATAAGTGCTAATGACTCCATTCCTTTTTGTGGTTGTAGGGGCTGTTGATTGGAGTACACTGAAACAAACCTGATCTCTCTAGGACATTCAGAAGCCAATGTAAGGTTATGAAGTTCATGGTTTTCAACTCCATACAGCTGCCCCCTGTGCACAATAACACCGTGTAGAAAAACCAAGGTCGGGTGTTCCTCAGACTGTTTACATTCCAGGAGAAGAGTCCGAAGGAGAAGAAGAAACTTTACTTAATCAAAGTACTTTATTTGTGATTAAAATTATTAAGCACAACAGATTTTGATCAACAATAATCAAGTGAATGATCTGTGAAATAAATATGTCATGAATTATGTTTAATGAAAACAGGACTACGGCACAGACATACTGATCCTCATCTCCATAGAAACGCATGACACATTGTTCCAACCAATCAGAGTTTTCGGCTGCCGCAGGAGAATCTGGTGTTGACTTCAAGTGTCCAATTCACTTTACTGAAACTTAAAACAATTCAGAGATATAAAACAAGGCAACGCCATTTTAAGCCAGTTCCATTTTGACTTCAGTTCTATTCACCATCATCCTAAAGAAAAGCGGATTCTGGCCAGATGTGTTTTCTTTAAACTAAGAACTGTGAAACGGGAGATGTTCGTCGTTTAACAACCAGACGACGTCCTTTCAAAATAAGAGCACCTGCTGACGCCGACGAACGGTACCGGGGTCGACCCTCCAGACGGGCTTTGAAACGTTGTGATCGCTGCACCGACAGCTCCATCGTACATCCGAGGTCTCCAGACCTGGCATTTCCTGATCTACCTGGGAGACCCCCCACTGGGTACGTACACGGCAAAATAGCGGCTCATGTCATCACTTTATAAGCCTCGTGATATCTAGTCATAACAAAGACGACCAGATTCGATTACGTCAGCCTAGAGAATCTGAACCAGACACAAACACACACCCACACACGCACCAACACAACATCCGAATCCATTCTCATCCATCACAGAGTAGTCCTGGTAGATTGTTTAGAATTTATAATTCAGTGATTAAAGATTCTCAAACGATCCCATCTCTCTCTTTTCTTGTCTCAAAGTCAATACAGAGTGTTTAATTAAACTCCCTGATGATAAAAACAGCCTATTCTTCTGTTTATAAAAAGTGAACTACTAACAGTGTATTAAAATACAACTTTAGATAGTTACATCACTTTGATTCCGTTACACCAAGTTATAAGCCCACAAATGTGTAACTGGACTACTTCTTTAAATTGACACCAGATCCGGTGACCTCTGGGACATGGTTTGACCCCCTTACGAAAGTGCTATCATCATGAAACGTTCAGATCACTTACAACTCAATAGATTCTACCTTCCTGTAACGTTTCAGCCTGATTGGACCTTGTTTTCACACAAATGAACCCAGAATGATGTGAAATTGTGCTTCGTGCAACATAATTCTGGGTGCCATTTACAAACCATAAGTGCTAATGACTCCTTTCCTTTATGTGGTTGTAGGGGCTGTTGATTGGAGTATACTAAAACAAACCTGATCTCTCTAGGACATTCAGAAGCCAAGTTATAAGCCCACAAAGGTGTAACTGGACTACTTCTTTAAAGTGACACCAGGCCCGGTGACCTTTGGGACATGGTTTGACCCACTATAGGAATGTGCGATCATCATGAAACGTTCAGATCACTTACAACTCAATAGATTCTACCTTCTTGTAACGTTTCAGCCTGATTGGACCTTGTTTTCACACAAATGGACCCAGAATGATGTTAAATTGTGCTTTGTGCAACATATTTCTGGGTGCCATTTAAAAACAATAAGTGCTAATGACTCCATTCCTTTTTGTGGTTGTAGGGGCTGTTGATTGGAGTACACTAAAACAAACCTGATCTCTCTAGGACATTCAGAAGCCAAGTTATAAGCCCACAAATGTGTAACTGGACTACTTCTTTAAATTGACACCAGATCCGGTGACCTTTGGGACATGGATTGATCCCCTTAGGAAAGTGCTATCATCATGAAACGTTCAGATCACTTACAACTCAATAGATTCTACCTTCCTGTAACATTTCAGCCTGATTGGACCTTGTTTTCACACAAATGAACCCAGAATGATGTGAAATTGTGCTTCGTGCAACATAATACTGGGTGCCATTTAAAAACCATAACTGCTAATGACTCCATTCCTTTTTGTGGTTGTAGGGGCTGTTGATTGGAGTACACTGAAACAAACCTGATCTCTCTAGGACATTCAGAAGCCAATGTAAGGTTATGAAGTTCATGGTTTTCAACTCCATACAGCTGCCCCCTGTGCACAATAACACCGTGTAGAAAAACCAAGGTCGGGTGTTCCTCAGACTGTTTACATTCCAGGAGAAGAGTCCGAAGGAGAAGAAGAAACTTTACTTAATCAAAGTACTTTATTTGTGATTAAAATTATTAAGCACAACAGATGTTGATCAACAATAATCAAGTGAATGATCTGTGAAATAAATATGTCATGAATTATGTTTAATGAAAACAGGACTACGGCACAGACATACTGATCCTCATCTCCATAGAAACGCATGACACATTGTTCCAACCAATCAGAGCTTTCGGCTGCCGCAGGAGAATCTGGTGTTGACTTCAAGTGTCCAATTCACTTTACTGAAACTTAAAACAATTCAGAGATATAAAACAAGGTAACGCCATTTTAAGCCAGTTCCATTTTGACTTCAGTTCTATTCACCATCATCCTAAAGAAAAGCGGAGCCTGGCCAGATGTGTTTTCTTTCAACTAAGAACTGTGAAACGGGAGATGTTCGTCGTTTAACAACCAGACGACGTCCTTTCAAAATAAGAGCACCTGCTGACGCCGACGAACGGTACCGGGGTCGACCCTCCAGACGGGCTTTGAAACGTTGTGATCGCTGCACCGACAGCTCCATCGTACATCCGAGGTCTCCAGACCTGGCATTTCCTGATCTACCTGGGAGACCCCCCACTGGGTACGTACACGGCAAAATAGCGGCTCATGTCATCACTTTATAAGCCTCGTGATATCTAGTCATAACAAAGACGACCAGATTCGATTACGTCAGCCTAGAGAATCTGAACCAGACACAAACACACACACACGCACAAACACAACATCCGAATCCATTCTCATCCATCACAGAGTAGTCCTGGTAGATTGTTTAGAATTTATAATTCAGTGATTAAAGATTCTCAAACGATCCCATCTCTCTCTTTTCTTGTCTCAAAGTCAATACAGAGTGTTTAATTAAACTCCCTGATGATAAAAACAGCCTATTCTTCTGTTTATAAAAAGTGAACTACTAACAGTGTATTAAAATACAACTTTAGATAGTTACATCACTTTGATTCCGTTACACCAAGTTATAAGCCCACAAATGTGTAACTGGACTACTTCTTTAAATTGACACCAGATCCGGTGACCTCTGGGACATGGTTTGACCCCCTTATGAAAGTGCTATCATCATGAAACGTTCAGATCACTTACAACTCAATAGATTCTACCTTCCTGTAACGTTTCAGCCTGATTGGACCTTGTTTTCACACAAATGAACCCAGAATGATGTGAAATTGTGCTTCGTGCAACATAATTCTGGGTGCCATTTAAAAACCATAAGTGCTAATGACTCCATTCCTTTTGTGGTTGTAGGGGCTGTTGATTGGAGTATACTAAAACAAACCTGATCTCTCTAGGACATTCAGAAGCCAAGTTATAAGCCCACAAAGGTGTAACTGGACTACTTCTTTAAAGTGACACCAGGCCCGGTGACCTTTGGGACATGGTTTGACCCACTATAGGAATGTGCGATCATCATGAAACGTTCAGATCACTTACAACTCAATAGATTCTACCTTCTTGTAACGTTTCAGCCTGAATGGACCTTGTTTTCACACAAATGGACCCAGAACGATGTGAAATTGTGCTTCGTGCAACATAACACTGGGTGCCATTTAAAAACCATAAGTGCTAATGACTCCATTCCTTTTTGTGGTTGTAGGGGATGTTGATTGGAGTACACTTAAACAAACCTGATCTCTCTAGGACATTCAGAAGCCGAGTTATAAGCCCACAAAGGTGTAACTGGACTACTTCTTTAAATTGACACCAGATCCGGGGACCTTTGGGACATGGTTTGACCCCCTCTGGAAAGTGCTATCATCATGAAACGTTCAGATCACTTACAACTCAATAGATTCTACCTTCCTGTAACGTTTCAGCCTGATTGGACCTTGTTTTCACACAAATTGACCCAGAATGATGTGAAATTGTGCTTTGTGCAGCATAATTCTGGGTGCCATTTACAAACCATAACTGCTAATGACTCCATTCCTTTTTGTGGTTGTAGGGGCTGTTGATTAGAGTATACTAAAACAAACCTGATCTCTATAGGACATTCAGAAGCCAAGTTATAAGCCCACAAAGGTGTAACTGGACTACTTCTTTAAAGTGACACCAGGCCCGGTGACCTTTGGGACATGGTTTGACCCCCTATAGGAATGTGCGGTCATCATGAAACGTTCAGATCACTTACAACTCAATAGATTATACCTTCCTGTAACGTTTCAGCCTGATTGGACCTTGTTTTCACACAAATGAACCCAGAATGATGTGAAATTGTGCTTTGTGCAGCATAATTCTGGGTGCCATTTACAAACCATAAGTGCTAATGACTCCATTCCTTTTTGTGGTTGTAGGGGCTGTTGATTGGAGAACACTAAAACAAACCTAACCTCTCTAGGACATTCAGAAGCCAAGTTATAAGCCCACAAAGGTGTAACTGGACTACTTCTTTAAGGTTACACCAGGCCCGGTGACCTTTGGGACATGGTTTGACCCCCTTAGGAAAGTGCGATCATCTTGAAACGTTCAGATCACTTACAACTCAATAGATTCTACCTTCCTGTAACAATTCAGCCTGATTGGACCTTGTTTTCACACAAAAGAACCCAGAATGATGTGAAATTGTGCTTCGAGCAACATAATTCTGGGTGCCATTTAAAAACCATAAGTGCTAATGACTCCATTCCTTTTTGTGGTTGTAGGGGCTGTTGATTGGAGTACACTAAAAAAACCTGATCTCTCTAGGACATTCAGAAGCCAAGTTATAAGCCCTCAAAGGTGTAAATGGACTACTTCTTTAAAGTGACACCAGGTCCGGTGACCTTTGGGACATGGTTTGACCCCCTATAGGAACTAGGCACTTATGGTTTTTAAATGGCACCCAGAATTATGTTGCACGAAGCACAATTTCACATCATTCTGGGTTGATTTGTGTGACAACAAGGTCCAATCAGGCTGAAATGTTACAGGAAGGTAGAATCTATTGAGTTGTAAGTGATCTGAACGTTTCATGATGATAGCACTTTCCTAAGGGGGTAAAACCATGTCCCAAATGTCACCGGATCTGGTGTCAATTTAAAGAAGTAGTCCAGTTACACATTTGTGGGCTTATAACTTGGCTTCTGAATGTCCTAGAGAGATCAGGTTTGTTTTACTGTACTCCAACCAACAGCCCCTACAACCACAAAAAGGAATGGAGTCATTAGCACTTATGGTTTGTAAATGGCACCCAGAATTATGTTGCACGAAGCCCAATTTCACATCATTCTGGGTTCATTTGTGTGAAAACAAGGTCCAATCAGGCTGAAATGTTACAGGAAGGTAGAATCTATTGAGTTGTAAGTGATCTGAACGTTTCATGATGATAGCACTTTCCTAAGGGGGTCAAACCATGTCCCAAAGGTCACCGGATCTGGTGTCAATTTAAAGAAGTAGTCCACTTACACCTTTGTGGGCTTATAACTTGGCTTCTGAATGTCCTAGAGAGATCAGGTTTGTTTTAGTATACTCCAATCAACAGCCCCTACAACCAAAAAAAGGAATGGAGTCATTAGCACTTATGGTTTTTAAATGGCACCCAGAATTATGTTGCACGAAGCACAATTTCACATCATTCTGGGTTCATTTGTGTGAAAACAAGGTCCAATCAGGCTGAAATGTTACAGGAAGGTAGAATCTATTGAGTTGTAAGTGATCTGAACGTTTCATGATGATAGCACTTTCCTAAGGGGGTCAAACCATGTCCCAAAGGTCACCGGGCCTGGTGTCACTTTAAAGAAGCAGTCCAGTTACACCTTTGTGGTCTTATAACTTGGCTTCTGAATGTCCTAGAGAGGTTAGGTTTGTTTTAGTGTTCTCCAATCAACAGCCCCTACAACCACAAAAAGGAATGGAGTCATTAGCACTTATGGTTTGTAAATGGCACCCAGAATTATGTTGCACAAAGCACAATTTCACATCATTCTGGGTTCATTTGTGTGAAAACAAGGTCCAATCAGGCTGAAAGAATCTATTGAGTTGTAAGTGATCTGAACGTTTCATGATGATAGCACTTTCCTAAGGGGGTCAAACCATGTCCCAAATGTCACCGGGCCTGGTGTCACTTTAAAGAAGTAGTCCAGTTACACCTTTGTGGGCTTATAACTTGGCTTCTGAATGTCCTAGAGAGGTTAGGTTTGCTTTAGTGTACTCCAATCAACAGCCCCTACAACCACAAAAAGGAATGGAGTCATTAGCACTTAAGGTTTGTAAATGGCACCCAGAATTATGTTGCACGAAGCACAATTTCACATCATTCTGGGTCCATTTGTGTGAAAACAAGGTCCAATCAGGCTGAAACGCTACAAGAAGGTAGAATCTATTGAGTTGTAAGTGATCTGAACGTCTCAAGATGATCGCACATTCCTATAGGGGGTAAAACCATGTCCCAAAGGTCACCGGGCCTGGTGTCACTTTAAAGAAGTAGTCCAGTTACACCTTTTAGGGCTTATACCTTGGCTTCTGAATGTCCTAGAGAGATCAGGTTTGTTTTAGTGTACTCCAATCAACAGCCCCTACAACCTAAAAAAGGAATGGAGTCATTAGCACTTATGGTTTTTAAATGGCACCCAGAATTATGTTGCACGAAGCACAATTTCACATCATTCTGGGTTCATTTGTGTGAAAACAAGGTCCAATCAGGCTGAAATGTTACAGGAAGGTAGAATCTATTGAGTTGTAAGTGATCTGAACGTTTCATGATGATAGCACTTTCCTAAGGGGGTCAAACCATGTCCCAAAGGTCACCGGATCTGGTGTCAATTTAAAGAAGTAGTCCAGTTACACCTTTGTGGGCTTATAACTTGGCTTCTGAATGTCCTAGAGAGATCAGGTTTGTTTTAGTATACTCCAATCAACAGCCCCTACAACCACAAAAAGGAATGGAGTCATTAGCACTTATGGTGTTTAAATGACACCCAGAATTATGTTGCACAAAGCACAATTTCACATCATTCTGGGTTCATTTGTGTGAAAACAAGGTCCAATCAGGCTGAAAAGTTACAGGAAGGTAGAATCTATTGAGTTGTAAGTGATCTGAACGTTTCATGATGATAGCACTTTCCTAAGGGGGTCAAACCATGTCCCATAGGTCACCGGGCCTGGTGTCACTTTAAAGAAGTAGTCCAGTTACACCTTTGTGGGCTTATAACTTGGCTTCTGAATGTCCTAGAGAGATCAGGTTTGTTTTAGTGTACTCCAATCAACATCTCCTACAACCTCAAAAAGGAATGGAGTCATTAGCACTTATGGTTTTTAAATGACACCCAGAATTATGCTGCACTATGCACAATTTCACAACATTCTGGGTTCATTTGTGTGAAAACAAGGTCCAATCAGGCTGAAACGTTACAGGAAGGTAGAATCCATTGAGTTGTAAGTGATCTGAACGTTTCATGATGATAGCACTTTCCTAAGGGGGTCAAACCATGTCCCAAATGTCACCGGATCTGGTGTCAATTTAAAGAAGTAGTCCAGTTACACATTTGTGGGCTTATAACTTGGCTTCTGAATGTCCTAGAGAGATCAGGTTTGTTTTAATGTACTCCAACCAACAGCCCCTACAACCACAAAAAGGAATGGAGTCATTAGCACTTATGGTTTGTAAATGGCACCCAGAATTATGTTGCACGAAGCACAATTTCACATCATTCTGGGTCCATTTGTGTGAAAACAAGGTCCAATCAGGCTGAGACGTTACAAGAAGGTAGAATCTATTGAGTTGTAAGTGATCTGAACGTTTCATGATGATCGCACATTCCTATAGGGGGTCAAACCATGTCCCATAGGTCACCGGGCCTGGTGTCACTTTAAAGAGGTAGTCCAGTTACACCTTTGAGGGCTTATAACTTGGCTTCTGAATATCCTAGAGAGATCAGGTTTGTTTTAGTGTACTCCAATCAACAGCCCATACAAACTCAAAAAGGAATGGAGTCATTAGCCCTTATGGTTTTTAAATGGCACCCAGAATTATGTTGCACGAAGCACAATTTCACATCATTCTGGGTTCATTTGTGTGAAAACAAGGTCCAATCAGGCTGAAATGTTACAGGAAGGTAGAATCTATTGAGTTGTAAGTGATCTGATCGTTTCATGATGATAGCACTTTCCTAAGGGGGTCAAACCATGTCCCAAAGGTCACCGGATCTGGTGTCAATTTAAAGAAGTAGTCCAGTTACACCTTTGTGGGCTTATAACTTGGCTTCTGAATGTCCAAGAGAGATCAGGTTTGTTTTAGTATACTCCAATCATTAGCCCCTACAACCACAAAAAGGAATGGAGTCATTAGCACTTATGGTTATTAAATGGCACCCAGAATTATGTTGCAGGAAGCAAAATTTCACATCATTCTGGGTTCATTTGTGTGAAAACAAGGTCCAATCAGGCTGAAACGTTACAGGAAGGTAAAATCTATTGAGTTGTAAGTGATCTGAACGTTTCAAGATGATCGCACATTCCTATAGGGGGTCAAACCATGTCCCAAAGGTCACCGGGCCTGGTGTCACTTTAAAGAAGCAGTCCAGTTACACCTTTGTGGGCTTATAACTTGGCTTCTGAATGTCCTAGAGATGTTAGGTTTGTTTTAGTGTTCTCCAATCAACAGCCCCTACAACCACAAAAAGGAATGGAGTCATTAGCACTTATGGTTTGTAAATGGCACCCAGAATTATGTTGCACGAAGCACAATTTCACATCATTCTGGGTTCATTTGTGTGAAAACAAGGTCCAATCAGGCTGAAACGTTACAGGAAGGTAGAATCTATTGAGTTGTAAGCGATCTGAACGTTTCATGATGATAGCACTTTCCTAAGGGGGTCAAACCATGTCCCAAAGGTCACCGGATCTGGTGTCAATTTAAAGAAGTAGTCCAGTTACACATTTGTGGGCTTATAACTTGGCTTCTGAATGTCCTAGAGAGATCAGGTTTGTTTTAATGTACTCAAACCAACAGCCCCTACAACCACAAAAAGGAATGGAGTCATTAGCACTTATGGTTTGTAAATGGCACCCAGAATTATGCTGCACTAAGCACAATTTCACATCATTCTGGGTTCATTTGTGTGAAAACAAGGTCCAATCAGGCTGAAACGTTACAAGAAGGTAGAATCTATTGAGTTGTAAGTGATCTGAACGTTTCATGATGATCGCACATTCCTATAGGGGGTCAAACCATGTCCCAAAGGTCACCGCGCCTGGTGTCACTTTAAAGAAGTAGTCCATTTACACCTTTGAGGGCTTATAACTTGGCTTCTGAATGTCCTAGAGAGATCAGGTTTGTTTTAGTGTACTCCAATCAACAGCCCCTACAACCTCAAAAAGGAATGGAGTCATTAGCACTTATGGTTTTTAAATGGCACCCAGAATTATGTTGCACGAAGCACAATTTCACATCATTCTGGGTTCATTTGTGTGAAAACAAGGTCCAATCAGGCTGAAATGTTACAGGAAGGTAGAATCTATTGAGTTGTAAGTGATCTGAACGTTTCATGATGATAGCACTTTCCTAAGGGGGTCAAACCATGTCCCAAAGGTCACCGGGCCTGGTGTCACTTTAAAGAAGTAGTCTAGTTACACCTTTGAGGGCTTATAACTTGGCTTCTGAATATCCTAGAGAGATCAGGTTTGTTTTAGTGTACTCCAATCAACAGCCCCTACAACCTCAAAAAGGAATGGAGTCATTAGCACTTATGGTTTTTAAATGGCACCCAGAATTATGTTGCACTAAGCACAATTTCACATCATTCTGGGTTCATTTGTGTGAAAACAAGGTCCAATCAGGCTGAAATGTTACAGGAAGGTAGAATCTATTGAGTTGTAAGTGATCTGAACGTTTCATGATGATAGCACTTTCCTAAGGGGGTCAAACCATGTCCCAAAGGTCACCAGATCTGGTGTCACTTTAAAGAAGCAGTCCAGTTACACCTTTGTGGGCTTATAACTTGGCTTCTGAATGTCCTTGAGAGTTTAGGTTTGTTTTAGTGTTCTCCAATCAACATCCCCTACAACCACAAAAAGGAATGGAGTCATTAGCACTTATGGTTTGTAAATGGCACCCAGAATTATGTTGCACGAAGCACAATTTCACATCATTCTGGGTTCATTTGTGTGAAAACAAGGTCCAATCAGGCTGAAAGAATCTATTGAGTTGTAAGTGATCTGAACGTTTCATGATGATAGCACTTTCCTAAGGGGGTCAAACCATGTCCCAAATGTCACCGGATCTGGTGTCAATTTAAAGAAGTAGTCCAGTTACACATTTGTGGGCTTATAACTTGGCTTCTGAATGTCCTAGAGAGATCAGGTTTGTTTTAATGTACTCCAACCAACTGCCCCTACAACCACAAAAAGGAATGGAGTCATTAGCACTTATGGTTTGTAAATGGCACCCAGAATTATGTTGCACGAAGCACAATTTCACATCATTCTGGGTCCATTTGTGTGAAAACAAGGTCCAATCAGGCTGAGACGTTACAAGAAGGTAGAATCTATTGAGTTGTAAGTGATCTGAACGTTTCATGATGATCGCACATTCCTATAGGGGGTCAAACCATGTCCCAAAGGTCACCGCGCCTGGTGTCACTTTAAAGAGGTAGTCCAGTTACACCTTTGAGGGCTTATAACTTGGCTTCTGAATATCCTAGAGGGATCAGGTTTGTTTTAGTGTACTCCAATCAACAGCCCATACAAACTCAAAAAGGAATGGAGTCATTAGCACTTATGGTTTTTAAATGGCACCCAGAATTATGTTGCACGAAGCACAATTTCACATCATTCTGGGTTCATTTGTGTGAAAACAAGGTCCAATCAGGCTGAAATGTTACAGGAAGGTAGAATCTATTGAGTTGTAAGTGATCTGATCGTATCATGATGATAGCACTTTCCTAAGGGGGTCAAACCATGTCCCAAAGGTCACCGGATCTGGTGTCAATTTAAAGAAGTAGTCCAGTTACACCTTTGTGGGCTTATAACTTGGCTTCTGAATGTCCAAGAGAGATCAGGTTTGTTTTAGTATACTCCAATCATTAGCCCCTACAACCACAAAAAGGAATGGAGTCATTAGCACTTATGGTTATTAAATGGCACCCAGAATTATGTTGCAGGAAGCACAATTTCACATCATTCTGGGTTCATTTGTGTGAAAACAAGGTCCAATCAGGCTGAAACGTTACAGGAAGGTAAAATCTATTGAGTTGTAAGTGATCTGAACGTTTCAAGATGATCGCACATTCCTATAGGGGGTCAAACCATGTCCCAAAGGTCACCGGGCCTGGTGTCACTTTAAAGAAGCAGTCCAGTTACACCATTGTGGGCTTATAACTTGGCTTCTGAATGTCCTAGAGATGTTAGGTTTGTTTTAGTGTTCTCCAATCAACAGCCCCTACAACCACAAAAAGGAATGGAGTCATTAGCACTTATGGTTTGTAAATGGCACCCAGAATTATGTTGCATGAAGCACAATTTCACATCCTTCTGGGTTCATTTGTGTGAAAACAAGGTCCAATCAGGCTGAAACGTTACAGGAAGGTAGAATCTATTGAGTTGTAAGCGATCTGAACGTTTCATGATGATAGCACTTTCCTAAGGGGGTCAAACCATGTCCCAAAGGTCACCGGATCTGGTGTCAATTTAAAGAAGTAGTCCAGTTACACATTTGTGGGCTTATAACTTGGCTTCTGAATGTCCTAGAGAGATCAGGTTTGTTTTAATGTACTCAAACCAACAGCCCCTACAACCACAAAAAGGAATGGAGTCATTAGCACTTATGGTTTGTAAATGGCACCCAGAATTATGCTGCACTAAGCACAATTTCACATCATTCTGGGTTCATTTGTGTGAAAACAAGGTCCAATCAGGCTGAAACGTTACAAGAAGGTAGAATCTATTGAGTTGTAAGTGATCTGAACGTTTCATGATGATCGCACATTCCTATAGGGGGTCAAACCATGTCCCAAAGGTCACCGCGCCTGGTGTCACTTTAAAGAAGTAGTCCATTTACACCTTTGAGGGCTTATAACTTGGCTTCTGAATGTCCTAGAGAGATCAGGTTTGTTTTAGTGTACTCCAATCAACAGCCCCTACAACCTCAAAAAGGAATGGAGTCATTAGCACTTATGGTTTTTAAATGGCACCCAGAATTATGTTGCACGAAGCACAATTTCACATCATTCTGGGTTCATTTGTGTGAAAACAAGGTCCAATCAGGCTGAAATGTTACAGGAAGGTAGAATCTATTGAGTTGTAAGTGATCTGAACGTTTCATGATGATAGCACTTTCCTAAGGGGGTCAAACCATGTCCCAAAGGTCACCGGGCCTGGTGTCACTTTAAAGAAGTAGTCCAGTTACACCTTTGAGGGCTTATAACTTGGCTTCTGAATATCCTAGAGCGATCAGGTTTGTTTTAGTGTACTCCAATCAACAGCCCCTACAACCTCAAAAAGGAATGGAGTCATTAGCACTTATGGTTTTTAAATGGCACCCAGAATTATGTTGCACTAAGCACAATTTCACATCATTCTGGGTTCATTTGTGTGAAAACAAGGTCCAATCAGGCTGAAATGTTACAGGAAGGTAGAATCTATTGAGTTGTAAGTGATCTGAACGATTCATGATGATAGCACTTTCCTAAGGGGGTCAAACCATGTCCCAAAGGTCCCCGGATCTGGTGTCACTTTAAAGAAGCAGTCCAGTTACACCTTTTTGGGCTTATAACTTGGCTTCTGAATGTCCTTGAGAGTTTAGGTTTGTTTTGGTGTTCTCCAATCAACATCCCCGACAACCACAAAAAGGAATGGAGTCATTAGCACTTATGGTTTGTAAATGGCACCCAGAATTATGTTGCACGAAGCACAATTTCACATCATTCTGGGTTCATTTGTGTGAAAACAAGGTCCAATCAGGCTGAAAGAATCTATTGAGTTGTAAGTGATCTGAACGTTTCATGATGATAGCACTTTCCTAAGGGGGTCAAACCATGTCCCAAATGTTACCGGGCCTGGTGTCACTTTAAAGAAGTAGTCCAGTTACACCTTTGTGGGCTTATAACTTGGCTTCTGAATGTCCTAGAGAGGTTAGGTTTGTTTTAGTGTACTCCAATCAACAGCCCCTACAACCACAAAAAGGAATGGAGTCATTAGCACTTAAGGTTTGTAAATGGCACCCAGAATTATGTTGCACGAAGCACAATTTCACATCATTCTGGGTCCATTTGTGTGAAAACAAGGTCCAATCAGGCTGAAACGCTACAAGAAGGTAGAATCTATTGAGTTGTAAGTGATCTGAACGTTTCAAGATGATCTCACATTCCTATAGGGGGTAAAACCATGTCCCAAAGGTCACCGGGCCTTGTGTCACTTTAAAGAAGTAGTCCAGTTACACCTTTGTGGGCTTATAACTTGGCTTCTGAATGTCCTAGAGAGATCAGGTTTGTTTTAGTATACTCCAATCAACAGCCCCTACAACCACAAAAAGGAATGGAGTCATTAGCACTTATGGTGTTTAAATGGCACCCAGAATTATGTTGCACGAAGCACGATTTCACATCATTCTGGGTTCATTTGTGTGAAAACAAGGTCCAATCAGGCGGAAACGTTACAGGAAGGTAGAATCTATTGAGTTGTAAGTGATCTGAACGTTTCATGATGATAGCACTTTCCTAAGGGGGTCAAACCATGTCCCAAAGGTCACCGGGCCTGGTGTCACTTTAAAGAAGTAGTCCAGTTACACCTTTGTGGGCTTATAACTTGGCTTCTGAATGTCCTAGAGAGGTTAGGTTTGTTTTAGTGTACTCCAATCAACAGCCCCTACAACCACAAAAAGGAATGGAGTCATTAGCACTTAAGGTTTGTAAATGGCACCCAGAATTATGTTGCACGAAGCACAATTTCACATCATTCTGGGTCCATTTGGGTGAAAAAAAGGTCCAATCAGACTGAAACGCTACAAGAAGGTAGAATCTATTGAGTTGTAAGTGATCCGAACGTTTCAAGATGATCACACATTCCTATAGGGGGTAAAACCATGTCCCAAAGGTCACCGGGCCTGGTGTCACTTTAAAGAAGTAGTCCAGTTACACCTTTGAGGGCTTATAACTTGGCTTCTGAATGTCCTAGAGAGATCAGGTTTGTTTTAGTGTACTCCAATCAACAGCCCCTACAACCTCAAAAAGGAATGGAGTCATTAGCACTTATGGTTTTTAAATGGCACCCAGAATTATGTTGCATGAAGCACAATTTCACATCATTCTGGGTTCATTTGTGTGAAAACAAGGTCCAATCAGGCTGAAATGTTACAGAAAGGTGGAATCTATTGAGTTGTAAGTGATATGAACGTTTCATGATGATAGCACTTTCCTAAGGGGGTCAAACCAAGTCCCAAAGGTCACCGGATCTGGTGTCAATTTAAAGAAGTAGTCCAGTTACACCTTTGTGGGCTTATAACTTGGCTTCTGAATGTCCTAGAGAGGTTAGGTTTGTTTTAGTGTACTACAATCAACAGCCCCTACAACCACAAAAAGGAATGGAGTCATTAGCACTTATGGTTTGTAAATGGCACCCAGAATTATGTTGCACGAAGCACAATTTCACATCATTCTGGGTTCATTTGTCTGAAAACAAGGTCCAATCAGGCTGAAACGTTACAGGAAGGTAGAATCTATTGAGTTGTAAGTGATTTGAACGTTTCATGATGATAGCACTTTCCTAAGGGGGTCAAACCATGTCCCAGAGGTCACCGGATCTGGTGTCAATTTAAAGAAGTAGTCCAGTTACACATTTGTGGGCTTATAACTTGGCTTCTGAATGTCCTAGAGAGATCAGGTTTGTTTTAGTGTACTCCAATCAACATCTCCTACAACCTCAAAAAGGAATGGAGTCATTAGCACTTATGGTTTTTAAATGACACCCAGAATTATGCTGCACTATGCACAATTTCACAACCTTCTGGGTTCATTTGTGTGAAAACAAGGTCCAATCAGGCTGAAACGTTACAGGAAGGTAGAATCCATTGAGTTGTAAGTGATCTGAACGTTTCATGATGATAGCACTTTCCTAAGGGGGTCAAACCATGTCCCAAATGTCACCGGATCTGGTGTCAATTTAAAGAAGTAGTCCAGTTACACATTTGTGGGCTTATAACTTGGCTTCTGAATGTCCTAGAGAGATCCGGTTTGTTTTAATGTACTCCAACCAACAGCCCCTACAACCACAAAAAGGAATAGAGTCATTAGCACTTATGGTTTGTAAATGGCACCCAGAATTATGTTGCACGAAGCACAATTTCACATCATTCTGGGTTCATTTGTGTGAAAACAAGGTCCAATAAGGCTGAAATGTTACAGGAAGGTAGAATCTATTGAGTTGTAAGTGATCTGATCATTTCATGATGATAACACTTTCCTAAGGGGGTCAAACCATGTCCCAAAGGTCACCGGATCTGGTGTCAATTTAAAGAAGTAGTCCAGTTACACCTTTGTGGGCTTATAACTTGGCTTCTGAATGTCCAAGAGAGATCAGGTTTGTTTTAGTATACTCCAATCATTAGCCCCTACAACCACAAAAAGGAATGGAGTCATTAGCACTTATGGTTATTAAATGGCACCCAGAATTATGTTGCAGGAAGCACAATTTCACATCATTCTGGGTTCATTTTTGTGAAGACAAGGTCCAATCAGGCTGAAACGTTACAGGAAGGTAAAATCTATTGAGTTGTAAGTGATCTGAACGTTTCAAGATGATCGCACATTCCTATAGGGGGTCAAACCATGTCCCAAAGGTCACCGGGCCTGGTGTCACTTTAAAGAAGCAGTCCAGTTACACCTTTGTGGGCTTATAACTTGGCTTCTGAATGTCCTAGAGATGTTAGGTTTGTTTTAGTGTTCTCCAATCAACAGCCCCTACAACCACAAAAAGGAATGGAGTAATTAGCACTTATGGTTTGTAAATGGCACCCAGAATTATGTTGCACGAAGCACAATTTCACATCATTCTGGGTTCATTTGTGTGAAAACAAGGTCCAATCAGGCTGAAACGTTACAGGAAGGTAGAATCTATTGAGTTGTAAGCGATCTGAACGTTTCATGATGATAGCACTTTCCTAAGAGGGTCAAACCATGTCCCAAAGGTCACCGGATCTGGTGTCAATTTAAAGAAGTAGTCCAGTTACACATTTGTGGGCTTATAACTTGGCTTCTGAATGTCCTAGAGAGATCAGGTTTGTTTTAATGTACTCAAACCAACAGCCCCTACAACCACAAAAAGGAATGGAGTCATTAGCACTTATGGTTTGTAAATGGCACCCAGAATTATGCTGCACTAAGCACAATTTCACATCATTCTGGGTTCATTTGTGTGAAAACAAGGTCCAATCAGGCTGAAAGAATCTATTGAGTTGTAAGTGATCTGAACGTTTCATGATGATAGCACTTTCCTAAGGGGGTCAAACCATGTCCCAAATGTCACCGGGCCTGGTGTCACTTTAAAGAAGTAGTCCAGTTACACCTTTGTGGGCTTATAACTTGGCTTCTGAATGTCCTAGAGAGGTTAGGTTTGTTTTAGTGTACTCCAATCAACAGCCCCTACAACCACAAAAAGGAATGGAGTCATTAGCACTTAAGGTTTGTAAATGGCACCCAGAATTATGTTGCACGAAGCACAATTTCACATCATTCTGGGTCCATTTGTGTGAAAACAAGGTCCAATCAGGCTGAAACGCTACAAGAAGGTAGAATCTATTGAGTTGTAAGTGATCTGAACGTTTCAAGATGATCTCACATTCCTATAGGGGGTAAAACCATGTCCCAAAGGTCACCGGGCCTGGTGTCACTTTAAAGAAGTAGTCCAGTTACACCTTTGAGGGCTTATACCTTGGCTTCTGAATGTCCTAGAGAGATCAGGTTTGTTTTAGTGTACTCCAATCAACAGCCCCTACAACCTCAAAAAGGAATGGAGTCATTAGCACTTATGGTTTTTAAATGGCACCCAGAATTATGTTGCACGAAGCACAATTTCACATCATTCTGGGTTCATTTGTGTGAAAACAAGGTCCAATCAGGCTGAAATGTTACAGGAAGGTAGAATCTATTGAGTTGTAAGTGATCTGAACGTTTCATGATTATAGCACTTTACTAAGGGGGTCAAACCATGTCCCAAAGGTCACCGGATCTGGTGTCACTTTAAAGAAGTAGTCCAGTTACACCTTTGAGGGCTTATACCTTGGCTTCTGAATGTCCTAGAGAGATCAGGTTTGTTTTAGTGTACTCCAATCAACAGCCCCTACAACCTCAAAAAGGAATGGAGTAATTAGCACTTATGGTTTGTAAATGGCACCCAGAATTATTTTGCACGAAGCACAATTTCACATCATTCTGGGTTCATTTGTGTGAAAACAAGGTCCAATCAGGCTGAAACGTTACAGGAAGGCAGAATCTATTGAGTTGTAAGCGATCTGAACGTTTCATGATGATAGCACTTTCCTAAGAGGGTCAAACCATGTCCCAAAGGTCACCGGATCTGGTGTCAATTTAAAGAAGTAGTCCAGTTACACATTTGTGGGCTTATAACTTGGCTTCTGGATGTCCTAGAGAGATCAGGTTTGTTTTAATGTACTCAAACCAACAGCCCCTACAACCACAAAAAGGAATGGAGTCATTAGCACTTATGGTTTGTAAATGGCACCCAGAATTATGCTGCACTAAGCACAATTTCACATCATTCTTGGTTCATTTGTGTGAAAACAAGGTCCAATCAGGCTGAAAGAATCTATTGAGTTGTAAGTGATCTGAACGTTTCATGATGATAGCACTTTCCTAAGGGGGTCAAACCATGTCCCAAATGTCACCGGGCCTGGTGTCACTTTAAAGAAGTAGTCCAGTTACACCTTTGTGGGCTTATAACTTGGCTTCTGAATGTCCTAGAGAGGTTAGGTTTGTTTTAGTGTACTCCAATCAACAGCCCCTACAACCACAAAAAGGAATGGAGTCATTAGCACTTAAGGTTTGTAAATGGCACCCAGAATTATGTTGCACGAAGCACAATTTCACATCATTCTGGGTCCATTTGTGTGAAAACAAGGTCCAATCAGGCTGAAACGCTACAAGAAGGTAGAATCTATTGAGTTGTAAGTGATCTGAACGTTTCAAGATGATCTCACATTCCTATAGGGGGTAAAACCATGTCCCAAAGGTCACCGGGCCTGGTGTCACTTTAAAGAAGTAGTCCAGTTACACCTTTGAGGGCTTATACCTTGGCTTCTGAATGTCCTAGAGAGATCAGGTTTGTTTTAGTGTACTCCAATCAACAGCCCCTACAACCTCAAAAAGGAATGGAGTCATTAGCACTTATGGTTTTTAAATGGCACCCAGAATTATGTTGCACGAAGCACAATTTCACATCATTCTGGGTTCATTTGTGTGAAAACAAGGTCCAATCAGGCTGAAATGTTACAGGAAGGTAGAATCTATTGAGTTGTAAGTGATCTGAACGTTTCATGATTATAGCACTTTACTAAGGGGGTCAAACCATGTCCCAAAGGTCACCGGATCTGGTGTCAATTTAAAGAAGTAGTCCAGTTACACCTTTGTGGGCTTATAACTTGGCTTCTGAATGTCCTAGAGAGATCAGGTTTGTTTTAGTATACTCCAATCAACAGCCCCTACAACCACAAAAAGGAATGGAGTCGATAGCACTTATGGTGTTTAAATGGCACCCAGAATTATGTTGCACGAAGCACGATTTCACATCATTCTGGGTTCATTTGTGTGAAAACAAGGTCCAATCAGGCTGAAATGTTACAGGAAGGTAGAATCTATTGAGTTGTAAGTGATCTGAACGTTTCATGATGATAGCACTTTCCTAAGGGGGTCAAACCATGTCCCAAAGGTCACCGGGCCTGGTGTCACTTCAAAGAAGTAGTCCAGTTACACCTTTGTGGGCTTATAACTTGGCTTCTGAATGTCCTAGAGAGGTTAGGTTTGTTTTAGTGTACTCCAATCAACAGCCCCTACAACCACAAAAAGGAATGGAGTCATTAGCACTTAAGGTTTGTAAATGGCACCCAGAATTATGTTGCACGAAGCACAATTTCCCATCATTCTGGGTCCATTTGGGTGAAAAAAAGGTCCAATCAGACTGAAACGCTACAAGAAGGTAGAATCTATTGAGTTGTAAGTGATCCGAACGTTTCAAGATGATCACACATTCCTATAGGGGGTAAAACCATGTCCCAAAGATCACCGGATCTGGTGTCAATTTAAAGAAGTAGTCCAGTTACACATTTGTGGGCTTATAACTTGGCTTCTGAATGTCCTAGAGAGATCAGGTTTGTTTTAGTGTACTCCAATCAACATCTCCTACAACCTCAAAAAGGAATGGAGTCATTAGCACTTATGGTTTTTAAATGACACCCAGAATTATGCTGCACTAAGCACAATTTCACAACATTCTGGGTTCATTTGTGTGAAAACAAGGTCCAATCAGGCTGAAACGTTACAGGAAGGTAGAATCTATTGAGTTGTAAGTGATCTGAACGTTTCATGATGATAGCACTTTCCTAAGGGGGTCAAACCATGTCCCAAAGGTCACCGGATCTGGTGTCAATTTAAAGTAGTCCAGTTACATATTTGTGGGCTTATAACTTGGCTTCTGAATGTCCTAGAGAGATCAGGTTTGTTTTAATGTACTCAAACCAACAGCCCCTACAACCACAAAAAGGAATGGAGTCATTAGCACTTATGGTTTGTAAATGGCACCCAGAATTATGCTGCACTAAGCACAATTTCACATCATTCTGGGTTCATTTGTGTGAAAACAAGGTCCAATCAGGCTGAAACGTTACAAGAAGGTAGAATCTATTGAGTTGTAAGTGATCTGAACGTTTCATGATGATCGCACATTCCTATAGGGGGTCAAACCATGTCCCAAAGGTCACCGGGCCTGGTGTCACTTTAAAGAAGTAGTCCATGTACACCTTTGAGGGCTTATAACTTGGCTTCTGAATGTCCTAGAGAGATCAGGTTTGTTTTAGTGTACTCCAATCAACAGCCCCTACAACCTCAAAAAGGAATGGAGTCATTAGCACTTATGGTTTTTAAATGGCACCCAGAATTATGTTGCACGAAGCACAATTTCACATCATTCTGGGTTCATTTGTGTGAAAACAAGGTCCAATCAGGCTGAAATGTTACAGGAAGGTAGAATCTATTGAGTTGTAAGTGATCTGAACGTTTCATGATGATAGCACTTTCCTAAGGGGGTCAAACCATGTCCCAAAGGTCACCAGGCCTGGTGTCACTTTAAAGAAGTAGTCCAGTTACACCTTTGAGGGCTTATAACTTGGCTTCTGAATATCCTAGAGAGATCAGGTTTGTTTTAGTGTACTCCAATCAACAGCCCCTACAACCTCAAAAAGGAATGGAGTCATTAGCACTTATGGTTTTTAAATGGCACCCAGAATTATGTTGCACTAAGCACAATTTCACATCATTCTGGGTTCATTTGTGTGAAAACAAGGTCCAATCAGGCTGAAATGTTACAGAAAGGTAGAATCTATTGAGTTGTAAGTGATCTGAACGTTTCATGATGATAGCACTTTCCTAAGGGGGTCAAACCATGTCCCAAAGGTCCCCGGATCTGGTGTCACTTTAAAGAAGCAGTCCAGTTACACCTTTGTGGGCTTATAACTTGGCTTCTGAATGTCCTTGAGAGTTTAGGTTTGTTTTAGTGTTCTCCAATCAACAGCCCCTACAACCACAAAACGGAATGGAGTCATTAGCACTTATGGTTTGTAAATGGCACCCAGAATTATGTTGCACGAAGCACAATTTCACATCATTCTGGGTTCATTTGTGTGAAAACAAGGTCAAATCAGGCTGAAAGAATCTATTGAGTTGTAAGTGATCTGAACGTTTCATGATGATAGCACTTTCCTAAGGGGGTCAAACCATGTCCCAAATGTCACCGGGCCTGGTGTCACTTTAAAGAAGTAGTCCAGTTACACCTTTGTGGGCTTATAACTTGGCTTCTGAATGTCCTAGAGAGGTTAGGTTTGTTTTAGTGTACTCCAATCAACAGCCCCTACAACCACAAAAAGGAATGGAGTCATTAGCACTTAAGGTTTGTAAATGGCACCCAGAATTATGTTGCACGAAGCACAATTTCACATCATTCTGGGTCCATTTGTGTGAAAACAAGGTCCAATCAGGCTGAAACGCTACAAGAAGGTAGAATCTATTGAGTTGTAAGTGATCTGAACGTTTCAAGATGATCGCACATTCCTATAGGGGGTAAAACCATGTCCCAAAGGTCACCGGGCCTGGTGTCACTTTAAAGAAGTAGTCCAGTTACACCTTTGAGAGCTTATACCTTGGCTTCTGAATGTCCTAGAGAGATCAGGTTTGTTTTAGTGTACTCCAATCAACAGCCCCTACAACCTCAAAAAGGAATGGAGTCATTAGCACTTATGGTTTTTAAATGGCACCCAGAATTATGTTGCACGAAGCACAATTTCACATCATTCTGGGTTCATTTGTGTGAAAACAAGGTCCAATCAGGCTGAAATGTTACAGGAAGGTAGAATCTATTGAGTTGTAAGTGATCTGAACGTTTCATGGTTATAGCACTTTCCTAAGGGGGTCAAACCATGTCCCAAAGGTCACCGGATCTGGTGTCAATTTAAAGAAGTAGTCCAGTTACACCTTTGTGGGCTTATAACTTGGCTTCTGAATGTCCTAGAGAGATCAGGTTTGTTTTAGTATACTCCAATCAACAGCCCCTACAACCCCAAAAAGGAATGGAGTCATTAGCACTTATGGTGTTTAAATGGCATCCAGAATTATGTTGCACGAAGCACAATTTCACATCATTCTGGGTTCATTTGTGTGAAAACAAGGTCCAATCAGGCTGAAACGTTACAGGAAGGTAGAATCTATTGAGTTGTAAGTGATCTGAACGTTTCAAGATGATCGCACATTCCTATAGGGGTAAAACCATGTCCCAAAGGTCACCGGGCCTGGTGTCACTTTAAAGAAGTAGTCCAGTTACACTTTGTGGGCTTATAACTTGGCTTCTGAATGTCCTAGAGAGATCAGGTTTGTTTTAGTGTACTCCAATCAACATCTCCTACAACCTCAAAAAGGAATGGAGTCATTAGCACTTATGGTTTTTAAATGACACCCAGAATTATGCTGCACTAAGCACAATTTCACAACATTCTGGGTTCATTTGTGTGAAAACAAGGTCCAATCAGGCTGAAACGTTACAGGAAGGTAGAATCTATTGAGTTGTAAGTGATCTGAACGTTTCATGATGATAGCACTTTCCTAAGGGGGTCAAACCATGTCCCAAATGTCACCGGATCTGGTGTCAATTTAAAGAAGTAGTCCAGTTACACATTTCTGGGCTTATAACTTGGCTTCTGAATGTCCTAGAGAGATCAGGTTTGTTTTAATGTACTCCAACCAACAGCCCCTACAACCACAAAAAGGAATGGAGTCATTAGCACTTATGGTTTGTAAATGGCACCCAGAATTATGTTGCACGAAGCACAATTTCACATCATTCTGGGTCCATTTGTGTGAAAACAAGGTCCAATCAGGCTGAAACGTTACAAGAAGGTAGAATCTATTGAGTTGTAAGTGATCTGAACGTTTCATGATGATCGCACATTCCTATAGGGGGTCAAACCATGTCCCAAAGGTCACCGGGCCTGGTGTCACTTTAAAGAGGTAGTCCAGTTACACCTTTGAGGGCTTATAACGGCTTCTGAATATCCTAGAGAGATCAGGTTTGTTTTAGTGTACTCCAATCAACAGCCCATACAAACTCAAAAAGGAATGGAGCCATTAGCACTTATGGTTCTTAAATGGCACCCAGAATTATGTTGCACGAAGCACAATTTCACATCATTCTGGGTTCATTTGTGTGAAAACAAGGTCCAATCAGGCTGAAATGTTACAGGAAGGTAGATTCTATTGAGTTATAATTGATCTGATCGTTTCATGATGATAGCACTTTCCTAAGGGGGTCAAACCATGTCCCAAAGGTCACCGGATCTGGTGTCAATTTATAGAAGTAGTCCAGTTACACTTTGTGGGCTTATAACTTGGCTTCTGAATGTCCAAGAGAGATCAGGTTTGTTTTAGTATACTCCAATGATTAGCCCCTACAACCACAAAAAGGAATGGAGTCATTAGCACTTATGGTTATTAAATGGCACCCAGAATTATGTTGCAGGAAGCACAATTTCACATCATTCTGGGTTCATTTGTGTGAAAACAAGGTCCAATCAGGCTGAAACGTTACAGGAAGGTAAAATCTATTGAGTTGTAAGTGATCTGAACGTTTCAAGATGATCGCACATTCCTATAGGGGGTCAAACCATGTCCCAAAGGTCACCGGGCCTGGTGTCACTTTAAAGAAGTAGTCCAGTTACACCTTTGTGGGCTTATAACTTGGCTTCTGAATGTCCTAGAGAGGTTAGGTTTGTTTTAGTGTACTACAATCAACAGCCCCTACAACCACAAAAAGGAATGGAGTCATTTGCACTTAAGGTTTGTAAATGGCACCCAGAATTATGTTGCACGAAGCACAATTTCACATCATTCTGGGTTCATTTGTCTGAAAACAAGGTCCAATCAGGCTGAAATGTTACAGGAAGGTAGAATCTATTGAGTTGTAAGTGATTTGAACGTTTCATGATGATAGCACTTTCCTAAGGGGGTCAAACCATGTCCCAGAGGTCACCGGATCTGGTGTCAATTTAAAGAAGTAGTCCAGTTACACATTTGTGGGCTATAACTTGGCTTCTGAATGTCCTAGAGAGATCAGGTTTGTTTTAGTGTACTCCAATCAACATCTCCTACAACCTCAAAAAGGAATGGAGTCATTAGCACTTATGGTTTTTAAATGACACCCAGAATTATGCTGCACTAAGCACAATTTCACAACATTCTGGGTTCATTTGTGTGAAAACAAGGTCCAATCAGGCTGAAACGTTACAGGAAGGTAGAATCTATTGAGTTGTAAGTGATCTGAACGTTTCATGATGATAGCACTTTCCTAAGGGGGTCAAACCATGTCCCAAATGTCACCGGATCTGGTGTCAATTTAAAGAAGTAGTCCAGTTACACATTTGTGGGCTTATAACTTGGCTTCTGAATGTCCTAGAGAGATCAGGTTTGTTTTAATGTACTCCAACCAACAGCCCCTACAACCACAAAAAGGAATGGAGTCATTAGCACTTATGGTTTGTAAATGGCACCCAGAATTATGTTGCACGAAGCACAATTTCACATCATTCTGGGTCCATTTGTGTGAAAACAAGGTCCAATCAGGCTGAAACGTTACAAGAAGGTAGAATCTATTGAGTTGTAAGTGATCTGAACGTTTCATGATGATCGCACATTCCTATAGGGGGTCAAACCATGTCCCAAAGGTCACCGGGCCTGGTGTCACTTTAAAGAGGTAGTCCAGTTACACCTTTGAGGGCTTATAACTTGGCTTCTGAATATCCTAGAGAGATCAGGTTTGTTTTAGTGTACTCCAATCAACAGCCCATACAAACTCAAAAAGGAATGGAGTCATTAGCACTTATGGTTTTTAAATGGCACCCAGAATTATGTTGCACGAAGCACAATTTCACATCATTCTGGGTTCATTTGTGTGAAAACAAGGTCCAATCAGGCTGAAATGTTACAGGAAGGTAGATTCTATTGAGTTATAAGTGATCTGATCGTTTCATGATGATAGCACTTTCCTAAGGGGGTCAAACCATGTCCCAAAGGTCACCGGATCTGGTGTCAATTTATAGAAGTAGTCCAGTTACACCTTTGTGGGCTTATAACTTGGCTTCTGAATGTCCAAGAGAGATCAGGTTTGTTTTAGTATACTCCAATCATTAGCCCCTACAACCACAAAAAGGAATGGAGTCATTAGCACTTATGGTTATTAAATGGCACCCAGAATTATGTTGCAGGAAGCACAATTTCACATCATTCTGGGTTCATTTGTGTGAAAACAAGGTCCAATCAGGCTGAAACGTTACAGGAAGGTAAAATCTATTGAGTTGTAAGTGATCTGAACGTTTCAAGATGATCGCACATTCCTATAGGGGGTCAAACCATGTCCCAAAGGTCACCGGGCCTGGTGTCACTTTAAAGAAGCAGTCCAGTTACACCTTTGTGGGCTTATAACTTGGCTTCTGAATGTCCTAGAGATGTTAGGTTTGTTTTAGTGTTCTCAAATCAACAGCCCCTACAACCACAAAAAGGAATGGAGTCATTAGCACTTATGGTTTGTAAATGGCACCCAGAAATATGTTGCACGAAGCACAATTTCACATCATTCTGGGTTCATTTGTGTGAAAACAAGGTCCAATCAGGCTGAAACGTTACAGGAAGGTAGAATCTATTGAGTTGTAAGTGATCTGAACGTTTCATGATGATAGCACTTTCCTAAGGGGGTCAAACCATGTCCAAAAGGTCACCGGATCTGGTGTCAATTTAAAGAAGTAGTCCAGTTACACATTTGTGGGCTTATAACTTGGCTTCTGAATGTCCTAGAGAGGTTAGGTTTGTTTTAGTGTTCTCCAATCAACAGCCCCTACAACCACAAAAAGTAATGGAGTCATTAGCACTTATGGTTTGTAAATGGCACCCAGAATTATGTTGCACGAAGCACAATTTCACATCATTCTGGGTTCATTTGTGTGAAAACAAGGTCCAATCAGGCTGAAACGTTACAGGAAGGTAGAATCTATTGAGTTGTAAGCGATCTGAACGTTTCATGATGATAGCTCTTTCCTAAGGGGGTCAAACCATGTCCCAAAGGTCACCGGATCTGGTGTCAATTTAAAGAAGTAGTCCAGTTACACATTAGTGGGCTTATAACTTGGCTTCTGAATGTCCTAGAGAGATCAGGTTTGTTTTAGTGTACTCCAATCAACAGCCCCTACAAGCACAAAAAGGAATGGAGTCATTAGCACTTATGGTTTGTAAATGGCACCCAGAATTATCTTGCACGAAGCACAATTTCACATCATTCTGGGTCCATTTGTGTGAAAACAAGGTCCAATCAGGCTGAAATGTTACAGGAAGGTAGAATCTATTGAGTTGTAAGTGATCTGAATGTTTCATGATGATAGCACTTTCCTAAGGGGGTCAAACCATGTCCCAAAGGTCACCGGATCTGGTGTCAATTTAAAGACGTAGTTGTTGAGGGTCTGACCTCATGAGGAAATTACTATGCAGTGATTTTCTCCAAAATGACTGTGCTTAAATTGCGCTGAAAAGCAAATAATCACATCAGCGCCAAGAAACTTCATTTCCCATGATGCTTTGCACACGGAAGCATTGTGATGACGTCACCGCCTAATACCAGAAACACATTCTGTGCATGTGTGGGAGTCAGCGGAGCTTTCCCGCGAACTAAGACTATAAATCATCAGGAAAGACAAAGGAACCTCGTTCTTTTGCCCAGGATACCTGGCGGTAAGGACACGCTTGTCGAACGCTCCGACAACTTGAGCACGCGGAAGCTCTAAGTGCCCAAGTTGAGCCACGCAACCGCTGGAAACCACTCCAACTCCATCGGGACCTGACTGGGAACGAGCGGAGCTCCATCCAGCTCTCAGAGACGCTGTAAGTTGTCAAACTCAGCACAAAAGAAACTTCGTTCTCTTTGTGTCCAGCCCATGGAGAAACACTCGTGGAGGTAAACAACGGAGAAAGCATCAAACCGACGGACGACGCCAAACTGCGGAGAAACACGGAGAACCGTCAAATCAAACAGCTGGGGACGCCTTGCTGTTCTGGTGATCAGAAAACTCATTTCTCTCTCTCCTCTTCTTCTCCCGTTTCCTCTATAGTCCAGAATAAGCAATAAAACCGCGCTATTGCTTAAAAAGTAGCTTCGTGTTTTCCTCTTTCGTCCCAAAAACGTCAGCCGGGTCATTTTGAAAGAATAAACTGCTTATTGATCATCGTTAATATATTTAGTCGTCAGCTCTGGCCAGGCTGCCGACTCCTTTTAGATTAAATAATTTACAAGTGACCTTTTGTTGTTTGTTAACTTTTGATGTGTTTGAGTTAAGTTTTACTGTGATTCTAAGCCACTAAGTGTTCGGGAAAGTTGAAAACTTTACACATCCAGGTCTCCTGTGGAATGCGAGGGGAGGGGAAGAGCCCCACACACACTCACAGCTCACTCTCCCCACCTACTCTGGGGAAACAAAGACCCATTCATCTCACACACATACACACTCACACACACACCACACACACCACTCCTTTTATTATATCACATGGTTATTATTCATTTATTTCATTGTTTATTCATTTGACACATTGTTTAATTAAATGTTATAAAATTCAGATTTTTGCGTCCAGTAGCTTTGTTGTGTCGAAGAGAAGTCTCTGCTCCAAGGATTCTATGAACTTCAAGAAAGACTGATAAGAGTTTTGGATTCAATTTTTCCCCGGTTAAAGGGGAATGGTGCCCCGTATATCTAAGAATATCTTAATTAATTAATAAATCAGTAAATATTTACATATTTACAGAATTTATTGAAGAATCCAAAAGTAAGTTGAAGCTTACTAATTGTTCGCTCCTAATAACCCCAACATTAATTGGTGCAGCCCGTGTGAGGCATGGATACACAGAGATTTCTATCCGGCACAAACAAACAAATAAATCCAAAGAGCTTGAATTAAAAATAATCAGTTGTTCAGCCTTGAACCAGCAACAGAGTGGTGCTGATTTCGCTGAGCAGGAAGCTGCATCGAACTCTCACCAGTAACTCAGTGCTTCTTTAAAGGTGCAACGTGTAAATTAATTCTGGTTGACCTTTTACGTTAAAATTCAGTTTTTCCTTAAAGGTGCAATGTGTAATTAATTCTGGTTAACCTTTTAGGTTAAAATTCAGTTCTTCATTAAAGGTGCAGTGTGTAATTCTGACTAACCCTTTTAGGCTAAAATTAACTGCTAATTTAGCGACTTTAACTCACAGTGGCTATTGTAACTAACTGAAACCTTCACTCAAAGACTGATAACACCCTGTTTGCTAATATTCTGAAGGAATAACTAGCATATTTAACACTGCAAGTGTTGTAAGACGTTGCTACGGCAACGCACCAGCTTTTGCTAAAATACTGAAAGGAATAGTATTTTAAGCGTCAGTCACGGCATTCCGTGCAATCTTAAAACGCTAAAACCTGTGCGCACAGAGGGTTAATTTAGTGTTTTTCTGCTACAAAGCTAGCAGTTTGCTGCCAAAAGGTGCAGTTTTGAGCTATCTGCAGAAGCTCTACTAGGCTATTTTTGGTTCGGTTGTTAAAATGGAGGGACAGAGTAGTGAACTGACCAACTCCCAGCAACCAGGTGGCGCTGCGGCCCACGACTATGAACCTGGCCTACTTTCTGGACAAATATTGTCCAAACTGGTCGCGGTTGCTCGAGAACCCGACTACCCTTCTAGGGATTTCACTGAAGAACAGCTTGACGCTGTAATTGATCAAATAGAAAACCCGGATGGTACAAAACCAATCCAGGTTCACTTAGCTAAGTTAGCCCTGATCCTCTATCAGAGAGGACTCCAACGTGGTCAGAAGATCATGAACCTCCAGAGTATGCTAGCTGAAAAACAGCGAAATGGAAGGCTGATCGAGGAAGACAACACCTGCACCGATTCTGGGGAAGATGGGGAGGAGACCCCGCCCCCCTCTGCTGATGACAACAGACAGTGGGAAGGTGGGAAACATCATGACTCTCTGGACGGACGCACACCGCAGGGGAGAGATGAAGCTCATCTGTCCCAACCTTTGGCCCCGTTCCCTACACACACTATAGGGCATTAAGGACCACCTAGGGGCCGAGGGCAGTTCGCCCTCGAACCCCAGGTTGGACCACCACCCTCATCTTCACAGCCTTCTCAATCAGTGAGAAGTCGACCAGCTGAGCGGCACCTCTATTTAAACCGCTCCCCCAGTCCATGAAGGGTGCAAGGTGCCGGCTGGGGTTATCCACAAGCCCAACCTGCACCTCAACCATCCACCCATCCTAGCTACTCCGGTATTCGGCATGCCGATAACCAGCTGCAGGACAAAGCATCCTACGCCAGTCCGTACCCGGACAGAGCGTATTACGCAGAAGCCCCAGTTGAAAGACGCAGGCTGCACTACGCAGACGTGCCCCGGGAGGTGGACCTCCCAGGACACCCACGTGATGAGCCAGCAAACCGCCACAGCATGCCGAACCCCGATTTGGGCCCCAGGAGTCAACATTGGGAGCCCAGAGCACACCAGCGATATCCAGCGCCCTCTGAGACAGACCGTGGGTCAGAGTCAGAGGATGACGCGCCGTACCTTGAGTCAGGGCTCCGTGTACGTCAAATTGAATCGCTAGCTAAAGACATAGAACGCTTTGATCCTAACACCGGTGAATCTAATGTCGACGATTATCTCAGGGAGATAGAATGTTGTCTGCTTGATCTTCCAGCACCCTCTTCAAGGGAAAAGCTCAAGTTAATTTGGAAAACCACATCTAGAACGGTGCACGGTTTCATGGAAACTCTACCATCTGACATTCGAGATCGGTACTCCTCGCTCTGCCGAGCGTTGAGAGATGAATACGCCACGTATGCAGACTCTGCGTCAGCTACAATGGGGGCCTTCTCCATCAAACACGGGAGGAACGAACCCCCCAGAGAGTATCATCGCCGACTCAAAAGTGCTTATTTCCAAGGTCGAAACGGCCCTGGGCTCGAGGAAGACCCTGCCTTCAGATCCCTGTTCATTCACAACCTACACGAGTGTGTTCGCTCCGAAGTCTCAATGTATTGCCGGATGAAGAAACTGACTACTCTGGAGATTAGGAGATACGCTCAACAGGCTTGGGAAGCCGGCGGGAAGCCCCAAAAGCCTGACGCACATCACCGCGTCATGCACCTAGCTCCCGACGCCGAGCCGCGTTTGGAGCTCGAAGGCACAGAAGCTCCACCCACTAAGCCAAAATCTGCTAAACCTAGACCTGCTAAACCGCGAAAGCAGTCCCAATCTCGTCAACAGGGGAAGGGGGGTGCTGATTGGCCGCCTAGGTCCGGACAATCAGACAGGAAGTGGCCCAACCAAAACCAACGGCAGGCAGGTCGGAACAATGGAAGGTTTAAGGAGCGCCGCCCACAGGTAGGTCACGAACGCGAGTCCGTTGGTGAGTACTTGACCAAAGCCGACCTCCAGGAAATGTTTCAGCAGTTCCTAGCTAAACAGAAGGAACAGCTGAGCTCTGCAGATGAGACCCCTGCACCAAAGTCTTCTTCTAAGAAGCCAGACCCAGAGCAAACGTCCGCATGACTAGGCGTGGCTCAACCCCCCAGCGTGGCCAGGACCTACCTGATCAGCTGGGGTAACACTACTGGTAGATCACAGGAGTCTCCTGAAATCTACCCCCCAGAGAAACCTGATACTAAATTTCTGAAGTTCCTTGGTGACTTAACAAACCATGATCATGCTCGCCGTTTGTACTGTAGCACCAACGTAGGTGGATGCATACAGGTTGATGCTCTGCTGGATACCGGCTCAGAAATCACCCTGATGTGCTCCACACTGTTCCATCGCGTGTCTGACACCATGCGGTCGCTCGGGAAACCAGTCCAGGTAGAACCCTGTGACCTGAAAATCACCAGCTACACCCAGACCCGGGAGTGTATCACCAACCGGGCGTGGCTGGACATCACCTTCCAAGACATGACTCTGGTTCACCCGTTTTATGTCTGCCAGCTAGACACTGAACCACTTCTCATTGGTCAGGATCTGCTTGAACGTCTAGCTCCCCTCATCGACTGCCAGAAGGGTCAACTTTGGGCCCAGGTGGACACACCTAAGCCCTGGAACCCGGATAGCAGCCGACCATCCTCCATTCTTGAAGTCAGCCTAAGTGAGCCGCAAAACCCTTGTTCCAAGGCCATGCCCCTCCCTACGGCTCCCACAGACGATGCCCGCTTGCAAAGGTACGAAACCGCTCCTGGAACTTCTCTCCGCACACATTCATCTTTTCTCTGCTCGCTGAAGAACGTCAGCCTGCAGCCATATGCACCACACATAGTTGGTGGTCTCACCAACAACTGCACCCACATCTCAGAGGCTCGCCTTGCTCTTTGGTCGGAAAAGTCAGCCATCAGCCAGCAGATGTTTGAACACCTGCGTCAGAAGGACCCCCTTCTGGTCAGTGTGACAAGTAGCCATCGGCTCTTGTCACCTACTTGGCCGCAGAGGCTCCTGAAAGCGCCAGAGGTCTGCTCTCTGACTATCCAACTTGGAGCAAGACAGCTCACACATACATTCAGCATCATACCACAGCTTGATCCACCTGCACTCATTGGAGCAGATCTGCTGGTTCGACTCGGTGCCCAGCTGGACACTTGCAATCAAGTCCTTTGGGCCCGGGCCACACCATCCTCTGAGCCTCGCTCAGAAGGCCCTGAACACTTGCTGTCCGGTCAGACCATTCCACAGGCCTGCCGTGCAGTGGTTGAGGCCAGCACGGTTCTGCCCCCACTGGTCAAAGGAGTGCCTGTTCGTCTGACTCTGATGAAGCATCAGAAGCTGCCAGGCACACAGGCCTTCTTCCAGCCATCACCACACTTCTTGGAGCTCAACTTAGCCGTCTGTGGCACGCCACTCTTGGAGCTGAACAATCGTTCTGCCTACTTGTTGGTCGAAAATCCGACCCGGAGTCCTATCCACATGCCGGCAGGAAAGCCCTTGGGCATGCTGATAGATAGCTCATTCCATGAATTCGAACTTTCAGTCCCCGTGATCGGACAACTTCCGTTGTTCTTGAATGACAGACAGGTTGGTGCAGACACATTCAGTACTTTCCCCTCACAAATGATTACCATCAAGCGGCATGAAGCCCTTCCTGAGGAACCCATTTGCAGTGCAACCTTAGATACTGACGGCGGTCAGTGTCTAACGGTTTTTGCAATAAATACTCAACCCTCTGAGTCACCGGTTGAAAGCCCGGAAAACCAGAGACCCTCCTCCTCTGAACCTTATGACGGCTTCGAGGCCGAAGTCAGCCAGCAGCTTGACAAAGCGGATGCGCTGGAGTCAGAGGAGCAGAGAGCAGCGCTTAGAAGCCTGTTCTATGAGTTTCAGTCCGTCTTATCCAGGGACTCCCTGGACTGTGGACTCACAAACCTGCACACGGTTCGCATTCCAACGAACCCAAATGCCCCTCCTACTTTTGTACGTCAGTACAAGATTCCCCTCGCTGCTTATGAGTCGATCCAGGAGATCCTCGATCAGCTGAAGGAGAAAAACATCATCAGAGAGTGTAACTCCACTTACAACTCTCCCATCTGGCCGGTTCTGAAACCGACTGGGAAATGGCGTCTCACCATAGACTATCGTGCACTGAACAAACAAGTACCTCTCTCCAGGTGGCCTATGATCCATTTAGATCAGGAGCTAGCCAGAGTCAGAGATGCTCGTTTCTTCTCTACGGTTGACATAGCCAACGACTTCTGGACCATGAAGGTTGAGCCGGCGGACCAGTATAAACTGGCTTTCTCCTTTGGAAATCGCCAATATACTTGGAACCGCTGCCCCTTTGGCTACTCTAACTCACCTGCCGAGTTCAACATCTTCCTCCACAAAGCCATGTCAGATGCTGCTTCCAGAGGGAACCTCATATATGTCGATGACATCTTGATGAGGAGTCGAACCTTCGAGGAGCACCTGGCCGAACTCCGTCACGTGCTGCAACAGCTTGGTGACGCCGGAGCTAAATTGGCGATTCTCAAGGGACAGTGGTGTCGAACCAAAGTGGAGTATGTTGGACTGCTGGTTGGCCCTAATGGAGTCGAGCCCCAAGCGGGACGCATTAGAGCCATTCAGGACATCAAAGCCCCAGCTAATCTGACCGAACTCAGGAGCTTCCTCGGAGTCTGCAACTACTCCAGGCAGTTAATTGAGGAGTACGCTGAAATAGTGAGGCCCCTCACTGAGCTGCTTCGGAATGACACACCTTTCGTGTGGGACAGACCCCAAGAACACTCCTTCCAGTTTCTAAAACAGAAGTTGGCGTCCGCACCCTGTCTGGCTTACCCAGACAAGGATAAAGAGTTCTTCATAGAGGAGACTTTCTCCTCTCACTGCCTGAGCGCTGCTTTGAAGCAGAAACACGATCAGGACATGAGAGTTGTGGCATACGCCAGCAAGCCTCTGAGCAAGGTGGAACTCCAGTTCTCAGACTGCGAGAGAGCTCTCCTCTCTACAGTCTGGGCCGTCGAACACTTTCGTAGTTACATCGGTGGACAGAAAGTGATCATTGAAACGTGTCATCAGCCTGTCACCTTCCTAAACAGCCAGCGTCTGCGCGAAGGAAGAGTGTCAAACAGCCGCATTGCGACGTGGATGATGGTGCTCCAAGGATACAACATTGAGGTCAAGTATGGTCAGAACACCAAGCTAGCACTAGGACAAGGGCTAGCAGGCTGTCAGCACTGTGACTCTGACTCCGTCAGGGGCCCCCTGAACACACCTGCCGCAGTCTACCCAACCGCATCTAATCATCGCTACTTTGATGAGAATGTTTGCCAAGGGCTTCCGAAAGTTTACACTGACGGATGCGCCTACCTTCACGAAGGCCAGCTCCGTGCCGGGGTTGGAGTCGTTTGGGTGGACTGTGACACTAAGCATCCAAATCACTACCGGTTGGGCCAAAAGTCTAGTCAGTACGCCAAAATTGCTGCAGTGTTGATAACCCTCCAGCAGGCGGCAGCCTTGGACATCACTCAAATTGTCCTTTGCTCAGATTCAAACTACGCTAGACACAGCTTCATCTCTCACTTCCCCATGTGGAAGGAGAACAACATGAAAAATGCCAGGAACAGAGACGTGAAACACTCAGAGTTATTCCTAGCGTGTGATCTGCTCACCACTGAGAAAGGCATAATGGTCTACTGGAAAAAGGTCAAAGGTCACTCCAGGACCATAGGTCCGGAGAAAGATGGTAATGACGAAGCTGACCGCCTTGCTAAGCTCGGTGCTGACCAGGGAACCTGTTGGGAATTCAAAGACGAGTGGCTTCCACCCAAGGCCGTTCACGGGGTCTGCGCGATTACTCGTCGCCATGCTAAACAGGCAGACGAACCTCGGACCGTTGGGGTACCCGTGTTTCTAGGCAGACAACCACAGGACGCGGACCTAGTCACTATGCAGGAACAAGATCCTGACCTGAAGCACATCCGCGAGCTTCTCCAAAAGGGCCCGATGTCTAAACAACCGTCACCACCTACTGGCGCAAGTCGAGATTTGGTAACCCTGCATCGTCAACTCGCACACCTGAAACTACAAAACGATTTGTTAGTTTACATGCGTGACGATCACAGCCCGCCGCACTGGGTTGTTCCACTTGACCACAGAGGAGTGATGCTTGCCTACGCCCACGACACTCCGGTTGGAGGTCACCGCGGAGCAAAAGCTATCCTCGCAACACTGATAGAAGTAGCATATTGGCCGTCGATGTCCAAGGACGTACACAGCTATGTCCAAGGCTGCCTCATCTGTGCCCAGTTTCAACCCTCCCAGCCGCTTGCTAGAGCACCACTGCAACGCAGGGGAATAACCTTCCCCTGGTCCCACCTGCAGATCGACTGGGTTGGACCGGTTCCCAAATTGGCAAGAGGAAACAAATATATGCTAACTGTAACTTGCAGTTTCACGAAGTGGGTGGAGTGCCTTCCAGCGCCAAACGATACAGCCGTCACAACCGCTGTACTGCTGATTAACCACGTTTTCAGTCGATGGGGACTTCCACTCTGCATTGACTCTGACCGAGGAACTCATTTCACATCCAGTGTAATGACGTCCCTGTTTGAACTTCTGGGAGTGGAAGTGAGATTCCACCTCCCCTATCACCCACAGTCATCCGGACAGGTCGAACGGATGAACCGCACGGTCGTCTCTATGCTCAAAAAGTACGTCTGCTCCACTGGGAAGGACTGGGACGTCAAGCTCCCTCTGGTCCTGATGGCCATACGGTCCACTCCACAGCGATCCACGGGGGTTACGCCGTTTGAGATGATGACCGGCAGACTGATGACTCTACCACTGCACCTCCTGTATCACTCAGAGGATGTCAGTGTTGCCACTGCCTATACCGCTCATCAATATGTGGCAGACTTGAAAACACACCTCAGAGCTACGTTCGCGCACGCTCAGAAGAGACTGGAGACCAACGTAGAAGGCGCTAAAGCCTACTACGACCAAAAGACAACCAGCCGCGAATACGAGGTGGGTGACAAAGTATTCTACTTTCGGTTCGCCCAACCGGCACGCAAAGCTAAGAAGTTCCTTCCCTGCTGGTCAGGACCATTTGAGATCGTGGCAAAACTCTCTCCAGTTGCATACAGGTTACGCATCACCAAAGCGAGACAGGAGCCTGTCTACAAATGGGTGCATGCAAACCAAATAAAACCCTACGTCAAACCGTCCCCGCGGGTACAGAGTACAGACTCCCCGCAGGAGGTAGACGTAGTCTCTACATAGTTCTATGCATGGAAATGGAAAGGGGGGAAAGTGCACGTTTAACCCACTAACATGTACTAACCGACAAAGAACCAGCCCCCCCCCCCCCCCCCCCCCGCCGTCACTTTCACTAACCAAGAGAAACTCCTCCTAGACCTCTAACAGGATGTACTCACTAAAACCTTACAGGGTACTCATGTTACTGTCAACCTACATTCTGCTCTGATTAATGAATTTCTATGTGCAATCAAGACTTTGTCTGACACCATACATCAGGATATTGTGTACACACGAGTGGTGAGAGATTTGATGCAGGACCTGCTCAGGGAAGTAAGTTCCACGCTAGACAGCTTGGTTGAAAGTCGTATTTCCCCGTACTTACCCCTCTACTGTGCATCTTTCACAAATCCACCTAGCGTACAGCCTAGATAGTGTAATGCCCATTCACGTTGATGCAGAAAATTAGAACTCGGTTTCCTGTTACATGTTCCCATAATTGTGACACCTCACATCTATAGGCTTAAGTCTATGCTAAACTTTGGTATTTGAAAGGACAGTAGGCATTTCCACTTTGAACTAGAAACCTGGCACTCCATCATCTCAACCTCGAACAGCATGACTCAGAGATTGAGATCATGGCCGCTTTCCAGGGTTATAACTTTGCCTTCGATTTAGAAATTGACCAACAATTACTGATTGAAGGAACCAAATTTGTTAAGTTCGCACAAAACCTCCGTGAACTTACTTTGACGCCCAAGATGCGACATTGAAACAGATTATACCACCTTAATCTGCACATTGGTCGCCCTGGGGATGGGATGGCTCATCACGGCCGTGATAGCTTATTCCGCCTACAGGCGTGTTAATAAACTCCAAGATCAGATGCACTTGCTCACCTACGGTGTGCCTCGTGACCGCGTTCGGGGAGACTCCAAGCGTGAATGTACCACACCTGTCTAAAGGGGGTGAGCAACATTTTCTTTGTTATTTTGTAACCCTAAGAGTAGTTCTCACTTTAGTCTACCTCACATTTTTATCTGAGTGTTGCATTATGTCACATTCTTTATAAGCTACACACTGAATGTATGACCTAAGAATGTATTTTATGAGACCTCAAGGTTGCTATGAATTTTCTTGGATGTTATATGTTTTTATTTTTATTTTATTTTATTTTTTGGGTTTTCTGTATTTTTGTTTCTTACTTGGTCACATATTAACTAGTGGTTATGTGCCGGCCCAGCTCAGTCTGTCAATGACTCTGTCTGACGCACCAGCACATTGTAGTACCTCTTAGTTTTATGGTCCTTGTTTTAGCCCAAAGACTGTCCTGATCCACCCTTTGGACCAAAAAGGGGGGAATCTTGGGACCACATAGGTCAATGCGCGTTTGCGAACTATGGACCTCGTACATCACCGCGTGATCCATAAACTGAACTGTATGGCCGGCGGTGAGATGCCTTTGTGTCCCCTCGTGGAGTTAACCGCCCACCGACCTTCCTCCTTCTACACTACTACCTCTCGCATGGACCACATGACATCATCATTGCGTACCACCTGCGTGAGTGGCTTCTTCTCGTTAAGCGCGTTGGGGACTATCCCGTTTCCTATCCTCTTTGTGCCTGACCAGGATCAAAGACCAAAGGCGCCAGGATCCAAGACAAGGACCAAAGACAAAGGCGTCCAAGGAGACCAACGTCCTAAGGGACAAACCCACCTGTGCTTCCGACAATCAAGTCGACCTACGTTCATGAGGAACAAACCCATCTGTGCTTCCGACAATCGAGCTTTGGGCGCGATCCCCGAAACCAAAAGGGGGAATGTTGAGGGTCTGACCTCATGAGGAAATTACTATGCAGTGATTTTCTCCAAAATGACTGTGCTTAAATTGCTCTGAAAAGCAAATAATCACATCAGCGCCAAGAAACTTCATTTCCCATGATGCTTTGCACACGGAAGCATTGTGATGACGTCACCGCCTAATACCAGAAACACATTCTGTGCATGTGTGGGAGTCAGCGGAGCTTTCCCGCGAACTAAGACTATAAATCATCAGGAAAGACAAAGGAACCTCGTTCTTTTGCCCAGGATACCTGGCGGTAAGGACACGCTTGTCGAACGCTCCGACAACTTGAGCACGCGGAAGCTCTAAGTGCCCAAGTTGAGCCACGCAACCGCTGGAAACCACTCCAACTCCATCGGGACCTGACTGGGAACGAGCGGAGCTCCATCCAGCTCTCAGAGACGCTGTAAGTTGTCAAACTCAGCACAAAAGAAACTTCGTTCTCTTTGTGTCCAGCCCGTGGAGAAACACTCGTGGAGGTAAACAACGGAGAAAGCATCAAACCGACGGACGACGCCAAACTGCGGAGAAACACGGAGAACCGTCAAATCAAACAGCTGGGGACGCCTTGCTGTTCTGGTGATCAGAAAACTCATTTCTCTCTCTCCTCTTCTTCTCCCGTTTCCTCTATAGTCCAGAATAAGCAATAAAACCGCGCTATTGCTTAAAAAGTAGCTTCGTGTTTTCCTCTTTCGTCCCAAAAACGTCAGCCGGGTCATTTTGAAAGAATAAACTGCTTATTGATCATCGTTAATATCTTTAGTCGTCAGCTCTGGCCAGGCTGCCGACTCCTTTTAGATTAAATAATTTACAAGTGACCTTTTGTTGTTTGTTAACTTTTGAAGTGTTTGAGTTAAGTTTTACTGTGATTCTAAGCCACTAAGTGTTCGGGAAAGTTGAAAACTTTACACATTAAGGTCTCCTGTGGAATGCGAGGGGAGGGGAAGAGCCCCACTCACAGCTCACTCCCCCCACCTACTCTGGGGAAACAAAGACCCATTCATCTCACACACATACACACTCACACACACCACACACACACCACTCCTTTTATTATATCACATGGTTATTATTCATTTATTTCATTGTTTATTCATTTGACACATTGTTTAATTAAATGTTATAAAATTCAGATTTTTGCGTCCAGTAGCTTTGTTGTGTCGAAGAGATGTCTCTGCTCCAAGGATTCTACGAACTTCAAGAAAGACTGATAAGAGTTTTGGATTCAAATTTTCCCCGGTTAAAGGGGAATGGTGCCCCGTATATCTAAGAATATCTTAATTAATTAATAAATCAGTAAATATTTACATATTTACAGAATTTATTGAAGAATCCAAAAGTAAGTTGAAGCGTACTAATTGTTCGCTCCTAATAACCCCAACATAGTTCAGTTACACATTTGTGGGCTTATAACTTGGCTTCTGAATGTCCTAGAGAGATCAGGTTTGTTTTAGTGTACTCCAATCAACAGCCCCTACAACCACAAAAAGGAATGGAGTCATTAGCACTTAAGGTTTGTAAATGGCACCCAGAATTATGTTGCACAAAGCACAATTTCACATCATTCTGGGTTCATTTGTGTGAAAACAAGGTCCAATCAGGCTGAAACGCTACAAGAAGGTAGAATCTATTCAGTTGTAAGTGATCTGAACGTTTCAAGATGATCACACATTCCTATAGGGGGTCAAACCATGTCCCAAAGGTCACCGGGCCTGGAGTCACTTTAAAGAAGTGACAGTCCAGTTACACCTTTGTGGGCTTATAACTTGGCTTCTGAATGTCCTAGAGAGATCAGGTTTGTTTTAATGTACTCCAATCAACAGCCCCTACAACCACAAAAAGGAATGGAGTCATTAGCACTTATGGTTTGTAAATGGCACCCAGAATTATGTTGCACGAAGCACAATTTCGAATCATTCTGGGTTCATTTGTGTGAAAACAAGGTCCAATCAGGCTGAAACGTTACAGGAAGGTAGAATCTATTGAGTTGTTAGTGATCTGAACGTTTCATGATGATAGCTCTTTCCTAAGGGGGTCAAACCATGTCCCAAAGGTCACCGGGCCTGGTGTCACTTTAAAGAAGTAGTCCATTTACACCTTTGAGGGCTTATAACTTGGCTTCTGAATGTCCTAGAGAGATCAGGTTTGTTTTAATGTACTCCAACCAACAGCCCCTACAACCACAAAAAGGAATGGAGTCATTAGCACTTATGGTTTGTAAATGGCACCCAGAATTATGTTGCACGAAGCACAATTTCACATCATTCTGGGTCCATTTGTGTGAAAACAAGGTCCAATCAGGCTGAAATGTTACAGGAAGGTAGAATCTATTGAGTTGTAAGTGGTCTGAACGTTTCATGATGATAGCACTTTCCTAAGGGGGTCAAACCATGTCCCAAAGGTCACCGGATCTGGTGTCAATTTAAAGAAGTAGTCCAGTTACACCTTTGTGGGCTTATAACTTGGCTTCTGAATGTCCTAGAGAGATCAGGTTTGTTTTAGTATACTCCAATCAACAGCCCCTACAACCACAAAAAGGAATGGAGTCATTAGCACTTATGGTTTTTAAATGGCACCCAGAATTATGTTGCACGAAGCACAATTTCACATCATTCTGGGTTCATTTGTGTGAAAACAAGGTCCAATCAGGCTGAAACGTTACAGGAAGGTAGAATCTATTGAGTTGTAAGTGATCTGAACGTTTCAAGATGATCGCACATTCCTATAGGGGGTCAAACCATGGCCCAAAGGTCACCGGGCCTGGTGTCACTTTAAAGAAGTAGTCCAGTTACACCTTTGTGGGCTTATAACTTGGCTTCTGAATGTCCTAGAGAGATCAGGTTTGTTTTAGTATGCTCCAATCAACAGCCCCTACAACCACAAAAAGGAACGGAGTCATTAGCACTTATGGTTTCTAAATGACACCCAGAATTATGCTGCACTAAGCACAATTTCACATCATTCTGGGTTCATTTGTGTGAAAACAAGGTCCAATCAGGCTGAAACGTTACAGGAAGGTAGAATCTATTGAGTTGTAAGTGATCTGAACGTTTCATGATGATAGCACTTTCCTAAGGGGGTCAAACCATGTCCCAAAGGTCACCGGATCTGGAGTCAATTTAAAGAAGTAGTCCAGTTACACCTTTGTGGGCTTATAACTTGGCTTCTGAATGTCCTAGAGAGATCAGGTTTGTTTTAATGGACTCCAACCAACAGCCCCTACAACCACAAAAAGGAATGGAGTCATTAGCACTTATGGTTTGTAAATGGCACCCAGAATTATGTTGCACGAAGCACAATTTCACATCATTCTGGGTCCATTTGTGTGAAAACAAGGTCCAATCAGGCTGAAACGTTACAAGAAGGTAGAATCTATTGAGTTGTAAGTGATCTGAACGTTTTATGATGATCGCACATTCCTATAGGGGGTCAAACCATGTCCCAAAGGTCACCGGGCCTGGTGTCACTTTAAAGAAGTAGTCCAGTTACATCTTTGAGGGCTTATAACTTGGCTTCTGAATGTCATAGAGAGATCAGGTTTGTTTTAGTGTACTCCAATCAACAACCCCTACAACCTCAAAAAGGAATGGAGTCATTAGCACTTAAGGCTTGTAAATGGCACCCAGAATTATGTTGCACGAAGCACAATTTCACATCATTCTGGGTCCATTTGTGTGAAAACAAGGTCCAATCAGGCTGAAACGCTACAAGAAGGTAGAATCTATTGAGTTGTAAGTGATCTGAACGTTTCAAGATGATCGCACATTCCTATAGGGGGTAAAACCATGTCCCAAAGGTCACCGGGCCTGGTGTCACTTTAAAGAAGTAGTCCAGTTACACCTTTGTGGGCTTATAACTGGGCTTCTGAATGTCCTAGAGAGGTTAGGTTTGTTTTAGTGTACTCCAATAAACAGCCCCTACAACCACAAAAAGGAATGGAGTCATTAGCACTTATGGTTTTTAAATGGCACCCAGAATTATGTTGCACGAAGCACAATTTCACATCATTCTGAGTTCATTTGTGTGAAAACAAGGTCCAATCAGGCTGAAACGTTACAGGAAGGTAGAATCTATTGAGTTGTAACTGATCTGAACGTTTCATGATGATAGCACTTTCTTAAGGGGGTCAAACCATGTCCCAAAGGTCACCAGATCTGGTGTCACTTTAAAGAAGTAGTCCAGTTACACATTTGTGGGCTTATAACTTGGCTTCTGAATGTCCTAGAGAGATCAGGTTTGTTTTAATGTACTCCAATCAACAGCCCCTACAACCACAAAAAGGAATGGAGTCATTAGCACTTATGGTTTGTAAATGGCACCCAGAATTATGTTGCACGAAGCACAATTTCACATCATTCTGGGTCCATTTGTGTGAAAACAAGGTCCAATCAGGATGAAACGCTACAGGAAGGTAGAATCTATTGAGTTGTAAGTGATATGAACGTTTCATGATGATAGCTCTTTCCGAAGGGGGTCAAACCATGTCCGAAAGGTCACCGGATCTGGTGTCAATTTAAAGAAGTAGTCCAGTTACACATTTGTGGGCTTATAACTTAGCTTCTGAATGTCCTAGAGAGATCAGGTTTGTTTTAGTGTACTCCAATCAACAGCCCCTACAACCACAAAAAGGAATGGAGTCATTAGCACTTATGGTTTGTAAATGGCACCCAGAATTATGCTGCACAAAGCACAATTTCACATCATTCTGGGTTCATTTGTGTGAAAACAAGGTCCAATCAGGCTGAAACGTTACAGGAAGGTAGAATCTATTGAGTTGTAAGTGATCTGAACGTTTCATGATGATAGCACTTTCCTAAGGGGGTCAAACCATGTCCCAAAGGTCACCGGATCTGGTGTCAATTTAAAGAAGTAGTCCAGTTACACATTTGTGGGATTATAACTTGGCTTCTGAATGTCCTAGAGAGATCAGGTTTGTTTTAATGTACTCCAACCAACAGCCCCTACAACCACAAAAAGGAATGGAGTCATTAGCACTTATGGTTTGTAAATGGCACCCAGAATTATGTTGCACGAAGCACAATTTCACATCATTCTGGGATCATTTGTGTGAAAACAAGGTCCAATCAGGCTGAAACGTTACAGGAAGGTAGAATCTATTGAGTTGTAAGTGATCTGAACGTTTCATGATGATAGCACTTTCCTATAGGGGGTAAAACCATGTCCCAAAGGTCACCGGGCCTGGTGTCACTTTAAAGAAGTAGTCCAGTTACACCTTTGTGGGCTTATAACTGGGCTTCTGAATGTCCTAGAGAGATAAGGTTTGTTTTAGTGTACTCCAATCAACAGCCCCTACAACCACAAAAAGGAATGGAGTCATTAGCACTTATGGTTTTTAAATGGCACCCAGAATTATGTTGCACAAAGCACAATTTCACATCATTCTGAGTTCATTTGTGTGAAAACAAGGTCCAATCAGGCTGAAACGTTACAGGAAGGTAGAATCTATTGAGTTGTAAGTGATCTGAACGTTTCATGATGATAGCACTTTCCTAAGGGGGTCAAACCATGTCCCAAAGGTCACCGGATCTGGTGTCACTTTAAAGAAGTAGTCCAGTTACACATTTGTGGGCTTATAACTTGGCTTCTGAATGTCCTAGAGAGATCAGGTTTGTTTTAATGTACTCCAATCAACAGCCCCTACAACCACAAAAAGGAATGGAGTCTATAGCACTTATGGTTTGTAAATGGCACCCAGAATTATGTTGCACGAAGCACAATTTCACATAATTCTGGGTCCATTTGTGTGAAAACAAGGTCCAATCAGGATGAAACGTTACAGGAAGGTAGAATCTATTGAGTTGTAAGTGATCTGAACGTTTCATGATGATAGCACTTTCCTAAGGGGGTCAAACCATGTCCCAAAGGTCACCGGATCTGGTGTCAATTTAAAGAAGTAGTCCAGTTACACATTTGTGGGATTATAACTTGGCTTCTGAATGTCCTAGAGAGATCAGGTTTGTTTAATGTACTCCAACCAACAGCCCCTACAACCACAAAAAGGAATGGAGTCATTAGCACTTATGGTTTGTAAATGGCACCCAGAATTATGTTGCACGAAACACAATTTCACATCATTCTCGGTTCATTTGTGTGAAAACAAGGTCCAATCAGGCTGAAACGTTACAGGAAGGTAGAATCTATTGAGTTGTAAGTGATCTGAACGTTTCATGATGATAGCACTTTCCTAAGGGGGTCAAACCATGTCCCAAAGGTCACCGGATCTGGTGTAAATTTAAAGAAGTAGTCCAGTTACACCTTTATGGGCTTATAACTTGGCTTCTGAATGTCCTAGAGAGACCAGGTTTGTTTTAGTATACTCCAATCAACAGCCCCTACAACCACAAAAAGGAATGGAGTCATTAGCAGTTATGGTTTTTAAATGGCACCCAGAATTATATTGCACGAAGCACAATTTCACATCATTCTGGGTTCATTTGTGTGAAAACAAGGTCCAATCAGGCTGAAACGTTACAGGAAGGTAGAATCTATTGAGTTGTAAGTTATCTGAACGTTTCAAGATGATCGCACATTCCTATAGGGGGTCAAACCATGTCCCAAAGGTCACCGGGCCTGGTGTCACCTTAAAGAAGCAGTCCAGTTACACCTTTGTGGGCTTATAACTTGGCTTCTGAATGTCCTAGAGAGGTTAGGTTTGTTTTAGTATACTCCAATCAACAGCCCCTACAACCACAAAAAGGAATGGAGTCATTAGCACTTATGGTTTTTAAATGGCACCCAGAATTATGTTGCACGAAGCACAATTTCACATCATTCTGGGTTCATTTGTGTGAAAACAAGGTCCAATCAGGCTGAAACGTTACAGGAAGGTAGAATCTATTGAGTTGTAAGTGATCTGAACGTTTCATGATGATAGCATTTTTCTAAGGGGGTCAAACCATGTCCCAAAGGTCACCGGATCTGGTGTAAATTTAAAGAAGTAGTCCAGTTACACCTTTATGGGCTTATAACTTGGCTTCTGAATGTCCTAGAGAGATCAGGTTTGTTTTAGTATACTCCAATCAACAGCCCCTACAACCACAAAAAGGAATGGAGTCATTAGCAGTTATGGTTTTTAAATGGCACCCAGAATTATATTGCACGAAGCACAATTTCACATCATTCTGGGTTCATTTGTGTGAAAACAAGGTCCAATCAGGCTGAAACGTTACAGGAAGGTAGAATCTATTGAGTTGTAAGTTACCTGAACGTTTCAAGATGATCGCACATTCCTATAGGGGGTCAAACCATGTCCCAAAGGTCACCGGGCCTGGTGTCACCTTAAAGAAGCAGTCCAGTTACACCTTTGTGGGCTTATAACTTGGCTTCTGAATGTCCTAGAGAGGTTAGGTTTGTTTTAGTGTTCTCCAATCAACAGCCCCTACAACCACAAAAAGGAATGGAGTAATTAGCACTTATGGTTTGTAAATGGCACCCAGAATTATGCTGCACAAAGCACAATTTCACATCATTCCGGGTTCATTTGTGTGAAAACAAGGTCCAATCAGGCTGAAATGTTACAGGAAGGTAGAATCTATTGAGTTGTAAGTGATCTGAACGTTTCATGATGATAGCACTTTCCTAAGGGGGTCAAACCATGTCCCAAAGGTCCCCGGATCTGGTGTCAATTTAAAGAAGTAGTCCAGTTACACCTTTGTGGGCTTATAACTTGGCTTCTGAATGTCCTAGAGAGATCAGGTTTGTTTTAGTATACTCCAATCAACAGCCCCTACAACCACAAAAAGGAATGGAGTCATTAGCACTTATGGTTTTTAAATGGCACCCAGAATTATGTTGCACGAAGCACAATTTCACATCATTCTGGGTTCATTTGTGTGAAAACGAGGTCCAATCAGGCTGAAACGTTACAGGAAGGTAGAATCTATTGAATTGTAAGTGATCTGAACGTTTCATGATGATAGCACTTTCCTAAGGGGGTCAAACCATGTCCCAAAGGTCACCGGATCTGGTGTCACTTTAAAGAAGTAGTCCAGTTACACCTTTGTGGGCTTATAACTTGGCTTCTGAATGTCCTAGAGAGGTTAGGTTTGTTTTAGTGTTCTCCAATCAACAGCCCCTACAACCACAAAAAGGAATGGAGTCATTAGCACTTATGGTTTGTAAATGGCACCCAGAATTATGTTGCACGAAGCACAATTTCACATCATTCTGGGTTCATTTGTGTGAAAACAAGGTCCAATCAGGCTGAAACGCTACAAGAAGGTAGAATCTATTGAGTTGTAAGTGATCTGAACGTTTCATGATGATAGCACTTTCCTAAGGGGGTCAAACCATGTCCCAAAGGTCACCGGACCTGGTGTCACTTTAAAGAAGTAGTCCAGTTACACCTTTGTGGGCTTATAACTTGGCTTCTGAATGTCCTAGAGAGATCAGGTTTGTTTTAATGTACTCCAATCAACAGCCCCTAAAACCACAAAAAGGAATGGAGTCATTAGCTCTCATGGTTTGTAAATGGCACCCAGAATTTGGTTGCACGAAGCACAATTTCACATCATTCTGGGTTCATTTGTGTGAAAACAAGGTCCAATCAGGTTGAAACGTTACAGGAAGGTAGAATCTATTGAGTTGTAAGTGATCTGAACGTTTCATGATGATAGCATTTTTCTAAGGGGGTCAAACCATGTCCCAAAGGTCACCAGATCTGGTGTCAATTTAAAGAAGTAGTCCAGTTACACATTTGTGGGCTTATAACTTGGCTTCTGAATGTCCTAGAGAGATCAGGTTTGTTTTAGTATACTCCAATCAACAGCCCCTACAACCACAAAAAGGAATGGAGTCATTAGCAGTTATGGTTTTTAAATGGCACCCAGAATTATATTGCACGAAGCACAATTTCACATCATTCTGGGTTCATTTGTGTGAAAACAAGGTCCAATCAGGCTGAAACGTTACAGGAAGGTAGAATCTATTGAGTTGTAAGTTATCTGAACGTTTCAAGATGATCGCACATTCCTATAGGGGGTCAAACCATGTCCCAAAGGTCACCGGGCCTGGTGTCACCTTAAAGAAGCAGTCCAGTTACACCTTTGTGGGCTTATAACTTGGCTTCTGAATGCCTAGAGAGGTTAGGTTTGTTTTAGTGTTCTCCAATCAACAGCCCCTACAACCACAAAAAGGAATGGAGTAATTAGCACTTATGGTTTGTAAATGGCACCCAGAATTATGCTGCACAAAGCACAATTTCACATCATTCCGGGTTCATTTGTGTGAAAACAAGGTCCAATCAGGCTGAAATGTTACAGGAAGGTAGAATCTATTGAGTTGTAAGTGATCTGAACGTTTCATGATGATAGCACTTTCCTAAGGGGGTCAAACCATGTCCCAAAGGTCCCCGGATCTGGTGTCAATTTAAAGAAGTAGTCCAGTTACACATTTGTGGGCTTATAACTTGGCTTCTGAATGTCCTAGAGAGATCAGGTTTGTTTTAGTATACTCCAATCAACAGCCCCTACAACCACAAAAAGGAATGGAGTCATTAGCACTTATGGTTTTTAAATGGCACCCAGAATTATGTTGCACGAAGCACAATTTCACATCATTCTGGGTTCATTTGTGTGAAAACGAGGTCCAATCAGGCTGAAACGTTACAGGAAGGTAGAATCTATTGAATTGTAAGTGATCTGAACGTTTCATGATGATAGCACTTTCCTAAGGGGGTCAAACCATGTCCCAAAGGTCACCGGATCTGGTGTCACTTTAAAGAAGTAGTCCAGTTACACCTTTGTGGGCTTATAACTTGGCTTCTGAATGTCCTAGAGAGGTTAGGTTTGTTTTAGTGTTCTCCAATCAACAGCCCCTACAACCACAAAAAGGAATGGAGTCATTAGCACTTATGGTTTGTAAATGGCACCCAGAATTATGTTGCACGAAGCACAATTTCACATCATTCTGGGTTCATTTGTGTGAAAACAAGGTCCAATCAGGCTGAAACGCTACAAGAAGGTAGAATCTATTGAGTTGTAAGTGATCTGAACGTTTCATGATGATAGCACTTTCCTAAGGGGGTCAAACTGTGGTTCTTTTTCCTTATCAAAAACAAGAGAGAGACAGTTTATCCAATCTCAGCGTGGGGCTTTATTTGTACAATTCAGCAATACATCACCAACACTTCATGGGGACAGCCTTCAGCCTCGAACTAAATGCCTCGGCTGGAAACCTGCTGCAAAAGCCCTTTCTCCTACACCACGCAGCATCGGTTATACTCTTCTGGCCCCCACCCTCATGATTTCGGGAAATGATGGGATGGCTGTTTTATTACCCAATATGGTCAAAGTAAGCCAATACTTACTGGAAGTTACATAAGCTGGACTGAACAACATGTTGTTGAGCACGTACGCAGCAGCTGGACAATCAAGATGTTAAAAGTGCACGTACACAGGATGCTGGGCTGATCAACATCTTGTCAAAATGCACGTACACAGAACACTGCTTTTTGGCTCCTACAAAACCATGTCCCAAAGGTCACCGGACCTGGTGTCACTTTAAAGAAGTAGTCCAGTTACACCTTTGTGGGCTTATAACTTGGCTTCTGAATGTCCTAGAGAGATCAGGTTTGTTTTAATGTACTCCAATCAACAGCCCCTAAAACCTCAAAAAGGAATGGAGTCATTAGCTCTCATGGTTTGTAAATGGCACCCAGAATTTGGTTGCACGAAGCACAATTTTACATCATTCTGGGTTCATTTGTGTGAAAACAAGGTCCAATCAGGCTGAAACGTTACAGGAAGGTAGAATCTATTGAGTTGTAAGTGATCTGAACGTTTCATGATGATAGCACTTTCCTAAGGGGGTCAAACCATGTCCCAAAGGTAACCGGATCTGGTGTCAATTTAAAGAAGTAGTCCAGTTACACATTTGTGGGCTTATAACTTGGCTTCTGAATGTCCTAGAGAGATCAGGTTTGTTTTAGTATACTCCAATCAACAGCCCCTACAACCACAAAAAGGAATGGAGTCATTAGCACTTATTGTTTTTAAATGGCACCCAGAATTATGTTGCACGAAGCACAATTTCACATCATTCTGGGTTCATTTGTGTGAAAACAAGGTCCAATCAGGCTGAAACGTTACAGGAAGGTAGAATCTATTGAGTTGTAAGTGATCTGAACGTTTCATGATGATAGCACTTTCCTAAGGGGGTCAAACCATGTCCCAAAGGTCACCGGATCTGGTGTAAATTTAAAGAAGTAGTCCAGTTACACCTTTATGGGCTTATAACTTGGCTTCTGAATGTCCTAGAGAGATCAGGTTTGTTTTAGTATACTCCAATCAACAGCCCCTACAACCACAAAAAGGAATGGAGTCATTAGCAATGGTTTTTAAATGGCACCCAGAATTATATTGCACGAAGCACAATTTCACATCATTCTGGGTTCATTTGTGTGAAAACAAGGTCCAATCAGGCTGAAACGTTACAGGAAGGTAGAATCTATTGAGTTGTAAGTTATCTGAACATTTCAAGATGATCGCACATTCCTATAGGGGGTCAAACCATGTCCCAAAGGTCACCGGGCCTGGTGTCACCTTAAAGAAGCAGTCCAGTTACACCTTTGTGGGCTTATAACTTGGCTTCTGAATGTCCTAGAGAGGTTAGGTTTGTTTTAGTGTTCTCCAATCAACAGCCCCTACAACCACAAAAAGGAATGGAGTAATTAGCACTTATGGTTTTTAAATGGCACCCAGAATTATGTTGCACGAAGCACAATTTCACATCATTCTGGGTTCATTTGTGTGAAAACAAGGTCCAATCAGGCTGAAACGTTACAGGAAGGTAGAATCTATTGAGTTGTAAGTGATCTGAACGTTTCATGATGATAGCACTTTCCTAAGGGGGTCAAACCATGTCCCAAAGGTCACCGGATCTGGTGTAAATTTAAAGAAGTAGTCCAGTTACACCTTTATGGGCTTATAACTTGGCTTCTGAATGTCCTAGAGAGATCAGGTTTGTTTTAGTATACTCCAATCAACAGCCCCTACAACCACAAAAAGGAATGGAGTCATTAGCAGTTATGGTTTTTAAATGGCACCCAGAATTATATTGCACGAAGCACAATTTCACATCATTCTGGGTTCATTTGTGTGAAAACAAGGTCCAATCAGGCTGAAACGTTACAGGAAGGTAGAATCTATTGAGTTGTAAGTTATCTGAACGTTTCAAGATGATCGCACATTCCTATAGGGGGTCAAACCATGTCCCAAAGGTCACCGGGCCTGGTGTCACCTTAAAGAAGCAGTCCAGTTACACCTTTGTGGGCTTATAACTTGGCTTCTGAATGTCCTAGAGAGGTTAGGTTTGTTTTAGTGTTCTCCAATCAACAGCCCCTACAACCACAAAAAGGAATGGAGTAATTAGCACTTATGGTTTGTAAATGGCACCCAGAATTATGCTGCACAAAGCACAATTTCACATCATTCTGGGTTCATTTGTGTGAAAACAAGGTCCAATCAGGCTGAAATGTTACAGGAAGGTAGAATCTATTGAGTTGTAAGTGATCTGAACGTTTCATGATGATAGCACTTTGCTAAGGGGGTCAAACCATGTCCCAAAGGTCACCGGATCTGGTGTCAATTTAAAGAAGTAGTCCAGTTACACCTTTGTGGGCTTATAACTTGGCTTCTGAATGTCCTAGAGAGATCAGGTTTGTTTTAGTATACTCCAATCAACAGCCCCTACAACCACAAAAAGGAATGGAGTCATTAGCACTTATGGTTTTTAAATGGCACCCAGAATGATGTTGCACGAAGCACAATTTCACATCATTCTGGGTTCATTTGTGTGAAAACGAGGTCCAATCAGGCTGAAACGTTACAGGAAGGTAGAATCTATTGAATTGTAAGTGATCTGAACGTTTCATGATGATAGCACTTTCCTAAGGGGGTCAAACCATGTCCCAAAGGTCACCGGATCTGGTGTCACTTTAAAGAAGTAGTCCAGTTACACCTTTGTGGGCTTATAACTTGGCTTCTGAATGTCCTAGAGAGGTTAGGTTTGTTTTAGTGTTCTCCAATCAACAGCCCCTACAACCACAAAAAGGAATGGAGTCATTAGCACTTATGGTTTGTAAATGGCACCCAGAATTATGTTGCACGAAGCACAATTTCACATCATTCTGGGTTCATTTGTGTGAAAACAAGGTCCAATCAGGCTGAAACGCTACAAGAAGGTAGAATCTATTGAGTTGTAAGTGATCTGAACGTTTCATGATGATAGCACTTTCCTAAGGGGGTCAAACCATGTCCCAAATGTCACCGGACCTGGTGTCACTTTAAAGAAGTAGTCCAGTTACACCTTTGTGGGCTTATAACTTGGCTTCTGAATGTCCTAGAGAGATCAGGTTTGTTTTAATGTACTCCAATCAACAGCCCCTAAAACCACAAAAAGGAATGGAGTCATTAGCTCTCATGGTTTGTAAATGGCACCCAGAATTTGGTTGCACGAAGCACAATTTCACATCATTCTGGGTTCATTTGTGTGAAAACAAGGTCCAATCAGGCTGAAACGTTACAGGAAGGTAGAATCTATTGAGTTGTAAGTGATCTGAACGTTTCATGATGATAGCACTTTCCTAAGGGGGTCAAACCATGTCCCAAAGGTAACCGGATCTGGTGTCAATTTAAAGAAGTAGTCCAGTTACACATTTGTGGGCTTATAACTTGGCTTCTGAATGTCCTAGAGAGATCAGGTTTGTTTTAGTGTACTCAAATCAACATCCACTACAACCTCAAAAAGGAATGGAGTCATTAGCACTCATGGTTTTTAAATGGCACCCAGAAATATGTTGCACGAAGCACAATTTCACATCATTCTGGGTTCATTTGTGTGAAAACAAGGTCCAATCAGGCTGAAACGTTACAGGAAGGTAGAATCTATTGAGTTGTAAGTGATCTGAACGTTTCAAGATGATCGCACATTCCTATAGGGGGTCAAACCATGTCCCAAAGGTCACCGGGCCTGGTGTCACTTTAAAGAAGCAGTCCAGTTACACCTTTGTGGGCTTATAACTTGGCTTCTGAATGTCCTAGAGAGGTTAGGTTTGTATTAGTGTTCTCCAATCAACAGCCCCTACAACTACAAAAAGGAATGGAGTCATTAGCACTTATGGTTTGTAAATGGCACCCAGAATTATGTTGCACAAAGCACAATTTCACATCATTCTGGGTTCATTTGTGTGAAAACAAGGTCCAATCAGGCTGAAACGTTACAGGAAGGTAGAATCTATTGAGTTGTAAGCGATCTGAACGTTTCATGATGATAGCACTTTCCTAAGGGGGTCAAACCATGTCCCAAAAGTCACCGGATCTGGTGTCAATTTAAAGAAGTAGTCCAGTTACACATTTGTGGGCTTATAACTTGGCTTCTGAATGTCCTAGAGAGATCAGGTTTGTTTTAGTGTACTCCAATCAACATCCACTACAACCTCAAAAAGGAATGGAGTCATTAGCACTTATGGTTTTTAAATGGCACCCAGAAATATGTTGCACGAAGCACAATTTCACATCATTCTGGGTTCATTTGTGTGAAAACAAGGTCCAATCAGGCTGAAACGTTACAAGAAGGTAGAATCTATTGAGTTGTAAGTGATCTGAACGTTTCATGATGATCGCACATTCCTATAGGGGGTCAACCCATGTCCCAAAGGTCACCGGGCCTGGTGTCACTTTAAAGAAGTAGTCCATTTACACCTTTGAGGGCTTATAACTTGGCTTCTGAATGTCCTAGAGAGATCAGGTTTGTTTTAGTGTATTCCAATCAACAGCCCTTACAACCACAAAAAAGGAATGGAGTCATTAGCACTTAAGGTTTGTAAATGGCACCCAGAATTATGTTGCACGAAGCACAATTTCACATCATTCTGGGTTCATTTGTGTGAAAACAAGGTCCAATCAGGCTGAAACATTACAGGAAGGTGGCATCTATTGAGTTGTAAGTGATCTGAACGTTTCAAGATGATCACACATTCCTATAGGGGGTCAAACCATGTCCCAAAGGTCACCAGATCTGGTGTCAATTTAAAGAAGTAGTCCAGTTACACATTTGTGGGCTTATAATTTGGCTTCTGAATGTCCTAGAGAGATAAGGTTTGTTTTAGTGTACTCCAATCAACAGCCCCTACAACCACAAAAAGGAATGGAGTCATTAGCACTTATGGTTTGTAAATGGCACCCAGAATTATGTTGCACGAAGCACAATTTCACATCATTCTGGGTCCATTTGTGTGAAAACAAGGTCCATTCAGGCTGAAACGTTACAAGAAGGTAGAATCTATTGAGTTGTAAGTGATCTGAACGTTTCATGATGATCGCACATTCCTATAGGGGGTCAAACCATGTCCCAAAGGTCACCGGGCCTGGTGTCACTTTAAAGAAGTAGTCCAGTTACACCTTTTTGGGCTTATAACTTGGCTTCTGAATGTCCTAGAGAGATCAGGTTTGTTTTAGTATACTCCAATCAACAGCCCCTACAACCACAAAAAGGAATGGAGTCATTAGCACTTAAGGTTTGTAAATGGCACCCAGAATTATGTTGCACAAAGCACAATTTCACATCATTCTGGGTTCATTTGTGTGAAAACAAGGTCCAATCAGGCTGAAACGTTACAGGAAGGTAGAATCTATTGAGTTGTAAGTGATCTGAACGTTTCAAGATGATCGCACATTCCTATAGGGGGAAAAACAATGTCCCAAAGGTCACCGGGCCTGGTGTCACTTTAAAGAAGTAGTCCAGTTACACCTTTGTGGGCTTATAACTTGGCTTCTGAATGTCCTAGAGAGGTTAGGTTTGTTTTAGTGTACTCCAATCAACAGACCCTACAACCACAAAAAGCAATGGAGTCATTAGCACTTAAGGTTTGTAAATGGCACCCAGAATTATGTTGCACAAAGCACAATTTCACATCATTCTGGGTTCATTTGTGTGAAAACAAGGTCCAATCAGGCTGAAACGTTACAGGAAGGTAGAATCTATTGAATTGTAAGTGATCTGAACGTTTCATGATGATAGCACTTTCCTAAGGGGGTCAAACCATGTCCCAAAGGTCACCGGATCTGGTGTCACTTTAAAGAAGTAGTCCAGTTACACCTTTGTGGGCTTATAACTTGGCTTCTGAATGTCCTAGAGAGGTTAGGTTTGTTTTAGTGTTCTCCAATCAACAGCCCCTACAACCACAAAAAGGAATGGAGTAATTAGCACTTATGGTTTGTAAATGGCACCCAGAATTATGCTGCACAAAGCACAATTTCACATCATTCCGGGTTCATTTGTGTGAAAACAAGGTCCAATCAGGCTGAAATGTTACAAGAAGGTAGAATCTATTGAGTTGTAAGTGATCTGAACGTTTCATGATGATCGCACATTCCTATAGGGGGTCAAACCATGTCCCAAAGGTCACCGGGCCGGGTGTAACTTCAAAGAAGTAGTCCATTTACACCTTTGAGGGCTTATAACTTGGCTTCTGAATGTCCTAGAGAGATCAGGTTTGTTTCAGTGTACTCCAATCAACAGCCCCTACAACCTCAAAAAGGAATGGAGTCATTAGCACTTAAGGTTTATAAATGGCACCCAGAATTATGTTGCACGAAGCACAATTTCACATCATTCTGGGTTCATTTGTGTGAAAACAAGGTCCAATCAGGCTGAAACGTTACAGGAAGGTAGAATCTATTGAGTTGTAAGTTATCTGAACGTTTCAAGATGATCGCACATTCCTATAGGGGGTCAAACCATGTCCCAAAGGTCACCGGGCCTGGTGTCACCTTAAAGAAGCAGTCCATTTACACCTTTGTGGGCTTATAACTTGGCTTCTGAATGTCCTAGAGAGGTTAGGTTTGTTTTAGTGTTCTCCAATCAACAGCCCCTACAACCACAAAAAGGAATGGAGTAATTAGCACTTATGGTTTGTAAATGGCACCCAGAATTATGCTGCACAAAGCACAATTTCACATCATTCTGGGTTCATTTGTGTGAAAACAAGGTCCAATCAGGCTGAAATGTTACAGGAAGGTAGAATCTATTGAGTTGTAAGTGATCTGAACGTTTCATGATGATAGCACTTTCCTAAGGGGGTCAAACCATGTCCCAAAGGTCCCCGGATCTGGTGTCAATTTAAATAAGTAGTCCAGTTACACCTTTGTGGGCTTATAACTTGGCTTCTGAATGGCCTAGAGAGATCAGGTTTGTTTTAGTATACTCCAATCAACAGCCCCTACAACCACAAAAAGGAATGGAGTCATTAGCACTTATGGTTTTTAAATGGCACCCAGAATTATGTTGCACGAAGCACAATTTCACATCATTCTGGGTTCATTTGTGTGAAAACGAGGTCCAATCAGGCTGAAACGTTACAGGAAGGTAGAATCTATTGAATTGTAAGTGATCTGAACGTTTCATGATGATAGCACTTTCCTAAGGGGGTCAAACCATGTCCCAAAGGTCACCGGATCTGGTGTCACTTTAAAGAAGTAGTCCAGTTACACCTTTGTGGGCTTATAACTTGGCTTCTGAATGTCCTAGAGAGGTTAGGTTTGTTTTAGTGTTCTCCAATCAACAGCCCCTACAACCCAAAAAGGAATGGAGTCATTAGCACTTATGGTTTGTAAATGGCACCCAGAATTATGTTGCACGAAGCACAATTTCACATCATTCTGGGTTCATTTGTGTGAAAACAAGGTCCAATCAGGCTGAAACGCTACAAGAAGGTAGAATCTATTGAGTTGTAAGTGATCTGAACGTTTCATGATGATAGCACTTTCCTAAGGGGGTCAAACCATGTCCCAAAGGTCACCGGACCTGGTGTCACTTTAAAGAAGTAGTCCAGTTACACCTTTCTGGGCTTATAACTTGGCTTCTGAATGTCCTAGAGAGATCAGGTTTGTTTTAATGTACTCCAATCAACAGCCCCTAAAACCACAAAAAGGAATGGAGTCATTAGCTCTCATGGTTTGTAAATGGCACCCAGAATTTGGTTGCACGAAGCACAATTTCACATCATTCTGGGTTCATTTGTGTGAAAACAAGGTCCAATCAGGCTGAAACGTTACAGGAAGGTAGAATCTATTGAGTTGTAAGTGATCTGAACGTTTCATGATGATAGCACTTTCCTAAGGGGGTCAAACCATGTCCCAAAGGTAACCGGATCTGGTGTCAATTTAAAGAAGTAGTCCAGTTACACATTTGTGGGCTTATAACTTGGCTTCTGAATGTCCTAGAGAGATCAGGTTTGTTTTAGTGTACTCCAATCAACATCCACTACAACCTCAAAAAGGAATGGAGTCATTAGCACTCATGGTTTTTAAATGGCACCCAGAAATATGTTGCACGAAGCACAATTTCACATCATTCTGGGTTCATTTGTGTGAAAACAAGGTCCAATCAGGCTGAAACGTTACAGGAAGGTAGAATCTATTGAGTTGTAAGTGATCTGAACGTTTCAAGATGATCGCACATTCCTATAGGGGGTCAAACCATGTCCCAAAGGTCACCGGGCCTGGTGTCACTTTAAAGAAGCAGTCAAGTTACACCTTTGTGGGCATATAACTTGGCTTCTGAATGTCCTAGAGAGGTTAGGTTTGTTTTAGTGTTCTCCAATCAACAGCCCCTACAACTACAAAAAGGAATGGAGTCATTAGCACTTATGGTTTGTAAATGGCACCCAGAATTATGTTGCACAAAGCACAATTTCACATCATTCTGGGTTCATTTGTGTGAAAACAAGGTCCAATCAGGCTGAAACGTTACAGGAAGGTAGAATCTATTGAGTTGTAAGCGATCTGAACGTTTCATGATGATAGCACTTTCCTAAGGGGGTCAAACCATGTCCCAAAAGTCACCGGATCTGGTGTCAATTTAAAGAAGTAGTCCAGTTACACATTTGTGGGCTTATAACTTGGCTTCTGAATGTCCTAGAGAGATCAGGTTTGTTTTAGTGTACTCCAATCAACATCCACTACAACCTCAAAAAGGAATGGAGTCATTAGCACTTATGGTTTTTAAATGGCACCCAGAAATATGTTGCACGAAGCACAATTTCACATCATTCTGGGTTCATTTGTGTGAAAACAAGGTCCAGTCAGGCTGAAACGTTACAAGAAGGTAGAATCTATTGAGTTGTAAGTGATCTGAACGTTTCATGATGATCGCACATTCCTATAGGGGGTCAAACCATGTCCCAAAGGTCACCGGGCCTGGTGTCACTTTAAAGAAGTAGTCCATTTACACCTTTGAGGGCTTATAACTTGGCTTCTGAATGTCCTAGAGAGATCAGGTTTGTTTTAGTGTACTCCAATCAACAGCCCCTACAACCACAAAAAAGGAATGGAGTCATTAGCACTTAAGGTTTGTAAATGGCACCCAGAATTATGTTGCACGAAGCACAATTTCACATCATTCTGGGTTCATTTGTGTGAAAACAAGGTCCAATCAGGCTGAAACGTTACAGGAAGGTGGAATCTATTGAGTTGTAAGTGATCTGAACGTTTCAAGATGATCACACATTCCTATAGGGGGTCAAACCATGTCTCAAAGGTCACCAGATCTGGTGTCAATTTAAAGAAGTAGTCCAGTTACACATTTGTGGGCTTATAATTTGGCTTCTGAATGTCCTAGAGAGATAAGGTTTGTTTTAGTGTACTCCAATCAACAGCCCCTACAACCACAAAAAGGAATGGAGTCATTAGCACTTATGGTTTGTAAATGGCACCCAGAATTATGTTGCACGAAGCACAATTTCACATCATTCTGGGTCCATTTGTGTGAAAACAAGGTCCATTCAGGCTGAAACGTTACAAGAAGGTAGAATCTATTGAGTTGTAAGTGATCTGAACGTTTCATGATGATCGCACATTCCTATAGGGGGTCAAACCATGTCCCAAAGGTCACCGGGCCTGGTGTCACTTTAAAGAAGTAGTCCAGTTACACCTTTTTGGGCTTATAACTTGGCTTCTGAATGTCCTAGAGAGATCAGGTTTGTTTTAGTATACTCCAATCAACAGCCCCTACAACCACAAAAAGGAATGGAGTCATTAGCACATAAGGTTTGTAAATGGCACCCAGAATTATGTTGCACAAAGCACAATTTCACATCATTCTGGGTTCATTTGTGTGAAAACAAGGTCCAATCAGGCTGAAACGTTACAGGAAGGTAGAATCTATTGAGTTGTAAGTGATCTGAACGTTTCAAGATGATCGCACATTCCTATAGGGGGTAAAACAATGTCCCAAAGGTCACCGGGCCTGGTGTCACTTTAAAGAAGTAGTCCAGTTACACCTTTGTGGGCTTATAACTTGGCTTCTGAATGTCCTAGAGAGGTTAGGTTTGTTTTAGTGTACTCCAATCAACAGCCCCTACAACCACAAAAAGCAATGGAGTCATTAGCACTTAAGGTTTGTAAATGGCACCCAGAATTATGTTGCACAAAGCACAATTTCACATCATTCTGGGTTCATTTGTGTGAAAACAAGGTCCAATCAGGCTGAAACGTTACAGGAAGGTAGAATCTATTGAATTGTAAGTGATCTGAACGTTTCATGATGTTAGCACTTTCCTAAGGGGGTCAAACCATGTCCCAAAGGTCACCGGATCTGGTGTCACTTTAAAGAAGTAGTCCAGTTACACCTTTGTGGGCTTATAACTTGGCTTCTGAATGTCCTAGTGAGGTTAGGTTTGTTTTAGTGTTCTCCAATCAACAGCCCCTACAACCACAAAAAGGAATGGAGTCATTAGCACTTATGGTTTTTAAATGGCACCCAGAATTATGTTGCACGAAGCACAATTTCACATCATTCTGGGTTCATTTGTGTGAAAACAAGGTCCAATCAGGCTGAAACGCTACAAGAAGGTAGAATCTATTGAGTTGTAAGTGATCTGAACGTTTCATGATGATAGCACTTTCCTAAGGGGGTCAAACCATGTCCCAAAGGTCACCGGATCTGGTGTCACTTTAAAGAAGTAGTCCAGTTACACCTTTGTGGGCTTATAACTTGGCTTCTGAATGTCCTAGAGAGATCAGGTTTGTTTTAATGTACTCCAATCAACAGCCCCTAAAACCACAAAAAGGAATGGAGTCATTAGCTCTCATGGTTTGTAAATGGCACCCAGAATTATGTTGCACGAAGCACAATTTCACATCATTCTGGGTTCATTTGTGTGAAAACAAGGTCCAATCAGGCTGAAACGTTACAGGAAGGTAGAATCTATTGAGTAGTAAGTGATCTGAACGTTTCAAGATGATCGCACATTCCTATAGGGGGTCAAACCATGTCCCAAAGGTCACCGGGCCTGGTGTCACTTTAAAGAAGCAGTCCAGTTACACCTTTGTGGGCTTATAACTTGGCTTCTGAATGTCCTAGAGAGGTTAGGTTTGTTTTAGTGTTCTCCAATCAACAGCCCCTACAACTACAAAAAGGAATGGAGTCATTGGCACTTATGGTTTGTAAATGGCACCCAGAATTATGTTGCACAAAGCACAATTTCACATCATTCTGGGTTCATTTGTGTGAAAACAAGGTCCAATCAGGCTGAAACGTTACAGGAAGGTAGAATCTATTGAGTTGTAAGCGATCTGAACGTTTCATGATGATAGCACTTTCCTAAGGGGGTCAAACCATGTCCCAAAAGTCACCGGATCTGGTGTCAATTTAAAGAAGTAGTCCAGTTACACATTTGTGGGCTTATAACTTGGCTTCTGAATGTCCTAGAGAGATCAGGTTTGTTTTAATGTACTCCAACCAACAGCCCCTACAACCACAAAAAGGAATGGAGTCATTAGCACTTATGGTTTGTAAATGGCACCCAGAATTATGTTGCACAAAGCACAATTTCACATCATTCTGGGTTCATTTGTGTGAAAACAAGGTCCAATCAGGCTGAAAAGTTACAGGAAGGTAGAATCTATTGAGTTGTAAGTGATCTGAACGTTTCATGATGATAGCACTTTCCTAAGGGGGTCCAACCATGTCCCAAAGGTCACCGGATCTGGTGTCAATTTAAAGAAGTAGTCCAGTTACACATTTGTGGGCTTATAACTTGGCTTCTGAATGTGCTAGAGAGATAAGGTTTGTTTTAGTGTACTCCAATCAACAGCCCCTACAACCACATAAAGGAATGGAGTCATTAGCACTTATGGTTTGTAAATGGCACCCAGAATTATGTTGCACGAAGCACAATTTCACATCATTCTGGGTCCATTTGTGTGAAAACAAGGTCCATTCAGGCTGAAACGTTACAAGAAGGTAGAATCTATTGAGTTGTAAGTGATCTGAACGTTTCATGATGATCGCACATTCCTATAGGGGGTCAAACCATGTCCCAAAGGTCACCGGGCCTGGTGTCACTTTAAAGAAGTAGTCCATTTACACCTTTGAGGGCTTATAACTTGGCTTCTGAATGTCCTAGAGAGATCAGGTTTGTTTTAGTGTACTCCAATCAACAGCCCCTACAACCACAAAAAAGGAATGGAGTCATTAGCACTTAAGGTTTGTAAATGGCACCCAGAATTATGTTGCACGAAGCACAATTTCACATCATTCTGGGTTCATTTGTGTGAAAACAAGGTCCAATCAGGCTGAAACGTTACAGGAAGGTAGAATCTATTGAGTTGTAAGTGATCTGAACGTTTCAAGATGATCACACATTCCTATAGGGGGTCAAACCATGTCCCAAAGGTCACCAGATCTGGTGTCAATTTAAAGAAGTAGTCCAGTTACACATTTGTGGGCGTATAATTTGGCTTCTGAATGTCCTAGAGAGATAAGGTTTGTTTTAGTGTACTCCAATCAACAGCCCCTACAACCACAAAAAGGAATGGAGTCATTAGCACTTATGGTTTGTAAATGGCACCCAGAATTATGTTGCACGAAGCACAATTTCACATCATTTTGGGTCCATTTGTGTGAAAACAAGGTCCATTCAGGCTGAAACGTTACAAGAAGGTAGAATCTATTGAGTTGTAAGTGATCTGAACGTTTCATGATGATCGCACATTCCTATAGGGGGTCAAACCATGTCCCAAAGGTCACCGGGCCTGGTGTCACTTTAAAGAAGTAGTCCAGTTACACCTTTTTGGGCTTATAACTTGGCTTCTGAATGTCCTAGAGAGATCAGGTTTGTTTTAGTATACTCCAATCAACAGCCCCTACAACCACAAAAAGGAATGGAGTCATTAGCACTTAAGGTTTGTAAATGGCACCCAGAATTATGTTGCACAAAGCACAATTTCACATCATTCTGGGTTCATTTGTGTGAAAACAAGGTCCAATCAGGCTGAAACGTTACAGGAAGGTAGAATCTATTGAGTTGTAAGTGATCTGAACGTTTCAAGATGATCGCACATTCCTATAGGGGGTAAAACAATGTCCCAAAGGTCACCGGGCCTGGTGTCACTTTAAAGAAGTAGTCCAGTTACACCTTTGTGGGCTTATAACTTGGCTTCTGAATGTCCTAGAGAGGTTAGGTTTGTTTTAGTGTACTCCAATCAACAGCCCCTACAACCACAAAAAGCAATGGAGTCATTAGCACTTAAGGTTTGTAAATGGCACCCAGAATTATGTTGCACAAAGCACAATTTCACATCATTCTGGGTTCATTTGTGTGAAAACAAGGTCCAATCAGGCTGAAACGTTACAGGAAGGTAGAATCTATTGAATTGTAAGTGATCTGAACGTTTCATGATGATAGCACTTTCCTAAGGGGGTCAAACCATGTCCCAAAGGTCACCGGATCTGGTGTCACTTTAAAGAAGTAGTCCAGTTACACCTTTGTGGGCTTATAACTTGGCTTCTGAATGTCCTAGAGAGGTTAGGTTTGTTTTAGTGTTCTCCAATCAACAGCCCCTACAACCACAAAAAGGAATGGAGTCATTAGCACTTATGGTTTGTAAATGGCACCCAGAATTATGTTGCACGAAGCACAATTTCACATCATTCTGGGTTCATTTGTGTGAAAACAAGGTCCAATCAGGCTGAAACGTTACAGCAAGGTAGAATCTATTGAGTTGTAAGTGATCTGAACGTTTCAAGATGATCGCACATTCCTATAGGGGGTAAAACCATGTCCCAACGGTCACCGGGCCTGGTGTCACTTTAAAGAAGTAGTCCAGTTACACCTTTGTGGGCTTATAACTGGGCTTCTGAATGTCCTAGAGAGGTTAGGTTTGTTTTAGTGTACTCCAATCAACAGCCCCTACAACCACAAAAAGGAATGGAGTCATTAGCACTTATGGTTTTTAAATGGCACCCAGAATTATGTTGCACGAAGCACAATTTCACATCATTCTGAGTTCATTTGTGTGAAAACAAGGTCCAATCAGGCTGAAACGTTACAGGAAGGTAGAATCTATTGAGTTGTAAGTGATCTGAACGTTTCATGATGATAGCACTTTCCTAAGGGGGTCAAACCATGTCCCAAAGGTCACCGGATCTGGTGCCAATTTAAAGAAGTAGTCCAGTTACACATTTGTGGGCTTATAACTTGGCTTCTGAATGTCCTAGAGAGATCAGGTTTGTTTTAATGTACTCCAATCAACAGCCCCTACAACCACAAAAAGGAATGGAGTCATGAGCACCTATGGTTTGTAAATGGCACCCAGAATTATGTTGCACGAAGCACAATTTCACATCATTCTGGGTCCATTTGTGTGAAAACAAGGTCCAATCAGGATGAAACGCTACAGGAAGGTAGAATCTATTGAGTTGTAAGTGATCTGAACGTTTCATGATGATAGCTCTTTCCTAAGGGGGTCAAACCATGTCCCAAAGGTCACCGGATCTGGTGTCAATTTAAAGAAGTAGTCCAGTTACAAATTTGTGGGCTTATAACTTAGCTTCTGAATGTTCTAGAGAGATCAGGTTTGTTTTAGTGTACTCCAATCAACAGCCCCTACAACCACAAAAAGGAATGGAGTCATTAGCACTTATGGTTTGTAAATGGCACCCAGAATTATGCTGCACAAAGCACAATTTCACATCATTCTGGGTTCATTTGTGTGAAAACAAGGTCCAATCAGGCTGAAACGTTACAGGAAGGTAGAATCTATTGAGTTGTAAGTGATCTGAACGTTTCATGATGATAGCACTTTCCTAAGGGGGTCAAACCATGTCCCAAAGGTCACCGGATCTGGTGTCAATTTAAAGAAGTAGTCCAGTTACACATTTGTGGGCTTATAACTTGGCTTCTGAATGTCCTAGAGAGATCAGGTTTGTTTTAATGTACTACAACCAACAGCCCTTACAACCACAAAAAGGAATGGAGTCATTAGCACTTATGGTTTGTAAATGGCACCCAGAATTATGTTGCACGAAGCACAATTTCACATCATTCTGGGTTCATTTGTGTGAAAACAAGGTCCAATCAGGCTGAAACGTTACAGGAAGGTAGAATCTATTGAGTTGTAAGTGATCTGAATGTTTCATGATGATAGCACTTTCCTAAGGGGGTCAAACCATGTCCCAAACGTCACCGGATCTGGTGTCAATTTAAAGAAGTAGTCCAGTTACACCTTTGTGGGCTTATAACTTGGCTTCTGAATGTCCTAGAGAGATCAGGTTTGTTTTAGTATACTCCAATCAACAGCCCCTACAACCACAAAAAGGAATGGAGTCATTAGCAGTTATGGTTTTTAAATGGCACCCAGAATTATATTGCACGAAGCACAATTTCACATCATTCTGGGTTCATTTGTGTGAAAACAAGGTCCAATCAGGCTGAAACGTTACAGGAAGGTAGAATCTATTGAGTTGTAAGTGATCTGAACGTTTTATGATGATAGCACTTTCCTAAAGGGGTCAAACCATGTCCCAAAGGTCACCGGATCTGGTGTCAATTTAAAGAAGTAGTCCAGTTAACCATTTGTGGGCTTATAACTTGGCTTCTGAATGTCCTAGAGAGATCATGTTTGTTTTAGTGTACTCCAATCAACATCCCCTACAACCTCAAAAAGGAATGGAGTCATTAGCACTTATGGTTTTTAAATGGCACCCAGAATTATGTTGCACGAAGCACAATTTCACATCATTCTGGGTTCATTTGTGTGAAAACAAGGTCCAATCAGGCTGAAACGTTACAGGAAGGTAGAATCTATTGAGTTGTAAGTGATCTGAACGTTTCAAGATGATCGCACATTCCTATAAGGGGTCAAACCATGTCCCAAAGGTCACCGGGCCTGGTGTCACTTTAAAGAAGTAGTCCATTTACACCTTTGAGGGCTTATAACTTGGCTTCTGAATGTCCTAGAGAGATCAGGTTTGTTTTAGTATACTCCAATCAACAGCCCCTACAACCTCAAAAAGGAATGGAGTCATTAGCACTTATGGTTTTTAAATGGCACCCAGAATTATGTTGCACGAAGCACAATTTCACATCATTCTGGGTTCATTTGTGTGAAAACAAGGTCCAATCAGGCTGAAATGTTACAAGAAGGTAGAATCTATTGAGTTGTAAGTGATCTGAACGTTTCATGATGATAGCACTTTCCTAAGGGGGTCAAACCATGTCCCAAAGGTCACCGGATCTGGTGTCAATTTAAAGAAGTAGTCCAGTTACACCTTTGTGGGCTTATAACTTGGCTTCTGAATGTCCTAGAGAGATCAGGTTTGTTTTAGTATACTCCAATCAACAGCCCCTACAACCCAAAAAGGAATAGAGTCATTAGCACTTATGGTTTTTAAATGACACCCAGAATTATGTTGCACGAAGCACAATTTCACATCATTCTGGGTTCATTTGTGTGAAAACAAGGTTCAATCAGGCTGAAACGTTACAGGAAGGTAGAATCTATTGAGTTGTAAGCGATCTGAACGTTTCATGATGATAGCACTTTCCTAAGGGGGTCAAACCATGTCCCAAAGGTCACCGGATCTGGTGTCAATTTAAAGAAGTAGTCCAGTTACACATTTGTTGGCTTATAACTCGGCTTCTGAATGTCCTAGAGAGATCAGGTTTGTTTTAATTTACTCCAACCAACAGCCCCTACAACCACAAAAAGGAATGGAGTCATTAGCACTTATGGTTTGTAAATGGCACCCAGAATTATGCTGCACTAAGCACAATTTCACATCATTCTGGGTTCATTTGTGTGAAAACAAGGTCCAATCAGGCTGAAACGTTACAGGAAGGTAGAATCTATTGAGTTGTAAGTGATCTGAACGTTTTATGATGATAGCACTTTCCTAAAGGGGTCAAACCATGTCCCAAAGGTCACCGGATCTGGTGTCAATTTAAAGAAGTAGTCCAGTTAACCATTTGTGGGCTTATAACTTGGCTTCTGAATGTCCTAGAGAGATCATGTTTGTTTTAGTGTACTCCAATCAACATCCCCTACAACCTCAAAAAGGAATGGAGTCATTAGCACTTATGGTTTGTAAATGGCACCCAGAATTATGTTGCACGAAGCACAATTTCACATCATTCTGGGTTCATTTGTGTGAAAACAAGGTCCAATCAGGCTGAAACATTACAGGAAGGTAGAATCTATTGAGTTGTAAGTGATCTGAATGTTTCATGATGATAGCACTTTCCTAAGTGGGTCAAACCATGTCCCAAAGGTCACCGGATCTGGTGTCAATTTAAAGAAGTAGTCCAGTTACACCTTTGTGGGCTTATAACTTGGCTTCTGAATGTCCTAGAGAGATCAGGTTTGTTTTAGTATACTCCAATCAACAGCCCCTACAACCACAAAAAGGAATGGGGTCATTAGCAGTTATGGTTTTTAAATGGCACCCAGAATTATATTGCACGAAGCACAATTTCACATCATTCTGGGTTCATTTGTGTGAAAACAAGGTCCAATCAGGCTGAAACGTTACAGGAAGGTAGAATCTATTGAGTTGTAAGTGATCTGAACGTTTTATGATGATAGCACTTTCCTAAAGGGGTCAAACCATGTCCCAAAGGTCACCGGATCTGGTGTCAATTTAAAGAAGTAGTCCAGTTAACCATTTGTGGGCTTATAACTTGGCTTCTGAATGTCCTAGAGAGATCATGTTTGTTTTAGTGTACTCCAATCAACATCCCCTACAACCTCAAAAAGGAATGGAGTCATTAGCACTTATGGTTTTTAAATGGCACCCAGAATTATGTTGCACGAAGCACAATTTCACATCATTCTGGGTTCATTTGTGTGAAAACAAGGTCCAATCAGGCTGAAACGTTACAGGAAGGTAGAATCTATTGAGTTGTAAGTGATCTGAACGTTTCAAGATGATCGCACATTCCTATAAGGGGTCAAACCATGTCCCAAAGGTCACCGGGCCTGGTGTCACTTTAAAGAAGTAGTCCATTTACACCTTTGAGGGCTTATAACTTGGCTTCTGAATGTCCTAGAGAGATCAGGTTTGTTTTAGTATACTCCAATCAACAGCCCCTACAACCTCAAAAAGGAATGGAGTCATTAGCACTTATGGTTTTTAAATGGCACCCAGAATTATGTTGCACGAAGCACAATTTCACATCATTCTGGGTTCATTTGTGTGAAAACAAGGTCCAATCAGGCTGAAATGTTACAAGAAGGTAGAATCTATTGAGTTGTAAGTGATCTGAACGTTTCATGATAATAGCACTTTCCTAAGGGGGTCAAACCATGTCCCAAAGGTCACCGGATCTGGTGTCAATTTAAAGAAGTAGTCCAGTTACACCTTTGTGGGCTTATAACTTGGCTTCTGAATGTCCTAGAGAGATCAGGTTTGTTTTAGTATACTCCAATCAACAGCCCCTACAACCCAAAAAGGAATGGAGTCATTAGCACTTATGGTTTTTAAATGACACCCAGAATTATGTTGCACGAAGCAAAATTTCACATCATTCTGGGTTCATTTGTGTGAAAACAAGGTTCAATCAGGCTGAAACGTTACAGAAAGGTAGAATCTATTGAGCTGTAAGTGATCTGAACGTTTCATGATGATAGCACTTTCCTAAGGGGGTCAAACCATGTCCCAAAGGTCACCGGATCTGGTGTCAATTTAAAGAAGTAGTCCAGTTGCACATTTGTGGGCTTATAACTTAGCTTCTGAATGTCCTAGAGAGGTTAGGTTTGTTTTAGTGTTCTCCAATCAACAGCCCCTACAACCACAAAAAGGAATGGAGTCATTAGCACTTATGGTTTGTAAATGGCACCCAGAATTATGTTGCACAAAGCACAATTTCACATCATTCTGGGTTCATTTGTGTGAAAACAAGGTCCAATCAGGCTGAAACGTTACAGGAAGGTAGAATCTATTGAGTTGTAAGCGATCTGAACGTTTCATGATGATAGCACTTTCCTAAGGGGGTCAAACCATGTCCCAAAGGTCACCGGATCTGGTGTCAATTTAAAGAAGTAGTCCAGTTACACATTTGTTGGCTTATAACTCGGCTTCTGAATGTCCTAGAGAGATCAGGTTTGTTTTAATGTACTCCAACCAACAGCCCCTACAACCACAAAAAGGAATGGAGTCATTAGCACTTATGGTTTGTAAATGGCACCCAGAATTATGCTGCACTAAGCACAATTTCACATCATTCTGTGTTCATTTGTGTGAAAACAAGGTCCAATCAGGCTGAAACGTTACAGAAGGTAGAATCTATTGAGTTGTAAGTGATCTGAACGTTTCATGATGATCGCACATTCCTATAGGGCGTCAAACCATGTCCCAAAGGTCACCGGGCCTGGTGTCACTTTAAAGAAGTAGTCCATTTACACCTTTGAGGGCTTATAACTTGGCTTCTGAATGTCCTAGAGAGATCAGGTTTGTTTTAGTGTACTCCAATCAACAGCCCCTACAACCTCAAAAAGGAATGGAGTCATTAGCACTTATGGTTTTTAAATGGCACCCAGAATTATGTTGCACGAAGCACAATTTCACATCATTCTGGGTTCATTTGTGTGAAAACAAGGTCCAATCAGGCTGAAATGTTACAAGAAGGTAGAATCTATTGAGTTGTAAGTGATCTGAACGTTTCATGATGATAGCACTTTCCTAAGGGGGTCAAACCATGTCCCAAAGGTCACCGGATCTGGTGTCAATTTAAAGAAGTAGTCCAGTTACACCTTTGTGGGCTTATAACTTGGCTTCTGAATGTCCTAGAGAGATCAGGTTTGTTTTAGTATACTCCAATCAACAGCCCCTACAACCCAAAAAGGAATGGAGTCATTAGCACTTATGGTTTTTAAATGACACCCAGAATTATGTTGCACGAAGCACAATTTCACATCATTCTGGGTTCATTTGTGTGAAAACAAGGTTCAATCAGGCTGAAACTTTACAGAAAGGTAGAATCTATTGAGTTGTAAGTGATCTGAACGTTTCATGATGATAGCACTTTCCTAAGAGGGTCAAACCATGTCCCAAAGTTCACCGGATCTGGTGTCAATTTAAAGAAGTAGTCCAGTTACACATTTGTGGGCTTATAATTTGGCTTCTGAATGTCCTAGAGAGATAAGGTTTGTTTTAGTGTTCTCCAATCAACAGCCCCTACAACCACAAAAAGGAATGGAGTCATTAGCACGTAAGGTTTGTAAAGGGCACCCAGAATTATGCTGCACTAAGCAAAATTTCACATCATTCTGGGTTCATTTGTGTGAAAACAAGGTCCAATCAGGCTGAAACGTTACAGGAAGGTAGAATCTATTGAGTTGTAAGTGATCTGAACGTTTCATGATGATAGCACTTTCCTAAGAGGTCAAAATATGTCCCAAAGGTCACCGGATTAGGTGTCAATTTAAAGAAGTAGTTCAGTTACACATTTGTGGGCTTATAACTTGGCTTCTGAATGTCCTAGAGAGATCAGGTTTGTTTTAGTGTACTCCAATCAACAGCCCCTACAACCACAAAAAGGAATGGAGTCATTAGCACTTAAGGTTTGTAAATGGCACCCAGAATAATGTTGCACGAAGCACAATTTCACATCATTCTGGGTTCATTTGTGTGAAAACAAGGTCCAATCAGGCTGAAACGTTACAAGAAGGTAGAATCTATTGAGTTGTAAGTGATCTGAACGTTTCAAGGAGATCACACATTCCTATAGGGGGTCAAACCATGTCCCAAAGGTCACCAGATCTGGTGTCAATTTAAAGAAGTAGTCCAGTTACACATTTGTGGGCTTATAACTTGGCTTCTGAATGTCCTGGAGAGATCACGTTTGTTTTAATGTACTCCAACCAACAGCCCCTACAACCACAAAAAGGAATGGAGTCATTAGCACTTATGGTTTGTAAATGGCACCCAGAATTATGTTGCACGAAGCACAATTTCACATCATTCTGGGTCCATTTGTGTGAAAACAAGGTCCAAGCAGGCTGAAACGTTACAAGAAGGTAGAATCTATTGAGTTGTACGTGATCTGAACGTTTCATGATGATCGCACATCCCTATAGGGGGTCAAACCATGTCCCAAAGGTCACCGGGCCTGGTGTCACTTTAAAGAAGTAGTCCAGTTACACCTTTTTGGGCTTATAACTTGGCTTCTGAATGTCCTAGAGAGATCAGGTTTGTTTTAGTATACTCCAATCAACAGCCCATTCAACCACAAAAAGGAATGGAGTCATTAGCACTTATGGTTTTTAAATGGCAACCAGAATTATGTTGCACGAAGCACAATTTCACATCATTCTGGGTTCATTTATGTGAAAACAAGGTCCAATCAGGCTGAAACGTTACAGGAAGGTAGAATCTGTTGAGTTGTAAGTGATCTGAACGTTTCATGATGATAGCACTTTCCTAAGGGGGTCAAACCATGTCCCAAAGGTCACCAGATCTGGTGTCATTTTAAAGAAGTAGTCCAGTTACACATTTGTGGGCTTAGAACTTGGCTTCTGAATGTCCTAGAGAGATCAGGTTTGTTTTAGTGTACTCCAATCAACAGCCCCTTCAACCACAAAAAGGAATGGAGTCATTAGCACTTAAGGTTTGTAAATGGCACCCAGAATTATGTTGCACGAAGCACAATTTCACATCATTCTGGGTTCATTTGTGTGAAAACAAGGTCCAATCAGGCTGAAACGTTACAGGAAGGTAGAATCTATTGAGTTGTAGGTGATCTGAACGTTTCAAGATGATCGCACATTCCTATAGGGGGTAAAACCATGTCCCAAAGGTCACCGGGCCTGGTGTCACTTTAAAGAAGTAGTCCAGTTTCACCTTTGTGGGCTTATAACTTGGCTTCTGAATGTCCTAGAGAGGTTAGGTTTGTTTTAGTGTACTCCAATCAACAGCCCCTACAACCACAAAAAGCAATGGAGTCATTAGAACTTATGGTTTTTAAATGGCACCCAGAATTATGCTGCACTAAGCACAATTTCACATCATTCTGGGTTCATTTGTGTGAAAACAAAGTCCAATCAGCCTGAAACGTTACAGGAAGGTAGAATCTATTGAGTTGTAAGTGATCTGAACGTTTCATGATGATAGCACTTTCCTAAGGGGGTCAAACCATGTCCCAAAGGTCACCCTATCCGGTGTCAATTTAAAGTAGTCCAGTTACACATTTGTGGGCTTATAACTTGGCTTCTGAATGTCCTAGAGAGATCAGGTTAGTTTTAATGTACTCCAACCAACAGCCCCTACAACCACAAAAAGGAATGGAGTCATTAGCACTTATGGTTTGTAAATGGCACCCAGAATTATGTTGCACGAAGCACAATTTCACATCATTCTGGGTCCATTTGTGTGAAAACAAGGTCCAATCAGGCTGAAACGTTACAAGAAGGTAGAATCTATTGAGTTGTAAGTGATCTGAACGTTTCATGATGATCGCACATTCCTATAGGGGGTCAAACCATCTCCCAAAGGTCACCGGGCCTGGTGTCACTTTAAAGAAGCAGTCCAGTTACACCTTTGTGGGCTTATAACTTGGCTTCTGAATGTCCTAGAGAGGTTAGGTTTGTTTTAGTGTTCTCCAATCAACAGCCCCTACAACCACAAAAAGGAATGGAGTCATTAGCACCTATGGTTTGTAAATGGCACCCAGAATTATGCTGCACGAAGCACAATTTCACATCATTCTGGGTTCATTTGTGTGAAAACAAGGTCCAATCAGGCTGAAATGTTACAGGAAGGTAGAATCTATTGAGTTGTAAGTGATCTGAACGTTTCATGATGATAGCACTTTCCTAAGGGGGTTAAACCATGTCCCAAAGTTCACCGGATCTGGTGTCAATTTAAAGAAGTAGTCCAGTTACACCTTTGTGGGCTTATAACTTGGCTTCTGAATGTCCTAGAGAGATCAGGTTTGTTTTAGTATACTCCAATCAACAGCCCCTACAACCCAAAAAGGAATGGAGTCATTAGCACTTATGGTTTTTAAATGACACCCAGAATTATGTTGCACGAAGCACAATTTCACATCATTCTGGGTTCATTTGTGTGAAAACAAGGTCCAATCAGGCTGAAACTTTACAGAAAGGTAGAATCTATTGAGTTGTAAGTGATCTGAACGTTTCATGATGATAGCACTTTCCTAAGGGGGTCAAACCATGTCCCAAAGGTCACCGGATCTGGTGTCAATTTAAAGAAGTAGTCCAGTTACACATTTGTGGGCTTATAATTTGGCTTCTGAATGTCCTAGAGAGATAAGGTTTGTTTTAGTGTACTCCAATCAACAGCCCCTACAACCACAAAAAGGAATGGAGTCATTAGCACTTAAGGTTTGTAAAGGGCACCCAGAATTATGCTGCACTAAGCAAAATTTTACATCATTCTGGGTTCATTTGTGTGAAAACAAGGTCCAATCAGGCTGAAACGTTACAGGAAGGTAGAATCTATTGAGTTGTAAGTGATCTGAACGTTTCATGATGATAGCACTTTCCTAAGAGGTCAAACCATGTCCCAAAGGTCACCGGATCTGGTGTCAATTTAAAGAAGTAGTCCAGTTACACATTTGTGGGCTTATAACTTGGCTTCTGAATTTCCTAGAGAGATCAGGTTTGTTTTAGTGTACTCCAATCAACAGCCCCTACAACGACAAAAAGGAATGGAGTCATTAGCACTTAAGGTTTGTAAATGGCACCCAGAATTATGTTGCACGAAGCACAATTTCACATCATTCTGGGTTCATTTGTGTGAAAACAAGGTCCAATCAGGCTGAAACGTTACAGGAAGGTAGAATCTATTGAGTTGTAGGTGATCTGAACGTTTCAAGATGATCGCACATTCCTATAGGGGGTAAAACCATGTCCCAAAGGTCACCGGGCCTGGTGTCACTTTAAAGAAGTAGTCCAGTTTCACCTTTGTGGGCTTATAACTTGGCTTCTGAATGTCCTAGAGAGGTTAGGTTTGTTTTAGTGTACTCCAATCAACAGCCCCTACAACCACAAAAAGCAATGGAGTCATCAGAACTTATGGTTTTTAAATGGCACCCAGAATTATGCTGCACTAAGCACAATTTCACATCATTCTGGGTTCATTTGTGTGAAAACAAAGTCCAATCAGCCTGAAACGTTACAGGAAGGTAGAATCTATTGAGTTGTAAGTGATCTGAACGTTTCATGATGATAGCACTTTCCTAAGGGGGTCAAACCATGTCCCAAAGGTCACCCTATCCGGTGTCAATTTAAAGTAGTCCAGTTACACATTTGTGGGCTTATAACTTGGCTTCTGAATGTCCTAGAGAGATCAGGTTAGTTTTAATGTACTCCAACCAACAGCCCCTACAACCACAAAAAGGAATGGAGTAATTAGCACTTATGGTTTGTAAATGGCACCCAGAATTATGTTGCACGAAGCACAATTTCACATCATTCTGGGTCCATTTGTGTGAAAACAAGGTCCAATCAGGCTGAAACGTTACAAGAAGGTAGAATCTATTGAGTTGTAAGTGATCTGAACGTTTCATGATGATCGCACATTCCTATAGGGGGTCAAACCATCTCCCAAAGGTCACCGGGCCTGGTGTCACTTTAAAGAAGCAGTCCAGTTACACCTTTGTGGGCTTATAACTTGGCTTCTGAATGTACTAGAGAGGTTAGGTTTGTTTTAGTGTTCTCCAATCAACAGCCCCTACAACCACAAAAAGGAATGGAGTCATTAGCACTTATGGTTTGTAAATGGCACCCAGAATTATGCTGCACGAAGCACAATTTCACATCATTCTGGGTTCATTTGTGTGAAAACAAGGTCCAATCAGGCTGAAATGTTACAGGAAGGTAGAATCTATTGAGTTGTAAGTGATCTGAACGTTTCATGATGATAGCACTTTCCTAAGGGGGTTAAACCATGTCCCAAAGTTCACCGGATCTGGTGTCAATTTAAAGAAGTAGTCCAGTTACACCTTTGTGGGCTTATAACTTGGCTTCTGAATGTCCTAGAGAGATCAGGTTTGTTTTAGTATACTCCAATCAACAGCCCCTACAACCCAAAAAGGAATGGAGTCATTAGCACTTATGGTTTTTAAATGACACCCAGAATTATGTTGCACGAAGCACAATTTCACATCATTCTGGGTTCATTTGTGTGAAAACAAGGTCCAATCAGGCTGAAACTTTACAGAAAGGTAGAATCTATTGAGTTGTAAGTGATCTGAACGTTTCATGATGATAGCACTTTCCTAAGGGGGTCAAACCATGTCCCAAAGGTCACCGGATCTGGTGTCAATTTAAAGAAGTAGTCCAGTTACACATTTGTGGGCTTATAATTTGGCTTCTGAATGTCCTAGAGAGGTTAGGTTTGTTTTAGTGTACTCCAATCAACAGCCCCTACAACCCAAAAAGGAATGGAGTCATTAGCACTTATGGTTTTTAAATGACACCCAGAATTATGTTGCACGAAGCACAATTTCACATCATTCTGGGTTCATTTGTGTGAAAACAAGGTTCAATCAGGCTGAAACTTTACAGAAAGGTAGAATCTATTGAGTTGTAAGTGATCTGAACGTTTCATGATGATAGCACTTTCCTAAGAGGGTCAAACCATGTCCCAAAGGTCACCGGATCTGGTGTCAATTTAAAGAAGTAGTCCAGTTACACATTTGTGGGCTTATAATTTGGCTTCTGAATGTCCTAGAGAGATAAGGTTTGTTTTAGTGTACTCCAATCAACAGCCCCTACAACCACAAAAAGGAATGGAGTCATTAGCACGTAAGGTTTGTAAAGGGCACCCAGAATTATGCTGCACTAAGCAAAATTTCACATCATTCTGGGTTCATTTGTGTGAAAACAAGGTCCAATCAGGCTGAAACGTTACAGGAAGGTAGAATCTATTGAGTTGTAAGTGATCTGAACGTTTCATGATGATAGCACTTTCCTAAGAGGTCAAAATATGTCCCAAAGGTCACCGGATTAGGTGTCAATTTAAAGAAGTAGTTCAGTTACACATTTGTGGGCTTATAACTTGGCTTCTGAATGTCCTAGAGAGATCAGGTTTGTTTTAGTGTACTCCAATCAACAGCCCCTACAACCACAAAAAGGAATGGAGTCATTAGCACTTAAGGTTTGTAAATGGCACCCAGAATAATGTTGCACGAAGCACAATTTCACATCATTCTGGGTTCATTTGTGTGAAAACAAGGTCCAATCAGGCTGAAACGTTACAAGAAGGTAGAATCTATTGAGTTGTAAGTGATCTGAACGTTTCAAGGAGATCACACATTCCTATAGGGGGTCAAACCATGTCCCAAAGGTCACCAGATCTGGTGTCAATTTAAAGAAGTAGTCCAGTTACACATTTGTGGGCTTATAACTTGGCTTCTGAATGTCCTGGAGAGATCACGTTTGTTTTAATGTACTCCAACCAACAGCCCCTACAACCACAAAAAGGAATGGAGTCATTAGCACTTATGGTTTGTAAATGGCACCCAGAATTATGTTGCACGAAGCACAATTTCACATCATTCTGGGTCCATTTGTGTGAAAACAAGGTCCAAGCAGGCTGAAACGTTACAAGAAGGTAGAATCTATTGAGTTGTACGTGATCTGAACGTTTCATGATGATCGCACATCCCTATAGGGGGTCAAACCATGTCCCAAAGGTCACCGGGCCTGGTGTCACTTTAAAGAAGTAGTCCAGTTACACCTTTTTGGGCTTATAACTTGGCTTCTGAATGTCCTAGAGAGATCAGGTTTGTTTTAGTATACTCCAATCAACAGCCCATTCAACCACAAAAAGGAATGGAGTCATTAGCACTTATGGTTTTTAAATGGCAACCAGAATTATGTTGCACGAAGCACAATTTCACATCATTCTGGGTTCATTTATGTGAAAACAAGGTCCAATCAGGCTGAAACGTTACAGGAAGGTAGAATCTGTTGAGTTGTAAGTGATCTGAACGTTTCATGATGATAGCACTTTCCTAAGGGGGTCAAACCATGTCCCAAAGGTCACCAGATCTGGTGTCATTTTAAAGAAGTAGTCCAGTTACACATTTGTGGGCTTAGAACTTGGCTTCTGAATGTCCTAGAGAGATCAGGTTTGTTTTAGTGTACTCCAATCAACAGCCCCTTCAACCACAAAAAGGAATGGAGTCATTAGCACTTAAGGTTTGTAAATGGCACCCAGAATTATGTTGCACAAAGCACAATTTCACATCATTCTGGGTTCATTTGTGTGAAAACAAGGTCCAATCAGGCTGAAACGTTACAGGAAGGTAGAATCTATTGAGTTGTAGGTGATCTGAACGTTTCAAGATGATCGCACATTCCTATAGGGGGTAAAACCATGTCCCAAAGGTCACCGGGCCTGGTGTCACTTTAAAGAAGTAGTCCAGTTTCACCTTTGTGGGCTTATAACTTGGCTTCTGAATGTCCTAGAGAGGTTAGGTTTGTTTTAGTGTACTCCAATCAACAGCCCCTACAACCACAAAAAGCAATGGAGTCATTAGAACTTATGGTTTTTAAATGGCACCCAGAATTATGCTGCACTAAGCACAATTTCACATCATTCTGGGTTCATTTGTGTGAAAACAAAGTCCAATCAGCCTGAAACGTTACAGGAAGGTAGAATCTATTGAGTTGTAAGTGATCTGAACGTTTCATGATGATAGCACTTTCCTAAGGGGGTCAAACCATGTCCCAAAGGTCACCCTATCCGGTGTCAATTTAAAGTAGTCCAGTTACACATTTGTGGGCTTATAACTTGGCTTCTGAATGTCCTAGAGAGATCAGGTTAGTTTTAATGTACTCCAACCAACAGCCCCTACAACCACAAAAAGGAATGGAGTCATTAGCACTTATGGTTTGTAAATGGCACCCAGAATTATGTTGCACGAAGCACAATTTCACATCATTCTGGGTCCATTTGTGTGAAAACAAGGTCCAATCAGGCTGAAACGTTACAAGAAGGTAGAATCTATTGAGTTGTAAGTGATCTG